>NC_058522.1:99505113-102005113 GCF_904849725.1 Hordeum vulgare subsp. vulgare | reverse complement strand
GTTCTCATAGAAGTGCTCCTTTAGATCCTATTGATATGCCCTTGTCTTATTTGATTGAGAGTAGCAATGCTAGCTTGGACGTTAATTTTGTTGGTAGGAATAACTTTGGCAACAACAATGCTTTTAGAGGAAACTATGTTCCTAGGCCTTTTCCTGGTAACTCTTCTAATAATTTTGGCAACTCCTACAACAATACTCATGGAAATTACAATAGATTACCCTCTGATCTAGAGAGTAATATCAAAGAGTTCATCAACTCTCAAAAGATTTTCAAGGCGTCCATAGAGGAAAAGCTACTCACAATTGATGATTTGGCCAAGAGCGTTGATAGAATGTCTAGTGATGTTGATGCTTTGAAAGTTAGATGTGCTCCTCCCAAAATCAACATGGATTAAAATTTGAAAGCTATGCGTGTTTTCATGATTGAGAGCCAAGAAAGAACTGCCCAAATTCGTGCCAGATATGAATGGCTTAAAAAGGCGTGTTCTCGTGATGAGAATCACGAATATCTTAAAGTGCTTGATGTGACTCCCATTGAATCTTTCTTTTCTTGTGTCAAACCTAATGATTATGGGGCTGGATATGAATCCACTTTGGTTGAAAAGTGCCCCAATGATTCGGAGTCCATCCATCTTGATGCTAAAAGCATTGAAAGTGGAGTAGAAGATGTTAAAACTTTGAGTAGTAATGAAATTACTACCGTGGATTTCAAGGAATTCAATTATGATAGTTGCTCCTTGATTGAGTGCATTTCTTTGATGCAATCCATGTTAACTCTCCACACGCTTATAGCCAAAACAAGGCCTTTACCGATCATATCGTTGAAGCTATGATAAAATCTCTTGAAGAGAAACTTGAATTGGAAGTCTCTATCCCTAGAAATCTTCATGATGAGTGGGAACCTACCATCAAAATCAAAATCAAAAACTATGAATGCAATGCTTTGTGTGATTTGGGTGCTAGTGTTTCCGCGATTCCAAAGTCTTTATGTGATGTTCTGGGTTTTAATGAGATTGAAGAGTGTTCTCTTAATTTGTATATTGCCGATTCTACTATCAAGAAACCCATGGGAAGGATCAATGATGTTTTTATTATTGCAAATAGGAACTATGTACCCGTGGATTTCATTGTGCTTGACACTGATTGCAATCCTACAAGCCCTATTATTCTTGGTAGACCTTTCCTAAGGACTATTGGTGCTATCATCGATCTGAAGGAAGGGAATATTAGATTTCAATTTCCTTTAAGGAAGGGCATGGAACACTTTCCTAGAAAGAAAATAAGATTGCCTTATGAATCCATGATGAGGGCCACTTATGGTTTGAGCACCAAAGACGACGATATGTGATTCTATCGCTTTTATGCCTAGCTAAGGGCGTTAAACAATAGAGCTTGTTGGGAGGCAACCCAATGAATTTATCTTTTTTCTTTATGTTTTGTTGTGTCCGCACCATCACAATTCTGTTGTGATTGTGTTTTTTGTGTTTCTTTTTGTGCTTGAGCCAAGCAAAAAATTTATGACTACTCTTGGTAATGGTTGTTTGATCCTGCTAGAAAAAGACAGAAACTTTTTGCTCACGAGATGATTTTTCATTTTTATTCAGAAAGAGCTTTTGAGTTGATTCTTTTTTCTGATGGTTTATATGCATTTTTCCCACGCATTTGTAATTTTATAGATTGTTTTAGGTAACAGAAGTATACGAAGTATATAGATTGCTACAGACTGGGTTGTTTTTGACAGATTTTGTTTTTGTTGAGTTGGTTGCTTGTTTTGATGAAACTATGGTTAGTATCGGGGGGTACTAGCCATGGAAAAGTGAGAATACAGTAGCCAACAATAATATAGATGGAATTCAAGTTTGCTACGGTACCAAAAGAGGTGGTAGTTTCTTTTCTTGGACTAATGTTATCGTGAGTTTCTGTTTAAGTTTTGTGTTGTGAAGTTTTCAAGTTTTGGGTGATGTTCTCATGGACAAAGAGATAAGGAGTGGAAAGAGCTCAAGCTTGGGGATGCCCAAGGCATCCCAAGACAAATTCAAGGACACCAAAAAGCCTAAGCTTGGGGATGCCCCGGGAAGGCATCCCCTCTTTCGTCTTCAATCCATCGGTAACATTACTTGGAGCTATATTTTTATTCACCACATGATATGTGTTTTGCTTGGAGCGTCTTGTATCGTAGGAGTCTTTTATTTTTGTTGTGTCACAATCATCCTTGCTGCACACCTTTTTGAGAGAGAGACATGCACTCATCGTGATTTTGCTAGAATGCTCATAGTGTTTCACTTATATCTTTTGAGCTAGATAGTTTTGCTCTATGTGCTTCACTTATATCTTTTAGAGAAAGGCGGTGCGTGACTTGGTAATTGGATTATGATATGAAAGTAGTCCCAAATGTGATAGGTACCCAAAGAGGATGCAAAAACCTCCATCTTCATGTGCATTGAGTAGAAACAGAAGTTTTGATTCCTCTCAAATAGTTTTGAGACGTGGATTTGGTAATATTAAGATCTATGTTAGTAGGGTGTTGTGAATCTAGAAATACTTGTGTTGAAGTTAGTGATTCCCGTAGCATGCACGTATGGTGAACCGCTATGTTAGGAAGTCGGAGCATAATTGAACAATTGATTGTCATCCTTTGTGTTGAGGTCGGGATAGCGCGATGATTAACACCTACCAACCCTTCCCCTAGGAGTATGCGTTTAACACTTTGTTTCGATTACTAATAAAATCTTTCGCAACAAGTATGTGAGTTCTTCATGACTAATGTGAGTCCATGGTATAGATGCACTTTCACCTTCCACCTTTGCTAGCCTCTTTAGTGCCGCACAATTCTCACCGGTGCACAAACCCACCGTATGCCTTCCTCAAAACAGCCACCATACCTACCTACTATGGCATTTTCATAGCCATTCCGAGATATATTGCCATGCAACTCCCACCGTTCCATCTCATGACTTGTGCTGTCACTCTCATATTGCCATTGCATGATCGTAAGATAGCTAGCGAGATGTTTCAACGTCATACGCCAAGCTAGATCGTTGCACATCCCGGTACACTGCCGGAGGCATTTCCTATAGAGTCATCATCATTTTGAGCTTTGAGCTGTGAGTAAACAAAAGTGTGACGATCATCATTATTAAGCATTGTCCCATGTGAGGAAATAAAAAAATAAAAAAAAGAGGCCAAAGAGCCCAAAAATTTAAAAAAAGAGAAAGAGAAAAAGAGAGGCCTAAGAGCCCAAATGAAAAAAGAGAGAAAAAGAGAGAAGGGACAATGCTACTATCCTTTTCCACACTTCTGCTTCATAATAGCACCATGTTCTTCATGATTGAGAGCTTCTTGCTTTGTCACTACCATACGCTAGTGGGAATCTTCATTATATAACTTGGCTTGTATATTCCAATGATGGGCTTCCTCAAAATTGCCCTAGGTCTTCGTGAGTAAGCAAGTTGGATGCACACCCACTAGTTTTCCTTTTGAGCTTTCACATACTTATAGCTCTAGTGTATCTCTTGTATGGCAATCCCTACTCATTCACATTGATATCTATTAATGGGCATCTCCATAGCCTTTTGATACGCCGAGTCAATGTGACCATCTCGTCCTTTTTGTCTCACAACCACCACCACACTCTATTCCACTTATAGTGTTATATCCATGGCTCAAGCTCATGTATTGCGTGATAGTTATAAAAAGTTTGAGAAAGTAAGAGTGCGAAAACAATTACTTGCCCAATGCCGGGGTTGTGCATGATTTACATTAGTTGTGTGAGGATGACGCAGCATAGCCACACTATATGATTTTGTAGGGATAACTTTCCTTGGCCTTGTTATTTTGAAAGTTCATGATTACCTTGCTAGTTTGCTTGAAGTATTATTGTTTTCATGTCAATAGCAAACTATTGTTTCGAATCTTACGGATCTGAACATTCATTTCATGTGAAAGAAGTTGCAAAGGACAACTATGCTAGGTAGCATTCCACATCAAAAATTCATTCTTTATCACTTCCCTACTCGAGAACGAGCAGGAGTTAAGCTTGGGGATGCTTGATATGTGTCCAACGTATCTATAATTTTTGATGGTTTCATGCTATTATCGTGTCAAACTTTGCATGTTTTGCATGCATTTTATATATTTTTTGGGACTAACCTATTAACTCAGTGCCAAGTGCCAGTTCCTGTTTTTTCCATGTTTTTGACCCCTTTTAGAGGAGATTTTGAAATGGAGTCCAAACGGAATAAAATCCCCAAAAAGATTTTTTCCGTAACGGAAGAAGATCAGGAGACTTGAGAGCTAAGGCAGGGGGGCCTCAGGAGCCCCACAAGCCCCCACCCCGCGGCCAGGGGGGGAGGCCGCGGCCCTCAGGCTTGTGGGCCCCCTGGACCTCCTTTGCCCTAGGTTTTGCGCCTATATATCCCCAAAAATTCCACAAAAAATCAGGAGATCCTTGAAAGTACTTTTCCACCGCCGCAAGCTTCTGTCTCCGCAAGATCCCATCTGGGGCACGTTCTGGTGCCCTGCCGGAGGGGGGATTCGGATACGGAGGGCTTCTTCATCAACACCATGACCTCTCCGATGATGCGTGAGTAGTTCACCATAGACCTACGGGTCCATAGCTAGTAACTAGATGGCTTCTTCTCTCTCTTGAATCTTCAATACAAAGTTCTCCATGATCTTCATGTAGATCTATCCGATGTAATCTTCTTTTGCGGTGTGTTTGTCAAGATCCGATGAATTGTGGATTTATGATCAGATTATCTATGAATCTTATTTGAGTTCCTTCTGATCTCTCTTATGCATGATTTCATATCCTTGTAATTCTCTTCGAGTTGTGGGTTTTGTTTGGCCAACTAGATCTATGATTCTTGCAATGGGAGATGTGCTTGGTTTTGGGTTCAAACCGTGCGGTGACCTCACCCAGTGACATAAGGGGTAGCGAGGCATGCATCATGTTGTTGCCATCAAGGGTAAAAAGATGGGGTTTTCATCATTGGTTTGAGTTTATCCCTCTACATCATGTCATCTTGCTTAAGGCGTTACTTTGTTCATCATGAACTCAATACACTAGATGCATGCTGGATAGTGGTCCATGTGTGGAGTAATAGTAGTAGATGCAGGAAGTATCGGTCTACTTGTCTCTGACGTGATGCCTATATGTATGATCATTGCCTTAGATATCGTCATGACTTTGTGTGGTTTTATCAATTGCTCAATAGTAATTTGTTCATCCACCGTGATATTTGCTATTTTGAGAGAAGCCTCTAGTGAACACTATGCCCCCCGGGTCTACTCCACACCATATTTTCAGCCTTACACTTTTTTACTTCGTTGCACTTTCCGCCTTCAGATCTCACTTTGCAAACAATCTTGAAGGGATTGACAACCCCTTTGAAGCGTTGGGTGCAAGCTCGTTTGTGTTGCGCGGGTACTCAGGACTTGACGAGACCCTCCTACTGGATCAATACCTTGGTTCTCAAACTGAGGGAAATACTTACTGCTCCTGTGCTGCATCACCCTTTCCTCTTCAAGGGAAAAACCGATGGAAACAAGAGAAGTAGCAAGAAGAATTTCTGGCGTTGCCGTGGAAGGACCTTTGTTGCCGTAGCAATCTCTCACTATTATTTCAAGATGAAATTGTGTTCTCCCCAACTATGCATCGTTGCGACAGTTCGTCGTTTCGAGACACCACGTGATGATCGGGTGTGATAGACTCAACGTTCACATACAACGGGTGCAAAATAGTTGCACACGCGGAACACTCGGGTTAAACTTGACGAGCCTAGCATGTGCAGACATGGCCTCGGAACACATGATATCGAAAGGTCGAGCATGAATCGTATAGTTGATATGATTAGCATAGACATGCTTACCACTGAAGCTATTCTCAACTCACGTGATGATCAGACTTGAGTTAGTGAATTTGGATCATGTACCACTCAAATGACTAGAGAGATGTACTTTTTGAGTGGGAGTTTATCAGTAATTTGATTAGTTAAACTCTAATTATCTTAGAGATAGTCTAAGTCCACTTTGCAATATTTGTGTTGTTGATCAATGGCTCACGCAGTAGCAACCCTGAATTTTAATACGTTCCTAGAGAAAGCTAAGTTGAAAGATGATGGAAGCAACTTTGTAGACTGGGCTCGTAATCTAAAGTTGCTCCTGCAAGTTGGGAAGAAGGATTATGTCCTTAATGTTGTGCTAGGAGATGAACTACCCGCTACGTCTAACCAAGATGTTATGAACGCGTGGTTAACACGTAAGGACTACTCAGTAGTTCAATGTGCAGTCTTGTATGGCTTAGAGCCGGGACTTCAACGTCGCTTTGAGCGCCATGGAGCATATGAGATGTTCCAGGAGTTGAAGTTTATCTTTCTGAAGAACACCCGGATTAAGAGGTATGAGACCTCTGATAAATTCTATGCTTGCAAGATGGAGGAGAATTCGTCTATGAGTGAACATGTGCTCAAAATGTCTGGTACTCAAACCATCTAGCTAAGCTGGGGATTGAACTCCCGCAGGAGGCTATCACTGACAGAATTCTTCAATCACTGCCACCTAGCTATAAGAGCTTTGTGTAGAACTATAACATGCAATGGATGAACAAGTCACCCGGGGAGTTATCCGCGATGCTGAAAGTCGCAGAGTCAGAACTTCGGAAAGAGCATCAAGTGTTGATGGTCAATAAGACCACTGGTTTCAAGAGAAACAACAAAGGCAAGAAGGATAACTCCAAGTAGAGCGGCAAGCCTGTTGCCAATCTGATGAAGAAACCCAAGGCTGGACCTAAGCCTGAAACAGAGTATTATTATTGCAAGGGACTGGGTTGGTGGAGCCATCCCAAGAGGGCTATGGCACCACAAGTGAAAAAACCAAAGGAAAGAAAAAAAGAGGAACGAGTGAGGTGGGAAGGAAGAGGAGGACTCCTCTTTCCCCAAACCGAATTGGAGAAGGAGTCCTCCTCTCCCTTCGGCCGGCGCACGCTTCGGGCCCTTGAGCCCCAAGGCTACCCCTCCTCTCCTCCTATATATACTGGTGGTATTAGGGTTTTTGAGACACAACTTTGCCATGTGCAACTCAAACCTATACCACATAGTTTTACCTCTAGATCGGATTTCTACGGAGCTCGGGCGGAGACGTGCAGGAGAACTCATCTACTTCTCCGTCTCTCTTGCTGGATCAAGAAGGCCGAGATCGTCATCGAGTTGTATGTGTGCGGAACGCGGAGGTGCCGTCCGTTCAGCACTAGATCGGGACGGATCGTGGGACGAAGGTGATTTGAATCACGAAGCTGTACCACTACATCAACCGCGTTTCTTAACGCTTCCCGCTTAGCGATCTACAAGGGTACATAGATCTAATCTTCTCTTGTAGATGGACATCACCATGATAGGTCTTCGTGTGCGTGGGAAACCTTTTATTTCCCATGCAACGTTCCCTTACAAGTGGGTCAACAAAAACATTTTCTAACCTAGAGAAATTACAACCTACGGGTTTCTTAGCTCCTTTCAGTCAGTGATATGCAAATCAAATTCTTGTAGCAAAAGAACCCACCTAATAAGTCTAGGCTTAGCATCTTTTTTCCATAAGATATTTAATAGCAGCATGATCAATGTGACCAATTACTTTAGAATCAACAATGTAAGATGTCGATTTATCACAAGCAAATACAACTGCTAAGAATTCT
Source organism: Hordeum vulgare subsp. vulgare (assembly GCF_904849725.1). NCBI lineage: Eukaryota > Viridiplantae > Streptophyta > Magnoliopsida > Poales > Poaceae > Hordeum > Hordeum vulgare. Next base: position 101,997,426 of record NC_058522.1, on the reverse strand, counting down.
TTTTCAGTGGTAGCATAATTTCCCTAGGAACTGTCTAGAGTTTTACTAGCATAATGGATAACATTTACTTTCTTATCAACTCTTTGTCCTAGAACATCAACAACATCATAATCACTAGCATCACACATACACTAGTAGGAAAAACCTTATAGGTAGGAGCCTAGTAGTAGTGCTGGAAAATATCACCCGAGGTTGCTACTTAGCAGTAGCGTTGGCTCTTCCTAGCGCTACTGATAATGGCCTTAGCAGTAGCACTTGGTATGCAAAAAAGCGCTACTGCTAAACGCGGCCAGAGGAGGCCACCGATGGAAGTAGTAGTAGTAGCAGCGCGTGCACGTAAAAAAGCACTACTTCTAAGTTTAATACCAATAGTGCTCATTTGGAAGAAGCGCTACTGCTATTGGGTCCCACTTAGCAGTGGCGCTGCTTTCTAAAAAGCGCTACTAGTACATGTGGTTGTCGGCAGCTTTCGCTCCCCCATACACACCCCTCTCCCCCTTTGCCCTCTCCCCTCTTTTTCCTCTCCTCTCTCTAAGTTGCTTCTCCACCATTGTTTCCCTTCTTCTCTCTTATTTCTACCTCTCTTCTCTCCCCATTAAGGCCCCTTCCACACTAATTATCCTCCATAAATGGCCTCCTCTAACTCTACCTTCCACATTTATTTCGCTCTTCCTCCTTGTATACATATAGATCTAGCTAGGTAGGTCATCTCTCTCCCTCAGCTAGGTCATCTCTCTCCCTCTTCCATACATACTAGTTAGCTAGTGGGATATATATGTGTGTGTAAAAAATTTTGCATTTCAATAATGGGAATATGTGTGTTTTCGATATGAAGGGATTTGTGTGAGTGACATGCCCCGTGAGTTCCTTATGTTTTGCCAAAATGTCGATTTATTTCCGTTTCGGCGAATTTCGAGCAAACTCGATGTGTCCTATTTTTAGGCAAGGTCATGCCAATTTTTATATGACTTCGATGCATGCATGAATTTTATGTATAACCCTTTGCTTGTTATACCATGCAGTCATGAAGGTGAGTGGAAGGAAGGTGTAGCGATACTTGCAATCCGTTGTGATGGACATGTATGCAAATAAACGGACAGTGATTAGATGTCTGTGTACAAAATGCAAAGAAGGAGTAGTTTAGAACCCTTTTGATGATGGTCGTTTGAAGGCCCACTTGCTAATCAATGATTTCATGGATGCCTATACTCGGTGGATAAGTGAAGTTGATGATGAGGACGTCCACATGGTCGGGAATAACGACAACTAAATGGAGAGATGACCGATCGACACGAAGACGATGGCACCAAACACGGTAGAGGTAAAGAGTCTGAACACGACGGCGGGGAAGAGTCCGGACACAGCGGCAGAGAAGATTCTGGACACGACGAAGAAACAAAGTCCAGACATGGCGGAGAAGAGGTGACGGACATGCCGCAGACTTCAACTCTACTAAGTTCAGTCGTGCAGGACCCTCATGTTCATGACGTGCGTTGCAAGATTACGACTAGCGACGGAGTTGCTTCTAGAGAGGAGGCCAAGTTGGCGCAACTTGAAGTAGATCGAAGACTCCATTATATGATGGTTGTGATCCCGAGGTTACCCGCTTGAGTTTCACGCGAGAACTTCTAAAGACAAAGGCCAAAAACACATGGACAAACAAAACCATGATGAGCATTTCAAGTATCTACATAATAATGTTCTTCCCGTAGGGATCCTCTGTCCTACTAGTGTTGAAGAATCCAAGAAAATCGTTTTCCCTCTTGATCTGCCGCACAACAGATACCATGCATGCATTAACGATTGCATCATTTATTGAGGGGAGCAAGCGGAAAAAACCAGGTGTCCAGATTGCAATGCTTCTCGATACAAGAAGGCGGGAAATAAAGCTCCTCGGAAAGTTGCAGATGCTAGCCAGTGGAGATCATTCAATGTCGAATATCGATTTTTCAGAGAAGATGCAAGGAACATCGTGCTTGTTGTGTGTACCAATGGCATGAATCCTTTTGGAAACCATAGCACCAACCACAACACATGGACCGTCTTTGTATGGATGTACAACCTCCCCCCATGGAAGTGTATGAAGACAAAGTACATACACATGTGCATTCTGATTCAAGGGCCAAAACAACCGGGAAATAATATTAACATGTATATGGGTTTTGAAAGAGGATCTAGACACTTTATGGAAATCGTCGGTCGAGACATGGGACGCCAGCACAAGAGAATATTTCTATATGAGAGTTGTGCTGATGACGACGGTGCATGACTATCTCAGTTACGGGTACACCTCAGGCCAGGTGTGCCACAAATACCGCGGATGCAGGAGGTGCATGGATGATACAACGTCTCAGCAGCTTACGTTAATGAAAAATGGCAGGTCTCGAAAAATCGTGTACATGGGGCATCATAGATGGATCAAAAATGATGACCCGTGGAGAAAACGTTGAGATCTATTCAATGGTTTGGCTGAGTATCGAGGACTCCCACGTAAGAGGAGCAACGCCGAAATCAACGAGTTGTTGAATTACTGGCAACAGTGCCCCGCGCCGGGAAACATGGAAAAGGTGTCGGAGCTGGTGCTGAAGGTATGGAAAACAAGGTCTGTTTTTTGGTACTTGGAGTATAGGCCCAATCACGACACGCCTCATTGCCTTGATCAAATGCATATCACGAAGAATGTCCTTGACAGCTTTCTTGGCACACTGTTGAACATGCCGGAGAAGACCAAGGATGGGCCTAAGGCAAGGAAAGACTTGGAAGATTTGGAGATCAGGGGGGACCTCCACATGCCCCATAAAAAGTCGACGGAGGAGACAAAGACGGAGACGGCGGCGGCGCCAAGGGGAAGAAAAGTCAACAATAAGGAGGAGCATTGTTGCCCCTCTTCTTGCTTCAGCTTAAGTCCGAAGGAGATCGATCAATTCATCAAGTGCCTTACGGGAATCAAAGTCAGTTCCGGTTACTGTGGGAAGATAAGAAGATTTCTAGACACCAAGTAGAAAAGGTTCATCGGGATGAAGTCTCATGACTGTCACGTGATAATGACGCCGATACTCCCGGTTGCCATTAGAAGTATAATGGACAGGCACGTCCGTGAGACGCTTACTGGTCAATGCAACTTCGTCGATGTTATCTCTTGAAAGTCCATCAATGTGAAGAAGTTCCAAAGGCTATAGGAAGAGATCGTTGTCATACTATGTGAGCCTGAGATGTACTTCCCGCCCGCGTTCTTTGACGTCATGGTGCTTTTGTGTATCCACATCGTGGACGACATCATCAACCTCGGGCCGACATTCCTTCACAACATGATGTCGTTCGAGAGGATGAATGGGGTCAACAAAGGATTCGTTCGTAACGTGTCCCGTCCCGAGGGGAGCATCGTCCAGGGGGATCTGACCGAAGAGTGCATCTCCTTTTGCGATAATTATATAGGCCAAGAAGACCGTGTTGTTGGTTTTCCCGTCAACAAGCACCATGGGAGGCTCGGGGGAGAAGGTCACTACAACGGCCGGAGTAAATTGCACGTGGACTGCTCGGATCGACGGGACGACTTTGACAGGGCTAACTTAGTAGTGCTAGAACACCTAGATGTGGTAGATGATTATGTGACACTGTACAAAGAAATCATCGCAAAGAAGTACCGTGATCACGGGATGCGCAAGACGGACGACGAAGTTACTCTAGAGCACGACGCCACTTTCTTCTGTTGGTTCAAAGAGCAGGTTCGTGCTAATCCCCCGGAAGAGGGCAGTGCGGACAGGGTCGTCATACACGTCTTAGCACATGGCCCCGCGCCCAAACTCGTGTCCTATGAGGCATACAATATCAACGGGTACACGTTCTATGCGGAGGCCAAAGACATGGACAGTGATTACCAGAACTCAGGGGTGATGATTGAATGCGTGACCGACTCCAACGGAACAACTGAAAGATTCTATGGAAGGGTCGAAGAGATCTGGAAGTTTAATTATGATGGAAGGCACGATTCGACGATGTTCCGTGGTAGGTGGGCTAAGGCCATCGTAAGAGAAAACAAGTATTTCACTACCATGTCTATACCCGACGGAAAGAGCGCTACTGTAAACGTTAACATCATCGTCAAAACTGAGCCATGGATACACGCTAAGCATGTGACACAATGCTTCTTCATAACCGATCCGACCAATCCAATCCCTATTGTCTTTTGGAGAGGCAAAAGGAGCATCGTCGGAATGTATGGAGTCACAAACGAGGAATACTATGACCAATACGTCAACCCGATGAAGGAAGATGACAATGACGATGAAGCATATGTGAAAAGAAGAATCAAGACTACATTACCTAAGAAAGATCGTACTCCATGGTGCCAAAAAAGAAGAATCAACACAACGAACAAGAAAGGAAAGAAGATCAACGTGAAATGTCTTCGACGCAGCTGAGAAACAATCATATATATATATATATATATATGTATGTATTTTGTGTACGAAGCAACACATGGTTCCGGTAATATTCACGTAGTGTGGGAGGGAGACGTATGTTCTCGTTGTCGACTCCATGCGAGAGACCGTCGGGATAAAAACTAAAAACAAAAACTAAAAACAAAAGGGAGAAAGCAATACAAAAGGAAAGTAAACAGAAAAGGAAAGGAAAGTAATAAAAAGAAAATTAAAATAATAATAATAATAAATAATAATAAAATAATAGTAAAAAGGAAAATTAATAAAGAAAATAATGTTAGAAGTAGCGTTCGATTGGTAAACGCACTACTACTAACCTAGCAGTAGCGCTGGTACCAAACTAACGCTACTCCTATTTGTCCTAGGGCATTTAGCAGTAGCGCAGGATTTGTACCAGCGCTAACGCTAAGTTAGCAGTAGCGCTAGTTCCAATCTAGCGCTACTACTATGTTTACTTAACTGGCTCAAAAATTTCCCAACTCTCCCTCTCCCTCCACACCTGCCTCTCCCCCTTCTCCGCCCACTCCTCTGTCGTCGCCGCCACCCGTCCCAATGCGCCCTCCTCCGTCATTGCCGTCGCCGTCGTCACCGGGCGCCTTCTTCTCTTCCTGGACATCACGCCATCGCCATCGCATGGCCTTTCTCCCCAGAGTTACACTGCCCCCTCCCCTCCTTGCCCCTCTCTGTTGCCATCGTCGTTGTCGTCGCCATCGCATGGCCTCTCCCCCTCTCCCTCTACTCCTGCATCTCCCCTCTCCCTCCACTCCCCCTATCCCTCCACACTCCTGCCTCTCCCCCCTCTCCGCTTGCGTGCCATCGTCATCAACGTCGTGTGGCTGTCGCGTGGCATGCCTCCAGTCATCAGTTCTGACGATGTTGTAGAGGCTTGCAAACTCGAAATATGAGTCACCAGGATTGCTAGATCGCTACATGATAACCCACAAGTATAGGGATCGCAACAGTTTTCGAGGGTAGAGTATTCAACCGAAATTTGTTGATTCGACTCAAGGGGAAGCGAAAGAATATTCTCAAGTATTAGCAACTGAGTTGTCAATTCAACCACACCTGAAAGATTGAGTGTCTGCAGCAAAGTATTAGCATCAAAGTAGTATGATAGCAGCAGTAGCAACGGCAACCAGTAGCAGCAAAGTAACAGCAGTAGCAACAGAGTAACAACAGCAACAACAACAGTAGTAGCGGCAAAGTAACATAGCAAGGACCAGTAGTAAAACACTCATAGGCATTGGATCGGTGATGGATGATTATGCTGGATGTGATTTATCATGTAACAGCTATAACACGGAGAGATATGTAACTAGCTCCCGTTCGTCAATCTAATGTAGGCATGTATTCCGTATGTAGTCATACGTGCTTAGGGAAAAGAACTTGAATGACATCTATTGTCCATCCCTCCCGTGGCAGCGGGGTCCTAATGCAAATTACAGGATATTAAGGTTCTCCTTTTAATAAAGAACCGGAACAACGCATTAACACTTGGTGAATACATGAACTCCTCATACTATGGTCATCTCCGGGAGTGGTTCCGGCTATTGTCACTCCGAGGTTGCGGGGTCATAACACATAGTAGGTGACTACAACTTGCATGATAGGATCTAAAACACACATATATTGGCGACAACATAATAGGTTCAGATCTGAAATCATGGCACTCGGGCTCTAGTGACAAGCATTAAGCATGGCAAAGTAGTAGCAACATCAATCTCAGAACATAGTGGATACTAGGGATCAATCCCCGTCAAAACTAACTCGATTACATGATAGATCTCATCCAACTCATCACCGTCCAGCAAGCCTACGATGATATTACTCACGAACGGTGAAGAGTATCATGGAATTGGCGATGGAGGAAGGTTGATGATGACGATGACGACGATTTTCCCTCTCCGGAGCCCAGAACGGACTCCAGATCTGCCCTTCAGATGAAGAACAGGGGGTGGCGGCGCCTCCGTATCGTAAAACGCGATGAATCCTTCTCCTTTATTTTTTTCGGGCGAAACGGAATATATAGAGCTAAGAGTGGAGGCGGTGGAGCTCTGTGGGCCCCACAAGCCTGCCACGCGCGGCCAGGGGGGTGGCCTCGCCTCCTGGGATTGTGGCCCACTAGCTCATCTCCTCCGGTGGATCTTTGCGCAGGTATTTTTCATTAATTCCAGAAAAATTCTCCGTAAATTTTCAGGTCATTCCGAGAACTTTTATTTCTGCACAAAAACAACACCATGGAAATTCTGCTGAAAACAGCGTTAGTCCGGGTTAGTTCCATTCAAATCATGCAAATTAGAGTAAAAAACAAGGGCAAAAGAGTTTGGAAAAGTAGATACGACGGATACGTATCACTACACACGACATTATTCCACGGACCTATGTTTTTTGTACATGTAGTAGTTCAAATCCCAGCAGCAGGCCGATTGCGCTCTTTACATGTTGGGATGGCTCTAGTTCAGTGTCAGACATGTGTTTTTGGGGAAGGAAAAAAAGTGGAGTTTACAACCGGAGTTTAGTTGCTGACATAAAATGAGAATGGGACATGGAAGAGAAAGCAGGTGTTGATCCGTATAATCATGAGTGTGCTCCCAACCGACTAATATCAATTGGCTAAGCTCTTCAAATTGATCGGTCAAATGGTCTTCAAACTGTGAAATGCCGTTTCGGTGCTGGGGAAGAGGTGGTATATGTAGATGTAGAACACCTGAGCATGATAACGCATACTAATGTGACTTTATTTATCCATTCATTCTCTTTTTGGCATGATGTTCTAGCGGATCGTACAATAGGTAGGGGATGGGCATGGGCATTCTAGTGGGTGAATGATGGCATTCAGTGCCCCGCAAGTTTGTGTGACTCGACTCTGTTTTTGCTGCTTAAGGGGGCCAATGACCCTTATGATTTGCTTGTTGCTTCCTTCAGTCATAATCACATCTCAAGTTGTGGCCATTCCTTGTGTTCTTTGCTACTGAGGGCTCTTATCTTATATTTGGATGTGAAGATCCACCAACATTCTCTTGTCCCTGTAGGCAACTATCAAAGATATGCAACAGGTGAGTGGGGCATTTAACATGCTTAGGGTAGGTGACAATTCCTAATTGGTGGGATAAAGCCTCTTTCCTTGGTCTTCCACTAACCCAAATGGGCCTATGTCTGGTTCATGCTACCTGAGACAAAATGAGCTAGCCCTTTGCATGCTACCTGGTACATAGCATGGCACTTTTAGCATTAGTTAGATCATGGTAGTTTTATTGTAGGTAGTATGGCACTTCTATTAATTAAGACCATGGCCATTTTTATGAAATACGTCATGGTTGTTTTATTATAGGCAGCATGTCACTCTTTTGTGTGTGTTAGACATTATATTAAGTTTTCCCGGAATGTCCGAGTGGCCTATGTTTTGCCGGAATGTTAATTCATTTCTGTTCCCGCAAATTTCAAGTGCTCCATATGTTCACTTTTTAGCAAAGGTCGTGCCGAAAATTTCCATGAATTTCGGCACGCCTTGTGCTACAAACTAGGACATATGGAGTGCCCGGGAAATGCCGAAAAGGGGAATGAATCAACATTCCGACCAAATATAGTCCCCCTTTTATTATTCATGTTATTCGGCCTAGAATTAAACTATTATACTTAAATACTCGTAGGAAATTAATATGTCTATCCACGACGAAGCCGGGGGTTCTGGTCGCCACGAAGAAGACCGTTTTGAGGAAGCAAATCATTTTTTCGATTACCTGGACCAATGGGACATGCGGATGGAGGGTGGTAATGAGACCAACCCGTCACTGACACTGCCACCGGTAGCGATAGTGGCACCGGCACCATGACCGGCGACAATGTTGACGTACCCGCTGAAGGACCGAAGCTGAAGAGGGCAAGAAAACCAAACGCGCTCGGCACCAGACAAATTGTAGTCATGGCGATGCACCCCACGAAATTAGAGCCAATGGCGTCGAGTCAGCGCGCAAGTGCTATGGCAATCAACTAGGATGCATCCTGAGGGTAACCGCCAACATCAACGATGAAAAGTTAAAGAAGATACAACATATGGAGCGCACGCTCGAAGTTGCACAATAGGTTCTTGTTCCCTGGGCGGACTCAAAAAAACTTCCGTGGGATGACGAACCCATGACAAAGATAAACAGCAAGGCAATGGTGACGTTCACCAACGCCTTGTCTGCCTGGAAAGTAAGGGTGAAAAAATCGATTCTGAACAATAAACTGTGGTCCAAGATTCATGATGACAATTCGTCACTAAGGGAAGAGGACTTCGAAAAATTCAAGGAGACTTGCGCTACAGAAGAAGCACAGAAAAAGTCGGAGAAAATGAAGGAGCTACAGGCCAGGAACACGCCTACCCACCGCCTCAGAAGCCGTGGTTACGAGGGCAAGAGGCATGTATGGGACTAGGAGGATGCCGAACGTGAAAGTCACGAATTCCCAGACCCCTTGGGAGAGTTCACCAACCCACACGAGCGTGACTGGATCAGGGCCCGACACCAGTGGGACCCCATCAATAAGGTCTTTTCCACGGACTCGAACACGAGGGATTTCATGAGACTACTCATAATTGTTCTTTTACCACCTTATATTAATTAGCTTCCAATCAATTCAACGACAAGTTTTGTCACATTTATAAATCATCCATGTTCCTTTTGCAGAAAGAGCAACACCAAAAGGCAACTGATATCGTCGAGTCGTCCCAGTCGTCAATGAGGCCCAAGTAGGACAACCCGTTCAACCGGGCCCTGAACATACTTAAAAATGTCTCAGTGGACAAATGTCCGTCTTATGTACGTGTGCACGGCGTCAGATATGGTGCCTCGTGGATGAAGTGCTACCACGAGAAGTTGGAGGGAAAAAAGCAGAGATGATAGCTTTCTCAACACACCATCGACGAGAAGGTCGTGCAAGCACTCGATAAGAGCAAAGTGGAGACCAAAGAAGAGCTGGCCAAGGTAATCGACGATAAGGTCAATGTAGCTATGGCAGCTTCCTGGGGCCAATTGGGTCGCACAGTTTTTGAGTTTGTGAGGAGGAATCCAGAAAAGGGCGAGAGGACTTTCACCTTCTCAGCTTTGTCACGAGCAATTCGGCGAACATCACACCACCAGCACCTGCTCACGCAACCGCATATGCTCCCGTACCTGGTCCCGCTCCGGTTCATAGCAGCCCATCCTCCGTCTCTCGCGTGCTCGGCAGGGCCTCGTCTTTGGCTGAGCTCGACGCCATCACGGTAATTACGCATCATACACTCTTCACCAGCATGTCTACATAGTCTTTCATTTCAGTTGCCTTTCGGATGTCTGACGTCGTAGTCATGTCTTCGCAGGCCGACGAAACCCCGTGCACCCTACTGTACAGTGTCAACGGATAGAAGGTGGATGTGGGAAACACAACGATCATGAAGCCGAAGGACCGCATGCTCCACAACCGACAGATGCCCCAAGGCGTCTTCAAAGTTTGTGTGGCCAGTGTGAAAGACGGCTTCGATGATTTGCCTCTTCCAACACTAGTCGATGACGATGAGACGCCTAAACAGATTGGCACATGCAAGAGCTGGATCTTGCCTTGGCCGAAGACTCACCTTTGTGTCGAGGCGCCCGGTAGCACACCAATGACAACTCCTCAACAAGGTATGAACACCACACCACCTACCCAATTACCTGCACCTATCACGACGGGTGATAGCGGTCGACGCGGCGAGGGAGAGCCTCCATTAGTGTCAGCTGATGTCGCCCCCGTCGAAGAAGCAAATGCTGATGATGTCATGGAGGAGGATGCTGATGATCCTAACCAGTATATCAATATCGGCTATGACGATGCTCGGGAGTATGACTCAAGCTATGACCGTGGAGATGATCTGATGATGCCTCAATTGCCGTAGCCGCAACTTCATGCGAGTGATTGAAAAAAGTCACTCTTCATGCGGTCCTCGCAGGAGACACCTCCACATGCCGCCTCTACTTAGCAAGAACAAAACGGGGGCCTTCCGCTGGTAATTAGCCCGACGACGCTGGGGGTGGTGGTTAGGGAAGGTATGGCGGGCTCACTACCGCCACCCACCAAGAAACGAAGGAGGAGACCGAAGAAGAAAGGATCTATAGGCGCCAGAGCTGCTTGAAGCAGCCACCGCCTCTAAAGCCCTGGGAGGTAGACATAATACCTATCAAAGGTGCGGATCATTTCCAAGTCGCCGTCAACCCGATCCTACCTCGGAAAGCGCTAGAGAACATACAGAACTATGATGTAAGGAGACTTGATGATGATGTGCTGGCCATAGAGAGAAAACTTCTCAGCATGGACAAACCAGGATACTACCCGCTTTAGCCGGCTCAGGTTCCGGGTGCGATGTCATACATCGACAGATGGCCTGTGGATAAGTTCATCCAGCGATTTGACTACATCTACGATATGTTCCACATGACCAAGCTGGATTTTTAGTTCATCCACATGTATGCGTTGTATCTCAACTACATCATCAGGTGCGAGAACATAGAATATATCTGCGTCGCGTACCCATACTATATGCATTAGAGCTTCTTGGCAGTCTGCAAAGAGCACCGTGACTATGCGAGCAAGTACATCAGCGATTTCATGATCACTAATAAGGATAATGAAATGATTCTCCTGCCTTATCATCCCACGTAAGTCATCCGCGGATATCCTTTCGTAAGTTTTGATCATTCCTTTGCGAGCATTGAGATTGATTTGAGGTGTACCTATTTTGCGCAGTAGGGGGGCGCCCTCATCTGTTTTGTACCTACAATACTCCCATGCTCTGTACTTGGACTCCTCAAAGAACATCGAGAAAAAGGATTAGACGCACATAAAGAGTGTTCTCGATAGTGCCTTGATGACCTTCAACCTTACTGGTGGATATATCAAGGTGAAAATGCACAGGAATCAAGCGCCGGCTTTCGGCCATAAGACCGACTTCTGTTGCATCCAGCAACCGAACACTAGTAAGGCTGATGGATTCTACCTCATGCATCACATGATCGAGTATAGAAGGGATAATCAACGCCTTCACATGTTAGCTAATTCTGGCGATTTCGAGATTGTCAACTGGGCCACAAGCATAGGAACGACACCGGATCATTGAATCCGAGCTGAGTTTTATCACATAGAGTGTGAACTTGCCCAAGTGATCATGAAGCAGCTCGTCGAACAAGGAGGGATGTTCTTCCATGGGCCAATGAGGCGGGAGAATGTCCGAGAACTGCTACGCGCTCAGCGTCTGGACCTAAAGCCTTTCAACCACCTCGGGTCATTCATCCCTAAATATGAAGATTGGGGCGCCGACATTGAGGAGTGAGTGACGATGACAATGTGTGTTTATAATTAGTACTACCGGCTTTCTATGAATTAGTTTGTTTATGAGGAAGTTCGTTATTTATGTTTACTGCTTGTATTCTGCTAACTATGCCTCTTTGTGTTTCTCAAGTACATTATGTTGCATATTATATATCGTTGTTAATCAACTTACGATGCAGGTACATAGATCGGAGATGCTGAAGGGCTGCTACGCCGTATTCATTGGGAGGGTTCCAGGAGTGTACGTCCACTGGCCAGACGCTCGGGCCCAGGTGGACAGGTACCCAGGCGATAGCCACAAAGGGTTGGACATCAGAGCCGAAGCGGAAATGAGTTACTTGAGGTGGATGCTATGCAAGAGACGGAGCGAAACCGGTGCCTCAAGAAGTACTGTATAGTCATGCTCTTGCTCATGCTAATCACTCTTTTCTTCAACACGATGGTTTAGATAGTGATGATGAAACTTGTGGGTGTGCCATGACTTGTGTGTATCGCTATTTTCGAGATTTCATGATATTTGTGTTGGATAACGATATATGTGTTGGATAATGACGATGACGGTATAAATGACGAGACTACTTTATGTGTATGATATGATATGAATAATGCATGTTTATTATGATACGATGAAACTAATGTTCAGAGCATGCACAAATACGTAGAGGGGGCATAAATACGATGGGAATTAAATATTGAAAGCAGGAATATTAGCAGTAGCACTGGAATATTAGTCGTAGTGCTTTATTTATTCCACCGCAATTTCTAACATAGATACTAGTAGCCCTTTAAATCCAGCGCTACTGATAACAGGTTAGCTGTAGCGCGTTAGCAGTAGCACTGCCCCCATCGCTAATGGTAAGGGAAAAACCAGCACTACTGGTAGGCTTTCTCGTAGTAGTGATAATTTCAAAAGGCAGGTTCCAATTAGTTGGTTGAACAATAGGTGCAGAAGTTAAAGCTATCTTAAGTGTTTCAAAGGCTTCTACACATTCATCATAAAAAATGAAAGGAAAATCCTTTTGTAATAAATTGTTAAGAGGTCTACAAATTTTAGAGAAGTCTTTAATAAACCTCCTATAGAAACCAGCATGACCAAGGAAACTATGGGTACCTTTAATATCTTTAGGACATGTCATCTTCTCAATTGCATCAACTTTAGCCTTATCCACCTCAATACCTCGTTCAGAAATATTAGGACCCAAGAAAATACCTTCATTTACCATAAAGTGGCACTTCTTCCAATTCAATACAAGGTTAGTTTTCTCACATCTCTGCAAAACTCGATCAAGGTTGCTTAAGCAATCATCAAAAGAAGTTCCATAAGTGGAAAAATCATCCATGAAAACCTCAATAATCTTTTCACAAAAGTCAGAGAATATAAAAATCATACATCTTTGAAAGGTACTAGGTGCATTGCATGATCCAAAAGGCGTATGTCTATAAGCATATGTTCAAAAAGGTCAAGAAATTGTGGTTTTCTCTTGATCAGGTTGGGACACACGTATTTGAGAAAACCCAGAATAACCATCTAAAAAGCAAAAAATGTGTGTGCTTCAATAATCTTTCTAGCATTTTGTCTATGAAAGGTAAAGGGTAATGATCTTTTCTAGTAGCTTTGTTCAATTTTCTAAAATCAGTTACTATTCTATAGCCAGTCATAATTCTTTGTCGAATGAATTCATTTTTATTATTAGGGACAACAGTAATACCTCCTTTCTTAGGAACACAATGAATGGGACTTACCCATCTACTATTAGCTATGGGATAAATTATACCCGCTTCTAGAAGCTTTAATATTTCATTTCTTACCACTTCTTTCGTTTTGGGATTCAGTCTTTGTTGGTGATAAACAACGGGTTTAGCATCTGGTTCCATATTAATCTTGTGCTGACAAAGAATGGAACTAATGCCCTTAAGATCATCAAGAGTATACCCAATAGCAGCTCGGTGCTTCCTCAAAGTTTTTAACAATCTTTCTTCTTCATGCTCTGTCAGGTTAGCACTGATAATAACATGATATATCTTCTTTTCATCAAGATAAGCATATTTCAAAGTGTCGGGTAATTGCTTTAATTCAAACACAGGATCACCTTTGGTAGGAGGAGGACCTCCTAGAGTTTCAATAGCCAAGTTGTGTTTAAGGATAGGTTCTTGCTCAAAGAACATTTTATCTAGTTCCTTTCTTTCACTCATATGCATATCATTTTCATGGTCTAGCAAATATTGTTACAACAGATTAGTGGGAGGAATGGAAATTGAAGCAAGACCAATTACTTAATCTTTACTAGGCAATTCTTTATCATGGAGTTGCTTATTGAACTTGGAGAAATGAAACTCATGAGACATACCACCTAAATTAACACTGACACTTTCCCTTTTGCGATCTATTTGAGCATTGACAGTGTTCAAGAAGGGTATACCAAATATTATGGGACAAAAATCATCTTGTGGTGAGCCAAGTACTAGAAAATTAGTAGGTTATTTTACTTTCCCCCACAAGACTTCAACATCTCTAACAATCCCAAGTGGTGTGATGGTGTCTCTATTAGCAAGTTTAATAGTAACATCCATGTCTTCTATTTCAGCGGGTGCTATCTCATGCATAATTTCTTGATATAAGTTAAAAAGAATAGCAGTAACACTAGCACCCATATCACATAAACCATGATAACAATGATCTCTTATTTTAACTGAGATGACAGGCATGCCAATAATGGGTCTATTGTTATCTTTAGTATCAGGTTTGGCAATTCTAGCAGCTTCATCATAGAAATAAATAACATGCCCATCAATATTATCGTCCAAGAGGTATTTAACCATAGCAATGCTAGGTTCTACCTTTATTTTCTCAGAGGGATTGGTTGTTCTAACATAACTTTTGGTAACCACGGTTTAAGTTTTAGCATGTTCCTTTATCCATACAAGGAAAGGTGGTTTCTCAATATAAGCAGTAGGCACACGTGGGTCAACATTGTAAATGATAGTTTCATCCTAAAACTTAATTGGTTATTCAAATTTTTCTTTAATAGGTGGATGATATTTAAACCATTTCTCATTAGGGAGATGAACATGAGAAGCAAAGGTTTCACAAAATGAGGCTACTATCTCAGAGTCAAGTCCATATTTAGTGCTAAATTCATTGAAAGCATCGATATTCATAAAATATTTAACACAATCAAACTTAATTTTTATACCCTACTCTTTACCTTCGTCGAGTTCCAAATCTTCAGAGTTGCGTTTAATTCTTTCCACATGAATTCAATAGACTTCTTCATAAAAGAACCTAAACAAGAAATATCGAGCATGGTTTGAACATTACGAGAAAGCTGAGCATAAAAATCCTGAAGAATAATTTCCCTCAGGAGCTCATGATTTGGACATGAATATAACATTGACTTCAGCCTCCCCCAAGCTAGAGGGTAATTTCTCCTTCACGAGGCCAAAAATTATAGATATAATTATGATAAACGATGAACAGGATGCATACGATAGATTTTTTGGTAAAACTCCAACTGCATTCGATTCTAGTTCCAAGATCATGTATCATCACATAGCCTATACCATGTCAATGCTTTCCCCCCCCCCCAAAGATAAAGGGAAAACCTACTTCTTGACTTCATCTCTAGATAAACCTGCAAGCATAAATAATCCAAAAACTTCATCCACATAAATTACGTGCATATTGGAATGTTTTGTTCCATCTCCTACATAAGGATTAGCTAGCAGTTTCTCTATCATACCCGAAGAAATTTCATAATAAAAAAATTCAATAGGTTCAGCAGGTTGAGGGACAACTCGTGGTGTTTGCACTCGAGGTGAGGATACACCGAACAAACCCGTCAAAGGATTACTTTCCATAGAGACAAGTAACAGTAAATTTCAGCATGTAATATAAATGTTTCCTTACCAAATTCTGCTTACCAGAGGTGCTTCACTCCCCGGCATGGGGCGAGAAAAGAGTCTTGATGACCCACAAGTATAGGGTATCAATCTTAGTCCTTTCGGTAAGTAAAAGTGTCGAACCCAAAGAGGATCAGAAGGAAATGACAAGTAGTTTTTTCAGCAAGGTAATTTCCGCAAGCCCTAAAATAGTGGTAACAAGTTGTTTGATAGCAAGATAATTGAAACAAGTAATGAGTAGCAATAGTAACAATAGGTGCAGCAAGGTAGCCCAATACTTCTGTGGCGAATGGCAGGCCGGAACGGTTTCTTATAATAGGAAAAGCATTCTTTAGGGCACACAGGAATTTCATATAGTCACTTTCGTCATGTTGGGTTAATTCGCGTTCGGTACTTTGATAATTTGATATGTGGGTGGACTGGTGCTTGGTTTCTATTCTTACTTGAACAAGCCTCCCACATATGATTCACACTCGCGCAAGCATCCGAAACTACGAGAAAAGTATTAAGAATAAATTCTAACCATGGCATTAAGCATAGGGATCCAAATCAGCTCCTTACGAAATAGCACAAAAACTTGGGTTTATGTTTTGGTCACTCTCGCAACCCACTCCTGCTGGCTACGCCTATAGGGATTTCCTTGGCAAATATGCAAAGGATTCCCCCGCGGCCTTGGAGCCTTGCGTTGGTGTTCCCTTGAAGAGGAAAGAGTGATGTAGCACAGCGGCGGTAAGTATTTCCCTCAGATTGAGAACCAAGGTATCAATCCAGTAGGAGGATCGCGTCAAGTCACAAGTACCTGCACAAAGACAAAGAGCTTGCACCCAACGCTATGAAGGGGTTGTCAATCCCTTATAGATTGTTTGCAAAGTGAGAACTAAAAGAAGAAAGTAAACAAAGCAAAGTAAAAGTAAAAGTTGAGATGATAATGGTGAGTAGACCCGGGGGCCGTAGTGTTCACTAGTGGCTTCTCTCATGAAAGCAAGTAGACGGTGGGTGAACGAATTACTGTCGAGCAATTGATAGAACCGCGCAAAGTCATGACGTTATCTATGGCAATGATCATACATATAGGCATCACGTCCAAAACAAGTAGACCGATACTTTCTCCATCTACTACTATTACTCCACACGTCGACCGCTATCCAGCATGCATCTAGTGTATTGAGTTCATAAGAACAGAGTAACGCCTTAAGCAAGATGACATGATGTAGATGGACAATCTCAAATCTATGATGAAAGCCCATCTTGTTACCCTTGATGGAAACAACATGATGCGTGCCTTGCTGCCCATTCTATCACTCGGAAAGGTCACCGCACGGTATGAGCCCAAAACCAAGCACTTCTCCCATTGTAAGAATGATAGATCTAGTTAGCCAAACAAAACCCAAGACTCGGAGAGACTTACAAGGATATAAAATCATGCATATAAGAAATCAACAAAGACTCGAATATAATTCATAGATAATCTGATCACAAATCCACAATCCATCGGATCTCGACAAACACACCGCCAAAGAGGATTACATCGGATAGATATCCTTGGAGATCATGGAGAACTTTATATTGAAGATCCAAGAGAGAGAAGAAGCCATCTAGCTACTAACTACGGACCTGTAGGTCTGAAGTATACTACTCACGAGTCATTGGAGAGGCAATGATGTTGATGTAGAAGCCCTCCAGCTCCAAAGCCCCTCCGGCAGGGCACCGGGAAGGGTCTCCGGATGAGATCTCGCGGAAACGGAAGCTTGCGGCAGCGGAAAAGTGGTTTCGTGGATGCCTTGATTTTTTCTTGGATTTTAGGGAATATATAGGCCAAAGAGCTAGGGCAGGGGAGCTCCAGGGAGGCCACAAGCCTGGTGGCTGCAGGCCCCCCTGGCCGCGGCTACAGGGCTTGTGGGCTCCCTGTGGGCCTCCTGCCTTGGCCCTCAAGTCCCCCGATCTTCTTCCGTTCTAGAAAAATTCATTTCGGGGATTTTATTCCATTTGGACTCCCTTCCAAAATCAGATCTCAAAAGAGTCAAAAACACAGAAAAAACAGGAACTGCACTTGGCAATGAATTAATAAGTTAGTCCCAAAAAAAGATATAAAAGGTATATAAAACATCCAAAGTTGACAAGATAACAACATGAAACCATCAAAAATTATAGATACGTTTGAGAAGTATCAAGCATTCCCAAGCTTAACTCCTGCTCGTCCTCGAGTAGGGAAGTGATAAAGAATGATTTTTTATACTTTCATGCTACCTAGCATAGATGTACTTTGTAACTCCTCTTATGTGACATGAATGTTCAGATCCGTTAGATTCAAAACAATAGTTTTCTATTGACGTGGAGACAATAATACTTCAAGCAAACTAGCAAGGTAATCATTAACTTTTAAAATAACAAGGCCAAAAGAAAGTTATCCCTACAAAATCATATAGTCTGGCTATGCTCTATCATCCTTGCACAACGAATTTAAATCATGCACAACCTCGGTATTGGCCAAGTAATTGTTTTCACATCTTTACTTTCTCAAAAAATTTCAACTCTCACGCAATACATGAGCGTGAGCCATGGTTTTAGCACTATAAGTGGAAATGGAGTGTGGTGGTGGTTGCAAGGCAAACAAGGAGAAGATGGTCACATTGACTAGGCATATCAATGAGCTATGGAGATGCTCATCAATATATATCAATGTGAATGAGTAGGGATTGCCATACAAATGATGCACTAGAGCTAAGAGTATCTGAAAGCTCTTAAAGAAAACTAGTTGGTGTGCATCCAACTTGCTTGCTCACGAAGACCTAAGGCAAATTTGAGGAAGCCTATCATTGGAATATACAAGCCAAGTTATATAATGAAAATTTACCACTAGCTATATGGTGGTGACAAAACGATAGACTCTCAATCATGAAGATCATGGTGCTTAATAAGAACAAGTGTGGAAAGATAGTAGCACTGTCCCTTCTCTCTTTTTCTCTCATTTTTTTAGTGGGCTCTTTGGCCTCTTTTTTATATATATATATATTTTTTTTTTGTGGGCATATTTGGCCTCTTTTATTTCCTCACATGGGACAATGCTCCATCAATGATGATCATCACACTTACAACTCAAAACTTAGAGCAATGATGACTCTATATGGAATGCCTTCGGTAGTGTACCGTGACAATGATCTAGCATGGCATAGACATCAATGGAAACATCATGCTAGTTATCTTATGATCATGCAATGGCAATGTAGAAGTGGTGGCACATGTCATGGTGGTAGTTGCATGGCAATATATCTCGGAATGGCTTTGAAAAAGTCATAGTAGGTAGGTATGGTGTCTGTTTTCAGGGAGGCTAATGGTGGTTTTATGCACCGGCGAAAGTTGCACGACACTAAAGAAGATAGTGATGGTGGAAGGTGAAAGTGCATCTAAACCATGGACTCAACATTAGTCATGAATAACTCATATACTTGTTGCAAAAGTTTTAGTAGTAATCAAAACAAAGCATTCAATGCATACTCCTAGGGGAAGGGTTGGTAGGTATAAACCATCGCGCGATCCCGACTGCCACACAAAGGATGACATTCAATAAACTAATCATGCTCATACTTCATCACATAGCGGTTCACCATACGTGCATGCTACAGGAATCACTAACTTCAACACAAGTATTTCTAGATCCACAACAACTTACTAGTGTAACTTCAATATTACCACAACAACAACTCAAAACAAATTGAGATGAATCAAACTTCTCTAACTACTCAATGCACATGAAGGTGGAAGTTTTCATATCCCTTTGGATAACTACCCCTTTTAAGACTACTTTCATAGCATAGATCAACTACCACGCCACGCGCTTCCGTGCTCTAAAAGATAGAAGTGAAACACACAGAGCAAAATAAACTAGCTCAAAAGATATAAGTAAAACACGTGTGAGCTGAATTGTCTAACCAAAGGATATAACTGAAGCTCGACAAAATCACGGTGAGTGCATGTCTCTCCATCTAGGCGTGCAGCAAGGAAGATTGTGACACAACAAAATAAAAGACTCCTACGATACAAGACGCTCCAAGCAAAACACATAACATGTGGTGAATAAAAATATAGCCCCAAGTAACGTTACCGATGGATTGAAGACGAAAGAGGGAATGCCTTCCCGGGGCATCCCCAAGCTTAGGATTTTTCGGCATCCTTGAATCAACTTGGGGTGCCTTGGGCATCCCCAAGCTTGAGCTCTTTCCACTCTTTATCTCTTTATCCATAAGAACTTCACCCAAAACTTGAAAACTTCACAACACGAAACTTAAACAGAAACTCATGATATCATTAGTATAAGAAAGCAAATCACTACTTCCTTCGATACTGTAGTAAACTTAAATTCTACTTATGTTTATGTTCGGTTACTGTATTTTCAATCTTCCATGGCTAATACCCCCGATACTATCCATAGTTTCATCAAAATAAGCAACCAACTCAACAAAAACAGAATCTGTTAACAGCAGACTAGTCTGTAGCAATCTGTATACTTCTGGTACTTCAAAATTTCTGAAAACTTACGACAGTCTGACGAATTTGCGTAGAAATCAGAAGCAAGAAGAATCAACTCAAAAGCTCTCACAGAAAAAAATGAAATTCTTTTCGTGAGCAGGAAGTTTCTGTCTTTTCCAGCATGACCAAACGATCATCCCCAAGACTAATCATAGCGGTTTTACTTGGCACAAACGCAAAAGAAACACAAAAAACACAATCATAACAGAATTATGAAAGTGTGGAAAACACAAAATAGAAAGAAAAAGGATAGATTCGTTGGGTTGCCTCCCAACAAGCGCTATTGTTTAACGCCCTTAGCTAGGCATAAGGTGATGGAATCACGTATAGCCATCTTTGGTGCTCAAACCATAAGTAGCCCTCATCATAGATTCATAAGGCAATCTTATTTCATTTCTAGGAAAATGCTCCATGCCCTTCTTTAGAGGAAATTGAAATCTAATATTCCCTTCCTTCATATCGATGATAGCACCAATAGTCCTTAGGAAAGGTCTACCAATAATAATGGGACATGAAGGATTGCAATCTATGTCAAGTAAAATGATATCCACGGGTACATAGTTCTTATTTGCAACAATAAGAACATCATTGATCCTTCCCATGGGTTTATTTACAGTACATTTCGCAAGATGCAAATTAACAGAACACTCTTCAATCTCATGAAAACCAAGAATATCACATAAAGACTTTGGAATCGCGGAAACACTAACACCCAAATCACATAAAACATTGCATTCATAGTTTTTGATTTTGATTTTGATAGTAGGTTCCCACTCATTATGAAGTTTTCTAGGTATAGAGACTTCTAATTTGAGTTTCTCTTCAAGAGGCTTTGCTTTGGCTATAAGCATGTGGAGAGTTTGAAATGGATTGCATGAAGGAAATGCATTCAAACAAGGAGCAACTATCATAATTGAATCCCTTGAAATCCAAAGTGGGAGTTTCATTACTACCCAATATTTTGATTTCTTCTACTCCACTCTCCACACCTTTATCATCAATATAGGTGGACTCCGAATCATTGGGGCGTTTTTCAACCAAAGTGGATTCATATCCAGCCCCTTTATCAATAGGTTTTACACGCGAAAACAAAGATTCAAGAGGAGTCACACCAAGCACTTTAAGATCTTCGCGATTTGCATCACTAGAATGCACCCTTTTAAACCATTCATTCTTAGCGCGAATTTGGGCGGTTATTTCTTTGCTCTCATTCATGGAGACACGCATAGCTTTTAAAGTTTCATCCAAGTTAACCTTGGGAGGAGCACATCTAACTTTCAAAGCATCAATATCACAAGACATCCTATCAACGCTCTTAGCCAAATCGTCTATTTTTAGTAGTTTTTCCTCTATGGACGCATTGAAAATCTTTTGAGAGTTGATGAACTCTTTGATATTACTCTCTAAATCAGAGGGTAATTTGTTATGATTTCCATAAGTGTTGTTGTAGGAATTGCCATAGTTGTTAGAGGAGTTACTAGGAAAAGGCCTAGGAACATAGTTTCCTCTAAAAGCATTGTTGTTGCCAAAATTGTTCCTACCAACAAAATTAACGTCCAAACAAGCGTTGCTACTCTCAATCAAGGAAGATAGTGGCATGTCATTAGGATCTAAAGGAGCATTTCTACTAGCAACCAAATTCATCAACTCATCCATCTTAGCACTAAGCGAGTTAATTTCTTCTATAGCGTGTACCTTTTTGCTAGCAGGTGACCTTTTAGTGTGTCACTGAGAGTAGTTAGTCATGATATTGTCTAGGAGTTTTGCAGCTTCTCCTAACGTGATTTCCATGAACGTTCCACCTGAGGCGGAGTCCAAGATATTTCGAGAAGCAAAATTGAAACCAGTGTAAAAGATTTGTATAATCATCCACAAACTCAAGCCATGAGCGGGACAATTTCTAATCTTTAACTTCATCCTCTCCCGAGATTGTGCAATGTGTTCATGATCAAGTTGCTTGAAATTCATGATATTGTTACAGAGAGAGATAATCTTAGTCGGTGGAAAATACTTGGATATGTAAGCATCTTTGCACTTATTCCAAGAATCGATACTATTTTTAGGCAAAGAAGAAAACCACGTTTTTGCACGATCTCGCAAAGAGAACGGAAAAGGCTTCAATTTAACAACATCATTACCCACATCTTTCTTCCTTTGCATATCGCAAAGTTCAATGAAAGTATTAAAATGGGATGCGGCATCTTCACTAGGAAGGCCAGAAATTGCTCTTTCATAACAAGATTCGGCAAGGCAACGTTGATTTCATATGATTCCGCACTAGTGGCGGAAGCAATCGGAGTACTAATAAAATCATTATTATTAGTATTCGAGAAGTCGCAAAGTTTGGTGTTTTCAGCCATGATGACTTCAACAAACAAACAAGAACACAAGCAAGCAAGTAAACTGGCAAAGGAAAACGGCAAAAGGCAAATGAAAACGGCAAAGGCAAAAGACAAATGAAAACGGCAAAGGAGAAAGGCATATGAAAACGGAAAATGTGAAGTGGGGGAGAGGAAAAAGAGAGGCAACTGCCAAAAAAGGTAAATGCAAGAGATGAGTTTGTGACACTTACTTGGATAGATCTTGACTTGATCTCTCCCCGACAACGGAGCCAGAAATCCTTCTGCTGCTGGCTATGCCTATAGGGATTTCCTTGGCAAATATGCAAAGGATTCCCCCGCGGCCTTGGAGCCTTGCGTTGGTGTTCCCTTGAAGAGGAAAGGGTGATGTAGCACAGCGGCGGTAAGTATTTCCCTCAGTTTGAGAACCAAGGTATCAATCCAGTTGGAGGATCGCGTCAAGTCACAAGTACTTGCACAAACACAAAGAGCTTGCACCCAACGCTATGAAGGGGTTGTCAATCCCTTATAGATCGTTTGCAAAGTGAGAGCTGAAAGCAAAAAGTAAACAAAGCAAAGTAAAAGTAAAAGCTGAGATGATAATTGTGAGTAGACTCGGGGGTCGCAGTGTTCACTAGTGGCTTCTCTCATGCAAGAAAGTAGACGGTGGGTGAACGAATTACTGTCGAGCAATTGATAGAACCGCACAAAGTCATGACGTTATCTAGGACAATGATCATACATATAGGCATCACGTCCAAAACAAGTAGACCTATACTTTCTGCATCTACTACAATTACTCCACACGTCGACCGCTATCGAGCATGCATCTAGTGTATTGAGTTCATAAGAATAGAGTAACGCCTTAAGCAAGATGACATGATGTAGATGGAAAATCTCAAATCTATGATGAAAGCCCATCTTGTTACCCTTGACGGCAACAACATGATGCGTGCCTTGCTACCCCTTCTGTCACTCGGAAAGGTCACCGCACGGTATGAACCCAAAACCAAACACTTCTCCCATTGCAAGAATCATAGATCTAGTTGGCCAAACAAAACCCAAGACTCAGAGAGACTTACAAGGATATCAATGTTGGGTAACATAGCATAAATTCAAGAAAATTCCTACGCATATTCAGATCTTCCTATGGAGAGACCAGCAACGAGAGAGGGGTGAGAGCATCTTCATACCTTTGAAGATCGCTAAGCGGAAGCGTTGCTAGAACGCGGTTGATGGAGTCGTACTCGCGGCGATTCAGATCGCGGTGTGATAACGATCTAGTGTCGAACCACGGCACCTCCACGTTCAACACACGTGCAGCCCAGTGACGTCTCCCGAACCTTGATCCAGCAAGGAGGAGGGAGAAGTTGGGGAAGATCTCCGGCAGCACGACGGCATGGTGTCGATGGAGAGACGAGGTCTCCCGGCAGGGCTTCGCCAAGCACCGGCAGAGAGGAGGAGAAAGAAGAGCAGGGCTGCGCCGAGGGAGAGGAAGATTCGTGTCCCCAACAGCCCAAAAGTGCCCACTATATATAGGGGGAGGGAGGGTTTGCGCCCCCTTGAGGGTTTCCCACACCTGGGAGGGGCGGGAGCCCTAGATGGGGGGAGGTGCGGCGGCCAAGGGGGGGAGGAGGGGTGGCGCACCCTTCTGGTGGGCCTTAGGCGCACCTGCGCTAGGGTTCCCCCCTCTCCCCTATTCTTGCGCCATGGGCTGAGTGTGGGGGGTGCACCAGCCCACCTAGGGGCTGGTTCCCTCCCGCACTTGGCCCATCTATCCTCCCGGGGTCGTGGCCCCCTTCCGGTGAACCCCTCGGGCCACTTCCGGTGGTCCCGGTTGTCCCGGTACGTTACCGGTGATGCCCGAAACAATTCCGGTGTACAAAACCATCCGTCCTATATATCAATCTTTACCTCTGGACTATTCCAGAACTCCTCGTGACGTCCCTGATCTCATCCGGGACTCCGAACAACTTTCGATAACCTCTACAACAATTCCCTGTAACCCTAGCGTCATCGAACCTTAAGTGTGTAGACCCTACGGGTTTGGGAGACAGGCAGACATGACCGAGACACCTCTCCGGCCAATAACCATCAGTAGGGTCTGGATACCCATGGTGGCTCCCACTTGCTCCACGATGATCTCAACGGATGAACCACGATGTCAAGGATTCAATCAATCCCGTATACAATTCCCATTGTCTGTCGGTATAGAACTTGCCCGAGATTCGATCGTTGGTATACCTATACCTTGTTCAATCTCGTTACCGGTAAGTCTCTTTACTCGTTTCGTAGCACGTCATTGTGTGACTAACTCCTTGGTCACATTGAGCTCATGATGACGTTCTACCGAGTGGGCCTAGAGATACCTCTCCATCAAACGGAGTGACAAATCCTGATCTCGATTCGTACCAACCCAACAGACACTTTCAGAGGTACCCGTAGTGCACCTTTATAGTCACTGAGTTACGTTGTGACGTTTGATACACCCAAAGCACTCCTACGGTATCCGAGAGTTGCACAATCTCACGGTCGAAGGAAAAGATACTTGACATTAGAAAAGCTTTAGCATACGAACAATACGATCTAGTGCTACGCTTAGGATTGGGTCTTGTCCATCACATCATTCTCCCAATGATGTGATCCCGTTATCAATGACATCCAATGCCCATGATCAGGAAACCATGATCATCTATTGATCAACGAGCTAGCCAACTAGAGGCTTGCTAGGGACACATTGTGATCTATTTATTCACACATGTATTACTGTTTCCTGTTAATATAATTATAGCATGAACAATAGACGATTATCATGAACAAGGAAATATGATAAAAACCATTTCATTATTGCCACTAGGGCATATTTCCAACAATCAAATCATGCATATAAGAAATCAGCAAAGACTCAAATATAATTCATACATAATCTGATCACAAATCCACAATTCATCGGAATTCAACAAACAAACAGCCAAAGAGGATTACATCGGATAGATCTCCATGAAGATCATGGAGAACTTTGTATTGAAGATCCAAGAGATAGAAGAAGCCATCTAGCTACTAACTAAGGACCCGTAGGTCTGAAATAGACTACTCACGAGTCATTAGAGAGGCAATGATGTTGATCTAGAAGCCCTCCAGCTCCAAAGTCCCCTCCGGCAGGGCACCGGGAAGGGTCTCCAGATGAGATATCGTGGAAACGGAAGCTTGCGGCGGTGGAAAAGTGGTTTCGTGAACGCCTTGATTTTTTCTGGAATTTTAGGGTATATATAGGCCAAAGAGCTAGGGCAGGGGAGCTCCAGGGAGGCCACAAGCCTAGTGGCCGCGACCCCCCTGGCCGCGGCTACAAGGCTTGTGGGCTCCCTGTGGACCTCCTACCTTGGCCCTCAAGTCCCTCGATCTTCTTCCGTTCTGGAAAAATTCATTTTGGGGATTTTATTCCGTTTGGACTCCGTTCCAAAATCAGATCTGAAAAGAGTCAAAAACACAGAACAAACAGGAACTGGTACTTGGCACTGAATTAATAAGTTAGTCCCAAAAAAGATATAAAAGGTATATAAAACATCCAAAGTTGACAAGATAACAGCATGAAACCATCAAAAATTATAGATACGTTTCAGACGTATCACCCACCATATAATTACTACTCCACAATGCATTCTCTTAGTCCCAAAGATGGTGAAGTGTTATGTAGTCGACGTTCACATAACACCACTAAGGGAATCACAATATTCATATCATCAAAATATCGAACGAATATCAACTTCACATGACTACTTTCAACATGACTTCTTCCGTGGCCTCAAGTACAAAAGTAACTACTCACAAGTGATAAACATGATCATGATCATAGAGGTATTAAATAGCATATTGGATCTGAATATATGATATTCCACCAAATAAACCATAAAGCATCCACTACAAGATGTAATCAACACTACTAGTCACAACCTACGAACCAATCTGAGGTTCCGGTACAAGATTGAGCACAAGAGATGAACTAGGGTTTTTCGAGGACATGGTGTTGTCAGAGATGTTGGTGAACATTGGCCTCCCCAAGATGAGAGGTTGTTGGTGATGATTATGGCCTCGATTTCCCCCTCCGAGAGGGAAGTTCCTCCGATTTAATCGCTCTGCCGGAGGGCAAAAGTGCTCCTGCCCAGGTTCTGCCTCGAGACGGCGGCGCTTCATCCCGAAAGTCCCCTATTGATTTTTTTTCTAGGTCAAAAGATAATATATACCACAAGATGGTCGCCAGAAGTAGGTTCGGTGGCCCACACCCACTAGGCTGCGCTAGGGGGCTGAATCGCCCTGGTGCCTAGTGGCCACCTGGTACCTCCCCTCTGGTGCTTCTTTCTTCCAATATTTCTTATTTATTCCATAAACACTCCTCGTAAAGTTTTAGCCCATTTGTATATGTGTAGAATAGGTATCTCTGACGTAGCTTTTTCAGGTCAAGAATTCCATCTGCCCGCATTCTCCCTCTTGGTGTAAATCTTGCATATTATGAAAGAAGAGGCATTAGAATTTCTCCATAAAGTTGTATAATGCATAAAAACACTATAAATAACAGTACTAAAACATGATGCAAAATGGATTTATCAATGGGCACGTGTCCATCAGTCGATGGGCAATCTGTCATGTTGGTGTAGATCGTACCACGGGACGAAGGGTTGTGCGTGCGTTCATCATGCAATTTGTGCACGCGGACGGTGGTATATTCTTTGGGTTTTGTTGCGACACTACGTGTTGTCCATGCATGTGCAGCTCTTTGTCGACCTTTTTTTTGGGAACTATGTATCTTCGTGCTTGGCGGATGACAGGACTGCACGCTTGGCGCGAATCCGTGAGCCATCGGGCTACCCGACACATTAATACGGCCTAGAGATAAATAATGTTACTCAGGCCTCATGTACCATATCTACAATTTTTTTATCGTAGTCACATATGGTGTTTGTCCCCACTATTGATCAAATATGTCTTCGCATAGCGCTTTTGAAAAATTTGGACGCGTCCCATAGTTTGAGGGAATAGTACCATGTGCGTATCATAATGATACGTATCCAATGTATTTATAAGTTTTATTGTTCCATGCTATAATATTATCATTCTAGGATACTTTTTGGGTATTTATTTAGTGATTTATATTATTTTTTAGCACTAACCTATTAACCTAGTGCAAAGTGCCACTTGTTGTTTTCTGTGTGTTTTTAGGTTTTCCGGTTTACAATACTAATCGAAGACAATTGCCATGAAATTTTTTAAGGATTTTTCTGTACCAAGAGAAGACTTGGAAGCTTCGGGAGGAGACCGGAGGCTGCACGGTAGAGGCAGCACACAACATGGCGCGCCCAGGGGGTGGTCGCGCCCTGATGTGTGCTCACCTCTCCTGGCATCTCCCGGCGTCCCTCTCTAGCCTATAAATTCCAAAATATCCTGAAAACCCTAAGGAGCCTCCCAAAACACTTTGTTTGCTTCTGCAAGCTTC
This sequence comes from Hordeum vulgare subsp. vulgare, assembly GCF_904849725.1. NCBI lineage: Eukaryota > Viridiplantae > Streptophyta > Magnoliopsida > Poales > Poaceae > Hordeum > Hordeum vulgare. The sequence goes on along the minus strand of NC_058522.1, from coordinate 101,969,407 downwards.
TATTCCGCCTTCTGCCCATCTGGAACCGTGTTTCGATGCCCAGCCGGAGGGGGAAGCGATGACGGAGGGCCTCTACATCAACCTTGTTGCTTCCATGGTGATGTGTGAGTAGTTCACCATAGACCTATGGCTATGTAGTTAGTACCTAGATGGCTATCTCTCTCTTTCTTAAACTTCAATACAATGATCATCTCATCTTCGCTTTGATCTATGCGATATAATCCTCTTGTGCGGTGCGTTTGTTGGAATCCGATGAATTGTGGGTTTACGTTCAGATTGTTCATGAAATTATATTGAATTCCTTGATCGTCTTTCTTTACATATGCATGATTATATGATAGCTTCGTAATTCTCTCCGATCTGTTGAAATAGTTTGGCCAACTATATTGATATTTCTTCAATGGGAGAGGTGTGTTGTGGTGGGTTCAATCTGGCGGTGCTCGATATCCCAGTGACATAGTAGTGTAGAAGTAAGGTAGCTGTATTGCTGCAACTAATAATAAAATGATGGGGTTTATTCATATTGATTGAATGTACTTTGTCTACATCATATCAATGTTCTCCAATCATTACTCTTTTTTACTTAATACTCAAGATGAATGCTGGATAGTGGTCGATCGGTGGAGTAATAGTAGTAGATGCAAGTAGGAGTCGATCTACTTGCTTACGGACGTGATGCATGCATGTAATGATCATTTTCATGAACAAATATTGCATAACTATGCACTTTTCTATCAATTGCCCAACAATAATTACTTTACCCACAAAATGCTTTATCATCGAGAGAGATGCCACTAGGGAAAAGTATGGCCCCGGGTCTATCCATTTATATACTTACAAAACCCTATATTTCCTTGCTATTCTTATTTACATTTTATTTTCTTTTGCAACTTACAATTATCTACTTTCATCTTTACACTTCATTTTGTCCAAGGGGATTGACAACCCTCTTGCCCGCGTTGGGTGCAAGTGTTTGTTTCTTTGTGTGTAGCTGCTGAAGATGGGGGTTGCGTGCTTCTCCTATTGGTTCCATAACTTTGGTTCTCACTGAGGGAACTACTTATCCATATTGTGTTGTATCACCTCTTCCTCTTCTTGGAAAACCCAACGCATATCACAAGTACCATGAAGGATTTCGGGCGCCATTGCCGAGGAGTATCACCAACCTACTATCAAGTACCTTCGCACACATTATCATTCACTTTCTCTACTATCTACTTGCCTTGCAATGTTATCTTTATCTTTTCCACACACAAAAAAATTAGAACAAGAAGACATGGATCCTCATCCACTTGCTAATATTTTTTAAATACCCGGTTAAGTTGAACCAATCGCTAGTGAGTTGAGTGCACTAGATTATCTTTACCAGGTCTTGCTTGAAAATCACGAATCTAAAAATTGTTCTGAAGTGTTAAAAGAAATTTATAAATTGATTCATGGTAGTTACTTGAATGAAAATCATGATTGCAATTTTTCAGTATAAATTCTATGAATGTCAATTGTGCTAATGATCATGATTGGGGTGATAATGATGATAATTCTTATGATCTTGAGAATTCTAAGCTTCATGCTGAATCTACTATTGATAGCGAGATTTGCAGTACTACCAAAAGTTGGTTTGGAAGAGCATCAACTTTAGGTAATAATGGTCCTAGTACGTGTTGGAGAATGTACATTCTTATGATTTTTTTATAAAGATAGGTTTGGAGAGGTTATCACTCTAGTTGATGTTAATCCCACTATCTTGGAAGATTGTAAAACTTTTGTGAATGTGGATTAGAGAGAAAATATTTTTATGGTAGATATATTGTTGATTTTGAATATGATCCTACATGTAATTATTATGATAGAGGAAAATATGATTATAGAAATTTTCGTGTTACTCACATACCTCTCTTGATGTTCAAATTGCCAATGCTTCATTCTTCCTATTTGCATATGCTAGACACTTCTTGTCTTCATAAATTTTTTTCTTATAAAATGCCTATGCGTAGGAAGTATGTTAGACTTAAATGTGCTTGTCACATGGTTTATGATGATCCCCTTTTGCTTAAATTCTTATCTTTTACGTGAGCATCATTATTATCACATGCCTATCTTAATGGCTATAAATAAAAAGCTTGTTGCGAGAGAACCGAATAATTTATATTTGTTTGAGTCTACATGATTATTGCTAGTGTAATATTGTTTATGTTTAAATTAGTGTTTGTGCCCCTTTGGGATGACTTGCATGATTAGTATAATTGATACGATGAAAAAACAGAAACATTAGCATCGAGTGTAGAATATCTGTGATTTTGCTAGGATGTTTTTTTACCTGAACTTTCTACACATCATAGCTATGCAAATTAATTAGGTCATCCAATTGTTTCGGAAATTTTGTAGTTACAGAAGTAGGGTGCTTCTGCTCATTAATACAGACTATTCTGTTTTAGACAGATCATGTTCTTTCTTGCATAGTTTGCTTATTTTGATGATGCTATGGTTATATCAGGCGGTATAAGTCATGGAGATATTAGAATACATTAACTTATTCAATAATAAAATATGAATAAGTTTATAACAGTACCCAATGTTTATGGTTCGCTTATCCTACTAACGGATGTCAGAAGTTTTTTGTTGAGTTTTGTGCGCTGGAGTTTTCAAGTTTTGAGTGCTATCACTATGGATGAAAGTATAGGGAGCGGCAATAGCCTAAGCTTGGGGGTGCCCAAGGCACTAAAAGTTAAATTCTAGGAAGACTCAAGTGTCTAAGCTTGGGGATGCCCCTAAAGGCATCCCCTCTTTCGTTACAATCCATCTATATGTCACTTGGAGTTATATTTTTATTCGTCACATGATATGACTTTTGCTTGCAGCGTCATGTATCTTAGGTTATTTTTCTTTTTCGTTTCCCACAATCATTGTTTCCTGGACACACCCACTTTAGAGAGACATATGATCTGTTGGGGAACGTCGCATGAGAAACAAAAAATTTCCTACGCGCACGAAGACCTATCATGGTGATGTCCATCTACGAGAGGGGATTTCCGATCTACGTACCCTTGTAGATCGCATAGCAGAAGTGTTGGTGAACGCGGTTGATGTAGTGGAACGTCCTCACGTCCCTCGATCCACCCCGCGAACCGTCCCGCGATCCGTCCCACGATCTAGTGCCGAACGGACGGCACCTCCGCGTTCAGCACACGTACAGCTCGACGATGATCTCGGCCTTCTTGATCCAGCAAGAGAGACGGAGAGGTAGATGAGTTCTCCGGCAGCGTGACGGCACTCCGGAGGTTGGTGGTGATCTGATCTCGGCAGGGCTACGCCCGAGCTCCGCAGAAACACGATCTAGAGGAAAAACCGTGGAGGTATGTGGTCGGGCTGCCGTGGAAAAGTCGTCTCAAGTCAGTCCTAAAAACTCCGTATATATAGGTGGGAGAGGGGGGGCCTTGCCTTGATGCTCAAGGAGCCTCAAGGGGGTCGGCCGAGCCAAGGGGGGAAGTCCTCCCCTTCCAAACCGAATCCAACTAGGTTTGGAAGGTGGAGTCCTTCTCTCCTTTCCCACCTCCTCTTTTTTTTCCTTCTCTTTGATTTCTTATCCCTTGGCGCATAGGGCCTTCTTGGGCAGTCCCACCAGCCCACTAAGGGCTGGTGCGCCACCCCCAAGGCCTATGGGCTTCCCCGGGGTGGGTTGCCCCCCCGGTGAACACCCGGAACCCATTCCCGGTAACTCCGACTTTTCCCGGTACATTCCCGGTAACTCCGAAAACCTTCCGGTAATCAAATGAGGTCATCCTATATATCAATCTTCGTTTCCGGACCATTCTGGAAACCCTCGTGACGTACGTGATCTCATCCGGGACTCCGAACAACATTCGGTGACCAACTATATAACTCAAATACGCATAAAACAACGTCTAACCTTAAGTGTGCAGAACCTGCGGGTTCGAGAACGATGCAGACATGACCTGAGTGACTCCTCGGTCAATATCCAATAGCGGGACCTGGATGCCCATATTGGATCCCACATATTCTACGAAGATCTTATCGTTTGAACCTCAGTGCCAAGGATTCATATAATCCCGTATGTCATTCCCTTTGTCCTTCAGTATGTTACTTGCCCGAGATTCGATCGTCAGTATCCGCATACCTATTTCAATCTCGTTTACCGGCAAGTCTCTTTACTCGTTCCGTAATACAAGATCCCGCAACTTACACTAAGTCACATTGCTTGCAAGGCTTGTGTGTGATGTTGTATTACCGAGTGGGCCCCGAGATACCTCTCCGTCACACGGAGTGACAAATCCCAGTCTCGATCCATACTAACTCAACGAACACCTTCTGAGATACCTGTAGAGCATCTTTATAGTCACCCAGTTACGTTGTGATGTCTGATACACACAAAGCATTCCTCCGGTGTCAGTGAGTTATACGATCTCATGGTCATAGGAACAAATACTTGACACGCAGAAAACAGTAGCAACAAAATGACACGATCAACATGCTATGTCTATTAGTTTGGGTCTAGTCCATCACATGATTCTCCTAATGACGTGATCCAGTTATCAAGCAACAACACCTTGTTCGTAATCAGAAGACCCTGACTATCTTTGATCAACTGGCTAGCCAACTAGAGGCTTGCTAGGTACAGTGTTTTGTCTATGTATCCACACATGTATATAATTCTTCATTCAATACAATTATAGCATGGATAATAAACGATTATCTTGATACAGGAATTATAATAATAACTATATTTATTATTGCCTCTAGGGCATAATTCCAATAGTCTCCCACTTGCACTAGAGTCAATAATCTAGCCCTCACATCATCATGCGAATTACATTGTAATAAATCTAACACCCATACAGTTCTGGCGTTGATCATGCTTTGCCCGTGGAAGAGGTTTAGTCAGCGGGTCTGCTACATTCAGATCCGTGTGCACTTTGCATATATTTATGTCCTCCCCTTCGACGTAGTCGCGGATGAGGTTGAAGCGTCGTTTGATGTGTCTGGTCTTCTTGTGAAACCGTGGTTCCTTTGCTAAGGCAATGGCACCCGTGTTGTCAGAGAACAAGGTTATTGGATTCAGCGCGCTTGGCACCACTCCAAGATCCGTCATGAACTGCTTCATCCAGACACCCTGCTTAGCCGCCTCCGAGGCAGCTATGTACTCCGCTTCACATGTAGAATCTGCTACGATGCTTTGCTTGGAACTGCACCATCTTACCGCACCCCCATTAAGAATAAATACGCATCCGGTCTGCGACTTAGAGTCGTCCGGATCTGTGTCAAACCTTGCATCGACGTAACCCTTTACGGCGAGCTCTTCGTCACCTCCATACACGAGAAACATCTCTTTAGTCCTTTTCAGGTACTTCAGGATATTCTTGACCGCCGTCCAGTGATCAACTCCTGGATTACTCTGGAACCTGCCTGCCATACTTATGGCCAGGCTAACGTCCGGTCTAGTGCACAGCATTGCATACATGCTAGAACCTATGGCTGAAGCATAGGGGACGGTGCTCATATGCTCTCTATCCTCATCAGTTGCTGGGCACTGAGTCTTACTCAATCTCGTACCTTGTAAAACTGGCAAGAACCCTTTCTTGGACTGTTCCATTTTGAACCTCTTGAAAACTTTATCAAGGTATGTGCTTTGTGAAAGTCCTATCAGGCGTTTTGATCTATCCGTGTAGATCTTAATGCCTAGAATGTAAGCAGCTTCTCCTAGGTCCTTCATAGAGAAGCTTTTATTCAAGTAATCCTTTATACTCTCCAAAAACTCTACGTTGTTTCCAGTCAGCAATATGTCATCCACATATAATATTAGAAACGCCACAGAGCTCCCACTCACTTTCTTGTAAATACAAGATTCTCCAACCACTTGTATAAACCCAAATGCTTTGATCACCTCATCAAAGCGTTTGTTCCAACTCCGAGATGCTTGCACCAGTCCATAAATGGATCGCTGGAGCTTGCACACCTTGTTAGCATTCTTAGGATCGACAAAACCTTCGGGTTGCATCATATACAACTCTTCCTTAAGGAAACCGTTAAGGAACGCCGTTTTGACATCCATCAGCCAGATTTCATAATCGAAAAATGCACCTATTGCTAACATGATTCTGACGGACTTAAGCACCGCTACGGGTGAGAATGTCTCATCGTAGTCAACTCCTTGAACTTGTGAAACACCCTTTGCCACAAGTCGAGCTTTATAAACGGTCACATTGCCGTCAGTGTCCGTCTTCTTCTTAAAGATCCATTTGTTCTGAATAGCCTTGGGGCCCTCAGGTAGTACTTCCAAAGTCCACACTTTTTTCTCATACATGGATCCTATCTCGGACTTCATGGCCTCTAGCCATTTGTTGGAATCTGGGCCCACCATTGCTTCTTCATGATTTGCAGGTTCATTGTTGTCTAACAACATGATTGACAAAACGGGATTACCGTACCACTCTGGAGCAGCACGTGGTCTCGTCGACCTGCGTGGTTCGACAGGAACTTGAACCGGAGTTTCATGATCATCATCATCAACTTCCTCCTCAACCGGCGCCGCAACGACAAAGGTTTCCCCTTGCCCTGCGACACCACCTAGAGGGATGGGAGGTTCGACATCCTCATCAAGTTCTATCTTCCTCCCACTCAATTCTCTCGAGAGAAACTCCTTCTCGAGAAAAGCTCCGTTTTTAGCAACAAACACTTTGCCCTCGGATTTGAGGTAGAAAGTGTACCCAACTGTATCTTTTGGGTAACCTATGAAGATGCACTTTTCCGCTTTGGGTTCCAGCTTTTCAGGCTGAAGCTTTTTGACATAAGAATCACATCCCCAAAATTTAAGAAATGACAACTTTGGCCTTTTGCCATACCACAGTTCGTATGGTGTCGTCTCAACGGATTTTGATGGTGCCCTATTTAAAGTGAATGCAGTTGTGTCTAATGCATAACCGCAAAACGATAACGGCAAATCGGTAAGAGACATCATAGATCGCACCATCTCTAATAAAGTACGATTACGACGTTCGGACACACCATTACGCTGTGGTGTTCCAGGCGGTGTCAACTCTGAAACAATTCCACATTGTCTTAAGTGAGCACCAAACTCGAAACTCAGATATTCACCCCCACGATCAGACCGTAGGAACTTGATCTTAACGTTACGATGATTTTCAACTTCACTCTGAAATTACTTGAACTTTTAAAATGTTTCAGACTTGTGCTTCATTAAGTAGACATAACGATATCTACTCAAATCGTCAGTGAAGGTGAGAAAATAACGATATCCGCCGCGTGCCTCTACGCTCATCGGATCGCACACATCGGTATGTATGATTGCCAACAAGTCACTGGCACGCTCCATTGTTCCGGAGAACGGAGTTTTAGTCATCTTGCCCATGAGGCATGGTTCGCACGTGTCAAGTGAATCAAAGTCAAGTGACTCCAAAAGTCCATCGGCATGGAGTTTCTTCATGCGTTCTACAGCAATATGACCTAAGCGGCAGTGCCACAAAAATATGGCGCTATCATTGTTAACTCTAACTCTTTTGGTCTCAATGTTATATATATGTGTATCACTATCAAGATTCAATATGAACAATCCTCTCAGATTGGGTGCATGACCATAAAAGATGTTACTCATAGAAATAGAACAACCATTATTCTCTGACTTAAAAGAGTAACCGTGTCGCAATAAACAAGATCCAGATATAATGTTCTTGCTCAACGCAGGCACTAAATAACAATTATTGAAGTTCATAACTAATCCTGATAGTAACTGAAGTGAAACTGTGCCGACGGCGATTGCATCAACCTTGGAACCATTTCCTACGCGCATCGTCACTTCATCTTTCGCCAGCCTTCGTCTATTCCGCAGTTCCTGTTTCGAGTTGCAAATATGAGCAACAGAACCGGTATCGAATACCCAGGCACTACTACGAGAGCGGTTAAGTACACATCAATAACATGTATATCAAATATACCTGATTTTTCTTTGGCTGCCTTCTTATTAGCCAGATACTTGGGGCAGTTGCGCTTCTAGTGACCCATACCCTTGCAATAGTAGCACTCTGTTTCAGGCTTAGGTCCAGCTTTGGGTTTCTTCGTCGGATTGGCAACAGGCTTGCCGCTCTTCTTTGAATTACCCTTCTTGCCTTTGCCGTTTCTCTTGAAACTAGTGGTCTTTTTCACCATCAACACTTGATGCTCATTACGGAGTTCAGACTCTGCGACTTTCAGCATCGCAAACAACTCGCCGGGTGACTTGTTCATCCCTTGCATGTTGTAGTTCAACACAAAGCCCTTATAGCTTGGCGGCAGTGATTGAAGAATTCTGTCAGTGATAGCCTCTTGCGGGAGTTCAATCTCCAGCTCAGCTAGACGGTTTGAGTACCCAGACATTTTGAGCACATGTTCACTGACACACGAATTCTCCTCCATCTTGCAAGCATAGAATTTATCGGAGGTCTCATACCTCTCGATCCGGGTGTTCTTCTGAAAGATAAACTTCAACTCCTGGAACATCTCATATGCTCCATGACGCTCAAAGCGACGTTGAAGTCCCGGTTCTAAGCCATACAAGAGTGCACATTGAACTACTGAGTAGTCCTCCTTACGTGTTAACCAAGCGTTCTTAACATCCTGGTCAGCCGTAGCGGGTGGTTCATCTCCTAGCGCAGTATTAAGGACATAATCCTTCTTCCCAGCTTGTAAGATTAGCTTACGATGACGAGCCCAGTCTACAAAGTTGCTTCCATCATCTTTCAACTTAGCTTTATCTAGGAACGTATTAAAATTCAGGGTGACTATCGCGTGAGCCATGATCTACAACAGAAATATATTCAAAGTGGACTTAGACTATGTTCAAGATAATCAGAGTTTAACTTAATCAATTTACTTGCTAAACTCCCACTCAAAAAGTACATCTCTCTAGTCATTTGAGTGGTTTATGACCCACTTACACTAGCTCAAGTCCGATCATCACATGAGTTGAGTATAGTTTCAGTGGTAAGCATCCCTATGCTAATCATATCATCTATATGATTCATGATCGACCTTTCGGTCTCATGTGTTCCGAGGCCATGTCTGCACATGCTAGGCTCGTCAAGCTTAACCCGAGTGTTCCGCGTGTGCAACTGTTTTGCACCCGTTGTATGTGAACGTTGAGTCTGTCACACCCGATCATCACGTGGTGTCTCGAAACGACGAACTGTAGCAATGGTGCACAGTCGGGGAGAACACAATTTCGTCTTGAAATTTTAGTGAGAGATCACCTCATAATGCTACCGTCGTTCTAAGCAAAATAAGGTGCATAAAAGGATTAACATCACATGCAATTCATAAGTGACATGATATGGCCATCATCACGTGCTCCTTGATCTCCATCACCAAAGCACCGTCACGATCTTCTTGTCACCGGCGCCACACCATGATCTCCATCAACGTGTCGCCATCGAGGTTGTCGTGCTACTCATGCTATTACTACTAAAGCTACATCCTAGCAAAATAGTAAACGCATCTGCAAGCACAAACGTTAGTTTAAAGACAACCCTATGGTTCCTGCCGGTTGCCGTACCATCGACGTGCAAGTCGATATTATCTATTACAACATGATCATCTCATACATCCAATATATCACATCACATCGTTGGCCATATCACATCACAAGCATACCCTGCAAAAACAAGTTAGACGTCCTCTAATTTTGTTGTTGCATGTTTTACGTGGTGACCATGGGTATCTGGTAGGATCGCATCTTACTTACGCAAACACCACAACGGAGATATATGAATTGCTATTTAACCTTATACAAGGACCTCTTCGGTCAAATCCGATTCAACTAAAGTTGGAGAAACTGACACTTGCTAGTCATCTTTGAGCGACGGGGTTACTCGTAGCGATGAAACCAGTCTCTCGTAAGCGTACGAGTAATGTCGGTCCAAGCCACTTCAATCCAACAATACCGCGGAATCAAGAAAAGACTAAGGAGGGCAGCAAAACGCACATCACCGCCCACAAAAACTTTTGTGTTCTACTCGAGAAGACATCTACGCATGAACCTAGCTCGTGATGCCACTGTTGGGGAACGTCGCATGAGAAACAAAAATTTTCCTACGCACATGAAGACCTATCATGGTGATGTCCATCTACGAGAGGGGATTTCCGATCTACGTACCCTTGTAGATCGCACAGCAGAAGCGTTAGTGAACGTGGTTGATGTAGTGGAACGTCCTCACGTCCCTCGATTCGCCCCGCGAACCGTCCCGCGATCCGTCCCACGATCTAGTGCCGAACGGACGGCACCTCCACGTTCAGCACACGTACAGCTCGACGATGATCTCGGCCTTCTTGATCCAGCAAGAGAGACGGAGAGGTAGATGAGTTCTCCAGAAGCATGACGGCGCTCCGGAGGTTGGTGGTGATCTGATCTCGGCAGGGCTCCGCCCGAGCTCCGCAGAAACACGATCTAGAGGAAAAACCGTGGAGGTATGTGGTCGGGCTGCCGTGGAAAAGTCATCTCAAATCAGCCCTAAAACCTCCGTATATATAGGTGGGAGAGTGGGGGCCTTTCCTTGAGGCTCAAGGAGCCTCAAGGGGGTCGGCCGAGCCAAGGGGGGAAGTCCTCCCCTTCCAAACCAAATCCAACTAGGTTTGGAAGGTGGAATCCTTCTCTCCTTTCCCACCTCCTCTTTTTTTTCCTTCTCTTTGATTTCTTATCCCTTGGCGCATAGGGCCTTCTTGGGCTGTCCCACCAGCCCACTAAGGGCTGGTACGCCACCCCCAAGGCCTATGGGCTTCCCCGGGGTGGGTTTCCTCCTCCCTCCCCCCCCCCCCGGTGAACACCCGGAACCCATTCGTCATTCCCGGTACATTCCCGGTAACTCCGAAAACCTTCCGGTAATCAAATGAGGTCATCCTATATATCGATCTTCGTTTCCGGACCATTCCGGAAACCCTCGTGACGTCCGTGATCTCATCCGGGACTCCGAACAAAATTCGGTGACCAACCATATAACTCAAATACGCATAAAACAACGTCGAACCTTAAGTGTGCAGACCCTGCGGGTTCGAGAACTATGCAGACATGACCCGAGTGACTCCTCGGTCAATATCCAATAGCGGGACCTGGATGCCCATATTGGATCCCACATATTCTACAAAGATCTTATCGTTTGAACATCAGTGCCAAGGATTCATATAATCCTGTATGTCATTCCCTTTGTCCTTCGGTATGTTAGTTGCCCGAGATTCGATCGTCAGTATCCGCATACCTATTTCAATCTCGTTTACCGGCAAGTCTCTTTACTCATTCCGTAATACAAGATCCTGCAACTTACACTAAGTCACATTGCTTGCAAGGCTTGTGTGTGATGTTGTATTACCGAGTGGCCCCCGAGATACCTCTCCGTCACACGGAGTGACAAATCCCAGTCTCAATCCATACTAACTCAACGAACACCTTCGGAGATACCTGTAGAGCATCTTTATAGTCACCCAGTTACGTTGTAACATCCCAAAATTATAAATTTTGGAATGTTAATATAATTATTATTAGTTGTTTGTTTGTTTGCTTGTGTGCTTGAAACTTGAGTGAAATTTGGAACTTTTCAAAACTTTTGGAATGAGAGGGAATAAAATGACTTTCCCCTTCTCCGGTGAATTCAAATTCAATCTTTTTAAAAAAAATCAAAGAGAGAAGATGACATGACTTCTTCAACTATAAAGAATTTGAACGGAGATATTTGCACTTGAATTCTTTTGCATTTCCATTCGTTTTCTTCGTGCAAGAAATGCCGGGAAATACATTCTAGAGAGGAGGAACATGACCCTCAAACCCACAGGCATTTTGAAAGTTATTTGAACCCTAAAACTTAGAGGGTCATTTGAAAATTATTTGCAACAGAAAATAAACATCTTAGGCAATTTTGTGAAAATAATTTTTTCTGAAGTTTTTATTTTTGCCATGGAAAAATGCCCATCATCTATATTTTATTTTTCTGATAATTTTAGTATATAGAAACTCTTTATTCCGAATTGATTTGATTTCCTTTTTATCGTTTTAGTTTCCTAGTTTTAAAAATAGGAAAGGAATCCCTTTATTTTGGAAAGACCTGCTGGCCCATTAAGACCTTTCCTATTTTTGGCCCAACAGAGATCATCTCCTACCTTTCTCCTTCCTCACGTTACAGGAGTTTCCATCCATGGAGGAAGGAATTCCCTCCTTCCCGATCTCCCTCTTCTTTCCTTCCGGACGCCATCCGAGACCGCCTATAAATTCCCACCGTCCTCCTCTCTCCGTTTTTCCCATTTCCCAACCCCATCTCCCCTGCTGCGTTGCCCCGCCCAAACCTCGCCGGAGCCACTGCCAAAACGAGCCAGCAACACCTGCACGAGCCCCCATCGCCCCTGCACTCCGCATCCTACCTGCGAGCCCACCTCACCCCGCCACCACCTCCCCACCCCGTCGCCCCTCCACCTCGCTGCACCCCCCCCCGACCAGAAGCTCGCCAGTAGCTCCTCCCCTCGCCCCCCCCCCCTGCAGCCCTCCCTCCACCTCGCCTCCCTCCCCTCCCTGGAGCCCCACCGCCCCCTGCCACCCCACCTCCTCGCCGGCGACCCCACCCCACCGGAGCTCCACCCCAACCCCAGCCTCATCGGCCACCATTGCCAGCACGGGAGCCCCAGCCACGGTAACTGCTCCTCCTCCTGTTTCTATTTTTTTTCTTTTTCTTGGTTTGCCCTTAGATCTATTTCCAACGGTATAGATTACATAGGTAGTTACCCCTTCGGTTTTCTAAAAAGAGCCGGCGGTTCTTTTATTCAATTAGTTAGCCAAACAGTTTTCTTCTAATGTGCGGACGTTTGTTAGTTTAGCACCGCAGCGCACAGGTCTAAGCCAACCAGAGATCGCCACGTGGCCCGTTCATTAGTTAGCTTTTATTCTGTTTAATTCCAAAAACAGAAAAGTTCCAATCTTGTTTAACCCATAACTTTTGATCCATAAGTCCAATGGAGTTGATTCTTTCTCCAGTAGCTCACAAATTTCCTGTAGTTTTTAAAAACATGTAATTTGTCTATGTTTGAAATTTTCAAATTTGAGTTAGATCAGATTTAGTTTAAACCTTGTTTTTCTTATTCCAGGAGTTTAAACAGTAGTTTGATTCTTTTTGCTACTGATCACTAGTGATCTTATATATCAGTAGTAAAAATTTCAGAATTGTTTGAGTATTTTAGCCCACTGTTTCTTGTGAAACAATTTCTGTTTCACCTCTTTTAGGATTTCGGCTAATTCCTTTTCTATCTTTGTTTGAAAATATTTTCTTTATTATTTCAGAAAGAATATTGTTTTGTTTATGTTAGTTAAACAGTAGTTTTGCAACAAGTTTTTATTTTATTTTTTAATTGTTATCATGAAATCAATTCTAGTTCCTTAGTAACTTGCAATTGGTTTCACCACTGTTTCAAATCCCGTTTGGGAATACTTTCAAAAGCTTTTGTGAAAAATACTTTATTTTATCTTAGTTAAACTTATATCTTAGTTCCTTGTTATTATTTTCTGTTAGACAAAAACTATTTAGTGTTTGACGAAGTAGAAGACTCCCTAGGCTTATTTGAAGTTTCTTTCGGTTTCTTATTCGCTCTCTCTTTTGTTTTGATTGCTAGAATGATTGCTAGTATGAGTGCTTATGTGAATGATATGTTTGTTATATAGATTTCATCGGAGAGTGACGAGTAGTCTATCAAGTTATTTTCTCGAGAAATTCTTCTTCGTCAACATCACCAGGCAAGTTACTTTGATCATACTATCACCTATGTCTTATGCATCGTAGTTCTACCATCCTATGCCCAATTGCATGCTGAGTAGGTACTTGGAAATTTTAGTATAGATTGTAGTATCATGTGGTAGGCACACAACAAACCCGATACTTGGCCCCGGGATGACAAATTTCATATTGCTATGCTTGAGTAGACGGGATTTCGGTTGAGTGCATAACACGAGTGATGCGAGGTTGATTAAATAATCAAGACCGGTTAAGACAAGATTTTCAAGACCTCAAGATGCAATGCAACTCTGGGTGAAGGACGGTTGATCGGCTCCCTGGAGAACCCAGTGGATGACCCGGGATGCTGGGGACGGCCATGACATCCTGCGGAAAGCTTCACCCAGGCTCAAAGAGACGGACGGATATTTTCAAGACCCAAGGCTTACCTACACAGCCACAAGTCATTATGGGCTCTGGCTTGGTTGGACAACGCGGCGGCTCTGGACAGGCGGTGCTAGCAGATGTAGAAGAACGGTAGGAATGGATGGGCATCAACAGGGATTCAGAGGGACTCGTTGAAAGACCATGTTTTGATCATCCGGTCTTCAAACACCCTGAAGTGTGAGGACATACACGGAGGCGATCAAATCTTGTGGGGACCGTGTGCAAAACTCTGCAGAGTACTCAAACCTAATCGATTAGCCGTGTCCACAGTCATGGACAACTTGAGCCAAAGGAACTGAAGTTATCTGGAATTCTCAACACCATTATATATATTTGATGAGGGTAATATTGATAACTTGGGTATGAGAACTGGTTGGCGGAACCATCTCGTTAACAACCAACCAAGTAGTAACATTTTGCTTTTAGCCCCCTCTTGTTGTAGGAGAAAACTTGCTTTCCGCTAAAAACTTATAGCCCCACCTGCCATATATGCATATAGTATAGATGATTACTTTTCACCCCTCTCTTATGTGACTTGCCGGCATATTCAATATGCTGACCTACACGGCTGCAACGTCTTATGTTGCAGATATTTTTCTTCGACGAGTAAGAGTACGATTCAGGGTTACGGTCTACACTTAACTTGCCGTTGGTGTTTATTGGGACTCCACTCCCTTGACTGCTTCCGCTGAGATATTTAAGGTATATATATGTTTTACGCATTTACATGTGATTGCACTTTGATATATACATTGATGTACTGTGTGTGCCAGCATACTGATCCAGGGATGGCACAGATACACAGAGGCTTGACTCGTCTTGAGTCGGGTCGCTACAGAGATGGTATGAGAGCACATGTTGACTGTAGGACGTGACCCTAGAAACTGGAATTTCTTAGGAAAGGATCTCTAAAAAAATTATTTTCAAGAACATCCTTTACTTCTCATCCCTTCTGATTTTATCGAATGTTCTCTCTCGCCTCAAATAGTTAGACAATACCCTTACCCCTTCGACCTCATGAAGAATCAACGGAGTTCTACTTCAAAGTAAAGAGGATTTCACCACGCGTTTGAAGAATTGAAGCTACACAAATAGAAGACTCTCAAGACCCGAAAAACTCGAAGACCCTGAAGTGTTCGAATAATTATATGACCATTAGAAGTCCAAATCCCTTTTATATACCCACGTTAGATACGATGATTTGTGAGCCGTCATTGGCGTGTGTTTTTCGTCAGCTACAAATAAAACCCATTCTCAAAAAATATTGTTTGTATTGTGTGTATCTCCCTCCGTCTCTTACCCATCTCATCCCCAAAGCCTCAACCCTACCAGATGGAGTATGAAGCTGGACTTGTAGTCTCTGGACCAATGACCCAGTTGGAGGCTAAAATATGGATTCATAACATGGAGAACCACTTCGGGAGCAACTTGATCTCAAGGAAGTATGAAGTGGAACACGCTCTTCAGTACTTTACACAAAGTGCTGCAATCTGGTGGAAAATGCACCATGCCATACAAGGATTTAGTGCAGCAGAAACCTAGGACGGATTCAAGAAGACATAGTTAAGATCCCGACTTATTCAGAAGTGCTATGAAAATCCGAAGGAGAAGGCTTGTGCATGCAAGATCTGTGGAGAAATAGGACACACCCAGGAAGAACACAAGGATGGATGCACTCATTGTGAAGAAAATCACCCAGTTGAGGAGTGCCCAAGTAGTCAGGTGACTTGTTTCTTATGTGAAGGAACCACCCACTACCCAGCTCAGTGTCACATTTACCCCAAGGTGCAACAAGTTGTCAAGTAGCAGAAAGATGCAGTGAAGGAAACACTCAAGAAGAAGATTCTAGAAGAGCCAGTGATGAACGAAAGTATTGAAGACCCTGATGGACAAGGTCTGGCCAGATTTTCTCCAATGCATGCTACTCATGTGGAGAAGAAGGACATTATTCACAGGATTGCACGAAGAGAAGCCAAGAATATCTGGGAAACTTCCCGACGGAAGAAGTGGAGTTTGATCCATTTGAAATAGAAGAACTGGCCAAAATAAAGGAGTCTGGAAAGACGAAAAAGTACCCTCGGAAGAGCCCAATCTATGCAGATATAGACCTGAGTCATGTGAGATGTTACAAGTGTATGGAATTTGGCCACCACAAATACATGTGCTCAGGAAGGAAGCGGAAATCCAAGGAGCAAAAGCAAAAGCTAAGAAGCCTCGAGACTTGTCAGAACTCATTTGCTTTCGTTGCAAGGAAGCAGGACATTTTGCTAGCGATTGTCCGCAAAGGAAGAAAGCTAGAATGGAGTAGATAAGTTTTGACCAGGGCAATAAGTGTGATTTGAAGAACTCTTGCTTTTCATGAGATCGTGGAGTGAAAATTTTGTAACAGAAGTCCCTGAGATTGTAATAACATCATGAATAAATGGAATTTATTGTCTCATGATTGTCTATGTTGAAACTGTATGCGTTGTTTCTCTACGAGCAAAGATCTCTGAACAATTATGAGGATATGAGAAAATATGGTCTATGCAGGCATGAGTATAACTCATTTAAGTGTGGTAGCAATCGGTAAAACCCACAGGATCCACTGAGAAGGAATGTACCAAGGAGACATATACATTCCTCTAAGATACCTATTTACTGACACCTGCAGATGACAACTCTCTACGAGTCATTCCTTAAGGGCCC
The DNA here is from genome assembly GCF_904849725.1 of Hordeum vulgare subsp. vulgare. Classification (NCBI taxonomy): domain Eukaryota; kingdom Viridiplantae; phylum Streptophyta; class Magnoliopsida; order Poales; family Poaceae; genus Hordeum; species Hordeum vulgare. Next base: position 101,952,527 of record NC_058522.1, on the reverse strand, counting down.
AGAAACGATCATGACCCTGACCAGCGATCATGATTACCCGAAAATCCTGAAGGACATGATGAAGCACATTCACCTTGAAGGAGATGCAGTCTACAAAGGCTACCCATTCATGGAGAATGGAGTGGAACTTTGGTACGTGGAAGTACACCTCCACCATGTGAAAGGAGTTTGTCCAAATACTATGGGGCAATACTTTTTCATTTCACGTGTACCACGAGCAACCTTCTTTGATGTTGTTCGTGAAGCTGCCATGGAAGCCATACGTCAGATCGGAGGAATACTTGAAGCAAGACTCCGTCATACCCAGGAATACCTGAGTGAAGTACGTGCGGAGATGATGGAGATGAAGCTCATGACCACCATGATGAAGCAAAAGATGGATGATTTCAATGAGCACATTGGAAAGTTCCAGTGGAACTAAAGTACCTCCAAGAGAGATGAATGATTAATGTTGGCAGAAATGCTCGACCATACCGAACAATGTGGATGGCAGCATTTGTAATAAATTACTTTTCAGTTGGAATTTTGAAGAAATTAAGGATGTAATAAAGGATTGATTATGAAATGAATATGATTTATGGAAAGAAGCTATGATGGATCAGCAAATGTTTTCTTAGGAGCATACGAAAACCTAAGAGTTGTGAAGATACGATAGATGTTTCGTTCAGCTTGCAGAACCAATGGATTATCCAAACTTCGTTCGTGGACAAGAGAAATTCTGCAGCGCTTGTGAGGATGCCCAAGTGTTAGAATGCGAGATTCGCTAAACCTTATACAGAGAAATGATTTGGGTGCGGAATGGATTGATCACCATGATGACTTACTCTTATCATTTATCTTGCTATTCGGAATGGTAAATCTGAGAGACTTACCCATAGTGAGAGACGACGTTCTTTGAAGCTTTTGTTTAAGCCTTAGAATGGTATGATGAACGCCCCAAGTACATGGCATTTGTTGTCACGCGTAGGAAATTTTACGGTGAGAATGAAACCAAGACCCCTCTCTCTGCAGGATAACCACAAATGGTAGACCACCATGAGAACCATCGATATGTTATTTAGAATGGACCACGAGACTGTCAGTTAAGAAGACCCAGTGATGGAAGAAGCTTATATCAACGGGAGAGCATCACCAAAGGATTTAATATAAAGACTGTGCGATGTCAGTTGCCAAAACCAAGAGGATCGTTAATGCATTTTGAGGGACCAGTATCTCTCATTTTAAGTGTGGTAGCACCCCACCTAGCCGGAGATTGGATTTGTTAGAAGTCCCCCAAACCCTAACCTTTCTTTCTAGCCTCTTCGAATCTCGAGTACGATATTCATTTTAAGTGTGGTAGTTTGTAACATCCCAAAATTATAAATTTTGGAATGTTAATATAATTATTATTAGTTGTTTGTTTGTTTGCTTGTGTGATTGAAACTTGAGTGAAATTTGAAACTTTTCAAAACTTTTGGAATGAGAGGGAATAAAATGGCTTCCCCTTCTCCGGTGAATTCAAATTCAATCTTTTAAAAAAAGCAAAGAGAGAAGATGACATGACTTCTTCAACTATAAAGAATTTGAACGGAGATTTTTGCACTTGAATTCTTTTGCATTTCCATTCGTTTTCTTCGTGCAAGAAATGCCGGGAAATACATTCTAGAGAGGAGGAACATGACCCTCAAACCCACGGGCATTTTGAAAGTTATTTGAACCCTAAAACTTAGAGGGTCATTTGAAAATTATTTGCAAAATAAAATAAACCTTTTAGGCAATTTTGTGAAAATAATTTTTTCTGAAGTTTTTATTTTTTGACGTGGAAAAATGCCCATCATCTATATTTTATTTTTCTGATAATTTTCGTATATAGAAACTCTTTATTCCGAATTGATTTGATTTCCTTTTTATCGTTTTAGTTTCCTAGTTTTAAAAATAGGAAAGGAATCCCTTTATTTTGGAAAGACCTGCTGGCCCATTAAGACCTTTCCTATTTTTGGCCCAACAGATATCATCTCCTACCTCTCTCCTTCCTAACGTTACAAGAGTTTCCATCCATGGAGGAAGGAATTCCATCCTTCCCGATCTCCCTCTTCTTTCCTTCCAGACGCCATCCGAGACCGCCTATAAATTCCCACCGTCCTCCTCTCTCCGTTTTTCCCCTTTCCCAACCCCATCTCCCCTGCCGCGTCGCCCCGCCCAAACCTCGCCGGAGCCACTGTCAAGACGAGCCAGCAGCACCTGCACGAGCCCCCATCGCCCCTGCACTCTGCATCCTCCCTGCGAGCCCACCTAACCCCGCCACCACCTCCCCACCCCGTCGCCCCTCCACCTCGCTGCACCCCCCCCGACCAGAAGCTCGCCAGCAGCTCCTCCCCTCGCCCCCCCTGAAGCCCTCCCTCCACCTCGCCTCCCTCCCCTCCCTGGAGCCCCACCGCCCCCTGCCACCCCACCTCCTCGCCGGCGACCCCACCCCATCGGAGCTCCACCCCAACCCCAGCCTCATCGGCCACCATTGCCAGCACGGGAGCCCCAGCCACGGTAACTCCTCCTCCTCCTGTTTCTATTTTTTTTTCTTTTTCTTGGTTTGCCCTTAGATCTATTTCCAACGATATAGATTACATAGATACTTACCCCTTCGGTTTTCTAAAAAGAACCGGCGGTTGTTTTATTCAATTAGTTAGCCAAACAGTTTTCTTGTAATGTGCGGACGTTTGTTAGTTTAGCACCGCAGCGCACAGGTCTAAGCCAACCAGAGATCGACACGTGGCCCGTTCATTACTTAGCTTTTATTCTGTTTAATTCCAAAAACAGAAAAGTTCCAATCTTGTTTAGCCCATAACTTTTGATCCATAAGTCCAATGTAGTTGATTCTTTTCCTAGTAGCTCAAAAATTTCCTGTAGTTTTTAAAAACATATAATTTGACTATGTGTGAAATTTGCAAATTGGAGTTAGATCAGATTTAGTTTAAACCTTGTTTTTCTTATTCCAGGAGTTTAAACAGTAGTTTGATTCTTTTTGCTACTGATCACTAGTGATCTTATATATCAGTAGTAAAAATTTCAGAATTGTTTGAGTATTTTAGCCCACTGTTTCTTGTGAAACAATTTCTGTTTCACCTCTTTTAGGATTTCGGCTAATTCCTTTTCTATCTTTGTTTTAAAATATTTTCTTTATTATTTCAGAAAGAATATTGTTTTGTTTATGTTAGTTAAACAGTAGTTTTGCAACAAGTTTTTATTTTATTTTTTAATTGTTATCATGAAATCAATTCTAGTTCCTTAGTAACTTGCAATTGGTTTCACCACTGTTTCAAATCCCGTTAGGGAATACTTTCAAAAGGTTTTGTGAAAAATACTTTATTTTATCTTAGTTAAACTTATATCTTTGTTCCTTGTTATTATTTTCTGTGAGACAAAACTATTTAGTGTTTGACGAAGTAGAAGACTCCCTAGGCTTATTTAAATTTCTTTCGGTTTCCTATTCGCTCTCTCTTTTGTTTTGATTGCTAGAATGATTTCTAGTATGAGTGCTTATGTGAATGATATGTTTGTTATATAGATTTCATCGGAGAGTGACGAGTAGTCTATCAAGTTATTTTCTCGAGAAATTCTTCTTCGTCAACATCACCAGGCAAGTCACTTTGATCATACTATCACCTATGTTTTATGCATCGTAGTTCTACCATCCTATGCCCAATTGCATGCTGAGTAGGTACTTGGAAATTTTAGTATAGATTGTAGTATCATGTGGTAGGCACACAACAACCCCGATACTTGGCCCCGGGACGACAAATTTCATATTGCTATGCTTGAGTAGACGGGATTTCGGTTGAGTGCATAACACGAGTGATGCGAGGTTGATTAAATAATCAAGACCGGTTAAGACAAGATTTTCAAGACCTTAGGACGTAATGCAACTCTGGGTGAAGGACGGTTGATCGGCTCCCTGGAGAACCTAGTGGATGACCCGGGATGCTGGGGACGGCCATGACATCCTGCGGAAAGCTTCACCCAGGCTCAAAGAGACGGACGGATATTTTCAAGACCCAAGGCTTACCTGCACAGCCACAAGTCATTATGGGCTCTGGCTTGGCTGGACAACGCGGAGGCTCTGGACAGGCGGTGCTAGCAGATGTAGAAGAATGGTAGGAATGGATGGGCACCGACAAGGATTCAGAGGGACTCGTTGAAAGACCATGTTTTGATCATCCGGTCTTCAAACACCCTGAAGTGCGAGGACATACACGGAGGCAATAAAATCTTGTGGGGAACGTGTGCAAAACTCTGCAGAGTACTCAAACCTAATCGATTAGCCGTGTCCACGGTCATGGACAACTTGAGCCAAAGGAACTGAAGTTATCTGGAATTCTCAACACCATTATATATATTTGATTAGGGTAATATTGATAACTTGGGTATGAGAACTGTTTGGCGGAACCATCTCATTAACAACCAACCAAGTAGTAACATTTTGCTTTTAGCCCCCTCTTGTTGTAGGACAAAACTTGCTTTTCGCTAAAAACTTATAGCCCCACCTGCCATATATGCATATAGTATAGATGATTAATTTTCACCCCTCTCTTATGTGACTTGCCGGCATATTCAATATGCTGACCTACACGGCTGCAACGTCTTATGTTGCAGATATTTTTCTTCGACGAGTAAGAGTACGATTCAGGGTTACGGTCTACACTCAACTTGCCGTTGGTGTTTATTGGGACTCTACTCCCTTGAATGCTTCCGCTGAGATATTTAAGGTATATATCAGTTTTACGCTATTTACATGTGATTGCACTTTGATATATACATTGATGTACTGTGTGTGCTAGCATACTTATCCAGGGATGGCACAGATACACAGAGGCTTGACTCGTCTTGAGTCGGGTCGCTACATACGTTGTGACGTTTGATACACACAAAGCATTCCTTCGGTGTCAGTGAGTTATATGATCTCATGGTCATAGGAACAAATACTTGACACGCAGAAAACAGTAGCAACAAAATGACACGATCAACATGCTACGTCTATTAGTTTGGGTCTAGTCCATCACGTGATTCTCCTAATGACGTGATCCAGTTATCAAGCAACAACACCTTGTTCATAATCAGAAGACCCTGACTATCTTTGATCGACTGGCTAGCCAACTAGAGGCTTGCTAGGGATAGTGTTTTGTCTATGTATCCACACATGTATATAAGTCTTCATTCAATACAATTATAGCATGGATAATAAACGATTATCTTGATACAAGAATTATAATAATAACTATATTTATTATTGCCTCTAGGGCATAATTCCAACATGATCACTATGACTTATTTGAATACTCTTTGTTCTTCACTCATATCTTTTGAGCAAAGTTGTTGCTCTAGTACTTCACTTATATCTTTTAGAGCACGATGGCATATAAATTTTAAAGAAATAGTTGAACTCTCCATATTCACTTACGTTTTTTTGAGCGTTATAATTTGCATGGGTTATAAGACTAGTCCGAAAAATAATAGCTATTCAAAGACTGCATAATCAAAACCTTCATGTAGCACATAAAAGAGAAATTGTGAGTTAATGATATTAATGTGGTAGTGTGAATGGACATGAGTGCATGATTGTTTTTTAGTAAGAGTATCATGACTTAGAGGTTTTTAGCTTGTTGTTCATGTAAATATTTTATGGCATGATGATGGTGTGTGACCATTCTTATTCCTCATTGTAATCGTAGTGATGTTTAGGATGGAGGCGTGCGATGGTTAACTCCTACCAACTTCCTCCCTAGGGGCATGTGAGTAGTGATACGTCTCCAACGTATCTATAATTTTTGATGGTTTCATGCTATTATCTTGTAAAACATTGGATGTTTTACATACCTTTTATATATTTTTTGGGACTAACTTATTAACTCAGTGCCAAGTGCCAGTTCCTGTTTTTTCCATGTTTTTGACCCGTTTTAGAGTAGATTTTGAAACAGAGTCCAAACGGAAGAAAATCCCCGATTTTTTTTTGGAACGGAAGAAGATCGGGGAGCTTGGGAGCCAAGGCAGGGGAGACCCGGGGGCCCCACAAGCCCCCACCCCGCAGCTAGGGGGGCGCGCCATCCAAGCTTGTGGGGCCCCTAGAAGCCCTTTGCCCTAGGACTTTTGCCTACATATTACCATAAATTCCACTAAAAATCAGGAGATCTTCGCAATCGCTTTTCCGCCGCCGCAAGCTTCTGTCTCCGCAAGATCCCATCTGGAGCACGTCGTGGTGCCCTGCCGGAGGGGGGATTCGGACACGGAGGGCTTCTTCATAAACACCATGACCTCTCCGATGATGTGTTAGTAGTTCACCATGGACCTACGGGTCCATAGCTAGTAACTAGATGGCTTCTTCTCTCTCTTGGATCTTCAATACAAAGTTCTCCATGATCTTCATGGAGATCTATCCGATGTAATCTTCTTTTGCGGTTTGTTTGTCGAGATCTGATGAATTGTGGATTTATGATCAGATTATCTATGAATCTTATTTCAGTTTCTTCTGATCTCTCTTATGCATGATTTCATATCCTTGTAATTCTCTTCGAGTTGTGGGTTTTGTTTGGCCAAGTAGATCTATAATTCTTGCAATGGGAGAAGTGCTTGGTTTTCGGTTCATACCGTGCGGTGACCTCACCCAGTGACAGAAGGGGTAGCGAGGCACGCATCGTGTTGTTGCTATCAAGGGTAAAAAGATGGGGTTTTCATCATTGGTTTGAGATTATCCCTCTACATCATGTCATCTTGCTTAAGGCATTACTCTGTTCGTCATGAACTCAATACACTAGATGGTCGATGTGAGGAGTAATAGTATTCGATGCAGAAAGTATCGGCCTACTTGTCTCGGACGTGATGCCTATATGTATGATCATTGCCTTAGATATTGTCATGACTTTGCGTGGTTGTATCAATTGCTCGACAGTAATTTGTTCACCCACCGTGATACTTGCTATTTTCAGAGAAGCCTATAGTGAACACTATGGCCCCGTGATACTGCACACCATATTTTCAGCCTTACACTTTTTACTTCGTTGCACTTTGCGCCTTCAGATCTCACTTTGCAAACAATCTTGAAGGGATTGACAACCCCTTTGAAGCGTTGGGTGCAAGCTTGTTTGTCAATTCCTTGGTTCTCAAAGTTAGGGAAATACTTACTGCTCATGTGCTGCATAGGTACTCTGGACTTGACGGGACCCTCCTTCTGGATCGATTCCTTGGTTCTCAAACTTAGGGAAATACTTACTGCTCATGTGCTGCATCACCCATTCCTCTTCAAGGGAAGAACCAACGCAAGCCCAGCCTCTGTCAACGTGTCAATTTCTGGCGCTGTTGTCTGTGGGATAGCAGAAGAATTTCTGGCGCCGTTACCAGGGAGGAAGATCAAGTCAAGAACTCATCCTAGTAGGTATCGCAAACTCATCTCTTGCATTTACTTTGTTTGCTAGTTGCCTCTCATTTTCCTCTCCCCCACTTCACCAATTTGCTTTTTTCGTTTGCCTTTTTCGTTCGCCTTTTCGTTCGCCCTTTTCTCTCGCTTGCTTTCTGCTTGTTTGTGTGGGATAGCCTATCCTGATGGCTAGATCCACCACTTCAAACGATACTCCCGAGAGCGAAGTCCTCCATTTCAAACAAATTGAGGAAGAAAACTGAAAGGACGCTTGGTATAGGATTTGCAACGCTCAGAGTAGATCTACTCATAAGCAATCCACTACCGTCTTGCTTCGCAGTTTTTATGTGTGTGTTTCTCCTTGGAATAGGTATATTCTTGACACCATCGTAGGTGGAAATTTCTTGGGTAGCCATACCGTTGATTCTTACGGAGCTGTGATAAATTTGGTAGGCTCACCCCCACTCTTGGTTAACGGAACTACCTTAACTCTGGAACATGTGATGCATAGGCTGGACGTTATTGAAAATAAAGTTGCTACGATTGAACCCATTGAGAATTTGGATAATAAGATCCACAATCAAATCACTCAGTACGGATCCAAGGTGGGAATGGTTTTGAAAAATTTAAAGGAGAAGGAACCCACAGTTAACGAAAAGCTAGGTCATGATTCCGCGAGGATTGGCAAAATAGAGGATGTTATAACCATCTTGGGTTCCGCTTTTGCCGCTATGCAGAATACTCCAAATTTTGCCCACAATAAAATCACCAAATCTGTCTTTGTTCCTAAAAGTAGTGGTGAATCATCCAGCAAGAAAGATGAAAACCTTAAGATGATAAGTGATCACGCCACTTATGGTTTGAGCACCAAAGACGACGATACGTGATTCTATCGCTTCTATGCCTAGCTAAGGGCGTTAAACAATAGCACTTGTTAGGAGGCACCAAATGAATTTATATTTTTCTTTCTGTTTTGTTGCGTCCACGCTTTCACAATTCTGTTGTGATTGTGTTTTTTGTGTTTCTTTTTGTGTTTGAGCCAAGCAAAACCTTTATGACTAGTCTTGGTAATGGTTGCTTGATCCTGCTGGAAAAAGATAGAAAATTTTCGCTCAAAAGATGATTTTTTGTTTTTATTCAGAAAGAGATTTGGAGTTGATACTTTTTGCTGCTGATTGATATGCTTTTTTCCCAGACCGTCGTAATTTTTCAGATTTTTTGAGGTACCAGAAGTATACGAAGTATATAGATTGCTACAGACTCGTCTGTTTTTGACAGATTCTGTTTTTGTTGAGTTGGTTGCTTGTTTTGATGAAACTATGGTTAGTATCGGGGGGTACTAGCCATGGAAAAGTGAGAATACAGTAGCCCATCATCAATATAGATGGAATTCAAGTTTGCTACACTAACAAAAGAAGTGGTAGTTTGTTTTCTTATACTAATGTTATCAAAAGTTTCTGTTTAAGTTTTGTGTTGTGAAGTTTTCAAGTTTTGGGTGATGTTCTCATGGACAAAGAGATAAGGAGTGGAAAGAGCTCAAGCTTGGGGATGCCCAAGGAATCCCAAGCCAAATTCAAGGACACCAAAAATCCTAAGCTTTGGGATGCCCCGGGAAGGCATCCCCTCTTTCGTCTTCAATCCATCGGTAACATTACTTGGAGCTATATTTTTATTCACCACATGATATTTGTTTTGCTTGGAGCGTATTGTATCGTAGGAGTCTTTTCTTTTTGTTGTGTCACAATCATCCTTCCTGCACACCTTTTTGAGAGGGAGAGACATGCACTCATCGTGATTTTTGCTAGAATGCTCATAGTGGTTCACTTATATCTTTTGAGCTAGATACTTTTGCTCTAGTGCTTCACTTATATCTTTAGAGCACGGCGGTGCGTGATTTGGTAGTTGGCTTATGCTATGAAAGTAGTCCCAAATGTGCTAGGTACCCAAAGAGGATGCAAAAACCTCCATCTTCATGTGCATTCAGTAGAAAGAGAAGTTTCGACTCCTCTCAATTAGTTTTGAGGCGTGGATTCGATAATATTGAGAGTTATGTTAGTAGGGTGTTGTGAATCTAGAAATAATTGTGTTGAAGTTAGTGATTCCCGTAGCATGCACGTATGGTGAACCGCTATGTTAGGAAGTCGGAGCATAATTGATCTATTGATTGTCATCCTTTGTGTTTGAGGTCGGGATCGCGCGATGGTTTACACCTACCACTACAGGAATCAGCTTCTTTGCCGTCTGCCATCACAGACGACAAAGACTAAATCCCGGACGGCAAAGAGAATACCATAGACGGCAAAGAATCTCACGGCCGGCAAAATTTCTGCGTCAGCCTAAGACGACATAGGACCTTCTTTGCCATCTGTCCTCCCAAAGCGGACGGCAAAGCTCTTTGTCGTCAGCTTTCCATAGGAGCAGTCGGCAAAGTGCTCGAGACGGCAGCCGACAGGCGTTGCCTCCGTTAGGGGTTAATGGAGGCTTTGCCGTCTGCCTTCCCCTTATTCTTTGTCGTCTGCCTCCCCCTTATTCTTTGCCGTCTGCTCCCCCTTATTCTTTGCCGTCTGCCTCCTCCTCCTCCCCCCTCCACTCTCTGTCGTCTGCCTCCTCCTCCCCCCTCCTCTGTGCCCTCTTCTTTGCCGTCTGCCCACACTGGAGGCAGACGTCAAAGAGCCTATATAGACACCCCAGGATGCACAGCTGGGTTCCATGTGGCACCTTTGCCATCTGCCAGCTCATGGCACACGTCTTTGCCATCAGCTGGCAGAGGCAAAGAGCCCATATAGTACTGTTTTTTTGTTTTATATTATTTCACAGCACATAGATATATATATTCGATAGCACATTTATATCATTCACCACACATATATGATATATAGTTCACCACACATATACTTGCCAACACATATATATATAATTCACCACACATATATGATATACATATAAATCAATGTACATCCCCATATATCGAAAGAACCAACATACAAAGTATTGCACTGTTTATCCATATAAACATATACATATAGTTCGACATTGTTCATCAACTAAAATGAAAACTAGATGATATACATATAAAGTTCATCCATCGACATTGTTCAACTCCATGAATGCCAGCTTCCATGCATGTAGTATATCCAATCTGCAAAAATGTGAATAAGAAAGTGAGAAGAAGAACAAAATATGATGTTTTTGAGCTAATTATGTCATTTTAGGGGAAAACAAGCTAATAATATAATATTCATGAGCTAACCAAGGTTCTTATGCCATTTTTAGCTTATTATGGAATTTTGGAGCTAAATGGGTTAATTATGTCATTGTTGGGGAAATTAAAGCAAGGATAATATGAAAGAGGAGAAGAAAGAGGAGGAGGAGGAGAAGAACAAGAAATCAAGAAGAAGGAGGAGAAGGAGGAGGAGGAGGAGAAGGACTAGAAGGTCCTTGGCCTTCTCCTCCTCCTCCTTCTCCTTCTTCTCTTCTTATTTCTTTCTTTTCATTTTTCCTATTTATTCTCCTCTTCTCCTCTTGTTGGAGCTAAATTACCTAATTATGTATTCTTCGAGCTATATGGGCTAATTATCCCATTTTAGAGGAAAACAAGCTAAGAATATAATATTCATGAGCTAACCAAGGTTCTATTTTGAGCTTATTATGGCATTTTGGAGCTAAATGGGCTAATTATGTCATTGTTGGGGAAATTAAAGCAAGGATAATATGAAAGAGGAGAAGAAAGAGGAGGAGGAGGAGAAGAAGAAGAAATCAAGAAGAAGGAGGAGAAGGAGCAGAAGGCCTAGAAGGTCCTTGGCCTTCTCCTCCTCCTCGTCCTCCTCCTCCTCCTCCTTCTCCTTCTTCTCTTCTTCTTCTTCTTCTTCTTTCTTTTCATTTTTCCTATTTCTTCTCCTCTTCTCCTCTTAATGGAGCTAATACCTAATTATGTATTTTTGGAGCTAAATGGGTTAATTATCCCATTTTAGAGGAAAACAAGCTAAGTATATAATATTCATGAGCTAACCAAGGTTCTTATGCCATTTTGAGCTTATTATGGTATTTTGGAGCTAAATGGGCTAATTATGTCATTGTTGGGGAAATTAAAGCAAGGATAATATGAAAGAGGAGAAGAAAGAGGAGGAGGAGGAGAAGAAGAAGAAATCAAGAAGAAGGAGGAGAAGGAGGAGAAGGAGGAGGAGGAGAAGGACTAGAAGGTCCTTGGCCTTCTCCTTCTCCTCCTCCTCCTCCTCCTCCTTCTCCTTCTTCTCTTCTTCTTCTTCTTCTTCTTCTTCTTTCTTTTCATTTTTCCTATTTCTTCTCCTCTTCTCCTCTTGCTGGAGCTAAATTACCTAATTATGTCGTTTTGGAGCTAAATGGGCTAATTATCCCATTTTGGAGGAAAACAAGCTAAGTATATAATATTCATGAGCTAACCAAGGTTCTTATGCCATTTTGAGCTTATTATGGTATTTTGGAGTTAAATGGGCTAAGCAAGGATAATATGAAAGAGGAGAAGAAATAAGATGGGGAGGAGAAGAATAACAAATCAAGAAGAAGGAGGAGAAGGAGGAGGAGGAGAAGGACTAGAAGGTCCTTGGCCTTCTCCTCCTCCTCCTCCTTCTCCTTCTTCTCTTCTTCTTCTTCTTCTTCTTCTTTCTTTTCATTTTTCCTATTTCTTCTCCTCTTCTCCTCTTTTTGGAGCTAAATTACCTAATTATGTCTTCTTGGAGCTAAATGGGCTAATTATCCCATTTTAGAGGAAAACAAGCTAAGTATATAATATTCATGAGCTAACCAAGGTTCTTATGCCATTTTGAGCTTATTATGGCATTTTGGAGCTAAATGGGCTAATTATCTCATTGTTGGGGAAATTAAAGCAAGGATAATATGAAATAGGATAAGAAAGAGGAGTAGGAGGAGAAGAAGAAGAAATCAAGAAGAAGGAGGAGAAGGAGGAGAAGGAGGAGGAGGAGAAGGACTAGAAGGTCCATGGCCTTCTCCTTCTCCTCCTCCTCCTTCTTCGCCTTCTTCTCTTCTTCTTCTTCTTCTTCTTCTTCTTCTTCTTTCTTTTCATTTTTCCTATTTCTTCTCCTCTTCTCCTCTTGTTGGAGCTAAATTACCTAATTATGTCTTTTTGGAGCTAAATGGGCTAATTATCCCATTTTAGAGGAAAACAATCTAAGTATATAATATTCATGAGCTAACCAAGGTTCTTATGCCATTTTGAGCTTATTATGGTATTTTGGACCTAAATGGGCTAATTATGTCATTGTTGGGGAAATTAAAGCAAGGATAATATGAAAGAGGAGAAGAAAGAGGAGGGGGAGGAGAAGAAGAACAAATCAAGAAGAAGGAGGAGAAGGAGGAGGAGGAGAAGGACTAGAAGGTCCTTCGCCTTCTCCTCCTCCTCCTCCTCCTCCTCCTTGTCCTTCTCTTCTTCTTCTTCTTCTTCTTCTTCTTCCTTCTTTTCATTTTTCCTATTTCTTCTCCTCTTCTCCTCTTGTTGGAGCTAAATTACCTAATTATGTCATTTTGGAGCTAAACGGGCTAATTATCCCATTTTAGAGGAAAACAAGCTAAGTATATAATATTTATGAGCTAACCAAGGTTCTTATGTCATTTTGAGCTTATTCTGGCATTTTGGAGCTAAATGGGCTAATTATGTCATTGTTGGGGAAATTAAAGCAAGGATAATATGAAAGAGGAGAAGAAATAGGAGGAGGAGGAGAAGAAGAAGAAATCAAGAAGAAGGAGGAGAAGGAGGAGGAGGAGAAGTACTAGAAGGTCCTTGGCCTTCTCCTCCTCCTCCTCCTCCTTCTCCTTCTTCTCTTCTTCTTCTTCTTCTTCTTTCTTTCCATTTTTCCTATTTCTTCTCCCCTTCTCCTTTTTTTGGAGCTAAATTACCTAATTATGTCTTTTTGAATCTAAATGGGGTAATTATCCCATTTTAGAGGAAAACAAGCTAAGTATATAATATTCATGAGCTAACCAAGGTTCTTATGCCATTTTCAGCTTATTATGGCATTTTGGAGCTAAATGGGCTAATTATGTCATTGTTGGGGAAATTAAAGCTGGGATAATATGAAAGAGGAGAAGAAAGAGGAGGAGGAGGAGAATAAGAAGAAATCCAGAAGAAGGAGGAGAAGGAGGAGGAGGAGAAGGACTAGAAGGTCCTTGGCCTTCTCCTCCTCCTCCTCCTCCTCCTTCTCCTTCTTCTCTTCTTCTTCTTCTTCTTTCTTTTCATTTTTCTTATTTCTTCTCCTCTTCTTGGAGCTAAATTACCTAATTCTGTCTTTTTGGAGCTAAATGGGCTAATTATCCCATTTTAGAGGAAAACAAGCTAAGTATATAATATTCATGAGCTAACCAAGGTTCTTATGCCATTTTTAGGTTATTATGGCATTTTGGAGCTAAATGGGCTAATTATGTCTTTGTTGGGGAAATTAAAGTAAGGATAATATGAACGAGGAGAAGAAAGAGGAGGAGGAGGAGGAGAAGAAGAAATCAAGAAGAAGGAGGAGAAGGAGGAGGAGGAGAAGGACTAGAAGGTCCTTGGCCTTCTCCTCCTTCTCCTCCTCCTCCTCCTCCTCCTCCTTCTCCTTCTTCTCTTCTTCTTTCTTTTAATTTTCCTATTTCTTCTCCTCTTCTTGGAGCTAAATTAGCTAACTATGTCTTTTTGGAGCTAAATGGGCTAATTATCTCATTTTAGAGGAAAACAAGCTAAGTATATAATATTCATGAGCTAACCAAGGTTCTTATGCCATTTTGAGGTTATTATGGCATTTTGGAGCTAAATGGGCTAATTATGTCCTTTTGGAGCTAAATGGGCTAAATATGTCATTGTTGGGGAAATTAAGGCAAGGAGAATATGAAAGAGGAGAAGAGAAACTTACCGTAGTGGTCATCAAGGAGGAGAAACACCTGGAGAATGGTCGTGCGATGCCGCTCGGGAGTTATTCTGCAGAATAGATATTTTGCAATGTCTCAGTTAGCATGATCACACTCAATTATTAATACTAGTTTATAATGAAACTCACAGACCGTGAAGAGTGGGTCGTATTAGTTAGTAATGAAACAGACATTACACACATGATTTGGCTAATGTGAAAAAAAAACTTGCCACAAAAAGATCGTACAGGGCCCGTTGACTCGCCGAATTCCAGGACCTCTCCTCCTCAATCAATCGTGTCATGGTCTAGTCCCTCTCATCAAGAGCAGTCTGACTTGCCAATCTCTCTTTCTCAAGAGCAGCCTCAAGAGCAGCCTGGCTTGCCAATCTCTCTTTCTCAAGAGCAGCCTGGTTTGCCAATCTCTCTTTCTGAAGATCAGCCTGAAACACCATTCCTCGTTACCACAGTAATGATCTATGGTGACACACATAATGAAATGGATGAAAGTGTTCTTAGTCCGTACAACTAACCTCGATGGCAAGTTCGACTGGCCGTGGACGACGCATTATCTCAGGACAGCTGCTCGACTGGCGCGCCTTGATCTCCAGAAGAGTGAGTGGACAACGTATTATCCCATCTCCAATGGCTATCGAGCCATGGGGCCTCCCGCCACCAGATATCATCACCAGCTCTGGATCCAAAGGTTTCTCGCTAGGGTTGAAGTCATCCCCTTTCGTAGCCTTCCCCGCGTCCCTGTATGCCACGAGCTTCTGGTGGGATGATATGTTGGTGAAGTTATTGGGATCATCCAGGTCAGACTCAGAGAATGCCTTCGCCTTCTTGTACCAGGCAGTATGGGCCATGCCATAAAGGTCGTACAAGTGTGGCATCTCCGTCTTATTGTGATGCGCCTAAAAGAGAGGAACAAAATATTAGCATCAAGAATGAATTGCATGAATCATGAAGCAAATCACATACCCACTTTCGTCCAAACTGAAGTAAGTTGGTGCTACCTTGATGCTGTGACACACCAACCATTTGGCTACGCCGATCCTTCGCATTCTCGTGGATGGATCGCCAGCTGCCTGTGCACCACTCATCAACCAACGCCTCCCAACAATCTATCTTATCCGCACACCATCTCGGGGGCACCTGTAAGTTATTAGAAAGAATTTTCAGCTATGGCTATGAATGAAATCAAGAAAACTACGTAGAAGGACTTAAGAATAGGTAATTACCTACATGTATTGCTCCTTCTTCAGAAACTTTCCGCGGCAATCCTTCTTCTGCTTCTTAATACCACACATGGCGTAGTTATCTCGAATAGCCGGCGGCCGAGCCTCGTGGCGCAAGTTCTGTAGTAACTGCCTACACACGGCCTCGAGAACCCTGGCCGCCTCCTCCTCATATCGATCCTCACACCTATAGAAGGTCTGCAATCAAACGTGAAAACACCGATTAGTACAATAATTAGCTATATTGTTAATTTTAGATTCTGTAAAAGGATAATTTACCCAAAAGCTCTTGATCACCATCTCGGCCCTCGTGCGGCACAAGACACCATCTATAATCTCCTCCGGCGGGGCCTGCGCAGCCTGGTAGTGCACCCAGGAAAATCCTAGTGTAGGAACCTGACCCTCACCAGGCAACGTGACAAACCCCGGGAAATTTGTCCGGCAAAGCACACCAAGGATGGAGTTCGGCCTGCGGACTCCAAGAGGGTGTACCCATCCCCTGCAGTATGATAAGGTCAACGCATTAGATATTTGAACAAACTTGAAGGCAAAAGCTAAAAAAGATTAAATGTACTTACCTATCTCCTTCAGGTTTAATCACCGGCCTCTGCTCACGGGTAGCCGGCGCGACCGGGAGACGTGTACTACCATGCTTGTACACGGTGGCCCCGTCCACCTGCACATCGCCCTCACTATCCGTAAGCTCATCGCCGCCATCCCCGCCCCCTGAGCCACCCGGACCCTCGGTCCAATCCGGCAACTCGGTACGATCCGGCCAGGTCTCCCATCCGGGCCTCTCCATGTCGGGTGAAGCCTCCGGAACCGTAGTCTCCTCCGGCTGCTCCTGGGCCGAATGCTCCTCGACCCGAGGCTGCTCCTGGACCGGAGCCTCATGGGACGAATGCCCGTCAACAACAGGCTCCAGGAACGAAGTACCCGTAGCCTCCTCCGCAAACGGCTTGACCATACTAGTCCTATGCTCGGGTGAATGAGCTGGTGGTGGTGGCGAGGACGGCTCAACAGTCCTCCTGGATCTTCCGCGGCCACCACCTCTCCCTATACCCTTCCCCTTCTTCCCTACCCGACCAGCACCTCTCCCAGTGGGCAATGCCGCCAACGAATAAGAACCCACGGGTGGTGTCGACAGACTGTCTGCCAAGGCTCTACAGAGAGATAGGGGTGGAAGGGAAGTACCACCCCTCGTGCGGGGTGCCTGGGAAGAACCCGTCGTGCGATCTGGACGAGCGCCCACCATCTTTCCACACCTGGTGACCTGCCATGATAAAGATTAAAAGAAATTAGTACAACATAAAAAAATTGAATAACTGACATGAATAATAATATGTACATGAATAATAAAGATTAAAATATATATAATTTAAGTTGTGAATCTTACAAACTAATAATCATCATCAATAAATGCATCATCATCATCACTATCACGCATGTCTTCATGAATGACGTGCTCGTCGGGTTCAATGGTGTGAAGTTGTGAAAGGCCTTCCTTTAATCGTTGAGGCATTGACAGGTCATCCGCATCAGTAACCCCTACAAGTTCCAGGTCTTCTGGTTCCGACTCGGGGCTGGAGTCGGATTCATTGTCGCTGTCTACTTCCATGTTCTTGGGTGAAGCACGGCGGTTCTTGAAACGTTTCTTTGAAAGACGTGTTTCTTGGAAGAATTCTCCATCATATGTGTCTGGGTTAATGTGAGGTTCATAATCCTGTTCATTTTGGAGAGGTGGTCTGACATGTGGCGACACTTCATAAACAACATACCAACCTTCCAGATTCTTATCCGTTTGGTATGCCCACGGTAGATAGAAAACTTGGGTCGCCTGTTGAGCCATAATATAGACATCGGGAACATCTAAATGGGTGTTTGGATTGATTTCGGCTAGTCCTATATGTTCATGAGTCCTTCTAGTCTTTTTCGGCTAGAACCAATAACATTTGAAGACTACGACGTACGGTGGGTTTTCACCATAGAATTGAAGTTCATAAATTGCTTCAACTCTTCCATCATACTCAATAACACCTTCGCCGATAGCAGAGACACCACAATTTGTAGATTTCCGGTCGGGCATAGGTAGCTCTTTGCCAAAGGTACGAAAGTGATACCCGTTGATGTTGTATTTCTCAAATGATCGGACCTTATAGTCAAAAGCATTAGCGACTTGTCTCAATTCAGCGTCCATAGACTCTGAATTAGCCTACATGTTTAATATGAAACGGTTGTTCTATTAGCCGCAAGCTAGACCAAGAATGAAATGGTCCATTATTGATAATTACCGTTTGTTTGAACCAAGAGATGAAACCGGGATAGCCGCCTCCTGTCTTTGACAGAAGCTCATACTCTTCGACGGAATCATTTTCGATCACCGCTCCGTTCGAGAATTTGACGACGTAACGGCTGTTTGAAATATCCGGGAATAAGAGCAGTTCAAATGAATTATAAGTTACGGGAAAATGTGCCGAGAACTCACTCGATGTACGGCCGCACTTCTGTTAGGTTGTTGAAGATATACAACGAAATGTTCCTCCATTCTTCGACATCCAACATTATTGGTTTCGAAGCACCGGCTAGTGCAAGCTTACCTTTGAATAGGCTGAGGTTGGACGCACCTTTTTTAGGGTCTACATCATTGTGCCGAGGCTTCGGATTATTCAAATGATGATTTTTGGCTTCGTAGTGTGCTGTCACAAAGTTTGCCACCTCTTCAGTAATGAATGCCTCAGCCATCGATGCTTCAATTCTACGTTTATTTTTACATTTAGCTCGAAGGGTCTTCTGCATCCTCTCAGTTGCATAGCACCAACGATCTTGCACGGTCCCACCCAATCTTGCCTCGGTCGGTAGATGTAAAATCGAATGCTGCATTGGATTTAATAAGCCCGGTGGAAAGATCTTCTCTAACTTGCACAACAACTCCGGTGCAAACTCCTCGATGTGTTCTACAACGCCAGGCGACAATTCTTTCGCACAAAGAACACAGAAGAAATAGCTCAGCTCCGCCAGTAATAGCCATTCTTCCTCACGAATAAAGCCACGTAACATCACCGGCAGTACCCGCTCTAGCCATATGTGCCAATCATGACTCTTGAGACCAAAGATTTTTAATTTTTCAAGACTCGCTCCCCTCTTTAGATTCGCTGCATACCCATTGGGGAATATCAAGTGCATTTCGACCCACAAGATAATTTCCCTCATAGCTGGCCTTCCAAGATTGAACCAGGCCTTTGGCTTCGACCACTTCTGCTTTCCTTTGCCTTCTCGCATGTTTTGTAACGGTCTATGACATAGTGTCTCTTGATTAACTCTAGTCTTAATATTATCCTTTGTCTTCCCATCTATGTCGAACAATGTACCAAAAATAGCCTCGCCGATATTCTTTTTAGTGTGCATCATGTCGATATTGTGTGGAAGAAGGAGGTCTTTGAAGTAAGGCAGATCCCAGAAGCATGGCTTGTGAGTCCAGGCGTGTTTAGAATTATACCCCTTGAAATACCCTGGACGCTCTCGATCAGGCTCGAGGGCGTTTAACTGATCCAGGATCTGTTGGCCTGTGAACGCATGTGGTGCCAAGTTTTTGACAACTTTACCTTTGGTAAAGTTCTTCTTGTCTTTTCTGAACTGATGGTCAGGATCCAGGAACTGTCTATGCAAGTCAAAGCAAGAATACTTCTGAGCCTCCTGCAACCAATGAAACTGAAGATCGGCCTTGCATTGGGGGCACGGGAACCTTCCATGCACACACCATCCAGAGAATAGCGCATACGCTCGCAAGTCATGCATAGAGTACATGTACCACACATGCATTTTGAAGTTCTCTTTTCTAGCGGCATCGTATGTATTGACCCCATTATCCCAAGCTTCTTCCAATTCATCCTTAAGTGGTTGCAGGTACACATTCATATTCTTCCCCGGATAATTGGGCCCTGGAATTATCAACGTCAGAAATATGTTCTTTCTTTGCATAATCTGCCCGGGGGGGGGGGGGGGTTGAGTGGAATGACAAATACAGGCCAACAACTGTATTGGGTTGCCGTCATGCCGAAGGGATTAATACCATCCGTGGCGGCACAGACTCGAGGATTCCTTGGATCTGCTGCTTTATCGTGATGCAATCCATCGAAATGTTTCCACGCTTCCCCATCCAATGTGTGTACCATCATCTTATTCCCATCCGCATCTAGTTCGGTTCTTTTTCCCAATTTGTGCCATGTCATCTGTGTGGCTGTCTCTTTGACCCTGAAAAGACGTTGAAGTCTTGGTACGATTGGCATATACCGAAGAACACTAACTGCGATTTTGGTCTGCCTCTTCTCACCCATACCGTTGTCTACCACAAGACACTTGCAAGACTCGCAATTGGGACAATAGTCCAAGTGTGCATACTCCTTCCTAAATAAGACACATCCTTTCTCACATGCATCTATCTTCTCATAGGGCATCTTAAGTACACGAAGTATTTTGTCCGACTGGTACAGGTTTGCAGGCATGACATGGCCTTTGGGTAGGAAACGTCCAAATAGTGTCATCATCACGTCGTAGCATTCTCTTCCGAAGTTGAACTGAGCCTTCAGAGCCATTACTTGTGCAATTGCATCCAGCTGACAGAGCTCAGTGTGCTCATGGAGAGGACGTTTTGAAGACTCCAACATTTCATAAAAGGCCTTTGCAGATTACTCCATCTCATCTTCCGAATCCCGAGCATCATCAAAGTCTTGCACCATGTCTTCGATCCCGGTACGATGCTCGTCCGTGCGACGACGGACCACCTCAGCTCTTGTGCGTTGTATAGACTCACCATGAAATGTCCACATCATATAATTAGGCTTAAAACCCCTCCTCTGCAGGTGTTTAATCATTACAGCCTCTGTCGTCTTTTATAGTTGTCGCATCCAGAACAGGGGCAATAGTTTCTTTCCTGGCCATTTGCGAATGCGGCTTTCACAAATTCCTTTGTTTTTACAAACCATTCTTTCGTCATCTCTTTCTGACTAGGGTGACCGGTATACATCCACGCACGATCACTCATCTTGCGTAGCTACTAAAGACAGAAGAAATATATTTATATATAATTTAGCATTTATAATCATTGATTAATCAGGTTCGCCATTTTTATTACGTCCAGGCAACCTACATGCTAATAGGTAAAGATAGGTCCTAATCCCACCCGAGTATCTGTAGATTGGGTTCGCTTTCCCTTGCTCTGCTCCAGATCCAACGCAAAATTTCGGCAGCACCTCCCAGTTGTTCGCCTGATACACGTCTCCGCAATAAACAGAAAGGATGTGCATCCGGAGAACAACAGGGAGGCACTGACGAAATTCCGCATCGGATCTAGAGCACAGCATACAGGAAAACGAACCCAATCTACACGTACTCGGGCTGTCCATGGATAATGTTGGACAATTCGAAAGGATGGCGGTTATAAAAATGCATAGACATGCATATTTATAGATGTCGCCCTTTCGAACGGGAGACGCATACTGGTCACGCATACTGATAAATTAATTGAATTACCTAAATCTAGAAAGTTTCATCCGGAAACCGAGCCACAGTAAATGAAGGGGCGAGGAGGAGATGAAATTTGTACAGACCCACAAATGCAGGGGCGGAGCTCATACAACGCACGGGCAGGTCTTCGCACACGAGACCTCACAACGACGAGACAACTATCACATGTAAATCCACCCGATCAACACAAATATTCTAATTATGTCTAATTATGTCATTTTTTAGGAAAACAAGCTAAGAATATAATATTCATGAGCTAACCAAGGTTTTTAGCTTATTATGTCATTTTGGAGGATAGTTAGCTAAACAAGCTAAAAAATAAGAAGGAGGAGAGAAGAAGGAGAAGAAGGAGGGCTCCTTCTCCTCCTCCTCCTTCTCCTTCTTCTTCTCTTCTTCTTCTTTTCATTTTTCCTCTTTCTTCTCCTCTTCTCCTCTTCTCCTCCTCCTCCTCCTCCTCCTCCTCTTCTCCTCTTCTTCTTCCTCTTCCTCTTATTTCTATTTCTATTTTTCTTTATCCTCTTCTTCTACTTCTTCTTCTTTTTTCTCTTCTTCTCCTTCTTATTTTTTTCTTATTCTATTCTTCTCTTCTTCTTCTCTTCTTCTTTACTTCTTCTTCTTATTAGTTTTTTCTTCTCTTCTTCTTCTTCTTCTTCTTCTTCTCCTTATTTTTTCTCCTCCTCTTCTTCTTCCTCTTTTTCTTCTTCCTTCTTTTCATTTTTCCTCTTTCTTCTCCTCTTCTCCTCCTCCTCTTCTCCTCTTCTCCTCCTCCACCTAACTAACCAAGCTAACTAACTAACCTAACTAATTTAACAACCTAACTAACTAGCCTAACTAACCTAACAAACTAAAAAACTAACCTAACTAATTTAACATAAATAAAAATAAGGATAAACAAAATAAAAATGGGGGGACTCACCGGCGGGGGCGGCTGGGGCGTCAGGGCGGCGAGGAGGACGGGTGTGACGGGGCAGTGGGGCGTCGCCGGGGGCAGTGCGGCGGCGGGGGGCAGTGGTGGCGGCGGGGGGAGTGGTGGCGGCGGTGGGGTGCTGTGCGGCGGCGGGGGGCAGTGGTGGCGGCGGTGGGGGGCAGTGGTGGCGGCAGTGGGGGGAAGTGCGACGGCGGGGGGCAGTGGTGGCGGCGGTGGGGGGCAGTGGTGTCGGCGGTGGGGGGCAGTGCGGCGGCAAGGTGCAGTGGTGGCAGCAGTGGGCGTCGGGGTGAGAGAGAGAGAGAGAGAGGCCAGGGTGGGGGCGGGACGGCCGTTAGTAGACGTTAGGGCTTTGCCGTTTGCTGGCGGACGGCAAAGAGTCTAGATTCTTTGTCTTCTGCCTCTGGCCTCTATGTCGTCCGCTAGCAGACGACAAAGAAGGGACTCCAGTTTGACCTAATGTCCCCGCGGTCAGGTGGGCCCCCCCTACAGCTTTGACGTCTGTTGTGTGGCTCTTTGCCGTCTATGGCTGACGGCAAAGAAGTGGCTGATGGCACAGACCTTCTATGCCATCAGCCAATTCTTTGCCGTCTGCTTTGTGGCAGTTGACGGCAAAGACACTCTTTGCCATCAGCTAGCAGATGGCAAAGATTTGGCAGATGGCAAAAAACTGATTTCGAGTAGTGTACCAACCCTTCGCCTCGGAGTATCGGTTTAGCACTCTGTTTCGATTACTAATAAAAACTTTCGCAATAAGTATGTGAGTTCTACATGAATAATGTTAGCCCATGGTATAGATGCACTTTCACCTTCCACCATTGCTAGCCTCTATAGTGCCACGCAATTCTCGCCGGTGCACAAACCCACCAAATTCCTTCCTCAAAACAGCCACCATATCTACCTACTATGGCATTTTCATAGCCATTCCGAGATATATTTGTTGGAATTATGCCCTAGAGGCAAAAATAAATGTATAGTTATTATTATAATTCCTGTATCAAGATAATAGTTTATTATCCATGCTATAATTGTATTGAATGAAGACTCATTTACATGTGTGGATACATAGACAAAACACCGTCCCTAGCATGCCTCTAGTTGGCTAGCCAGTTGATCGATGATAATCAGTGTCTTCTGATTATGAACAAGGTGTTGTTGCTTGATAACTGGATCACGTCATTAGGAGAATCACGTGATGGACTAGACCCAAACTAATAGACGTAGCATGTTGATCGTGTCATTTTGTTGCTACTGTTTTCTGCGTGTCAAGTATTTATTCCTATGACCATGAGATCATATAACTCACTGACACCGGAGGAATGCTTTGTGTGTATCAAACGTCGCAACGTAACTGGGTGACTATAAAGATGCTCTACAGGTATCTCCGAAGGTGTTAGTTGAGTTAGTATGGATCAAGACTGGGATTTGTCACTCCGTGTGACGGAGAGGTATCTCGGGGCCCACTCGGTAATACAACATCACAGACAAGCCTTGCAAGCAATGTAACTTAGTGTAAGTTACGGGATCTTGTATTACGGAACGAGTAAAGAGACTTGCCGGTAAACGAGATTGAAATAGGTATGCGGATACTAACGATCGAATCTCGGGCAAGTAACATATCGAAGGACAAAGGGAATGACATACGGGATTATACGAATCCTTGGCACTGAGGTTCAAACGATAAGATCTTCGTAGAATATGTAGGATCCAATATAGGCATCCAGGTCCCGCTATTGGATATTGACCGAGGAGTCTCTCGGGTCATGTCTGCATAGTTCTCGAACCCGCAGGGTCTGCACACTTAAGGTTCGACGTTGTTTTATGCGTATTTGAGTTATATGGTTGGTTACCGAATGTTGTTCGGAGTCCCGGATGAGATCACGGACGTCACGAGGGTTTTCGGAATGGTCCGGAAACGAAGATTAATATATAGGATGACCTCATTTGATTACCGGAAGGTTTTCGGAGTTACCGGGAATGTACCGGGAATGATGAATGGGTTCCGGGAGTTCACAGGAGGGGGGAAACCCACTCCGGGGAAGCCCATAGGCATTTGGGGGGTCACACCAGCCCTTAGTGGGCTGGTGGGACAGCCCACCAATCCCCTATGCGCAAAGAGAGAAAAAATCAAAGGAAAGAAAAAAAAAGGGGAGAAGTGGGAAGGGGGAAGGACTCGCTCCCACCAAACCAAGTAGGACTCGGTTTGGGGGGGGAGAGTCCTCCCCCCTGGCTCGGCCGACCCCTTGGGGATCCCTTGGACCCCAAGGCAAGGTCCCCCTCCCTCCTCCTAGATATATGGGGCTTTAGGGCAGATTTGAGACGACTTTCTCACGGCTGCCCGACCACATACCTCCATAGTTTTTCCTCTAGATCGCGTTTCTGCGGAGCTCGGGCGGAGCCCTGCTGAGACGAGATCATCACCAACCTACGGAGCGCCGTCACGCTGCCGGAGAACTCTTCTACCTCTCCGTCTCTCTTGCTGGATCAAGAAGGCCGAGATCATCGTCGAGCTGTACGTGTGCTGAACGCGGAGGTGCCGTCTGTTCGGTACTAGATCGTGGGACTGATCGCGGGATTGTTCGCGGGGCGGATCGAGGGACGTGAGGACGTTCCACTACATCAACCGTGTTCTCTAAACGCTTCTGCTGTACGATCTACAAGGGTACGTAGATCACTCATCCCCTCTCGTAGATGGACATCACCATGATAGGTCTTCGTGCGCGTAGGAAAATTTTTGTTTCCCATGCGACATTCCCCAATAGTGGCATCATGAGCTAGGTTCATGCGTAGATGTCTTCTCGAGTAGAACACAAAAGGTTTTGTGGGCGGTGATGTGCGTTTTGCTGCCCTCCTTAGTCTTTTCTTGATTCCGCGGTATTGTTGGATTGAAGCGGCTTGGACCGACATTACTCGTACGCTTATGAGAGACTGGTTTCATCGTTACGAGTAACCCCCTTTGCTCAAAGATGACTGGCAAGTGACGGTTTCTCCAACTTTAGTTGAATCGGATTTGACCAAGGAGGTCCTTGGATGAGGTTAAATTGCAACTCATATATCTCCCTAGTGGTGTTTGCGTAAGTAAGATGCGATCCTACTAGATACCCTTGGTCACCACGTAAAACATGCAACAACAAAATTAGAGGACGTCTAACTTGTTTTTGCAGGGTATGATTGTGATGTGATATGGCCAATGATGTGATGTGATATATTGGATGTATGAGATGATCATGTTGTAATAGAAATATCGACTTGCACGTCGATGGTACGGCAACCGGCAGGAGCCATAGGGTTGTCTTTATACTAACATATGTGCTTGCAGATGCGTTTACTATTTTGCTAGGATGTAGCTTTAGTAGTAATAGCATAAGTAGCACGACAACCCCGATGGCAACACGTTGATGGATGATCATGGTGTGGCGCCGGTGACAAGAAGATCGTGCCGGCGCTTTGGTGATGGAGATCAAGAAGCACGTGATGATGGCCATATCATGTCACTTATGAATTGCATGTGATGTTAATCCTTTTATGCACCTTATTTTGCTTAGAACGACGGTAGCATTATGAGGTGATCTCTCACTAAAATTTCAAGACAAAATTGTGTTCTCCCCGACTGTGCACCGTTGCTACAGTTCGTCGTTTCGAGACACCACGTGATGATCGGGTGTGATAGACTCAACGTTCACATACAACGGGTGCAAAACAGTTGCGCACGCGGAACACTCGGGTTAAGCTTGACGAGCCTAGCATGTGCAGACATGGCCTTGGAACACATGAGACCGAAAGGTCGATCATGAATCATATAGATGATATGATTAGCATAGGGATGCTTACCACTGAAACTACTCCCGACTCACGTGATGATCGGACTTGGGATAGTGTAGGTGGATCATGAACCACTCAAATGACTAGAGAGATGTACTTTTTGAGTGGGAGTTTAGCATGTAATTTGATTAAGTTGAACTCTAATTATCTTGAACATAGTCTAAGTCCACTTTGAATATATTTGTGTTGTAGATCATGGCTCACGCAAGTGTCACCCTCAATTTTAATACATTCCTAGAGAAAGCTAAGTTGAAAGATGATGGAAGCAACTTTGTAGACTGGGCTCGTAATCTTAAGCTAATCTTACAAGCTGGAAAGAAGGATTATGTCCTTAATGCTGCGCTAGGAGATGAACCACCCGCTACGGCTGATCAGGATGTTAAGAACGCTTGGTTAGCGCGTAAGGAGGACTACTCAATAGTTCAATGTGCAGTCTTGTATGGCTTAGAACCGGGACTTCAACGTCGCTTTGAGCGTCATGGAGCATTTGAGATGTTCCAGGAGTTGAAGTTCATCTTTCAGAAGAACGCCCGGATCGAGAGGTATGAGACCTCCGATAAATTCTATGCTTGCAAGATGGAGGAAAACTCGTCTGTCAGTGAACATGTGCTCAAAATGTCTGGGTACTCAAACCGTCTAGCTGAACTGGGGATTGAACTCCCGCAAGAAGCTATCACTAACAGAATCCTTCAATCACTGCCGCCAAGCTATAAAGGCTTTGTGTTGAACTACAACATGCAAGGGATGAACAAGTCTCCCGGCGAGTTGTTTGCGATGCTGAAAGTCGCAGAGTCTGAACTCCGTAAAGAACATCAAGTGTTGATGGTGAGCAAGACCACTAGTTTCAAGAGAAACGGCAAAGGCAAGAAGGGCAATTCAAAGAAGAGCGGCAAGCCTGTTGCCAATCCGCCGAAGAAACCCAAGGCTGGACCTAAGCCTGAAACAGAGTGCTTCTATTGCAAGGGTATGGGTCACTGGAAGCGCAATTGCCCCAAGTATCTGGCAGATAAGAAGGCGGGCAAAGAAAAATCAGGTATATTTGATATACATGTTATTGATGTGTACTTAACCAGCTCTCGTAGTAGTGCCTGGGTATTCGATACCGGTTCTGTTGCTCACATTTGCAACTCGAAGCAGGAACCGCGGAATAGACGAAGGCTGGCGAAAGACGAAGTGACGATGCGCGTAGGAAACGGTTCCAAGGTTGATGCAATCGCCGTCGGCACAGTGTCACTTCAACTACCATCGGGATTAGTGATGAACTTAAATCATTGTTATTTAGTGCCTGCGTTGAGCATGAACATTATATCTGGATCTTGTTTATTGCGAGACGGTTACTCTTTCAAGTCTGAGAATAATGGTTGTTCTATTTCTATGAGTAACATCTTTTATGGTCATGCACCGAACGTGAGAGGATTTTTCATATTGAATCTTGATAGAGATACGCATATACATAACATTGAGACCAAAAGAGTCAGAGTAAACAATGATAGCGCCATATTTTTGTGGCACTGCCGCTTGGGTCATATTGGTGTAAAGCGCATGAAGAAACTCCATGCTGATGGACTTTTGGAGTCACTTGACTTTGATTCACTTGACACGTGCGAACCATGCCTCATGGGCAAGATGACTAAGACTCTGTTCTCTGGAACAATGGAGCGTGCAAGTGACTTGTTGGAAATCATACATACCGATGTGTGTGGTCCAATGAGTGTGGAGGCACGCGGCGGATATCGTTATTTTCTCACCTTCACTGACGATCTAAGTAGATATGGTTATGTCTACTTGATGAAGCACAAGTCTGAAACATTTGAAAAGTTCAAGCAATTTCAGAGTGAAGTGGAAAATCATCGTAACAAGAAGATCAAGTTCCTACGGTCTGATCGTGGGGGTGAGTATCTGAGTTTCGAGTTTGGTACTCACTTAAGACAATGTGGAATTGTTTCGCAGTTAACACCGCCTGGAACACCACAGCGTAATGGTGTGTCCGAACGTCGTAATCGTACTTTATTAGAAATGGTGCGATCTATGATGTCTCTTACTGATTTGCCGTTATCATTTTGGGGTTATGCATTAGAAACAGCTGCATTCACTTTAAATAGGGCACCATCGAAATCCGTTGAGACGACACCATACGAACTGTGGTATGGCAAAAGGCCAAAGTTGTCGTTTCTTAAAGTTTGGGGATGTGATGCTTATGTCAAAAAGCTTCAGCCTGAAAAGCTGGAACCCAAAGCGGAAAAGTGTGTCTTCATAGGTTACCCAAAAGAGACAGTTGGGTACACCTTCTATCTCAAATCCGAGGGCAAAGTGTTTGTTGCTAAGAACGGAACTTTTCTCGAGAAGGAGTTTCTCTCGAGAGAATTGAGTGGGAGGAAGATAGAACTTGACGAGGTTGTCGAACCTCTCATCCCTCTGGATGGTGGCGCAGGGCAAGAGGAAACCTCTGTCATTGCGACGCCGGTTGAGGAGGAAGTTAATGATGATGATCATGAAACTCCAGTTCAAGTTTCTGTTGAACCACGCAGGTCGACGAGATCACGCGCTGCTCCAGAGTGGTACGGTAATCCCGTCTTATCAATCATGTTGTTAGACAACAATGAACCTGCAAATTATGAAGAAGCAATGGTGGGCCCAGATTCCAACAAATGGCTAGAAGCCATGAAATCCGAGATAGTATCCATGTATGAGAACAAAGTGTGGACTTTGGAGATGCTGCCTGAGGGCCGCAAGGCTATTCAGAACAAATGGATCTTTAAGAAGAGGACGGACGCTGACGGTAATGTGACCGTTTATAAAGCTCGACTTGTGGCAAAGGGTTTTTCACAAGTTCCAGGAATTGACTACGATGAGACTTTCTCTCCCGTAGCGATGCTTAAGTCCGTCAGAATCATGTTAGCAATAGCTGCATTTTTCGATTATGAAATTTGGCAGATGGATGTCAAAACGGTGTTCCTTAACGGTTTCCTTAAGGAAGAGTTGTATATGATGCAACCCGAAGGTTTTGTCGATCCTAAAAATGCTGACAAGGTGTGCAAGCTCCAGCGATCCATTTATGGACTGGTGCAAGCATCTCGGAGTTGGAACAAACGTTTTGATGAGGTGATCAAAGCATTTGGGTTTATACAAGTGGTTGGAGAATCTTGTATTTACAAGAAAGTGAGTGGGAGCTCTGTGGCGTTTCTAATATTATATGTAGATGACATATTACTGATTGGAAACAACGTAGAGCTTTTGGAGAGCATAAAAGGTTACTTGAATAAAAGTTTCTCTATGAAGGACCTAGGAGAAGCTGCTTACATTCTAGGCATTAAGATCTATAGGGATAGATCAAAACGCCTGATAGGACTTTCACAAAGCACATACCTTGATAAAGTTTTGAAGAGGTTCAAAATGGAACAGTCCAAGAAAGGGTTCTTGCCAGTGTTACAAGGTACGAGATTGAGTAAGACTTAGTGCCCAGCAACTGATGAAGATAGAGAGCATATGCGCTCCGTCCCCTATGCTTCAGCCATAGGCTCTATCATGTATGCAATGTTGTGCACTAGACCGGATGTTAGCCTGGCCATAAGTATGGCAGGTAGGTTCCAGAGTAATCCAGGAGTGGATCACTGGACGGCGGTCAAGAATATCCTGAAGTACCTGAAAAGGACTAAGGAGATGTTTCTCGTGTATGGAGGTGACGAAGAGCTCGCCGTAAAAGGTTACGTCGATGCAAGCTTTGACACAGATCCGGACGACTCTAAGTCGCAAACCGGATACGTATTTATTCTTAATGGGGGTGCAGTAAGCTGGTGCAGTTCCAAGCAAAGCGTCGTAGCAGATTCTACATGTGAAGCGGAGTACATGGCTGCCTCGGAGGCGGCTAAGGAGGGTGTCTGGATGAAGCAGTTCATGACGGATCTTGGAGTGGTGCCAAGTGCACTGGATCCAATAACCTTGTTCTGTGACAACACTGGTGCCATTGCCTTAGCAAAGGAACCAAGGTTTCACAAGAAGACCAGACATATCAAACGACGCTTCAACCTTATCCGCGACTACGTCGAGGAGGAGGACGTAAATATATGCAAAGTGCACACGGATCTGAATGTAGCAGACCCGCTGACTAAACCTCTTCCACGGCCAAAACATGATCGACACCAGAACTGTATGGGTGTTAGATTTATTACAATGTAATTCACATGGTGATGTGGGGGCTGGATTATTGACTCTAGTGCAAGTGGGAGACTGTTGGAATTATGCCCTAGAGGCAATAATAAATGTATAGTTATTATTATAATTCCTGTATCAAGATAATAGTTTATTATCCATGCTATAATTGTATTGAATGAAGACTCATTTACATGTGTGGATACATAGACAAAACACCGTCCCTAGCATGCCTCTAGTTGGCTAGCCAGTTGATCGATGATAATCAGTGTCTTCTGATTATGAACAAGGTGTTGTTGCTTGATAACTGGATCAAGTCATTAGGAGAATCACGTGATGGACTAGACCCAAACTAATAGACGTAGCATGTTGATCGTGTCATTTTGTTGCTACTGTTTTCTGCGTGTCAAGTATTTATTCCTATGACCATGAGATCATATAACTCACTGACACCGGAGGAATGCTTTGTGTGTATCAAACGTCGCAACGTAACTGGGTGACTATAAAGATGCTCTACAGGTATCTCCGAAGGTGTTAGTTGAGTTAGTATGGATCAAGACTGGGATTTGTCACTCCGTGTGACGGAGAGGTATCTCGGGGCCCACTCGGTAATACAACATCACAGACAAGCCTTGCAAGCAATGTAACTTAGTGTAAGTTACGGGATCTTGTATTACGGAACGAGTAAAGAGACTTGCCGGTAAACGAGATTGAAATAGGTATGCGGATACTAACGATCGAATCTCGGGCAAGTAACATATCGAAGGACAAAGGGAATGACATACGGGATTATACGAATCCTTGGCACTGAGGTTCAAACGATAAGATCTTCGTAGAATATGTAGGATCCAATATGGGCATCCAGGTCCCGCTATTGGATATTGACCGAGGAGTCTCTCGGGTCATGTCTGCATAGTTCTCGAACCCGCAGGGTCTGCACACTTAAGGTTCGACGTTGTTTTATGCGTATTTGAGTTATATGGTTGGTTACCGAATGTTGTTCGGAGTCCCGGATGAGATCACGGACGTCACGAGGGTTTTCGGAATGGTCCGGAAACGAAGATTAATATATAGGATGACCTCATTTGATTACCGGAAGGTTTTCGGAGTTACCGGGAATGTACCGGGAATGACGAATGGGTTCCGGGAGTTCACCGGAGGGGGGCAACCCACTCCGGGGAAGCCCATAGGCATTTGGGGGGTCACACCAGCCCTTAGTGGGCTGGTGGGACAGCCCACCAATCCCCTATGCGCCAAGAGAGAAAAAATCAAAGGAAAGAAAAAAAAAAGGGGAGAAGTGGGAAGGGGGAAGGACTCCCTCCCACCAAACCAAGTAGGACTCGGTTTGGGGGGGGAGAGTCCTCCCCCCTGGCTCGGCCGACCCCTTGGGGATCCCTTGGACCCCAAGGCAAGGTCCCCCTCCCTCCTCCTATATATATGGGGCTTTTAGGGCAGATTTGAGACGACTTTCTCACGGCTGCCCGACCACATACCTCCATAGTTTTTCCTCTAGATCGCGTTTCTGCAGAGCTCGGGCGGAGCCCTGCTGAGACGAGATCATCACCAACCTCCGGAGCGCCGTCACGCTGACGGAGAACTCTTCTACCTCTCCGTCTCTCTTGCTGGATCAAGAAGGCCAAGATCATCGTCGAGCTGTACGTGTGCTGAACGCGGAGGTGCCGTCTGTTCGGTACTAGATCGTGGGACTGATCGCGGGATTGTTCGCGGGGCGGATCGAGGGACGTGAGGACGTTCCACTACATCAACCGCGTTCTCTAAATGCTTCTGCTGTACGATCTACAAGGGTACGTAGATCACTCATCCCCTCTCGTAGATGGACATCACCATGATAGGTCTTCGTGCGCGTAGGAAAATTTTTGTTTCCCATGCGACGTTCCCCAACAATATTGCCATGCAACTCCCACCGTTCCGTCTCATGACTTGTGTCGTCACTCTATTATTGCCATCGCATGATCGTAAGATAGCTAGCGAGATGTTTCAACGGCATAAGCCATGCTAGATCGTTGCACATCCCGGTACACTGCCGGAGGCATTTCTTATGGAGTCATCATCGTTGTGATCTTTGAGCTGTGAGTAAATAAAAAGAGTGATGATCATCATTATTAGAGCATTGTCCCATGTGAAGAAATAAAAAAAATAGGCCAAAAAAAACAAAAAAGAGAAAAGAAAAGAAAAGAAAAAACGGGCCTAAGAGCCCAAATGAAAAAAAAAGAAGAGAGAAAAAGACACATGGGACAATGCTACTATCTTTTTCCACACTTGTGTTTCATGATAGCACCATGTTCTTCATGATTGAGAGCTTCTTGCTTTGTCACTACCATATGCTAGTGGGAATCTTCATTATATAACTTGGCTTGTATATTCCAATGATGGGCTTCCTCAAAATTGCCCTAGGTCTTCGTGAGCAAGCAAGTTGGATGCACACCCACTAGTTTTCCTTTTGAGCTTTCACATACTTATAGCTCTAGTGCATCCTTTGTATGGAAATCCCTACTCATTCACATTGATATCTATTAATGGGCATCTCCATAGCCTATTGATACGCCGAGTCAGTCTGACTATCTCCTCCTTTTTTGTCTCACAAGCACCACCACACTCTATTCCACCTATAGTGCTATATCCTTGGCTCGCGCTCATGTATTGCGTGATAGTTATAAAAAGTTTGATAAAGTAAGAGTCTGAAAACAATTACTTGGCCAATTCTGGGGTTGTGCATGATTTACATTAGTTGTGTGAGGATGATGGAGCATAGCCAGACTATATGATTTTGTAGGGATAACTTTCTTTGGCCTTGTTATTTTGAAAGTTCATGATTACTTTGCTAGTTTGCTTGAAGTATTACTGTTTTCATGTCAATTGCAAACTATTGTTTTGAATCTTACGGACCTGAACATTCATGTCACGTGAAAGAAGTTACAAAGGACAACTATGCTAGGTAGCATTCCACATCAAAAATTCATTCTTTATCACTTCCCTACTCGTGGACGAGCAGGACTTAAGCTTGGGGGTGCTTGATACGTCTCCAACGTATCTATAATTTTTGATGGTTTCATGCTATTATCTTGTCAAACTTTGGATGTTTTGCATACCTTTTATATATTTTTTGGGACTAACTTATTAACTCACTGCCAAGTGCGAGTTCCTGTTTTTTCCATGTTTTTGACCCCTTTTAGAAGAGATTTTGAAACGGAGTCCAAATGGAAGAAAATCCCCGAAACGATTTATTTTGGAATAGAAGAAGATCGGGGAGCTTGGGAGCCAAGGCAGGGGAGCCACAGGGGCCCCACAAGCCCCCACCCCGCGGCCAGGGGGGCACGCCATCCAGGCTTGTGGGCCCCCTGGACGCCCTTTGCCCTAGGACTTCCGCCTATATATTCCCATCAATTCCAAAAAAAATCAGGAGATCATCGCAATCGCTTTTCCGCCGCCGCAAGCTTCTGTCTCTGCAAGATCCCATCTGGGGCACGTCCTGGTGCCCTGCCGGAGGGGGGATTCGGACACGGAGGGCTTCTACATCAACACCATGACCTCTTCGATGATGCGTGAGTAGTTCACCATAGACCTATGGGTCCATAGCAAGTAACTAGATGGCTTCTTCTCCCTCTTGGATCTTCAATACAAAGTTCTCCATGTTCTTCATGGAGATCTATCCGATGTAATCTTCTTTTGCGGTGTGTTTGTCGAGATCCGAAAAATTGTGGATTTATGATCAGATTATCTATGAATCTTATTTGAGTTTCTTCTGATCTCTCTTATGCATGATTTCATATCCTTGTAATTCTCTTCGAGTTGTTGGTTTTGTTTGGCCAACTAGATCTATGATTCTTGCAATGGGAGAAGTGCTTGGTTTTGGGTTCATACCGTGCGGCGACCTCACCCAGTGACATAAGGGGTAGCGAGGCACGCATCATGTTGCTGCCATCAAGGGTAAAAAGATGGGGTTTTCATCATTGGTTTGAGATTATCCCTCTACATCATGTCATCTTGCTTAAGGCGTTACTCTGTTCGTCATGAACTCAAGACACTAGATGCATGCTGGATAGCGGTCGATGTGTGGAGTTATAATAGTAGATGTAGAAAGTATCGGTCTACTTTTCTCGGACGTGATGCCTATATGTATGATCATTGCCTTAGATATCGTCATGACTTTGCGCGGTTCTATCAATTTCTCGACAATAATTTGTTCACCCATCGTGATACTTGCTATTTTGAGAGAAGCCTCTAGTGAACACTATGGCCCCCAAGGTCTACTCCACACCATATTTTCAGCCTTACACTGTTTACTTCGTTGCACTCTCCGCCTTCAGATCTCACTTTGCAAACAATCTTGAAGGGATTAACAACCCCTTCGAAGTGTTGGGTGCAAGCTTGTTTGTGTTTGCGCAGGTACTCTAGACTTGACGAGACCCTCCTTCTGGATCGATACCTTGGTTCTCAAACTGAGGGAAATACTTACTGCTCCTGTGCTGCATCACCCTTTCCTCTTCAAGGGAAGAACCAACGCAAGCCCAACCTCTGTCAACGTGTCAATTTCTGGCGCTGTTGTCTGTGGGATAGCAAGTAGTACTTTGACTTGAGAAAGCTACTAAAATCTTGCAACAAGTATTTCAATTATTTGTGACTAATGTGAATCCATGGATATACACACTCTCACCACCTCATATTTGTTAGCCTCTTCGATGTCATGCATTGCCCATTCTCACCTCGAGGATCATTGCAACTTTCGCCGGTGCATCCAAACCCAGTGACATGATACAGTCTGTTTCACATAATCCACTTTACATCTTCCTAATAACAGCCACCATACCTACCTATTTTGGCCTTCCCATAGCCATTCCGAGATTTATTGTTATGCAACATCCACCGTTACATCATATGACTAGTACTTCCATTGTCATATTGCTTTGTATGATCATATAAGTTGGCATAGTATTTCTCACAAAGCCATCGTTCATGATTTTGGATACGTGTTAAGCTTGATCATTGCACATCCTGGTACACAGTCAGAGGCATTCAAATATAGTCACATTGCTTATCAATTTTTCATGTTGAGTTATAATTAATTAAAAGTGTGATGATCATCATTATTAGGGCACTATCTTAGTGAGGAAAGGATGATGGATCCAATGACTCCCCCACAAGTCGGGATGATACTCACGACGAAAAATAAGGAAGATAAAGTAAGAAAGAAAAATAAAATAAAGACAAAATAAAAGAAAGGAAAAGAAAAAAAGAGAGAAAAAAGAGAAGGGACAATGGCACTACCACTTTTCCACACTCGTGCCTCAAAGTGGCACCATGTTCTTCATATAGAGAGTCTTATTTTGTCACTTTCATATGCTAGTGGGATTTTTCATTATAGAACTTGGCTTGTATGTTCTGATGATAGGCTTCCTCAAATGTCAGATGTATTCAGAGCAAGCAAGTTGGATGCACACCCACTTCGCTCCAATCGAGATTTCATACGATTATAGCTCTTGTGCATCCGTTGCATGGCAATCCCTACTCCGCACATTGATATCTATTGATGGGCATATGCATAGCCCGTTGATACGCCTAGTTGATGCGAGACTTTCTTCTCCACTTTTACCTCTTTGAAACCTACCACCACATTCTATTCCACCTTTATGTTATATCCATGGTTCACGCTCATATATCGCGTGGGTAATAAAAAGATGAAGCGCTTTAAAAAGGATGATCCAATTGCCTGACTTAATAGGTGGTGCTTGATATTTGTATTTATGTGGTGAATACGGCGCCATGCCATTCTTATATGATAAAATGAGTAGGGGATGAACTTTCTTTAAGATCTTATATGTTGAAACTTGACGATGATGTTACTTATGTTTATGTATATTACTCTGTTGATGTTTATTAATTAATCGTTTTCCAATGATCATACCTAGATAGATTACATTTTGGGTAGCATGTCACATCAAAAAATTATGTTTTTATATTTACCTACTCGAGGACGAGCAAGAATTAAGCTTGGGGATGTTGATACGTCTCCAATGTATCTATATTTTTTTTATTGGTCCATGTTATAATATTATCATTCTAGGATAGTATTTGGGTATTGATTACCTAATTTGCATTATTTTTTAGCACTAACCTATTAACCCAGTGCCGAGTGCAAGTTGTTGTTTTTTGTGTGTTTTTATCTTTTCTGTTTTATAGTATTAAACGAAGTCCAATTGCCATGAAACTTTTTAACGATTTATTCTACACCAAAGTAAGACCTAAAAGCTTCGGGAAGATACTGGAGTTTGCACAGGAGAGGCAGCACCCAATAGGGCACGCCAAGGGAAGGAGTGGTCGCGCCGTGATGTGTGTTGGCCCCTCTTGTCACCTCCCGACGTCCCTCTGTTACCTATAAGTTACAATATATCCCAAAAATCCTAAGGAGCCTCCCCAAACACTTTTTCTGCCTTCGTAAGCTTCTATTCTGTCATATGCCCATCTAGAGCCCCGTTCCAGTGCCCTCGCAGAGGGGGGGGGTCAATCACGAATGGCCTCTACATCGACCTTGCTGCTCACTTAGTGATGTGTGAGTAGTTCACCATAGACCTACGGGTCCATATTTAGTACCTAGATGGCTATCTATCTCTCTCTCTTGATCTTCTATACAATGATCATCTCCTCTTCACTTTGATCTATTCGATGTAATCTTCTTGTTCGGTGCATTTGTTGGGATTCGTTGAATTGCGGTTTTATGTTCAGATTGTTCGTGAAATTAGTTTGAATTCCTTGTTGGTCTTTCTTTACATATGCATGATTATATGATAGCTTCATAATTCTCTCTGATCTATTGAAATAGTTTGGCCAACTAAATTGATATTTGTTTAGTGGGAGAGGTATGTTGTAGTGGGTTCAATGTGGCGGTGCTCTTTATCCTAGTAACATAGTAGGGGACAAGACACGTCTTTGTATTGTTGCCATTAAGAATAAAACGACGGGGTTTATTTATATTGATTGAATCTACTTTGTCTACATCATGTCAATGTTCTCCAAGCATTATTCTATTTTACTTAGTACTCTAGATGCATGCTGGATAGCGTTCGTTGGGTGGAGTAATAGTAGTAGATGCAGGCAGGAGTCGGTCTACTTTTTACAAAGGTGATGCCTATATGTAATGATCATTGCCATAACAAAATGTTGCATTACTATGCGCTTTTCTATCAATTTTCCAACTATAATTTATTTACCCACCGCATGCTTTATCTACGAGAGAGATGCCATTAGAGAAAACTACGGCCCCCAGGTCTATCCAGTTATTTATTTACAAAAACCTATATTACCTTTCTTTTCTTATTTACCTTTTATTTTATTTTTCAATTTACAATTATCAACTTTCATATACACAATTCATTTGCTTGCAAATAATGAGTCGAAGGGGATTGACAACCCTCTCGCCAGCGTTGTGTGCAAGTGTTTGTTTCTTTGTGTGCGGTTACTGAAGATGGGGATTGCATGCTACTCCTATTGGATCGATAACCTTGTTACTCGACTAGTTTTGTTTTAATTTAGTTTTGATTAAGCGGGACTGGGCATCCTTGTTACCAACCTCTCTCGTGGAATGATGGTGAATAAACACCCGCCTTGAGGGTAACTTAGCGCGGAAGATGTCGATTTCCCCGTCGCTCCATGAGAGACACAAGTGCACAAAATAGAGGTTTGTTTTGAATATATAGAGGTTCCACATGAAAATTTACTTTGAACGACGGGGTAATACCGCATATAGGTTGGTATGGTGGACTCATGTGGAATAACTTGGTTTTAAAGATTGGATGCACAAGCAGCATTCCCGCTTAGTATAGGCTGAGGCTAGCAGAAGATTAGGAAGCGACCAGCTAGAGAGAAACAACGATCATGAACATGCATTGAAAATAATCAACTTTGGACAAAGCATGAGGTTTCATATCATGAATTTTCTATTGGTATCATGAAGTTTCTATTGGTTTCGAATCAACTACATGTTTGCACATGGGCCAAGTCA
Source organism: Hordeum vulgare subsp. vulgare (assembly GCF_904849725.1). Taxonomy (NCBI): domain Eukaryota; kingdom Viridiplantae; phylum Streptophyta; class Magnoliopsida; order Poales; family Poaceae; genus Hordeum; species Hordeum vulgare. The sequence goes on along the minus strand of NC_058522.1, from coordinate 101,914,600 downwards.
AACCACTCGAATTACCCAGAGGGAAATACCATACTGCCATATCACACCATAACCATTTCAATGCGTTGACACACAACATAAATAATTATAAACTCCTAGCTATTTAAGCATGGCATGAAAACTATGATCTTTAATTGTCATCATAAACATGTTCCCTCATGATATACTGAATCAAGATCGAACGAGCCAACATATTTTGAAAAACGAGAAACAAGAAGACTTCATACCCGTTTCCTTTGCAACGATCACTTCATCAAATATCATCAATATTGCCTTTCACTTGCATGATCGAATGATGTGACAATAATAAAAGTGCAAGGGTGTTGTGGACTAAGATGGAATTTGCAGGGCAATTTAAAAAAAAGGAGAAGACATCGTAATATTGGCTCCTCGTTAGATCAACAAAAAAGAATATGAGAGCCACTCGTAAATTTCATTGTGGTCTTCTCCTTTGAATACTCAACAAAAAGGAAAAGAAATTCAGAGAAACACACTAAATATTTTTGAAGTTTTTGTTTTTCTTAAGGAAGCAAAAATAAACTAAGGGAAAACAAGAACGAGATAAAATATTTACATGGGAAAGCTCCCAAAAAATGGACACCGACAATTTATATGAATTGTGTGAACATGAATGTAATTTCCATGAGAAATACATACTCCCCCAAGCTTAGGCTTTTGCCTAGCTTAGTAATCACCACTGGTAGTAACCATTAGGTCCAGGAAAGTGTTCCTACGACGGCACATGAGCATCCTAATCTTGGGCCTCGACCTCTACAGCCACAAACATCTCACTGTATGCAATTATGTCTTCTCGCATGCCTGTATATTCGTTCCTGGCATGAAAATCAAACAAAGAGGGTGCAGGTAACACAATAATATCGCGAATGTTCTCGTTGTATACTAAGTTGTAGTGGATAGCTTATTTTTAGCAGTGAATTGATGGTCAGACATGGAATGGTGGTTGATATAAACCAGAGGCAACAAATAATCAGTAGTGCGTATGGAAGCATTACAACATTTTGCCAAGCGCATGACATAAATACCACCATGAATATTGCCTTTTGTTCGGTTAATATGTAAAGGACGGGCGACAATAGATCCTAGGCTGTAGGTGTTACCACCACCCTGCTCCATAGGAGTTATGCATTTTCCTGTAAACACAAAGAAATAATGCAAAGAAGGAAAATGCAAACTAGTGGCCCTGGCGTTTGATACACCCCTAGTTTCCCCCATAGTTAAAGTGAGGAGGAAACCCTCATTTCCTCAGGCTTAGGATCGCAAATCCCCACATCAGAGGGGAGCAAGCAAATCTCACAAAATTCATCTAAAGGCAATTCAAAGTTTGACGCATAAAGAGCAAAGTGTCCTCTAGGGGCACCGTGCATGTTTAAGAAGTCAAACTTTTGCACGAAGGAATTAGTAAGGACATAGTATTAGTCACACTCATGTGGGAGGAAGTTGGTCAGCCCGAGATTTCCAACAAATTGCATGAATTCTTCCTAAAAATCAGCTTCACTCATGAACGGAGTATGAGGCTATTCACAAGGCCTAACCTCTGCGTTGCGGAAAAGGTTTACATCACGATCTTGAGTCCTTCCAGTAGCTCCCTCGAGGCTACGGCTAGAGGAACCTCTCATTAAGAAATTCATTCTCCTAAGTACAAATTTCTAAAATGTTTGAGCCACAAATTTATGTCAATAAAACTTTATGAGAATGATAGCAACTACTCATAAGGATACTTAGAGGCTATATCAAGCATTCATGCTACCTGCAACTCAAAGAATCTAACATGGAAGCTCATTTCCCGTAGCACCAAGTGCAGCAACTTATGCAAAATATAAGACATTAAGGCAAAAAAACTGGAGGGATGGAGGAGTCATATACCAAGGAACAATTTCCTCAAAACAGTTTCGGCAACGGAGTTCCGAGCAAGGAGATCAAAAATTTCAGTTTCTAGAGGAAGAACACGGAAGCGAGAGAGAGAGAGAGAGAGAGAGCTAGGGAATTTTTTTATAGAGGTAGAGGATGATGTGAACTAAAGACATAAGGCCCAGGGGGGCTCTGGGCCCCACAAGACATCACGGGGCGGCATGGAGGCTCCCTATTGGCTTGTGTGCAACAAGTGCGTCTCCCTGCTATTATTTCTATGCCAGAAATTCTAATTTATTCCAGAAAAAACATGTTAAAATTTTGCGGCGCTCTGAGAATTTTTATTTTTGGGTCATTTTTCCATGGTATGGAAAACTCAGAAAACAGGGTAATCATGGCATTTTATTTTTCTTTAGCTAAGAGAATAGAGAATAAACTTGGTGTACACACAGTTGTGAATACTCAATTCATCAATCACATGTCTTTCAAAAAAGATCCATTAATAAGGTTGATCAAGTCTTATTAATAACCATTTCCGATTAATATGAAACCGAATATTTTTTGTATATCACTAGGTTACCTCAATGGAGATTTGCATCTCCCCGACAATAAGATTATAGTATTTGTTTTTCTTGGCAGTAGGTAAAGGGATTGTAAAATTTCCAATGATGACTATGGGAATAGGCTCAATGACATTAATATTGTTAACCAAAGTTTGCTTCTTCAGAAAATGCATAATATGTTGCTTGCCATTAACTAGAAAAGTGACCTTGCTTTTGTTGCAATCAATAACAGTGCCTGCAGTATTTGGAAAGGGTCCACCAAGGATGATCGATATATTGTCGTCCTCGGGCATATGAAGAATAACAAAGTTTGTTAAGATAGTAGCATTTGCAACCACAACGGGGACGTCCTCACAAATTCCAATAGGTGAAGAAGTGGATTTATCACCCATTTGCAAATATATCTCAATGGGTGTAAGCTTGTATAATTCAAGTCTTTTATAAAGGAAGAAAGGCATAACACTAACACGGGCTCCTAAATCACATAAAGCAATTTTAACATAATTTCTTTTAAGAGAACAAGGTATTGTGGGTATACCCGGATCTCCCAACTTCTTAGGTATTACATCATCAAAAGAGTAATTAGCAAGCATTGTAGCAATTTCAGTTTCAGGTATCTTTCTTTTATTGGTAATAATATCCTTCATGTACTTAGCATACGAAGGAATTTTCAATATATCAGTCAAGCGAGTACGCAAAAAGACAGGTCTAATCATTTCAGCAAAGCGTTCAAAATCTTCATCGTCCCTTCTTTTAGAATCCTTTTGAGGGAATGGCATGGGTTTTTGAACCCATGGTTCTCTTTCCCTTCCCTTTTTTCAACCAACAAAGTCTCTTGTATCGTTACATTTATTTTTAGGAGGTGGGTTATCAAGACCCTTAGGAGGTTCTATCTCAACATCATTATTAGGTTCCTTATTACTACCTGGTATATCTTCTGCATGAACATCATTATTATCATTATCATTATCATAATCATTATCATTAAGTTCATGTTCACTACCAGATTGTGTCTCGGCATCAGAAATAGAAACATCATTATGATTCTCAGCAGGGTTCTTAATAGTAGGTTCACTAGGGGCATGCAAATTTCTATCATTTTTCTTTTTCTTTTTCTTCTTAGTGGGACTAGGTGTATCATCATTAATTCTTTAGAATCCTGCTCTATTCTTTTAGGGTGACTTTCAGGGTAAAGAAATTCCTCAGTCATTCTACCTCCTCTAGTCATTACTCTAATAGCATGATCATTAATATTATTTATTTCAACAAGCAAATCATCTTGTGACATAGCTACTTGATCTAGTTGGGTGTGAACCATATAAGAATTTTTACCTAGACCTTTCACATCATTAGCAATTCTAAACATCAAGTCGCTTAAGCAATCTATCATCATGGCATTATTCTTCAATTCATTCCTAACAATTTATTGAAGTGTTGTTGTTTAACGATGTAATTATCATATTTGTCCATGCATTGATAAGGAGTCTTAGCATAAGTTATATCATTTTCGGTAAAGGAACAAAGAGAGTTCACCTCTACTACCCGTGTTGGGGTATCAAGTCCATGTATTTCTTCAATCGATGGTAATTTCTTGACAGCCTCAATTTTAATACCTATCTCTTTCATAGATCTTTTTGCTTCTTGCATATCTTCCAGGATGAGGAATAGAATACCTCACTTCTTTTGAATAGGTTCCAATGGTGGTTCAGGGAGTGCCCAGTCATCGTCATTTTGCAATATATTATTTAATAACTCTTCTGCTTGTACAATGGTTCTTTCCCTGAGAACAAAACCAGCACAACTATCTAGGAAATCAATAGAAGCATCTGTTATTCCATTATTATCAAGAATTTCATTCTTCCCAAGAAGACAATCATGCAAATCTCTAAGTAGTTGCAGAAGCCTCCCCTAAGCTTGAGGGAGATTCTCCCGCAAAGTTAAATATTTCATGTAAAGTAACTTCTTTATTATGAGCACGAAAATATTTTTTGGAGAAATAATAAAGCATATCTTTGTTGGAAATATGCCCTAGAGGCAGTAATAAAGTGGTTATTATTATTCCTATTTCATGATAATTTTCTATTATTCATGCTATAATTGTACTAAGTGGAAACCATAATACATGTGTAAGTATATAGATAACAATATGTCCCTAGTAAGCCTCTACTTGGCTAGCTCGTTGATCAATAGATGATCATGGTTTCCTGATCATGGACATTGGATGTCATTGATAACGGGATCACATCATTGGGGAATGATGTGATGGACAAGACCCAATCCTAAGAATAGCACTAGATCCTGTTGTTCGTCTACAAAAGCTTTTCTAATGTCAAGTATCATTTCCTTAGACCATGAGATTGTGCACCTCCCGGATAACGTAGTAATGCTATGGTTGTACCAAACATCACAACGTAATTGGGTGATTATAAAGGTGCACTACAGGTATCTTCGAAAGTATCTGTTGGGTTGTACGAATCGAGACTGGGATTTGTCACTCTGCGTGACAGAGAGGTATCACTGGTCCCACTCGGTAATCCATCATCATATTGAGCTCAGTGTGACTAAGAAGTTAGTCACAACATGATGTGTTACGGAACGAGTAAAGAGACTTGCCGGTAACGAGATTGAACAAGGTATAGGGATGCCGACGATCGAATCTCGGGCAAGTATCATACCGGTAGACAAAGGGAATTGCATATGGGATGGATTGAATCCCCGACATCGTGGTTCATCCGATGATATCATCGAGGAACATGTGGTATCCAACATGGATATCCAGACCCCGCTGTTGGTTATTGACCGGAGAGGTGTCTCGGTCATGTCTGCACACTTAAGGTCTGATGACGCTAGGGTTATAAGGAAATAGTATACGTGGTTACCAAAGGTTGTTCAGAGTCCCGGATGAGATCCCGGACATCACAAAGAGTTTCGGAATGGTCCATAGGTAAAGATTCATATATAGGAAGTGAGGATTTGGTCAACTGAATTGTTTCGGGCGACACCGGTAATGTACCAGAACCACCGGAAGGGTTCCGGGGGTCCACCAGCATGGGCCACCAGCCCCAAGCTGCTACATGGGCCAAGAGTGGGACAAAACCAGCCCCTAAGTGGGTTGGTGCGCCTCCACAACCAGCCCAAGGCGCAGCAAGGGGTGGAGGGGGCAAACCCTAAGCGTGGGATGCCACCTTGGGCCTCAAGGCCCAACCCTAGGGCACCTCCACCACCTTGGCCGCCGCCCCAACGCCATCTAGGGTGCCGCACCCTTTAGAGTGGGAAACCCTAAAGGTGGGTACCCTCCTCCCTTTCCTCCTATATATAGTGGGGGTTATCGGCAGATTTGAGACAACAATTGCCTCTCTCTCGGCGCAGCCCTACACCTCTTCCTCGTCGTCCTCCATAGTGCTTGGCGAAGCCGTGTCAGAGTTACCACTTAGCTCCACCGTCACCACACCGTCCTGCTTCCGGATCTCTCCCTCAACCTCTCCTCCCTCCTTGCTGGATCAAGGAGTTGGAGACATCATCGGGATGCATGTGTGTTGAACGCGGAGGCACCGATGTTTGGTGCATAGATCGGAATCCACCTCGAACTGAATCGCTGTGAGTATGAGTGCATCAACCGCGTTCTAGCAACGCTTCCGCTTAGCAATCTTCAAAGGTATGAAGATGCTCTACCCCTTTGCTCGTTGCTGGTTTCTCCATAGATAGATCCTTGCATAACGTAGGAAAAGTTTGAAATTACTACTTTCCCCAACAGTGGCATCCGAGCCAAGGTTCTATGCTTAGATTCTATGCACGAGTAGAACACAAAAGTTGTGGGCGCTGCTTTTGTCAATTGCTTGCCGTTACTAGTCTTATCTTGATTCGGCGGCATCGTGGGATGAAGCGGCCCGTTCCAACTTTACACGTACTCATACGTGAGACCGGTTCCACCGACCGACATGCACTAGTTGTATAAGGTGGCTACCGGGTGTGTGTCTCTCGCACTTTAATCGGATCGGATTTGATGAAGAGGGTCCTTATGAAGGGTAAATAGCATTGGCATATCAACGTTGTGGTTGTCACGTAGGTAAGAAGCATTCTTGATAGAAACCCTAACCAGCCACGTAAAACTTGCAACAATAATTAGAGGACACCTAACTTGTTTTTGCAGGGTATTCTATGTGATGTGATATGGCCAAAAGGATGTGATGTTACATATGTAATGTATCAGATTGATCATATTCTTGTAATAGGATTCATGACTTTCATGTCGATGAGTATGACAACCGGCAGGAGCCATAGGAGTTGTCTTAGTTTATTGTATGAGATGCAACACCATGTTGATTACTTAACTTTATCGCTAACGGTTAGCTATAGTAGCAGAAGTAATAGTTGGCGTGACAACTTCAGGGAGACACAATGATGGAGATCAGGGTGTCATGCCCGTGAAGATGATGATCATGGTGTTGGGGAACGTTCCATGGGAAACAAAAAAAATTCCTACGCACATGAAGACCTATCATGGTGATGTTCATCTACGAGAGGAGATTTGGATCTACATACCCTTGTAGATCGCACAGCAGGAAGCATTAAGAAACACGGTTGATGTAGTGGAACGTCTTCACGTCCCTCGAACTATCCCATGAACCGTCCCGCGATCCGTCCCACGATCCGCTCCGATCTAGTGTCAAACGGATGACACCTCCGCGTTCAGCACACGTACAGCTCGACGATGATCTCGGCCTTCTTGATCCAGCAAGCAAGACGAAGAAGTAGATGATTTCTCCGGTTGCGTGACGATGCTCCGGTGGTGGTGATGATCTACTCCTGCACGGCTCCGCCCGAGCTCCGTAGAAATCCGATCTAGAGGTAAAACTATGTGGTCTAGGGTTGAGTTGCACGTGGCAAAAAGTTGTCTCAAATCAGCCCTAAAAGACCACTATATATAGGAGGGAGGGGGAGGGGCTTGCCTTTAGGGACAAGGCCCTCAAGGGTGCACCAGCGCTAGGAGGAGGAGGACTCCTCCTCCAATTTGGTTTGGGAAGGAGGAGTCCTCCTCTTCCTTCCCGCCTCCCAATTTCCCTTTCCTTTTTCTTTTCTTTTTGGTATTTCTTTAAGTGGCGCCATGGGCCCCTTGGGCTGACTCTAACAGCCCACTAGGGACTTGAGGCGCCACCCTATGGCCTTGGGATCACTCGTAGGTGGGTGGGTCCCTCCCGGTGACCTCCAGGAACGCATTCGTCACTCCCGGTACACTGCCAGAATTTCCTAAAACTTTCCGGTAACCAAATGAAACCATCCTATATATCAATCTTTGTTTCCGGACCATTCTGGAAACCCTCGTGACGCCCGTGATCTCATTCGGGAGTCCGAACAACATTCGTAACCACATATATAACTAAACAATACTAAAACATCATCGAACCTTAAGTGTGCAGATCCTGCAGGTTCGAGAACTATGTAGACATGCCCCGAGGCACTCCTCGGTCAATATCCAATAGATTCTCCGAAGATCTTATCGATTGAACCTATGTTGGATCCTACATATTCTCCGAAGATCTTATCGATTGAACCTCAGTGTCAAGGATTCATATAATCCCGTATGTCATTCCCTTTGTCCTTCGGTATGTAACTTGCCCGAGATTCGATCGTCGGTATCCCATACCTATTTCAATCTCGTTACCGGCAAGTCTCTATACTCGTTCCGTAATACAAGGTCTCGTGACTTACACTTCGTCACGTTGCTTGCAAGGCTTGTGTGTGATGTTGTATTACCGAGTGGGCCCCGAGATACCTCTCTGTCACATGGAGTGACAAATCCCAGTCTTGATCCATACTAACTCAACGGACACCTTCGGAGATACCTGTAGAGCACCTTTATAGTCACCCAGTTACGTTGTGACGTTTGACGCACACATGGTATTCCTCCGGTGCCAGTGAGTTATATGATCTCATGGTCATAGGAACAAATACTTGACACGTAGAAAACAATAGCAATAAAACGACATGATAATTTTGCTACGTTCATAGTTTGGGTCTAGTCCATCAAATGATTCTCCTAATGAAGTGATCCAGTTATCAAGTGACAACACTAGCATATAGCCAGAAAACCTTGACTATCATTGATCAACTGGCTAGCCAACTAGAGGCTTGCTAGGGACATTATTTTATCTATGTATCCACACATGTATCTATGTTTTCATTCAATACAATTATAGCATGGATAATAAACAATTATCTTTAAACAGGAAATATAACAATAACTATTTATCATTGCCTCTAGGGCATATTTCCCATAGTCTCCCACTTGCACTAGAGTCAATAATCTAGTCCTCTAGTTGGCTAGCGAACACCCATACAGTTCTGGTGTTGATCATGTTTTGCCCGTGGAAGAGGTTTAGTTAGCGGGTCTGCTACATTCAGATCTGTGTGCACTTTGCAAATATGCACGTCCTCTCCTTCGACGTAGTCGAGGATGAGGTTGAAGCGTCGTTTGATGTGTCTGGTCTTCTTGTGAAACCTTGGTTCCTTTGCTAAGGCAATGGCACCAGTGTTGTCACATAACAGAGTTATTGGATTTAGTGTGCTTGGCACAACTCCAAGATCTATCATGAACTGCTTCATCCAGAAACCCTCCTTTGCTGCCTCCAAGGCAGCAATGTACTGCACTTCACATTTAGAATCTTCTACGACGCTTTGCTTGGAACTGCACCAGCTTACCGCACCCCCATTAAGAATAAATATGTATTCGGTTTGCGACTTAGAGTCATCCGGATCGGTGTCAAAGCTTGCGTCGACGTAACCTTTTATGACGAGCTCTTCGTCACCTCCATAAACGAGAAACATTTCCTTAGTCCTTTTCAGGTACTTCAGAATATTCTTGACCGCCGTCCAGTGATCCACTCATAGATTACTCTGAAACCTGCCTGCGATACTTATGGCCAAGCTAACGTCTGGTCTAGTGCACAACATTGCATACATGATAGAACCTACGGCTAAAGCGTAGGGGACGGAACTCATTTTTCTCTATCTTCTACAGTTGCTGGGCACTGAGTCTTACTCAATTTTATACCATGTAACACTGGCAAGAACCCTTTCTTGGACTGATCCATTTTGAACTTCTTCAAAACTTTACCAAGGTATGTGCTTTGTGAAAGTCCTATCAGGCGTTTTGATCTATCCCTATAGATCTTAATGCCTAGAATGTAAGTAGCTTCACCTAGGTCCTTCATAGAGAAACTTTTATTCAAGTAATCCTTTATGCTGTCCAAAAGCTCCACGTTGTTTCCAATCAGAAATATGTCATCCACATATAATATTAGAAACGCCACAGAGCTCCCACTCACTTTCTTGTAAATACAAGATTCTCCAACCACTTGTATAAACCCAAATGCTTTGATCACCTCATCAAAGCGCTTATTCCAACTCCGAGATGCTTGCTCCAGTCCATAAATGGATCACTGGAGCTTGCATACTTTGTTAGCATTCTTTGGATCGACAAAACCTTTGGGTTGCATCATATACAACTCTTCCTTAAGAAAATCGTTAAGGAACACCGTTTTGACATCCATCTGCCAGATTTCATAATCGAAAAATGCAGCTATTGCTAACATGATTCGGACGGACTTAAGCATAGCTACCGATGAGAACGTCTCATCGTAGACAACTCCTTGAACTTGTGAAAAAAACCTTTGCCAGAAGTCGAGCTTTATAAATGGTCACATTACTGTTTGCGTCTGTCTTCTTCTTAAAGATCCATTTGTTCTGAATAGCCTTGCGGCCTTCAGGTAGTACCTCCAAAGTACATACTTTGTTCTCGCACATAGATCCTATCTTGGACTTCATGGCCTCCAGCCATTTGTTGGAATCCGGGCCCACCATTGCTTCTTCATAATTCGCAGGTTCATTGTTGTCTAACAACATAATTGATAAGACAGGATTACCGTACCACTCAGGAGCAGTACGTGATCTTGTCGACCTGCGAGGTACGATAGGAACTTGATCCGAAGTTTTGTGATCATCATCATCAACTTCCTCCTCAATCGGCGCTGCAGCAACATGGGTTTCCCCTTTCCCTGCGCCACCATCTAGAGGGACTAGAGGTTCGACAACCTCATCAAGTTCTATCTTCCTCCCACTCAATTCTTTCGAGAGAAATTCCTTCTCAAGAAAAGCTCTTTTTTTAGCAACAAACACTTTGCCCTCGGATTTGAGATAGAAGGTATACCCAACTATCTCTTTTGAATAACCTATGAAGACGCACTTCTCCGCTTTGGGTTCCAGCTTTTCAGGCTGAAGCTTTTTGACATAAGCATCACATCCCCAAACTTTAAGAAACGACAACTTAGGTCTTCTGCCATACCACAGTTCGTATGGTGTCATCTCAATAGATTTTGAAGGTGCCCTATTTAAAGTGAATGCAGTTGTCTCTAATGCATAACCCCAAAACGATAACGGCAAATCGGTAAGAGACATCATAGATCGCACCATCTCTAATAAAGTACGATTACGACGTTCATACACACCATTACGCTGTGGTGTTAGAGGTGGTGTCAATTGTGACACAATTCCACGTTGTCTTAAGTGAGCACCAAACTGGAGACTCACATATTCACCCCCACGATCGGACCGTAGGAACTTGATCTTCTTGTTACGATGATTTTCAACTTCACTCTGAAATTGCTTGAACTTCTCAAACGTTTCAGACTTGTGCTTCATCTAGTAGAGATAACCATATCTACTCAAATCGTCAGTGAAGGTGAGAAAATAACGATATTCGTCGCGAGCCTCCACACTCATTGGACCGCACGCATCGGTATGTATGATTTCCAACAAGTCACTTGCACGCTCCATTGTTTCGGAGAATGGAGTCTTAGTCATCTTGCCCATGAGGCATGGTTCGCACGTGTCAAGTGAATCAAAGTCAAGTGACTCCAAAAGTCCATCGGAATGGAGTTTCTTCATGCGCTTTACACCAATATGACCTAAGCGGCAGTACCACAAAAACATGGCACTATCATTGTTAACTCTAACTCTTTTGGTCTCAATATTATGTATATGTGTATCATCGCTATCAAGATTCAATATGAAAAATCCTCTCACATTCGGTGCATGACCATAAAAGATATTACTCATAGAAATAGAACAACCATTATTCTCCGACTTAAACGAGTAACCGTCTCGCAATAAACAAGATCCAGATATAATGTTCATGCTTAACGCGGGCACTAAATAACAATTATTTAAGTTCATAACTAATCCTGATGGTAACTGAAGTAAAACTGTGTCGACGGCGATTGCATCAACCTTGGAACCATTTCCAACGCGCATCGTCACTTCATCTTTCGCCAGCCTTCGCTTATTCCCCAGTTCCTGTTTCGAGTTGCAAATATGAGCAACAGAACCAGTATCGAATACCCATCCACTACTACGAGAGTTGGTTCAGTACACATCAATAAAATGTATATCGAATAGATCTGATTTTTCCTAGGCCGCCTTCTTATCAGCCAGATATTTTGGGCAATTGTGCTTCCAGTCACCCCAGACCCTTGCAATAATAACACTCCGTTTCAGGCTTAGGTCCAGCCTTGGGTTTCTTCGTCGAATTGGCAACAGGCTTGCCGCTCTTCTTGGAATTACCCTTCTTTCCTTTGCCGTTTCACTTGAAACTAGTGGTCTTATTCACCATCAACACTTGATGCTCGTTACGGAGTTCTAACTCTGCGACTTTCAGCATTTCGAATAACTCGCCGGGTGACTTGTTCATCCCTTGCATGTTATAGTTCAACACAAAGATCTTGTAGCTTCGTGGCAGTGATTGAATAATTCTTTCAGTGATAACCTCTTGCGGGAGTTCAATCCCCAGCTCAGCTAGACGGTTTGAGTACCCGGACATTTTGAGCACATGTTCACTGACAGACGAATTCTCCTCCATCTTGCAAGCATAGAATTTATCGGAGGTCTCAGACCTCTCGATCCGGGCATTCTTCTAAAAGATAAACTTCAACTCCTGGAACATCTAATATGCTCCATGACGCTCAAAGCTACGTTGAAGTCCCGGCTCTAAGCCATACAAGACTGCACATGGAACTACTGAGTAGTCCTCCTTGCGTGTCAACCAAGTGTTCTTAACATCTTGGTCAGCTGCAGCGGGTGGTTCATCTCCTAGCGCAGCATTAAGGAAATAATCCTTCTTCCCAGCTTACAAGAGCAACTTAAGATTACGAGCCCAGTCTACAAAGTTGCTTCCATCATCTTTAAACTTAGCTTTCTCTAGGAACGTATTAAAATTCAGGGTGACTGTCGCGTGAGTCATTGATCTACAACATAAATATTTCAAAGTGGACTTAGACTATGTTCAAGATAATTAGAGTTTAACTAATCAAATTACATGCTAAACTCCACCTCAAAAAGTACATATCTCTAGTCATTTGATTGGTACATGATCCAAATTCACTAACTCAAGTCCGATCATCACGGGAGTTGAGAATAGTTTCAGTGTTAAGCATCTCTATGCTAATCATATCAATTATATGATTCATGCTCGACCTTTCAGTTTCATTTGTTCTGAGGCCATGTCTGCACATGCTAGGCTCGTCAAGCTTAACCCGAGTGTTCCGTGTGTGCAACTATTTTCCACCCATTGTATGTGAACGTTGAGTCTATCACACCCGATCATCACGTGGTGTCTCAAAACGACGAACTGTAGCAACGGTGCACAGTCGGGGAGAACACAATTTTGTCTTGAAATTTTAGTGAGAGATCACCTTATAAACCTACCATCGATCTAAGCAAAATAAGGTGCATAAAAGGAGTACCATCACATGCAATTCATAAGTGACATGATATGGCCATCATCTTGTGCTTCTTGATCTCCATCACCAAAGCACCTGCACGATCTTCTTGTCACCGGCACCGCACCATGATCTCCATCATCATGATCTCCATCAACATGTTGCCATCGAGGTTGTCGTTCTACTTATGCTATTACTACTAAAGCTACATCCTAGCAATATAGTAAACGCATCTGCAAACAGAAACGTTAGTTTAAAGACAACCCTATGGCTCCTGCCGGTTGCCGTAGCATCGACGTGCAAGTCGATATTAACTATTACAACATGATCATCTCATACATCCAATATATCACATCACGTCATTGGCCATATCATATCACAAGCATACCCTGCAAAAACAAGTTAGACCTGCTCTAATTTGTTGTTGCATGTTTTATGTGGTTGCTATGGGTATCTAGTATGATCGCATATTACTTACGCAAAACCACAACGGAGATGTGAAAATTGCTATTTAACCTCTCCAAGGACCGCCTCGGTCAAAACCAATTCAACTAAAGTTGAAGAAACTGACACCCGCCAGTCATCTTTATGCAACGAGGTTGCATGTTAGTCGATGAAACCAGTCTCTCGTAAGCGTACGAGTAATGTCGGTCCGGGCCGCTTCAATCCAACAATACCGCCGAATCGAGAAAAGACTAAGGAGTGCAGAAAATCGAACGTCACCGTCCACAAAACCTTTTGTGTTCTACTCGAGATAACATCTACACATGAACCTATCCCATGATGCCACTATTGGGGAACGTTGCATGGGAAACAAAAAAAATTCCTACGCACACGAAGACCTATCGTGGTGATGTTCATCTACGAAAGGATATTTGGATCTACATACCCTTGTAGATCGCACAGTAGGAAGCGTTGAGAAACGCGGTTGATGTAGCGGAATGTCTTCACGTCCCTCGAACCGTCCCATGATCCGTTTCGATCTCGTGCCGAACGGATGACATCTCCGCGTTCAGCACACGTACAACTCGACGATGATCTCGGCCTTCTTGATCCAGCAAGCAAGACGAAGAAGTAGATGAGTTCTCCGGCAGCGTGACGGTGCTCTGGTGGTGGTGATGATCTACTCCTGCAGGGCTCCGCCCAAGCTCCGCAAAAATCCGATCTAGAGGTAAAACTATGTGGTCTAGGGTTGAGTTGCACGTGGCAAAAGTTGTCTCAAATCAGCCCTAAAACACCATTATATATAGGAGGGAGGGGGAGGGGCTTGCCTTGAGGGACAAGGCCCTCAAGGGTGTGCCGACACTAGGAGGAGGAGGAGTCCTCCTCCAATTCGGTTTGGGAAGGAGTAGTCCTCCTCTTCCTTCCCACCTCCCAATTTCCCTTTTCTTTTTCTTTTCTTTTTGGAATTTATTTAAATGGCGCCATGGGCCCCTTGGGCAGACTCCACCAGCCCACTAGGGACTTGTGGCACCACCCTATGGTATTGGGCTCACTCCAGGGTGGGTGGGCCCCTCCCGGTGAAATCCCAGCACCCATTCGTCACTCCCGGTACACTGCCGGAATTGCCCATAACTTTCTGGTAACCAAATGAAACCATCCTATATATCAATCTTTGTTTCCCGACCATTCCGAAAACCCTCGTGACATCCGTGATCTCATCCGGGACTCCGTACAACATTCGGTAACCACACATATAACTCAACTATACTAAAACCTCATCAAACCTTAAGTGTGCAGACCCTGCGGGTTCGATAACTATATAGACATGACCCGAGGAACTCCTCGGTCAATATCCTATAGCGGGACCTGGATACCCATATTGGATCCTACATATTCTCTGAAGATCTTATCGGTTGAACCTCAGTGTCAAGGATTCGTATAATCCCGTATGTCATTCCCTTTGTCCTTCGGTATGTAACTTGCCCGAGATTCAATCGTCGGTATCCCATACCTATTTCAATCTCGTTACCAGCAAGTCTCTTTACTCGTTCCGTAATACAAGATCCCGTGACTTACACTTAGTCACATTGCTTGCAAGAGTTGTGTGTGATGTTATATTACCGATTGGGCCCCGAGATACCTCTCCGTCACACGGAGTGACAAATCCCAATCTTGATCCATACTAACTCAACGGACACCTTTGGAGATACCTGTAGAGCACCTTTATAGTCACCCAGTTACGTTGTGACATTTGATGCACACAAGGTATTCCTCCGGTGCGAGTGAGTTATATGATCTCATGGTCATAGGAACAAATACTTGACACGCATAAAACAATAGCAATAAAACGACACGATCAATATGCTACGTTCATAGTTTGGGTCTAGTCCGTCACATGATTCTCCTAATGATGTGATCCAGTTATCAAGTGACAACACTTGCATATAGCCAGAAAACCTTGACTATCATTGATCAACTGGCTAGCCAACTAGAGGCTTGCTAGGGACATTGTTTTGTCCATGTATCCACACATATATCTATGTTTTCATTCAATACAGTTATAGCATGGCTAATAAACGATTATCTTTAAACAGGAAATATAATAATAACTATTTATCATTGCCTCTAGGGCATATTTCCAACACATGGTGCCCCGTAGATGGAGATCAAAGCAGGAAGATGATATTGGCCATACCATGTCAATATATGATTGCATGTGATGTTTATCATGTTTTTCATCTTATTGCTTAGAACGACGGTAGCAGAGATAAGATGATCCCTCATTATAATTTCGAGATATGTATTCCCCTAAGTGTGCACCATTGCGAAGGATCATTATCTCGAAGCACCAAGTGATGAACGGGTGTGATAGATTCTAACGTTCGCATACAACGGGTGTAATCCAATTTACACACGCAAAACACTTAGCTTGACTCGACGAGACTAGCATGTACAGACATGGCCTCGAATACGGGAGACCAAAAGGTTGAACATGAGTCGTATGGTTGATACGATCAGCATGGAGATGCTCATCATTGATGACTAGTTCGTCTCACGTGATGATCGAACACGGGCTAGTCAACGTGGATCATGTAACACTTGGATGACTAGAGGGATGTCGATCTAAGTGGGAGTTCATTAGTAATTTGATTAGATGAACTTAATTATCATGAACTTAGTCTAAAATTGTCTTTACAAATATTGTAGATCCAATGGCCAACGCAAATGCCCCATTCAACTTCAAAGCGTTCCTAGAGAAAACCAAGCTGAAAGACGATGGGAGCAACTATGCGGACTGGGCTCATAACTTAAAACTCATCCCTTATGGCTTCCAAGAAGTCATATGTCCTTAATGCACCGCTAGGTGTCCTTATTGGGAACGCCTGGCAGTCGCGGAGTGATGACTACTCTCTCGTTCAGTGCGGCACGCTTTACAGTTTAGAACCAGGGATCCAAAGGAGTTTTGAGCATCACGGAGCATATGAGATGTTCGAGAAGCTGAAACTTGTTTTTCAAGCTCATGCCCGGGTCGAGAGATATGAAGTCTCCGACAAGTTCTTTAGTTGTAAGATGGAGGAGAATAGTTCTGTCAGTGAGCACATACTCAGAATGTCTGGGTTGCACAACCGCTTGACTCAGCTGGGAGTTGAACTTCTGGATGATGCGGTCATTGATAGAATCCTCCAGTCGCTTCCACCTAGCTATAAAGGCTTTGTGATGAATTAAAACATGCATGGGATGGAAAATGCTATTCTCGAGTTGTATTCAATGCTGAAATCTGCGGAGGTAGAAATCAAGAAAGAACATCAAGGGTTGATGGTCAATAATACCACCAGTTTCAACAAGGGCAAGGGTAAGAAGAACTTCAAGAAAGATGGCAAAGCAGTTGTCGGACCCAGTAAACCAGTTGCCGGGAAGAAGTCAAAGAAAGGACCCAAGCCTGAGACTGAGTGCTATTACTACAAGGGAACCGATCACTGGAAGCAGAATTGCCCCCAAATACTTAGCGGGTAAGAAGGCCGGCAATATCAAAGGTATATGTGATATACTTGTTATTGATGTATACCTTACCAGTGCTTGTAGTAGCTCGTGGGTATTTGATACCGGTGTTGTTTCTCACATTTGCAACTCTAAGCAGGAACTGCGGAACAAGCGTAGGCTAGCTAAGGACGAGGTGAAGACCCACGTTGGGAATGGTTTCAAGGTCGATGTCATCGCCATTGGCATGCTACCTCTGTCAGATTTTGGGCTCCACAATACCCTAAGGATTCGAACAGTGGGGTGCGTACAAAGATCTCTCCCTGCTATGTCTCGCCTAGCCCACTACTCGATGGAAACAACGAAGGACTCACTCGATGGTGAGGGGAACACATAACACAGTAGTTTACCCAGGTTCGGGTCGCTCCGAAGCATAAAACCCTACTCCTACTTTTGGTGGATTGCCTCTCACGGAGGTTGATGGATGAAATAGTACCGTGCTCTCGGGCCTCCGGAGGTCAAGTGGCTAGGTGTGTTGTTCTAGGGTTTCGATGATCCGATCCCCTGCCAAGTATCCTCCCTTCTCTATTTATACTGGAGGCCTGGGTCCTCTTCCCTTATCGCCTCGGCGGGAAGGGATCCCACAGTGACCAATTTTAAAGGGGAACAGGTAACATGCTCCCCTGCCCAAAGGTGGTCTTCCTCTGCAAAGTACCTGTCCGCGCTGCAGAGACGGGCCCGTGGGTGAAGATCTCCCTACTGGCGGGCGGCGGTGGCTTTGTTGCACCAGAAGGGAAACCTTTGGAAGATGCCATTGGAAACCTAGTACGCTCCTGTAACGACCAAGATGCGGTCCTTTCCGATATGGGGATCGAAGCCCCAAATAGGAAAGAACCGCATCTTGGTCGTTACAAGTTGGTATGAGAGCCGACCCTCGCAGTTACACGAATGTTTGCGGACAGGTGTGCGGTCATGTTTTTCATGAAGTTCGTGACCTGTCGTGGCACACGGCATGGTACATGTACTGGACTGGATGCACAGACGTTTGTACCAAGAGGGAACGCTCCTGTGGCCCGACGAGGACGTCGGTTCCTCTGAGTGGTGGTATATGTGATAGCCTGGCTTATTAGGGATGATAGACTACTCATATCAATAAGGAATTCCTTCTTTTCCGGGAGCCCATTCGAACAGAACTCTTAGGTTTAGCGTGCTCAGCTTGGAGTTGTTCTAGGATGGGTGACTGACCGGGAAGTTGATCCCGGGTGCGCATGAGTGAGGTCAAAGTGCGCAGAAAAGACTAGTATTGATATGTGGGGCCAGTCTAGATCCCGCCAGGCGTAACGACCGCCGGCGGCTGTGTCCGGGGCGTTACAGCTCCCACCTCCTATGCACCAGAGGGGAAACTGCCCCGTCCTGCCATCTGCTGATTGCCCGTCCTTTCCTAGTGTCACCCTTGACTCCTGAGGCCCGACCTTGCCTTGAAATGTCCGCCGCTCCGGAGGGGTCCTGAGGAGGCCCCCTACGGGTCTTGGCACTGCTCCTCCTCGTGAGGCTTGGCTCCTCGCGAGGGCCATACTATGCATGGTGCCGGGTCCGCTGGTTTGTCCTGGTGAGGCGGGCCCGCCCTGGACCACAGGGAGGCAGGTTAGGGTACCCCCATTTCCAGAACGCCGACAATAGCCCCCAAGCCCGTGGAGTGCCCGGGATGGCTCCGGGGCGGAGCCTCGGGGGACAGTATGAGGCGTCGTGGGCCCTCAAATGCGTGTGGGTCAGGTCGGCGCGCGCCACGCGGCTGGTGTCGAGTCCTCCTTGTCCTCTATTTCTGCCCCTTATTAGGTGCCTGATGACCCACAAGTATAGGGGATCTATCGTAGTCCTTTCGATAAATAAGAGTGTCGAATCCAGTGAGGAGCAGAAGGATCTGGCAAGTGGTTTTCAGCAAGGTAATATCTGCAGGCACGGAAATTATCGTTAACAAGTGGTTGTGTGGTGAGATGATTCGTAGCAAGAAACAAGTAACAAAAGTAACAACGGTGCAGCAAAGTGTCCAATCCCTTTTGTAGCAGGGGACAAGCCTGGGCAAAGTCTTATAGGAGGAAAAACGCTCGCAAGGACACACATGAATTTCTGTCATGCTAGTTTTCATCATGTTCATATGATCCGCGTTCGTTACTTTGATAGTTTGATATGTGGGTGGACCAGCGCTTGGGTACTGCCCTTACTTGGAAAAGACTCCCACTTATCATTAACCCCTCTCGCAAGCATCCGCAACTACGAAAGAAGAATTAAGACAAATTCTAACCATAGCATTAAACTAGTGGATCCAAATCAGCCCCTTATGAAGTAACGCATAAACTACGGTTTAAGCTTCTATCACTCTAGCAACCCATCATCTACTTACTATTTACCAATGCCTTCCTATAGGCCCAAATAATGGTGAAGTGTTATGTAGTCGACATTCACATAACACCACTAGAGGAAAAACAACATAAAACGCATCAAATATCGAACGAATACCAAATTCACATGACTACTTATAGCATGACTTATCCCATGTCTTGAGGAACAAAAGTGACTACTCACAAAGCATAATTAGGTTCATGACCAGAGAGGTATTGAATAGCATCAAGGATCTGAACATATAATCTTCCACCGAGTAATCCAACTAGCATCAACTACAAAGAGTAATTAACACTACTAGCAACCTTACAAGTCCCAATGGGAGTCGCGAGACGGAGATTGGTTACAAGAGGTGAACTAGGGTTTGGAGATGAGATGGTGCGGATGAAGATGTTGATGGTGATGAGTCCCCTCCGATGAGAGGAGTGTTGGTGATGACGATGGCGACGATTTCCCCCTCCGGGGAGGGAAGTTTCCCCGACAGGATCGTCCTGCCGGAGCTCTAGATTGGTTCTGCTCAAGTTCCGCCTCGTGGCGGTGGCGAATCCTCCGAAAAGCCTCCTCCTGAATTTTTTCGGAATGAAACCCTTCATATAGCAGAAGAGGGGAGCCGGTGGGCCAGCAGGGAGCCCACAAGCCCCCTAGGCGCGGCCAGGGGGTGGCCGCGCCTAGCAGGCCTGTGGCCACCTTCTTGCGCCCCTACGGCACTTCTTCGGACCAATATTTTTTATATATTCCCAAAAAATCCAAGTTGATTTTCACGGCTTTTGGAGTTGCGCAGAATAGGCATCTCAAACTTGCTCCTTTTTCAGGCCAGAATTCCAACTGCCGGCATTCTCCCTCTTCATCTAAACCTTGCAAAATAAGAGAGAAAAGGCATAAGTATTGTACCGTGAAGTGAAATAACAGCCCAAAAAGCAATAAATATCAACATGAAAGCATGATGCAAAATGGACGTATCAACTCCCCTAAGCTTAGACCTCGCTTGTCCTCAAGCGAAAGCCGAGCTCAATAAATATGCCCACATGTTTAGGGAGAGAGGTGTCGACAAAACAAGATACGAACATACATGCATCATGATCATGATCAGAAGAGCAATATCAACATATAATCTCTCATGCTAAAGTGACAATTCCTTCACAAAGTAAAGTATGGATCAAGAACCTTACCGAGAATTAGCAACCGATAGCCTTTAGTCATTGAAGCAATTGCAACTTATCACAACTTCAGAAAGAGTCAAATAAGAGCTTGTAAAGCAAATCCACATACTCAATCATCTTTTCGTTCTCTACAATTGCTACAACTCACGTGGTACTCATGAGATCAAAGTTTCAGCTGAACACAGAGAAAGATAGGGGCTTATAGTTTTGCCTCCCAATTGCTTACCTCAAGGGTAATGTCAACAATAATAATTTATGAATGCTTACCTCCAAGTTGACATATGAATATAGATCTTTCCCTAGCATATGACGTTAACCAAGTTAAAGGAGAAACAAGGAATTGGTGAAGATCACCATGACTCTTGCAAGGGCAAAAACTAAAGGTACAAGATAGGCCCTTCGCAGAGGGAAGCAGAGGTTGTCATGCGCTTCTGAGGTTTCGATGCGTGTCCTCTTAGTGTGGAGGAATGTCACTTTATATTGCCTCCTGTGATAAAGAACTTTATTATGCAGTCTGTTGCTTTTATGTCTTCCTCATCACAGGTTCGTACAAAGCTTATTTTCCACACACTAATAGATCATACATATTAGGGAGCAATTTTTATTGCTTGCACCGATGTCAACTTACTTGAGGGATCTTTTTCAATCCATAGGTACGTATGGTGGACTCTCATGGCAAACCTGGGTTGAAGATTTGTGGTTGCACAAGTAGTATCTCTACTTGGTGCGGGAGTTTTGGCTAATATGAGGTGGAAGCAATCGTCACATGCTAAGGGATCTCTAATCATATAACATTGTTCGGAACCAAGCAAACACTATTCATTATGTTGTCTTCCTTGTCCAACATCTACTTCTAAGCATGCAATAGTTTAGTGAGTGTTCACAATCATAGATGGTGTCAAAGATGATGTATTTATATGTGAACATCTCCTCCTTTATCTCTTCCTATTAATTGCAACAATGACCGAGGTCTACGTTTGTCTACCCTCAACAAGTTTCAATCAACATTCTTTTTATATGTGAAGCCATCACTTCCCATAAGATCATTACATGATCTTTCATGTTTTTGTTCTTTTCTCACTCTTTTGATCATGGCAAGAGGCAAATCCCTCGACTGAGACACTCCTTGTAATATGGCTCACGAGCTCGAATACATCGGGGGTCACACAAAGCAAAACTCAAGACTAAAACACTAAGACTTTTAATCTACTAGAGAAAAAGAAAACTGAAAAGGAACAAAGTAAAACAAAGGTAAAGGCAAAAGATGTGATGGTGATACGATACCGGGGCAACTCCCCCAAGCTTGGCACAAGCCAAGGGGATTGCCCATACCCATGCTTAGTTGTCTTCCTTTGGAGATGATGGTGGTGGAGTTGTTGCAATCTTTGATTCCAAGAGGGCCATTAATCTTTGATTTTACCTTGGATATCTGTGATATGTTTCTCCAGCAAAACAATTTCACGAGTGAGATAAGTATTGCGAGCACGATTTGTTTCACAAAACCTCAAGAGTTCAATCAAGGATGGAGACAATAGGTGGAGGTAGGGTTGGAGGAAATCCACTTCTTCAACTTCTTCCTTGTTGAACACAGATTGTGCTTCGTCCCACGCCTGATTCTTATCCTTAATTTTGCCCTTGGTTTCTTTTGGTAGCCTTTCCTTGTCCTCCGTTCTTTTCAGATCAGCATTTACTTCTCCATAGACTTGAGGGAGATTGTTCTCCCCCACAGATTCCTGGGACGACATCTTGCTCTAAATCTGCAGCAGAAAACAGGCTCGAAACAAAAACAGAGGAAATTTCCCTGATACGAGGGTCAGACCTTACGGGAGAATATATAATGATTTTTTCAGACCAGAAGGAATACTCCGCACGAAAACGGAGTCCGGGAGGCACACGAGGTGGACACAAGCCCCCAGTCGCGGTCAGGGGGTGGGCCCGCGCCTGGCAGGCTTGTCGTCTCCTCGCGCGCTTTCCGGACTACTTCCAATTTTTTTATTTTTTCAAAAAATCCAAAACGGAGAAAAATTCCTACTTCGAAAGTTTTGGAGTCTGTGTTATTACCGAATCACATACCTCTTCGTTTTCAGAGTCTGAAACAGGCTGATAAATTTCCCTTAGGTATTCTTCTGGAGTTATTATATTGATGATATTGCTTTCAACATTTATGGGAGTACCTGAGATATAATGCTTGATTCTCTGCCCATTTACAACTCTCGGACAATTACCTTCCATATTGTTGATCTTGATAGCACCGGAACGATATACTTCCTCAACAATATAGGGATCTTCCCATTTAAAGAGAAGCTTGCCTGCAGAAAATCTTAAACGAGAATTATATAGCAAGACATAATCACCTACATTGAACTCACGCTTTTGTATCCTCTTATCATGCCACCTCTTAACCTTTTCTTTGAACAACTTGGCATTTTCATATGCCTGAGCTCTCCATTCATCATGCGAGCTAGCGTCAAATAACCTCTTCTCACTAGCAAGTTTGAAATCAAAGTTGAGCTCTTTGATTGCCCAATAAGCTTTATGCTCTAGCTCAAGAGGTAAATGACATGCTTTACCGTACACCATTTTGTACGGAAGCATGCCCATGGGATTCTTATAGGCAATTCTATAAGCTCACAGTGCATCATCGAGCTTCTTAGGCCAATTCTTTCTAGACCTGTTGATAGTCTTTTACAGAATTAGTTTAATCTCTCTATTGCTTAGCTCTACTTGACCACTCGACTGAGGGTGATAGGGAGACGCAATTCTATGGTTGACATCATACTTAGCAAGCGTTTTATGGAAAGCACCATGAATGAAATGTGAACCACCGTCGGTCATCAGATATCTAGGGACTCCAAATCTAGGGAAAATAACTTCTTTAAGCATCCTGATAGAAGTGTTGTGATCAGCACTACTAGTGGGGATAGCTTCTACCCACTTAGTGATGTAATCAACACCAATTAGGGTATGAGTATACCCGTTGGATTTTGGAAAAGGTCCCATATAATCAAAGCCCCAAACATCAAATGGTACAACGAAAAGTGAATAGTTCATAGGCATTTCCTGACGTTTATCGATATTACCTACTCTTTGACATTCGTCACAACACAAGACAAACTTACGGGCATCCTTGAAGAGAGTGGGCCAACAGAAACTTGATTGCAATACCTTGTGTGCAGTTCTATCTCCCGCATGGTGTCCTCTGTAGGCCTCGGAGTGACACTTCTGTAGGATCTATCCCTGTTCATGTTCAGGTACACAACGTCTAATAACACCATCTACTCCTTCCTTATAAAGGTGAGGATCATCCCAAAAGTAATGTCTCAAGTCAAAGAAGAATTTCTTCTTTTGCTCGTATGTGAAACTAGGTGGTATATATTTGGCAACGATATAGTTTGCATAATCAGCATACCACGGTGCACTACGTGAAGTATTGATGACATTCAACTGCTCATGAAGAAAGCTATCATCAATAGGTTGTGGGTCACCAAGAACATTCTCCAACCTAGACAAGTTATCTGCTACTCGGTTATCAGCACCCTTTGTGTCGACAACATGCAAATCAAATTCTTGTAGCAAGAGAGCCCATCTGATAAGTCTAGGTTTACTGTCTTTCTTCTCCATGAGGTACTTAATAGCAGCGTGATCAGTGTGAATACTGACTTTGGAATCAACTATGTAAGTGTGACAACCCGAGACCGACGTTCCAGAAGATTCCCCTCCTATTCCATTTTCGTCGTGTGATTATTTTTATTTGTTGTATCATCATCGCATCATGCACATCATCTGCATTGCATCGGCATCTCCGTTGCTGCCAGTCTTCAAACTTGCATTTGTTGTTAGTTGTTGGTTCTCGTCGTTGTCCGTTGTGAGCCCGATCGCACTCGCACGCGCCCGCGGCATCGTTCCAATCTTCTTTTTAAAAGTGTGCGTAAAACTTTCTCTGATTGGGTTGGAACTTGGCGTGCGGTCGTAATTAGTTGTAGCTAGGCCGTCTGTCAAGTTTCGTCACAATCGGAGTCCGTCTGTTACCCGAACGGTCGACCGTAGCGGCACCGTATTCGGTCTATCGTCGGGCGTCTTTCGATATTTTAAATCTCGTTGCCGGGTCGCCCGTTTTCCCTCTCGTCTCCGGATAACTACTCTACACGGCCACTTAACCGTCCCCGCGTTCGAGATTGTCCGATTCCGACCCCGCGGTTGGATCCGGGACAAAAATTCGCTAAACCTAGCCCCCCATTTGTCAATAAATAGACCCCCCCCGTGCATTTTTAACAGCAAACCTAACTTCTCCTCGGGATCCGCGCCCCTAACCCTAGCCTCACACCTCTCTCTCCTCCCACCAGCCTCCAACCGCCGCGGGCCCACCTAAGCCTATCCGAGGCCCGCCGGGCCCGGATCCGCCACCGCCGCTCGCGTGCGCCTCCGAGCTCCCTACAGCCTCCTCCTCCCGAGCCAACTTCGCCGCCGGGAGCCCTCGCAGCGCCACCGGAGCCACAGGACCAGCCCCGACGCGGCCGACGCTGCTCGCCGGTGCGCAGCCGCTTCCCGAATCCGCCTCCTGTCGGCCTCCCGTCGCGGCCTCCTGCCCGAGCTCCTCCCATCGGAGCCCCCAACCTGCACAAGCTCACCGCCCTGCTCGATCTCCGCCGTCGCTGCCTAGATCCGGTCGGTTCCGGCGAGATCCGGTCCGGGATGGTGCGTTCCCATCTACAGCCGGCCCCGCCCTTGTCCGCTCGCCGAAGCTCCTCCGAGCAGCTCTGCGCCGGCCGCCACTGCCTCATGTCGAGGGAAGGAGGAGCGGTCGAGTGGGCTGCCCAACCGCCGCATGGGCCGGCCAGCGCTAGCGTCGCGGCCCACCAGCTCCACAAGCCGAAAGGCCGAGTTGGCCGCCCTCGGCCTACCACCGCGTCCCTCCAGGCCGGCCCAAGGTGAGCCACCCCCGGCCCTCTATTATTTTCGCCTAGGTGTGTCTTAGCTAAACTTCGCCCTCTCAGATTTGGCTCAGTTAGGTTAATTAGGATTTTCGGAATTATTTTAATTCCAGGAAAATATATAGATATTAAAACGTCCGTAGTTTTTAATCCGTATGTCGGATCGCGATGAATTGTATATGTATCTTATGTAGAATGTTGCATAGATTACGATTTTGCAACTTGCATAAATGATTGAACTAGTTTGACGTGCCATATGCCTAGTTTTGCATGCTGTCCCAATAGGAAATTGCCCGTATTTATTTTCCGTGCATGTCCAGATTGCTCGAACTCCGTAGATAAAATGTTCATGTTTTAGGAACCCTTTTGCCATGTATTTTAGAGTAGTCGTTGGTATTTTTGCATGTATGGTTTAGTCGCTAGTTTATTATTTCGTGTTTAGGACTTATTCCCGCATATATGTGTGGCATTGATTTTATTTTGCAACCCCTCATGTTATATATGTTTTCGGGGTAGAAAAATCCATAGAATTTAACTGTGTATTTAGTTTTAGCTTTCGAGTAAGTTAGTTCACGTGATATTTTGCTGTGATGCCCTTCTGTTGATTTTGTGGGATTTAATCCGTGTGTGCTATGAGTTAGTTGTCAATTAGAGTTTTGCTCTTGTATGTTTAGTGTAGCCCCTGTTAATTTTGGTTGCAATAGAAATCCATGTTTAGGTGTGGTCTTCTTGCTCTCAAGTTGCTAGGAAATAGTGTTGTTTTAGAGATGCTGAAATATTTCTAAGTCTGAGATTTGTTATATTTTGTTGCTGTCTTTGCATGAGTTTATCTGGAGATTTGTAGCTCTTTTGAGGTTGGTGCAATGGAGTTAGTTGTAGACTTTAGGATTCTCTAGCATGTTTTAAATTTTCCTGCCATTTGGAGTCCTGTAGCTTGTGGTTTTGCTGCTGTCAATATGGCTTCAGATCAAAAACTGCAGTTTCATAAACTGTTATTTTCTCTAAGTCTGAAACTATGTGTGAGAAGCCATTTTGTGACTTCTTTTCCTAGTGATCCATGCTTCCATGCTAGATGTTATTGGTTGTATGTGGTCGTGCATCTTGCCCTCTATCGTCTCATGCCTTGATTGAGCATATTGGATTTGTGTAGCTCGTAGTTGTGGGGTGTAGAAAATGCTATGTGGCTTATTTTGACAGATTGTAGTGATTTCTTGTTTAGCTCGTAGTTGTTGAACCTTTGCTCCGTTTTGATCTTGTCCTATATGAAACTTGCTTATAATCTCGTGTAGTTTTATATTTTCTTGCTCGTTGTGTGTTTTGAAATGTTGTGTATGCCATTTGCACACATATTGCATTCATGCCGTCATGTCTTGCGGTGTCCGTATCTTTTGAACCGTAGCTCCGTTGGAGATGTTCTCTATGTGTAAATTGCTTGTAACGACGCGTAGAATCACGTGAACCTATTTGTTTTGCTGTTTAACAACTAATTAAACGTGTTAGTTCAGATCTGGACAGAATTGTAAATTAACATGTGAGGTCGTCTCGGAGGTAGTATATGTCATTTCCGACCTCATTTAAAATACCTAGATAGGTAGTTCAATTACGCTTCACCCCTTGCCATGTGTAACCACATTTAATATTGCCGTATACCTAATTGGTATAGAACAAAATAACTCGTATGTGGAGTTTCGTCAATATGCGACTCGTTGCATATTGAACTTCACTTAATGTGTAGTATTTGATTGTTGTGATTGACATGCCGTGACTTGCATGTATTCAGTTGTTCATGCATCATTGTGTTGTGCATCGTGTGGTGAATATCGTGTGTTGATTTGTGTTTCTGGTTTGCTTCGTCTCGATAGAGTTCCGCAAGCGTGTCGGATTGTGATGACCCGTTCGACTACGTCGGTGCGTCTGCTTCACAGAGTCATTCTTCTTCTCAGCGGGATCTCAGGCAAGATGACCATTTCCCCAGATACCATTACTATCATTGCCATGCTAGTTTTATCGCTTCTATCGATTATGTCTCGTTGCCTACCACCTGTTAAATATCAGGCTCTCAACATTGCCATGAAAACATTCATCCTATTAACAACCTAGCAAACCACTGATTGGCTATTTTACCGCTTGCTTAACCATGTGTTAGCGTTGCTAGTTGCAAGTGCAGTTGCTTCCAGGTGAAACCATGGGTTCCTTGTTATATCACCCTATTAAATTCTATCTAATTTAATGCACCTATATACTTGGTAATAGGTGGAAGGCTTTGTAACGACCAAGATGCAGACCTTTCCGATCTGGGGATCGAAGCACCGAATAGGAAAGAAGCGCATCTAAGCGTTTCGCAAGGAGGTAACACAGCACAGATAATAATAAAAGTAGACAATCCGGGATTCAATTGTCTTCACATTAATAACTCAGAGTACATCACAGATACAATCAAGGTAGTTCCGCTACGGACTACAAAACATAGAAATGCTATGCTACCCTGCCTGCACGCCCACGATCACGGCCACGCTTCAATCCTCTGGATAGTTCACGTAGAGGCGGTCTGTCTCCTCGTCATACTGCCACGCCAGCTGAGTGCCGTCAGGATCATCTGCCTCTGGGGTACCTGTACCTGTTGGGATTTTCGGAGGAATCCTTGAGCCATGGGGACTCAGCAATCTAAGACCTTGGTGCCAGAACTAGTCTTGTAATTAGGTAGGGTAAGGGTGAAGTGTATAAGGTTGCAGCATCCTAAGCTTGATTTAGTGGCTAACTTACGTAAAGCAGTTATGAAGGTGGTCTACACTAGCGGTCGTGATTACTTGATCACTAAGTGATCCTGAACACCTACCTACGGCATTCATAACCCCACCGTGTTCCCGATCGAAGAGAGATCTTCGAGGGGGACAGTCACGGTTACGCACACGGTTGGCAATTTTATTAGCTTATGTTTAAGTTCTCTAATACCAGATGTTAACAAAATATTCCAAGTTGCCACATAACCGCGGGCACGACTTTCCGAAAGATTAAACCCTATAGGGGTGCTCCAACTAGTCCATCACAAACGTACATGGGCCGCAAAGTCATCCTCTATCACGAATCTTGTGATCTCGTCGGATTCCTTAGAGGAAAACCTCAACTCTGGGGGAAACCAAAGCTTCACCGGGATTCCTATACGCAAGATATATCGCTAAGCTAAGGCAAGACTAGCAGGACCTCCCGACGTGTCGACGACCCCGATAAGAGCCGCGTATCTCAGTCTCAGGACATGCCTGATGGAACTAGCTACAGGTACCAAAACTCAAGTTTCCTTGTGGTGGCCCCGCAGGCAGACTAGTTTGGACCAACACTCATGAGGAGCACTAGCCCGGGTTGTTGATTAAAGATCCTCGGGTTGATCATTCCCTATGCAGTTTATTAAGTGATTAGCAAATTAACACCAATGTTGGGTCCTATCGGACAGGCCTTAACACTACGCGATTTATCGAGGGGGTCCTCATAACAACCCCGAACGTGTTAGGAGCGATCATTATGGAATCAAACACCGGTAACCGGTAACTAAGGCGGCAATAACGGAACAAAGCACCCGGCAAAAGGCTAGGCCTTCCATCTTTTATCAAGTATATAGGTGCATTAAGTAAAATAACGGAATTTAAGATAATGATATCAAGCACATTATATCACATGAGTCAAAGCACGTGCATCTAGCAACGCTAACATTAGTAGGTGAGCAAAGCCTACTTAGCCATACAAGTTTTGCTAGGAAGGGATCAGTGTTTGGGTTCATGGCATATCAAGAGGAAATTTAATTCAGTGGTAGGCAGCGAGCAATATGACATGGAAACGCAAACTAGCATAACAAGTCTAGAGATGGAATCAAGGTCATATCATCTTGCATGTGATATCCTCAGCTTGGAATGGTTCTTGTTCGTCCTGCACGTACTCTCCCGAATCCACGTACTCGTTCTCCGATCCCGGTGCTACCCAACATAATAATAACATCTAATGAACAACAGCACCTCAAGATGCAACAAGCACATGATGCATGAGATGAAAGATGAGCATGCATCAGTATTTCTAACTCTAGCACAAGCAAAAGAAGTTGCTAGAAGTTTCTGGACAGAACTGTACACTAAGCTATTTTGACATGCATGAGAATGACATGATCATACGCGTCTCGTGAAAACGATGCAAAACCATATAAAGAACATTACAATCGGAGCTACGGATCAATGGGAATCTATGAAACAAGATATGAAGCCCTACGTGTAAGAATCAACACCACACACTCCAATGGCACAAATCTGGTATTCCCAGGTTGCCAAGACATATAACAACCCAACATGAATGGATTGGAGCAAGGAAGAACACCACAACATCAACTAATCACCCACATTCATCAAAATGACTATACTACACAATCTACCATAATCTGCATCTTACCTCCTTCTGAGCTACATGCAACATAACTACAGCCCTCCAAATATGACAAATAATATATGTGGCTGTAGCCAACCAAGAACACTACAAGCACCAGCAATAATCACACCAAAATTAATTAAACACAAGAAGACACAAGGCTGCAAACTTTCCCAAAACCATCAGATCTCAGGGACCTATTGAAAATTCCTGCACCTGACCTTCTGTCTTTGTTCTGAAGCTTTTTGACAGCAAGCAAAACATAACACACATGACTTAAAATGAGATGAAATTTGACAGGGATCTTCACAAACACATCAGGTCCAAATTCCTAGCACTGAACTAAGGCTAGATCACAACACAATGACCAGCACAACCTCATCTACAGGAGAAGAAAATGTTTCGAGATTCTCAGACTTGGTGAAATTTCCAGATTTCACTAAGCTGGAATTTTCAGCCACATGCCCACTTTGTCTAGGCATAGTTTGCACACAAGTAACACCAAGTGATAATTGACACCACTATGGTGTAGAGCAAAACCCCTACTACTATCACACAAAAGCTCATGCCCTTGGGCTCCACCTATTCCATGGAAACAAAGAGCAAACTTGCAACAAATCTGAATATGTCAACTCCATAAAGTATCCCAATGGCAAAACTAACTTCACCACTGGTTTACTTGCGAGATTCTACCCCAAAATCATCTATAATATGTGGGAACTTACTTGGAACAAGTGGCCACAAATTAAGGAAGAAGAAACTACTCCAAATCATGCCTAGTGAATAGGGCATCATTTCATGTAGTTCCACTATATCAACAACTACATGGTTGAGCTCATGTGCACAATGACCAAGTGACATGGGGGTTTGAACCCCATGTTTGTGTCATGCACATCAACTTCATAACCACTACTACCAAGCTATCCACACAAACAACATATCATGCCCTCTCACATATGGTCATGTGAAGGTGCAAAGCTTGCTTGCAAAGGTGGAATGCTTCTCACACACACATCTACTCCACATCATCCACAAGCACATCATGCTCTAGATCAACACACATACCTACACATGCTAAACATAGCTTGCAACACATGGCAAACATACACACACCATAGGATCTAGCAACTCTATACATAGATGCACTCAACAACAATGCACTTCTAAGCATAATAAAGCTACATGATCTCCTACACATGATTTAGCTACATATGCACTCCTAGTGCAAACACACACACATGCATATGACTTGAGCCACAAGCACATGCTTCCAAGCACCCTACACCAACATCTATACAAGGTGTGTGGGAGGGCAAAATCCTACACACACACACACTTATGCACATAATCACCCCTTGTGTGTGTGCCACCATGCACACACACCATCAGAAAACCTACACCAAGTCTATAACATGCACACACTCCTAAACTAGGCAGGAAAGGAAAAAAAACAGCAAGGAAGAAAGAATTACCATGCTGCAAATAATCAGGGGCTGCTTAGCTACCAATCAGCAAGGGAACAAAATAAAAGAAACAAAGGTGAGGCAAAAGGGGAGGTGCTCCTACTGGGATTCGATCCCTGCACCTGGCGATAACACACACACACATCAACCACTAGGCTACGGTTCGATGTCTGACAGGGTAGGGAACTAACGCAAAGCATACTACCTCGATCCTACTGTCTGGCCTGCACCTGCGAGCCGGTGACAGAGAGATCACCCGAGATGGTATCCTCTACCACAACCTCTACCACGCCCGCGGGAAAGGGAAGACGCACCTACTGTTCGAGGGGAGGCTCTGCTCTGCATCTACTCACACCGAGCGATCTACACCTACACACACATCACGGCAAGCTCCTACCGTTCTCTCCTCTGAACAGAGGAGCACGGCGAACTTTCCGGCAGATCTAACCGAGGGGAAGGGAGGAGGAGCGATGGTCACCTAGGGAAGGAAGAGGGGGGCGCCGTTCGGGAAGGAGGAGCCGCCCGGAGATGACGAGGACGCGCTGATGATGGCCTATTGCAGATCCGACGTAGAAGAAGGAGATCGTCGGGTTCGCGCCGAAGACAAGCTCCTAGACATGGTGGCCGTGCTGCTCGACGGTGCACGCGTGGGTAGACGTCAGCGTTCCTCCTCTTCCTCTCTGCACTGGCTACAGACTTACCTGTGGGAAATAAAGAGAGAGAGGAGGGAGATGGGGAATGGAGTGGCGGTGGTGGATGGAAGAGAGGGGGAACCCTAGGCCGAGGGGGCACGGACGCCAACAATATAAGGGGGGCCTCGACGTTTGTGCACGGCGTCAAACTTTCTCTGTCTCTCATCGAGCTGACGGAAAGGGGAAGAAAGAAGACGGCGTCAGGGAAAGGAGAAGGGGGGGTCGCGCCCTGGGCTCTCGCTGGACAGGGAGGAACATGGGCCACTGAAGGGGGAAAGCCCATGCTACGCCAGGGGGAGAGAAGTAAATCGCTGGGGTTTTTTTCTATTTAGAAAACTACACAGAAAGGGGAAAATAACACAATGCAAAACTACTGGGATAAATTCAAAAGGAAATACCCCATGGTCATATAAAAATATGACCTATTTGAATAAAATAAGATCAAGATTTTTAGGAGCAAATAATATTTCACAAAACAGAATTAGTGCCTCTGTTTTGTTATCATTGCACCTGCTTAAAACACACTTCAAAATCACCAAGGTGGCACAACTTCACACTCACATTACTCCCTAAACATTGGACATTTTAAAAACAGGGAAGGAAGGAGTGTATCTTGACTTAAAGAAGAAATAGAGAGGGAGGGAGGATGGTTTGTAACCCTAGAAACTTACTATCACATGCACTCGTAGTAGCCCTCAACACACACACATAAGAGCACATGCAACACTAGTTATCTAACCACAAGATCACCACACCACATGAAATGCTAAGATCATATAGCAACACACAAGTCAAGGGCATGCAATGGTATGCTATGCATGCATGCATGGGAGGGAAGTAGTAAGGAACAAACATGAAATCATGGTACCAACTATAACATCATAATCTCTAACAAGTGGACCCACTTGCAATGGTTCCAAAATAGGGAAGGTTACATATGGGGCACTACAAACTCTCCCACACGACAAAGAAGATCTCTCCCTCGAGATCTAAGACTGAAATAAATCGGGAAATTCGGAACGGAGGTGGTCCTCGCGTTCCCACGTAGCCTCTTTATCGGAATGGTGAGACCACTACACTTTGAGAAATTTGACAGTCTTGTTACAGGTCTTGCGCTCAGTCGCATCGAGAACCGCAACTGGGTGCTCACGATAAGAAAGGTCAGGCTGAAGGTCGATATCTTGAAGATGCACAGTGCGCTCAGGGGTCTTGAAACACCTCCGAAGTTGAGAAACATGGAACACATCATGGACATTCGCAAAGGTTGACGGAAGCTCGAGCTGGTACGCAAGGTCGCCTCTCTTGCCAACCACTCTGAACGGACCAACGAAACGAGGCGCGAGCTTGCCTTTGATGCCAAAGTGTTGCATACCCCTCATAGGCGACACCTTGAGATAGACAAAGTCATCAAGCTCATAAGACATGTCACGGTGCTTGCTATCGTAATAGCTCTTCTGACGGGACTGAGCTGCTCTGAGGTTGTCGCGAATGATCCGACACATCTCCTCAGCTTCTTCTATCATATCATTGCCAAGGATCTGACGCTTGCCGGTCTCGGACCAGTTGAGCGGAGTACGGCACTTTCTACCATAGAGAATTTGAAACGGAGCCTTGACAGAACTAGCTTGATAACTATTGTTATACGAGAACTCCGCGAAAGGCAGACAATCTTCCCACTTCATGCCAAAAGAGATAACACAGGCTCTCAGCATATCCTCAAGAACTTGATTCACTCTCTCCACTTGACCACTAGTCTGAGGATGGAACGCTGTGCTGAAGCGGATCTTCGTGTCCATAGCAGACTGAAAAGAATCCCAGAACTTGGAAGTGAAGATACTTCCGCGATCTGAAGAGATCATCATAGGTACGCCGTGCAAAGAGACAATCCTGGAGGTGTACAACTCTGCCAGCTGAGCTGCTGAAATGGAATCCTTGACTGGAAGGAAATGAGCCACTTTACTCAATTTGTCGATGACGATGAAGATAGCATCATTGACCTTGTTGGACTTCGGAAACCCGGTGACGAAATCCATCTCAATGTGATCAAACTTCCACTCGGGAATCGGCAAAGGCTGCAAGAGGCCTGCTGGGCGTTGATGTTCTGCTTTCACCCTTCGACATACATCACACTCGTTTATGAACTGAGCAATTTCATGTTTCATACGAGTCCACCCGAAAGTCTGCTTCAAGTCATGGTACATTTTGGAGCTTCCAGGATGAATAGAGAGTAGAGAGTTATGAGCTTCTTCCATGATCACCTTCCTGAGATCACCTTTCGGGACGACAAGGCGATCCTCGAAAACAACGTGTCCTTGGCATCAACAGTGAAGCACTTAACATGGGGAGACTCTTTCCCACGCCAATCTTGACCTTCTTCACCATAGCGTCAAGAAGTTGAGGTGCTCTGACCTGATCTTCCAAGGTAGCAGAGATCTGAAGGTTCGCAAGAAAACCCTGAGGTACTAGCTGCAGGTTAAGCTTCCTGAAAGACTCAGAAAGACCCGAATGGAGAGGTTGCAGAATCAGACTATTGCAATATGCCTTCCTGCTCAATGCATCTGCCACAACATTTGCCTTGCCTGGCGTGTACTCAACACTCGGATTCAAATCGTGGAGCATTTCCACCCAATGTGTTTGCCGAAGATTCAAGTTAGGCTGAGTGAAGATATACTTGAGACTCATGTGATCGATGAAAACTTCAACCTTACGTTCCAACAAGAGATGTCTCCAAGTCATCAAGGCGTGTACAACAGCTGCTAGCTCGAGATCGTGCACAGGATAGTTCTTCTCCGCAGGCTTCAACTGCCTAGAGGTATAAGCAACCACCTTCCTTTCTTGCATCAAGACTGCACCAAGACCCTGGAGAGAAGCGTCGCAAAATACCTGGTACGGCTTGGAATCATCCGGAGGGGCCAAGACCGGAGTGGAGATAAGCTTCTCTTTGAGTGTATCGAAAGCCAGTTGACACTCTGGAGACCAAACATACTTAACACCCTTCTGAAGAAGACTAGAGAGCGGCTTGGTGATCTTGGAGAAGTTCTCAACGAACCTTCTGCAATATCCAGCAAGCCCGAGAAAGCTTCGAAGTTGCTTCACATTCTGCGGAGGTTCCCATTCAACAATGGCTTGAACCTTGGATGGATCAACCTTAATGCCCTCGGCAGAGATAATATGCCCAAGATAATCCACTTCTTTCAGCCAGAACTCGCACTTGGAAAACTTAGCATACAGCTTGTACTCTCTCAGTTTATCAACCACCAAACTGAGATGTTTCTCATGTTCCTCCTCAGTCTCAGAAAAGACCAGAATATCGTCGAGATAGAGCAAGACAAATTCATTCTTGTATGGGGAGAAAATATAGTTCATCAATCGACAAAATGTCGGAGGAGCATTAGCCAGACCAAAAGACATGACCGTATACTCGTACGAGCCAAAACTAGTTCTGAATGCCGTCTTCGGAATGTCTTCCTCGCGAATGCGAATTTGATGATAGCCCGTTCTGAGATCAAGCTTGGAGAATACTTTAGCACCTTTCAACTGTTCGAACAACTCAGTTATGTTCGGAAGTGGATATTTGTTCTTGATTGTCTTCTTGTTCAATGGACGGTAATTGACACACAGCCGGTCCGAACCATCCTTCTTCTTGACAAACAAAACACCACATCCCCACGGAGACGAGCTTGGTCTGATCAAACCCAAACGCTCCTGCTCATCGAGTTGCCTCTTGAGTTCCTTCAATTCTGCTGGACCCAGCTTCTACGGCCGTTTGCACACTGGCTCTGTGCCTGGCTCAAGCTCAATGACAAACTCAACTTCACGGTGCGGAGGCATGCCTGGCAGCTCTTCAGGAAACACATCTTGATATTCGCAGACCACTGGAACTTGCTCAATAGGATTGATCTCACCCTTTTCATTCAAGGAGAACAGACGGATTGTATCATCGCGCGCCGCGAATATAATCACATCCTCCGAAGAGTGGGTAAGCTTCACTTCTTTGGCTTCACAATCAATTGACGCCTTGTTCATGGCCAACCAGTCCATACCAAGGATCAAATCAATGTTGGAATTGCCCAAGACAATAGGAGATGCCAGAAAAGCATAAGCGCCCATCTTGACAGAAACATCTAGGACGAACAACTGAGAGCTCATCCGCATACCCGGAGACACAACTTGCAATGACTTGGGAAGGAACTCGGTCGCAATATTATTACTAAATGCAAAGGGGTATGACATGAAGGAATGCGAAGCACCAGAATCAAATAACACTTTAGCAGGGATAACATTGACGAGGACGTTACCCATGATCACATCAAAGGAGTTGTCTGCTTCAGCTGCGTTCACCATGTTGACTCGAGCTGATCGGGGGTTGAATTTGACAAGAGCGTTGCTTGAAGGTTTGCCTGGAGGAGGAGGCGGTAGTCGGAGCTGAGAAGTACATTTGTTGGCATAGTGACCCTTCTGCCCACATTTGTGAAAAGTGACATCTGCTGGCTGCCGGAACTGAGTCTGAGGAGGCCCTTGCTTCTGATGCTGGTATCTCTGCTGGAAGCCAGGGTTGGGTGGGTGGGAAGATCCACGACCACCTGGGTGCTTCGGCTGTTGTGAGTGCCGAGGAGGAGGAGGAGAAACCCAAAACCTCGGTTGCTTCTGAACCACGTGAGTCGAGGAAGAGCTGGAATCTCTGAAGCGCTTCTTGGAATTTTCCACCCAGAGCAAGGCTGCCTCTGCTCTGAGAGCTAGGTTGTAGAACTTATCGAATTCCTCAGGATCGTGCAATGCAAGAGTTAACTGCAAGTCTTCCTTCAAACCACCCCTGAACTGGTAGATCTTGCTCTTCTGATCCGGGACATCCTACAGCGTGTAACGGGCCAGCTCATGGAACTCGACACTGTACTTGTACACAGAATTGCTGCCCTGCTTCAAACGCATGAACTTCTCACGCATCTCCTCCACAAAACTGGAAGGGATGTAGTGGGACCTGAAGTCACGACAAAACTCGTCCCAAGACATCACCCTGTCGCCTCTGGAGTCCTTGAGCTGCTGCCACCATATAGAGGCATGTCCTTTCAACTGAAACATTGCAAACTTGACAAAGTCCTCCGAACGCACATTGCTACACTCAAAGTGTTTGTTCATATCACGGATCCAATCTTCTGCATCAAATGGCTGGTCGCAAGAAGTGAACGTCTTAGGCTGGTTTGACAGGAACTGACTCAGATTGACGAAGTGATTGCCACCCTGCTGGAAATTGCCCTGCTGATGATTGGCTCTCTCCTATATCAACTGTAACAGCATCTGAGTGTTTGCATTAGTAGCTGCCATCTTCGCCTGCCAGGCCTCCGCAGGAGGAGGCGGCGGCGGCGGAGGAGGAGGAGGTGGTGGAGGCAGCATATCCTCACGCCCTGGGGTCTGACGAGTCGGTGGAGCCATCCTGAAGACGGACAACATATTAGTCCACAGAATAATTGAAGATATTGCTGAATCAAAAGACAGGAATATCTGGACAGAATTTAGCATTGCACTCGAACAACGTAGCAAGAATCCATCCTCAAAGTGACGGACGACAAAATTCCGATAAGGACCACTTCAAACAAGTGTGAGCTAGAACTGCTCGAAACAAACATATGACCGAGATTTCCCAAACCTCAATCAAGCATCTGTAGGAAGATAGTCCTGTAAGATACTACTAGATATCCCACCTATGAATTCCCGAAATAACTGGTCATGCAATCAGGTACACGGATACAAGGAGTATTTCACACAACTCCTAAACTAACCCGTCACATGTATCACATCCTTCAACACACAACCAGCATCTCGGACCTTCATCTACAACAAGTCCTCGTGACCACAACGATACCAAGTGTGGTAGTACCCCCGAACAATCTACACCAGTACTGGGGACATCGGGGTTATCTCACCACTACCAGTATTGAAGCAATAACGAACACCCTCCGTTCTTAGATACTCAGAAATCTGAATGATGGCGATGTGCGCAAGAATCCCCCGGAGCTCAACTCCCCTGATACTTAGAGCAGATAGGAGGCACCAGGACAGGATTCCGTCACATCGAAATCATATAGATTTTACAAATACCCGCGTGATCCTAAAAAAATTTTGAGCGAGAAAAGGAGTAGAGTTAAAGATTTCCTAAGACGGGAACCTCACCAGAGCATAGAAGAGGAGAAAAAAGAATCCTACTCTCCGATATAACTAAGACTCAAAACATTTTCTAGACTCGACTCAGCCAAGTACGATCACACAAAGGCTCCTATGGTCGTAAGGCTCTGATACCAACTTGTAACGACCAAGATGCGGACCTTTCCGATCTGGGGATCGAAGCCCCGAATAGGAAAGAAGTGCATCTAAGCGTTTCGCAAGCAGGTAACACAGCACAAATAAAAATAAAAGTAGACAATCTGGGATTCAATTGTCTTCTTATTAATAACTCAGAGTACATCACAGATACAATCAAGGTAGTTCCGCTACGAACTACAAAACATAGAAATGCTATGCTACCCTTCCTGCAGGCCCACGATCACGTACACGCCTCAATCCTCTGGATAGTTCACGTAGAGGCGGTTTGTCTCCTCGTCATATTGCCACGCCAGCTGAGTGCCGTCGGGATCATCTGCCTGTGGGGTACCTGTACCTGTTGGGAGTTTCGGAGGAATTCGTGAGCCACGGGGACTCAGCAATCTAAGACCTTGGTGCCAAAACTAGTCATGTTATTAGGTAGGGTAAGGGTGAAGTGTATAAGGTTGCAGCATCCTAAGCTTGATTTAGTGGCTAACTTACGTAAAGCAGTTATGAAGGTGGTCTACACTAGCGGTCGTGATTACTTGATCACTAAGTGATCATGAACAGCTACCTACGGCATTCATAACCCCACCGTGTTCCCGATTGAAGAGAGATCTTCGAGGGGGACAGTCACGGTTACGCATACGGTTGGCAATTTTTTTAGCTTATGTTTAAGTTCTCTAATACCGGATGTTAACAAAATATTCCAAGTTGCCACATAACCGCGGGCACGGCTTTTCGAAAGATTAAACCCTGTAGGGGTGCTCCAACTAGTCCGTCACAAACGTACACGGGCCGCAAAGTCATCCTCTATCACGAATCTCGTGATCTCGTCGGATTCCTTAGAGGAAAACCTCAACTCTGGGGGAAACCAAAGCTTCACCGGGATTCCTATACGCAAGATATATCGCTAAGCTAAGGCAAGACTAGCAGGACCTCCCGACGTGTCGACGACCCCGATAAGAGCCGCATATCTCAGTCTCAGGACACGCCTGATGGAACTAGCTACAGGTACCAAACCTCAAGTTTCCTTGTGGTGGCCCCGCAGGCAGACCAGTTTGGACCAACACTCATGAGGAGCACTGGCCCGGGTTGTTGATTAAAGATCCTCGGGTTGATCATTCCCTATGCAGTTTATTAAGTGATTAGCAAATTAACACCAATGTTGGGTCCTATCGGACAGGCCTTAACACTACGCGATTTATCGAGGGGGTCCCCATAACAACCCCGAACGTGTTAGGAGCGATCATTATGGAATCAAACACCAGTAACCGGTAACTAAGGCGGCAATAACAGAACAAAGCACCCAGCAAAAGGCTAGGCCTTCCGTCATTTACCAAGTATATAGGTGCATTAAGTAAAATAACAGAATTTAAGATAATGATATCAAGCTCGTGATATCACATGAGTGAAAGCACCAGCATCTAGCAACGCTAACATTAGTAGTTGAGCAAAGCCTACTTAGCCATACAAGTTTTAATAGGAAGGGATCAGTGTTTGGGTTCAAGGCATATCAAGAGGCAATTTAATTCAGTGGTAGGCAGCGAGCAATATGACATGGAAACGCAAACTAGCATAACAAGTCTAGAGATGGAATCAAGGTCATATCATCTTGCCTGTGATATCCTCAGCTTGGAATGGTTCTTGTTCGCCCTGCACGTACTCTCCCGAATCCACGTACTCGTTCTTCGATCCCGGTGCTACCCAACATAATAATAACATCCAATGAACAACAGCACCTCAAGATGCAACAAGCACATGATGCATGAGATGAAAGATGAGCATGCATCAGTATTTCTAACTCTAGCACAAGCAAAACAAGTTGCTACAAGTTTCTGGACAGAACTGTACACTAAGCTATTTCGACAATTATGAGAATGACAGGATCAGATTCTTCTTGTGAAAACGATGCAAAACCATATAAAGAACATTACAATCGGAGCTACAGATCAACGGGAATCTACGAAACCAGATATGAAGCCCTACGTGTAAGAATCAATACCACACACTCCAATGGCACAAATCTGGTATTCCCAGGTTGCCAAGACATATAACAACCCAACATGAATGGATTGGAGCAAGGAAGAACACCACAACATCAACTAATCACCCACATTCATCAAAATGACTATACTACACAATCTACCATAATCTGCATCTTACCTCCTTCTGAGCTACATGCAACATAACTACAGCCCTCCAAATATGACAAATAATATATGTGGCTGTAGCCAACCAAGAACACTACAAGCACCAGCAAGAATCACACCAAAATTAATTAAACACAAGAAGACAGAAGGCTGCAAACTTTCCCAAAACCATCAGATCTCGGGGACCTATTGAAAATTCCTGCACCTGACTTTCTGTCTTTGTTCTGAAGCTTTTTAACAGCAAGCAAAACATAACATACATGACTCCAAATGAGATGAAATTTGACAGGGATCTTCACAAACACATCAGGTCCAAATTCCTAGCACTGAACTAAGGCTAGATCACAACACAATGACCAGCACAACCTCATCTACAGGAGAAGAAAATGTTTCGAGATTCTCACACTTGGTGGAATTTCCAGATTTCACTAAGCTGGAATTTTCAGCCACATGCCCACTTTGTCTAGGCATAGTTTGCACACAAGTAACACCAAGTGATAATTGACACCACTATGGTGTAGAGAAAAACCCCTACTACTATCACACAAAAGCTCATGCCCTTGGGCTCCACCTATTCCATGGAAACAAAGAGCAAACTTGCAACAAATCTGAATATGTCAACTCCATAAAATATCCCAATGGCAAAACTAACTTCACCACTGGTTTCCTTGCGATATTCTACCCCAAAATCATCTATAACATGTGGGCACTTACTTGGAACAAGTGGCCACAAATTAAGGTAGAAGAAACTACTCCAAATCATGCCTAGTGTATAGGGCATCATTTCATGTAGTTCCACTATATCAACAACTACATGGTTGAGCTCATGTGCACAATGACCAAGTGACATGGGGGTTTGAACCCCATGTTTGTGTCATGCACATCAACTTCATAACCACTACTACCAAGCTATCCACACAAACAACATATCATGCCCTCTCACATATGGTCATGTGAAGGTGCAAAGCTTGCTTGCAAAGGTGGAATGCTTCTCACACACACATCTACTCCACATCATCCACAAGCACATCATGCTCTAGATCAACACACATACCTACACATGCTAAACATAGCTTTCAACACATGGCAAACATACACACACCATAGGATCTAGCAACTCTATACATAGATGCACTCAACAACAATGCACTTCTAAGCATAATAAAGCTACATGATCTCCTACACATGATTTAGCTACATATGCACTCCTAGTGCAAACACACACACATGCATATGACTTGAGCCACAAGCACATGCTTGCAAGCACCCTACACCAACATCTATACAAGGTGTGTGGGAGGGAAAAATCCTACACACACACACACACACTTATGCACATAATCACCCCTTGTGTGTGTGCCACCATGCACACACACCATCACAAAACCTACACCAAGTCTATAACATGCACACACTCCTAAACTAGGCAGGAAAGGAAAAAAAACAGCAAGGAAGAAAGAATTACCATGCTGCAAATAATTAGGGGCTGCTTAGCTACCAATTAGCAAGGGAACAAAATAAAAGAAAACAAAGGTGACGCAAAAGGGGAGGTGCTCCTACTGGGATTCGATCCCTGCACCTGGCGATAACACACACACACATCAACCACTGGGCTACGGTTCGATGTCTGACAGGGTAGGGAACTAACGCAAAGCATACTACCTCGA
Organism: Hordeum vulgare subsp. vulgare; assembly: GCF_904849725.1. Taxonomy (NCBI): domain Eukaryota; kingdom Viridiplantae; phylum Streptophyta; class Magnoliopsida; order Poales; family Poaceae; genus Hordeum; species Hordeum vulgare. The sequence goes on along the minus strand of NC_058522.1, from coordinate 101,872,308 downwards.
TCCTACTGTCTGGCCTGCACCTGCGAGCCGGTGACAGAGAGATCACCCGAGATGGTATCCTCTACCACAACCTCTACCACGCCCGCGGGAAAGGGAAGACGCACCTATTGTTCGAGGGGAGGCTCTGCTCTGCATCTACTCACACCGAGCGATCTACACCTACACACACATCACGGCAAGCTCCTACCGTTCTCTCCCCTGAACAGAGGAGCACGGCGACCTTTCCGGCAGATCCAACCGAGGGGAAGGGAGGAGGAGCGATGGTCACCTAGGGAAGGAAGAGGGGGGCGCCGTTCGGGAACGAGGAGCCACCCGGAGACGACGAGGAAGCGCTGATGATGGCATGTTGCAGATCCGACGTAGATTGCGCATAAACTACGGTTTAAGCGTTGATTGCGCATAAACTACGGTTTAAGCTTCTATCACTCTAGCAACCCATCATCTACTTACTATTTCCCAATGCCTTCCTATAGGCCCAAATAATGGTGAAGTGTTATGTAGTCGACATTCACGTAACACCACTAGAGGAAAAACAACATAAAACGCATCAAAATATCGAACGAATACCAAATTCACATCACTACTTATAGCATGACTTATGTCTTGAGCAACAAAAGTGACTACTCACAAAGCATAATTATGTTCATGACCAGAGAGGTATTGAATAGCATCAAGGATCTGAACATATAATCTTCCACCGAGTAATCCAACTAGCATCAACTACAAAGAGTAATTAACAGTACTAGCAACCTTACAAGTACCAATGGGTGTCGCGAGACGGAGATTGGTTACAAGAGATGAACTAGGGTTTGGAGATGAGATGGTTCTGATGAAGATGTTGATGCTGATGAGTCCCCTCTGATGAGAGGAGCGTTGGTGATGACGATGGTGACGATTTCCCCCTCCGGGGAGGGAAGTTTCCCCGGCAGGATCGTCCTGCTGGAGCTCTAGATTGGTTCTGCTCAAGTTCCACCTCGTGGCGGCGGCGAATCCTCCGAAAAGCCTCCTCCTATTTTTTTTGGAACGAAACCCTTCATATAGCAGAAGAGGGGAGCCAGTGGGCCAGCAGGGAGCCCACAAGCCCCTTACGCGCGGCTAGGGGGTGGCCGCGCCTAGCAGGCTTGTGGCCACCTGCTGGCGCACCTCTGGCACTTCTTCGGCCCAGTATTTTTTATATATTCCCAAAAAATCAACGTTGATTTTCACGGCTTTTGGAGTTGCGCAGAATAGGCATCTCAAACTTGCTCCTTTTTCAGGCCAGAATTCCAGCTACCGTCTTTCTCCCTCTTCATGTAAACCTTGCAAAATAAGAGAGAAAAGGCATAAGTATTGTACCGTGAAGTGAAATAACAGCCCAAAAAGCAATAAATATCGACATGAAAGCATGATGCAAAATGGACGTATCAGTGCCCTGCTTGTAGCTTTGCTGCCTTATTGCTTTCCTCCTTTTGTACTCGCCTTTCCTCTTAGGTCTCCGACTTCAACCGGCGCTTCCCAAATCCAGCGCCGCATAGTTCCTTGTCAGTTCAGTAATGGCGCCCGCCGACAAGCTAAAGCCAGAGGGGCATGGTCCATCCCCGGCTTCTCTGCTCCTGGACTGCACCCTCTCCAAGGATGCAGATCTCGTCCCCGTGCTTCCATGGACTGCGGCCGATTCCAGCGAGCACGAACGAACCCTGATCTGGCCTTGCGTCATAGAAGAGCGCCCCGCGCCCGGGGCGGTATACCCCTTCTTCCTTCATAGCATCTATGTCGGGCTGGTGCCTCCTTTCTCGCGGTTCTTGAACGTTGTTTTGGACCACTATGAGATCCAAGTCCTTCATCTCCAGCCCAACTCCATCTTGCTCTTGTCCGTCTTTGCCTTCTACTGCGAGGATTTTTTCGGCGTGCAGCCTTCGATTGCCCTCCTCTGCCACTTCTTCAGCCTGCGCCTGCACGACGGGGCTCATTTGTCGGCGTGCATTTCCTTCATGGCGGCCCAGAGAGGCAACATGCTCTTGAAGGCCTAGAAGAAGGTGGGGAACTTCAGGCACCGACGGGTCCTCATGTGTCTCAAGGATGCCAACCCCCGGCTGGAAGAGCCGAAGGAGTTGCCAGAGAAGACCTCTTCGTGGAGCTCGGAGAAGCCCTCCGACCCTCGAGTCGTGCCCGTGCTGGAGCGTTTTTCCCACGACATCAACGCCAAAAGGCTGACTAGGGGAATTATAGTGAAGGAGTTCCTCGTGCAGCGCTTTGCGCCTCCCTAGGCACACTTCAGGCCCCTGTGGGAGTACCAGGCTGACGACGATGAGCTCCGGCTTCGGTCCCAGGACCTCCCCACGGAGGATCTGAGCAGGGCCGTGGCGATTCTGCTCGGCGACGACCCTGGCGACCTTCCCGAGGCCCTGGGTCCGTTGTACCATCGTGACAACCAGGCTGACCTGGTTGCTGCGATGCCTACCTTCAACGAGCGAGGCCTCCTCCCGGCTGAAGGCTCCGGTCCGGTGAAGGTGTCATCCGGCGACACTTTCGGTGAAGGGGGCTCAGAGAAGACCGTCGACGACCGTGCAACAAGTGTGCCTCTCCCGTCGCAATCCGTCCTTCTGCGCGAGCTCGAGGATGATGGCGCCACCGGTGATACCTCGATCGGGACCCCACGCACCTGGCCAGGGCCTCTAGAGGGCATGTGCCAACTCTGCATGCCACGATGTCTGCATGCCTGCATGCTTCCCAGAAGCTCAGGGTCGAGCCATCCCCGGCGCACCCTGCCTCTTCAGGTGGGAGATCCAATGCGCCGAGCTCGCCTTCTTCCGTGGGGGGCCCCGTTTCCTCTGTTGTCACCGGGGCGGAGAGGAGGAAGAGATGGCGCGATGTCGAAGAGTTAATCACCTACTTGGGCGTGCCTTGTGCGTCTATTCTCCATGCTTGGCTTATTTACTCCTTTTGCTTGACGTCCAGGGATGTCGTCTCACCGGGGGCAAATAAGAAGAATACGTTCGTCAAGCCGAAGGAGACTCCCAACGCCCCGCCTGCTCTCGTCAGCGTGTCGCCACCTACGGGTAGGGAGGAGGAGGGGCCTCGTGGGGTGGCCTCACTGGCCTTGGTCGTCGACCCCCCCCCCTGAGCCCCCGAAGCATCCTGAAGCGACTGCGGGATGCCGCTGCCTGGGGGCAGGCCTACGAGGGTCCTCGGGCTCCTGCGGCGTTGAGGCCCGCAATTGATGAGCAGTCTTCGGGGCCCTTTGTTCTTCGAGGCGCTGCTTCTTCGGCAGCACCAACCGCACCAGCGCCTGAGGCTCTTCATGAGGGGTCCTAAAAGACATTGATGCCCACCCAAGGTGTCATGGATGCGGCCTTCACCGCCTTGGGTAAAGTCGTGCCCGAGATGAGGTAGGTTAGGGGAGAGGCCGAGACCACCCGCGCCGCACGTGAGATGGCGCCGAAGGAGGCCAGGGCGGTTCTTGAGTGCTGCGAAGAGGTGGAAGCCCGCCTGAAGACCCTCCAGGGGGAACACGCCAAGCTGGTCGAGCGGCATCGCTCGCAGGAGGAGGAGCTTAAAGTCCGCGAGGCCAAATTCGCCGCCCGGGAGGAAGAACTGTCCTCGGAGACGAGCCGCCTAGGCCCCGAGTAGGCTCACTTGAAGGAGTGGGAGAAGGATGTCACCAAGAAGATGGATGTCCTTGAAGCCCTGGAGAAACTCTTCACCGTGGACGAGAAAAGGAAGGCCACTGAGCTGGCTTGTTTACCCGACGTCGAGCTCAGGCTTCGCAAGACGCTCCGCTCCCTCTGCCGTGACGAGTTTGATGCACCTCTGGCCACCCGTAGGACGGCTTCGCGGCGCTCGCGAAGGGGCTCGTCGCGGCACTGGAGGTTGCCGTCACGCAGATGCACAAGATCTTGGACAGCGAGTGCCACGACCTCTTCTTCGCGGCTGCGACTCGTGTCTTCAGATACCTTCATCTTCGCGACCCCGAGTTCGATCTGAGCTCCGTGATCGTGCCGGTCCCTACCGAGGCCCGTGATAGCGCCGCGGAAGCGATGAAGGGTCATGTGGAGGCGCTGGTGAGGAGGTTCCCCCGCGTCGCGGCTCCTTTGCCTCCAGGTATCGTTGGGGCCGATGATGGGAATGACGATGCTTCTGACGTCGATGACCAGCCCCTATGGAGGGGGTGACCTGCGGCGGCTCCTGCTGATTCCTTATCCCTGTTATTTTCCTACATTGGAGATCATGCCTCGTGGAGGCGTTAAACTTATTTGAGTTTTTACGAACTTGGTCGTGATGTGTAATAATTGAATGCTTGAATGTTTTCCCCGCCATGTTCCTATCGTGTTTGTTGTGTTACTCTGCATTGGTAGGGCCTGCCTCGCATGTACCTTCCCATGATTGAACCTACCGGAAACCAAGGACGACCCAAAGGGGGAAGGGGCTACGAGCGCAGTTAGACTCCTGAGTCGCGATGCTAAGCAGTCCCCCTTCACGCGCGAGCTGCCCTCATGAGGATAACGCGGCAAAGATTTCGAAACTTGGAACACCTTCAACACTCCGCGTCGACAGGGGCCACCCCGCGCGTACCTCCCAGCGATTGAACCAACCGGAAACCGAGGACGACCCAAAGGGGAGAGGGGCTACTAGCATAGTTAGACCCATGAGTCACGATGCTCAGGGGTCCCCCTTGAGGTGGGAGTGACTCCGATGCTCCTCATAAGGAACTTTTGGTATGAAACTCTTGAACTCCTTCAGCACTCTATGCCTGCAGGGCCCCGCCCCGCGTGTACCTCCCTGCGGTTGAGCCGACCAGAAAGGATGGCTCAAAAGGGAAAGGGGCTACGGGCGCAGTTCATGCTCCTGAGTCGCCATGCTCAGGAGTCCCCCTTGACGTACGAGTGAATCCATTATTCTTCCCTGGGGATCCAAAGTGGTTTGTCGTGCGCACTGGGCTCTGCGTCTGCAGGGCCCGCCCCATGCGTACCATCCCGCGGTTGAACCGTCCAAGGACGGCCCAAAGGGGGAAGGGGCTACGGGCACAGTTAGGCCCCTGAGTCACAATGCTCAGGGGTCCCCCTTGACGTGCGAGCGGCTCCGTACCTTCAGCTGTTTGCCCCACACGTTGGGTCTTGGCAAAGTTGCTAGTGGAGTGTGTTGATCTCCTTGATGGCCGAGGGTGTAGCCATTGGTGGGCTGTGTTGGCGCCAGCTGGGGGCGTAGTCATTGGTGGACTACATTGGCGCCGGCTGAGGGCGTAGTCATTGGCGGACTATGTTTGTTGCCCCTATCTGTACCCAACGCGGAGCATAGGTCTTATACTAGGCATAGGATGGACCCCTCTGCGTCCTCAGGGGGCCCTGGGCATATACAGCCTCGGCTCGTTATTACATGAGAGTGTCACGGTGGGGGTGTATATCGGAGGTCGCGAGGACGCTTTGGCCTCATGAGTGTCCCTACCCCCAGGGCATTGGGGCCTGATCTTCTCCCCAGCGCGGAGCATAGGGCTACCACTAGGCGTGGGATGGACCCCTCCGCGTCCTCATCGGGCCCTGGGCGTATACAGCCTCGGCTCGTTATTACGTGAGAGTGTTACGGTGGGGGTTGATACGTCCCAAACGTATCTATAATTTATATTTGTTACATGCTCTTTTGGGTGAAATTGTTATATGTTTTTCGACAATTTCATACCTTTTTACACATATTTGGAGTAACGTGCTAACTCAGTGCACCCAGTGCCAGTTTCTGTCTGCTGATGTCTTTTAGTTGCACGGACTTTACCCCAATTTTCAAAGCCCCAAAAATCCCGAGAAAAATATATATAAATCAGCGTGACGGAAGCCTCACGAAGCACCAAGGTGGGCCACACGGGAGCCGGGCCACACCGAGGCGGCCACCTAGCGCGGGCCCCCTCTTGGCCGCGCCACCAGGCCGCCTGGGTGGCTGGTCCACCCCGTGGCGCCCTCCTTTGGCCTATATTTACCCCTCGGACGGAAACCCTAAAGATATATCCAAAATCAGGAATTTCTCCACCGTTTCGCCCTCGTAGCACTTCTGAGATAGGGAGCGCCAGAAGACCTCTTCCCGGCAACTGCCGGAGGGAGGATTGACCTCCGGGAGCTTCTCCACCACCATGGACGCTTCCCGGACGTCTCGTGAGTAGTCCTCCTTGGACCATGAGTCCATGACCAGTAGCTATGTGATGTATTTTCTCCAATCTTGTGCTTCAATGCTTAGCCCTTGTGAGCTGCCCTACATGATCAAGGCATCTATGTAATTTACGTGTTGTTGCTATGCTGAGTTTGCTGGTATCCGCTGGATTATGAGATTACGTTCAGATTGTGATGAGTTATATATTTGCTTCTCCTTTTATATTATGTTCTTGAGTAATTCATGCTTGTTCTTCATTGCTTTTTATTGCTTTGTCTGAGTAGTAGATTGTAACTCCAAGAGGGGGCGTTATGCATGATTGTGGGTTCATGCCCCCTGATGTTTGGCTTGAGCGACAGAAACATGAGACTAGGGGATGTGTTGTTGCCACCAGGCAGAAAACAACGGTGCTTGTAACCACGGTTGCAAGGATTGTTTACCTTAAACAAAGTTCGTTAATGCAGTTGTCCATTGCTTTGAGTTTACACTTTGGGTGGGTCTCGCAACTTAATACCAGCGAGATGTTCTGGGTAGATATCTCAAGGTGTATGATTAGGGAGTAGATGTTGATGGATAAACGGTCTACTTGTCTTGGCGTACTGCCAATTACTTTTGAGCCTCTAACTTTCTTGTAGCATGATTAGCATTGTGGTGCGTTTATAATTCCGTCAATTTCCCAGTTGTAATTTGTTTACCCAGCAAAGTTGTTTATCGTCTTTTGGGAGAGAGACATCACTAGTGAACATCATGGGACTCTAGTCCATATTACCAGCATTGTTTACACCTCCACAATTTATTGTTTTTATTTACTTTTTCGTTGCAATCACTATCGCTATTCCCGCTTGTGATTGATCCTTTGTAAACGACAAGGCCGAAGAGATTGACAACCTCTCTGAACTCGTTGGGAGCAAAGTTATTTGTTGTGTGTGCGGGTCCACGTCTTCTGCTAGCGCCAAAGCAGCGGACACCTACTTGTTGATCCTCGGAGTCCTCCTAGTTTGATAAACCTTACAGTCCATGTGTAAGGGAAATCTGCTGCTGACTACATCTCAACCTTCCACTTGGGGTAACCAACGAGGGGCGAGAAGTATATCCATCAACTAGTCATCAAGCAAATTTTTGGCTCCGTTGACGGGGACTCCAGTCTTCAAGATAGGGGAGTTGCACCCTATCTTTTACCTTTGCTTTTTAGTCTTGTTAGTTTGCTTTCTAGTTTTTTCTTTAGAGTCTTATACTAAAAACCACAAAAAAATTAGTTGCTTTGTTCTTTCTTGTTGTTGCTGTTATTGGTTCCACTGAGAACACCAAGTTGTGTGACTTCATTAGTCACAACAACACTTATCCTAGCACCAAAAACTCCACTTCTGAATTAGAGAGCATGCTTAAAGACTTTATCACTTCTGAAAAAGCCTTCAACAAGAGTGTAGAAGAGAAATTAGAAAAATTAGATAGTCTCTCTTTGAAGGTAGATAACATAGCTCATGATGTAGAGATGCTTAAAATTAGAACTCCCCCCTTGAGGAAATGAAAACCACACCCATGAGTGTTATCCAAGTCCAAACTAATGAGAACATAAGAATGCTAGCCAAATTTAACGATAGATGGGCTAGAGAAAAAGAAGAGGAAGATAGTATTGAGAGCCTTCCTACACACACTACCCTTGCTACTATACAACTTGTTGAGGATCTCAAAACTATTAGCACCCATCACATCCCTAGTCCCAATGGACATATTAATGGTGATGCTAATACCTCAACTTTAGGACAAGAAGGTTCTTTGAACTTAGAGACTACCAGAAGAAAGAGCTTAGATGACATCACCACCACTTTCTTTAATGGTTGTAATCTTGATTTTGATAATTGTAGTCTTTCTGAAGTTATCACTTCTTTTGCAAAGAACGGCTAAAGACCCCCACACTAGTTCACTCAATATTTCCTTCATCGAGCATATTACCAATGCTCTTATCAAAGCAAGGGAGGAGAAGCTCAAGACAGAGACTTCTATTCCTAGAAAACTGGAAGATGGTTGGGATCCTATGGTCAAGATTAAATTGAATAATTTCTCTTGCTTTGCTTTATGTGATGTTGGAGCTAGTGCCTACGTTATGCCCAAAAGAATGTATGATATGTTTGATTGGAAACCTTTTGATCAATGTTCTTTTGGTGTTAGTCTTGTTGATTCTTCCATAAAGAAACCTTTAGGGAGGATTGATGATGTTCTTATTGTTGTCAATGATAATTATGTTCCCGTTGATTTTCTTGTTATGGACATTGAGTGTGATGCCTCATGTCCAATTATTTTGTGACGTCCTTTTCTCCACACTGTTGGTGCTATATTTGACATGAAAGAAGGGATCATTAGATTCCAATTTCCCCTTAAAAAGAGAATGGAACACTTCCTAGGAAATAAGATTAAGTTACCTTATGAGTCCGTTATCCGGGCAAGTTATTCTTTTGGAGTTGATAATACTTGATGTTTTTGCATCATGCCTAGCTCAAAGGCATAAAAGAAAGCGCTTGTTGGAGGCAACCCAATTTGTTTTTACTTTCCGTTTTAGTGGTCTTGATGCTTGTTACTACTGTAGCAACATCACTATATCTTTATTTTCAAGCTTTGTGCCAAGTTTTAGCCTCCGATTGCAAGAAAGTTCAAAAGTTGTGACATGCTGTCCAGAAACAGATTTTGTCTCCTTGATGGAAAAATTTGCCAAACATCACCAGATCGTCTTTTTGATCGGATTTTTTGACAGTATGATGTATATAATTTTCTTTTTGGCGTGTGTTCTTCATTTTTTTATTTGAGTTACAGAAGTGCCCCGACAAATTTATTTACTACTTGTCGTTCTGTTTTTCCAGATTCTGCCCTGTTTTGTGTTTTCACTGTTTTGCAAATCTTAAGCTTGCTTTTTCTTTGCAAAAACATGTTGACAATCTTGAGAAACAGTATCTCTTCCTGAAAATATTTATTTCCACTAGAGAAAAAAATATATTTTATAATAGGCACTAACCACTCTAATCAGCTTATGATGAGTTCCGTATGAAGGGAGTTTTCAAGTATGCGATGGAAGATGATGAAAGAGCATCCAGGAGTGTCAAGCGCTCAAGCTTGGGGAAGCCCCCATGCACCCCCAAGAAATATTCAAGGAGACTCAACCATCTAAGCTTGGGGATGCCCCCGTGCATCCCCTTCTCCATCAACAATCATCAGTTCGCACTTCTCCATGCTATATTTTTATCACTTCATATGTTATGTGCTATGCTTGGAGCATCCCGCTCTTTACTTTTTAGTTTGTTTTAGTTTTTCTTGTTGTTCATAAAAAATTGGAACCTAGCCTTCTTTGTTTGGGAGAGAAACACGCTCCACTCCACCCTAGAACACAACATAGGTTTTCATGCTTATCTTTTTTGTGTGTTCTTTATCTTTTCATAGTTGTTGTCATGCTTAGCTCTTAGTCTTCATACTTTATCTTTTTAAGAGATTTTATTTAGGTTTCTTTTGGAACTCTCTTGAGTTATCATGCTTATCTTTTTTAGAGAGTTGGCTTGTTGCGCTGAGTTGTGTGTCTTGCATGACTAGGTAATTGAGGTTGCTATTTAAGTACAGTAGTAACTTGCAATAGTTTTGACGTATTTATTTGAGTAATGTTTGGACTATTGGTGTCAAGAGCTTCAGCCTAGTAGTGATAGGTGTCGTATTTTGGGTAATCCGTGTGTATTTTCAAAAACTAAAAAATTTAGTTGAGAACTCTAGCTACTAGATGGATCGCTAACCTTTGGAGAGGTTGGAATATATAGAGTACCCTCATGTTATCATGGGTCAAGGATGCGCAAGGATAACCAAACCCTCAAACGTTCCTCCTCGGGGTACTTGTCTCTTTGTGAATCTCCTGACTACATAGAGAGTTACCGATAATAAGTGCATGAGTTCTTCGGACTAATGCGAGTATTCGATTGTTGGAACTTCCGCCATCCATATTTTGCTAGCCTCTTCGGTACCGTGCATTGCCCTTTCTCATCTTGAGAGTTGCTGCAAACTTCGCCGGTGCATCCAAACCCTTGGCATGATACGCTCTGTCATCATAAGCCTCATTATATCTTTCCTCAAAATAGCCACTATACCTACCTATTAAGGCATTTCCATAGCCTTTCCGAGATACATTGCCATGCAACATCCACCATCTCATGACTTGATCTTCATGTCATACATTCTTTTGCTTGATCGAGGAGCCGCATGCTAGTTGGGCCTTGCCCTTATTATTGCTACATGACGCACTAGTTTCATTGCATACCCTGCTACACTGGCAGAGGCATACATTTGCATATATCATGATAGTTTTCATCTGTCTTTATGTTGAGTACTTCGTATAAAGTGTGAAGATCTTCTTTTTATTCTTTTAAAATATAGAGTGTTTCCCTTAAGTGAGGAAAAGATCCCAAAGAGGACAAATTAAAAGATCCCAAAAGAGAACACATGAAAAGATCCCGAAGAGGACAAATGAGAGATAAATAGAAAGAGCCAAAGAGGCCACAAAAAATAAAAAATAAATAAAAAGAGATAAGGGGGCAACACTACTATTCATGTTGAAAGATCCACACTCGTACTCCATTGTTCTATTTGTACTCCATAGAGATTATCATTCATGCATAACTATGTGGGGACCCTTACACTATAGAACTCGGCTTGTTTATTCCAAAGAAGAGCCTCCTCAAATGAACTCTAGGTCTTCATGAGCAAGCAAGTTGGATGCACCCCCACTAGTTCCATTGGAGAGCTTACCTTATCTCATATGTGCATCCGTTCCATGGCAATCCCTACTCCTCACATCATATCTATCATTTGGCTTTCTCTCGCCAATGATTGTCCTCATTGATGTGAGACTTTCACACCTTTTTGTCTTCCTTCCCCATCATTATTATCTTTTCCATCCTAAGTGCGAACATATCTTGCTTGCGCTCATCCATTGCATGAGTGCTCAAAGTCGAAAGGGAGATGATCATTTTGACTTGTGCCTGACTAGTGGTCTGGGGATGAGTCAAAATAAGATTCTGAAGGAGACCAAGTGTGAAGTTTTAGTAGATTGAGCTCTCAATTAAACTATATAATATTTTATGCTCTAAACCCATCTCCCACTTCTTTCATGCAAACACCATTTGCAGACATTCGAGTCACGGACAGCGAGAGCTCTTGCACCTTTATGTTCTTACTTTGCTAATTTCAATACTAGATATAGACTCTTGCTTGTTATTGTCTTGATTTGAATTGCATATATTACTTGCTTTACTTTGAAGTTCTTATATGTGTGTTAGCATGTCACCACAAAAATTATTTTTCTTATCATTTACCTACTCGAGGACGAGCAGGAATTAAGCTTGGGGATGTTGATACGTCCCAAATGCATCTATAATTTCTGTTGTTCCATGCTCTTTTGGGTGACATTGTTATATGTTCTCCTACACTTTCATACCTTTTTACACATATTTAGACTAACCTACTAACTCAGTGCGCCCAGTGCTAGTTTTTGTCTGCTCATGTCTTTTAATTGCAGGGACTTTACCGCAATTTTCAAAGCCCCAAAAATCCCAAGAAAAATATACAAAAATCAGCGTGACGGAAGCTTCACTAAGCACCAAGGTGGGCCAGAGGGGAGCCAGGCCTCACCCAGGCGGCCACCTGGCGCGGGTCCCCTCCTGGTCGCGCCACTAGGCCGTGTGGGCGGGTGGTCCACCCCGTGGGGCCCTCCTTTGGCCTATATTTACCCCTAGGACGGAAAACCCTAAAGATATATCCAGAATCATGAATTTTTCCACCATTCCGCCGACGTACCGCTTCCAAGATCTTGAGCACCAGAGGACCTCTTCTCGGCACCCTCCCGGAGGGAGGATTGACCTCCAGGAGCTTCTCCACCACCATGGATGCTTCTCGGATGTGTCGTGAATAGTCCTCCTTGGACCATGAGTCCATGACCAATAGCTATGTGATGTGCTCTCTCCAGTCTTGTGCTTCAATGCTTATCCCTTATGAGCTGCCCTACATGATCAAGGCATCTATGTAATTTACCTTTTGTTGTTATGCTGATTTTGCTGGGATCTGATGGATTATGAGATTATGTTCAGATTGTGATGAGTTATATATTTGGTTCCACTTTTATATTATGTTCTTGAGTACTTTATGCATGTTCTCCATTGCTTTTTATTGCTTTGGCCGAGTAGTAGATTGTAACTCCAAGAGGGGGTGTTATGCATGATTGTGGGTTCATGCCCCCTCATGTCTAGCTTGTGTGACAGAAACATGAGACTATGGGATGTGATGTTGCCACCAGGGAGAAGACAACGGTGCTTGTAACCACGATTGCAAGGATTGCTTACCTTACACAAAGTTCGTTAATGAAGTTGTCCCTTGCTTTGAGTTTACACTTTGGGTGGGGCTTGCAACTTAATACCAGCGAGATGTTCTGGGTAGGTATCTCAAGGTCGATGATTAGAGAGTAGATGCTGATTGACAAACGGTCTACTTGTCTTGGCGTACTGCCCACTACTTTTGAGCTCTAACTTTCTTGTAGCATGATTAGTATTGCGGTGCGTTTATAATTCTGTCGATTGCCCAGCTGTAATTTGTTTGCCCAAGATAGTTGTTTATCATCTTTTGGGAGAGAGGCATCACTAGTGAACATCATGGGACTCTGGTCCATATTACCACCATTGTTTACATCTCCACCATTTACTGTTTTTATTTATTTTTCGGTTGCAATCACTATCGCTATTCCCGCTTGTGATTGACCCTTTGCAAACGAAAAGGCCAGAGAGATTGACAACCTCTCTGAACTCTTTGGGAGCCAAAGCAGCGGACACCTACTTGTTGATCCTCGGAGTCCTCCTGGTTCGATAAACCTTACAGTCCCCGCATAAGGGAAATCTGCTGCTGACTACATCTCAACCTTCCACTTCGGGTAACCAACGAGGGGCGAGAAGTATATCCATCAACTCGTCATCAGGGGTGTATATGGGAGGTCGCGAGGACACTATGGCCTCGCGAGTGTCCCTACCCCCGAGGCATCGGCGCCTGAGCTTCTAGAGTCATTGGCGGACTGAGCCGATTTTGTTTAGGTCAATGGCAGACCCTTCTGACTTCTTCTTCTTTGGGTGCGAGGTTGTGTATCTGCATGGACAAACTTCGACCGGAGCCCACAAACGGAAGATCGACCGCCCGACAATATAAGCAAGGCGGAACTTTAGGATTCCGAACAGGTGAAAATTGAACAACCAAACGATGCACAAACGAAAGTAACAGCCGGAGGAACGTCCTGAGCTCGGGCTGGCCGAATGGCCCCGGGGATGCCCTCAGATGGGGTGGACCAAAGAGTTACCTGGCTGCGTCCAACAAAAAGTCACCTGGCGGTCGTGGCACTGAAGTGCCGAAGGCTCCATCGTCGCTTGCTCTCCTGTCTCCGCGGTCGCGACCCTCACGAGTCCGCCACCTCCTGGGGCTCGGGGCCTCCGCCCGGCCCGAGCATATCCTCCTATTCTTCGAGGCATCCCAGCAGGCCGGGTACAAGCATGGCTTGTTGGAGCCTCTGGTAGGTGGCGTCCGTGTTCCCCAGTGCGAAGGGCATGAAGGTATTGGCGCCCGGGTACTCCCATCGGTAGCCAGCCAGCATAGGCCAGAAGGGGTCGTGTGACGCGGCTTGGGTTGTTGCGAATGCGTTGATGCAGATGCGGAGTCGGTCAACCGTGCCGACGACGGCGATCACGACTGATGGTGTTGGGCAGTCACCGCGTCGCACGGTATGGGTCGCTCGAAGCTTTCGGATTGCTCTGATCATGGACTCGCGAGAGCTGATCGGGCGTGCTCTGGAGCGCGCCCTCGGGATGTGCTCGAACGTTGCCTCTGCCTCACTGATCAGACTAGGGGCCTCCCCGGGGGAGCCCCCAGCTGTGATCCAAGAGGGGCACTGAGCATGCATCCCTATGTGATGGGGGGCCGGCCCCGTCCCCGGGCACGGACCCGAACCCCCGAGGCACTCCGAGGGCAGGAGCTCCTCCTTCTTCTTGCGTGGGTCCTCGCGGGGCATCTCATCTTCTTCATCGTCTGAGCGCTCCACTGCTGCTGCGCGGTAGGCGCGCTCCAGTGCACAAATGTCATCCTTCTCGTAGCAAGGGATGGTGATGACGCCGCTGCTCCCTGGCATCTTGAGGACTTTGTATCCATGGTGGACCACTGCCATGAACTTGGCAAGCGTTGGGTACCCGATGATGGCGTTGTATGGCAGGTCGATGTGCGCGACGTCAAAGACAATGATCTCAGTGTGGTAGTTCTGGCGCACGCCGAAGGTGACGGGCAGATGCACTTGCCCAATGGGTACGGTGGATCCCTCTATTACCCCTGAGAAGGGCTTGGTCGGCATGAGATGCTCATACGGCAGCTGGAGTTTCTCAAAGGTCTCGACAGAGAGGACGTTGAGCCCCGCTCCACTGTCAATGAGGGTCTTGGTGACGAGGACGTTGCAGATGGCTGGGGTGCACATCATTGGGAGCTTGCGGGCCATGAACGAGCACCTGAGCTGGTCACTTGGGTTGAAGGCGATGGTGGTCTGGGACTAGTTGAGAGGCCGCATTGCTTCTGGCCTCGGGAGGGCGACATTCACCTCCCGGGCAAACTGTTTAAGGCGCGGTTGGAGGCTGGGGTCTGGGCGCAGCCCAGGATGGAAGCCACCGCTCTGGCCTCCTGGAAACCCGAGCCCCGTTGTCCTACCTGTCTTCATCCCTTCTCCTGGGTGGCGGAGGCAACGGGGGCAAGCCGGCCTCCCGAGGGCGAGCCTCACGAGGTTGGTCACGTCGCTGACCCTCCTGAGGGTTATCACGCCAGCGGTCCTCCTGAGACTGGCCACGCCAGGGGTCCTCCTAAGGCTATTCATGCCATCCCTGACGCGGCTCACGGTCATCCCAGCGGCCCCAATTGCGGCGTCCTCTGCACGCGGGGCTTCAATTGAACTGTCCGAGATGCCTGTTGAAGTGCTCCGCACAGACCAAACGGAGTTCTTGACACTCAAAGGTATCATGGCCGCTGGTGCCATGGAAGAAGCACGTTGGCCCCCCTTCGTACGGGTGCTCTCCCACCCCCCGGGACATGCTTCGCCTCAGCCTCGATGGCGAGCACCACCGGGGCCTTGCGCTTCACATCCTTGGCTTTGGTTTTCTTCTCTTCTGGGTCCACCGCCTCGGGCCCGAGGAGCGACAAGCGTCCTTTCTCGTCCTTGGTGCATTTTCTCGCCAATTTGAACATCTCCAGTGCGGAGCTCATTTCATCGTTCATGGCGAGCTCTTCCTTAATCTTGAGGACGGTGACTCCGTTGGAGAAGGCTGAGATGACGGCTTCGTCCGATGCCTTGGGGATCTTGAGGCGCATAACCGTGAAGCGATGTATGAACTTGTGCAGGGTCTCTCCCTCCTGCTACTTGATGCACCATAAGTCGTTCACAGTGGGGGCGCGGTCTCGGGTGCCCTGGAAGATGGCGATGAAGCGCTCGCGCAGGCCATCCCAAGAGGTGATAGACGCCTTTGGGAGGTTGAGGAGCCACGAGAGCGTGCTGCCCTTGAGAACCATTGGGAACCAACACGCCATGATTTGGCCGCCTCCTCCTACCGCCCTGATGCTCAGCGTGTAGAGTTACAGGAAGTCAACGGGTCTTGGGTGGCATCGTAACGCGGGGTATGTCGGGCTTGAACTTGCAAGGCCACGCAACAGGGTAGAGCTCGAGGGCGATGGCGAGGCACCCCACCGGTCCAACGGGTGCGATTTGCGCTGGAGCTGCTGGGTCTTGTCGATCCACAGGGTTTGCTTCAAGCAGGGCGGGCTCACGACGCGAGATTTGCAGCACCGGGGGCGCGCATGCATTAGCGCGGGGCCGGGGGATCATCTAGCAGCTTGCTTCATCTCCGGGTTCCGCCCTGGGTTCACGAGGCCGGGCGCGGGGTCACGCTTCCTGCTTGGGCTCTGGGTCCGCGGCACGCCGCGATAGTGGTGGTGGCGCGTCTTGTTCCTCGTTGTTCGCCAGGGATGGCTGGGGTCGGAGCGAGCCGGAGAGCGCCGCTGAGTCAGCGACAGCGCGATGTGCTCCTCGATGAGCTGGAGCCAGTCGTCGTCAGGAGCGGGCCGGTAACGGAGCAGCTCCGTGGCCATGGCAAGCGCGCGCCGGCCATGGGGCACCTCTACCCGGGCACGTGATGTCGATCCCGAAGGACTGACGAGCGACAGAGTGGCGGTGCGGCCGTCGACCGGCTCGGTCACCGGCTGGGAGGAGCCCTGTTCCTCTTGGACTTCTGGGCCGGTGGTGGCGTTAACCACGGGTGATGGTGACCGGCGCGCGCCGGCGGCACCGACGGACGCGGTCTCGGCGATGCAGGTGGCACGGCGTTCCGCGCGAACCCTGTAAGCGTCAGCCATCAGAGCCGTGGAGCTTGGTGGAGGCGGAGCTTGGAGGAAACCTCAACACGCCCCTACGTGGCACGCCAAATGTCAGATTTCCGGCTCCGCAAAACCCTAAGGATTCGAACAACGAAGGAATCACTCGATGGTGAGGGGAACACAGAACACAATAGTTTACCCAGGTTCGGGCCGTTGTGAAGCGTAAGACCCTACTCCTGCTTTTGGTGCATTGCCTCTCACGGAAGTTGATGGATGAAATAGTACAGTGCTCTCGGGCCTTCGGAGGCGAAGTGGCTAGGTGTGTTGTTCTAGGGTTTGAATGATCCGATGCCCTGCCAAGTATCCTCCCTTCTCTATTTATAGTGGAGGCATGGGTCCTATTCCCTTATCGCCTTGGCGGGAAGGGATCCCATAGTGTCCAATTTTGAAGGGGAACAAGGGAACATGCTCCCCTACCCAAAGGTGGTCTTTGCCTGCAAAGTACCTGTCTGCGCTGCAGAGACGGGCCCGTGGGTGACGATCGCCCTACTGGCGGTGTGACGCCCTCGATTTAATCGTACGCTAGTCATACATGCAAATGCGTACGATCAAACTCAAGGACTCACGTGAAGATATCACAACAGAACTCCAGACACAAATAAAACAATACAAGCTTCATATTACAAGCCAAGGGCCTCGAGGGCTAGAATACGGAAGCTCGATAAACACACGAGTCAGTGGAAAAAACAATATTTGAGTACAAATATAAAAAATGGGGTGCCTTAGAGAAGGCTAGCACAAAAGATACACGATCGAACGAGGCGAGGCCTCCTACCTGGGAGCCTCCTAACTACTCCTGGTCTTCAACGGCCTCCACGTAGTAGTAGGCACCGTCGGGGTAGCAGTCGTCATCGGCGGGATACTCCATCTCCTGGGCTCCATCATCTTGTCGCAGCAACGGATCAAGGGGCAAAGGGGGGAGCAAAGCAACGGGGAGTACTCATCCAAAGTACTCGCAAGATTTACATCAGAACTAAGATAAGTATGCATCAGTATCAAAGAAGGGGGGTTATATGTGGATTGACTACAGAATGCGAGAATAGAGAGAGAAAGGCCTAGTCCTATCGAAGACTAGCATCTTCAGGGTCTTGCAGCAATAGACGAGAGTAGAGCAAGGTAACACAATTAATAGTCACAATTAATAGAGCAAGGTAACACAATTAATAGACAAGAGTTGCAGCAATATTAGTATGAGGTCACACCAAGAGATCCTTCCTCGACTCCGTGCGAGGAAGTATTCCCAAGACAACAATTCCAGTTAAGTAACAGTTGTAATTGTATAAGATCAGGGCACAACTCCAAGTCGTCCTGTAACCGTATACACGGCTATTCGAATAGTTAATTTTCATCCCTGCAAGGGTGCACCAAGTTTCCCGTCACGCTCGATAACACTCTGGCCGAAAACACTTTTCTGGGTCATTCCCGGCATAAGAATATCGACACGTTGCAGCCCCACCTAAGCTCAACAGAGAGGCCAGCCCGCCGGTCTAACTCCTAAGCACAAAGGATTCGTGGGCCCACTTGCCCTCCGTGCTCCTGCACGATGCGTGGGTGGCCGAGGTCAGTCCTAGCACCCCTTAATCACAAGCGTAATGCATCTCAGGACCACTAGGGCGCGCGTCGCTCCATTGCTGACGTTTGAAGAGCTTCGGCTGATACCGCGACGTCGAGTACCCATAATCCTTCCCGAGTAGCCGGTTAGTGCGAAAAGGTCTCCGACCAACCGAGATCAAATACCCAAATCCATTATCATTTTAATTAAGCCATCGACACAAACACGCTGAAATCCACCCGCCTAACATCTATTCATCAACGATCCAAGCAACATGATTAAATAACTGTGTGGTAGAAACATCAGGGGGAATCTGAGGTATCACCCTCATTGGATTCTGAATGATGTAACCATCAAGGTGGACCTAGAGGAATCACCCTACAGGGTCCCACACTTGAGGGGTTGCACGACAGAGGCATCGACGGGAATGGTGAAAGAGGAATCACCCTCGATAACCATGACCGACTAGCTGTACTACAGAGATAACATCAGGAGTACTTCGCGAGGTGTCACCCTCGGTACCCGATATTATCTCTGTAGCGTCGCACAACTAAGGGGGTGTAAGTGTTGTGCCGGGTCTGGCTCGTCGATCAGGGGTCAAGTTTAGAAAACAAAGTGGGGCAACTGGACTACGGGGTCAGAGGGGAAGACAGCTCCACCTATACTAAGCAGATTAAAAGTACAGTACTTAAAGTAGCAGTTGATCAAAAATAGGCTATGCATCAGATGTAGGAGCTATCTACAACAGTAGAAAAATTCTAATGCAAGCATGAGGAAGAAAGAATAGGCGATATAAGAATGATCAAGGGGGGTCTGCGGCAAAGGGTTGGTCGGCATGGTCGTAGATGTACCCGGCAGCAGCGTCAGTCTCGGGTTCTATAGGTAAGAAGAGGGGGAGAAACAATAAATAATAGCAACAGGTGCAATGCTAAGCATCACATGGCAATATACAGGCTAGGCATGATCTAACACAGTAACATCCGTCTTCGACGGGTCGGGAAAATATCAGACGATATTTTCCGGGTCTTTGGCTACTACCGGTCAGACTGAAAATGATGGAAACTTCCATGTTTGCTATGCTAGGGACGCATGACACACGAATGGACCGCCTATCCGGGTTCGTTTCGTTCTGCTAATCAATTTTCATGTTGAAAACATTTTGATGTGACTTACGGTTTATTCAATATTAATTTTTAAAGTTTTATTCAAATAATTAGGAAATAAAAACAGAATTAATAATTATTTAAATACTATTATGACATTAGCATGATGTCATGCTCACATCAGCAGTTGACTGGTTAACTCACCACTCGGTCCTATGTGCCATAGACACAAATTTTTAATTAGGTTTAATTATTAATTAATCAGATTAATTTATTGGGGGACCCACATGTCATACTCTAATAGGATAATGTAATTATCCTAATTAACACATTATCTTAATTATCTATTCACTTAATTAATTAATATATCTAATTAATTAATTTATAAAAACATATATATTTTTTTATACTTATATTTCAATTATTATTTTACCACGGTTTGTCTGGAGCCTCCGTGTGAGTGGGAGTGGGGGGTGGCCCCACATGGCAATGGCTCAATGGCTACACAAACACAAAACAGAGATACGTCTATTTACAATCATTCATAAGCATAACGTATTTTCTTTCTTCTACATACAAGCATGCATATACAATACATACACGCATACATACATGACACATACATACGTACACACACGATACATAAATTTCCTTTCTTTTATTGTTTTATCTCTCTCTCACATCTCTCTACACATTTCTCTACTCACGTCTCTCTCAACAAATAGAGAGAGGAGGCAACCTCCACCTCCTCATACTGGAGCACAATGATGCCGGAACGAGGCGGTGATCGCCGGAACGGAACCGGAACGGGGGGAGGATAGGTGGCCGGGGCTCGGAGCTCTCCGGCGTTGCCGGGGATCCGGGCAGCAAGGCTCGGTGGATCCATTGAGGAGGAGGAGGGGGAAGCCAGTGGAGGAGGCCGATGTGGTGGTGGTGGCGCGGTTCCGGCGAGGAGGAGGCCGAGGTGGCAGCTCAGCATCGGAGCTGTCCGGGGCGACGTGGCGCCGACCCAAGGAGAAGGGAGGCGAGGGCCGGTGGGGCGGTGGCGATGTGGCGCCGGATAAGGAGGGGACGGCGCGGCCGCGGGGTGTGATGGGGGCGCGGGGAAGAGGAGGAGCGGTGGCGCGTGAGGGAGAGAGGCGCGGGGGTAGTAGAGGTCGTCGGGGGTGGCGGCGCCGTGGATGGGAGGCGGCAGCGGCGGAGCGACGGGGTCTGGCAGGGAGGGGAACGGGGCGACGGGGATATGGTGGCGCTGGGGCGTGTGGTTGGTGAGGGTCGCGCGGTAGGTGGGGATGAGGGCTGACGAGGGAGTAGGTGGGGGAGCGAGGGGGCTGCCCTCGTCTCCTTCTGTCGTCGGCAGGAAATTGGGAGGGAGGGTTTGGTGCTATAGTTGCCTCGGGTTAAATACCCCCAAGTGGAACGGGCCGGTGTGAGGTGGCCGGCTGGGCCGGTTTGGCCCAGTTGGGCTAGGGGCTTTTAATTTTTTTTAATTTTTTTCTAATATTTTCTGTTTTTAATTATATAGGGTTTTAATACTTTCGAAAATGCTCATTTCATTTCTATAAATTATTACGGAATATTTGTAACTCATCCCACATTTCCATTTTAACATTCGAAAACTTTTCTCGTTCGATTCATTATTTAAATTTGAATTTGACCCGATTTTGATTAACATGAGATCAACGATAAAAATTATGATGACATGGCATCATTAGCGCGGGATCACTGTAGCTTACTTACATTCATTACTGTAGCAAAAGTTGAGGATGTCACAACTCTCCCCTACTAACTAGAATTCTCGTCCCGAGAATTAAGAGGTAGAAGGAAAAAAGCTCTGGGTATTCATCACGAAGATGATCCTCGCGTTCCCAAGTGGCCTCATCTTCAAAATAATTTGACCACTGCACTTTAAGGAACTTGGTGACTTTGCGCCGAGTCTGACGTTCAGTCTGGTCGAGAATGCGGACCGGATGCTCTTTATAAGAGAGGTCTTGTTGTAGCGCAAGCATATCATGATCCACTACTCGAATAGGATCCTTGAAGCAGCGGCGGAGTTGAGAAACATGGAAGACATCATGAACGTGAGAAAGGTTCGCTGGCTGTTCCAATTGGTAAGCCACTCTTCCATGCCTTTCAAGAACAGTGAAAGGACCAATATAACGAGGAGCTAACTTGCCCTTGATCCCGAAACAATGTGCACCTCTCATTGGTGTGACACGAAGATAAGCCTTTTCGCCAGGTTGATAGACCATATGTTGATGATGACGGTCATACTGACTCTTCTGACGAGACTGAGCAGCCTTCAGATTCTCATGAACAATGCGGACTTCATCTTCGGCATGTTGAATAATATCCGGACTGAAGAGTGATCGTTCCCCAGTTTCTGACCAATTTAGAGGAGTTCGACACCTTCGTCCATACAATACTTCGAAAGGGGCCATCTTCAGACTAGCTTGATAGCTATTGTTGTAGGAGAACTCGGCATAGGGAGGGATTCCTCCCACTTCTTACTGAAAGAAATGACACAAGCTCGAAGCATGTCCTTGAGAATTTGGTTGACTCGTTCAACTTGTCCCTGGGATTGAGGATGAAATGCAGTGCTGAAGGACAGATGAGTCCCCATAGCCAATGAGTCCCCATAGCCTTCTGAAAACTTTCCCATAATTTTGAAGTGAACAATCTACCACGGTCCGAGCTGATTATCAATGGAATACCGTGAAGTGAAACAGTTTTTGACATATAAAGATTTCCCAGTTGACTAGCATTAATCATTTCTTTGACGGCCAGAAAATGTGCAACTTTGAACAGTCGGTCAATGACGACACGAATAGAATCATTATCTTTCTAAGATTTGGGAAAACCAGTGACAAAGTCCATTTCAACATGGTCCCATTTCCACTCAGGAATAGAGATAGGTTGCAGAGTTCCAGTAGGCTTTTGATGTTCTACTTTGATCTGCCGGCAAATATCACATTCTACCACATATCACGCAATGTCTTGTTTCATATTGGTCCACCAGAATCTTTGTCGGATGTCTTGTTACATCTTGGTACTACCCGGGTGAATAGACAATGGTGTGTGATGACCCACAAGCGTATGGGATCGCAGCAGTTTCGAGGGTAAAGTATTCGACCCAAATTTGTTGATTCGCCAAGACGGGAAGCGAAAGAATATTCTCTAGTATTAGCAGCTGAATGTGTTAGATTCAACCACACCTGAAAGATTAGTGTCCGCAAGCAAAGTATCAGTAGCAAAGTAGTATGATAGCAACGGTGCCAGAAACGATTTGTTGACAAGGCACACTATCCCTAACTGTTGTATCAATGCCGCCAATAAAGAGCACGTGAACGGGGAACTATTCTTCCCAGGCACCGACTCCAGAAAAGATCTTGCAACAAGTAACAGCAAAGTAGCAAGGAACAGCAGTAGCATCAGCAGCAGAGTAACAGCAGTAGCAACGGTAGCAACAAAGTGGCCCAATCCCTTTTGTAGCAAGGGACAAGCCTAGACAAAGTAACATAGCGAGAACCAGTAGTAAAAGACTCGTAGGCAGTGGATCGGTGATGGATGAGTGTGATGGATGTGATTCATCATGTAACAGCTACAACACGGAGAGATATTTAACTAGCTCCCATTCGTCAATCTAATGTAGGCATGTATTTCGTATGTAGTCATACGTGCTTAGGGAAAAGAACTTGCATGACATCTATTGTCCATCCCTCCCGTGGCAGCGGGGTCCTAATGGAAACTACGGGATATTAAGGTTCTACTTTTAATAAAGAACCGAACCAACGCATTAACACGTGGTGAATACATGTACTCCTCATACTATGGTCATCTCCGGGAGTGGTTCCGGCTATTGTCACTCCGGGGTTGCCGGGTCATAACACATAGTAGGTGACTACAACTTGCAAGATAGGATCTAAAACACACATATATTGGTGACAACATAATAGGTTCAGATCTGAAATCATGGCACTCGGGCCCTAGTGACAAGCATTAAGCATAGCCAAGTAGTAGCAACATCAATCTAGAACATAGTGGATACTAGGGATCAATCCCCGTCAAGAACTAACTTGATTACATGATAGATCTCATCCAACTCATCACCGTCCAGCAAGCCTACGATGAGAATACTCGCGAACGATGAAGAGCATCATGGAATTGTCGATGGAGAAAGGTTGATGATGACGATGGCGACGATTTCCCCTCTCCGGAGCCCGAAATGGACTCCGGATCTGCCCTCCAGATGATGAACAAGATGTGGCGGCGCCTCCGTATCGCAAAATGCGATGAAACCTTCTCTCTAATTTTTTTCCGGGCGAGACAGAAGATATAGAGCTGAGTTTGGGGGCGGTGGTGCCACGTGGGCCCACAAGCCTGCACGGCGCGGCCTAGGGGGTGGCTGCGGCCTGTGGGCTTGTGGCCCACTAGCATGCCCCCTCCGGTGGATCTTTACGCAGGTATTTTTCTTATATTCCAGAAAAAATCTCCATAAATTTTCAGGACGTTCCGAGAACTTCCATTTCTGCACAAAAACAACACCATGGCAATTCTGCTGAAAACAGCGTCAGTCCAGGTTAGTTCCATTCAAATCATGCAAATGAGAGTCCAAAACAAGGGCAAAAGAGTTCAAAAAAGGACATACGACGGAGACGTATCAGTGTGTCATGAGCTTCTTTCATCACCTCTCCATTCATTCTGAGATTTTCCTTCTTATTTGGGACGAATAGGCGACCCTTGAAGTACAAGGCACCATCTTCAACAACAGTAAAAAAATGAGGGTTTACCCTTCGCAATATAGCTCTTAATACTGTCGACATCATCGTCAAGGAATTGTAGATTCTTGATGGTGCCCACAAGATCTGGTTCAACAACCAGGTTACTAAGGGAACCCTGATTAACAACACGAAGGTTCATCTTTCGATACTCTTCAGGAGGGGGAACAAGGTAACCCTGAGGAACAATATGGAGGTTTAGCTTACGAAATTCCTCTTGCAGGCAATCATGAACCTTATGAACCTGGAGGTGGTTGCAGTATGACTTGTGACTCAAGGCATCAGCCATTATGTTAGCCTTGCCGGGGGTATATGATATACTACAGTCAAAATCAGCTATACGCTCCATCCATCTTTGTTGACGTAGATTCAGCTCCGGTTGAGTGAACAAGTACTTCAGACTTTGATGGTCGGTGTAGATTTCACAGCGATTACCGACAAGGTATCGTCGCCATTCTTTCAGTGCATGAATAACTGCGACAAGTTCGAGATCATGGACTGGGTAGTTCTCTTCATGAGCACGTAGCTGATGTGAGGCATAAGCAATCACTTTGCGATCCTGCATCAGGATACAGCCTAATCCTTGACAACAAGCGTCACAATATATGACGAAATCCCTTTTTGTATCCGGAGGAGCAAGCACTAGAGCGGATGTCAGTTTGTCCTTGAGTGCCTGGAAACTTTCCTAACATTTATCAGTCCACTCATACTTAACACCTTTGTGAAGCAGATTGGTTAAAGGCTTCGCAATCTTGGAGAAGTTCTCGACGAATCGACGGCAATAGCTGGCGAGTATGAGAAAACTTCTTACTTGCTTGACATTCTTCGGGGGATTCCAGTCAAGAATAGCTTGAATTCGTTCGGGGTTGACTGCAATACCATCCTTGGAAATCACATGACCAAGGTATGTCACTTCGTCCAGCCACAATTCACATTTGGAATACTTCGCATAGAGTTTATGCTCCCGAAGCTTATCCAGTACAAGACGAAGATGTTCGGCATGTTCTTCTTTATTCTTCGAAAATACCAGAATATCATCCAGATATACCACGACGAATTTGTCGAGGTAGTCCATGAATATATAATTCATCAATCGAGAGAAGGTTGCCGGTGCATTGGTTAAGCCGGAAGATATGACGGTGTACTCGTATGATCCATAACGAGTAACAAAGGCGGTCTTTGGAATATCCTCTTTGCGAACACGGATCTGGTGGTATCCCAACCTCAAGTTGAGCTTAAAGAAGACGGTGGAACCAACAAGTTGATCATACAGATCATTTATCCGAGGGAGAGGATATTGTTTTGAATAGTGGCCTGGTTGATAGGACGATAGTCTTGAACCAATCGATTTGTCCCATCCTTCTTCTTAACAAAGAGAGAAGGTCCTCCCCAAGCAGAGGAACTCGGACGAATGAAACCCAGACAAAGCGAGTTGTCAATTTCTTGCTTAAGTTCAAGAAGTTCATGTGGTGGCATTTTATAAGGACGCTTGGCGATAGGAGTGGTACCAGGTACCAAGTCAATGACAAACTCGACAGCTCGAGCAGGGGGAATCCCCGAAAGTTCTTCTGGAAAGACATCTTGGAATTCTCGGACCACTGGAATGTTTTCAATCCCTTCAAGAGGCGACGCATTTAATGCATTCAAGGCATATAGCCGTGATTCAGCATTTCGAACGAGACGAGCATGGTAGCTTATTAATTCATCTGAAGGGTGTAGGAGGTGGACGGGCTTGGTGGCACAAACGATCGATGTCGTATGAGCTTTCAACCAGTCCATCCCCAGTATGAGATCAATGTTGGATGACTTTAGTAGAATGGGGTTGGCAAGGAATTCTAATCCTTCAATTTCAACCGAAACATGGGGGCAAACCATAGAGGTTTGGCATTCGCCCCCGGGGGTGTTTACCACTATCGGGATGTTCATCTCTTCGCTCTAATGTCCTGCATGTATGCAAAATTTTCTGACATAAAGGAATGTGATGCTCCTGTATCAAACAATACAGAAGCAGGTACAGAGTTAACAAGAAGTGTACCCATCATGGTAGCAGGCTGGTCTTGAGCTTGACCCATCTCAATGTTGTTGGCCTGACCATGAACATAAGCAGGCTTGGCATTGTAGTTGCGGTACTGGTTGTTTCCACTGCTAGTTGAGGGAAGTGCCAGTTCATTCAGATTCTGTCTGCAGTCTCTAGCACGGTGACCTGCACGGCCACCCTTGAAGCACAGCCCGTCCTTAGGACGGGAAGGGGGAACTCGAGGCGGTGGAGCTGGAAGCCTCGGCTGCCTAGGTGGTGGAGGAGGCAGGCGAGGTGCATCATAGGACGGCCTCGGAGCAGGAGCACGTGCATGGTACATGTTGTTGGGAATCCAGATCTTCCGCTTCTGTGTAGATGTGACCGAAGATGAGCCCATGTCACAGTTGCGCTTGCTGCTATCCTTGTATTCCTGCAGACCAGCCTCAACCTCAGTAGCCTTGTTCACCAGGGTGGCGAAAGCAGCATAGTCCTGAACAAGGAGTGCCAGCTTGATATCAGGGTGAAGGCCCTCACGGAAGTTCTCCTGTCTGCGTGCATTAGTTGCAGTGTCTTCTTCAGCATAGTGAGATAAGTCCAGAAATTCCCGCTGATAAGCATCCACAGTCTTGTTGCCCTAGAGAAGGTTACGGAACTCACGCTTCTTCCGGTCCATGATTCCCTGAGGAATGTAGCGAGCATGAAAAGCAGCCTTGAACTCCGTCCAAGTGATGACAATTCCAACGTGCTGAGAGCGTCTGTGACTTTCCCACCATTGAGCAGCGGGACCCTTCAGGAATTAGGCGGCAAAGTTGACATAGCTCGCTAGGGGCAAATTGGAAGACTCCAGCTCATAAGCAATGTCATGGAGCGAGTCATCAGCATCAAGAGGCTGAGTTTAGCTGTTAGAGATCGCAGGGTTGAGGCGGCAGAAGTCTTGCAGTGTCACGCCTTGATGTTGCTTCATGTTCGGCCTTTGGAACTGATCCATGAGCCCTTGCATAAACTAGCGATTCAGTTCAAACTGTTGGATCATCCGCGCCATATACTGAGGAGGCGGGGGTGGTGCATCGTTGGCGGGGCCACGCGGGCGGCCAGCTGGTCTAACCATCCTGCTAAATATTTAACATGGGTAGTTTAGCTTAAAGTAATTGCAAAGGCATCACACACATTCATGAAGTAATCAAGAATGAAGAAAGGGAAATGTGATAGATACTTCATAGTAGTTGTGTTCGACATACAGACCCATACGTAAGTTCGATTACAGACCATCGATTACAAATTCGAAATTTGGCGATAACCTGGACCCATTAGACGACAACCTAGACTCACTAGGCGGCACGCAAGCACGCGGTGGAAGAGTACCACAATGAGACACAGCAATAAGGCTACATCAACGTCGGAGAGGATGAACAAATCCTGGTAGCTGGCGGTGATAGAAGGTAGGAACACGACCCTGCGTTGCGTGGTGACTCTGGTGAGGGTACCGCATCCACTCGAGGGGCTGCGGTCCAAGTGCAGGGGTTCTACCCCCAACATCAGTCCACTCAAGACCTGATGGTAGCTCTGTTCTGCTCGGCTCGCGGATGTGCAGAGGGGGAACCCTCGGGTGGTGTGCTGGCTACAACTCTATCAATGCGTCATAAAGACGAGCACGCGTAGCGTACAGCTCCACAGTCAGAGCTCGAAAAGCACGATCTAGTGCCTTAGTGTACTGCACAAGAACCCGCGCGTCATAGCGACGCGTCACGTAGGGGGCGCAGATAGCAACGTAGGACCGGTCGTTGCGCTCCCAAACGCTAGAAGTGTAGGCAGTGAGATCAGAGCCAGTCTCGTCACCAGCAGGAACATGCGGAATGTATCTGAAAGCACTCTCCTCCAGGTAAGGGTATGCTCCACGAAGACGGATGATAGCGATGTAGGCCGCATCATGGACGGCCATCTCAATCAACAACCCAATACCGCAGAAGACGTGACGCTTGAGGGTGGAGTCGCCCATCTGGTCGAATATGCGAACCTCAGCCTGGTAGTGGTACTGGTTGTACTCGTGGAAGTCCTCGTACATAGTGTACTCGGGGTACGAGCGATATCCCAGTCTGGCCAGGAGGTCGACCAAAATGGAAAGAAACCCAATCGTCTCAGTGGCCTGTGTCAGGCGCACGTGTCGTCTTGCGAGACTCATCTGAAAAGAAGATTTACGGATGTCAAATGACAACGTGTGTAACATATATTCATAAGAACAAGAGTAGATAGACAATTGCTCTGGGTTGATGTGATTACGAGAATCTAATGTTAGAGTTAGTAAAATCTTTAACCCGAAAGAGAAGAGAGAGTAGAGCCCACAGTATAGGAAAGGAGTAAAAGATACTAATACCACCAAATTGAGATATGGGCCCGTAAGCCACAACATCAGTGTTAGTAAAGTTTTTCAAACACTAGACTCAACTTCGGCCAAGGAGTTAGAAAGGGGGCTACCAACCGGCAGTGGGCTCTGATACCAACTTGTGATGCCCTCGACTTAATCGTACGCTAATCATACACGCAAATGCGTATGATCAAACTCAAGGACTCACGAGAAGATATCACAAAATAACTCTAGACATAAATAAAACAATACAAGCTTCATATTACAAGCCATGGGCCTCGAGGGCTAGAATACGGAAGCTCGATAAACACACGAGTCAGCGGAAGCAACAATATATGAGTACAGACATAAAACATGGGGTGCCTTAGAGAAGGCTAGCACAAAAGATACACGATTGAACGAGGCGAGGCCTCCTGCCTGGGACCCTCCTAACTACTCCTGGTCTTCAGCGGCCTCCACGTAGTAGTAGGAACCGTCGGGGTAGCAGTCGTCGTCGGAGGGATACTCCATGTCCTGGGCTCCATCATCTGGTCGTAGCAACGGATCAAGGGGCAAAGGGGGAGCAGAGCACGGTGAGTACTCATCCAAAGTACTCGCAAGACTTACATCAGAACTAAGCTAAGTATGCATCAGTATCAAAGAAGGGGGGATTATATGTGGACTGACTGCAGAATGCGAGAATAGAGAGAGAAAGGCCTAGTCCTATCGAATACTAGCATCTTCAGGGTCTTGCAACAATAGACGAGAGTAGAGCAAGGTAACACAATTAATAGTCATATTCTTGCAGCAGTATTAATATGAGGTCACGCCCAGAGATCCTTCCTCGACTCCCTGCGAGGAAGCAATCCCAGGGCAACAATTCCAGTTAAGTAAAAGTTGTAGTTGTATAAGATCAGGGCACAACTCCAAGTTGTCCTGTAACCATGGACACTTTTATCTGAATAGTTAATTTTCATCTCTGCAGGGCTGCACCAAGTTTCCCGTCACGCTCGATAACACTCTGGCCGGACACAATTTTCTGGGTCATGCCCGGCCTCGGAATATCGACACGTCGCAGCCCCACCTAAGCTTAGCAGAGAGGCCAGCCTGCCGGTCTAACTCCTAAGCACAAAGGGTTCATGGGCCCACTTGCCCTCCGCAATCCTGCACGGTGCCTGGGGGACCGAGGTCAGTCCTAGCACCCCTTAATCACAAGCGTGATGCATCTCGGGACCACTCGAGCGCGCGCCGCTCCATTGTTGACGTCTGAAGAGCTTGGCTGATACCGCGACGTCGAGTACCCATAATTCTTCCCGCGTAGCCGGTTAGTGCGAAAAGGTCTCCGACCAACCCATATCAAATACCCAAATCCATTATCATTTTAATTAAGCCATCGACGCAAACACGCGGGAATCCACCCGCCTAACATCTATTCATCAACGATCCCAATAACATGGTCAAGTAACTGTGTGGTAGAAACATCAGGGGGACTCCGAGGTATCACCCTCGTTGGATTCTGAACAATGTAACCATCAAGGTGGACCTAGAGGAATCACCCTCGAGGGTCCCACACTTGAGGGGTTGCACGATAGTGGCATCGTCGGGAATGGTGAAAGAGGAATCACCCTCGATAACCACAACCGACTAGTTGTACTACAGAGATATCATCAGGAGTACTTCACGAGGTGTCACCCTCAGTACCCGATATTATCTCTGTAGCGTCGCACAACTAAGGGGGTGTAAGTGTTGTGCCGGGTCTGGCTCGTCGATCAAGGGTCGAGATTTGAAAACAAAGAGGGGCAACTGGATTACGGGGTCAGAGGGGAAGACTGCTCCACCTATACTAAGCAAATTAAAAGTACAGTACTAAAAGTAGCATTTCATCAAAAACAGGCTATGCATCAGATATAGGAGTTATCTACAACAGTAGCAAAATTCTAATGCAAGCATGAGGAAGAAAGAATATGCGATATAGGAATGATCAAGGGGGGTTTTCTTGCCTTGTTGCTCTGCGGCAAAGGGCTGGTCAGCAGGGTCGTAGATGTACCCGGTAGCAGCGTCAGTCTCGGGGTCTACCGGTAAGAAGAGGGGGGAGAAACAATAAATAATAGCAACAGGTGCAACACTAAGCATGACATGGCAATATGCAGGCTAGGCATGAGCTAACGCAATAATATCCGTCTTAGACTGGTCGGGAAAATATCAGACGATATTTTCTGGGTCTTTGGCTACTACTGGTCATACTAAAAATAATGGAAAAGTTCCACGTTTGCTATGCTATGGACGCGTGCCACACGAATGAACCGCATATCCGGGTTCGTCTCGTTCTGCTGATCAACATTCAAGTTGAAAATATTTTGATCTCACTTACGATTTATTTAATATTAATTTTTAAAGTTTTATTCAAATAATTAGGAATTAAAAACAGATTTAATTAATTGTTTAAATACTATTATGACATCAGCATGATGTCATGCTGACATCAGCAATTGACTCGTCAACTAACCAGTGGGTCCTACGTGTCATAGTCACAAATTTTTAATTAGGTTTAATTATTAATTAATCAGATTAATTTAGTGGGGACCCACGTGTCATACTCTAATATGATAATTTAATTATCGTAATTAACACATTATCTTAAATTTCTATTTACTTAATTAACTAATTAATTAAATAATATATCTATTTATTTATTTATTTATTTTATTAATAAAAACATATATATATATATACTTATTTTGACTTATATTTTAATTATTATTTTAACAGGGTTTGTGTGGGGTCTCCCTGTCACTAGGAGTCGGGGGTTGGCCCCACATGGCAATGGCTCAATGGCTACACACACACAAAACACACACACATCTATGTACATTCATTCATAAACATAACATATTTTCTTTCTTCTACATACATGCATGCATACACAATACATACACACATACATACATGACACATACATACGTACATACATAAACACATGATACATACATTTTATTTCTTTTATTTTTTTATCTCTCTCACATCTCTTTGCACATCTCTCTCAACACACAGAGAGAAAGAGGAGGCAACCCCCACCTCCTCATACCGGAGCACAACGATGCCGGAACGAGACGGTGATCGTCGGAGCGGAACCGGAATGGGGGGAAGAGGATAGGTGGCCGAAGCCCGAAGCTCACCGGCGTTGCCGGGGATCGGGGCGGTGAGGCTCGATGGAGTCGTTGAGGAGAAGGACCGGGAAGCCTGTGGAGGAGGCCGATGCGATGGTGGTGGCGCGGTTCCGGCGAGGAGGAGGCCGAGGTGGTAGCTCGGCGTCTGGGCTGTCTGGGGCGAGGTGGCGCCGGCCTGAGGAGAAGAGAGGCCAGGTGGAGGATCCCAAGACGGGCGAGGGCCGGCGGGGCAGCGGCGATGTGGCGCCGGATGGGAAGGGGACGGCGCGACCGCGGGGTGAGATGGGGCGCGGGGAACAGGAGGAGCGGCGGCGCGTGAGGGAGAGAGGCGCGGGGGGAGGAGAGGTCGTCACGGGTGGAGGCGCCGTGGAGGGAAGGCGGAGGCGGCGGAGCGACGGGGTCTCGTAGGGAGGGGAGCGTGGCGACAGGGAGATGGTGGCGCTCGGGCGTGGGGTTGGTGAGGGTCGCGCGGTAGGTGGGTGAGGGCTGACGAGGGAGTAGGTGGGGGAGCGAGGGTGCTTCCCTCGTCTCCTTCTGGCGGCGGCAGAAAATGGGGAGGGAGGGTTCGGCGTTAGGGTTTCCTAGGGGTTAAATACCCCAAGGTGGAACGGGCCGGTGTGAGGTGACCGGCTGGGCCACTTTGGCCCAGTTGGGCCATGGGATTTAGGTTTTTTTTTTAAATCTCATAGTTTCTGTTTTAAATTATATGGGGTTTTAATACTTTTATAAATGCCCGTTTCATTTCTATATATTATTACGGAATATTTGTAACTCATCCGACATTTCCATTTTAACATTCGAAAACTTTTCTCGTTTCATTTATTTTTAAAATTTTAATTTGACTCGATTTCGATTAACATGAGATGAACGATAAAAATTACAATGATGTGGCATAATTAGCGCGGGATCTCTGTAGCTTAATTACATTCATTACTGTAGCAAAAGTTGAGGATGTCACACGCGGGCGGAGGTGGCTTTATTGCACGAGGAAGGAAACCTTTGGAAGATGACTTTGGAAACCCAGTACGCTCCCACCTTCTTTGCACCAAAGGGGAAACTGTCTCGTCCTACCATCTACTGCTTGCCCGTCCTTTCCTGGCATCACTCTTAACTCCTGAGGCCCGGCCTTGCCTCGGAATGTCCGCCGCTCCAGTGGGGTCCAGAGGTGGCCCCCTGCTGGTCTTGGCACTCCTCGTCCTCATGAGTCTTGGTCCCTTGCAAGGGTCATACTATGCATGGTGTCGGGTCCGCTGGTTTGTCCTGGTGAGGCGGGCCTGCCCTGGACCACACGCAAGCAGGTCTGGGTACCCCCATTCCCAGAACGCCGACAACCTCTACATCTACCTTCGGAATTAGTTATAAACCTTAATAATTGTTATTTAGTACCAGCTTTGAGCATTAACATTGTATCGGGATCTCGCTTGATGCAAGATGGCTACTCATTTAAATCTGAGAATAATGGTTTTTCTATTTATATGAGTGGTATGTTTTATGGTCATGCCCCGCTGGTAAATGGTTTATTCCTGATGAATTTGGATCGTGATGATACACATATTCATAGTGTGAGTACCAAAAGATGTAAGGTTGATAATGATAGTACCACATACATGTGGCACTGCCGCCTTGGTCATATCGGTGTAAACAGCATGAAGAAACTCCATACAAATGGACTTTTGGAGTCACTTGATTTTGAATCATTTGACACATGTGAACCGTGCCTCATGGGCAAGATGACCAAGACTCCGTTCTCCGAAACAATGGAGCGAGCAACAAACTTATTAGAAATAATACATACTGATGTATAAGGTACAATGAGCGTTGAAGCTTGCAGTGTCTATCCTTATGTTCTCACCCTCACTAGTGATTTGAGTAGATATGAGTATGTCTACTTAATGAAGCACAAGTCTGAAACCTTTAAAAAGTTCATGGAATTTCAGAGTGAAGTACGGAATCAACGTGACAAGAAAATAAAGTTTCTACGATCTGGTCATGGAGGAGAATATTTGAGTCATGAGTTTGGCACGCACCTAAGGAAATGTGGAATTGTTTCACAACTCACGTCGCCTGGCACACCGCAGCGTAACGGTGTGTGTGAACGTCGTAATCGCACTTTATTGGATATGGTGCGATCTATGATGTCTCTTACCGATTTACCGTTATCATTTCGAGGTTATGCATTGGAAACTGTCGCATTCACTTTAAATAGGGCACCGTCTAAATCCGTTGAGACGACACCGTATGAATTATGGTTTGGTAAGAAACTTAGGATGTCGTTTATGAAAGTTTGGGGTTGCGATGCTTATGTGAAGAAACTTCAACCAGAGAAGCTCGAACCTAAAGCGAAAAAATGTGTCTTCATAGGATAACCTAAGGAAACTATTGGGTACACCTTCTATCTTAGATACGAAGGAAAAATCTTTGTTGCAAAGAACGGATCATTTCTTAGAGAAAGAGTTTCTCTCGAAAGAAATAAGTGGGAGGAAAATAGAACTTGATGAGGTAATTGTACCTCCTCTCGAACCGAAGAGTAGAGCAGCACAAGAAAATGTTTCTGAGGTGCCTGCATCGGCTAGAGAAGAAGTTAATGATGATGATCATGAAACTTTGGATCAAGTTGCTATTGAACCTCGAAGGTCCACAAGGGTACGTTCCGCACCAGAGTGGTACGGCAACCCTGTCATGGAAATCATGTTGTTGGACAAGAATGAACTTCGAACTATGAAGAAGTGACGGCGGGCCCGGATTCCAACAAATGGCTTGAGGCCATGAAATCCGAGATAGAATCCATGTATGAGAACAAAGTATGGACTTTGGTGGACTTGCCCGATGATCGGCGAGCCATAGAAAATAAATGGATTTTTAAGAAGAAGACTCGCGTGGATGGTAATGTGACCATCTATAAGGCTCGCCTTGTCGCTAAGGGTTATCGCAAGTTTAAGGGGTTGACTACGATGAGACTCTCTCACCCGTAGCGATGCTGAAGTCCATCCGAATCATGTTAGGAATTGCGCATTTTATAATTATGAAATCTGGCAAGTGGATCTCAAAACGGCATTCCTGAATGGCTTTCTTAAGGAAGAATTGTATATGATACAGTCGGAAGGTTTTGTCGATCCTAGCAATGCTAACAAGATATGCAAGCTCCAGCGCTCCATCTATGGGTTGGTGCAAGCATCTCGGAGTTGGAACATTCGCTTTGATGAGGTGATCAAAGCATTTGGGTTTATATAGACTTATGGAGAAGCATGTATTTACAAGAAAGTGAGTGGGAGCTCTGTAGCATTCCTCATATTATATGTGGATGACATATTGTTGATGGGAAATGATATAGAACTATTGGAAAGCATCAAGGCCTATTTGAATAAGAGTTTTTCAATGAAGGGCCTTGGAGAAGCTGCTTCCATATTAGGCATAAAGATCTATAGAGATAGATCGAGGCGCCTCATAGGTCTTTCACAAAGCACATACCTTGACAAGATATTGAATAAGTTCAATATGGATAAGGCTAAGAAGGGGTTCTTACCTGTATTACAAGGTGTGAGGTTGAGTAAGACTTAGCGCCCGACCACGGCGGAAGATAGAGAAAAGATGAGTACCACCCCCTATGCTTCAGCCATAGGCTCTATCATGTATGCCATGCTGTGTACCAGACCTGATGTGAATCTTGCCATAAGTTTGGTAGGGAGGTACCAAAGTGATCCAGGAGTGGATAACTGGACAACGGTCAAGAATATCCTAAAGTACCTGAAAAGGACTAAAGATATGTTTCTCGTTTATGGAGGTGTCGAAGATCTCATTGTAAAGGGTTACGTTGATGCTAGCTTCGACACAGATCCAGATGACTCCGAGTAACAAACCGTATACGTGTATATTTTGAATAAGGGGGAAGTTAGCTGGTGTAGTTGCAAGCAAAAGGTCGTGGGGGCATCTACATGTGAAGCGTAGTACATAGCTGCTTCGGAAGCAGCACAAGAAGGAGTCCGGATGAAGGAGTTCATCACCGACCTAGGAGTGATTCCAAGTGCGTCGGGCCCGATGACTCTATTCTGTGACAACACTGGTGCTATTGCCATTGCAAAGGAGCCCAGGTTTCACAAGAAGACCAAGCACATCAAGCGCCGCTTCAACTCCATACATGGATACATCCAGGATGGAGATATAGATATTTCTAAAGTACATACGGATTTGAATGTCGCGGACCCGTTGACTAAACCTCTTCCACGAGCGAAACATGATCAGCACCAGAACTCTATGGGTGTTCGACTCATCACAATGTAACTAGATTATTGACTCTAGTGCAAGTGGGAGACTGTTGGAAATATGCCCTAGAGGCAATAATAAAGTGGTTATTAGTATTCCTAGTTCATGATAATTGTCTATTATTCATGCTATAATTGTATTAACCAGAAACCGTAATACATGTGTGAGTATATAGATCACAATGTGTCCCTAGTAAGCCTCTGGTTGGCTAGCTCGTTGATCAATAGATGATCATGGTTTCCTGATCATGGACATTGGATGTCATTGATAACGGTGTCACATCATTGGGGAATGATGTGATGGACAAGACCCAATCTTAAGCATAGCACTAGATCGTGTTGTTCGTTTGTTAAAGCTTTTCTAATGTCAAGTATCATTTCCTTGTACCATGAGATTGTGCGACTCTGGGATACCGTAGAAGTTCTTTGGGTGTACAAAACGTCACAACGTAATTGGGTGATTATAAAGGTGCACTACAGGTATATCGGAAAGTATCTGTTGGGTTGTACGAATCGAGACTGGGATTTGTCACTCCATGTAATGGAGAGGTATCTCTAGGCCCAATCGGTAATCCATCATCATACTGAGCTCAGTGTGACTAAGGAGTTAGTCACAGGATGATGTGTTACGGAACGAGTAAAGAGACTTGTTGGTAATGAGATTGAACAAGGTATAGGGATACCAACGATCGAATCTCGCGAAAGTATCATACCGGTAGACAAAGGGAATTGCATACGGGATTTATTGAATCCCCGACATCGTGTTTCATCCGATGAGATCATCGTGGAACATGTGGGAGCCAACATGGATATCCAGATTCCGCTATTGGTTATTGGCGGAGAGGTGTCTCGGTCATGTGTGCATGCTTCCTGAACCCGTAGGGTCTACACACTTAAGGTTCGATGATGCTAGGGTTATAGGGAAATAGTGTACGTGCTTAACGAAGGTTGTTCGGAGTCCCATATGAGATACCGGACATCACGAGGAGTTCGGGAATAGTCTGGAGGTCCCATATATAGGAAGTGAGAATTTGGTCACGGGAATTGTCTTGGGGGACACCGGTAATGTACCGGGACCATCGGAAGGGTTCCGGGGGTCCATCGGCATGGGCCACCAGCCCCAAGCTTCTACATGGGACAAGAGTGGGAGGGAACCAGCCCCTAAGTGGGCTGGTGCGCCTCCACAACTAACCCAAGGCATAGCAAGGGGTGGTGGGGGCAAACCCTAGGCGTGGGAGGCCACCTTGGGCATCAAGGCCCAACCCTAGGGCGCTACCACCACCTTGGCCGCCGCCCCAAGGCCATATAGGGCTGCCGCACCCTTTAGGGTGGGAAACCTTAAAGGTGGGCACCCTCCTCCCTCTCCTCCTATATATAGTGGGGGTTTTGGGAAGATTTGAGACAACAATTGCCTCTCTCTCGGCGCAGCCCTACACCTCCTCCTCCTCGTCCTCCTTAGTGCTTGGCGAAGCCCTGTCGGAGTTACCATGCAGCTCCACCGCACCCCGTTGTTGTGCTGCCGGAGCTCTCCCTCAACCTCTCCTCCCTCCATGCTAGATCAAGGCGTTGGAGACGTCACTAGGTTGCATGTGTGTTGAACGCGGAGGCACCAACGTTCGATGCATAGATCGGAATCCACCACGATCTGAATCACTGCAAGTTCGACTCCATCAACCGCATTCTAGCAACGCTTCCGCTTAGCGATCTTCAAAGGTATGAAGATGCTCTACCCCTTTGCTCGTTGTTGGTTTCTCAATAGATAGATCCTTGCATGACGTAGGAAAATTTTGAAATTACTATGATCCCCAACAATCTTGGGGACTAAACATACAACCAGGAGCAAGAGAAAGGAACCATTTCTTAGCCTTTCCTTTCTGTGAGAAAGGAAAAGGCTTAAGGATATAATAGTAGCGTATATTTTCATCATTGGTGAACAAGGCAACAATATCATTCAGTTTGATATGGTGTTCAACCAAAGTTTCATTTTCATATTCATGGAAAGGATCAGATTCTACTATAGGAATCGGTTCAT
Organism: Hordeum vulgare subsp. vulgare; assembly: GCF_904849725.1. Taxonomy (NCBI): domain Eukaryota; kingdom Viridiplantae; phylum Streptophyta; class Magnoliopsida; order Poales; family Poaceae; genus Hordeum; species Hordeum vulgare. The sequence goes on along the minus strand of NC_058522.1, from coordinate 101,834,487 downwards.
GGTCTATAGCAAATCCATAGTGCTTACGAGTGACAACTATAGGAGAATTTGCAAATTTAGGATCATGTTTCATTTTCTCCATCATAGATTTTTCTTTTAGTTTGCACTCTGGTCTCTTCACATCATCTATATTTTCACAATAAAGAAAATGCCTAGCTACCTCACCATCCATAACATAACATTCAGTTACATAAGGCAATTCATATATATTAGGAGGACGAGGTGTAATAGGTGATTCAAAGTTTTCATCAGTTTCAGCATTTTCAAGTTCGCTAGCTCTAGCAATATTAGCACCAAGTAATTCACTCAGTGGCACATTTCAATTTCAACATGTGTAGAGATAATATCATGATTAATTTCAGAAGTAGCATCATGAAGTTCATGTGACATATCAGGACGATCAACATGTGGTTGTGTAACAAGCTGATTCAAAACAGTAGGTGAATCAAAAGCAGAGCTAGATGGAACTTCCTTACCTGCTCTCGTAGGAGAGGGGCGGTCTTAGTTTGATTATCTTTCAAGTTCCTCATAGTGGCAATTAGATATCCTAGAGTGAACACAATAAATAAAGCTATGCTCAACGACAACGGCGATAGAAAAGGGTCTTGATAACCCACAAGTGTAGGGGATTGCGATAGTCCTCACGGGTAGTATTTCACCCTAATTTATTGATTCGACACAAGGGGAGCCAAAGAATATTTATTGACTGTAACAGTTGATTTGTCAATTCAACACACCTAGGATATCCATCCACAACAAGGATTTAGTAGCATCGTAAATGATAGTAGTAACACTAATAGTGATAGCAACAATTTTGTAACAATGGTAACTGTAGCAATTGAGTAGCAGGTGTGGCAAAAACATCTAAAGTAGTAACTTAGCAAGATTCACTATATGTAAAGCATGGGCACGTAGATCGGTGATGGATAATGATTTAGATGACATTGATCATGTAAAATTTACACACTAGGGCGACACAGAGCTCCAATTCATCAATATAATGTAGGCATGTATTCAGAGTATAGTCATACGTGCTTGTGATAAGAACTTGCATGACATATTTTGTCCTACCCTCCCATGGAAGCAGGGTCCTATTGGAAACTAAGGGATATTAAGACCTCCTTTTAATACAGAACCGGAACAAAGAATTAACACATGGTGAATACATGAACTCCTCAAACTACGACAAACATAGGAAAGAATCCCAATTATTTTCACCTTGGGGTATATGGATCAAGACACGTAATAGGTAACTATAACTTGCAAGATAGGATCCAAATCACTCTTATATTCATGAAAACATAATTGGTTCAGATCTGAAATCATGGCACTCGGGCCCTAGTGACAAGCATTAAGCATAGAAAAGACATAGTAACGTAAATCTCACAACATAGTGGATACTAGGGATCAAGCCTATCAAACATAACTCGATTACACGATATATATCATCCAATCCCACAACCGTCCAGCAAGCCTACAAAGGAATTACTCACTCCTGGTGGTGAGCATCATGGCCGTGTCGATGGAGAAGGGTTGTTGATGATGACAGTGACGAATCCCCCTCTACGCAACCCCGAACGGACTCCAGATCAGCCCTCGAGAGGAAGAACAGGAGGTGGCGGCCGCTCTGTCTCGTGAAACGCGATGAAAACTTCCCTCTATTTTTTTCGAAGATGTGATTTTATAGAATTGGAATTAGGGTCGGAGGAAGCCCACAAGCCATCAGGGCACGACCTAGGGGGCGCCCTGTTAGCTTGTGGCCCCCTGGCGGCATTTATCCGACACATCTTCGCTCCATAGTTCACCATAAATCCCAAAAATAATTAACAAAAAGTTTCTTTCGATTCCGAGAACTTTAACTTCTATGCAAAAAATAACACCAAGGTAATTCTGCCGAAAACAGCGTCAGTACGGGTTAGTTTCATTCAAATCATGCAAATTAGAGGTCAAAACCAGGGAAACATTGTTTGGAGAAGTAGATACGTTGGAGACGTATTACCAACCACAAGATTCTCAATCCCTAGAAGAGCTCCCTCCAAGAACACAACACCACCGTGTGCTGGCCCCGCGGTGGTCACCAACTATCATGGTTTTTTCACGGCAGATGTCCTCATGAGGGAACTTAGGTGTGAGGGCATCGCAACTAGGTTGTAGCTTCTATGGGGTTGGTCGGAATCGAGAGACGCGAGTTTTACCCACATTCGGCCCCTCACGATGGAGGTAAAAGACTACATCCTGCTTGATTGCTATTGATCATGACGATCTCAATTAGAAGGGTGTTATTTCGATACCTCTAGTCTCAGGGGATTCTAACTTGTCTGTCTCTAATGACTTATGTGGAACATGTCATTTAGATGACCAAAGAGCCCTCTTCATATAATAGCAGGGTCCCTCGGGTTTACAATATGTTTTCGGGCTCTACCCGTAGCTGGAGTCCTACTATAAGTCTTATAACCTTCCGTGTTTTCCAAGTTAGGTGGACTCCTTCCTTTATTGGGACTCCCATAAGCCGTCAGTCGTACTGTATGATACGTCTCCAACGTATCGATAATTTGTGAAGTATTCATGCCATGGTTGCCTATGTTTACAATACTTTCATATGGTTTTGCAGCACTTTATATGATTTATTTAGAACTAACCTGGAGTAACGTTGTTTTCAGCAGATTTACAGTGGTGTTGTTTTTTGTGAAGAAATAAAAGTTCTCAGAATTGGACGAAACTTTTTGATGATTTTTTTTGCAAGAAAAGAAATATAGTGGAGCAAAGAAGCGCCAGAGAGGGGGTGGTGCTCACCAAACACCAGCGCGCACGAGCCCCCTAGCACGGGTTGATATCCAGTGGGCACCTCGTGGCCCATTCTGGCGTGATTACAATGCCAAAAATTCCTATAAATACAAAAACCTCCAAAAATAACCCTAGATGAGATGTTCCACCGCCGCAAGCCTGTGTAGCCACGAAAAACCAATCGGGAGCCTATTCTGACGCCCTGTCGGAGGGGTAGATCATCTCCGATGGCCATCTTCATCATCCCGGCGGAGGCCATGACGAGGAAGGAGTAGTCCACCCTCGGGGATGAGGGTTTGTTCCAGTAGCTATGTGTTTAATATCTCTCTATCTCCCTCTCTCTCTCTCTTTCTCTCGTGTTCTTGAGATGTCATGATCTTGATATATCATAGGCCTTATTAATATAGTTGGATCATATGGTGTTCGTCCCATGCTATTGTGTGATGAATTGAATCTTTCACTTTAAGTTCTTGTTAGGTTGGATTGAATAATCACGTTTGAGAGCACATGATATATATCTTGCATACAGATACCCATAGCAACATTGGGGTATTCAAGTGATTCACTTGATATATGTTGTGGCATCAACTCGCGGATTCCCGAGGTGACATTGGGGTAATCTAGGCATAGGGGTTGATTGAATGTTTTCATACTATGTTCTCCAATAGAAATCTTGGTGTGCTCCTTGAAGTTCCTTGTGATGGATTGAGTAGTATGAATCTGAATTTGTTATGTTGTTCTTTTAGTACGAACTCTTGATAGATCGATCGGAAAGGATAACTTGTGATCTTAGTAAGAACTCTTGGAAAGATCGATCGGAAAGAATAAATTTGAGGTGGTTTTGTACCCTACAAACAATTTCTTCTTATGTTCTCCCCTACATAGGAACTTTGGAGTGATTCTTCACCGCACGTTGAGGGATTGTTATGTGATCCAATTATATTAGCATTCTTGAGAGATCGCACTAGTGAAAGTACGAACCCTAGGCATCATTTTGAAGCCTTGCAGTACCGTTTATGTTTACTTTTGTTACTTGCTAGCTTTCTGTTTTTATATTGTCATATTACAAAAAAAACTATATCTACCATCATTACTACACTTGTATCACCATCTCTTCACCGAACTAGGGCACATATACAAATTAGCATTGTATTGGGTGTGTTGGGGACACAAGAGACTTTCTATTATTTGGTTTTAAGGTTGTTTGAGAGAGACCATATTCATCCTATGCCTATCACGGATTGACAAACCTTAGGTCATCCAATTCACAGGAATTTTATACTGTCCTACAAACTCTGCGCTTGGAGGCCCAACACGAGTCTACAGGAACACGTTATGTAGTAGACATTAAGCTATTTTCTGACGCCGTTTCCCGGGACGTGAGTGCTTGACGGTATATCTTTAGATCTTGCAATTGAATCCTTCAGTTTCTTGTTTTATCACTAGTTTGCTATATAAAAATAAAATTACAAAAAATAGAATTAAGATGGTATCATATTGTTCATCTCTATCATGTCTTTCTTGAAAATGATGGAAAGGAAAATTGTGCTCAATTGCTAGAGGAACAATGTATGAAAATGTTTAATGTGAATTCCTTGATTGGTGAGCATTATAGTAATATTGTTAGTATGAATTATCTGAATATCCATGATGATAATGATATGCAAAGCCACAAGTTTGGGGTTCTATGTTTGATCAAGATGATATTTTTAGTCCCCCAAGTATTGATGAGCAAATTTATTATGATGAAAGCATGCCTCCTTTATATGATGATTATATTAGTAAAAGTGGGTTTGGAAGAGTGTCGACTTTATATAATAATTACCCCATAATTTTGGAGGGTGTTGAATCTTATTATAATGATACAAGTGGATTTGGAAAGGTCATGACTTTATTTAGTAATGATTCCACCATTTCGGAAGAGGTTTCAATTGACTATGATGAGAACAAAGTTGCTACTTATAATGATTTATTGTGATGATACTGTCACATCCCTGACACCTTAATCAAGTTAGCATTGTGCTCATATCTTCTTTGCATTGCATCTAGGAAATTTTTAACAAGAAAAAAGTAAGTGGTGAAGGAAAACTCAAAAACCCTAGCCACTTGTCAAATTAAAGGAAATTTCAAACTAGTTAAAATCAATGAACCCAAAATGGCCTCAAGAAAAGTTCAACTTTTCTGATAAATCATGGAAGCAAATAAGCAATGAGGAAAACCATTTTCATAACACTTTTGGCATTTCAAATAAATGCAAAAAGCTACTGGTTTCAAGTTTAAAAATTTGAATTCAAAAACTTCAAGTTTTCAAAAATGTTGAAAACTTCACGAGTGGTTGGATATATTCCAACTAATATTCTGGTGTGTTCAAAATATTTTTATAAACTATTTTGGAGCTGAAATAAAAAGCAACCAAAATAGTTAGCAAATCAGAAAAACAAAACAGAAAGAAAATAGAAAGAAAGGGGAAAAACCCTACCTGTCGCCCTGAGGAGGCCCAGCCCACCATGGGCAAGGGCGTCTTCCTCCTCCTGCCTTCCTGCAGAGGAGCGAATGCCCACGGCGGCTCCTCCACCTTCTGCTTCGCCGTGGCACGCCCCGGTGCTCCCCAGGACAGGGCGACAGCAGGGATATCCACCCCGAGCCGGTCTCTATCCGTTCCCGTGCTCTAGTTTCCCCCTCCTCTCGGGATCTCTCCTCCTTCCTTCTGCCGCCATTGCCAAGAGCTCGAGCTCGAGCCATCGTGCCTCTAGCCACAGGACCATCCTCCCGAGTAGTCCAGTAGCTCCGCCTCGACGAGCTGGTTCTCTCTGCAAAGGCCGAAGACTCCCCGAGCCCTGCAACGTCCCCAACGCCATTGTCTTCAACCTTCGGTCGCCGGCAAATCAACGGTGAAACACCGGCTACAGCCCCTCCCTGAGTAGTCTGAGCCTAGCTTCACCTCCACCGTGAGCCTGCGATCATTTCCCCTCTTTTTTTCCTCGGATCCGTGCCCTCTACCCACTGGACCATCAAGCCCGAACTCCGGCAGCCGCCTCGGCTCGTCGCCGGCTTGCTCCGGCCACCTATAGCCCTCCCTGAGGCCAGTGCTGGATGAGGTCGAGCCTCGGGATCATCCCAGTGCTCTCGGCAACCTTTTCCGAGCACCACAGCACGATATAGCGTGTCTCCGGTGAGGTTCTGCCGCGGATCTGGTCGCCGTCGGTCAGGCTCCGGCGGGGAACGACGTGGCCTGCTTAACCCCAGTAATTTAACCCTAATTGCTCGCTGACAGTGGGCCCAAGGCCAAGTCAAACCCACTTAGGGACTGGTCAGCGCGAGATTAGTTCGTGAGACGCTGACCAGTGGGTCCCCCTGTCAGGTGTGACCTGATCAGGTCAGTTGACCTGCTGACGCCATGATGATGTGGTGATGACGCAATAAGTGAATTTCTGATTTAAAAGAATTCCAGAAAAATGCCAAAACTTCTCAAATTCATAGAAATTAATCTGTAACTCCAATGAAAATAATTTATATATGAAAAAGTATCAGAAAAATTCAAGGAATCTGAATATGTCATTTTCAGACATGATTGAAAATGTTACTGAACCCAAACATGTAGATTAATGAATAAGTTAATTCTTATAAATACTTTGGAGATGGAATTTGGGAAATAATTAAATTTCACTACAAATGATATGATCAAACACTGTCCAAATCACAAACCAGCAACCTAACATGTCATTCCATGCATCATAAAAGCAAGTTGATCTGAGCATGAGGTCGAATCAATTAAAATGGTATCCGAGAATACCTCGTTTCAAGTGATATTTGAATTTGATTCAAATCAACTTCAAACCTAATACATGTTAGCTATAATAGTATACCACCTTGCATCCTCATGCCATGCTCATGCATCATCTTGTTGCACATGATTGTTATTGATTGTTGTCATTTCTTTCGGTAGGCTCCGCTCCCCCGGATTCCACCGAATATCCGTCTGACGGATATTGTCACTCCTCTGAGCAACAAGGCAAGCAACCATTTTGATCATCCCGATAAATCCCATGTTCTTGCTCCTGCACTTACTTATTGCATTAGGATCAAATGCTTCAAATGCTTTTGCCACGTTAGTTGAACCCACTTCCTTTGCATGACCTATCCTTGTCGCAGTAAATAGCTGAACCTTGCAACCTAGCATACCTGGTAGTTGCTTGAGCCATGGTGTGCCTTATCCTGCTATGCATGCTATGCTTAGAGTTGTGTATGGTCTGTCATTTGGGAGATGAGCAGAATTGTGAGAATGTGTTCGGTAAGCAAAGGTTGTGTGTTGAACCTGATTCGGTAAAGGTACCGGTGAAAGGCTGCGTAGGAGTACATGGCGGGTTGTTTCATTGGAACCGTCCTTAGGAACTGAGTTCCGTGTATGTAATCCAAGACGAGATACTACCACATGCTGGGCCCTGAAATATGACCCCGCTCGACTTATTAATCGCTTAGTACTCGGTCCAGGAGTTGCAAGTAGTTTCTGGTGTTTATAGTCATGCTGGAGGCCGTGCATGGTGCTGACCTGAGAGGTGGGCTATGATGCGGTAGGAAGTTGCACGGTGTACAAAGTAGCACCCGGATGGCGGGCTTGGTAACCCTGCGCACATCGTTTGGGGCGGTGGCGGAAACCTCGGCCGGACTTCCGTGCGGGTTACCCTCAGATAGGCGATAGACCTCGACTAGGTACTAATGTGGTTAACGGTCGTGGTCGACTCCCTCGCTGGGCTTCCGCTTGAAGGTTGCCGAGGTGCATGACGTGCACATGGCGATAAGTGGCGAGAGCATGTGTGACGAAGTACACCCCTGCAGGGTTATGATCTATTCGAATAGCCGCGTCCGCGGATATGGACTACTTGGAGACATATGTTGTTCACAGATAACTTCAATGGCTACTCATAAAATTGTCAAGATAAGCGTGAGTGTCGTGGACGGCATTTCCGTATGGAGACGGAATGATTCCACGATAGAGTATTGATGTGGTGTTAGTGAACTCGTGTGCGAGAAATCAAGTTGTCAAAATTATTTAAAAATGCAAGTTGTCTAGCCACGAGTCAAATGCTGGCTTTCCGCATGAAACCCCACAATACCTTATTGATACATTGCATGAGTAGATAGTTATCCTAAAGTCTCTGAGTACCTCCGTACTCATGTTTGCTTAATAAATGTTGCAGAGGTTGCTAATGACCCTAATGGAGGGTTCTTCATAGACATAGACGATGACGAGTAGCTGGTGTCCCAGCTACGATCTGGCCCTAGGTTGGGTCTGTAGTATAGTCAGGCCATGTGCCTTCTAGTTTCACCTGTCTGTACTCAGACAGTTTTAAACACTTCCACTGGCTTGTAACTGAATGACTGCTATTATGGGTCGTGAGACCCTTACTGTGTAATATTATGTGTGTGGCTTTTCCGAGCCTCTTAAATAAAGCTTGTATGTTTATGGTTATGTTGTGATGCCATCGATGTATCTATACATATCGGTATGCCATGCGTACGTGTGTCGTACTTGATATGTATGGGGTTCGATTACCAAGCCGTAAACTTTAGTAGCACTCCTTACAGGGAAATGCCCCTTTGTGATCCAACGAGCCATGGTAGCTCGCTACTGCTCCGAACACATTGGTTGACCGGCGTGTGTCCTTCTTAGCTGTTGTGTCTGTCCCCTTTGGGGAAAGTCACGCGAGGTAATGGAGTCCTTGTAGCTTGCTACGACTCGTCTACATTCGCTGGTGACCGACACCTGCTTTGCTGGGTCATGTATGCCTGTCCTTGTGTGGTACTGCCACTTTGGTTTATGACTAGACATGTCGATCCGGGTTCTTTGTCATTGGAATACTAGCAACACAATTGCATACGTGAGTCAAAAGGCGCAAACGGTCCCGGCTAAGGTAAGGCTGCAGCCGTGGGGTTAACCGTGCGTGAGACCGCAAAGGGATGCGATGTGTTACAAGCTGGATTCCTATGGCTTAGGATCGGGGTCCCGACAGATACTTATCTTATAAAAAGTGGTGACAAATATTTTCATAATTTTGAATATCCTTTTAGTGAACATTACTCTTTTAATGTGGAAACAATTTATGGTATTTGAGTTTCATATGGTACTCCCACTTTTATTAATGAGAAGAAATTTGCTTATGTGGAGAGTAATAAAAATTCTGTACTTGTGCATATGAAAAAAATTATGTATGTGATAGTTATATTGTTGAATTCATTCATGATGCTACTGAAAACTATTATGAGGGAGGAACATATGCTTATAGGAATTGTAATAATATCAAGTTTCCTCCCAATGTGTTCAAAGTTTTGAAGTCATGCTTGTTTTGCCGTCCTATGCAAGTTAATTATTTCTCCCATAAATTGTTTTTATCACAAAATTCCTATGCATAGAAAGTGGGTTAGACTTAAATGTGATTTTCATATGCTTCATGATTCTCCATTGTGTTTCAATTCATTACTTTTATGTGAACATCATTGAAATCATCATGCCTAGCTAAAAGGCATTAAAGAAAAGTGCTTGTAGGCAGAAACCCCAATATTTAACCTTTATGTTTTGAGTGTTGACATGATTAAGATACTGTATTAATAATGTTTTATATCTTTTATTTCAACAAAGTGCCAAAACATAATACAGTAAAGCCTCTGGGATAGTGTGGATACTTGCTTATTTGATTGTGTGCAAAAACAAAAACTTTTACAATCAGTGCAAAATTTCCCTGATTTGACTAGAGAGTCAAAAATTTCTGAAATTCTTACACAGTTTTAGTATGCAAATTCTCTGTGATGTCCTAATTTCTCAGAGTTATTAGAGTCAAGGAAGTATGGGTTTAATGCAGATCTTCACAGACTGTTCTATTTTTTACAGATTCTGTTTGGCATGCATAGTTTGCTTTTTTTAGTGTATCCATAACTTATATTGAGTGATATAAGTTATGTAAATGACATAATACAATGGGAATCATGTGATAAAAATATGAATCTTGTATTGTCATTACCTAAGTGAATGATCTATATTTATCATACTGACCCATCTCACAAAGTTTCGTTAAGTTTTGTGTGATTGAAGTTTTCAAGTTTTGGGTGAGATGCCAATATGGAGAGAATAAGGATCAGCAAGAACCTATGCTTGGGGATGCCCAAGGCACCGTAATATCCAAGGAACACTCAAGCGTCTAAGCTTGGGGATGCCCCGGAAGGCATCCCCTCTTTCGTCTTCAACATTATCGGTATATCTTACTTGGAGCTATATTTTTGTTCATCACATGATATGTGTTTTCATTCGAGCATAATTTTATTTTTTGTTTTCTATTATATGTTATTTATAATCTTTTTCCATAAAAATTTCCAAGAATTGCCTTTAGAATGCTGGAATTGCATGTGTGATGTGTGATGTACAAAAACAGAAACATATGCTATAGTATATGAATTATCGTATTTTCATGGAACGTGGAAAGTTTTTGAAATTTTTACATAGTACGGTCATACAAATGTTTTATCACTTCCTAAATTGCTAGAATTTTTGGAGATATAGAATTACACTTTTTAAATAAATTGCTAAAGACTGTTCTGTTTGGACAGATTGTTGTCATAGTTTTGTTATCTACTTATCCTAGAGTTTTTTCATGGGTTATATTTGTAGATATAAATTGTGAAAATGATAGTATACAGTACCTACCGTTTGAAAATTATTATGAAACTTTTCTTGTCAGTACATGAAGTGTTGATTTACTTTTATGTGTACTAACCTATCTCATGAGTTCTTTACAAGTTTTGTGTGGATGCAGTTTTTGGGACTTAGGTGAAACCGGGATATGAGAGGATTGAACGAGATACAAAAGCTCAAGATTAGGGATACCCAAGGCATACGAAGTAAATATTTCAACAAGTCTCAATCATCTAATCTTGGGTGATAGGGGTGTGGGTGTCCCGATCTTTCGATGAGATGGTGGCTATCGATTTAGTGGACATGACTTTGACGATCCGACTACAAATGTGCACGACGTTGCGCCTTAGCAATCGCTAAACCAATCTCCAAGAGGTTATTGACCACGCTGGAGCACGATCAACCTGACCGCGAAGGTCTATTCCTGCAAGCAATCAGATAACAAGCAAGAATATGATATTGCAATCTGAATATTGTGAATATAGATGAAGTATTGATAAGGGTGGGGATCCAAAACCGGTCTTAGTCTGGTCGTTGGACACAAATGAAGTACACGAAGTTGCAATGGCTAACTTTTAACTAAACAAATCCCAACCAAAAAGCTACTAGGTTGATCTACTTATATAGGACCAAGGGGTGGCGGCCAAGGAGGTGGGAGGACATCCCAAGGCAGCCTAAAACTAACCGTAGGTCGTACAAGGCCTATGGGCCCAAGTGGAGGTGCTGCAACACCTTTGGACTTGTTGTTTGACTCGGATTCTGGTGCAACGTCATATTTTTGGTCGATATATCCATGCTCTAAATGACTTTGAAGGTTATTCCAATTGGGCTCGAAAGCCTATAAAATCTACTTTGCAGCCCAAAAAGAATCACACAATTCGGAGTGCGGATGAAAAAGTTGAATGTGTTTTAGTACACGTATGTTTGTGCAGTCCGAATCTGAGTCCAGAACGTGAAACACTTGGACTCTATCTTCTCTTGGGCTAAAAGCGACGTGAGAGAACTTCTTGAATAGCAACTAATTGTTTCCTTTGACATGAGAGGACCTCCTGAATAGCATCGAATGATTTCCTATTTGTTGGGGAACGTCGCATGGGAAACAAAAATTTTCCTACGCGCACGAAGACCTATCATGGTGATGTCCATCTACGAGAGGGGATGAGTGATCTACGTACCCTTGTAGATCGTACAGCAGAAGCGTTTAGAGAACGCGGTTGATGTAGTGGAACGTCCTCACGTCCCTTGATCCGCCCCGCGAACAATTCCCGCGATCAGTCCCACGATCTAGTACCGAACAGACGGCACCTCCGCGTTCAGCACACGTACAGCTCGACGATGATCTCGGCCTTCTTGATCCAGCAAGAGAGACGGAGAGGTAGAAGAGTTCTGCGGCAGCGTGACGGCGCTCCGGAGGTTGGTGATGATCTCGTCTCAGCAGGGCTCCGCCCGAGCTCCGCAGAAACGCGATCTAGAGGAAAAACTATGGAGGTATGTGGTCGGGCAGCCGTGAGAAAGTCGTCTCAAATCTGCCCTAAAAGCCCCATATATATAGGAGGAGGGAGGGGGACCTTGCCTTGGGGTCCAAGGGATCCCCAAGGGGTCGGCCGAGCCAGGGGGGAGGACTCTCCCCCCCCAAACCGAGTCCTACTTGGTTTGGTGGGAGGGAGTCCTTCCCCCTTCCCACTTCTCCCCTTTTTTTTTCTTTCCTTTGATTTTTTCTCTCTTGGCGCATAGGGGATTGGTGGGCTGTCCCACCAGCCCACTAAGGGCTGGTGTGACCCCCCAAATGCCTATGGGCTTCCCCGGAGTGGGTTGCCCCCTCCGGTGAACTCCCGGAACCCATTCGTCATTCCCGGTACATTCCCGGTAACTCCGAAAACCTTCCGGTAATCAAATGAGGTCATCCTATATATCAATCTTCGTTTCCGGACCATTCCGAAAACCCTCGTGACGTCCGTGATCTCATCCGGGACTCCGAACAACATTCGGTAACCAACCATATAACTCAAATACGCATAAAACAACGTCGAACCTTAAGTGTGCAGACCCTACGGGTTCGAGAACTATGCAGACATGACCCGAGAGACTCCTCGGTCAATATCCAATAGTGGGACCTGGATGCCCATATTGGATCCTACATATTCTACGAAGATCTTATCGTTTGAACCTCAGTGCCAAGGATTTGTATAATCCCGTATATCATTCCCTTTGTCCTTCGATATGTTACTTGCCCGAGATTCGATCGTCAGTATCCGCATACCTATTTCAATCTCGTTTACCGGCAAGTCTCTTTACTCGTTCCGTAATACAAGATCCCGTAACTTACACTAAGTTACATTGCTTGCAAGGCTTGTGTGTGATGTTGTATTACCGAGTGGGCCCCGAGATACCTCTTCGTCACACGGAGTGACAAATCCCAGTCTTGATCCATACTAACTCAACTAACACCTTCGGAGATACCTGTAGAGCATCTTTATAGTCACCCAGTTACGTTGCGACGTTTGATACACACAAAGCATTCCTCCGGTGTCAGTGAGTTATATGATCTCATGGTCATAGGAATAAATACTTGACACGCAGAAAACAGTAGCAACAAAATGACACGATCAACATGCTACGTCTATTAGTTTGGGTCTAGTCCATCACGTGATTCTCCTAATGACGTGATCCAGTTATCAAGCAACAACACCTTGTTCATAATCAGAAGACACTGATTATCATCGATCAACTGGCTAGCCAACTAGAGGCATGCTAGGGACGGTGTTTTGTCTATGTATCCACACATGTAAATGAGTCTTCATTCAATACAATTATAGCATGGATAATAAACTATTATCTTGATACAGGAATTATAATAATAACTATACATTTATTATTGCCTCTAGGGCATAATTCCAACAGTCTCCCACTTGCACTAGAGTCAATAATCCAGCCCCCACATCACCATGTGAATTACATTGTAATAAATCTAACACCCATACAGTTCTGGTGTCGATCATGTTTTGGCCGTGGAAGAGGTTTAGTCAGCGGGTCTGCTACATTCAGATCCGTGTGCACTTTGCATATATTTACGTCCTCCTCCTTGACGTAGTCGCAGATGAGGTTGAAGCGTCGTTTGATATGTCTGGTCTTCTTGTGAAACCTTGGTTCCTTTGCTAAGGCAATGGCACCAGTGTTGTAACAGAACAAGGTTATTGGATCCAGTGCACTTGGCACCACTCCAAGATCCGTCATGAACTGCTTCATCCAGACACCCTCCTTAGCCGCCTCCGAGGCAGCCATGTACTCCGCTTCACATGTAGAATCTGCTACGACGCTTTGCTTGGAACTGCACCAGCTTACTGCACCCCCATTAAGAATAAATACGTATCCGGTTTGCGACTTAGAGTCGTCCGGATCTGTGTCAAAGCTTGCATCGACGTAACCTTTTACGGCGAGCTCTTCGTCACCTCCATACAAGAGAAACATCTCCTTAGTCCTTTTCAGGTACTTCAGGATATTCTTGACCGCCGTCCAGTGATCCACTCCTGGATTACTCTGGAACCTACCTGCCATACTTATGGCCAGGCTAACATCCGGTCTAGTGCACAACATTGCATACATGATAGAGCCTATGGCTGAAGCATAGGGGACGGAGCGCATATGCTCTCTATCTTCATCAGTTGCTGGGCACTGAGTCTTACTCAATCTCGTACCTTGTAACACTGGCAAGAACCCTTTCTTGGACTGTTCCATTTTGAACCTCTTCAAAACTTTATCAAGGTATGTGCTTTGGGAAAGTCCTATCACGCGTTTTGATCTATCCCTATAGATCTTAATGCCTAGAATGTAAGAAGCTTCTCCTAGGTCCTTCATAGAGAAACTTTTATTCAAGTAACCTTTTATGCTCTCCAAAAGCTCTACGTTGTTTCCAATCAGTAATATGTCATCTACATATAATATTAGAAACGCCACAGAGCTCCCACTCACTTTCTTGTAAATACAAGATTCTCCAACCACTTGTATAAACCCAAATGCTTTGATCACCTCATCAAAACGTTTGTTCCAACTCCGAGATGCTTGCACCAGTCCATAAATGGATCGCTGGAGCTTGCACACCTTGTCAGCATTTTTAGGATCGACAAAACCTTCGGGTTGCATCATATACAACTCTTCCTTAAGGAAACCGTTAAGGAACGCCGTTTTGACATCCATCTGCCAAATTTCATAATCGAAAAATGCAGCTATTGCTAACATGATTCTGACGGACTTAAGCATCGCTACGGGAGAGAAAGTCTCATCATAGTCAATTCCTGGAACTTGTGAAAAACCCTTTGCCACAAGTCGAGCTTTATAAACGGTCACATTACCGTCAGCGTCCGTCTTCTTCTTAAAGATCCATTTGTTCTGAATAGCCTTGCGGCCCTCAGGCAGCATCTCCAAAGTCCACACTTTGTTCTCATACATGGATCCTATCTCGGATTTCATGGCTTCTAGCCATTTGTTGGAATCTGGGCCCACCATTGCTTCTTCATAATTTGCAGGTTCATTGTTGTCTAACAACATGATTGATAAGACGGGATTACCGTACCACTCTGGAGCAGCGCGTGATCTCGTCGACCTGCGTGGTTCAACAGAAACTTGAACTGGAGTTTCATGATCATCATCATTAACTTCCTCCTCAACCGGCGTCGCAATGACAGAGGTTTCCTCTTGCCCTGCGCCACCATCCAGAGGGATGACAGGTTCGACAACCTCGTCAAGTTCTATCTTCCTCCCACTCAATTCTCTCGAGAGAAACTCCTTCTCGAGAAAAGTTCCGTTCTTAGCAACAAACACTTTGCCCTTGGATTTGAGATAGAAGGTGTACCCAACTGTCTCTTTTGGGTAACCTATGAAGACACACTTTTCCGCTTTGGGTTCCAGCTTTTCAGGCTGAAGCTTTTTGACATAAGCATCACATCCCCAAACTTTAAGAAACGACAACTTTGGCCTTTTGCCATACCACAGTTCGTATGGTGTCGTCTCAACGGATTTCGATGGTGCCCTATTTAAAGTGAATGCAGCTGTTTCTAATGCATAACCCCAAAATGATAACGGCAAATCAGTAAGAGACATCATAGATCGCACCATTTCTAATAAAGTACGATTACGACGTTCGGACACACCATTACGCTGTGGTGTTCCAGGCGGTGTTAACTGTGAAACAATTCCACATTGTCTTAAGTGAGTACCAAACTCGAAACTCAGATACTCACCCCCACGATCAGACCGTAGGAACTTGATCTTCTTGTTACGATGATTTTCCACTTCACTCTGAAATTGCTTGAACTTTTCAAATGTTTCAGACTTGTGCTTCATCAAGTAGACATAACCATATCTACTTAGATCGTCAGTGAAGGTGAGAAAATAACGATATCTGCCGCGTGCCTCCACGCTCATTGGACCACACACATCGGTATGTATGATTTCCAACAAGTCACTTGCACGCTCCATTGTTCCGGAGAACGGAGTCTTAGTCATCTTGCCCATGAGGCATGGTTCGCACGTGTCAAGTGAATCAAAGTCAAGTGACTCCAAAAGTCCATCAGCATGGAGTTTCTTCATGCGCTTTACACCAATATGACCCAAGCGGCAGTGCCACAAAAATATGGCGCTATCATTTGTTTACTCTAACTCTTTTGGTCTCAATGTTATGTATATGCGTATCTCTATCAAGATTCAATATGAACAATCCTCTCACGTTCGGTGCATGACCATAAAAGATGTTACTCATAGAAATAGAACAACCATTATTCTCAGACTTAAAAGAGTAACCGTCTCGCAATAAACAAGATCCAGATATAATGTTCATGCTCAACGCAGGCACTAAATAACAATGATTTAAGTTCATCACTAATCCCGATGGTAGTTGAAGTGACACTGTGCCGACGGCGATTGCATCAACCTTGGAACCGTTTCCTACGCGCATCGTCACTTCGTCTTTCGCCAGCCTTCGTCTATTCCGCAGTTCCTACTTCGAGTTGCAAATGTGAGCAACAGAACCGGTATCGAATACCCAGGCACTACTACGAGAGCTGGTTAAGTACACATCAATAACATGTATATCAAATATACCTGATTTTTCTTTGCCCGCCTTCTTATCTGCCAGATACTTGGGGCAATTGCGCTTCCAGTGACCCATACCCTTGCAATAGAAGCACTCTGTTTCAGGCTTAGGTCCAGCCTTGGGTTTCTTCGGCGGATTGGCAACAGGCTTGCCGCTCTTCTTTGAATTGCCCTTCTTGCCTTTGCCGTTTCTCTTGAAACTAGTGGCCTTGCTCACCATCAACACTTGATGTTCTTTACGGAGTTCAGACTCTGCGACTTTCAGCATCGCAAACAACTCGCCGGGAGACTTGTTCATCCCTTGCATGTTGTAGTTCAACACAAAGCCTTTATAGCCTGGCGGCAGTGATTGAAGGATTCTGTCAGTGATAGCTTCTTGCGGGAGTTCAATCCCCAGTTCAGCTAGACGGTTTGAGTACCCAGACATTTTGAGCACATGTTCACTGACAGACGAGTTTTCCTCCATCTTGCAAGCATAGAATTTATCGGAGGTCTCATACCTCTCGATCCGGGCGTTCTTCTGAAAGATGAACTTCAACTCCTGGAACATCTCAAATGCCCCATGACGCTCAAAGCGACGTTGAAGTCCCGGTTCTAAGCCATACAAGACTGCACATTGAACTATTGAGTAGTCCTCCTTACGCGCTAACCAAGCGTTCTTAACATCCTGATCAGCCGTAGCGGGTGGTTCATCTCCTAGCGCAGCATTAAGGACATAATCCTTCTTTCCAGCTTGTAAGATTAGCTTAAGATTACGAGCCCAGTCTACAAAGTTGCTTCCATCATCTTTCAACTTAGCTTTCTCTAGGAACGTATTAAAATTGAGGGTGACACTTGCGTGAGCCATGATCTACAACACAAATATATTCAAAGTGGACTTAGACTATGTTCAAGATAATTAGAGTTCAACTTAATCAAATTACATGCTAAACTCCCACTCAAAAAGTACATCTCTCTAGTCATTTGAGTGGTTCATGATCCACCTACACTATCCCAAGTCCGATCATCACGTGAGTCGGGAGTAGTTTCAGTGGTAAGCATCCCTATGATAATCATATCATCTATATGATTCATGATCGACCTTTCGGTCTCATGTGTTCCGAGGCCATGTCTGCACATGCTAGGCTCGTCAAGCTTAACCCGAGTGTTGCGCGTGCGCAACTGTTTTGCACCCGTTGTATGTGAACGTTGAGTCTATCACACCCGATCATCACGTGGTGTCTCGAAACGACGAACTGTAGCAACAGTGCACAGTCGGGGAGAACACAATTTCGTCTTGAAATTTTAGTGAGATATCACCTCATAATGCTACCGTCGTTCTAAGCAAAATAAGGTGCATAAAAGGATTAACATCACATGCAATTCATAAGTGACATGATATGGCCATCATCACGTGCTTCTTGATCTCCATCACCAAACCACCGGCACGATCTTCTTGTCACCGGCGCCACACCATGATCATCCATCAACGTGCTGCCATCGGGGTTGTCGTGCTACTTATGCTATTACTACTAAAGCTACATCCTAGCAAAATAGTAAACGCATCTGCAAGCACATATGTTAGTATAAAGACAATCCTATGGCTCCTGCCGGTTGCCGTACCATCGACGTGCAAGTCGATATTTCTATTACAACATGATCATCTCATACATCCAATATATCACATCACATCATTGGCCATATCACATCACAATCATACCCTGCAAAAACAAGTTAGACGTCCTCTAATTTTGTTGTTGCATGTTTTACGTGGTGACCAAGGGTATCTAGTAGGATCGCATCTTACTTACGCAAACACCACAACGGAGATATATGAGTTGCTATTTAACCTCATCCAAGGACCTCCTTGGTCAAATCCGATTCAACTAAAGTTGGAGAAACCGTCACTTGCCAGTCATCCTTGAGCAAAGGGGGTTACTCGTAACGATGAAACCAGTCTCTCGTAAGCGTACGAGTAATGTCGGTCCAAGCCGCTTCAATCCAACAATACCGCGGAATCAAGAAAAGACTAAGGAGGGCAGCAAAACGCACATCACCGCCCACAAAACCTTTTGTGTTCTACTCGAGAAGACATCTACGCATGAACCTAGCTCTGATACCACTGTTGGGGAACGTCGCATGGGAAACAAAAATTTTCCTACGCGCACGAAGACCTATCATGGTGATGTCCATCTACGAGAGGGGATGAGTGATCTACGTACCCTTGTAGATCGTACAACAGAAGAGTTTAGAGAACGCGGTTGATGTAGTGGAACGTCCTCACGTCCCTCGATCCGCCCCGCGAACAATCCCGCGATCAGTCCCACGATCTAGTACCGAACAGACGGCACCTCCGCGTTCAGCACACGTACAGCTCGACGATGATCTCGGCCTTCTTGATCCAGCAAGAGAGACGGAGAGGTAGAAGAGTTCTCCGGCAGCGTGACGGCGCTCCGGAGGTTGGTGATGATCTCGTCTCAGCAGGGCTCCGCCCGAGCTCCGCAGAAACGCGATCTAGAGGAAAAACTATGGAGGTATGTGGTCGGGCAGCCGTGAGAAAGTCGTCTCAAATCTGCCCTAAAAGCCCCATATATATAGGAGGAGGGAGGGGGACCTTGCCTTGGGGTCCAAGGGATCCCCAAGGGGTCGGCCGAGCCAGGGGGGAGGACTCTCCCCCCCCCCCAAACCGAGTCCTACTTGGTTTGGTGGGAGGGAGTCCTTCCCCCTTCCCACTTCTCCCCTTTTTTTTTTCTTTCCTTTGATTTTTTCTCTCTTGGCGCATAGGGGATTGGTGGGCTGTCCCACCAGCCCACTAAGGGCTGGTGTGACCCCCCAAATGCCTATGGGATTCCCCGGAGTGGGTTGCCCCCCTCCGGTGAACTCCCGGAACCCATTCGTCATTCCCGGTACATTCCCGGTAACTCCGAAAACCTTCCGGTAATCAAATGAGGTCATCCTATATATCAATCTTCGTTTCCGGACCATTCCGAAAACCCTCGTGACGTCCGTGATCTCATCCGGGACTCCGAACAACATTCGGTAACCAACCATATAACTCAAATACGCATAAAACAACGTCGAACCTTAAGTGTGCAGACCCTGCGGGTTCGAGAACTATGCAGACATGACCCGAGAGACTCCTCGGTCAATATCCAATAGCGGGACCTGGATGCCCATATTGGATCCTACATATTCTACGAAGATCTTATCGTTTGAACCTCAGTGCCAAGGATTCGTATAATCCCGTATATCATTCCCTTTGTCCTTCGATATGTTACTTGCCCGAGATTCGATCGTCAGTATCCGCATACCTATTTCAATCTCGTTTACCGGCAAGTCTCTTTACTCGTTCCGTAATACAAGATCCCGTAACTTACACTAAGTTACATTTCTTGCAAGGCTTGTGTGTGATGTTGTATTACCGAGTGGGCCCCGAGATACCTCTTCGTCACACGGAGTGACAAATCCCAGTCTTGATCCATACTAACTCAACTAACACCTTCGGAGATACCTGTAGAGCATCTTTATAGTCACCCAGTTACGTTGCGACGTTTGATACACACAAAGCATTCCTCCGGTGTCAGTGAGTTATATGATCTCATGGTCATAGGAATAAATACTTGACACGCAGAAAACAGTAGCAACAAAATGACACGATCAACATGCTACGTCTATTAGTTTGGGTCTAGTCCATCACGTGATTCTCCTAATGACGTGATCCAGTTATCAAGCAACAACACCTTGTTCATAATCAGAAGACACTGATTATCATCGATCAACTGGCTAGCCAACTAGAGGCATGCTAGGGACGGTGTTTTGTCTATGTATCCACACATGTAAATGAGTCTTCATTCAATACAATTATAGCATGGATAATAAACTATTATCTTGATACAGGAATTATAATAATAACTATACATTTATTATTGCCTCTAGGGCATAATTCCAACACTATTCCCTTGTCATCACACGTGATTCATACAAGTGTTCGGCCATTCTGCATTTAGGCATAAAATAAAAACAGGTGAAGTATTTTTGTTCCAGATAACATAAATAAATTATTGCATGAGTTTTATCAGAAATCACCTCAAATAAATACGCATATGCAATGATTGTGATAATATCAAAGGTAGGCATGTCCTCATCATCCTCCCCTTTTTCAAAATAAAGTCGTCCTCGGCGCTGCTTAATCTGAAATTTGGTGAACAAAAGAGACAAGGTGTACATGTTGTATATGTATATGTCATCCATTTTTACTTCCCTTGGTTTTTGCACATATGACACATGTATACATGAGTAACTTTCATATGTTATGAAATATAAAGACAAAATATTATCACGAAAAGTAGAAAGTATGAAAATATTGCAACTCAGCTTGCACATATGAGGGATGCTACGCATCCCACCTGTCTTCATCAACAACTATCGGTTAGCCTATGTTGACCCTAAATTTTTATTTGTCCACATGATATGTGCTATTCTTGGAGTATATTTTGTTTTATTTTCTGTTTGAAATGTAATATCATATCTGAAATTTTTTGTTGAGAGAGAGTCCTCACATAGCTACTTAATTATTTGACTACTCATTGATCTTCACTTATATCTTTTGAGAGTAGTTTGATTTAATTGCTCTAGTACTTCACTTATATCTTTTTGAGCACGGTGGTGCTGTTATTTTGAAGAAATATTCTCTCATGCTTCCTTAGATTATTTTGAGAGTTAGTAGAAACTTTGAATAAATCCTCTCTTGCTTCACTTATATTATTTTGAGAGTTGAAAATATTAAAGAAACTTGTGCTATCGTTCTTCACTTGTATTTGTTTGAGAGCTTGTTATTAGCAATGGAAAATTGCTTTTAATGAAAAATTGTTACCAAACTGATAGATATCCAGGGAGATATAATAAAAACTTTAATGAAAATTATTGGATGTTAAACTTGATTCTTTGCAATAGTTTTGCAATATGAAGATAGTGATATGTGAGTTATGTTAATGAGTAATTATGCTTTAGTAAGAATATTGGTGTAAAGGTTTGTGATTCCCTATGCATGCACATGAAGTCAATATTTATGCTATGAAATTACATCCTACTTGTGTTGCATTATTCGATGTTAGTTATGTTTAATGTTCGCTTATGATGGTTTTCGTTCCTAGGTTGGGCGCTTCTCAATCTATTTGCTAGTCTTCACTTGTACTAAGCGGGAATACTGCTGGTGCATCCAAATCTTAAATCCAAAGTTGTGCCAAATGAGTCCACCATAACTACCTATATGTGGTATTTCAACGTCGTTCTAAGTAAATTTGTAAGTGCCAACTCTAATGTCCAAAATAAACTTCTTCTTTGTGTGCCCGTACCGCTCATGAAGCGGCAAGGGGTGGCCGGTATCTTCCATGCTAAATAGGTTATTATCAAGATGAGTGTTTAGTCACTTGTCATTGCACGAGGGTATGGCGGTAATAGTGATGCCTAGTCCCAAACCACAAAGAAATTTATTGTATGTTGTCAAAAAATAAATTCCCTTGAAAGTGCTGGTATGCACGGTACCCGTCGATGCGGCTAGCCGTGGAGTGTGAAAGACTGGTGGAAAAAGGAATAAACTTTATTTTCAGTTAAGGAACCGCCTATGATTTGTTTAGCATGGAAGATATTGGAAACTCTTAGTCGTTTTCGTTGACAGGAAAAGCATGCCACCCAAAATAATTTTATCTCTCAATTTAGGCTTTGAGCTCTCGCACCTCTACAAATCTCTTCTTCCCTCTGCGAAGGGCCTATCTATTTACTTTATGCATTTTTTTTATTTTTATTTGGGTCTCCATCTTCTCTTATAAAGCACCAACTATGGAACACTATTATCATACTTGAGCATTGGATGTTGCTAATATTTGGGTGTGTTGCATGAATGGATCAACGATTGAGCATGCTGGGCTAGGGATAGCGTTCTTTAGCATTGATATTTTGAAAGACTTGGTTGCTTGTTCATATGATTGACTATTGAAGTATTAATTTGAAATTATAGACTATTGCTTTGAATCATCTACAAGTCCATAAGTCCATGCTATAAATAAAATAATATGATGAATATGATAGGTAGCATTCCACATCCAAAATTCCGTTTTCAATTGCTACTTTATCAGGATGGGTTTTATAAGAGAGAGTTGTTGTTATGACGCTACGAAAAGTGATTGAAATTGTCATTGATCAAACTTATGCACTATGCTAGCATTACCACTTCATAAATTATTTCTTTTATCACTTACCTACTCGAGGACGAGCAGGAATTATGTCACAGCCCTAATTATACCTTGCTTGCAAAGCATTCATGCATGCATTTTTATTTTTATTTTGAACTTGAAACGAGGTAGTGATTAAGCCTCACAATTCAATTTTTTGTCAAAAGACAATATAAAAACTACTTCAAATGGATCCAAGAAAATGTTCCAACTATTCCGTGAATATATTGGGATGAGGTAAAATTGCCAAGCAATATTTTGAAAAAAGAGAAACATTTTATATTGGACTTTTGAATTAATCAAACGATTATTTGAAGTGGAATTATATTTGCTATATACAAAATATAGTTCAGTAAATTATGAAACTTATTATGTGGCACTCGATACTTCCATTTTTGTGAGATGATAATTTCTAGGATTTTTAGAAATTGTTTTATATTTATATAAAAAGCAAGAACAAATGTCAGAAAAAACAAAAAAGAAAACATAAGAAATTAAAAAAAAGAGCAAAACCTTAGGTGGCATCCCAGCTGGTCCAGCCCACGAGCACCTCCTCTGTCGTCTTCCTCCTCTCGCCACTAGGCAAAGGGGAAGGCGTGTGCGGCACTTGGGCTAGCCGGCACGCAGGTGCGTGCCTGGATAGCCCTTGCCACCACGACGTCGAGCATGAGCTTCCCAACGCTGTGCGGATCCTTCTCTCCCTCTCGTTCCTCTTCTCCTCGCCCAGCTTCTTCTTCCCCTCACAACACAGAGAGCATGTCGCTGCCGTCCATCAGCGTTGCAGCCCCTGGCCTCCCCTCACCTCCCCAAGAAGCCCAGAGGAACCGCCTCATCGCCCTGATCCTCCTCGCCATAGGAATCGAGCCCGGGAGCCTCGGAGCGCCGCCATCGTCGCAGTTTCCGTCGCCAGCTACCGTAGCTCGCCGTCGTCGATTTGCTCCTCCCCGGACCTCCCTGAGCGAGCAGTCACCGTCAACCTCCCCGTGGTAGGCCGCAGAGTCCATTCCCCCTCCTCCCTGGCTCTTTCCGCATCCCTAGGCCATAGCGCCACCGATCCTGAGCCGCTGCAACCGCAAAGCTCGTCCCTGGTGCTTGCTTCGGCCATCCTAGCCCCTCATGATGCCCCTGCTAGATGAGCCACTTCGCTAGCAAGCCGTAGGACCAAACCTCATGCGATTTGGTGCCCTGTAGCGCGAACCCGAGAAGCTCCGGCGAGCTCCGCCGCGGATTTGGTCGCCGCCAGCCACACTCCGGGGAGCGCCGACAAGGCATGGCCATTAGGGACAAATTACCCTCCTAACCACCCCCTAGCCAGTGATAGTAGGCCCAAAGTGGGTCAAAGCCCTGGTCAGCACGGGATTAATCCAGGTTTGACCTTGTGACACTTACGTGTGGAGCCCACATGTCAGGTTTGACCTGGACCGCCCTATTGACCTGCTGAAGCAAGATTGACGCAGTGATGACGCAATATATAATTTCTGGAAAAATTATATCACGAAGTTCGAGAAAATACCTAAAACTTTGAAAAAACATAGAAATTAATCTATACCTCCAAATGAAAAAGTTATATATGAAAAAAATATCAGAAAAATGCAAGGAATCTGATGGTGGCACTTTCATGCATGTTTGAACAACTTAAACTTGCTGGATAGGACAATTCATTAAAGGCATTTACATGCTTATAAAGGGGTTTGAAATTCATCTATATTGATCAAATAATTCCCATTTAACTTGTGGTCACTTCCATTAGACAAAACCAGCATCATGTTAACATGCCATGCTCATGCATCATTGTGAAGCATTTGTCGTGTTTAATTTGTTCCTTGTTTGGTCTTGTTGATAGACTTGCGAGATGTAGTTATCACCGACATCAAAGAACAGTTGAGTTCTTCTGATCAGTAAGCAAGCAAACCCCCTTGAGCATTCCGATACAATCCCATTCTCTCGGTCTTGCTCTCATTTCAATGAATTAGGACAAAATGATTCAACTTCTACTTGTGTCACGGTAGATGAACCCATTCATTTGCATGACCTGTCATTGTCATAGTAAATAGCTAAACCAAGAAACCTAGCATACCTTGTAGATGCTTAGAGTTGGGTTGGTCTGATCATCCCTATGATGAATTGGAATGATCATGTCCTACTAATGAGAGTTAAATATGTGAACCTCTTTTGGTAAAGGTAGCGATGAGAGGCCATCTAGGAGTACATGGTGGGTTGTCTCATTGGCGTTAGAAGACTAGCTACTACCGCACATTGGGCTCCGGTAACTCGACCCCTCTCGGCCTATTAACTACTCTATTCTCAGTCCAGGAGTCGCAGTAGTTCGAAACGTTCATAGGTTGTGGCACGGCTTGCTAAGTGGATGAATGGCCCAATCGGGACGGGCTTGGGGCCCTGCTCACATCATTTGAGGCCATGTTGGAAACCTCGGCCGGACTTCCATTATTGGTTCCAACTCAGATAGGCGGCTGCCTTGGGTGTGATTCATTGTAGGTTAACGTCTGTGGCCGACTCCCACGCTGGGCTTCAGCTTGAAGGTTGCTGAGGTGCTTCATTAATGTGCACATGGCAATAAGTGGTGGGAGCATGTGTGACAAAGTACACCCCTGCAGGTTAATTATCTATTCATATAGCCGCGTCCTCCGATATGGACTACTTGGATACTTGCATGGTTCATAAACAACTTTAATGGATACCCCGAAATGGTCCAAATAAGTGTGAGTGCTATGGATGGCCTTCTCGTAGGATGACGAGAGAGCATCCATGGTGGAGTATTGATGTCGTGAATATGTGGACTCATGTGCACTCTCTCGTAGGGAGACAAGAGAGGTATGATACATTCTCGTAGTTTAGGTTAGCCAAAGGTGAAAGCTGGCATTTCTGTAGTAAACCCCACAATCCCGTTCATTGATACATGATGCATAAGTAGTTTGTTCTGATGTAAGTCTTGTTGAGTACCTTCGTACTCACTATTGCTTATTTACATTTTTTCAGAGATAGATGTTGTTCTCTATATGTTTTTTCCTGTTCACGTTAACATCGATCGAATAGCTTGGGAACCGAGATAGTAGTCTGGCTCCTATGGTAGGGTCGTTGTAGCTTTTCACGCTCTTCCAACCGCTTTTAATAGATGTCTGCACCCAGCCATATAACTTACGCTTGATGTTTGTATACTCTGAATGTTGGGTCATGTGACCCCCTGTTTTTAACATTATACTATGTTGGCTCTTCGGAGCCTATTAAATAAATGATGTGTTCTCGAGGTATGTTGTGATGCCATGGTGTATCTACACATATCGTGCATATTGTGTGTATGTTTGAAATGCGTTGATATGTGTGGTATTTGACACCTAGTTGTGTGCCTTTAGTAGTACTCTTTATGGGGAAATGCCTCTTTGTGCTTCCATCGAGCCTTGGTAGCTTGCAACTGCTCCGGGCACATTGATTGACCGGGATGTATCCTTCTTTGCTGCTGTGTTTGTCCCCTTGTAGAAAGGTCATGCGGTGTAATGGAGTCCCAGTAGCTTGCTATGACTCATCTACACTCGCTGTTGACCGACACCTGCTTTGCTGGCTTATGTATGCATGTCCCTGTACGCATGTGCCACTTGGGTTTATAACTAGTCATGTCGACCTGGGTTCTGTGTCGTTCAAATGCTGGCGACATATAGACGCAAACGGTCCCGGCCCACGTAAGGTGGCACCATGGAGTTAACCATGCGTGAGGCCGCAAAGTGATGTGTTGTGTTACACATTGGGTTCTTATGACTTAGGATCAGGGTCCCGACAGCGTGGGTATCAGAGCTTGAGTGTTTGTAGGATTACCAAGCCAAACTGGTCGATATTGAGTCTAGTATTGCTATAGTTGTATAAGGGAATTGATTTTGGAAGGGAACGTAGACTATTTTTACTCCATTCCTCAAGTCACTCTATTCTGAGTCACCCCCTTCTCTTCTATGAGGATTAAGGACTAGGCTTCTTACCTGTCTGCTAGGATGATGAGTTACTAGACCATGGACTTATAGGATGGTTTCGGTGTGTCAATCATGTTCCGTCAAAATTGTGAGAAGTGATGCCTACGTTCTTGCTGCACCTTGACCCATGATGTTGAGTTGTTATGTTGCTCAAATCTCTTGCAGGTTGCCTCATATTTCATGATGGTACAGCCGTTATGTTGTTCAATTTTCCCTAGGATTGTGGTGCTTTAGTGTTCTTCCTTGTTTCTGAACCCTGGTTGTATCCTTCACGATGTCGTCAGTAATCCGGAATTCTACTGGTCGTTGTCAGAACCATGGAGATGGTAGGGATGAAGAAGATCCTCTCGATCCACCTTTGTTGGCAGAGGTTATGCTAGAAACTGAGAGGAACAAGTGTGCCACCAACCGTGTGTTGGAACACATCGAGCAGAATACAGCCCATCAGCGCAATGAGCTAGTATCCATCACATACTTCATCAAATTGAATTTGCCCACCTTTCGTCATTCCATTGAGACACTAGATGATTGTCTCCGAAGAATCAACAAGTTGCATTATGCAAACGTGGGTGAAGGAGACAAGGTTACCTATGCCACATATCACCTTGAAGGTTCTACTAGCCTATGGTGGGAGAACTTTGAGGCCATGCGTCCTGCAGGACAAGTTACTTCATGGAAAGAGTTCTATGAAGCTTTTCGTGAGCATCATATTCCGCAGGACCTGATAGATCGTAATCTAGAAGAGTTTTGCAATTTGACTCAAGGCAAGATGGATGTGGATGCTTATAGTCGTGAGTTCGGATGCCATGCGTGTTATGCACCACAAAAAGTATCCACAGATGCCAAGAAGCAAGCTAGGTTCAGCAAATGTCTTAATCCAAAACTTCGTCATGATCTCAGTCTGCATGAGTTCATTAGTTTTCGAGGGTCTTGTGAACAAAGCCATCCAAGCAGAAACAAGCAAAATGACCTACGAGGAAACTCACAAGCACAACCCTGATGTTAGATCATCTTGAATTTCTATATCCCAGAAGCGCAGGATATGGGTCCCGAATGCTGCTCTTCCTCCAAGATATGTGCCGAGGCCATCCTATATGGCGCCTCGTCTGTCGATGCCAAGTGTTCCCCAGAAGAACCTCATCAACCAAGTGTTCAGCCCAGATCCACGTCCTATTTATGGAGCATGTTTCAAATGTAGCCAGCCAGGACACTACTCAAGAGATTGTCCTCTGTGTGGATATGTTCCACCCCCTTCAGGAATGGGTAATGCTCGTTGCAAGCCACCAACAAAGAAGCTTAATCAAAGGTTACTTGCTTTAACTCGTGGATGTGTGCACCATGTATCTGCAGAAGAAGCTCGAGATGATGCTGATGTCGTGCTTAAGATGCTTTTTTTAATTCTCATCCAGCTTTAGTTCTATTTGACTCTGGAGCATCCCACTCCTTCATCTCTCAATGTTAAGCCTCCTTGCATAACATTGCTTTCGAAGATATGCCCACTCCATTAGTAATTCAGGCTCCAGCTTCCAAATGGCAAACTAATGTAGTAAGCCATGGGAACCAAATCCTTGTTGATCGTTCAGTATTCCTTGCCTCTCTAGTAGCCCTCAAGACTTCACACATCAATATACTTTTGGGGATGGACTGGATGAGAGCTCATCATGCCAACATTGATTGTTTATCTAGGTCTGTTCACCTGACTCATCCTTCTGGCCAGATAGTCAATGTCTCATCTGGTATTTCAAAACGCCAGATTTATGCTCTCAATGCCAATCCTCTTCTCCACCTTGAAAACATCTCGGTAGTCCGTGAATTTCCGGATGTCTTTCCAGAAGAACTGCCAGGTGTTCCACCTAAAAAGAAGTAGAGTTTGTCATAGAACTTATTCGAGGAACCGCTCCAATTTCTAGAAGACCCTATAATATGTCTCCTCAAGAATTAGCTGAGCTCAAAATCCAACTCGATGAATATTTGAAGAAAGGTTTCATCTTTCCTAGTTCTTCTCCATGGTCTTGTCATGTCCTCTTCGTTAGGAAGAAGGATGGTACGGATCGGATGGTTGTAGATTATCGACCGGTTAATCTGGTCACGATAAAGAACAAATATCCGCTCCCCTAGATTAATGATCTGTATGGTCAGCTCGCTGGATCTGGAGTCTTCTCTAAGATGGATTTGAGATTATGTTATCATCAAATCAAAATCAGGAACGAGGACATTCCTAAGACGGCCTTCGTCACTCATTATGGCCAATACTAGTACATCGTCATGTCCTTCGGTCTAACCAATGTCCCAGCTACCTTCTCTCGCTTGATGAATTCGATCTTCATGGAGTATTTGGACAAATTTGTCTTGGTTTACCTCGATGATACCCTGATTTACTCGAAGAATGAAGAAGAACATGTTGAGCATCTTAGGCAGGTATTGATGAAAATTTGAGAGTACC
Organism: Hordeum vulgare subsp. vulgare; assembly: GCF_904849725.1. NCBI lineage: Eukaryota > Viridiplantae > Streptophyta > Magnoliopsida > Poales > Poaceae > Hordeum > Hordeum vulgare. The sequence goes on along the minus strand of NC_058522.1, from coordinate 101,805,303 downwards.
GCCTTTACGCCAAATTCTCTAAGTGTGAATTCTGGTTGCCAGAAGTGACCTATCTAGGTCACGTAATCTCTGTGAAAGGTATTGCTGCCAATCCCAAGAGAGTCTGATCCATTCTTGATTGGACTCCACCTGAATCGGTGAAGCAAGTTAGGAGTTTCCTTGGCTTAGCGAGATATTGTTGTTGCTTCGTTGAGAACTTCTCCAAAGTTTCCAAACCTCTAATTGAAGTCCTCAAGAAAGATAAGAAGTTTGAGTGGACCACACAGTGTCATAAAAATTTTCAGGAGTTGAAAAGACAACTGACTACTGCCCCCATACTTGTGCCCCCGGATTTCACAAAGGACTTTATTATCTACTGTGATGCTTTCCTTCAAGGACTTGGTTGCATTCTTATGCAAGATCGTCATGTGATTGCCTATGCTTCTCGACACTTGTGTCCACATGAGGAAAATTATCCAACACATGATGTGGAACTTTCCACTATAGTTTATGCACTGTTAACCTAGCGACATTACCTTCTTGGCAATCGTTGCAAAATATACACCAATCACCACAGTCTCAAGTATATATTCACCCAACAGGATTTGAATCTCAGGAAAAGACATTGGGTTGATTTGATCACGGATTACGACTTAGGAATATCTTACACCCTAGGCAAAGCCAATGTCATGGCTGATGCACTAAGTCATAAATCCTACTGTAACAACCTCATGTTGCTACAAAGTCAACAACTTCTCCATGAGGATTTTTGTAAGCTTAATCTTCACATTGTTCCTCAAGGATTCCTTTCTACCTTGGTGGCGAAACCAACTCTTGAGGATCAGACCATAGAAGCACAAAAGCATGATACGGGAATTTCCCGGATCAAGAGCAACATTGCCAAAGGAGTTGCTGGTCATTTCTTGGTAAATGATAAAGGTGTTGTATTCTTTGAGAATCGTTTGGTGGTTCCCAAGAAGCAACAACTTCGAGAAATGATCCTCAAGGAATCTCATGAATCTCCTCTCACAATTCATCCCGGTAGTACTAAGATGTATCAGGACCTATGCTAGTGGTTCTAGTGGACCCGGATGAACACAGAAATCGCTCAATTCATTGCTAATTGTGACGTTTTTCATCGTGTTAAGGCAGAGCATCAAAGCCTGCTGGCACCCTTCATCCCTTGTCTATTACCGGGTGGAAATGGGACAAGGTTGGTATGGATTTCATCACTGGCTTTCCAAAGACTAAGAAAGGGAATGATGCCATCTTTGTGGTCATCGATCGCCTTTCGAGAGTTGCTCATTTCCTTCTAGTTCGAGAGAGTATAACTCCTAGTCAGTTAGCAGACCTATATGTTTCCCGAATAGTTTCTCTTCATGGTGTTCCTCTAGAAATCAATTGAGACTGTGGAAGTATTTTCACCTCTCAATTTTGGAAAAGTTTCCAGAATGCTATGGGGACCCATCTCTCCTTTAGCACTGCTTATCACGCTCAGTCAAGTGGTCAAGGGGAAAGAGTCAATTAAATTTTCGAGTATATGCTCAGAGCTTGTGTTATCTCATTCGGAATGAATTGGGAGAAATGTTTTCCATTCACCGAGTTTGCTTATAACAATAGCTTCCAATCCAGTCTAGGAACAACCCTTTTTGAAGTTTTGTGTGGACGAATATGTCAAACGCCATTAAACTAGTCAGAAACTGGAGAAAGACAATTCTTTCGACCGGATATGATCCAGGAGTCAGAAGAGCAAGTTCGCATCATTCCTAAAAATTTGTAAACCGCCCAATCTCGTCAAAAGAGCCAATATGACCGTCGTCATAAGGAAGTAAGTTATGAAGTACACGAGAAGGCTTATCTTCGGGTTTCACCTCTCCAGGGTACCCATCATTTTGGTATCAAGGGCAAATTGGCTCCCCTCGTTACATTGGTCCTTTTCGCATTCTCGCTAAACAAGGAGAGGTTGCCTACCAATTGGAACTATCCCCACAACTTTCCAAAGTTCATGATGTGGTCCATGTTTGTCAACTTAGGCATTGCTTCAAGGATCCTATCCGCAAAGTGGACCACGAAACACTTGATCTCCAAGATGACCTTTCATATCGAGAGTATCCTATTCGTATTCTCGATGAAGCCAAGCACAGGACTCGACGTCGCAACATGAAGTTTCTCAAGGTTGAGTGGTCTCATCATTCCGAAGATAAAGTAACCTGGGGGCGCGAAGATCGTCTTCGGCTTGAGTACCCCGACCTCTTCCCTACTACGCCTGAATCCCGGGAGAAGATTCTTGTTTAGTGGGGTTGAGTTGTCATAGCCCTAGTTATACCTTGCTTGCAAAGCATTCATGCATGCATTTTTATTTTTATTTTGAACTTGAAATGAGGTAGTGATTAAGCCTCACAAGTCAATTTTTTGTCAAAAGGCAATATAAAAACAACTTCAAATGGATCTAAGAAAATGTTCCAACTATTCTGTGAAAATATTGGGATTAGATAAAATTGCCAACCAATATTTTGAAAATAGAGAAACATTTTATATTTGACTTTTGGATTAACCAAACAATTATTTGAAATGGAATTATATTTTCTATATATAAAATATAGTTCCATAAATTCTGAAACTTATTATGTGGCACTGGATACTTCCATTTTTGTCACATGATAATTTCTAGGATTTTTAGAAATGGTTTTATATTTATATAAAAATCTAGAACAAATGTTAGAAAAACAGAAAAGAAACATAAGAAATTAAACAAAAGAGTAAAACCTTACCTCGCAGCCCAGCTCGCCCAGCCCATGAGCACCTCCTGTGTCGTCATCCTCTTCTCGCTAGTAGGCAGAGGGGAAGGCATGCGCAACACCTACACTAGCCGGCACGCAGCTGCCTACCTTGCCAGCCCTTGCCACCATGATGTCGGGGATGAGCCCCCCAGCACCGTCCACGTCATTGTCCCCCTCTCGTTCCTCTCCTCGCCCCTGCTACTTCATCCCCTCGGACCAGAGAGAGCCCGTCGCCGCCGTCCGTGACCGTCACATCCTTCGGCATCCCCTCGCCTCCCCGAGAAGCCCAGAGGAACCGCCTCATCACCCTGATCCTCCACGCCATCGGAATCAAGCCCGGGAGCCTCGGAGCACCGCCACCGTTGCCGTTTCCATCGACGGCCACCGAAGCTTGTCGGCTTCGATTTGCTCCACCCCGGACCTCCCCAAGCGCGCCGTCACCATCTACCTCCTCATGGTGAGCCGCAGAGTCCATCCCCCTCCTCCTCGGCTCATTCCGCTCCCCTAGGCCATAGCGCCATGAAGCCTGAGGCGCTGCCGCCACAAAGCTCGTCGCCGACGCTTTCTCTGGCCACCCTATCCCCTCCTTATGGCCCTCTAGATGAGGCACTTTGCCAGCTAGCCATAGGACAAAACCGCATGCGATTTGGTGCCCTGTAGCGCGATCCCAAGAAGCTCCAGCGAGCTACATCACAGATTTGGTCGTCGCCGGCCACACTACGGTGAGCGACGATGTGGCATGGCCGTTAGGGCTGAATTACCTGCTAGCCACCCCCTAGCCACTAAGAGTGGGCCCCGAAGTGGGTCAAAGTCCTGGTCAGAGCGGGATTAATCCAGGTTTGACCCTGTGTCACTGGCGTGTGGAGCCCACACGTCGGGTTTGACCTGGACCACCCTATTGACCTGGTGACGCAAGACTGATGCAGTCATGACGTAATATATAATTTCTGGAATAAATTAAATCAGTAAATTCCAGAAAGTACCTAAAACTTTAAAAAATCATAGAAATTAATCTATAACTCCAAATGAAATAAATTTTATATGAAAAATTGTCAGAAATTGCAAGGAATCTGATGGCGGCATTTTCATGCATGTTTGAACAACTTAAACTTGTTGGATAGGACAATTTCATTAAAGGCATTTAAACGCTTATAAATAGGTTTTAAATTGATCTATATTGATCAAATAATTCCCATTTAACTTTTCGTCACTTGCATTAGACAAAACCAGCATCATCTTAACATGCCATGCTCATGCATCATTGTGAAGCATTTGTCGTGTTTAATTTGTTCCTTGTTAGGTCTTGTTGATAGACTTGCGAGATGTTGTTATCACTGGCATCGAAGAACAGCTGAGTTCTTCTGATCAACACGCGAGCAAACCCCCTTGAGCATTCCGATACAACCCATTCTACCGCTCTTGCCCTCATTTGAATGCATTAGAACAAAATGATTCAACTACTACTTGTGTTAAGGTAGATGAACCCATTCCTTTGCATGACCTGTCATTGTCACAGTAAATAGCTAAACCAAGCAACCTAGCATACTTGGTAAATCCTTGAGTCATGTGGTGCCATTACCCTGTTATGCTTGCTATGCTTAGAGTTGGGTTGGTCTGATCATCTGGATGAAGAATTGGAATGATCATGTCCTACTAATGAGAGTTAAGTATGTGAACCTGTTTTGGTAAAGGTAGCGATGAGAGGCCATGTAGGAATACATGGTGGGTTGTCTCATTGACACCGCATTTAGGACCTGATATCTTGTGTTGTTGTTCCAAGACTAGCTACTACCGCACATTGGCTTCTGGTAACTCCACCCCTCTCGGCCTATTAACTACTATGTTCTCAGTCCACGAGTCGCTGTAGTTCGAAACGTTCATAGGTTGTGGCACGGCCTGCTAAGTGGATGAATGGCCCAATGGGGACCAGCTTGGGGTCATGCTCACATCGTTTGGGGCCATGTTGGAAACCTCGACCAGACTTCCATTATAGGTTCCAACTCAGACATGCGACTACCTTGGGCATGAGTCATTGTAGGTTAACGCCCGTGGCTAACTCCCTCGTTGGGCTTCCGTTTGAAGGTTGGCGAGGTTCTTGTTTTAGGTGCACATGACAATAAGTGGCGGGAGCATGTGTGACAAAGTACACCCCTGCAAGATAATTATCTATTCAAATAGCCGAGTCCTCGGATATGGACTACTTGGATACTTTCATGGTTCATAGACAACTTTAATGGATACTCTAAAATGGTCCACATAACTGTGAGTGCTATGGATGGCCTTCTCGTAAGATGATGAGAGAGGATCCATGGTGGAATATTGATGTAGTGGATATGTGGACTCGTGTGCACTCTCTCGTAGGGAGACAAGAGAGGTATGATACATTGTCGTAGTTTAGGTTAGCCAAAGGTGAAAGCTGGCATTTCTCCAGTAAACCCCACAATCCCGCTCATTGATACATGATGCATAAGTAGTTAGTTCTCATGTAAGTCTTGCTGAGTACCTTCATACTCACTGTTGCTTATTTACATTTTTGTAGAGTCAGACATTGTTCTCTCTACGTTTTTCCCTTTTGACGTTAACATCGATGGAATAGTTTGGGAACCCAGATAGTGGTCTGGCTCCTATGGTAGGGTTGTTGTAGCCTTTCAGGCTCTTCCAGCCGCTTTTAATAAATGTATGTACCCAGCCATATAACTTTCTCTTGATGTTTGTATTCTCTGAATGTTGGGTCATGTTACCCCCCCCTGTTTGTAATATTATAATATGTTGGCTCTTCGGAGCCTATTAAGTAAATGATATGTTGTAGAGTTATATTGTGATGCCATGTTGTATCTAAACATATCGTGCATATTATGTGTATGTTTGAAATGCATTGATATGTGTGGGATTGACACCTAGTTGTGTGCCTTTAGTAGTACTCTTTATGGGGAAATGCCTCTTGTGCTTCCATCGAGCCTTGGTAGCTTGCTACTGCTCCGCGGGCATTGATTGACCAGCATGTATCCTTCTTTGTTGTTGTGTCTATCCCCTTGGGAAAATGTCATGCGGTGTAATGGAGTCCATGTAGCTTGCTACGACTTGTCTACACTCGCTGTTGAGCGACACCTGCTTTGCTGGCTTATGTATGCATGTCCCTGTATGGATGTGCCACTTGGGTTTAGAACTAGTCATGTCGACCCGGTTCTCTGTCGTTCGAATTCTGGCGACATACACACATACGTGAGCCAAAAGATGCAAACGGTCCTAGCCGAAGTAAGGTGGCTGCCGTGGAGTTAACTGTGCATGAGGCCGCAAAGTGATTTGTTGTGTTACATATTGGGTTCTTATGACTTAGGATCGGGGTCCTGACAAATTAAGCTGGGGGGTGCTAATACGTCTCCAGCGTATCGAAATTTACGAAGTATTCATGCCATGTTTGCCTATGTTTACAATACGTTTATATGGTTTTGCTGCAGTTTATATGATTTATTTAGAACTAACCCGGACGGATGATGTTTTCAGCAAAACTATTGTCATGTTGTTTTTGTGCAGAAATAAAAGTTCTCTAAATTGGCCAAAATTTTTGACAATTTTTTTGGAAGAAAAGAGAGATATTGAAACAAAGAATCACTAGAGGGCCCCCCCTACTGCCCACTAGACACCAGGGCACGTCAACCCCCCGGCATGGGCTGATATCTAGTGGGCACCTCGTGGCCCATTCTAGCGTGATTTCAACGCCAAAAATTCACAAAAATAGAAAAACCTCCAAAAATAACCCTAGATGAGAAGTTCCGCCGCCACAAAGCCTGTGTAGCCACGAAAAACCAATCGGGGGCCTGTTCCGGCACCCTGCCGGAGGGGGGGATCATCTCCGTTGGCCATCTTCATAATCCTCACGAAAGCCATGACAAGGAGGGAGTAGTCCACCCTCGGGGCTGAGGGTTTGTACCAGTAGCTATGTGTTTAATCTCTCTCTCTCTCTCTATCGTGTTCTTGAGATGTCATGATCTTGATATATCACGAGCCTTGTTAATATAGTTGGATCATATGGTGTTTGTCCCATGCTATTGTTGTGGTGAATTGAATCTTTCACTTTAAGATCTCGTTATGTTCGATTGAATATTCAGGATTGAGAGCACATGATATATGTCTTGCATGCGGATACCCGTAGTGACATTAGGGTATTCAAGCGATTCACTTGATATATTTTGTGGCATCAACTCACGGATTCCCGAGGTGACATTGGGGTAATCTAGGCACAGGGATTGATTGCACGTTTTCAAACTATGTTCTCCGATAGAAATCTTGGTGTGCTCCTTGAAGTTCTTTGTGATGTATTGAGTATTATGAATCTGAATTTGTTATGGTGTTATTTTAGTACGAACTCTTGATAGATCGATCGAAAAGGATAACTTGTTATCTTAGTACGAACTCTTGGAAAGATTGATCGGAAAGAATAACTTTGAGGTGGTTTCGTACCCTACAAACAGTTTCTTCTTATGTTCTCTGCTAGACAGGAACTTTGGAGTGATTCTTCATAGCACGTTGAGGTATTGTTATGTGATCCAATTATATTAGCATTGTTGAGAGATTGCACTAGCGAAAGTACGGACCCTAGGCCTCATTTTGAAGCATTGCAATACCATTTATTCTCACTTTTGTTACTAGCTACCTTGTTGTTTTTATATTTTTAGATTACAAAAAAAAATCTACTATCATTACTACACTTGTATCACCATCTCTTTACCGAACTAGTGCAGCTATACAAATCGCCATTGTATTAGGTGTGTTGGGGTTACAAGAGACTTTTTATTATTTGGTTGCAGGGTTAAAAGAGACATTTTAATTATGCATGGCATGGCAAAGCACAACAAACAAATACTACACGTTAAGTGAATTATTAGTTCACTTTCGTTTAGGTACACATTAATATTGATGAAAACTCTGCGTTCAATTATTTAGTTCACTCTTGTTTAGATACACATTAATATTAAATGTTTTTTAACATGAATGATCATGGAATAAGGTGAAGTATAATGAAACCTATCTGTCTAGGCATTTTAAGTGATGACGGAATCAATATATCTCATTTTCAAAATGACCTCATATGCAATTAATAAATCAGGTACTATTCCACCCTAAACACAATTTTAATGTTGTGAAACACCAAAAATAAATACACCGGATTAAAATACTTTATTCTTCACATTTTTTTCTAAGCGGTTTACTTATATAATTCATTAAATTCGAAGGTATTGTTATTTAGATGTGAATTAAACTGTTTAAATAGTTCATTAATGCAAATTAAATGTAAAAATCAAGTTAAATATTTTTAACATGTGTGAAAGTTGGATATTATTAATCTACACAAAAGTCTGAGCGTTTTTCATATGTCTAGTATTTTAATTCGATTAACGGTTTTGGGAGATATTAAAAGCATGAGATCTAGGGTTTTTTCTGCAAATCTCTCTAGATAATTTACTACGTTCGTAGAGTGGAAAAAAACTAAATCAGGCCGAATCTACGTGAGCGTCGTGTAGCTATATGATGCACAAGGCGAGGGATAGGATGGGCAGTGCAAACATTGAGGCACTGGGCTGACTCGGTGTTGGACCTGAAGACGCACTGGGCTCGCTGCTCGTGGCCCAGGAGAGCAACGGGTCAGGGAAGGGGCCGAAGTGCTCATCCTTGCCAGCCGCTGGCTAACACAAGCAGCAAGAGCGAGCAGGTTGGGTGGCGCACGTGCTCCAGCGAGCACGCGAGCAGGAGTGCATGGGAACGACGGGGATGGCAGCCTGCGGATTTGGGTCGAGGACGACGGGCGATGCGACTATGGCGTTGGGCGGCGTTCTCCGGCGAGGTGTCTTGCGGGTGGAGCTTCAGGCTGTGTAGGGCACGACAACAGGGGGACGAGGCTGGATGGGGAGCGGGCGGCCGAAGGAGGCGGATACGGACGGCTGGCGCTGGCCCTGGGCACCGACGACAGCGGATGCAGCTCGGGGCAGTGTTTTTCCATACCCATGGCGGCGGCTGCTCCCGTTTACCCGACGAAGAGCAACTAAGTTTAAGAAGGAGGGAGAGAAGAAAGAAGGGAAGAAGGAAGGACAAGGCACGGGCTAGATTCTGGCTTGGTTTGATGCTTGCCGGCGTCAGGCGTTGGGTGAGGCCGAGGACGAGCAGAACGAGGGAGGAGGCCGGGGACAGCGGCTCTGTTGCTACTTGTTGGACCTTGCTCCGGAGACCGCGGGTTTGACCCAGATTAGGTTGAAGCAAGGAAGGCGGCTGGGTACTTGGGGACGAGGGGTCCAGGGCTCGAGGATGAGCGCTTGGATGCCATGCGTTGCGGCTGCTGGATCGGCGCATCCAGTTGGTTGTGGGATGGGTGGCGGTTGATTTGGATCTTCATGAGGTGGAGGCTTTCGGTTGAGCTGGTGCTTAAAACGAGGGAGGGAGTGGTTGCTGGAAGGATCCCGATTGTCGGTGTTAAAACCGGTGAATGTCGAGTAGGGGGGCGAAATTTAGATCTTGGATCGATAGGTTACACGAGGCAAAGAAGACAGTGTTTATCCAGGTTCGGACCCTTTTGATGGAGGTAAAATCCTACGTCCTCCTCTTGTTATATTGATGGTGTGTGGTATAAAGTACATAGTCTATCTATCTCGTGATTGATTGTTGTGGTCTAAACCCTGGAAGTAATGAGCTTGATCCATCCTACAAACTAAAACCCTTCGGTTTTATATAGATATCATGGACACTAGAATTAGGGTGTGTTTGGTTTGTGTCACCGGGTGGAATGTAACGGGTCCATTCCGTCCCTAGAGGTCGTTCTTCTGTTTAGTTGGGTCCAGGAATCGGAACCCACTCATTCCCTGGAATGGCATAGTCCTCCCAGATCCGGAACGCGCTGGTACCTCCGAATCGGTGGAACGACGCGGAACGCCTCGCGCTCTCACATTTCCCCCGACGCTGCCCCCTTTCTCAACCTCGTTGGCCACCTCCCTCCCTAAGCTGCACCGTCGGCCAGCTTCTGCCGCACCGCCGGCCACCTTCAGCTGCGCCGGCGGCCCCCTTCAGCTGCGCCGGCGCCGGGAGCACGCGCCGCCGCCCCCTGCATCTGCTGCGCCGTCGTCCCCTGCATCTGCCGCGCCGCCGCCCCCTGCATCTGCCGCGCCGCCACCGGGAGCACGCGCCGCCGCCGGGAACAAATCCATTCCATCCCTCCAACCAAACATCAAAATGTAACCATTCCATTCCTTAAAATATCCTCTACCAAACACATGGACGGAACCAACCCGTTCCAGTGGAATGGAACCATGACATTCCGTTCCACTTCGTCCCCGAACCAAACACACCCTTACACAACGTTGGTTATACATCAAGGAGGGAATATGTCGATCCCTACGTAACCATGGAGTAAACGCCAACTCTACGGAAGAGTACATCTTGAATATAATATCACTTTATTTATCCGTAGTCCAATAATGATGACAGAACGACCCAGGAGTCCGCCCCATGAAAATAGGCAAGCGGCCTGAGGACGCTTTAATCCCGGACTCCCTTAGTAGCCCCCAAACTAGCCTCCAACGGCGTATCTTGTCCTCCAGCTACTTTTTGTGTCCAACATATTTGGCCTGCGGGGCGAGTTCTCCCTTTCTTATAATTAGCCGATAATAGTTTGGTTACCAATGACCTTCCCTCTTCCTATATATATATCTATATCTTCCTAATAATAAAGAAAATAAGGTTTCGGGTCGTTCGTCTTAAAAATTATCCCTAAAGTTTGCATAAATTACCCACCACGCCACCGGTAAGTAATAGAAAACATTTCACAAAGCGAAATTTTTTGGACTGGGCCGGCCCATGTAAAAACCTCCTATATTACGCTCTGCACGCTTTGAGAATATCCAGCACACCGTATGGGCCGGCCATGCACAGGCGCCTGCTTTTAGTTTCGTTTATTTATTTATTTTCAGTTCCGTTTTATTTTTTTATTTTAAATAATTTATAAATTTAAATAATCTTTAAAATTTTAATAAACTAAAAATTATAAATCAACATATTAAAAAAATTAAAATGTTTGTGACTTCAAAAACTGCTTGGAGTTTTGTAAAAAATGCGCGCATATACAATAAAATGTTTGCAATTTTATAAAAATGTTTGTACAATAAGAATAGTCTATGATCTCAAATACAATTCCATGTATTAAAAACTATTAAATGCATTTAACAAAATGCTTTCTAATTCAGAATATGTCCTGACATTTTAAAAACAGCTAATGCCTATTTTGATAGTTTCTTTTTTATTTAAAATTTTCCGTTCCATTTTTGTTTATTTATAATTTAAATAATTTGGAATTACAAAAACTTTTGCATATTAAAAAATAGGAATTTGGATAAAAATGCTGATGAATTTTTGTTTTGAATTAAAAATAGTATTCAAAAAAGCGCCGAATTTTTATATTTTTTTGCAAATTCCAAAACAATGTCCATGAATTTAATAAATATATTACTGATTTATAAAAATGTTTGTTTATTCAGAAAAACTTCATGCACTTTAAAAAATGTTTGTGAATTTAAAATAAAATCCTCCAACATAAAAAATTATGTTCGTCTTTTCTTGAATTGATGGCCAATTCAAAAGAAAATAGTTAAACTCGTTCGAAATATAAAAGATATTCAAGATTTTTAATAAATGTTTGTAAATTGTAAAAAATGTTCTCGATTTTAAAATCGTTCTCATATTTGTAAATTCACGAAAGATCTAATATATGTAGTTAAACATTAATGCTTCTAAGACTTTGTGACAATATACCTGTGTGAATTTTAAAGAATTAACTGTTGGATGGATCGGATTATTACTGTATATTTTCTAAAAAAAATTCTTGAAATTCAGAATAAATCTTTGAGTTACCAAGATTTTTGACAACCATGATATATATTTTTTGAAAATGTAAAGATTGCTTCAACTTGTGAATAAATTTAAAAGAAGAAACATTTTCTTACGTTTGTGCACAAAATTTCTAAATCAAGCGATGAACATAATGTGGTCATCATCATTGGAGATTATGTTTTTTTCTTCCGTGGCAACGCACAGGCTATTTTGCTAGTGTGTGTGTGTGTGTGTGTGTGTGTATATATATATATATATATATATATATAAGAAATTTAATTTCGAAGCCAACCACTCGACCGCGAATATCGATTTTTCCTGACACCCATTGTAACAAAAGGTCGCGGTTGGTCAAGGCCAACAACCCATTACGAAAACGTGGTTCGAGGCAATCTTTACTAACATGTCCCATTACAGAGATCGTGTCCCTCTTTTCTAGGGATATGGTTTATGATTTGGGTTATCCCACGTGCGCATAACCTTATGATTTCATCGGGAAATGGAGAAGTTCATGGCACAGTAGTGGGGCTCTTGGAATTTCAGGAGTTTATAAAAGGTAAAACCGTCACCATGACTTCCTCACACATTCCAGATCTCGCACCGTCGCTGCCATTCCCAGCCACCAAAGCTCCAACCCTCAAGTTCTCCACTTCCCTCCACTTCCTCGAACCTTTTTCCTAGTCCGGCCATGGTTAGCTCGGGCTCGAAGGGAAAATGGGAGGTCTCCCACGTCTTAGAAAAGACATCCAAGAGCTGAAGAGCTCCGGCTACCTTTCGAAAAACATAGCCCATCGTGCTCTCGAGAATGGCTAAGTTAACCCCACGCCAAAAGATGGCGAGAGGATGGTTTTCCTTCCCCATTTTCTTGGGGTTTAGGTTTCCCTCTAGGTTTAGGTTTCCCTCTACACCCATTTGTTCGGGACCTAATGTTTATTATGGGTTAGACTTCCATGATCTTGCCCCAAATTCCTTCCTGCACATCTCAGCCTTCATTATAGTTTGTGAGGCGTTCTTATGGGTCCACCCCTACTTCGACCTATGGCTAAAGGTTCTCAACATCAAGCCTAAGGTTGTCAATGGCGAGCAGGCGAACTGCAGGGGAGCAACGTGTAGCAAGTTTGCTCGGGTCCAATGGCTGAAGTGTACATTCATAGACACCATCAAGGCATGGCAGAAAGAGTGGTCTTATATGTGTTAGAGCATATTTCTCCGTATGTGGTTTTGGTAATTGATGACAATCCCTATGGACTAATGGCTGCCTTAAGTTATATTCGAAGAATTTGTCCATAGGCACTTATTGAAGTCCATTTGTTGGTTTCAAGGAGTTTATACGATAACCAATGAGGTATTCAAGGTATTATCCAAAGAATGGTCATAAAGACAAAAGGTTGATCAAGACTAAGTCAAAGGGTAAATCAAGTTGATCAACACACAAAGCATACAAGATGTACCCATAGGGATCAAGTGATCCCATGGTATGGTAAGCATTGTCCATTACGCTATTGTGTACTAACCCATGGTCTTCGTGGGAGTTCTATGTGGGGTTAGGTGTGTTTCCATTTGCTTGAGTCAAGAGGAAGATCTCATACAACCCATGGAGGATGACGTCAAGTGGTGATTGTCATCATGATTGCGGTGTGCAAGTTCAAGTGGAGCATCACGGAGATATCATGCGGGAGCAATTTACAAGTCTTCATCGAGCCAGCGCAATCAAGAATGGTGGTTCGTCATCAAGTGGACTATGTGCAAGGTATAGGTTTGTCCTTGATAGGTTTACTATTTTGGGATAGATTGTTGTACTGTCAAGGGGGCTCTCAAGTGAGTATCTTGATTGTATCGTTCGTTGAGAGCTCAAATCATTTATATCCTTACATCATATTTCTTGGTTCTTATTTGGTGTTTCTCTTTGTGAGGTTTAGAGCTTATGGTCATCTTTATGACAAGTTCGAGTTCATCAAAAACGGAGTTCATGTGCAGCTTCTATGATGTTTCGATGTTGGAGTTTTTGTCAGTTCTTCATTCATAGAGGTTTCACATCTCTATATCATTGGCATTTTTCATAACTGCCTCTTCTTAAGATTTCCAACAAGCTTGAGTTTGCTCAATTCAGAGCTTATTTGCAGAATTATGGCAGTTCTGGTATTTCCCTTTTTTTCCAGCGGTTGTACCGCTACCCCAGGCGGTTGAACCGGCCCAGCACCGGTCCACAACCGAACATGGTTGTGTTGTGCTGCATTGGTTGGGCGGTGATGGCCTGGTTGTACCGCTATATTAGTATAGCCGGTACTACTGGTATTCTTAGCGGTTATACCACTTGGGACTTAGCCGTGCCTAGCAGCCATGGCAGGTGGAACCGCTGGCCAACCTTCTGTCGTGGTCCGGTTGTTGAGAGGTGGCTAGGCGGTTGTACTGCTAAAATAGCCCGGTTGTACCACCCTGGCAATCGGTTGTACCGCCCATGCATTTTACTCATCGAACCGTTTCCAAATATTGTGATAATTTGATCTCCCATGAACTCTATAATGAACTTTGTTTATTTTGGGGGTGTGAAGAATTGTCACATAAAATGATTGGTTTGATAGATTCGTTATTACTAATGATAATGCAACTAATCTACAATAAATCTATATGTTTTGCATAGCGAATTGCAATGAGAATTCTTATATTGCCAACTATAGAAACAATGAGAAACCAATAGAATATAAAAGAAATACTCCTACTTCTTGAGATTGCGTTGGTTTTGCATTGAAGAGGAAAGGGTGATGCAGCAAAGTGGATAAGTATTTCCCTCAGTTTGTTGAAAACCAAGGTATCAATCCAGTAGGAGGACCAAGCAAGGCCCCAATCTTAGCACCTACACAAACAATCAAACACTTGCACCCAACACTAAAAAGGGGTTGTCAATCCCTTCACGGTTATTTGTAAGGATGAGATCTGATAGAGATAGATATAAAAGATTGCTAGAACTAAAAGTAAAACAAAAGTAAATAAATGGCAGAAATATATTTTTGGTATTTTTGGTTTATAGATCTAAAAGTATAATATGGAAAATAGACTCGGGGGCCATAGGTTTCACTAGAGGCTTCTCTCATGAAGGAAAATAATACGGTGGGTGAACAAATTACTATCGAGCAATTGATAGAAAAGTGAATAATTATGAAGATATCCAAGGCAATGATTATGCATATAGGCATCACGTTTGTTTCAAGTAGACCAAAACGTTTCTGCATCTACAACTATTACTCCACACATCAACCGACTCCTGCCTGCATCTAGAGTATTAAGTTCATGAAGAACAGAATAACGCATTAGGTAAGATGACATGATGTAGAGGGATAAACTCAAGCATTATGATGAAAACCCCATCTTTTAATCCTCGATGGCAACAATGCAATACGTGTCTCGCTACCCCTACTTTGTCACTTGGTGAGGACACAACAAGATTGAACCCAAAACCAAGCACTTCACGCATTGCAATAATTACCAATCTAGTTGGCCAAACCAAAGTAATAACTCGAAGAGACTTGCTAAGATATGAAATCATGCATATAAGAATTCAAAGAAGATTCAAATAATATTCATAGATAACCTAAACATAAACCCACAATTCATTGAATCTCGAGAAACACACCGCAAAAGAGTATTACATTGGATAGATCTCCATGAAGATCATGAAGAACATGGTATTGAAGAACAAAGAGAGGGAAGAAGCCATATAGCTACTAGCTATGGACCCGTAGCTCTGTGGTAAACTACTTACACATCATCGTAGAGGCAATGGAGTTGATGTAGATGCTCTCCGTGATCGATTCCCCCTCCGGTAGATTACCGGAAAAGGCTCCCAGATTGGATCTCAGGGGAACAGAGGCTCCCGGCGGCAGCAAAGTATTTTCCGGTGTCGTTCTGGTATTGGGGGAATATTTGGGAATTTGTAGGATGAAGATTAGGGTTAGGAGGCCTACAGGGGGCCCACAAGCCAGGGGTGCCCCCCTAGGGCGTGCCCTGCAGGCTAGTCGTCTCCCAGCACGTCTCCTGCCCCTTCTCCAAGTCTGACAGGTTTCTTCTGGTCCAAGAAAAATCATTCCGGAGATTTTCTTCCATTTGGACTCCGTTTAGTATTCCTTATATGCAATATTAAAAAACATGGAAAAATCAGAAACTGGCACTAGGCTCTAATTTAATAGGTTAGTCCCAAAAATAATATAAAATATCATATTAATGCATATAAAACATCCAAAAGAGGTAATATAATAACATGGAACAATAAAAAATTATAGATACATTGGAGACGTATCAAACATCCCCTAGCTTAATTCCCGCTTGTCCTTGAGTAGGTAAATGATAAAAGCGGTATTTTTGATCTGGAATGCTACCTAACATATTTATCCATGTAATATTCTTTACTGTGGCATGAATATTAAGATCCATAATATTCAAAACAAAAGTCTAATATTTACATAAAAACAATAATACTTCAAGCATACTAACATGGCAATTGTGTCCTTTCGAAATAACATGGCCTTGGAAAGTTATCCCTACAAAATCATATGGTTTGGCTATGCTCCATCTTCCCCACACAAAGTATCTAAATTATGCACAACCCGGATGAAAGTCAAACAATTGTTTCACACATTTTATGTTCTCAAACCTTTTCAACTCTCACGCAATACATGAGTGTGAATATAGCACTATAGGTGAAATAGAATATGGTGGAGGTTGCAAAAAAAGGAGAAGATAGTTTCACATCAACTAGGCGTATCAACGGGCTATGGAGATGCCCATCAATAGAAATCAATGTGAGTGAGTAGGGATTGCCATGCAACAAATGCACTAGAGCTATAAGTGTATGAAAGCTCAAAAAGTAAACTAAGTGGTTGTGCAAAAGATGAAATTCCACTTGTTATATGAAAGTGACAAAATAGGAGACTCGCTATGAAGAGAACACGGTGCAACTTTGAAGCACAAGTGTGGAAAAGGATAGTAGTATTGTCCCTTCTCTCTTTCTCTCATTTTTTTTTCTTTTTTTCTTTTTTTGGGTGCGTATCTTCGGCCTCTTTTATTTTTTTTGTAAAGTCCGGAGACTCATCCCAACTTGTGAGGGAATCATAGCTTCCATCATCCTTTTCTCACACGACACAATGCTCTAATAATGCAAATCATCGCACTTTTATTTACGTACAACTCAAATATTACAAATCAATATCTAGAACAAAATATGACTCTATAAGCAATATGGAAGTGATGGTGTGTGTCATAAAAAATGGAACGGTGGTGTTGCATGGCAATATGTCTCGGAATGGCTATGAAAATACCATAATAGGTAGATATGGTGACTGTTTTGAGGAAAGTATATGGTGACTGTTTTCAGGAAGGTGGGTTTAATGTACCAGCTAAAGTTGCGTGATACTAGAGAGGTTAACAAAGGTGGAAGGGTGAGAGTGCGTGTAATCCATGAACTCAACATTAGTCATAAAGAACTCACATACTTATTGCACAAGCCTATTAGTTATCTAAGCAAAGTATTAGAAGCATGCTCCTAGGGGAAGGGGTGGTAGGAGATAACCATCGCGTGATCCTGACCTCCACACAAAGGTTCACAATCATTAAACAAATCATATTACCATCTTCATATCTCAAAACTATATGCAAGGAATCAAACTTCTCATCATATTCAATGCACTTAATATGAAAGTTTTTATTATATCCTTCTAGGATGCCCATTATATTAGGACTAAATTCATAACCTAAACCAATTACCATGTTGTTTGAAGACTCTCAAACTAATATAAGTGAGGGATGAGAGTTTAATAGTTTCTATAAAATAAAACACCGCCGTGCTCTAAAAGATATAAGTGCAGCACTAGATTAACATTGCCTAGCTCAAAAGATATAAGTGAAGCACATAGAATATTCTAATAAATTCATGATTCAGCGTGTCTCTATCAAAAGATGTGTTCAGCAAGGATGATTGTGGCAAACTAAAAAGTAAAGACTCATATCATACAAGATGCTCCATGCAAAACACATATCATGTGGTGAATAAAAATATAGCCTCAAGTAAATTTACTAATGGATTGAAGACGAAAGAGGGGATGCCTCCGGGGCATCCCCAAGCTTAGGCTCTTTGGTCTCCTTGAATATGGCTTGGGGTGCCTTGGAAATCCCCAATCTTAGGCTCTTGCCACTCCTTATTCCATAGTCCATCAAATCTTTACCCAAAACTTGAAAACTTCAGAACACAAAACCCAACAGAAAACTCATGAGATCCGTTAGTATAAGAAAAATAAATCACCACTTTAGGTACTGTTGTGAACTCATTCTTTATTTACATTGGTTTAATATTTACTGTATTCCAACTTCTCCATGGTTCATACCCCTCGATACATCACATAGATTCATCAAAATAAGCAAACAAAACAAAGAAAATGGAATCTGTCAAAAACAGAATAGTCTGTAGCAATCTATAAACTTTGAATACTTCTGTAACTCCAAAACTTCTTAAAAAATAGTAAAATCAGGGAACTTGTATATCAGTCTTGTGTAAAATATCAGATTAAAAGCTCGTTCGAGTGAATTTACAAAATTCCTAGACCGAGAGCAAAAGTTTCTGTTTTTCAGCAAAATCAACTTACAAACAGCGTAGACCATCCCAAAGGTCTTAGTTGGCTCAAACACTAATTAAAACAAGAAAACAAAATTATTACATAGGTAATAATGTGTGCAGCACTCAAAAACAGAAGCAAAAACAAAATCATAAAAATAAAATTGGGTTGCCTCCCAACAAGCGCTATTTTTTAACGCCCCTAGCTAGGCATAATGATTTCAATGATGCTCGCATCAAGGTAAAGAATTGAAACATAAAGAGAGCATCATGAATCATCTGGAAAAGCATATTTAAGTCTAACCCACTTCCTATGCATAGGGATTTTGTGAGCAAACAAATTATGGGAACAAGGATCAATTAGCATAGGAAGGCGAAAGAAGTATAACTTATAGGATGGCGACTCCAACCTCCTACCTCCCGCACTGGCGACTCCATGGCAATCTGGATTTCTAGCCGGCGTGCACCTCTCTCGCTCGGCTCATCATCTCAGGTGCACTCCCACGATCACATACGTGCTTTTCCATGGCTTGCATGGGTGGCTCCACGTTGGATCTAGATTTCTCCCCTGGTGCAACTTTTGCGGAAAAGGTTTTCTATTCCTATGGCTTCTGTGTGCACCCGATGCGTCATCGTCGACCTTTCATCATGGTGGTATCGTTTGGTCGTTATGCTTTTCGTCTCACGAAAGATTCAGTGGCTGCGACGCTGGAGTCTGCCATTGGGGGTTCCGCCATTGATCTTATGGTTACTAAGATCACGGACTCGGTTTTTTCCTTCATGGTTTCTTGCAAACAAGATGGTTTTCATATACTGGATTTACGTTCTTACAAGTGTTGTAGTTATAAGTGTTTTTTTCATCTATGGGGTAATGGTGGCCCGAATTGGAATCAGGAATTTTCTCTATGGAAGAAACAATGTGATGCTGAATGGGTATTGGTCAGCCCCTCTAAGCGAAGAGTTGCACTAGGTCTGATGGCAATGCATTCCAGGCCGGCAAAATCATGTTTTAAATCTGGATCATCTACACAGAAGAAGCTTTCTTTTGCAACCCTCCAACAGTATGAGGTTTGCAAAGGTTATCGGTGCCCTGTCACGCAGGACGAGCTATTGACATTACAAACTGCTGGTTATTCTGTTCCACTGCAGGAGCGTGTCATTATCAGTGCACCATCGCCGGTTGAACTCCGGTGGACGACGGCGACACCGCATATTACTTTGGCACAGTTTGTCAGCCGATGTCATCTCCCGTGTTGTCCGGTAATGAAACTAATATCACCGCGATTGATGGGGTTTCTTCCTCCCATTGCGCTGATTCGGTGTCACCCGCCTCTTCGAGTGGGATTTAAAATCTTTGGATTTGTCGGTTACGGAAGGCTTCGACTGCGGGTCTGCCTCTGTTCAACCTATTGGGCCATCGGTGAACTCTTCTTTGATGGGTCCAGATATTCCTTCCTCGCAAGAAGCCCATCAGCAATTTGATGGTTTTGATCAACGGCATGGTTCATGATATAATTTCCTGCACGGTCTGCTCTGAACGTGGGCATCTAGCTCCCAACTGCACGTCGCCGATATGCTCCTCCTGCGGCTATGTGGGCCATTCCAAATCTAACTATGCTTCTTTTATGTGTGATAATTGTCTTACTTGGAAACGTAAGAGACCCACCACCTCCCCTGTCGTCGATTTCTCGGGAACCTCTGTTGTTCTTGGGGAAGCCGCACAGCCTGCCGAACAGTTCCTTCCTGTCCTATCGCACTCATCGCCTCCCAGTACTCCATCAGAGCCACCGCCATTAACGCCTCCTCCTCCTGCAACTCTCCCTGACATGGCCAACTTCGAGCTAGACCCTGAGCGGTTTGTGCCTCCGGGCCATAACATCATCGACGGAGGCCCTGACCGCCTCCCGCGGGCGTTCATCACGCCGGAAATCCACATTGCCCATAGGCATGAACAGTATGTCATCGCCGAGGTCATGCCTGCCCCGCCTGCTGAGCAAGTTGCTCAGGTACGGCAGGAGGTTGTTGATCTTCTACACAACTTGGGCTTTCATCTCCGCTCTGCTCAGCCATGGATTGAGGGGGTAGGTTTACTTGATCTTAGGGATGCTGGTGAAAGCATTGCTGCCGCTCGGATGGTTCTACAAGATTTGGGGAACGATACTTTTGTCAGATGCATGCGGCACAAGAGTAGGTTTTAGAGGGGCTGCTAGTTTCCGTCAGGGATGTCTGATGTTTTTAGGCGTACCTTTGGATTTCTGCAATACTAATGATCTCCAGGCTACGGTTAACACTTTTGGTGAATTTCACAATTGGGCCAGTGATGATCCATACCTAGTCTTCTCCATTGTTTTTGCATCTTTCCCAGATGATAATTTGGTTCCCTGCAGTGTCATTTTTCGGAGTATGCTGCTTGGGGTGGAGCGAGGGTTTCTTGGTCTGCACCTCTGTTCATCTTGGGTGCAGGTTTTGCTGAACAAATGCCGAATTATGAGGATCCAATGCCCCTCAATGGCAAGCCCCATCCATTGCCAGGAAAGTTGGAGCAGAATATTATGCTCTTTGCTCTTCCGCCATATCCAGCTCTGGGTTGGAACACTGTGCCGCCACCGCCACCACCTCCAATGCCCGAGCCTCCGGCTCAGCACGATGATGGCGGTTGGGGCTGGCAACCTGAAGCTCCTGTTGATGAACCTGCTACCCCGGAACAAGACCTGGAGTCCATGGTCATCGATCAGACAACTTCTTCCGACTCTGTTCACGAGATTGTGGTGGTTGATCCTCAGCCAGATGATGTTGAAGCTGCTGCAGAGGATGCTGCTGCAGGTGAGGAGGCAGGTGACGATGCTGCTGCGGATGCTCATGTCCCTCCTAATGGGGACAATGCTGCTAGGGAGGAAGCTGCTGAGGATATGGCCCCTGAAGATTTCAATCCCCTGGCGATTGTTCCTTACCAACAACCCCTGTTACGACCTGATGAGCTGATGATTGGAGTGGTTCGGGTTGCCTATGGACCTCCGCTCCCGCCGGCTGTATCTTGGACACGGTCCTTTGAAGCGCTAATGGGGGTTTTCACCTCCAAGAATGTTCCTCGTCACCTCACGATGCATGCGGCCATGCCAATTGTGCTTCCCAAGAGCTCCTGGTCATTGGCTTTTGATGAAGACAACATTGAACCTCACATCATCTACCACGACAGCACTCCTACACCTGCTTCCGAGGTAATTGCTTCATCTGACAGCATCTCTCCACCATCAGGGGATTTGTTCTCCTTTGAGACTCCGGCTGCCCTAAAGTGGGGGTCTCGCAAGAAGGCCACGCCCATTGTGGACTCCTCGGTACGCCGCTGTACCAGGGGATTGATCAAGAGGGATGGTTTCAAGACGGTGTTGCAGGAACTCCCGATGTATGTGCCCAAGAATAGGAAGCCAAGAGCAAAACCCCTGGACGCCTCGGAGGTTCAGGCAGCGCCATCTTCGTCTCAGGAGGAGTATGTCCCACCCGCGACTCCTGTGCAAGTGATTCAGGCGGTGGGCCACAGCCTTGGCATTGCACCTGAGAAGCTGTTAGAGGATCGACTTATGGAAGATCCTGATGTCTCCAGGACTTCACCTGCTGATGATTAAACCCATATCTATGTATCTATGTTCTTATTGTTGTTCGGTTTGTTTTGCTACTTCTGGATGTGTATCACAGCTGTCAGAACTTTGGATGCGTGGGTTATTATGTAACTCTGCTTTTACTACTTTACATCCTTGCTATGGATAGTCGATCTACGAGAAGTTGGTGTGTTCTTTGCTGGAATGTGCGTGGTTTAAATTCTGATTCACGGCGAAGAGCGATTAGAAACAAAATTGATGAAAGCTTGGCTACGGTTGTTTGCCTTCAGGAAACTAAAATGCAACATATTGATTTTCAGACTATTAGAAGGTTTTGCCCCAATAGATTTGATCAATTTGCTTATATCCCATCACGTGGCGCCTCTGGTGGATTGATCACCCTATGGAAATCCTCAGTTTTAACTGGCACTCTGGTTGAAACACAGACTTTTGGTTTAATCGTGTCATTCATCTCCAATCACACCTCCGAGTCTTGGACTTTGGTTAATGTATATGACCCTTGTCAGGGAGAGGCTAGAGACCAATTTGTTAGCTGGCTATAACATCTTAATATTCCTGCAAATGATGATTGGATGCTGCTTGGAGATTTCAACTTTATTCGCTCCCCTTCCAATAGAAATATCCCCGGTGCTGATGTGAATGACATGTTCATTTTTAATGAGATCATCAGTCACCTGGGTCTTTTGGAATTTCCTCTCAAAGGTAGCTCTTTCACTTGGTCCAATATGCAAGACTCACCCCTTCTGAAGCAACTGGATTGGTTCTTCACCTCTGCTAATTGGATATCATCCTATCCCCTGACTCAAGTTCCGCCTTTAGCCAAGTCCGCATACGATCATGTTCCCTGTGTGGTGACAGTAAACACCTCCATCCCTAAATGTAACCTTTTTCGGATTGAAAATTATTGGGTGGAGATGGATAGTTTTCTGGAATGTGTGCAGCAGTCTTGGAAGACCCCTTCCAGGAAAGGTCACATCTATGCCATTATCATGGATAAGTTTAAGCATCTAAGGCAGGCCCTGAAGATATGGCAGACTAGTCTTTCCAAGCTCAAAACACTCATTGATAAGTGTAATCAAGTGGTACTGTGCCTAGATGATCTAGAGGAGCTCAGACCCCTTTTCAGACCTGAAGCTAATTTCAGGATGATTGTCAAACTTCATTTAGATCACCTGCTGCATCTGAAGTTTCTATATTGGAAAAATAGGGCTACCATCAGATTCATTAAGGTGGGGGAGGAAAATACTAAATTTTTCCATGCCATGGCTACTGAAAGATATAGAAGAAACTCCATCTCATCTCTTAAGTTGGCAGATGGATCTGTTATCACTGATCATGAGCAGATTGCAGGATGTTTTTGGTCTTCCTTTAAAAACATGATGGGTTCATCTCAGGGAATCAACTTGGCATTTGATCTTCAATCTCTCATTCACAGAGTGGAAGGGCTCGATGTTTTGACACTGCCTTTCACCAAAGAGGAAATGGATAGGATTGTCAAAGAAATGCCCATTGATAAGGCACCTGGTCCAGATGGTTTCGATGGTCTTTTCTTCAAGAAATGCTGGCATATCATTTGTTCTGATTTCTACCAGCTTGCAGCTGACTTTCATGCAGTGATAGCTAAGTTGGAAAATATGAACTCCTCTTATATCACTTTGGTGCCCAAAAAGAGATCTCCTAAACAAGTTGGTGATTTCAGACCTATCTCACTTACTGGTATGGGACTTAAATTCCTCTCCAAGATGATTGCCAATAGGCTGCAGTTGCATATCATGAAATGCATTCATAAAAATCAGTATGGTTTCATCAAGTCCAGAACCATACAAGATTGTGTTGGATGGACACTGGAATATTTACATCAATATCATCAGTCCAAACAACCAATTGTCATCCTCAAGGTTGATTTTGAAAGGGCTTTTGACTCTCCGGAACATGAATTCATCTTTCAGATTCTCAAGCACAAAGGGTTCAATGCTAAGTGGATTTTATGGGTGCAGCAGTTTCTCAGTTCTGGCTCCTCCTTTGTTCTTCTCAATGGAGTTCTTGGTAAAAAAATTATGTCCAAAAAAGGGGTCAGGTAGGGGGATCCTATGTCCCCTCTCCTTTTTGCCATTGCTGCTGATTTTCTTCAAACATTGGGCAATCAATTGTTGCAGGATGGCCTCATCCAGCTGCCAATACCCTGTCATGACAAAGACTTTCCAATTGTCCAATATGAAGATGACACACTTATCATTTTGCCTGCTGTGGAGTCTCAGCTGCTATAATTCAAAAAGATGCTCCTGCTTTTCTCACAATCCACAGTTCTCCAAATAAACTATCACAAGTCTGCTTTGTTGCCTATCAACATTAATCAGGGAGAACTTCAGACACTTGCTGCCTCTATTGGTTGTAAGGTTAGATCACTACCTTTCACCTATCTTGGTTTGCCTGTTGGGACAACCAGACCAAGGATTATTGACCTAATGCCCTTGGTAGACAGTATGGAAAGGAGACTTTCTGCTAGATCCTCCTTCCCGGCTTACGGGGGGCGCTTGCAATAGCTCAATTCTGCCTTGTCCTCTATTCCCATCTTTTTCCTCTGCAGTTTGGATATACCACCAGGGATTCTTAAACAGTTGGAAAGGATACAAAGACAATGTTTGTGGAAAAAAATGGACAAGACCATGCCCCTTCCCTTGCTGCTTGGGTTTTAGTATGTAGACCAAAAATGAAGGGGAGCTTGGGCATTATGAATCTGTTTGTTCAGAATGAGGCCATGTTTCTTAAACAAGTAGATAAGTTCTTGAACAAGGCTGATATACCCTGGGTGCATTTAATCTGGAACACCTATTACCATACTACAGTTCCTCAGGGTACCTCCCTCTGTGGCTCCTTTTGGTGGAAAGATATCTGCAAGAAAATGGATAATTACAGAGCTGTCACATATGTCCAGCCCAACAGGGGAGACACTTTTCTTTTTTGGTCAGATTCCTGGGCAGTAGGAGATTCTACAATGTCTCTAGCTCTTAATTTACAAAGATTGTTCTCCTTTGTTATTGACACTTTCTGCACTGCCGAAGAAGTGTTCCAGGCTCATCAGGCTGACAGTTTGATCAACATGTTTCACGTGCCTCTATCTGACAGGGCCCATCAAGAGTTGGAATTAGTCACCTCTTTGCTTCAGAATCTCAATAATGATCCATCCTGCAATGATATTTGGCTGTGGAGTAGTGATTGTAAAACTTATACTGCTAAGAAATACTACATCCATGTGCATCCACCCATTATTCCCAACCCATTGCTTTGTTGGATTTGGAAAAATTCATGTACTATGAAAATCAAGATGTTTGCCTGGATGCTCAGCATGGACAGACTTAACATGCAAGATATGCTGGAAAGAAGGCACTGGAAGGTGTCTGAGTCAAATCTTTGTGTTCTTTGTCATGCTAGGGTCAAAGAGGATAGAGATCATCTCTTTTTTAACTGCCTCTTCAGAAGCAGGGTATGGAACTACCTTCACATCTCCTGGCAGGGTACTTCCATGTGGACCACTTCTTTGTCAGCCAGAAAAGATTTTCACCATCCTTTTTCTCTGAAGTAGTGTTCACTGCCTGCTGGAATATTTGGACAGTCCGAAATGCCAGGATTTTCAACAATGAGCGTCCTAGA
This sequence comes from Hordeum vulgare subsp. vulgare, assembly GCF_904849725.1. NCBI lineage: Eukaryota > Viridiplantae > Streptophyta > Magnoliopsida > Poales > Poaceae > Hordeum > Hordeum vulgare. Next base: position 101,779,804 of record NC_058522.1, on the reverse strand, counting down.
TTCAGCAAATGGAAGTTTGGTTTTACTCATGATATATCCCTTTTAGCTCACACGATTAAGACTAGATTTAGGGATGATCTACTTAAGTGGATATCTTTTTTACCTCCTTGAGGTTTGTATCTTTTCACCCCCACCCCATTTGTATATCCTAACCCTCTCATGTACATATAATCTCTTAATGGAATAAAAGAAAAGTTGGGTGTTTCCCTACAGTAGCTTGTCAAAAAAGTATAACTTCAAAATTTCCAACACATAGATAAGAAACTTAATATTATGGCAATATGTAAAAGCATATGTTCCTCTCTCATAGTAATTTTCAGTAGCATCTTGAATAAATTCAACAATATAACTATCACATAAAGCATTATTTTCATGATCCACATACATAAAAGTCTTACAATCTTCCAAGGTAGTGGGATTAACATTAACTAAAGTCATGACCTATCCAAACCCACTTTTATTAGAAAATGCATAAGATTGAGCACTCTCCAAATATGTGGGATTATTTTTACCTAAACTTGACACTCTTCCAAACCCACTTTTGATACTATTGCCAACCTTATTATCAATAACATATTCATCATTAGGATTAAATAAATTTTCAAGATCATAAGAAGCATCACCCCAATCATGATCATTACAATGAGTAGTGGACATGACAAAATTATCATCCCCAAGCTTGTAGTTTTGCATATCAGTAACATAATTGACATTAATATAACTTATAGTAACATCATTGCAATCATGCTTTTCAATCAAGGAGCTATCATGAATCACTTTATAAATTTCTTCTTTCAACACTTCATCCAAATTTTCAAATTCATAATTTTCAAACAATACTTCATAGGGATAATCAAGTGAACTCAACTCACTAGCAATTGGTTCATCATAATTTGGTCTTTTGAAAAGATTAGAAAGTGGGTGAGGATCCATATAATTAGATTTTCAGCAAGCAAAGATGCAAGCAAATAGAAGGCACGTGGCAACACATAGAAAGATAGAAAAGAAGCAAAAAGGCAAACGGAAAAGAGGGTGAATAAAACGGCTAATTTTTGTGAAGTGGGGGAGCTCAAAACGAGAGGAAAATGGCAAATAAAGTAAATACAAGGGATGAGTTTGTGATGGGTACTTGGAAGGCTTGATCTTGCTATGTATCCTCCCTGGCAACGGCGCCAGAAATCCTTCTTGGTACTTCTTGAGCTTGCGTTGGTCTCCCTTGAAGATAAAAGGGTGATGCAGCAAAGTAGTTAAGTATTTCCCTCGGTTTGTTGAGAACCAAGGTATCAATCCAGTAGGAGGAACAAGCAAGGCCCTAATCTTAGCACCTACGCAAACAATCAAACAGTTGCACCCCACGCTAAAAAGGGGTTGTCAATCCCTTCACGGTTATTTGCAAGGATAAGATCTGATAGTGATAGATATAAAATATTGCTAGAACTAAAAGTAAAACAAAAGTAAATAAATGGCAGAAATATATTTTTGGTATTTTTGGTTTACAGATCTAAAAGTATCATATGGAAAATAGACTCGAGGGCCATAGGTTTCACTAGAGGCTTCTCTCATGAAGGAAAATAATACGGTGGGTGAACAAATTACTATCAAGCAATTGATAGAAAAGCAAATAATTATGAAGATATCCAAGGCAATGATTATGCATATAGGCACCACGTCTTTGTCAAGTAGACTGATACGTCTCCAACGTATCTATAATTTTTGATGGTTTCATGCTATTATCCTGTCAAACTTTGGATGTTTTGTATGCCTTTTATATATTATTGGGACTAACTTATTAACTCAGTGCCAGTGACAATTCGAGTTTTTTCCGTGTTTTTGACCCCTTTCAGAGGAGGATTTTAAACGAAGTCCAAACGGAACGAAACTTCCAAAAATATTTTTTCCGAAACAGAAGAAGATCGGGAAACTTGAGAACCAAGGCAGGGGACCACCAGGGACCCCACAAGCCCCCTAGCCGCGTGTCACGCCCAAAATGTGATCCTATCCTCAATTTGGCACGAAGGCCTCGTCAAGTTTAATTGATGACAAGCAACAGATTTAGAAAACAACTTATTATTCTATAAATGAATCTTGGAGAGACAGAGAGAAAAGCACCACTTGAAGCATAATTGAAGGAAGCACCGGTAAGAATTCACAATTGAATGGAATATCAAGAAAGCATGGAGACACAAGAGAATGAAGAGATCATAAGCCAGCTGAGAGAAAACTTGAACAAGGCACCGGATAATCGAGAGACGAACGAAGAGACAACAATGGAGAAGAATTGAGGATGAAAGCTGAAAGCTGAGAACGAAGAATCTTCTGAAATGATGGCCTTCGGAGGAACGAGAAATAAAAACAACTCAGAAATGCACCGGATAGGAAGAAAGGGATACTCATGATTGGCAACAAATGAGAGGATACACGAAGCTGAGGTGACAGTCTTCGCAAGAATGGACAAAGATTTGAGAGAAACACTCCTTCGAATTGCAAGCTGAGAATGACGATGAGAAACAACACCACGAATAACTGAGACACTCTGGAATAAAGAAGAATGAAAGGTTGAGCCAGTATGAGAATTAATTCAAATAGATCTTGACGAAGGGATATGACTGATGAAAATCATACTTACGTCATAGTTGAAAAGAATTAAAGATCTCCGGAAGGATTACAAGAGCTAGGAAAGATCCTGGGAAAGAACATGTGGGTTATGGGCCCACTCAAAGAAACCACCGTTGAAAGGAATGCTAGAAAGAGAGATATTGCACCGGTACAATGAAAACTAGATGAGATGAGACCCTCGAAATAACTGAAGGATTGAAAAGTAGAACTTCTGAAATATCTTCAACGCACCGGATAGAAAAGAGAAGAATGAATAACAAGATAGTCTGAAAAGAATTTCCAACATGGGAAAGAATTACAAGGACGAAAAGGATATGATGAACACGGACAACTGAATTGAATTCACCGGGAAGGAACAAAATGAAGAAATGACGAACTCGACTCCTCAGAATGTTCACAATGAATCACCGGCTACAAAAAGGAAGAAGAGATAGCGGAAGCATCACTGAATAAGAAGGCACTTGGACGAAATCCAAACAGTGAAGAAAAGGGCGGGAGGGCGGGGAAAAACAAAGACAGCTTGGGACAGATGAGATGAACTCCGGAATAATATGAGAGAATGATCTTGCAAAAATTGGAAAGGATAGAATTACTTGAAGAGAGACACACATGTTGAAAAAGAATTAACATGACGACTCCGGTTCACAAGAATTGATATGACAATTGATTGAGCAAAGAATTAATACTCTCATAAAAATATGAGAACACCTCTTAGAAAAGATCTAATATCACCACTTGACATCGAAGCAACTTGAATTACCATATTCAACAAAACAAAGGGAGAGGCTTATGAAACAAGCCAGAACAAACTCATGAGAGAGATTTCGTCCGATATTTTCGTGGACAGGATCGCACGGGCTCAATCCTTACAGTAGCCATCAAGTGCAAGGCAGTGCACCCGACATACGAAGCGTCCCCGAGTCGTAGCAAGCTACAAGGACTCTTTAAGACACAACGTGTACCGCTGTAAGTCGACTGTGAACAAACGAATCCACTAGATGTCGAACCCCAACCTAACATCATGCATTTGTTGGAAGATTGTCCTATAAGCAACTACTTGAATTCCCACCTATGAATTCCCGAAATATCTGGTCATGCAATCTGGTACACGGATACAAGGAGTAATATTCACACAACTCCTATACTAACCAGTCACCTGTATCACATCCGTCAACACACAACCAGAATCTCGGACCTTCATCTACAACAGACCCTCATGATCACAACGATACAAAGTATGGCAGTACTCCCGAACAATCTGCACCAGTACTGGGGACATAGGGGTTATCTCGCCACTACTAGTATTGAAGCAATTACGAACATCCTTCGTCCTAAGATACTAAGAAATCTGAATGATAACGATGTGCTCGAGAATCCCCTAGAGCTCAACTCCCCTTAGACTTAGAGGAGATAGGAGGCACCAAGACAGAACTCCGTCACATCGGCATCATATAGATCTCAAAAATATCCGCGTGATCCTAAAATTTTTTTTGAGTGAGAAGAGGAGTAGAATTAAATTATTACGTCAAGATTCCTCAGGAGAGCATAGAAGAGGAGAAAAAAGAATCCTACTCTCCGATATATAACTAGACTCAAATAGTTTTTTTAACTAGACTCGACTCGGCCAAGTTTGATCAATCAAGGGGGCTCCTAGGTCGGTCCTTGCTCTGATACCAACTTGTCACGCCCAAAATGCGACCCTATCCTCAATTTGGCACGAAGGCCTCGTCAGTGATAGAAGCGCATCTCGTCGTGTCGCAAGAATGGATATCGTTACAAGTACATCTACTGAAAAGGAGAGATATATATAGAATTGGCTTACACTCGCCACAAGCTACATCAGAGTCACATCAGTACATCACATAATCATCAAGAGTAAGAGCAGGGTCCGACTACGGACGAAAACAAACGACAAAAGAAGAACGACGTCCATCCTTGCTATCCGAGGCTGCCGGCCTGGAACCCATCCTAGATCGATGATGAAGAAGAAGAAGAAGCAACTCCAAATGAACAATCAACGCGCTCGCGTCAAGTAACCTTTACCTGTACCTGCAACTGGTGTTGTAGTAATCTGTGAGCCACACGGGACTCAACAATCTCATTTCCAAAGGTATCAAGACTAGCAAAGCTTAATGGGTGAGGTAAGTTTAAGTGGTGAGGTTGCAGCAGCGGCTAAGCATATATTTGGAGGCTAACTTACGAATACTAGAAATAAGAGGAGGAAGATCTACCCATAGCGGACGTGAACTACAGATGATCAAATGAATGATCCTGAACACCTACCTACGTCAGTCATAACCCCACCGTGTCCTCGATCGGAGAGAGAACTCACGAAAGAGACGGTCACGGTTACGCACACAGTTGGCAAGTTTTAATTAAGTTAACTTCAAGTTATCTAGAACCAGTGTTAAACAAAGTTTCCACGTTGCCACATAACCGCGGGCACGACTTTCCGAAAAGATTTAACCTTGTAGGGGTGCTCCAACTAGTCCATCACAAATTACCCCAAGCCGCATAGAAATCCTCAATCACGAAGCTCGCGATATCGTCGGATTCCCTAGTGGAAAACCTCAACTCTGAGATTACCCAAAGCATCACCGGAATCCCGATGCACAAGATATTTCGTCAAAGGTAAAACTAATCCAGCAAGGCCACCCGACGTGTCGACGATCCCGATAGGAGTCGCGTACCTCGTTCTCAGGACACGACGGATAAGCGACGCGTACAAGTGCCAAACCTCGAGTTTCCTTGCGGTGGCCCCGCACAGTGCTCTGTTTTGGACGAACACTCATGAGGAGCACTGGCCCGGGGGTTGATTAAATTATCCTCGGGGCCCGGGAAGTCCCTATGCAATTTTATTAGGTGATTAGGCAAATGTAGTACCAAAGTTGGGCCTTGCCAGACCAGCTTTAATCTAAAACGAATTATCAAGGGGGTCCCCATAACAACCCCGATCGTGTTAGGAGCGCTCATTTATGGAACATAACACCGGTAGCCGAAAACTAAGGGGGCAAAGGTGGAACAAAACACCAGGCCAGAAAGGCCGAGCCTTCCACCTTTTACCAAGTATATAGGTGCATTAAATTAAATAGCAATTGATAAGGTGATATAACAAGGAACCCATGTTATCACATGGAAGCAACTACACCTGCAACTAGCAACGCTAACAACATGTATAAGCAAGCGGTAACATAGCCAATGAGTGGTTTGCTAGGTCGAACAGGTTGAAGGTAATCATGGCATTGTTGAGAGGCTGATATTTAACATGTGGTAGGCAACGAGACATAACGACAGAAACGATAAAACTGTCATGGCAATGATAGTAATGCTATCTGGGGAAATGATCATCTTGCCTGAGATCCCGCTTGGAAGAAGAATGCCTCCGTGAAGCAGACGAACCGACGTAGTCGAACGGCTCCTCACAATTCGACACGCTTGCGGAACTCTAACGAGACGGGGAAAACCGGAAACAAGCATCAACACAGAGAATTCACCACGAGATGCACAACACATATGATGCATGAGCAGCTAAAAGCAAGCAAGTCACGACATGACAAATCACACAATCAATCGCTACACATTAAGTGAAGTTCAATATGCAACGAGTTGCATATTGACGAAACCCCAGATAGGAATTATTTAGTTCACTCCTGGTTAGGTACACGGCAATATTAAATGTGATTAAACATGGCAAGAGGTGAAGCGTAATTAATATACCTATCTAGGCATTTTAAATGAGGTCGGAAATGACATATAGCACCTCCGAGACGACCTCACATGTTAATTTACAATTCTGTCCAGATCTGAACTAACACATTTAATTAGTTGTTAAACAGCAAAACAAATAGGTTCACGTGATTCTACGCATCATGGCAAGCAATTTACACATAGAGATCATCTCCAACGGAGCTACGGATCAAAAGTTACAATCACCGCAAGATATGATGGCTTGAATGCAATATGTGTGCAACGACGACTACGAGCACTTCAAAACATACAAACAGCAAGAGAAAATGAAACTACACCAGATTCTAAGCAAGTTTCATGTAGGACACGATCAAATCGGAGCTACGGTTCAAAAACTACGAGCAAAACAAGAAATGACTACAATCTGCCAAAATCAGTGACATAGCATCTTCTACACCTCACAACTACGAGCTACACAACTCCGATATGCTCAAGAAATGCATGGAACGGAAGAGGGCAAGATGCACTACTACAAACAACCAACAACAACTAGCATGGCAGCAAGGAGCACTAGAAAAAGAAGACACAAAATGGCATCTCACACACTATTTCAGACTTAGTGAAAATTACACCTCATGAAAGTGCAGTTTTCGATATGAAGCAATATTGACAGCAGCAAAACCTATAGCTACAGGACTCCAAATGGCATGAAAATTTACAGCATTCTATATAAACACAAGGGGTACAACTAACTCCATTGGACCAACCTCAAAAGAGCTACAGATCACAAGATGCAAGCTGGACAAGACAGCAACAAAATAATAACAGATTCCAGACTTAGAAATATTTCAGCTCCTCCAAATCAGCACTATTTCTAGCAACTTGAGGGCAATCAAAACACACCTAAACATGTATTTCTATTCCGACTAAAAATACCAGAGGCTAGTCTAAACACCCAAGAACAACTCCCTAGTTGACAACTCCGACAAACGAAGCACGAAATAAATCCCACGAATTAAACAAAAGGGCATCACGGCAAAAATATCGCGCGAACTAACTTACTCAAAAGCTAAAACTAATTGGACAGAAAAATCCCCCGGAAACATATAAAATATGTGGGGTTGCACAACAAAATAAAGCCACACATTAATGCGGGAAAATAACCTATATACGGGAAAATAAACTAGAGGCAAATCCCTACACGCAAAAATACAAATGACCGCTCTAAAATACATGAAAAATAGTCCCTAAAACATAGGCATTTATACTACGGTATACGGGCAGTCCAGACACGCACGAGAAATAACTACGGAACGGATCCTAGTGAAACAGCACGCAAAACAAGGCGTTTGGCACGTAAAACTAAGTCAAATAATTATGCATGTTGTAAATTCGTAATCTATGCAAAATTCTACATGAAATCCATATACTACACGTTCCGATCCGACTTACGAATAAAAAGATACGGGCGAACGAATATTACTATTTTTCTGGAATTTAAATAAATTCCAAAAACTCCTAAATATACTAACGGGTCGAACAGGCAGCGCAGTATAGCTAACTATCGCCGGGGGCGGGGAATAGATGGGCTGGAGGGATGCTCACCTCATGGGCCAAAGCCCATGGTGCAGGGAGGCAGAAAGGCTCGCGCGGGGCGCCTGGTAGTGGGCCGAGGCGGCCTGCGCGGGAGGCCGACCCACGCGGGCGCTGGCGAGCGCTGGGGCGCTCCCTCGTCCCGATCTCAACGAGACTGAGAGAGGCGGTGGCGGCGCTGGGATGGCCGCGACGGGGAGAGGCGGTCGAGGCTCCGGCGACGGGAACCGAGGGCGACGGCGGATCTAGCGGCCAGGTCCGTGCATCGGCGACGGCACTCGGCAGCGCGGCGACAAGGTGCATGCGAGGCTCACCGGCAGCCGACGTAGCTGCAGTTGGCGGCGGCAAGGCGCTGGTGGCGGGGCGACGCAGGAGACCAGAGGCGGCGCTCGGGAGAAGGAGCAGCGCTCGGATCTGGCGGCGGCAGGAGGAGACGCGGCGACCCGAGGGGACCAGCAGCGAGGACGGCCTCCTGCGGCTGCACAAGCAGCTCGGGAGGAGCAGGGGAGAACGCACAGCTCGGGTGGCGGCGCGACGTCGGGCTGCTCCGGGCCCAGATGGGCTCGGGCGGGCCCCGATCTGGGCTGGGAGGGCCGCGCGAGGAAGGAGACAGGGAAGGAGGCGGCAGGGAGCTGGTTGGCTGGGCGCGGATCCCAAGGAGGCTAGGGTTAGGACAGATTAGAAAGGGCTAGCCTTTCTTTTTATAGCAAGAGGGGCCTGGTTTAGGGATAGAGACCGTTTTCGGGCCGTTCGATCGAGATCGGACGGTTCCGGAAGTGTCCTAGGTTTAGGTATGGCTAGATAGGTCGTGCAGAGTGGCTTAGGCAAAGATGAGAGGGAAGTAGCGCGGCGCGACAACACGGTATTTAAAACCCCGAAATCATCCGATGAATAACCGAAGACGGTGCCACTACGGTCGACCGTTCGGGTACCAGACCGACTCCGATCGCGACGAAATTCGACATGCGGCCTAGCTATAACTAATTAAGACCGCACTTCAATTTTCACCTCGATCAAAGAAAGTTTTATGCACATTTTTAAAACAGGGTTTCGACCGATGCCGCGGGCGCGTGCGAGTGCGGTCAGGCTCGGAACGAACAACGACGATAACCGGCAACTACTAACGGATGCAAGTTTGAAAACTGGCGGCAACGGAGATGCCGATGCAATGCAGATGATGCGAATGATGCGATGATGATGCGAGAAAAGAAAAATAGTCACACGACAAAAACAGAATAGAAGGGGAATCTTCGGGAACGTCGGCATCGGGCTGTCACACCGCGGCTGCTATGGCACCAAACAACAGTGCAAGAAATTGACACATTGACGGAGACTGGGCTTGCTTTGGTTTTTCCCTTGAAGAGGAAAGGGTGATGCAGCACGGGAACAATAAGTATTTCCCTCAGTTTGAGAACCAAGGTATCGATCCAGAAGGAGGGTCTCGTCAAGTCCAGAGTACCTGCGCAAACACAAACAAGCTTGCACCCAACGCTTCAAAGGGGTTGTCAATCCCTTCAAGATTGTTTGCAAAGTGAGATCTGAAGGCGGAAAGTGCAACGAAGTAAAAAGTGTAAGGCTAAAAATGTGGTGTGGAGTACACCTGGGGGCCACAGTGTTCACTATAGGCTTCTCTCAAAATAGCAAATATCACGGTGGGTGAACAAATTACTGTCGAGCAATTGATAGAACCGCGCAAAGTCATGACGATACCTAAGGCAATGATCATACATATATGCATCACGCCCAAGACAAGTAGACTGATACTTTCTGCATCTGCTACTATTACTCCACACATCGACCGCTATCCAGCATGCATCTAGTGTATTGAGTTCATGACGAATAGAGTAACGCCTTAAGCAAGATGACATGATGTAGAGGGATAATCTCAAACCAATGATGAAAACCCCATCTTTTTACCCTTGATGGCATCAACATGATGCGTGCCTCGCTACCCCTTCTGTCACTGGGTGAGGTCACCACATGGTATGAACCCAAAACCAAGCACTTCTCCCATTGCAAGAATCATAGATCTAGTTGGCTAGACAAAACCCACAACTCGAAGAGAATTACAGGGATATGAAATCATGCATATGAGAGATCAGAAGAAACTCAAATAAGATTCATAGATAATCTGATCATAAATCCACAATTCATCGGATCTCGACAAACACACCGCAAAAGAAGATTACATCGGATAGATCTCCATGAAGATCATGGAGAACTTTGTATTGAAGATCCAAGAGAGAGAAGAAGCCATCTAGTTACTAGCTATGGACCCGTAGGTCTATGGTGAACTACTCACGCATGATCGAAGAGGTCATGGTGTTGATGAAGAAGCCCTACGTGTCCGAATCCCCCCTCCGGCAGGGCACCAGAACGTGCCCCAGATGGGATCTTGCGGAGACAGAAGCTTGCGGGAGCGGAAAAGTACTTTCGATGATCTCCTGATTTTTTTGGGATTTTTAGGGAATATATAGGCGCAACCCCTAGGGTAGAGGGCGTCCAGGGGGCCCACAAGCCTGTGGGCCGCGGCCTCCCCCTTGGTCGTGGGGTGAGGGCTTGTGGGGCCCCTTGGCCCCCTGCCTTGGCTCTCAAGTCTCCTAATCTTCTTCAGTTACGGAAAAATTCTTTTCGGGGATTTTATTCCGTTTTGACTCCGTTTCAAAATCTCCTCTGAAAGGGGTCAAAAACAAGGAAAAAACAGGAACTGGCACTTGGCACTGAGTTAATAAGTTAATCCCAAAAAATATATAAAAGGCATGCAAAACATCCAAAGTTTGACAAGATAATAGCATGAAACCATCAAAAATTATAGATACGTTGGAGACGTATCAAACATCCCCATGATTAACTCCTGCTCGTCCTCGAGTAGGGAAGTGATAAAGAATGAATTTTTGATGTGGAATGCTACCTAGAATAGTTGTCCTTTGCAACTTCTTTCACGCGACATGAATGTTCAGATCCGTAAAATTCAAAACAATAGTTTGCTATTGACATGAAAACAATAATACTTCAAGCAAACTAGCAAGGTAATCATGAACTTTCAAAATAAAAAGGCCAAGGAAAGTTATCCCTACAAAATCATATAGTCTCGCTATGCTCCATCATCCTCACACAACTAATGTAAGTCATGCACAACCCCGGTATTGGCCAAGTAATTGTTTTCGCACTCTTACATTCTCAAACTTATTATAACTATCACGCAATACATGAGCGCGAGCCATGGATATAGCACTATAAGTGGAATAGAGTGTGGTGGTGGTTGTGAGACAAAAAGGAGGAGATGGTCACATTGACTCAGCGTATCAAAAGGCTATGGATATGCCCATTAATAGATATCAATGTGAATGAGTAGGGATTGCCATACAAGAGTTGCACTAGAGCTATAAGTATGTGAAAGCTCAAAAGGAAAACTAGTGGGTGTGCATCCAACTTGCTTGCTCACGAAGACCTAGGGAAATTTTAAGGAAGCCCATCATTGGAATATACAAGCCAAGTTATATAATGAAGATTCCCACTAGCATATTGTAGTGACAAAGCAAGAAGCTCTCAATCATGAAAAACATGGTTCTATTATGGAGCACAAGTGTGCAAAAAGATAGTAGCATTGTCCCTTCTCTCTTTTTCTCTCTTTTTTTCAATTGGGCTCTTAGGCCTCTTTTTTTTTTCTTATTCTTCTTATTTTGGGATATTTGGCCTCTGTTTTTTAACTCCTCACATGGGAGAATGCTCTAATAATGATGATCATCACACTTCTATTTACTCATAGCTCAAAATGATGATGACTCTATAGGAAATGCCTCCGGCAGTGTACCGGGATGTGCAACGATCTAGCATGGCGTATGACGTTGAAACATCTCGCTAGCTATTTTGCGATCATGCAATTGCAATATGAGAGTGACGGCGAAAGTCATGAAACGGAACGGTGGGAGTTGCATGGCAATATATCTCGGAATGGCTATGAAAATGCCATAGTAGGTAGGTATGGTGGCTGTTTTGAGGAAGGTATATGGTGGGTTTGTGCACCGGCGAGAATTGCGCGGCACTAGAGAGGCTAGCAATAGTGGAAGGTGAAAGTGCATCTATACCATGGACTCACATTAGTCATGAAGAACTCACATACTTGTTGCAAAAGTTTTTATTAGTAAGCGAAACAAAGTGCTAAACGCATACTCCTAGGGGAAGGGTTGGTAGGTGTTAACCATCGCTCGATCCCGACCTCAACACAAAGGATGACAATCAATAGATCAATTATGATCCGACTTCCTAACAGAGCGGTTCACCATACGTGCATGCTACGGGAATCACTAACTTCAACACAAGTATTTCTAGATTCACAACACCCTACTAACATAGCTCTTAATATTACCAAATCCACGTCTCAAAACTTCTCTTTCTACTCAATGCACATGAAGACGGAGATTTTTGCATCCTCTTTGGGTACCTATCACATTTGGGACTGATTTCATAGCATAAGACAACTACCAAGTCACGCACCGCCGTGCTCTAAAAGATATAAGTGAAGCACAATGAGCAAAAGTATCTAGCTCACAAGATATAAGTGAAGCACTATGAGCATTCTAGCAAAATCACGATGAGTGCATGTCTCTCTCTCAAAACGCTGTACAGAAAGGATGATTGTGACACAACAAAAATAAAAGACTCCTAAGATACAAGATGTTCCAAGCAAAACACATATCATGTGGTGAATAAAAATATAGCTCCAAGTAATGTTACCGATGGATTGAAGACGAAAGAGAGGATGCCTTCCCGGGGCATCCCCAAGCTTAGGACTTTTTGTGTCCTTGAATTTGGCTTGGGATGCCTTGGGCATCCCCAAGCTTGAGCTCTTTCCACTCCTTATCTCTTTGTCCATGAGAACATCACCCAAAACTTGAAAACTTCACAACACAAAACTTAAACAGAAACTCGTGATAACATTAGCACAAGAAAACAAACTACCACTTCTTTTGATACTGTAGCAAACTTGAATTCTATCTATATTGGTGTTGGGCTACTGTATTCTCACTTTTCCATGGCTAGTACCCCCCGATACTAATCATAGTTTCATCAAAACAAGCAACCAACTCAACAAAAACAGAATCCGTCAAAAATGGACCAGTCTGTAGCAATCTGTATACTTCGTATACTTCTGATACCTCAAAAACACTGAAAACTTACGACGGCCTAGGCAAAAAGCATATCAACTAGCAGCAAAAAGAATCAACTCAAAAGCTCTTTCTGAATAAACATGAAAAATCATCTCATGAGAGAAAAGTTTCTGTCTTTTTCCAACAGGATCAAACAACCATTACCAAGACTAGTCATAAAGGTTTTGCTTGGCTCAATCACAAAAGGGAACACAAAAAACACAATCACAACAGAATTGTGATGGTGTGGATGCAACAAAACAGAAAGAAAAAAAGATAAATTCATTGGGTTGCTGTAACGACCAAGATGCGGTCCTTTCCGATCTGGGGGTCGAGGCCCCCGAATAGGAAAGAAGCGCATCTAAGTGTTTCGCAAGCAAGTAAACATAGCACATAATAATAATTACAGTAGACAATCTGGGGTTCAACTGTCTTCTTATTAATAATACAGAGTACAACGCAGATTCAAACAAGGTAGTTCCGGTACGGACTAGAAAACAGGAAAAAAAATGCTATGCTACCCGCTGCAGGCCCACGATCACGACCACGGCTCAGTCCTCTGGATAGTTCACGTAAAGGCGATCTGTCTCCTCGTCGTACTGCCACGCCAGCTGGGTGCCATCGGGATCATCTGTCTCTGGGGTACCTGTACCTGCTGGAAGTTTCGGAGGAATCCGTGAGCCACGGGGACTCAGCAATCTAAGACCTTGGTGCCAAAACTAGCCACGTTATTGGGTAAGGAAGGGGTGAAGTGTTTCAGGCTGCTGCAACCTATGATTGAAATAAGTGGCTAACTTACGCGAGAAGGAAGTGAAAGTGGTATACGCTAACGATCGGGAATACTTGATCACAAAGTGATCCTGAACACCTACCTACGGCAATCATAACCCCACCGTGTCCCCGGTCGAAGAGAGATCTTCGAAGGGACAGTCACGGTTACGCACACAGTTGGCATATTTTATTAGTTTATGTTTAAGTTCTCTAATACCGGATGTTAACAAATTATTCCAAGTTGCCACATAACCGCGGGCACGGCTTTCCGAAAGATTAAACCCTGCAGGGGTGCTCCAACTGGTCCATCACAAACGAACACAGGCCGCAAAGGCATCCTCTATCACGAATCTCGTGATCTCGTCGGATTCCTTAGAGGAAAACCTCGACTCTGGGGAAAACCAAAGCTTCACCGGGATTCCTATACGCAAGATATACCGCTAAGGCAAGACAAGACTAGCAGGACCTCCCGACGTGTCGACGACCCTGATAAGCGCCGCGTATCTCAGTCTCAGGACACGCCGGATGAGTCACACTACAGGTATACCAAACCTCAGGTTGTCGTGTGGTGGCCCCATAGTCTGCCCAGGTTGGACCAACACTCATGAGGAGCACTGGCCCGGGTTGTTGATTAAGAAACCTCGGGGTAGCTACTCCCTATGCAGATTATTATTAAGTTGTTAGCAAATTAACACCAATGTTGGGTCCTGCCGGACAAGCCTTAACACTACGCGATTTATCAAGGGGGTCCCCATAACAACCCCGAACGTGTTAGGAGCGATCATTATGGAATCAAACACCGGTAACCGGTAACTAAGGCGGCAATAACGGAACAAGACACCCGGCAAAAGGCTAGGCCTCCCGTCATTTACCAAGTATAAAGATACATTAATTAAATAACAGAAATTAATATTATGATAACAAGCTCATGTCATCACATGAGTTTAAAACACCTGCAACTAACAATGCTAACATTAGTAGCTGAGCAAGCCTACCTAGCCATGCAAATTTGCTAGGAAAGGATAAGGTGTTTAGGCTCATGGCATATGAAGAGGCAATATATTTTCAGTGGTAGGCAGCGAGCAATATGACGTGGAATCAAAACTAACATAACAAGTCTAGATATGGGATCAAGGTCATGTCATCTTGCCTGTGATATCCTCAGCTTGGAATGGTTCTGGATCGTCCTGCACGTACTCTCCTGACTCCACGTATTCGTTCTCCGCTCCCGGTGCTACCCAACACAAGAGTAACAGCCAATGAACAGCAGCACCACAAAATGCAACAATCACATGATGCATGAGATGAAAGTTGAGCACATCAACAACACCCACACCCATATCACAATAATACTAGTATCAAGCACATCACAAAATATAACTCCTATGCTACAAGAGAGTATGCACACCCTCACATATGGGCATGTGATGGTACACACGCTCACATGCACCACATGGAACACCCTTGGAGTCATGTCACTCTCAGGGTGCAACAACCATAAGAATAGACCCATGCTTAACTAGCAAACTCCACCTACACATGCTACACATAGCTTGCACCACATGTCAAACATACACATCAAAACATGTGGTGAGGGGGAGGCACCCACACCCCACTAAATCAATGCAAACAATTAAAACTACAAGATCAACTTTGTCCCACTTAAGCTCAAAAGATGTGGCCCAACATGAATAGCTAGTGCTTCTATCACCCCTTAAGAACAACACACACAAGAAAAACACATCATCATGCACAACTCCTACCAAGTGTACTCCCCACCACTAGATGCAATCCACAAGGTTCACAATGCTAGCAATACCACATCTATTAACTTGCAAGTGTGCAACTCACACACAAAGGGATCTGCTACTAACTACACTAGCAGGGAAGAATGATTCAAAAACCACCTTGCTGCCCAAGCACAAGGAAGAGGAAGAATAAATAAAAGGCAGCAAAAGAAATAGCAAAAGCAAAATCAGGGGTCCTGGGGATCGAACCCAGTACCTCCTGGTACACAAGACACCATCTAGCCACTGCACCACCACCACTACTGTCGACAGGAAAGAAGAAGGAAGCAAAAGAACATGCTTCACTGGCCACTGTGCACCGAATCAACAAAACCCAAAAATAGGCCGAGGGGGGATCGAACCCGGAACCTCTCATCAGGCACGCATGACATCGACCACTGGGCTACGAAGAGACATCTGACAGAGGGGGAATCTCATACAGGTAAAGCTAACAGAAATCATCCTCTGTCTGTCTACTGGGAACGATAGCGACAGAGAACCTGACGGGCTATCATAGCCGGTGTTGCCGCGCTGCGCAACCGGCGACGAGGAGGAACTGCACCCGATGAACACCTATCTACGCGGGAAGGGATCCCCGCTGCTGCTAATGCACGCCCGCATGGCGCCCTAGACAGACGGAGGACCCGCACGAACCTACGCTACTGCACTGCTTCTACCGAGAACGAGGTGACAGGAAGCCACAGCTACCGGCGACGAGGGGGTTTCTCTGACCACGGCGCTGCTGTCGAGAGGGGGGAGGAAGCCCTCCTCTACGCGGCACCCCCATGAACTCTACACTACGCAGAACAACCCGTTACTACTGCATCCTCCTATGCCGCTGCTAGGGAACAGAGAAAGCATGCACCACGACAGATCCGAGCCGATCCGCGGAGGAGGAAGGAAGGGGGGAAGCGCGGCCTCACCTTGGGGAGAAGAGGGGGCGCCGAACGGGGAGGAGGAGCGCCGGAGGGGAAGAAGACGAGCCGATGAAGTCGTCCTGCCGTAGACCGAAGCAGGGAAGGAGTTCGCCCGGATCGCCCCGTTGACGAGGACGAGCACGACGGGAGGGTCGCTCCCCGGGGCTCCTAGCGCCGGGAATGGGACGGGGGAACCATCCCGAGCCCCCGGACATGGCGGCCGTGCCGCCCGACGACGTACGCGGGGGTAGACGCCGGCGACTCTCCCTGCTCTGCACTCTCTGCTACCTACAGGAAGCTTACCTGGGGAGAAGAGGAAGAGATGGAGGGGGAGGAAGGAGATGGCGACGGCAGGAGGAAACCCTATTCGAGGGGAGGCTCGGACGCCCAAATATATAGGGCCCTCGACGTCCGCGCTCACGGCACCGTCAGCTCTCCCTCTCTCTCACGTGCTGACGGAAAGAAGAAAGCGGGGGAAGGAGATGAAACGCTGTCAGGAAAGAAAGGAAAGGAGGGGGCTCTCGCGTGGGCTCTCTCTGGAGGGGAAGCAGCTGGGCCAGAAGGAAGGAAGCCCATGCTGTCCAGGGAAAAAGAAAAAAAGCTGGGGAGGGAATTCCTATTTAGTTTTAAACACACACAGAGAAAAAAATAACCCACAATATAAGCTACCATGGCAAAATTCAAAAGGAAATACCTGCTGGACATAAGGAATTATGGCCCAATAGGGAAAAATAGGAAAGCAATATTTGGAGCTGTTTGAAATAAATGCAAAGCAGTAATTAATTTACTGTTTTGAGTTTATTTGCACCTCTAAAAATCAAAGAACAAGCCAGAAAAATTGCACCTCCTCATAAACTCATTTTATCTAACCACCAGACATTTTAGAATCATCTTTGGGAAGAAGGAATTTTGACGTGGAAAAAATAGGAGGGAAAAGGAGTTTAAATAGCAAGAGCTTAAAATGACTAGCACTCACTCCTACATTACACACACCATTATCACATGCATCACAAGATAGTGCAATACCACCACTTAACCCTAGCAAGATCACATGCACTCACAACACCACAACACTACTCCTAGTAAGAACATATGCAACATGATCATGGCATGCAATCATAAGGTATGGCAAGGAATGATATGTTATGCATGCATGCAAGGGGAGTAAGTACTAAGGGACACACATGAAATCATGGCACAAAATGATATCATCAAGATCTCTGACAAGGTGGCCCCACATGGAAGGTTACAAAAAGGGAAAGTCCTACACTTGGGGCATTACAGTTGCCTCCCAACAAGCGCTATTGTTTAACGCCCTTAGCTAGGCATAAAAGCTATAGAATCACATATCGTCGTCTTTGGTGCTCAACCCATAAGTGGCCCTTATCATGGATTCATAAGGTAATCTTATTTTCTTTCTAGGAAAGTGTTCCATGCCCTTCCTTAAAGGAAATTGAAATCTAATATTCCCTTCCTTCATATTTATGATAGCACCGATAGTCCTTAGGAAAGGTCTACCAACAATAATAGGGCATGTAGGATTGCAATCAATGTCAAGCACAATGAAATCCACGGGTACATAGTTCCTATTTGCAATAATAAGAACATCATTGATCCTTCCCATGGGTTTCTTGACAGTAGAATCAGCAAGATGCAAATTAAGAGAACACTCTTCAATCTCATTAAAACCCAGAACATCACATAAAGACTTTGCAATCGCAGAAACACTAGCACCCAAATCACACAAAGCATTGCATTCATAGTTTTTGATTTTGATTTTGATGGTAGGTTCCCACTCATCATGAAGCTTTCTAGGGATAGAGACTTCCAATTCAAGTTTCTCTTCTAGAGATTTTATCATAGCTTCGATGTTATGATCGGTAAAGGCCTTGTTTTGGCTATAAGCATGTGGAGAGTTTAACATGGATTGCATCAAAGAAATGCATTCAATCAAGGAGCAACTATCATAATTGAATTCCTTGAAATCCATGGTAGTAATTTCATTATTACTCAATGTTTTAACATCTTCTACTCCACTTTCAATGCTTTTAGCATCAAGATAGATGGACTCCGAATCATTGGTTAACTTTTCAACCAAAGTGGATTCATATAGCCCCATAATCATTAGGTTTAAAACAAGAAAACAAAGATTCAATGGGAGTCACACCAAGCACTTTACGATCTTTGTGATTCTCATCACGAGAACACGCCTTTTTAAGCCATTCATGTCTAGCACGAATTTGGGCGGTTCTTTCTTTGCTCTCAATCATGGAAACACGCATAGCTTTCAAAGTTTCATCCATGTTGATTTTGGGAGGAGCACATCTAACTTTCAAAGCATCAACATCACTATACATTCTATCAACGCTCTTAGCCAAATCGTCAATTTTGAGTAGCTTTTCTTCTATGGCTGCATTGAAAATCTTTTGAGAGTTGATGAACTCTTTGATATTACTCTCTAGATCAGAGGGTAATCTATTGTAATTTCCATGAGTACTGTTGTAGGAGTTGCCAAAATTATTAGAGGAGTTACTAGGAAAAGGCCTAGGAACATAGTTTCCTCTAAAAGCATTGTTGTTGCCAAAGTTATTCCTACCAACAAAATTAACGTCCAAGCTAGCGTTGCTATTATCAATCAAAGAAGACAAGGGCATATCATTAGGATCCAAAGGAGCACTTCTACTAGCAACCAAATTCATTAACTCGTCCATCTTAGCATTGAACGAGTTAATTTCCTCTATAGCGTGTACCTTCTTACTAGTAGGTGACCTTTCAGTGTACCACTGAGAGTAGTTTGTCATGATGTTGTATAGGAGCTTTGTGGCTTCCCCTAACGTGATTTCCATGAACGTTCCACCTGAGGCAGAGTCCAAGATATTCCTAGAAGTGAAATTCAAGCCAGCGTAAAAGATTTGTATAATCATCCAAAGACTCAAGCCATGAGCGGGACAATTTCTAATCATTAAT
This sequence comes from Hordeum vulgare subsp. vulgare, assembly GCF_904849725.1. Taxonomy (NCBI): domain Eukaryota; kingdom Viridiplantae; phylum Streptophyta; class Magnoliopsida; order Poales; family Poaceae; genus Hordeum; species Hordeum vulgare. The sequence goes on along the minus strand of NC_058522.1, from coordinate 101,760,316 downwards.
TTCATTCTCTCCCAACATTGTGCGACATGTTCATTATCAAGTTGCTTGAAATTCATGATATCATTACGGAGTGTCGGGACCCCGATCCTAAGCCATAGGAATCCAGCCTGTAACACATCGCATCCCTTTGCGGTCTCGCGCACAGTTAACCCCACGGTTGAATCCTTACCTTAGCCGGGACCGTTTGCGCCTTTTGACTCACGTATGCAATTGTGTTGCTAGTATTCCAATGACAAAGAACCCGGATCGACATGTCTAGTCATAAACCAAAGTGGCAGTACCGCACAAGGACAGGCATACATGACCAAGCAAAGCAGGTGTCGGTCACCAGCGAATGTAGACGAGTCGTAGCAAGATACAAGGACTCCATTACCTCGCGTGACATTTCCCCAAAGGGGACAGACACATCAGCTAAGAAGGACACACGCCGGTCAATCAATGTGTCCGGAGCAGTAGCGAGCTACCATGGCTCGTTGGATCACAAAGGGGCATTTCCCTGTAAGCAGTGCAACTAAAGCTTACGGCTAGGTAATCGAACCCCATACATATCAAGTACGACACACGTACGCATGGCATACCGATATGTATAGATACATCGATGGCATCACAACATAACCATAAACATACAAGCTTTATTTAAGAGGCTCGGAAGAGCCACACACATAATATTACACAGTAAGGGTCTCACGACCCATAATAGCAGTCATTCAGTTACAAGCCAGCGGAAGTGTTTAAAACTGTCTGAGTACAGACAGGTGAAACTAGAAGGCACATGGCTTGACTATACTACAGACCCAAACTAGGGCCAGATCGTAGCTGGGACACCAGCTACTCGTCGTCGTCGATGTCTATGAAGAACCCTCCATTAGGGTCATTAGCAACCTCGGCAACATTTATTAAGCAAACATGATTACGGAGGTACTCAGCAAGACTTTAGGATAACTATCTACTCATGCAATGTATCAATAAGGTATTCTGGGGTTTCATGCGGAAAGCCAGCATTTGACTCGTGGCTAGACAACTTGCATTTTTAAATAATTTTGACAACATGATTTCTGGCACACGAGTCCTCTAACACCACATCAATACTCCATCGTGGAATCATTCCGTCTCCATACGGAAATGCCGTCCACGACACTCACGCTTATCTTGACAATTTTATGAGTAGCCATTGAAGTTATCTATGAACAACATATGTCTCCAAGTAGTCCATATCCGCGGACGCGGCTATTCGAATAGGTCATAACCCTGCAGGGGTGTACTTCGTCACACACGCTCTCGCCACTTATCGCCATGTGCACGTCATGCACCTCGGCAACCTTCAAGCGAAAGCCCAGCGAGGTAGTCGGCTACGACCGTTAACCACATTGGTACCTAGTCCAGGTCTATCGCCTATCTGAGGGTAACCCGCACGGAAGTCCGGCCGAGGTTTCCGCCACGGCCCCAAACGATGTGCGCAGGGTTCCCAAGCCCACCATCCGGGTGCTACTTGGTACACCGTGCCACTACCTACCGCATCATAGCCCACCTCTCAGGTGAGCACCATGCACGGCCTCCAGCATGACTATAAACACGAGAAACTACTTGCAACTCCTGGACCGAGTACTAAGCGATTAATAAGTCGAGCGGGGTCATATTTCAGGGCCCAGCATGTGGTAGTATCTCGTCTTGGATTACATACACGGAACTCAGTTACTAAGGACGGTTCCAATGAAACAACCCGCCATGTACTCCTACACAGCCTTTCACCGGTACCTTTACCAAATCAGGTTCAACACACAACCTTTGCTTACCGAACACATTCTCACAATTTTGTTCATCTCCCAGATGACAGACCATACACAACTCTAGGCATAGCATGCATAGCAGGATAAGGCACATCATGGCTCAAGCAACTACCAGGTATGCTAGGTTGCAAGGTTTAGCTATTTACTGTGACAAGGATAGGTCATGCAAAGGAAGTGGGTTCAACTAACGTGGCAAAAGCATTTGAAGCATTTGATCCCAATGCAATAAGTAAGTTCAGGATCAAGAACATGGGATTTATTGGGATGATCAAAATGGTTGCTTGCCTTGTTGCTCAGAGGAGTGACAATATCCGTCAGACGGATATTCGGTGGAATCCGGGGGAGCGGAGCCTACCGAAAGAAATGACAACAATCAATAACAATCATGTGCAACAAGATGATGCATGAGCATGGCATGAGGATGCAAGGTGGTATACTATTATAGCTAACATGTATTATGTTTGAAGTTGATTTGAATCAAATTCAAATATCACTTCAAATGAGGTATTCTCGGATACCATTTTAATTGATTCGACCTAATGCTCAGATCAACTTGCTTTAATCATGCATGGAATGACATGTTAGGTTGCTGGTTTGTGATTTGGACAGTGTTTGATCATATCATTTGTAGTGAAATTTAATTATTTTCCAAATTCCATCTCCAAAGTGTTTATAAGAATTAACTTATTCATTAATCTACATGTTTGGGTTCAGTAACATTTTCAAACATGTTTGAAAATGACATATTCAGACTCCTTGAATTTTTCTGATACTTTTTCATATATAAATTATTTTCATTGGAGTTACAGATTAATTTCTACGAATTTTAGAAGTTTTGGCATTTTTCTGGAATTCTTTTAAATCAGAAATTCACTTATTGCGTCATTACTACATCATCATGGCGTCAGCAGGTCAACTGACCTGATCAGGTCAAACTTGACACGGGGGACCCACTGGTCAGCGTCTCAGGAACTAATCCCGCGCTGACTAGCCCCTAAGTGGGTTTGACTTGGCCTTGGGCCCACTGTCAGCGAGCGATTAGGGCTAAGCTACTGGGGTTAAGCTGGCCACATCGTTCCTCGCCGGAGTCTGACCGGCGGCGACCAGATCCGCGGCAGAACCTCGCCGGAGACACGCTATATCGTGCTGTGGTGCTCGGAAAAGGTTGCCGAGAGCACTGGGATGATCCCCATGCTCGACCTCATCCAACACTGGCCTCAGGGAGGGCTATAGGTGGCCGGAGCAAGGCGGCGACGAGCCGAGGCGGCTGCCGGAGTTCGGGCTTGATGGTCCAGTGGGTAGAGGGCACGGATCCGAGGGAAAAAAGAGGGGAAATGATCGCAGGCTCACGGTGGAGGTGAAGCTAGGCTCAGACTGCTCGGGGAGGGGCTGTAGCCGGCGTTTCACAGTCGATTTGCCGACGACCGAAGGTTGAAGACAATGGCGTTGGGGACGTTGCAGGGCTCGGGGAGGCTTCGGCGTTTGCAGAGAGAACCAGCTCGTCGAGCCGGAGCTACTGGACTACTCGGGAGGAAGGTCCTGTGGCTAGAGGCACGACGGCTCGAGCTCGAGCTCTTGGCAATGGCGGCAGAAGGAAGGAGGAGAGATCCCGAGAGGAGGGGGAAACTAGAGCAAGGGAACAGATAGAGACAGGCTCGGGGTGGATATCCCCGCTGTCGCGCTGTCCTGGGGAGCACCGGAGCGTGCCACGACGAAGCAAGAGGTGGAGGAGCCGCCGTGGGCATTCGCTCCCCTGCGAGAAGGCAGGAGGAGGAAGACGCCCTTGCCCCCGGTGAGCTGGGCCTCCTCAGGGCGACAGGTAGGGTTTTTCCCCTTTCTTTCTATTTTCTTTATGTTTTGTTTTTCTGATTTGCTAACTATTTTGGTTGCTTTTTATTTCAGCTCCAACATAGTTTATAAAAATATTTTGAACGCACCAGAATATTAGTTGGAATATATCCAACCATTCTTGAAGTTTTCAACATTTTTGAAAACTTGAAGTTTTTGAATTCAAATTTTTAAACTTGAAACCAGTAGCTTTTTGCATTTATTTGAAATGCCAAAAGTGTTATGAAAATGGTTTTCCTCATTGCTTATTTGCTTCCATGATTTATCATAAAAGTTGAACTTTTCTTGAGGCCATTTTGGGTTTATTGATTTTAACTAGTTTGAAATTTCCTTTAATTTGAGAAGTGGCTAGGTTTTTGAGTTTTCCTTCACCACTTACTTTGTTCTTGTTGAAAATTTCCTAGATGCAATGCAAAGAAAATATGAGCACAATGCTAACTTGATTAAGGTGTCAGGGATGTGACAACTCACCCCCACTCAAAATAATCTCGTCCCGAGATTTAGAAGTCGTCGGGAATAACGCAGGATACTCAAGTCGGAGACGATCCTCTCTTTCCCAAGTTGCCTCCTTTTCAGAATGATTTGACCATTGAACTTTAAGAAACTTGAGGTTTCGACGTCGAGTGGTACGCTCAGCTTGATCAAGAATACGCACGAGGTATTCTCGGTATGAAAGGTTATCTTGCAGATCAAGCGTTTCGTGGTACACTTCACGGATAGGATCCGAAAAGCAACGCTTGAGTTGCGAGACGTGAAAGACATCATGAACCTTGTAAAGATGCAGAGGAAGTTCCAACTGGTAGGCAACTTCTCCTCGTTTGACAAGAATGCGAAAAGGACCAATGTAACGAGGAGCCAACTTGCCCTTGATACCGAATCGATGGGTACCCTTCAAAGGTGTAACCCGAAGGTAAGCCTTCTCATCAACTTCAAAGGTCACAGCCTTATGATGACGATCATATTGGCTCTTTTGACGAGACTGGGCTGTTTTCAACTTTTCACGAATAATACGAACCTGCTCTTCTGCATCCTGGATCATATCCGGGCCAAAGATTTGCCTCTCTCCGGTTTCTGACCAATTAAGAGGTGTTCGACATCTTCGTCCATAGAGAACTTCAAAAGGAGGTTTGCCCAAGCTTGATTGATAACTATTGTTATAAGCGAATTCGGCGAATGGGAGGCACTTCTCCCAATTCATACCGAATGATATAACACAAGCTCGGAGCATATCTTCTAGGATTTGATTCACACTTTCTACTTGACCACTTGATTGAGGATGGAAAGCAGTGCTAAAAGATAACTGAGTCCCCATGGCATTCTGAAAACTTTCCCAGAAGCGAGAAGTAAAGATACTCCCACGGTCTGAGTTAATCTCCAGGGGAACACCATGAAGAGACGCTATTCGAGAGATATATAACTCCGCTAGCTGGCTAGCTGTTATACTCTCACGAACGGGAAGAAAATGAGCCACTTTGGAGAGTCGGTCAATGACCATAAAGATAGCATTATTTCCTTTCTTGGTCTTGGGAAATCCGGTAATGAAATCCATACTAACTTTATCCCATTTCCATTCAGGAATAGCTAAAGGTTGAATGGTGCCAGCAGGCCTTTGATGTTCTACCTTAACTCGACGACAAACGTCGCAGTTAGCAACGAACTCAGCAATTTCTCTCTTCATCCTAGTCCACCAGAACCTATGGCGTAGGTCCTGATACATCTTAGTACTACCAGGATGAATGTTGAGAGGAGAATCACGGGCCTCCTTAAGAATTAACTGCCTTAGATGTAGGTTCTTAGGAACCACTAGACAATTCTGGAAGAACACAACACCTTGATCATTCATGGAAAATTCTTTAGCGTTTCCGCTAAAAATATTCTCCTTGATCTGTGATATACCCTTGTCACGCTTCTGGCCAGCTATAATTTGATCCTTAAGGGTAGGCTTCGCCACCAGGGTAGAAAGGAATCCTTGAGGAACAATATGAAGATTCAACTTCCAAAAGTCCTCATAGAGATGTGGTTGACCTTGTTGTAGCATCAAATTGTTACAATAAGATTTACGACTTAGTGCATCAGCCATAACATTGGCCTTCCCCGGGGTGTAAGTTATCCCTAAGTCGTAATCCGAGATCAACTCAACCCACCGTCTTTGCCTGAGATTCAAATCCGGCTGGGTGAAGATATATTTCAGACTTTGGTGATCAGTGAATATTTCGCAACGATTAGCCAGAAGGTAATGTCGCCAGGTTTTTAGTGCATGGACCACAGCTGCAAGCTCAAGGTCATGTGTGGGATAATTATCCTCATGTGGACGCAACTGTTGAGATGCGTATGCGATCACATGACGATCTTGCACGAGAATGCAACCTAATCCTTGTCGCGAGGCGTCGCAATATATAACAAAGTCCTTAGAAAAATCTGGTGGTAGCAACACAGGTGTGGAAGTCAGGCGTCTTTTCAGTTCCTGAAAACTATGCTCACACTGTCGTGTCCACTCGAACTTTTTATCCTTCTTGAGGAGTTCAGTTAGAGGCTTTGCAACCTTGGAGAAATTCTCGACAAAACGGCGACAATAGCTCGCTAGACCAAGAAAACTCCTAACTTGCTTAACCGATTCAGGTTGAGTCCAATCAAGGACAGCTTGAACTCTCTCGGGATTGACAGCAATACCCTTACCAGAGATTACGTGACCTAGATAGGTCACTTCTGGTAACCAAAATTCGTATTTTGAAAACTTGGCATAAAGGCGATGCTCTCGAAGTTTCATCAATACCAGCCTTAGATGCTCGGCATGTTCTTGTTCGTTCTTTGAGTAGATGAGAATATCTTCGAGGTATACCACGACGAATTTATCCAAATACGCCATGAAGATTGAATTCATCAGACGAGAGAAGGTGGCTGGGGCATTGGTTAAACCGAAGGACATGACGGTGTACTCATATTGGCCATAACGAGTAACAAAGGCCGTTTTCGGAATGTCCCCGTTCTTGATCTTGATTTGATGGTATCCCAGCCTCAAATCCATTTTGGAGAAGACTGAGGATCCAGCGAGCTGATCGTATAGGTCATTGATCTTGGGGAGCTGATACTTGTTCTTTATGGTGACCAGATTAACTGGTCGGTAATCTAGAACCATCCGATCCGTTCCATCTTTCTTCTTGACGAAGAGGACGGGGCAAGCCCAAGGAGAAGAGCTAGGACGAATGAAACCTTTATTCAAGGCCTCATCTAGTTGCTTCTTAAGTTCGGCTAGCTCCAGGGGTGCCTTCATATATGGTCTTCTGGCTATTGGGACAGTTCCTGGAATAAGATCTATCATGAACTCTACATCTCTGTCAGGTGGAATTCCTGGCAGTTCCTCTGGAAAAACATCCGGGAAGACACGGACTACCGGAATGTCTTCAAGTTCCGGAAGAGGGTTGGCATTTAGGGAATAGAGTTGGCATTTGGCAACTCAAGTAGAGACATTGACTATCTCACCCGAGGGATGGATAAGCTGAACATTTCTAGAACGAGTATCAATCTTGGCATAGTGAGCTGACATCCAGTCCATACCCAAGATGATATTGATATCCGAAGATTTCAAGGCTATCAACGAGGCTAGAAAAACTAGAATGTCTACTAGAATTTCATTATCATAGGTTATCCTAGAGGTTTGCCATTTACTACCAGGAGTTTGGACAACCAATGGAATTGGCATATCACAAAAAGACATGTTATGCATCTGTGCATAACTTTCTGAAATGAAGGAATGAGAAGACCCAGTGTCAAAGAGAACAGACGTTGGGTGATGATTAACAAGAAGCGTACCCAGTATGACGTCGGGATCCTCTGCAACTTCTTCTGCTGAGACATAGTTCACACGGCCACGTGCAGGAGTTGGCCTCACGTAGTAAGCTTTGCCCGACTTGCCTTGCCCGACGGACTTTCCGGGTTGCTTGGCACCCACATTTTGAGGACACTCACGGGAATAGTGCCCTGGTTCTCCACACTTGTAGCATATCACTTGGTTGGCACGTGGTGCAGCATTGCTAGCTGGACCACCATAAGTTTTTGCTGGAGGGTTGGTATGATTCGTCTGAGGCGCCACGTAGGATGGCCTCGGAGTGTATCTTGGCGGCAGAGAACTGTTTGGAACCCACAGCCTGCGTTTTGGAAACGCGGAACCAGATGACGAGCCAAAGTCACGGGAGTGCTTCCTTGTGGCTTCAAAGTCGGTATGACCAGTCTCAGCACTGATCGCCCTGTTGACCAGGGATTGAAAGCTTGCACACTCGTGGAGGCGCAGATCACGACGAAGCTCAGGGCTCATACCCTTACGGAATCTTGCTTGCTTCTTGGCATCAGTAGACACCTCCTCTGTTGCATAGCGGGCGAGGTTACCGAATTCGCGGCTATAGGCATCCACGGTCAACTTGCCCTGAGTGAAAGCACATAACTCCTCTCTCTTTCTGTCCATCAGGCCCTCTGGAATATGGTGCAGACGGAAGGCTGCACTGAAGTCTGCCCATGTGGCTGCTGGTTCAGCAGGACGCATAGCTTCAAAGTTCTCCCACCACAGATTGGCGGGTCCTTCCAGGAAATACGCCGCAAAGGTCACCTTGTCGGCCTAAGAAACATTCACAGAGCGAATCTTGCGTGAGATGCTGCACAGCCAGTCATCAGCGTCGAGGGGATCGACGGAGTGATGAAACTTTGGAGGATTCAGCTTCACAAAGTCGTTGAGGGACACTGCAGCATTCCTAGGCTGACGAGCCGTATTTTGCTCAATACGCTCTAATAGTCGGTTGGTCTCCCTTTTGTTCCTCTCTGCCTCAAGCATAACTTCCGCCAGAGAGGGCGGGTGAGGCAGGTCTTCCTGCGACGCTTGACTACACTCGCCTTGCTCATGAGCAGGGGCACGGTTCAACCTGGTGAACACCATCCTGACAAACAAACTCACAGCTTAGACCAATATGATATCAATACTAGCTATGGATTAAGAATGTACTGAACACACGGAATGCGGAAATGAATATCCGAACAACATGGTAACAAGCAACTGCTATATTTACACCATGGTTCATACACACCCTTACATAGTTCAGTACAACCTTAACCGAAGAGGAGCTATTGCAATTATGAAACTACTCATCAGAGGCTTACAAGCTTCCTATACATTATTTATCTAGGCCTCCGGAATTCATTTCACATCACAAGCATACTTCACAAGTCACGCAGGACTGTGAACGTACGGCTACTACCATACTATCCTTCCGCTCACAGCTCAGACATCCGCATAGAACATCTCATAGAGATTACCTCCATGGCCTGGAAGCTCAACCTGCGGATCAGGAAACACTCTGGCCTGAGATCCTTGGGATCCATAAGGACACGGATGTGGCCTTGGTCCCCTAACTGGTGGTAATAGGGGTCCCCGAAGAGGGGTGACTCCTCCTATAGCTGGCCAGTCAACGTGGGCCGGAAGATGGTTCCTAACAGGGTTCAGCATCTCCATATCTCCGTACCCTGTCTGGATTACCGGTGCCAGCTACGTCAAAGCCGTCCACAGACGGGCACGAGTAGCATAAAGCTCCATCCGGAGAGCACGAGCATCCCTGTCTCTGTTCTCTAGCATCTCAACAGTGGACTGCAGTAGTGGATCCTCCATAGAAGAATCAAAATAGACTCCACTAAGGTATCCCTCTTCACCAGGCTGAGAGGCCGGAACATAGCAGAATTCTGAATTCTGCAGGAGTGCATGTCTCGCCCTCATAATGGTCAGCATTGAATAGGCAGCATCTTGTACTGCCATGTCAACAGTGACTCCCAACCCATAGGACCAATGGATTGGCTCCTCGGCTCCAGGGTAGTCTGGAAATACCCTAACAGTGCAGATATACTGGCTCTGGTTGAAGTCTCGGTACTGTTCCTCCACTGTGTACTCGGGGTACCAGTGGTAACCGCACACCGACATCACCCTGACCAGCATGGCCGTATGACCCGGCACATCAATGCACCTGGTCAGACGTACCACCTGATGAGAAGGACGGCCAGGCATCTGAAATAGAGAGTAATGAAAAAGCATTAGAGCTCTGAATGCAAAATTGGGCAGCATAACGGCTGTAAATGCTCAAAAACAAATTTTGAGACAACCCAAAATGGAATAGCGTAACCATTCAACTATCAAGTTAATTCTCTGATCATCAAACTTACTACTTTTTTTTCTAGGGATGAAAGGAACCCAATATAACTCTTGACCCGTAGTCCTATAATCTACCGATCAGAAACACGAGCCTAGAAGAAGATGAGTAACCTAGTCCTTAATTCCCGCAGAAAAGACGAGGATGACTAGAATAGAATAACCTGAGAAGAGAACAAGAGTCTTACGTTCCCTTCCACAACAATTCCCTTAGGTATAACTAAAGCAATTCTAGACTCAACTTCGACCAGTTTGGCTTAGTAGTCCTATAGTCAGTCAGGCTCTGATACCAACGCTGTCGGGACCCCGATCCTAAGCCATAGGAATCCAGCCTGTAACACATCGCATCCCTTTGCGGTCTCACACACGGTTAACCCCACGGCTGCAGCCTTACCTTAGCCGGGACCGTTTGCGCCTTTTGACTCACGTATGCAATTGTGTTGCTAGTATTCCAATGACAAAGAACCCGGATCGACATGTCTAGTCATAAACCAAAGTGGGAGTACCGCACAAGGACAAGCATACATGACCCAGCAAAGCAGGTGTCGGTCACCAGCGAATGTAGACGAGTCGTAGCAAGCTACAAGGACTCCATTACCTCGCGTGACATTTCCCCAAAGGGGACAGACACAACAACTAATAAGGACACACGCCGGTCAACCAATGTGTCCGGAGCAATAGCGAGTTACCATGGCTCGTTGGATCACAAAGGGGCATTTCCCTGTAAGGAGTGCTACTAAAGCTTACGGCTAGGTAATCGAACCCCATACATATCAAGTACGAGACACGTATGCATGGCATACCGATATGTATAGATACATCGATGGCATCACAACATAACCATAAACATACAAGCTTTATTTAAGAGGCTCGGAAGAGCCACACACATAATATTACACAGTAAGGGTCGTCGATGTCTATGAAGAACCCTCCATTAGGGTCATTAGCAACCTCTGCAACATTTATTAAGCAAACGTGAGTACGGAGGTACTCAGCAAGACTTTAGGATAACTATCTACTCATGCAATGTATCAATAAGGTATTGTGGGGTTTCATGCGGAAAGCCAGCATTTGACTCGTGGCTAGACAACTTGCATTTTTAAATAATTTTGACAACTTGATTTCTCGCACACGAGTCCACTAACACCACATCAATACTCCATCGTGGAATCATTCCGTCTCCATACGGAAATGCCATCCACGGCACTCACGCTTATCTTGACAATTTTATGAGTAGCCATTGAAGTTATCTATGAACAACATATGTCTCCAAGTAGTCCATATCCGCGGACGCGACTATTCGAATAGATCATAACCCTGCAGGGGTGTACTTCGTCACACACGCTCTCGCCACTTATCGCCATGTGCACGTCATGTACCTCGGCAACCTTCAAGTGGAAGCCCAGCGAGGGAGTCGACCACGACCGTTAACCACATTAGTACCTAGTCCAGGTCTATCGCCTATCTGAGGGTAACCCGCACGGAAGTCCGGCCGAGGTTTCCGCCACGGCCCCAAACGATGTGCGCAGGGTTCCCAAGCCCACCATCCGGGTGCTACTTGGTACACCGTGCCACTGCCTACCGCATCACAGCCCACCTCTCAGGTGAGCACCATGCACGGCCTCCAGCATGACTATAAACACGAGAAACTACTTGCAACTCCTGGACCGAGTACTAAGCGATTAATAAGTCGAGCGGGGTCATATTTCAGGGCCCATCATGTGGTAGTATCTCGTCTTGGATTACATACACGGAACTCAGTTCCTAAGGACGGTTCCAATGAAACAACCAGCCATGTACTCCTACACAGCCTTTCACCGGTACCTTTACCAAATCAGGTTCAACACACAACCTTTGCTTACCGAACACATTCTCACAATTCTGTTCATCTCCCAGATGACAGACCATACACAACTCTAAGCATATCATGCATAGCAGGATAAGGCACATCATGGCTCAAGCAACTACCAGGTATGCTAGGTTGCAAGGTTCATCTATTTACTGTGACAAGGATAGGTCATGCAAAGGAAGTGGGTTCAACTAACGTGGCAAAAGCATTTGAAGCATTTGATCCTAATGCAATAAGTAAGTGAAGGATCAAGAACATGGGATTTATCGGGATGATCAAAATGGTTGCTTGCCTTGTTGCTCAAAGGAGTGACAATATCCGTCAGACGGATATTTGGTGGAATCCGGGGGAGTGGAGCCTACCGAAAGAAATGACAACAATCAATAACAATCATGTGCAACAAGATGATGCATGAGCATGGAATGAGAATGCAAGGTGGTATACTATTATAGCTAACATGTATTAGGTTTGAAGTTGATTTGAATCAAATTCAAATATCACTTCAAACAAGGTATTCTCGGATACCATTTTAATTGATTCGACCTTATGCTCAGATCAACTTGCTTTTATCATGCATGTAATGACATGTTAGGTTGCTGGTTTGTGATTTGGACAGTGTTTGATCATATCATTTGTAGTGAAATTTAATTATTTTCCAAATTCCATGTCCAAAGTATTTATAAGAATTAACTTATTCATTAATCTACATGTTTGGGTTCAGTAGCATTTTCAAACATGTTTGAAAATGACATATTCGGATTCCTTGAATTTTTCTGATACTTTTTCATATATAAATTATTTTCATTGGAGTTACAGATTAATTTCTATGAATTTTAGAAGTTTTGGCATTTTTCTGGAATTCTTTTAAATCAGAAATTCACTTATTGCATCATTACTACATCATCATGGCGTCAGCAGGTCAACTGACCTGATCAGGTCAAACCTGACACGGGGGACCCATTGGTCAGCGTCTCAGGAACTAATCCCGCGCTGACCAGCCCCTAAGTGGGTTTGACTTGGCCTTGGGCCCACTGTCAGCGAGCGATTCGGGCTAAGCTACTAGGGTTAAGCTGGCCACATCGTTCCCCGCCGGAGCCTGACCGGCGGCGACCAGATCCGCGGCAGAACCTCGCCGGAGACACGCTATATCGTGCTATGGTGCTCGGAAAAGGTTGCCGAGAGCACTGGGTTGATCCCCAGGCTCGACCTCATCCAGCACTGGCCTCAGGGAGGGCAATAGGTGGCCGGAGCAAGCCGGCAACGAGCCGAGGCGGCTGCCGGAGTTCGGGCTCGATGGTCCAGTGGGTAGAGGGCACGGATCCGAGGGAAAAAAGAGGGGAAATGATCGCAGGCTCACGGTGGAGGTGAAGCTAGGCTCAGACTGCTCGGGGAGGGGCTGTAGCCGGCGTTTCACCGTCGATTTGCCGGCGACCGAAGGTTGAAGACAATGGCGTTGGGGACGTTGCAGGGCTCGGGGAGGCTTCGGCGTTTGCAGAGAGAACCAGCTCGTCAAGGCGGAGCTACTGGACTACTCGGGAGGAAGGTCCTGTGGCTAGAGGCACGATGGCTCAAGCTCGAGCTCTTGGCAATGGCGGCAGAAGGAAGGAGGAGAGATCCCGAGAGGAGGGGGATACTAGAGCAGGGGAACAGATAGAGACGGGCTCGGAGTGGATATCCCCGCTGTCGCGCTGTCCTGGGGAGCACCGGAGCGTGCCACGACGAAGCAGAAGGTGGAGGAGTCGCCGTGGGCATTCGCTCCTCTGCCAGAAGGCAGGAGATGGAAGACGCCCTTGCCCGTGGTGGGCTGGGCCTCCTCAGGGCGACAGGTAGGGTTTTTCCCCTTTCTTTCTATTTTCTTTTTGTTTTGTTTTTCTGATTTTCTAACTATTTTGGTTGCTTTTTATTTCAGCTCCAAAATAGTTTATAAAAATATTTTGAACACACCAGAATATTAGTTGGAATATATCCAACCATTCGTGAAGTTTTCAACATTTTTGAAAACTTGAAGTTTTTGAATTCAAATTTTTAAACTTGAAACCAGTAGCTTTTGCATTTATTTGAAATGCCAAAAGTGTTATGAAATGGTTTTCCTCATTGCTTATTTGCTTCCATGATTTATTAGAAAAGTTGATATTTTCTTGAGGCCATTTTGGGTTCATTGATTTTAACTAGTTTGAAATTTCCTTTAATTTGAGAAGTGGCTAGGGTTTTTGAGTTTTCCTTCACCACTTACTTTCATCTTGTTGAAAATTTCCTAGATGCAATACAAAGAAGATATGAGCACAATGCTAACTTGATTAAGGTGTCAGGGATGTGACAGAGATAATCTTAGCCGGCGGAAAATACTTGGATATATAAGCATCTTTGCACTTATCCCAAGAATCAATACTATTTTTGGCCAAAGAAGAAAACCAAGTTTTTGCGCGATCTTGCAACGAGAAAGTCAAAAAGCTTGAATTTAATCACGTCATCATCCACATCTCTCTTCTTTTGCATATTGCAAAGCTGAATGAATGTATTGAGATGGGATGCGGCATCTTCACTAGGAAGGCCAGAGAATTGCTCTTTCATAACAAGATTCGGCAAAGCGGCATTGATTTCGTATGACTCCACGCTAGTGGCGGGAGCAATCGGAGTACTAATAAAATCATTATTATTAGTATTCGAGAAGACACAAAGTTTGGTGTTTTCATTCATGGTGACTTCAGCAAGCAAGCAAGCACACAAGCAAACAAAGAGCAGGCGAGAAAAAGGGTGAACGAAAAAGGCAAACGAAAAAGGCAAATTGTGAAGTGGGGGAGAGGAAAAAGAGAGGCAACTGGCAAACAAAGTAAATGCAAGAGATGCGTTTGCGACACCTACTTGGATGAGTTCTTGACTTGATGTTCCTCCCCGACAACAGCGCTAGAAATCCTTCTGCTACGGCACCAGACAACAATGCCAGAAATTGAAACGTTGACGGAGATTAGGCTTGCGTTGGTTTTTCCCTTGAAGAGGAAAGGGTGATGCAGCACGGGAGCAGTAAGTATTTCCCTTAGTTTGAGAACCAAGGTATCGATCCAGAAGGAGGGTCTCGTCAAGTCCAGAGTACCTGCGCAAATACAAACAAGCTTGCACCCAACGCTTCAAAGGGGTTGTCAATACCTTCAAGATTGTTTATAAAGTGAGATCTGAAGGCGGAAAGTGCAACGAAGTAAAAAGTGTTAGGCTGAAAATATGGTGTGCAGTAGACCCGGGGGCCATAGTGTTCACTAGAGGCTTCTCTCAAAATAGAAAATATCACGGTGGGTGAACAAATTACTGTCGAGCAATTGATAGAACCGCGCAAAGTCATGATGATATCTAAGGCAATGATCATACATATAGGCATCACGTCCGAGACAAGTAGACCGATACTTTATCCATCTACTACTATTACTCCACACATCGACCGCTATCCAGCATGCATCTAGTGTATTGAGTTCATGATGAACAGAGTAACGCCTTAAGCAAGATGACATGATGTAGAGGGATAATCTCAAACCAATGATGAAAACCCCATCTTTTTACCCTTGATGGCAACAACACGATGCGTGCCTCGCTACCCCTTCTGTCACTGGGTGAGGTCACTGCACGGTATGAACCCAAAACCAAGCACTTCTCTCATTGCAAGAATCATAGATCTAGTTGGCCTAACAAAACCCACAACTCGAAGAGAATTACAAGGATATGAAATCATGCATAAGAGAGATCAGAAGAAACTCAAATAAGATTCATAGATAATCTGATCATAAATCAACAACTCATCAGATCTCGACAAACACACCGCAAAAGAAGATTACATCGGATAGATCTCCATGAAGATCATGGAGAACTATGTATTGAAGATCCAAGAGAGAGAAGAAGCCATCTAGTTACTAGCTATGGACCCGTAGGTCTATGGTGAACTACTCACGCATCATCGAAGAGGTCATGGTGTTGATGAAGAAGCCCTCCCTGTTCGAATCCCCCCTCCGGCAGGGCACTAGAACGTGCCCCAGATGGGATCTTGCGGAGACAGAAGCTTGCGGTGGCGGAAAAGTACTTTCGATGATCTCCTGATTTTTTTGGGATTTTTAGGGAATATATAGGCGCAACCCCCAGGGTAGAGGGCGTCCAGGGGGCCCACAAGCCTGTGGGCTATGGCCTCCCCTGCCTTGGCTCTCAAGTCTCCTGATCTTCTTCCGTTATGGAAAAATTCTTTTCGGGGATTTTATTCCGTTTGGACTCCGTCTCAAAATCTCCTCTGAAAGGGGTCAAAAACATGGAAAAATAGGAACTCGCACTTGGCACTAATTTAATAAGTTAGTCCCAAAAAATATATAAAAGGCATGCAAAACATCCAAAGTTTGACAAGATAATAGCATGAACCATCAAAATATATATACGTTGGAGACATATCAGCGGCCAAGGGGGGTCGCGCCTCCCAGGCTTGTGGGCTCCCTGGGCCACCTCTGCCCTAGGTCTTTCGCCTATATATTCCCAATAATTCCAGAAAAAATCACGAGATCATCGAAAGTACTTTTCCGCCGCCGCAAGCTTCTGTCTCCGCAAGATCCCATCTGAGGCACGTTCTGGTGCCCTGCCGGAGGGGGTATTCGGATACGGAGGGCTTCTTCATCAACACCATGACCTCTCCGATGATGCATGAGTAGTTCACCATAGACCTACGGGTCCATAGCTAGTAGCTAGATGGCTTCTTCTCTCTCTTGGATCTTCAATACAAAGTTCTCCATGATCTTCATGGAGATCTATCCGATGTAATCTTCTTTTGCGTTGTGTTTGTCGAGATCCGATGAATTGTGGATTTATGATCATATTATCTATGAATCTTATTTGAGTTTCTTCTGATCTCTCTTATGCATGATTTCATATCCTTGTAATTCTCTTCGAGTTGTGGGTTTTGTGTGGCCAGCTTGATCTATGATTCTTGCAATGGGAGAAGTGCTTGGTTTTGGGTTCATACCGTGCGGTGACCTCACCTAGTGACAGAAGGGGTAGCGAGGCACGCATCATGTTGTTGCCATCAAGGCTAAACAGATGGGGTTTTCATCATTGGTTTGAGTTTATCCCTCTACATCATGTCATCTTGCTTAAGGCATTACTCTGTTCGTCATGAACTCAATACACTAGATGCATGCTGGATAGTGGTCGATGTGTGGAGTAATAGTAGTAGATGCAAAAAGTATCGGTCTACTTGTCTCGGACGTGATGCCTATATGTATGATCATTGCCTTAGATATCGTCATGACTTTGCGTGGTTCTATCAATTGCTCGACAGTAATTTGTTCACCCACCGTAATATTTGCTATTTTGAGAGAAACCTCTAGTGAACACTATGGCCCCCGGGTCTACTTCACACCATATTTTCAGCCTTACACTTTTTCTTCGTTGCAGTTTCCGCCTTCAGATCTCACTTTGCAATCAATCTTGAAGGGATTGACAACCCCTTTATAGAGTTGGGTGCAAGCTCTTTTGTGTTTGTGCAGGTACTCCGGACTTGACAAGATTCTCCTACTGGATTGATACCTTGGTTCTCAAACTGAGGGAAATACTTACTGCTCTTGTGCTGCATCGCCCTTTCCTCTTCAATGGAAAAACCAACGCAAGGTCACGAGACGACAGAAGATTTTTGTCGCCGTAGCAGAAGAATTTCTAGCGCCGTTGCCGGGGAGGATCAAGTCAAGAACTCATCCAAGTAAGTGTCGCAAACTCATCTGTTGCATTTACCTTTTTGCCTCTCGTTTTCCTCTCCCCCACTTCTGAAAAACAAAAATTTACAAAAAAATATTTGCCTTTTTCGTTTTCCTTTTTCATTTGCTCTTTTCTCTCGCTTTCTCTTTGTTCGCTTGTGTGCTTTCTTGCTTGCTGAAGTCACGATTACTGAAAACACCAAACTTTGTGACTTCTCGAATACTAAAAATAATGATTTTATTAGTACTCCGATTGCTCCCGCCACTAGTGCGGAGTCATACGAAATCAATGCCTCTTTGCTGAATCTTGTTATGAAAGAGAAATTCTCCGACCTTCCTAGTGAAGATGCCGCATCCCATCTTAATACCTTCATTAAGCTTTGCGATATGCAAAAGAAGAAAGATGTTGATAATGATGTGATTAAATTGAAGATTTTTCCTTTCTCGTTGCGGGATCGAGAAAAAACATGGTTTTCATCTTTGCCCAAAAGTAGTATTGATTCTTGGAATAAGTGCAAAGATGCTTACATATCCAAGTATTTTTCGCCGGCTAAGATTATCTCTCTCCGTAATGATATCATGAATTTTAAGCAACTTGATCATGAACATGTTGCATGGGAGAGGATGAAATTGAGGATTAGAAATTGTCCCGCTCATGGCTTGAGTCTTTGGATGATTATACAAATCTTCTACGCTGGCTTGAATTTCGCTTCTAGAAACATCTTGGACTCGGCCTCCGGTGGAACGTTCATGGAAATAACGTTAGGAGAAGCCACAAAACTCCTAGATAATATCATGACGAACTACTCTCAGTGGCACACTGAGAGGTCACCTACTAGTAAGAAGGTACACGCTATAGAAGAAATTAACTCGTTGAGTACTAAGATGGATGAGTTAATGAATTTGGTTGCTAGTAGAAGTGCTCCTTTAGATCCTAATGATATGCCCTTGTCTTCCTGGATTCAGAGGAGCAACACTAGCTTGGACGTTAATTTTGTTGGTAGGAATAATTTTGGCAACAACAACGCTTTTAGAGGAAACTATGTTCCTAGGCCTTTGCCTAGTAACTCCTCTAATAACTTTGGCAACTCCTACAACAATACACATGGAAATTACAATAGATTACCCTCTGATCTAGAGAGTAATATCAAAGAGTTTATTAACTCACAAAAGATTTTCGATGCGTCCATAGAGGAAAAACTACTCAAAATTGACGATTTGGCTAGGAGCATTGATAGAATGTCTAGTGATATTGATGCTTTGAAAGTTAGATGTTCTCCTACCAAGATCAATATGGATGAAACTTTGAAAGCTATGCATGTTTCCATGAGTGAGAGCAAAGAAAGAAGCGCCCAAATTCGTGCTAGACATGAATGGCTTAAAAAGGCGTGTTCTCGTGATAAGAATCACGAAGATCTTAAAGTGCTTGGTGTGACTCCCATTGAATCTTTGTTTTCTTGTGTCAAACCTAATGATGATGGGGCTGGATATGAATCCACCTTGGTTGAAAAACGCCCCAATGATTCGGAGTCCATCAATCTTGATGCTAAAAGCATTGAAAGTGGAGTAGAAGATATTGAAACTTTGAGTAGTAATGAAATTACTACTTTGGATTTAAAGGAATTCAATTATGATAGTTGCTCCTTGGTTGAATGCATTTCCTTGATGCAATCCATGCCAAACTCTCCACACGCTTATAGCCAAAACAAGACCCTTACCGGTCATATCGTCGAAGCTATGATAAAATCTCTTGAAGAGAAAATTGAACTGGAAGTCTCTATCCCTAGCAAGCTTCATGATGAGTGGGAACCTACTATCAAAATCAAAAAAAAACTATGAATGCAATGCTTTGTGTGATTTGGGTGCTAGTGTTTCCGCAATTCCAAAGTCTTTATGTGATGTTCTGGGTATAATGAGATTGAGGAGTGTTCTCTTAATTTACATCTTGCGGATTCTACTGTCAAGAAACCCATGGGAAGGATCAATGATGGTCTTATTATTGCAAATAGGAGCTATGTACCTGTGGATTTCATTGTGCTTGACATTGATTGCAATCCTACATGCCCTATTATTCTTGGTAGACCTTTCTTAAGGACTATCGGTGCTATCATCGATATGAAGGAAGGGAATATCAGATTTCAATTTCCTTTAAAGAAGGGCATGGAGCACTTTCCTAGCAAGAAAATAAGATTGCCTTATGAATCCATGATGAGGGCTACTTATGGTTTGAGCACCAAAGACGACGATACGTGATTCCATCACCTTATGCCTAGCCAAGGGCGTTAAACAATAGCGCTTGTTGGGAGGCAACCCAATGAATTTATGTTTTTATTTCTGTTTTGTTGCGTCCACACTATCATAATTCTGTTGTGATTGTGTCTTTTGTGTTTCTTTTTGTGTTTGAGCCAAGCAAAACCTTTATGACTAGTCTTGGTGATGGTTGTTTTATCTTGCTGGAAAAAGACATAAACTTTTCCCTCACGAGATTATTGTTCATTTTTATTCAGAAAGATCTTTTGAGTTGATTCTTTTTGCTTCTGGTTGATATGCCTTTTGCCCAAGCAGTCATAATTGTTCAGAATTTTTGAGGTAACAGCAGTATACGAAGTATACAGATTGCTACAGACTGGTCTGTTTTTGACAGATTCAGATTTTGTTGAGTTGGTTGCTTGTTTTGATGAAACTATGGATAGTATCGGGGGGTACTAGCCATGGAAAAGTGAGAATACAGTAATCTAACACCAATATAAATAAAAATCAAGATTGCTACAGTACATAAAGAGGTGGTAGTTTGTTTTCTTGTGCTAATGTTATCACGAGTTTCTGTTTAAGTTTTGTGTTGTGAAGTTTTCAAGTTTTGGGTGATGTTCTCATGGACAAATAGATAAGGAGTGGAAAGAGCTCAAGCTTGGGGATTCCCAAGGCATCCCAAGCCAAATTCAAGGACACCAAAAAGCTTAAGCTTGGGGATGCCCCGGGAAGGCATCCCCTCTTTCGTCTTCAATCCATCGGTAACATTACTTGGAGCTATATTTTTATTCACCACATGATATGTGTTTTGCTTGGATCATCTTGTATCGTAGGAGTCTTTTCTTTTTGTTGTGTCACAATCATCCTTGCTGCACACCTTTTGATAGAGACATGCACTCATCGTGATTTTGCTAGAATGCTCATCGTGCTTCACTTATATCTTTTGAGCTAGATAATTTTGCTCTATGTGCTTCACTTAGATCTTTTAGAGCACGACGGTGCATGACTTGGTAGTTGGCTTGTGCTATGAAAGTAGTCCCCAAAGGTGATAGGTACCCAAAGAGGATACAAAAACCTCCATCTTCATGTGCATTGAGTATAAAGAGAAGTTTTGAGACATGGATTTGGTAATATTAAGAGTTATGTTAGTTGGGTGTTGTGAATCTAGAAATACTTGTGTTGAAGTTAGTGATTCCCGTAGCATGCACGTATGGTGAACCGCTATGTTAGGAAGTCGGAGCATAATTGATCTATTGATTGTCATTCTTTGTGTTGCGGTCGGGATCGCGTGATGGTTAACACCTACCAACCCTTCCCCTAGGAGTATGCGTTTAGCACTTTTTTTCGATTACTAATAAAAACTTTCGCAACAAGTACATGAGTTCTTCATGACTAATGTGAGTCCATAGTATAGATGCACTTTCACCTTCCACCATTGCTAGCCTCTCTAGTGCCGCACAATTCTCACCGGTGCACAAACCCACCATATGCCTTCCTCAAAACAGCCACCATACCTACCTACTATGGCATTTTCATAGCCATTCTGAGATATATTGCCATGCAACTCCCACCGTTCTGTCTCATGACTTGTGCCGTCACTCTCATATTGCCATTGCATGATCGTAAGATAGCTAGCGAGATGTTTCAACGTCATACGCCAAGCTAGATCGTTGCACATCCGGGTACACTGCTGGAGGCATTTCCTATAGAGTCATCATCGTTCTGAGCTTTGAGTTGTGAGTAAATAAAAGTGTGAT
This sequence comes from Hordeum vulgare subsp. vulgare, assembly GCF_904849725.1. NCBI lineage: Eukaryota > Viridiplantae > Streptophyta > Magnoliopsida > Poales > Poaceae > Hordeum > Hordeum vulgare. Next base: position 101,738,933 of record NC_058522.1, on the reverse strand, counting down.
GATCATCATTATTAGAGCATTGTCCCATGTGAGGAAAAAAAGAGAGGCCCAAGAGCCCAAATAAATAAATAAATAAGAGAAAAAGAGAGAAGGGACAATGCTACTATCTTTTTCCACACTTGTGCTTCATAATAGCACCATGTTCTTCATGATTGAGAGCCTCTCGTTTCTTCACCACCATATGCTAGTGGGAATCTTCATTATATAACTTGGCTTGTATATTCTAATGATGGGCTTCCTCAAAATTGCCCTAGGTCTTCGTGAGCAAGCAAGTTGGATGCACACCCACTAGTATATGCTAGTGGGAATCTTCAGAGGAGGATTGTAAACAGAGTCCAAATGGAACAAAACTTCCAAAAAGATTTTTTCCGAATCACAAGAAGATCGGGAAACTTATGAACCAAGGCAGGGGGCCACCAGGGACCCCACAAGCCCCCTAGCCGCAGCCAGGGGGGCCGCGCCTCCCAGGCTTGTGGGCTCCGTGGGCCACCTCTGCCCAAGGTCTTTTGCCTATATATTCCCAATAATTCCAAAAAAATCAGGAGATCATCGAAAGTACTTTTCCGCCGCCGCAAGCTTCTGTCTCCGCAATATCCCATCTGGGGCACATTCTAGTGCCATGCCGCAGGGGGGATTCGGATACGGAGAGCTTCTTCATCAACACCATGACCTCTCCGATGATGCGTGAGTAGTTCACCATAGACCTATGGGTCCATAGCTAGTAGCTAGATGGCTTCTTCTCTCTCTTGGATCTTCAATTCAAAGTTCTCCATGATCTTCATGGAGATCTATCCGATGTAATCTTCTTTTGCGGTGTGTTTGTCGAGATCCGATGAATTGTGGATTTATGATAAGATTATCTATGAATCTTATTTGAGTTTCTCCTGATCTCTCTTATGCATGATTTCATAGCCTTGTAATTCTCTTCGAGTTGTGGGTTTTGTTTGGCCAGCTTGATCTATGACTCTTGCAATGGGAGAAGTGCTTGGTTTTGGGTTCATACCGTGTGGTGACCTCACCTAGTAGCAGAAGGGGTAGCGAGGCACGCATCATGTTGTTGCCATCAAGGGTAAAAAGATGGGGTTTTCTTCATTGGTTTGAGTTTATCCCTCTACATCATGTCATCTTGCTTAAGGCGTTACTCTGTTTGTCATGAACTCAATACACTAGATGCATGCTAGATAGCGGTCGATGTGTGGAGTGATAGTAGTAGATGCAGAAAGTATCAGTCTACTTGTCTCGGATGTGATGCCTATATGTATGATCATTGCCTTAGATATCGTCATGACTTTGTCCGATTCTATCAATTGCTCGACAGTAATTTGTTCACCCATCGTAATATTTGCTATTTTGAGAGAAGCCTCTAGTGAACACTATGGCCCCCGGGTCTACTTCACACCATATTTTCAGCCTTACACTTTTTCTTCGTTGCACTTTCCGCCTTCAGATCACACTTTGCAATCAATCTTGAAGGGATTGACAACCCCTTTATAGCGTTGGGTGCAAGCTCTTTTGTGTTTGTGCAGGTACTCTGGACTTGACGAGATTCTCCTACTGGATTGATACCTTGGTTCTCAAACCGAGGGAAATACTTACTGCTCCTGTGCTGCATCGCTCTTTCCTTTTCAAGGGAAAAACCAACGCAAGCTCAAGATACGACAAAAGATTTCTGCCGCCGTAGCATAGACCAAAATGATTCTGCATCTACAACTATTACTCCACACATCGACTGACTCATGCCTGCATCTAGAGTATTAAGTTCATGAGGAACAGAGTAACACATTAGGTAAGATGACATGATGTAGAGGGATAAACTCAAGCTATATGATGAAAACCCCACCTTTTAATCCTCGATGGCAACAATGCAATACGTTCCTCGCTAGCCCTACTTTGTCACTCGGTGATGACACCACAAGATTGAACCCAAAACCAAGCACTTCTCCCATTGCAAGAATTACCAATCTAGTTGGCCAAACCAAACTAATAACTCAAAGAGACTTGCTAAGATATGAAATCATGCATATAAGAATTAAGAGAATATTCCAATAATATTCATAGATAATCTGAACATAAACACACAATTTGTCGAATCTCAACAAACACACCGCAAAAGAGTATTACATCGGATAGATCTCCATGAAGATCATGAAGAACATGGTATTAAGAACAAAGAGCGAGAAGAAGCCATCTACCTACTTGTTGGAAATATGCCCTAGAGGCAATGATAAATAGTTATTATTACATTTCCTCTTACAAAGATAATCGTTTATTGTCCATGCTATAATTATATTGAATGAAAACATAGATACATGTGTGGATACATAGACAAAACAATGTCCCTAGCAAGCCTCTAGTTGGCTTGCAAGTTGATCAAGGATAGTCAAGGTTTTCTGACTATGTGCAAGTGTTGTCGCTTGATGACTGGATCATATCATTAGGAGAATCATGTGATGGACTAGACCCAAACTATGAACGTAGCATATTGATCGTGTCGTTTTATTGCTATTGTTTTCGGCGTATAAAGTATTTATTCCTATGACCATGAGATCATATAACTTACTGGCACCGGAGGAATACCTTGTGTGCATCAAACGTCGCAGCGTAACTGGGTGACTATAAAGGAGCTCTACAGGTATCTTCGAAGATGTTCGTTGAGTTAGTATGCATCAAGACTGGGATTTGTCACTCCGTGTGAGGGAGAGGTATCTCGGGGCCCATTCGGTAATACAACATCACACACAAGCCTTGCAAGCAATGTGACTAAGTGTAATTCATGGGATCTTGTATTACGGAACGAGTAAAGAGACTTGCCGGTAACGAGGTTGAAATAGGTATGCGGATACCGAGGATCGAATCTCGGGCAAGTAACATACCGAAGGACAAAGGGAATGCCATACGGGATTATATGAATCCTTGAGACTGAGGTTCAACCGATAAGATATTTGGAGAATATGTAGGATCCAATATGGGCATCCAGGTCCCGCTATTGGATATTGACCGAGGAGTGTCTCGGGTCATGTCTACATAGTTCCCGAACCTGCAGGGTCTGCACACTTAAGGTTCGATGATGTTTTAGTATAGTTCAGTAATATGTGTGGTTACTGAATGTTGTTTGGAGTCCCGTATGAGATCACGTACGTCACGAGGGTTTCTGGAATGGTCTGGGGACTAATATTGATATATAGGATGGTTTCATTTGGTCACCGGAAAGTTTCGGGCATTACCCGAACTATACCGGGAGTGACGAATGGGTTCCGGGTGTTTACCGGGAGGGGCCCACCCACCCGGGAGTGAGCCCGAGGCCCTAGGGTGGCGCACCAAGTCCTTATTTGGCTGGTGGAGTCATCCCAAGAGGGCTATGGCGCCACATAAGAAAATACCAAAAGAAAAGAAGAAGAAAAAGGAAAGAGGGAGGTGGGAAGGAAGAGGAGGACTCCTCCTTCCCAAATCGAATTGGAGGAGGAGTCCTCCTCCTCCTGGCGACCTGCGCATGTTGAGGTCCTTGTGCCTCAAGGCTTGCCCCTCCCCTCCTCCTATATATAGTGGTTGTTTAGGGATTTTTTAGACACAAATTTTCCACGTGCAACTCTAGCCTATTCCACATAGTTTTACCTCTAGATCGGATTTCTGCGAAGCTTCGGCGGAGGCCTGTAGGAGTAGATCATCACCACCACCGGAGCGCCGTCACGCTGCCGGAGAACTCATCTACATTTCCATCTTGCTTGTTGGATCAAGAAGGCCGAGATCATCGTCGAGTTGTACGTGTGCTGAACGTGGAGGTGTCGTACGTTCGGTGCTAGATGTGAACGGATCATGGGACGGATCGCAAGACGGTTCGTGGGACGGATCGCGAGACGGTTCGTGGGACTGTTCGGGGGACGTGAACACGTTCCACTACATGAACCGTGGTTCTTAAACGCTTCCCTCTGAGCGATCTACAAGGGTACGTAGATCTAATCTCCTCTCGTAGATGGACATCTCCATGATAGGTCTTCGTGTGCATAGGAAATTTTTTGTTTCCCATGCAACGTTCCCCAACAGTGGCATCATGAGCTAGGTTCATGCGTAGATGTTATCTCGAGTAAAACACAAAAGGTTCTGTGGATGGTGATGTTCAATTTGCTGCCCTCCTCAGTCTTTTCTCGATTCAGCGGTATTGTTGGATTGAAGCGGCCTGGACCGACATAACTCATACGCTTATGAGAGACTGGATTCATCGATTGACATGCAACCTCGTTGCATAACTATGACTGGCGGGTGCCTCTTTCTTCAACTTTAGTTGAATTTGTTTTGACCGAGGCGGTCCTTGGAGAGCTTAAATAGCAATTTGCACATCTCCGTTGTGGATTTTGCGGAAGTAAGATGCGATCATACTAGATACCCTAGCAGCCACATAAAACATGCAACAACAAATTAGAGGATGTCTAACTTTTTTTTCCAGGGTATGCTTGTGATATGATATGGCCAATGACGTGATGTGATATATTGGATGTATGAGATGATCATGTTGTAATAGTTAATATCGACTTGCACGTCGATGCTACGGCAACCGACAGGAGCCATAGGGTTGTCTTTAAACTAACGTTTGTGTTTGCAGATGTGTTTACTATATTGCTAGGTCATAGCTTTAGTAGTAATAGCATAGATAGCACGACAACCTCGATGGTGACACGTTGATGGAGATCATGATTATGGAGATCATGGTGTGGCGTCGGTGACAAGAAGATCATGCCAGTGCTTGAGTGATGGAGATCAAGAAACACAAGATGATGGCCATATCATGTCACTTATGAATTGCATGTGATGTTAATCCTTTTATGCACCTTATTTTGCTTAGAACGACGGTAGCATTATAGGTGATCTCTCACTAAAATTTCAAGATGAAATTGTGTTCTCCCCGACTGTGCACCGTTGCGACAGTTTGTCGTTTCGAGACACCACGTGATGATCGGGTGTGATAGACTCAACGTTCACATACAACGGGTGCAAAACAGTTACACACGTGGAACACTCGGGTTAAACTTGACGAGCCTAGCATGTGCAGACATGGCCTCAGAACACATGAGACTGAAAGGTCGAGCATGAATTGTATACTTGATATGATTAGCATAGAGATGCTTACCACTAAAACTATTATCAACTCACGTGATGATCGGACTTGAGTTAGTGAATTTGGATCATTTACCACTCAAATGACTAGAGAGATGTACTTTTTGAGTGGGAGTTTATCAGTAATTTGATTATTTAAACTCTAATTATCTTAAACATAGTGTAAGTCCACTTTGCAAACTTTGTGTTGTAGATCAATGGCTCACGCGACACTCACCCTGAATTTTAATACGTTCCTAGAGAAAGCTAAGTTGAAAGATGATGGAAGCAACTTTGTAGACTCTGCTCGTAATCTTATGTTGCTCCTACAAGCTGGGAAGAAGGATTATGTCCTTAATGCTGCACTAGGAGATGAACCACCCGCTACGGCTGACCAAGATGTTAAGAACGGCTGGTTAACACGTAAGGAGAACTACTCAGTAGTTCAATGTGCAGTCTTGTATGGCTTAGAGCCGGGACTTCAATGTCGCTTTGAGCGTCATGGAGCATATGAGATGTTCCAGGAGTTGAAGTTTATCTTTTAGAAGAACGCCCGAATCGAGAGGTATGAGACCTCCTATAAATTCTATGCTTACAAGATGGAGGAGAATTCGTCTGTCACTGAACATGTGCTCAAAATGTCTGGGTAATCAAACCGTCTAGCCCACAAGAAGCTATCACTGACAGAATTCTTCAATCACTGCCACCAAACTACAAGAGCTTTGTGTTCAACTATAACATGCAAGTGATGAACTAGTCACCCGACGAGTTATTCGCGATGCTGAAAGTCGTAGAGTCAGAACTTCGGAAAGAGCATCAAGTGTTGATGGTCAATAAGACCACTAGTTTCAAGAGAAACGGCAAAGGCAAGAAGGGTAACTCCAAGAAGAGCGGCAAGCCTATTACCAATCCGACGAAGAAACCCAAGGTTGTGCCTAAGACTGAAACAGAGTGTTATTATTGCAAAGGACTGGGTCACTCGAAGCGCAACTGGCCCAAGTATTTGGCTGATAAGAAGGCGGCCAAGGAAAAATCAGGTATATTCGATATACATGTTATTGATGTGTACTTAACCAACTCTCGTAGAAGTGTTTGGGTATTTGATACCGGTTCTGTTGCTCATATTTGCAACTTGAAACAGGAACTTCGGAATAAACGAAGGCTGGCGTAGGATGAAGTGAAGATGCGCGTGGGAAATGGTTCCAAGGTTGATGCAATCGCCGTTGGCACAGTTTCACTTCAGTTACCATCAAGATTAGTTATGAACTTAAATAATTGTTATTTAGTGCCTGTGTTAAGCATGAACATTATATCTGGATCTTTTTTATTGCGAGACGGTTACTCGTTTAAGTCAGATAATAATGGTTGTTCTATTTCTATGAGTAATATCTTTTATGGTCATGCACCCAATGTGAGAGGATTGTTCGTATTGAATCTTGAGAGCGATGATAGACATATACATAACATTGACACCAAAAGAGTTAGAGTTAACAATGATAGCGCCATGTTTTTGTGGCACCGCCGCTTAGGTCATATTGGTGTAAAGCGCATGAAGAAACTCCATTCTGATGGACTTTTGGAGTCACTTGACTTTGAATCACTTGACACGTGCTAACCATGCCTCATGGGAAAGATAACTAAGACTCCGTTCTCCAGAACAATGGAGCGTGCAAGTGACTTGTTGGAAATCATACATACCGATGTGTGCGGTCCGATGAGTGTGGAGGCGCGCGGCGGATATCGTTATTTTCTCACCTTCACTGATGATTTGAGTAGGTATGGATATATCTACTTGATGAAGCACAAGTATGAAACGTTTGAGAAGTTCAAGCAATTTCAGAGTGAAGTTGAAAATCATCGTAACAAGAAGATCAAGTTCCTACGGTCTGATCGTGGGGGTGAATATATGAGTTCCGAGTTTGGTGCTCACTTAAGACAATGTAGAATTGTTTCACAGTTAGCACCGCGTGGAACACCACATCGTAATGGTGTGTCCGAACATCGTAATCGTACTTTGTTAGAAATGTTGCGATCTATGATGTCTCTTACCGATTTGCCGTTATCGTTTTGGGGTTATGTATTAGAGACATCTGCATTCACTTTAAATAGGGCACCATCAAAATCCGTTGAGATGACACCATACGAACTGTGGTATGATAAAAGACCAAATTTTTCGTTTCTTAAAGTTTGGGGATGTGATGGTTATGTCAAAAAGCTTCATTCTGAAAAGCTGGAACCCAAAGCGGAAAACTGCGTCTTCATAGGTTACCCAAAGGAGACAGTTGGGTACACCTTCTATCTCAAATCCGAGGGCAAAGTGTTTGTTGCTAAAAACGGAGCTTTTCTTGAGAAGGAGTTTCTCTCGAAAGAATTGAGTGGGAGGAAGATAGAACTTGATGAGGTTGTCGAACCTCTAGTCCCTCTAGATGGTGGCGCAGGGCAAGCGGAAACCCCTGTCATTGCAACGCCGGTTGAGGAGGAAGTTGATGATGATGATCATGAAACTTCGTATCAAGTCCCTATCGGACCTCGCAGGTCGACAAGATCACGTAATACTCCTGAGTGGTATGGTAATCCTGTCTTATCAATCATGTTGTTAGACAACAATGAACTTAGGAATTTGGAAGAAGCAATGGTGGGCCCGGATTCCAACAAATGGCTGGAGGCCATGAAGTCCGAGATAGGATCTATGTACGGAAACAAAGTGTGGACTTTGGAAGTACTACCTGAAGGCCGCGAGGCTATTCAGAACAAATGGATCTTTAAGAAGAAGACATATGCGGACGTTAATGTGATCATTTATAAAGCTCGACTTGTGGCAAAGGGGTTCTCACAAGTTCAAGGAGTTGACTACAATGAGACGTCCTCACCGGTTGCGATGCTTAAGTCCGTCCGAATCATGTTAGCAATAGCTGCATTTTTTGATTATGAAATCTGGCAGATGGATGTCAAAACGGCGTTCCTTAATGGTTTTCTTAAGAAAGAGTTGTATATGATGCAACCCTAAGGTTTTGTAGATCCAAACAATGCTAACAAAGTATGCAAGCTCCAGCGATCCGTTTATGGGCTGGTGCAAGCATCTCGGAGTTGGAATAAGCGCTTTGATGAGGTGATCAAAGCATTTGGGTTTATACAAGTGGTTGGAGAATCTTGTATTTACAAGAAAGTATGTGGGAGCTCTGTGGCATTTCTAATATTATATGTGGATGACATATTGCTGATTGGAAACAACGCGGAGTTTTTGGAGAGCGTAAAGGATTACTTGAATAAAAGTTTCTCTATGAAGGACCTAGGAGAAGCTCCTTACATTCTAGGCATTAAGATCTATAGGGATAGATCGAGATGCCTGATAGGACTTTCACAAAGCACATAGCTTGATAAAGTTTTGAAGAAGTTCAAAATTGAACAGTCCAAGAAAGGGTTCTTGCCAGTGCTACAAGGTATAAAATTGAGTAAGACTCAGTGCCCAGCAACTGCGGAAGATAGAGAACAAATGAGTTCCGTCCCCTATGCTTCAGCCATAGGTTCTATCATGTATGAAATGTTGTGCACTAGACCAGACGTCAGCTTGGCCATAAGTATGGCAGGCACGTTTCAGAGTAATCTAGGAGTGGATCACTGGATGGCGGTAAAGAATATTTTGAAGTACCTGAAAAGGACGAAGGAAATGTTTCTCGTTTATGGAGGTGACGAAGAGCTCGTCGTAAAGGGTTACGTCGACGCAAGCTTTAACACCGATCCGGATGACTCTAAGTCACAAACTTGATACGTATTTATTCTTAATGGGGGTGCGGTAAGCTGGTGCAGTTCCAAGCAAAGAGTCGTAGCAGATTCTACATGTGAAGCGGAGTACATGGCTGCCTCGGAGGCAGCAAAGGAGGGTGTCTGGACGAAGCAGTTCATGGTGGATCTTGGAGTTGTGCAGAGCGCACTAAATCAAATAAATCTGTTCTCTGACAACACTAGTGCCATTGCTCTAGCAAAGGAACCAAGGTTTCACAAGAAGACCAGATACATCAAACGACGCTTCAACCTCATCTGCGACTACGTCGAAGGAGAGGACGTGAATTTTTGCAAAGTGCACACGGATCTGAATGTAGCAGACCCGCTGACTAAACCTCTTCCACGTGCAAAACATGATCAACACTAGAACTGTATGGGTGTTAGATTTATTACAATGTAAATCGCATGGCGATGTGAGGACTAGATTATTGACTCTAGTGCAAGTGGGAGACTATTGGAAATATGTCCTAGAGGCAATGATAAATAGTTATTATTATATTTCCTATTACAAAGATAATCGTTTATTATCCATGCTATAATTGTATTGAATGAAAACATAGATACATGTGTGGATACATAGACAAAACAATGTTCCTAGAAAGCCTCTAGTTGGCTGGCCTGTTGATCAAGGATAGTCAAGGTTTTCTGACTATGTGCAAGTGTTGTCTCTTGATGACTGGATCACATCATTAGGAGAATCTTGTGATGGACTAGACCCAAACTATAAACGTAGCATATTGATCGTGTCGTTTTATTACTATTGTTTTCTACGTGTCAAGTATTTATTCCTATGACCATGAGATCATATAACTTACTGGCACCGGAGGAATACCTTGTGTGCATCAAACGTCGGAACGTAACTGCGTGACTATAAAGGTGCTCTACACGTAACTGCGTGACCATGAGTTAGTATGGATCAAGACTGGGATTTGTCACTCCGTGTGACGGAGAGGTATCTCGGGGCCCACTCGGTAATACAACATCACACACAAGCCTTGCAAGCAATGTGACTAAGTGTAAGTCACGGGATCTTGTATTACGGAACGAGTAAAGAGACTTGCCAGTAACGAGATTGAAATAGGTATGCGGATACCAAGGATCGAATCTCGGGCAAGTAACATACCGAAGGACAAAGGGAATGCCATACGAGATTATATGAATCCTTGACACTGAGGTTCGACCTATAAGATCTTCGGAGAATATGTAGGATCCAATATAGGCATCCGCTACGGAAACAAAAATCCTTCTGTTGCCTCTTGAGCTTGCGTTGGTTTTTTCCTTGAAGAGGAAAGGGTGGTGCAGCACAGGAGCAGTAAGTATTTCTCTTAGTTTGAGAACCAAGGTATCAATCCAGTAGGAGAATCGCGCCAAGTCCAGAGTACCTACGCAAACACAAAAGAGCTTGTGAAGTAGACCCGGGGGCCATAGTGTTCACTAGAGGCTTCTCTCAAAATAGCAAGTAATACGGTGGGTGAACAAATTACTGTCGAGCAATTGATAGAACCACACAAAGTTATGACGATATCTAAGGCAATGATCATACATATAGGCATCACGTCCGAGACAAGTAGACCGATACTTTCTGCATCTACTATTATTACTCCACATATCGACCTCTATCCAGCATGCATCTAGTGTATTGAGTTCATGACGAACAGAGTAACGCCTTAAGCAAGATGACATGATGTAGAGGGATAAACTCAAACCAATGATGAAAACCCCATCTTTTTACCCTTGATGGGAACAACACGATGCGTGCCTCGCTGCCCCTTCTGTCACTGGGAGAGGTCACCGGACGATATGAACCCAAAACCAAGCACTTCTCCAATTGCAAGAATCATAGATCAAGTTGGCCAAACAAAACCCACAACTCAAAGAGAATTACAATGATATGAAATCATGCATATAAGAGATCAGAAGAAACTCAAGTAAGATTCATAGATAATCTGATCATAAATCCACAATTCATTGGATCTCGACAAACACACCGCAAAGAAGATTACATCGGATAGATCTCCATGAAGATCATGGAGAACTTTGTATTGAAGATCCAAGAGAGAGAAGAAGCCATCTAGCACCTAGCTATGGACCCGAAGGTCTATGGTGAACTACTCAGGTATCATCAGAGAGGTCATGGTGTTGGTGAAGAAGCCCTCCGTATCCGAATCCCCACTCCGGCAGGGCACTAAAACGTGCCCCAGATGGGATATTGTGGAGGCAACAGCTTGCGGCGGCGGAAAAGTATTTTCGTGGATCTCTCTCGCAGTTTTGGAGTTTTTCTGAATTTATAGGTGGAAGAGGTAGACCTTAAACCCTAACCCTAAACCCTAAACCCTAAACCCTAAACCCTAAACCCCTAAACCCTAAACCCTAAACCCTAAACCCTAAACCATAAGAAAATACCAAAATAAAAGAAGAAGAAAAAGGAAAGAGGGAGGTGGGAAGGAAGAGGAGGACTCCTCCTTCCCAAACCGAATTGGAGGAGGAGTCCTCCTCCTGGCGGCTGGCACACCTTGAGGCCCTTGTGCCTAAAGGCTTGCCCCTCCCCTCCTCCTATATATAGTGGTGGTTTAGGGTTTTTTGAGACACAACTTTTCCACGTGCAACTCTAGCCTATTCCACATAGTTTTACCTCTAGATCGGATTTCTGCGAAGCTCGGGCGGAGCCCAGCAGGAGTAGATCATCACCACCACCGGAGCACCGTCACGCTGCCGGAGAACTCATCTACTTCCCTGTCTTGCTTGCTGGATCAAGAAAGCCGAGATCATCGTCGAGCTGTACGTGTGCTGAACGTGGAGGTGCCGTCCGTTCAGCACTAGATCGGAACGGAGCGTGGGACGGATCGCGAGACGGTTCGTGGGACAGATCGTGGGACGGTTCGAGGGACGTGAACACGTTCCACTACATCAACCACGTTTCTTAAACGCTTCCCGCTGAGTGACCTACAAGGGTACGTAGATCTAATCTCCTCTCATAGATGGACATCTCCATGATAGGTCTTCGTGTGCGTAGGAATTTTTTTGTTTCCCATGCAACGTTCCCCAACACTACTAGCTATGGACCCATAGGTCTGTGGTAAACTACTTACGCATCATCGGAGAGGCAATGGAGTTGATGTAGATGCTCTCCGTGATCGATTCCCCCTCTGGCAGATTATCGGAAAAGGCTCCTAGATTGGATCTCACGGGAACAGAGGTTCCCGGGAGCGAAAAGTATTTTTTGGTGTCATTCCGGTATTGGGGGAATATTTGGGAATTTATAGGATGAAGATTAGGGTTAGGAGGCCTAAAGGGGGCCCACAAGCCAGGCCCCCCTAGGGCGCGCCCTGCAGGCTTGTCGTCTCCCTGCAGGTCTCCTGACCCCTTCTCCAAGTCTGGCAGGTTTCTTCTAGTCCAAGAAAATTCATTCCGGAGATTTTATCCGTTTGGACTCCGTTTAGTATTCCTTATCTACAACACTCGAAAACATGGAAAAAATAGAAAGTAGCACTAGGCTCTAGGTTAATAGGTTAGTCCTAAAAATAATATAAAATATCATATTAATGCATATAAAACATCCAAAACAGATAATATAATAGCATTGAACAATCAAAAAATATAAACACGCTGGAGACGTATCAAAACTAATGCAAGGTTAAAGGTCTCCCAATACCCTCCTATTGTTTCTCGTAGTGAATCAGGTTGCAAGGAGGAGCTTCCCATCTCTTCAACAATAAGCTGGAATAAATTACTTAAACCCGCACATAAGGTGGTGAAGAAGAAGAAAAGAAGAAAAACTGGAGGTAAAAAGGTATCTCTCCCAAAAATGTTGGTCCTATAATCATTGAGAATAAATATGAAATTAGTATGTACGACGATACACTTGATGATTATTTTTTATGCCTACTACTTTTTGTAATGATGATAATTTGGAAGATAATGATACGTCTTATAATATTGAAAATCTTTTTGGCACCAACTTGGAAAATTATGATGATAATAATTGTCACACTATTGTTGCTATTCGTGCTATTGATGATTATGCTAATGATCTGCAAACCCACAAGCTTGGGAATGCTATGCTTGATGAGAATGACATATTTGAGAATATATTTGCTGAAATTGATGTGTGTCCCATGCTTGGGGATGCTATGCATAATGGAGATGGTCTTTTTAGTCCCCCTACCTCGAATGATCGTAAAATTTATGATGATTGCATGCCTCCTATTTATGATGATTGCAATTTTTATGAAAGTGGGTTTGGAAGAGTGTCAACTCTAGTTACTAATGATCCCACTATTTTGGAGGGTGTTGGATCTTATTATTATGATACAAGTGGATTTGGAGAGGTCGTGAATTTATTTAGGAATGATTCCACAATCTCGGAAGAGGTTTCAATTGATTATGATGAGAGAAAAAAATGCTACTTATGATGACTATTGTGATGATACTTATGTTATAAAAACTAGTGATTATTATTATTATAGAACTTGACATAATTATGAATACTCTTTTTCTGAACATTACTCTTTTAATGTGGAACCACTTTATAGTATTCAAGTTTCATATGATACTCAAATTATTATGTATGAGAAGCTTGCCAATGGGGAGAGTAATAAAAATTATATGCTTGTGCATCATGATTAGAATGCTTTACATCATAGTTATATTGAAGAATTCCTTCATGATGCTACTGAAAATTATTATGAGAGAGGAACATATGCTTCTAGGTATTGCAATAATATCAAGTTTCCTCCATGCGTGTTCAAAGTTTTGAAGTTGTGCTTGTTTTGCCTTCCTATGCAAGTTGATTCTTCCCACAATAAAAAAATCTTGCAAAATCCCTATGCATAGTAAGTGGGTTCGACTTAACTGTGCTTGTCATGTTATTCATGATGCTCTTTTTGCGTGTTTCAATTGTTATTCCTATAGGAGCATCATTCAAATCATCATGCCTAGCTAAAAGGCATTAATGAAATGCGCTTGTTGGGAGATAACCCAACACTTTTTGATATTTATTTTCATGTGTTCACATGATTAATATATTTTATTAATCATGTTTATAGATTTTACTTCAATAATGTGCCAAGTAAAGCTTTGGGATAGTGTTCATACTTGTTTGTTTGATTATGTGAAAAAACAGAAATTTTTGCGTCTACCATATGAATTATGTAATTTTACTGGAGAGTCAAAAAATTCTGTAATTTTTACACAGAATTTTCATGCATATTCTATGTGTTTTCTAAGTTTCATAATTTTAAGAGTCACGGAAGTATGGTGTTCATTGAAATCTTCACAGATTGTTCTGTTTTTGATAAATTTGGGTTTGCGTGCATAGATTGCTTGTTTTAGTGTTTCCATAGGATATATTGAGTGATATAAATTATAGGAATTATAGAATACAATAGGTATTATGTTAGGAAAATTATGAATCTTATCTTGGTAGTACCTAAGTGAATGATCTATCTTTGTTACACTAGCCCATCTCATGAAGTTCCGTTTGTGTGATTGAAGTTGTCAAGTTTTGAGAGAGATGCCGATATGAGGTGAATAGGAGCAGCAAGAATAATCTTGGGATTCCTAAGGCACCCCAAGTTAATATACAAGGAAGACTCAAGCATCTAAGCTTGTGGATGTTTTCGAAGGCATCCCCTCTTTCATCTCCAACATTATCGGTATATCTTACTTGGAGCTATATTTTTATTTGTCACATGATATGTGTTTTCCTTGGAGCATCATTTTATTTTGTTAGTGTATTTTATATATTATTTATAATATTGTTTTTAAATACAAAGTTCCAAGAATTGCCTTTAGAATGCTTGAATTGCATGTGTGATGTGTGATGTAGAAAAACAGAAACTTTTGCTGCCGTATTTGAATTATCAGATTTTACTGGTACGTGGAATGTTTCTGAAATTTTTACACAGTACTCTCACACAAATTCTTTATCATTTCCTAAAGTTTCATAATTTATGGACTTACAGAACTACATTGTTTTAAAATATAGCTACAGACTTGTAACATCCCAAATTTTGGAATGTTAACATAATTATTAGATTGATTGTTTGTTTGTTTGAGTGATTGAAACTTGAGTGGAATTTGAAACTTCTCAAAAAAATGAGAGGGAATAAAATGACTTTTCCAAAATTTTCTATTTTGAATCCCTTTTCAATTTTGAGTTTGAATATTTTCAAAACCCTTTGATTAAAAAAAATCAAACGATAGGAGGAAAATGACACTCCAAAATCAGAGACAATGTCTTGATTCATATTTTAAGTATATGCAATTTATTTGAAATTCAAATTCCTTTTCACTTCAAAGTTATTGCAAAAAAATAAAAAAATTTAAAAAAGTATTTTATTTAGTTTTGAAAATATGTTCATGTTTTAGAAAATTTTATTCTGAAATTTTAGATATATAATATGTCTATATAAAATGTTCTTTTTTTTTCATTTATACGTTTTTCTTCTTTGTTTAAAAAAAGTTGTTCGTTCGCAAAGAAAAAGAAAAAAAAGAAGAGAGAACACAATAGGCCCGTATTGCCGCATGCGGCCGGCCGATGCTTCCTGCCCATGAAATGTTTTCTTTTCCTTTTCTCCTCTTTACGTATATGTTTAGTCCCACATTGCCTAGCTATGGACCATTAGACCTTCTTTCCACCTATAAATATAGACCCATAGGAGCATCCAAAAAATCATCTATTTCGGCTTAAATCAATCTTTTGGTTTGACTAGGTTTATTAAATAAAAATATTCTTTTCTATTCGGTGGGATTTCTTGAAGTCGTCGCCTCATTGAAATTAATTCTTACTCTGCATTCTAAAGGTATTTCTCTTCATATTTTTTATACTCACGTAGTTTATTATTTCTAGACTAGTATTCCTACACTAGTATACCGTAGAGTAATTAGATATATTAATTAGCCTTCGTATTTACACATTAGTACTAGAATTCTTTTAGACATAGCACTTTTCTTCCGTAAAACAGCTTGGCCCTGATTTTTCAAATAGCCGTAACTTTTTACTCGTTTATTCGAATTAGATGAAAACAACGCCTAGAGTTTTGTCTTGATCCCACCTATCTAGTGAACCTATCATATCAATTTTTTGAAATTTTCAAATTTCGAAATTTGTTCACACTCATATTCAAACTTCTTTTGATCATATCTTTTTATCCGTAGCTCCGTTTTAGATGAATTCAATTGCATCGGATTCGTATCAAAGTAATCTTCCAGTTTGTATCATTAGTTTTAACTTTTCAACTTATAATTTTGATCAAATCAGATTTATCTATTAATGCCCAAAAGTGTTCACATCGTTCTAAGCCGATTCAATGTTATATTCAAATATTTCTATCTTTTGATCCGCTATTTCAAATCTAGTAATTCTTTTTTCTACACGCTCATATTGATCTCCTATATCCAGTAGCATCATTAGTTTCGACCTTTGAACCTTACAAATTTGAGCGATTCAAATTTGTATTCGAACATTCATTTGATCTTGTCTTGTGTGACATCCTCGACTTTTGCAACAGTAATTATTGTAATTAAGCTACAGTGATCAACCGCTAATGATGCCACGTCATCAAATTCCCATCTCAGACACGCGTTGATTCGAGTTTGTCCGGATCCAAAATTTGAAAACAAAAGAAAAGTATTTTATAAATTCATGTTAAATATTAAAAGAATATGTATATGAAAGAGAGAATTAAAAGTATGTATAATAAATTGTAAAAGAAAGTATAATAAAATAAAGTATTTAAAAAGAAAAATTAGATAGAAAAATAAATAGGAAAGAAAGAAATAATAAAAAAGGCAAAATAAAACAAAACAGAACAAAACAACAAAATAAAAAGAAAAAAGAAAATAGCAACCCCCACCCCTGGCCCAGCTGGGCCAAGAGGCCCAACCGGCCAGGCCCCCCCGCGCCCCCGCGCCCCCTCCCCCAAACCCTAGAGCCCCCCTGGCGAGCAAGCCCCGCCCCTCTCGCTCCCTCCCCTCCCACCGAGCGCCGCCACCCCCCCCCCCCCATGCTCCCCCTCGGCCCCACCCCTCCCACCGACAACCCCCCCCCCCCCCCACGAGAGAACCTATCTCTCTCCCGTAACTCCCTCTCTCTCCCGTGACCCCTCTCCCTCCCACGAGCCCTCCTCTCCCGTAACTCCCGTCGCCCCCCAGATCCCTCCTCCTCCTCCCGCCGGCGGCCTCTCCCCCCCGTCGGCCCCTCCTCCTCCCTGGCCGGCGAGCCCCCTCCGTCAGCAGCTCCCTCTCACCCGTAACCCTCCTCTCCACCTCCGCCCCCTCCCGTCGGGTCCCTCCCGCCGGCGGCCCCCAGATCTCCCGCCGGCCGAGGCCCCTTGCTCTCCCACTGTGGCACCACCCCCCCCACTTGAGACCGACCCCACGAGCCCCGCCGGCCGAGCCCCTCCCCGTCGGCGGCTCCATCCCGGGGGCCCTCCTCATCGGGGCCCCTCTCGGCAAGACCTCGTCGGCACGACTTCTCTGGCGACCGTCCTCACCGGCATCACCACCGGAACCGCGCCGTCACCGTCACCGTCACCGCCTCGTACGCCTCCACGCCGTCTCCCCCGCTCCTTCCCGCGAACTCCGGCTTCACCGGCCCCTCCCGTCAACGTCGGTGACCCCTCCTCGGGCTCCTCCCACCGTCGCGTTCCCCTCACCGCCCCGGTTCCGTTCCGGCAAACGGGACCCCGATCCGTCGACGGTAGACTCCGGTAGGAAGGATTGAACTTTTGGTTCTTCTAGGTGGAGTTAGCAAAGAACCTCTTTGTTTATTTGTTAACACAGAGAGGGAGATGAGAGTTTTGAGAGAAAATAAAAAAAAAACAAATGTTGTATTCCGTATGTATGTATGTATGTATTTGATACCCGTATTTATGTATGTATTGCGTATATAGATATTGGAGGAATACGATATTTGCATGTTTATATCTATGGATAAAATCGAGTATTATGGCCTTGGGTCACTTACCGGTGGGGCCAACGCACCCGCTGTCTATGACAGGGAGGCCCCACGCGATAGTTAAAGTAAAAATAAAAATAATGTTTTTATTAAATAAATGAATAAATAGATAAAATAATTAATTAATGAGTTAATAAA
Organism: Hordeum vulgare subsp. vulgare; assembly: GCF_904849725.1. Lineage (NCBI taxonomy): Eukaryota > Viridiplantae > Streptophyta > Magnoliopsida > Poales > Poaceae > Hordeum > Hordeum vulgare. The sequence continues at coordinate 101,720,965 of NC_058522.1, read as the reverse complement.
TTAGTTAAATAAATATATATGTTAATCTGTTAATTAGAATAATTAATTAACATAATGAGAGAATGCCACGTGGGTCCCCCACTAAATTAATCTGATTAAATAATATTTAATCTTAAATAAAACTTGTGCCTATGACGTTCGGGACCCGCTGGTCAGTTGACCAGTCAATTGCTGATGTCAGCATGACATCGCGATGATGTCATAATAGGATTTTATTAAAATAGCTAAATCTGTTTTTAATTCCTAAATAATTAATAAAACTTTGAAAATTAATATTAAATAATCCGTAAGTCAGATCAAATTAATTTCAACATGAAAGTTGATCAGCAAAGCGAGACGAACCCGGATACACGGTCCATTCGTCTGTCACGCGTCCCTAGCATAGCAAACATGGAACTTTTCCATCGTTTCCAGTATAACCGGTAGTAGCCCGAGACCCGGAAAATATCGTCAGATATTCTTCCGACCCGTCTATGACGGATGTTGCTTCGTTAGCTCATGTCTAGCCTGCATCTTTCCATGTCATGCTTTGTGTTGCATCGGTGCTATTATTTATTGTTTCTTCCCCCTCTTCTTACCGGTAGACCCCGAGACTGATGCTGCCGCCGGGTACATCTACGACCCTGCCGATCAGTCCTTTGCCGCAGAGCAGCAAGGCAAGCAAACTCCCCTTGATCATTCCTATATCGCCTATGTCTTTCTTCCTACTTCTTGCATTAGTATTTTGCTACTGTTGTAGTTAGCTCCTATATCTGATGCATAGCCTATTTTTGATGAACTGCTACTTTCAGTCCTGTACCTTTAATCTGCTTAGTATAGGTGGAGCAGTCATCCCCTCTGACCCCGTAGTTCAGTTGCCCCGCTTGTTTTAAAATCTCGATCTCTGATCGACGAGCCAGACCCGACACAGCACATTCACCCCCTTCATTGTACGACGCTACAGAGATACTATCGGGTACCGAGGGTGACACCTCACTAAGTACTCCTGATGATATCTCTGTAGTATAGCTAGTCGGTCGTGGTTATCGAGGGTGATTCCTGTTTCACCATTCCCGATGACGTCTCTGTCGTGCCACCCCGCGAGTGTGGGACCCCCGAGGGTGATTCCTCTAAGCCCACCTTGACGGGTACATCGTTCGGAATCCAACGAGGGTGATACCTCGGGTTCCCCCCGATGTTACAACCACACAGTTACTCGACCATGTTACTGGGATCATTGGTGGTTAGTTGTAAGCCGGGTGGATTCCCGTGAGACTGTGTTGATGGCCTAATTAAAATGCTAATGGATTTGGGTATTTGATCTGGGTTGGTCGGAGACCTTTTCGCACTAACCGGCTACGCGGGAAGAATTATGGGTACTCGGCGTCGCGGTATCAGCCGAAGCTTTTCAGATGCCAGCAATGTAGCGGCGCGCGCCCGAGTGGTCCCGAGATGCATCGCGCTTGTGATTAAGGGATGCTAGGACTGACGTCGGCCGCCCACGCCACGTGCAGGAGCGTGAAGGGGAACTGGGCCCATGAACCCTTTGTGCTTAGGATTTAGACCGGCGGGCTGGCCTCTCTGATTAGTCTTAGGTGGGGCTGCGACGTGTCGATATTCCGAGGTCGGGCAGGACCCAGAAAAGTATGTTCGGCCAGAGTGTTATCGAGCGTGACGGGACATGTGGTGCACCCCTGCAGGGATGAAAATTAACTATTCGGATAGCCGTGTCCACGGTTACAGGACGACTTGGAGTTGTGCCCCGATCTTATACAACTACAATGGTTACTTAACTGGAATTAGTTTGCCTCGGGATTGCTTCCTCGCAGGGAGTCGAGGGAGGATCTTTAGGCGTGACCTCACTTTAATATTGCTGCAACAATATGACTATTAATGTGTTACCCCTGTTCTACTCTCGTCTATTGCTGCAAGACCCTTAAGATGCTATTCTTCGATAGGACTAGGCCTTCTCTCTCTATTCTCGCATTGCTGCAGTCAGTCCACATATAACCCCCCCTTCTTTGATACTGATGCGTAATTAGAATAGTTCTGATGTAAGACTTGCGAGTACTTTGGATGAGTACTCACCGCTGCTTTGCTCCCCCCTTGGCCCCTTGGTCCGTTTGCTGCGACCAGATGATGGAGCCCAGGAGATGGAGGTCCCCGCCGCCGACGACTGCTACCCCGACAGTGCCTACTACTACGTGGAGGCCGCTGATGATCAGGAGTAGTTAGGAGGTTCCCAGGCAGGAGGCCTCGCCTCGTTCGATCGTTGTATCTTTTGTGCTAGCCTTCTCTAAGGCACCCCATGTTTTATGTCTGTACTCAGATATTTGTTGCTTCCACTGACTCGTGTGTTTATCGAGCTTTCGTATTCTAGCCCTCGAGGCCCCTGGCTTGTAATATGAAGCTGATGTTATCTTCATTTGTGTCTAGAGTTGTGTTGTGATATCTTCCCGTGAGTCCTTGGGTTTGGTCGTACGCATTTGCGTGTATGATTAGCGTACGATTAAATCGAGGGCGTCACAAGTTGGTATCAGAGCCAAATGCCTGTAGGTAGCCCCCTTTCCAACTCCTTGGCCGAAGTTGAGTCTAGTGTTTAAAAAAAACTTACTAACACTGATGTTGTGGCTTACGGGCCCACATATCAATTGGGTGGTATTAGTATCTTTTACTCCTTTCCTATACTCTGGGCTCTACTTTCTCTTCTCTTTCGGGTCAAAGATTTTACTAACTCTAACATTAGGTTCTCAAATCACATCGATCCGGAGCGCTGGACTATCTACTCTTTTTCTCCTGAATATGTATTACACACACTGTCATTGACATCCGTCAATCTTATTTTCACATGCGTCCCGCAAGATAGCACGTGCGCCTGACACAGGCCACTGAGACGACTGGGTTCCCGGACATTTTGGTCAATCTCCTGACCAGGCTGGGATATCGCTGGTACCCCGAGTACACTGTGTTCGAGGATTTCCGTGAGTATAACCAGTACCAGTACCAGGCTGAGGTTCGCATCTTCGACCAGAGGGGCGGCGAGACCCTCGAGCGCCACGTGTTCTGTGGTATTGGAGTGTTGGTCGAGATGGCCGTCCATGATGCGGCCTACATCGCCATCACCCGTCTCCGTGGAGCGTACCCTCACCTGGAGGAGAGCCCTTTCAGATACATCCCGCATGCTCCTGCTGTGGATGAGACTGGATCTGATCTCACTGCCTACGCTTCTGACGTTCGGGAGCGTAGCGATCGTTCCTACGTCACTGTCTGCGCCCCTACGTGACGCGTCGCTACGACGCACGGATTCTGGTGCAGTACACTGAGGCAATGGATCGTGCTTTCCGAGCTCTGACTGTGGAGTTGTATGCTACGCGCGCTCGTCTTTACGACGCGTTGACAGAGCTGCAGCCATCACACTGTCCGAGGGTTCCACCTATGCGCATCTGCGAGCCGAGCAGGACAGAGCTACCATCAGCTCTCGAGTGGACTGATGTTGGGGGTAGAACCCCTGCACTTGGACCTCAGCTGCTCGACTGGATGCGGTACCCTCACCAGAGTCACAACAGGACACAGGGTCATGTCCCTACCTTCTATCACCGCCAGCTACCAGGATTCGATCGTCCTCTCCGACGTTGATGTAGCCTTATCGCTACATCTCGTTGTGGTACTCTTCCACCGCGTGCGTGCGCGCCGCCTAGTGAGTCCAGGGTATCGTCTAATGCATCCGGGCTATCGCCAAATTTCGAATTTGTAATCGTTAGTCTGTAATCGAACTTATGTATGGGTCTGTATATCGAACTCAACTACTATGGAGTATCTATCGCATTTCCCTTTCATTATGCTTGATTACTTCATGAATGCGTGCGATGCCTTTCAATTACTTTAAGCTAAACTACCCCTGCTAAAAATTTAACAGGATGGTTAGACCAGCTGGCCGCCCGCGTGGCCCTGCCAACGATGCACCACCCCCGCCTCCTGAGTATATGGCGGGGATGATCCAACAGTTTGAGCTGAACCGCCAGTTTATGCAAGGGCTCATGGATCAGTTCCAAAGGCCGAACATGAACCAACCACAAGGCGTGACACTGCAAGACTTCTGTCGTCTCAACCCTGCGATCTACCGCAGCTCAACTCAGCCCCTAGATGCTGATGATTGGCTCCGTGACATTTCCTATGAGCTGGAGTCTGCCAATGTGCCCCTGGCGAGCTATGTCAACTTTGCCGCCTACTTTCTGAAGGGTCCCGCTGCTCAATGGTGGGACAGCCACAGGCGCTCTCAGCCCGGTGGAACTATCATCACTTGGGCAGAGTTCAAGGCTGCTTTCCGTGCTCGATACATTCCCCAGGGAATCATGGACCGGAAGAAGCGTGAGTTCCGCAACTTGGTCCAGGGCAACAAGACTGTGGATGCTTATCAGCGGGAATTTCTGGAATTATCTCGCTATGCTGAAGAAGACGTTGCGACTGATGCACGCAGGTAGGAGAAGTTCCGTGAAGGCCTCCACCCTGATATCAAGCTGACACTGCTCGTTCAGGACTATGCTGACTTCGCCACCCTCGTGAACAAGGCTATTCAGGTTGCGACTGGTCTGCAGGAATACAAAGATAGCAGCAAGCGCAACCGTGACATGGGCTCATCTTCGGGCTCATCTGTACAGAAGCGGAAGATCTGGATTCCCAACAACATGTACCATGCACCTGCTCCTACTCCGCGGCCGTCCTATGCTGCACCTCGCCTGCCTCCTCCACCACCTAGGCAGCCGAGGCTTCCAGCTCCACCGCCTCGAGTTCCTCCTTCCCGCCCTGAGGACGGTTTGTGCTTCAAGTGTGGCCGTCCAGGTCACCATGCTAGGGACTGCAGGCAGAATCCGAATCAGCTGACACTTCCCGCAACTGGCAGTGGCAACAACCAGAACCGCAACTTCAACACTAAGCCTGCTTATGTTCGTGGTCAGGCCAACAACATTGATATGGGTCAAGCTCAAGACCAGCCTGCTACCGTGATGGGTACACTTCTCGTTAACTCAGTACCTGCTTCTGTATTGTTTGATACAGGAACATCACATTCCTTTATGTCGGAAAATTTTGCATACATGCATGACATTAGGAGCAAAGAGATGAACATCCCGATAGTGGTAAACACCCCTGGGGGCGAATGCCGAACCTCTCTGGTTAGCCCCCATGTTCCAGTTGAAATTGAAGGATTAGAATTCCTTGCCAACCCCATCCTACTAAAGTCATCCAACATTGATCTCATATTGGGGATGGACTGGTTGAAAGCTCATACGGCATCGATCGTTTGTGCCACCAAGACCGTCCACCTCCTACACCCTTCAGATGAAGTAATAAGCTACCATGCTCATCTCGTCCGTAATGCTGAGGCACGACTGTATGCTTTGAATGCATTAAATGCGTCGCCTCTTGAAGGGATTGAAAACATACCAGTGGTCCGAGAATTTCAAGATGTCTTTCTAGAAGAACTTCCGGGGATTCCCCCTGCTCGAGCTGTCGAGTTTGTCATTGACTTGGTACCCGGTACCACTCCTATTGCCAAGCGTCCTTATAAAATGCCACCACATGAACTCCTTGAGCTTAAGCAAGAAATTGACAACTCGCTCCGTCTGGGTTTCATCCGTCTGAGTTCCTCTGCTTGGGGAGCACCTTCTCTCTTTGTTAAGAAGAAGGATGGGACAAATCGATTGGTCCAAGACTATCGTCCTATCAACCAGGCCACTATTCAAAACAAATATCCTCTCCCTCGGATAAATGATTTGTATGATCAACTTGCTGGTTCCACCGTTTTCTCTAAGCTCGACTTGAGATTGGGATACCACCAGATCCGTGTTCGCAAGGAGGATATTCCAAAGACCGCCTTTGTTACTCGATATGGATCATACGAGTACACCGTCATGTCCTTCGGCTTAACCAATGCACCGGCAACCTTCTCTCGACTGATGAATTATATATTCATGGACTACCTCGACAAATTTGTCATGGTATATCTGGATGATATTCTGGTGTTTTTGAAGAACAAAGAAGAGCATGCTGAACATCTTCGTCTTGTACTGGATAAGCTTCGGGAGCATACACTCTATGCGAAGTATTCCAAATGTGAGTTCTGGCTAGACGAAGTGACTTACCTTGGTCATGTGATTTCCAAGGATGGTATTGCGGTCAACCCCGAACGAATTCAAGCTATTCTTGACTGGACTCCCCCGAAGAATGTCAAGCAAGTCAGAAGTTTTCTCGGACTCGCCAGCTATTGCCGTCGATTCGTCGAGAACTTCTCCAACATTGCGAAGCCCTTAACCAACCTGCTTCACAAAGATGTTAAGTATGAATGGACTGATAAATGCCAGGAAAGTTTCCAGGCGCTCAAGGACAAACTGACGTCCGCTCCAGTACTTGCTCCTCCAGATACGAAAAGGGACTTCGTCATATACTGTGATGCTTCTCGTCAAGGAATAGGTTGTGTCCTAATGCAGGATCGCAAGGTGATCGCTTATGCTTCACGTCAACTGCGTGCTCATGAAGAGAACTACCCAGTTCATGATCTCGAGCTTGCCGTAGTCATTCATGCATTGAAGGAATGGCGACAATACCTTGTCGGTAATCGCTGTGAAATCTACACCGACCATCAAAGTCTGAAGTACTTGTTCACTCAACCGGAGCTGAACCTGCGTCAACAAAGATGGATGGAGCGTATAGCAGATTTTGACTGTAGTATATCATATACCCCTGGCAAGGCTAATGTAATGGCTGATGCCTTAAGTCGCAAGTCATACTGCAACCACCTCCAGGTTCATCAGGTTCACGATCGTCTGCAAGAGGAATTCCGTAAGCTGAACCTCCACATTGTTCCTCAGGGTTACCTTGTTCCCCCTCCTGAAGATTGTCAAAAGATGAACCTTCGTGTTGTTAATCAGGGTTCCCTCAGTAACCTAGTGGTTGAACCAGATCTTGTGAGCTCCATAAAGAATCTGCAAGACTTTGATGATGATGTCGACAGGATTAAGAGCTATATTGCGAAGGGTAAACCCTCCTTTTTCACTGTTGATGAAGGTGGCGCCTTGTATTTCAAGGGTCGCCTATTCGTCCCAAATAAGAAGGAAAAATCTCAGGATGACTAGGAAGGTGATGGAAGAAGCTCATGACACACCATTGTCTATTCATCCGGGTAGTACCAAGATGTACCAAGACATCCGACAAAGATTCTGGTGGCCCAATATGAAACAAGACATTGCACGCTATGTGGCAGAATGTGATATATGCCGGCGTATCAAAGCAGAACACCAAAAGCCTGCTGGAACTCTGCAACCTATCTCTATTCCCGAGTGGAAATGGGACCATGTTGAAATGGACTTTGTCACTGGTTTTCCCAGATCTCAGAAAGGTAATGATGCTATTCTTGTCGTCATTGATCGACTGTCCAAAGTTGCACATTTCCTGGCCGTCAAAGAAACGATTAATGCTAGTCAGCTGGCAGATCTTTATATGTCAAGAGTTGTTTCACTTCACGGTATTCCGTTGGTAATCAGTTCGGACCGTGGCAGCTTGTTCACTTCAAAATTCTGGGAAAGTTTTCAGAAGGCTATGGGGACTCATCTGTCCTTCAGCACTGCATTTCATCCTCAATCCCAGGGACAAGTTGAACGAGTCAACCAAATTCTCGAGGACATGCTTCGAGCTTGTGTCATTTCTTTCGGTAAGAAATGGGAGGAATCTCTCCCGTATGCCGAGTTCTCTTACAACAATAGCTATCAAGCTAGTCTGAAGATGGCCCCTTTCGAAGTATTGTATGGGCGAAGGTGTCGAACTCCTCTGAATTGGTCAGAAACTGGGGAATGATCACTCTTCAGTCCGGATATTATTCAACATGCCGAAGATCAAGTCCGCATTATTCATGAGAATCTGAAGGCTGCTCAGTCTCGTCCGAAGAGTCAGTATGACCGTCGTCATCAAGATATGGTCTATCAACCTGGCGAAAAGGCTTATCTTCGTGTCACACCAATGAGAGGTGCACACCATTTCGGAATCAAGGGCAAATTAGCTCCTCGTTATATTGGTCCTTTCACTGTTCTCGAAAGGCGTGGAAGAGTGGCTTATCAATTGGAACTGCCGGCGAACCTTTCTCAGGTTCACGATGTCTTCCATGTTTCTCAGCTCCGTCGCTGCTTCAAGGACCCTATTCGAGCAGTGGATCACGATATGCTTGAGCTACAACAAGACCTCTCTTATAAAGAGCATCCGGTCCGCATTCTCGACCAAGCTGAACGTAAGACTCGTCGCAAGGTCACCAAGTTCCTTAAGGTACAGTGGTCAAATCACTGTGAAGATGAAGCCACTTGGGAACGCGAGGATCATCTTCGTGATGAATACCCCGGGCTTTTTCCCTCTACCTCATAATTCTCGGGACGAGAATTCTTGTTAGTAGGGGAGAATTGTGACATCCTCGACTTTTGCAACAGTAATTATTGTAATTAAGCTACAGTGATCAACCGCTAATGATGCCACGTCATCAAATTCCCATCTCAGACCCGCGTTGATTCGAGTTTGTCCGGATCCAAAATTTGAAAACAAAAGAAAAGTATTTTATAAATTCATGTTAAATATTAAAAGAATATGTATATGAAAGAGAGAATTAAAAGTATGTATAATAAATTGTAAAAGAAAGTATAATAAAAGAAAGTATTTAAAAAGAAAAATCAGATAGAAAAATAAATAGGAAAGAAAGAAATAATAAAAAAGGCAAAATAAAACAGAACAAAACAAAACAACAACAAAAAAAGAAAAAAGAAAAAAGCAACCCCCACCCCCTGGCCCAGCTGGGCCAAGAGGCCCAACCGGCCAGCCCCCCCCCCCCCCCCCCCGCGCCCCCTCCCCCAAACCCAAGAGCCCCCCTGGCGAGCAAGCCCCGCCCCTCTCGCTCCCTCCCCTCCCACCGAGCACCGCCACCCCCCCACGCTCCCTCTCGGCCCCACCCCTCCCACCGACAACCCCCCCCCCCACGAGAGAACCTCTCTCTCTCTCCCGTAACTCCCTCTCTCTCCCGTGACCCCTCTCCCTCCCACGAGCCCTCCTCTCCCGTAACTCCCGTCGCCCCCCAGATCCCTCCTCCTCCTCCCGCCGGCAGCCTCTCCCCCCCGTCGGCCCCTCCTCCTCCCTGGCCGGCGAGCCCTCCCGCCGGCGAGCCCCCCCCGTCAGCAGCTCCCTCTCACCCGTAACCCTCCTCTCCACCTCCTCCCCCTCCCGTCGGGTCCCTCCCGCCGGCGGCCCCCAGATCTCCCGCCGGCCGAGGCCCCTTGCTCTCCCACCGCGGCACCACCCCCCACTGGAGACCGACCCCACGAGCCCCGCCGGCCGAGCCCCTCCCCGTCGGCGGCTCCATCCCGGGGGCCCTCCTCATCGGGGCCCCTCTCGGCAAGACCTCGCCGGCACGAAATCTCCGGCGACCGTCCTCACCGGCATCACCACCGGAACCGCGCCGTCACCGTCACCGTCACCGCCTCGTACGCCTCCACGCCGTCTCCCCCGCTCCTTCCCGCGAACTCCGGCTTCACCGGCCCCTCCCGTCAACGTCGGTGAGCCCCTCCTCGGGCTCCTCCCACCGTCGCGTTCCCCTCACCGCCCCGGTTCCGTTTCGGCAAACAGGACCCCGATCCGTCGACGGTAGACTCCGGTAGGAAGGATTGAACTTTTGGTTCTTCTAGGTGGAGTTAGCAAAGAACCTCTCTGTTTATTTGTTAACAGAGAGAGGGAGATGAGAGTTTTGAGAGAAAATGAAAAAAAACAAATGCTGTATTCCGTATGTATGTATGTATGTATGTATTTGATACCCGTATTTATGTATGTATTGCGTATATAGATATTGGAGGAATACGATATTTGCATGTTTATATCTATGGATAAAATCGAGTATTATGGCCTTGGGTCACTTACCGGTGGGGCCAACGCACCCGCTGTCTATGACAGGGAGGCCCCACGCGATAGTTAAAGTAAAAATAAAAATAATGTTTTTATTAAATAAATAAATAAATAGATAAAATAATTAATTAATGAGTTAATAAATTAGTTAAATAAATATATATGTTAATCTGTTAATTAGAATAATTAATTAACATAATGAGAGAATGCCACGTGGGTCCCCCACTAAATTAATCTGATTAAATAATATTTAATCTTAAATAAAACTTGTGCCTATGACGTTCGGGACCCGCTGGTCAGTTGACCAGTCAACTGCTGATGTCAGCATGACATCGCGATGATGTCATAATAGGATTTTATTAAAATAGCTAAATCTGTTTTTAATTCCTAAATAATTAATAAAACTTTGAAAATTAATATTAAATAATCCGTAAGTCAGATCAAATTAATTTCAACATGAAAGTTGATCAGCAAAGCGAGACGAACCCGGATACACGGTCCATTCGTCTGTCACGCGTCCCTAGCATAGCAAACATGGAACTTTTCCATCGTTTCCAGTATAACCGGTAGTAGCCCGAGACCCGGAAAATATCGTCAGATATTCTTCCGACCCGTCTATGACGGATGTTGCTGTGTTAGCTCATGTCTAGCCTGCATTTTTCCATGTCATGCTTTGTGTTGCATCGGTGCTATTATTTATTGTTTCTTCCCCCTCTTCTTACCGGTAGACCCCGAGACTGACGCTGCCGCCGGGTACATCTATGACCCTGCCGATCAGTCCTTTGCCGCAGAGCAGCAAGGCAAGCAAACTCCCCTTGATCATTCCTATATCGCCTATGTCTTTCTTCCTACTGCTTGCATTAGTATTTTTCTACTGTTGTAGTTAGCTCCTATATCTGATGCATAGCCTATTTTTGATGAACTGCTACTTTCAGTCTTGTACCTTTAATCTGCTTAGTATAGGTGGAGCAGTCATCCCCTCTGACCCCGTAGTTCAGTTGCCCCGCTTGTTTTCAAATCTCGATCTCTGATCGACGAGCCAGACCCGACACAGCACATTCACCCCCTTCATTGTACGACGCTACAGAGATACTATCGGGTAGTATAGCTACTCGGTCGTGGTTATCGAGGGTGATTCCTCTTTCACCATTCCTGATGACGTCTCTGTCGTGCCACCCCGCGAGTGTGGAACCCCCGAGGGTGATTCCTCTAAGCCCACCTTGACGGGTACATCGTTCGGAATCCAACGAGGGTGATACCTCGGGTTCCCCCCGATGTTACAACCACACAGTTAATCGACCATGTTACTGGGATCATTGGTGGTTAGTTGTAAGCCGGGTGGATTCCCGTGAGACTGTGTTGATGGCCTAATTAAAATGCTAATGGATTTGGGTATTTGATCTGGGTTGGTCGGAGACCTTTTCGCACTAACCGGCTACGCGGGAAGAATTATGGGTACTAGGTGTCGCGGTATCAGCCGAAGCTTTTCAGATGCCAGCAATGTAGCGGCGCGCGCCCGAGTGGTCCTGAGATGCATCGCGCTTGTGATTAAGGGATGCTAGGACTGACGTCGGCCGCCCACGCCACGTGCAGGAGCGTGAAGGGGAACTGGGCCCACGAACCCTTTGTGCTTAGGATTTAGACCGGCGGGCTGGCCTCTCTGATTAGTCTTAGGTGGGGCTGCGACGTGTCGATATTCCGAGGCCGGGAAGGACCCAGAAAAGTATGTCCGGCCAGAGTGTTATCGAGCTTGACGGGACATGTGGTGCACCCCTGCAGGGATGAAAATTAACTATTCGGATAGCCGTGTCCACGGTTACAGGACGACTTGGAGTTGTGCCCCGATCTTATACAACTACAATGGTTACTTAACTGGAATTAGTTTGCCTCGGGATTGCTTCCTCGCAGGGAGTCGAGGGAGGATCTTTAGGCGTGACCTCACTTTAATATTGCTGCAACAATATGACTATTAATGTGTTACCCCTGTTCTACTCTCGTCTATTGCTGCAAGACCCTTAAGATGCTATTCTTCGATAGGACTAGGCCTTCTCTCTCTATTCTCGCATTGCTGCAGTCAGTCCACATATAACCCCCCCTTCTTTGATACTGATGCATAATTAGAATAGTTCTGATGTAAGACTTGCGAGTACTTTGGATGAGTACTCACCGCTGCTTTGCTCCCCCCTTGTCCCCTTGGTCCGTTTGCTGCGACCAGATGATGGAGCCCAGGAGATGGAGGTCCCCGCCGCCGACGAGTGCTACCCCGACAGTGCCTACTACTATGTGGAGGCCGCTGATGATCAGGAGTAGTTAGGAGGTTCCCAGGCAGGAGGCCTCGCCTCGTTCGATCGTTGTATCTTTTGTGCTAGCCTTCCCTAAGGCACCCCATGTTTTATGTCTGTACTCAGATATTTGTTGCTTCCGCTGACTCGCGTGTTTATCGAGCTTTCGTATTCTAGCCCTCGAGGCCCCTGGCTTGTAATATAAAGCTGATGTTATTTTCATTTGTGTCTAGAGTTGTGTTGTGATATCTTCCCGTGAGTCCTTGGGTTTGGTCGTACGCATTTGCGTGTATGATTAGCGTACGATTAGATCGAGGGCGTCACACCTTGCAAACAGTAGAACCTTTTCCATTGATTTCTTTTGCCCCTAAACACTAGTGTTATGTACTTTCCTGTTCATAACAACCATGCTCCAATTCAAATACTTTTGACCTTTACTATCTTTTCTTGTTAAATCTTGGTATGTCGTTATTTTGTACCAAAACATATTTTGTTCTTATGTTCTTTTGGTTTTTCCTTTTGGCATGAATGTTTATTGAATGCTATTCGTTTACGATAGATTGCTCGGAGTGTGGCGAGTAGAATTATCAGGATTTTGAGAGCGACTATCTTCATCAAGTAATACCAGGCAAGTCATTTGATCATGTATCACCTATGTTTTATGCATCGTAGTTCTACCATCCTATGCCCAATTTGCATGCTGACTAGGTACTTGGAAATTATGGTTACATAATGTAGTATCATGTGGTAGGCACCCAACAACCCCGTTACATGGCCCGGGACGACAAATTTCATATTGCTATGCTTGCGTAGACGGGATTCTGGTTGACAGTCTATGACGGGTGATGCGAGAATAAAATAAATAACCAAGACCGGTTAAGTCAAGATTTACAAGACCTCGTGATGCAATGCAACTCTGGGTGAAGGACGGTTGATCGGCTCCTTGGAGAAACCAGTGGATGACCCGGGATGCTGGAGACGGCCATGACATCTTGCGGAAAGCTTCACCCAGGCTCAAAGAGACGGACGGATATTTTCAAGACCCAAGGCTTACCTGCACAGCCACAAGTCATTATGGGCTCTGGCTTGGTTGGACAACGCGGCGACTCTGGACAGGCGGTGCTAGCACATGTAGAAGAACGGTAGGATTGGATGGGCACCGACAGGGATTCAGAGGGACCCGTTGAAAGATCATGTTTTGATCATCCGGTCTTCAAACACCCTGAAGTGCGAGGACATACACGGAGGTGATCAAATGTTGTGGGGAACGTGTGCAAAACTCTGCAGAGTACTCAAACCTAATCGATTAGCCGTGTCCACGGTCATGGACAACTTGAGCCAAAGGAACTGAAGTTATCTGAAATTCTCAACACAAATAATAATATTGATGTGGGAATTATTGACAACATGGGTACGAGAATTGGTTGGTGGAACCATCTCGTTAACAACCAACAATGTAGTAACATTTTGCTTTTAGCCCTCTCTTGATGTAGGAGAAAACTTGCTTTTCGCTAAAAACTTATAGCCCCACCTGCCATATATGCATATAGTATTGATGATTACTTTTCACCCCTCTCTTATGTGACTTGCCGGCATATTCAATATGCTGACCTACACGGCTGCAACGTCTTATGTTGCAGATATTTTTCTTCGACGAGTAAGAGTACGATTCAGGGTTACGGTCTACACTCAACTTGTCGTTGGTGTTTATTGGGACTCCACTCCCTTGACTGCTTCCGCTGAGATATTTAAGGTATATATCAGTTTTACGCTATTTCCATGTGATTGCACTTTGATATATACATTGATGTACTGTGTGTGCCAGCATAATGATCCATGGATGGCACAGATACACAGAGGCTTGACTCGTCTTGAGTCGGGTCGCTGCAGAAATGGTATCACAGCACATGTTGACTGTAGGACGTGACCCTAGAAACTAGAAACTTCTTAGGATGGGATCTCTCAAAAACATCTTATTTTCAAGAACACATTTTACTTCTCATCTCTTCTGATTTCATCAAACATTCTCTCTCACCTCCAATAGTTAGACAATACCCTTACCCCTTTGACCTCATGGAGAATCAACCAAGTTCTACTCCAAAATAAAGAGGATTTCATCATGCAATTGAAGCTACACCAATTGAAGACTCTCAAGACCCGAAGAACTCGAAGACCCCGAAACGTTCAAATATTTATATGACCATTAGAAGTCCAAACCCCTGTTATATACCCACGTTAGTTACGATGATTTGTGAGCCGTCATTGGTGTGTGTGTTTCGACAGCCACATATAAAACCTATTCTCAAAAATATTGTTCGTATTGTGTGTATCTCCCTCTCTTACCCGTCTCATCCCCAAAACCTCAACCCTACGAGATGGAGTATGAAGCTGGACTTGTAGTCTCTGAACCAATGACCCAGCTCGAGGCTGAAATATGGATTCAGGACATGGAGAACCACTTCGGGAGCAACTTGATCTCAAGGAAGTATGAAGTGGAACCGCTCTCCAGTACTTTACCCAAAGTACTGCTATCTGGTGGAAAATGCATCATGCCATACAAGGATTTAGTGGAGCAGAAACCTGGGACGAATTCAAGAAGACTTTGTTAAGATCCCGACTTATTCAGAAGTGCTATGATAAGCCCGATGAAGAAGCCTTGTGCATGCAAGATCTATGGAGAAATAGGACACACCCAGGAAGAACAGAAGGATGGATGCCCTCATTGTGAAGAAAATCACCCAGCTGAGGAATGCCCAACTAGTGAGGTGACTTGTTTCTTGTGTGAAGGAACCACCCACCACCCAGCGGCGTGTCACATTTACCCCAAGTATGCCTGAAACCCACAGACCCCAGGACTAACAAGGACCAAGTACTATCTTTTTGGAGAAGGAAACATGGATCAGCAAACGTTTTCTTAGGAGCATACGAAAACCCGAGAGTTGTGAAGATACGATAGATGTTTTGTTGAGCTTGCAGAACCAATGGATTATCCGAACTTCGTTCGTGGACAAGATATATTCTGCAATGCTTGTGAGGATGCCCAAGTGTTAGAATACAAGATTCACTAAGCCTTATACAAGGTAATGATTTCAGTGCGACATGGCTTGGCCACCATGACGACTTACTATTATCATTCTCTTGCTATTCGGAATGGTAAATCTGAGAGACTTACCCATAGTGAAAGACGACGTTCTTTGAAGCTTTTGTTTAAGCCTTAGAATGGTATGATGAAAGCCCCATGTACATGGCAATCGTTGTCACACGTAAGAAATTTTACGGTGAGGATGAAACCAAGACCCCTCTCTCTGCAGGATAACCACAAATGGTAGACCACCATGAGAATCATCGATAGGTTATTTAGTATTAATCATGAGTCTGTCAGTTGAGAAGACCAAGTAACGGAGGAATTTTATATCAACAGAAGGACCCTCGTTTTATTGGAAAGGTTATGAATATAGCGGAAGATATGAAGAATGTGAGGAGTCAGATGCCAACAAACCCCAGAGGTTTGTTAAAATCTTAAGGGACCAGTAACTCTCATTTTAAGTGTGGTAGCACCCCACTTTGCAGGAGACTAGATTTGTTAGAAGACCCCCAAACCCAAACCTTTCTTTCTAGCCCCTCCGAATCTCGAGGACGAGATTCATTTTAAGTGTGGTAGGTTTGTAACATCCCAAATTTTGGAATGTTAAAATAATTATTAGATTGATTGTTTGTTTGTTTGTTTGAGTGATTGAAACTTGAGTGGAATTTGAAACTTCTCAAAAAATGAGAGGGAATAAAATGACTTTCTCAAAATTTTCTATTTTGAATCCCTTTTCAATTTTGAGTTTGAATATTTTCAAAACCCTTTGATTAAAAAAAATCAAACGAGAGTAGGAAAATATGTTCATGTTTTAGAAAATTTTATTCTGAAAATTTTGATATATAATATGTCTATATAAAATGTTCTCTCTTTTTCATTTATACGTTTTTCTTCTATGTTTAAAAAAAATTGTTCGTTAGCAAAAAAAAAGAAAAAAAAAGAAGAGAGAACACAATAGGCCCGTATTGCCGCATGCGGCCGGCCGATGCTTCCTGCCCGTGAAACGTTTTCTTTTCCTTTTCTCCTCTTTACGTATATGTTTAGTCCCACATTGCCTAGCTATGGACCATTAGACCTTCTTTCCACCTATAAATATAGACCCATAGGAGCATCCAAAAAATCATCTATTTCGGGTTAAATCAATCTTTTGGTTTGACTAGGTTTATTAAATAAAAATATTCTTTTCTATTCGGCGGGATTTCTCGAAGTCGTCTCCTCATTGGAATTAATTCTTACTCTGCATTCTAAAGGTATTTCTCTTCATATTTTTTATACTCTTGTAGTTTATTATTTCTAGACTAGTATTCCTACACTAGTATACCGTAGAGTAATTAGATATATTAATTAGTCTTCGTATTTACACATTAGTACTAGAATTCTTTTAGACATAGCACTTTTCTTCCGTAAAACAGCTTGACCCTGATTTTTTAAATAGCCATAACTTTTTACTCGTTTATCCGAATTAGATGAAACCAACGCCTAGAGTTTTGTCTTGATCCCACCTATCTAGTGAACCTATCATATCAATTTTTTGAAATTTACAAATTACGAAATTTGTTCACACTCATATTCAAACTTCTTTTGATCATATCTTTTTATCCGTAGCTCCGTTTTAGATGAATTCAATTGCGTCGGATTCGTATCAAAGTAATCTTCCAGTTTGTATCATTAGTTTTAACTTTTCACCTTATAATTTTGATCAAATCAGATTGATCTATTAGTGCCCAAAAGTGTTCACATCGTTCTAAGCCGATTCAATGTTATATTCAAATATTTGTATCTTTTGATCCGCTATTTCAAATCTAGTAATTCTTTTTTCTACACGCTCATATTGATCTCCTATATCCAATAGCATCATTAGTTTCGACCTTTGAACCTTACAAATTTGAGCGATTCAAATTTGTATTCGAACATTCATTTGATCTTGCCTTGCAAACAGTAGCACATTTTCCATTGATTTCTTTTGCCCCTAAACACTAGTGTTATGTACTTTCCTATTCATAACAACCATGCTTCAATTCAAATACTTTTGACCTTTATGGAATTCAAATTCTATTCATACTTCAATTCGCTATAACTTGCGTTGTAGTGCTCCATTTCAAGAAATTCTTTCTACAAATAAATTCTTATGCCTTATATTATTTGTCAAACAACATTCATGTTGTTCTCCCAATATTTTTGATCATCTCCCATAGTGTATGCATGTCGAGCTTATATAGCGATAGTTGATCATCCTTTGACTCTTTTGAGTTGACCCCTTTCACCGTTCCTTTTACAACACCATAAGGCCCTATCTTTTCTTGTTAAATCTTGGTATGTCGTTATTTTGTACCAAAACATATTTTGTTCTTATGTTCTTTTGGTTTTTCCTTTTGGCATGAATGTTTATTGAATGCTATTCGTTTACGATAGATTGCTCGGAGTGTGGCGAGTAGAATTATCAGGATTTTGAGAGCGACTATCTTCATCAAGTAATACCAGGCAAGTCATTTGATCATGTATCACCAATGTTTTATGCATCGTAGTTCTACCATCCTATGCCCAATTTGCATGCTGACTAGGTACTTGGAAATTATGGTTACATAATGTAGTATCATGTGGTAGGCACCCAACAACCCCGTTACTTGGCCCGGGACGACAAATTTCATATTGCTATGCTTGCGTAGACGGGATTCTGGTTGAGAGTTTATCACGAGTGATGCGAGAATAAAATAAATAACCAAGACCGGTTAAGTCAAGATTTACAAGATCTCGTGATGCAATGCAACTCTGGGTGAAGGACGGTTGATCGGCTCCCTGGAGAAACCAGTGGATGACCCGGGATGCTGGAGACGGCCATGACATCTTGCGGAAAGCTTCACCCAGGCTCAAAGAGACGGACGGATATTTTCAAGACCCAAGGCTTACCTGCACAGCCACAAGTCATTATGGGCTCTGGCTTGGTTGGACAACGCGGCGACTCTGGACAGGCGGTGCTAGCACATGTAGAAGAACGGTAGGATTGGATGGGCACCGACAGGGATTCAGAGGGACCCGTTGAAAGATCATGTTTTGATCATCCGGTCTTCAAACACCCTGAAGTGCGAGGACATACATGGAGGCGATCAAATCTTGTGGGGAACGTGTGCAAAACTCTGCAGAGTACTCAAACCTAATCGATTAGCCGTGTCCACGGTCATGGACAACTTGAACCAAAGGAACTGATGTTATCTGAAATTCTCAACACAAATAATAATATTGATGTGGGAATTATTGACAACATGGGTACGAGAATTGGTTGGTGGAACCATCTCGTTAACAACCAACAATGTAGTAACATTTTGCTTTTAGCCCTCTCTTGATGTAGGAGAAAACTTGCTTTTCGCTAAAAACTTATAGCCCCACCTGCCATATATGCATATAGTATTGATGATTACTTTTCACCCCTCTCTTATGTGACTTGCCGGCATATTCAATATGCTGACCTACACGGCTGCAACGTCTTATGTTGCAGATATTTTTCTTCGACGAGTAAGAGTACGATTCAGGGTTACAGTCTACACTCAACTTGCCGTTGGTGTTTATTGGGACTCCACTCCCTTGACTGCTTCCGCTGAGATATTTAAGGTATGTATCAGTTTTACGCTATTTCCATGTGATTGCACTTTGATATATACATTGATGTACTGTGTGTGCCAGCATAATGATCCATGGATGGCACAGATACACAGAGGCTTGACTCGTCTTGAGTCGGGTCGCTACAAGACTGTTGTATTTGGACAGATTTCTATCATAGTTTTGTTTTCTACTTATCCTAGAGTTTTGATGGCTTATATTGGTAGATATAAATTATAGAAATGATAGTATACAGTACCTAATGGTTGAAAACTATTGTGCAACTTGTCTTATTAGTACATGAAGTGCTGATTTATTCGTATATGTACTAATGTATCTCACGTATTCTTTTTGAGTTTTGTGTGGATGAAATTTTTGAGACAGTTGAAACCGGGATAAGATAGGATTGAACGAGATTAAAAATCTCAAGATTGGGGATGCCCAAGGCACCCCAAGTATGTATTACAATGAGTCTTGAGCATCTAAGTCTAGGGATGCTACGCATTCCACCTCTCTTCGTCAGAGTTCGCAAATGTCTTTCCACAAGACGTGTCATCGGGATTAGCACCTATTAGAGGGATTGAGCATCAGATTGACTTAATTCCTGATGCATCTCTACCCAACCATGCGCCATGCCGTACCAATCCAAAGGAGACGAAGGAGATTATGCGTCAAGTACATTAGCTGCTCGACAAAGGTTATATACTCGAATCCCTTAGTCCTTGTGTTGTTCCTATTATTATAGTGCCAAAAAAGGATGGTACATCGCGTATGTTTGTTGATTGAAGAGGCATTTATAATATTACTATTTGTTATCGTCATCCTATTCCTAGGCTAGATGATAAGCTTGATGGATTAAGTGGCTATACAATTTTCTCAAAATTTGATTTGTGTACTGGATACCATCAAATTCGTATGAAATTGGGAGATGAATGGAAAACAACATTTAAAACTAAGTTTGGATTATTTGAGTTGTTAGTCATATCTTTGGGTTAACTAATTCACCTAGTACTTTCATGAGATTAAGGAACTGGATTTTATGTGTTTTCATTGGGCGATTTGTGGTAGTCTATTTTGATGATATACTGATTTATAGTAGATCCTTGGAGGAACACTTGGAACATTTACATGTTGTTATTATTGCTCTACGTGACGCACGTTTGTTCGGTAACCTTGGGAAGTGCACCTTTTGCACTGACCGAGTATATTTTAGCTATGTTGTTAGTTCACAAGGAATTGAAGTTGATAAAGATAATCTTGAAGCTATTAAGATTTGGCCACAACACAAAACGGTCACACAAGTGAGGAGTTTTTGTGGCCTCTCTGGTTCTATAGGCGTTTTGTGAGAGATTTCAGCACCATTGCTGCACCTCTCAATGAGCTGACAAATAAGGATGTGCCTTTTGCTTGGGGTACCACATAGGAAGTAGACTTCACGGTATTGAAAGATAAGTTAACAAATCCTCCCTTTCTCCAACTTCCCAATTTAATTTAATAAGACTTTCGAGCTTGAATTTGATGCTAGTAGAATTGGATTAGGAGGTGTGTTATCAAAAGATGGTAAACATGTCGCATACCTTTATGGAAAATTGGGTGGGCCTAGTCTAAATTATTCTACTTATGATAAGGAATTATATGCTCTCGTTCGGACTTTGGAAAAAAGGCAACATTATTTATAGCCCAAAGAATTTGTTATATATTCCAATCATGAATTTTTGAAACATATTAAAATTCAAGCGAAACGGAACCGTAGGAATTCTAAATGGGTTAAATTCATTGTAAATTTCCCGTATGTCACTAGACACACGAAGGGAAAAGAAAATATTATTGTTGACGCATTGTCTCGTCGCTATACTAAGTTTTCACAACTTGACTTTAAAATATGTGGTTTCGATACCATCAAAGATCAATATGTGCATAATGTTGAATTTAAATATTTGTTGCATAACTGTAAAGAAGGGAGAACATGGAACAAGCTCATCAGTAATGATGGATTTGTGTTCTGTAGTAACAAGCTATCCATTTGAGCTAGCTCCATTCATCTTTTTTGTTACAGGAGGTGCATGGAGGAGGACTAATGGGACACTATGGTGTGAAGAAGACAGAGGACGTACTTGCTACAAATTATTTGTCTACTATGCTTACGGCTGTTTTGAAGAATAACTTAAAAATGTGGGAAGAATACTTGCCTCATACTGAATTTGCTTATAATAATTCATTGCATTCTACTACTAAGATGTGCCCTTTTGAAATTGTGTATGGTTTCATACCTCATGCACCTATTGATTTGTTGCCTCTTCCATCTTCGAGAAGGTTAATTTTGATGCTAAACAACGTGTTGAATTGATCTTAAAAATGAATGAGGTAACTAAGGAAAACATTGAGCATATGAATGCTAAATACAAACTTGCTGGAGATAAGGGTAGAAAACATGTTGTCTTTTCACCTGGAGATCTTGTTTGGTCACATTTGTGTGAGGATAAATTTCCTGATTTGTGCAAGCCAAAGATAATGCCACGTGATGATGGTCATTTTAAGGTGTTAGAGAAAATAAATGATAATGCATATAAACTTGAGCTGCTTGTAGAGTTTGGGGTTAGTCTCACTTTTAACATTGCAGATTTGAAGCCTTATTTGGGGGAGGAAGATCAGCTTTCGTCGAGGACGACTTCATTTCAAGAAGGGGAGGATGAAGAGTACATCAATACAATTATTACACCCACAACCCTTGCTACTATACATACTAGGCCAATTACTAGAGCTCGTGCGCGCCAATTAAATTACCAGGTACTTTCTTTTCCTACAAATCCTTCTAATGTTCATGAACATATGATGCTGCCAAAATTAGATACTTTTCTTTTACTTATGAATAACGGAACTAGCATGGACAACAAGGATGGCCATTGGAGCGGGATCAAGCATGGAGACAAAGGTGTGCATGCGAGAAAGAACAATGGAGTTTCTAGTGGTGATTTTCGCACTTTGAAACCAGCATAAGGAGGGCATGAAGGCTTGCACGAAATATACAATATGACACTTCATAAATTTCATCCATGGGCTATTATAGGTGCCGCGTCACCTTATTTTTGGGCCAGACCCATGTAATTTGGAAATACTACATTATAGGCTGTTTTTAGAGTCCGTATGTGTGGGGAAATCGAGTTAGGGTCGTTTTTGGACCCCCTCCTTCAATGGGTCACAAAAATCCCACTCTATTCCACATAGATACAGCCTTTAGGGCGCCATTTAGACTTGGGTTTTGTTTAGATTACAAGTTCCCATTAGATTACAAATTCGCCATAGATGCAACTTCGCGTCCTTCATTTATGTTCTAGGACCAAACCAGGACGTCACAGAACCCCGCTTTCATCAATAAAGCTTTCCTCCTAATTCACAATATCCAGATTGCAATTTTAGTTTCTTGGTTGTTCTTCATTTTCATGCAGGAAACACACCCTTGTGGCAGGTTGATCATGCTCCGTCATGGTCCATAACCTCTCGAGTTGGTTTAGCGATTGCTAAGGCGCGACGTTCTCACACGTTCGTAGTTGGATCATCAAAGTCAAGTCCACCATAAACGATAGACACATCTCATCAAAATACAGGGACAACTTTGCCTCTATCACCCTCTCAGTGTTATGGCATCCATATTCTTCTAGCCATACACAAGTTACTAGGTCACGAGGATACTGGAACATGTCAATGAGAAAGAAGAACAAAATTTGTAACGGAGAGATGTGTATAGTGAGCATGAGAATGACTCCATAGGAAACTGATATATTTCACCTCTAGTTTTGTAAAGTATCATGAAGAAAATGAAGTAGCACATGATAAGCAAAGTTTCACTCGAATGCCATTTATGTACTAAAAGAGATTGATATGAATGTCCACGATTCCCCTGTCGATCGTTGAATGAAAGGGGTTTTGCTCATGTCTATGTTTTACCAAACTTACTGGGTCACATGCTTAAGGTAATCATGATCTTCTATGTTTTAATGGAGCAAGAGTTATGAAAAAATATTTATGAAATAGTTCATTAATATTTGAAATAGTTTCCATAGGAACAGAAGAGTTGGAGAGTCACTAGAAGAGTTTTTGGGTTACTGGGTAATACCGGTAATTGATATATAGGTGGAAAATGTTTCTGAAGATATAAAATTTATAATAAAAGGCTCAAATAATGGTTAGGAGATTTTTATATTTTAATAAATATCAATGGGTCTTAAAACGTCAAGCGGTGAAATTATATTGGGCATATAATGCCCAATAGGTGCGGATTCTCCCCTAGCTTCTTGGAGAAGCTAGGGGAGGCTGAATTGGAGGGGGGTTCCCCCTCCTAGGCCGATAAAAGGGTAGGAAATCTTCCCCACCACCTTGTGACACCCTCTCCCCTCTCCACCTATATATATACTAGAGGTTTGCGACACTTTTAGACACAAGTTTTGGAGCCTCCTCTAGTTCTAGTTCTAATTAATATAATTAGAGATAGGTCTAATCCTCTCTAGTCCTCATAATTAGAAGCCCAATGTGGTTCTAATATGTTTCCCTCTAATTCTCCAATGAAGATTAGCTCTCGATAGCGAAGCATTGTCGGATCATGAAGATCGTATGCTTGCAAACTGTGGAGAGGTCGTGCTTTCGGTCTTTGGTTCGAGGGATCTATACCGACTCTTCTTCCGCTGCAACTCAGAGTTGGTAACAATCCGATCTAAATAATTAATGCATGTTCATAGTGTTCTTGGTTTGATTGTAGGGTGATAATATTTTTGCTTTCTACTACACCTTCCAACATTTCACACATTCGTTGTATGTACCTGTAAACATTTGGCATGTTTAGTAAGCTGCATATAGGACATCCATGCCCGCGTGGGTGATATTTTGGCATATTAGGCTATGTGTCCTGGTTCGCACTAACGTTAAAGCACCACCAATCTAGGCTCGTTGGAAACATTTGTATCGACCGTTTTTCGGTGAGCCAAGCTCGAGCGATGTAAAAGAGCGCACGTGGGTGGCTTCAGTGATGCAACCTTGTGTGGCCTAATTAGTGTTGCAAGTGAGGTTGCGCGTGGTACGTCAGCTTAACTCCTAATCTCCTCAATTTATTAGTATCTTCTAACCTGTACAATGGTGCTTCGATTCAAGGTAAAGTGTACATGAAAATAAACACATTGATATTGTCGTTCCATTCAGGCGATTGGTTCGTCGTTTCGTTCATTGTATATGTTTGATTTTGTGTTCATTTTTGAAGCTATTTTCGACAAAAAAATCAAATACATCGTGCATGGTCCATCATTCAAAAATTTCTTTCACCAGTAGTTTCATCTCGCAGTTTCACACGACTTTCATGTTGCGCGTTTTCTGTTTTGGTGATACTCCTTAAAAATGAGTACATCTATATCTCCCTTGTGGACTCAACATATGCATATGTGTGGTTTGTTTGAATGATACTCCTTAATATTCTTCACCTATGACTTCTAATTTTTTTCTTCGCCTCCTCTACAGCGTCCTACTACATTGGCGCTGTCGACGATGTTGTTCCTCTTGTCCTCCACTCCCGCGTCGTACTACACTAGTGTCGTCGTCCTTCATCTCGACATCCTACTACACTAGCGCCTCTATCAATGTCATTCCTCTGGGCCTCCTCTCCCGCATCCTCATAAATTGCCATTGCCAGACGCGTGCACAACATTTCTCCTCACCGTCCTTTGCCTTGGTGCTCTGCTCCTCGTCCCTCCTCACAGACTTCAACTGTGGCGACAACACTAGCAACTGGTTCACTGTGTGGCCGACGACATTGCTCACATGCGACCTCGTGATCATTGCATAGGACGCGATGCCGTGACCATCATCCACCATAGTCATCGAGGCACTTTAATATAAGTATGTGTGTCATGTTTAGCTCTGAACTTTTAATGATGTCCAACGCATGCAACCCAACACCGTAAATGCCTATCAAACCATGTACACAACATGGTTTTTACCTGCATAATCACTCATATAAGAGCATCTGCACGCGGACCCCTCAAACCCGCCTCAAACGTCTGGGCAGCCTGCCCGATCACTAGCCGGTCACAAAAAATGATCCAGCCGGACCCCTCATACCCATCTCCAACGCGTGTACTGACCGACACCACTCATATCCATCTCAAATATGAGGACGATATGAGGGCTCGCGGACGCACCTGGATAGTTTGCCACGTAAGACGCAACCCCACTCTCGGTGTCAAATCCGGCATATCTCATGGTAGGGGTCCTAAGCTAGGCGTCTTGGAGCGATGGTAACATGGACACATGATTTTACCCAGGTTCGGGCTCTCTCAAGGAGATAATACCCTACATCATGCTTTTGATTGTATTGATATGGGGATAGTACATACTACATGTATCTATCATGAGATTGTTGTAATGAATATGATATTCCCCATTGACTAGACTGGCCCCGTTTTGTATAATGTACTAGAGGCCTAGGGTTTAGAGGAGTCCTTGTCTTGTGCGCTAAGTCTTGTGGAATCTCCCTTGTATACATCACGGGCTGCCCTAAGTGGCCCATTAGTGAATCATGATGGGGGTCCTCGACCCGACCCACTGGTCGAGAGACGACGTGGTGAGTACCCCCTAGTCGAGGACACCGTCAGTAGCCCCCTCAACTGGTCTTCAAGTTAACGATGCTCCTCGGTTCTTCGAACAGTTCTTTGTCTTCGAACATCTGTCTTGAAAATTGGTTCAACAAATCTACCCATCTTGAATCTCGAGGATAGCCGAGCTAAATCCAAAGAGTTCACACGCCAGCATCCGAGGAGCCCTTTATGTTTTTGGACTTTATCAATGGCTGGTTATTTTTTATGCCACACCTCGGGTTTGAAGTATTATCCGTGCGGTGGTATCCTCTTGTGTCCGAGCTCCAACGTCGAGTTGTATCATAGGTTTCTTTTTGCAGACGAACTCCAACGCTTGTCGGTGTCTGAGGTGTCATAGACTACCTCGGCCTCTGAAAATTTGAAGGAGTTCATCCGAGCTTCAGTGTCGGAAAAATCTTTTATGGAGCCAGCCATTCTCATCCGAGCTTTATGCTGGACTCCTTCCGAGTTGGTGCACGACGTCGGCCTCACGCTATTTTCATGGAATTTAATTCCGCTTGGTGCAATTTATTCTCTCACGAGCTGTATAACCAGTAGCCCTCAAGGTGTGTGTCGGTCTAATAACCCGAGATGCACGTGAAGGATAAAAATAAAAGCACTGTCCCCAGTAGCCCCTGAGACTTAGGTCGATTTGCGAAATCATCTTGAGGATCAAGTTCTTGCTCAGCAGCATACTTTAGGGACACAAATGTGGTGCGTAATAGTTCCCGAGACTCAGGTTGGATGCGGCCGACCAACCTGAGGATCAAATCTCCTCGAAAACCATATTGTACTTTGATTTTGCTGCATTGAATAGGCAATGCAATAGCCCCCGAGCCTTAATTTGGGCACTGGTGGTCAAATTAAGGATCGATATTTGTTTCGCACAAACTTTGTTTCGTTGACACAATTTATGTGTAACGATTTTGTGTATCCAAGTACATTTGCATCGTTACTGCTCGGATCCGCATTGTACAAGACGTTGTTGACCAACCACCGGCTTCGACCTCCTCGGCCAGTAGCCAAGGAGTGTTTGTGCTACTTTATAAAGCCTTTATAAGGGCAAAGATTTACGACAAACAAGGAAACCTGGCCATATAGTTATATAAACAAAGGTACGCAAAGAGATATAATCTGAAAGTGGTCTGTCGTCGCCTTCCACCCCCTTGTAAATGATGTGTAGGGTGTTTCCATAAAACAAGACAACCCTTAGCCGACGTCTTGGTGCCCGGAGGCAGTTGTGTTAGTGGAAACAAGGCAATCAGATATTCGGGCTTTATAACTTTCACCTAGTCATAGGAGCCTATGTTTGTGGGAAAATTAATAGCCCCCGGTATGTTGGAAATATGCCCTAGAGGCAATAATAAAGAGGTTATTACTATATTTCCTAGTTCAAGATAATGGTCTGTTGTTCATGCTATAACTGTATTAACTGGAAACCGTAATAGTGAATACATAGACAACAATGTGTCCCTAGTGAGCCTCTAGTTGGCTAGCTCATTCATGAATAGATGGTCATGGTTTCCTGATCATGGACATTGGATGTCATTGATAAAGGGATCACATCATTAGGAGAGTGATTTGATGGACAAGACCCAATCCTAAGCATAGCACAAGATCGTGTAGTTCATCTGCTAAAGCTTTTCTAATGTCAAGTATCATTTCCGTAGACCATGAGATTGTACAATTCCCGGATACCGTTGTATCAAATGTCACAACGTAACTGGGTGATTATAAAGTTACACACAGGTATCTCCGAAAGTGTGTGTTGAGTTGGTACGAATCGAGACTAGGATTTGTCGCTCCGTGTGAAGGAGTGGTATCTCTAGGCCCACTCGGTAATGCATCATCATAATGAGCTCAATGTGACTAAGGAGTTATCCATGGGATTATGTGTTACGGAATGAGTAAAGAGACTTGTCGGTCACGAGATTGAACAAGATATAGGGATACCGACGATCAAATCTCGGGCAAGTGTTATACTAGTGGACAAAGGGAATTGCATACGGGATTGAGTGAATCCTCAACATCGTGTATCATCCGATGAGATCATCGTGGAACATGTGGGAGCCAACATGGATATCTAGACCCCGCAGTTGGTTATTCACCGGAGAGGTGTCTCGGTGATATGTCCCAAACGTATCTATAATTTATATTTGTTCTATGCTCTTTTGGGTGACATTGTTATGTGTTTTGCTACACTTTCATACTTTTTACACATATTTGGACTAACCTACTAACCCAGCGCACCCAGTGCCAGTTTCTGCCTACTGATGTCTGTGAACTGCAGGTTTTATACCCATATTTACAGTGCCCGAAAAATTCCACAGAAAACATAAAAAAATCAACATTCCAGAAGACTCCAAACGCCCGAGGAGAGCCAGAGGAGGGCCACCCCCCACCCACGCGGCCACCTGGCGCGGCCTAGGGAGAGGTCCCGCCAGCAAGCCGCGTGGGCGAGTGGGACCTCCCCTGGTGCCCCCCTTTGGCCCTATTTTTACCCCCATGGAGGAAACCCTAATTCGAGAACCCTTTTCTCCAAAATCAATTCCGATCTCCGCCGCCATCGCCAACAAGTTTTGGGGAACCAGAATTCCTGTGCCGGCACCCTGCCGGGACGGGTAAGTGCCCCTGGATTCATCTCCATCGGCGTTGCTTCCTCCCTCCATGAAGCGGGAGGAGTTCCTCCTCGGGGCTGAGGTCTTCTACAGTAGCTATTTGGTTAATTATCTCTCCCATGATGTGATCATAGGCTATGTTAATCTAGGGTGATCCCATGATGTTTCCCCTTCTTCTATGTATTGGAATTATGTAATAACTTGGTCTTATCTAGTATAATCTCCGATACCATGGTGACAGCGGTCTATTGGACATGGATTAGAAGAATATTTTCATGAGTGATTTCCTTTTCTGTGAATTGATTGAAGATTGAGAGTATCTTGGTGCTTGTCATTGACTATCCTTGAGATATGTTGTGGTGATTGTGGTACTCTCTTTGGATGGCCGCGGTGACACTCGAAAATCCATAGATGAGAACTACGAACTCTGAGGTGTGCTTTTGTAGCCCAACATAATTCTCGTCCTCCCTTGATCACGAAGGAATGACCTCCGAGTACGTCTCCATTGCATGTTTTAGTGGAAATATCAGGTGATTAAACTATGTTAATGTTGTTGGGAGTTGCCACTAGTGAAAGTATGCAACCTAGGCCTTGTTTTTCACCATTGTTACACCGTTTGTGCTCCCTTTAGTCATTTTCTACCTTGCTGTAATTTTTTATTGCAGATTTATATTACCTTGCTTTGCCATACCTATCACCCATATTTTACCATCTCTCCGCGAACTAGTGCACCTATACAATTTACCATTGTATTAGGTGTGTTGGGGACACAAGATACTTCTTGTTTCTTAATTGCAGGGTTGCTTGAGAGAGACCATCTTCAACCTCTACTTCCTTGAGTTCGATAAACCTTAGGTCATCCACTTGAGGGAAATGGCTGCTGTCCTACAAACCCCTACGCTTGGACGCCCAACATAGTCTACAAGAATAGAAGCATGCGTAGACATCAAGCTATTTCTGGCGCCGTTGCCGGGGAGGTGAGTGGTTGAAGGTATATCTTTAGATCTTGCAATTAAATCTTTTCGTTTCTTGTTTTTATTTTCACTAGTTAGGCTTATGGAAAACTGCACTCTTAGTTCGCTGCTTGGGGAAGCCCGCTTTACCACACCCGTGGTAGAGAAGTCTCCTCCACCTAATGAATGTATCCCATTCGAAATACCAGATAATTGAAATAATTAGGAATGATTGTTATGCAGGAGATGGAACAGTCAATCCTAGTATTCATTTGTTGAAACTTACAGAACTCTGTGAGTTGTTTAAGATTTCAGGTTTGACAAGAGATGGAGTCATAAGGAAATTATTTGCCTTGTCACTGAAAGGAAAAGCATTGGAGCGGTATAGGCTACTAGATGATTCTCACCTACGGGATTGGGAAGAGATCCAGTCTCTCTTTTACTCCAAGTTTTATCCTCTTCACGACGTCCATGAGAATAGGACTTATGTTTATAAATTCTATCCTCATGACGGAGAGAGCATAGCTCAAGCTTGGGGGAGACTGAAAACTTTAATGGTAAAATGTCCTAACCATGGGCTCCCCAAAGATATGATTATTACTAATTTCTATGTGAGGTTATCTCGACAGGATAAAGACTTGCTCGATGCTTTCTCTATGGGTTCTTTCACAAACGAAAGGATTGATGCTAAATGGGAACTCCTTGAAATAATTCAACGCAATACTAAGGATTGGGAGATCGACAAAGGTAAAGTGTCGGGTATAAATTATGAGTATGATTGCATTAAGGCCTTTGTTGAAACTGCAAGTTTTAATAAGTTTGGTGCTAAGTTTGGGCTTGATTCTCAACTCCTTGTTGATTTCCTCAAATCTTTTGCTTCACATATTAATATGCCTAAGGAGAATTGGATCAAGCATCATGAACCTTTTAAAGAGATTTGCAAAGAAAATGAAATTGTTAATGATAATTGCAACATGCATGATCCAATTCCTAAAAATGAAGTTTTATATAAGCATGTTAATTTTTGTAGAGTGGATAGACCTTGTGAAAGGCCTATGATTGAAGAAGAGAAGTATTGTAAGCAACATAAGCATGAAAGAACAATCACTTGGGTTAGAGATTTATATGAAATTGCTAGAGAATTATGTGACCTTTATCCTTTTACTTGCGAACTTTGTGGTATAGAGGGTCACTTTAATTTTCAATGCATGTACTTTCAAAACATAAGTGTTAACCGTTTGTGTGATAACATGATCACTTCTGATCTTTATGATGAACTTATGTGTGAAGAGTTATCAGAAAAAACTTCTTGGCTAGATGATAATGCCTTAGGAATAAACAACACTTAGCAAAAATGCCATCTCTATTGTGTTGTTAATTTCCATGAAAATGATTACATAAGTAAGATTAGAAAGGAGGGAACTTTACCAAAGCATAAAAATGTCTCGTATGTTTCCACTAATAAAAAGGAGAGTTTCTCCCAAGTTTCTCATATTGTTTCTAATGATAAACCGGAATATGTGGAGAAGCTTCCTCTCCAACCACTCCCTCCTAAGGTGAATAAGAAGAAAAAGAAGAGGAACAAGAAGGAAGAAAAATGGGTATCAACCTGGCCTGAGCATATTCCTCGCATCAACTTTTATCCTAACGGACATAAATTTATGGAGGATGGTGAGCTTGATTGCATTCATTATTATCTTGATGATAAGTCCGTAGGTACTATTGAAGATGATTTTGATTATGATATGCATATTACTTATTGTGATTGGAAAGATGATGATAATTCTACTTATGATCTTGAAAATATTTTTGGTACCAACTTTGAAAATGATGATATGGAAAGCTCTAAGCTTGGGGATGATAGAATTGCAAGTCCTTTACCCATTAGTGATGTGATAATTGATAATTATTTTGCTAGTAAGAATAAAGACAACATGTTCACAAATATAGTTGCTAGCAATAATAATGCTCTTCTCTACCATGATGATGTTATAACTCCTAGCTATAGTGATTGTAAAGATACCTATGACATAAGGAGAAATTATCCATATGAAACTGGTCATAATCAAGGAGGGAATTACTCCCTTGCTGAACACCATCTCCCCAATACACAATTAATCTATAGTGTTCAAATTGTTTATGATAGTCCCTCCATTATTATGTATGTTACTACTGTAGCAACATCATTGTATCTCTATTTTTAAGCTTTGTGCGAAGTTTTAGCCTCCGATTGCAAGAAAGTTCAAAAGTTGTGACATGTTGTCCAGAAACAGATTATGTGTGCTTGACGGAAAAATTCACCAAAAATCACCAGATCATCTTTTTGATTTGAATTGTTTTGACAGTATGCTCTATAAAATTGTCTTTCTGGTGTCTGTTCTAAGTTTCTTATTTGAGTTGTAGAAGTTCCCTAAAAAATTTATTTACTACCTGCTCGCCTGTTTTTCACACATTCTGCCACGTTTTGCGTTTTCATCGTTTTGCAAATCTTAAGCTTGCTTTTTCTTTGCAAATTTTTTTTGGCAATCTTGAGAAACAGTAGCTCTTCATGAATATCTTTATTTCCAGTGGAGAAAAAATATTTTATTATGGGTACTAACCACACTAATCAGCTTATGATGAGTTTCGTATGAAGGGAATTTTCAAGTATGCGATGGAAGATGATGAAAGAAGATCTAGGAGTGTCAAACGCTCAAGCTTGGGGATGCCCCCATGCACCCCCCCCCCTAGAAATATCCAAGGAGACTCAAGCGTCTAAGCTTGAGGATGCCCCCATGCATCCCCTTCTCCATCAATAATCTTCAGTTCGTCCTTCTCCATGCTATATTTTTATCGCTTCATGTGTTATGTGCTAAATTTGGAGCATCTCGCTCTTTACTTTTTACTTTGCTTTAGTTTTTCTTGCTGTTCATAACAAGTTGGACCGCAGCCTTCATTGTTTGGGAGAGAAACACGCTCCACTCCACCCTAGAACACAACATAGGTTTTCATGCTTATCTTCTTGTGTGTTCTTTATCTTTTCATAGCTGTTGTCATGTTTAGCTCTTAGTTTTCATGCTTATCTTTTTAATAGCTTTTATTTAGGTTGATTTTGGAACTCTCTTGAGTTATCATGCTTATCTTGTTTAGAGAGCCAACTATTAAAAATTACCTACTCATGCAAGACACACAACTCAATGCAACAAGCGAACTCTCTAAACAATATAAGCATGATAACTCAAGAGAGTTCCAAAATCAACCTAAATAAAAGCTCTTAAAATATAATCATGAAAACTAAGAGCTAAGCATGACAGTAGCTAAGTAGAGATGAAGAACACACAAGAAAGATAAGCATGAAAACCTATGTTGTGTTCTAGAGTGGAATGGAGCGTGTCTCTCTCGCAAACAAGGTATGATAGGTTCCAACTTGTTATGAATAGTAAGCAAAACTAAAACAAACTAAAAAGTAAATAGCGGGACGCTCCAAGCATAGCACATAACATATGAAGTGATAAAAATATAGCATGGAGATGGCCGAA
The DNA here is from genome assembly GCF_904849725.1 of Hordeum vulgare subsp. vulgare. NCBI lineage: Eukaryota > Viridiplantae > Streptophyta > Magnoliopsida > Poales > Poaceae > Hordeum > Hordeum vulgare. The sequence continues at coordinate 101,688,395 of NC_058522.1, read as the reverse complement.
CTGATGATTGTTGATAGATAAGGGGATGCACGAGGGCATCCCCAAGTTTAGACGCTTGAGTCTCCTTGAATATTTCTTGGGGTGCGTGGGGGCATCCCCGAGCTTGAGCGCTTGACACTCCTGCATCTTCTTTATCATCTCCCATCGCATACTTGAAAACTCCCTTCATACAGAACTCATCATAAGTTGATTCGAGTGATTAGTACCTTTAATAAAATAATTCATTACCTTATGGAAATAAATATTTTCATGAAAAGCTACTACTTCTCATGATTGCCAAAAGATTTTTTCAAATAAAAAGTAAGCTTAGGATTTGCAAAACAATGGAAAAGAAAAACATGGCAGAATGTGTGAAAACAAAACAGTACGTAGTAAATAATTTATTCGGGGCACTTCTGCAAGTCAAATCAAAAAACTTAGAACAGATGCGAGAAAGGAAATTATATAGATCATGTTGTCAAAAACATTCAGATCAGCAAGATGATCTGGTGATGTTTGGCGAATTTTTCCGTCAAGTAGACAGAATCTGTTTCTGGACAACATGTCACAATTTTTGAATTTCTTGCAATCGGAAGCTATAACTTGGAACAAAGCTTAAAAATAAAGATACAATGATGTTGCTACAATAGTAGCAAACATCAAGACCACTAAAGCTGAAAGTAAAAACTCAAAGTAAAGATAACAAGAGTTGTCTCCCTAGAGCTCTTTCTTTATAGCCATAAAGATAGGCTTAAGATTTTAATGATGCTCTCGTAGGAATAAGAGTTGTAGAACAAAAGAGAGAATCAAGAAGCAAATACCAAACACATTTAAGTCTAACATGCTTCCTATGCATAGGAATATTGAAATAGAATAATTCAATGAAGCACAAGGTAATAAGCATAGGAAGGCAAAACAAGTGCAGCCTCAAAACCTTCGACATAAAGAGAGGGAACTTGATATTATTGAAATATCTATAAGCATATGTTCCCTTCTCAATATAATTTTCAGTGGGATAATGAATAAACTGAACAATATAAGTATCACATAAAGCATTGTTACCATGATCCACATGCATTTCATGAAGAGGATAAAACTTGGAGTAAAAGAGAGACTGAATCTCTTCCCAATCCCGTAGGTGAGAATCATCTAGTAGACTATACCATTCCAATGCTTTTTCCCTTTCAGTGACAAGGAAAATAATTTCCTTGTGACTCCATCTCTTGTAAAACCCGAAATCTTAAACAACTCACAAAGTTCTGTAAGTTTCAACAAATGAATACTAGGATTGACTGTTCCATCTCCTTCATAACAATCATTCCTAATTATTTCAATTATTCCAAGTGGTATTTTGAATGGTATACACTCAGTAGGTGGAGGACACTTATCTACCATGGGTGTGGTAGAGCGGCCTTCCCCAAGCAGCAAACTAAGAGTGCAATTTTCCATAAGACTAAGTAGTGAAGTCACACAACTTAGTGTTCTCACTGGAACTCATAGCAGCAGCAAAAAGCAATAACAAAGCAACTAATTTTTTTGTGGTTTTTGGTATAAGACTCTAAAGCAAAAAGTAAAAAAGCAAACTGACAAGACTAAAAAGAAAAGGTAAAGGATATCGTGCAACTCCCCTATCTTGAAGACTAGAGTCCCCGGCAACGACGCTAGAAAAATTTGCTTGATGACGAGATGATGTATATACTTCTCACACCTCGTTCGTTACCCCAAGTGGAAGGTTGAGATGTAGTCAGCAGCACGTTTTCCCTCACATGGGAACTGTAAGGTTTATTGAACCAAGAGGACTCCTAGGACCAACAAGTAGGTGCCTTCCACCACGACGCTAGCAAAATACATGGACCTGCACACACAACAAATAACTTTGCTCCCAACGAGTACAGAGAGGTTGTCAATCTCTCCGGCCTTGTAGTTTGCAAAGGATCAAAATACAAGCGGCAAAAGTAATAGTGATTGAAACAGAAAAGTAAATGAAAGCGGTAAATGATGGAGGTTTAAACAATGATGGTGATATGGACCGGAGTCACATGATGTTCACTACTGATGTCTCTCTCCCAAAATAGGATAAACAACTATGCTTGGGTAAACAAATCACAATTGGACAATTGACAGAATTATGAACGCACTGCAGTGCTAATTATGCTACTTGATAGTTAGGGGTTCAATAGTAATGGACAGTATGCCAAGACAAGTAGACCGTTTATTCATCGGCATCTACTTACTAATCATCCACCTTGAGATATCTATCCAGAAGATCTCTCCGGTATTAAGTTGCGAGCCCCACCCAAAGTGTAAACTCAAAGCAACAGACAACTGCATTAACGAACTATGAGTAAGGTAAACAATCCTTGCCACCGTGGTCACAAGCACCGTTGTTTTCTCCCTGCTGGCAACAACACATCCCCAAGTCTCATTTTTCTGTCACTCAAGCTAGACATCGAGGGGCATGAACCCACAATCATGCATAACGCTCCATGATACGTCCCAAACGTATCTATAATTTCTGCTTGTTCCATGACCTTTTGGGTGACATTGTTATATTATTTGCTACACTTTTATATCATTTTACACATATTTGGACTAACCTACTAACTCAGTGCACCCAGTGCCAGTATCTGTCTGCTGATGTCAATTTTGCAGGGGCTTTTACCCACTTTTTCGAAGCCCGAAAAACCCGAGAAAAATTATATAAAAATCAGCGAAACAGAAGCTTCTGGATCATCGAAGGGGGGCTAGAGGGGCGCCAGTGGCCTCCGAGACGGCTTGCTGGCGTGGGCAGGCCCTAGGCCGCACCAGGAGGTCGCCTGGGTGAATCCCACCTCCTCCGGTGCCCTCCTTTGGCCTATATTTAGACTCCCGAGAGGAAACCCTCGCAGACTTTCTGGAATTGCGAATTTCTCCATTGTTCCGCCGCCGCAGGGCTTCCGACATCGGGACCGTCAAGAGACCTCTTTCCGGCACCTTGTCGGAGGGAGGATTGACCTCCGGGTGCTTCTCCACCACCATGGACGCTTCCTGGATGTGCCGTGAGTAGTTCCCCTTGGACCATAAGTCCATGACCAGTAGCTATTTGATGTCTTCTCTCCAATCTTGTGCTTCAATGGTTAGTCCTTGTGAGGTGCCCTACATGATCAAGGCATCTATGTAATTATCTTGCTATTGCTATGCTCTGTTTGTTGGGATCCGATGGATTATGAGATTATGTTCAGATTGTTATGAGATATATATTTGATTATCCTTTTATATTATGTTCTGTAGTTATTCATGCATGTTCTCCGTTGCTTTTTATTGCTTTGGCCAAGTAGTAGATCGTAACTCCAAGAGGGAGCGTTATGCATGATTTTGGGTTCGGGCCCCTTGATGTCTAGCTTGAGTGACACAAACATGAGACTAGGGATGTGCTTGTTGCCACCAGGGAGAAAACAACGGTGCTTGTGACCACGGTTGCAAGGATTGTTTACCTTACGCATAGTTCGTTAATGCAGTTGTCCGTTGCTTTGAGTTTACACTTTGGGTGGGACTCGCAACTTAATACTGGAGAGATGTTATGGATAGATATCTCAAGGTTGATGATTAGTAAGTAGATGCTGATGAATAAACGGTCTACTTGTTTGGCATACTGTCCATTACAATTGAACCTCTAAATATCAAGGAGAATAATAAGCATTGTAGTGCGATCATAATTCTGTCAACTGCCCAATTGTAATTTGTTTACCCTAGCATAGTTGTTTACCATCTTTTGGGAGAGAGACATCACTAGTAAACGTCATGTGACTCCGGTCCATATCACCATCATTGCTTACACCTCCATCATTTACCGCTTTCTTTACTTTTCCGTTGCAATCACTATTACCTTCCTGCTTGTGTTTTGAACCTTTGCAAACTACAAGGCCCGAGAGATTGACAACCTCTCTATACTCATTGGGAGCCAAGTTATTTGTTGTGTGTGCAGGTCCACTTCTTCTGCTAGCACTAGGGTGGAAGACACCTACTTGTTCAGCCTAGGAGTACTCCTGGTTCGATAAACCTTATAGTCTCCGTGTAAGGGAAATTTGTTGCTGACTACATCTCCACCTTCCACTTGGGGTAACCAACAAGGGGCGAGAAGTATATACATCAAGTCGTCATCACTCCCTCTTGGAGTTACAATCTACTACTCGGCCAAAGCAAGAAATAGCAATGGAGAACATGCATGAATCACTAATGAACATAATATAAAATGATAATCAAATATATATCTCATAACAATATGAACATAATCTCATAATCCATCGGATCCCAACAAACCGAGCATAGCAATAGCAAGAGAATTACATAGATGCATTGATCATGTAGGGCAGCTCACAAGGACTAACCATTGAAGCACAAGATTGCAGAGAAGACATCACATAGCTACTGGTCATGGACCTATGGTCCAAGGAGGACTACTCACGGCAGGTTCGGGAGGCGTCTATGGATGTGGAGAAGCTCCCGGAGGTCAATCCTCCCTCCGTTAGGGTGCGAGGAAGAGGTCTCCTGACGCTCCCGATCTCGGAAGCGCTACGGCGGCGGAACGATGGAGAAGTTCGCGATTCTGGAAGTTTTGTAAGGGTTTCCTATCGAGACTCTAAATTTAGGCCAAAGGAGGGCATCGGAGGAAGTGGGTCCCACCCAGGCGGCCTCCTGGCGTGTCCTAGGGCATGGCCGCGCCAGCAGGTCGCCTGGCCAGCCCCTCGCCCCCCTATGGCCCATCTTAGGTGATCCGGAAGCTTCTGTTTCACTTATATTTTATATATTTTTCCTGGAATTTTTCGGGCTTCAGAAAATTAGGTAAAAACCCGTGCAAAATAGACATCGGCAGACAGAAACTGGCACTGGATGCACTGAGTTAGTAGGTTAGTCCAAAATTTGTAAAATGATATAAAAGTGTAGCAAAACATATAACAATGTCACCAAAAAGATCATGGAATAAGCAGAACTTATAGATACGTTTGGGACGTATCAACATCCCCAAGCTTAATTTCTGCTCGTCCTCGAGTAGATAAATAATAACACAATAATTTCTGTGGTGACATGCTAACACACATATATTAACTTCAAAGTAAAGCAAGATATGCAGTTCAAGTTAAGACAATAACAAGCAAGAGTTTATATCTAGCATTGAGTTTAGCAAAGTAAGAACATAAAGGTGCAAGAGCTCTCACTGTCCGTGACTCGAATTTCTCCAAATGGTGTTTGCGTGCAAGAAGTGGGAAATGGGTTGAGATCATAAAATATATATTTTTAACTGAGAACTATCTACTAAACCTCACACTTGGTCTCCTCCAGAATCTTATTTTGACTCATCCCCAGACCACTAGTCAGGCACAAGTCAAAATGATCCTCTCCCTTTCGACTTTGAGCACTCATGCAATGGATGAGCGTAAGCAAGATATGTTGGCACTTAGGATGGCAAACAGAATAATGATGGGGAAGGAAGACAAAAAGAGTGTGAGAGGCTCACATCAATGAGGACAACCATAGGCGAGAGAAAGCCAAATGATAGATATGATGTGAGGACTAGGGATTGCCATGTAACGGATGCACATATGAGCTAAGGTAAGCTCTCTAATGGAACTAGTGGGTGTGCATCCAACTTGTTTGCTCATTAAGACATAGAGCTCATTTGAAGAGGCTCATCATTGGAATATGCAAACCAAGTTCTATAGTGTAAGGGTCCCCACATAGTTATGCATGAATGATAATCTCTATGTAGAACAAATGTAGCAATGGAGCATAAGTGTGGATCTTTCAAAGGAATAGTAGTGTTTCCCCCCTTCTCTCTCTCTTTTTCTCTTTTTTTATTTTTTGTGGCCTCTTTGGCTCTTTCTTTTTATCTCTCATTTGTCCTCTTTGGGATCTTTTGTTTGTCCTCTTTGGGATCTTTTCCTCACTTAAGGGGAACACTCTATGTTTTACATGAATAAAAAGAAGATCATCACACTTTATAAGAAGTACTCAACATAAAGACAAGTGAAAACTATCATGATGCATGCAAATGTATGCCTCTGTCAATGTAGCAGGATATGCAATGATACTAGTGCTTCATGTAGCAATAATAGGGGCAAGGCCCAACTATCATGCGGCTCTACGATCAAGCAAAAGCATGTATGACATGAAGATCAAGTCATGAGATGGTGGATGTTGCATGGAAATGTATCTCGGAAAGTCTATGGAAATGCCTTAAAAGGTAGGTATGGTGGCTGTTTTGAGGAAATATATAATGAGGCTTATGTATGACAGAGCGTATCATGTCATGGGTTTGGATGCACCGGCGGAGTTTGCACCAACTCTCAATGTGAGAAAGGGCAATGCACGGTACCAAAGAGGCTAGCAAAATATGGATGGTGGAAGTTCCAACAATCGAATACTCACATTAGTCCGAATATATCTTGCTCGCGCTCATCCATTTCATCAGTGCTCAAAGTCGAAAGGGAGAGGATCAGTTTGACTTGTGCCTGACTAGTGGTCTCGGGATGAGTCAAAATAAGATTCCAAAGGAGACCAAGTGTGAAGTTTTAGTATATTGAGTTCTCAATTAAACTATATAGTATTTTTATGCTCTAAACCCATCTCCCACTTCTTGCACGCAAACACCATTTGGAGATATTCGAGTCACAGACACCGAGAGCTCTTGCACCTATATGTTCTTACTTTGCTAATTTTAATACTACATATAGACTCTTGCTTGTTATTGTCTTGACTTGAATTGCATATCTTACTTGCTTTACTTTGAAGTTATTACATGTGTGTTAGCATGTCACCACAGAACTTATTTGTGTTATCATTTACCTACTCGAGGACGAGCAGGAAATAAGCTTGCGGATGTTGATACGTCCCAAACTTATCTATAACTTCTGTTTGTTCCATGCTCTTTTGGGTGACAATGTTATGTGTTTTGCTACACTTTCATACCTTTTACACATATTTGGACTAACCTACTAACTCAGTGCACCCAGTGCCAGTTTATGTCCGGTGATGTCTGTGAATTGCAGGTTTATACCCACATTTACAGTACCCGAGAAATTCCACACAAAATATATAACAAATCAGTGTTCCAGAAGACTCGAGACACCCAAAGGAGAGCCACAGGGGGGGCACCCCCACCTAGGCGGCCACCTGGCGCGACCAAGGGGGAGGCCGCGTGACCAGGCTGCCTGGGCGAGTGGGACCTCCCCTGGTGCCCCCCTTTGGTCCTATTTTTACCCCCATGGACGAAACCTTGATTCGAGAACCCTTTTCTCCAGAAGCAATTCCGATCTCCGCCGCCATCGCCAACAAGTTTCGGTGAACCAGAATTCATGTGCCGACACCCTGCCGGGACGGGGAAGTGCCCCCGAATTCATCTCCATCAACGTTGCTTCCTCCCTCCATGAAGCGGGAGTAGTTCCTCCTCGGGTCTGAGGTCTTCTGCAGTAGCTATGTGGTTAATTCTCTCTCCCATTATGTGATCTTGATTGTGATCATAGGCTATGTTAATCTAGGGTGATCCCATGGTGTTTCCCCTTCTTCTATGTATTGTATTGATGTACTCACTTGATCTTATCTAGTATAATCTCCGAGACCATGGCGACAGCGGTCTATTGGACATGGATTAGAGGAATATTTTCATGAGTGATTCCTCTTTTGTGAATTGATTGAAGATTGAGAGTCTCTTGGCGCGTGCCTTTGACTATCCTTGAGATATGTTGTGGTGATTGTGGTACTCTCTTTGGATGGCCACGGTGACATTCGGAAATCCATAGATGAGAACTACGAACTCTGAGGTGTGCTTTTGTAGCCCTACATAATTCTTGTCCTCCCTTGATCACAAAGGAATGACCTCCGAGTACGTCTCCATTGCATGTTTTAGTGGAAATATCATGTGATTAGACTATGTTAATGTTGTTGGGAGTTGCCACTAGTGGAAGTATGAAGCCTAGGCCTTGCTTCTCACCATTGTTACACCGTTTGTGCTCACTTTAGTCACTTGCTACCTTGCTGTAATTTTGTATTACAGATTTATATTACCTGGCTTTGCCACACCTATCACCTATATTTTACCATCTCTCCGCTGAACTAGTGCACCTATACAATTTACCATTGTATTAGATGTGTTGGGGACACAAGAGACTTCTTGTTTCTTAATTGCAGGGTTGCTTGAGAGAGACCATCTTAAACCTCTACTTCCCTGAGTTCGATAAACCTTAGGTCATCCACTTGAGGGAAATTGCTGCTGTCCTACAAACCCTTGCACTTGGAGGCCCAACATAGTCTACAAGAATAGAAGCATGCGTAGACATCACTCCGTCATGTCAGCATGGTTCCCGAACCCGTAGGATCTACACACTTAAGGTTCGATGACGCTAGAGTTGTAATGGGAATAGTATGTGGTTATCGAAAGTTGATAGGAGTCCCGGATGAGATCTCGTATGTCACGAGGAGCTACAGAATGGTCCAGAGGTAAAGATGCATATATAGGAAGTGGAGATTTGATCGCTAGAAATGTTTCGGGGATCATCGGTATTGTACCGGGACTACCGAAAGGGTTCCGGGGGTCCACTGGGAGGGGCCACCAGCCCCGAAGGACCACTTGGGCCAAGAGTGGATGGGAACCAGCCCCTAGGTGGGCTGGTGCGCCACCCACCAAGGCCCAAGGCGCCTAGGGCAGCAAAACCTAGGGTGTGGTGGATGTCTTGGGTGGCAAGCCACCCCCTAGGGCGATGTCCCCTCCTCCTCTTGGCCGTCGCACCACCTAGGGGAAACCCTAGGGTGGCCGGCCCTCCTCCTCCTCCCTCCTATATAGTGGAGGTTTTGGGAGGGCTGCACACACCTGAAACACCACCTCTCGGCGCAGCCCTACCTCTCCCTCTTCTCCTCCTCTGCGGTGCTTGGTGAAGCCCAGCCGGAGAACTAAATAGCTCCACCGCCACTACGCCGTCGTGCTGCCGGAGCTCTCCCTCAACTTCTCTTCTCGCCTTACTGGATCAAGGTGAAGGAGACGTCACCGGGATGCACGTCTGTTGAACGTGGAGGCTCCGTTGTTCGGCGCTTAGATCGGAATCTTCTGTGATCTGAATCGCTACGAGTACGACTCCATCAACCGCGTTCATAGTAACGATTACGATCTTCAAATGTATGAAGATGCTCTACCCCTTGCTCATTGCTGGTTTCTCCTAGATAGATCTTGGTGGGACGTAGGAATTATTTTGAATTACTACTGCGTCCCCCAACAGTGGCATCCGAGCCAGGCTCTATGTGTAGATTCTATGCACGAGTAGGACACAAAAGTTGTGGGCGATGATTTTGTCAATTGCTTGTGATTACTAGTCCAATCTTTTTTCGGTGGTATTGTGGGATGAAGCGGCCCGGACCGACTTTACACGTACGCTTACGTGAGACTGGTTCCACCGCCTGACATGCACTTGTTGCATAAGGTGGCTAGCGGGTGTCTGTCTCTCCCACTTTAGTCAATTTGGATTCGATGAAAAGGGTCCTATGAAGGGTAAATAGCTTTGGTATATCAACGTTGTGGTTGTCACGTAGGTAAGAAGTGTTCTTGCTAGAAACCCAAATCAGCCATGTAAAATTTGCAACAACAATTAGAGGACGTCTAACTTGTTTTTGCAGGGTATGCTATCTGATGTGATATGGCCAAAAGTGTTGGGGAACGTTGCATGGGAAACAAAGATTTTCCTACGCACACGAAGACCTATCATGGTGATGTCCATCTACGAGAGGAGATTTGGATCTACGTACCCTTGTAGATCGCACAATAGGAAGCATTTAAGAAACGCGGTTGATGTAGTGGAACGTCTTTACGTCCCTCGATCAGCCCCACGAACCGTCCCATAAACCGTCCCTCGATCCGTCCCGCGATCCGTCCCGCGAACCGTCTCACGATCCGTCACACGAACCGTCTTCCGATCCGTTTCACGATCCGGTCCGATCTAGTGCCGAACGGACGGCACCTCCGCGCTCAGCACACATACAGCTCGATCAGGATCTCCACCTTCTTGATCTAGCAAGAGGGGGCGGAGAGGTAGAAGAGTTCTCCGGTAGCGTGACGGCGCCGGTGGTCGTGATGATCTACCCCGGCAGGGCTTCGCCTAAGCTCCGCAGAAATACGATCTAGAGGAAAATCTGCGTGGTATAGGGTCGAGCAGCACGTGGCAAAGTTGTGTCTCAAAAACCCTCAATACCCCTAGTATATATAGGAGGGAGGGAGGGGAGGAGGCAGCCTCAAAACCTCAAGGTTTGGCCTAAATTGGAGGTGGAGGATTCCTGCTCCAATCCTACTTGGAGTAGGATTCCACCTTCCCACTTGGAAACTCTTTCCACGTTGTGTTTTTTCCTTCTCAAACCTTATGGGCCTTAGTGGGAACTTATTCCAGCCCACTAGGGGCTGGTTTATCTCTTCCCATAGCCCATGAGACCCCTTGGGGCGTGACACCCCTCCCGATGGTCCCCGGCACCCCTCCCGGCACTCCTGGTACACTACCGATGAGCCCCCCGAAACTTTTCCGGTGACCAAAACAGGAATTCCTATATATAAATCTTTACCTCCGGACCATTGCGGAGCTCCTTGTGATGTCCTGGATCTCACCCGGGACTCCGAACAACTTTTGGTTAAGAACACCTATAACTCAACTATACTGAAACATCACCGAACCTTAAGTGTGCACACCCTGCAGGTTCGAGAATTATGCAGACATGACCTGAGACATATCCAATAGCGGGACCTGGATGCCCATATTGGATCCTACATATTGTCCGAAGATCTTATCGGTTGAACCTCAGTGTCAAGGATTCATATAATCCCGTATGTCATTCCCGTTGTCCTTCGGTATGTTACTTGCCCGAGATTTGATCGTCAGTATCCGCATACCTTTTTCAATCTCGTAACCGGCAAGTCTCTTTACTCGTTTTGTAATACAAGATCCCTTGACTCACACTTAGTCACATCGCTTGCAAGGCTTGTGTGTGATGTTGTATTACCGAGTGGGCCACGAGATACCACTCCGACACATGGAGTGACAAATCCCAGTCTTGATCCATACTAACTCAACGGACACCTTCGGAGATACATGTAGAGCACCTTTATAGTCACCCAGTTACGTTGCGACGTTTGATACACACAAGGTATTCCTCCGGTGCCAATGAGTTATATGATCTCATGGTCATAGTAATAAATACTTGACATGCAGAAAACAATAGCAATAAAATGACATGATCAATATGCTACGTATATAATTTGGGTCTTGTCCATCACATGATTCTCCTAATGATGTGATCCCGTTATCAAGTGACAACACTTGCCTATGGCCAGGAAACCTTGACAATCTTTGATCAACAAACTAGTCAACTAGAGGCTCACTAGGGACAGTGTATTGTCTATCTATCCACACATGTATTTGAGTTTCCAATCAATACAATTCTAGCATGGATAATAAACGATTATTATGAACAAGGCAATATAATAATAACTAATTTATTATTGCCTCTAGGGCATATTTCCAACAGTCTCCCACTTGCACTAGAATCAATAATCTAGTTCACATCACCATGTGATTTTAATGTATCCAACACCCATATAGTTCTGGGGTCTGATCACATCTTGCTCGTGAGAGAGGTTTTAGTCAACGGTTCTGAATCTTTCACATTTGTGTGTTCTTTACAAATCTTTATGTCATCTTATAGATGCTGCTACTACGGGCTATTCGGGAATACTCCAAATATCTTCTCTACTATACGAATCCGTTTCACTACTCATAGTTATTCGTATTAGTGTCAAAGCTTGCATCAACGTAACCCTTTACGAGAACTCTTTAACCACCTCCATAATTGAGAAAAATTTCTTAGTCTATTAGTTACTAAGGATAATTTTGACTGATGTTCAGTGATTCAATCCTGGATCACTCGTTGTACCTCTTAGCAAACTTGTGGCAAGGCACACATGAGGTGCGGTACACAGCATGGCATACTGTAGACTCTATGGCTAAGGCATAGGGAACGACCTTCGTTCTTTCTCTTTCTTCTTCCATGGTCGGGCTTTTGAGTCTTAGTCATATTCACACCTTACAACACAGCCAAGAACTCCTTCTTTGCTGATCTATTTTGAACTCCTACAAAAACTTGTCAAGGCATGCATTTCATTTGAAAGTTATGCATAGTATTTAGATCTATCTCCATAGATCTTGATGCTCAATGTTCAAGTAGCTCTATCCAGGTCTTCCTTTGAAAAAACCCTTTCAAACAACCTTTATGCTTTACAGAAATTCTACATTACTTCTGATCACCAATATGTCAACCACATATACTTTATCAGAAATACTATAGTTCTCCCACTCGCTTCTTTGGAAATACAAGTTTCTCATAAACCTTGTACAAACCCAAAAGCTTTGATCATCTCAACAAAGCATATATTCCAACTCCGAGATGCTTGCACCAGTCCATGAAAGGATCACTGGAGCTTGCATACTTGTTAGCATCTTTAGGATTGACAAAACCTTCTGGTTGTATCACATACAACCTTTCCTCAAGGAAACCGTCGAGGAAACAATGTTTTGACATCCTATGTGAAATATTTCATAAATAATGCAGCAACTACTAACATAATTCCAACAAACTTTTAGCATCTCTACGAGTGAGAAAGTCTCATCATAGTCAACTCTTTGATCTTGTCGGAAACATCTTTGCGACAAGTCGAGCTATTCTTAATAGTGACTTATCACCATCATCGTCTGTCTTCCTTTTAAAGATCCATATTTACTCAATAGTCCTATGACCATCAAGTAGTTCTTCTAAAGTCTACACTTCGTTTTCATACATGCATCCTCTCTCGGAATTCTTGGCCTCGAGCCATTTGTCGGAATCCGGGCCCACCATCGCTTCTTCATAGTTCGTAGGTTCATTGTTGTTCAACAACATGACCTCCAAGACAGGGTTACCGTACCACTCTGTAGTAGTACGCGGCCTTGTCGACCTACAAGGTTTGTAGTAACTTGATCCAAAGCTCAATGATCACTATCATCAGCTTCCACTTCAATTGGTGTAGGCGCCACAGGAACATCTTCCTGCACCCTACTACACACTGGTTGAAGTGACGGTTCACTAACCTCATCAAGTTCCACCACCCTCCCACTCAATTCTTTCGAGAGAAACCTTTCCTCGAGAAAGGACCCGTTTCTAGAAACAAATACTTTGCTTCCGGATCTGAGATAGGAGATGTATCCAACTGTTTTGGATATCCTATGAAGATGCATTTATCTGCTTTGGGTTCGAGCTTATAAGAGTGAAACTTTTTCACATAAGCGTCGCAGCCCAAAACTTTTAAGAAACGACAATGTAGGTTTCTCCAAACTATAGTCTATACTGTGTCATCTCAATGGAAATACGCGGTGCCCTATTTAAAGTGAATGCGGTTTTCTCTAATGCATATCCCATAAACGATAGTCGTAATTCGATAAGAGACATCATAGTATGTACCATATCAAAATAGGGCATAGCTATGACGTTAAGACACACCATCTCACTATGGTGTTCTAGGTGGCATGAATTGCAAAACAATTTCCACATTGTCTTAACTCCGTACCAAAACTCGTAACTCAGATATTCATCTCTATGATCTTATCGTCGACAGTTTATCCTCTTGTCACGACGATCTTCACTCTGAAATAGCTTTGAACTTTTCAATATTTCAGACTTGTGATTTATCAAGTAAATACTCCTGTATCTACTCAAATCATTAGAGAAGTAAGAACATAACGACATACACTGCGTGCCTCAGCACTCATTGGACTGCACACATCAAAAATGTATTACTCCCAACAAGTTACTCTCTTGTTTCATGTGGCATGATTTGCATGTCTAAAGTGATTCAAAATCAAGTGAGTCCAAATGATCCATTTATGGAGCTTCTTCATGCATTTATACAAATAGGTATGGTTTGCATGTCTCAAACGTTTCAAAAATGAGTGAGTACAAAGATCCATCAGCATGGAGCTTCTTCATGCATTTTATACCAACATAACTCAAGTAGCAGTGCCACAACTAAGTGGTACTATCATTATTACTTTGTATCTTTTGGCACCAATATTATGAACATGTGTAACACCACGATCGAGATTCAATAAACCATTGAGGGTAATTATTCAAGCAAATAGAATAACTTTTATTCTCTTTAAATGAATAATCGTATTGCAATAAACACGATCCAATCATGTTCATGCTCAACGCAAACACCAAATATTAATTATTTAGGTTTTACCACCAATCCCGATGATAAAGGGAGTGTGCGATGTTTGATCACATCAACCTTGGAAACACTTCCAACACTTATCGTCACCTCTCCTTTAGCTAGTCCCTGTTTATATCGTAGCTATTATTTTGAGTTACTAATCACTTAGCAACTGAACTGGTATCCAATACCCTCGTGCTACTGGGAGTACTAGTAAAGTACACATTAATATCATGTATATCAAATATACTTCTATCGACTTTGCCAGCCTTCTTATCTACCAAGTATCTAGGGTAGCGCCGCCTCAGTGACCGTTCCCCTCATAACAGAAGCACTTAGTCTCGGGTTTGGGTTCAATCTTGGGTTTCTTCATTAGAGCAGCAACTGGTTTGTTGTTTCATGAAGTATCCCTTCTAACCCTTGCCCTTTTAGAAACTAGTGGTTTTACTAACCATCAACAATTGATGTTCCTTCTTGATTTCTACTTTCGCAGTGTCAAACATTGCGATTCACTCAAGGATCATCATATCTATCCTTGATATGTTGTAGTTCATCACAAAGCTTTAGCAGCTTAGTGGCAGTGACTTTGGAGAACCATTAATATCTCATCTGGAAGATCAACTCCCACTTGATTCAAGCGATTGTTGTACTCAAACAATCTGAGAACATGCTCAACGATTGAGCTCTTCTCCTTTACTTTGTAGACAAAGAATCTTGTCGGAGGTCTCACACCTCTCAACAAGGGCACAAGCATGAAATCTCAATTTCATCTCCTAGAACTTCTCTTATGTTCCCCGACGTTTCAAAACGTCTTCGGCGCCTTGCTTCTAAGCCATTAAGTATTACGCACAAAACTATCACGTAGTCATCAAAACGTGTATGTCAGATGTTCGCAACATCCACAGACGACGCTCGAGGTGCAACACACTAAGTAGTGCATTAAGGACATAAGCCTTCTGCGTAGCAATGAGGACAATCCTCAGTTTTACGGACTCTGCCCGCAAAGTTGCTACTATCAACTTTCAACTAAATTTTCTCTAGGCACATATAAAAACAGTAGAGCTATAGAGCAAGCTACATCATAATTCGCAAAGACCATTAGACTATGTTCATGATAATTAGTTCAATTAATCATATTACTTAAGAACTCCCACTCAAAAAGTACATCTCTCTAGTCATTTGAGTGGTACATGATCCAACTCCACTAACTCAAGTCTGATCATCACGTGAGTTGAGAATAGTTTTAGTGGTAAGCATCTCTATGCTAATCATATCAACTATACGATTCATGCTCGACCTTTCGGTCTCTTGTGTTCCGAGGCCATGTCTACGCATGCTAGGCTCGTCAAGTTTAACCCGAGTGTTCCGCGTATGCAACTGTTTTGCACCCGTTATATGTGAACATTGAGTCTATCACACCCGATCATCACGTGGTGTCTCGAAATGACGAACTGTCGCAACGGTGCACAGTCGGGGAGAACACAATTTCGTCTTGAAATTTTAGTGAGAGATCACCTCATAATGCTACCGTTGTTCTAAGCAAAATAAGGTGCATAAAAGGATTAACATCACATGCAATTCATAAGAGACATGATATGTCCATCATCATGTGCTTCTTGATCTCCATCACCAAAGTACCGACACGATCTTCTTGTCACCGGCACCACACCATGATCTCCATCATCATGAGCTCCATCAACATGTCGCCATCGGGGTTGTCGTGCTACTTATGCTATTACTACAAAAGCTACGTCCTAGCAATATAGTAAACGCATCTTTAAACACAAACGTTAATTTAAAGACAACCCTATGGCTCCTGCCGGTTGCCGTACCATCGACGTTCAAGTCGATATTAACTATTACAACATGATCATCTCATACATCCATTATATCATACCACGTCATTGGCCATATCATATCACAAGCATACCCTGCAAAAACAACTTAGACGTCCTCTAATTTTTTGTTGCATGTTCTACGTGGCTGCTATGGGTATCTAGTAGATCGCATCTTACTTACGCAAAAACCACAACGGAGATGTGCAAATTGCTATTTAATCTCTCCAAGGACTTCCTCGGTCAAAACCAATTCAACTAAAGTTGAAGAAACCGACACCCGCCAGTCATCTTTATGCAACGAGGTCGCATGTGAAGCGATGAAACCAGTCTTTTGTAAGCGTACGAATAATGTCGGTCCGGGCCGCTTCAATCCAACAATACCGCCGAATCGAGAAAATACTAAGGAGGGCAGCAAATCGAACATCACCGTCGACAAAACCATTTGTGTTCTACTCGAGATAACATCTACGCATGAACCTAGCTCATGATGCCACTGTTGGGGAACGTTGCATGGGAAACAAAAAAAATTCCTACGCACACGAAGACCTATCATGGTGATGTCCATCTACGAGAGGAGATTTGGATCTATGTACCCTTGTAGACCGCTGATACATCTCCGTCGTATCTACTTTTCTGAACTCTTTTGCCCTTGTTTTGGACTCTAATTTGCATGATTTGAATGGAACTAACCCGGACTGATGCTGTTTTCAGCAGAATTGCCAGGTGTTGTTTTTGCGCAGAAATAAAAGTTCTTGGAATGACCTGGAAATCTACGAGGATTTTTTGTGGAATATATAAAAAATGTTGGCGCAAGAATCAACTAGAGGAACGGAGCCAGGAGCCCACAAGTCCACCAGCCCCCCCCCCCTGGCCGGGGCTGGCAGTCTTGTGAGCCCCTCGGGACTCTGCCGCCCCCAATTCTAGCTCTATATAACCTCTTTCGTCCGGAAAAAAATCAGAGAGAAGAGTTCATCGCGTTTTACGATACGGAGGCGCCGCCACCTCCTCTCCTTCCTCTGGAAGGCAGATCTGGAGTCCGTTTTGGGCTCCGGAGAGGGGAGATCGTCGCCATCGTCATTATCAACCTTCCTTCATCGCCAATTCCATGATGCTCTTCACCGTTCGTGAGTAATCTCATCGTAGGCTTGCTGGACGGTGATGTGTTGGATGAGATCTATCATGTAATCGAGTTATATTTGACGGGGATTGATCCCTAGTATCCACTATGTTATGAGATTGATGTTGCTACTATTTTGCCATGCTTAATGCTTGTCACTAGGGCCCGAGTGCCATGATATCAGATCTGAACCTATTATGTTGTCGCCAATATATGTGTGTTTTAGATCCTATCTTGCAACTTGCAGTCACCTACTATGTGTTATGACCAGGCAACCCCGGAGTGACAATAGCCGGAACCACTCCCGAAGATGACCATAGTATGAGGAGTTCATGTATTCACCAAGTGTTAATGCGTTGGTCTGGTTCTTTATTAAAAGGAGAACCTTAATATCACATAGTTTCCATTAGTACCCCGCTGCCACGGGAGGGATGGACAATAGATGTCATGCAAGTTCTTTTCCCTAAGCACGTATGACTACATACGAAATACATGCCTACATTAGATTGACGAACAGGAGCTAGTTACATATCTCTCCGTGTTATAGCTGTTACATGATGAATCACATCCGGCATAATCATCCATCACCGATCCAATGCCTACGAGTTTTTCTGCTACGTTACTTTGCCGCTACTACTGCCACTGCTGCTACTGTTACTCTGTTGCTACTGCTGTTACTTTGCTGCTACTGGTTACTATTGCTATTGCTGCTATCATACTACCTTGCTACTGATACTTTGCTGCAGACACTAAATATTTCAGGTGTGGTTGAATTGACAACTCAACTGCTAATACTTGAGAATATTCTTTCGCTTCCCCTTGAGTCGATTCAATAAATTTGGGTTGAATACTCTACCCTCAAAAACTGTTGCGATCCCCTATACTTGTGGGTTATCAAGACCTTTTTCTGGCACCGTTGTCGGGGAGGCACAACTATATTCTCTGAGTCACTTGGGATTTACGTCTGCTGGTCACTATGAGGAATCCGATTGATCCAAAAACTAAAGTATTACGCTCCACTGCGAGGACAGGTAAGGAACTGCCATCTAGCTCTGCACTTGATTCACCTTCAGTTATGAGTAAGTTTGCGACATCACCTCCTGCTAGAAATCTTGATATGTCGCCTTTGCTTGATGATGCTACTTCTGTTGCCCATGATGCTTATGATGATGCTATGCTTGATACTGCTTTGCCACTAGGTGCATTCCTTAATGCACAAATTGCTAGAGTTGCTGCTAGATGTGATGATACTTCTGAAACTGCTGATACTATTGAAGTAGAACCTGCTATTTTGCCTGCTAGAACTAGCTCTCCTATGCCTGAATTGCCTGATATGCCTGTACGTTATGTTATGGAGGGAGAGATAGTGAGGATTATCTTGCGTGTAAGGATAGCTATGATGTTGAGAAACTACTGCTCAAGTGGAAAGAAAAATCTCTGAACGCTAGGATGAAATATAACTCGAAGTTTGCCACTTCGCCTATCTTTGTGACCGATAAGGATTATGAATTCACTGTCGACCCTGAGTTAATCACTCTGGTCGAATCTGATCCTTTTCACGGTTATGAGTCTGAAACGGTTGTAGCCCATCTTACCAAACTGCACGATATAGCCACCCTATGCACGAATGAGGAAAAGATTCGCCACTACTATATCCTCAAGATGTTTCCTTTCTCGCTAAAGGATGATGCTAAGACCTGGTTCACTTCTCTTGCTCCTGGTTGTGTGCATAGCCCCCAGGACATGGTCTACTACTTCTCTAAAAAATATTTCCCTGCCCATAAGAAGCAAGCTGCCTTGCAGGAAATATACAACTTTGCTCGAGCTGGAGAAGAGAGTCTCCCACAAGCTTGGGGGAGGCTCATCCAACTACTGAATGCTTTGCCTGATCACCCTCTTGAGAAGAATGAAATACTTGATATATTCTATAATGGACTTACCGATGATTCTAAAGACCACCTAAATAGTTGTGTTGGTTGTGTTTTCACGGAACGAACTGTAGAACAAGTTGAGATCCTATTGAATAACATCTTGTGCAATGAGAATGCTTGGACTATTCCCGAACCACCTCCTAAGCCAACTCTGAAGAAAAGAGGTATTATATTCCTTAGTCCCGAAGATATGCAAGAAGCTAAGAAATCTATGAAAGAGAAAGGCATTAATTCTAAAGATGTCAAAAATCTACCACCTATCGAAGAGATCCATGGTCTCAATAACCCGATACAGGTAGTAGAAGTAAATTCTCTGCATAGGTTTGATGAGAGTGATATTCCTTTTGATAAACCTGCTAGCCTATGCTTGGAAGAATCTGATAACTTTGTTGCCAAACAACAGAGTTTCAGTGATTATGTTAGCAGACAATTGGAACAGAATGCTCGTATGCTTAGTGATTTAAGTGCTTGTGTGGACAAAAACGTCAATTATCTTAAGCTCTTGAGTAAACATGGCCCTATGGTTACAACTCAGGTAGAACAAGTACTTAATGCTCAAAATGACTTGCTCAATGAGTTGAATGACAATTATGTCAGAGTCGTCACTAGAGGCGGTAGAATGACCGAGGAACCTTTGTATCCTGAGGGTCATCCGAAGAGAATTGAACAAGATTCTCAAGGAGTTAGCACTGATGCACCTAGTCATCCTAGAAAGAAGAAGAAAGATGATAGGAACCTGCACGCTAGCAACCCAGATGCTGATACACCTGAGAATCCAAACGATGTATCTGTTTCTGATGCTGAGACACAATCTGGTGATGAACATGAGCCTAATGATGATATCAATATTGATGTTCATGTTGATGCTCAACCTAGCAGTGATAAGGATGTGGAGATTGAACCTGTTGATCTTGATAACCCACAGCCTAAGAATAGAAGATACGATAAGAATGACTTTGCTGCTAGGAAGCATGGTAAAGAAAGGGAACCATGGGTTCAAAAACCCATGCCCTTTGCTCCCAAACCATCCAAGAAAAAGGATGATGAGGATTTTGACCGATTCTTTGAAATGATTAGACCTGTCTTTCTGCAAATGCGTTTGACAGATATGCTCAAAATGTCTCTGTATGATAAGTACATGAAAGATATTGTGACTAATAAGAGGAGGATACATGAGGTTGAGATTTCCACCATGCTTGCTAACTATACCTTCAAGGGTGGGACTCCTAAGAAACTAGGTGATCCCGGTGTGCCCACTATACCTTGCACCATTAAAGGTAACTATGTTAGAACTGCTTTATGTGACCTTGGAGCCGGTGTTAGTGTTATGGCTCTCTCTCTCTCTTTATCATAGGCTTGAACTGGATAAATTGACACCCACTGGAATCTCTCTGCAAATGGCCGACAAATCAACTGCTTTCCCTATCGGCATTTGCGAGGATGTGCCTGTTGTGGTTGCCAAGGTCACTATCTTGACAGACTTTGTTATCTTGGATATTCCCGAGGACGATGCCATGGCAGTCATCCTTGGAAGACCCTTTTTAAACACTGCAGGGGCTGTTATAGATTGCAACAAAGGCAATGTCACTTTCCATGTCAACGATAATGAGCATAGGGTGCACTTTCCGAAGAAACAATATCGAGTACATTGCATCAATGCTATCGAAGAAACATCATCGATTCTTATTGGGAGCTTTGAATGCCCTATACCTCCTGTCAAGATGAAGTATGATTTGCTTGTTGGGGACATACACATCCCCATTGAGGTGACCTGGTGACTATTCGAAAATTCTTCGTTCTCTCTTATGATTCGAAAAGGTTTGTCGAGGAGACTTGATCAACCTAATTGACGGATTTCTTTCGATGACCATGAGAAGGATGAATCCACGAGTCACAAACCTCTGTTCCAAGCTTTCACCTTCGGTTGCTTAGAAGAGAAATGATAGATTTAGTTTAGTTTTCCCTATTTTGTGTTTTAGCGTCCCGTAGAAAAGTACCCCGAAAATAAAAGTTCTCCGAACGTCCTGAAAATCAAGTATGATTTTTTCTGGAATTTTTGAAAAATACTGAGACGAAGAGCTAGTGTGGGAGATGCGCCAGTGGGCCACAAGCCCAGGAGGCCCGGCCTCCCCCCCCCCTAGTCAGGGCTGGCAGGCTTGTGGGGCCCACACGAACCCCCTCCACTCATTCTAGCTCTCATCCACTTCTCCTACCTCCAAAAAAATTCATTTCGCAGCTCAAACCCGTGTTCTTGCTCCTCTTGCTGGAATTTTGATCTCCTTGCTCAAAGCACCATTCTCCGAACTGTTTTGGGGAAACTACTCCTTGGTAAGTGACTCCTCCATTGGTCCAATTAGTTTTTTCTCTAGTGCCTTATACTCCGCGTATTTTTGCTGCATTGGTGACCATGTTCTTGAGCTTTGCATGCCAATTTTAACTGGTCCCAAGTAGTTTTGATGCGTAATATGGCCTCTAGGCACTTGTGGGAGTAGTTGCTACGAGTTTTGTTGATCCTTGTTCACTTTTCCTTAGAATCACTAAAAATTTCAGAAATTTTCAAAGATAGAAAAGGGAAAAGATGAGGAGGTTCTTAAGAGGCTCTTCAAGCCGTGACCCCAAGGATGATGGAAGTGAGAAGAAGCCCAAGTATCCGGTCCCTCGAGTTGCAGAAGTTCGAGCGTGCGAGTGGCCAAGCGATGTGTTCTTACGCGCCGCCGGACTTTATGAGGACTTATATTACTTGGTGGAGAACGCAGGCCTTACCGCCTTCGTTGAAGATAAGTGTCCGCAATACCTCCTCCTCACTAATATCTTCGTACAAAGCTTTAATTTCTATCCGATGAAGAATCCTCCTATGGTTGAGTTGAAACTTTATGATATCCCCCAGGGTATGTCACTCCAGGATTTTTGCAATGTTGGCAAATTACCTTTTGTTGGGGATATTCATGAACCTCGTCCACGGGACTGTGAAGCTTTCATCGATGCAATTGCTGTAGCACATGAGAGAGGAGTGTCTTGTGCTAGAGCTTCTAGCATTCATTTTCCCGTGCCTCGGTACTTCTCACTATTTGTGGGAAAATGTTTGATTGGCCGTGGGAAGGCTGGGTTATTTAGCTCCCCATATCTTGCGGTCTTGCGCGAAGCTCTTTATAATGATAAAACTTATTGCTTGGGCGCTATAGTAGCTCAACGGTTGAACATGAACCGTTCTAAAGGTGTTGTCTATGGAGGTATCTATGCTACCCGTCTTGCTAGACATTTTAAGATACCTATTAGACTGGACGAGGAAGAAGAGATTCTTCTTCCCGAGAAATATCAAGATTATGATAGCATGGTTTGCCATGACTTTCTTGATAGAGATTAAGTAGAAGGATGATTTATAACCTGGTATTTAGTCAGGGTACTTGTGAGACTATTACTTTGCCTGCTCCTTCTTTGTTCAATCTTCATGCAGGCAGGTATATTATTATGCCCTCGGACATCTATGCATATTGGGGCCTATCCCAACCACAGGTGCTCGTGCCAGAGCCACCAGTCGAGTACCAGACGCCAGTTTATCAGTGGGAGCCAGAGGAGCTCACACAGCAGTGGCATCCTCAGTCCACTCCGGAGTACCCCGGAGCTGGTTATTTCCCTCCTTGGGAGTAGACCAACTTAGGCCAAAAGCCTAAGCTTGGGGGAGTACGTGTTTCTCACCGACATTACATTCTTGCTTATGCTTTCATTTTGTTCGTGGGTGTTCACACTTTGCCACTGTATCATCCATGAAAGTGAATTCTTTTTCTCATTTTCTTTTTGTGTGTCTGTCTAGTTTGAGAAAACCCAAAAAGATTTTCTTGTTCTTCTTTTGCTTGTTGGGAGTTTTCCCATGTAAATAGTTTTCTTTTTCTTTGGGTCAAGGTAGAAGATCATGGTTACAATGTTTAGTGGCTCTTGCATGCATATCTGCTTATCTGTTAAAGAGCCATATTACTTTGTCTTCTCCTTTGTGCTTGCCTGTAGATTCCAGCTTTAGTCCAATGCACGAGCACTCTTATTATTGTTCACATCATTCGGTCGTGCAAGTGAAAGGCAATAATGACGATATATGATGAAGTGACTGAGCTTGGAAAAGCTGGTATGAACTCGATCTATTTTGTTTTTGTAAATATGACTAACTCATCGTTCCTGATTCAGCTTTATTGTGAGAGAAACATGTTTGCAATGACAACTTAGAGATCATAGTTGCTTATGCCATGCTTACTTAGCTAGGAGCTTATAATGGTTTGTCTTGGATGACCACATGAATGTTGAGATGACTATGATGTAGTATGATAGGATGGTATCCTCCTTTGAATGATTCAAGTGGCTTGACTTGGCGCATGTTCACGCATGTAGTTGAAACAAAATCAACATAGCCTCTATGATATTCATGTTCATGGTGATTTATGTCCTACTCATGCTTGAACTCAATGTTAGTTAATCTCAATGCATTTTGATGACTGTTGTCGCTCTCTAGTTGGTCGCTTCCCAGTATTTTGCTAGCCTTCACTTATACCAAGCGGGAATACTGCTTGTGCATCCACTTCCGTAAACCCAAAGTTGTTCCATATGAGTCCACCATACCTACCTATATGCGGTATCTACGTGCCGTTCCAAGTAAATTTGCATGTGCCACTCTCTAAATCTTCAAGAAATAATCTGTTTTGCATGCCCGAACCGCTCATGCGGTGACAGGGGGCTATCAGTATCTTCCATGCTAGGCGTGTTATCCTCGATATGTGTTTATTCACAATCATTCACGAGAAAGGGGTCGATAATTGGAATGCCCAGTTCCATGCTCAAATCGAAAAGATAATTGCAAACAAAACTCCCCCTGGATTGTTGTTGGTATGGACGGTACCCGAGGATTCGGCTAGCCGTGGAGTGTGATTGATTGGTGGTGGGGGAGTCAAAACTTTACTTTTCTGTTTGGGAACCGCCTATAGCATGTGTAGCGTGGAAGATGGTGAGAACTCTTAGTCATCGCGTTGACAATGAAAGCATGCCACCCAAAATTATTATCTCTGTTTTCAAAGCTTGAGCTCTGGCACCTCTGTAAATCAATGCTCCCCTCTGCGAAGGGCCTGTCTATTTATTTTCATGTTGAGTCATCCTCCTCTTATAAAAGCACCAATTAGAGAGCACCTCTGTCATTTTTATGCTTTGTTTTTAACTGTGTTGAGTATGACTGTGACTGGATCTTCTTTGCTATGAATTACAATGTTTAGTCAGCCCTTGGTCTTTGAAGGTGCTCTGCATTTATGTTTTGCGGTCTTAGAAAGAGCTAGCGAGATACCATCTATTCGTGCTACTTCATGATTGTTTTGATTGAAGTGTTGACGTTTGAGACTTATTATTATTTGCTCGCTAGTTGATTATGCCATTGATATGAGTTCACCGTGAGACCTAGATGTCATTTGCTTATTTGGTTAGCTTGTGATCTTGCTGAAATTCTGGATATGAGTTAGACATAGTTGCAACAACAAGATCAAACAGAGTTCGTCAAAGTTTTTCTTTTGTCTCTTTCAGTTTGTCAACTGAATTGCTTGAGGACAAGCAAGGCTTTAAGCTTGGGGGAGTTGATACGTCTCCGTCGTATCTACTTTCCCGAACTCTTTTTCCCTTGTTTTGGACTCTAATTTGCATGATTTGGATGGAACTAACCCGGACTGACCCTGTTTTCAGCAGAATTGCCATGGTGTTGTTTTTGCGCAGAAATTAAAGTTCTCGAAATGACCTGGAAATCTACGAGGATTTTTGTGGAATATATAACAAATATTGGTGCAAGGATCAACTGGAGGGACAGAGCCAGGAGCCCACAAACCCACCAGCCCCCCCCTGGCCGGGGCTGGTAGGCTTGTGAGCCCCTCGGGACTCCGCCGCCCCCAATTCCAGCTCTATATAACATCTTTCGTCCGGAGAAAAATCAGAGAGAAGAGTTCATCGCGTTTTACGATACGGAGGCGCCACCACCGCCTGTTCTTCCTCTCGAGGGCAGATTTGGAGTCCGTTTTGGGCCCCGGAGAGGGAAGATCGTCGCCATCGTCATCATCAACCTTCCTTCATCGCCAATTCCATGATGCTCTTCACCGTTCGTGAGTAATCTCATCGTAGGCTTGCTGGACGGTGATGGGTTGGATGAGATCTATCATGTAATCGAGTTAGTTTTGATGGGTATTGATCCCAAGTATCCACTATGTTCTGAGATTGATGTTGCTACTACTTTGCCATGCTTAATGCTTGTCACTAGGGCCCGAGTGCCATGATTTCAGATCTGAACTTATTATGTTGTCGCCAATATATGTGTGTTTTATATCCTATCTTGCAAGTTGTAGTCACCTACTATGTGTTATGACCCCGCAACCCCGGAGTGACAATAGCCGGAACCACTCCCGGAGATGACCATAGTATGAGGAGTTCATGTATTCACCAAGTGTTAATGCGTTGGTCCGGTTCTTTATTAAAAGGAGAACCTTAATATCCCGTAGTTTCCATTAGGACCCCGCTGCCATGGGAACGATGGACAATAGATGTCATGCAAGTTCTTTTCCCTAAGCACGTATAACTACATACGAAACACATGCCTACATTAGATTGACGAACGGGAGCTAGTTACATATATTTCCGTGTTATAGCTGTTACATGATGAATCACATCCGACATAATCATCCATCACCGATCCAATGCCTACAAGTTTTTCCTACTGGTCCTTGCTACGTTAGTTTGCCCCTACTACTGTCACTGCTGCTAGTGTTATGCTGTTGCCACTAGTCTTACTTTGCTGCTATTGGTTACTGTTGCTACTGCTTCTATCATACTACCTTGCTACTGATACTTTGTTGCAAACACTAAATCTTTCATGTGTGGTTGAATTGACAACTCAACTGCTAATACTTGAGAATATTCTTTCGCTTTACCTTGAGTCGAATCAATAAATTTGGGTTCAATACTCTACCCTCGAAAACTGTTGCGATCCCCTATACTTGTCGGTTATCAATCGCACAGCAGGAAGCATTTAAGAAATGCGGTTGATGTAGTGGAACGTCTTCACGTCCCTCGATCAGCCCAACGAACCATCCCATGAACCGTCCCACGATCCGTCCCGCGATCCGTCCCACGAACCATCTCACGATCCGTCGCATGAACCGTCTTGCGATCCGTCTCACGATCCGTTCCGATCTAGTGTCGAACGGACGGCACCTCCGCGTTCAGCACACGTATAGCTCGAGGAAGATCTCCACCTTCTTGATCCAGCAAGAGGGGCGGAGAGGTAGAAGAGTTCTCCAGCAGCGTGACGGCGCGCCGGTGGTGGTGATGATCTACTCCGGCAGGGCTTCGCCTAAGCTCCGCAGAAATACGATCTAGAGGAAAAACTGCATGGTATAGGGTCGAGCAGCACGTGGCAAAGTTGTGTCTCAAAAAACCTCAATACCCCTAGTATATATAGGAGGGAGGGAGGGGAGGAGGCATCCTCAAAACTTCAAGGTTTGGCCGAAATTGGAGGTGGAGGAGTCCTACTCCAATCCTACTTGGAGTAGGATTCCACCTTCTCACTTGGAAACTCTTTCCACCTTGTGTATTTTCCTTCTCAAACCTTATGGGCCTTAGTGGGAACTTATTCCAGCCCACTAGGGGCTGGTTTATCTCTTCCCATAGCCCATGAGACCCCTTGGCGCGTGACAACCCTCCCGATGGTCCCCGGCACTCCCGGTACACTACCGATGAGCCCGAAACTTTTCCGGTGACCAAAACAGGACTTCCTATATATCAATCTTTACCTCCGGACCATTCTGGAGCTCCTTGTGACGTCCTGGATCTCATCCAGGACTCCGAACAACTTTCGTTTACCAACACCTATAACTCAACTATACCGAAACGTCACCGAACCTTAAGTGTGCAGACCCTGCGGGTTCGAGAACTATGCAGACATGACCTGAGACATATCCAATAGAGGGACCTGGATGCCCATAGTGGATCCTACATAATCTCCGAAGATCTTATCGGTTGAACCTCGGTGTCAAGGATTCATATTATCTCGTATGTCATTCCCTCTGTCCTTCGGTATGTTACTTGCCCGAGATTTGATCCGGTATCCGCATACCTTTTTCAATCTCGTAACCGGCAAGTCTCTTTACTCGTTCCATAATACAAGATCCCGTGACTCACACTTAGTCACATTGCTTGCAAGGCTTGTGTGTGATGTTTTATTACCGAGTGGGCCCCGAGATACCTCTCCATCACACGGAGTGACAAATCCCAGTCTTGATCCATACTAACTCAACGGACACCTTCGGAGATACCTGTAGAGCACCTTTATAGTCACCCAGTTACGTTGCGACGTTTGATACACACAAGGTATTCCTACAGTGCCAGTGAGTTATATGATCTCATGGTCATAGGAATAAATACTTGACACACAGAAAACAATAGCAATAAAATGACACGATCAATATTCTACGTATATAATGTGTGTCTTATCCATCACATGATTCTCCTCATGATGTGATCCCGTTATCAAGTGAAAACACTTGCCTATGGCCAGGAAACCTTGACCATCTTTGATCAACAAACTAGTCAACTAGAGGCTCACTAGGGACAGTGTGTTGTCTATGTATCCACACATGTATTTGAGTTTCCAATCAATACAATTCTAGCATGGATAATAAACGATTATTATGAACAAGGAAATATAATAATAACTAATTTATTATTGCCTCTAGGGCATATTTCTAACAAAAAGGACGTGATGTTATATATGTGATGTATGAGATTGATCATGTTCTTGTAATAGGATTCACGACTTGCATGTCGA
Organism: Hordeum vulgare subsp. vulgare; assembly: GCF_904849725.1. NCBI lineage: Eukaryota > Viridiplantae > Streptophyta > Magnoliopsida > Poales > Poaceae > Hordeum > Hordeum vulgare. The sequence continues at coordinate 101,660,449 of NC_058522.1, read as the reverse complement.
TGAGTATGACAACCGGTAGGAGCCATAGGAGTTGTCCTAATTTATTGCATGAGATGCAACGTCATGTGATTACTTTACTTTATTGCTAACCGTTGGCCATAGTAGTAGAAGTAATAGTTGGCGAGACGACTTCACGGAGACACAAGGATGGAGATCATGGTGTCATGCCGATAACAATGATGATCATGTCGTGCCCCGAAGATGGAGATCAAAGGAGCAAGATGATATTGGCCATATCATGTCACTGTATGATTTGCATGTGATGTTTATCATGTTTTTCATCTTATTGCTTAGAACGACGGTAGCAAAGATAAGATGATCCCTCATTAAATTTCGAGATAAGTATTCCCCTAAGTGTGTACCATTGCGAAGGATCGTTGTTTCGAAGCACCACGTGATGATCGGGCGTGATAGATTCTAACATTCGCATACAACGGGTGTAAGCCAGATTTACACACGCAAAACACTTAGGTTGACTCGACGATCCTAGCATGTACAGACATGGACTCGGAATACGAGAGACCAAAAGTTCGAACATGAGTCGTATGGATGATACGATCAGCATGGAGATGCTCACCATTGATGGCTAGTCCGTCTCACGTGATGATCGGACACGGGCTAGTCGACATGGATCATGTGTCACTTGGATGACTGGAGGATATCGATCTAATTGGGAGCTCATTATATAATTTTATTAGATGAACTTAGTCTAAAATGTCTTTCCAAATATTGTAGATCCAATGGCCAACGCCAATGTCAACCTTAATTTTAACGCGTTCCTAGAGAAAACCAAGCTAAAAGACGATGGTAGCAACTATGCGGACTGGACTTGTAATTTAAAGCTCATCCTCATGGCTTCCAAGAAGGCATATGTCCTTGATGGACCGCTAGGCGACCATCCCGTTCCCGTGGTGGCCTAGGACGTTTAGAGCGCCTGGTAGTCGCGAAGTGATGACTACTCCCTGGTTCAGTGCGACATGCTTTACAGTTTAAAACCGGGGCTTCAAAGGAGTTTTGAGCAACATGGAGCATATGAGATGTTCCAAGAGCTAAAAGTAGTTATCCGAGCTCATGCCCGGGTCGAAAGATATGAAGTCTTCGACAAGTTCTTCAATTGTAAGATGGAGGAGAATGGGTCTGTCAGTGAGCACATACTCAGAATGTTTGGGTTGCACAGTCGTCTGTCTCGGCTGGCGATTGAACTTCCGGATGATGCAGCCCTTGACAGAATCCTCCAGTCGCTTCCACCTAGCTATTAGAGCTTTGTGATGGACTACTACATGCAAGGGATGGAGAAGACCATTCACGAGTTGTATTCAATGCTGAAATCAGTGGAGATGGAAATCAAGAAAGAACATCAAGTGTTGATGGTGAATAAGACCACCAGTTTCAAGAAAGGCAAGGGTAAAAAGAACTTCAAGAAGGAAGGTAAAGCAGTTGCCGCGCCCGGTAAACCAGTTGCCGGGAAGAAGCCAAAGAAACAACCCAAGCCTGAGACTGAGTGATATTATTGCAAGGGAACCGGTCACTGGAAGCGGAACTGCCCCAAGTACTTAGCGGATAAGAAGGCCGGTAACGTCTAAGGTATATATGATATACATGTTATTGATGTGTACCTTACCAGCGCTCGTACTAGCTACTGGGTAGTTGATACCGATGTTGTTGCTCACATTTGCAACTCAAAACAGGAACTACGGAATAAAGGGAGGTTGGCAAAGGAGGAGGTGACGATGCGCGTCGGGAATGGTTCCAAGGTCGATGTGATCGCCATCGGCACGCTACCTCTACATCTACCTTAGGGGTTAGTTGTAAACCTTAATAATTGTTATTTAGTACCAGCTTTGAGCATGAACATTGTATCGGGATCTCTCTTGATGCAAGATAGCTACTCATTTAAATATGAGAATAATGGTTGTTCTGTTTATATGAGTAATATGTTTTCTGGTCATGCTCCGCTGGTCAACGGTTTATTCTTGATGAATCTCGAACGTGATGTTACACATGTTCATAGTGTGAGTACCAAAAGATGTAAGGTTGATAATGATAGTCCCACATACTTGTGGCACTGCCGCCTTGGTCATATCGGTGTCAAACGCATGAAGAAACTCCATACAGATGGAGTTTTGGAGTCTCTTGATTTTAAATTATTTGACACATGCGAACCGTGCTTCATGGGCAAGATGACCAAGACTCCGTTCTCCGGAACAATGGAGCGAGCAACCAACTGGTTGGAAATAATACATACCGATGTATGCGGTCCAATGAGCGTTGAGGCTCGTGGTGGCTATCGTTATGTTCTCACCCTCAGTCATGACTTAAGCAGATATGGGTATGTCTACTTAATGAAACACAAGTCTGAAACCTTTGAAAGGTTCAAGGAATTTCAGAGTGAGGTAGATAATCAATGTGACAATAAAATAAAGTTCCTACGATCTAATTGTGGAGGAGAATATTTGAGTCACGAGTTTGGCACGCACTTAAGAAAATGTGGAATTGTTTCACAACTCACGCCGCCTGGCACACCTCAGCGTAATGGTGTGTCCAAACGTCGTAATCGCACTCTATTGGATATGGTGCGATCTATGGTGTCTCTTACTGATCTACCACTATCATTTTGGGGATATGAACTGGAAACTGTTCATTCACTTTAAATAGGGCACCGTCTAAATCCGTTGAGACGACACCGTATGAATTATGGTTTGGAAAGAAACATAAGATGTCGTTTTTGAAAGTTTGGGGTTGCGATGCTTATGTGAAGAAACTTCAACCTGAGAAGCTCGAACCCCGGAAAAATGCGTATTAATAGGATACCCTAAGGAAACTATTGGTTATACCTTCTATCTTAGATCTGAAGGCAAAATATTTGTTTCCAAGAACGGATCCTTTCTAGAGAAAGAGTTTCTCTCGAAAGAAGTAAGTGGGAGGAAATTAGAACTTGATGAGGTAAATGTACCTCCTTTCGAACCGGAGAGTAGCGCAGCGCAGGAAAATGTTTCTATGGAGACTACACCGACTAGAGAAGAAGATAATGATTATGATCACGAATCTTCGGATCAAGTTGCTACTGAACCTCGAAGGTCCACAAGGACACGTTCCGCACGAGAGTGGTATGGAAACCCTATCATGGAAATCATGTTGTTGGACAACAATGAACCTTTGAACTATGAAGAAGCGATGGCGGGCCTGGATTCCAACAAATGGCTTGAAGCCATGAAATCCGAGATAGGATCCATGTATGAGAACAAAGTATGGACTTTGGTGGACTTGCCCGATGATCGGCGAGCCATAGAAAATAAATGGATCTTTAAGAAGAAGACTGACGGGGATGGTAATGTGATCATCTATAAGGCTCGACTTGTCGCTAAGGGTTATCGACAAGTTCAAGGAATTGACTACAATGAGAATTTCTCACGCATAGCGATGCTGATGTCCGTCCGAATCATGTTACTAGTTGCCACATTTTATGATTATGAAATCTGGCAAATGGACGTCAAAACAACATTCCTTAACGGCTTTATTAAAGAAGAATTGTATATGATACAACCGGAAGGTTTTGTCAATCCTAATAACGCTGACAAGGTATGCAAGCTCCAGTGCTCCATCTATGGGCTGGTGCAAGCATCTCGGAGTTGGAACTTTCACTTTGATGAGGTGATCAAAGCGTTTGGGTTTGTACAGACTTATGGAGAAGCCTGTATTTACAAGAAAGTGAGTGGGAGCTCTGTAGCATTTCTCATATTATATGTGGATGACATATTTTTGATGGGGAAGGATACATAACTTTTGGAAAGCATAAAGGCCTATTTGAATAAGTGTTTTTCAATGAAGGACCTTGGAGAAGCTGCTTACATATTAGGCATCAAGATCTATAGAGATAGATCGAGACGTCTCATAGGTTTTTCACAAAGCACATACCTTGACAAGATATTGAAGAAGTTCAATATGGATAAGGCCAAGAAGGGGTTCTTGCCTGTATTACAAGGTGTGAGGTTGAGCACAGCTCAATGCCCGACCACGACAGAAGATAGAGAAAATAGGAGTACCGTCCCCTATGCTTCAGCCATATGCTCTATTATGTATGCCATGTTGTGTACCAGACCGGGTATGAACCTTGCCATAAGTTTGGTGGGGATATACCAAAGTGATCCAGGAGTGGATCACTGGACATCAGTCAAGAATATCCTTAAGTACCCGAAAAGGACTAAAGATATGTTTCTCGTTTATGGAGGTGCCGAAGAGCTCGTCATAAAGGGTTACGTCGATGCTAGCTTCGACACAGATCTGGATGACTCCAAGTCACAAACCGGACACATATATATTTTGAATGGTGGGGCAATCAGTTGGTGCAGTTGCAAGAAAAGCGTCGTGGCGGCATCTACATGTGAAGTGGAGTACATAGCTGCTTCGGAAGAAGCACATGAAGGAGTCTGGATGAAGGAGTTCATCACGGACCTAGGAGTGATTCCCAGTGCGTCGGGCCCGATGGCTCTCTTCTGTGACAACTCTGGAGCTATTGCCATTGCCAAGGAGCCGAGGTTTCACAACATGACCAAGCACATCAAGCGCCGCTTCAACTCCATTCACGGATACATCCAAGTTGGAGATATAGATATTTGTAAAGTACAGACGGATCTAAAAGTCGCAGATTCGTTGACTAAACCTCTTCCACGAGCGAAACATGATAAACGCCAGAACTCTATGGGTGTTCGATTCATCACAATGTAACTAGATTATTGACTATAGTTCAAGTGGGAGACTGTTGGAAATATGCCCTAGAGGAAATAATAAAGTGGTTATTATCATATTTCCTAGTTCATGATAATTGTGTGTTATTCATGCTATAATTGTATTAACCGGAAACCGTAATACATGTGGGAATACATAGACAACAATGTGTCCCTAGTGAGGCCCTAGTTGGCTAGCTCGTTGATCAATAGATGGTCATGGTTTCCTGATCATGGATATTGGATGTCATTGATAACGAGATCACATCATTAGGAGAATTATGTGATGGACAAGGCCCAATCCTAAGCATAGCACAAGATCGTGTAGTTCGTCTGCTAAAGCTTTTCTAATGTCAAGTATCATTTCCTTAGAGTATGAGATTGTGCAACTCCCGGATACCATAGGAGTGCTTTTCGTGTATCAAACGTCACAACGTAACTGGGTGATTATAACGGTACACTACATGTATCTCCGAAAGTGTGTGTTGAGTTGGTACGAATCGAGACTGGGATTTGTCGCTCTGTGTGACAAAGAGGTATCTCTGGGTCCACTCGGTAATGCATCATCATAATGAGCTCAATATGACTAAGGAGTTAGCCACAGGATGATGTGTTACAGAACGAGTAAAGAGACTTACCGGTAACAAGATTGAACAAGGTATAGGGATACCGACAATCGAATCTCAGGCAAGTGTCATACCGGTAGACAAAGGGAATTGCATACGGGATTGAGTGAATCCTCGACATCGTGGTTCATACGATGAGATCATCGTGGAACATGTAGGAGCCAACATGGATATCCAGACCCCGCTGGTTGTTATTGACCGGAGAGGTGTCTCGGTTATGTCTGCATGGTCCTCGAACCCGTAGGGTCTACACACTTAAGGTTCAATGACGCTAGAGTTGTAATGGAATAGTATGTGGTTACCGAAAGTTGCTTGGAGTCCTAGATGAGATCCCGGACGTCACGAGGAGCTCTGGAATGGTCCGGAGGTAAATATTCATATATAGTAAGTGGAGGTTTGATCGCCCGAAATGTTTCGGGGATCGCCGGTATTGTACCGGGACCACTGAAAGGGTTCGGGGGGTCCGTCGGGAGGGGCCAGCAGCCCCGAAAGGCCACGTGGGCCAAAAGTGGATGGGAACCAGACCCTAGATGGGCTGGTGCGCCACCCACCAAGGCCCAAGGCGCCTAGGGAAGCAAACCCTAGGGCGTGGTGCCTGCCTTGGGTGGCAAACCACCCCCTAGGGCGCCGCCCCCTCCTCCTCTTGGCCGCCGCACCACCTAGGGGAAACCCAAGGGTGTCTGGACCTCCTCCTCCCTCCTATATATAGTGGAGGGTTTGGGAGGGCTGCACAGACCTGAAACACCACCTCTCGGCGCAGCCCTACCTCTCCCTCTTCTCCTCCTCCACGGTGCGTGGCGCAAGCCCTGCAGGAGAACTACATAGCTCCACCACCACCACACTGTCGTGCTGCCGGAGCTCTCCCTCAACTTCTCCTCTCTCTTTGCTGGATCAAGGTGAAGGGTACGTCATCGGGATGCACGTGTGTTGAACGCGGAGGCGCCGTTGTTCGGCGCTTAGATCGAAATCTTCCCCGATCTGAATCACTACGAGTACTACTCCATCAACCGCGTTCATAGTAACGCTTTCGCTTAGCGATCTTCAAATGTATGAAGATGCTCTACCCCTTTCTCGTTGTTGGTTTCTCCTAGATATATCTTGGTGTGACGTAGGAATCTTTTTGAATTAGTACTACGTTCCCCAACACGGTATACATTGACTCCTCAGATTATTTGAGGTTGGACCACCCACAACTTGGCCTTTTCAAGAAATTAAGGCCCTTCATTTTAGTTGGATAGCATTGATCGGCGACATTTGGTTGAACACTACGTGCGGTCCGCTAACCAATTTACGCTTGTTGTGACAGTCAGCTTTCGACTTTCTCCAATTGAGGCACTTAACCAGTTCAACGGGAAGGGACAATCGCAGTGGTTCTCCCTTTACCCCTTAGTCGAACAAAGCGGAAACGTAATAGGTAAGCATAGGAACCGGGCAATCCATCTATAGACCAAATACACAACTCGAAATCAATGCATATAAATGCTAAATACTTGGGACATTTTGTCGAGGACTAGATGGAGTACCTCGGTGTTTGGTTGGTTTGGTGCTAACCGCAAACCGCCTTTAATATTGTCGATGCATGAAATGCATCTCGCGTTGCACTACAAGAGTTATGCTCGGGAAAAAAAATTATGAAAGAAACTTTTCATTTCCATAAAATAAAATCGTGTCAATCCGAAATTGATCTAAAATTTAGTTTGTGCTTCGGTCGTGCTTTAACATGATACATCCCATCTTCGAACTCCAATCAGGTCAGCCTTTGGCTTCAACCTCCATATCCCGAAGGCGGAGTGTTTTTCCAAGGCCTATTTAGCGAACTAAACTCGTGCGGCTTTAGAAAGAAACCAGGCTATTCGGCTATTGACCACACAGTAGTGGAGTAGTAGCAAAAGACTTTCCAACGACCAAGAAGAAAACACATTTATCATAAAATGGCTCATATAAATTTAAGAGCCCCCAATTAACTTTGGGGAAAGGAAAAAAATTAACAAACGATTTTTTGGTTTAACAAAAAAATATAATATTTGGTTGAACCGAACAAAAAGTAAAATTTCAAAAAGAGGAGAGCACGGAAATGACTTAGCTGGTTAATATGCTTGGTGCGGTCGGGGGTTGTGGCAGGACGGAGACGTAGTCCTCAGCCTGGCCGAGGTCCCAGCCCCCAAGCCCGAGGTAATCGAGCGAAGAGCTCGAGTTGAGAAGTGGAAACGCAATACGGTTGCTACGGCAAGGCGAAGCCTCGAGTCCAGCCGAGGAGATAGAGTAGTTCGGCAGCGTGATGACGAAGCCCCCACGTTAGTCGATCATGTCGCTGATGCAATTTGGTTGATGGAGACGGGATGAAGATGTTGGCATGCCGAGGTGACCGCATGATGCACGTGAAGTGAACAACATGTGCACACAATATAGTGCAAGCCAAGAGTAATAACAAATAATAATAAAATGAAAATCCTCTACTTAATTAACTTGAAGTAAATAATGAGAAAACATATAGCCTGAGGGCCGAAGTCGGCAGAGGCGGGACGACGACGTCGGCGTGCCGATGTAACGACATCATGTGGTCGAGTTCGATTATCTTGTGCTAGGTCGACGTCGACACAGGTCGGAAATCCACGAGAGGCTGCCAGACCAACGTCATACACAAATATTGATAGAATACCTCTGCAAAAATAATTCAGTACAAAACCAACATAAAATATTCTATGCACAATAATAATTTTATGTTCCAAGGGAATAGTGAGGAAAAATAAATCCTGATATTCGGCCGATGTAACTCCCCTTGGTTTGGCTTTCATGGCATTAATCTCTCGTGTGATGACAAGTGACTCCATGGAAAAGAGAATCAGCTTAATTGCTCCTCCAAGGAAATCAAGTTGTGTCGTTGCCGCACAGTGCAGGCGTCTATAGTTAGCTGATGCCTTCAACGGTGTGCTTGGAGTACCCTTTAGGGGAAGCTCAATGATCCCCAGTGCCTGAGCACAAGGAACGTACATGGCCAAGGTCGAGCCCGGTCTTCGGTCCCGAGCTCTAAGCCGAATCCAGTGTAAGGGTCGAGCCCACGTTTCTGGACGCAGTCATCGGATCCGAGCTCAAAGCCGAATCCAGGATAGGGGTGGATCCGAAAACGGGGTCGAGGAGGAGGCCCGAAGTTAATAGGACGCGACACCAATGTCGGTGTCAAATCTGTCATATCTCGTAGTAGGGGTCCTAACCTAGGCGTCTTGCAGCGATGGTAACATGGACACAAGATTTTACCCATTTGTGGACTCTCTCAAGGAGATAATACCCTACGTTCTGCTTTTGATTGTATTGATATGGGATAGTATATACTACATGTATCTACCACGAGATTGTTGTAATGAATATGAGATTCCCTATTGACTAGCGTGACCTAGGTTTATATAATGTACCAAAGACCTAGGGTTTAGAGGAATCCTTATCTTGTGCACCAAGTTTTGTGAAATCTTCCTTGTATGCATCATGAGCTGTCCGAAGGGGGGCCATTAATGAATCATTACGGGTCATCGGCCGGACCACTGGTCGGGATTCGACGTAGTGAGTACCCCTAGTCGAGGACGCCATCACCCATCTAGACCACCTTTTTCTTTCTTTATTCATTCTCTTCTCTCTTTCTCTTTCTTTCCGCCAATGATGTGCAAGTCACTAGATATATGAGGAAAAATATGAGAGGTGCGGTTACGCGTATGAAAAAGTAAGGGTTCAAAACAGATACTCCACGCCCCGTCACTGATCAGTCGTGTCCGCGGACGTTTGAGGTGCCGATTTGAGGTGTCGGATTTACAAGTTCCGGCTGTAGAGGCTTAAAAAAGCAAAACACCATGCAGCTAACCAAACATGTCCATTGTGTTTACGTTATCAACTACTGGTCCTCAACTAGCAAGTACTCCCTCCATTGTGTTTAGGTTATCAACTACTGCTCCTCAACTAGCAAGTACTCCCTCTAAGGCCTTGTTTAGTTGCAACAGATTTGAAGGGGTTTGTAATGAATTGGAGAGGATTAAATCCCCTGTAAGCCAAATTCCACTCAATCCCCTTCAATCCTTTTGTGGTGGGGATTAACCGAACAAGCCCTAAAGAGTCTATACATCTGTATCTAATTTACAGTGGAATCTCTAAAGAGTGGAAGGGTAGAGTACTAGCGAAGAATGCCGTGGAAGGTAGCGAAATGTAATTCAAGATCCCACCAAATTGAAGAGGAACACATGGGATTCAATGCTCACCCAGAAGAAGGGAAACAGAGGTGAGGTGACCCCTACTGCTCCCCCAATTTACTCACTCATTTGCTTGCTTCCTGCCACCTCAGATAAAGTAGGAGTACCTAAATTAACGAAGGCAGTGCGTCGCAGTAGTAGTACGATCGATCCATCGGGTGGCACCAGCTCATGGCATCCATTAAATTTCATCACATTAAAACCAGAAAAAAAAAAGGTAGGAGCAAATTACATCGTTGTCGAACTGAACTCTCATCGATCGATCAGGTGATACATATGTGTGGATGGTTGATGACATGCTAATGCAATGCGTTATTCTGAAACAAATTTATGACTGGGTAACCGATCATGCGACGTGCCGCCGTTGCCAACGCCGTCACCGATCAGTTATTGGCTGCAACCGCCTCCGCCTGCACCGTTGCCTCTGTGTTCATCTCCTTCATTTTCTGGCCGATCTCGTCGACGGCGGCGGGGCCGGGGGCTGGAGCGACGGCGGACCCCTTGGGCTTCTCTGCTGCCTCCTCCTTGAGCTTCTCAGCTGCCCCCTCCTCCTTCTCGTCTTTCTGGTCGGTGCTCTCCTTCTCTGTCTTCTTCTTGAGGCGTCCGGTGACGGGCACGGGCAGGGCGTCGGCGGCCTCGAACGCCTCCACGGGGAAGCTGCGGGACAGGCCGCCGAGGGCCTTGCAGTGGAGCTTGCCGGTGGGCGGGTCGTCGACGCAGATCTCGTGGAGGTTGACCCAGATGAGCATCTCCTTGGCCTTGACGCCGGAGATCTTCTTCAGGCGGCCCTTCTCGGCGATGGCGCAGACCTCGGTGGCGTAGGAGACGTGCCGGCCGGCCTTGGCGAAGTAGTGGTCCACCCGCTTCTTCTGCTTGAGCCACACGAAGCCGGTCTCCTCAACGTACCCGCACTCGATGATGTCCTTGAGTGGCAGGAGCCCGCTGGGGAGCTCCGTCTCCGCCAGCATCAGCCGCGTCTTCTCCTGCCCCGCCGCGTCGCCGGTGTAGATCTCCGCCTTGGCGCGAACGTCGTCGGGGATGAGCATCGGCATCGTCGCCGGCCGGTGTAGGGTGGTTTCCCTGAGCTCGCTCGCTCGCTCACTCACACACGCACGAGCTTTGCTTGCTTGCTTCAGCTGCGAGCTCACTTGTGTGGTTTCGAACTTTGGATGAGTGGAGAAGAAACCGTGGGGTGCGTGTTTATATAGGAGACGCAAGGGAGAACAATGATACTGTAGGACTGATTTGATATGAAATGGCAGTGTGGTTGGGAGTTGTCCATTTACTTCTTATCTATTCAAAAATATACGTATTCTACCTTGTTACGCAGTGGAGCACATGCATGGATGAAGTGTAAATAAATGCTACTCAGCTAGAGCACTAGCTGGAGTGGCCATGCCATGCCCCATGATTTTGCATCTGGATCCATTGATGCATTCAAGAGGGGGCATGCTTCACTCAATCAAGAAGCAAGTAGAGCATGAATAGTTAGTTCCTCATTTGTTTGATGTTCCTTGTTTTTAGGAAATATGTTCTTGTTGGTTAGCTTATTGCCGACTTAGCTTTAGTTTCCTAGTTTTTACTTTGTGGGAAAAGGGGAGGGATCTTATATTATTCACGTAGGTGTGAGCTACAAAAAAATTATTTCTATGTACTATTCACTATTAAAGACAATGATTTTATGTGAATCTCACACGAAAGTATTTCATCATGAAAATTTATAGAAATGCAGTATATACATCATATATTTTTTATTTTATTTGTGTGTATTTCATAAGGTATGTCTGTATGTTTTTTCAGAATTATTTATCCTAAAATTCTTATTTAAAAATAAAGAAAACCGTAAGCAAGAAATCCACGCTCAAGTCTTAGTTGCTACTACCTCCGTCGCAGTTTAGAAGACACCCACGTGTATCTAGGTCGTCAATTTAACTTATATAAAATATAATTTTTAATATAAAATTATATCATTAAAAAATAGAACATCTAAAGTTTTTAATGATATATTTTTTATAATATATAATTATCATTAAGTTGGTCAAATTGATGACCTAGATACACGTGCCGGACTTATAAGCTGAGATGGAGGGAGTAGATATTTTCATTAATAGGATTCACCCACAAAAATATTTAGATCCACAATAGTGAAAAATACATTCGTTATAGATGCATGTATTTGTCTTTTGAAATAGCACTCAAATAGACACAATACTTCATGAAAATACACACCAAACTGTCAGAGTGTATACAGACTTATGTAAAAAAATCAAAAAAAATTAAACTATAAAATGTGCTTCGATATTATTTATTTTTTGAAAGGGGCCCATCAGGATTGAGTTCATTTTGCAATATATATTCTGGTTGTCTATCGCTAAGTTATATCATGAAACTTCTGTATACCTAAGTTACCTTTTTCTTGGCCTTACATCTTCATCTGATGTACTTTTTCATTTTATTACCCTTCACACGAGCAAATTATTGGTTAATATCTTGCATACACTTCTATATTCCAACTTGAGATAGTTGTCCACGCTTTGTGCTTCTCCTTCATCCTAAACAGGGAACAGAAAAAACATGATAATAAGAAACAACCACTTAAATATATAAATATGAAACTGTAAGTATGTTTGAAAGAAGATAGAACATCCAAGATATATTTCAAGGTCAAAAAATGAAATTTAAAGGTAAAATGATAAAATGACACACTTTACCACAAACTTAAATAAACTGTAACCGCAATGCAGAATTTGCATAGGTGTACCTTGAAAGCACAACTTCTTCCTAGGTGGTTTTTGTAATTAATAATAACATATATTTTATTGGACTAAGGAATCTATCAAGTATATTTCAAAAAAAGTTCAATGAATGGATTGGCTAGGTTTGTGACACAAATCCCTAGATGCATGGAACATATATTGGCAAAAGCTTCAGGACTTTACATTTTATATTTATGCGACAAATCATATTTGAGTTCATAGGAAAGTCAATACTATTAAAAGGGGATGAGGTATCTATGATTATCTGGTTGCTCAAAGTGCTTAAAGATTAGCCACCAAGAGCCTCAACGTTTCTCCCAAAATATATTATGTCCAAACCCTAAAGTCAAATTCGGTGCCACCAGCTTTCCGCAAACGGACGCACCAAGTTTTCCTTGGACAGAACCCAAAGCAAAACCCTAGCAAGTCGGTGCAACTAAGATTCGCTTCGGTACAGCCGAAAGCAGTAACCAACTTGATGTTGCTCATTTGCATAAAATCGGAATTTCCGAGTTTTGCAAATCGGTCTCACCGAGTCCTCAAACTATCTAAGCCAACCGAATCGGTCTCAACGAGAACCCAAAAGTTAGATCATTTTTGCACTAGTCGGTACAATCGTGTTTTTACTCCGGCTCCACCGAGTTGGGCAATAATGTTGTAACGGTTGGGTTTTTAAGATGGTTGTATATATCCCTCCACCTCCCCGTCATTCGGACAGAGAGCACTCAGAACAAGAAAACACTTTCACCATCCATTTTTCGAGAGAGAACCACCTGCTCATGTGTTGAGATCAAGATCTTCCATTTGAACCATATGAATCTTGATTTCTAGCCTCCCCAAGTTGCTTTCCATCCAATCAATCTCTTCTACCAAGCCAAATTCTATGGGAGAGTGATTGGGTGTTGAGGGGACTATCTTTTGAAGCACTAGAGTAAGGAGTTCGTCATGCATACCACATCTATTACCTTTTGGACAGTGGTGTCTCCTAGATTGGTTAGGTGCCGCTTGGGAGCCTCCAAATCGTGTGGACTTGAACCAACAAGTTTGTAAGGGCAAGGAGATTGCCTATTTCATGACACTAGTGGAAAACGGGCCTTTGGCCGGGACCCTTTAGTCCCGGCCTGCCTCTGGGCCGGGACTAAAGGCCCGGCCACATCGCCCCAATTCTCAATGCCTCCCTCGAGGCTTTAGTCCCGGCCCGTAAGGAGCCTTTAGTCCCGGTTCGTGTCCCAAACCGGGACTAAAGGGCTACGCGGTGGGCAGTGGTGGTGGCAACCGTTCGTATCCCCCTTTAGTCCCGGTTGGTGGCTCAACCCGGGACTAAAGGCCTAACACGTGGCCTGCCGTAGTGGTGGCAACCGTTGGTATACCTCTTTAGTCCCGGTTGGTGGCTCAACCCGGGACTAAAGGCCCAAACGGTTTGCATCCCGCGTCGTTTCGGGCGATGAAAAGCACGAACCGGAGCAGAGTCGCCATTTCTCTGTTTCTTCTTCTCTCTCGCTCTCCCTCTCTGTTCTTCTCCTCTCTTCTTCCCTTCTCTTCTTCCACCATGCCAATTCGCTTTCCAAAGGTGCTCGCACATGGCAAGACGATGCTCGATGTCGTGTACACGAACGAGAGCAGGGAGGTGCCGTTTTTTCTTGAACAGATGAAGGAAAAATGGCTTGACGCCGCAATGGATCATGAGAAGTTCTTGGGGCTTGATCTGGAGTACACGGCCGATCAACGCGGTGTTGCCGTCATCCAACTATGCTTCGCACGCCATGTCTTGATCTTCCAATGGGCGAGGTAAGTTTTGAGGCTTTCTTTGATCCAAGATAATGACATTGTAAGTTTATTTGTTTCAATCATAGTTGGTTCCCTTCAAATAGTTGTAGTGAAACAATTTTGATTAGTTGAAGGGGAACACAATCTAATTGGAATAGTGTTCCATAATCTGAAAAATCGTATTAGAATCAACTAGTGTTTAATATGTTCCATTGGAATCATAGTTGGTTCCCTTCAAATAGTTGTAGTGAAACAATTTTGATTAGTTGAAGGGGAACACAATCTGATTGAAATAGTGTTCCATAATGTGAAAAATCGTATTAGAATCAACTAGTGTTTAATATGTTCCATTGGAATCATAGTTGGTTCGCTTCAAATAGTTGTAGTGAAGCAATTTTGATTAGTTGAAGGGAACACAATCTGATTGGAATAGTGTTCCACAATCTGAAAAATCTGATTTGTTCAATATGTTCCATTGAAATCATAGTTGTAGTGATACAATTTTATGCGGTGTTCTTTGATCGAAGGTTATGAAAATTGCATATAGCTAGTGATCTCTCTAGGTTCCATTGGATAGCAATATGATATGGCATAGTCATGAAAATTGCATATAGCTAGTGATCTCTCTAGGTTCCATTGGATAGCTATAGTGATCTCTCTAGGTTCCATTGCATATGTTCTATTTGAATCCTAAAGATAATTTTCCCTTTAGTTGTAGTGAAACATGTTTCCTTATTGCAGCAGTATGTAACATTTGTTCCATTTTAATTTGTTTCTGTTGTAGTAGTGACAAGCATTGTCCAGAACTCATGGACTTCCTTCGCAGCGGCATCACTTTTGCTACCGTTGACATAAGGAACGACAAGCTGAAGATGAGGTACAACTTCGGTATTGAGATACCAACCGGTTGCCTCATTGATCTCCAAACGGTATTCAGGCTTCGACATGTCAGGACTTCGATGCCTCATATGGCAGTTGCCTTAATCGACGAGGAATATGGTGATATGAACACCAGTTTCCTAAAGTCTCAGCACAAACTTTGGGAGAAGGCCCCACTTGATCCTATCAACATTGAGTATGCAGCAAAAGATGCATACGTTTCATACGAGTTGTACCGCAAGATTCGAGTCGTCAACTATGGCCAGCGTCACCTCGAGGAAGGTGGACATTCTGATTCAGACGATTCAGACGAGTAGTGTTCTCAACGTCGAACACTTGTATATATATCTATGGTAGCTATTATTATGTACTGTTTGGACTAGTATCATGTACTACTTGGACCAATTTATATACGTCTAGTTTCTGTTTGTGCAATTTTAGTTTCCAAATTTGAATGGTTTAGCCCTTTCTAACTTCATTTTCTACTTTTGAATGGTTTAGCCCTTTCTAACTTCATGGTATCATGCATTTCGACCACATATATATACAAAAAGTCTTCAGTTCAAATAAGTTCAAAAAAAAAAGTAAATGCACGAAGAATACCAAATGAAGTCAGAAATTGTTGAAATTTTGTGATGTGCCTTTGAATGGTGCATTTTGAACACACAAAAAGTATGGAGTTCAAATAAGTTCAAAAAAATGAAATCCCTTTCTAAGAGATGAGTTCTCGTTCAAAACGCAGATACTTCGAGAGAGATTGTCTGTTTTGTACACGAAGTGCATCCAGTTTTTGTCGTAGCCCTCTCAACTTTTTAACACATGGTATGTGGGTGAAATGATGATAACATGCCAACTTTCAACATTTTCAGAGTTCATTTGTAGTGCTTTTCAATTTCAGGGTCAACTAGCTCAAAAAAAATAAGTAAATGCACGAAGAATACCAAATGAAGTTAGAAATTGTTGAAATTTTGTGATGTGCCTTTGAATGGTGCATTTTGAACACACAAAAAGTATGGAGTTCAAATAAGTTCAAAAAAATGAAATCCCTTTTAAGAGATGAGTTCTCGTTCGAAACGCTGATACTTCGAGAGAGATTGTCCGTTTTGTACACGAAGTGCATCCAGTTTTTGTCGTAGCCCTCTCAATTTTTTAACACATGCTATGTGGGTGAAATGATGATAGAATGCCAACGTTCAACATTTTCAGAGTTCATTTGTAGTGCTTTTCAATTTCAGGGTCAACTAGCTCAAAAAAAATAAGTTAATGCACAAAGAATACCAAATGAAGTCAGAAATTGCTGAAATTTTGTGATGGGCCTTTGAATGGTGCATTTTGAACACACAAAAAGTATGGAGTTCAAATAAGTTCAAAAAAATGAAATCCCTTTGTAAGAGATGAGTTCTCGTTCAAAACGCTGATACTTCGAGAGAGATTGTCCGTTTTGTACACGAAGTGCATCCAGTTTTTGTCGTAGCCCTCTCAACTTTTTAACACATGCTATGTGGGTGAAATGATGATAGCATGCCAACTTTCAACATTTTCAGAGTTCATTTGTAGTGCTTTTCAATTTCAGGGTCAACTAGCTCAGAAAAAATAAGTAAATGCACGAAGAATACCAAATAAAGTCAGAAATTGTTGAAATTTTGTGATGTGCCTTTGAATGGTGCATTTTGAGCACACAAAAAGTATAGAGTTCAAATAAGTTCAAAAAAATGAAATCCCTTTGTAAGAGATGAGTTCTCGTTCGAAACGCTGATACTTCGAGAGAGATTGTCCGTTTTGTACACGAAGTGCATCCAGTTTTTGTCGTAGCCCTCTCAACTTTTTAACACATGCTATGTGGGTGAAATGATGATAGCATGCCAAGTTTCAACATTTTCAGAGTTCATTTGTAGTGCTTTTCAATTTCAGGGTCAACTAGCTCAAAAAAAAAAGTTAATGCACGAAGAATACCAAATGAAGTTAGAAATTGCTGAAATTTTGTGATGTGCCTTTGAATGGTGCATTTTGAACACACAAAAAGTATGGAGTTCAAATAAGTTCAAAAAATGAAATCCCTTTGTAAGAGATGAGTTCTCGTTCGAAACCCTCATACTTCGAGAGAGATTGTCCGTTTTGTACACGAAGTGCATCCAGTTTTTGTTGTAGCCCTCTCAACTTTTTAACACATGCTATGTGGGTGAAATGATGATAGCATGCCAACTTTCAACATTTTCGGAGTTCATTTGTAGTGCTTTTCAATTTCAGGGTCAACTAGCTCAAAAAAAATGTGTAAATGCACGAAGAATACCAAATGAAGTCAGAAATTGTTGAAATTTTGTGATGTGCTTTTGAATGGTGCATTTTGAACACACAAAAAGTATGGAGTTCAAATAAGTTCAAAAGATGAAATCCCTTTGTAAGAGATGAGTTCTCGTTCGAAACGCTGATACTTCGAGAGAGATTGTCTGTTTTGTACACGAAGTGCATCCAGTTTTTGTCGTAGCCCTCTCAACTTTTTAACACATGCTATGTGGGTGAAATGATGATAGCATGCCAACTTTCAACATTTTGAGAGTTCATTTGTAGTGCTTTTCAATTTCAGGGTCAACTAGCTCAAAAAAAATTAAGTTAATAGTTTGGATAGTCAAAATAATTACTTTTGAAAATAGAAAATAGTTTTGCATTATTTATTCAATTTCAAGCACTTTTCATTATCATAGTTTTGTCAAATTCTCAAATATGCAAAAAGAATTTTTAATAAACATAGTTTTTAATTGAAAATAACAAAATAGTTAATAGTTTGGATAGTCATAATAATTACTTTTGAAAATAGAAAATAGTTTTGCATTACTTATTCAATTTCAAACACTTTTCATTATCATAGTTTTGTCAAATTCTCAAATATGCAAAAATAATTTTTAATAAACATAGTTTTTAATTGAAAATAACAAAATAGATAATAGTTTGGATAGTCAAAATTATTCATTATGAAAATAGAAAATAGTTTTGCATTATTTATTCAATTTCAAACACTTTTCATTATCATAATTTTGTCAAATTCTCAAATATGCAAAAAGAATTTTTAATAAACATAGTTTTTAATTGAAAATAACAAAATAGATAATAGTTTGGATAGTCAAAATAATTAATTATGAAAATAGAAAAAAATTGAAACTATATTCGAAATCATAGAGAAAATTCAATCTAAATTTTTCTCTAGTGAATTTAGATTGAATTTTCTCTATAATTTCGAATATAGTTTCAATTTTCAGTGAGTTTAGGCCCGTAAGCCTGCTTTAGAGAGGAGCTCGATGGAGAAGCTGCGACGGGGCTTATAAACAAGTGTTAGTCCCCCTCGCTGGGCGAGGTGGGACTAAACTTATCGTGCAGCCGAGGAGGGGCTTTAGTCCCGGTGCATGGCTCCAACCGGGACTAAAGACCCCCCTTTAGTCACGGTTGGAGCTCCGCACCGGGAGTAGAGACCCCCTTTTCGGCAGGCGAGGAGGAGGGAAACGAGGGGCTTTAGTCCCGGGCCGTGGATCCACCCGGGACTAAAGGGGGTCTTTAGTCCCGGTTCGAGCCACACACCGGGACTATAGATCCTACTATATATACGGCGCGGACGAAAATCCAAATCCAAACGCCATTTCGTTCTCTTCTACCTCTCGCTCGCCTCTCCTGCCCGGCGCGGCAACGGACGAACTCCACGACGCCGCCAGGCTGCCCGCCGTCGCCGTCGCCCTGCCATCCTCCTCGCCGGCGCCGGACCTCCTCGCGCGCCCTTGTCCCCGTCGTCGATGCCCTGCCGTCCTGCTCGCCGGCGCCCTCCCACTCCGGTAAGCCCCCCACCCCCTCCTCCCCATGCCGAACACGTACGAAGGACGAGCCGCCGGCGCCCGCCGGCGGGGACGCCACCGCCGCCGTCGTGCCGGTGAGGAGGAGAAGAAAAGAAGAAAAAGGAGAAGAAAAGAAGAAAAAGGAGAAGAAAAGAAGAAAAATGAGAAGAAAGGAAGAAAAGGGAGAAGAAAGGAAGAAAAAGGGAAGAAAAGAAGAAATTTTTGTTTGTCATTTAATTCCTATTGTTATTAGGTTTGTGCCAGATTATTAGGGTTAGTAATATTTAGAATTAGGAAAAAGGAAAATAAGAAGAGGAGGAGGAGAAAAGAAGAAAAAGGAGAATAAGAAGAGGAGGAGAGGAGAAGAAGAGGAAAAATAGAAGAAGAGGAGAAGTAGAAGAAGAGAAAAAATTAGAAGAGGAGGAGAGGAGAAGTAGAAGAAGAGAAGAGGAGAAGTAGTAGAAGAAGAGGAGAAGTAGAAGTAGAAGAAGAAGTAGAAGAAGAGTAGAAATAGAAGAAGAGGAAAAATTAGTTTAGGGTTACAAGAAGAAGAAATATTGTATAGTGTATATGCTTAAGTGTTAATAGTGTTTCTTAGATTATTGCTTAATTTTTCTATTGTATATGCTTAAGTGTTAATAGTTTAATTTTTCTATTGTATATGCTTAAGTGTTAATAGTTTATTTTTAGCAAGAAAATTAATAGAACTAGTTTATTTTTTTAGTTCATTTTACGATGCCTATCCCGCATCCTCGTCGTCGACTCGGCGGAGGACACCTGCTTGATCAGAGGGGCTCTGTCCGGGACTGGGCTCCGCCCGGCTGGTATTGGGAGGTGCTACCTTCCGGGGGACGTAGGTTGGTGAGGAGCCAGCCCGTCGTTGACCCGATCCTTGTTTGGTGGCGGTCGCGTGGGCCAGTGAGGGTGCCGAGGCTTCCGGACACCGCGGAGGTGGTACGACACCGTGTCAGCGAGGAGGATGAGCATGCCCGTCGCTACATGGTTGCGTTGGAGGGCAGTTTGAGCATACCTGGCAGGTTCTTCGGGGATCTCACTGGAGCTATGAACCTGTGATGGTTCCTTCTCTTTGGGTGTCCACCGCCCGCGCTGATACCCGTCGGGCGCTACGGTTCTAGATGTATCAGTGATGCTATATGTATGATAGTATTCGAGGAGTATTAGTGATAATATTCGACGATGTACGGACAAAAGAGATGATGTATTTGCTTATAATTGAATGCATGCTAATTTGAATACTACTTTATTTTACGATTTGGTTTTGCTCATTGAATGCTCAAATTGGAAAAGTACTCCTACTTTGAATACTATGCAGAAATCTAGGAGTCTCGGGTGGAGCCACGACCCGGGACTAAAGTTGTTTTGGAACGGAGTTCCTGATAGAATAATTCTTTTTTGGTACAAAGGTTAAGAGAATCCGTTTTTTGCGGAACTATGGATCCACATATCAGGAACCTCGAAGAGGAAGAACTTCTCAAAGATATAATCAAAGACGGCCCCGGCGTTGAACCAGCTGAATCTCCGTCGTCATATCTAAACCACGACGTTGGAATGGAGGTCGAGCGACACGAAGAGCCGATGGGGCAGGAGATAGGTCCAATGACGGAGAAGGTGATAGCTCCACTGATGGAGAAGCCGGTGAAGAAATAATAAAGTCCGGCGAGGTATACATATGAAGTTCGACAATCACTTGTAATATGTGAAAAATATTGGAGATAGCTCTATATTGTATACATATACATTCATTTGACGAATGTTTCTCCCTCTTAGGCCTCCACATCGAGCAAAACTACGAAACGAGGCCCGACTAGAAAGTTGGATGCACGGACACATTACACCTTTGAGGTGATATTGCCTATGGGCGAACCCAAGCTTCCTAAGAATGCTGCTGACACATTCAAGAAGCAATGCGGAGTTCTTGTTAGGGATCACGTCCCGATCAGCGTTCGGGAGTGGAACAAACGCAAAGGGGCAGCCGATAGTGACTATGTCGCCGAAAGGTACAAAGATAATCTTTGGAATGATCTCATGTCACATTTCAACCTGCCAGAATGTGAGAATGAATACGCCGCAGACAAACTGAGGGCCAAAGTCAAGCAGTGGACTCTGAAGAAGATGGCCGAACTGTTCCGTAGCTG
Source organism: Hordeum vulgare subsp. vulgare (assembly GCF_904849725.1). Lineage (NCBI taxonomy): Eukaryota > Viridiplantae > Streptophyta > Magnoliopsida > Poales > Poaceae > Hordeum > Hordeum vulgare. Next base: position 101,639,491 of record NC_058522.1, on the reverse strand, counting down.
GAAGAAGAATCTATGGAAAAAACTATCTGAAGACAAAGAAAGTGCCAGTATTCGAGGGGTATCTAGCCAAGCAGGCGAATCACTGGAAGGCATTTCAAGAGTACAAGGATTCATAAGATGCCCAGGCATTATTAGAAAAGAACAAGATAAATGCCGACAAGAAGAAATATCACCACAAGCTCGGGCCAGGGGGCTATGAGACTGCCATCCGAAAGTGGGATAAGAAAGAGCAAGATCTGCTAAATAAAGGCATCGTACCTGAACCACTCCGTGTTGAGTGGGAATTGAGAGCAAGAAATTGGTTCCTTGCGCATGGTGGGTGGTACGACGAAAAAAGAGGGGACCTCATCTGCAATGACGGTCTTAGGATACCCAGGGAGAATTGGAAAAGGATAGTGAAAGAAATTAAGGAGGGAAAAAGAAAGTTCACTGCAGATAGAGATAAAGATTTGCTCACACTCGTCCTCGGCAATGACGAACATGGAGGATGAACGGGAGGCTTCGGCCCTTCTTACCCGTGGTGGCTTGGGTTTGCCAGAGACCAAGACACTTACAGAAGCCGAGAGAGAGCAAAGAAGCGGCAGTAGGATGAGGAGAATGACAAGTTCAACCAGTTGCTTGCCAGGATTAACGAGCAACAGAAGCAGATTGATGATCTTAGAGGAGTACCGCGCCAGGAAGATCCTGCACTTGATATTACCGGCGCCCCATCTAAGTGGAAAAGCAGCGTGGCTGAATCTGAGGCCCCGCCCGACGATGCACGAAGAATGATAGAGGGCGGTCCCGGCTACCCCGTGGATGGAATCAAGGAGTCAACATCATGTGAACTCCATCAGAAATTCAAGAACATATCCATGAAGGTGGCGTCGGATAAGCTTTACCTTCTAGCCCTGATGCACGCTGGCATGGCCGTGAGATTCCAGCTGGCTTTGCTAAAGTCGGGGTGGATAAAATCATGACGGGGTTTCATGATATGGAGCTCGACATAGCTGGACCCGAAGATGAGAGGACACTCGAAGAAGTACTGGGTGGAGTCATCCTATGGGACAAGAACTACATCAAGCTTCCAGGCTCGGCCCCGAGGACAACACCGCCTCCGAGTCGTCGCAGGTCACCTACACCTCCATTACCTCCAAGCCCTCCACATGACGTCGGCCAGCACAACACGAGTCCATCTCGATCACCGCCGCCGGACTTGGGTCGTCCGCCTCCGCCGCCGCCCCGCACAGGATACTAAGCGGAAGCGTGCCACCAAGAACGCTCCGCCGACGATTCCTAAGCGACGGAGCCCCCCAAAGCGCAAATGGTCGCCCCTCCCGAAGGTACCTCATGCTAATCTTCCTATCAGACATTATGATCGTACCCCCGAGGAAAACGCCAGGATAGCAAAGGAACATCATGATGCGCAGATGAAAAAGAAGGAACCCGAGCCCCGCCCGGAATACACCGAGAAGCAAATAGCATGGGCAAAAGACTTCATAACCCTTCCATCACAGTATGACTTACACTATAAGCCTGATGACTATACATGCACATTGCAGAAGGAATTGAAAAAGAGCAGATCACGTGCAAGTGCAAGTGGGAGCAAATCAAGTTCAACTACAAGCAATAAAAAATCAGACGTTCCTCAGCTTGGACAATAGGCCAAACAGTCGATCCCACCCCTCAAGGTGTTAACCGAGAATGTTCCCCCTCCGGTGCAGGGGCAAGCTTTTGAAAGAGCAAAGGAGTTGGCGGCTGAATGTGGTATCTCGGTTAAAGATTTGCTGGCTTCCCAAGACGACAAGATACCCAAGGCTGTGGTAGCCCCTAAGCCACAGTTTGTCATGGGAGAGCCTTTGGTCAGCAAAGATGATCTCCCAACAAATATGCGTTACTTGCATCAATGGTACTTAAGTGAATCAATGAATGAGAGAACGATGATCGTGCTGAGTGTCCCACGGGAGTACTACGGCCGCTCCGAAGAAATCCATATCGACTTTGATGAACTCTTCCAGATGTACAATGGCGACGCCCTCGACAAATCGCTTATGAGTTGCTATTGTGTGTAAGTTTTTCAATTCGTTGTCTACATATAACTTGTTTAGTTATTTCAATTCATTGTCTATATATAACTTGTACTCTATTATGCAGAATGAAGATTCTGGATTGTAAAAGTAAGACCATCCTAAATATTGGGTTTATTGACCCAGATAAAATACATATAGCGACGCTAACTAATAAACCCAAGGAGACGGAGGAAAACCTTCTAAGGTTTCTAATAGATCAAAATTTCTGTGACCACATACTGTTTCCATACAACTTCAGGTGAGGGTCTTTACTCTGTTGTGTCCTTCACTTATAAGTGTAATTGATAAGTTACTGACACATATATATATATACATGTGCAGCTTCCATTGGATTATGTTGGACATTCAAATTGATAAGGGAAGAGTTGATGCCTTCGACCCATTATCGAGACCCTTGGAACAGTTCCAAAGCATGCAGGACATGCTCCAAGGGTAATTTTTATCATTCTTGCGCTCTATGGGTCTCTTTCGATGATTTTCTGATATATCAATTAATGAAAAACTTAGCAAATCATTATCCTTGTCGGGCAGGGTTTGGAAGCGGTTCAAGTGCGTGACTCCCGGTAACTTTCCTGAGAAGCTGACCTTTAGAGCGGCTCAGGTAAGTAGTAGTATGATATACTTCTATTAATTTTCAATACATTTATGATGCTAGATTATTATTTTGATTATATATATTCTATTCTCGTAAAGTGCGACCAGCTGTCACGGGGAACGCATCTATGCGGATACTATGTTTGCGAGACCATTCGCACGTTTACCTCTGAGCTCAAGGATCACAGATTCGACGTAAGCAATGAACATTCACACCTCTATTTTGACCCGTCATTCTTTGTTATCATGATTGATATTTATATTCATCTCCTCTTCTTATATAGCACACGGCCATGAGGACGAAGGTCCTACCAGAGCAACGCGCGATTGCTGTTGCAGAGGAGCTTGCGGGATTTCTGAGGACGGAAGCTATAGATGACAAAGGACGATTTAGTGTAACTAGGGGCCATTACTGATGTTCGTCCATGTAATCGAATAGACGGGCTCTAGTCCCGATAATTCAGATCTCCATATAATTGTATATATATATGCTCGCTTGTAAGATAAGTTAATCTTATATATATATGCATAATTATTTATATTTAAATTATATGAAAACTAATTCCCGAACACCAAACGAGGCATCACGTTAATCTCCCGATCACCTAAACCCTAAAACCCTAAAACCCAAAAATAATTTCATTCAAAAAAAAACCCAAAAACCAGCAAAATCTGAAAATCTTTAGTCCCGGTCCGTGTAACGAACCGGGACTAAAGGGCCTGCCCCTGGGGCGCTACGAGGCGCCCACGTGGAGCACCTTTAGTCCCGGATTGTAACAGGGCCGGGACTAAAGGTTAGGCCTTTAGTCCCGCCCCTTTAGTCCCGGTTAGTGAACCGGGACTAAAGCCCCTTACGGGCCTGGGCTAAAGGCCCCGTCCCCACTAGTGTGAAGATCTACCCCGAATGAGGGTAGTCCTTTATGGATGTAAGCCGTGATGGAATAGACAAGGTTGCTTCTCTATGGACCCTTCATGGATGGAGCCCTTCATGGAACCGTGCAAACCTTATCCTCTATGCGTTGAAGTCTCCCTCAATGTGGACGTATGATAGCACCATCTATCGGAACCACGCCAAAAATCACTGTGTCTTCATTGTGTTTGACCCTCCTATCCCTTCCCTCTACTTACACTTGCATGTGTTTACTTTCCGCTGCTATACTCGTAGACTTGCATGTGTAGAGTGTGTTAGACTTGGTAAAATTGTTAAAACTTGCCAACCGATAAAATTGAAAAATTGTAAGTTTTTAATTGGTCAAGTAGTCTAATCACCGCCCCCCCCTCTATACATACTTCGAATCCTACATAATGCTAAACTTGCAATTTGTCGATACGTGCAATAACAACAACAACTCAAACATTGTGTAACTCTAAAAAATAGCAAGAGTTGCAAAAAGAATTATTTGCTTCAGAATTCGCAAAACCCCATGCGGAGTGGCTACACCCTAAAAATGCTCTTAATTTCGTTTGCCAATGTAATTGGTTATTTGTCTTTCATTTCAAAATTAGCTTCAAACTCGGTTTCACTATTTTTCTTTTATTTCAAAATTATCTTCAACCTCCTTTTCATTGTTAGATGTAGCTAAACAGTGTTAATAATCTTGCAAGCTCCAACATCTGCTAGCAATATGGTATACATCAACGCATCATCATTATGTTTGTAAAATTACCTATACATCACAGTAACAATTAGACTTCATTGTATCCTCTTGGCATTATATTCGGTTGTGCACGCCATTTGAAAAGTGGAATTTCAGGCGAGTCTCGCCGGTATTTATATTTGTATCACTCTTCATAACCCTGTTATTTTGAAAATAGACTCCTCTTTTGTTGTTTATTTTGTGCACAAGAAACCTGCAGTGGTCATCTCTCGTTGATATGAAGAAGGAAGCTTTAGCCATCACAAATCTACTTCCAAATTTTAAGTTGGCGAAGATCAATACGTAGGCTAATATGGTGGCCCACGAGATAGTTTAGTTTAACTTTGATAATAGGTCTAATGGCTTGCTTTGTAGTAGTTTTTCATCGTACGTGGTGAATGCTATTAGAAACGATTATACTAAACACTTTTATTTAATTAATGTATGAGGGTGTTTAAAAAAATTATAATATATTATAATGAAGTATTTATTCTAGATATTTTAGAAACTAAAAAGTGAGTCTTAAAATTTTGAAGTTGCCCCATACAATAACGATGTGTTTGATAGTCTCCATACAACCCAGCAAGGCACGCACGGTGCAATTTTGGCACGTTTGATTGCCTCTCTCGCACCAAAATCTCACCCTACACTATGTTTAAAGCACCTCGAGGCGTGACTGAGGAGAAATGCTCTAATCAACCGTTTTTTCATAATTAAGCCTAAGCGATGCAACTCGAGGCACGTGGACGAAAAGGTTAGACACGAGGATCCATGATCGAGATGCATCATTGTCTCTCAAAGCGCCACCATAACTACACTCACCGCTCTGTCTCCCCTTTATCCACTCTCATACTAGAGGTGGTGAACACAAGATCTGGTCGGCTAGCCGCAAAGTGAAGAACTAGACGACAAGCACCGACGCTAATTGTGGGCCTCACCACCTCACCAAGAAGCGCTTAACAGTGGTGGTAAGCCTTTTGTCCTTGCTCTCAATTTGTTGGTCACATTCGGTACTCGCAGTAGGGATCCAACCTACCTATTAGGGATTCGAATGGGATTGACCGCTATCTTGATTTAGGCATATCCGATGGATTTTAGGGGTTCAAATGAGATAGAGTACAAGGGTTAGGAGTAAATAAAGCTTGCAAGCACGAGATCCTAGCCTCGCGGAGCCTGGAGGCGCTTGGAGCGGAGGAAGCCCTCGGGCTTGTAGTCATCCACCTCCATTGGCCTTGTACATTGACGTTGCTCCGACACCATGAACACCAACTCCACCGCATATTCATCGTCCTCAAGTTCGGCCACTTCATTCACTATCACCTCCTCCTCATTGACCTCTAAAATGATGATGGTCGGAGGCACCACAACGGACGGTTGGTTGGGAGGAGCCCCGACAAGCCTGTACTTGGCCCATTTGGCTCTCTGACCAAGATAGGCGGCAATGTAGCTTGATACATCACCCAACATAATATGTCCATTGACATAGACCCTTTTAATGGTCCAGGTATCACCGTCTTCAACTCTTCCTTCTTCGCATTCAATAGAACATCTTTTACCACTTTATGCATATTTTCCATGTTGTTGAACTGAGAGCACACCTCCATGGTCTTCGCGAACTTGGTGCGGTCAATGCGCAAGTACCCAAGGAAGAATACCCTCCATCCAATGATGTTTGGGAAGGGGTATGAGATGGGGTTCATGGCTATGGAGAGGTGGTGAGACAGATAGACATCGTTATAGAAGATGAGATGGTAGAAGACATAGATGACTGGAAGAGGTAATCAAGTGAGGTGGTGGATAAATAGTGGCTTTGAACTAGGTGGGTGGGACGAATGCATGATGGTCAACAATGATTGTAATTGTGGTTAATGGACTTCTGCATTCCACACTGATCTTGTTGTATTGCATTTGTTCCTTCATAATGCATATCGACAAGGCTGCTTCGGAGAACTCCAAGAGCAAGATGGTGGTTGCGGTCAACAAGTATGGCAAGGTGGTGGGGGAGCTCTCTAGTGCCCCCAAGCGTCCAAAGAACTTAGGGCATTTCCATGAGGAGGTCAGGCCAACCCACCTGAAAGGTCATCCTTACTCTGAAAACTGGAGTGCGTGTCGATGTCATTGTAGTTCACGAAGCACTTCGTCGTTGTCCTAGAGGAATTCAAGATGAAGACGAACAACTACCGTGCCTGGTGGGTGATGTTTCGGGTGATCAGTGGTAGACTCAACCTTGATTAGGATTGGGCCCCCTTCACGATTGTTCACCGGGTCAAGATGGGGTACCTCATCACCTTCAAGATGCTGACTCCTGACACCCTCAAGGTAATCGTCTTGAATGACAAGGGCATCGAGGTGGTGACGAAGCGCAAGTAACACGATGATACGCCCATTTTGCATCATGTTTTTATATCGACATTTATTGGATTCTGGGCTGTTAATACACATTATGGTACAGTACTTATGCCTTTTCTCTCTTATTTTACAAGGTTTACATGAAGAAGGAGAATGCCGGCAGCTGGAATTCTGGACCAGAAAAGGAGCAAATCTGAGAGACCTATTCTGCACAACTCCAAAATCCCTGAAAACTTATGGATAATTATTTTGGAATATATAAAAAATATTGGGCGAATGAAATACATCAGGGGACCCACCAGGTGACCACAAGCCAGGGGCGCGACCTACCCCCCTGGGTGTGCCCTGTAGGATTGTGGGCCCCCTGGCCGGCCTCTGGTGCTCATCTTCTGCTATACGAAGGGTTTTCACCTGAACAATCATATCAGAACTTTCGGGACGAAGCGCAGCCGTCTCGAGGCGGAACTTTGGCAGAACCAATCTAGAGCTCCGTCAAAGCTATTCTGTCGGGGAAACTTCCCTCCCGGAGAGGGAAATCAAAGCCATCGTCATCACCAACGATCCTATCATCGATGGGGGTCAATCCCCATCAACATCTTCATCAGCACCATCTCCTCTCCAAACCCAAGTTCATCTCTTGTATATGATCTGTGTCTCAAAACCTCAGATTGGTACGTGTGGGTTGCTAGTAGTGTTGATTACTCCTTGTAGTTGATGCTAGTTGGTTTACTTGGTGGAAGATCATATGTTCATATCCTTGATGATTATTAATAATCCTATGATTATGAACATGAATATGCTTTGTGAGTAATTACGTTTGGTCCTGGGGACATGGGATAAGTCTTGCTATAAGTAATCATGCGAATTTGCTATTCGTTCGATATTTTGATGAGATGTATGTTGTCTGTCCTCTAGTGGTGTCATGTGAACGTCGACTACATGACGCTTCACCATTATTTGGGCCTAGGGGTAGGCATTGGGAAGTAATAAGTAGATGATGGGTTGCTAGTGTGACAGAAGCTTAAACCCTAGTTTATGCGTTGCTTCGTGAGGGGCTGATTTGGATCCATATGTTTCATGCTATGGTTAGATTTATCTTAATTCTTCTTTCGTAGTTGTGGATGCTTGCGAGAGAGGTTAATCATAAGTGGGAGGTTTGTCCAAGTAAGGGCAGCAGCCAAGCACCGGTCCACCCACATATCAAATTATCAAAGTAACGAACGCGAATCATATGAGAATGATGAAAACTAGCTTGACAGAAATTTCCATGTGTCCTCGGGAGCGCTTTGCTTTATATAAGAGTTTGTCCAGGCTTGTCTTTTGCTACAAAAAGGATTGGGACACCTTGCTGCACCTTTGTTACAATTGTTGTTTGCTACCCATTACAAATTACCTTATCATAAAACTATCTATTACCGATAATTTCAGTCTTGCAAAGAATACCTTACTGAAAACCGCTTGTCATTTCCTTCTGCTCCTCGTTGGGTTCGGCACTCTTACTTATCTAAAGGACTACGATAGATACCCTATACTTGTGGGTCATCAAGACTATTTTCTAGCACCATTGCCAGGGAGTGAAGCGCCTTTGGTGAGTGGAACTTGGTAATGTAAAATTTATATATTGTGCTAAATTTACTGTCACTTGTGATGGAAATATGCCCTAGAGGCAATAATGAATTGGTTATTATTATATTACATTGTTCATGGTAATCGTTTATTATCCATGCTAGAATTGTATTGATTGGAAACTTAAAGGGAAACACTTTATATCTGTAGTCTGATACAAGCCAATAGAGAGACCTGTCGACTGCCATTGATTCCCTTTAAATCCCATGGTCCCAATTTTGCTTGATATGAAAAAAAATCCCGTCGACGAGGAGCTAACCACCGTACCATCCGAGCATAATCCTCTCCCTAATTACTCGCCGCCAACCGCAATGGCTACCCCGACCTCGCCGCTAATCGTCGGCCCATCCACTTTGACCTCGTCGGGTGCTCACCTCCTGCACCCTCTCACCTCACCGTCGATTATCCCAACCACCTTATGCTCCAGCCCCCCTTATCCTCTCGCCTCGCACGAAACTTCACCAAACTCGCCGTCAACCACACCGGCCACCCGAACTCTGATTTTGCTGCACACCAGCGGCATATTTCTTCCTTCGTCGTCGAGTAGTGGACTTACCTCACCGCCCAGATCCACTCCCCTGCTCCTCCCTACCCCATCTTTCTTTCCACCGATGCGGCCCGGGCAACATTGCAAGTACGCCACGCATTAGGGGGTCGAGCCCTAGTTTTTCTACACTGTACTTTGTAATGTTTTGATGCTTAAAATTGATGCTTTCAATATACTCGTGCACATGCTTAGTAAACATGGTACATGTGCTTTTTCAGTCAATTTATCTACATCAGTAGAACCATGCTTGGTAAAATTCATGTGTAAGTTTGTTTGCCCCATCACCATCCCTCCCACGGTGCAGTTGCATCATTTCGGTTTGGCAAAGAAGCTGCACGCAGATCTCATGTGTCGTCCTCTGGTATGTATGCACCCGAATTCGAATTTGATTCATTTCATCTTTGACTTATTTTTAATCACTTGTTTATTTTGAACACATTTTAATCACTTGTTTTTATTTGTGCTACTTTTGACGTGATGCTTGCATCGATGAATTTTGTTGAGAGTGTCTACCATCGCAAAGCTTCGTAAAGGAAGCACAACCAGTTTTGATAGAAAGCACACCCAGTTCTCGAAGGAAGGGAAGCACAACCAAGCTGCACAGTTTTGGAAGGAAGAACGTCTACCATCACAAAGGATACACATCCGCCATCAAATGGAAGTACCACTACCGTCGCAAGGAAGCATGGTGACCATCGGTTCAGTTGCGTTTGAACTGTGCCTAATGCCACATTTTGTTTTAGGGAAGCAATTTTTTATTTCTTTGGAAGCAATAGTTCAGTTTGTTTCAAACCAATGCAGTGTTTGAAATTCAAATACATAGCAGAAGAGCACATAAATAATCGAAGCATGTGAAGAAAGCATCCAAGAAGATGAAGGAAGCAGTAAATTGAAAAAAGACGACGAGGACCAGCTACATTATGCGATTAACCTGTGTCTCCATGATGTTCAAGTCATTCGTGACTTTTAGATAGATAGACGTACTTGCAGCGCTCAAACAAATGAACCTAGTGCTCGTATGTAGTATTAAAGAAAAAAATTGACAAGGAAGTTGATGCAAATATGTATCATCAAGAAGCATGCGAAAGGAACATACAGTGTATTGTAATATCAACAATTTGAAGGTAGTACGTTTGTAAATTGTCAGAAGCACGTTAGATGACACATGAAGCATTTTTATTTTTCTGTCGATATGGAAGCAAATTTATTCCAATCAACATGGAATGGAATTTGTTCATGATGTAAACAAATTTATTTGGAGTCCACATGCATGCAAGCAAATTTTAGTTCAACATGAAAGCAAATTTCAGTCACATGCAAGCAACTAATAACTAGCAAGATGATGTGTCAGATCAAAGCACATTTTTTGGCGCTTGATGCAATTTGAAGGAATATTGGAAACAAGAAGTGCTTCCTAACGAAATATTTCCGTTCGATGCAATTTTCAGGAATATTGGAGAAAAAATAAAATGTGATTCATAAGGAAGAAAATTGCAGTTGGAAAGTCTTTATGCCACATCAATCCCTCTATAAAAAAAAGTTTCCTCAAACTGCTTGATCAACTTCCTAAATATTTGGGATTAATTGCGTGAAATTGCATGCTTCCATATCTGAACAAACATGCTACAAAAGTTAAACTGCATCCAACGGAGCACCTGGCTATGATCCAACGGCAGCATGCTGGTCTGATGGGAGGTTAGGAATCAGCAGCCTGATTCTTAGCGCTTTACAAAATTAAATACATGTGTGGATACATAGACAACACATTCTCCCTAGTGAGCCTCTAGTTGACTAGCTCTTAGATCAAAGATGGTCAAGGTTTCCTTGCCATAGACAAGTGTTGTCACTTGATAATGGGATCACATCATTAGGAGAATGATGTGATGGATAAGACCCAAACTATAAACGTAGCATATGATCGTGTCAGTTTGTTTATACCGTTTTCTCCATGTCAATGTATCTGTTCCTATGACCATGAGATCATGCAACTCCCGTACACTGAAGAAATACCTTGTGTGTATCAAACGTCGCAACGTTACTGGGTGACTATAAAGGTGCTCTATACGTATATCTGAAGGTGTCTGTTGGGTTGGCATGGATCAAGGCTGCGATTTTTCACTCCATGTGATGGAGAGGTATCTCGGGGCCCACTCGATAACACAACATCACAACAAGCCTTGCAAGCAATATGACTAAGGAGTTAGTCAGGAGATCTTGTATTATGGAACGAGTAAAGAGACTTACCGTTAACGAGATAGAACTAGGTATAGAGATACCGACGATCGAATCTCGGGCAAGTAACATACTGAAGGACAAAGGGAACAACATACGGGATTGACTGAATCATTGACATAGAGGTTCAATCGATAAAGATCTTCGTAGAATATGTAGGAGCCAATATGGGCATCTAGGTCCTGCTATTGGTTATTGACCAGAGAATGTCTCAGGTCATGTCTAGTAGTTCTCGAACCCGCAGGGTTGATACGTCTCCGTCGTATCTATAATTTTTGATTGTTTCATGCCAATATTATACAACTTTCACATACTTTTGGCAACTTTTTATATGATTTATGTGACTAACCTATTGATCTACACTAGTAGAAAAGGCACAATTGTCCCGGTTCCAGAGGCCCATTAGCCCCGGTTCTGGAACCAGGACTAAAGGGTCGGGACTAAAGCCCATAACCTTTAGTCCCGGCTCTCTTACTAACCGGGACTGAAGGGTCTCCATGTGGCATGTGCGGGTAGCCCGGGCGGGAGGTTCTTTAGTCCTGGTTGGTCACACCAACCGGGACAACATGGCAACCACGCGTCAGCATCTGGCCGAAACTGGGTTTTTTTTGAATGGGGGTGGGTTTGGGGTGGGTTTGGAGCGTTAATTTAGTGGTTTCATATTGTGTTAGCTAGCTAATAGAGAGAAGTATCCTCTCTTTCTCCATGCTTGGTCGAACAACAAGTTTTCGTATATCTATCCTCCGCTATTACATATATACAATATAACATCTTTTACAATTAATACAAAACATCATCTAATTAAGACCCAATGATAAATCCACATGGCATTCTCCGTCTTTAGGTATGACGTGGTCAACAAAGAACCCCGCCAATTCCTCTTGAATTGCTCGTATGCAATCATATGGTAGGAGTTCATCCCGCATCTGCGAGATCTAATTTAAAGAAGGGGGTCAATACATGCATATATATGAATAAAACTCAACACAATTGTGAATATTATTTACGTACTTGAAAGAGTTTCTCACAAAAGACCTGCTCATAGGTCGAGTGGCGAATGAACTCGCATACTTAGTATGCAAATAAAACAGTGCCTTCTTTCTGGATACACTTTACGAGAATAGAGTTCCGGCAAACTGATAAGCAAACATGGTAAGGATATATTGATGAAAATTTGAATCAATTAGAGATGCGTGGAACTAGCTAGTACTACTTCCTTTTGGGTGTGTGAATCGCAACTCTTTGTTTAGACTGGGAACCTTATTGGTGAACTTCGTCCAAACCCTGCCAGGCAAAGAAAATGATTACTTGATATAAGGAAATTAATGGAAGTTGCATGCCGATATGGTCTCGGTATATTGACTGAACTTACTTTTTGAGCATTGCAGCTATGTCCTCATAATCCTCTTCGGCTTTACGTCTCGAGTCTAAGACATTTACTAATGCCCTGCCAATGTCAATGGATAGCAGAATAAAGTTGTCTCTGTGCACGCATATATAACTCATCAATTACATTACTTAATTAACCTCGAGTAAGCGAAACCGAGTTTAGAGAGAAGACAACAACACTAACTTGAAGTTGTAAGGAAAGATTATTTCCCTTTTTTTATGTATAAGTAACAAGTTTAGCAAGTTCTCCTCGGTCTCTTTGAGTGAGTTTCGTATCGTCGATTCATTTACGGCATCTGGGCTAATGAACCCAACGTCCACGATTCCTGCTTTTTTTAATTCAAGGATCTTCAGTCTGCATAATATATATAGTGAGGATAATTATATATACATGCAATGAACGAGCTGAGCTAGAGACTTAACTATAGAAGTAATACTTACAGACAGTAGGAAGTCATGAGTTGTTTGTCAAGGGCGAGTTGATTGTATAACTGAAATAACTCCTCAAATTGAATAGTAATCACGGGAAGTCCAATGAATTCATGCTCTGATTTCACTACCACATACATAGTGTTTTTTACAGACTCTCTGTAGGTTTTCATGTACCACTCATGCAATTTGTGCATCATCGTTGTTAGAGCAGGATGACCAGGTTTGACGAGAGGCTTCCCTTGCACGTATTTATATTGTTCTTTTGTTACATCATCCCCCAAGTAATCATCAGGATTGGTACCGGGCACCATCTCCGGATGATTAGCGACGACGATATCGAGCTCAGGAATTGTTTTCCCACTTGTTCATTCTGCTAACCTTGCATTAGTCTTGATAACCCACAAGTATAGGGGACCGCAACAGTTTTCGAGGGTAGAGTATTCAACCCAAATTTATTGATTCGACACAAGGGGAGCCAAAGAATAGTCTCGAGTATTAGCAGTTGAGTTGTCAATTCAACCACACCTGAAAGACTTAATATCTGCAACAAAGTTTTAGTAGCAAAGTAGTATGATAGTAACGGTAGCGGCGGTAACAGTAGCAGTAGTAATTTGTATAGCAAGTGTGATAGCAGTACAGCTAAAGTAACTTAGCAAGGACCAGTATAGGAAAAGCTCGTAGGCATTGGATCGATGATGGATAATTATGTCGGATGGCATTCATCATGTAACAGTTATAACATAGGGTGATATGTAACTAGCTCCAGTTCGTCAATGTAATGTAGGCATGTATTCCGTATTTAGTCATACGTGCTTATGGAAAAGAACTTGCATGACATCTTTTGTCCTACCCTCCCGTGGAAGCGGGGTCCTAATGGAAACTAAGGGATATTAAGGTCTCCTTTTAATAGAGAACGGAACAAAGAATTAGCACATAGTGAATACATAGGATCCTCATACTATGGTCATCTCCGGGAGTGGTTCCGCCTATTGTCACTCCGGGGTTGCCGGATCATAACACATAGTAGGTGACTACAACTTGCAAGATAGGATCAAGAACACACATATATTGATGAAAACATAATAGATTCAGATCTGAAATCATAGCACTCGGGCCCTAGTGACAAGCATTAAGCATAGCAAAGTAGTAGCAACATCAATCTTAGAAGATAGTGGATACTAGGGATCAAACCCCATCAAAACTAACTCGATTACATGATAGATCTCATCCAACCCATCACCGTCGAGCAAGCCTACGATAAGATTACTCGCGAACGATGGAGAGCATCATGGAATTGGCAATGGAGGATGGTTGATGATGACGACGGCGGCGATTTCCCCTCTCCGGAGCCCATAACGGACTCCAGATCTGCCCTCCCGAGGAAGAACAGGCGGTGGCGGTGGCTCCGCATCGTGAAACGCGATGAAATCTTCTCTCCTATTTTTTTCTAGGCGAGAGAGGTTATATGGAGTTGGAGATGAAGTCGGGGGAGCCACGTGGGCCACGAGCGTGCTAGGCGCGCCCTAGGGGGGCGCGCCTGCAGGGCTCGTGGCACACTGGCAGCGTATCTTCAGTTGATTCTTTCTCTGATATTTTTAATATATTCCATAAAAAATCCTCGTAAGTTTCCAAGTCATTCCGAGAACTTTTATTTCTGCACAAAAACAACACCATGGCAGTTCTGCTGAAAACAACGTCAGTCCGGGTTAGTTTCATTCAAATCATTCAAATTACTGAACCATCACTTCAACCAGTGTGTAGCTGGGCGCAGGAAGTTGTTCCTGTGGCGCCTACACCAATTGAAGTGAAAGCTGATGATGGTGATCATCGAGCATCAGGTCAAGTTACTACAAGCCTCGTAGGTTGACAAGGTCGCGTGCTACTGCAGAGTGGTACGGTAACCCTGTCTTGGAGGTCATGTTGTTGAGCAACATTGAACCTACGAGTTATGAAGAAAGCAATGGTGGGCCCGGATTCCGACAAATGGCTGGAGGCCATGAAATCCGAGAGAGGATCCATGTATGAAAACAAAGTGTAGACTTTGGAAGAACTACTTGATGGTCATAGGACTATTGAGTAAAGATGGATCTTTAAAAGGAAGACACACGATGATGGTGATAAGTCACTATTAAGAAAATCTCGACTTGTCGCAAAGATGTTTCCGACAAGATCAAACAATTGACTATGATGAGACTTTCTCACTCGTAGCGATGCTAAAAGTCTGTTAGAATTATGTTAGTAGTTGCTGCATTATTTATGAAATATAGCACATAGGATGTCAAAACATTGTTTCCTCGACGGTTTCCTTGAGCAAACATTGTATGTGATACAACCAGGAGGTTTTGTCGATCCTAAAGATACTAGCAAGTATGCAAGCTCCAGCGATCCTTCAATGGACTGGTGCAAGCATCTCGGAGTTGGAATATACACTTTGATGAGATGATTAAAGATTTTGGGTTTGTACAAGGTTTATGAGAAACTTGTATTTCCAAAGAAGTGAGTGGGAGCACTATAGAATTTCTGATAAGTATATGTGGTTGACATATTGTGGATCAGAAGTAATGTAGAATTTCTGTAAAGCATACAAGGTTGTTTGAAAGGAGTTTTTCAAAGGAATACCTGGATTGCGCTACTTGAACGTTGAGCATCAAAGATCTATGGAGATAGATCGAAAGCGCTTAATAGAAGTTTCAACAAGATGCATGCCTTGACAAGTTTTTTAAGGAGTTCAAAATAGATCAGCAAAGAAGGAGTTCTTGGTTGCGTTGTGAGGTGTGAATTTGAGTAAGACTCAAAACCCGACCCCGGCAGAATAAAGAGAATAGACGAAGGTCGTCTTCTATGCCTTGGCCGTAGAATCTGAAGTATGCCATGCTGGGTACCGCACCTGATGTGTGCCATGACTGAAAAGTCTGTTGAGAGGTACAGAGAGTGATCCATGATTGAATCACTAGTAGCGGTCAAAATTTATCCTTAGTAACTGATGGACTAAGGAATTTTTCTCGATTATGGAGGTGGTTAAAGAGTTCGTCGTAAAGGGTTACATCGATGCAAGCTTTGACACTAATCCGAATAACTATGAGTAGTGAAACGGATTCGTATAGTAGAGTAGATGTTTGGAGTATTTCCGAATAGCACATAGTAGCAGCATCTATAAGATGACATAAAGATTTCTAAAGAACACACGGATCTGAAAGTTTCAGAACCGTTGACTAAAACCTCTCTCACGAGCAAGACGTGATCAGACCCCATAACTATATGGGTGTTGGATTCGTTGGAATCACATGGTGATGTGAACTAGATTATTGACTCTAGTGCAAGTGGGAGACTGTTGTAAATATGCCCTAGAGGCAATAATAAATTAATTATTATTATATTTCTTTGTTCATGATTATCGTTTATTATCCATGCTATAATTGTATTGATTGGAAACACAGTGCATGTGTGGATACATAGACAAAACACTGACCCTAGTAAGCCTCTAGTTGACTAGCTCGTTGATCAAAGATGGTCAAGGTTTCCTGACCATAGGCAAGTGTTGTCACTTGATAACGGGAACACATCATTGGGAGAATCATGTGATGGACTAGACCCAAACTAATAGACGTAGCATGTTGATCGTGTCATTTTGTTGCTACTGTTTTCTGCGTGTCAAGTATTTGTTCCTATGACCATGAGATTATATAACTCACTAACACTGGAGGAATGCTTTGTGTGTATCAAACGTCGCAACGTAACTGGGTGACTATAAAGATGCTCTACAGGTATCTCCGAAGGTGTTCGTTGAGTTAGTATGGATCGAGACTGGGATTTGTCACTCCGTGTGACGGAGAGGTATCTCGGGGCCCACTCGGTAATACAACATCACACACAAGCCTTGCAAGCAATGTTACTTAGTGTAAGTTGTGGAATCTTGTATTACGGAACAAGTAAAGAGACTTGCCGGTAAACGAGATTGAAATAGGTATGCGGATACTGACGATCGAATCTTGGGCAAGTAACATACCGAAGGACAAAGGGAATGACATACGGGATTATATGAATCCTTGGCACTGAGGTTCAAACGATAAGATCTTCGTAGAATATGTAGGATCCAATATGGGCATCCAGGTCCCGCTATTGAATATTGACCGAGGAGTCACTCAGGTAATGTCTACATAGTTCTCGAACCCGTAGGGTCTGCACACTTAAGGTTCGACCTTGTTTTATGTGTATTTGAGTTATATGGTTGGTTACCGAATGTTGTTCGGAGTCCCGGATGAGATCATGGACGTCACGAGGGTTTCCAGAATGGTCCGGAAACAAAGATTAATATATAGGATGACTTCATTTGGTTACCGGAAGGTTTTCGGGCATTACCTGTAATGTACCGGGAATGACGAATGGGTTCCGGATCTTCACCGGGAGGGGGGACGACCCACCCAGGAGGGCCCAAGGACCTTGGGGTGGCGCACCAAGTAGGTGGGGTCAGCCCAAGGCTGTCTTGCGCAAGAGAGAAAGAAAAACCAAAAGAAGAGAAAGAAAAAAAAGGGAAAGGTGGGAAAGAAAGAAAGGACTCCACCTTCCAATCCTAGTTGGACTAGGATTGGAGGAGGACTCCTCCTCCCCTTGTTGGCGCAGCCCTTGGGGCTCCTTGAGCCTCAAGGAAAGCCTCCCCTCCCCTCCTCCTATATATATATGGAGCTATTAGGGCTGATTTGAGACAACTTTTGCCACGGCAGCCCGACCACATACCTCCACGATTTTACCTCTAGATCGCGTTTCTGCGGAGCTTGGGCGGATCCCTGCTGAGATTAGATCACCACCAACCTCCAGAGCGCCGTCACGCTGCCAGAGAACTCATCTACCTCTCCGTCTCTCTTGCTGGATCAAGAAGGCCGAGATCATCGTCGAGCTGTACATGTGCTGAACGCGGAGGTGTCATCCGTTCGGCACTAGATCGGAGCGGATCGTGGGACGGATCGCGGGACGGTTCGTGGGACGGTTCGCGGGGCGGATCGAGGGACGTGAGGATGTTCCACTACATCAACCGCGTTTCTTAACGCTTCTGCTGTGCGATCTACAAGGGTACATAGATCTGAAATCCCCTCTCATAGATGGACATCACCATGATAGGTCTTCGTGCGCGTAGGAATTTTTTTTGTTTCCCATGCGACGTTCCCCAAACAATACCATCCTATCATACAACATCATAATCATCTTGAAATTCATGTTGGCATCCAAGACAAACAATTATAAGCTCCTAGCTAATTAAGAATGGCATCAGAAACTATGATCTCTAAGTTGTCATTGCAAACATGTTTCTCTCATAACAATGCTGAATTAGGAACGATGAGCTAGTCATATTTACAAAAACAAAATAGGTCGAGTTCATACCAACTTTTCCAGGATCAGTCACTACATCATATATCGTCATTATTGCCTTTCACTTGCATGACCGAATGATGTGAATAATAATAAGTGTGTTCGTGCATTGGACTAAGCTGGAATCTGCAGACAAATTCAAAGGAGAAGAAAAAGTAATATGGCTCTTTGACGGTTAAATAATAATGCATATGAGAGCCACTAATCATTTTAATCATGGTCTTCTACCTCGACCCAAAGAAAAAGAAAACTATTTACACGGGAAAGCTCCCAACAAGCAAAAGAAGAACGGGAAATCTTTTTGGGTTTTCTGTTTAATTACCACTAAGCATGCTGAAAGTAAACTTACAACTAAAAAATTGTTTTTCTCATTTTTAAACAAAGACACGAGAAGAATGCAAGAAAAAGAAATAAACTAGCATGGATGATACAATGGAAGAGTGTGAACACCGACTATCAAAGTGAATGTGTGAGCATGAATATAAAGTCGGTGAGAGACACATACTCCCCCAAGCTTAGGCCTTTGGCCTAAGTTGGTCTAGTTCCACGGCTCGTCCGGGCGATATCCAAAATCATAATTGGGGTTGTACTGGGACGCGGCAGCTTCCGCCTGAATAGCTGCCTCACGAAGGCGAGCAGCCTTCACCTCCCTCTCATACTCCTCTGCCTCTCCTCTGGTTATGTAATATCTCCATTTTCCTTGAAAGTCAAAGAAGGCAGGAGCAGGAAGGGTAATATGGAAAACACGCTGTCGGTTAAATATTAACCGGTATAGGAGGGATTCATTATCCCTCTCAAGGAACTGATAACGTATCATAGCGGCGCGATCAAGGAAAGCTGTGTGGAGTGGGGGATCTCCTGTGCGGATGGGTATTCCAAGAGAATTTGCTATGCAAGTGGCATAGATCCCACCGAAGAAATCCCCTTCGTTAGCATTATTATTTAGCCTCCTAGCAATTATAGCTCCTGTGTTGAAACTTCTATCACCCGTTACTGCGCTCTTAAGAATACTAAGGTAAGGTGCGTAGAGGTGACTATGGTCATGCTTACCGTTAATGCATCTACCTATGAAGAGGGCAAAATAATGTATGGCAGGAAAATGAATGCTCCCCATGGTAGCGTGGGTAATATCTCTAGTTTCTCCAACAGTTATACTAGAAATAAAATCTCTAACCGAAGACTTAGGAGGGTCATTGGGACTACCCCAATCAGGTATCCTGCATAATCTATTAAAATCCTCTAAATCCATAGTATACGATTTGTCATAAAGATCAAACAGTATGGATGTGTCACGGCCAACTGAAAATTTGAATCTACGAACAAAAGAGGCAGTGATTGTAGTATATTGTTCGCATTTATTGGAGATGAATTCTTCGAGCCCGGTGTTGCGAACAAATGTATCAAACTCGTCCTTGAAACCTGCATCAATCATGAATTCATCGGAAGGCCATTCACATGGTTGCACCGGTGCGTTCCTCGGCTGATAAGGATCGGGCTCCCGAATCGCGAGACGGGGACCCCTTTTGCTTGAGGAACCACCATGATAGTTCTTCCTAGACATCTTCCTTTTTCTGAAATAATTCTGAAATTTTTAGTGACTCAAAATAAAAGTGAACAAAGTTTAACAAAACTCATAGCAACTACTCCTACAAGTGCCTAGAGGCCATATCATGCATCAAAACTACTTGGGACCAACTAAAATTAACATGCAAATCTCAAGAACAGGGTCACCAAGGCAACAATAATATTCAATGAATAAAGCACTAGAATAAAAACTAATTGGACCAATGGAGGGGTCATGTACGAAGGAACAATTCCCCAAAACAGTTTGGTGATTGGGGCTTTGCACAAGGAGATCAAAAAATACAGCAAAATGAGCAAGAACACGGGTTTGAGGTGTTGAATGATTTTTTCTGGAGGTAGACGAAGGAGATGGGTGCTGGAATAAGTGGAGGGGGGCCACGTGGGACCCACGAGCCTACCAAGCGCCCCTAGGGGGGTGGGTGCGCCTCCTGGACTCATGGCCCACTAGTGCATCCCCCTCACTAGTTATATATCTCACAAACTCTTAAATATTCCAGAAAAAATCATACTTGAATTTCACGGCATTTGGAGAACTTTTATTTTCACATCATTTTTTATTGAACGGATAATGCAGAAAACAGGAAAATAATGCTATATTAATTATTTTTCTACTAAATAACAGAAAGTAAAAGTTGGGAACAGAAGGTTGTGACTTCTAGATTCATCCATCTCATGGTCATCAAAAGAAATCCGTCAATGAGGTTGATCAAGTCTCCTTGACAAACTTTTTTTCGAATCACATAAAGCCGGAGAATTTTCGAATAATCACTAGGTTACCTCAACGGGGGTGTGCATATCCCCAATAACAAGTATATCATATTTCATCTTGACAGTAGGTATAGGGAATTCAAAGCTTCCAATAATAATTGATGCGGATTTTTCAATAGCATTAATGCAATGAACTCGATATTGTTTCTTTGGAAAGTGCATGATGTGCTCATTAACATTAACATGGAAAGTGACATTGCCTTTGTTGCAATCAATAACAGACCCTGTAGTGTTTAAAAAGGGTCTTCCAAGGATGACCGCCATGGCATCATCCTCGGGAATATCAAGAATAACAAAGTCCGTTAAGATAGTAACGTTCGCAACCACAACAGGCACATCCTCGCAAATGCCGATAGGTAAAGAAGTTGATTTGTCGGTCATTTGCAAAGAAATTTGAGTAGGTGTCAACTTATCCAATTCAAGTCTACGATATAAAGAGAGAGGCATAACACTAACACCGGCTCCAGGATCACATAAAGCAGTTCTAACATAATTTCCTTTAATGGAGCAAGGTATAGTGGGCACTCCGGGATCACCTAGTTTCTTAGGAGTCCCACCCTTAAAACTTTAATTAGCAAGCATGGTGGAAATCTCAACATCAGGTATCTTTCTTCTATTAGTCACAATATCTTTCATGTACTTAGCATAAGGAGACACTTTAAGCATATCAGTCAAACGCATTTGCAAAAAGATAGGTCTAATCATTTCGCGCTCAAAATCCTCATCATCCTTTTTCTTGGATGGTTTGGAAGGAAAGGGCATGGGTTTCTGAACCCATGGTTCTCTTTCTTTACCATGCTTCTTAGCAATAAAATCATTCTTATCATATCTCTTGTTCTTAGGTTGTGGGTTATCAAGATCAACAGCAGGTTCAATCTCCACATCATTATCATTACTAGGTTGAGCATCAACATGAACACCATTATCAATATTACCACTAGGCTCATGTTCATCGCCAGATTGTGTTTCGGCATCAGAAATAGAAACATCATTTGGATTCTCAGGTGTAATAGCAACATGTTTACTAGCATGCAAGTTCCTATCATCTTTCTTTTTCTTCCTATTACCAGGATGACTAGGTGCATCACTATTAACTCCTTGAGAATCTTGTTAAATTCTCTTAGGATGGCCCTCAGGATACAAAGGTTCCTCAGTCATTCTACCATCTCTAGTAACAACTCTAACAGAATTAACATTCAATTCATTAAGCAAGTCATTTTGAGCCTTAAGTACTTGTTCTACTTGAGTAGTGACCATAGAAGCATGTTTACCAATAAGCTTAAGATCATTAACATTTCTATCCACACAAGCACTTATATGATTAATCATACGAGCATTTTGTTTCAGTTGTCTGCTAACATAATCATTAAAATTTTGTTGTTTGGCAACAATGTTATCAAATTCATATAAGCATAAGCTATAAGGTTTATCATAAGGAATATCACTCTCATTGAATCTACGAAGAGAATTTACCTCTACTACATGTGTCGGGTTATCAAGACCACGTATTTCTTCAATAGGTGGTAGATTCTTAACATCTTCAAATTTAATACCTTTCTCTTGCTTAGATTTCTTGGCTTCTTGCATATCTTCAGGACTGAGGAATAGAATACCTCTTTTCTTCGGAGTTGGCTTCGGAGGTGGTTCGGGAATAGTCCAAGCATTATCATTGCTCAAGATATTATTCAATAGAATTTCAGCTTGTTCCACAGTTCGTTCCCTGAAAACACAACCAGCACAACTATCTAGGTGGTCCATAGAAGCATCGGTTAGTCCATTATAAAAGATATCAAGTATTTCATTTTCCTTAAGAGGGTGATCAGGCAAAGCATTAAGTAACTGGACAAGCCTCCCCCAAGCTTGTGGGAGACTCTCTTCTTCAATTTGCACAAAGTTATATATATCCTGCAAGGCAGATTGTTTCTTATGGGCAGGAAAATATTTCTCAGAGAAGTAGTATATCATATCCTGGGGACTACGCACACAACCAAGAGCAAGAGAAGTAAACCAAGTTTTAGATCACCCTTTAGTGAGAAAAGAAACAACTTAAGGATATAGTAATAGCGAATATTTTCCTCATTAGTGAATGGGGTGGCTATATCATTCAGTTTAGTAAGATGTGCTACAACACTTTCAGATTCATAACCATGAAAAGGATCAAATTCAATCAAAGTGATTAACTCAGGATCGACAGAGAATTCATAATCCTTATCAGTAACAAAGATGGGTGAAGTAGCAAACTTAGGATCATATTTCATTCTAGCATTCAGAGATTTTTCTTTCCACTTGCGTAATAAATTCTCAAGATCATAGCTATCCTTACAAGCGAGAAAGTCTTCAGCTACCTCTCCGTCCATAACATAACCCTTAGGTATATTACGCAATTCATATCTAGGAGAGCTAGGTCTAACAGGTTTCACACCAGGTTCAACTTCAATAATTTCATCAGTTTCAGAGGTATCATCAGATTTAGCAGTAACTCTAGCAATTTGTGCATCAAGAAATTCACCCAGTGGCATATCATTATCAAGCGAAGCATCATCATAAGCATCATGGATAGAAGAAGTAGCATCATCAAGCACATGCGACATATCAGAATTACTAGCAGGTGGTGGTGTCGCAAATTTACTCATAACAGAAGGTGAATCAATTGCAGAGCTAGATGGCAGTTCCTTACCTGTCCTCGTAGTTGAGGGCAAGACTTTAGTTTTTGGATCTCTCGGATTCCTCATAGTGATCAATAGATATAAATCCCAAGTGACTCAGAGAATGGAGCTATGCTCCCCGGCAACGGCGCCAGAAAAAGGTCTTGATAACCCACAAGTATAGGGGATCGCAACAGTTTTCGAGGGTAGAGTATTCAACCCCAATTTATTGATTCGACACAAGCGGAGCCAAAGAATACTCTCGAGTATTAGCAGTTGAGTTGTCAATTCAACCACACCTGAAAGAATTAATATTTGCAGCAAAGTTTTAGTAGCAAAGTAGTATGATAGTAATGGTAGCGGCGGTAAGAGTAGCAGTAGTAATTTGTATAGCAAGTGTGACAGCAGTAGCGGTAAAGTAACTTAGCAAGGACCAGTATAGGAAAAGCTCGTAGGCATTGGATCGGTGATGGATAATTATGTCGGATGGCACTCATCATGTAACAGTTATAACATAGGGTGATATGTAACTAGCTCCAGTTCGTCAATGTAATGTAGGCATGTATTCTGTATTTAGTCATACGTGCTTATGGAAAAGAACTTGCATGACATCCTTTGTCCTACCCTCCCGTGGCAGCGGGGTCCTAATGGAAACTAAGGGATATTAAGGTCTCCTTTTAATAGAGAACCGGGACAAAGCATTAACACATAGTGAATACATGGGATCCTCATACTATGGTCATCTCCGGGAGTGGTTTCGATTATTGTCACTCCGGGGTTGCCGGGTCATAACACATAGTAGGTGACTACAACTTGCAAGATAGGATCAAGAACACACATATATTGATGAAAACATAATAGGTTCAGATCTGAAATCATGGCACTCGGGCCCTAGTGACAAGCATTAAGCATAGCAAAGTAGTAGCAACATCAATCTTAGAACATAGTGCATACTAGGGATCAAACCCCATCAAAACTAACTCGATTACATGATAGATCTCATCCAACCCATCACCGTCCAGCAAGCCTACGATAAGATTACTCACGAACGATGGAGAGCATCATGGAATTGGCGATGGATGATGGTTGATGATGACGACGACGTCGATTTCCCCTCTCCGGAGCCCAGAACAGACTCCAGATCTGCCCTCCCGAGGAAGAACATGCGGTGGCGGCGGCTCCGTATCGTGAAACGCGATGAACTCTTCTCTCCTATTTTTTTCTGAGCGAGAGAGGTTATATGGAGTTGGAGATGAAGTCGGGGGAGCCACGTGGGCCCCACGAGCCTGGTAGGCGCGCCCTAGGGGGCGCGCCTGCAGGGCTCGTGGCCCAGTGGCAGCGTATCTTCAGTTGATTCTTTCTGTGATATTTTTTATATATTCCATAAAAAATCCTCGTAAGTTTCCAGGTCATTCCGAGAACTTTTATTTCTCCACAAAAACAACATCATTGAAGTTCTAGTGAAAACAGCGTCAGTCCAAGTTAGTTTCATTCAAATCATGCAAATTAGAGTCCAAGACAAGGGCAAAAGAGTTTGGAAAAGTAGATACGTTGGAGCCGTATCAATCACTAGAAGTAATTCCCGACCGCACCGCTTGTGCATATGTCTTTTTAAGAATGCGGTCATAGTTGGAATCCGGCGAACACTATACCACAACACTACATCCCTGACATCTAGGTTGGACGGGAAAACAACTTCCACCGATAGATAGTCGGTCGGGAAAGATTATTGCCGACCGAAAGTGTCTGCTGGGGAAAGTCCAGACGGGAAAGGTCTTTCCCGACCGACTGTTTGTCGGCTATGGCATACCTTTCCCGACCAACATTCTGTTGGCCCTACCAAGGGCCTTTCCCGACCGACAGTCTCTTGGGCATGTCCTGAACCTTTCCCGACCGACTATGTGACGGGGTTCTGCATTCCCAACAAACAGTCTATTGGGCATGTCATGAATCTTTCCCAACCGACTATCTGATGGGGTTCTGCATTCCCAACAAACAGTCTATTGGGCATGTCCTGAACCTTTCCCGACCGACTATCTGACGGGGTTCTGCATTCCCAACAAACATTCTATTGGGCATCCCATGTGCTTTTCAAAAATTCCACACCAACAGCCCTCACATAGCTTACATTTGCGCTACCAAACAAATATCAATCAATATTTCATAACAAGCATATTCTCCAGCAATAATAAACCATAACAAGCATATTCTCCAGCAATAATAAACCATAACCAGACAATATTTCATAACATCCAAATTTGCCATAAGCTAATGTAGCTACTTAACTAGAGGAAACATTATGGTTCATCCTCTCAAACACAATGTGGGTTTACAAAATGATAGGCAAAATGCATCTCCAATGGTTCAATGACCATTATACAAAATATCCTGAACCGTCGGCTTCATGGTTCCTGCAAAATGTAGAGAAGTTGCGATTACATTATTACATTCATAAATACAATGGCACTATAAAAACTTGTATAAACACTAGAATTAGTAGGCATACAAATGACTCTAAAAATAAGTTACATTATTACATAGATGAATATACCACAAGGATCACAAAATGCAAACCACCACATGACAATCGCTCCATGCAAAAAAATACCATTACGCACGCACACTGCACATGTAGTAAACCGTAGATGATAAGTACATTTCACATATATATTATAGCACGCAAATATAGAATTTGTTGTGATATCTTCATCTATTCTTGCTATGAAATGTTGCATATTTGAATAAAAATCATATAAAGCGATCATTTACTTGTGACTTACTTCCTTTGCGGAAAAGGGCGAAAAGGCCCAAATTTCTTATTTTATGGACATGAAGAGAAGCTGTTGTCACTACCATCCATCAGCCACACAACCATCCATCCACACATCTGCAGCCACCACCCACCCACCAACCAGCCACCAGCATCCATCTGCACCAGCGCCACCACGCAGCCACCAGCTTCAACACATCTACAACCACCTTCCTTGCTGCTGCACACTGCTGCTCCTAACCTTCTCTGAATCCAAACTGCTACTTGCATCCGCTTATCTCCACTCCTCGCTGCTGCACCTTCTTCTCTCAACCTCCTCTTGCTGATCTTCTTCTCTCAAAATTGTTGCTACTCCCTCTCCCCACGTCCATGCTGCTATACTTGTTCTTTAAACCTGTCTCTTGCTGCACACTGCTGCTCCTCAACCACCTCCCTTGCTGATGCCTCTCCCATGTCCCTGCCGCTTATTTTCTCCTCTCCAACTCATGCTGCTTCTCTTCTCCAACACCTTCTCCCCAAAGCTGCTACTGCTCCTTCTACCTCGCCCCTGTTGCTGCTCCTTTCTACCCCCCAAAGTTGTTGCTGCCCTTTCTTCTCCCCTATCTTGTTGCTGCTCCTCTCCAAACTGCTGATGTTATCTCTCTCCCTCTTTCCATATCCATCTCTCTATCTCTGAAATTTACTAGTACTGCATAATGAAGTGATTTGTTCAGCTTCAGATTTGTGCTTGTAGTGTTAAATTGGTGTTATCTGAACCGGACCGTGAAATGTGTCACTAGTTTGTATGCTTGATAATTGGCTATATATATTCCCTGTGTAATTCTTGCTTAAGAACCTTGTTACATTTTGTAGTCCTTGTGTTAGCTCATGTACTTGTGATATATATACGTGTGTGTGTGTATTTGTGATGTGAAACATCTATCCCCTGTCATATATAGTGTTGTTTCTTCCCTCTCTTAAATGCTAGATAGTTATATAAATGTTCATGTCTTTTTAATTCGTTGTTGTTTGCTTGTGTTAGGATTTTATTTCTCTATTAAAATGAAAATGCGATGAGAAGAGCGTTATCATGCTGGACCTTGGACTGCGTGTAAAATGAGAAGAGAATTATGATTTTCCAAAGCAGGAGTTTACAAGAATAGGAAAATAAATATTGCATCAATTTCTACTCAGATTCTGAAGACCTCCATAAATCAAAAAAGGAAATCAAGTACACACAAGTTACATGAAGATAGGATTGACAGATTGTGAATCAATAGCTAACCTCTAACCATCTTCGAGCCCTCTCTTGGAACACTGTCCCCCATAGCGTGCAACCACGAGTTGAGAAACAACAATAAAGAGTTGGAGCATTCACTTCGGAACTTAAATTGCCAACAAAAGTATGGAAATTCCCTGAAATAATTCAATGAATACAGTTACCCACAAAAGGGTTAAATTAGAAAATGAAGACAAGACACGAGAAGTTTTTATAAATATATCTCACCAAATGTATCCTCCCACTGTGTACTTGCATATGCCAACTTCATCTTGATTGCTTGACCTTATCTGGGTGGATTTCAAAGTGAGCGACATTATAATTTGATTTAGGATTCTAAAATATGTGTTGCTGAAAACTAAAACATTGTCAAGTGGGACGGGTTGGGAGGACTGAGCAGAAAGACATCGATTTGAGAAGTTCCCTTGTGAAGAAAAGTGTAACAAGTTTGATTGTCAGAAATTAACTAAAGTTAAAACCCACTAAATATGGTTGGGTATAAATTAGAAAAAAAACTTGTTTGTTTAAGAAATTACAGGATAGTAAGGATGTTCCCTTATCTCTAATCTCTGCAATATCTATCACATCAAGGCTTCTATGTCTGAATATAGGGTATTTTTTCTGAGAGTTTGTCAGAAACTGGTTCCTAATTTTCTAATGCTCCACCCACTATGAATCTTGAGACTCGTGGTAAAGATATATCCGTGGTACAGAAAATAGCTATGAAACCTCATAGGAGGTCTTACCAGGAGACATATGGGCAATGTCTTCAGTTCTCTTGGCAGCAAGAACATTCTTCTAATGTAATGTCTGTTTTTGGGTCCTTGCATCGTGGCTCCACCAATGGATACCCTACAGTTTGACACCATCCAACAAGTTTCTAGGCGCCTTCTTTATGCTTTGAGGTTCGGATGGACTTGGTTTTGAACAGTAGAGAGCTTCCTGATCATCTTTGAGTAGACCTTAGAGCGTTTTCTGATTCTACAGTTCTGTACAGTTGAGGATTTTAAACTTTTGAACTAAATGCAAAACAGATGGCATAAGGAATTTAGATAGTAAAATGTTGCGCAATACCCTTTGTCTTTTCATTCATGTTCTTCTCCTCCCAAATGATCATGTATTCATCCAGCATTGAAAGAAGGCGTGCCTGCAAAATAGTTGATTAGAAAATCTCAAGGAAGAAAGAAACACACACACCATTGAAAAAGGAAGTATCAGCAAAAATACGCATACCATCGAAAATATAAATCAGATTAAGGGATAATAATAGTACCATACTATCATAACCTCTCCAAGATGCACTACAAATTTTATGAATCATTATTCGGCAGCTTGAGATTGGAGCATTAAAAGAACTTAATTTTATATTATCTATTTGTTGGTTTCAAGCTAAATATTAATCATACAAATGAAGACAGAAAGATGAGAAACATAAGAAGACATTCAAGATTTTATTACTATGCATTTTTTGGAAGTAAAATGCTCAGTCGCTCACATTCATAGCCATCATCTAATCCCGAACAGTCTACAAACACATATATTTAGATGCAGTTAGAAGAAATAATTATAACTCTGTCCAAAGCATAGAATCAATGGAATATCTTTTAAAAAGTGTGCGAAAACAGTTTGTTAGTTTTTGCAGAAGACAAAACGTCTTTGTTTCATCACGCAAGAAGCGTACATCACGAGTGCTCATGTTAAGACCATCGGCTTCTTGCACTATATCTAATCCTACTATCTCTATGACAAAATTAAGGTCACGAACCTGAAAAGAGCATGAGCATATCTTAGTAATTGGAGCACTGAAAATACTCTGAACTAAGAGAATAAGCATCTGAAATTTTTAACAAATATAGAGACATGATATCCATATATTTAATCAAATCAAGACTGGGTATTGGTCAGGTTCAGAGAATAGCTGAATCGGAGCTTCAATCATTGAGAAAACAATCATGCACGTCTAGTCAGCCGGAGCAGCTTTCTTGATTTGGCGTGGAACTGAATCCCACTCATGCCACAACAACTGCCCAACCCAGGAAAATCAATCAGGGGCAGGGTGGTACTACAACATGATGTGTGTGTGTGTGCGCGGTGTACTTC
Organism: Hordeum vulgare subsp. vulgare; assembly: GCF_904849725.1. Classification (NCBI taxonomy): domain Eukaryota; kingdom Viridiplantae; phylum Streptophyta; class Magnoliopsida; order Poales; family Poaceae; genus Hordeum; species Hordeum vulgare. The sequence continues at coordinate 101,610,127 of NC_058522.1, read as the reverse complement.
TCCACTCCACCTGCACCCACCACCGCCGGCGAGATGCCCTCTTCGGCTCTCCCTGTCGGCGAGCAGGGGTGCCTCCAACAGCCGCAATCCTAGCTAGCCGCCACTCGAGAGAGGAAAGAGCGAGGGAGAGGGGAGGTTGATTGTGATGGGAGGAAAATGTTCAGGAACAGGAGGGTGTGAGAGGACCTTGTCGATAGCGAAACTCTGCGGCGTCGGCGCCGGAGAAGAACCTCGCGGAGCAGCTCAAGTCCATGGAGCACCGCACGATGTCGTTGGAGATGTGGCTGCACGAGAGAGGGGGAGACACGCCTCCAACCAGCACGGCCATGGAACTTCACACCTTCCCATGCTTCTCGCAGATCCGCTGCCACGAGTGACGCGGGGCGGCGGGGGAGATGTGGGGCGATGGGGTGGCAGGGGAGACGCGGGGCGGCGCGGTGAAAGACCGGCCGAGAGAATGGGGCACTGGGAGGATAAGATTTTTGGTTGGAGAAGATAAGGTCATTTGGGGAAAAAAGACCGCGCGTTGGGCAGAATTGGAGCTAAAATTTGGCTATTCGCGCGCGACGCCCATTTATTGTCCGATTGTTGGTCGGGATTATTTACCGACCGACGAACCGATGGGCACAAGAGCTTTCGCGACCGACCGTTTGACAGGAAATATTCTCGTATTGCCGACCGACTGTTTGTTACTATTAGCATGATTTCCCGACCGACTGTTTGTCACAAGTTTTCCCGACCAACAGTCGGTCGGCAATACTGACTTTTCCCAACACCCATCCGTAGGGAATGCAGTGTCGTGGTGTAGTGGAAGGCGCTGGTGGACGCAGCAGTTGACTGATAGTGTGCTCCACTTTCACCGGATCTAGCTTCTCCTTCGGAGGTGGAGTTTTCTTTGCAAAGTGGGCCCTCAATTCGGCACGACATATCTCCTCGTTTTCCTCCTTGGTACTCTCATATGGTAAATTTTCCAGACGCTTGAGAGCTGGACCGTATTTCCCGCCTCTTCTTGTACTATTAGCCGCCGGAGAGAAGGAGGCGTATCTATTCCGCTTGAGAGAAGGAGCCGGACTGCTCTGACGCGTCGGACGAGCCGGAGCAGCGGCGTTTGTCTTTCGACGTTGCCGATGAGGCGAAGGAGGAGGCGGAATGCTCTGACGCGCCAGAGTAGGCAAAGGAGGAGGCAAAGTGCCCTCACGCGTCGGAGGAGCTAGAGAAGGAGGCGGAGTGCCCTGATCACTCGCCGGAGGAGGAGAAGGGGGAGGGGGGAGGCGGAGTGCCCTGACTCAACAAAGGAGGAGGAGGAGGCAGAGGCGTCCAGTTTGGATGCTTGATGAAGACCTTCTGCCATAGACATGTACTCCCCACGGCACGAACGAGCTGAATCTCCCCTTCACCTGTAGGGTGGTCAAGCTCGAGCTGCTCAAATTCCTCCATTACTTGATCCACCATCACAAGAGCATAGCCATGTGGAATCGGAAGGTTCCGTTGGGTTGAGGATGTTCAACAGAGCCGACAACTGCCTTGAAAGTGAGGTTCCGACATTTCATCATAAGCTCGCAATGTTGAGCCTCCGTGATAGTATCCACGGGGTAGGTAGGAGTCGTGAAGTCATGTTGAATGGGATCCATGGAAGCCACGCTGCTTCTCCACTGAAATGGTGGGGTACCTTCTAGGTTAGCTTCGTGTCGCTGAGATGGTTGGCCGGTAGCTCGCTGGCTCTCAAGTTCCTCTAGCTTTTGCAATCTTGCCTTGATCTGTTGCATGTCGCTCAGATCCGCTTTCCTCTTTCTCTCCCGGCTTCTGTAACTGCTTGTGTTAGTAAACTCAAACTTCCACGGAACGGAGCCTGGTGTGCCTCGTGTTCGTCCAGGGTGCTCGTCATTCCCTAGGGCCTCAGTCAGCTCGTCATTCTCTCTATCTGGAATGAACGTCCCTTCTTGCGTTGCGGCAATACACTTCTGAAGCTTGATCATGGGTATTGCAAGTTGCTCGTCCGTCCAACAACACTTCCCAGTTTCAGGGTCCAAAGTTCCCCCAACCCCGAAGAACCAAGTCCTTGAACGGTTTGGCCAGTTCAATGTCTGTGGTTGGACCCCTTTAGCAATCAGGTCATTCTCAGCTTTGTCCCAGAATGGTTGGGCTTTGAGGTAGACACCTGATCCCGTGTGATGGTGATACTGCTTCTTTGCGACATTGTTCTTGTTTGTCTATGACGCTTTCTTACTCTTCTCTGATGACTTGTAAGCCACAAATGCGGGCAAGTGATCTCTTATCTTCTCAAATCGGTCGACGAATTCTGGAGTCTGCTCTTTGTCGACAAACATTGATTTCAAATCATTTTCCACTTCTCGAATAGATATGCCATCTTCTTAAGAGCACACGCCTTGACAAGTGGCTCTATAACTGGTTTATTCGGATCTTCCTCTGACGGTAGGGTAAAATTTGCCTTCAGCGCGATCCAAAGATCATCTTTATGTCTATCGGTGACATAATCACCTTCAGGGACGTCGTTGCCCTTAGGCTTTTTCCATTGCTTGACGCTGATCGGAATGTTGTCCCTAACAATAGCTCCGCACTGAGCAGAAAATGAGTCCTTGGTCCGCTTGGGTTCAATCGGTAGGCCATCGGCCACGAGTGTTGTGATTGTGAACTTTTCATCCATGTGCAACCTTCTCTTCCGGCCTCGTCTCTTTACTGAAGTTTGGCTCGATTCGGAGGGCTATAAAAGAAGAAATAAGTGTTAATATATGTACATACCTTCAGGCTTAATGAATATATATACCTCGCCAGACTTTGCGGCATCTCCCTCCTCCGTTCGGTCACCGGAGCCGTCATCATGGTCTCCTTCTTCCTCCGGCCTTAGGTCACCGGAGCCATCATGATCATGTCCTTCCTCCTCCATTGTTCGATCATCCGAGCCATCATCCTCTCCTTCGAGACCATCGGTGTTGTTGAGATACGACAAATAATCACCGAGCATTATCTCCCCCCAACAACTGTTCTCTTTGATCCATATAGTTTCTACAAATATTTCAGCTCCTTGTATGAATAACCGAATTACACGAACTTCTATGTTTTAAACATGCACAAACTTTTTTAAATTTCATTTCCAAATGTTGAATAGTTCATAGATGTACGCTATAATATATAATGCAATAGATCTCAAGAGGCAAAAAGGTTTTCTTTCAGTTAGAACCAATAATCAACTTAATACATCTTGAATTTAATCTCGAATACATCTCTAGTATAATCTATATATGAACAAAATTGTATGAACAACAATATGCAGGGGTGATACGTCTCAAACGTATCTATAATTGTTGATGGTTTCACGATGTTATCTTGTCTTCTTTAGTTGTTTTATGTACCTTTTATATCTTTTTTGGGACTAACTTATTAATTTAGTGCCAAGTGCCAGTTCGTGTTTTTTCCGTGTTTTTGACTCTTTTCAGATCAGATTTTGGAACGGAGTCCAAATGGAAGAAAAACCCCGCAATGATTTTTTCCCGAACGGAAGAAGACCAGGGGGCTTTTGGGCCAAGCCAGGTGGGCTCCAGGGAGCCCACAAGCCCCCACTCCGCCACCAGGGGGAGACGGCGATGGGCAGGCTTGTGGCCTCCCTGGCCGCCCCCTGACCTAGATCTTTGGCCTATAAATTCCCAAATATTCTGCAAAAAATCAGAAGAGCCTCGAAAATACTTTTCCGTCGCCGCAAGCTTCCGTTTCCGCGAGATCTCATCTGGAGACCCTTCCCGGTACCCTGCCGGAGGGGACTTTGGAGTTGGAGGGCTTCTTCATCATCATCATCGCCCCTCCAATGACTCGTGAGTAGTTCACTTCAGACCTACGGGTCCGTAGTTAGTAGCTAGATGGCTTCTTCTCTCTCTTGGATCTTCAATACAAAGTTCTCCATGATCTTCATGGAGATCTATCCGATGTAATCTTCTTTGGCGGTGTGTTTGTCGAGATCCGATGAATTGTGGATTTGTGATTAGATTATCTATGATATATATTTGAGTCTTTGCTGATTTCTTATATGCATGATTTGATATCCTTGTAAGTCTCTCCGAGTCTTGGGTTTTGTTTGGCCAAATAGATCTATGATTCTTGCAATGGGAGAAGTGCTTGGTTTAGGGTTCTGTCATGTGGTGCCCTTTCCGAGTGACAGTAGGGGCAGCAAGGCACACATCAAGTAGTTGCCATCAAGGGTAAAAAGGTGGGGGTTTTATCATTGGTTTGAGATTATTCCTCTACATCATGTCATCTTGCTTAAGGCGTTACTCTGTTCTTATAGACTTAATACACTAGATGCATGTTGGATAGCGGTCGACATGTGGAGTAACAGTAGTAGATGCAGAAAGTATCGGTCTACTTGTTTTGGACATGATGCCTATAGAAATAATCATTGCATAGATATCGTCACGACTTTGCGCGGTTCTATCAATTGCTCGATAGTAATTTGTTCACCCACCGTCTACTTGCTTTCATGAGAGAAGCCACTAGTAAACACTACGGCCCCCGGGTCTATTCACATCCATCGTTTACACCTCCGCTTTTTTACTTTCCTTTGTTACTTTGTTGCTTTCAGTTCTCACTTGGCAAACAATCTATAAGGGATTGACAACCCCTTCATAGCGTTTGGAGCAAGCTTTTGTGTTTGTGCAGGATCTTGAGATACTCCTCCACTGGATTGATACCTTGGTTCTCAAACTGAGGGAAATACTTACCACCGCTGCGCTACATCACCCTTTCCGGTTCGAGGGAACACCAACGCAAGGCTCCAAGGCCACGGGGGAAATCCTTTGCATACTTGCCTAGGAAGTCCCGTAAGGCGTAGCCGCAGCAGAAAGATCAAGCCAAGTATTCTCCCGTCGACGTGCCTATTTCTGGCACCGTTGGAAGGTCTTTTGTTGCAGTAGCAGAAGTATTTCTCGCGCCGTTGCCGGGGATCGAGGATCGCTTGCCGAAGAATATCAAGACAAGAGTAATCTCCCGTCAACACGCCATTTCTGGCGCCGTTGCCGGGGAGGAGAAATCAAGATCTATCCAAGTAGGTCTCACAAACTCTTCTCTTGCATTTACTTTTGTTGCCAGTTGCCTCTCGTTTTCCTCTCCCCCACTTCACATTTGCCGTTTTCATTCGCCTTTCGCCTTCGCCGTTTTCTTTTGCCTTTGCCGGTTTTCTTGGTTGCTTGTGTGCTTGTTTGGTTGTTGAAGTCATCATGTCTGAAAACACCAAACTTTCCGACTTCTCGAGCACTAATAGTAATGATTTTATTAGTACTCCGATTGCTCCCGCCACTAGTGCGGAATCATATGAAATCAACGCAACTTTGCTGAATCTTGTTATGAAAGAGCAATTATCTGGCCTTCCTAGTGAAGATTCCGCATCCCATCTCAATACCTTCATTGAGCTTTGTGATATGCAAAAGAAAAGAGATGTGGATAATGACGTGATTAAGTTGAAACTTTTTCCTTTCTCGTTGCGAGATCGCGCAAAAACTTGGTTTTCTTCTTTGCCTAAAAATAGTATCGATTCTTGGGATAAGTGCAAAGATGCTTACATATCCAAGTATTTTCCGCCGGCTAAGATCATCTCCTTACGTAACGATATCATGAATTTCAAGCAACTTTATCATGAACACGTTGCGCAATCTTGGGAGAGGATGAAGCTTATGATTAGAAATTGTCCCGCTCATGGCTTGAGTTTGTGGATGATTATACAAATCTTTTACGCTGGCTTGAATTTCGCTTCTCGCAATATCTTGGACTCCGCCTCAGGTGGAACGTTCATGGAAATCACATTAGGAGACGCTACAAAACTCCTAGACAATATCATGACCAACTACTCTCAGTGGCACACTGAAAGGTCGCCTGCTAGCAAAAAGGTGCATGCTATAGAAGAGATTAACTCGCTTATTGCTAAGATGGACGAGTTGATGAATTTGGTTGCTAGTAGAAATGATACCATAGATCCTAATGACATGCCACTATCTTGTTTGAATGAGAGTAGCAACGCTAGTTTGGACGTGAATTTTGTTGGTAGGAACAATTTTGGCAACAACAATGCTTTTAGGGGAAACTATGTTCCTAGGCCTTTTCCTAGTAACTCCTCTAACAATTATGGAAATTCCTACGGCAACACTTATGGAAGTCACAACAAATTACCCTCTGATCTAGAGAGTAATATCAAAGAGTTCATCAACTCTCAAAAGATTTTCAATCCGTCCATAGAGGAAAAACTACTCAAAATAGACGATTTGGCTACGAGCGTTGATAGGATGTCTTGTGATATTGATGCTTTGAAAGTTAGATGCACTCCTCCCAAGGTCAACTTGGATGAAACTTTGAAAGCTATGCGTATCTCCATGAATGAGAGCAAAGAAAGAACCGCCCAAATTCACGCTAGACATGAATGGTTTAAAAGGGTGCGTTCTAGTGATGCAAATCACGAAGATCTTAAAGTGCTTGGTGTGTCTCCTCTTGAATCTTTGTTTTCGCGTGTCAAACCTACTTATGGAGGGACTGGATGTGAATCCACTTTGGTTGAAAAACGCCCCAATGATTCGGAGTCCACCTATCTTGATGATAAAGGTGTGGAGAGTGGAGTAGAAGAAGTCAAAATTTGGGGTAGTAATCAAACTCCCACTTTGGATTTCAAAGAATTCAATTATGATAATTGCTCCTTGTTTGAGTGCATTTCTTTGATGTAACCCATTGCAAACTCTCCACATGCTTATAGCCAAAGCAAAGCCTTTACCGTGCATATCGTAGATGCTATGCTGAAATCTCTTGAAGAGAAGCTCGAACTAGAAGTCTCTATACCTAGAAAACTTCATGATGAGTGGGAACCTACTATCAAAATCAAGATCAAAAACTATGAGTGCAATGCTTTGTGTGATTTGGGTGCTAGTGTTTCCGCGATTCCAAAGTCTTTATGTGATATTCTCGGTTTTCATGAGATTGAAGAGTGTTCTCTTAATTTGCATCTTGCGAATTCTACTGTCAAGAAACCCATGGGGAGGATCGATGATGTTCTTATTGTTGCAAATAAGAACTATGTACCCGTGGATTTCATTGTACTTGACATAGATTGCAATCCTTCATGTCCCATTATTCTTGGTAGACCTTTCCTAAGGACTATTGGTACTATCATCGATATGAAGGAAGGGAATATTAGATTTCACTTACCTTTAAAGAAGGGCATGGAGCACTTTCCTAGAAAGAAAATAAGATTGTATTATGAATCTATGATGAGGGCTACCTATGGTTTGAGCACCAAAGATGACTATACGTGATTCCATCACTTTCGCCTAGCTAATGGCGTTAAACAAAAGCGCTTGTTGGGAGGCAACCCAACGAATCTATCCTTTTTCTTTCTTTTTTTTGTTTTCCACACTTTCATAATTCTGTTATGATTGTGTTTTTTGTGTTTCTTTTTGCGTTTGTGCCAAGCAAAACCGTTATGATTAGTCTTGGGGGTGATCGTTTGGTCATGCTGGAAAAGTCAAAAACTTTCTGCTGACGAAAAGAATTTTCATTTTTTTCTGTAAGAGATTTTGAGTTGATTCTTTTTGCTGCTGATTGCTACGCAAATTTTCCAGACTGTCGTAAGTTTTCAGAATTTTTAAAGTACCAGAGGTATACGAAATATACAGATTGCTACAGACTGGTCTGCTGTTAACAGATTCTGTTTTTGTTGTGTTGGTTGCTTATTTTGATGAAACTATGGATAGTATCGGGGGGTATTAGCCATGGAATATTGAAAGTACAGTAACCCAAGATCAGCACAAGTAGAATTTAAGTTTTCTACAGTACCTAAGGAATTGGTGGTTTGCTTTCTTGTACTAATGTTATCACGAGTTTCTGTTTAAGTTTCGTGTTGTGAAGTTTTCAAGTTTTGGGTGAAGTTCTTATGGACAAAGAGATAAAGAGTGGCAAGAGCTCAAGCTTGGGGATGCCCAAGGAACCCCAAGAGATTCAAGGATGCCGTAAAAGCCTAAGCTTAGGGATGCCCCGGGAAGGCATCCCCTCTCTCGTCTTCAATCCATCGGTAACGTTTCTTGGGGCTATATTTTTATTCACCACATGTTATGTGTTTTTGCTTGGAGCGTCTTGTATCGTAGGAGTCTTTTATTTTTGTTGTGTCACAATCATCCTTGCTGCACACCTAGATAGAGAGACATGCACACACCGTGATTTTGTCGAGCTTCACTTATATCCTTTGGTAGACAATTCAGCTCACATGTGCTTCACTTATATCTTTTGAACTAGATACTTTTGCTCTATGTGCTTCACTTATATCTTTTAGAACACAGCAGTGCGTGGCTTGGTAGTTGATCTATGCTTTGAAAGTAGTCTCAAAAGGGGTAGTTATCCAAAGGGATACAAAAACTTCCACCTTCATGTGCATTGAATAGTTAGAGAAGTTTGATTCATCTCAATTAGTTTTGAGTTGTGGTTATGGTAATATTGAAGTCATGCTAGTAAGGTGTTGTCGATCTAGAAATACTTGTGTTGAAGTTAGTGATTCCCGTAGCATGCACGTATGGTGAACCGCTATGTGATGAAATCTGAGCATGATTAGTATATTGATTGTCATCCTTTGCGTGGCGGTCGGGATCGCGCGATGGTTTATACCTACCAACCCTTCCCCTAGGAGTATGCATTGAATGCTTTGTTTGGATTACTAATAAAACTTTTGCAACAAGTATATGAGTTCTTCATGACTAATGTTGAGTCCATGGTTTAGATGCACTTTCAACTTCCACCATCACTATCTTCTTAGTGCCGTGCAACTTTTGCCGGTGCACAAAACCCACCATTAGCCTCCCTCAAAACAGCCACCATACCTACCTATTATGGATTTTTCAAAGTCATTCCAAGATATATTGCCATGCAACTACCACCATGATATGTGCCACCACGTCTACATTGCCATTGCATGATCGTAAGATAGCTAGCATGATGTTTCCATTGATGTCTATGCCATGCTAGATCATTGCCACGGTACACTACCGAAGGCATTCCATATAGTCATCATTACTCTAAGTTTTGAGTTGAAAGTGTGATGATCATCATTAATGAAGCATTGTCCCATGTGAGGAAATAAAAGAGGACAAAGAAGCCCACCAAAATAAAAAAGGGAGGCCAAAGAGCCCACCAAAATAAAAAAAATGAGAGAAAAAGAGAGAAGGGACAATGCTACCACTTTTTCCACACTTGTGCATATTAAGCACCATGATATTCATGATTAAGAGTCTCTCGTTTTGTCACCACCATATAGCTAGTGGGAAATTTTCATTATATAATTTGGCTTGTATATTCCTGATAGGCTTCCTCAAAATTTCCTTAGGTCTTCGTGAGCAAGCAAGTTGGATGCACACCCACTAGTTTTCATTAAGAGCTTTCACATACTCATAGCTCTAGTGCATCAATTGTATGGCAATCCCTACTCATTCACATTGATATCTATTGATGAGCATCTCCACGGCTCATTGATATGCCTAGTTAATGTGACTATCTTCTCCTTTTTGTCTTGCAACCTCCACTACATTCCACACCATCTATAGTGCTATAACCATGGCTCACGCTCATGTATTGCGTGAGAGTTGAAAAGGTTTGAGAAAGTAAAGGTGTGAAACAATTACTTGGCCAATATCGGGGTTGTGCATGATTTAAATTCATTGTGCAATGATGATAGAGCATAGCCAGACTATATGCTTTTGTAGGGATAACTATCTTTTGGCCTTGTTATTTTGAAAGTTCATGATTACTTTGCTAGTTTGCTTCAATTATTATTGTTTCCACGTCAATAGCAAACTATTGTTTTGAATCTAATGGATCTGAACATTCACGTCACATAAGAGGAATTACAAAGGACACCTATGCTAGGTAGCATAAAAGCATCAAAAATTCATTCTTATCACTTCCCTACTCGAGGACGAGCAGGAGTTAAGCTTAGGGATGCTTGATACGTCTCAAACGTATCTATAATTTTTTATGGTTTCATGCTATTATCTTGTCTTCTTTGGTTGTTTTATGTACCTTTTATATCTTTTTTGGGACTAACTTATTAATTCAGTGCCAAGTGCCAGTTCCTGTTTTTTCCGTGTTTTTGACTCTTTTCACATCTGATTTTGGAACGAAATCCAAACGGAAGAAAAACACCGAAATGATTTTTTCCAAACGGAAGAAGACCAGGGGGCTTTTGGGCCAAGCCAGGTGGGCTCCAGGGAGCCCACAAGCCCCCACTCCGCCATCAGGGGGACGCGGCGGTGGGCAGGCTTGTGGCCTCCCTGGCCGCACCCTGACCTAGGTCTTTGGCCTACAAATTCCCAAATATTCCGCAAAAAATTAGACGAGCCTCGAAAATACTTTTCCGCCGCTGCAAGCATCCTTTTCCGCGAGATCTCATATGGAGACCCTTCCCGGCACCCTGCCGGAGGGGACTTTGGAGTTGGAGGGCTTCTTCATCATCATCATCGCCCCTCCAATGACTCGTGAGTAGTTCACTTCAGACCTACGGGTCCGTAGTTAGTAGCTAGATGGCTTCTTCTCTCTCTTGGATCTTCAATACAAAGTTCTCCATGATCTACATGGAGATCTATCCGATGTAATCTTCTTTGGCGGTGTGTTTGTCGAGATCCGACGAATTGTGGATTTGTGATCAGATTATCTATGATATATATTTGAGTCTTTGCTGATTTCTTATATGCATGATTTGATATCCTTGTAAGTCTCTCCGAGTCTTGGGTTTTGTTTGGCCAACTAGATCTTTGATTCTTGCAATGGGAGAAGTGCTTGGTTTTGGGTTCTACCATGTGGTGACCTTTCCCAGTGACAGTAGGGGCAGCAAGGCACACATCAAGTAGTTGCCATCAAGGGTAAAAAGATGGGGTTTTTATCATTGGTTTGAGATTCTCCCTCTACATCATGTCATCTTGCTTAAGGCGTTACTCTGTTCTTATGGACTTAATACACTAGATGCATGCTGGATAGCGGTCGGCGTGTGGAGTAATAGTAGTAGATGCAGAAAGTATCGGTCTACTTGTTTTGGACGTGATGCCTATAGAAATAATCATTGCATAGATATCGTCACGACTTTGCGCGGTTCTATCAATTGCTCGACAGTAATTTGTTCACCCACCGTCTACTTGCTTTCATGAGAGAAGGCACTAGTAAACACTACGGCCCTCGGGTCTATTCACATCCATCGTTTACACCTCCGCTTCTTACTTTGCTTTGTTACTTTGTTGCTTTCAGTTCTCACTTGGAAAACAATCTATAAGGGATTGACAACCCCTTCATAGAGTTGGGAGCAAGCTTTTGTGTTTGTGCAGGATCTTGAGATACTCCTCCACTGGATTGATACCTTGGTTCTCAAACTAAGGGAAATACTTACCACCGCTACGCTACATCACCCTTTCCGCTTCGAGGGAACACCAACGCAAGGCTCCAAGTCCACGGGGGAAATCCTTTCCATACTTGCCTAGGAAGTCCCTTAAGGCGTTGCCGCAGCAGAAAGATCAAGCCAAGTATTCTCCCGTCGACGTGCCTATTTCCGGCGCCGTTGGATGGTCTTTTGTTGCAGTAGCAAGGGGCGGCGGCGGCGACAAGCAGATCACGTAGAGGAGGAGCTCACCGGGGCCGACGGGCTCTAGGCGGCGGCGACGGGCTCGGGGGCGGCGACGGTGACGTGCTCGGGGCGATGACGGCGGCGACGAGGACTGGATTGGGGGCGGCGGTGACGTGCTCGGGGACGGCGGCGACGACGAGGACTAGCTCGAGGGGCGGCGGCGAGCAATGGGAGAGTTTTGGGGAAAATTTTGACAACTCCCGCCTATATGCAAAAAACCTTTTATCCCGGTTGGTGGCCCGAACCGGCACCAATTCCACCCTTTCATACCGGTTGACTCATCAAACCGGGACTACACGTCAATTTTCAGCAGCCCAAATGGCGGGGAAGAAGATACGTGTACTCCCGGTTTGCGGAACCAACCGGGACGAAAGGGGGCCATTTGTCCTGGTTTGTGCCACCAACCGATACTAAAATCTGTCTCTGGTCCCGGTTTGTACCACAAACCGACACGAAACGCATGTGCTTGGCACAGCCGCAGTGCGGTGAGATATTTAGTCCCACCTCGCTAGCCGAGGGAGAAGTGGAGTGGTTTATAAGTGCTTGCGCGCACAGTTTCGAGCTCCTCTCATATGCAGGCTTCCGGGCCTAAAGTGCCACTACCTGTTGGGCCTTCTGCGGGCCTGAATCCTGGCCCAACTATCTAGTTGGGTTTCTAGTCGCATTCACGCTGTGGTGGCCCATTAGTTGACATTTCTTTTTAAAGAATATAGTTTTTTGTTCCTAATTACTGTTTTTCAGTGATTCTTTTGTTGGAAATATGCCCTAGAGGCAATAATAAATTAGTTATTATTATATTTCTTTGTTCGTGATAATCTTTTATTATCCATGCTATAATTGTATTGATTGGAAACTCAAATACATGTGTGGATACATAGACAAAACATTGTCCCTAGTAAGCCTCTAGTTGACTAGCTCGTTGATCAAAGATGGTCCAGGTTTCCTAACCATAGACAAGTGTTGTCACTTGATAACGGGACCACATCATTAGGAGAATCATGTCATGGACAAGACCCAAACTATGAATGTAGCATATTGATCGTGTCGTTTTATTGCTATTGTTTTCTGTGTGTCAATTATTTGTTCCTATGACCATGAGATCATATAACTCACTGGCACCGGAGGAATACCTTGTGTGCAACAAACGTCACAACGTAACTGGGTGACTATTAAGGTGCTCTACAGGTATCTCCGAAGGTGTCCGTTGAGTTAGTATGGATCAAGACTGGGATTTGTCACTCTGTGTGACGGAGAGGTATCTCGGGGCCCACTCGATAATACAACATCACACACAAGCCTTGCAAGCAATGTAACTAAGTGTAAGTCATGGGATAATGTATTACAGAATGAATAAAGATACTTGCCGGTAACGAGATTGAAATAGGTATGCGGATACCCACGATCAAATCTCGGGCAAGTAACATACCGAAGGACAAGGGGAATTACATACGGGATTATATGAATCCTTGACACTGATGTTCAACGGATAAGATCTTCGGAGAATATGTAGGATCCAATATGGGCATCTAGGTCCCCCTATTGGATATTGACCGAGGAGTGCCTCGGGGCATGTCTACATAGTTCTTTAACCCGCAGGGTCTGCACACTTAAGGTTCGATGATGTTTTAGTATAGTTGAGTTATATGTGTGGTTACCGAATGTTGTTCGGAGTCCCGGATGAGATCACGGACGTCACGATGGTTTCCGGAATTGTCTGGAAAAGAAGATTCATATATAGGATGGTTTCATTTGGTTACCGGAAGGTTTTCGGGAATTACCAGCATTGTACCGGGAGTGACGAATGGGTTCCGGAAGTTCACCGGGAGGGGGGCAACCCACCCGGGGAAGCCCAACAGCCTTAGGGGTGGCGCACCATCCCTTAGTGGGCTGTTGGGGCAGCCCAAGAGGGCCTTGGCGCCAAGAGAAGAAAACCAAAGAAAGAAAAAAGGGAGGTGGGAAGGAAGAGAAGGACTCCACTTTCCAATCCTAATTGGAGTAGGATTCCTCCTCTCCTCCCTGGCCGGCGCACCCTTGAGGGATTGGCCCTCAAGGCAAGCCTCCTCCTCCTCACTCCTATATATAGTGGTGATTTAGGGATGATTTGAGACAACTTTTGCCACGTGGAACTCAGATCTAGACACCATAGTTCTTCCTCAAAATTTTATTTCTACAGAGCTCGGGCGGAGCCCTGCAGGAGTAGATCGTCATCACCACCGGAGTGCCATCATGCTGCCGGATAACTCATCTACTTCTCTGTCTTGCTTGTTTTATCAAGAAAGCCGAGATCATCGCCGAGCTGTACGTGTGATCAATGCGGAGGTGACGTCCGTTCGGCACTAGATCGGAACGGATCGCTGGACGGATCGCGGGACGGTTCGTGGGGCGGATCGAGGGACGTGAGGACGTTCCACTACATCAATCGCATTTCTTAATGCTTCCTGTTGTGCGATCTACAAGGATACGTAGATCCAAATCTCCACTCGTAGATGGACATCACCATGATAGGTCTTCATGTGCGTAGGAAATTTTTTGTTTCCCATGCAACGTTCCCTAACAGTGGTATCAGAGCTAGGTTCATGAGTAGATGTTATCTCGAGTAGAACACAAAGGGTTTTGTGGACGGTGATGTTCGATTTGCTGCCCTCCTTAGTCTTTTCTCGATTCAGCGGTATTGTTGGATTGAAGCGGCCTGGACCGATATTATTCGTACGCTAACAAAACACTGGTTTCATCGATTGACATGCAACCTTGTTGCGTAAAGATGACTGGCGGGTGTCGGTTTCTTCAACTTTAGTTGAATTGGTTTTGACCGAGGCGGTCCTTGGAGAGGTTAAATAGCAATTTGCACATCTCCGTTGTGGTTTATTCGTAAGTAAGATGCGATCATACTAGATACCCATAGCAGCCACGTAAAACATGCAACAACAAATTAGAGGACTTGTTTTTGCACGGTATTCTTGTGATATGATATGGCCAGTGACGTGATGTGATATATTGGATGTATGAGATGATCATGTTGTAATAGTTAATATCAACTCGCATGTCGATGGTACGGCAACCGGCAGGAGCGATAGGGTTGTCTTCAAACTAACGTTTGTGTTTGCAGATGCATTTACTATATTGCTAGGACGTAGCTTTAGTAGTAATAGCATAAGTAGCACGACAACCTCGATGGCGACACGTTGATGGAGATCATGATGATGGAGATCATGGTGTGGCGCCGGTGACAAGAAGATCGTGTCGGTGCTTTGGTGATGGAGATCAAGAAGCACATGATGATGGCCATATCATGTCACTTTTGAATTGCATGTGATGTTAATCCTTTTATGCACCTTCTTTTGCTTAGAACGACGGTAGCATTATAAGGTGATCTCTCACTAAAATTTCAAGACGAAATTGTGTTCTCCCCGACAGTGCACTGTTGCTACAGTTCGTCGTTTCGAGACACCACGTGATGATCGGGTGTGATAGACTCAACGTTCACAACGGGTGCAAAACAGTTGCACACGTGGAACACTCGGGTTAAGCTTGACGAGCCTAGCATGTGCAGACATGGCCTCGGAACACATGAGACCGAAAGGTCGAGCATGAATCGTATATTTGATATGATTAGCATAGAGATTCTTACCACTGAAACTATTCTCAACTCACATGATGATCGGACTTGAGTTAGTGGATTTGGATCATGTACCACTCAAATGACTTGAGAGATGTACTTTTTGAGTGGGAGTTCTTAAGTAATATGATTAATTGAACTAATTATCATGAACATAGATTAATGGTCTTTGCAAATTACGATGTAGCTTGCTCTATAGCTCTACTTTTTTTTATATGTTCCTAGAGAAAAAATTAGTTGAAAGTTGATAGTAGAAACTTTGCGGACTGAGTCCGTAAAACTGAGGATTGTCCTCATTGCTGCGCAGAAGGCTTATGTCCTTAATGCACCACTCTATGTGCTGCACCTTAAGCGTCGTCTGTGGATGTTGTGACCATCTGACACACACGTTTTTTGATGACTACGTGATAGTTCAGTGCGTAATACTTAATGGCTTGGAAGCAAGGCGCCGAAGACGTTTTGAAAACGTCGCGGAACATAAGAGATGCTCAAAGAGATGAAATTGAGATTTCATGCTCGTGCCCTTGTTTTTTTTTTGACCGGCTACTGTAGGGAAAACCCCCCACGGCCTTTTTCTTTTATTCCCATATATAAGAGCAGTATGTACAAGAAGAAATTATAATGTACAAAGGGGATGGGAAGCTAAGGTTACAAACCTCAAGGAGGCAAAAAGGAAACCCATTTAAGGAGATCATCCCTGAAACTAGCCTTAATCCTATGAGCTAACAGGGAAATGTCATGGATGAAACCAGATCTACATTTTCTAAACTTTGGCTGCTCCTGGTTAAAGACCTTGGCATTTCTGACAGTCCAGATGTTCCAACATTGAGTGAAGACCACCTCAGCAAAAAAAGGGGTTATGGAAGTCTCGCTTAGCCGCTACAGTAGCACTCCACATGGATGGACCGTGCCATGTGATCTGCAGGTAGTTCCAGAACCTGGTACTGAAAAGACAGTTGAAGAATAAGTGATCTCTGTCTTCCTTGACTCTAGCATGGCATAGAACACAGAGATTGGAGTCTGAAACATTCCAGTGACGTCGTTCAAGCATGTCTTGGGTGTTAAGCCTGTCCATGATGAGCATCCAGGCAAACATCTTGATCTTCATGGTACAACAGCTCTTCCAGGTCCAGTTGAGCAAGGGGTTCGGTGTAATAATGTTGTGAATATGAATATAGTATCTCTTGGCTGTGTAGGACTTAGCATCCTTTCCCCATACCCATCTGTCAGAGGCCTGGGGGTCGATATCCAGGGCTTGAAGCAAGGATTGGACTGAAAACAGCTCCTGGTAAGCTTGAGCAGAAAGTGGCAAGTGGAACATAGAGAGCATGCTATCATCGTAAAAGGCTTGAAAGACCTCCTGAGCTGTGCAGAAAGGATCAGCCACAAAGGAAAAGAGTCTTTGGAATCTAGCAGCCAGAGGCCTAGTGGAGTTTCCAACCAACCAGGAGTCAGACCAAAACAGGAATGAGTCACCCCTGTTAGGCTGAACATATGTAACTGATCTGAATTTGTCAAGCCTTTTACAGATATCCTTCCACCAAAAAGTACCACAAAGGGCAGTTCCCTGAGGAACTGTGTCATGCTAGTAAGTGTTCCAGATTAGGTTAACCCATGGGATATCAGCATGATTTAGAAATTTATCAACATGCTTGAGCAGCAGTGCTTCATTCTGGATTGCTAGATTCATAATTCCTAACCCCCCTTTATATTTAGGTCTGCACACCAGTTGCCAGGGTGCAAGAGAGGGAGCATGATCTTGCCCATTTTTCCTCCATTGGCATTGCCTCTGAATTCTTTCAAGCTGCTTCAGTATGCCTGGTGGGATATCCAGACTGCATAGGAAGAAAATAGGAACAGATGACAGTGCTGAGTTGAGATACTGTAACCTTCCCCCCTGAGCCAGGAAAGATGAACTAGCACTAAGCCTTCTTTCCATGTTGTCAACCAGTGGCATGAGATCAATGATTCTAGGTTTAGTTGTCCCAACTGGAAGGCCAAGGTATGTGAAGGGCAAAGATCCAACTTTGCAGCCAATGGAGTCTGCCAGGCCTTGGATTTGCTGTGGGGAGGTGTTGACAGGTAGAAGGGCAGATTTGTGATAGTTCACATGTATCGAGTGGATTGGGAGAAAAGTAAGAGCATTTTCTTGAACTGTAACAACTGAGTTTTATCAGCAGGTAGGATGATAAGGGTATCATCAGCATATTGCACTATAGGGAAATCCTTATCATGACAAGGTATGGGCAGCTAAATCAGACCCTTCATCAGCAGATGGTTAACCAAGGTCTGTAAAAAATCAGCAGCAATAGCAAAAAGCAGTGGGGACATGGGATCTCCCTGCCTGACTCCTTTCTTGCACATAAATTTCTTTCCAGGCACACCATTGATCAGGACAGAAGATGAGCCAGAAGTTAGGAGCTGCTTTACCCAAAGTATCCATCTGTCATTGAAGCCTTTGTGCTTGAGAATGTTAAAAATGAACTCATGCTCCACAGAGTCAAATGCCTTTTCAAAATCCAGCTTGAGAATCACTATTGGTTTCTTGGATTGATGGCATTGGTGCAGGTACTCCAGAATCCATCAAACACAATCTTGAATGGTTCTAGACTTGATAAAACCATACTAATTCTTGTGAATACACTTCACAATCTGTAACTGTAACCTGTTAGCAATCATTTTGGACAGAAATTTGAGGCCCATCCCAGTAAGTGATATTGGTTTGTAGTCCCCCACCTGCTCAGGTGATCTCTTCTGGGGAATCAAAGTAATATAAGATAAGTTCATGTTCTCAAGTTGAGCATGACCAGCATGAAAGGCAGCAACAAGATGATAAAATTCAGGGGAGATAATGTGCCAGCATTTCTTAAAGAAAAGGCCATTAAAACCATCAGGTCCACGAGCTTTGTCAATGGGCATTTCCTGAACAGTCTTGTCCATTTCAGACTTAGAAAAAGGTTCTGTGAGAATATCAAGACCCTCCACCTTCTGAAGCAGGGATTGCAAGTCAAAGGCCATGTTAATTCCAAGAGAAGTTCCCATTCTATCCTTAAAGGATGCCCAAAAACATGCAACAATTTGATCATGATCAGATATGATGGATCCATCATTTAACTTGAGAGATGCAATGGAGTTCCTCCTATATCTCCTCACCAACTTTAACAAATCTGATAGTGGCTCTCTTTTTCCAGTATAAGCACTGAAGATGCAGTAGGTGCTCCAAGTGTAACTTAATGATATTCCTGAAGTTAGCTTCAGGTGTGAAGAGGGGCCTCAATTTCTCAAGCTCATCCAAGCACAACACAGCTTGATTACATCTGGAGATGAAAATTTTCAACTGGGATAGGTTTGTCTGCCATCTTTTCAGAGCCTGCCTGAGATGTTTCATCTTATCCATAATGACAACAGTAATATGGGTTTTCCTGGAAGGAATGGCCCAGGACTGCTGAACACACTCCATGAAGCCCTCCATTTCAACCCAGTAGTTTTCAAAACGAAATAAGTTACACTTAGAGATCGAAGTGTTGACAGTGACCACACAAGGAACATGATCAGAAGCTGTCTTTGCAAGGGGGAGCACTTGTGTAAGAGGATATGAAGAGATCCGGTTGGCTGATGTGAAAAACCAGTCAAGTTGCTCCAGAAGAGGGGAATCTTGCATATTGGACCAAGTGAAAGATCTGCCTTTACTGGGTAGTTCCAGTAAGCCCAGATGCCCAATAATTTCATTGAAGATGAACATATCATTTACATCAGCCCCAGGGAGGTTTCTGTTGTCAGGTGATCTAATGAAATTAAAATCTCCAAGAAACAACCAATTAGCCCTAGTGGGTATATGAAGATTATATAGCCAGCTAACAAATAGATCTCTAGCTTCACCTTGACAAGGACCATAGACATTCACCAAAGTCCAGGATTCACTAGTATGATTTGAGGTAAAGGAGATGATCAAACCATAGGGTGTGCATTCAACTAACTGATCGGTAAGAATGGATGAGTTCCAGAGAGTGATAAGCCCCCCCCCCCCGATGCCCCCCTGGAGGGAGAGTAGGCAAACTGATCAAAACGTTTAGGACAGAAACACTTGACTGTACAAAACTCAATTGACTGCATTTTGGTTTCCTGCAAGCACACCACGGCAGCTAGGATCTCATCAATCTTGTAACCAACCGCACATTGCATGTGGTCCGAATTTAGGCCACGCACATTCCAACACAGCACATGCCAACTTCTTGTAGAACGACTATCCATTGGACAATATATATAGAGCAAACGCAGGGATATGTAATAGCCCATGCGACCGAGGTTCAGTTAACCAAAAGACAGAGCAAGCAGTAGTCAGAAAGTACATAGAGCCAGTACAGTAACAAATTAACATAAGTGTACTAATCATCAGCAGATGATGGCGCGGAATCAGCAGGATCTTCCATAAGTCGATTCACAGTCAGCTTCTGAGGGGCAATGCCAAGCGTCTGCCCGACCGCCTGTATCACCGGAATAGGAGTGGCAGGTGGAAGTTGCACATCATCAGACTCCTGTGCTGGAGAAGGCATTGGCTTGGCCTTGGGCTTCCTCTTCTTGGGGACATGCGCCGGCAGCTCCTGCAGACCGGTTTGAAGCCATCCCGCTTGATGAAGCCGCGCGTACATCGACGCACAGAGGACTCGACGACGGGAGTGGCCTTCTTGCGGGTCCCTTTCTTCGTTGGAGGAGGAGATTGAAAGGAGAAGTCCTCTGCAGACGAAGATGGGCTGACTGGGATTACCTCATCCACGGAGAGTGTGCTGCTTGCCGGCTCTGGCGGTGGCAGCGCTGGAGCAGTAGAATCAAAAGCCGCCGCCCATGATCGCTTGGGGATCACAATGGGCGCCACCATTGGCATCTGCAGGTGGCGAGGCACGTGCATGGAGGTAGCAGCTCCCATTAAAGCATCAAAAGTTCGAGACCAGGATAGAGCCGGCGGCAGAGGAGGCCCATAGAAAACCTTGGCAGCCCCCACAAAAAGGTTGCCAGACTGAATCTGTGGGGGTTTGTATGGGAAAATCGCCAGCGGATTGTCATCTTGCGCCTCTTCCTCCACCCCTGGCACATCTTCCCCCGGCTCAGCAGCAGGAGCCTGGACAACCGGTGCCATATCAGCGTTAGGGGAGACAGGGTTATCAACCATTACCACACCCAGGTTGGGAGCAGGGGGCGTGATCAGCAGGTTCCGCCGCAATGTCACCCTGCGGCTGAGGGTCTAGGTCAACAAGCTCATGATCCGAGTCAAAGGAAGAAGTACTCGGTTGATCAATCACCATGGACTCCTGATCCTGAACAGGATCAGCCGGAGGTGCTTCTGGGGCCGCTTCAGGTTCCCATCCTCCTCCATCAGCAGCTGTTGGCGGCTGTCCCCAACCACCATCATCAGCAGCAGCAGGTACCACTGGACCTTCAGGTGCTAGCGGCACTGCATTCCATCCCAAAGCAGGGTAAGGGGCAGAGCAAATTGCAGGTTGTCATTGACGAGTTGTCCAGGAAGCGGGTGAGGGTTGCCATTGAGGGGCATAGGATCCTCATCATTGGGCAGTACTTCAGCAGGCGCCGCCCCCAGGATGTAGACAGGTGCAGACAAGGACACCTTCCCCCCCCCCAAGCAGCATATTCAGAGAAGTTGATACTGCGAGGGACAAGTCGGTCGTCTGGGAAAGATGCAAACACAATGGAGCGAACCAAGTAAGGATCATCGCTGACCCAATGACGGAACTCTCCGAAGGTATTGACAGCAGCCAGCAAGTCTTCAGTATTGCGGAAGTCCAGGGGGACCCCAGAAGCATGAGGCACCCATGTCGAAAACCCTCTTGTCCACGGAAGCCCACGCCCTGATCATGTCGCAAGAAGCGCACCACAAAGTTGTGAGCAATTTCCTGCGGAACCATGTGAACCGCAACGTAGCTCTCCGCCGGATCTCTAAGTTCAAACAACCCTACGCCCTCGATCCATGGCTGGGCTGATCGAACATGAAGTCCTCGGTGAAGAAGAAGAGCAGCTACTTCTTGCCATACCTGGACCAAGTGGTCGGCCGGGGGCGCAGGGTGGACGTCAGCAATGACAAAGCGCTCATGACGCCGGTGATGGGGACAGCAGGCGTGGTGTAGGTCCGAGGCAGCCAGTCGGGTCCTCCGTCAATGATGTTGTGGCCCGGCGGGAGGAAGAACTCTGGATCGAGCTCGAAGTTCGGCATTGTGGGAGGCGGCGGCGGCGTGGTAGGCGGAGTCTCGGAGGGAGTTCGAGGATGCGACGGCGATGAGACAGGGCGGAACTGTGCTGCAGAGGATGGGGTCATAGTCCTAGGGTAGGGTCATAGGCCTGCCTTGTAGGTCCAACCCAAGGACTACCCCTCATAAGGGATAAGACCCTTAGTCAGTTCCGACTGAACTAAGGAGTTCTCTCCATCCAGTCGGTAACAGATCCTCGACAGTCCAGTCGGAGATTAGCATTCGGAGTTTATCGAACTAACCGACTGGATTCCACTCTGTGCATCGTAACCCCCTGGAGGGAAACGGTCATACGTTTCCATGTGCCTTTATTAGCATTTAAGACGTACGTTACCTGTAACGTAGGCATTTATTCGCCACTACTCCACCCCTGTGCACCGAACCGTTGTGGAGGGCAGCGCACTCTATATAAGCCACCCTCCCCCACTGGTGCGGGGGTTAGCAATTCACTGTATTCGAGATTCCACTCGACAACAAGCTCCCTGAGCACTGAGACGTAGGGCTATTACCTCCACCGTAGAGGGGCCTGAACTCATACAACCTCGCCGTAGCTAAGGCTCTGCCCATCCCTTTCGTACCCTACACATCTACTGTCAGGCTTATACCCACGACAGTTGGCGCCCACCATGGGGCAGGCGTCTAAGCGACTTCCGGCGAGTTTGCGACTACATCACTTCGTCATGTCGTCCGGTGGAGATTCGAGCATGGGTCACGAGATCCTCTTCGGCGCTCTCTCCTTCATCGTCGACGATTCGGCATGGCTTCGGGACGCCCCTCTCGACGTCGAGGCACTTCCCCGCCGCGGGGCTACGCACTTCCGTGCCGGCGCCCGCGGCATTCTTCTCCTCCAGCAGTCGGCTCCGGTGTCGACCTACACCGCCGTCACGCGCCGCAACAAGCGGTCCCGCCGTCCGCGGCTCGAGCGTTTGGTGCAACACGCCCAGGCGCGCCAGAACGCGTCCTCACAAGTGGCGGTTCTAGAGTCAGTTGTGGTTGCCCCGCCGTCCCAGCGCTCGGGCTCGGTTGCGACTGAGTTTCCTTTCGAGTACGCGGGGCGCGGGCCTGCAGCAGAAGTACACATGGACAACTCCCACGAAGATCCCCGTCAAGCCGACCGGAACGAGCACGAGATCGGCGAAACGTCCGGTGCGCATCGTCCGCCTCGCCGTTCTGCCAGTCGGCACACTCGGCGAAGCAATGTGGAGTTGTTCCGCACACCCCTCCTCAACTTGGCTGCAGCTGCCAAGATAGCCGATTCCCTTCAGCCGACTGATTCAGAGGCTGGCAGGGGGATCGAGCAAATCCGCGCCCTGTTGCACACGGCGCAGCAGCAAAATTCGGCGGTCTCCCAGTCGCACAACAGGATCTACAATAGTTCTGTTCATGCGAATACGCATCGGTCAGTTCATAGCCCTGGTTCTCATTAGTGACACAGAGGAGGCAGTCGTTCCATAAATCCCGAAGATCGTCGCCGTTCAAGCACCCCTCCACGGGGTGGGCCCTACGGGCCCCGACATCATGATGATCGGCGTTCAATCGGGAGCACTTACGACCCATGGCCCGACGCGAGAGGGCATATCGCCCAGCGGAGGGTCGACAGGGGCCGAGCCCACCGCGATGGTTACGATATTGACCGTCCGAGTGGAAGCAGGACCATTGTTTCTGGTCCCGAGTGTTTCAGTCGAGCCATCCGTTCAGCTGACATCCCTCCCAACTTCCGATTGGCGACGGGAATTAGCAAGTTTACAGGAGAGTCCAAGCCAGAAACGTGGCTGGATGATTACCGAGTAGCATTCTAGATCGGAGGAAGAGACGACCATGTCGCCATGAAGCACCTCCCTCTGATGCTCGACGGCTTGGCGCGAGCGTGGCTGAGCCAGTTGGTCCCCTCAAGCATCTACAGCTGGGCAGATCTGGCCCGAGTGTTCATTAGGACCTTCGAAGGGACGTGCAAGCGCCCTGCTGGCCTCGTGGAGCTCCAGCACTGCGTCCAGAAGCAGAATGAGCCCCTGCGAGATTTCATTCAGCGTTGGACAACTCTCTACCACACGGTGGAGAACGTCACGGAGCATCAAGCAGTCTGCGCCTTCAAGGCAGGCGTGCGGTACAGGGATCTGTACCTGAAGTTCGGCCGAACAGGCGACATCTCCATGAGCAAGATGATGGAGATAGCAACACGCTATGCAAATAGCGAAGAAGAGGATTGCGTCCGAAGCGGCAAGCACAAAATAGTCGCCGATGGAGATGGGAATAACACTCGGAAGCAGAAGCAGAAAGCTCCATCCGCTCCACAGGCAGAAGCTGCAGCCGTAACCAATGCCAAGTTCAAGGGCAAAGGGAAGGCTCAGTTCACCCCCAAGAAGAAGCAGTTCAATAACCCCATCCTGGACCAGCCATGTCCGGTTCATACGAAGATGGATGAAGAGGGCAACCCCATATATGTGAAGCATACCACTCGACAGTGTCGCCTCCTGATCCAGGGGTTCAGCGAAGGGCAACCGAGTGAGAAGGACAATGAACAGGATGAGGACGATAAGGAGGATCCGTTCCCCCAAGTCCATGCAACACTGATGATTTTCGCTGACGTTGAGAGCAAGACTCGACTGAAGCTGGTGAACAGGGAGGTGAACATGGCCACCCCTACCAACCCCAAGTTCCTCAAATGGTCTCAGACTGCGATCACCTTTGACCAGTCGGACCATCCGGCACACGTACCCACCCCAGGAAGACAGGCTCTAGTCGTCGACCCGGTGGTGGAGGGAGTCCGACTGCGCAAAGTCCTCATGGATGGCGGCAGTGGTTTGAACATCATGTACGCCGACACTCTCAAGGGGATGGGCATTCCGATGTCCAAACTCAGCGAGAGAAGCATGCAGTTCCATGGAGTCGTCCCTGGACGAAAGGCCAAGTCACTCGCCCAGATCGCGTTGACGTCGTTTTCGGCTCCGACAAGAACTTCCGCAAGGAAAAGCTGACGTTCGAAGTGGTGGACTTCCAGAGCGCTTACCACGCAATTCTGGGCCGCCCAGCGTATGCGCGTTTCATGGCCCGTCCATGTTACGTATACTTGAAGCTGAAGATGCCAGGCCCGAAAGGTGTGATCACCATCACAGGCAATCGATAGCGGGCCGAAGAGTGTCTGTAGCAGGGATCAAGAATCGCCGACCAGCAGATGGCCGTCCTCGAGCTTGACGAGTACAAGAAAACAGTCGACCCCGCTGACTTGATGCATTCGAAGAAGCCAGCTTCGGAGTCTGCATTTCAGTCGGCGGGAGAGACGAAGAAGGTCAGCATCCACCCGACGGACGCCACTGCTAAATAGGAAGCCGAGCTCACCCAATTCCTCCGTGAGAACTGGGACATCTTCGCATGGAAATCCTCTAACATGCCAGGTGTACCCAGGGAGTTGGCTGAGCACCGACTGCATGTGGATCCCACCGCTCGACCTGTCCGAGAATGCCTGCGTCGGTCCGCCGCGCATAAGATGAAGGCAATCGAAGAAGAGGTGGCCAAGCTGTTGGCAGCCAACTTCATTCGCGAGGTTCACCACTCCGAGTGGCTCACCAATGTTGTCATGGTGCCCAAGAAGGACAAGTCGCTCCGAATGTGCATCGACTTCAAGCACCTCAATAAGGTCTGCCCGAAAGACCATTTTCCGCTCCCCCGCATCGATCAAATCGTCGATTCGACTGCGGGTTGCGAGTGTTTGCCATTTCTTGATGCCTACTCGGGCTATCATCAGATCCGTCTGTATGGCCCCGATGAATTAAAAACAGCCTTCATCACCCCGTTCGGGTGCTTCTGCTACATCACTATGCCATTCGGTTTGAAGAATGCAGGAGCTACCTTTATGCGCATGATCCAAAAATGTCTCCTCGACCAGATCGGTCGGAATGTGGAGGCGTATATGGATGATATCGTAGTCAAGTCAAGCAAAGGTTCCGACCTGCTAACTGACTTGGCAGAAACATTCGCCAACCTTCGCAGGTACGATATCAAGCTCAACCCCGCCAAATGTTCATTCGGCGTTCCCAGCGGAAAGTTACTCGATTTCTTCGTTTCCGAACGAGGGATCGATGTCAACCCCGAAAAGGTCGGGACCATCGTCCGAATGGAGAGGCCGGTCAGAATACACGATGTTCAACGGCTCACAGGTTGCCTAGCGGCTTTGAGCAGGTTCATCAGTCGACTTGGTGAGAAAGCACTTCCTCTGTACCGACTCATGAAGAAATCAGTTACTTTCGAGTGGATAGACGAAGCCCAAGTCGCATTCGACGACCTCAAAGTCCTACTTTCCACCCAGCCGGTTCTTACTGCTCTGCTCAGTAAAGAGCCCCTTCTTCTGTATATCGCGGCTACAAATCAAGTCGTCAGTACTGTTCTTACAGTCGAACGAGAAGAAGAAGGCAAAGCGTACAAAGTTCAGCGGCCAGTGTATTACGTCTCCGAAGTCCTGACTCCTTCCAAGTAGAGGTATCCCCACTATCAAAAACTCATCTATGGGATTTACATGACTGCGAAGAAGGTAGCCCATTATTTCCAAGACCACTCGGTATCTGTTGTTTCCGATGCCCCGTTGTCGGAGATCCTCCACAATAGGGACGCATCAGGCCGAGTGGCGAAGTGGGCAATGGAGATGTTGTACTGCGATATCAAGTTCGAGGCCAAGAAAACTATAAAGTCTCAAGCCCTGGCTGACTTCAAGCCCTGGTCCAAGATGTTGAATGGCTCCGGCGCTGGCGTTGTGATCATATCGCCAAAGGGCGACAAACTCAAATATGTGTTGCAGATACACTTTGATTCCTCCAACAATGAGGCGGAGTATGAAGCTCTCCTTTATGGATTGCGTATGGCCATCGCACTCGGCGTCCGTCGCCTGATGGTCTATGGCGATTCAGATTTGGTGGTTAATCAAGTGATGAAAGAGTGGGACGTCAGGAACCCCACCATGACCACATACTGCAATGCAGTGAGGAAGCTTGAGAAGAAGTTTGAAGGTCTAGAACTCCACCATGTGCCGCGACTGAAGAACCAAGCATCTAATGAGTTGGCAAACCTCGGATCCACTCGGAGAGCAGTCCCGAGTGACGTCTGCCTCGAGCACCTCCACCTTCCCTCAGTCAAAGAAGATCCTTTCACAGAGGAACCAGCACAACCAAAGAGCTCGACTGATCTGACTGAAGTCGACGTACCTGCTGTGGTTGATCTGATCATGGAGATTCTTGCTGTCATCCCCGATTGGACTGTGCCGATCATTGCATATATCCTAAGGCAGGAATGACCAGAAGATGAAGTCCAGGCCAGGCAGATAGTCCGCAGGTCGAAGTCGTTCACTGTCATTGCTGATCAGTCGTACAAGGAAAGCGTTTCAGGCGTTCTTCAATGATGCATCTCCCCAGAGGAGGGACAGTTAATCCTGGAAGATATTCACTCGGGAACCTGCGGTCATCACGCCTCTTCGAGAGCGATCATCGCCAAAGCATTCAGAGTCGGTTTCTTCTGGTTGCAGGCAAACGAAATGGCTAAAGATATGGTCGGCCGATGTGAAGGCTGTCAGTTCTACTCCAACAAGTCCCACAAGCCAACATCTGCGTTGAAGACAATCCCTCTTGTGTGGCCGTTTGCAGTATGGGGATTAGATACAGTCGGTCCATTCAGGACAGGCCAAGGTGGATACACACATTTGTTGGTGGCAGTCGACGCGTTCACAAAATGGATTGAAGCCAAGCCCATCAAGAAGCTCGACGCCCTAACAGCCATCAAGTTTTTCAGGGACATCATCTCCAGATTCGGTGTACCTCACACCATAATCACGGACAACGGGACAAACTTTGACTCGGACAGATTAAAAGGTTTCTATGCAAGCCAAGGTATCCGAGTGGATTTTGCTTCTGTGGCGCATCCTCAATCCAATGGACAAGCAGAGCGGGCGAATGGACTTATTCTGCAAGGTTTGAAGCCCCGACTCCAGCGAGAAGTGGGACATGCCGCTGGCGCATGGGTCACTGAACTACCTTCAGTGCTTTGGGGTCTCCGCACAACCCCGAACAGATCTACAGGGCGATCACCGTTCTTCCTCGTTTACGGAGCAGAAGCAGTCCTTCCGAGTGACTTGCTTCACAATGCTCCACGAGTCGAACTCTTCTCCGAAGCTGAAGCAGAACAAGCAAGGCAAGATGGAGTGGACCTTCTAGAGGAGGAGCGCGAGATGGCACTGACTCACTCAACCATTTATCAACAAGATCTGCGGCGCTTTCACGCACGCCACGTCAGGAGTCGCACGTTCCAAGCAGGCGACCTGGTGCTCCGAGTGGATCAGCAAAGACCTCACGAGTTGGCTCTTGCCTGGGAAGGACCCTTCATCATCTCCAAGGTGTTGAACAACGGAGCATACAGACTCTACAACATCGACAGGGAGACAGACGAGCCGCGAGCATGGAACAGAGATCTCCTGAAGCGCTTCTACACGTGACCGTCGACTGAAGCGATGTAAAGAATTGAGCTTTTGCAGATTTAGAATTCTTCCGCGGTCACACACTGTGGTCTCAAAAAAAACTTAGCTGCGATCTAGAATCGCCTGAGTTCTAACCTTCTCCGAGTGTGCACTAAACGTCACACTCGGGGACTTAGCTGCGATCCAGAATCGCCTAAGTACTAACTTTCTCCGAGTGTGCACTAAACGTCGCACTTGGGGACTTAGGTGCGATCCATAATCGCCTAAGTACTAACTTTCTCCGAGTGTGCACTAAACGTCGCACTCAGGGACTTAGCTGCGATCCAGCATCGCCTAAGTACTAACTTTCTCCGAATGTGCACTAAACGTCGCACTCGGGGACTTAGTTGCGATCCAGAATCACCTAAGTACTAACTTCCTCCGAGTGTGCACTAAACGTCGCACTCGGGGACTTAGCTGCGATCTAGAATCGCCTAAGTACTAACTTTCTCCGAGTCTGCACTAAACGTTACACTCGGGGACTTAGCTGCGATCCAGAATCGCCTAAGTACTAACTTTCTCCGAGTGTGCACTAAACGTCGCACTCGGGACTTAGCTGCGATCTAGAATCGCCTAAGTACTAACTTTCTTCGAGTGTGCACTAAACATCACACTCGGGGACTTAGCTACGATCCAGAATCGCCTAAGTACTAACTTCCTCCGAGTGTGCACTAAACGTCGCACTCGGGGACTTAGCTGTGATCCAGCATCGCCTAAGTACTAACTTTCTCTGAATGTACACTAAACGTCGCACTCGGGGACTTAGCTGTGATCAAGAATCGCCTAAGTAATAACTTTCTCCGAGCATGTCCGTCGCACTTGGGGACTTAGCTGCGATCAAGAATCGCCTAAGTACTCTATTACCTTCGAGTGTATCCTATAGATCCACTCGGGGACTCAGCAGACCCTCATTGAGGCTCATGTGGATGTCAAGACAACTGACAATTACATGAGTAGCAGACCCTCATTGAGGCTCATGTGGATGTCAAGACAACTGACAATTACATGAGTAACAACTCGCTCCGAATGCAGCATGTCCATCGCACTCGGGGACTTAGCTGCGATCAAGAGTGCCTAAGTACTCTATTACCTTCGAGTGTATCCTATAGATCCACTCGGGGTCTCAGCAGACCCTCATTGAGGCTCATGTGGATGTCAAGACAACTGACAATTACATGAGTAGCAGACCCTCATTGAGGCTCATGTGGATGTCAAGACAACTGACATAGGTAACAATTCGCTTCGGGTGCGGCATATCTGTCGCACTCGAAGACTTAGCCGCGATCATGAATCGCCTAAGTACTCTATTACCCTTGAGTGTATCCTACAGATCCACTCGGTGCCTTGGCAGACCCTCAGAGAGATTCACACAGATGTCAAGGAAACTGCCAATTACATGCTCCGCATGTTTGCCATTGGCTTCACCAAGAAACGCCAAACAAAACTCGAGCCAAAATCGCAACAGAAAAGAAAACGATTTGATTCAAATTCGAAGTTCACCTAAAGATGGTTCACTCGGTGCGGATCAAGCTTACCCGCACCGAACCAAGAATGTGACGGCCAACAGAAGTGGCCAAGGTTTCTTACAACCAACACTCGGCATACCGAGGTAAAAGTTTTCTTACGCGTCGTCCGGATTGGCGCCAGGACTGGAGGGCTCCACGAATGTGTCCAAGTCGATCCCGTCGGCGATGCGGGTGGCACTCTCAAGGAAGGTTTCCATGAAGTCTTGGAATCGAAGTTTCTTCGTGTTGGCGACCTTCAACGCTTTCAGCTTCTCTTCGCGCACCTCCTTGCAATGCACTCGGACCAGGAACAGAGCAACGTTTGCACCACAGCGAGCCGCAGACTTCTTCCATGACTGCACCCGGTTTGGGACCTCCTCCAGTCGAGTCATCAAGTTTTCCATCTCATGCCGCGACTCATCTTCCGGCCAAAGCTCCTTGTCAGTCCAGCCGACGACTTCTCTCAGTCGACCGATGAAAGGACCAACTTTGCCCACGCGAATGTGCGCTGCGAGCAGATCTCGATTGGCGTCCTCGCCAAGTGGAATGTTCTTGCGAATCGACCGCTCCACGTCAGCCGCTTCAGCTTCAGCGTCCATGCAAAAAATCTGCAAACACAGGACAAGCAAACAATAAGCACCGAGTGTAGCGCACGTACCACGAACACTTGAAAAAACAGGACTTACCACCCAGACGCGTCATTATCTGCCGAGCCCAGTCACCGACATCTTTCTCCTGCGCTATACACCGCTTGTTCAGCACATTCATTTTCCCCATCAGATCAGACCTTTGCGCCTTCATCTTCTCAACTTCAGCAGTCAGTGCCTTGTTCGCTTCACGAGCCTGCTCCAACGACTTCTCTCGTTCCACCAGAACCTCCTTCATACCAGCCATTGCAATCAGTGCCGCATCCAGCTCACCGGCAAACTGAACCTTTTCCGCCCTAAGAGTCTTGTATGATGTCTCCATCTCACAAGTTTTCTGCCAGCCGGCACCAAAAGACGATCAGACAAATCCAACACTAAAAATTCTAAGTTCTTCAGACCCCTGCCGACGCAAGCAGTCGACAGCGGTCTCGGGGACTACACCCAGTGGGTTCACTGAGAGTGACCCCACTGGCATGAAACTCAAACAGGTCCGCCCTATTGAGATACATGACAACACCTACGCCTACAAGGCTAATACTACCCGACCTGAGTAAAATTACTCTCGGAGACTCTTACTGTAGGTACAACCCGAGTGCCCCAACTGTTAGCAGTCGACCATATTATTTACAGATCTGACCAAGTCAAAGACAATATGCATAAAGACAACTGCCGGTGCAAGCACTCGACAGAAGTCTCGGGGACTACACCCACTGGGTTCACTCAGAGTGAACCCATTGCAAACATCATACGGTATCCGAGTACACCCAGTGGGTTACAAGAGAAAAGTAAATACTTACTAGCCCACTTACTCGGATATCGTCCCGCAGCTCCAAGCTTCGCTGGTACAAGGATGCGATGGAGTCGTGCGCCTTCTTGGCTTCTCCCGCCATCAGCTCCGCCTGCACCATGGCCCCCTTGGCCGCTCCCACCTGATCCTCCGGGAGGCGCTGGACGTTGAACTCGACATTTGACGAGCCTGGCATCGTTGGAAGCTCCTTGGGCATCCCAAGGCCCGCTCCAATCGGTTCAGCATCCACCAGCGCCTGTTCAGTCGGCGGCATCGCCTCAGTCGGCGGCGCGTCCGCGACGAGAGAAATAACTGGCGGGACAGCCTCAAGGACAGGCTCCGCAGCTTGTGCAGGTCTCCCCTGGTCACCCTCATCCACATAAATCACCCCTGCCAGACCGAACGGCGCGAGATCTCAGAAAAAGAAAGGGGCAAGACCGAAGACAGAATTCGCGATGCGATAATATAAAACTTTCGGAATCGCTACAACGCACCTGGCTGGGACGAGACAACGTTGTCCGCGTCCATGGGATCATCCTCCTCGCGTGCCGGAGAGGTGGCAGAGGTGGCAACCCTGTCGAGTGAAATTCATTCGACCATCAAACAGGAGTTCAATCGAATATCAGAAGAAGAACAATGCACTTACATTGAGGTGACGGGAATATTGACCCTCATCCGCAGCAAAGCCTTCCGAGGTTTAGATCCGTTCGCTTTAGCCACCTTGGAATGCTGACCCGCAGGCTCAGCAGCAACGTCCCTGGTCCTCTTGGTGCTCCGAGCACTCGGGACCACGGGAGCAGTGGGCGGGGCACTCGAGGATGCTGGAGGGGCCGAGAGAACTGCAGGTTCTTGTTGGCGCTTGGTTCGGTGCTCCGGCAGCGGGGGTGGCGAGTCCTGCTCTTCGTCTTCCTCCTCCTCCTCACTAGACTCTTCCTCCGTTTCCCCGCTGTCGGAGACATACTCGGCGCTCTCCATGCTGCCCTCCTGGCTGCCCTCCTCCTCCTCCTCGGCCGGGTTCCCGTTCGAGACAGGAGAAAACTAGTTGGTCCACTTCTGCATAGAATACAGTCGGCGACATCAGACGCCAGGCAGAGATTCAAGAAAGCAATAAAACTAAGACAGATACGTGCACTCGACAAATGGTACTCACCTGGTTCGGAGGAGGATTGTCCGTGCAGAAAGCCCTCACTCGCCGAGACCCTCTGGGGTTCTCACAGGCGCCTGTGATCTGGAGGACCCACGACGCCACCTTCTCCTCGGTCACGCCCAAGACGTTGGTCCGAGTGGAGTCTTCGGGCCCCGTGTAGTGCCACATGGCGTGGTCGCGAGCCTGCAGTGGTTGTATGCGCCGACCGAGGAAAATCTCCAACAAATCTATGCCGATGACTCCCCTTCTGACGACATCTACGAGTGCGTCGACCAGAGGCTGGATGTCGACCTTCTCCGCCTTCGTGAGCGCAAGCTGCTTAGGCGGAGCGGGTCGATCTAAGCTGAAGGGAGGCAGCCCTGTCGTGGCATTCGGGCAGGCAACATCCTGGCAGTAGAACCACGTCGACTGCCAGTTCCTAACCGACTCCATCAGCTGAAGGGCAGGATAACTACTCCTACTCTTCTTCTGGAAACCTAAGCCTCCGCAGAGCTGGAGACGGTGTGTCTTATCATCCGACTCGTGAAGTCGTTTGATAGTTTGGGATCTAGCAGAGAAAATATGTTTGAACAGCCCCCAATGGGGAGGACAGCAGATGAAGCACTCACACAGGACTATGAAGGCACAGAGATGAGCTATAGCATTCGGGGGAAAGTGGTGAAGCTACACCCCGAAGTGGTTCATAATGCCTTTGAAGAAAGGATGCGGGGGCAGAGAGAAACCTCGATATACGTGGCTGAGCAGCAGGACGCGCTCCCCCTCCCGGGGCGCCGACTCGATCTCATTCTCCGTCGGCAGCCTCCACGACTTGTGCATGATCATCCCGTGCTCCACCAGCTGCAGCAGATCCCCCTCCGTCACCGTGGAGGGGAGGAAGTCCCCCTAGATCCACCCCACCGGCAACGCTCGCTGCAGCCGCTGAGCAGGAGTCGCCGCCTTCCCCTTCTTCTTCTTCGCCTCCAGCTTGCTGGTCTGTCCCTTGGTCATGGCGGAAGCTGCGGGTCCGCGAAGGAGAAGGAAAAGGAGGAAGCTTCGGTGCGCAGGGGAAGGCGAGAGGAGCGGAGCAAGCAAAGGCAAGAGATCCGGCGAGCGTAACGAGAAAACCCTCGCCGCTGGGGTTTAAGTAAGGTTCCGACTGTGTCACTGGCAGGTGGCCCCGAAACCTTATCCCCCGACCAACCGCGGCGATATCAGTGGAGAAGATGAAGGCGCGAGAATCGAGGCGTCAGGCGCTACTCGAGCACGATAGCGTCATCCCCGTTGAGCGCGCGGTAACCGAAATTTGAGGATCCGGGAAAATCCGCCGCTGTCAGTTGACTGGTCGCGTCAAGAGATACCCTGGAAGCACTCGGTTTCCGACAGTTTATTCCACAAAGAATTCCACTCGGATCGTTGGTCAGAAATGATAGAATTGATCGAGGCAAGCAACGCCAAAGTCACATTCGTTCTAGTCGGATCCAAACTTCAAGCATCGCTTCGTCGTTCCAACCCAATTCCATTCGGGGACTAATGATGGGGTCATAGTCCTAGGGTAGGGTCATAGGCCTGCCCTGTAGGTCCAACCCAAGGACTACCCCTCATAAGGGATAAGACCCTTAGTCAGTTCCGACTGAACTAAGGAGTTCTCTCCATCCAGTCGGTAACAGATCCTTGACCGTCCAGTCAGAGATTAGCATTCGGAGTTTATCAAACTAACCGACTGGATTCCACTCTGTGCATCGTAACCCCCCTGGAGGGAAACGGTCATACGTTTCCATGTGCCTTTATTAGCATTTAAGACGTACGTTACCTGTAACGTAGGCATTTATTCGCCACTACTCCACCCCTGTGCACTGAACCGTTGTGGAGGGCAGCGCACTCTATATAAGCCACCCTCCCGCTCTGGTGCGGGGGTTAGCAATTCACTGTATTCGAGATTCCACTCGACAACAAGCTCCCTGAGCACTGAGACGTAGGGCTATTACCTCCACCGTAGAGGGGCCTGAACTCATACAACCTCGCCGTAGCTAAGGCTCTGCCCATCCCTTTCGTACCCTACACATCTACTGTCAGGCTTATACCCACGACAGCAGGCGTTGCGGTTTCGCCAAGAGTATCGGCAGTTCCCGAGATATCAGTGACAGGGGAGGTGGTGGGTCTCTTACAGTTCCAAGTAAAAAAATTATTACGCATAAAAGAGGCTCCTCTAGATCGTGCGTGACCCACAGCTCTGTCAGCGTATCCAGGCGAAGCCGTGCAGTTGGCCGCTAGATGTCCCCGAGCGTTACAAATCGAGCAAGAAAAGATTTCTTCAACCATGCCATTAATAAGTTCATCGAAGGCCAGATGGGCTTCTTGTGAGGAGGGAATATCCATCCTAGGAGTAGGTTCGGGCCGAGGTAAGGAGGTAACCTCAGAAGGCTCATTAATGAGCGTAGAAATCGGCCCAGAATCCAAACTCTCCACCGAAAATTGATTCTCATAATTCGAAACACCATGAATCTCGGCGGGATCAGTTGCAGCACCGTGTTGCACGGGAGAAGTTCCGTTACTTTTGGAAATTTGAAAATCAGCTCCGAGAGATCCGGGGGGTGATTGTTGGCGAGAAACAGTGCCGAACGTAATATGCGGCGTGGCCGTCGTCCACCGGAACTCTGCCGGCGGTGGCGCAGAGATGATAACACGTTCAGGAGAAGGCACCGTATAACCAGCCTGTTCAAGCGTGAGGAGCTCATCATGGGAAACAAGACATCTATAACCCTTGCAAACCTCATATTGTTGGAGGGATGCGAATGTGAGCTTCTTATGAACTGATGATCTAGATTTAAGAGAAGATTTTAGAGGTCTGGAATGCATTGCCATCAGACCTAGTGAGGCTCTCTTCTTAGATGGACTCACAATAATTCCAGACGCCAATTCGGACTACCATGGCCCCATAGATGGAAGAAGCACTTAAAATTTGAGCATTTGAACGAGCGTAGATCCAAAATATGAAAACCAACTTGCATGCAGGACACTTTGAAGGAGAAAACCGAATCTGTCACTTGAGAGACGCGAAACTCAATGGCAAAGCCCCCAATCACAGATTTTAGAGCTGCGGCGACCGTGTCCTCAGAGAGACGGAACACATGGCGACCAAAAGAAACCACCATGATGAAGGAGCGGCGGTGCTTCACAGGGTGCACCGTAACCCCAGAATAGCGATAAACCTCCTCGGCGAAAGCCAAACCCTGAGAAAAATCCAGATCCAACATGGAACCACCCATGCAAGCCATGCACGACCACGTGAGGGGGGTCGGGAGGGTTCACCTGAGCAGTAGAGCGACGAGAAGGGTAGATGCGCCAGCTAGAGCACCAGATCGCCATGCAGTCGCCGAGGTGAGAGGTGGGAGTCGCCATCTCCCCTAGTCTCATGTTTCAGAAACTATGTCATATTGCTCGTGCCCATGTTGAGAGGTATGAGACCTCCGACAATATTCTTTGTCTACAAAGTAAAGGAGAAAATCTCAAATCGTTGAGCATGTTCTCAGATTGTCTGAGTACAACAATCGCTTGAATCAAGTGGGAGTTAATCTTCTAGATGAGATAGTGATGGTTCTCCAAAGTCACTGCCACTAAGCTGCTAGAGCTTCGTGATGAACTATAACATATCAAGGATAGATATGATGATCCTTGAGAGATTCGCAATGTTTGACGCTGCAAAAGTAGAAATCAAGAAGGAGCATCAATTGTTGATGGTTAGTGAAACCACTAGTTTAAAGAAGGGCAAGGGCTAGAAGGGATACTTCATGAAACGGCAATCCAGTTGCTGCTCTAATGAAGAAACCCAAGATTGAACCCAAACCCGAGACTAAGTGCTTCTTTTATGAGGGGAACGGTCACTCAGGCGGAGCTACCCTAGATACTTCGTAGATAAGAAGGCTGGCAAACACTACAGAAGTATATTTTATATACATGATGTTGATTTGCACTTTACTAGTACTCCTAGTAGCACGAGGGTATTGGATACCGGTTCAGTTGCTAAGTGATTAGTAACTCGAAATGAAAGCTACGGTATAAACGGAGACTAGCTAAAGGCGAGGTGACGATAAGTGTTGGAAGTGTTTCCAAGGTTGATGTGATCAAACATCGCACGCTCCCTCTATCATCGGGATTGGTGTTAAACCTAAATAATTGTTATTTTGTGTTTGTGTTGAGCATGACCATGATTGGATCGTGTTTATTGCAATACAATTATTCATTTAAAGAGAATAATAGTTATTCTATTTGCTTGAATAATTACCCTCAATGGTTTATTGAATCTCGATCGTAGTGTTACACATGTTCATAATATTGGTGCCAAAAGATACAAAATAATAATGATAGTACCACGGCACTGCCACTTGAATCATGTTGGTGTAAAATGCATGAAGAAGCTCCATGCTGATGGATCGTTGTACTCACTCATTTTTGAAACATTTGAGACATGCAAACCATACTTGTTGGTATAAGTACATGAAGAAGCTCCATAGAGATGGATCGTTTGGACTCACTTGATTTTGAATCACTTGAGACATGCAAAACATACCACATGGAACAAGATAGTGACTTGTTGGAAGTAATACATTTTTTATGTGTGCAGTCCAATGAGTACTGAGGCACACAGTGGATATCATGATGTTCTTACTTCACGGACGACTCGAGTAGATAGAGGAGTATTTTCTTGATGAATCACAAGTTTGAAATGTTGAAAAATTTCAAAGCTATTTCAGAGTGAAGATTGTCGTAACAAGAGGAAAAACTGTCTACGATATGATCATACAGATGAATATCTGAGTTGCGAGTTTTGGTACACGGTTAAGACAATGTGCAAATTGTTTCGCAATTCATGCCACCTGGAACACCATAGTGTGATGGTGTGTCCGAACGTCATAGCCACACCCTATTAGATATGGTGCATACTATGATCGAATTACCACTATCGTTTATGGGTTATGCATTAGAGACAACCGCATTAACTTTAAATAGGGCACCACGTATTTCCGTTGAGATGACACATTATAGATTATGGTTTGGAGAAACCTAAGTTGTCGTTTCTTGAAAGTTTGGGGCTGCGATGCTTATGTGAAAAAGTTTCAGTCTGATAAGCTCGAACCCAAAGTGGATAAATGCATCTTCATAGGATATCCAAAACAGTTGGATACATCTCCCATCTCAGATCCGGAAAGAAAGTGTTTGTTTCTGGAAACAGGTTCTTTCTCGAGGAAAGGTTTCTCTTGAAAGAATTGAGTGGGAGGGTGGTGGAACTTGATGAGGTTAGTGAACCGTCACTTCAACCAGTGTGTAGCAGGGCGCAGGAAGTTGTTCCTGTGGCACCTACACCAATTGAAGTGGAAACTGGTGATCGTGATCATTGAGCTTCGGATAAAGTTACTACAAACCTCGTAGGTCGACAAGGTCGCGTACTACTGTAGAGTGGTACGGTAACTGCGTCTTGGAGGTCATGTTGTTGAACAACAATGAACCTACGAGCTAGGGAGAAGCGATGGTGGGCCCAGATTTGGACAAGTGGCTGGAGGCCATGAAATCCTAGAGAGGATCCATGTATGAAAGCTAAGTGTATACTTTGGGAGAACTACTTGATGGTCGTAGGACTATTAAGTAAAGATGGATCTTTAAAAGGAAGAGAGACAATGATGGTGAAAAGTCACTATTAAGAAAAGCTCGACTTGTCGCAAAGATGTTTTCGACAAGATCAAAGTGTTGACTATGATGAGACTTTCTCACTCGTAGCGATGCTAAAAGTCTACTGGAATTATGTTAGTAGTTGTTGCATTGTTTATGAAATATTGCACATAGGATGTCAAAACATTGTTTTCTCGACGGTTACCTTCAGGAAAGGTTGTATGTGATACAACCAGAATGTTTTGTCAATCCTAAGGATACTAACAAGTATGCAAGCTCCAGCGATCCTTTTATGGACTGGTGCAAGCATCTTGGAGTTGGAATATACGCTTTGATGAGATGATCAAAGCTTTTGGGTTTGTACAAGGTTTATGAGAAACTTGTATTTCCAAAGAAGTGAATGGGAGCACTATAGAACTTCTGATAAGTATATGTGGTTGACATATTGTTGATCGGAAGTAATGTAGAATTTCTATGAAGTATAAAGGTTGTTTGAAAGGGGGGTTTCAAAGGAAGACCTGGATAGAGCTACTTGAACATTGAGCATCAAGATCTATGAAGATAGATCAAAATGCTAAACAAAACTTTCAAATGAAATGCATGCCTTGACAAGTTTTTGAAGGAGTTCAAAATAGATCAGCAAAGTAGGAGTTCTTGGATGTGTTGTAAGGTGTGAATTTGAGTAAGACTCAAAAGCCCGACCACGCCAGAAGAAAGAGAAAGGACAAAGGTCGCCCCCCTATACCTTGGCCATAGACTCTAAAGTATGCCATGTTGTGTACCGCACCTAGTGTGTGCCTTGCCACAAGTTTGTTAAGAGGTACAGAGAGTGATCGAGGATTGAATCACTGAACAACATTCATAGTTATCCTTAGTAACTAATGGACTAAGGAATTTTTCTCGATTATGGAGGTGGTTAAAGAGTTCGTCCTAAAGGGTTACGTCGATGCAAACTTTGACACTAATCCGAATAACTATGAGTAGTAAAACGGATTCGTATAGTAGAGTAGAATATTTGGAGTATTTCCGAATAGCACATAGTAGCAGCATCTCTAAGATGACATAAAGATTTGTAAAGCACACACGGATCTGAAAGATTCAGAACCGTTGACTAAAACCTCTCTCACGAGCAAGACGTGATCAAACCCTAGAACTATATGGATGTTGGATTCGTTAAAATCACATGGTGATGTGAACTAGATTATTGACACTAGTGCAAGTGGGAGACTGTTGGAAATATGCCCTAGAGGCAATAATAAATTAGTTATTATTATATTTCTTTGTTCGTGATAATCGTTTATTATCCATGCTATAATTATATTGATTGGAAACTCAAATACATGTGTGGATACATAGACAAAACACTGTCCCTAGTAAGCCTCTAGTTGACTAGCTCGTTGATCAAAGATGGTCAAGGTTTCCTAACCATGGACAAGTGTTGTCACTTGATAACGGGATCACATCATTAGGAGAATCATGTGATGGAGAAGACCCAAACTATGAGCATAGCATATTGATCGTGTCGTTTTATTGCTATTGTTTTCTGTGTGTCAAGTATTTGTTCCTATGACCATGAGATCATATAACTCACTGGCACCGGAGGAATACCTTGTGTGCATCAAATGTCACAACATAACTGGGTGACCATAAAGGTGCTCTACAGGTATCTCCGAAGGTGTCCATTGAGTTAGTATGGATCAAGACTGGGATTTTTAACTTCATGAGACAGAGAGGTATCTCGGGGCCCACTCGGTAATACAACATCACACACAAGCCTTGCAAGCAATGTGACTAAGTGTAAGTCACGGGATCTTGTATTACAGAACGAGTAAAGAGAGTTGCCGGTAACGAGATTGAAATAGGTATGCGGATAACGACGATCAAATCTCGGGCAAGTAACATACCGAAGGACAAGGGGAATGACATACGGGATTATATGAATCCTTGACACTGAGGTTCAACGGATAAGATATTAGGAGAATATGTAGGATCCAATATGGGCATCCAAGTCCCGCTATTGGATATTGACCAAGGAGTGCCTCGGGGCATGTCCACATAGTTCTCGAACCCGCAGGGTCTGCACACTTAAGGTTCGATGATGTTTTAGTATAGTTGAGTTATATGTGTGGTTACCTAATGTTGTTCGGAGTCCCGGATGAGATC
The DNA here is from genome assembly GCF_904849725.1 of Hordeum vulgare subsp. vulgare. NCBI lineage: Eukaryota > Viridiplantae > Streptophyta > Magnoliopsida > Poales > Poaceae > Hordeum > Hordeum vulgare. The sequence goes on along the minus strand of NC_058522.1, from coordinate 101,570,228 downwards.
ATGGACGTCACGAGGGTTTTCGGAATGGTCCGGAAACGAAGATTGATATATAGGATGGTTTCATTTGGTTACCGGAAGGTTTTCGGGCATTACCAGCATTGTACCTGGAGTGACGAATGGGTTCCGGAAGTTCACCGGGAAGGGGGCAACCCACCCGGGGGAAGCCCAATGGCCTTAGGGGTGGCGCACCCGCCCTTAGATGGCTGGTGGGACAGCCCAAGAGGGCCTTGGCACCAAGAGAAGAAAACCAAAGAAAGAAAGAAAAGTGGAGGTGGGAAGGAAGAGAAGGACTCCACTTTCCAATCCTAATTGGAGTAGGATTCCTCCTCTCCTCCCTCGCCGACGCACCCTTGAGAGCTTGGCCCTCAAGGCAAGCGTCCTCCCTCTCCCTCCTATATATAGTGGTAATTTAGGGCTGATTTCAGACAACTTTAGCCACATGCAACTCAGATCTAGACACCATAGTTCGTCCTCTAGATCGTATTTCTGCGGAGCTCGGGCGGAGCCCTGCGGGAGTAGATCGTTACCACCACCGGGGCACCACCACGCTGCCGGTGAAATCATCTACTTCTCCGTCTTGCTTGCTGGATGAAGAAGGCCGAGATCATCGCCGAGCTGTACGTGTGCTGAATGCGGAGGTGTCATCCGTTCGGCACTAGATCGGAACGGATCGTTGGACGGATCGCACGACGGTTCGTGGGGCGGATCGAGGGACGTGAGGACATTCCACTACATCAACCACGTTTCTTAACGCTTCCTGGTGTGCGATCTACAAGGGTACATAGATCCAAATCTCCACTCGTAGATGGACATCACCATGATAGGTCTTCGTGTGCGTAGGAAATATTTTGTATCCCATGCAACGTTCCCCAACATCTTTATATTTGTTGGAATTATTTGAACTCCAGACTTTTTTGTGTTCAAAATGCACCACTCAAAGCCACGTCATCAATTTTCAACTATTTCTGACTTCATTTGGTATTTTTCATGCATTTATTGAATTTGGTTTAGCTAAATGACCCAGAAATTGAAAAGCACTACAAATGAACTCTGAATAGGTTGAAAGTTCGCATGGTATCATCATTTCACCCACATAGCATGTGCTAAAAAGTTGAGAGGGTTGCGGCAAAAACTGGACGCACTTAGTTTACTAATCGGACAATCTCTTTCGAAGTATCATGGTTTCTTACGAAAACTCATGTGTTACAAAAGGGATTTCATTTTTTTGAACTTATTTGAACTCCAGACTATTTGTGTGTTCAAATTGCACCATTCAAGGCCACATCATAAATTTTGAACTATTTCTGACTTCATTTGGTAGTTTTCATGCATATATTGATTATTTTTGAGCTACATGACCCTTAAATTGAAAAGCACTACAAATGAACTCTGAAAATGTTGAAAGTTGGCATGGTATCATCATTTCACCCACATAGCATGTGCTAAAAAGTTGAGAGGGTTATGGCAAAAACTGGATGCACTTCGTGTACAAATCAGACAATCTCTTTCGAAGTATCATGGTTTCTTACGAAAACTCATCTGTTACAAAAGGGATTTCATTTTTTGAACTTATTTGAACTCCGGACTATTCGTATGCTCAAAATACACCATTCAAGGACACATCATCAATTTTAACTATTTCTGACTTCATTTGGTAGTTTTCATGCATTTACTATTTTTTTGAGCTAAATGACCCTTAGATTGAAAAGCACTACAAATGAACTCTGAAAATGTTGAAAGTTGGCATGGTATCATCATTTCATCCACATAGCATGTGCTAACAATTGAGAGGGTTGCGGCAAAAACTTGACGCACTTCGTGTACAAATCGGACAATCTCTTTCGAAATATCATGTTTTCTTACGAAAACTCATCTATTACAAAAGGGAATTCATTTTTTTTTTGAAATTATTTGAACTCCACACTATTTGTGTGTTCAAAATGCACCATTCAAGGCCACATCATCAATTTTAACTATTTCTGACTTCATTTCAAATTTTTCATGCGTTTACTGATTTTTTTGAGCTACATGACCCTTAAATTCAAAAGCACTCCAAATGAACTCTGAAAATGATGAAATTTGGCATGGTATCATCATTTAACCCACATAGCATGTGCTAAAAATTTCAGAGGGTTGCGGCAAAAACTAGACGCACTTCGTGTACAAATCGGACAATTTCTTTCGAAGTATCATGGCTTCTTACGAAAACTCATGTGTTACAAAAGGGAATTCATTTTTTGAACTTATTTGAACTCCAGGCTATTTGTGTGTTCAAATTTCACCATTCAAGGCCACATCATCAATTTTCAACTATTTCTGACTTCATTTGGTATTTTTCATGCATTTACTAATGTTTTTCAGCTAAATGAGCCTTAAATTGAAAAGCATTACAAATGAACTCTGAAAATGTTGAAAGTTGACATGGTTTCATCATTTCACCCACATAGCATGTGCTAAAAAGTTGAGAGGGTTGTGGCAAAAACTGGACGCACTTCGTGTACAAATCGGATAATCTCTTTTGAAGTATCATGGTTTCTTACGAAAACTCATGTGTTAAAAAAGGGATTTCAGTTTTTTGAACTTTTTTGAACTCCACACTATTTTTGTGTTCAAAATGCACCATTCAAGGCCACGTCATCAACTTTCAACTATTTCTCACTTCTTTTGGTATTTTTCATGCATTTACTGATTTTTGTTTTGAGCTAAATGACCTTCAAATTGAAAAACACTACAAATGAACTCTGAAAATGTTGAAAGTTGGCATGGTATCATCATTTCACCCACATAGCATGTGCTAAAAAGTTGAGAGGGTTGTGGCAAAAACTGGATGCACTTCGTGTACAAATCAGACAATCTCTTTCGAAGTATCATGGTTTCTTACGAAAACTCATCTGTTACAAAAGGGATTTCATTTTTTGAACTTATTTGAACTCCGGACTATTTGTGTGTTCAAAATACACCATTCAAGGACACATCATCAATTTTAACTATTTCTGACTTCATTTGGTAGTTTTCATGCATTTACTATTTTTTTGAGCTAAATGACCCTTAAATTGAAAAGCACTACAAATGAACTCTGAAAATGTTGAAAGTTGGCATGGTATCATCATTTCATCCACATAGCATGTGCTAAAAATTGAGAGGGTTGCGGCAAAAACTGGGCGCACTTCGTGTACAAATCGGACAATCTCTTTCGAAATATCATGTTTTCTTATGAAAACTCATCTCTTACAAAAGGGAATTCATTTTTTTTGAAATTATTTGAACTCCACACTATTTGTGTGTTCAAAATGCACCATTCAAGGCCACATCATCAATTTTATCTATTTCTGACTTCATTTCGAATTTTTCATGCGTTTACTGATTTTTTTGAGCTACATGACCCTTAAATTGAAAAGCACTCCAAATGAACTCTGAAAATGATGAAAGTTGGCATGGTATCATCATTTAACCCACATAGCATGTGCTAAAAAGTTGAGAGGGTTGCGGCAAAAACTGGACGCACTTCGTGTACAAATCGGACAATCTCTTTCGAAGTATCATGGTTTCTTACGAAAACTCATGTGTTACAAAAGGGAATTCATTTTTTGAACTTATTTGAACTCCAGGCTATTTGTGTGTTCAAATTTCACCATTCAAGGCCACATCATCAATTTTCAACTATTTCTGACTTCATTTGGTATTTTTCATGCATTTACTAATGTTTTTTAGCTAAATGAGCCTTAAATTGAAAAGCATTACAAATGAACTCTGAAAATGTTGAAAGTTGACATGGTTTCATCATTTCACCCACATAACATGTGCTAAAAAGTTGAGAGGGTTTTGGCAAAAACTGGACGCACTTCGTGTACAAATCGGATAATCTCTTTCGAAGTATCATGGTTTCTTACGAAAACTCATCTGTTAAAAAAGGGATTTCAGTTTTTTGAACTTATTTGAACTCCACACTATTTTTGTGTTCAAAATGCACCATTCAAGGCCACGTCAGCAACTTTCAACTATTTCTCACTTCTGTTGGTATTTTTCATGCATTTACTGATTTTGTTTTTGAGCTAAATGACCTTTAAATTGAAAAGCACTACAAATGAACTCTGAAAATGTTGAAAGTTGGCATGGTATCATCATTTCACCCACATAGCATGTGCTAAAAAGTTGAGAGGGTTATGGCAAAAACTGGATGCACTTCGTGTGCAAATCAACAATCTCTTTCGAAGTATCATGGTTTCTTACGAAAACTCATCTGTTACAAAAGGGATTTCATTTTTTGAACTTATTGGAACTCCGGACTATTTGTGTGTTCAAAATACACCATTCGAGGACACATCATCAATTTTAACTATTTCTGACTTCATTTGGTAGTTTTCTTGCATTTACTATTTTTTTGAGCTAAATGACCCTTAAATTGAAAAGCACTACAAATGAACTCTGAAAATGTTGAAAGTTGGCATGGTATCATCATTTCATCCACATAGCATGTGCTAAAAATTGAGAGGGTTGCGGCAAAAACTGGACGCACTTCGTGTACAAATCGGACAATCTCTTTCGAAATATCATGTTTTCTTATGAAAACTCATCTCTTACAAAAGGGAATTCATTTTTTTTTTGAAATTATTTGAACTCCACACTATTTGTGTGTTCAAAATGCACCATTCAAGGCCACATCATCAATTTTAACTATTTCTGACTTCATTCCGAATTTTTCATGCGTTTATTGATTTTTTTGAGCTACATGACCCTTAAATTGAAAAGCACTCCAAATGAACTCTGAAAATTATGAAAGTTGGCATGGTATCATCATTTAACCCACATAGCATGTGCTAAAAAGTTGAGAGGGTTGCGGCAAAAACTGGACGCACTTCGTGTACAAATCGGACAATCTCTTTCGAAGTATCATGGTTTCTTACGAAAACTCATGTGTTACAAAAGGGAATTCATTTTTTGAACTTATTTGAACTCCAGGCTATCTGTGTGTTCAAATTTCACCATTCAAGGCCACATCATCAATTTTCAACTATTTCTGACTTCATTTGGTATATTTCATGCATTTACTAATGTTTTTTTAGCTAAATGAGCCTTAAATTGAAAAGCATTATAAATGAACTCTGAAAATGTTGAAAGTTGACATGGTTTCATCATTTCACCCACATAGCATGTGCTAAAAAGTTGAGAGGGTTGTGGCAAAAACTGGACGCACTTCGTGTACAAATCGGATAATCTCTTTCGAAGTATCATGGTTTCTTACGAAAACTCATCTGTTAAAAAAGGGATTTCAGTTTTTTGAACTTATTTGAACTCCACACTATTTTTGTGTTCAAAATGCACCATTCAAGGCCACGTCAGCAACTTTCAACTATTTCTCACTTCTTTTGGTATTTTTCATGCATTTATTGATTTGTTTTGAGCTAAATGACCTTTAAATTGAAAAGCACTAGAAATGAACTCTGAAAATGTTGAAAGTTGGCATGGTATCATCATTTCACCCACATAGCATGTGCTAAAACGTTTAGAGGGTTGCGGCAAAAACTGGACGCACTTCGTGTACAAATCGGACAATCTCTTTTGAAGTATCGTGGTTTCTTACGAAAACTCATCTGTTACAAAAGGGATTTCTGTTTTTTGAACTTATTGGAACTCCGGACTATTTGTGTGTTCAAAATACACCATTCGAGGACACATCATCAATTTTAACTATTTCTGACTTCATTTGGTAGTTTTCTTGCATTTACTATTTTTTTGAGCTAAATGACCCTTAAATTGAAAAGCACTACAAATGAACTCTGAAAATGTTGAAAGCTGGCATGGTATCATCAATTCATCCACATAGCATGTGCTAAAAATTGAGAGGGTTGCGGCAAAAACTGGACGCACTTCGTGTACAAATCGGACAATCTCTTTCGAAATATCATGTTTTCTTATGAAAACTCATCTCTTACAAAAGGGAATTCATTTTTTTTTTTGAAATTATTTGAACTCCACACTATTTGTGTGTTCAAAATGCACCATTCAACGCCACATCATCAATTTTAACTATTTCTGACTTCATTTCGAATTTTTCATGCGTTTACTGATTTTTTTGAGCTACATGACCCTTAAATTGAAAAGCACTCCAAATGAACTCTGAAAATGATGAAAGTTGGCATGGTATCATCATTTAACCCACATAGCATGTGCTAAAAAGTTGAGAGGGTTGCGGCAAAAACTGGACGCACTTCGTGTACAAATCGGACAATCTCTTTCGAAGTATCATGGTTTCTTACGAAAACTCATGTGTTACAAAAGGGAATTCATTTTTTGAACTTATTTGAACTCCAGGCTATCTGTGTGTTCAAATTTCACCATTCAAGGCCACATCATCAATTTTCAACTATTTCTGACTTCATTTGGTATATTTCATGCATTTACTAATGTTTTTTAGCTAAATGAGCCTTAAATTGAAAAGCATTACAAATGAACTCTAAAAATGTTGAAAGTTGACATGGTTTCATCATTTCACCCACATAGCATGTGCTAAAAAGTTGAGAGGGTTGTGGCAAAAACTGGACGCACTTCGTGTACAAATCGGATAATCTCTTTCGAAGTATCATGGTTTCTTACGAAAACTCATCTGTTAAAAAAGGGATTTCAGTTTTTTGAACTTATTTGAACTCCACACTATTTTTGTGTTCAAAATCCACCATTTAAGGCCACGTCATCAACTTTCAACTATTTCTCACTTCTTTTGGTATTTTTCATGCATTTACTGATTTTTTTGAGCTAAATGACCTTTAATTTGAAAAGCACTACAAATGAACTCTGAAAATGTTGAAAGTTGGCATGGTATCATCATTTCACCCACATAGCATGTGCTAAAACGTTTAGAGGGTTGCGGCAAAAACTGGACGCACTTCGTGTACAAATCGGACAATCTCTTTTGAAGTATCGTGGTTTCTTACGAAAACTCATCTGTTACAAAAGGGATTTATGTTTTTTGAACTTATTTGAACTCCAGACTATTTGTGTGTTCAAAATACACCATTCAAGGCCACATCATCAATTTTCAACTATTTCTGACATCATTTGGTATTTTTCATGCATTTATTGATTTTTTTATAGCTAAATGACCCTTAAATTAAAAAGCACTACAAATGAACTCTGAAAAGGTTGAAAGTTGGTATGGTATCATCATTTCACCCACATAGCATGTGCTAAAAAGTTGAGAGGGTTGTGGCAAAAACTGGATGCACTTCGTGTACAAATCGGACAATCTCTTTCGAAGTATGAGGGTTTCATACAAAAACTCATGTGTTACAAAGAGAATTCATTTTTTTTGGAATTATTTGAACTCCAGACTTTTTGTGTGTTCAAAATGCACCATTCAAAGCCACATCATTAATTTTCAACTATTTGTGACTTCATTTGGTGTTTTTCATGCATTTATTGATTGTTTTGAGCTAAATGACCCGGAAATTGAAAAGCACTACAAATGAACTCTAAATAGGTTGAAAGTTGGCATGGTATAATCATTTCACCCATATAGTATGTGCTAGAAAGTTGAGAGTGTTGCAACAAAAACTGGATGCACTTCATGTAGAAATCGGACAATCTCTTTCGAAATATCATGTTTTCATACGAAAACTCATCTGTTACAAAGGGATTTCATTTTTTGAACTTATTTGAACTACAGACTTTTTGTGTGTTCAAAATGCACCATTCAAAGCCACATCATCAATTTTCAACTATTTTTGACTTTTTTCATCCTTTTACTGATTTTTTTGAGCTAAATGATCCAGAAATTGAAAAGCACTACAAATGAACTCTAAATAGGTTGAAAGTTGGCATGGTATCATCATTTCACCCACATAGCATTTTGGGTTTGCGCCAAGTAAGACCTTTGGGATGGTCTACGGTGTTTGCAATTTAATTTTGCTGAAAAAACAGAAACTTTCGACCTCAGTCCAGGAATTTTTTTTAATTCACTCGAACGTGCTTTTAATCTCAATTTTTTACACAAGATTCGTATACATTTTACCCAGATTGTCTTTATTTTTCATAATTTTTGGAGTTACATAAGTATTCGAATTATAGAGATTACTTTCGACTATTCTATTTTTGACAGATTCTGTTTTCTTTGTGTTGCTTGCTTAAATCGATGTATCTATGGGTTGTATCAGGGGGTATGAACCATGGAGAAGTTTGAATACAGTAAATATGACACCAATATGAATAAAGAATTAGTTCACAACAATACCTAAAGTGCTGATGAATAAAGAAAGGGCTAAACTATTCAAATTTGGAAACTATATAATGGTACAAACAGAAACTAGATATATATAAATTGGTCCAAGCAGTACATGATAATACATGCAAGCAGTACATAATAATAGCTAGCATACATATATATATACAAGTGTTCGCCGTTGTGAACACTACTCGTCTGAATCTGAATCTGAATCTGAATGTCCCAAAGCCGGTGGTGCGAGGTGACGCTGGCCATAGTTCACGATTCTAACCTTGTGGTACAACTCATATGCAACATATGCATCTTTTGCTGCATACTGAACGTTGATAGGGTCAAGTGGGGTCTTCCCCACTTTCTATGCTGAGACTTCGGGAATGAAGTCTTCATATCATGGTACTCCTAGTCGATCAAGGCGACTGCCATATCAGCCATTGAAGTCCTCTCATATTCAAGTTGGAATAGGCCTTGGATATCAATGTGGCACTCAGCTGGTATCTCAATACCAAAGCTGCGTCTCATATTTGACTTGTCGTTCGTTATGTCAATGCTAGTGAAACGTATGCCGCTGCGAAGGAAGTCCATGAGTTCTGAACAATGCTTGTCACCACTGCAACATCAACAAATTAAAATGGCACAAATGTTGCATACTGCTGCAACAAGGAAAAATGTTTCACTACAACTAAAGAGAAATTTATCATAACGATTCAAATGGAACATATTGCTATTCTATGCAATTTTCATATCCTATGAATTGATCTTTATAGGATTCCAATATTGTAACATATTGCTATCTGATGCAATTTTCATATCCTATGAATTGATCAAGAAACCCTCAATTAACTATCCAATGGAACATATAAAGAAACTACATATTGCTATCCAATGGAACCTAGAGAGATCAGTATATGCAATTTTCATAACCTTTGGATCAAATAAAGCCTCAAAACTTACCAATGAAAAATTGTTTCACTACAACTAAAGAGAAATTAATCTTTATAGGATTCCAGTATTGTAACATATTGCTATCCTATGCAATTTTCATATCCTATGAATTGATCAAGAAACCCTCAATTAACTATATATCCAATGGAACATATATAGAAACTGCATATTGCTATGCAATGGAACCTAGGGAGATCAATATATGCAATTTTCATAACCTTGGATCAAAGAAAGCCTATGTTGTAATATATCCAATGGAACCTAGGGAGATCAATATATGCTATCCAATGGAACCTAGGGAGATCAATATATCCAATGTTGTAACACATATTGCTATCCTATGCAATTTTCATATCCTATGAATAAATTAAGAAACCCTTAATTAACTATCCAATGGAACGTATATAGAAACTCTATATTGCTATCAAATGGAACCTAGAGAAGATCAATACATGCAATTTTCATAACCTTGGATCAAAGAAAGACTCAAAACTTACCTTGCCCATTGGAAGATCAAGACATATTGTTTGAAACACAGCTGGATGACGAAAACACCTTGTTGGTCAGCCGTGTACTCCAGATCAAGCCCCAAGAACGCCTCAGGCTCCGGCGCGGCGTCAACCCACGCCTGGAACCGTCTAAGAAATTTGGTACCGCCATGCTCTCGTTCGTGTACCCGACCCTAAGTTTGGTCGTGCCATGCGCGTGCACCATTCTGGTTTCATATGTCATGGTGGAAGAAGAATGGAAGAAGAGAGGGGAAGAAGAGAGGAAGAAGAACAGAGGAGAGCACTAGAGGAGAAGAACAGAGAATAGCGATAGACTCTGCTTCGGTTGCAGTTTTCATCGCTGGAAACGACGCGGGAGGGCGAACCGTTTGGACCTTTAGTCCCGGGTTGGACGACAAACCGACACTAAAGGGGTGATTCGAAGGGCTGCCACCCCAGTTTGATCCACCAATCGGGACTAAAGGATACGAACGGTTGTACAAACGCCCGCCACCACACCTTAGTCCCGGTTTGATCCACCAACCGGGACTAAAGGGGATACGAACGGTTGCCGGCCTATTAGTCCCGGTTCTTGACTGGAACCGAGACAAAAGGGGTGAAACGAACCGAGACCAATGGCCCATGATGCCCGGCCAGCGCCGTGACCTCATGAATCGGAACCTATGTCATCATAGGTCCCGGTTCGTATGTGAACCGGGACTAATAGGATTTCAGGACCTTGACCAAAGCCCTCTTTTCTACTAGTACTACTGCCCAGTGCTAGTTCCTGTTTTTTGCATGTTTTTTGTATCGCAAAAAATCCATATCAAACGAAGTCCAAATGTGACAAAACTTTATGGAGAATTATTTCAGAATTTATGTGATTTTTTGGAGGTGGAATAAACGCAAACGGGGGGCCACAGAGCCCACAACCCACCAGCGTGCGCCACAGGCCCCAGGCGCGCCGTGGTGTCTTGTGCCCTCCTCAAACGTCGGTTGGAGCCCTTATTCTAGCACAACAAAGATAATTTATGGAAAAAATCGTGTAAAAATTTCAGCGCAATCGGAGTTACGGATCTCCGGGAATTTAAGAAACCGTGAAGGGCAGATCTAGGAAGCGCGAAATAGAAGAGAACAGAGAGGGAGATCCAACCTCGGAGGGGCTACCGCCCCTCCGCCGCCATGGAGGCCATGGAACAAAGGGGGAACTCTCCTCCCATCTATGGGGGAGTCCAAGGAAGGAGAAGGAGGGGGCTCTCTCCCCCTCTCTCCCGGTGGCGCCGGAGTGCCATCGGAGCTAGGATCGTGACGGCGATCTACATCAACAACCTTGCTACCGTCAACACCAACTTTCTCCCCCTCTATGCAGCGGTGTAACACCCCTTCTCCCTGATGTAATCTCTACTTAAACATGGTGCTCAACTCCATATATTATTTCCCAATGATATTTGGCTCTCTTATGATGTTTGAGTAGATCCGTTTTGTCCTATGGGTTAATCGTGATCTTGGTTGGTATGGTTATATATTTTATTTATGGTGTTTTCCTACGGTGCCCTCCATGTCGCGCAAACGTGAGGGGCTCCTGTTGTAGGGTGTTGCAATATGTTCATGGTTTGCTTATTGTCGGTGTTGCTGGGGTGACACCAGCCTAAACGCGGATAAGTGGGTTATGGCGTATGGGAGTAAAGAGGAATTGATACTTAATGTTATGGTTGGGTTTCACGACCTTAATGATCTTTAGTAGTTGCGGATTCTTGCTAGAGTTCCAATCATAAGTGCATATGATCCAAGCAGAGAAAGTATGTTAGCTAATGCCTCTCCCTCATATAAAATTGCAAGAATGATTACCAGTACTTGTTATCGATTGCCTAGGGATAAATTAATTTCTTGTTGACAAAAGCTATCCACTTTTATTACCTTGCAATTTTTTCGTAGTTTTATTCTCGCAAAGTAGTCGTAGTTTTATTCTTGCAAAGTAGTTTCATACTTGTTTTAGGTAAAGCAAATGTCAAGCGTGCGTAGAGTTGTATCGGCGGTAGATAGAACTTGAGGGAATATTTGTTCTACCTTTAGCTCCTCGTTGGGTTCGCCACTCTTACTTATCGAGAAAGGCAACAGTTGATCCGCTATACTTGTGGGTTATCAAGGGTCTGCACACTTAAGATTCGGTGACGTTTCGGTATAGTTGAGTTATAGGTGTTGGTAACCGAAGGTTGTTCGAAGTCCCGGATGAGATCCTGGACATCACGAGGAGCTCTGGAATGGTCCAGAGGTAAAGATTGATATATAGGAAGTCCTGTTTTGGTCACCGAAAAAGTTTCGGGCTAATCGGTTGTGTACCGAGAATGCGAGGAGAGTACGAGAGGACCACCGGGAGGGGTGTGACGACCCAATGGCTTCATGGGCTGTGTGAGGAGGTATACCAGCCCGTGGTGGGCTGTCCGAAGCCTCCCCTAAAGGCCCATGCGGCTGGAGTGGAGGAATAAGGCAAAAAGCCAAAGGTGGAAATAGATTCCAAGTGGGAAGGAAGGAGTCCTAATCCTACTAGGATTGGAGGAGGACTCCTCCTCTCCTCTCCACTTCGTATGACCCAAAGGGGCATACTCTAGGGCGCCGGCCTCCCTCTTTCCTACTATATATACTAGAGGTATTGAGGGTTTTTGGAAACACAGAAATCAGCCACGACTGCCTTTGTCTCGCTCTAGATCAGTTTCTCCTCAAGTCTAATTCGACAGTGCTTAAGCGATGCCCTGCTGGATTAGTTCACTACCACCACCACCACGCCACCATGCTAGAGAACTCATCTACCTCTCCGCACCTCTTGCTGGATCAAGAAGGCGGAGATCTTTATTGAGTTGCACATGTGCTGAACGCGGAGGTGTTGTACGTTCGGCACTAGATCGGGATGGATCGTGATGGGATCGCGGGACTGATCGTGATGAGATCGCGGGACGGGCTGCCATTTGAATCGCAAAGATGTTCCACTACATCAACCGCGTTATATACGCTTATGCTTAGAGATCTACAAGGGTATGTAGATTCTCCCCTCTCGTAGATGATCATCACCTTGGATAGGTATTGCGTGCGCGTAGGAAATTTTTTGATTCCCATGCAATGTTCCCCAACAACTTGTCACTATGGAAAATAATCCTTTGAGGGGCTTATTCGGGGTATATTCACCCTGACTGGAAGCACAAAGAGATGCTCCTCAACCTTCTACACCTACTAAAAATATTTATTATGAAATTCCTTCGGGTATGAAAGAAAAACTGGTAGCTAATCCTTATGCAGGAGATGGAACACTACATCCTCATTTGCATCTAATCTATGTGGATGAAGTTTGTGGATTATTTAAGCTTGCAGGTCTGCCCGAGGATGATGTCAAGAAGAAGGTATTTCCTTTATCTTTGAAGGATAAGGCATTGACGTGGTATAGGCTATGTGATGGTATTGGATCATGGAATTACAACTTGTTGAAATTGGAATTTCATCAGAAGTTTTATCCTATGCATCTGGTTCATCGTGATCGTAATTATATTTATATTTTTTGGCCTCGTGAAGGCGAAAGAATCGCTCAAGCTTGGGAGAGGCTTAAGTCAATGTTATAGTCATGCCCCGATCATGAGCTCTCGGGAGAAATTATTATTCAGATTTTTTATGCTCGGCTCTTTCGTAATGATCAATCCATGCTCGATACTTCTTGTGTTGGAGAACTCATCTACCTCTCCGCCCCTCTTGCTGGATCAAGAAGGCGGATATCGTCATCGACATGTACGTGTGCTGGACATGGAGGTATCGTCCGTTCGGCACTAGATCGGGACGGATCGTGATGGGATCGCGGGACGGATCATAATGAGATCGCGGGACGGGCTGCGATTTGAATCGCAAAGATGTTCCACTACATGAACCGCATTATATACGCTTCCGCTTAGGGATCTACAAGGGTATATAGATTCACTCTCCCATCTCGTAGATGATCATCACCATGGATAGGTATTGCGTGCGCGTAGGAAAATTTCTGTTTCCCATGCAACGTTCCCCAACAGTGGCATCATGAGCTAGGTTCATGCGTAGATGATATCTCGAGTAGAACACAAAAGAGTTTGTGGGTGTTGATGTTCAATTTTCTGCCCTCCTTAGTCTTTTCTTGATTCGGTGTTATTGTTGGATTGAAGCGGCCCGGACCAACATTACTCGTGCGCTTACGAGAGACCGGTTTCATTGACTAACATGCAACTTGTTGCATAAAGATGACTAGCAGGTGTCTGTTTCTTCAATTTTAGTTGAATCGGATTTGATCGAGGTGGTCCTTGGATAAGGTTAAATAGCAACTTGCATATCATCGTTGTGGCTTTTCGTAAGTAAGATGCGATCATACTAGATACCCATAGCAGCCACGTAAAACATGCAACAACAAATTAGAGGGCATCTAACTTGTTTTTGCAGGGCATGCATGTGATGTGATATGGCCAAAGACATGATATGATATATTGGATGTATGAGATGATCATGTTGTAATAGTTAAAATATCGACTTGCACGTCGATGCTACAGCAACCGACACGAACCATAGGGCCTACTTTAATTATTTTGCGCTTGGAGAAGCTTTGCTTTATCGCTAGTAGTAGCTTTAGTAGTAACAGCATAGTTAGCACGACAACCTGAATGGCAGCACAATGATGGAGATCATGGTGTGGCACCGGTGACGATGGAGATCATGTCGGTGCTTTGATGATGGAGATCAAGAAGCACAAGTTCATGGCCATATCATGTCACTTATTGTTTGCATGTGATGTTAATCCTTTTATGCACCTTATTTTTCTTAGGACAACGGTAGCATTATAAGGTGACCCCTCACTAAAATTTCAAGATAAAATTGTGTTCTCCCCGACTTTGCACCGTTGCGACAGTTCGTCATTTCGAGACACCACGTGATGATCGGGTGTGATAGACTCAATGTTCACATACGATGCGTGCAAAATAGTTGCACACGCGGAACACTCAGGTTAAACTTGACGAGCCTAGCATGTACAGACATGGCCTCGGAACATAGGAGACCAAAAGGTCGAGCATGAGTCATATAGTGGATATGATCAACATGGAGATGTTCACCGTTGAAGCTAAACTGAACTCACGTGATGATCGGACTTGAGTTAGTGAATTTGGATCATGCGATACTCGAATGACTAGAGGGATGTCAATTTGAGCGGGAGTTCTTAAGTAACATGATTAATTGAACTCGTTATCATGAACATAGTAAAAAGGTCTTTGCAAATTATGTTGTAGCTTGCGTTGTATCTCTACTGTTTTTGATATATTCCTAGAGAAAATTTAGTTGAAAGATGATAGTAGCAATTATGCGGACTAGGTCCGTAAACTAAGGATTGTCCTCATTGCTGCACAGAAGGATTATGTCATTAATGCACCACTCGGTGTGCTGAACCCCGAGCTTCGTTTGTGGATGTTGCATACACATTTTCTATGAATACATGATAGTTTTGTGCATAATGCTTAAACGGCTTAGAATTGAGGCGCTGACAACGTTTTTAACATCACGGGACATACAAGATATTCCAAGAGATGAAATTGGGATTTGAGGCTCGTGCCCGTGTTGAGAGGTATAAGACCTCCGACAAGATTGTTTGTCTACAAAGTAAGGGAGAAAAGCTCAGTCGTTGAGCATGTGCTCAGATTGTCTGAGTACTACAATCGCTTGAATCGGGTGGGAGTTGATCTTTGAGATAAGATAGTGATTGACATAGTTCTCCAAAGTCACTGCCACCAAGCTACAGACCTTAGTGATGAACTATAACATATCAGGGATAGAGATGATGATCCTTGAGTTATTCGCGATGTTTTACACCGTGAAGGTAGAAATCAAGTAGGAGGACCAAGTGTTGATGGTTAGTAAAACCACTAGTTTCGAGAAGGGCAAGGGTAAGAAGGGATACTTCATGAATTGCAAATGGTTGTCGCTCTAGTGAAGAAACCCAAGGTTAAACCCAAACCCGAGACTAAGTGCTTCTATTATGAGGGGAACGGTCACTAGAGCGGAACTACCCTAGTTACTTGGTAGATGAGAAGGCTCGCGAAGTCGACAAAAGTATATTGGATATACACGATATTGATGTGTACTTTACTAGTACTCCTAGTAGCATCGGGGTATTAGATACCAGTTCGGTTGCTAAGTGTTAGTAATTCGAAATAAAAGCTACGAAATAAACGGAGACTAGCTAAAAGTGAGGTGATGATGTGTGTTGGAAGAAATTTCAAGGTTGATGTGATCAAACATCATACGCTCCCTCTACCATCGGAATTAGTGTTGAACCTAAATAAATGTTATTTGGTGTTTGCATTGATCATGAACATGATTAGATCGTGTTTATTGCAATATTGTTATTCATTTAAAGATAATAATGGTTATTCTATTTGCTTGAATAATTACATTCAATGGTTTCTTGAATCTCGGTCGTAGTGATACACATGTTCATACTATTGATGCCAAAAGATACAACGTAGTAATGATAGTACCACTTACTTGTGGCACTGCCGCTTGAGTCAAATTGGTGTAAAACGCATGAAGAAGCTCCATACTGATGGATCTTTGGACTCACTCATTTTTGAAACGTTTGAGATATGCGAACCATGTCTATTGGTGTAAACGCATGAAGAAACTCCATGCAGATAGATCGTTTGGACTCACTTGATTTTGAATCACTTGAGACGTGCAAATCATGCCACATGGGCAAGATGATTGAAGACCTCGTTTTCAGTGAGATGGAACAAGAAAGTAACTTGTTGGAAGTAATACATTTTAATGTATGAAGTCCAATGAGTGCTGAGGCACGCAGTGGATGTCATCGTGTTCTTAGTTTACAAATGATTTGAGTAGATACTTGTATATTTACTTGATGAAACACAAGTCTGAATTATTGAAAGGTTCAAGTAATTTCAGAGTGAAGTTAAAGATTGTCGTGACAAAAGGATAAAATGTCTATGATATGATCGCAGAGATGAATATATGAGTTGCAAGTTTGGTACACATTTAAGACAATGTGGAAATTGTTTCACAACTAATGCCACCTGGAACACCATGATGTGATGGTGTGTCCGAACATCATAGTCGCGCCTTATTAGATATCGTGCATACTATGATGTCTCTTATCGAACTACCACTATCGTTTTTGGGTTAGGCATTAGAGACAACCACATTCACTTTAAATAGCGCACCACGTAATTCCGTTGAGATGACACCGTATGAACTAAGGTTTGGAGAAACCTAAGCTCTCGTTTCTTGCAAGTTTGGGGCTGCGACGCTTATGTGAAAAAGTTTTAGTCTAATAAGCTCGAACCCAAAGCGGATAAATGCATCTTCGTAGGATACCCATAACAGTTGGGTATATATCCTATCTCAGATCTGGAAGCAAAGTGTTTGTTTCTAGAAACTTTTCCTTTCTCGAGGAAAAGTTTCTCTCAAAATAATTGAGTGGGAGGATGGTAGAAACTTGATGAGGTTATTGAACTGTCACTTCAACCAGTGTGTAGGAGGGCACAGGAAGTTGTTCCTGTGGCGCCTAAACCAATTGAAGTGGAAGCTGATAATAGTGATCATGAAACTGCGGATTAGGTTACTACAAATCTCGTAGGTGGAGAAGGTCGCGTACTGCTCCAGAGTGGTACGGTAACCCTGTCTTGGAGGTCATGTTGTTGGACAACAATGAACCTATGAGCTATGGAGAAGCGATGGTGGGCCCGAATTCCGACAAATGGCTCGAGGCCATGAAATTCAAGGTAGGATCCATGTATGAAGACAAAGTGTAGACTTTGGAAGAACTACTTCATGGTCGTAAGGCTTTTAGGTACAGATGGTTCTTTAAGAGAAAGACGGACGATGGTGGTGAATGTCACCATTACGAAAACTCAACTTGTCGCAAAGATGTTTTCGACAAGTTCAAAGAGTTAACTATTATGAGACTTTCTCACTCGTAGAGATGCTAAAAGTCTGTTGGAATTATGTTAGCGATTGTTGCATTATTTATGAAATCTTGCAGATAGGATGTCAAAACATTGTTTCCTCGACGGTTTCCTTGAGGAAATGTTGTATGTGATACAACGAGAAGGTTTTTTCGATCCTAAAGGATGCTAACAACTATGCACGCTCCAGCGATCCTTCTATGGACTGGAGTAAGCATCTCGGAGTTGGAATATATGCTTTGATGAGATGATCAAAGTTTTTGGTTTTATACAAAGTTTCGAGAAACTTGTATTTCCAAAGAAGTAAGTGGGAGCACTATAGAATTTCTCGTTAGTATATGTGATTGACATATTTTTGATCGGAAATGATGTAGAATTTCTGGAAAGCATATAGCGTTGTTTGAAAGGTGTTTTTCATAGGAAAACCTGAATTGAGCTACTTGGACACTAAGCATAAAGATCTATAGAGATAGATCAAAACGCTTAATAGAACTTTCAAATGAATACATACCATGACAAGATTTTTGAAGGAGTACACAATGGATTAGTTAAAGAAGGAGTTCTTGACTGTATTGTAAGGTGTGATTTTGAGTAAGACTCAAAAGCCCGACCATGGCAGAAGAAAGAGAAAGGACGAAAGTCGTCCCTTTGCCTTAGCCGTAGGCTCTAAAGTATGCCATGCTATGTACCGCTCCTGATGTGTGCCTTGCCATGAGTCTGTCAGGGGGTACAAAGAGTGATCCAGGATTGAATCACTGAACATCGGTCAAAGTTGTCCTTAGTAAATACTGGACTAAGGAATTTTTCTCGATTATGGAGATGATTAAAGAGTTCGTCGTAAAGGGTTACGTCGACGCAAGCTTTGACACTTATTCGGATAACTCTAAGTAATAAACTGGATTCGTATAGTGGAGCAGTCATTTGGAATAGTTCCAAATGGCGCATGGTAGCAACCTATATAGGATGACATAGAGATTTGTAAAGCACACACGGATCTGAAAGATTCACACCCGTCGACTAAAAATCTCCCTCACAAGCAAGATATGATCAAACCCCATAACTGTATGGGTGTTTGATTCATTGCAATAACATAGTGATGTGAACTAGATTATTGACTCTAGTGCAAGTGGGAGACTGTTGGAAATATGCCCTAGAGGCAATAATGAATTGGTTATTATTATATTTCATTGTTCATGATAATTGTTTATTACCCATGCTAGAATTGTATTGATTGGAAACTTAAATACATGTGTGGATACATAGACAACACAGTGTCCCTAGTGTGCCTCTTGTTGACTCGCTCATTGATCAAAGATGGTCAAGGTTTCCTGGCCATAGACAAGTGTTGTCACTTGATAACGGGATCACATCATGTAATGCCCCATATGTTACCCTTGCCTTTTGTGGAACTCTTTCCTGTTTTGGGTCATGATGTCAATGCTATGGAGTTATCATTTCATGTCATCTTTTGCATCATGTCATTCATTGCATTCATGTCACTTCCTTTGTGTTGTTGGTTTTGTTTGATCCATGTTGGTGCAAGTGTGAGTGTTGATCTGATGAGGTGATGAATCCCAAGCTATGATCAAACTATGATTGTTTTTCAAACTAGGTTTCAAAACCCCCTTCTCCATGATTTATTTGAGCTCATGTTTAACTTGCTCCAAACCTGTTTTAAAAATGTTGTTCATTTTGTAGTTTTACCTTGTGTTTGAGGGGTAATGTTTTGGGGTTTTTAAAACTTAAGTGATTGGGAGTTTAAATACAAAAACAACATAGTTATTCTGTTTTTGCATTTAATTTAGTTGCTCCAAAATTATGGTTTTCATTTTATTTAAATAGGGCATAATTCCCTTATGCCCTAGATATTTTTACTTTGTTTTCTTCAAACCCCTAGGAGGCTGTGTGTATTTTTATGTGTAGTAGATATTTTAAAAAAGTAAAAACCCTTTATTTTAAATGGAGTGGCGCACCTGGGCTGGCTCACTCCTTCCCTGGCCCATCTGTGTTGTTTCCCTCACGCGCAAGCCCATCCCGCGAGCGTCTTCTTCCCCATTCCATCGGGGCTGCGAGGCCCCACTCGCCAGGGTCTCCTCTCCTCCACCTTTTCCCTCCCGCAGCACCACCTCCCCTGCTCGTGCAAGCACATGTAAACTCCCTTGGCGTCCGTGCCTAGGGTTCCTCCCTTGCGCCGCCACCCTCTCCTTCATCTATCTCCTTCTTCCTCTTAGGTAAGTCTGTTGTGAGGGAGAGACCAGGGAGAGTTGCAGAAGGAGAGAGAAGGGCGCCGCCGTCTACGCCATGTCTCCATCGTCTCCGGCGCCATCGAAGATGCCCGTGAGCTCGGGGGGGAGTCCCCATGTTCCATTCCCTGCGTTAGCAGCCCCGGAGCGCCACCACGACGACGGACACCTCCCCTTCTTCCTCGCTGTCGTGCTGCTCCACCGCAGCCGTACTGCTTCTTCTCCAAGGGCCTCCACAAATTTCTTCTTCGTCTTCGATGGCCCCGTTGGCATCCTGGGTGAGTGCTCCTTCTTCCCCCTTCCCTATTTCTTCGTGTCGTAGAGTTTAGCCGTCGCGTAGTTCGCCGGAGCGCCATCAGAGCTCCCCTGTTTTTGTATGTGTGCAGGTGCAGTAGATGTGAGGGGGCTGCTCAAAGAGCAACACCCCCCCCTCTCCGTTCAGATCTGGACTGCTAGCGCGGTGGCAACCGAGCCATGCACCACCCCAGCGACGCGGGCTCGATTCCCCTGCGGCTCCCTTTTTCTTTTTCATCAGGTTTCCCTGTGCAGCGCTACAGAGGTAGCATACCTCCTCTGTATCCCCTCTTTGGTCAGATCCAGCGAGGTAGTGTAGTGGGTTGTGTCTATGTGTGGCACCAGGGGGTACTCGGCTCGAATCCACCAACCCCCCTTTTATTTTTGTGTTCCTTTGTTATTTGTTTTGGCCCTATTTCTTTTCCTTGTGCAGCAAGTAGGCTTAGGTTGTTTAGTAAAACAGTGTTAAATTGTTTCTTTGGTGCCTAGATGATATATATGTGAGTATGTGTAGGTGTGTGGGTAGGTGTATGTATATGTGAGTATGTGTGTGTGTGTATGTGCATTAGAGTGTGTGTGAGCACCTACATGAGTGTGCATGTACTCATATAGTGTGTTTATGTGCTTTAGTGTGTATGTGAGATGATGTGGATATGCATATGTTTGTGTGTGTGTGTGTGTGGGTGCACCCATGTACATGTGCACGAGGGTCTACCCCCTCATGGGGCCCATTCTTGTGTGTGTGTGCAAGTGTTCTTATGCACTTGTGCATGAGGGCTATCCCCTCATGTTTGCCTCTTTGGAGTTGTTATGTGAGTGGGCTTGTGTAGAGCATGTGTAGGTGATGCTAGATTGACTTTCACATGTGATAATGTTCCTAGTTGATCACATGGGTTTCTAGGTGGAATTTTCGAGCTAGATTTGTGCCTTCTCGTTTCATGCAAGTACCCATGTATTGTATATGATTTTGGGGTAGAATCATCCCAGGAGTCCACTCGTGAAATCAGATTTCACTTTAGAGCAACTTCATATACTGTCATTTTTTCTGTCATGATGCCATGTTTAGTGTCTTGTAGAATGTGATGCCTTGACCCTATGAGGATGAATCCTTGATGTGGTAGTAGTGGGTGAACCCCTCTACAACATCGGGTCTTTGTTTTGTTCATAGGAGTTTGTATGCACTTGTTGTGCCTTGTCAAAGTTGACACTTGGCTGAAACTGACAACTTTGTGAAAATCTGTGATTTTCACTAAGTCTGAGAATTTGCTGTTATTTTCTTCCCTTGTTGTTTTGGTTGCACAAGATCATGTGTTGGGAATCAGCCCATGCAACAAACTAAGGTTTGTGAGCTTTTGTGTTTGTCTAGCTCCCTGTTAAATTTCATGCTCTTTCACTTCCTGTAGATATCATTTTGGAGGCTGCCAAAATGCTTCAGAGCATAAGCAGCTGGTGAAAATCTCAGATTTTTACCAAGTCCCAGAATCTATTATTTTTGTCCAAGTTTGTGTCCATAGATCTTCTCATGTGTGATGCATTTGCATTAACTTATTCATCAGGCTTGTATAGCTTTTGAATGGATTTTGCCTCATATCTTGTTTGGCTCATTTGGGTGGTTGTAGGTACTTTAAATATTGTAGACAAACTACTATGATGCTATTAAAAACAGATTGCATGTTTTAGTTGTTTCGAAGCTTGTGTGGGCATTGTTGATGGTGTGGTGTGTTTCCATGCACCACCCCACTTATATTTTCTTGTTTGATCATGTGGCAACCTGGTAACACCAGAGGAGTGCCATTGGAGTGTGCTTGTGGTTGATTTGAACCGTAGAACTCCATATCTTGTTTTGTAGTTTCCGGTTGATCCGTAGCTCCGTTCTCTACGTTCTTTATATGTTTTTGCTTCGTTTTCTCATGATGCACATGTTCATGCCATCCTCATGCATGTCAAGATAACTTAGTATGAATTTCTGTCCAGAAGTTTGTCGACTCATCTCATGCATCATATTGTTTGTTGCATCATGTTGTGTTGGTGTTCATTGGCTGTTATTTTATCTTGGGTAGCATCAGGATCGGAGAGCGAGTACGTGGATTCGGGAGAGTACATGCAGGAAGATCATGAGAAGTTCCAAGCTGAAGACATCACAGGCAAGATGACCGTGACCTTGATACCGTATCTAGATTTGTTATGCTTAGAATCACGTTTCCTTTGATAAATGCTCGCTGCCTACCACTTGATATAAATGCCTCCTGATATTGCCATGAAACCCAAACACCTCCCTCTCCTAGCAAAAGTTGTTTGGCTAAGTAGGCTTGCTCAGCTTCTAATGAATAGCTTTGCTAGTTGCAGGTGCCAGCTGTCTCATTTGTTAACATGAGTATTTTTGATATCATTATGTTTAAACTGCTATTTAATTGATGCACCTATATACTTGGTAAATGTCGAAGGCCTAGCCTTTTGCCGGGTGATTTGTTTCGTTATTGCCGCCTTAGTTTCGGCTACCGGTGTTTGATTCCATAACTGATTGCTCCTAACACGTTCGGGGTTGTTATGGGGACCCCCTTGATAAATCGTGTAGTGTTAAGGCTTGTCCAGCAGGACCCAACATTGGTTTTAATTTGCTAATCACCTAATAATAATTTGCATAGGGAATAGCTACCCCGAGGATTTAATCAACAACCCGGGCCAGTGCTCCTCATGAGTATTGGTCCAACCCAGAGCAGCTTATTACGCTCCCCGGGGCAACTCGGTGTTTTGGCGTGGTAACCATCGCTCATCCGTCGGGTCCTGAGACTGAGATACACGGCTCTTATCGGGGTCGTCGACACGACGGGAGGTCCTGCTAGGTTTGTCTTACCTTAGCGATATATCTTGCGTATAGGAATCCCGGTGAAACTTTGGGTCTCCTCAAAGTTGAGGTTTTCCTCTAAGGAATCCGACGAGATCACGAGATTCGTGATAGAGGATTACTTTGCGGCCCGTGGTAGTTTGTGATGGAATAGTTGGAGCACCCCTACAGGGTATAATCTTTCGAAAAGCCGTGCCCGCGGTTATGTGGCAAACATGGATAATTTGTTAACATCCGGTTCTAGACAACTTAAAGTAACTCTAATAAGACTGCCAACTGTGTGTAACCGTGACTGTCTCCTTCGAAGACCTCTCTCCGATCGGGAACATGGTGGGGTTATGTTTGACGTAAGTAGGTGTTCAGCATCACTTAGTGATCATCTAGTCTTCGACCGCTCGCGTAGACCCCCATATCATTTACTCTGATCATCGTAAGTTAGCCACCATATATGCTTAGGTTGCTGCAAACTTATACACTAAACCTCCCTTACCTAATAACTTGACTAGATTCGATACCAAGGTCATCCGATTGCTGAGTCCCCGTGGCTCACAGTTTACTACAAAACCCCAACAGGTACAGGTACGCCCGATGCAGGAGATCCTGATGGCACCCAGCTAACGTGGCAGTATGACGAGGAGTCTGACCGACTGTACGTGAACTATCCGGAGGACTGAGGCCGTGGTCGTGATCGTGGGCCAGCATGCGGGATGTCATAGTTTTTTTACTTGTTTCATGTTGTCCATAGCGGGACTAAACTTTGCTCCGAATAATTGTCTGGTTGTAAACCTTATGTTATACTATGTCAGATGGCAAGTGTATGCCCTACTTGTCATTCTTCAGTTATGTAATGTTATGATTATCTCGCTTGCGAAACGTTTAGATGCGCCTCTTTCACTTTTGGGGCATCGCCCCCTAAAATAGGAAAGGGACGCATCTTAGTCGTTACACATCATTAGGAGAATGATGTGATGGACAAGACCCAAACTATAAACGTAGCATATGATCGTGTAAGTTTGTTGCTACTGTTTTCTGCATGTCAATGTATTTGTTCCTATGACCATGAGATCCTGCAACTCCCGGACACCAGAGGAATACCTTGTGTGTATCAAACATCGCAATGTTACTCCGTGACTATAAAGGTGCTCTAAAGGTATATCCGAAGGTGACTGTTGGGTTGGCGTGGGTCAAGACTGGGATTTGTCACTCCGTGTGACGAAGAGGTATATCGGGGCCCACTAGGTAATACAACATCACAACAAGCTTTGCAAGCAATGTGACGAAGGAGTTAGTCACGCGATCTTGTATTACGGAACGAGTAAAGAGACTTATCGGTAACGAGACTGAATTAGGTATAGAGATATCGACGATCGAATCTTGGGCGAGTAACATACCGAAGGACAAAGGGAACAACATACAGGATTGATTGAATCCTTGACATAGAGGTTCAATCGGTAAGGATCTTTGTAAAATATGTAGGAGACAATATGGCATCTAGGTCCCGCTATTGGTCATTGACGGGAGAATGTCTCAGGACATGTCTGCATAGTTCTCGAACCCGCAGGGTCTACACACTTAAGGTTCGGTGACGTTTCTGTATAGTTGAGTTGTAGGTGTTGGTAACCGAATTTTGTTCGGAGTCCCGGATTAGATACAAGACTTTACGAGGAGCTCCAGAATGGTCCGAAGGTAAAGATTGATATATAGAAAGTCCTGTTTTGGTCACCAGAAAAGTTTCAAGCTCAACGGTAGTGTAGCGGGAGTGCCGGGAGGGTACCGGGGGACCACCGGGAGGGGTGTGACGACCCAAAAGCTTCATGGTCTGTGTGAAGAGGTAGACCACCCCTAGTGGGATGGACGAAGCCTCCCCTAAAGGCCCATGCGGCTGGAGTGGAGGAATAAGGAAAAAAGCCAAAGGTGGAAAGAGTTTCCAAGTGGGAAGGAAGGAGTCCTAATCCTACTAGGATTGGAGGACTCCTCCTCTCCTTTCCATTCCGGCCGACCCAAAGGGGAAAACTCTAGGGCGCCGGCCTCCCTCCTCTCTTCCCATATATACTAGGGGTATTGAGGGTTTTTCGTAACACAGGAATCAGCCACGACTGCCTCTCTCTCCCTCTAGATCAGTTTCTCCTCAAGTCTAATTCGACAGTGCTTAAGCGAAGCCCTGCTGGATTAGTTCACCACCACCACCATGCCACCATGCTCGAGAACTCATCTACCTCTCCGCCCCTCTTGCTGGATCAAGAAGGCGGAGATCGTCATCGAGATGTACATGTGCTGAACGTGGAGGTGTCGTCCGTTCGGCACTAGATCGGGATGGATCGTGATGGGATCGCGGGACTGGTCGTGAGGAGATCGCGGGACGGGCTGCAATTTGAATCGCGAAGATGCTCCACTACATCAACCGCGTTATATACGCTTCCGCTTAGTGATCTACAAGGGTATGTAGATTCACTCTCCCCTCTCGTAGATGATCATCACCTCGAATAGGTATTGTATGCACGTAGGATTTTTTTTGTTTCCCATGCAATGTTCCCCAACAACTTGTCACTATGGAAAATAATCCTTTGAGGGGCTTGTTCGGGGTATATTCACCCCGACTAGAAGAACAAATAGATGCTCCTCAACCTGCTGCACATACTGAAAATATTTATTATGAAATTCCTTCGGCTATGATAAAAAACTGCTAACTAATCCTTATGCAGGAGATGGAACACTACATCCTCATTTGCATCTAATCTATGTGGATGAAGTTTCTCAATTATTTAAGCTTGCAGGTCTGCCCGAGGATGATGTCAAGAAGAAGGTATTTCCTTTATCTGTGAAGGATAAGGTATTGACGTGGTATAGGCTATGTGATGATATTGGATCATGGAACTACAACCGATTGAAATTGGAATTTCATCATAAATTTTATCCTATGCATCTGGTTCATCATGATCGTAATTATATTTATAATTTTTGGCCTTGTGAAGGCGAAAAAATCGCTCAAGCTTGGGGGAGGCTTAAGTCAATATTATATTCCTGCCCAATCATGAGCTCCCGAGAGAAATTATTATTCAGAATTTTTATGCTCGGTTCTTTCGTAATGATCAATCTATGCTCGATACTTCTTGTGCGGGTTTCTTTTTGAAGAAAGATATTGAATTCAAATGGGACTTATTGGAAAGAATTAAACGCAACTCTGAAGATCGGGAACTCGACGAAGGTAATGAGTCAGGTATAAGCCTTAAGTTTGATTGTGTTAAAACCTTTATAGACACCGATGCTTTTCGTGATTTTAGCACTAAATATGGAATTGACTCTGAGGTAGTAGCTTCATTCTGTGAATATTTTGCTACTCATGTTGATCTCCCTGAGGAGAAGTGGTTTAAATACCATCCTCCCATTGAAGTTAAAGTGGTTGAACCTATTAAAGTTGAAGAAGAAACTATAATTTATAATGTTGATCTTGTTATTCCTACTGCTTATATTGAGAAACCACCCTTTCGTGTTAGAATAAAGTAACATGCTAAAGCTTCAACTGTGGTTCGTAAGAGTTGTACTAGAACACATATACCTCCTGAACAAATTAAAGGTGAACCTAATATTGCTATGGTTCAAGATCTCTTGGTTGATAATATTGATGGGAATGTCATTCATTTCTATAATGAAGCTGCTGGAATTGCTATACCTGATACTAAAGGTAAACATAGACATATTCTTGTTGTGCCTTTTGTTTCTGTTAAAATAGGAGATCGATGTTATCATGGATTATGTGATGTGGGTGCTAGTGTGAGTGCAATTCCCTTTACCTTATACCAAGAAATTATGATGATATTGCACGAGCTGAATTAGAAGAAATTGATGTTACCATCAAGCTTGCTAATAGAGATACTATTGCACCAATTGGGATTGTTAGAGATGTTGAAGTCTTGTGTGGGAAAATAAAGTATACTACTGATTTTCTTGTTCTTGGTTCCCCACAAGATGATTTTTGTCCCATTATATTCGGTAGACCCTTCTTGAATATTGTTAATGCTAA
Organism: Hordeum vulgare subsp. vulgare; assembly: GCF_904849725.1. Lineage (NCBI taxonomy): Eukaryota > Viridiplantae > Streptophyta > Magnoliopsida > Poales > Poaceae > Hordeum > Hordeum vulgare. The sequence continues at coordinate 101,543,204 of NC_058522.1, read as the reverse complement.
GATTGATTGTGAGAAAGAAACGGTTATTGTAAGTTTTGCGGATGTGTCTCATGAGTTCAATTTCTCTAAATTTCGTAGACAACCCCATGACAAAGAATTTCCTTTTAAACATGAAATTATTGGTCTCGCTTCTATTGTTGTGCCTCCTACTGATCCCTTAGAACAATATTTGCTAGACCATGAAAATGATATGCATATGAATGAAAGGAATGTAATAGATAAGATTTTATTTGATCACCAAACTATTTAAAACACAACCTGCGTGTTGAAATACTTGGGGATCCTCCTCCACCCAAGGGTGATCCCATGTTTAAGCTTAAACAATTACCTGATACTCTAAAGTATGCTTATCTTGATGAAAAGGAGATATATCATGTTATTATTAGTGCTAACTTTCAGAGCATGAAGAAAAGAGATCATTGGAAACTTTGAGGTAGCACCGTTCTGCTATTGGATATACTCTTGATGATCTTAAGGGCATTAGTCCCACTCTATGTGAGCACAAAAATAATATGGAGACTGATGCTAAACTAGTTGTTGATCACCAACGATGGTTAAATCCTAAAATGAAGGAAGTGGTAAGACATGAAATACTAAAGCTTCTGGAGACAGGTATAATTTATCTATTGCTGATAGTAGATGGGTCAGTCTCGTTCATTGTGTCCCTAAAAAGGGAGGTATTACCATTGTTCCTAATGATAAAAATGAATTGATCCCGCAAAGAATTGTTACAGGATATAGAATGGTAATTGATTTTAGGAAATTAAATAAAGCTACTAGGAAAAGATCATTACCCGCTACCTTTTATTGATAAAATGCTAGAAAGACTATCCAAACATACACATTTTTTCTTTCTAGACGGTTATTCTGGTTTCTCTCAAATACCCGTGTCAAAAGAGGATCAAGAGAAGACCACTTTTACTTGCCCTTTCGGTGCCTTTGCTTATAGACGTATGCCTTTTGGTTTATGCAATGCACCTGCTACCTTTCAAAGATGTATGATGGCTACATTCTATGACTTCTGTGAAAAGATTGTGGAGTTTTTCATGGATGATTTTTCCGTTTATGGAACTTATTTTGATGATTGCTTGAGCAACCTTGATCGAGTTTTGCAAAGATGTGAAGAAACTAATCTTGTATTGAATTGGGAGAAGTGCCACTTTATGGTTAATGAAGGCATTGTCTTGGGACACAAAATCTCCGAAAGAGGTATTGAAGTTGATAAAGCTAAAGTTGATGCTATTGAAAAAATGTCGTCTCCAACAGATATCAAATGTATAAGAAGTCTCCTTGGTCATGCTGGTTTCTATAGGAGGTTTATTAAAGATTTCTCTAAGATTTCTAACCCTCTCACTAATCTTCTGCAAAAGGATGTTCCATTTGTTTTTTATGATGATTGTGTAGAAGCATTTGAAATTCTTAAGAGAGCCTTGATCTCTCCACCTATTTTCAACCACCTGATTGGAACCTACCCTTTGAAATTATGTGTGATGCTAGTGATTATGTTGTTGGTGTTGTTCTAGGGCAATGAGTTGGTAAGAAATTAAATGTCATCCGTTACGCTAGTCAAACTCTAGACATTGCTCAAAGAAACTACGCTACCACTAAAAAGGAATTTTTAGCAGTTGTGTTTGCTTGTGATAAGTTTAGACCTTATATTGTTGATTCCAAAGTAACTGTTCACACCGATCATGCTGCTATTAAATTCCTTATGGAAAATAAAGACGCTAAACCTAGACTTATTAGATGGGTTCTTCTGATACAAGAATTTGATCCGCATATTATTGATAGAAAGGACGTTGATAACCCCGTAGGAGATAACTTGTCTAGATTAGAGAATGTTCTTTATGACCCACTACCTATTTATGATAGCTTCTATAAATGCTTCACACAGTGCTCCTTGGTATGCTGATTATGCTAACTACATTGTTGCTAAATTTATACAGCCTAGTTTCACATACCAACAAAACAAAAAGTTCTTCTATGATTTAAGACATTACTTTTGGGACGATCCACACATTTATAAAGAAGGTGTAGATGGTATTATTAGACGTTGTGTACTTGAGCATGAACGGGGACAGATCCTACACAAGTGTCACCCCGAGGCCTACGGAGGACATCACGCTGGAGATAGAACTGCACACAAGGTATTACAATCTGGTTTTTATTGGCCTACTCTCTTCAAGTATGCTCGTAAGTTTGTCTTGTCTTGTGACGAATGTCAAAGAATTGGTAATATTAGTAGACGTCGGGAAATGCCTATGAATTACTCTCTTGTTATAGAACCGGTTGATGTTTGGGGTTTTGATTATATGGGACCATTTCCAAAGTCCAACAGGTATACTCATATTCTAGTTGGTGTTGATTATGTTGCTAAGTGGGTAGAAGCTATTCCAACTAGTAATGCCGATCATAACACTTCTATTAAAATGTTGAAAGAAGTTAGTTTCCCTAGATTTGGAGTCCCTAGATGATTAATGACTGATGGTGGTTCACACATTATTCATGGTGCTTTCCGTAAATTGCTTGCTAGGTATGATGTTAATCATAGAATTGCATCTCTTTATCATCCTTTGTCTAGTGGTCAAGTAGAATTGAGCAATAGAGAAATTAAATTGATCTCGCAAAAGACCGTTAATAGATCTAGAAAGAATTGGTCTAAGAAACTTGGCTATGCATTATGGGCTTATAGAACCGCTTACAAAAACCCTATGGGTATGTCTCCGTATAAAATGGTTTATGGTAAAGCATGCCATTTACCTCTGGAGCTAGAACATAAAGCTTATTGGGAAATTATAGAGATTAACTATGATTTGAAACTTGATGGTGAGAAGAGGTTATTTGACATTAGCTCGCTTGATGAATGGAGAACCCAGGCCTATGAGAATGCTAAGTTGTTTAGAGAAAAGGTCAAGAGATGGCATGATAGAAGGATACAAAAGCGTGAATTCAATGTAGGTGATCATGTCTTGCTATACAACTCTCATTTAAGATTTTCTGTAGGAAAACTTCTCTCTAAATGGGAAGGGCCTTACATTATCGAGGAAGTATATCGTTCCGGTGACATGAAGATCAACGATGTCGAAGGCACAAATACGAACGTGTAAATGGGAAAAGAATCAAAGATTATATCTTAGGTACTCCCATAAATGTCGAAACCAGTATTATCAATACCATAACTCCAGAGGAGTACATTAGGGAGACCTATCACAACGTTTCAGACTCCGAAAATGAATAGGTATGTGTTATGGTAAGAAAACCAACTCCAAAACTTTTCCAATGGCAATGTTTATCAGTTTTGGTATATTTAAAAATTAGGAAAATTTAAAGCAGTCCGAAAAGTGCATGAGGAGGTGACAAGCCAGGGGGTGCGGCCAACCCCCCTGGGCACGCCCTGCAGGCTTGTGGAAACCCCGTGTACCCTCCGGACTCCATTTTCTTGTGGTATACTCTTTCAAGTCGGTAAAAAATCATTATATAATCTTCCGAAGGTTTAGACCTTTGTATCACGACAGTATCTCCTGTCTTAGTTTTGATCTATTTTTGCAGCAGATTTAAAGCAAGATGTCTTTGCAAGAGTCGGTCTTGGAGAGACGTGCCTCTCACCTGACACCGGGGTCCGGAGCATTCAGCAAAACCAACCACTTCGGGCAGGCCACGGAGGAATAGGTGGACGCTGACTTGAAAAGGATAGATGCCACGGAGGAAGACCAAGAAGTTATCTCTCGTCTACAACCTGGAGCCATGTTCGAAGAACTTCAGAGCTCAGCAATTCCGAATTCGGTTATCCCTCCCAATGCTAAATTTCTTACTTATGAAAATATGAAAAAAAAAGTGTTGCTTCTTCCCCCGCAGCAATGAAACATCCATGGGTCAAGGGAGCTCTAACCATAAGTGGAAAACTTCGCAAGGAAATAATGGATCTCGGACAGCAAAACAATAAGCTTGAGGAGGAGAATCGCATTCTGAGGGGCATCATCGCCAAGAATATAACCTCACCACCTCCGAAGAAAGACAACTAAACACATGGGTATGGGCACTCCCCTTGGCTTGTGCCAAGCTTGGGGAAGGTGCCCTGGTATCGTATCACCATCACACCTTTTACTTTATTCCTTTTTCTTCGTTTGATCCTTTTGGTTATATCTTGATCTAGTAGAATAAAGCTTTAGTGTGATCTAGTTTTGAGTTTTGCTTTATGTTCCCCCTATGTAAGCAAGTCCGAGAGTTATATATAAAGAGTAGTTTTGAGTTGAGGGCTTTGCTTGCTTGCTATGATCTTGAGAAATAGAATAGAAAGAAGTATATAATAAAAGAAAAACAGTATATATATAATGATCTTATGGCGAGTGATGACTTCACATATAAAAAGTATGTCGATTGAAATTTGTTGTGAGTTGACAAACAAAGCTATCGGTCATTGTTGCAATTAAAAGGAAGTAATAAAAAAATAGGTTCACATATAAATATATTATCTTAGACATCTTTTGTGATTGTGAGCATTCATTTAAATATTATATGTTAAGAAGTTCATGTTGGACAAGGAAGACAACATAATGAGTTATGTTTGCTTATTTTCGAATAGAAGTTATACGGTTATAGATCCGTCAACATGTGTCGCTTGCTTCCACCCCATATCAGCCAAAAACTTCCGCACCAAGTAGAGATACTACTTGTGCATCCAAACACCTTTAACCCAGTTTTGCCTTGAGAGTCCACCACACCTACCTATGGATTGAGTAAGATCCCTCAAGTAAGTTGTCATCGGTCCAAGCAATAAAAATTGCTCTTTCAATGTGTGTGATTTATTAGTGTGAGGAAAATAAACTTTATACGAACTTGTGATATAGAAGAAATAAAAGCGACATATTGCATAATAAAGTTCTTTATCACAAGGGGCAATATAAAGTGACGTTATTTTTCATTAAGGAATTGCGCATCCAACTATAAAAGCGCATGACAACCTCTGTTTCACTCTGCAAAGGGCCTATCTATTACCTTTACTTTCTAGTACTTACCTTTATGTAAGAGCCGTGGTGATCTTCACCATTTCCTTTATTTCACCTTCATCTTTTGGCAAGCGTCATGTGTTGGGGAATGATCTAGACAAATATGTCCATTCAGATGTGGGTGATCATGAGTTATTATTGTTGACATTACCCTTGAGGTAAATGGTTTGGAGGCAAAACTATAAGCCCCCATCTTTCTCTGTGTCCGATTGAAGCTTTGACCTCATAGGTACCGCACGAGTGTTAGCAATTATGAAAGACCATAAGATGATTGAGTATGTGGATCTGCTTAACAAGATCTTATATTGACTCTTTCCTACATTGCGATAAATTGGGATTGCTTCAATGATTGAAATCATAGTTTGTTAGTTCTCAATAGAGTTCTTGATTCATATTTTACCTTGTGAATGAATTGTTACTCTAGCATAAGAAATTATATGTCAATATGTGTTATTGTTCTAAAGATAACCATGATGCCTTCATGTCCATATTTTATTTTTATCGACACCTCCATCTCTAAACATGTGGGCATATTTATCGATCTCGGTTTTTGCTTGAGGACAAGTGAGGTCTAAGCGTGGGGGAGTTGATACGTCCATTTTGCATCATGCATTTATATCGATATTTATTGCATTATGTGTTGTTAATACACATGGTGGTACAATACTTATGCCTTTTCTCTCTTATTTTACAAGGTTTACATGAAGAAGGAGAATGCCGACAGCTGGAATTCTAGACCGGAAAAGGAGCAAATCTGAGAGACCTATTCTGCACAACTCCAAAAGCCCTGAAAACTTACGGAGAATTATTTTGGAATGTATTAAAAATATTGGGCGAAAGAAATACATTAGGGGACCCACCAGGTGGCCACAAGCCAGGGGCACGACCTACCCCCCTAGGCGCGCCCTGTAGGCTTGTAGGGTTTTGACCTGGAAAAAATCATATCAGAACTTTTGGGACGAAGTGTCGCCGTCTCGAGGCGGAACTTCAGCAGAACCAATCTAGAGCTCCGGCGGAGCTATTCTGCTGGGGAAACTTCCCTCCCGGAGAGGGAAATCGAAGACATTGTCATCACCAACGATCCTCTCATCGAGAGGGGGTCAATCTCCATCAACATCTTCATCAACACCATCTCCTCTCCAAACCCTAGTTCATCTCTTGTATCCGATCTTTATCTCAAAACCTAAGATTGGTACCTGTGGGTTGCTAGTAGTGTTGATTACTCCTTGTAGTTGATGCTAGTTGGTTTACTTGGTGGAAGATCATATGTTCATATCCTTAATGATTATTAATACTCCTCTGATTATGAACATGAATAATGCTTTGTGAGTAATTATGTTTGTTCCTGAGAACATGGGATAAGTCTTGCTATAAGTAATCATGTGGATTTGGTATTCATTCGATATTTTTGAGGAGATGTATGTTGTCTCTCCTCTAGTGGTGTCATGTGAACATCGACTACGTGACACTTCACCATTATTTGGGTCTAGGGGAAGGCATTGGGAAGTAATAAGTAGATGATGGGTTGCTAGAGTGACAGAAGTTTAAACCCTAGTTTATGCGTTGCTTCGCGAGGGGCTGATTTGGATCCATATGTTTCATGCTATGGTTAGATTTATCTTAATTCTTCTTTCGTAGTTGTGGATGCTTGCGAGAGAGGTAAATATTAAGTGGGAGGTTTGTCCAAGTAAGGGCAGCACCCAAGCACCGGTCCACCCATATATCAAATTATCAACGTAACGAACGCGAATCATATGAACATGATGAAAACTAGCTTGACAGAAATTCCCATGTGTCCTCGGGAGCACTTTGCTATATATAAGAGTTTGTCCAGGCTTGTCCTTTGCTACAAAAAGGATTGATCCACCTTGCTGCACCTTTGTTACAATTGTTACTTTCTACCCGTTACAAATTACCTTATCACAAAAGTATCTGTTACCCATAATTTCAGTGTTGGCAAAGAATACCTTACTGAAAACCGCTTGTCATTTTCTTCTGCTGCTCGTTGGGTTTGACACTCTTACTTATCGAAAGGACTACGATAGATCCCCTATACTTGTGGCTCATCACACGATGAGGCCTTTGCCATGGATATAGAAAGTTCTCTATTGCATGGATTATTTCAGACTTTGCCTTGACTCTTTAGCGTTGAATGTGTTTATGACTAGGGATTAAGAGTTTTGTTATGTCTATTTATTTATGTACTGCTTATGGGTGTGCTTTTATTTATCTCTTGTTTATGAGTGTGTTGGTAACATCACCACTCCGAAATAAGGTTACCACACAAACGTTTTGCATCTAACAAACCATCACACACTCTAGATCTTCCTAAACAAGTCTGTAACCAAACAACGTGACTTGCATTTCTTCACAACCATGTTGTAGAAGATGCAGGCAACTAAACAATATTCACAATATAGTTTTGTCTTGCATATGCTCAACCAGGACCAACTGAGTCAGATATCCAAAATGGCAACAAACAGTCTAGTTAACCAAACACTCTCAAACAAACAAATATCTCAAATGATAACGTCCAAACGTGTGACATGTTTGCACTTCGCCCACACGCATCGATCTCTGTTGATTTTGTTTTGCCCGAATGTTGACAAAATTTCACGAATTTTGTGTGTCACGTAGGCATCATTGCGTGTGTGGGCGTTGAAGAGTTCGCACACATAACCCGCAGCGTGCGGTTGCCACGTGCGTCATGTGGGCGAACCAGTTCCGCCCACACAGTCAACACCTAGACCGTGTGCGTGTGAGTGAACTGTTCTTCGCCCACGCGACACTCGTACATTGCTAGATGGCAACTACAGTTGCACGTATATGGCAACTAAGTAAACACACATGGCAACTATGATTCGTTGCGAGATGGCAACTGCAGTTGCACATACGTGGCAACTAGGTAAACACACATGACAACTATGATTAATCATACATGGCAACTATGGTTGAACCACATGTGAGAACTAGTTAATCACACATGGCAACTATTGTTTAACCACATAGGGCAAGTAGTTAATCACACATGACAACTATGGTTTGATTACACGCTACAACAATCGTTAATTAGACTTGGTAACTACAGTTTACCAAAAGAGAAAAGTTGCCATGCTTTTATAACTACATTTGTCATCCTGGATAACTAAAGTTGTCACCCCCGAGGTAACTAAAATGTCATCCCGCGGGTAACTAACGTAACTGTGCCACGATGTGTGGACAGATTTGCTTCGTGCCACACACGTAGGATGAAGATGAGTAGTAGTTGTTGGGCGTGTGACATGAAGTAGTTGTGTTCACATATGTGGACAGTTTTATTGTTAGTTCACACATGACCGTGTGAGTTGTCTACGTGTCTACTGATTATGTCACACAAGATGTATGAACGCATGTCTAATATGACATATGTGTGATGAATATCGAGATCCACAAATATTATGATGCAAGCACACATGCACGGGCCCGCATACATACATTCTCGCAAAGTCTTCACCAATGAGTTCAAGGAAAGATATAACTAGGTCACCACCAATGAGTACGCCACCTACGGCATTGGAAATGATATATTTTTTATTATTTTATTTTGTTTTAAGAAACATTGTATAAATGTAGATAATCACATATATGCATATCCACTCATAAATAGGAGTAATCATATTTAGGCAATATTAGAAAAATAATTTTAGACTTGACATTGATATTCTTTTTCTGAAAAAGTTATTCTTCTTGACGATATTTGTTTAGTGAAAAAGACATTTCTGTGAACTGTGAGAGCGTTGTTAGTTTAGTTGTGTCTATCAATTTCAAGATGATATGTCGGTTTGGTCTTTTAAGGATGCTGATGGAGATATAATATGTGTGCGTTCATATGAATGTATATGAGCACGTGCGTCTGTATTGATTAATAATTTTTTACAACTTATGTATATTGGCTATTTTTTTCTATTCTTTTAAGATCGAAAATTACATCCCCTAAAAAAAATCGAAAATTACATCAAATCTGAAATTTACGGGCTCCGGCGGTCCAGCCTCTCTATTCCTCGTGCATCTAGCCGTACCATGGTTTTGCACGGAATTGAATTGATGTGAAGGATTAGTTCGTTATACGCAGCTGCTGCATCGTATTGTCCCATCCATCGCACTATGGTCTAGCATAAATCCACCACATTGATTTCGGATCGCACGGTCTGGGACAGCGGTGACCAGTGCTATGACCGCCCACCCGCCGCGTCATAAGTTGGCCGCAAAGTAATAAGGGCATCTTTTAAGGTAGTACCTCCATTCCTAAATATAATTATTTTTTAGAGATTTTATTAAAAAATTATATATATTAGAATAAATGAATCACACTCTAAAATATGTCTATATGCATCCATACATAGTTTTCAAATAAAAATTTTAAAAAAATTTATATTTAAGAACGGCGGGAGTAGAGCCGTAAACCTTTTGGAGTGATCTCTATCGTGTGGTCCGGACCGTAAAAGTCATTCAATGTCATTTTGTATCTGTACGTGGAGCAATTCGAATGTCATCTCTTTCGCATAGTAAAGATAAACGTGGGAAGATTTATACGAGTCCGGACGCTGTACTTCGTTCGATTCTCACCGCCCTGCTCCACCAAAAATCCCTCTCCCGTACGAAATAGCGAGCACCGCTTTACAACGTCATTGCCCGCATTCATGCCCTGCTAAAGTGGACAAGACCGCTCACTCACGCCGGTATTGAAGCAGTGCGTCAACCGAGAAAGCGTCATCTGCCCCGCTTCTCGGAGTAGGCGAGTGCTGCGCGTTCAACACAGAAAAGCTGCGTGTTTACAACAAACTTTCCATCCGTATATCATTTCCTCAATTCCGTTTAATGGATGGAGAGTTCCGAGCAAAAAACAACATATGAAAAGCAGAGTGAAATTCAAGTTGACATAGCGAGAAGGTCATCTTCACGCGGTGCAATTTTGAAGGCTTTGTTTCGCGATAAAGGCAGAACGCATGATCTTGCTATTTTTAAAATTTCTTAAAAACGGTTAGGGATGAGAGAAGACTATCTGGATGAAAAAATTACACATTTTTTGTAGCATTTTAACGGTATATTATTTGTTCCATTTTGATAAAGTTTGTAAAAACTACGGGTAACAAAAAAAATTAACCATTTTAAAAACTGACTTAAAACCCTAAGAATTGGAAAATACAATCTACATATAAAAGTTTCGCATTTGTGCAATCTTTCCAACGTCATATCATTTGCTCCATTCCGAAAAAACATTGAGAAATTAACGCGAAAATACCAACTCGGTATAACTTCTACCATTTTCTAAATTACATTTAAATCGTTCATAGTTCGAAGAAACTTTTTATATGAAAAACTGCACATTTTCATAAGTTTTCAAACGTCATATCATTTGCGTTGATCGGACTAGCCGTTTTCAAATTAACCACGAAATACGAACCCAGTTGTTTGGTTTTTGAAATTCCGTCATTTTGAAATTCCTCTTTGTGGTTAATTTCAAAATATTTGTTTCCCTATTAGTTTTTCAACATTTCCCTCCAAAAAATGCGAAACTTTGTAGCTTTTCAACGGTATATTAGTTTCCCTATTCGGATAAAGTTTGTAAAAACTACAGTCAAAAAATATTTTTAACCATTTTTAAAACTGACTTAAAATAGTAAGAAATTGGAAAAAGCAATTTATATATAAAAGTTTCGCATTTGTTCAAGCTTTCGAACCACATATCATTTGCTCCATTCCAAGAAACCATTGAGAAATTAATGCAAAAATACGAACTCAGTATAACTTCTGTCGTTTTCTAAATTACTTTTAAACCGTTCGTAGTTGGAAGAAACTTTTTATATGAAAATCTATGCATTTTCATAAGCTTTCCAATGTCATATCATTTGCGTCGATCACACTAGCCGTTTTCCAATTAACCCCGAAATATGAACCCATTTGTTCGGTTTCAGAAATTGCGTCATTTTTCAAATTCCTCTTTAACTGTAGGGAATTTGAAAAAACTTTCAACTATGAAATGAGCGAATTTGCAGCATCTATTCAATGCCATATCATTTGCCTCATTCCGAAAAACGGTTTAGAAATAGGGTAAACAATATGATTCATGTTTTTTATATGAACAAAAATTGTTTTCAAAACTGCTCTTAAATCGTAAACATTTTGACAAATGATCAACCTAGACGGAAAGTAGAGAGAAAGGCAGGGGTGTGACCTTGTGCTTGCTGGAGATCGAAGCTAAAAATATAATATATATCTTACTATCGGGTGTACTTACACACATATTTCATATACTACAATGTGATACTATATACATTATTTTATTATTTTTAGTATGTTCATATAATATTTTTAATGTAAATATATATGTATATATATGTGTGAAAGAAAAGGGAAAGAAGTACCAGAGTTATTTACATACTGAAAGAAACCAGGTAGGACATTTTGATGACCGAGCTTCATTGAGCGCTTTATTTAAAAAATATTCAAAATTCAAACTTTTTAACTTTATAAAATTCTAAAAAAAAGTATGCAATTATACAAAGATGAAATGTATGTGTGTAAAAATTCAGGAAGAAATACCTTTAGAAACGACCTGTACAAAAAAACAAAATTTTAGACTTTGATGATGAATCGTATCATATGTAAAAAGCGTCAGATTTGTCTTTTTTACATGGACTTTATGATGATTCACCCTAAAGAATTACATACATTTATGTTATGCCTTCATATATATCTAATTTTTTTAGATTTTTTAAACTATAAAAAATATGAATTTTAAAGAATTTTAGTTTTTTTAAAAGCCAGCCTTCATGGAAGCCGAGCTTCAAAATGCATTTTCGAAAGAAAGCGCACTAAAAAATATTCGATGATGTCTATTTTGATGATGCACATTGAGGTTGCATCGACCGTCTTTGTCTCCGATCGACAGCTCCAACGACGAGCTCTCAACTGTTAACTTATCCGCTCAATGTCGTCAGTCGGTCAGACGGGCCCGTACGCCGGCCCGCCTGCGGTTGTTATTATCGTCCGGTGGCAGCACGGTCAAGGCTCGGCGACCTAGATGGAGCTATCGCTCGTCCAGTGCGCCGTACGTACGTAACACCGGCCGGGTGATCCGCGCCGTCCGGTTCCGATCGGACGGGCCACCGCCGTCGGCCACTTGGCCATGTATGTCCCATTGCGCCATGCCTGACTGCGGACGAGAGGATCATTCTCGCGTCGCGCTGTGGCAGGGGATTCAATACTAGGAGCTGCTGCGTACCTGCCTCTTGACGCTTATCGACGTCTCTGGTCGAACCTGCAGCAACTCACAAATTCAATTCCGCGGAGATGGTGGCACAGTGCGGAGATACGCAGGGCGCGTTACGTGTGGGCTCGTCGTGCAGCACATGGTTTCGGTCAGACGTCCAGGGTTTTTATTTACACCATCCACAAAAATCGATGCTGGTATCGCATGCCTTAAAGCAAGGACCATAGCAGAGCCGGTTCTTGGCTGTAAGCTCTTGTCATCTTATAGCTAACATGTATAATAGTTGGTTAGAAGAATATACTACTTATTTATTATATGTCTCATCTTTCATTTTCATAAAGTGCCTAGGAGCATGTGCTAGAGTTGACTTTTAACTAAGAGTCCGCTTACCTTCTCTCTTCTCTTCTCTCTCTTCCAACTAAGCAAAAATATACTATTTTATTCCTTATAGCCAGCTCACTCAGCTTTATTATACTTGCTCTTAAGAGCATGGTTAATAGTAGTATAGCCAACTGCGGGTTAGAGCATGGTTAATAGTATAGCCAACCGCTGGCTATAAGCAGTCTTATAGTCCGTCTTATAGCTAGCTTGTACAATAGTTAGCTATAAAAGAGTACTGCTTTTGTCATATATGGCCCACCTTTCATCCTCACAAAGCACCTAGGACCACGTGCTAGAGCTGGCTCTTCACGAAGAGCCCACTTCTCTTCTCTCTCATCCAACTCAGCAAATATATGGTATTTTAATCCTTACAGCCTGCTGACTGTATCTTATTGTACTTGCTCTTATAAGCAGTCTTGTAACCTATGTTATAGCTAGCTTGTACAATAGTTAGCTATAAAAAGTACTACTTTTATCATATATGACACACCTTTCATTCTCACAAAGCACCTAGGAGCACGTGCTAGAGCTAGCTCTTCATGAAGAGCATGCTTTCCTTCTCTCTCCTCTTCTCTCTCATTCAACTCAGCAAAAATATAGTATTTTAATCCTTACAGCGTGCTGACTGTACCTTATTGTACTTGCTCTAATGGCTACATCGAGCCATCGATACCTTACGGCAGCACGTAGATGGACGGGCGGGAAGAACGCGTGCTAAAAGTTGTCGGTGTGAGAAAGAGAGGTTAAATCAAGGGCCGATATGAGATTTTTTTTTCATAATACGAAACGGCTCGCGTATCATTCACCATTGATACAATAGAAATAGGGGAAAGGTGCGGTGATGTAGGCGTGCACAGGGATGACGGTAACACCCACGCGAGCAGAAATGGTGCTCAGCCCGAACTAATCACTGCCCTAACTACGGAATCACGTCGACGAGTTCTGTGGCTCCCGCCTTAGCCCAAGCTATGGCCTCATCCTCGATGGAGATGGAGAGGCGAGAGGAAGAAGGTTGCATCCCCACAAACGAAGCAAGATTTTTTTTTGTAGATGAAGATGCAATTCTAATAATGTTAAAAGATTCTTAAACGTGACTAATAGTGCAAGCCTTCAACGGTGCGGATGATAGAGGGATGGACAGGCTAAACGAGGCATTCATCGTACTGGTGTCAAAAATGAAAAGGGTTGTGGACATTAAGGACTGAGTGTGACACCCCGGTAATTAAGCTACAGTAACCGCACCCTAATGATGCTAGGTCATCATATTTAATTAAGCTAGGTTGTCACTTAATAAAAATCAAAACAGTTATCATTTTTATTTTAAAGACAAACGAATTAAATTTTCAGATGTAAGAAAAATAAAAATGTTTGAGTTGTAGCACATAATAGTGGTAAATATATTTTCTAAACTAGAATGCAAAAAAAAAATATATATATATATAAAGAAATAAGCAAAAGGGTAAAATAAAACTGAAAATGAAATGCAAATAAAGAAGAAAAAAAAGAAAAGCAAAACAACCCCCCACCCCTGGCCGAGCTGGGCCAAGAGGCCCAACTGGCCAGGCCCCAACCGCCCCCACCGCCGAAACCCTAGCGCCAACCCCGGCTCCCCTCGCTCCCCTTAGCCGCCGCCAGCCCCCCTCCCGCTCGCCTCCCACCCCGCCGCCAACTCCCCTCGTGCCCCCCCCCACCGACAGAGACCCCCACGCACCAGACCCCCCCACGATCTCCCTCTCCCACCTCGAACCCTCCTCTCCACCTCGCCCCACCCCGACCGGCGAGCCCCTCTCCTGCCTCCTCCCGCCGGCGAGCTCCCCCCACCGCTGGCCTCCTCCTCCCCTCGGCCTCACCTCTCCCCGCCTACCCTGTTCACCCAACCCCGTCGGCCCCCAGACCCGTCCTCTCCCTCGACTCCTCCTCCCACTTGAGGGACCGAGCCGCACCTCGCCTCCCAGTCCCCGAGAAGCCCCGCCGGCCGAGCTCTGCTGGTTCACCCCCGTTGGCCGACCGCCTCGACCCCCACCGCCCCTTCCTCCCGCTCGGTCCAAGAGGGACCGGGCAGGGAGACTCCTCCTCCTCGTCACGCCGGTTGGCCACCTCCGGGAGGCTTCTCCGGCGACCGTCCTCACCGGCATCACCACCACCGCGTCATCACCGCCGTCAACCCCGCCTTCCCGCAAACTCCGGCTTCACCGGGCCGTCTCATCAACGTTGGTGAGCCCCTCCTCGGGCTCCTCCCACCATCGCGTTCACCTCACCGTCCCGGTTCCATTCCGGCAAACGGGACTCCGATCCGTCGACGGTAGTGACCGGTAGGAGGATTTGAAGGAGGTGTTCTTCTATGTCGAGTTAGAGCACAGAGTTGTTCTGTGTCTCTGTGTTAACAGAGAGAGATGAGAGTGCTAAGAGTTAAATGAAAATAAAACAATTGATGTATTAGATGCCGTATGTATGTATGATATGCGATGTATGTATTTGCGTGTATAGATATTTGGAGGAATAAAATATTTACATGATTATGTATCTGTGAATAAAATCGAGTATTTGGCCTAAGGTCACTTACCGGTGGGGCCAACGCACCCGCTGTCTATGACAGGGAGGCCCCACGCGATAATTAAAATAAATAAAAATAATGTTAATGTTTTTATTAAATAAATAAATAGATATATTACTTCAATTAATTAATTAGAATAATTAGAGTATGTCACGTGGGTCCCCCACTAAATTAATATGATTAATTAATACTTAATCTTAATTAAAACTTGTGCCCATGACGTTCGGGACCCGCTGGTCAGTTGACCAGTCTACTGTTGATGTCAGCATGACATCATCCTGATGTCATAATAGCTTTTTACTAAATTATTCAAATCTGTTTTTAATTCCTAATTATTGAATAAAACTTTAAAAATTAATATTGAATAATCCGTAAGTCAGATCGAAATATTTTCAACATGAAAGTTGATTAGCAGAACGAGACGAACCCGGATACACGGCCCGTTCGTCTGTCACGCGTCCCTAGCATAGCAAACATGGAACCTTTCCAGTAGTAGCCCGAGACCCGAAAAATATCATCAGATATTCTTCCGACCCGTCTATGACGGATGTTGTTGCGTTAGCTCATGTCTAGCGTGCATCTTGCCATGTCATGCTTTGTGTTGCATCGGTGCTTTTATTTATTGTTTCTTCCCCCTCTTCTTACCGGTAGACCCCGAGACTGACGCTGCTGCCGGATACATCTACGACCCTGCCGATCAGTCCTTTGCCGCAGAGCAGCAAGGCAAGCAAACCCCCTTGATCATTCCTATATCGCCTATGTCTTTCTTTCTACTGCTTGCATTAGTATTTTGCTACTGTTGTAGTTAGCTCCTATATGTGATGCATAGCCTATTTTTGATGAACTGCTACTTTCAGTCATGTACCTTTAAAATGCCTAGTATAGGTGGAGCAGTCATCCCCTCTGACCCCGTAGTTCAGTTGCCCCACTTGTTTTCAAATCTCGATCTCTGATCGACGAGCCAGACCCGACACAGCACATACACCCCCTTCGTTGTACGACGCTATAGGGATACTATCGGGTACCGAGGGTGACACCTCGCTAAGTACTCCTGGTGATATCTCTGTAGTATAGCTAGTCGGTCGTGGTTATCGAGGGTGATTCCTCTTTCACTATTCCCGATGACGCCTCTGTCGTGCAACCCCGCAAGTGTGGGACCCCCGAGGGTGATTCCTCTAAGCCCACCTTGACGGGTACATCGTTCAAAATCCAACGAGGGTGATACCTTGGATTCCCCCCGATGTTACAACCACACGTTTACTCGACCATGTTACTGGGATCATTGGTGATTAGTTGTAAGACGGGTAGATTCCTGTGAGACTGTGTTGTTGGCCTAATTAAAATGTTAATGGATTTGGGTATTTGATCTGGGTTGGTCGGAGACCTTTTCGCACTAACCGGCTACGCGGGAAGAATTATGGGTACTCGGCGTCGCGGTATCAACCGAAGCTTTTCAGATGTCGGCAATTGTAGTGGCGCGAGCCCGAGTGGTCCCGAGATGCATTGCGCTTGTGATTAAGGGATGCTAGGACTGACATCGGCCGCCCTCGCATCATGCAGGAGCGCGGAGGGGAACTGGGCCCATGAACCCTTTGCGCTTAGGATTTAGACCGGCGGGCTGACCTCTCTGATTAGTCTTAGGTGGGGCTGCGACGTGTCGATATTCCGAGGCCGGGCAGGACCCAGAAAAGTATGTCTGGCCAGAGTGTTATCGAGCGTGACAGGACATGTGGTGCACCCCTGCAGGGATGAAAATTAACTATTCGGATAGCCGTTTCCACGGTTACAGGACGACTTGGAGTAGTGCCCCGATCTTATACAACTACAATTGTTACTTAACTAGATCATTAGTTTGCCTCGGGATTGCTTCCTCGCAGGGAGTCGAGGGAGGATCTTTAGGCGTGACCTCACTTTATTATTGTTGTAAAAATATGACTATTAATGTTTTACCCCCTGTTCTACTCTCGTCTATTGTTGCAAGACCCTGAAGATGCTAGTCTTCGATAGGACTAGGCTTTCTCTCTCTATTCTCGCATTGCTGCAGTTAGTCCACATATAACACCCCCCTTCTTTGATACTGGTGCATATTTAGCATAGTTCTGATGTAAGTCTTGCGAGTACTTTGGATGAGTACTCACCGCTGCCTTGCTCCCCCCTTTGTCCCCTTGATCCGTTGCTGCGACTAGATGATGGAGCCCAGGAGTGGAGTTTCCTGCCGACGCCTGCCGCCCCGATGGTGTCATCTTCGAGGAGGCCGCTGAAGCCCAGGAGTAGTTAGGAGGTTCCCAGGCAGGAGTCCTCGCCTTGTTCGATCATGTTTTCTTTTGTGCTAGCCTTCTCTAAGGCACCCCATGTTTTATGTCTGTACTCAGATATTGTTGCTTCCGCTGACTCGTGTGTTTTTCGAGCTTTCGTATTCTAGCCCTCGAGGCCCCTGGCTTGTAATATGAAGCTGATGTTATTTTATTTGTGTCTAGAGTTGCGTTGTGATATCTTCCCGTGAGTCCTTGGGTTTGATCGTACGCATTTGTGTGTATGATTAGCGTATGACTAAACAGAGGGCGTCACAAGTTGGTATCAGAGCCGACTGCCTGTAGGTAGCCCCCTTTCCAACTCTTTGGCCGAAGTTGAGTCTAGTGTTTGAAAAACTTTACTAACACTGATGTTGTGGCTTACGGGCCCACATCTCAATTGGGTGGTATTAGTATCTTTTACTCCTTTCCTATACTCTGGGCTCTACTCTCTCTTCTCTTTCGGGTTAAAGATTTTACTAACTCTAACATTAGGTTCGCGTAAATATTTCCTCCCGGGGAGTCTCGTATTTCATACGATGGCTTGATCCATCAGAAGACTCCGAAGTTACTCCCTGATGTTATCTCGAGAACTTGTGCCCATCGCTCTTGCGATTTCCCTTCCTCCGTCAACCATTATGGATGACTACATACAAATGTCGTTCATACCTTCTTCTCCAATTGCTCTTACTTTACGAGAGGCAATGAATTTTCTTATCGGGGATTCGTCCATCATTAGTTGTCTTGGGTTTCGAGAGTTCTTCGAATTATTAATTGATCTTTCGGAATCCCCTGTAGCCTATTGCTTTTGACCTTTTTCACCTGCTTGTGTTAGGGCTAAATCCATATGTCTAGCCGCATTCATTAAATTCCTACGTGGATTTCCTCTGATCTTATCGATTCTACTTTTGTGTGAATACGCACAATCATTCGTTGATACTTATGAATTATCTTCCGGCTTAGACGTCCTTCCAGATAGAAATGGTTCGCGACAAATCAACTTTGATTGATTGTCCATCTAAGTCCCTTCAACTTACTTATGGTTGATCGGAGCATCTGATTATGATACACCAACCTGGAAATCCTAATTCCTTTGGTAATTAAATATCAGCCTTTTTCAGATGTTCTATAATCCGATGCCTTGCGTTTACCCCCTCTGATTGAGTACCGATACTCACATCAGGTCCTTTGTGGATTGCCAGGACCATTGCTGGGTTACTAACCGACGGCATCCCTTTGAATTCAAAAATTCTTGTGATAGTGTTCCACTGATACATAATGTCATTGGTAAATTGTGTCTTCTCCCTCTGATGAGTTGTAACCTACTCTTTTGTCAGCCATGCCCTTCAAGCATGTGTTAATTGCTCTTGGAGTGTATGGTATATGTTGCTAAGATGCCCCGACTGGTTGAACCTATGCCTTCCTAAATCAAGATGACTCGAAAAGTTTTCATGAGTCTTACTCTTCTGGCGCTTTGCCGAATATCCTTTTAAAGCTGCAACCTGATCAAAGGTGGGGAATAAATGGCAGGTGATGCATTGATGAAGTGGGAGTCGACCTTGAACTTTGTGTTCATGCCCATGGAAACGAAGTTGATCCTATCATACAAACTCCTCGTAACAATAATCAATAATTCTATGATTTGATCTGGTATCTGTCATTTGGTACCTTGCAATCGTGGTTCCGACCATGTTGTCCTACCTTGATTTTATTCTCAGACGAGTTAAAGTACTTGTCTTCTTCAGATCAATACATCGGTCCGAGCTTTAATGTTGATCGACCTCCGAGTAATATCCCTTGTAGATCGAGGATATCGCGGAGCTATGAAACTTCTTGTGAGCTCCTCATCAACTATGATATATTCCTTAATTCCAGTTGCCTCGTGTTTGAGTTGTTGGACACACGAGTACATCGATAACTGAATCGAGTATGCATTGCGATTCAACAACTTTTATCAATCTTCCTTATTTACGAGTTTGTACTCGATCATGTCATTCCAAGCTGTTAAGCTTACAACAATCTTTCAACACCATGTTGGTTGTCTTAAAAGGCGATCTCAATTCTAAGCTAGCAGTGTTATCTGTGATTCCGACAACCTCTTGCTTCATCATTCCATTGCTTGATGCCATCGCCGATCGATTACATATTCGTGAAGCTTCTCGACAAAGGTGTCGTGATCATCATCAGCATCCCAAGCTCTTGCAGGGTATCGACCGAATGCGTGATGAGAAATACCATCCTTGCCCCTCGATGATATGTATTATCATCGGCATCATTGTTTGCCTTCCCTCCAACACAAACATGTTCATGTTTTGTGTTGTCCTTTGTGTTCCTCACTATCCAACTTATGATTATCTTCTACCTTGGAGTATTACTATCTTTTCTGTCAAGAATGTTGTGAGCATCAATGCAACTCTTAAGAATTCTTGATACAGTAATACTTCTCGCCATCACCATTCATTTCTTGGTCCCGTGTTGTTTCTAACCGGTATACCGACAAGTGAACTCTGATGTGTGATTCCAATACTTCTGGCAACCCTATTGCCTTGAGGTTAACAACTGATTATTTCAATTTTAGTGTGTTGGGTGATGACTCATCATTTTTTACATTGGTTGTACTACTCTGTCCGTATTCTCGGGTGCACCCTTTGACCAATGTTTAACTGGTGTTGATCCCTCGAACATGCGACATTATATCATTTGACTTGACAAATGCTATCTCCTTGATATTATAAATTTTCAAAATTCGTCTCTGTCAAAATCTTGAGGGATTGTTGTTGAGCCCATCGGCCGCACCCTCAAGTCCGCCATGGTTCATGATGAAGCTTTTGAAAGCACTATCTTTGTACCTAACTCATGAAGAATATGTTGGGTAGAAGAAGTGTATTTCCCATAGTTCACGTGCACTATTCCCGCCGTGGATATGTGAAAGTTTTGTTTCGCTTCCTTTCAGGAAATACCAAACCATTCACGCATGTGCGACGTGTTATATGTTTTGAAGATTTACTATCTTCACTCCATATAATTTCTCTTAGCACGCCAAGCTACTGACTGATTTGATCAAGGGAAAAGAAGTTCCTTCATAAGAGTTAATCCAAATTTACACATGGAACCTTGTTACCCTCGATGATGGTTTCCAAATGAGGACTCGGATGCATTTTGAGGTAAGAATTCTAGGTGGGCACGAATGTCTTGACATTGTGTTCATATGTCTTAGAGTCGAACTCATGATTCAAGAATTGCTTGTGTAGCTCATATCATGAGAATCTTGCATCTTTGTTTTCTTCTCAGGCATTCTGAGGTGTCCCGACACCAATCAGATCTGAATCTCGGGTAGATACGATGGTTGAAATATTTTCCAATAATTATAACTTTGGTCTTATGTAATCTGGTACGGTGATGTCCTGTTTGACACACCGGGCCGAAGGACCTATTGTTATGAATTCTTCCATACGTAAGGTTAGACGTTCTACCATGCGGACACTAAATGGCTTATTTTATAAGTTGTTTTTGATGAATCCTTGTGTAGCCAAATCCAACATTTGTCTGATGACCACGTCGATGCTACCTCGAAGCACGAATGTGGTACTTCAATTGTCAACAGGAACATTGGAAGCGCAAGGCTAGATTGTTCCTGATCAATTATCCAGACCGTGTGGTATGGGTAACCATCATGGTTATTCTTGACTCTTTATCAAAATGGTTATGTACTGGATGACCTATCATGTATACCATACTCTATGATTTCCTCGGGAATGGTATACTCTAATACTTGTGTGTGTGAACACATTTTCCGTTCCCATTGGTCTGTTTGATTTTTATTGTGGCATAACTTATCTAAGCAGTGTTAATTCCATGCTTAGGTAAAATTCTCGGTGTACAACTCTGTCAGTAAGACCGTGTTACTATTGTGGATAACATTCTGGTAGCTGCCGGTGGACGAGAACCTTGCCTATTGGTCCGCCTCGTTTCAACGAGCAGGAAAAAGGTTCTATTCGTTCCCCGCCCTTGGTATCGACATTGTTGCCAACATACCAGACAGGTTAACCCGTGACAGGTCTTGCTACCAAGACCGTATAATTTGTCACCCCTCTGCCTACTCCCGGCCCACATGGTGGACCCATAACCCAAAGTTCCACAGGATTGAAACCTGACTCTCCTGTACATCATTTGACTCCAAGGTATCCTTTGCACTTGACTCGTATGTAATTCTCGAGCCACCGTTCAATGGAGCAATCGCTCTTCGGTCCGGGTATTATCCAACATACTAAAGATCAAGTTCGCATTAATTACGACAATCTAAAGGCTGCTCGGTATCGTCAGAAGAGTCAGTATGACTGTCATCATCAAGATATGGTCTATCAACCTGGCGAAGAGGCTTATCTTCGTGTCACACCAATGAGAGGTGCACACCGTTTCGGGATCAAGGAAAGTTAGCTCCTCACTATATTGGTCTTTTCACTGTTTTCAAAAGGCGTGGAAAAGTGGCTTATCGATTGGAACTACCGACGAACCTTTCTCGGGTTCACGATGTCTTCCATGTGTCTCAGCTCCACCGTTGTTTCAAGGATCCTATTCGAGCAGTGGATCATGATATGCTTGAGCTGCAACAAGACCTCTCTTATAAAGAGCATCTAAACCGTATTCTCGACCAAACTGAACGTAAGATTCGTCGCAAAGTCACCAAGTTCCTTAAAGTGCAGTGGTCAGATCATTCTGAAGATGATGTCACTTGGGAACGCGAGGATCATCTTCGTGATGAATACCCCGAGCTCTTTCCCTCTACCTCTTAATTCTCGGGACGAGAATTCTTGTTAGTAGGGGAGAGTTGTGACACCCCGGTAATTAAGCTACAATAACCGCACCCTAATGATGCTCGGTCATCATATTTAACTAAGCTAGGTTGTCACTTAATAAAAATCAAAACAGTTATCATTTTTATTTTAAAGACAAACAATTAAATTTTCAGATGTAAGAAAAATAAAAACGTTTGAGTTGTAGCACATAATAGTGGTTAATATATTTTCTAAACTAGAATGCAAAATATATATATATATATATAAAGAAATAAGCAAAAGGGTAAAATAAAACTGAAAATGAAATGCAAATAAAGAAGAAAAAAAAGAAAAGCAAAACAACCCCCCACCCCTGGCCGAGCTGGGCTAAGAGGCCCAACTGGCCAGGCCCCAACCGCCCCCACCGCCGAAACCCTAGCGCCAACCCCGGCTCCCCTCGCTCCCCTTAGCCGCCGCCAGCCCCCCTCCCGCTCGCCTCCCACCCCGCCGCCAACTCCCCTCGTGCCCCCCCCCCCACCGACAGAGACCCCCACGCACCCGACCCCCCCCCCCCACGATCTCCCTCTCCCACCCCGAACCCTCCTCTCCACCTCGCCCCACCCCGGCCGGCGAGCCCCTCTCCTGCCTCCTCCCGCCGGCGAGCTCCCCCCACCACCGGCCTCCTCCTGCTCCCCTCGGCCTCACCTCTCCCCGCCTACCCCGTTCACCCAACCCCGTCGGCCCCCACACCCGTCCTCTCCCTCGGCTCCTCCTCCCACCTGAGGGACCGAGCCCCACCTCGCCTCCCAGTCCCCGAGGAGCCCTGCTGGCCGAGCTCTGCTGGCTCACCCCCGTCGGCCGACCGCCTCGACCCCCACCGCCCCTTCCTCCCGCTCGGTCCAAGAGGGACCGGGCAGGGAGACTCCTCCTCCTCGTCACGCCGGTTGGCCACCTCCGGGAGGCTTCTCCGGCGACCGTCCTCACCGGCATCACCATCACGGCGTCATCACCACCGTCAACCCCGCCTTCCCGCGAACTCCGGCTTCACCGGGCCGTCTCATCAACGTTGGTGAGCCCCTCCTCGGGCTCCTCCCACCATCGCGTTCACCTCATCGTCCCGGTTCCGTTCCGGCAAACGGGACTCCGATCCGTCGACGGTAGTGACCGGTAGGAGGATTTGAAGGAGGTGTTCTTCTATGTCGAGTTAGAGCACAGAGTTGTTCTCTGTCTCTGTGTTAACAGAGAGAGAGATGAGAGTGCTAAGAGTTAAATGAAAATAAAACAATTGATGTATTAGATGCCGTATGTATGTATGAGATGCGATGTATGTATTTGTGTGTATAGATATTTGGAGGAATACAATATTTAATTGATTATGTATCTGTGAATAAAATCGAGTATTTGGCCTAAGGTCACTTACCGGTGGGGCCAACGCACCCGCTGTCTATGACACGGAGGCCCCACGCGATAATTAAAATAAATAAAAATAATGTTAATGTTTTTATTAAATAAATAAATAGATATATTAGTTAAATTAATTAATTATAATAATTTGAGTATGTCACGTGGGTCCCCCACTAAATTAATCTGATTAATTAATATTTAATCTTAATTAAAACTTGTGCCCGTGACGTTCGGGACCCGCTCGTAAGTTGACCAGTCAACTGTTGATGTCAGCATGACATCATGCTGATGTCATAATAGCTTTTTACTAAATTATTCAAATCTGTTTTTAATTCCTAATTATTGAATAGAACTTTAAAAATTAATATTGAATAATCCGTAAGTCACATCGAAATATTTTCAACATGAAAGTTGATTAGGAGAACGAGACGAACCCGGATACACGGCCCGTTCGTCTGTCACGCGTCCCTAGCATAGCAAACATGGAACCTTTCCAGTAGTAGCCCGAGACCCGAAAAATATCATCAGATATTCTTCCGACCCGTCTATGACGGATGTTGTTGCGTTAGCTCATGTCTAGCGTGCATCTTGCCATGTCATGCTTTGTGTTGCATCGGTGCTTTTATTTATTGTTTCTTCCCCCTCTTCTTACCGGTAGACCCCGAGACTGACGCTGCTGCCGGATACATCTACGACCCTCCCGATCAGTCCTTTGCCGCAGAGCAGCAAGGCAAGCAAACCCCCTTGATCATTCCTATATCGCCTATGTCTTTCTTTCTACTACTTGCATTAGTATTTTGCTACAGTTGTAGTTAGCTCCTATATGTGATGCATAGCCTATTTTTGATGAACTGCTACTTTCAGTCATGTACCTTTAAAATGCCTAGTATAGGTGGAGCAGTCATCCCCTCTGACCCCGTAGTTCAGTTGCCCCACTTGTTTTCAAATCTCGATCTCTGATCGACGAGCCAGACCCGACACAGCACATACACCCCCTTCGTTGTACGACGCTATAGGGATACTATCGGGTACGAGGGTGACACCTCGCTAAGTACTCCTGGTGATATCTCTGTAGTATAGCTAGTCGGTCGTGGTTATCGAGGGTGATTCCTCTTTCACTATTCCCGATGACGCCTCTGTCATGCAACCCCGCAAGTGTGGGACCCCCGAGGGTGATTCCTCTAAGCCCACCTTGACGGGTACATCGTTCAAAATCCAACGAGGGTGATACCTTGGATTCCCCCCGATGTTACAACCACACGGTTACTCGACCATGTTACTGGGATCATTGGTGATTAGTTGTAAGACAGGTAGATTCCCGTGAGACTGTGTTGTTGGCCTAATTAAAATGTTAATGGATTTGGGTATTTGATCTGGGTTGGTCGGAGACCTTTTCGCACTAACCGGCTACGCGGGAAGAATTATGGGTACTCGGCGTCGCGGTATCAACCGAAGCTTTTCAGATGTCAGCAATTGTAGTGGCGCGAGCCCGAGTGGTCCCGAGATGCATTGCGCTTGTGATTAAGGGATGCTAGGACTGACGTCGGCCGCCCTCGCATCATGCAGGAGCGCGGAGGGGAACTGGGCCCATGAACCCTTTGCGCTTAGGATTTAGACCGGCGGGCTGACCTCTCTGATTAGTCTTAGGTGGGGCTGCGACGTGTCGATATTCCGAGGCCGGGCAGGACCCAGAAAAGTATGTCTGGCCAGAGTGTTATCGAGCGTGACAGGACATGTGGTGCACCCCTGCAGGGATGAAAATTAACTATTCGGATAGCCGTGTCCACGGTTACAGGACGGCTTGGAGTAGTGCCCCGATCTTATACAACTACAATTGTTACTTAACTAGATCATTAGTTTGCCTCGGTATTGCTTCCTCGCAGGGAGTCGAGGGAGGATCTTTAGGCGTGACCTCACTTTATTATTGTTGTAAAAATATGACTATTAATGTTTTACCCCCTGTTCTACTCTCGTCTATTGTTGCAAGACCCTGAAGATGCTAGTCTTCGATAGGACTAGGCTTTCTCTCTCTATTCTCGCATTGCTGCAGTTAGTCCACATATAACACCCCCCTTCTTTGATACTGGTGCATATTTAGCATAGTTCTGATGTAAGTCTTGCGAGTACTTTGGATGAGTACTCACCGCTGCCTTGCTCCCCCCTTTGTCCCCTTGATCCGTTGCTGCGACCAGATGATGGAGCCCAGGAGTGGAGTTTCCTGCCGACGCTTGCCGCCCCGATGGTGTCATCTTCGAGGAGGCCGCTGAAGCCCAGGAGTAGTTAGGAGGTTCCCAGGCAGGAGTCCTCGCCTCGTTCGATCGTGTTTTCTTTTGTGCTAGCCTTCTCTAAGGCACCCCATGTTTTATGTTTGTACTCAGATATTGTTGCTTCTGCTGACTCGTGTGTTTTTTGAGCTTTCGTATTCTAGCCCTCGAGGCCCCTGGCTTGTAATATGAAGCTGATGTTATTTTATTTGTGTCTAGAGTTGTGTTGTGATATCTTCCTGTGAGTCCTTGGGTTTGATCGTACGTATTTGCGTGTATGATTAGCGTACGACTAAACCGAGGGCGTCACACTCAGCCCATCAACCTCATACACAGCTTCGCCAAAATCATTACCAAGGCCATGTGAGCTGAGCTTGCCCCGCTGATCCCTAAGCTGGTGGACAAAAAATAGAGGGTGTTCAGGTCCCTCAGATCGATTCTGGACAACTTCATGCTAGTGTAGTAGTCCATTCGTACTCTGCATCGCAAGCGAGCGGCGGCCATCATCTTTAAAATCGGCATTGCCAAAGCGTTTGATAGTGTCTCATGGCAATTTCTCCTTGAGGTGCTAGCCCATCGTAGTTTCGACCCACTGTGGAGACAACGGATCTCCACGCTTCTCTCGACGGCAATCACTCAAGTCCTCGTCAATGGCTCGGCCAACGAAAGATTCTGGCACGGAAAGGGATTGCGCCAAGGGGATCCATCTCTCCCTTGCTTTTCATCATCGTGAAGGATGTCCTCACGGCCATGCTCCGGAAGGCGGAGGAGGCAGGCGTCTTTTCCTCGCTCCATGCACACGGCGTTCACCACCGCCTCTCATTATACATCGATGATGCCATCCTACTCCTCAGGCCGCTGGCTGCCGAGATGGACGCGACAAAGCAAATTCTCGAGTGCTTCGGAGAGGCCTCGGGGCTGCGATGTAATTTCCCGAAGAGCTCGATCTCCATGACTTGTTGTTGCGAGGAGGACGTGCATGATATTGTTGCGGCGGCTGGCTGCATCGTCAAAACGCTTCCCATCACCTACCTTCACCTCCCTATCCCTGCGGGCCCTAACCCACACCAAGCTCTAACCTCTCGTCGACCAGATCGCAACCCAAACCCCAACCTTGAGGGTTGCCCTTCTCCGCCGGTAGGCAGGCTGACTTTGGTGAACTGGAAGCTCTCGGCAATGCCAATCTTCCACATGATGGCCATCGATTTACCGATGTGGTTCTTCAAGTGCATCGACAAACTAAGGAAGGGTTTCTTTTCGCAAGGGGTGGAGGATGACAAGGGGGGATGCTGCCTTGTGGCATGGCATGTCATTTCCTCTCCCAAGCTGTACCGGGGGTTAGGCGTCATGAATATGCGGTTGCTGAATCAAGCCCTATGTCTGCACTGGCCCTAGCTGCAGAAGACGGTGTTGGACAAACCCTGGAATGGCTTGGATGTCTTCGTCTCGGAAAAGGTCACGGGCTTCGGTCTGACGGCGCTATAGTGCATGATCGGGGATGGGCTCAAAACCAGCTTCCGGCTCGACTCTTGGATAAACAGCCGCCCCCTAGCCCAGAGGGCACCCAACCTGCTCGTTGACGTTCGACCGGCGGGCAAGAGGCTGAGTGTGGCGAGGTTTTGCATGGACACGCATGAGTGGACGCAATAAGTGGCTCCCCATGGAGCCACTTCTGCTGTGAAGAGCACCTCCCGTGGTGAGCCGCCATAGCCCACATGCGACGACCCGCTGGAGCATCTCATGCGATAGAGAGATGATGCGCTTGCCGGGGTCAGATCCGAGGGCACCGCTCCGAATCCATCGTCCCTAGCCAATGCAGCAGCCCATACCACTGCAGCCATCGCCCCGGGGGTCGCGGCCCCAGCATCCCAGCCCTGACGCCTGGAGCCGCCCGTAGCCCCGCCACAAAACCAAACCACCGACCACCGAAGACAACCATCCGCCGCCCAGCAGATCCACGCACGGGGCTCCTCCTGCGTGCCTTGAGCGCCCCGAGCGCCGCACATCCGCACTTCGAGCAACACCTAGGCACCCAATGCACGCGTCGCCCCGGATCTGACGACAACCACCACGACATGCTCGACGACCACTCACCGTGTCCAGTCGCATGCTTGCTCGCACGTCCACTAAGCCCCCACGCACGCCCCTCACCGCCTTCGTGCAGCACGCGCCGCCAAGCCCCAACACGCCTACCACCGAGGCCTCACGCGCGCGCGGCACCGTTGCCACACCACGTGTGTGACAGCCCGACGCCGACGTTCCAGAAGATTCCCCTTTATTTCCGTTTCTGTCGTGTGATTAGTTTTATTTGTTGCATCATCTTTTATTTTGCATCATGGCATGTGGCATCATCTGTTGCGTGTGGTGTTTTGAGTGTGTGTGCTTCAAGTGCTCTCGGTGTCTGTGGTGCAATAGGAACTCCCTTCTCTCCTCTCGTATTCTGTGTTGTGGCTGTTTTAAAGTCTCAGTTTTAACCCCTTTAAAAATTCGTCTTCTTTTAAAAAATCATTTTTATTAAATGTGGGGGCAACCCCTTGGGTTTCCTTTATTTTTCCTTTTTTTTATTTTCAAAATTTGAGTCTCATTTTATTTATAAAAGGGTTTTATTTTATTCTTCAAAAAGGGTTTCATTTGATGTCTTCAAAAAAAATGCCCAAACTATTTTAAAGTTGGGGTACGTTTTTAAGGAGTCAAAAGGCATTTTTTTTTATTTTGTTAAAATCCTTTTCTTTGGGTGATTTCTGTTTTAAAAAAAACTGAGCAAAAGCGAAGAAGGGAGAGAGGAGCCCAACCTAGCACTGCCCGAGCCGGCCGAAGGCCCAACCGGCCCCTGCCTGCCCTAGCGACAGGGAGGCCTCGCCCTCGTCCCGATCCCTCTTACTGCTCCCCTACGCGCCGTCTCGTCGTCCCCCAGCGTCTCATCCTCCTCGATCCATTCCTCCTCCCTCTCCCGAGCTCGCCTCCCGACTCCCCTCTCCTCCCCCTCGTCGCGATCCGCTGTTCCCCGCGCGCCGCCCTCGCTCCGCCATGGCCGCCAAGGTCCCGCCGGCCGTCTCTCCGCCATGGCCTCGCCCTCGCCCGAGATGCGCCGCCCAGTCCGCCGTGCTCGCCTCCCCCGAGATGCGCCGCCGCCGAGCAGCTCCCGCCCCTGCGCGCCGCCCTGCGTGCTCGCCCTCTTCTAGTCCCGTGCCCCGCCGTCGATCCTGCAACGCCAACCCCGTGCGTCCACTGCCATGGCCTGCCGCCGGTTGCTCGCCTCGAGCCTGCCATGGACCCGAGGTCCTCCCCATGGAGCCGAGTTGCTGCTGCTCGCCGGTACCGCGCCGCCTCGTGCTCATCGCCACCGCCATGGCCGCCCGCTGCCTGCTGCGCTGCCGATAGCCGCTATTGCCGCGTGCTATTTCTTCCTTGTGCTGCTGAGTTGTGATGTTGCCGAGTATTGCTGCTGCCGCCGATGTCCCTGTTGCTGTTTGCTTGCCTGCCTGCCTGCCTAAGTTGCTTGTGCCATGTGTTAGCTGCTGCTAGATGCCTTGCCTACCTGTAGCTGGTTGTTGCCGATGCTGTTAGCTGAAGCGTGTAGCTGATGCAGGCTGTTGCTGGCCGTAGCTGCAAGCTAGTTGTTGTAGTTGATGCATTGTTGCTTGTTGTTTGCCTGCTTATCTCCTGTTAGATGCTAGTTGCTGCATGTGTTGTTACTTGTGCTGCCGCCGCTCTAGTTGATGTAGATTGCTTGCTGCTATTGTTAGTTGCTGCTTAGCTGTTGCGTGCTGCCGCTTGTCGTCATCGCTATGGTCCGCTAGTTGATGCCACTGCAGTAGCGTGCTGCTGTTGCTATTCCACCGTCGCCGCTTAGACCATCCCCGCCGCCGTGGAATAGACAAGTTTGCCGAGTACCACGTCGTCCTCGACGACCCCCGGACATCTGCGGAGCGTGTTCAACTACCGACGCCGAAGACCTGTGTACCGACGCCAAGAGTACGACTACCATCGACGAGACCCGAGTACCACGACGACCACGACGATCTTTGTTCTCCTTCACCAAACCGAACCGCTACGATCCGATCCGCCCGAACGCACGCTTCGAAGGTATACCGATGGGACGTGTCGTGTAACGAATGCAAATGTTGTATGAGATGTATCGTATGTTGCGCCATATGTTGCCCGTTGCACGTTGTCCCTCTTTTGTTGTGCCCCGACACATGGGAACCCGGTAACCGGGATCACCCCATCTTTATTTAGCGTTCCCGCACACGCTTCCAGTTCGTTGGCACCGATATCTCATCGAGTTATCGGGATAGGAACGTTGTCGTGGCTTCGTTTCCGTATTGCCGCCATGGTTCCCTCTCGCTCGTCGTGGCGACACATGTTTATTTCTCTTCTTGTCGTGATGTTAT
Organism: Hordeum vulgare subsp. vulgare; assembly: GCF_904849725.1. Lineage (NCBI taxonomy): Eukaryota > Viridiplantae > Streptophyta > Magnoliopsida > Poales > Poaceae > Hordeum > Hordeum vulgare. Next base: position 101,512,883 of record NC_058522.1, on the reverse strand, counting down.
GAACTCGCATGCATGACGCATTCATGGCATGATACCTTGTGTTGCATGTTTCTTGTGTCGTAGCTCCGTTCTATGCTCCGTGTGTTAATCGACTAGGATGACATGTAGGATCACCGCTTCACCCCTTCCCATGTTAACAACAGTTTAATATTGCCGTGTAGATAATCGGGAGTGAACTAAATAATTAAACATGGAGTTTCGTCGGTATGCAACCCGTTGCATATCGAGCTTCACTTAATGTGTAGAGTTTGCGTGAGGTGAATTGCCAAGCCATGCCTTGCATCAGTGAACTGATCATGCATCATACTAGGTTATGCATCATGTTGCGCATCGTGTGGTGAATATCTGTGTTGATGTTTGTTTCCGGTTTGTTCCGTCTCGATAGAGTTCCGCAAGCGTGTCAGAATGTGAGGACCCGTTCGACTACGTTGGTTCGCCGACTTCACGGAGTTGTTCTTCTTCCAAGCGGGATCTCAGGCAAGATGACCATTTCCCCAGATACCATTACTAACATTGCCATGCTAGTTTTACCGTTTCTACCGTTTATGTCTCGTTGCCTACCACATGTTAAATATCAACCTCTCAACAATGCCATGATAACCTTCAACCTGTTCGACCTAGCAAACCACTGATTGGCTATGTTACTGCTTGCTTAACCATGTTGTTAGCGTTGCTAGTTGCAGGTGTAGTTGCTTCCATGTTATACCATGGGTTCCTTGTCTTATCACCCTATTAAATGCTATTTAATTTAATAGACCTATACACTTGGTAAAAGGTGGAAGGCTCGGCCTTTCTAGCCTGGTGTTTTGTTCCACCTTTGCCCCCTTAGTTTCGGCTACCGGTGTTATGTTCCATAAATGAGCGATCCTAACACGATCGGGGTTGTTATGGGGACCCCCTTGATAATTCGTTTTAGATTAAAGCTGGTCTCGCAAGGCCCAACTTTGGTACTACATTTGCCTAATAACTAATGAACTGCATAGGGAGTCATTAACCTCAGGAAATTTAATCAACCCCCGGGCCAGTGCTCCTCATGAGTGCTGGTCCAAATTGGCAGACTACGGGGCCACCGCGGGGCAACCCAAGGTTTGGTTTCTCCTAGTGTGACCCATCCGTCGTGTCCTGAGAACGAGATACGCAGCTCGTATCGGGATCGTCGACACGTCGGGCGGCCTTGCTGGATTAGTTTTACCTTTGACGAAATATCTTGTGCATTGGGATTCCGGTGATGCTTTGGGTAATCTCAGGGTTTGGGCTTTCCACTAGGGAATCCGACAAGATCGCGAACTTTGTGATTCAGGATTTCTATGCGGCTTGTGGTAATTTGTGATGGACTAGTTGGAGCACCCCTACAGGGTTAAATCTTTTCGGAAAGTCTTGCCCGTGGTTATGTGGCAACGTGGAAGCTTTGTTTAACACTGGTTCTAGATAACTTGAAGTTAACTTAATTAAAATATGCCAACTGTGTGCGTAACCGTGACTGTCTCTTTCGTGAGTTCCTTCTCCGATCGAGGACATGGTGGGGTTATGTCTGACGTAGGTAGGTGTTCAGGATCATTCGTTTGATCATCAGTAGTTCACGTCTGCTATGCGTAGATCTCCCCCCTCTTATTTCCTGTACTCGTAAGTTTAGCCACTAGTTATATGCTTAGCCGCTGCTGCAACCTCACCACTTAACCGTACCTCACCCATTAAGCTTTGCTAGTCTTGATACCTTTGGAAATGAGATTGCTGAGTCCCCTGTGGCTCAAAGATTACTACAACACCAGTTGTAGGTACATGTAAAGGTTACTTGACGCGAGCGCGTTGATTGTTCATTTGGAGTTGCTTCTTCTTCTTCTTCTTCTTCTTCATCGATCTAGGATGGGTTCCAGGCCGGCAGCCTGGGATAGCAAGGATGGACGTCGTTCTTCTTTTCTCGTTTGTTTTCGTCCGTAGTCGGACCCTGCTCTTCTTCATGATGATTATGTATTGTATTGTTGTGACTCTGATGTAGCCTGTGGCGAGTGTAAGCCAATTCTATATATATATATATATATCTTCTTTTCAGCACATGTACTTGTAACGATATCCATTCTTGCGACACGATGAGATGCGCTTCTATCCCTGACGAGGCCCTCGTGCCAAATTGAGGATAGGGTTGCATCTTGGGCATGACAACGTGCCAGATCCGACCTGGCAGCCCCCGATCCACACCCCGATGCCGCTGATAGGCCAAGCCACGTTGGAACTCACTGCACCGCTGTAATGCCCCATGAGTGTATCTTTCCCTATTTGGAAAGTTCTCTATGTGGGTCCACCTTGTCATTGATATGAGAGCTATTCTTTGTGTCATGATTTCATGTGTCACCTTGCATTGTTCTTCCTTTGCATGCATGCATTCCATCCATCTCTTGTCTTTGTGTTTGTTGCCTTGTGATCTTATGTGTTGGTGTGATCCATGTGATGTGGTGGTGTGATGTTGGAGGTGTGAAATGAAGTGGATGTGCTTGTAGTAGGAAGTATCTAAGTTGGTTTGCACTAGGGTTTCAAAACCATCTCCCTCTCTTTTATCTCAAGTCCAAATATGCTTTTGCTTCTTCCCTGTTTTAAAATGCCCATGGTTTAGGATATTTTTGTGCTGATTGTGAGGAGGTGAAGTTGCTGTTTTGAACCAAGTTTAAAAGGTGTAAATATTCACAAAACAGAGCAACATATTCTGTTTTGTAAATATTTAGTTGCTCCTAAAATTCCTTTTCTATTTTTCTTAAATAGGTTATAATTTCTTATGACCAGGGGTACCTTTTCTTTATTTTTAGCTTTGTCTGATTAGCCTGTGCATTATTTAGTTGCTGAAATAAGTAAGCCCGAGGAATTATTTTCTCTCTTATTTGGCGCCACTGGTGGGCTTCCTCCCCCCTGCGCGGCCCAAACCCCCCTCCTCTCTTTTCCTTCGGCAACCCAAGCGCGCGTCCGCCTTCTTCCTGACACTGTTCCCCCCTGCTCTCGCTTTCCGTCACACAACAGAGAGAGAGAGCGAGTCGCCGTGAGGGCTCACGGACGTCGAGGCCCTCTTATAGCCTCGGCATGCATGCCTCCTTTTCCTAGGGTTCCTCCCTTTCCCCATCTAGCGTCGCCACCATCTCCCTCCACCTTCTTCCTCCCCTGGTAAGCCTCCATAGTGCAGGTAGCAGAGAGAGATCGGAAGAGCGCCGCCGTCGATCCCGTGCTGCCGTCGTCTCCGGCGCCGGCCACCATGTCCAGGGGCTCGGGCCTGGACCCCGCACTCCATTCCCGTCGTCGCTGAGATCAGGGAGCGACCACACCGACGGCCAGCTCCAGGTCTACGGCGAGTTCCCGGCGGCCCAGCTCCTGCTTCGGTTCGGCGACAGTACCCCTACTTCCTCTTCAGATCGCCTCCGTTCATCTTCGTCGGTCTTCTTCCGGCTTCTTCCCGATCAGATCATCCCCTTCTTCCTTCCCCTAGGTGATCATGGTTCCTCCTCCCTCTCCCCTCGGTAGTGTATAGTAGGGATCGTCGCCATGATCCTCTGTACCGAGAGGAGAACGGCATAGCCTGTTTGTTGTGTGGTGTCCTTGATGTGGGTGTGCTCGGTCGGGGCAGTAGCAGAGCAGGGGCCTCCTTCGAAGTAGTAGTAGCGTAGTGTTCCCCTCCCTGGCGCAGTAATAGAGTAGCGAGGCCAAGCTCCGGTGATCTTCTGTGTCGACGTCTCTCTATGTTCAGAGCAGAGCAGGGCGGCCTGGTAGTATACCTGGTTAACTCCCTCTGTTCAGTCGAGTACTCGAGCGTAGCGTAGTGGCACATGTTGTGTGTCTGTGTGTGTTGATGAGAGGGCGTGGGTTCGAGTCCCAGCTTGCCCCCCTTTTAAATTGCTGCTTTTCGGCACAGTAGCAAGTTGTGGATTCAGTAGCATTTACCTTGCTTGGCATCCCTTCTCTGTCGAGCTCGTAGGCAGTAGTGGAGTGGTGGTGTTGTTGTGTGTGTAGCAGGGGGTCTGGGTTCGATCCCCCCCCCCCCCGAGACCTTTTATGTTTTTGTTGCCTTTTTCTTCCTGATGTGCTTTTGTTCACTTGCCTCTTGCTGTGTGCTATATCACTCTTGTGGTATTTTATTTTCAGCTCTCAAACATCATGTTGTGGCCATTCTTTTGCTCGCAAGTGAAGAGTATATGTGTAGGTATATTCTTGGTAGAAATGCATGTGTAGGTTGATTTGCATACATGCATGTGTAGGTTGATTTGCATATATGTATGTGTAGTATCATGTATGTGTGTGTGCACCTTGAGGGTGTATGGCACCAAAGTGGTGATGTTGTTGTGGTGGTGTGTGTGAAACATATGTGCATGATGAGAGTTGAGCTCATGCACTAGTATGTGCAAGTGTGAGGTTGTGTGTGTGTGGGTCCCCCCCCCCCACATACCTTGTTTGTGTGCAAGTGTGTGAGTGTGTGTGTTTGTGTTTCACACATGCCCAAAGCATGGAGTGCCTTGGTGAGCTCATGAGCATATTTATATGTGTAGGGTATAGATGATGTGTTGTAAGCTAAGGTGTGTGTGATTATTAGCATGTGTAGGTGCCTTTATGCATGTGCTTGTTGTATGTGTGTGGGAATGGTAATGTGCTATGGCACACATACATGAGGTCTAAACCCTCATGTCACCATTGGACTTGTGAGAGTTTGCAAGTGCTTGTGTAGGTGGTGTTCTAGTGAGAAGCACATGTGATGATGCACTATTCACTATATGTGATTCCATGTAGGTTTTCTTTTCTAGTTTGTGCCCAATTGTTCTATGCAAGTGCATAGGCATTATATATGTTTTTGGGGTAGAATCATCCCTGGAATCCATTGGTGAAGTCAGTCTTGCCTTTGGAACACTTTCTGGAAATGTCATATTTCAGATTTGTTCTATGTTTGGAGCTTGGTTCCATGAGATGTGGTGAGCCCAAGAGGTTGATTACTTGTTGTGGAATTAGAGGGTGACCCCCTCTATGGCATGTTGGTTTTGTTTTATGCTTAGGAGTGCATATGTGCAATTGGTGCCTAGTCAAAGTAGGCATGTGGCTGAAATTCCAGTTTAGTGAAAATCTGTGATTTTCACAAAGTCTGAGAATCTGCTTATATTTTCTTCTCCTGTTGTTGTGCTTGTAGAAGTCCATGTGTTGAGAATAATCCTTTGCTATCAACTGGAAAGTTGTAGCTTTTGTGTTTGTCTAGCTCTTTGTAAATTTTCATTCCATTTGGAGTCCTGTCAAAATGCTTCAGAGCATAAACAGCTTGTGAGAATCTGGAACTTTCACTAAGTCCCTGAAATCTGATATTTTTGTCCAAGTTAGTAGCTGTGTAACTCTCCGTGTGTAACTCCTTTATGTGATCTTTTTGCTTGCACTGGTAGTACTCTTGGATAGCTGCTGCCACATATCTTATTTGGCATGTTTGGGTGGCTATAGGTGCTTTGCATGTAGCTCTCAAAATGCTATGATGCTGTTTATGGCAGATTGTATAGTTTTGATGTTTTGATGCTTGTGAGTGCATAGTTGATGGTGTGGTGATATTATTTGCACCACCCCATCCATTATTTTTTTTATTTCTTGGCAACCTGGGAATACCATAAGTATGCCATTGGAGTGTGTGGTGATGTATTTGACACGTAGGACTCTATTCCTTGTTTCGTTGTTTCCTGCTGATCCGTAGCTCCGTTTGTAACGTTCTTTATATGGTTTGGCATCGTTTTCGCGTGAGCATCTGTTCATGTCATCCTCATGCATGTCAAGATATCTTAGAGTGCAGTTATGTCCAGGAACTTGTATTTACTTCTCATGCTTGTCCTAGTGACTAGAATAGAGATGCATGTTCATTTTCATCTCATGCATCATGTGTTTGTTGCATCTTGAGGTGCTGTTGTTCATTGGATGTTATTGTTATGTTGGGTAGCACCGGGATCAGAGAACGAGTACGTGGATCCGGGAGAGTACGTGCAGGACGAACAAGAGCAGTTCCAAGCTGAGGACATCACATGCAAGATGATATGACCTTGATTCCATCTCTAGACTTGTTTTGCTAGATTACGTTTCTTCGTCTTATGGTCGCTGCCTACCACTGAAATATTGCCTCCTGATATTGCCATGAAACCCAAACACTTTTCCCCTCCTAGCAAATCTTGAATGGCTAAGTAGGCTTTGCTCAGCTACTAATGTTAGCGTTGCTAGTTGTAGGTGTTTGTCTCATGTGATAACATGAGTTGATATCATTATGTTAAATTTGTTATTTAATTAATGCACCTATATACTTGGTAAATAACGGAAGGCCTAGCCTCTTGCCGGGTGTTTTGTTCCGTTATTGCCGCCATAGTTACCGGCAACCGGTGTTTGATTCCATAACCGATCGCTCCTAACACGTTCGGGGTTGTTATGGGGACCCCCTTGATAAATCGTGTAGTGTTAAGACTTGTCCGGCAGGACCCAACATTGGGGTTAATTTGCTAATCACTTAATAATAATCTGTATAGAGAATAGCTACCCCGAGGAATTTAATCAACAACCCGGGCCAGTGCTCCTCATGAGTGTTGGTCCAAACTGAGCACTGTTCGGGGCCAACTCAGGGCAACTTGGGTGATTTCTATCAGGCCATCGTGCCCGTAGCTCATCCGTCGTGTCGTGAGACTGAGATACGCGGCTCTATCAGGGTCGTCGACACGAGGGAGGTCCTGCTAGTCTTGTCTTACCTTAGCGATTTATCTTGCGTATAGGAATCCCGGTGAAGCTTTGGTTCTCCCTAGAGTTGAGGTTTTCCTCTAAGGAATCCGACGATATCACGAGATTCGTGATAGAGGATTACTTTGCGGCCCGTGACCGTTTGTGATGGACTAGTTGGAGCACCCCTGCAGGGTTAAATCTTTCAGAAAGCCGTGCCCGTGGTTATGTGGTAACTTGGAATATTTGTTAACATCCGGTTATAGATAACTTAAACATAACTCTAATAAAATTGCCAACTGTGTGCGTAACCGTGATTGTCCCCTTCGAAGACCTCTCTTTGACCGGGAGAGTATGACCTTAGTGATCGTGGGCAAGCATGCAGGGTAGCATAGTCATTTCTCATGTTTTGTAGTCCGTAGCGGAACTACCTTGTTTGGATGCGTGATGTAATTCTGATATATTTATGAGATGGCAGTTGAATCCCTAATTGTCATTCTACTATTATTATGTATGTGCTACGTTACCGTGCTTGCGAAATGCTTAGATGTGCTTCTTTCCAATTCGGGGCCTCGTTCCCTAAATCGGAAAGGACCGCATCTTAGTCGTTACAAGTTGGTAATCAGAGCCTTACGACCATAGGACCCTTTGTGTGATCGTACTTGGCTGAGTCGAGTCTAGTAAAATGTTTTGAGTCTTAGTTATATCGGAGAGTAGGATTCTTTTTTCTCCTCTTCCATGCTCTGGTGAGGTTCTCGACTTAGGAAATCTTAATTCTACTCCTCTTCTCGGTCAAAAAAAAATTAGGATCACGCGGGTATTTTTGAAATCTATATGATTTCGATGTGACGGAGTTCTATCTTGGTGCCTCTTGTCTGCCTTGATTTCTTCCGGGGAGTTGAGCTCCAGGGGATTCTTGTGCACATCGCCATCATTCAGATTTCCGAGTATCTAAGAACGAAGGATGTTCGTAATTGCTTCAATACTAGTAGTGGCGAGATAACCCCGATGTCCCTAGTACTGGTGCAGATTGTTCGGGAGTACTGCCATACTTTGTATCATTGTGATCACGAGGGTTTGTTGTAGACGAAGGTCCGAGATTCTGGTTATGTGTTGACGAAAGTGGTACAGGTGACGGGTTAGTATAGGAGTTGTGTGATTATTACTCCTTGTATCCGTGTACCAGATTGCATGACCAGATATTTCGGGAATTCATAGGTGGGATATCAAGTAGTAACTTATAGGACAATCTTCCTACAGATGCATGATGTGAGGTTGGGATTCAATATTTAGTGGGTTTGTTTGTTCACGGTCGTCTTACAACGGTTCTCGTTGTGTCTTAAAGAGTCCTTGTAGCTCGCTACGACTCAGGGATACTTCGTAAGTCATGTGCACTACCTTGCATAGGATGGCTACTGTAAATTCCAGCCCGTGCGATCTTATCCACGAAGATATCGGATGAAATCTCGATCATATGTTTGTTCCGAGCAATTCTTGCTCATACTTGTTTGCAAGTGGTCTTAATCAGGATTTTGTCGACCGTCACTTTGAGGAAGCATTTTTACTATTTTGTTTGAGTGCAATTGCTTTATTCCTGTTTAGATATTCCTGTCGTTTTTGATTCAGCAATTCCATCAATTTATTCTGTGGGCTAATGTGTTGTCCTCTTCAGGATGGCTCCACCAACTCGTCAGAATCCAGGGTGTGAGGATGTGCCGCCACCAACCCCTCCTCCGGAGAATCCTCCTTCGCCGCCGCCTCCTCCTGCAGAGCTTGGCAAGCGGTGATGGCTGCTACAAATGCAAACACTCAGATGCTGCTACAGTTGTTGCAAGAGAGGGGTAATTAACAGCAAGGCAATTTCCAGCATGGTGGCAATCAGTTTTCTAATCTGAGTCAATTCCTGTTGAATCAGCCGAAGACTTTCACTTCCTGTGACCAGCTGTTTGATGCTGAGGATTGGATCCGCAACATGAACAAGCATTTTGAGTGCAGCAATGTTCGTCCTGAGGATTTCGTCAAGTTTGCTACATTCCAGCTGAAGGGGCAAGCATCTATCTGGTGGCAACGGTCGAAGGATTCCAGGGGCGCTAGAGTGATCACTTGGGATGAGTTCTGCTGTGACTTCCGATCCCACTACATTCCATCCAGCTTCATGGAGGAAATGTGTGAGAAGTTCAGGCGCCTGAAGTAGGGTGGTAACTCTGTGTACAAGTACAACGTCTAGTTCCATGAGCTAGCCTGATACGCCTTGCAGGATATCCCTGATCAGAAGAGCAAGATTTATCAGTTCAGATGTGGCTTGAAAGAAGATTTGCAGTTAACTCTTGCTTTGCACGATCCTGAGGAGTTCGATAAGTTCTACAACTTAGCTCTCAGGGCAGAGGCAGCCTTGCTCAGGGTGGAGAATTCTAAGAAGTGCTTCACAGATTCCAGCTCGTCTTCTACTCAGGTGGTTGAGAAGCAACAGAAGTTTTGGGTGTATCCTCCTCCTCCTCGGCACTCGCAGCAGTTCAAGCATTCTGGTGGCCGTGGTTCTTCCCACCCACCCAACCCAGTCTTTCAGCAGAGATTCCAGCAACAGAAGCAAGGGCTTCCTCAGACACAGTACCGTCAGCCAGCAGATGTTACTTGTCACAAGTGTGTGCAGAAGGGTCATTATGCTAACAAGTCCACTTCTCAGCTCCGTCTGCCGCCTCCTCCTCCAGGCAAACCTCCAAGCAATGCTCTCGTGAAGTTCAACCCCAGGTCAGCTCGAGTCAACATGGTGAATGCGATTGAGGCAGAAAACTCGTCAGATGTGATCATGGGTAACCTCCGTGTTAATGATATTCCTGCTAGAGTGTTATTTGATTCTCGTGCTTCTCATTCGTTCATGTCTAGACCATTTGCATGGAATCATGATTTCGTTTCTAAGACTTTGGACAAACCTTTTCGTATGGTTTCCCCGGGCATGTTGACGAGCTCTAATGTGGTCATTCCGGATGTTTCTGTCAAGATGGGTAGTTATTCTTTTCTGGCGTCTCCTATTGTCTTGGGCAATTCCGACATTGATTTGATCCTTGGTATGGACTGGTTGGCCATGAACAAGGCATCGATTGATTGTGAAGCTAAAGAAGTGAAGCTTACCCACTCTTCGGAGGACGTGATTATATTTGGGGGCGCGATGATACAATCTGTCTGTTCTCTTTGAATGAAAAGGGTGAGATTAATCCTATTTCGCAAGTCCCAGTGGTCTACGAATATGAAGATGTGTTTCTAGAAGAGCTGCCAGGCATGCCTCTGCACCGAGAAGTTGAATTTGTCATTGAGCTTGAGCCAGGTACTGAGCCTGTGTGCAAACGGCCGTACAAATTGGGTCGAGAAGAGTTGAAGGAACTTAAGAGGCAACTCGATGAGCAGGAGCGTTTGGGTCTGATCAGACTGAGCTCGTCTCCGTGGGGCTGTGGAGTTCTGTTTGTCAATAAGAAGGATGGCACGGACCGGTTGTGTGTCGATTACCGTCCATTGAACAAGAAGACAATCAGGAACAAATATCCACTTCCGAACATAACTGAGTTGTTTGAACAGTTGAAAGGGGCTAAGATCTTCTCTAAGCTCGATCTCAGAATGGGCTATCATCAAATTCGCATTCGCGAAGAGGATATTCCGAAGACTGCTTTCAGGACTAGTTTTGGCTCGTATGAGTATACGGTCATGTCTTTTGGTCTGGCAAATGCTCCTCCGACATTTTGTCGATTGATGAACTACATATTCTCTCCGTTCAAGAATGACTTCGTCTTGCTTTATCTCGACGACATTCTGGTCTTTTCTGAAACTGAGGAAGAACATGAAGAACATCTCAGATTGGTGCTTGATAAGCTGAGGAAGTACAAATTGTATGCCAAGTTTTCCAAGTGTGAGTTCTGGTTGAAAGAAGTCGTCTATCTTGGGCACATTATCTCTGCCGAGGGCATCAAGGTTGATCCGTCGAAGGTGCAGGCCATTGTTGAATGGGAGCCTCCGTAGAATGTGAAGCAGCTTCGAAGCTTTCTCGGGCTCGCAAGCTATTGCAGAAGGTTCGTTGAGAACTTCTCCAAGATTGCTAAGCCGCTCTCAAGTCTTCTTCAGAAAGGTGTGAAGTATGCTTGGTCTCTAGAGTGCCAGTTGGCCTTCGACACACTCAAAGAGAAGCTCACCTCTACTCCAGTCTTGGTTCCTCCGGATGATTCGAAGCCTTACCAGGTGTTCTGCGACGCTTCTCTCTAGGGTCTTGGTGCAGTTCTGATGCAAGAGAAGAAAGTGGTTTCTTACACCTCCAGGCAGTTGAAGCCAGCGGAGAAGAATTATCCTGTGCATGATCTTGAGCTAGCAGCTCTGGTACACGCTCTGATGACTTGGAGACACCTCTTGTTGGAACGAAAGGTTGAAGTGTTCACCGATCACAAGAGTCTCAATTACATCTTCACTCAGCCTAACCTGAATCTTCGGCAAACTCGTTGGGTGGAAATGCTCCAAGATTTTAATCCGAGTGTTGAGTACACGCCAGGCAAAGCTAATATCATGGCAGGTGCCTTGAGCAGGAAGGCGTACTGCAACAGTCTTATTCTGAAACCTCTCCAACCTGACCTTTGTGAGTCTTTCAGAAAGCTCAACCTTCAGTTAGTACCTCAGGGATTTCTTGCAAACCTTCAGATCTCTCCTACCTTGGAAGATCAGGTCCGAGCAGCACAGCTTCTTGATGCAATGGTGAAGAAAGTCAAGATTGGTGTGGCAAAGAATCTGCCCAAATATAAGTGCTTTAGTGTTGATTCCAGAGACACGTTGTTCTTTGAGGATCGTCTTGTCGTTTTGAAAGGTGATCTCAGAAAGGTAATCATGGAAGAAGCTCATAACTCTCTGCTCTCTATACATCCTGGAAGCTCCAAGATGTATCAGGACTTGAAACAGACCTTCTGGTGGACTCGCATGAAGTGTGAGATTGCTCTATTCGTAAATGAATGTGATGTATGTCGAAGGGTGAAAGCAGAGCATCAACGTCCAGCAGGTCTTTTGCATCCTTTGCCCATTCCCGAGTGGAAGTTCGATCATATTGAGATAGATTTCATCACCGGGTTTCCGAAGTCCAAGAAGGGTAATGATGCCATCTTCGTCGTCATCGACAAGTTGAGTAAAGTGGCTCATTTTCTTCCAGTCAAGGAATCCATTTCGGCAGCTCAGCTTGCAGAGTTGTACACTTCCAGGATAGTGTCTTTGCACGCCGTGCCTATGACGAGTTCTTTGGATCGCGGAAGTATCTTCACTTCCAAGTTCTGGGATTCTTTTCAGTCTGCAATGGGCACGAAGATACACTTCAGCACAGCTTTTCATCCTCAGACTAGTGGTCAAGTGGAGTGAGTCAATCAAGTTCTTGAGGATATGATGAGAGCCTCTGTTATCTCTTTTGTCATGAAGTGGGAAGATTGCCTGCCTTTTGCTGAGTTCTCGTATAACAACAGTTATCAAGCTAGTTCGGGCAAGGCTCCGTTTGAAATTCTCTATGGCAGGAAGTGTCGTACCCCGCTCAACTGGTCCGAGACCGGCGAGCATCAGATTATTGGGAATGACTTGATAGAAGAAGCTGAGGAGATGTGTCGGGTCATTCGGAACAATCTCAGAGCAGCTCAGTCCCGTTAGAAGAGCTATTATGATAGCAAGCATCGTGACATGTCTTATGAGCTCGATGACTTCGTCTATCTCAAGGTGTCACCTATGAAGGGTACACAGCGCTTTGGCATACAAGGCAAGCTTGCGCCTCGTTTCGTGGGCCCGTTTAGAATTGTTGGCAAGAGAGGCGACCTTGCGTATCAGCTTGAGCTCCCGTCAAACTTTGCAAATGTGCATGATGTGTTCCATGTCTCTCAGCTCCGGAGGTGCTTCAAGACTCCCGAGCGCACAGTTCATCTTCAAGACATCAACCTTCAACCTCACCTATCTTATCGTGAGCATCCAGTTGCGGTTCTCGAGGCGACTAAGCGCAAGACCCGCAACAAGACTGTCAAATTCTAGAAGTGCAGTGGTCACACCATTCCGATAAAGAGGCTACTTGGGAACGCGAGGATCACCTCCGTTCTGAATTTCCGGAGTTCTTCCAGTCTTAGATCTCGGGCCGAGATCTTTTTGTAGTGTGGGAGAGTTTGTAATGCCCCAAGAGTGTATCTTTCCCTATTTGGAACCTTCTCTATGTGGGTCCACCTTGTCATTGATATGAGAGCTATTCTATGTGTTATGATTTCATGTATCACCTTGCATTGTTCTTCCTTTGCATGCATGCATTCCATCCATCACTTGTCTTTGTGTTTGTTGCCTTGTGATCTTATGTGTTGGTGTGATCCATGTGATGTGGTGGTGTGATGTTGGAGCTGTGAAATGAAGTGGGTGTGCTTGTAGTAGGAAGTATCTAAGTTGGTTTGCACTAGGGTTTCAAAACCATCTCCCTCTCTTTTATCTCAAGCCCAAATATTCTTTTGCTTCTTGCCTGTTTTAAAATGCCCATGGTTTAGGATATTTTGTGGTGATTGTGAGGAGGTGAAGTTGCTATTTTGAACCAAGTTTAAAAGGTGCAAATATTCACAAAACAGAGCAACATATTCTGTTTTGTAAATATTTAGTTGCTCCTAAAATTCCTTTTCTATTTTTCTTAAATAGGTTATAATTTCTTATGAACAGGGGTACCTTTGCTTTATTTTTAGCTTTGTGTGATTACCATGTGCATTATTTTCTTTGTTTGGTCTTGGCTGAAATAAGTAAGCCCCGGGAATTCTTTTCTCTCTTATTTGGCGCCACTCGTGGGCTTCCTCCCCCCTACGCGGCCCAAACCCCCCTCCTCTCTTTTCCTTCGGCAGCCCAAGCACGCGTCCACCTTCTTCCTGACGCTGTTCCCCCCCCCCCCCCCCCCCCCCCCCGCTCTCGCTTTCCGTCAGACAACAGAGAGAGAGCGAGTCGCTGTGAGGGCTCACGGACGTCGAGGCCCTCTTATAGCCTCGGCGTGTGTGCCTCCTTTTCCTAGGGTTCCTCCCTTTCCTCATCTAGCGCCGCCACCATCTCCCTCCACCTTCTTCCTCCCCTCGTAAGTCTCCGTAGTGCAGGTAGCACACAGAGATCGGAAGAGCGCCGCCGTCGATCCCGTGTTGCCGTCGTCTCTGGCGCCGGCCACCATGTCCAGGGGCTCGGGGGAGGACCCCCCACTCCATTCCCGTCGTCGCTGAGGTCGGGGAGCGACCACACCGACGGCCAACTCCACGTCTACGGCGAGTTCCCGACGGCCCAGCTCCTGCTTCGGTTCGGCGACATTACCCCTACTTCCTCTTCAGATCATCTCCGTTCATCTTCGTCGGTCTTCTTCCGGCTTCTTCCCGGTCGGATCGTCCCCTTCTTCCTTCCCCTAGGTGAGCATGGTTCCTCCTCCCTCTCCCCTCGGTAGTCTGCAGTAGGGATCGTCGCCATGATCCTCTGTCCCGAGAGGAGAACGGCATAGCCTGTTTTTTGTGTGATGTCCTCGATGTGGGTGTGCTCGGTCTGGGCAGTAGCAGAGCAGGGGCCTCCTTCAAAGTAGCAGTAGCGTAGTGTTCCCCTCTCTGGCGCAGTAATAGAGTAGCCAGGCCAAGCTCCGGTGATCTTCTCTGTCGACGTCTCTCTGTGTTCAGAGCAGAGCAGGGCGGCCTGGTAGTATACATGGTTAACCCCCTCTGTTCAGTCGAGTACTCGAGCGTAGCGTAGTGGCACATGTTGTGTGTTTGTGTGTTTTGATGAGAGGGCGTGGGTTCGAGTCCCAGCTTGCCCCCCTTTTAAATTCCTGTTTTTCGGCACACTAGCAAGTTGTGGATTCAGTAGCAGTTACCTTGCTTGGCATCCCTTCTCTGTCGAGCTCGTAGGCAGTAGTGGAGTGGTGGTGTTGTTCTCTGTGTAGCAGGGGGTCTGGGGTTCGATCCCCCCCCGAGACCTTTTATGTTTTTGTTGCCTTTTTCTTCCTGATGTGCTTTTGTTCACTTGCCTCTTGTTGTGTGCTATATCACTCTTGTGGTATTTTATTTTTTAGCTCTCAAACAGCATGTTGTGGCCATTCTTTTGCTGGCAAGTGAAGGTACATGTGTAGGTATATTCTTGGTAGAAATGCATGTGTAGGTTGATTTGCATACATGCATGTGTAGGTTGATTTGCATATATGTATGTGTAGTATCATGTATGTGTGTGTGCACCTTGAGGGTGTATGGCACCAAAGTGGTGATGTTGTTGTGGTGGTGTGTGTGAAACATATGTGCATGAGGAGAGTTGAGCTCATGCACTAGTTAGTGCAAGTGTGATGTTGTGTGTGGGGGGGGGGGGGTTCCCCCCCCCCACACACACACACATACCTTGTGTGTGTGCAAGTGTGTGAGTGTGTGTGTGTGTGTGTGTTTCACACATGCCCAAAGCATGGAGTGCCTTGGTGAGCTCATGAGCATGTTTATATGTGTAGTGTATAGATGATGTGTTGTAAGCTAAGGTGTGTGTGATTATTAGCATGTGTAGGTGCTTTTATGCATGTGCTTGTTGTATGTGTGGGAATGGTGATGTGCTATGGCACACATACATGAGGTCTAAACCGTCATGTCACCGTTGGACTTGTGAGAGTGTGCAAGTGCTTGTGTAGGTGGTGTTCTAGTGAGAAGCACATGTGATGATGCACTATTCACTATATGTGATTCCATGTAGGTTTTCTTTTCTAGTTTGTGCCCAATTGTTCTATGCAAGTGCATAGGCATTATATATGTTTTTGGGGTAGAATCATCCCTGGAATCTATTGGTGAAGTCAGTCTTGCCTTTGGAACACTTTCTGGAAATGTCATATTTCAGATTTGTTCTATGTTTGGAGCTTCGTTCCATGAGATGTGGTGAGCCCAAGAGGTTGATTCCTTGTTGTGGCATTAGAGGGTGACCCCCTCTATGGCATGTTGGTTTTGTTTCATGCTTAGGAGTGCATATGTGCAATTGGTGCCTAGTCAAAGTAGGCATGTGGCTGAAATTCCAGTTTAGTGAAAATATGTGATTTTCACTAAGTCTGAGAATCTGCTTATATTTTCTTCTCCTGTTGTGCTCGTAGAAGTCCATGTGTTGAGAATCAGCCTTTGCTATCAACTGGAAAGTTGTAGATTTTGTGTTTGTCTAGATCTTTATAAACTTTCATTCCATTTGGAGTCATGTAGATATTGTTTTGGGAGCTGTCAAAATGCTTCAGAGCATAAACAGCTAGTGAGAATCTGGAATTTTCACTAAGTCCCTGAAATCTAATATTTTTGTTCAACTTAGCAGGTGTGTAACTTTCTGTGTGTAACTCCTTTGTGTGATCTTTTTGCTTGCACTTGTAGTACTCTTGGATAGTTTCTGCCAGATATCTTATTTGGCATGTTTGAATGGTTGTAGGTGCTCTGCATGTAGCTCTCAAAATGCTATGATGCTGTTTATGGCAGATTGTATAGTTTTGATGTTTTAATGCTTGTGAGTGCATAGTTGATGGTGTGGTGATATTCTTTGCACCACCCCATCCATTCTTGTTTGTTTTATGTCTTGGCAACCTGGGAATACCATAAGTATGCCATTGGAGTGTGTGGTGATGTATTTGACACGTAGGACTCTATTCCTTGTTTCGTTGTTTCCGGTTGATCCGTAGCTCCGCTTGTAACGTTCTTTATATGGTTTTGCATCGTTTTCGCATGACGCATATGTTAATGTCATCCTCATGCATGTAAAGATAGCTTAGAGTGCAGTTCTGTCCAGGAACTTGTATTTACTTCTCATGCTTGTGCTAGTGACTAGAATAGAGATGCATGTTCATTTTCATCTCATGCATCATGTGCTTGTTGCATCTTGAGGTGCTGTTATTCATTGGATGCTATTGTTATGTTGGGTAGCACCGGGATCGGAGAACGAGTACGTGGATCTGGGAGAGTACGTGTAGGACGAACAAGAGCAGTTCCAAGCTGAGGACATCACAGGCAAGATGATATGACCTTGATTCCATCTCTAGACTTGTTTTGATAGATTATGTTTCTTCGGCATATGCTCGTTGCCTACCACTGAAATATTGCCTCCTGATATTGCCATGAAACCCAAACATTTTTCCCCTCCTAGCAAATCTTGAATGGCTAAGTAGGCTTTGCGCAGCTACTAATGTTAGCGTTGCTAGTTGCAGGTGTTTGTCTCATGTGATAACATGATTTGATATCATTATGTTAAATATGTTATTTAATTAATGCACCTATATACTTGGTAAATAACGGAAGGCCTAACCTCTTGCCGGATGTTTTGTTCCGTTATTGCCGCCATAGTTACCGGCTACCGGTGTTTGATTCCATAACTGATCGCTCCTAACACGTTCGGGATTGTTATGGGGACCCCCTTGATAAATCATGTAGTGTTAAGACTTGTCCGGCAGGACCCAACATTGGGGTTAATTTGCTAATCACTTAATAATAATCTGCATAGGGAATAGCTACCCCGAGGAATTTAATCAACAACCCGGGCCAGTGCTCCTCATGAGTGTTGTCCAAACTAAGCACTGTTCGGGGCCAACTCAGGGCAACTTGGGTGATTTCTATCAGGCCATCGTGCGCGTAGCTCATCCGTCGTGTCCTGAGACTGAGATACGCGGCTCTTATCAGGGTCGTCGACACGACGGGAGGTCCTGCTAGTCTTGTCTTACCTTCGCGATATATATTGCGTATAGGAATCCCGGTGAAGCTTTGGTTCTTCCCAGAGTTGAGGTTTTCCTCTAAGGAATCCGACGATATCACGAGATTCGTGATAGAGGATTACTTTGCAGCTCGTGACCGTTTGTGATGGACTAGTTGGAGCACCCCTGCAGGGTTAAATCTTTCGAAAAGCCGTGCCCACGGTTATGTGGCAACTTGGAATATTTGTTAACATCCGGTTATAAATAACTTAAACATAACTCTAATAAAATTGCCAACTGTGTGCGTAACCGTGACTGTCCCCTTCGAAGACCTCTCTTCGACCGGGAACACGGTGGGGTTATAATTGACGTAAGTAGGTGTTCAGGATCACTTAGTGATCAGCTAATCAACGACCGCTAGTATAGACCACCTTCAATACTTGTTCTACGTAAGTTAGCCACCATATATGCTTAGGATGCTGCAACCTGCTTAGGATACTGCAACCTAAATACTCCACCTTCCTTACCTAATAACTTGACTAGTTCTGGCACCGAGGTCATAGATTGCTGAGTCCCCGTGGCTCACAGATTCCTTCACAACACCAACAGGTTCAGGTACCCCCGAGACAGGTGATCCCGACGGCACGCAGCTGACGTGGCAGTACGATAAGGAGAACAATCGCATGTACGTGAACTATCCAGAAGACTGAGGCGTGGTCGTGATCGTGGGCAAGCATGCAGGGTAGCATAGTCATTTCTCATGTTTTGTAGTACGTAGCGGAAATACCTTGTTTGAATGCGTGATGTAACTCTGATATATTTATGAGATGGCAGTTGAATCCCTAATTGTCATTCTACTAT
This sequence comes from Hordeum vulgare subsp. vulgare, assembly GCF_904849725.1. Lineage (NCBI taxonomy): Eukaryota > Viridiplantae > Streptophyta > Magnoliopsida > Poales > Poaceae > Hordeum > Hordeum vulgare. The sequence continues at coordinate 101,494,663 of NC_058522.1, read as the reverse complement.
TATTATGTATGTGCTATGTTACCGTGCTTGCGAAACGCTTAGATGCGCTTCTTTCTAATTCGGGGCCTCGTTCCCTAAATCGGAAAGGACCGCATCTTAGTCATTACAACCGCCGCGAGGGACCTCCGCGGGATCGCGAGCACCGATGCGAGGAGCCTCGCGGCCTCCATCCCTGGGGCGCCCACGACTTCGCCGGTGTCCTCTCAGGCAACGGGGAAGCAGGGGGAAGGATCAACAAGTCATGTGCAAACCTTCACTCTAGAAATCATTTCATCCGCCTCCGCATCAGTAAAGAGAGCAGTGAGACCCACCATACAAAATAAGAAAATATAAGAAGATAAGGGATCTCCTTGCTTTAAACATCTCGTAGACTTGAAACAACAAAATCCTGTATTTTCCTGGATAGACACTGCGTAATAAAATTGACCCAATTCTCCTAGAAGCCAGGTTTCAACATAATCTTCTTTAAGAAAGACCAGTCAAGCCGATGATAACCTTTGTGCATATCAAGTTTAATATCACACATACCATCTTTGCCTTTTCTCTTGTTTTTTATTGTATGAAAGCACTCGTAAGCCACTAAAAAATTGTCTCGTAATCATTCTTTCGGGCACAAATGCATTTTGAGCCAGACTGATAATGCGTGGCAGAAAAACTTCCAAATGAGTAGCCACCATTTTCGTGATAACCGGAATTCCACTTTGAGCCAAGCATTTCGTTCCGCTCTCTTGGTCGGCGATTCAAACGTTCCACGCGTCGTGTCTGGGTGAAGGACGATCCTCCGGAGCAGTCCACGGACCAGGCTTGACTCGACTGTTTCGGGGGTTCGGACGACGCGTTTCCTCTGTGCCTTGATTTAAAGCCGGGGAGGCAGGATCGCAGGACGGCAGCGTTATCAGGCAGCCTTCCGTCCGTCCGTCCATAATTCGATCGCACACCACCACCCCCGAACCTACCACCTCCTACCACCAACGCGACGCATTCATGGCTGCCCTGCTGTTTCCCTCACCCGCCCCGCCACGACAGCGATGACTCGCTATGCCTCCGTCCCATGATACATCATTGCCGTTCCGTCCCGTCCCGTCCACTCCGTGCTGTGGTCACGCCTCACGCGCCGTAGGGCCGGCCGCGCGCGGGCGGCGGCCGACGGCGACGGTTAACCGTGGCCGAGGAGCACAAGCCTGATGCGATGCGATGCGACACTGACCAATGGCGACAGCGCCTTTCCTGCTTCATTCCCCCACCCCCAACCTCTTCCTGGTATATTAAGTGGGTCGTAATGCTTAACCCCTAAGGCTCCCTCCGTTTGAGACGCGGCAGAGACAGTTTCCATGAAAAGCCCTTTCACCATTGATTGTCGGAGAACGGTCATCTTCAGCTACAGTTATTACACCAACAAATGAAGATACAATTCCCCCAACAACAAAAATGAAGATCAAAAACTTTGTCTAATGAACATATTACAGACCGTAACAGCAGGCGTGTTTTGCCATTTAGGTTTTCAGGCGATTCCGATTCCTACATCTTTGACAGGAACGGGGAAAGAAAATGTATGGATGTAATGTCGATTCTGCATGATCTCCGGTAGAAAGGATCATCATGTCGCCGCTATCTGCAAGATCGTCTCAGCTGCAAGCAGCTCTCGCCTCATGGGCTTCCGCCATGGAGCCACAGCCGCCCATGTTCATCAGGGTGGTGAGGTGGGGGATCTCCTTGGGCACAGACGCCGTCAACACCTGCAAACAACGGAGGGTGTCATCATCTTCTATTCCGGCTGCTACTAACATTTACCTAGGCGGTACCATATGAAACGATTAGGGGCGGTACCTCGTGGCCGGACTCGGTGATGAGGACCTCGTCCTCGATCCTTATTCCTATGCCACGGAACCTGTCCGGGGCCTTCTCATTGAGTATCGGGACCGGGGGAATGTAGATCCCCGGTTCAATGGTTATTACCTGTGCACATGAACATGCAGGACCTCTTGTCAATGTTAGAACTCGGAATGCCGCGGAAGATGGATGATAATTGGTAGATTTAGGAGATGCACTAAATTTGATAGTGTTCATGTAAAATGCACTGCGCAGAGGGCCAGCTGCTGCTGTATTCAGATGAATGTCAGATTGGAACATCTGCAGATCTACTTACAACGCCTGGCTCCAAGGTTTTGTCGCTGCTGAGGCTCGTGGAGTCATGAATATCCATTCCCAACGAATGACCTGGATGCCAGGATGACAAATGCTTATCATGCTGGTCCCAAGATCCAAATCTATTGCATCAAAGGACAAATCTAATCAAGAGACAGGTAGATTCTGAGACCTATTGAGGTTGGATTCAAATAATTGTATTGGATAGATTTGCCCTTTCCTATAATTCCGAGTTCTTGGAATCCACTTATCAACATCTTGACCTGTGATTTGGAGATTAGAGTCAGGGATTTTTTTTAAATGTAAGTTTAAATTTCTACTCCCTCTGTAAACTTTTATAAGACGTTTTAGGTCACTACTTTAGTGGCCTAAAACGTCTTATAAAAGTTTACAAAGGTAGTATTTACAACAACAAAAAATACTGAACTAGAACATATACTGAGGATATACCGAATGATGGTGTATCTCTTTAATGCTCGTGCCTGGTTTACAAAGCTTTATGCATTCCTTATTCGTCTCCAGTATTAAACTGTACAGTTCTTCCTGTACAATTGAGGATAAAAGAAGGTACTAGTAAGTCCAAAATTACTGCTTTTTCTGTTGGATACAGGTATATCATATAAACAAATGAACACTGAGCATTTACCTGAGCAGCTGAAAATCTACCACAGGGTGGCCATGTCCGCGTCAGGTCACTAAGGTAGCCATGGTACTCACATCCAACATCCATGAGGACAAGATCACCCGAGTTGATCTGTCAAACGGCTAAAATCAACTTTACAAGAAAAGGTATCTGACATGTGCAACCAGAGAAAAACTCTGTTGTACCTTCTTATCATTTCTTGAGTAATGTACAACACTGCCATTTGCTCCACCACCAACTACAGGATGGAACCTAAAAATAAGGAAACAAGAAGAAAAGGGTAAATCATCTTTGCATGGCACCTGGCTCACTCAACAAAAGACAATAGTTCCTCAATTTATGGATCTCAACTGATCACTGCAAACTTATTCCACCAGCTATCAGCTAAGAAAAACGGATGAACACAGGGCCACACAGTCAGTGCCTCAGATGCAATCTACTCCCTCCGTTCCTAAATATAAGTCTTTTTAGAGGTTCCACTAGAGAACTACATACGGATGTATATAGACATACTTTAAAGTGTTGATTCACTCATTTTACTTCGTATGTAGACCCTTAGTGAAATCTCTTAAAAGACTTATATTTAGGAACGGAGGGAGTATATAGTAAAGAGATGGATAAAAACAATATACAGTGACAATAAATACTTACGCCATTCTTTGGGCACCTCTCATTTTGCACTCATACTCTATTTTAGCAGCTAACTGGCTTTCCTCCCTGTGGGTCCTTGAGAGCAACATTGTCTGCAAAAGAGACTGGACAGACAGAGAGAATTTAAGTCAGTAAACAGAGAAAGAGAAGCAAGACGATCGTTCTGTCATTGTACAGTGTATGAGTTGCAAAATTGAGTCGCTTCGTCTTGTCTTCTATGTTATTGAATGCATATTTGCCAACTTGAGGTAAAATTCTATACGTAATAATAAAGGAAAAGCATTGAAATCAACCGGTTGATTTTTCTAGCTCGTAAGTCGCATGGGGCGTCGTCGGATCATGGATGATCAAGCTGTCCAATTTGGCTGACGCGTTTGTGCTACACTAATGTAGTGAACTTGTGGGCTCCACCCATGAGAGAAGCAACGTGCCTCTTTACGTGTATGTACACCTCGGACTAGGCTGCACATTTGCTTTGCAAAACATGTTTTGACAGCGGTCTTTCAGGTGAACTGTAGTAATTATCTGGGATAGAAAATGATGGAATCAAGATGTTCACCCATCCATTTTTTTGAGTGGTGATGTTCACCCATACATCATCGAGCGAACATATTTTTTTGGTGGAAAAGGCTTCTCCTCAACCGACTAAATGTTGACGTGCGTCGACCATCCGATCAGCCTGTACCCGTGTTGGCGCACAACAACTCCCCACCACACAAGCGTGCTTTTGCAACATGAGCCCTGTCCATGTTGCAAGACAACCAAGCGCAACATACATCGTGTTGCAGACCAATCAGGTCGAGCGAGAGCAACGGAGGTTGGATTCGCATCGATTAGGCAACATAGGTCCAAGTGGGTGAGGACGACAAAATAGTGGTGAAAACATTACACAACACGGGTCATGTTTCAAGCCCACCAAGCATAACAGGGATCATGTTGAAAACCAACCAAGTGTTTGCATTGTGAGCACCATCTTGTAAACCTACCAAGTGCAACATGGACTATGCTGTAAACCAACTGATAAGTGTTTGCAACGCGAGCGCACATGGGTCATGTTGTGAACCTACCAAGTGCAACATGAAATATGTAGCAAATGGTGTGTCGCATTCAACATGGGTCATGTTGCAACCTACGGAGCGCAACACGGGTCACGTTGCAGACCCACCAAGTGTTTGCAACGCTAGCGCAACATTAGTCATCTTTTAAACTTATCGAGCACAACATGGACTATATATTTTATAAACAAGTCGAGTGATACCGCCGTGTTGCGAAACCAAGCAGCGTTGCCAGGATGGTCAATGTTAGTGCAAGCTAGACCCTCGACATTGCAAGAGGTTGCAAGGCCGACCAATTTTTCTTTTTGCTGCTACAAAAGTTAGACCGCCATGTTGCAACACCATGTGACGCTGCAAGGCTGGCCGACGCTACTGCAAGTTGGACACACGATGTTGCAATGTGAACCAGTTTTTTCTTTTCGCAGCAACAAAAGCCAAACATGCATGCTGCAACACCACGTGACGCTGTAAGACTGACACTGTTGCAAGCCAGATGCCCATTGTAAACCGGACACGCAATATTGTGAGGTCAGACAACTTTCTTTTTTAGTGTAAAAAGATTCATTGTCGGGCTACCTACCAAACCACACGATACTGCAAGACCAACTAATGACGTTGCAAAGCCAGGCATTCAACATTGCAAGTGGACATGCAATGTTGCAAGGACGTCCATCACTCCTTTTTGTTGATGCAAATTCTGGACCGGATAGAGGGAACATGCTGATGTTACAAAGGCCGTTGTCGTCGAAGCATGTCATCGCAACATCATCGGAGCAACCTGACCGCAGTCGAAGCATGCCACCGAAGCATCATTGGAGCAACCTGACCGCCGTCAAAGCATGCTATCGCAACAACACACGAATAGCCTTGTCGTCGGTCGTCACATGGCCGCGGCCATCAAAGAACGTCGTCGAAGCAGCCATGCCACCGTCACAACACCGCGGCAACCATCAAACACACCATCAGAACATTTGGGCCTCCGTCCCTGTGGTCGTTAGAGCACAATGTCACAACATCGCCATGACCATTTGAAGCACGGTGTCGCAGCATCACCGCGACTATCAAAGCACATCGTCATAGCATCATCGAAGCGACTGCCATCTCAGCACCGCCGCGACCGACAAAGCACGTCACTGCATCATCATCAAAGCAACCGGGCGGCCGTCGCAACATTGTCATCGTTGTCGAAGCACGCCGTCACAACATCATTGAAGCAGCCGATCTGCCATCGCAAGCACACAATGGTCGTTTGAAGCATGCTGCCACGCCATCGCAATGGTCGTCGAAGCATGTCGTTCGAGCACGCCTTACAGCATCACCATGGTGAAGCAGTCGGGTTGCTATTGCATAGTCCACTATCCAACATCACAGCACTGCTCGTGGCCTCACATTGAAGCCCACGGTAGCTGGACCACCGTCACAACATCGTCGTCTCGGCCTTTATTGTGTTCGCCCTCGTACGCCAGGAGCCACTCCGCGCTTGTCTTTACAGCAGCTCGTGTTGCTGCAATGGCGTTTGTCATTTTGGTCTCAAAAGTTTGCATGCTGCTGCCATGCACTTGCTGGAAATAGAATACTCACTTTTGTTGTCATACCACTACAAGCTATAGACAGGAACTCGCCACACCTAATGCAAGTGCGGCCGCTACAACGTTGCCGTGAACATAAGCTGCGAGCATGCGAACGCGCGCGTACGTCTGGCTGTGATGCGTGGCAGCCTGGCAGGAAATGAATGACTTCGCGTCTCCATCGAACAGCTATTAGCAAGTCAATCGGGTGGCTGACGAGGCGGATGATGTCTGGGCGGGATCAGCCGGCTGATCTGTAGCGCTGGCCAATAATAAATGGTTTTAATTTCAGGGAATCTTGTTGCCAATCCAAACAATTGTACAATCTGAGTTATGGGCTAGCTAAAGGGGCAGAAAAATAGTTGACGGCTGTCTACAACAGACATTCTCAACATCGTTATCTCATTGGCGGTCTAGAAAAAGTTCTCTCGCTACCAATGGTGTTCTGTCTAATCCTCTGGCAGCACAATGGACCAGTATCAATCCCCACAATCAGATAATCCACCATAACATTATCCTCAACCCAACTAGCAATTACCCTGTACTTTTTAAAATATATCATTCACCTACGTATTACAACTAAGAGAGTTTGTGACCTATGTTTTTTTACTGGAATATACAAAATAATTTCGGTAAATTTTCTATCCAAGGCTAAACTGAGAGAGCATCAAACTTAGTATCTTCTAAGAATGTGTGATGAAAACAACACAAGTCCAACCAAAAATACCTGAGAAACAATAGATGCTGACTCCCTCATCAACTTGATTTCCGATTTTGACTTGATCCACCGCAGTTCATCAGTGTAATGTGCAAGATCTTTTACTTTATTGTTGAGTGATGCCCTGCGGAAGGCATCAAAGTTCCTATAAGAAGATGTGGATGCCTTTACATTGTGATACACCACTTTTGATTGCTCAATCATTTCGGGGAGGATCTACATTTTAATAGAAATTATGTCAATTGAGAAGCATTCAGTGGTCGGCAACTAAGAAAGTACTCTCTCTCTGATCACAAAAGGGGTGCCGTCTTGGAAATTGCCACGGTCTCCAAAATGCTACCTTGACCACTAATTCTAACGCTAAATACAAAATCATTTTTTCAGTCTATATACTAATGTCATTTACATATATTTAATCTCAATATTCAAATAGATACCGATATATAAGTTCAAAAGTTAGACTATGCGCACCCCCAAATGATAATATCTCTTGACTGGAGGGAGTGGAGCAGGCATGTAGCAATTAGAAGGTAATAATTAGTGCTCAGGAGTGACAAATCAAAGCATGCTGAAACAAAACCTGAAACCTAACCTTTTTCATTTCACTAAGTGGAAATGCTTTATCTGCCTTGAAGAAATCGACAGCTGCTTCAACTCCAGCAGTCGGACCTTCCCAAACTACATCCTGGAAACAAACCACATTCGTAAGAATGGTTTGGCTCAGTTAGCAAAGGTATGAGACTATGAGGTGGCAGGCTAGCAGGTCATCATTACCTCCTTGTGTTTATCTGGCATGAACATACATAAACCAGTTTCCTTACTTAAAACTGCTACACCACCAGGTTGCGTACAACCTGTAATGTACAGGTAATCACCATTCTGTCTGAAGGAGTACGGCACTATATCAGTCATCATCTGCTGATCTGCAGATGCAATTATGGCCAAGCTCTTATCTGGTAAAGCATCCAGAAGCTTTTTTCTTCTACATATGTACTCCTCACTTGTGATGCCTGGTGTAATCTCCTCATCAGCTAATAACTGGTTCATTGTATTACAATATTTAAGAAAGAGTGAAAAGAATCACTTTGACAACCACAAAGGTAAAAAAAGGTAAATGCATCAGAATTAGCACAAGGAATGTGGACTTTTATGAATGTGAAGGGCATGTTTGGCCTAATAAGGCTTGTTCTGTAGACAGATTTTCAAAGCTATACTTCTATATCTCTATATCTATATCTATACCTAATAATAAAGGAAGGTGTGTTTCTCTGAATTTTTGGTCTATTCACGTATATAATTATTTTCAGTATCCGATGTAATACTACAATTCCTAGGCCATGTCCACAGCATCCCACCAATTGACCGGCCCAAAAAACGTTTAGATAAAGAAGAGAACGGTGTCTTCTCCTTCTGCCGCCAGTCCACCGCGTACCCTCTTCTTCCTCCTGCAAGTCCCCCCGCTACAGAGCTTGCCTCGGCTGACACGTCGTCCTGCTCCAGCGGTTCGACCATGAGGATCTGTAGTGTGGTTCCCGCGCCCTGTAAGAGATCAATGGTTCCCCATACTCCAAGCTGGTAAGCTGCTAGACAGTATCGCCGTATGATATGCTGGATTGTGGGGCTGTGATGTTTTTTTTCTGAAGAAGACTAACGATGAACTCAACAGACAAATGGCCTTCGGTATTTGTGATATACTACCGAAGGGAGTAGAATAAAGTGATTCTGGACTGCTGTAGTTAAAGCGATGGCTTTCTTCAAATTGTGATGGAACTTCACGATAGTAAGCTGTTTTTGTTCCTTCTGATCTTCTCCATTGACTTCTATAATGGTAGGTTGCTACTACGGGATTACCTGATGTTGCTTCATCTCAGATATATCTTCAGATATTTACAAAAACCTCCGAAATTTACACCAGGTCATGGGATTTCAAGTCGCTCGACTAGTCGATGAGTTGCAACACAAAGGTCAACTCAACTTAGTGTCGACTCGAAAAGCGAGTCGCGACTAGTCGCAACTGCAGGCTCGACTCTTTCCGAGTCGCTATCCCTGAGCGACTCGCATGAGTCGCGACTCTAAAACCGTCATGCAGATGATAACCTTCCAGTCCTACTGAATCATAGTTGCTTGAATAGTTCCTCCCAGGGTGTTCTTGAAAGGTGCTCATCACATATGTCAATATACACGAATCCAAGTTCTTGATGGTTTACACCGGATTTATAACTTATAACATTCTACTCAATGCTTGGGTTCAGACGGGTGATGTGGAGAGTGCATGGAAGGTGTTTAATGGTATACCAAGAGCTGACTTTGACAGAAACTCAGTCTCATTCAATCTTAAGGTGGTATTGTTCTTGGAGATGAAGGAGAAGGGGTTGAAGTTGAGTGAGAAGTTTGATGTGCTGATGCCGGGGCTTCGTAACGATAAGGGGAAGGCTCCAAAGGCCCGGAAGGCAGTAAGATATGACATTATGAAGTTCATCATCTATAATTACAAGCCGAATGGATGAAGTGGTGCCACGCTTCTGGCATTCTTTGTGACAAGAGAGTGCCACAAAAGCTAAAAAGCAAGTTCTATAGGACGGCGGTTCGACCCATAATTTTTATGGTGCTGAGTGTTGGCCGACTAAAAGGCGACATGTACAACAGTTAGGTGTGGCAAAGATGTGCATGTTGAGATGGATGTGTGGCCACACAGGGAAGGACCACGCCCGGAATGATGATATACGAGATAGAGTTGGGGTAGCATCGATTGAAGAGAAGCTTGTCCAACATCGCCTGAGATGGTTTGGGCATATTCAACGCAGGCCTCCAGAAGCCCCAGTGCATAGCGGACGGCTAAAGCATGCTGATAATGTCAAAAGAGATCGGGGTTGACCGAACTTGACATGGGAGGAGTCCCTAAAGAGAGATCTGAAGGACTGGAGTATCACCAAAGAACTAGCCATGGACAGGGGCACATGGAAACTTGCTATCCATGTGCCAAAACCATGAGTTGGTCGCGAGATCTGATGGGTTTCACCTCTAGCCTACCCCAACTTGTTTGGGACTAAAGGCTTTGTTTTTGTTGTTGTTGTTGTAAATGATTTCAGTGACCACAAAATTTCACTTTTTTCCCTTTTCAGGTCCTAGATGAGAAGGAAAGGATGTACTTGAGCAGTATGAGAAACCAGACCTGTTCTCTCCGAAGTTGGAAGTTTCCATTTAATACCTTTAATACTAAAATTCATAAAAAGAATGGTCATTCTGCTATCAGCACCACGATTATGTGTCAATCGTAGATTCCTATTTGCTCAGAATTCTTCATTTATTTGTTTGATTTATGCAACAACAAAATAGTTTCAAGATTGGTCCGTGTGAGGATCGAACATGTGAATTTATGTGGCATCAAGCTAAGAATATTGATATCTTGCTATCGTTTTCTTTTGCTTTGCAGAATTATTCTTGGCACTGGAGATGTATGTTAATCCTCTAGGTTTGCTCATTTTATCTTTTGATTTCATCTTAGTTGATAGAATATTTTGCCCTCATTTACAGGTTTAGATGCATGTCGAGATCTCAAGTCATTGTCTTCTAGGTCAGCGACATGTCCATCGTGGTTGGGCTCTGGATTCAAAGAGGTCCACGGTCCAACTAAAGATAGAAAAAACAATGTTGGTAAGGTGGGTTATGACTTGCTTTCTGATTTTTGTTTGTGAAAAGCTATTACCACCTTTCTCTGTCTCTCAATTATCATTTGTCATTGCGCCAAGGCTGATTCGGAGTTGTAGGTTGTATCATGGTCTCATATGGCAGGTCTCACAAAGAAAACGTACTAAGGTTGATTAGTAGTTGCCACAACAAAAGCTATTATTCATGCAACTGCATGGTTCCTATTTTTTGTCTATTAATGAAATAATAATGCCAAGGTCCTTCAAATTGTATAGGGTTGTTTAGTTCAGATGCGCATGGGAATGGGCTACTTCTAGAATTTTTGAACGGAAGATTATATTCCCAAGTTTTCTACAAAAAGTACTGATATTTATAAGAAAGTTACATAGAAAACAACATCAGTGTGGTTCATCTCAATTATTTTATACATCAGAAGCCAGACTCGTTCGACTCACTGACCGTCAACGATGCACAAGGAGGGCTCAGAGTCTGGTGTTTCTTCATAGAGAAGCACGGGCGCAGCTACACAACTAAACCGACGGAGCCATTATGTCATTGGAGGCAGTGTGTTCACAAATTACATGGTCGTTCTCCCGTTGCAACGCACGGGCATGTTACCTAGTATTACTTATAAGAAAAAATAATTGGTTTATCTAATAAATTCTAAGTACTTTGGGATCTTTTGGGGTAAATTCAGCTTATTTCTTTAGATAATGGGGTAAATTCAGGTAAAAGAAATCACAACCTTCCACATGTGGACAGATTTCATATTGAAAAAAGAAACTGGCTTTCTGACATTAGCTTGAGCCAGGAACACCATTGAAACACCATGGCTACACTTGGTAATATCCTATTCAGAGTGTATGAAAGATGATGATAATAATGGATGTATAAAAACTCCTATAGATACTGGTTTTTGTCATAACGAGATTAAAATGTTGTCATGCCTGTAAATTTAGAAACAACAAGCACGTGCAGCACCAAACCAGTACGGATTATGATAGTCCCGTTCTTTCGACCTGCTTTTGCCTAATTTACTGTTTGTAACCAGCTTTTTCTGTTATTGTGGCTACTTTTCAACAGCAGATTATAAAAGTTCAGCACAGCACAGTTCAGCAACGACACAACTGCACACCGAGCCTAAAAGAGATGGTACCTCGGGATGAGATCTGGGTGTTGGCTGGCCAACATCAATTATTCCTCCGGTAGTGTATGCAACACGCCTAATTATACTGTGAGAGGTAGATAACAAGCGAGACGCCCCCTGCATCAAAGAATGCCTTGAATCAGAATCCAACACTCGAAAGGTAAACAATGCTATAAAAGCACCCATAAGAGGTGTGGGTGTTATGTTCATGCCACCAAATTGCTCCCATTAACCTATAATTAGCGGTGATTAAGTCATCAATTGCAAGACGAATTCATGACTTCCATGGAAAAGCAAACGTATAATTAGCGACGATTAGAATCCAGGGACCGTCAATTTGGATACTTTGGCATTCCGTTTGTGCTGCCAAGATGTGAGACGTGCAAATCACAATTCAACCAAAACCCATATTAACCAAGGACCTCATCAGAACCGAAGCTCAGGGCATTACCGAAATATCCATATAGCACCTTATCTAGATAATCACCTAGGAAGCGTGAACAGACTGAGCAAAAATATCCCCCCACCCCCCCACCCCACACCATCCCTCGAATCAGAAAAATAGTACCGGTGCGAAAGCTATTCCATTCTACCCTTAAGCTACTCCCAATCCAATATATTCAGTGAAGCTAACAGTCCAAGGGTATCCCGTCAGCTGCTTCTCAAGCACCACGGATCGACCTAGTGGTTAAACGCTCGCAACAAGGTCGGGAACAAAGCCGCGCCTTTGGTGAGCACAGAATACTAATAAACACTAAATGCATACAGAACTACAGCAGATTAATAATCTTCGGCGACGGCAGCGCGGACAGGGACTGATTTAGGGGGGGGGGGGGAGGGGGGGGTGCACGCGAAGAGGGGAGAGGGAACGAGCTCCTCGTCGGCGGTGATTAGGATAGGAATTAGTGGGTTCGATCTGAGTACCTCGCTTGCTCGCAGCGTCCTTCGCAAGAATCGCGCCGCCGTCGCCATGCAGCTCCCTCTCCTGATTCTTCTTCGCCCCTCCGCCAGCCTTCCCGGAGACCCTAACCTGGGACTCTGCGGTGATCCTAGCCGTCCAGAAGGGACGGGAAAGATGTGTACGCAAAACAGTGTCCGTCACTAATCCTAAAGCGTCGTTCGGTCCATGTTCAAGTAGCTTTGGCGATTCCGCTCTAGGCTTCTTCGGGTTCATTTGGGAGTATTTTCTGCCGTTCGTTCCATGTGTTTTCAATTTGCATTTGTGCCATATTTTTTTAATTTTTTCTGTTCCAGCGTCTTCGTTCTACAATCTAGAGAGAACCTACGACTGTAGGATTCCCTTCATTCAATAATATAATGCATCCACGCTTTTTAAGATTTAGACTTGATTATAAATTTAATCAACGTAGTCAATTATGACGGAAGTAAAAATTGTATCATTGAATTCGTATTATTATACTTTACACCCGCAGCAATCGTTCGCGTTGATTAAATTTACTATCAAACTTAAATCTTAAAAAACATGAATGTACTATATTATAAGACGAAGGAAGAATAAAATAATTAGCAAATCTTTCTAAAAAAATAGCAAATCAAAACTAAATAACTCAAGGATGGACGAGCAATACCCTTTGACTCTTGGTTGTATATGCATTTGATACAGGAACAAATAACAATTCCATAAAAAGTCAAAAAATATCTATAACTTTCTTCCAAACAAACTTAACCTTCTGTTGTATCTCTTTCTAATAATAAAGCAAATTCGGTTTCAGATCTTCCGTCTTGAAAATTACCCCTAAAATTTGCATAAGTTACACACCATGCCACTGGTAAGTAATAGAAAACGTTATACAAAGCGAAAAATCTTGAACTGGGCCGGCCCATGTAAAAACCTCCTATATTACGTTCTGCACGCTGGAAGAATATCCAGCACACCGTATGGGCCGGCCCATGCACAGGCGCCTGCTTTTAGTTCCGTTTATTTATTTATTTTCATTTCGGTTTTACTTTTTTATTTAAATAATTTAGAACTATAAATAATCTTTAAAATTTTAATAAATTGGAAATTATAAATCAACATATTTAAAAAATTAAAATGTTTGTGAGTTCAAAAACTGCTCGGAGTTTTGTAAAAAATGTTGGCATATACAATAAAATGTTTGCAATTTTATAAAAATGTTTGTACAATAAGAATAGTCCATGATCTCAAATACAATTTCATGTATTAAAAACTATTAAATACATTTAACAAAATGCTTTCTAATTCAAAATATGTCCTAAAATTTTAAAAATAGCTAATGCCAGTTTTGATAGTTCTTTTTTTTATTTAAAATTTTCCGTTCCATTTTTGTTTATTTATAATTTAAATAATTTAGAATTACAAAAACTTTTGCATATTAAAAAATAGGAAATTGGATTAAAATGCTGACGAATTTTTCTTTCGAATTAAAAATAGGATTCAAAAAAAGCTCCGGATTTTTATATTTTTTTGCAAATTCCAAAACAATGTCCATGAATTTAATAAATATATTACTGATTTATAAAAATGTTTGTTTATTCAGAAAAACTTCATGCATTTCAGAAATGTTTGTGAATTTAAAATAAAATCCTCCAACATCAAAAATTATGTTCGTCTTTTCTTGAATTGGTGGCCAATTCGAAAGAAAATATTTAAACTCGTTCGAAATATAAACAATAATCACAATTTTTAGTAAATGTTTGTAAATTGTAAAAAAAGTTCTCGATTTTAAAATCGTTCCCATATTTGTAAAATTGTTCACGGAAGATCTAATGTATGTAGGTAAACATTAATGCTTCTAAGTCTTTGTGACAATATACCTGTGTGAATTTTGAAGAATTAACTGTTGGATGGATCGGATTATTATTGTATGTTTTCTAAAAAAAAATCTTGAAATTCAGAATAAATCTTTGAGTTACCAAGATTTTTGACAACCATGACATATATTTTTTGAAAATGTAAAGATTGCTTCAACTTGTGAATAAATTTAAAAAAGAAATATTTTCTTGTGTTTGTGCACAAAATTTCTAAATCAAGCGATAATATGTGAACATAATATGGTCACCATCATTGGAGATTATTATTTTTTTCTTCCGTGGCAACGCACGGGCCATTTTGCTAGTTCATATAAAAAGTGTCGTTAAGGGAAAACTCTTGTCCACTTCAGGAAAAATAATTGGAGGACAAAAAGTATGACTAGCAACTTGTGTATAGTATTATTTCTGTTTTTGTCCACCCGAAATACCATGAAAGTTAATCCTTGGCGAAACTTTTTATATGAGCATGATAGAATTTCAAGTTTGTTTCAACAAAATTGATATATTTTTCAAATTACTAACTTGTTTTTTAGTGCATATACTGTTGGATCATGTACATTGTACTCTATGTCATAACTCTTTGGAATTATACTATTTTAACCACACCAAGGCGTGCAAGAAGTGTAAATTAATTCCACCCTTGTGCTTCCTAGAGGAGTCTCGACATAAATAAATCCTTCTCACGTGCTAGTAGGAATCTTATGTTTCCGCATAAATTTGGTAGAAATAAATTAATGTGTGGCACCAGAATTAAACAAAAATTTCCCTTGGTGGGAGTATATCAAAAGGTTACATGTCACCACATTGTTGGATTCCTTGTCATTCTTTTCAGTTAGATTAAATACTCTGCTCGGTTCCTTTTGCGGAGGCTTCCTTGATTATTTGGACGAACTCCTGCTGCTCGATTCGAAATATTAGTCCCCGGATACTGATTTTACTGAATGGCGGAAAAAGAAACGGGTAGATATAATGGTTGAAGCTGTTGGGGCAGCGTCATAAGCCTTTGTTGAGCAGAAGTTAGGTGGTTGTAGGATCGAAAGTATGTCTAGAGAAGGGGTGATTAGACTACTTGACCAGATAAAAAATAAATATTTTCCTAATTTTATCGATTGGCAAGTTTTAGGGACATTACCAAGTCTAGCACATCCTACACATGCAAATTTACGAGTATAGCAGTGAAAAGTAAAAAAAATAGTTAGCAATTTTTTTCTAAAAATATAGCAAATCAAAACTAAATAACTGAATGATGGACGAGCAATACCCTTTGGCTCTTGGGTGTATATGCATTTGATACGGGAACAAATAACAATTCCAGAAAAAATTGAAAAAAAAAACTATAACTTTCTTGGAAACAAACTTAACCTTCTGTTGTATTCGTATAAAAAGTATCGTTAAGGACAAACTCTTGTCCACTTCAGGAAAAATAATTGGAGGACAAAAAGTGTGACTAGCAACGTGTATATAGCATTATTTCTGTTTTTGTCCACCCGAAATACCATGAAAGTTAATCCTTGGCGAAACTTTTTATATGAGCATGATAGAATTTCAAGTTTGTTTCAATAAAATTGATATATTTTTTAAATTACTAACTTGTTGTTTAGTGCATATATTGTTGGATCGTGTACATTGTACTCTATGTCGTGACTCTTCGGAATTGTACGATCTTAACCACACCAAGGCGTGCAAGAAGTGTAAATTAATTCCACCATTCTGCTTCTTAGAGGAGTCTCGACATAAATAAATCCTTCTCACATGCTACTAGGAATCTTATGTTTACTCATAAATTTGGTAGAAATAAATGAATGTGTAGCATCAGAATTAAACAAAAATTTCCCTTGGTGAGAGTATATCAAAAGGTTACATGTCACCACATTGTTGGATTCCTCGTCATTATTTTCAATTAGATTAAATACTCTGCACGGTTCCTTCTGCGGGGCTTCTCTTGATTATTTGAACGAACTCCTGGTGCTCGATTAGAAGTATTAGTCCTCGGATACTGATTTCACTGAATGGTGGAAAAAGAAACGGGTAGATATAATGGTTGAAGTTGTTGGGGCAGCGCCATAAGCCTTTGTTGAGCAGAAGTTAGGGGGTTGTAGGATCGAAAGTATGTCTACATAAGGGGTGATTAGACTACTTGATCAGATAAAAAATGAATATTTTTCTAATTTTACTGGTTGGCAAGTTTTAAAAACTGTATCAAGTCTAGCACACCCTACACATGCAAATCTACGAGTATAGCAGCGAAAAGTAAAGAAATACTCCCTCCGTTCCTAAATATAAGTCTTTTTAGAGATTTCACTAGAAGGCTACATACGGAGCAAAATGAATGAATCTATACTCTAAAGCATGTCTATATACATCCGTATGTAGTCTTTTTAGTGAAACCTCTTAAAAGACTTATATTTAGGAACGGAGGAAGTAGTTAGCAAAACTTTCTAAAAAATAGCAAATCAAAACTAAATAACTGAACGATGGACGAGCAATACCCTTTGGCTCTTGGGTGTATATGCATTTGATACGGGAACAAATAACGATTCCAGAAAAAGTCGAAAGAAAATCTACAACTTTCTTGGAAACAAACTTAACCTTCTCTTGTATTCGTATAAAAAGTATAGTTAAGGAAAAACTCTTGTCCACTTTAGGAAAAATAACTGGAGAACAAAAAGTGTGACTAGCAACCTGTATATAGCATTATTTCTGTTTTTGTCCACCCGAAATACCATGAAAGTTAATCCTTGGCGAAACTTTTTATATGAGCATGATAGAATTTCAAGTTTGTTTCAACAAAATTGATATATTTTTTAAATTACTAACTTGTTTTTTAGTGCATATACTGTTGGATCATGTACATTGTATCTATGTCGTAATTCTTCAGAATTGTACGATCTTAACCACACCAAGGCATGCAAGAAGTGTAAATTAATTCCACCCTTCTGCTTCCTAGAGGAGTCTCGACATAAATAAATCCTTCTCACATGCTACTAGGAATCTTATGTTTACACATAACTTTGGAAGAAATAAATGAATGTGTGGCACCAGAATTAAGCAAAATTTTCCCTTGGTGAGAGTATATCAAAAGGTTACATGTCACCACATTGTTGGATTCTTCGTTATTCTTTTCAGTTAGATTAAATACTCTGCATAGTTCCTTCTGCGGGGCTTCTCTTGATTATTTGGACGAACTCCTGGTGCTCGATTAGAAGTATTAGTCCTCGGATACTGATTTCATTGAATGGTGGAAAAAGGAACGGGTAGATATAATGGTTGAAGCTGTTGGGGCAGCTCCATAAGCGTTTGTTGAGCAGAAGTTAGGAGGGTTGTAGGATCGAAAGTATGTCTAGAGAAGGGTTGATAAGACTACTTGAACAGATGAAAAATGAAAATTTTCCTAATTTTATCGGTTGGCAAGTTTTAGGAACTATACCAAGTCTAGCACACCCTACACATGCAAATCTACGAGTATAGCAACGAAAAGTAAACAAATGCTAGTGTAAGTAGAGGGTAGGGATAGGAAGATCAAATGCAATGAAGACACAAAGATTTTTGGTGTGGTTCTGACAGGTGGTGCTATCATACATCCATGTTGATGGAGACTTCAATCCATGGAGGATAGCGGGTGTGCGAAGGGTCCACGGAGAAGTAACCTTGTCTATTCCACCATGGCTTATGTCCACGAAGGACTAGCCTCACTCGGGGTAGGTCTTCATGAAGTAGGAAATCATATTGCCCTTACAAACTTCTTTGTTCAACTTCACATGATTTGGAGGCTCCCAAGCGATACCTAACAAATCTAGGAGACACCACTCTCCAAAAGTTAATAGATGTGGTATGGATGATGAATTCCTTGCTCTTGTGGTTTCAGAAGATAGTCTCCTCAACACCCAGTCACTCTCTCACAGAATTTGGCTTGGTAGAAGAGATTTATTGGGTGGAAAGAAACTTGGGAAGGCTAGAAATCATGATTCATAAGGTTGGAGTGGAATATCTTGATCTCAACACGTGAGTAGGTGGTTTTCTCTCAGAAAATGAATGGTGAAAGTGTTTGCTTGTTTTGAGTGTTCTCTCTACGAATGAGAGGGGGTGGTGGGATGATACGTCTCCAATGTATCAATAATTTATGAAGTATTCATGTCAATATTACAACTTTCATGTACTTTTGGCAACATTTTATATTATTTTTGGGACTAACTTACTTACCCAGTGCCTAGTGCCAGTTCCAGTTTTTTGTGTGTTTTTATTTTGCATAAATTCCATATCAAACGAAGTCCAAACGCGATAAAAATTTATGTAGATTTTTTTTGAAATATATGTGAATTTTGGGAAGAAGAATCAAAACAACACGGTGCCCGAGGGAGGCACAAGCCAACATGGCGTGCACATGGGGGTGAGCGTTCCCTATTGGCTTGTGGCTCCCCCTTAAGTCGGTTAGGGCCCTTCTTTCGCCGCAAGAAATATATTTTACCGATAAAAATCTCCTCAAAAATTCAGCCCAATCGGAGTTATGGATCTCCGGATATTTGAAAAACGGTGAAGGACGAGAATACAACAGCGAAAATAGGAAAGAAACAGAGAGAGATCCAATCTCGGAGGGGCTCTTGCCCCTCCGGGTGCCATGGAGGCCAAGGACTAGAGGGGAGAACCTCTTCCCATCTAGAGAGAGGCCATGGAGGAGGAATCTTAAGGGTGGATACTCTCTCCTCTCTCTTCCGGTGTCGTCGGAGTGCCGCCGGGGAAACCATCGTCGCGGTGATTGACTCCCCGCTGATTTGTGTTGGTTTCCCTCCAAGCTTAAAGGATGATGTAGTACAGCAACGACAAGTATTTCCCTCAGATATGAAACCAAGGTCACAATCCAGTAGGAAGATCCACAAGACTATGTAAGTGGTACCTGCACACAAATAACAAATCCTCGCAACCCAACGAGTGTAGGGGTTGTCAATCCCTCGTGGGTAAAGAAAAAGGACATAGATGCAAATAAAACACAACAAGGTGTTTTGGTTTTTTTTGATGATATAGATTTGAAAATAAAAGAGCAAATAAAATGGAAAGACGAATAGCAAAATAGAAATTGCAAAATATTGGGATTAACATTAACTAAAGTCATGACCTCTCTAAACTCACTTTTATCCAAAAATTCAAGAGATAGGTAGTTCTCCAAAATATTGGGATCATTATTACCTAAAGTTGACACTCTTCAAAACCCACTTTCAATACTATTGAAAACATTATTATCAATATCATATTCATCATGAGGGTTAAATAAATTTTCAAGATAATAAGAAGCATCACCCCAATCATGATCATTACAATGAGTAGTGGCTATGACAAAATTGCCATTCCCAATCTTGTAGTTTTGCATATTATTAGCACGATTGACATTAATAGAATTTATAATAACATCATTGCAATCATACTTTTCATTCAAGGAGATATCATGAATCACTTTATGAAATTTCTTCTTTTAACACTTCATCGCAATATTCAGATTCACGATTTTCAAACAAAACTTCACAAAAATAATCAAGAGCATTCAACTCACTAGCAATTGGTTCAAGATAATTAGATCTTTTGAAAAGATTAACAGGTGGATGAGGATCCATATGTATTTTTGTTTTTTGTTTATTTTTCTGTTTTTGAGTATTGACATGAAGGCAATAGAAGCAAGCAAGCAAGAAAAAGGCAAACCGAAAGAAGGCAAATAAAAAGGCAATTTTCTATGAAGTGGGGGAGAGGAAAATAAGAGCCAAATGGAAAATAATGTAATTGCAAGGAGATGATAGTTTATGTGTGGGAACCTAATATATCTTGACTTGATCTTCCCAGCAACGGCGCGAGAAATCTTGACTCCCTGTTGATTTACGGTCGTTTCCCACCAAGCTTAAAGGATGATGTAGCACAGCGACTACAAGTATTTCCCTCAGTTATGAAACCAAGGTATACATCCAGTAGGAAGATCCACAAGACTATCTACACAGTACCTACACACAAATAACAAATCCTCGTAACCCAACGCGTGTACGGGTTGTCAATCCCTCGTGGGTAAAGAAAAAGGATAGATTGATAGATGCAAATAAAGTGATAGCAAATAAAACACATCACGGTATTTTGGTTTTCTTGATAAGATAGCTTTAAAAATAAAAGAGAAAATAAAATGGAAACATGAATAGCAAAATAGAGATTGCAAACAAATGATGTGAAATAGACCCGGGGGCCGTAGGTTTCACTAGTTGCTTCTCTCGATAAAATAGCAAACGGCGGATAGACAAATTACTGTTGGGCAATTGATAGAATAGCAACTAATTATGACGATATCCAAGACAATGATCATGTATATAGGCATCATGTCCAAGACAAGTAGACCGACTTCTGTCTGCACCTACTTCTATTACTCCACACGTCGACCACTATCGAGCATGCATCTAGTGTATTAAGTTCATGGAGAAACGGGGTAATTCTTTAAGGACGATGAGATGATGTAGACAAGATCTATTCATGTAGGAATAGACCTCCATCATTTTATCCTTAATAGCAATGATACATGCGTGTCATGTCTCTTTCCGTCTCTGAGATTGAGCACCGCAAGATCGAACCCATCACAAAGCACCTCTTCCCATTACAAGATAAAAAAAATCAAATTGGTGAGACAAAAACCAAATATCAGAGAAGAAATACGAGGCTATATTAATTAAGAATGGATATAATTTCATAGATCTGATCATAAACTCACAATTCATCGGATCCCAACAAACACACGGCAAAAGAATGAGTTACATCAAATAGATCTCTAAGAGACCATTGTATTGAGAAACAAAACGAGAGAGAGCCATCTAGTTACTGCCTACGGACCCGTAGGTCTAATATGAACTACTCACGCATCATCGGAGGAGCACCAATGAGGATGATGAACCCCTCTGTGATCATTTTCCTCTTTGGAATGGGCTATAGATTGGATTTCGTGGCTTCTGGAACTTGCGGCGACTGAAACGATTTTTTTGTCGACTCCTCTAGGGTTTCTGGAATATTGGTTATATTTGTAGAGCTCAGAGGCGGCCGAGGAGGTGCCCGAGGCCCCCACTACCCACCAGGCCGCGCTAGGGGCCCTGGGCGTGCCCTGGTGCCTAGTGGGCCGCCTCGGCCTTCTCTGGTGATCATCATTGGTCCTCAAGTTTCCTTCTAGTCCATAAAAATCTCCAAAAAGTATTATGGCATTTGGACTTCATCTGGTATTGATTTTTCGCAAAAGAAAAAATAGCAAAAACAACAACTAGCACTGGGCACTATGTCAATAGGTTAGTCCCAAAAAATGATATAAAGTTGCTATAAAATGATCATAAAACATCCAAGAATGATAATATAATGGCATGGAACAATCAAAAATTATAGATACGTTGGAGACGTATCAGTGATCGTCTTCATCAACATCACCGTCTCCATCACCTTCCCTCATCTATCTATGGTGGTCCACTCTCCCGCACCCCGTTATAATCCCCTACTTGAACATGGTGTTTCATGCCACATATTATTAATTAATTATGTGTTGCCATCTTATGATGTTTGAGTTGATTTATGGTGTCCTTTGGGTTGATTGATGATTTTGATTAATTTGAGTGTAAGTTTTATTTTGGTTCTGTCCTATGGTGCCCTTCGTGTCACGCACACGTGAGGGAATTCTCTCTGCAGGATTTGCAATATGTTCATGATTCGCTTATAGTGGGTGCCTAGAGTGACATAATCTTACACCCGAGTAAGGGGGTTGTTTGTGTATAGGAGTAAAGGGGACTTGATGTTTAATGCTGTGGTTGGGTTTACCTTAATAATTTCTTGTAGTTATGGATGATTGCTAAAGATCCAATCATAAGTTAATATGATCCAAGTATGGAGATTATGTTAGATCATGCCTCTACCTCATATAAAATTGCAAGAATGATTACCGGTCTTGTTATGAATTGCCTAGGATGATTCCGTGCACTATACCATCATTATTCCACACTCACTATTTGTAATATATTGTGATATATTCTAACTCTATTTAGTGCAACAACTATTTTTCATATTTTAGTTCTCGAATATCATGGAAAACATACTCTCCATACCCACAATGTGGTTTTATTTCTCGTTACTACATAAACTATTGGAATCACATAATTTGCCATAAGTTAGTTCTTCGCCGTCTGCCAGCGGACGTAAAATAAAGTCTTTGTCATCACCTCCCAAAAAATAGACAACAAAGAATGAACTTATGGCAAAGATATTATTTGGCATAAGTGCATTCTTTGTTTTCTGTGAGCAGACGACAAAGAGCCCAAAGGCACACGACAAAGAGGATGACCTAGCCCGACCAGCAGCTGGGCTCTTTGTCGTCTGCTGATAGACGACAAAGAGGTTCACCAATAATGGTCGTCCCCCCTCTCTCTCTCCACCCACACCACACGCCTCCCTTGATCCCCTTCCCCCACCACCGTGCTTCCTCCCTCCCCGCAGCCACCCCTCGCCAGACCTCCTCCCTACGACCACACCTCCCTTTGCCGACCCTCCTTCTCGCGGCTACCTCTCCTCGCGTTGGCCCTCCTCCTCACGGAGGCCACCCCTTCTCGCGGGCACCCCTCCTCCCTGTGACCATCCCTCCTCCCCGTGGACACCCCTCCCCGCGACGGCCCTCCTCCTCGTAGCGGCCACCCCTCCCCACGGCCACCCCTACTCGTGGCCACTCCTCCCCACAGCCACCCTCCTCCCCGCGGTGTCCTCCTCGAAGGTGAGTCATCCTTTAAATTTGTATTAGGTTAGTGTCAATCTTAGGTTATTAGATGTAATGTATGAATGCACGTTTGCGCTGGTATTAGGTTAGTGTGCTAGGTTAAATATGTTTTATTTTTATTTTTTTTCATTTAATTGCTATTGGTATTAGGTTAGTGCTATGTTATTAGGGTTAGTAATATTTAGAATTAGGTTAGGGTTAGAAGAAGAAGAAAGATGAAAAAAAGAAGAAGAAAAGAAGAATAGGAAGAAGAAGAAGAAGAAGAAGAAGAGGAGGAGGAGGAGGGGAAAAGAAGAAGAATAGGAATAAGAAGAAGAAGTAGAAGAAGGAGGAGAAGAAGAAGAAGGATAAGAAGAAGCAGCAGCAGCAGCAGCAGCAGCAGAAGAAGAAGAAGAAGAAGAAGAAGAAGAAGAAGAAGAAGAAGAAGAAGAAGAAGAAGAAGAGAGAAGAGGAGAAGAGGAGAAGAAGAGGAAAAATAGAAGAAGAGCAGAAGTACAAGAAAAAGAGGAGAAGAAGAAGAGGAGAAGAAGAGGAGAAGAAGAGGAGAAGAGAAGAAGAAGAAGAAGAGAAGAAGAAGAAGAAGAAGAAGAAGAAGAAGAAGAAGAAGAAGAAGAAAAGGAAGAAGAAGAAACATAGGAGAAAAATAATAAAAAGAAGTGGAAAAATAGTTATATATAAAGAGATTTTTCTATAAGGATTGAATATTTGTGTTGATCGTGTGGATTTAAATGTGCAGTTGTTTTGTCGCTTTCAGGGTCTAGTGTCTGACGACCTCCCCGTGCGGCTACCTCCCCTACACGGTCTAGTGGTGAGCATTGTTGTCATCTCCTCCCCGACCCTCCCCTGTTTGCTCTGTTCCGATTGTTATGCCGATGTCACTTCATTTTATTTTCATGTCAAGTCTCGTAACCTAGGTGTCTCCCGTTCAAAAGGGAAACATCTATAAATATGCATTTCTTTGCATATTTATGACCGCCATCCTTTCGAATTGTCCACGTTATCCATAGACAACCCGAGTACGTGTACATTGGGTTTTGTTTCTCGTGCTCTACTTCAGCCTGAGGCAAAATTTCATCAGCTCCACCCCATTGTTCTCTGGGTACACATTCTCTCGGCTTGTTGTTGAGACGTGTATCAGGAGAACAACAACGAGGTGTTGCCAAAATTTTGCGTCGGATCTGGAGCAGAGCATGGGAAATGAACCCGATCTACACGTATTCGGGTGGGATTAGGACCCATCTTTACCTATTAGAGATAGATTCAATCCCGCTTCTCTTTTGTATGGTAAAAAATAAAATTGTGGCGTAAAAAATATAACAAAAGTAATTAGTTCTGTATCTAGTCGCAATTAATTTCTACATAACTTGATGTAAATGAATTTGGTGCACCTAGTGTCAGTGCAAGTACCATCATGGGTGACCGTGCGTTGATGTACATCGGTCACACTAGTCAGAAAGAGATGACCAAAGAATGCTTAACTAAAACCAACGGGTTTGTGAAAGCCGCATTTGCAAATGTACAAATAAAAACTTGGTGCCCCTTTCGTTGGTGCGACAACTTTAAAAAGATGACAGAGGATCAAATGGTTAAACACCTGCAGAAGAGGGGTTTTACATCTGATTATATGGTGTTGACATTTCATGGTGAGTCTGCCCAACGTACCAGAGCTGAGGTGGTTCATCGTCTCACCGATGAGCATGGTACCGAGATCGAAGACATGATGCAAGACTTTGATGATGCTCGGGATTCGGAAGATGATATGGAGGAATCTGGAAAGGCCTTCTATGAAATGTTGGAGTCTTCAAAACGTCTTGTCCATGAGCACACTGAGCTTTGTCAGTTAGATGCCATCGCACAAATAATGGATCTGAAGGCTCAATTCAACTTGGGCAGAGAATGTTACGACGTGATGATGAAACTATTTGGACGCTTTCTACCCAAAGGCCATGTCATGCCTGCATACCTGTACCAGTCGGACAATATACTCCTTGTACTTAAGCTGCCCTATGAAAAGATAGATGCCTGTGAGAAAGGATGTGCCTTATTTAGGCTTGAGTATGCGGACTTGAACTATTGTCCCATTTGCAAGTCTTCCAGGAATATTGTGGTAGACTATGGTATGGGTGAGAAGAGGCAGACCAAAAACACTGTTAATGTTGTTCGGTATATGCCAATCATACCAAGACTTCAATGTATTTTCATGGTCGAAGAGACGGCCAGACAGATGACATGGCACAAATTGGGCAAAAGAATCGAACTAGATGCAGATGGGAATAAGATATTGTTATACACATCGGATGCTTTTGCATGGAAGCACTTCGATGCATTAGATCCGGATCAAGCGGAAGATCCAAGGCATCCTCGAGTCTATGTCACCACGAATGAGTTCAATCCCTTTGGTATGACGACAACCCAATACAATAGTTCGCATGTATTTGTCATTCCACTCAATCTCCCCCCGGGACAAATTATGCAAAGAAAGAACATATTCCTCACATTGATAATTCCACGGCCCAACTATCCGGGGAAGAATATGAATGTGTACATGCAACCGCTTAAGGATGAACTGCAAGAAGCTTGGTAGAAAAGAAAAATTAAAAATGCATGTCTGGTACATGTACTCGATGCATGACTTGCCAGCGTATGCGTTATTCGCTGGCTGGTGTGTGCATGGAAGGTTCACATGCCCCACATGCAAGGCATCTCTTGAGTTTCATTGACTGCTGGCGGGTCGGAAGTATTCTTGCTTTGACTTGCATAGACAGTTCCTCGATCCTCGCCATCAGTTCAGAAAAGACAAGAAGAACTTTATCAAAGGTAAAGTTGTCAAAAACCCAGCACCACCTGCGTTGACAAGCCAACAGATCATGGATCAGTCAAACGCTCTCGGTCCTGATCCAGAGCGTCCATGGTATTTCAAGGGGTATATTTCGGAACATGCCTGGACTCACAAGCCATGCTTGTGGGATCCGCCTTACTTCAAAGACCTCCTTCTTCCACACAACATCGACATGATGCACACTAAAAAGAATATCGAAGAGGCCATTTTTGGTACATTGTTCGGCATAGAGGGGAAGTCAAAGGATAATCCTAAGGCTAGAGTCGATCATCAGACTCTATGTGATAGACCTTACAAAACATGCGACAATCGAAAGGAAAGCAGAACTGGTCGAAGCCAAAGGCCTGGTTCAATATAAAAAGGGGATCTATGAGGGAAATTATCTTGTGGGTCAACATGCAGTTGGTGTTCCCCAATGGGTATGCAACGAATCTAAAGAGGGGAGCGAGTCTTGAAAAATTGCAAATATCTGGTCTCAAGAGTCATGATTGGCACATATGGCTTGAGCGGGTAATGCCGGCAATGTTGCGTGGCTTTATTCCAGAGGATGAATGGCTAGTACTAGCAGAGCTGAGCTATTTCTTCCATGTTCTTTGTGCGGAAGAACTATTTCCTAGTGTGGTAGATGACATGGAGGAGTTGGCGCCGGAGTTGCTCTGCAAGTTAGAGAAGATCTTTCCACCGGGCTTATTTAATCCAATGCAACATTTGATTTTACATCTCCCGACCGAGGCAAGATTGGGGGGGGGGGGGTGCAAAATCGTTGGTGCTTTGCAACTGAGAGGATGTAGAAGACGCTTCAAGCAAAATGTAAAAATAAACGTAGAATTGAAGCATCGATGGCGATGCATTCATTAGTGAGGAGGTGGCAAACTTCGTGACAACACACTACGAAGCGAGAAATTGTCATTTGCATAATCCGAAGCTTCGATACAATGCCAATGACCCTAAAAAAGGTGGATGCAGCCTCATACTATTCAAAGGGAAGCTCGCACCAGTCAGTGCTTCGAAACCAATAGCATTGGATGTCGAAGAATGGTGGACCATTTCATTGTATATCTTCAACAACCTAACATAAGTGCGGCCATACGTCGAGTAAGTTCTCGATACATT
Organism: Hordeum vulgare subsp. vulgare; assembly: GCF_904849725.1. Taxonomy (NCBI): domain Eukaryota; kingdom Viridiplantae; phylum Streptophyta; class Magnoliopsida; order Poales; family Poaceae; genus Hordeum; species Hordeum vulgare. The sequence continues at coordinate 101,467,582 of NC_058522.1, read as the reverse complement.
TTTTCACAAATTCTAATTCATTTGAACTGCTCTTGTTCTCAGATATTTGATAGAGTCGATACGTCACCAAATTCTCGGATTGAGCGTTGTTCCAAAAGGACTCCGTCGAAGAGTATGAGCTTCTAGCAAAGCATGGAGGTGGCTATCCCGGTTTCATCTCTTGGTTCAAACAAACGGTAATTATCATTAATGGACCATTTAATTTCTTGGTCTGATTTGCGGCTAATGCAACAATCATTTTGTATTAAACTTGTAGGCTAGTTCAGAGTCTATGGACGCCAAATTGAGACAAGCCGCTAATGGTCTTGACTATAAGGTCTGTTCATTTGAGAAATACAACATCAACGGGTATCTCTTTCGTACCTTTCGCAAAGAGCTATCTATGGCCGACCGAAAATCTACAAATTGTGGTGTCTCTGCTATCGACGAAGGAGGTACCGAGTATTATGGAAGAGTTGAAGCAATTTATGAACTTCAATTTTATGGTGAAAACCCACCGAACGTCGTAGTCTTCAAATGTTATTGGTTCAAGACGAAGGAGACTAGAAGGACTCATGAACATATAGGGCTGGTCGAAATCAAACAAAGCATCCATTTAGATGTTCCCGATGTCTATATTATGGCTCAACAGGCGACCCAAGTTTTCTATCTACCGTGGGACCCCGACTTATGAGTCGAGCTCGCCGAATGATCGTTCTCAGTGATCCCAGAGATCAATGCACACTGAACACACAAATACTGAATATTATGAGTCTTACATCCTTACATACCATTGGATACAACAAATGACCATCATGGTCTAGTCTCACATAGATAGGGCCTATAAGGCCAACATACCATTTCATCTACTAGCGGAAGTCTTAGCAATAAACGGGAACCCATGCCATCAGCCTTCACCAACAGGCATTCCGACTGGGAAGCGTCCTAGATCGCGTGTCCGTCTCCGATGACGAATTCTTCTTCGAACTCCGGTCCTTCCATGCCTGGTCAATAACATAACCAGTGGCAAGCCAATGAGTACTTTGAATGTACTCGCAAACAATCCATGATATGGATATGCAGTTGTATGATACAAGTGATATGCAACCTTTGCGAAAAACAAATCTTACTTAAGAATATGCATGGTCAAATACTTGTATGGATATGCATTACAAAATAGATGATGATCTTAAGAACAGGTCACTGATATCAATATATCTGTTGAGGGCTGAACTCTTCGGGTTCACCCGATATGTCAAGTCACCAAACTTGACCATATCAACTTCTTTATAACACATTATACACACACTTGGTTTATGCAGAAACAACTAGACGTAGTTTAAGCAGGATTGACCAACTGTACTTAACCGTGGACACAACTATTCAAATAGTTTTACACTCTGCAAAGGTTGTACGCTGTACCCACGAGATCCGGGAAACTTCCGTGTCATCCACGACTCGTGGTATATATCATACCCGAGGTAAGTACCCGTTCATTGCCTTTCCCCTGACGATACTAGACAAAGAGTTCACTTGATTGGTACCCAACCCACATGATGTACGTCTTACGAGCACCGACTCTAGACCGTATCATCCATGCGGGGACCAACAGTGTGCCCGGAACACATAAAAATGACATAGTCGACCTTCCTGGTACGACCCCGTAACGAGAGTGACCACACATCACTCCCGCCATTAGTAAGGTGGCTCTTGGCTCTTTGGTAGCACCGACCAAAGTAAGCAACAAAGCCCCGTCCCATAAAGGGGTATCGTGGTCGTACATGTAAGATTGGGATGATAGACACATCATAAATCTAATCATGTTTTCGAAACCACTCACACAAAATATATCCGGTGCACCACTTCTTCATAAGTGGCCACCTAACTCAACATCATCACCCTTGGGCATTAGTGGCACCCGACGAGTTTTTTGTAAAATCTTAGATAACAACTATATCATCATCATGCATATGCTTCTACTATGTGTAGCACTACTGTCTACTTGTCAACATATTATCAACGTGACCCTCATAGGTGGTAGGATCATGCTCAATGCAAGTGCTCTAGAGGAGCCATTGGTAACACCATATCGATGGTTTATCGAATACTCATGATCATATGCAATGGGAATATTACTCTACTTGGCATGCAATAAATATTTTGCTCAAACATGGTCCAAGGGCTGCTTGCCTTGATCAGTTAGGTATCCGGGGTCTTCAGGGTCTTCGGGTCCAAGTCCTTCGTCGAATGCGGAACCAATCGTCGTAATAATAGTAATAATAAGAAGCACATTCAAAAACAGAGAACAAACTCACTTTAAAAATGTTATCCTATTCTGATAAATCTTGTTTATAGTTTTGAAAATATTTGTCTCTGGTTTTGATGAAAAGATTATTTTAAAAATCCATTTAACAGGAGCTAAAATATTAGAAATAAGCATTTTTATTATAGCTATGCAGAAAAGTTTTTTATAAAAATTAGTGTAGCAGCACTAATAAATTCTACATATTTTTAGAAGAATTGTGGTGGAAAAATATTTAAATTTGATAAAATATAAAACTCTGCAAAAATATTTTAGAAATAGATAAAAATAAAAAAGAAAAGGGGGCTCGGCCCTAGCCTGGCTCGGCCAGTGCTCAGCCGGCCCAACTAGTCAACCGACCAGTTAGCCAGCCAGCAGCCCAGGCGCGCGCGTGTCGTCAGGTTTAAACCTGACGCGCGGGCCCGTGCGATCAGCGGCAGAGAAAGGAGAGAGGGGAGAGACTAGCCACCGAAATGTGGGGCATGCCTGTCGGGGTCGTCTTCCTCCTCTGTACAGAGGGAAGGGGAGGCACGCCAGCGACGATTCTGATGCCCTCATGCCCAAGCAACGATAGGAATGTAACTGTGGCATCGCTGCCTACGTGCTGGTGGTCAAATGAACGACGGGGTGGCCCTGGGTCACCGACGACGATGAGGCCGCGGCGGAGCCGATTCGGGAGGTGGAGGAGATGGGTGCTACGGGCAGGGAAACGCTCGGGGAAGAGGTGGAGAAGCTTCCCGAGCTCACTACGGTCACAGAGGAGGCGAGAGGAGCACGAGAGCTGGCTTGTAGCCCGAGATCGATGGAGCTCCGAAGCGGCGGGGCCTCGGTCGATCTCGAGCACCAGAGCTCTCTCTGCTCGAATGGGGTATGTAGGGCTCGATTGAGGGTCTGGAAGAGTGGTGTGAGGTGCTGGAGCGAAGGGGGAGGGCCTATTTATAGGCCAGCAACGGTGCATCGAGCGAGGGAGCGCCGATGGTTTCACCATGGCTGCAGGAGGGGAAGAGAGGGCTCAGGGTCGATACCACGGTTTCGTAGACATGGTTTGGGACCTTCTAGACTCAACAAGAGAGAGGGGAGGCTCAGTGCGCGCGTGCTGCAGGGCCACGCATGACTGACCGATTCGGGCGCGTGTGGGCACGCGTTGCCTGAGTCAATAGAGCGGAGGAGGGGCCGTGGGGCGGCCCCGAGTCAGGAGGGTTGTCGGGGACACGGAGAGACACCGAGGGGAAGTGAGAACCGGCCGGGGCTGGCCTCCCTTGCCTCGGGTGCGCCATGTAGCGCGCCCAGAGAGCAGTTTTGGCATGCTACGGCATGCTGGCACGCTCTGGGGTGCTTTGGCTGTGTCTGGCATGTCCGGCGGTTGGGCTAGATGCTCCTTAGCCGTTTGAGAGCCGAGTGTCTCACTGTTGGTCAAAGGAGGTGATTAAAGAGAAGTTGTTAGCCTTGAATCGGAGTCTAAAATGAAGATTTTGGCTTACCTGCTTGGAACTAAGGAGGGGCCACTCGTCTGCAGTTGAAGAGTGGTGCTGGCAGCTTGCACTGAGAGTTTAATGGAAAGGGAGTGGGCGAAGTGGGTGCTAAGTGTTGTTTGACCATTCTGGATGAAGGTGTTTGATATAGGTTTGGGGTAGCTAAGCTCCACCAATCGCGTTGAAAGTTATCAGGTTTGGGTTTTAGGCAAAAGTAGGAGGCTTCACCAAATTTGAGCACCATTGGACAAGTTTGACAGTGTAAACTTGAAAACACCCCCAAATGGGTAGTTCTGCCTTCTCAAAAGAGAATGTGGGTAAATTAATCCCCGCAAATCCAATTCTTAGGAGAGTCCCCTCATTTGGGATATTGATCACTCCTGCAAAGTTTCAGGCCATTTTGACAAACTTTGCTATGTAGAGTTGCTTCAACTTGATTCTGGACATGGAAGGTTTTTGGAATATTTTTTTGAGCCAAACCACCTTGGAATGAGGTGAAACTTGGCATGATCACCAAATATGGTTGGGAAGCATGCTAGAATTTTCTGGGAATTTATGGAGAATATTTCCTTTGGAACTATTCCAAAAGGTCAAAAAAGACATAATGGGTTTTCAAGGATTAACTCAAATATTTTGAACATAAATAGGGTTTGAAAATCTTATGTATGGAAAATATATGTCCTCTGAGTGTCTAAAAAATTTCATAGATTTTTCTAAGGCAGGAATATAATATTCCATTCAGAAACATCATTTCTGGCCTTAGAAAAGGACATGTAAATAAAATAGGAAAACATTTTATAAAATAGTTATTTTATGATTTTGAAGAGTTATATTAGTTCTAAAACCAGAATACAATTTTTGGTGAAGGCACTCCCTTGAAATCAGGGACTTGTAGTGCAAACCCCAAAGCAAGGTTTGAAATGATAATAATGAGAAAAGGTTCCTTTTTGAAAATAACATATTATAAAAATATTGTTTTTGGATCCACTCACACAAGCATACATTCAATCAATGGCAATCATGGCATTCATAGCACTAGCTTAAAAAGTTTAGTAAACTCAGATTTTGAAAAGACTACAGTTGAATAAGTGAAAACAGAGTGTGACATGTACCGTGGGCGTGCCAAACTGATGAGAATTTGAAAGGTTGGGATGTTGTTTATGAAGTGTCACCACGTGCTAGACCACCTCCGCCAATGAAGAGTATTATGAACCTCACATTAACTAGACACATGTGAAAGAGAATCCTTCCAAGAAACACGTCCTTCCAAGAAATGTTTCAAGAATCGCTCTACTTCACCCCAGAACACGGAAGTAGATAGTGAAAGTGAATCCGACTTCACCCCGGAGCTGGAACAAGCAGAGCCGGAACTAGAAGAGGTTACTGCTGCGGATGACCTCTCAATGCTTGACCGATTACAGAAAGGTCTTCCACATGTTGATGTCGATGAACCCGATGAGCACGTCATTCATGACGACATGCGTGATAGTGATGATGATGATGCATTTATTGATCCCTGAGCATATATAGATGATCCAGACTATTACTAGTTTGTATGCATCCTAACTTAAGTTATGTACATATTATTATTCATGTCAGTTATTCATTTTTTTATGTTGTACTAATTTATTTTACTCTTTGTCATGGCGGGTGTTGAAAGATGGTAGACATGGGTCCAGATCACTCCGTGGGTACTTCTTCGTTGGCAGTCCGCGGGAGGGGTACTTCTATTCCACCCCAATCTCTCTATAGAGCGGTGGTGGACAGTCTGGGGACACTCGCGGGCACTTCTTCGTCAGTGTCGTTGCCCACCGGGAGACGAGGTCGGGGAGGGAAGAAGCAGAAGGGTACATGGTGTGGCCGTAGGAGAGGTAGGTGGACTGCTACGCAATCCTCGCCACCACCGCTAGCTCATTCACCCAAGCACATGACTACTAGGGTGGAACCGTTTGAAGTGGAGGGTAGTGGGACTCCAGACCACGAGCCTCGGGTCGACGGGGCTTCGGCCCACGAGACTCCTGTCTGAGAGGCTTCAGTCCACGCGACTCCAGTCCCACGGGCTATGTCCCAAAGGCTTCGGCCAACGAGACTCGGGATCCATGGGCTACGTCCCACGAGACGTCCAAATGGGCTACCTATCTGGATCCGACCGAGGGGTCGGGTGGCCATGCTGATGGTGGCGGGGATGAGTATACTAATAGTGAGGGCGAGGTGGTTGAGGGGGTCATCGTGTACCAGCATGGTGGTACACGTCTCCTGCCCATGCCGGCGACCCATGAGCAGAGGCCGGTGATTAGGCCTGATGGGGAGAACTACGTGCATTTACTCTTTTGTACCTTTTGCCTTCACGTTTCTTCAAATATCTAATGCGTTGACCTTGTCATATTGCAGGGGTTGGGATCGCCCCCGTGGAGTCTGATGACCCACAAGTATAGGGGATCTATCCTAGTCCTTTCGATAAGTAAGAGTGTCGAACCCAACGAGGAGGAGAAGGATCTGACAAGTGGTTTTCAGCAAGGTATTCTCTGCAAGCACTGGAAATATCGGTAACAAGTAGTTGTGTGACAAGAAGATTCGTAGCAAGTAGCAAATAACAATAGTAATAAAGGTGCATCAAAGTGGCCCAATCCCTTTTGTAGCAAGGGACAAGCCCGGACTAACTCTTATAGGAGGTAAAACGCTCCCGAGGACACATGGAATTTCTGTCAAGCTAGTTTTCATCATGCTCATATGATTCACGTTCGCTACTTTGATAGTTTGATATGTGGGTGGACTGACGCTTGGGTACTTCCCTTACTTGGACAAGCATCCCACTTATGATTAACCCCTCTCGCAAGCATCCGCAACTACGAAAGAATTAAGACAAAGTCTAACCATAGCATTAAACTAGTGGATCCAAATCAACCCCTTACGAAGCAACGCATAAGGATTTAACGCAATCAAACTTGAAATTCATACCTGACTCCTTACCTTTATCAAGCTCCCAATCTTCAGAGTTGCATTTAATTCTTTCCAATAAATTCCATCTGAAGTCAATATCTCTCTTCATAAAAGAACCGGTACAAGAAGTGTCAAGCATGGTGCGATCATCATGAGAAAGCCGTGCATAGAAGTTCTGAATGATAATTTCTCTCGAGAGCTCATGGTTGGGGCATAAATATAGCATTGAATTAAGCCTCCCCCAAGCTTGAGTGATGCTTTCTCTGTCACGAGGCCAAAAATTATAAATATAATTCCGATCACGATGTACTAGATGCATAGGATAAAACTTTTGATGAAATTCCAATTTCAACCGATTGTAGTTCCATGATCCAGTATCATCACATAGCCTATACCATGTCAACACCTTATCCCTCAAAGATAATAGAAAGACCTTCTTCTTGACCTCATCCTCGGGCAAACCTGCAAGCTTAGATAAACCACAAACTTCATCTACATAGATTAGATGCAGGTCTAGATGTGATGTTCCATCTCGTGTAAAAGGATTAACCAGCAGTTTCTTAAGCATACCCGAAGGAAATTCATAGCAAATATTTTCAGTAGGTGCATCAGGTTGAGGAGAAACTCTTTGTGCTTCTGTTCGAGGTGAAGATACCCCGAACAAGAACCTCAAATGATTAGTTTCCATAGCAACAAGTGACAATAAATTCCAGCACACTATATAAATGTTTCCTTACCAAATTCCACTTACCAAAGGTGCTTCACTCCCCGGCAACGGCGCCAGAAAAGAGTCTTGATGATCCACAAGTATAGGGGATCTATCGTAGTCCTTTCGATAAGTAAGAGTGTCGAACCCAATGAGGAGCAGAAGGATCTGACAAGTGGTTTTCAGCAAGGTATTCTCTGCAAGCACTGAAATTATCGGTAACAAGTAGTTGTGTGACAAGAAGATTCGTAGCAAGTAGCAAGTAAAAATAGTAACAAAGGTGCAACAAAGTGGCCCAATCCCTTTTGTAGCAAGGGACAAGCCTGGACTAACTCTTATAGGAGGTAAAACGCTCCTGAGGACACATGTGAATTTCTGTCAAGCTAGTTTTCATCATGCTCATATGATTCGTGTTCGCTACTTTGATAGTTTGATATGTGGGTGGACCGATGCTTGGGTACTGCCCTTACTTGGACAAGCATCCCACTTATGATTAACCCCTCTCGCAAGCATCCGCAACTATGAGAGAAGAATTAAGACAAAGTCTAACCATAACATTAAACTAGTGGATCCAAATCATCCCCTTACGAAGCAACACATAAACTAGGGTTTAAGCTTCTGTCACTCTAGCAACCCATCATCTACTTATTACTTCCCAATGCCTTCCTATAGGCACAAATAATGGTGAAGTGTTATGTAGTCGACGTTTACATAACACCACTAGAGGAAAAACAACTTACAACACATCAAAATATCGAACGAATACCAAATTCACATGACTACTTATAGCATGACTTATCCCATGTCCCCAGGAACAAAAGTAACTACTCACAAAGCATAATCATAATCATGACCAGAGAGGTAATGAGTAGCATCAAAGATCTGAACATATAATCTTCCACCAAGTAATTCAACTAGCATCAACTACAAAGAGCAATTAACACTACTAGCAACCATACAAGTACCAATCGGAGTCGCGAGACGGAGATTGGTTACAAGAGATGAACTAGGGTTTGGAGATGAGATGGTGCTAATGAAGATGTTGATGGTGATGAGTCCCCTCCGATGAGAGGAGCGTTGGTGATGACGACGGCGACGATTTCCCCCTCCGGGAGGGAAGTTTCCCCGACACGATTGTCCTGCCGGAGCTCTAGATTGGTTCTGCTCAAGTTCCGCCTCGTGGCGGCGGCGATTCCTCCCGAAAGCCTCCTCTTGCTTTTTTCTGGAACGAAACCCTTCTTGTAGCAAAAGAGGGGGCCCAGAGGGCCAGCTGGGAGCCCACAAGCCCCCTAGGCGCGGTTAGGGGGGAGGCCACGCCCTAGCAGGCTTGTGGCCTCCTGCCGGCGCCCCTTTGGTACTTCTTCGGCCCAGTATTTTTTATAAAATACAAAATAAATCCTCGTTGATTTTCGCGGCTTTTGGAGTTGCGCAGAATAGGTATCTCAAACTTGCTCCTTTTTCAGGCCAGAATTCCAGCTGTCGGCATTCTCCCTCTTCATGTAAACCTTGCAAAATAAGAGAGAAAAGGCATAAGTATTGTACCGTGAAGTGTAATAACAGCCCAAAAAGTGATAAATATCAACATGAAAGCATGATGCAAAATGGACGTATCAGAGTCCGCAAGCCAGACACCATCCTTCGTATGCTTTGCCGGTAAATTTCCCGGGGTTTGTCACGTTGCGTGGTGAGGGTCAACTTCCTCAACTAGGATTGAGCTAGGAGCACTACAAGTCTGCCCAAGCCCCGTCATAGGAGATGATCGATGGTGTCTTGTGCCACACGAGGGCCGAGATGGTTATCAACAATTTTTGAGTAATTTATCCTTTTACACAATCTAAAATTAACAATATAGCTAGTTATTGCACTAATCAGTGTTGTATCATTTGATTGCAGATCTTCTACAGGTGTGAGGAGGGATACGAGGAGGAGGCAGCCAAGGTTATCGATACCGAGTGCAAGCACGTATTACAGAACTTATGCCATGAGGCTCGACCATAGGTTGTTGGAGAATACTACGCATCATGTCGTATTAAGAAGGACAAGTCACCGTGCCACGAAAAGTTTCTGAGGAAGGAACAGTACATGAAGGCAACTACCTATTCTTAAGGCCTTGTACTTAGTTTCTTTGATTTGATTCGTAGGCGTAGCGCTCAAATTTCTCTTTACTAACTTATAAGTGCCCCCAAGATGGTGTGCGAATAAGATGGATTGTTGGGAGGCATTGGTGGAAGAGTGGTGCACATGCTAATGGCGAGTTGTCCACGCCAATGCAAAGGACTGGAGCCAGAATGGTTGGTGTGCCACACCATCAAGGCAATGCCAACTTATTTCAGTTCAGGCGGAACTGGGTATGTGGTTTGCTTCATGATTCATGCAATTCATTCTTCATGCTATATTGAGCCCTTTACTAATACTTTGTTCATCTCTTTTAGGCGCATTACAATAACACGGCGGTGCCAGAGGTGTACAACCTCTATGACATGGCTCATACTACCTGCTACAATAAGGCTAAGGCATTCTCTGAGTCTGACCTCGATCATCCAGATAAGTTCACCAACATATCCTCCCACCACAATCTCATGATTTACAATGAGGCAGGGAAGGCGAGAAAGGGGAGGACTTTAACGTGAGCCAGCAACCTTTGGATCTAGAGCTGGTGACGATATCTATTGGCGGGAGGCCCCATGGCTCAATAGCCACTCGAGATGGACTGATATGTTGTCCTCTCACTCTCCTGGATATCAAGGTGCGCCAAACGAGCTCCTTTCCCGAGGTAAGGACTCATCCATGTCCAGTCGATCTCGCCATCGAGGTTAGTTATACAGACTCAGATAACTTTCCTCCACTGCATTTGTGTGTGTCGTCGTCGATGATTACGATGCTAACAAGGAGTGGTGTTGCAGGATGCTCTTCAGAGAGAGATAGATAGATAGATAGATAGAGAGAGAGATAGAGATAGAGATAGAGATAGATAGATAGAGAGAGAGAGAGAGCGAAAACCCGGGCGCTTCTACAGGAGAGGGACCGATTGCCGGCAGAGACGACTCGGGCCACGGAGGAGAAGACAACTTGGTTGTTGGAGGAGGAGAGGGTACGGAATGAGGTGGCTCATCGGGCCATGTACGAGCTCCTTGTGGTAAGTTTCTTTTTCATATTAGCCAAATCATGCATGTAGTGTCCGTTTCATTACTAAATAATATGACTGACTCGTCACAACCAAATGTGCAGTCTATGTGCGAGAAGATCGGTAAGACCCCTCCGCCAATTCCAGACATTTCTGCAGTTGGAACGGTGAGTTTCATTTGAATGGCCATTAGTTATTAGTATTAACATTTGAGTGCCATCATGCTAAAGGGACATTGCAAATGATCTTTGGTGCAGAGTACCTCCTGAGCCACATCGCACAACCCTTATCCAGGTGAAACCGGCCTGAGCAACCTCGGTGCTTCACATCCGTGATGACACCGACGGTAAGTTTTCTCTAGTGTTCTACTTAAAAAATGCATAGTTAACTTCGTACATGCTAGTCAGCCCTATTATGCCACATACTTAGCTTATTTCCCCCACAAAAGACATACTTAGCTAATTATCCTCCAAAATGACATAATTAGCTTATTTAGTTCATTTATGAGATAATTCGCTTAGTTAGGTCAAAAATGGCATAATAACCTTGGTTAGCTCAATTTTCCTCCAAAATGACATAATAAGCTCAAAAATGGCATAAAAAGAAAAAGAAAGAATAGAAGAGGAAAGAGAAGAAAAAGAAAGAATATAAGAAGAAGTATGAGCTTCTTCTTTCTTTCTTCTTCTTATTTTCCTTCTCTTTCTTCTTCTTCTTCTTATTCTTCTTCTTCTTCTTCTTCTTCTTCTTCTTCTTCTTCTTCTTCTTCTTCTATTCTTCTTCTTCTTGTTCTTCTATTCTTCTTCTTCTTCTTCTTCTTCTTCCTCTTCCTCTTCTTCTTCTTCTTCTTCTTCTTCTTCTTCTTATAGTCTTCTTCTTCTACTACTTCTTCTTCTCTTATTATTCTTCATCTTCTTCTTCTTCATATTCTTCTTATTCTTCTTCAAGTTATCTTCTTCTAACTTTCTTATTCCCATTTTGAAGATTCGATTCACTTCATGGAAGCTGGCATTCATGGACTGCTACTATTTACTTTTTGTTTCGATTTGTATGGATGCACGTTGTGATAAAACTATGTGTATATATGGATGAACAATGTGAAACTAGCCTATTTGTTATCTTTCTCAATATTTTCACGATGATCTTCGATACATGGCCTATGCTTCTTAGATGATGTTTGAAACTATATATAAAATTATATATATCATAGATGTATTCCGAAAATGCAGGGAAATAACGAAAAACAAACAAAAAAGTGGCAATACATGCATTTTGCAGTCTGCCAACCGACGGCAAAGGCCTTTGCCGTCTGCCAGCTGATGACAAAGGTGTAATGCCCCAAGTGTAACATTGCCATATTTGGAAACCTTGGCATGTTTGGTTCCATGATGTCATGCTAGGGCATTATCATTTCATGTGATCATGTGGTTTACTTTCATGTCTTCTCTCATGCATCATTTCATTCTATGCATCATGTCTTCCCTTGTGTGGTTTTTGTTGGTGTTGGTGTGATGAGTGCATGTGTAATGTGATGATGATGTGGTGTTTGCAAGCTTGAGTTTGAAACTATGTTAGTTTCAAACTAGATTTAAAAGGCCCTTCCTCTCTATTCTTTTGAGCTCAGATTTACTTGCTCTGAATCTGTTTTAAAAATGTAGATCTTTTAGAGTATTTGCTTGTGGATGTGGTGCTATGACTAGGGTGTTTTAAAACTTTACTTAAGTGGGGTTTTTATTCACAAAACAGATTACAATAATTCTGTTTTGTAAACATTTCTTTGCTCCAAAAATCATCTTGCTATTTTATTTATTTGGGCATAATTCCCTTATGACCAGGGTCATTTTTATTTTATTTTTGGAGACATAGTTTTTCCTAGGAGTTTTATTATACCGAGGCTGTGTTTTAAATGGGAAAAAACCCAAAGGGTTTTTCCTTCCTCTTATCTGGCGCCAAGGATGGGCTCCCTTCCTCCTCGCAGGCCCAGCTCTTCTTTTCCCTCGCGCGGTAGCCCACTTCCCCCGTCTCTCTCCTGTTTGACGTCGTCTCCTCCCTCCCTCTACTTTCCTGCAGAGTATCAGAGAGAGTTGCGAGAGAGAGGGTCGACGCGTGGCTTCACGGACGTCGAGGCAGCCCCCTCGACCCCTATTTATTCCCTCGGTGTGCGTGCCCTGCCCTAGGGTTCCTCCTTGCCGCCGCCACCTCTTCTTCTTCCTTGTGAGCAGATCTGAGAGAGAGAGAGCAATTAAGTTCAGCTTCAGTTCATCATAGAGATCGTCGCCGGCCTCCCTCCTCGTCGCCGGCAGCGTCTTCGAGGCAGCCAAGGTGTTCTCGGGCATGGAGCTCCTCCCTCATTCCCGTTCTCGGCGTTAGTAGAGGGGATCTTCCTCTCTGGCGTACCCTCCGCGGCGGCTCCGTCAAGTCGGAGCAGGTCGTCGTGTCGCCCCACCTCTTCTTCGTGCTACGTCGTCGTCAAGCGCTTCCCCGATGTTCCTTAGGTGAGCTAGCCCCTCTCCTTCCGATTCCCTGTACGTAGAACCCCTCCTGGAGCCGTAGCTTCACTGCCGTCGCTTACTGTGTTGTAGCCGCCGTAGTGTCGTCGAGGTGCTAGTGTGGTGCTCCTCCTGGTGAGCTTGGGCCAGGAATGGGACCCTGGTGATCCCCTCTTCCTCCCAGCAAGAGCCCCTTCGTCAATTTGAGCCGTAGCATCGCCGACAATCTTCCCCTGTTTCGGCCGCCGTGTTCTGTAGAAGTAGCAGAGGGGGTTACCTAAGAGGGTTACCTCCCCCTCTCTACTAAGCTTCGATCGACTAGCAGGGTGGCAGTAGGCTGTTTTGGCGAAGTGGAGGTCATGGGTTCGAGTCCCCAAATGCCCCTTTTTATTGTTTTGTGAATTGTGACAATAGCTCGATAGGGAAGCATTTACTGTTTCCCTTCCCCTCTCTGTCGAGCCCGAGGGCAGTAGTGCAGTGGTGGTGTGGTGTGCTGTGGTTTAGTGAGGTCTTGGGTTCGATCCCAAGCCCCCCTTTTTTATTTTTTATGTCCCTTTTGCTGTTTTAAGTTACGTTGCTTGTTTTGAACTTGGCTTGCTTGGACAGCAAGTTGTTTGTGCCTAAGAACACAAACCAGTAGGTTCTCCTTTTATTTTAGCTTGTATATGTATGTGTGTGTAGACAAGCTCTTGCTGGGTGTGTGGTTGAACTAGCATGAGTAGTGAGTTGTGTGTATGTGTGTGTAAACTTACATGTGTGTGTGTGAGGGCACATGCACTAGCTTGTGCATGTGTGTATGTGTGTGTGGGTTACCTCCCCCCACATACTTGTGCAAGTTGCACAACCTCATGGTTCTATGTGTGTGTGTGGGCATGTGCTTGTGTATATGTGCACTAGGTTACTGAGTGTAAGTGTGGTAATGTTTGTGTGTGTATGGTGGTGTGCTAAGGCACGTGTGCATGAGGTGTCGTGCAAGTGTAGATGAGAGTACTGCACATCACAAGTGATAATGCACTATTGGAGCTCATGTGATTCTAGGGTGATTTTCATCTTAACTTTGTGCCCCATTTTATATGCAAGCACCAAAGTATTATATATGGATTTGGGGTAGAATCATCCCAGGAATCCACTGGTGGAATCAGATTTCACTCTGGAGCAACTTCATAAACTGTCATTTTTCTGTCTTGATGCTATGTTTTGAGCTTGGTGCCATGTAGTGTGATGGGCCTATGAGGATGAATCCTTGATGTGGCAGTAGTGGGTGAACCCCTCTACAAAATGGAGTCTTTGTTTTATGCTTAGGAGTTTGTATGTGCTAGTTGTGCCTTGTCAAAGTTGACATGTGGCTGAAATTGTCACCTTTGTGAAAATTTGTGTTTTTCACAAAGTCTGAGAAACTACTGTTATTTTCTTCCCTTGTTGTGGTTGCAAAAGCTCATGTGTTGGGAATCAGCCCAGGCAATCAACTAGAGTTGGAGCTTTTGTGTTTTTCTAGGTCTCTATTAAATTTCATGCATTTTCAATTACTGTAGATATCCTTTTGGAGGCTGCCAAAATGCTTCAGAGCATAAGCAGCTAGTAATAATATGAGATTTTCACTAAGTCCCAAAAATCTGTTATTTTGTCTAAGTTAGTGCCTGTAGATATTCTTGTGTGTGACTCCTTTGTATTATCTTCTTGCTCAGGCTTGTAGAGCTTTTGAATGGCTTTTGCCACATATCTTGGTTGGCACATTTGGGTGGTTGTAGATACTTTGCATGTTGCTTACAAACTGCTATGATGCTGTTTAGGACAGATTGCATAGTTTTGTTGTTTTGAAGCTCGTGAGCGCATAGTTGATGGTGTGGTGTGATTCCAAGCACCACCCCACTTCTAGTTGTTTGTTTGATCATATGGCAACCTGGTTACACCAGAAGAGTGCCATTGGAGTGTGCTAGTGGATGATTTGAACCGTAGGACTCCATATCTTGTTTCGTAGTTTCCGGTTGATCCGTAGCTCCGTTCTCTACGTTCTTTATATGTTTTTGCATCATTTTCTCGTGATGCACCTTTTCATGTCATCTTCATGCATGTCAAGATAGCTTAGAGTGGAGTCCTGTCTAGAAGTTTATCTTCTCTTCTCATGCATATGCAAGTGACTAGAATAGTGATGCATGCTTCATTCTCATCTCATGCATCATGTTGTGTTGGTGTTCATTGGCTGTTTTTTATCTTGGGTAGCACCGGGATCGGAGAGCGAGTACGTGGATTCTGGAGAGTACGTGCAGGACGAACAAGAGCAGTTCCAAACTGAAGACATCACATGCAAGATGACTGTGACCTTGATACCGTATCTAGCTTTGTTATGCTTAGAATCACGTTTCCTTCGATATATGCTCGCTGCCTACCACCTGATTAAATGCCTTCTTTATTGCCATGAAACCCAAACACCTTCCCCTCCTAGCTAATGTTGTTTGGCTAAGTAGGCATGCTCAGCTTCTAATGATAGCTTTGCTAGTTGCAGGTGCCAGCTGTCTCATGTGATAACATGAGTATTTGATATCATTATGATTATACTTCTATTTAATTAATGCACCTATATACTTGGTAAATGAAGGAAGGCCTAGCCTTTTGCCGGGTGATTTGTTCCATTATTGCCGCCTTAGTTTCAGCTACCGGTGTTTGTTTCCATAACTGATCGCTCCTAACACGTTCAGGGTTGTCATGGGGACCCCCTTGATAAATCGTATAGTATTAAGGCTTGTCCGGCAGGACCCAACATTGGTTTTTAATTTGCTAATCACCTAATAATAATTTGCATAGGGAATAGCTACCCCGAGGATTTAATCAACAACCTCGGCCAGTGCTCCTCATGAGTGTTGGTCCAACCCAGAGCAGCCTATTACGCTCCCCGGGGTAACTCGGTGTTTTGGCGTGGTAACCGTCGCTCATCCGTCGTGTCCTGAGACTGAGATACGCGGCTCTTATCGGGGTCGTCGACATGACGGGAGGTCCTGCTAGATTTGTCTTACCGTAGCGATATATCTTGCGTATAGGAATCCGAGTGAAACTTTGGGTCTCCTCAAAGTTGAGGTTTTCCTCTAAGGAATCCGACGAGATCACGAAATTCGTGATAGAGGATTACTTTGCGGCCCGTGACTGTTTGTGATGGAATAGTTGGAGCACCCTTGCAGGGTTTAATCTTTCGGAAAGTAGTGCCCGCGGTTATGTGGCAACATGGATAATTTGTTAACATCCGGTTCTAGATAACTTGAACTAACTCTAATAAAACTGCTAGCTGTGTGCGTAACCGTGACTGTCTCCTTCGAAGACCTCTCTTCGATCGAGAACACGGTGGGGTTATGTCTCACGTAAGTAGGTGTTCAGGATCACTTAGTGGTCACCTAGTCTTCGACCGCTCGCGTAGACCACCACATCTAAAATTCTGATCTTCGTAAGTTAGTCACCATAAATGCTTAGGATGCTGCAACCTAAACACTGAACCTTCCTCACCTAATAACTTGACTAGTTTCGGTACCAAGGTCATCGATTGCTGAGTCCCCGTGTCTCACATTTTACTACAACACCCCAATAGGTTCAGGTACACCCGACGCAGGTGATCCAGATGGCACGCAGCTGGCGTGGCAGTACGATGAGGAGAACGACCGCCTGTACGTGAACTATCTAGAAGACTGAGGCCGTGGTCATGATCGTGGGCGAGCATGCGGGATATCATCGTCTTTTCCTTGTTTCATGTAGCCCGTAGCGGGACTACCTTGTCTGAATAACTGTGTGGATGTAACTCTGATATTATCTATGTGAGATGGCAAATGTATGCCCTATTTGTCTATCTTAACTTATGTATGTGCTATGATTATCTCGCTTGCGAAACGCTTAGATGCACCTCTTTCCCTTTTGGGGCATTGCCCTCTAAATAGGAAAGGGCCGCATCTTAGTCGTTACAAGTTGGTAATCAGAACCTTACGACCATAGGAGCCTTTGTGTGATCAAACTTGGCCGAGTCAAGTCTAGTAAAATGTTTTGAGTCTTAGTTACATCGGAGAGTAGGTTTCTTTTTTCTCCTCTTCCATGCTCTGGTGAGGTTCTCGACTTAGGAAATCTTAATTCTACTCCTCTTCTCGCTCAATTTTTTTTAGGATCACGCGGGTATTTTGAAATCTATATGATATCGATGTGACGGAGTTCTATCTTTGTGCCTCCTGTCTGACTTGATTTCTTCCGGGGAGTTGAGCTCCTGGGGATTCTCGT
The DNA here is from genome assembly GCF_904849725.1 of Hordeum vulgare subsp. vulgare. NCBI lineage: Eukaryota > Viridiplantae > Streptophyta > Magnoliopsida > Poales > Poaceae > Hordeum > Hordeum vulgare. The sequence goes on along the minus strand of NC_058522.1, from coordinate 101,450,325 downwards.
GCACATCGCCATCATTCATATTTCTGAGTATCTTAGAACGAAGGATGTTCGTAATTGCTTCAATACTAGTAGTGGCGAGATAACCCCGATGTCCCCAGTACTGGTGCAGATTGTTTGGGAGTACTGCCATACTTTGTATCGTTGTGATCACGAGGGTCTATAGTAGATGAAGGTCCGAGATTTTGGTTATGTGTTGACAGATGTGATACATTGGACGGGTTAGTATAGGAGTTGTGGGACATATTACTCCTTGTATTTGTGTACCAGAGTGCATGACCACATATTTCGGGAATTCATAGGTCGGATATCAAGTAGTGACTTATAGGACAATTTTCCTGCAGATGCATGATGTGAGGTTGGGATTCAACATTCAGTGGGTACGTTTGTTCACGGTTGTCTTACAGCGGTTCTCGTTGTGTCTTAAAGAGTCCTTGTAGCTTGCTATGACTCGGGGATGCTTCGTAAGTCGTGTGCACTATCTTGCACAGGATGGCTACTATAAATTCGAGCCCGTGCGATCTTATCCACGAAGATATCAGATGAAATCTCGATCATACGTTTGTTCCGAGCAGTTCTAGCTCATACTTGGTGTGCAAGTGGTCTTTAATCAGAATTTTGTCGACAATCACTTTGAGGAAGCATTCTTACTATTTTGTTTGACTGCAATTGCTAATATTCCTGTTCAGATATTCCTGCCTTTTGATTCAACTTTACCTTCAATATTATTCTATGGGCTAATGTGTTGTCCGTCTTCAGGATGGCTCCACCAACTCGTCAGAATCCAGGTCTTGAGGGTGCTCAGATGCCGCCACCACCCCCTCCACCACCTCCTCCGCCGCCGCCTCCTCCTGCAGAGGCTTGGCAAGCGGTGATGGCTGCTACAAATGCTAACACTTAGATGCTGATCTAGCTGTTGCAAGAGAGGACTAATCAGCAGCAAGGCAACTTCAACCATGGTGGTAATCAGTTTGCTACTTTAAGTCAATTCCTGGCAAACCAGCCCAAGACCTTCACATTGTGTGATCAGCCGTTTGACGCTGAGGATTGGATTCGGGACATGAACAAACACTTCGAGTGCAACAATGTCCATCCAGAGGATTTTGTCAAGTTTGTAACATTCCAGCTGAAGGAGCAAGCATCGATCTGGTGGCAGCAGTTGAAGGACTCCAGGGGTGCCAGACTGATCACTTGGGATGAGTTCTGTAGAGACTTCAGGTCCCACTATATCCCATCTAGCTTTGTGGAGGAGATGCGTGAGAAGTTCAGGCACTTGAAGCAAGGTGGAAACTCCGTGTATAAGTACAACCTCGAGTTCCACGAGCTAGCCCGATATGCCTTGCAGGACATTCCAGATCATAAGAGCAAGATCTATCAGTTCAGAGGTGGTCTGAAAGAGGATTTGCAGCTAGCCCTCGCCTTGCACGATCCTGAGGAGTTCGACAAGTTCTACAACTTGGCTCTTAGGGCTGAGGCAGCTTTGCTCAGGGTGGAGAATTCGAAGAAGCGTTTCAGAGATTCCAGCTCGTCTTCCTCAACTCAGGTGGTTCAAAAGCAACAAAAATATTGGGTGTCTCCTCCTCCTCCTCGGCACACACAACAGTTCAAGCAATCAGGTGGTCGTGGTTCTTCCCACCCACCCGACCCAGCTTTCCAGCAGAGGTTTCAGCATCAGAAGCAAGGGACTCCTCAGACACAGTACCGTCAGCCGGCAGATGTTACTTGTCACAAGTGTGGGTAGAAGGGTCACTATGCCAACAAGTGTACCTCTCAGCTGGTCTTCCACCTCCTCCTCCAGGCAAACCTCCAAGCAATGCTATAGTGAAGTTCAACCCCAGGTCTGCTAGAGTCAATATGGTGAATGCAGCTGAAGCAGAAAATTCGTCAGACGTGATTATGGGTAATCTTTTAGTTAATGATATTCCTGCTAGGGTTTTATTTGATTCTGGTGCATCACATCCATTCATCTCAAAGCCTTTCATTGCTAAACATGACATTCCCGCAATTCACTTGGATAGTCCTTTCCGCGTGGTTTCTCCAGGAATGCGTATGAGTTCTCATATGATGGTTCCGGATGTTTTTGTCAAGATGGGTAATTATGCTTTTATGGCGTCTCCTATTGTCCTCGGCAATTCTGACATTGATTTGATCCTTGGTATGGACTGGTTGGCCATGAACAAGGTATCTATTGATTGTGAAGCTGAAGAAGTGAAGCTAACTCACTCTTCGGAGGACGTGATTATCTTCACAGCGCGCGATGTCACAATCCGTCTATTGTCCTTGAATGACAAGGGTGAGATCTCTCCAATTTCGCAAGTCATGACGGTCTGCGAATCTGAAGATTTTTTTCCGAAAGAACTGCCAGGAATGCCTGTGCACCGAGAAGTTGAGTTTGTAATTGAGCTTGAACCGGGTACTGAGCCTATGTGCAAACGGCCGTACAAATTGGGTCCAGAAGAGTTGAAGGAGCTGAAGAGACAACTCGATGAGCAGGAGCGTCTGGGTCTGATCAAACCAAACTCATCTCCCTGGGGTTGTGGAGTGCTTTTTGTCAATAAGAAGGATGGCACGGACCGATTGTGTGTCGATTACCGTCCATTGAACAAGAAGACAATCAGAAACAAGTATCCACTTCCTAACACCAATGAGTTGTTCGAGCAATTGAAAAGGGCTAAGGTCTTCTCAAAGCTCGATCTTAGGACGGGTTATCATCAGATTCGCATTCGCGAAGAGGATCCAAAGACTGCTTTCAGGACAAGCTTTGGCTCGTATGAGTATACAGTGATGTCTTTTGGTCTGGCAAATTCTCCACCGACCTTCTGTCGAATGATGAATGATATCTTCTCCCCATTCAAGAATGAATTCGTCTTGCTGTATCTTGATGATATTCTGGTCTTTTCGGAAACTGAGGAAGAGCATGAAGAACATCTCAGGCTGGTGCTTGATAAGCTGGGAGAGCATAAGTTCTATGCTAAGTTTTCCAAATGTGAGTTCTGGTTGAAAGAAATCGTCTACCTTGGGCACATCATCTCTACCGAGGGCATCAAAGTTGATCCGTCAAAGGTGCAGGCCATTATTGACTGGGAGCCTCCGCAAAATGTGAAGCAGCTTTGAAGCTTTCTCGGGCTTGCAAGCTATTGTAGAAGATTTGTTGAGAACTTCTCCAAGATTGCTAAGCCTCCCTCAAGTCTTCTTCAGAAGGGTGTGAAGTATGTCTGGTCTCCAGAGTGTCAGTTGGCTTTCGGCACACTCAAAGAGAAGCTCACTTCTACTCCAGTCTTGGTTCCTCCTGATGACTCCAAACCTTACCAAGTGTTCTGCGATGCCTCTCTTTAAGGTCTTGGTGCTGTGTTGATGCAAGACAAGAAAGTGGCAGCTTATACCTCGAGGCAGTTGAAGCCAAGTGAGAATAATTACCCCACTCATGATCTTGAGTTGGCGGCAGTGGTACATGCTCTGATGACTTGGAGACACCTCTTGTTGGAACGAAAGGTTGAAGTGTTCACGATCACAAGAGTCCCAAGTACATCTTCACCTAGCCTAACCTCAATCTTCGGCAAACTCGTTGGGTGGAAATGCTCCAAGATTTCAATCCGAGCGTTGAGTACACTCGAGGCAAAGCTAATGTCGTGGCAGATGCTTTGAGCAGGAAGGCTTACTGCAACAGTCTCGTTCTGAAGCCTCTCCAACCTGACCTTTGTGAATCTTTCAGAAAGCTCAACCTTCAGTTAGTACCTCAGGGATTTCTTGCAAATCTTCAAATCTCTCCTACCTTGGAAGACCAGGTTCGAGCAGCTCAACTTCTTGATGCAATGGTGAAGAAAGTTAAGATTGGCTTGGCAAAGGGAGTTCCCAAGTATAAGTGCTTCAGTGTTGATGCCAGAGATACATTATTCTTTGAGTATCATCTTGTCGTTCCGAAAGGTGATCTCAGAAAGGTTATCATGGAAGAAGCTCATAACTATCTTCTCTCTATACATCCAGGAAGTTCCAAGATGTATCAGGACTTGAAACAGACCTTCTGGTGGACTCGCATGAAGCGTGAGATTGCTCAGTTCGTAAATGAATGTGATGTATGTCGAAGGGTGAAAGCAGAGCATCAACGTCCAGCAGGTATTTTGCATCCATTGCCCATTCCCGAGTGGAAGTTCGACCATATTGAGATGGATTTCGTCACCGGGTTTCCGAAGTCCAAGAAGGGTAACGATGCCATCTTCGTCGTCATCGACAAGTTGAGAAAAGTAGCTCATTTCCTTCCAGTCAAGGAATCCATCTCGACAGCTCAGCTTGCAGAGATGTACACTTCAAGGATAGTATCTTTGCATGGCGTGCCTATGTTGATTTCTTCGGATCGCGGAAGTATCTTCACTTCCAAGTTCCGGGACTCCTTTCAGTCTGCGATGGGTACGAAGATACGTTTCAGCACAACCTTTCATCCTCAGACTAGTGGGCAAGTGGAGAGAGTCAATCAGGTCCTCAAGGTTCTGCTGAGAGCCTGTGTCATTTCTTTTGGCATGAAGTGGGAAGACTGCCTACCTTTCGCTGAGTTCTCGTATAACAACAGTTATCAGGCAAGTTCAGGCAAAGCTCCGTTTGAGATTCTCTATGGCAGGAAGTGCCGTACCCCGCTCAACTGGTCCGAGACTGGTGAGCATCAGATTCTTGGGAATGACTTGATCGAAGAAGCATATGAGATGTGTCGGGTCATTCGGGATAATCTCAGAGAAGCGCAGTCCCGTCAGAAGAGCTACTATGATAGCAAGCATCGTGACATGTCTTATGAGCTCGATGACTTCGTCTATCTAAAAGTGTCTCCTATGAAGGGCACTCAGCGTTTTGGCATCAAGGGCAAGCTTGCTCCTCGTCTCGTTGGTCCTTTCAGAGTTGTTGGAAAGAGAGGCGACCTTGCTTATCAACTTGAGCTCCCTTCAAACTTCGCAAATGTGCATGACGTGTTCCATGTCTCTCAGCTCCGGAGATGCTTCAAGACTCCCGGACGCAAGGTTGATCTTCAATATATCGGCCTTCAAACCGACCTATCCTACCGTGAGCATCCAGTTGCAGTTCTCGAGACGACTGAGCGCAAGATCCGCAACAAGTCAATCAAGTTTCTCAAGGTGAAGTGGTCACATCATTCGGATAAAGAGGCCACTTGGGAACGCGAGGATCACCTCCGTTCCGAATTCCTAGAGTTCTTTCAGTCCTAGATCTCGGGACGAGATCTTCTTGTAGTGTGGGAGAGTTTGTAATGCCCCAAGTGTAACATTGCCATATTTGGAAACCTTGCCATGTTTGGTTCCATGATGTCATGCTAGGGTGTCATCATTTCATGTGATCATGTGGTTTACTTTCATGTCTTCTCTCATGCATCATTTCATTCTATGCATCATGTCTTCCCTTGTGTGGTTGTTGTTGGTGTTGGTGTGATGAGTGCATGTGTAATGTGATGACGATGTGGTGTTTGCAAGCTTGAGTTTGAAACTATGTTAGTTTCAAACTAGATTTAAAAGGCTCTTCCTCTCTATTCTTTTGAGCTCAGATTTACTTGCTTTGAATCTGTTTTAGAAATGTAGATCTTTTAGAGTATTTTCTTGTGGATGTGGTGCTATGACTAGGGTGTTTTAAAACTTTACTTAAGTGGGATTTCTATTCACAAAATAGATTACAATAATTCTGTTTTGTAAATATTTATTTGCTCCAAAAATCATCTTGCTATTTTATTTATTTGGGTCAAAATTCCCTTATGACGAGGGTCATTTTTATTTTATTTTTGGAGACATAGTTTTTCCTAGGAGTTTTATTATGCTGAGGCTGTGTTTTAAATGGGAAAAAACCCAAAGGGTTTTTCCTTCCTCTTATCTGGCGCCAAGGATGGGCTCCCTTCCTCCTCGCAGGACCAGCTCTTCTTTTCCCTCGCGCGGTAGCCCACTTCCCCCGTCCCTCTCCTGTCTGACGCCGTGTCCTCCCTCCCTCTGCTTTCCGTCAGAGTATCAGAGAGAGTTGCGAGAGAGAGGGTCGACACCGTGGCTTCACGGACGTCGAGGCGGCACCCTCGACCCCTATTTATTCCCTCGGCGTGTGCTATCCCACACACAACAGCGCCAAAAGTTGACACGTTGACAGAGGCTGGGCTTGCGTTGGTTCTTCCCTTGAAGAGGAAAGGGTGATGCAACACAGGAGCAATAAGTATTTCCCTCACTTTGAGAACCAAGGTATCGATCCAGAAGGAGAGTCTCGTCAAGTCCAGAGTACCTGCGCAAACACAAACAAGCTTGCACCCAACGCTTCAAAGGGGTTGTCAATCCCTTCAAGATTGTTTGCAAAGTGAGATCTGAAGGCGGAAAGTGCAACGAAGTAAAAAGTGTAAGGCTGAAAATATGGTGTGGAGTAGACCCTGGGGGCCATAGTGTTCACTAGAGGCTTCTCTCAAAATAGCAAGTATTACGGTGGGTGAAAAAATTACTGTCGAGCAATTGATAGAACCGCGCAAAGTCATGACGATATCTAAGGCAATGATCATGCATATAGGCATCACGTCTGAGATAAGTAGACCGATACTTTCTGCATCTACTACTATTACTCCACACATCGACCACTATCCAGCATGCATCTAGTGTATTGAGTTCATGACGAACAGAGTAACGCTTTAAGCAAGATGACATGATGTAGAGGGATAATCTCGAACCAGTGATGAAACCCCCATCTTTTTACCCTTGATGACAACAACACGATGCGTGCCTCGCTACCCCTTCTGTCACTGGGTGAGGTCACCGCACGGTATGAACCCAAAACCAAGCACTTCTCCCATTGCAAGAATCATAGATCTAGTTGGCCATACAAAACCCACAACTCGAAGAGAATTACAAGGATATGAAATCATGCATAAGAGAGATCAGAAGAGACTCAAATAAGATTCGTAGATAATCTGATCATAAATCCACAATTCATTGGATCTCGACAAACACACCGCAAAAGAAGATTACATCGGATAGATCTCCATGAAGATCATGGAGAACTTTGTATTGAAGATCCAAGAGAGAGAAGAAGCCATCTAGTTACTAGCTATGGACCCGTAGGTCTATGGTGAACTACTCACGCATCATCGGAGAGGTCATGGTGTTGATGGAGAAGCCCTCCGTGTCTGAATCCCCCCTTTGGCAGGGCACCAGGACGTGCCCCAGATGGGATCTAGCGGAGACAGAAGCTTGCAGCGGCGGAAAAGCGATTGTGATGATCTTTCTATTTTTTCTGGAATTTTTGGGATTATATAGGCGAAAGACCTAGGTCATGGGACCTCGAGGGGGCCCACAAGCCTAGATGGCGCGCCCCCCTAGCCACGGGGTGGGGGCTTGTGGGGCCCCTGGAGCTCCCCTGCCTTGGCTCCCAAGTTCTTCGATCTTCTTCCGTTCCAAAAAAAAATCTTTTCGGGGATTTTCTTCCGTTTGGACTCCGTTTCAAAATCTCCTCTGAAAGGGGTAAAAAACATGGAAAAACAGGAACAGGCACTTGGAACTGAGTTAATAAGTTAGTCCAAAAAATATATATATAAGGCATACAAAACATACAAATTTTAACAAGATAATAGCATGAAACCATAAAAAATTATAGATACGCTGGAGACGTATCAACCATCCCCAAGCTTAACTCATGCTCATCCTCGAGTAGGGAAGTGATAAAGAATGATTTTTTGATGTGGAATGCTACCTAGCATAGTTGTCCTTTGCAACTTCTTTCACGTGACATGAATGTTCAGATCCGTAAGATTCAAAACAATAGTTTGCTATTGACATGAAAACAGTAATACTTCAAGCAAACTAGCAAAGTAATCATGAACTTTCAAAATAACAAGGCCAAAGAAAGTTATCCCTACAAAATCATATAGTCTGGCTATGCTCCATCATCCTCACACAACTAATGTAAATCATGCACAACCCCGGAATTGGCCAAGTAATTGCTTTCACACTCTTACTTTCTCAAACTTTTTATAACTATCACGCAATACATGAGCGCGAGCCATGGATATAGCACTATAGGTGGAATAGAGTGTGGTGGTGGTTGTGAGACAAAAAGGAGGAGATGGTCACATTGACTCGGCGTATAAATAGGCTATGGAGATGCCCATTAATAGATATCAATGTGAATGAGTAGGGATTGCCATACAAAAGATGCACTAGAGCTATAAGTATGTGAAAGCTCAAAAGGAAAACTAGTGGGTGTGCATCCAACTTGCTTGCTCACAAAGACCTAGGGAAATTTTGAGGAAGCCCATCATTGGAATATACAAGCCAAGTTATATAATGAAGATTCCCACTAGCATATGGTAGTGACAAAGCAAGAAGCTCTCAATCATGAAGAACATGGTGCTTACATGAAGCACAAGTGTGGAAAAAGATAGTAGCATTGTCCCTTCTCTCTTTTTCTCACCCGTGTTTTTGGGCTCTTGGGCCTCTTTTTTTCTTTTCTTTTCTCTTTTCTCTTTTTTTTGTTTTTGGGCTCTTTGGCCTCTTTTTCCCCCTCACATGGGACAATGCTCTAAAAATGATGATCATCACACTTTTATTTACTCATAGCTCAAAATGGTGATGACTCTATAGGAAATGCCTCCGGTAATGTACCGGGATGTGCAACGATCTAGCATTGCGTATGACGTTGAAACATCTCGCTAGCTATCTTACGATCATGCAATGCCAATATGAGAGTGACGACACAAGTCATGAGACGGAACGGTGGTAGTTGCATGGCAATATATCTCGGATTGGCTATGAAAATGCCATAGTAGGTAGATATGGTGGCTGTTTTGAGGAAGGAATTTGGTGGGTTTGTGCACCAGTGAGAATTGCGCGGCACTAGAGAGGCTAGCAATGGTGGAAGGTGAAAGTGCATCTATACCATGGACTCACATTAGTCATGAAGAACTCACATACTTGTTGCAAAAGTTTTTATTAGTAATCAAAACAAAGTGCTAAACGCATACTCCGAGGGGAAGGGTTGGTAGGTGTAAACCATCGCGCGATCCCGACCTTAACACAAAGGATGACAATCAATAGATCAATTATGCTCCGACTTCCTAACATAGTTGTTCACCATACGTGCATGCTACGGGAATCACTAACTTCAACACAAGTATTTCTAGATTCACAACACCCTACTAACGTAACTCTTAATATTACCGAATCCATGTCTCAAAACTAATTGAGAGGAATCGAAACTTCTCTTTCTACTCAATGCACATGAAGATGGAGGTTTTTGCATCCTCTTTGGGTACCTAGCACATTTGGGACTACTTTCATAGCATAAGCCAACTACCAAATCATGCACCGCCGTGCTCTAAAGATATAAGTGAAGCACTAGAGAAAAAGTATCTAGCTCAAAAGATATAAGTGAAGCACTATGAGCAAAAGTATCTAGCTCAAAAGATATAAGTGAAGCACTATGAGCATTCTAGCAAAATCACGATGAGTGCATGTCTCTCTCTCTCTCAAAAAGGTGTGCATCAAGTATGATTGTGACACAACAAAAAGAAAATACTCCTATGATACAAGACGCTCCAAGCAAAACACATATCATGTGGTGAATAAAAATATAGCTCCAAGTAAGGTTACCGATGGATTGAAGAAGAAAGAGGGGATGCCTTCCCGGGGCATCCCCAAGCTTAGGCTTTTTGGTGTCCTTGAATTTGGCTTGGGATGCCTTGGGCATCCCCAAGCTTGAGCTCTTTCCACTCCTTATCTATTTGTCCATGAGAACATCACCCAAAACTTGAAAACTTCACAACACAAAATTTAAACAGAAACTCGTGATAACATTAGCACAAGAAAACAAAGTACCACTTCTTTTGGTACTGTAGCAACCTTGAATTCTATCTATATTGGTGTTGGGCTACTGTATTCTCACTTTTCCATGGCTAGTACCCCCCGATACTAACCATAGTTTCATCAAAACAAGCAACCAACTCAACAAAAACAGAATCTGTCAAAAACAGACCAGTCTGTAGCAACCTATATACTTCGTATACTTCTGGTACCTCACAAAATCTGAAAAATTATGACGGCCTGGGAAAAAAGCATATCAACCAGCAGCAAAAAGAATCAACTCAAAATATCTTTCTGGATAAAAATGAAAAATCATCTCGCGAGCGAAAAGTTTCTGTCTTTTTTCAGCAGGATCAAACAACCATTACCAAGACTAGCCATAAAGGTTTTGCTTGGCCCAAACACAAAAAGAAACAAAAAAAACACAATCACAACAGAATTGTGAAAGTGTGGACGCAACAAAACAGAAAGAAAAAGATAAATTCATTGGGTTGCCTCCCAGCAAGCGCTACTGTTTAACGCCCTTAGCTAGGCATAAGGATTTCAATGATGCTCACACAAAAGACAAGAATTGAAGCACAATGAGAGCATCATAAAGCATGTGAAAATCACATATAAGTCTAACACTTTGGCAAGACAACCAATAGTTACCATATGCAAGGAAGGACAAAGGGACAATAGCAATCTTAACATAACGAGAGGTGATTGAGTGATATGAAAGTTTCTACCACCATATTTTCCTCTCTCATAATAATTACATGTAGGATCATATTCGAATTCAACAATGTAACTATCACATAGGATATTCTTTTCATGATCCACATGCATGCAAAGTTGATGCTCTTCAAAAATAGTGGGATTATCATCAACTAAAGTCATGACTTCTCCAAACCCACTTTCAATAATATTGCAAATATCATAATCATCATGAGGCTTAAACAAATTTTCAAGATCATAAGAAAAATCATCGCACCACTCATGATCATTGCAACAAGTAGTGGACATAGCAAAACTAGCATCCCCAAGCTTAGGGTTTTGCATTTTTTAGCATGATTGTCACTAATAGAATTTATAGTGAAACCATTGCAATCATGCTTTTCATCCAAGGAGCCCTCGTGAATCACTTCATAAATTTCTTCCTCACAATTTTCAGATTCACGCATCTCAAGCAAAACTCCATAAAGATAGTCAAGTGCACTCAACTCACTAGCAATTGGATCAACATAAATGGATCTCTTAAAGAGATTATCAAGTGGATGAGGATCCATATCAATAGATTTTCAGCAAGCGAAGATGCAAGCATGTTGAAGGCACATGGCACACAAGCGAACATAAAGGAAGCGAGAGAAAAGGGCAAACAAAAAAGGTAAACGAAAAAAAGGCAAATTGGTGAAGTGGGGGAGAGGAAAACGAGAGGCAACTGGCAAACAAAGTAAATGCAAGAGATGAGTTTGTGACACCTACTTGGATGAGTTCTTGACTTGATCTTCCTCCCCGGCAACGGCGCCAGAAATTCTTCTGCTATCCCACAGACAACAGCACCATAAGTTGACACGTTGACAGAGGCTGGGCTTGCGTTGGTTCTTCCCTTAAGAGGAAAGGCTGATGCAACACAGGAGCACTAAGTATTTCCCTCAGTTTGAGAACCAAGGTATCGATCCAGAAGGAGAGTCTCGTCAAGTCCGGAGTACCTGCGCAAACACAAACAAGCTTGCACCCAACGCTTCAAAGGGGTTGTCAATCCCTCCAAGATTGTTTGCAAAGTGAGATCTGAAGGCGGAAAGTGCAACGAAGTAAAAAGTGTAAGGCTGAAAATATGGTGTGGAGTAGACCCTGGGGGCCATAGTGTTCACTAGAGGCTTTTCTCAAAATAGCAAGTATTACGGTGGGTGAAGAAATTACTGTCGAGCAATTGATAGAACTGCGCAAAGTCATGACGATATCTAAGGCAATGATCATGCATATAGGCATCACGTCCGAGACAAGTAGACCGATACTTTCTGCATCTACTACTATTACTCCAGACATCGACCGCTATCCAACATGCATCTAGTGTATTGAGTTCATGACGAACAGAGTAACACTTTAAGCAAGATGACATGATGTAGAGGGATAATCTCAAACCAATGATGAAAACCCCATCTTTTTACCCTTGATGGCAACAACATGATGCGTGCCTCGCTACACCTTCTGTCACTCGGCGATGTCACCGCACGGTATGAACCCAAAACCAAGCACTTCTCCCATTGCAAGAATCATAGATCTAGTTGGCCAGACAAAACCCACAACTCGAAGAGAATTACAAGGATATGAAATCATGCATAAGAGAGATCAGAAGAGACTCCAATAAGATTCATAGATAATCTGATCATAAATCCACAATTCATCGCAAACACACCGCAAAAGAAGATTACATCAGATAGATCTCCATGAAGATCATGGAGAACTTTGTATTGAAGATCCAAGAGAGAGAGAAGCCATGTAGTTACTAGCTATGGACCCGTAGGTCTATGGTGAACCACTCACGCATCACCGGAGAGGTCATGGTGTTGATGGAGAATCCCTCCGTGTCCGAATCCCCCCTTCGGCAGGGCACCAGGACGTGCCCCAGATGGGATCTTGCGGAGACAGAAGCTTGCGGCGGCGGAAAAGCGATTGTGATGATCTTTCTATTTTTTATCAAATTTTTGGGATTATATAGGCGAAAGACCTAGGTCAGGATACCTCGAGGGGGGCCACAAGCCTGGATGGCGCGCCCCCCCTGGCCGCGAGGTGGGGGCTTGTGGGGCCCCTATGGCTCCCCTGCCTTGGCTCCCAAGTTCTCCGATCTTCTTCCGTTCCAAAAAAAAATCTTTTCGGGGATTTTCTTCCGGTTGGACTCCGTTTCAAAATCTCCTCTGAAAGGGGTCAAAAACATGGAAAAAACAGGAACTGGCGCTTGGCACTGAGTTAATAAGTTAGTCCCAAAAAAAATATAAAAGGCATACAAAACATCCAAAGTTTGACAAGATAATAGCATGAAACCATAAAAAATTATAGATACGTCGGAGACGTATGAGCGTGCGTGCCCTGCCCTAGGGTTCCTCCTCGCCGCCGCCACCTCTTCTTCTTCCCCTGTGAGCAGATCTGAGAGAGAGAGAGCAGGTAAGTTCAGCTTCAGTTCGTCAGAGAGATCGTCACCGGCCTCCCTCCTCATCGCCGGCAGCGTCTCCGAGGCGGCCAAGGTGTTCTCGGGCATGGAGCTCCTCCCTCCTTCCCGTTCCCGGTGTTAGCAAAGGGATCTTCCTCTCTGGCGCACCCTCCACGGCGGCTCTGTCAAGCCAGAGCAGGTCGTCGTGTCGCCCCACCTCTTCTTCATGCTACGTTGTCGTCGAGCGCTTCCCCGACGTTCCTTAGGTGAGCGAGCCCCTATACTTACGATTCCATGTGCGTAGAACCCCTCCTGGAGTTTTGGTGCTGTGGAGGTCATGGGTTCGAGTCCCCGAGCGCCCCTTTTTATTGTTTTGTGAATTGTGACAGTAGCTCGACAGGGAAGCATTTCATGTTTCCCTTCCCCTCTTTGTCGAGCCGGAGGGCAGTAGTGCAGTGGTGGTGTGGTGTGTTGTGGTTCAGTGAGATCTTGGGTTCGATCCCAAGCCCCCCTTTTTATTTTTTTATGTCCCTTTTGCTGTTTTAAGTGTTGTTGCTTGTTTTGGACTTGGATTGCTTGGACATCAAGTTGTTTGTGCCTAAAAACACAAACCAGTAGGTTCTCCTTTTATTTTAGCTGGTATATGTATGTGTGTGTAGACAAGCTCTTGCTGGGTGTGTGGTTGAACTAGCATGAGTAGTGAGTTGTGTGTATGTGTGTGTAAGCTTACGTGTGTGTGTGAGAGGGCACATGCACTAGCTTGTGCATGTGTGTATGTGTGTGTGGGTTACCTTCCCCCCCCCCCCACATACTTGTGCAAGTTGCACAACCTCATGGTTCTATGTGTGTGTGTGGGCATGTGCTTGTGTATATGTGCACTAGGTTAGTGAGTGTAAGTGTGGTAATGTTTGTGTGTGTATGGTGGTGTGCTAAGCCACATGTGCATGAGGTGTAACCCCCTCATGTTCACCATTGGTGTTGTGAGTATGATCACGTGCAAGTGTAGATGAGAGTAGTGCACATCACATGTGATAGTGCACTATTGGAGCTCATGTGATTCTAGGGTGATTTTCATCTTAACTTTGTGCCCCCATGTTATATGCAAGCACCCAAGTATTATATATGGATTTGGGGTAGAATCATCCCAAGAATCCACTGGTGGAATCAGATTTCACTTTCGGGCAACTTCATAAACTATCATTTTTCCTGTCTTGATGCTATGTTTTGAGCTTGGTGCCATGTGGTGTGATGGGCCTATGAGGATGAATCCTTGATGTGGAAGTAGTGGGTGAACCCCTCTACAACATGGAGTCTTTGTTTTATTCTTAGGAGTTTGTATGTGCTAGTTGTGCCTTGTCAAAGTTGACATGTGGCTGAAATTGTCAGCTTTGTGAAAATATGTGGTTTTCACTAAGTCTGAGAAACTGCTGTTATTTTCTTCCCTTGTTGTTGTGGTTGCAAAAGCTCATGTGTTGGGAATCAGCCTAGGCAATCAACTAGAGAGTTGGAGATTTTGTGTTTGTCTAGCTCTCTGTCAAATTTCATGCATTTTCACTTCCTATAGATATCCTTTTGGAGACTGCCAAAATGCTTCGGAGCATAAGCAGCTCGTGAAAATATGAGATTTTCACTAAGTCCCAGAAATCTGTTATTTTGTCCAAGTTAGTGCCTGTAGATCTTCTTGTGTGTGACTCCTTTGTATTATCTTCTTGATCAGGCTTGTAGAGCTTTTGAATGGCTTTTGCCACATATCTTGGTTGGCACATTTGGGTGGCTGTAGATACTTTGCATGTTGCTTACAAACTGCTATGATGTTGTTTAGGACAGATTGCATAGTTTTGTTGTTTTGAAGCTTGTGAGTCATAGACTCATAGTTGATGGTGTGGTGTGATTCCAAGCACCACCCCACTTCTAGTTGTTTGTTTGATCATATGGCAACCTGGTTACACCAGAAGAGTGCCATTTGAGTGTGCTTCTGGATGATTTGAACCGTAGGACTCCATATCTTGTTTCGTAGTTTTCGGTTGATCCGTAGCTCCGTTCTCTACGTTCTTTATATGTTCTTGCGTCGTTTTCTTGTGATGCACCTGTTCATGTCATATTCATGCATGTCAAGATAGCTTAGTGTGAAGTCCTGTCCAGAAGTTTATCTTCTCTTCTCATGCATATGCAAGTGACTAGAATAGTGATGCATGCTTTATTCTCATCTCATGCATTATGTTGATTGATGCATCATGTTGTGTTGGTGTTCATTGGCTGTTATTTTTATATTGGGTAGCACCGGGATTGGAGAGCGAGTACGTGGATTCTGGAGAGTACATGCAGGACGAACAAGAGCAGTTCCAAGCTGAAGACATCATAGGCAAGATGACCGTGACCTTGATACCGTATCTAGGTTTGTTATGCTTAGAATCAGGTTTCCTTCGATATATGCTCGCTGCCTACCACCTGATTAAATGCCTCTTGTTATTGCCATGAAACCCAAACACCTTCCCCTCGTAGCTAATGTTGTTTGGCTAAGTAGGCTTACTCAGCTTCTAATGATAGCTTTGCTAGTTGCAGGTGCGAGCTGTCTCATGTGATAACATGAGTATTTGATATCATTATGGTTAAACTGCTATTTAATTAATGCACCTATATACTTCGTAAATGACGGAAGGCCTAGCCTTTTGCCGGGTGATTTGTTCCATTGTTGCCGCCTTAGTTTCGTCTACCGGTGTTTGTTTCCATAACTGATCGCTCCTAACACGTTCGGGGTTGTTATGGGGACCCCCTTGATAAATCGTATAGTGTTAAGGCTTGTCCGGCAGGACCCAACATTGGTTTTTAATTTGCTAATCACCTAATAATAATTTGCATAGGGAATATCTACCCCAATGATTTAATCAACAACCAGGGCCAGTGCTCCTCATGAGTGTTGGTCCAACCCAGAGCAGCTTATTACGCTCCCCGGGGCAACTCAGTGTTTTGGCGTGGTAACCATCACTCATCCGTCGTGTCTTGAGACTGAGATACGCGGCACTTATTGGGGTCGTCGACACGACGGGAGGTCCTGCTAGATTTGTCTTACCTTAGCGATATATCTTGCGTATAAGAATCCCAGTGAAACTTTGGGTCTCCTCAAAGTTGAGGTTTTCCTCTAAGGAATCCGACGAGATCACGAGATTCGTGATAGAGGATTAATTTGCGGTTCGTGACCGTTTGTGATGGACTAGTTGGAGCACCCCGCGGGGTTTAATCTTCCGGAAAGCCGTGCCCACGGTTATGTGGCAACATGGATAATTTGTTAACATCCAGTTCTAGCTAACTTGAACTAACTCTAATAAAACTGCCAACTGTGTGCGTAACCGTGACTGTCTCCTTCGAAGACCTCTCTTCGATCAAGAACACAGTGGGGTTATGTCTGACGTAAGTAGGTGTTCAGGATCACTTAGTGATCACCTAGTCTTCAACCGCTCCCATAGACCACCACATCTAAAACTCTGGTCTTCGTAAGTTAGTCACCATAAATGCTTAGGATGCTGCAACCTAAACACTAAACCTTCCTCACCTAATAACTTGACTAGTTTCAGTACCAAGGTCATCGATTGATGAGTCCTCGTGGCTCACAGTTTACTACAACACCCTAACAGGTTCAGGTACACCCGACGCAGTTGATCCAGATGGCACACAGCTGGCGTGGCAGTACGATGAGGAGAACGACCGCCTGTACGTGAACTATCTAGAAGACTGAGGCCATGGTCGTGATCGTGGGCGAGCATGCGGGATATCATAGTCTTTTCCTTGTTTCATGTAGCCCGTAGCGGGACTACCTTGTCTGAATAACTATGTGGATGTAACTCTGATATTATCTATGTGAGATGGCAAATGTATGCCCTATTTGTCTATCTCAATTTATGTATGTGCTATGATGATCTCGCTTGCGAAACGCTTAGATGCGCCTCTTTCCCTTTTGGGGCCTTGCCCCCTAAATAGGAAAGGGACACATCTTAGTCATTACAAAAGGTGCCACGTGGAAGTCACTTGTGCAACGTGGGAGTAGCATTTGGTCACTTTGTCGTTAGCTAGAGACAGGGAGACGACAAAGGGCATAGCAGGTAGATGACAAAGGGCATGGCAGGCATACGACAAAGAGCATGGGCTGGCGGAGGTAGGGGTGCCATTAGCTCACAGACGGCAAATGCATAGCTTCTTTGTCGTCAGCTCGTGGAAGGAAAATGCCGCCTTTAGCCACCTAACGGGGCTGACAGGTATTCTGTGTCGTCTAGCCCCTTTGCCGTTTGGTGGCTAGAAAGATCTTTATCGTCCACTGCCTCCTTGGAGATGGCAAAGAATGTCTTTACTATGACTTTCAGTGACGAAAGTTGGGCCATTAGCCTGCAGACAACAAAGATCTTTGCCGTTCGTGACCTCGTCCTTTGCCGTCCGCTATGGCAGACGACAAAGAAGCTGATTCCTATAGTGATAGAAGCAAATGTTCGGTGTATGTAGAGTCATATCGGTGGCAGATAGGACTTGCGAGAATATTGATCTTACCTTAATCTCCTTGTGGGTTCGACACTCCATACTTACCACTTCCATCTTTAGAAATTTCTATGATGATTCCTTGCACTTGGGGATTATCCAGCTCTTTTGTGGCACCGTGGCCGCGGAGCAATGGCATGGGGTTAATATTTCTGTGTATTCTTGTTTGCTTCTATCACTAAGTAGTTTTTGTTTTCCTTTTGTTTCTGTTTTTTGTTCTATTTATTTAGTTGTGGGTTAAAAAATAATAAAAATAAAAATTTAAAACACAAAAAATTACTTGCCTTTTATAAGAGAAGCGATTGGAAATTATGCACTCGAGAAGTGAGGGTCGACCTTGAACACTTGTGTTCATGCTCATGGAAACAATATAGAGTTTTTCATAGAAGTTTCTCATAAAAATATTTATCCCCTTGTATATACCACTATACCGTAAAAATAATGTGCTTTTCATAATATCCATGATGCTCGTTTGCATGTTTCATCTACCATTCTTATGTGAGCATCATTGAAATTATCATGCCTAGCTAGAAGGCTTTAAAGAAAAGCCATTGTTGGGATACAACCCAACACTTATGCTTTCTATTTTTGTGCGTTAACATGGTTAAGATACTGTAGTAATCATGTTTTGTGTCTCTTATTTCAATAATATGCCAAGTAAAGCCTTTGGGATTATTTGGATGATAAGTACAATTGATACGGTGCAAAAACAGAAACTTTGACGTCCAGTGCAGAAATTCCAGGATTTTAGTGGAATGTCTTTTTGATCTTAACTTTTTACACAACATTAATATACAAATTCCTGAGAACTTCATAATTTTTTAGAATTGTTTGAGTTACATAAGTATGGCATTTGTGTTGAACATTACAAAATGTTTTGTTTTAGACAGATTCTATTTTTGCTTCCATAGTTTGCTTGGTTTGGTGATGCTATGGATTATATCGAGGGGTATAAGACATGGGTAAGTTAGAATACAATACCTTATGCAATATTTAAATATGAATCAATTTGTAACAATACCTAAGGTTTATGATTTGCCTATTATACTAACGGATCTCATGAGGTTTCTATTAAGTTTTGTGTGATTGAAGTTTTCGAGTTTTGGATGAGATACCGATATCAGGAGAATAAGGAGCGCCAAGACCCTAATCTTGGGGATTCCCAAGGCAACCCCAAGATAATATCCAAGGAAGACTCAAGCGTCTAAGTTTGGGGATGCCCCGGATGGCCCCCCCTCTTTCGTCTTCAACACTATCGGTACATCTTACTTGGAGGTATATTTTTATTCGTCACATAATATGTATTTTGCTTGGAGTGTCATTTTATTTTGTTAGTATTTGCTAGATGTTATTTATAATATTGTTTTTAAATAAAAAGTTCCAAGAATTTCCTTTAGAATGCGTGAATTGCATGTGTGAGGTGTGTTGTACAAAAAACAGAAACTTTTGGTGTAGTATTTGAATTATGAGATTTTATTGGAACATGGAAAGTTTATTAAATTTTACACGATACTGCCATACAAATTCTTTAGCTTGTCCTAAATTTTCAGAATTTTTGTAGATACATAAGTACACTGTTTAAATTGATTGCTACAAACTATTCTGTTTGGACAGATTGCTATCATAGTTTGTTATCTACTTATCCTAGAGTTTTCATGGATTATATTGCTAGATAGAAATTTTGGAAATGGTAGTATACGGTGCCTAGTTGTCACATCCCTAACCCTTAAGAAAGATAGCATTGTGGTCATGTCTTCTTTGCATTTGCATCTAAGAAGTTTCAGCAAAAACAACAAAGTGGCAAAGGAAAAACTCAAAACCCTAGCCACCATTTCAATTAAAGGAAATTTCAACTAGTTCAAAATCAATGAACCCAAAATGGCCTCAAGAAATGTTCAAACTTTCTGATAAATCATGAAAGTAAATGAGCATTGGAGAAAACTATTTTCTTGACACTTTAAGCATTTTAAATAAATGCAAAAGCCACTGGTTTCAAATTTAAAAATTTGAAATCAGAATCTATAATTTTCCAAAAATGTTGAAAGTCTTGGAAATGAGTGGGGATATTATAACAAATATTTCAGGAGGTCAAAATTAGTTTTTACCTTTTGTTTTGGAGCTGAAACAATTAGCAAAGCAATAAATAGCAAAACAGAAAAACCAAAAAAGAGAAAATGGGAAAAGCTTAAATGACGCCCAAGCCAGGCCCAGCCCATCTCGCCGCTCGTCCCCTTCCCCGCGCCAGTAGGCAGCAGGAGGTGGCCGCCTCCTCCTCCGGCATGGCCACGCACCTGCGTGCCTGCCTGGCCGCCGGTTCGCGCTCGCGACGACGGGGATAAGCTCCCTAGAGCCTCCCCTATCCATTCCCCGGCTCGGTTCTCCTCCTCCGACCGGATCCCCTCCTTCTCCCTGCTGCCGCCATTAGAGCCGAGCTCGAGCTCGAGCTGGCCGTGCCCCTGGCCATAGGATCCCCTCCGCGAGCACGCCTTTAGCTCCGCCTCGTCGCCCTGGTCATTCCTGCAGAAGCCGAAGCTTCCTCGCGCCCTGCAACGCCCGCAACGCCGTCGTCTTCTTCCTCCGGCCGCCGGACATCTCCCGTCGATTCGTCGCCCCCAGGCCTTCCCCGAGCCGTCTGAGCTCTTCTCTGCACTCCCTGTGAGCATGCGGTGGTTTTCCCTAAGTTTTCCCCGTCGATCCCCTCCTCTAGCCCTAGTTTCACCGGAGCCCGACGAGCACCGCCGCTGCCGCTCGTCGCCGGTAGCCCTCCGATGTCGAGCTCGTCCTCCCGAGAGCACCAGCAGCTCCAGGACGACGCATAGATGCCGTAGCAGCTAAGAGCTAAGTGTGGATCCCTCTGATTCAAAGCCCCCGACGACGCCCGAGCTTCGGCCGCCGCTCCGGCTCGTCGCCGACGCCTCTTCCGGCGACCCTAGCCTCCCCAGATGGTCCTGCCAGATCGGCCACTTCGCGAGCTTGCTATAGCTGCAAACCGCGTGCGTTTTCGTGCGGTGCAGCGCCGTCTAGGTCGCCTCCGGCGAGCCCTCCGCCGCGGGTTTGGTCGCCGGCGACCACCCTCCGATGGCCGTCGACGTGGCCGACCTGGTAGTTGCTTGAGCTATGATGTGCCTTATCCTGCTATGCATGCTATGCTTAGAGTTGTGTATGGTCTGTCATCTGGGAGATGAACAGAAATGTGGAATGTGTTCGGTGAGCAAAGGCCGTGTGTTGAACTTGATTTGGTAAAGGTACCGGTGAAAGGCTGTGTAGGAGTACATGGCGGGTTGTTTCATTGGAACCATCCTTAGGAACTGAGTTCCGTGTATGTAATCCAAGACTAGATACTACCACATGCTGGGCCCAGAAATATGACCCCGCTCGGCCTATTAATCGCTTAGTACTCGGTCCAGGAGTTGCAAGTAGTTTCTGGTGTTTATAGTAATGCTGGAGGCCGTGCATGGTGCTGACCTGAGAGGTGGACCGTGATGCGGTAGGCAGTGGCACGGTGTACCAAGTGGCACCCGGATGGTGGGCTTGGGAACCCTGCGCACATCGTTTGAGGCCGTGGCGGAAACCTCGGCCGGACTTCCGTACGGGTTACTCTCAGATAGGCGATAAACCTGGACTAGGTACTAGTGTGATTAACGGTCGTGGCCGACTCCCTCGCTGGGCTTCCGCTTGAAGGTTGCCGAGGTGCATGACGTGCACATGGCGATAAGTGGTGAGAGCGTGTGTGACGAAGTACACCCCTGCAGGGTTATGATCTATTCGAATAGCCGCGTCCGCGGATATGGACTACTTGGAGACATATATTGTCCATAGATAACTTCAATGGCTACTCATAAAATTGACAAGATAAGCGTGAGTGTCGTGGACGGCATTTCCGTATGGAGACGGAATGATTCCACGATAGTGTATTGTTGTGGTGTTAGTGGACTCGTGTGCGAGAAATCAAGCTGTCAAAACTAATTTCAAAAAGCAAGTTGTCTAGCCACGAGTCAAATGCTGGCTTTCCGCATGAAACCCCACAATACCTTCTTGATACCTTGCATGAGTAGTTAGTCATCCTAAAGTCTTGCTGAGTACCTTCGTACTCATGTTTGCTTAATAAATGTTGCAGAGGTTGCTAATGACCCTAATGGAGGGTTCTTCGTAGACATCAACGACGACGAGTAGCTGGTGTCCCAGCTACGATCTGGCCCTACGTCGGCTCTGTAGTATAGTCAGGCCATGTGCCTTCTAGTTGCTCTGTCTGTACCCAGACAGTTTATAACTCTTCCGCTGGCTTGTATTGTATGACTGCTATTATGGGTCGTGAGACCCTTAATGTGTAATAATATGTGTGTGGCTCTTCCGAGCCTCTTAAATAAAGCTTGTATGTTTATGGTTATGTTGTGATGCCATCGATGTATCTATACATATCGGTATGCCATGCGTACGTGTGTCGTACTTGAAATGTATGGGGTTCGAATACCTAGTCGTGAACTTTAGTAGCACTTCTTACAAGGAAATGCCCCTTTGTGATCCAACGAGCCTTGGTAGTTCGCTACTGCTCCGGACACATTGGTTGACCGGCATGTGTCCTTCTTAGCTGCTGTGTCTGTCCCCTTTGGGGAAATGTCACGCGACGTAATGGAGTCCTTGTAGCTTGCTACGACTCGTCTATGTTCGTTGATGACCGACACCTGCTTTGTTGGGTCATGTATGCATGTCCTTGTGCGGAACTGCCACTTTGGTTTATGACTAGACATGTCGATCCGGGTTCTTTGACATTGGAATGCTAGCGACACTATCGCATACGTGAGTCAAAAGACGCAAACGGTTCCGGCTAAGGTAAGGCTGCAGCCGTGGAGTTAACCGTGCGTGAGACCACAAAGGGATGCGATGTGTTACAGGCTGGATTCCTATGGCTTAGGATCGGGGTCCCGACACTAATGCCTAAAAATTATTATGAAACTTGTCTTGGCAACACAATAATTGTTGGTTCGTTCTTATAAGTACTAACCTATCTCACAAGTTCTTTTAACGTTTTGTGTCAATGAAATTTTTGAGACTTAGGTGAAATCGGGATATGAGAGGATTGGACGGGATAAAATATATCCAGCTTGGCACCCCAAGTAAACATTACAAGAAGTTTCAAGCATATAAGCTCGGGGATGCCACACATCCCACCTCTCTTCATCAACAATTATCGGTTAGCCAATGTTGATCCATAGTTTTCATTCGTTCACATGTGCTGGAGCATATTTTGTGTTTACAATTCTTTTTTATTCTATGAACCATGCTGGTATGACATAACCCTTGTTTGGTTTATAGAATGCTTCATGTGCTTCACTTAAATCTTTTGAGTATGGCTTTATAGAATGTTTCGTGTGCTTCACTTATATATTTTGAGATTGGATATTGGTCTCTCTATATTCATTGAAGAATGCTCTACGAACTTCACTTATATCTTTTTTAGAGTAGTTTGATGATCACTCTTGTGCTTGATACTCGTGATCTGCGTTGGGTTTTTCGTTAAGAGGTACGTATAATCCCAACACAAAGTGGGTAAGTATTTCCCTCAGTTATGAAACCAAGGTTCATTGAACCAATAGGAATATCAAACAACCGTCTTCAACGGTGCACACAAAAGAACTAACAACTTGCACCCAACGCGGGCAATATAGTTGTCAATCCCCTTGGTCACGTTATACGCAAACGATTGAGGTATGTAGATAATTGTAAAATGCAAAATCAAATAAAAGCAAATAAATGGCATCATGGTGTTGGAGGTTTTAGCAGTATGTTGTGAATAGACCCGAGGCCATAGCTTTCCCTAGTGGCATCTCTCATGAACATAAGTATATGGTGGGTATGTTGGAAATATGCCCTAGAGGCAATAATAAATTAGTTATTATTATATTTCTTTGTTCATGATAATCATTTATTATCCATGCTATAATTGTATTGATTGGAAACACAATACTTGTGTGGATACATAGACAAAACACTGTCCCTAGTAAGCCTCTAGTTGACTAGCTCGTTGATCAAAGATGGTCAAGGTTTCTTGACCATAGGCAAGTGTTATCACTTGATAATGGGATCACATCATTAGGAGAATCATGTGATGGACTAGACCCAAACTAATGAACGTAGCACGTTGATCGTGTCATTTTGTTGCTACTGTTTTTCTGCGTGTCAAGTATTTATTCCTATGACCATGAGATCATATAACTCACTAACACTGGAGGAATGCCTTGTGTGTATCAAATGTCACAACGTAACTGGGTGACTATAAAGATGCTCTACAGGTATCTCCGAAGGTGTCAGTTGAGTTAGTATGGATCAAGACTGGGATTTGTCACTCCGTGTGACGGAGAGGTATCTCGGGGCCCACTAGGTAATACAACATCACACACAAGCCTTGCAAGCAATGTGACTTAGTGTAAGTCACGGGATCTTGTATTACGGAACGAGTAAAGAGACTTGCCGATAAACGAGACTGAAATAGGTATGCGGATACTGACGATCGAATCTCGAGCAAGTAACATACCGAAGGACAAAGGGAATGACATACGGGATTATATGAATCCTTGGCACTGAGGTTCAAATGATAAGATCTTCGTAGAATATGTAGGATCCAATATGGGCATTCAGGTTCCGCTATTGGATATTGACCGAGGAGTCCCTCGGGTCATTTCTACATAGTTCTCGAACCCGCAGGGTCTGCACACTTAAGGTTCAGCGTTGTTTTATGTGTATTTGAGTTATATGGTTGGTTACCGAATGTTGTTCGGAGTCCCAGATGAGATTACGGATGTCACAAGGGTTTCCGGAATGGTCCGGAAACGAAGATTGATATATAGGATGACCTCATTTGATTACCGGAAAGTTTTCGGCATTACCGGGAATGTACCGGGAGTGACGAATGGGTTCGGGATGTTCACCGGGGGGGGGGGGGGGCAGCCCACCCGGGGGAAGCCCATAAGCCTTAAGGGTGCCGCACAAGCCCTTAGTGGGCTGGTGGGACATCCCAAGAGGCCCTATGCGCACGAGAGAGAAAAAATCAAAGAGAAAGAAAAAAAGGGGAAGTGGGAAAATAGAGAAGGACTCCACCTTCCAATCCTAGTTGGACTAGGATTGGAGGAGGAATCATCCTCCCCCCACTTCGGCCGACCCCTTGGGGCTCCTTGAGCCTCAAGGAAAGGTCCCTCCCATCCCTCCTATATATACTAAGGTATTAGGGCCGATTTGAGACAACTTTGCCACGGCAGCCCGACTACATACCTCCACGATTTTTCCTCTAGATTGTATTTCTGCGGAGCTCGGGCGGAGCCCTGCTGAGATAGATCACCACCAACCTCCGGAGCGCTGTCACGCTGCCGGAGAAATCATCTACGTCTCTGTCTCTCTTGCTGGATCAAGAAGGCCGAGATCACTGTCGAGCTGTACGTGTGCTGAACGCGGAGGTGCCGCCTGTTTGGCACTAGATCGGAACGGATCGTGAGATGGACCACAAGACAGTTCATGCAACGGATGGCAAGATGGTTCGTAGGAAGGATCGCGGGACGGATCGTGGGACGGATCGCGGGATGGTTCGTGGGACGGTTCGCGGGGCGGACTGAGGGACGTGAGGACGTTCCACTATATCAACCGCGTTTCTTAACGCTTCTGCTATGCGATCTAAAAGGGTACGTAGATCGGAAATCTCCTCTCGTACATGAACATCACCATGATAGGTATTGCATGTGCGTAGGAATTTTTTTGTTTCCCATGCGATGTTCCCCATCAGTGGTATCAGAGCTAGGTTCATGAGTAGATGTTATCTCGAGTAGAACACAAAAGTTTTTGTGGGCGGTGATTGCGATTTTCTGCCCTCCTTAGTCTTTTCTTGATTCCGCGGTATTGTTGGATCGAAGCGGCTCGGACCGACATTACTCGTACGCTTACGAGAGACTGGTTTCATCGCTACGAGCAACCCCGTTGCTCAAAGATGACTGGCGAGTGTCGGTTTCTCCAACTTTAGTTGAATAGGATTTGACCGAGGAGGTCCTTGGAGAGAGGTTAAATAGCAATTCATACATCTCCGTTGTGGTGTTTGCGTAAGTAAGATGCGATCCTACTAGATACCCATGGCAACCACGTGAAACATGCAACAACAATTAGAGGACGTCTAACTTGTTTTTGCAGGGTATGCTTGTGATGTGATATGGCCAACGACGTGATGTGATATATTGGATGTATGAGATGATCATGTTGTAATAGTTAATATCGACTTGCACGTCGATGGTAAGGCAACCGACAAGAGCCATAGGGTTGTCTTTAAACTAACTTTTGTGCTTGCAGTTGCGTTTACTATATTGCTAGGACGTAGCTTTAGTAGTAATAGCATGAGTAGCACGACAACCCCGATGGCGACACGTTGATGGAGATCATGGTGTGACACCGGTGACAAGAAGGTCATGCCGGTGCTTTGGTGATGGAGATCTAGAAGCACATGATGATGGCCATATCATGTCACTTATGAATTGCATGTGATGTTAATCCTTTATGCACCTTATCTTGCTTAGAACGACGATAGCATTATGAGGTGATCTCTCACTAAAATTTCAAGACGAAATTGTGTTCTCCCCGACTGTGCACCGTTGCGATAGTTCGTCGTTTCGAGACACCACGTGATGATCGGGTGTGATAGACTCAACGTTCACATACAACGGGTGCAAAACAGTTGCACACGCAGAACACTTGGGTTAAACTTGACGAGCCTAGCATGTGCAGACATGGCCTCGGAACACAAGAGACCGAAAGGTCGAGCATGAATCATATAGTTGATATGATTAGCATAGAGATGCTTACCACTGAAACTATTCTCGACTCACGTGATGACCGGACTTGAGATAGTGGATTTGGATCATGTACCACTCAAATGACTAGAGATATGTACTTTTTGAGTGGGAGTTCTTAAGTAATATGATTAATTGAACTAATTATCATGAACATAGTCTAATGGTCTTTGCGAATTAAGATGTAGCTTGTGCTATAGCTCTACTGTTTTATATGTTCCTAGAGAAAATTTATTTGAAAGTACATAGTAGTAACTTTGCGGACTTAGTCCGTAAAACTGAGGATTGTCCTCATTGCTGCGCAGAAGGCTTATGTCCTTAATGCACCACTCGGTGTGCTGCACCTCAAGCGTCGTCTGTGGATGTTGTGAACATCCGACATACACGTTTCTGATGACTACGCGATAGTTCAGTGCAAAATACTTAATGGCTTAGAAGCAAGGTGCCGAAGACGTTTTGAAACGTCACGGAACATAAGAGATGTTCTGAAGAGATGAAATTGTGATTTCATGCTTGTGCCCTTGTCAAGAGGTATGAGACCTCCGACAAGATTCTTTGTCCACGAAGTAAAGGAGAAAAGCTCAATCGTTGAGCGTGTGCTCAGATTGTCTGAGTACGACAATCGCTTGAATCAAGTGGGAGTTAATCTTCCAGATGAGATAGTGATGGTTCTCCAAAGTCACTGCCACTAAGCTATGAGAGCTTCGTGATGAACTATAACATATCAAGGATAGATACAATGATCCTTGAGCGATTCGCGATGTTTGACACTGCGAAAGTAGAAATCAAGAAGGAGCATCAATAGTTGATGGTTAGTAAAACCACTAAGCTTCAAGAAAGGCAAGGGCTAGAAGGGATACTTTGTGAAACGGCAAAACAGTTGCTGCACTAATGAAGAGACCCAAGATTAAACCCAAACCCGAGACTAAGTGCTTCTGTTATGAGGAGAACGGTCACTGAGGCGGAGCTACCCTAGATGCTTGGTAGATAAGAAGGCTGACAAAGTCGAAAGAAGTATATTTGATATACATGATGTTGATGTGTATTTTACTAGTACTCCTAGTAGCGCGAGGGTATTGGATACTGGTTCGGTTGCTAAGTGATTAGTAACACGAAATGAAAGCTACGGAATAAACGGAGACTAGCTAAAGGCGAGGTGACGATACGTGTTGGAAGTGTTTCCAAGGTTGATATGATCAAACATCGCACGCTCCCTCTACCATCGGGATTGGTGTTAAACCTAAATAATTGTTATTTGGTGCTTGCGTTAAGCATGAACACGATTCGATCGTGTTTATGGCAATACGATTATTCATTTAAAGAGAATAATGGTTACTCTATTTGCTTGAATAATCACCTTCAATGGTTTATTGAATCTCGATCGTAGTGTTGCACATGTTCATGGCATTGGTGCCAAAAGATACAAGGTAATGATGATAGTACCACTTACTTATGGCACTGCCACTTGAGTCATGTTGGTATAAATTGCATGAAGAGGCTCCATGATGATGGATCTTTATACTCACTTGATTTTGAATCACTTGTGACATGCAAATCATACCACATGATCAAGGCCTTGTTTTCATTGAGATGAGACAAGATAGTAACTTGTTGGGAGTAATACATTTTGATGTATGCAATCCAATGGGTGCTGAGGCATGCAGTGGATATCATTATGTTCTTACTTCAATGGCAATTTGAGTAGATACAGGAGTATTTACTTAATGAATCACAAGTCTGAAATATTGAAAAAGTTCAATTCTGTTTCAGAGTGAAGTTCGTCGTAACAAGAGGATAAACTGTCTACGATATAATCATAGAGATGTATATCTGAGTTGCAAGTTTTGGTACACAGTTAAGACAATGTGGAAGTTGTTTCGCAATTCATGACACCAAGAACACCATGGTGTGATGGTGTGTCCGAATGTCATAGCCGCGACCTATTTGATATGGTGCATACTATGATGTCTCTTATCGAATTATCACTATCTTTTGTGGGTTATGCATTAGAGACAACCGCATTCACTTTAAATAGGGCACCGCGTAATTCCGTTGAGATGACACAGTATAGACTGAGGTTTAGAGAAATCTAAACCGTTGTTTCTTGAAAGATTGGGGCTGCGACACTTATGTGGAAAAGTTCCAGTCAGATAAGCTCGAACCCAAAGCGGATAAATGCATCTTCTTAGGATATCCAAAATAGTTGGATACATCTCCTATCTCAGATCCGGAAGCAAAGTGTTTGTTTCTAGAAAACGGGTCCTTTCTTGAGGAAAGGTTTATCTCGAAAGAATTGAGTGGGAGAGTGGTGGAACTTGATGAGGTTATTGAACCGTCACTTCAACCAGTGTGTAGCAGGGCGCAGGAAGTTGTTCCTGTGGCGCCTACACCAATTGAAGTGGAAGCTGATGATAGTGATCATTGGAGCTTCGAATCAAGATACTACAAACCTCGTAGGTCGACAAAGGTCGCGTACTACTACAGAGTGGTATGGTAACCCTGTCATGGAGGTCATGTTGTTGAACAACAATGAACCTACGAGTTATGGAGAAGCAATGGTGGGCCCGGATTCCAACAAATGGCTGGAGGCCATGAAATCCAAGAGAGAATCCATGTATAAAACAAAGTGTAGACTTTGGAAGAACTGCTTGATGGTAGTAAGACTATTAAGTAAAAATGGATCTTTAAAAGGAAGACAAATGATGATGGTGATAGGACACTATTAAGAAAAGCTCGACTTGTCGCAAAGATGTTTCCGACAAGATCAAATAGTTGACTATGATGAGACTTTCTCACTCGTAGCGATGCCAAAAGTCTGTTAGAATTATGTTAGTAGTTGCTGCATTATTTATGAAATATTGCACATGGGATGTCAAAAACATTGTTTCCTCGACGTTTTCCTTGAGGAAAGATTGTATGTGATACAATCAGAATGTTTTGTCTATCCTAAGGATACTAACAAGTATGCAAGCTCCAGCGATCCTTCAATGGACTGGTGCAAGCATCTCAGAGTTGGAATATACACTTTGATGAGATGATCAAAGATTTTGGGTTTGCACAAGGTTTATGAGAAACTTGTATTTCCAAAGAAGTGAGTGGGAGCACTATAGATTTTCTGATAAGTATATGTGGTTGACATATTCTGGATCAGAAGTAATGCAGAATTTCTGTAAAGCATAAAAGGTTGTTTGAAAGGAGTTTTTCAAAGGAATACCTAGAATGCGCAACTTGAACGTTGAGCATCAAGATCTATGGAGATAGATCGAAACGCTTAATAGAAGTTTCAACAGGATGCATGCCTTGACAAGATTTTGAAGGAGTTCAAAATAGATCAGCAAAGAAGGAGTTCTTGGTTGTGTTGTAAGGTCTGAATTTGAGTAAGACTCAAAACCCGACCCCGACAGAATAAAGAGAATAGACGAAGGTCGTCTTCTATGCCTTGGCCGTAGAATCTGAAGTATGCCATGCTGAGTACTGCACCTGATGTGTGCCTTGCCTCAAAGTCTGTTGAGAGGTACATAGAGTGATCCATGATTGAATCACTACCAGTGGTCAAAGTTATCCTTAGTAACTAAATGGACTAAGGATTTTTTCTCGATTATGGAGGTGGTTAAAGAGTTCGTCATAAAGGGTTACGTCGATGCAAGCTTTGACACTAATCTGAATAACTATGAGTAGTGAAACGGATTCGTATAGTAGACTAGATATTTGGAGTATTTCCGAATAGCACGTAGTAGCAGCATCTATAAAGATGACATAAAGATTTGTGAAGAACACACGGATCTGAAAATTTCAGAACCGTTGACTAAAACCTCTCTCACGAGCAAGACGTGATCAGACCCCAGAACTATATGGGTGTTGGATTCGTTGAAATCACATGGTGATGTGAACTAGATTATTGACTCTAGTGCAAGTGGGAGACTATTGGAAATATGCCCTAGAGGCAATAATAAATTAGTTATTATTATATTTCTTTGTTCATGATAATCGTTTATTATCCATGCTATAATTTTATTGATTGGAAACACAATACTTGTGTGGATACATAGACAAAACACTGTCCCTAGTAAGCCTCTAGTTGACTAGCTCATTGATCAAAGATGGTCAAGGTTTCCTGACCATAGGCAAGTGTTTTCACTTGATAACGGGATCACATCATTAGGAGAATCATGTGATGGACTAGACCCAAACTAATGAACGTAGCATGTTGATCGTGCCATTTTGTTGCTACTGTTTTTCTACGTGTCAAGTATTTATTCCTATGACCATAAGATGATATAACTCACAGACACCGGAGGAATGCCTTGTGTGTATCAAACGTCACAACGTAACTGGGTGACTATAAAGATGCTCTACAGGTATCTCCGAAGGTGTCCGTTGAGTTAGTATGGATCAAGACTGGGATTTGTCACTCCGTGTGACAGAGAGGTATCTCGGGGCCCACTCAGTAATACAACATCACACACAAGCCTTGCAAGCAATGTGACTTAGTGTAAGTCACGGGATCTTGTATTACGGAATGAGTAAAGAGACTTGCCGGTAAACGAGATTGAAATAGGTATGCGGATACTGACGATCGAATCTCGAGCAAGTAACATACCGAAGGACAAAGGGAATGACATACGGGATTATATGAATCCTTGGCACTGAGGTTCGAACGATAAGATCTTCGTAGAATATGTAGGATCCAATATGGGCATCCATCTCCCGCTATTGTATATTGACCGAGGAGTCCCTCGGGTCATGTCTACATAGTTCTCGAACCCGCAGGGTCTGCACACTTAAGGTTCAGCGTTGTTTTATGCGTATTTGAGTTATATGGTTGGTTACCGAATGTTGTTCGGAGTCCCGGATGAGATCATGGATGTCACGAGGGTTTCTGGAATGGTCCGGAAACGAAGATTGATATATAAGATGACCTCATTTGATTACCGGAAAGTTTTCGGCATTACCGGGAATTTACCGGGAGTGACGAATGGGTTCCGGATGTTCACCGGGGGGGGGGGGGAGCCCACCCGGGGGAAGCCCATAGGCCTTAAGGGTGCCGCACCAGTCCTTAGTGGGCTGGTGGGACAGCCGAAGAGGCCCCATGCGTAGGAGAGAGAAAAAATCAAAGAGAAAAAAGGGGAAGTGGGAAAATAGAGAAGGACTCCACCTTCCAATCCTAGTTGGACTAGGATTGGAGGAGGAATCCTCCTCCCCCACTTAGGACGACCCCTTGGGGCTCCTTGAGCCTCAAGGCAAGGTCCCTCCCCTCCCTCCTATATATACTGAGGTATTAGGGCTGATTTGAGACAACTTTGCCACGACAACCCGACCACATACCTCCACGGTTTTCATCTAGATCGTATTTCTGCGGAGCTCGGGCGGAGCCTTGCTGAGATAGATCACCACCAACATTCGGAGCACCGTCACGCTACCGGAGAACTCATCTACCTCTCCGTCTCTCTTTTTGGATCAAGAAGGCCGAGATCATCGTCGAGCTGTACGTGTGCTGAATACGGAGGTGCCGTCTGTTCGGCACTAGCTCGGAATGGATCATGAGATGGATCGCAAGACGGTTCGTGCAACGGATCGCGAGATGGTTCTTGGGACGGATCGCGGGACTGATCGCGGGACGGTTCGTGGTAAGGTGCTCCTTCTACCTCTGGATCTCACGTAGGAGAGGCACGGGAGAGCGGACGCTGCCAGAGCTAGCTCCCCCGGCCACCCCCGGCGGGGCCGTGCACTCCGGCGAGGTCGGCGAGCTATGCTGCCTCCATTCCCACTCCTAGTGCCCACGGGGGTAGGCTACAACAATGCTAGTGTTGGCGGCGAGAGGAGGGTCCATCGCTCCCAGTGGCCTCGGTGCGCGGCGCCTCAGGAGGAAAACGGGGGAGAAGGGAGGGCCTGCGGAGGCTAGGGGGAGCCCCGCACTAGCCAGGGTCGAGGGGAGCTCTGGGGTGCGCGAGCCCGAGCGGAGGTCGAGGCGACACCTCTCGGACATTAGGGGATAATAGTGCATGGGAGAGCAATTGGGGAGGTCCGGGAGGCTCGAGGGGGAGAGTGGGAGAGCTAGGAGACAACAGGGGCTCGAGGGAGAGGGATAAGCACGAGGGGGCGACATGGGAGGCTCGGGTGCCTCGGATTTACTCTGGGCATGGTGGCCACGCGTGCTAGAGCCATGTTGGCCTCTTCCTAGCATCGGGGTGACGCGTGGAAGGTTAAAGGGGAATTCCTGGCGCGTGCTGGTGCTCTACCGAGGCCAGACACGAGCTACAGTAAGGAGAGAAGGTGCAGAGCGCCGATATTGCATGCCGTCAGCATGGTCACCACGCCAACACTCGTCCAGGCTGTTCTTCTGGCTGGCTAACCTTGTCTCGCGTGTGAGGCATGCATTTAGGAGGGAGATTGAGGACTTTGGCCTCATATCGGCTAATGCAGGCGGGTCTCCTTCTCTATTTAAGTTTGCAACAACAAACCGTGGGCTAGCAGAAGGTGTTTGCACTGCGAGGAAATTGAGATGAAACCTTGTCTAGCAGTCTTATTCACGAAAGGACTACAAGACTAGCAATTTTCATCTCAGGGGGATGAGATTAGCTAGCACTTGTAGTTCAAGGCTACATTTCTGCCAAAAACTAGTTTGAGAAGGGTTGCTCCTATTTTCCACATGAGCATGCCATATTTTGGTTTTGAATGGTGCAATAGCATACTAGAGATGCTTTGGAAAGATGTGGGGCATTGGCATCAATAGAAGTATAGCAAAAGGGATAAAAGAGGGGCTGCCATGGTAAAAAGAAGAGGCAAGGAGAGGAAGTCACCCTCCAATAATTGACCAAAGGCCTTGGAAAGATTACTGGAGGTAAAATAGGGTCATAGAATAATGTGGTAAAACTTTTGGCTCAAGGAGATTAGTAGGAGGGGTTAAAGAAGCAATTTTGGTAAATGGGCCGAAGGTGTTTGATAGGTGCTAGGGCTAGGAAATGGATTCCTATTGCTATGAAACTTAATAGGATATCATGATAGGTCAAAATAAGCTTGGACACCAAATTGGGGATTTGGTGGAGAAAGTTTCCAATATAAACTTGGAAAACCCAAGAAATGGGCAGAAATGACTTTCTGCTTACAAAATTATTCAAATCAATTCCCAGAAATCCACAACTTGGTGGGGTGCTATTATTTGAGCATTAGAGATTGCCCAAAAAGTCTGGGAGCAATTGGGGAAACTTTATAATGTAAAGTTTCCCAAAGTTAGAAAACAACAGAGAAGGTTTTGAGGGGATTGGGGGAGGTTCTTCTATTCTCCTTGATGCACCACTTGATGTGGATGCATTACTGGAGTATCAGAACATGTATCAGAACATGTCCACCAAATGTGAGAACAATTCGAGACACTTGACAATGTAGAGTTGTTCAAGTTTGGATCTGGACACATAGGATTTTGGAATATTTAGGTGAATCAAATTAACTTGGATTGAGATGAAACTTGGCAAGATCATCACACATGACATGTGTGACATGCTAGAAGTTTACTGCCTCAAAAGCTTGAAGTAGGCAAGAAGGTCTTATGAAGGGTTCTTCCTAATATTTTGAACATGACCATATGTTGAAACTCTTATATATGGAATATATATGTCCACTGAGTTTCTCTAAATTTTCTCAAATATTTTGAAAGCAATAAAAATAACCTTCCTTCATAAGGGACCATTTCTGCCCTTAGAAAAAGGTACTTAAATAAAATAGTAAAATAACTTTTAAAATAATAATATTGTGGTTTTTGGAGGCCATTTTTATAATGGGATTTAAATAAAATATTTGGTGAAAAATAACTTCCCTAATTTGAGGACTCGTACTACAAATCCCAACTGAGGGGTTTTTGAATGCTAAAATCAAGGAAATCATTTTTGGTCAAAATAATGTTTGATAAAAATAGTTTCTGGTCCTATACACATGGCATGATCACTAGGCAAGTATTTGGGTCAAGGAGGTGAGTGTGGAGAGTAGCAGGAACATTGGGATTCAAACACAAGCATACATGCAAGCAAGCAAACAAACAACAATCACATCAAGCATCACAAGCACTCATAATTTTTTTTATTTTGTCCTAATTTTAAAGATAATTTAATTTAGTCAGGAGAGTCAAACACAGGGTGTGACAGACCTTACCCCCTTAAGAAAATCTCGTCCTCGAGATTTCTAGGCTAGGCGTTGGAGAGATACTGAATTTTAAGTTGGAGGTAGTCTTCACGTCCGCATGTTGCTTTTATGGGTCTGGAGGTGCTTGATGATACGGCTTCAAATGATCCACTTGTCCTTGCCTAGCCGTGAGCAGGTTCTGGCAATAATTAGACTTGACTAAGGGTCAAGGGCTTGGTGAACTAAGTTCCTACAAGGTTCTGGCTTGCACATGTATTCCAACGTCGGAATGCGTGGCAAGGTAGCATGTCTCGGTGCTCGTCCTCGGGCTCGCAGGCGGGTGAATCACCTTTGGCAGGTTTTCACCATGATCTAATTAGTACTCTCATCCTTATTTAGACCAATAAGAGGCTCTTTGACTTGTCTTGCTGTCCAAAGGCTTCATCGGCTTGGTCGTTGATGCTTCTTGACGTAGTTTATGTAGCCGACACAGGAGCGGTGGTTGACTTCTACTGCTTATTCTTCTTCGCCGTGGTCTCCCAACCATTACGGTTCTTCACCTTGCTCGGGTAGGATTGACTTTTGCTGCTTGCATATTGTGTCGAGGAGCCCATCCTCTCGAGGTAACACCTTACTCTCGAGAGGCATGGCGATCGACATTCGTGGGGCTTGTCCAAACAGGACTAAAGCGCTCCTCCTCTTATTGGGTAAATAAGTATGTCATCCATGAGGATAACAATATAATTCTCCAAGCATCACATAAGCAGAGGGCTCATGATACAGGTGAGGAGAGCGGTAACTTGCTATGGGCGGTCACTGGTCGAGGGGTTTGTGGCGCAACTTAGTCTAGTCCTTCATGTCCATGTTCCTCATAGACATAATTGGTGGTGATTGGGGCGGAGTATTGGCCATAGTCTAACAACTTAACACCGTTTCCTATGGTCATAATCCGACCATTTCATGGCTCGGTGAAGCTTTGGGGTTCCAATGAACTTAGGATGTGAGTGAACGTCTATCACCTTATGCCTAAGCACATTCCCTAGATGCCAACAGTCTGACCTCTATCTCCGGACTAAAATGACCCTATATCATCGAAGGTACCATCTCGTATAAGTTAACTTGACATCACCCATGCTAGTCAACTCCAGGGTTTGAGAGGCGAAGTAAACCAAACATCATGAGTATACTATAGCTAAGCTGCACATGTATTCCTATGCAAGAACCTTGGGGAAGTATACAAGCTGCTAAGCTAGAATTGAGATGCTACAATCCAAATACACAACGAGATTATCAAGTGGTCAGGGTACTGCAATCCTATATTAAGGAAACACGTAGTGTAACAATCCAAGGTCTCGCTTCCTTCCTACGAACCCAATCAAGTGGTTAATCAATCCCGTCAACCATCATTGGACCCATCGCTCCTGCAAATCCAATATCGATGGGGTCCTACATGATCACCTAGATTCCTCATAATCCTGATATTATTGCAAGGACTACTTCATATTATATCCACCAACTTCCAATATCATGGCCAACTATTCTCTAAGGCCAAGCTTATATAGATACGTAATTCAATTCGACAAATCCAAGTACTTCTTCTTGTTATCCACCGAGAAACATGGTATCATGATCGAGATCACCGGGATAAATCCTATTTACTCCGAACCATGTGGCCTCATTCATAATTGATACTCCATTAAGGTTACCTATTTAAATCCGAAACTCAAGTCCACAAGCACTCTTAATCGTTACTCCAAGTCATTATAGTGACATCATCCGTTCATGACTATTACTCGATGAAGCCAATCTTATTATACCACCAAGAATTTTAGCTCGTGAACATAATTGTCCTACTGAATCCAAACTTACTCGAGGATCATGATATGCTACTATATCAACTTGTCCCACCAAGTTCAGCTACCTTTATAAGGGTCTTACGATCCACCAAGTTAGTCTGGCTATATACTCAAGATACATATTATCATCACAACATGCATTGCCTACAAATCATATATCTCGGAACGATCCTTCCTATGGCATCTGGGTTCTAGTGCTAGCTTTAAGAATGAATGATACTTGTTCACTTTAATCACTTATTTCATAAGGAACCCGGTGGTAAGCAGGGTTTATCCGAGATCAATGGGTGCTCTCGCAAATTCGTGTATTAGACACGTGACCAAAAGTTTGAGCTGGGGAAGCTTGTGAGGTTAGTTTGTTCTAGGGAGGGGTTTCCAATCTCGAGGCAAAGCATAACTCCTACAAGTCGCGCCTGGTTGAGCACGTTATAGTCAGCATCTTCAGTATCAGTTGCTCGTCGAAGTGGATCCTTGGTGCATTGTGTCTTGCTGGTCTCTAGTTGCCTAAAAAGGTGAGAGAGAGGATAGCAACACAGAGGGAAATGCCTAAGGGGGTGGCATGGTGCAAGTGCAATCAAACAAGTGCCAAAAAGGCCAATTCATACATCAAGATAAGACATATGATATAATTATGTGCTTGTTGCCTAGAGAAAAAGCGCGACTTATATTAAAGCACAATCAAACAAAACAAGCAACACACAACTTGGTTCCATCCGAACCATTTCACGGACTCGACTTCGTATAGGGGATTCACGGCTCATCCTACCCTAGGGGTTCTCAAACTCGACAGTCGTGCTTGCTTCGTGCTCCGGAGAGGAGTCCGCTCAGTCTTCTGGACCTTCTCATGGTGTCGTTGTGTCCCTTTTTGTTGTTTGCCAAACCGACTCAGGTTTGGCTGAAAAGAGTCCCCGACGCCTTCTCATCTGGGGAGCTACCGACGAAGGTGATTCCTTATGGCTGTCGTTGACAGGGTCGTTTGTTATATTTGCAATCTTGTCATTGTCTCCTTGTCTTCCGAGGCGCCGAGAGTTCCAAGTGGACAACCTTTATGCAATGACATCATCAAGGCATGGTAGAGTTTCGACCTATCAGTCACGTTGATCACAATATTGACACCTAGAGAGGGGGATGAACAGAACCGTTTTCCTGCTCACTAAGGTGAGGCGGACCAAATGGCGCGGTTCTCATCCGCCGGTGGTGGTCGACACAACATTGATAATGACAGGGTTTCTTTATCAGCAATGCATTTCATGGTCTTGCATATCTTATGTCCCGATTATTGTAGGTGTAGGTTGCTTCATTCCAGAATAGTGTCGAGGTGTTACCATCTTCTGGGTCTCGATGTCCCCATTCCTCATGGAGATACTTCTGTTGGTGTTGTCTGGTCCTAGGGTTGCCATCCTTATCTTCCAAGTACGTGTGTGATTGCTCGGAAAGTTTGCTCCTTCCAAGTTACCCATGAGGATTTTAAATAATCCAGTGATCCGAGGGCATAAGGGTGCTAGCGACCATTTGCAAGTTTTGAAAAAGTACACGAGGAGTGTCAAGAGAATAAGGGTGGAAATGCTAAGGTAAAAAACATGGCTTCCCTGGAGAATTTAGGTGAGGTGATAAATATAGAGGTTTGTAACTGCTTTTGAAGGTTATGGAAAATTAGCTTTGTCCTAACTAATGTACGTGCTAACTAAGGGCTTCCTACAGTCAGGATGACTTTGATATCAACTCTGTGGGGACCCCGACTTACAAGTCGTGATCATTGAATGAACGTGCTTAGTGATCCCACAGATCAATGCTCATTGAACACCCAGAAACTGAATAACAAGAGTCTTACGTCCATACTTACCGTTTGATACAAATAATGACCATTGTGGTCAAGTCTTACATATATAGGGCCTTGAAGGCCAACACACCAACTTGACCAATATCAGAAATATTGGTAGAAATCTTGAACCCATGCCATCAGCCTTAACCTATAGGCATTCGGATTGGGAAGCATCCTAGCTCACAGGAACGTGACCAAGGTACTCTTCACTATCTCGTGTTCTCCCTTACCTGGTCAATGAAATAACCAGTGGCAAGCAAATGAGTACTTTGAATGTACTCGCAAGAAACCCATGATGTGAAGCAAGGCAATAATGAAACATGATATATCACAAGTATGCAACTTTAGCAGAAAGCAAGTTTTTCCCAAAATGCAGTAACATGGTCAAGTGTCTATATGATCATGCATCATTGGTAAATGGTAACCATAAGAACAGGTTACAGATATCAACATATCTGCTGGGCGCTGAACATCCCATGTTCACCCTTCATGCCAAGTCATCCGACTTGACAGACATCATAATTCTTAACCACACACATACTCACACTTGGTTTATGCGGAAACGAATAGACGTAGTTTAAGCAGCACCACCCAACTGTCGTTAACCGTGGACATGACTATTCGAATAGTTTTACACTTTGTAGAGGTTGGGCGCTGTACCCACGAGATCCGGGAAACTTCCGTGTCATCCATGACTCGCGGTATATAACATACCCGAGGTAAGTGCCCGATCAATGCCTTCATGACGACACTAGACAAAGGGTCCACTTGATTGGTACCTAGCCCACATGATGTACGCCTTACGAGCACCAACTCTAGACCGTATCATCCATGCAGGGACCAACGGTGTGCCCGGAACACGTAAAAACGACATAGTTGCCCTACCTGGCATGACCCCGTCACGAGACTTACCATATCACTCCCACCACTAGTAACGCGGGCTCTTTGCTAGCACAACCAGACTAATCAACAAAGCCCCGTTCCATAAAAGGGTATAGTGGTCGCACATGTAAGGTTGGGACGGTCGACACATCTTAAATCCAATCCCATTTCCGAAACGACTCACACAAAACCTTTCCGATGCACAACTTCTTTCTCAAGTGGTCATCCAGCTCAACACCATCACCCTCGGGCATTAGTGGCATCCGACGGGGTTTCCGTAAAAGCTTTGATATCACCTTTGTGTTATCATCACCATGCATATGCTCATCCTATGTGTAGCACTACTAACTACTTGTCAACTTTTCATCAGCGTGACCCTCATAGATGGTAAGGTCATGCTCAAATGCAAGTGCTCTAGAGGAGCCATCGTTAACACATTACTGAGGGTGTACCGATTAATCATGATCATATGCTTCGGAATAAAGTAATCAACATGGCATGCATAAAAATGTTTTGTCACACATGGTCAAAGGGCTGCTTGCCTTGATCAAATAGGTCTCTGGGGTCTTCGAGGTCTTCTAGTCCAACTCTGAGTACTCCGTCTATTTCGCCAACTATTGCCGGAAACAACCATAGTAAGCCACAGAGCAAGGAGGAGCAAAAGTGCTCTATAAATAGGAGTTTTATTTATCTTGGATACCTCTGGTCATGAGAATAATACCTAAAGCTTGTTCTACGAGGTTTTGGATTATGAGAGATTTTGTATGGAGGAAGTGGAGGCATCAGTGGCCCCACAAGGAGTATACAAAAAATATTCTGATAAAATGAGTGGAGGCACTCATTTAATAGGGCATAATTTTAGAAATATTCAGGGGGTCGTTTCACTAGATTTGGAGTTCATATGAATTTCCTATGGATTTTATAACACTGAATAAATAGCAAAAAGGGGCTATTTATTTGATGCAACAGAAACATGATAGAGAAAAATGTTGACTAATGTTGCCAAAATAGAACATGATATTAAAAGTATTTGGAAATTGGAATCACTCCATTTGGAGTTGATTTGAGTCCTCTACGAATTTTATAAGGTGGGGTTTTAAATATTCAAATCTGTATTTGAATAATAATTCTAGAGAAAAGCTCCTTGGAAAAATTTGCAAAGCATATATGTGGATAGGCAAGAATTTTAGGAATCTACAGAAACTTGAATCGCCTAATTTGGAGCTAATATGACTGAGATGTGCATTTTTAAAGCTCTAGTAAAAATAAAATGGAGCAAAGAGCTATAAGAGGGGAGCTATAACGCGCGAGGACGCAAGATAGCTCCTGGGCCGGCCCATCAGCTCCAGTCGCGCGCACAGACCACGCGGACGCGTGTTCCACCAGTTTATGTCTCGTGCGCTGGACACGGTTTTCGCAAAACGCGCCTTCACTTAAAAACGACGGCCCTGCCATTGGGAGGCTGACATGGGGGCCCGCCTGTCAGGTGCTCCTTCTACCTCCCGCTCGCACGCATGAGAGGCAGGGGAGATCAGACGCAGCTAGAGCTGGCTCCCCCGGCCACCCCCGACGGGGCCCTACACTCCGGCGAGCTCGGCAGGCTGCGCCACCTCTATTGGAGCCGTGGCCTTCCTCTTCCTCTCTCTTGCTGCACTCCCCTCTCTGTCTCTGTCTGGCACTACAAGGAAAAAGGAGGAGGAAGAATAAGAGCACACAGAACACAGGTATTTTTGCCCGGAGCACGAACTCCGCCCCGCCTCACGAACGGCGTATTATTTCTTCCGTGAGCACGTACTCAGTCCACCCTCCTCTCTCTATAACACACGGGGCGCAAGGGGTTTATATCCGCGTCCATCGGCGCCCCACACTGCGCCCCCGACGCGCCCTCCTCGCGCACTCCCCCACGTCCCTGCGCTCCCAGCCCGCGCTCCCGCCGCGCACACACGCGATCCGCACGACCAGGTCCAGCACCTCGACGCGGTCCACCCCGCGCCCGTTGCGCCAACGGACAGCACGCACACATGCCACACCTGCATGGACACGCCCATGCATCTCCTACACGCACGCACGCACACCTACGTCGCGGACCCGATGCGTCTAGCGTGCCCAGCGCACGCCCATACACGCGCTCGGCTCGTTCGACACCTCGCCGCGACTTATTGCCTAACATTCGCACCCTTAGTCGCGGCTCAGAGCAGACCGGCGTCCTCGACGTTGCCGTCGACCAGCAGCGCACGCTCCGCCGCCGGCACCTTCTTCCACTGCGGGCACTCGTGCTTGAAATGCCCGCGTTCACCGCACTTGTAGCAGCGTCCGCGCCGGTTCCCACCGAAGCCTGATGCCTCGCTGCACGCCCCGTCGTTGTCGTCCTCTCCGTGCGCACCGCCCCGACGCTGCTCACGCGCCCGCCATTGTTCCGCCGTGAGCATCAGCTGGCCGTCCTCCCTCGCGCCACCTCCCTGTCCGCATCGACGCAGACGTTCGTCGAACGCTTTCAGGCGCCCCAGCGCTTCCTCGAAGGCCATGGTGGAGACGTCGCAGAACTGTTCGATTCTGGCCACCGCCGCGTACAGGCGGTCCGGCACAGAATCGAGCTATTTCTTCACCAGCACGTCGTCCTCGAGCGTTGAACCGAGCCTGCGAATCGCGCCGCCATGCCACCGAGCTTTCCCACAAACTGATCCAGCGTCTCGCCCTCCTCCATGCGCAGGAGCTCGAATTCTCCCGGGAGAGTGCCCAGCCGAGCAGCTCGCACTCGATCTGCTCCGACAAACCGAGCCTTGAAGCTGGCCCAGACCTCCGCCGCCGTTTTCTTGGACGAGACCTGCAACAAGAGATCCTCCGCGAGCGCCCCGAGCAGATACGCCCGCGCCGGCTTGTCCTTTTTCGCGATCACCGCGTCCTCCGGCAGCACGACCGCCTCCCACAGCCCGGCCGCGTCATGGTTTGCTTCAACCTTGATCACCCAGGTGGTGTAGTTGCCACTGGTGAGCATCGGGACCGGCGTCGACAGTGAAGTCCCTGACCCACCGCCGAAGGGGACGAGCGCCATCGCCGGCGGGCTTCACGCGCCCTTCCCGAACCTTCGGCTCTGATACCAATTGTTGGAGCCGTGGCCTTCCTCTTCCTCTCTCTTGATGCACTCCCCTCTCTGTCTGTGTCTGGCACTACAAGGAAAAAGGAGGAGGAAGAAGAAGAGCACACAAAACACAGGTATTTTTGCCCGCC
Organism: Hordeum vulgare subsp. vulgare; assembly: GCF_904849725.1. Classification (NCBI taxonomy): domain Eukaryota; kingdom Viridiplantae; phylum Streptophyta; class Magnoliopsida; order Poales; family Poaceae; genus Hordeum; species Hordeum vulgare. The sequence goes on along the minus strand of NC_058522.1, from coordinate 101,408,137 downwards.
GCACGAACTCCGCCCCGCCGCACGAACGACGTATTCTTTCTTCCCTGAGCACGTACTCAGTCCACCCTCCTCTCTCTACAACACACGGGGTGCGGGGGGTTTATATCCGCGTCCATCGGTGCCCCACACTGCGTCCCCGACGCGCCCTCCTTGTGCACTCCCCCACGCCCCTGCGCTCCTGGCCCGCGCTCCCGCCACGCACGCACGCGATCCGCGCGACCAGGTCCAGCGCCTTGACGTGGTCCACCCCGTGCCCGTTGCGCCAATGGACAGCACGCACACACGCCACACCTGCATGGACACGCCCATGCATCTCCTACACGCACGCAGGCACACCTACGTCGCGGACCCGACGCGTCCAGCGTGCCTGACGCGCGCCCATACACGCGCCCGGCTCGTTCGACACCTCGCCACGACTTATTGCCTAACAACCTCCATATCCGCTCCTGGCGCTTGCGGGGGAAGGCTGCAACAACGCCAGTGTGGGCGGCCAGAGGAGGGGCCGTTGGCTCCCACTGGCCTCGGTGTGCGGCGCCTCGGGAGGAAAACAAGGTGAAGGGAGGGCCTGCGGAGGCCAGGGGAGCCCCGCACTAGGCAGGGTCGAGGGGGAGCCCTGGGGTGCACGAGCCCAAGCGGAGGCCGAGGCGGCACCCCGCGGCCATTGGGGGATAAGAGCAAATGGGAGAGAGATTGGGGATGTCCGAGAGTCTCCAGGGGGAGAGGGAGAGAGGTGGGAGACAACATGGGATCGAGGGAGAGGGATAAGCACGATGGGGGACAGAGGAGGCTCGGGTGCGTCGGATGCGCTCTAGGCACGGCGGCCATGCGTGCCAGAGCCATCTTGCCCTCTTCCTGGTGCCGGGGATGCACGTGGACAGTCAAAGGGTAATCCCTGACACATGATGGTGCTCTGCTGAGGCCAGACACGAGCTGCAGGAAGGAGATAAGGCACAAAGCACGGTTATTGCATCTTGTTAGCGTGGTCACCACGTCAACACTCATCCAGGCTGCTCTTCTGGCCGGCCAACCTTGTCTGGCGTGTGAGGCATGCATTTAGTAGGGAGATTGAGGAGTTTGGCCTCATATGGGCTAAAGCAATCTGGTCTCCTTCTCTGTTTAAGTTTGCAACAACAAACTGTGGGCTAGCATAAAGTGTTTGTACTGAGATAAAATTGAGATGAAACCTTGTCTAGCAGTCTTATTCATGGAAGGACTACAAGACTGGCAATTTTTAGCTCAGGGGGATGAGATTAGCTAGCAGTTGTAGTTCAAGGCTACATTTCTACCAAAAACTAGTTTGAGAAGGGCTTCTCCTATTTTACACATGATCATGCCATATTTTGGTTTGGAATGGTGCAATAGCATACCAAAGATGCTCTGGAAAGATGTGGGGCATTGGCATGAGTAGAAGTATAACAAAAGTGATAAAAGAGGGGTTGCCATGGTAAAAAGAAGAGGTAAGGAAAGGAGTCGCCCTCCAATAATTGACGAGAGGCCTTGGCAAAATTACTGGAGGTAAAATAGGGTCAGAGAATAATGTGGTAAAACTTTTTGCTCAAGGAGATTAGTAGGAGGGGTCAAAGAAGCAATTTTGGTAAATGGGCAAAATGTGTTTGATAGGTGCTAGGGATAGCAAATGGATTCCAGTTGCTACAAAACTTAACAAGATATCATGATAGGTCAAAATAAGGTTGGACACCAAATTGGGGATTTGGTGGAGAAAGTTTCCAATATAAACTTGGAAAACCCAAGTGATGGGGTTATAGCCCTAGGGTAGGGTTATAGGCCTGACCTATAAGTCCTACCCAAGGGCACCTCATTATTAGCTTAGGGATCACAAGATACTTACCGACTGGATTAAGACAACCTCTGAGCCACTCAGTAAAGAACCAGTTGGAAGGTTACCTAATACTCGACGACTGGATTCCACTCGGTAAATATCATAAGCCAGTCAACATAGAAGGCCAGAAGCCACTCCAGCGAGGTTAACGGTCAGACATTAGACTACTGTAGTTAATGTCCTTTATGGCATACGTTACCTGTAATGTATGCATTCAATCCCACTTATTACACCCTTGAAGGCTGGACACTTATGAGGGGCAACGCACTCTATATAAGCCACCCCTCCCCTTTGGCACAAGGCTTCGCATTCTGTAACATTCATATACCACTCGGCACTAAAGCTCCAAGAGCAGTGAGACGTAGGACTGTTACCTCCACCGCAGAGGGGCCTGAATTCATACAACCTTGCCGTAGCTAGGACTCTGCCCTCTACTTTCATACCCTACACATCTACTATCCGGCTTATATCCACGATAGTTGGCGCCCACCGTGGGGCAGGCGTCTAGGCGACTTCCGGCAAGTTTGCATTTTTTCCTCTTCACCATGTCTTACGGCGGTGATTTCTGCCTTGGCCACGAGATCGTGTTCGGCACACTCGTCTTCATTGCCGACGATTCAGCATGGCTCGAGGAGGCGCCTCTCGACGTCGAGGCGCTTCCAGTCCGCGGGGCGACGTTCTTCCATGCTAGTTCCTGCAGAGTCCTTCTTCGCCAACGTCGACTCCGTCGTCGACTGTGCTCCCCATCGCACGTCGCAACAAGCGATCCGGTCGCTCACGGCTCCAGCGCTGGGTGCGTCATGCACTCGCGCGCCAAGCGTCTTCGCCGTAGGTGGCAGCAATTGAACATGCTACGCCTCCGTGTGCTGCATCTCACTCGGTGTCAGATCCCTCTGACCCTCCTTCCGAGTGTGAGAACCGCAGCCCTGCGGCAGAAGTTTTGATGACCGGCTCACACGAGAGCCTGCCAAGGACCAATCGGGGCAAGCATGAAACCGAAGGGACTTCGGGTGCCCGTCATCATCCGCACCCCTAGCATCCGGTCAGCGTTCTCATCAGGTCGACAACATCGAGGTATTCCGCACACCTATCCTCAACTTGGCTGCGGCCGCGAGGATTGCAGACTCCATCCAGCCGTCAAATTCGTCAGCGGGCAGAGGAGTGCAGCAGATTCGTGCCCTGTTGCAAGTGGCGCAGGAGCAGAATTCCGCCGTGTCTGAGTCTCACAACAGACTGCACATCAATTCTGTCCGAGCAGACATAGTTCGGTCGGTTTACAGCCTAGGTTCTCCTTAGCGTCGCACAGGAGGAGATGACCGAGAAGATCGGTACAGAGACCAGGCGCGGAATCCGCTTCCCCCTTGGTTCAATCGTGAAGATCGCCATCGTTCGCGCTCTCCTCCGAGGAGTGGTTCGTACGCGCCCCGGCGCAACGACGAAAGGCGATTGGTGGGCGACGACCGCGACCAGAGACGTGATGTAAGGGACTATCTCACTCAGAAGAGAGTTGATAGAGGTCGAGCCCATCGTGACGGATACGAAGGTGATCGTCCGAGTGGAAGTGGCTCTGTCATCTCTGGGCTCGAGTGTTTCAGTCGAGCAATCCGCTCTGCTGATATTCCCCCAACTTCAGGTTGGCGGCCAGAATAAGCAAGTTCACTGGAGAGTCCAAGCCAGAGACGTGGCTAGATGATTACTGAGTGGCAGTTCAGATCGCCGGTGGCAAGGACAACGTCGCAATGAAGCACTTGCCCCTGATGCTCGATGGTTCAACCTGTGCGTGGCTGAATCAACTAGCTCCATCAAGCATATACTGCTGGGCAGATTTGGCCCGAGTATTCATCAAGACCTTCGAGGGCACCTGCAAGCACCCCGCTGGTCTCTCAGAGCTACAAAATTGTATCCAGAAGCCGAATGAGTCTTTGCGCGATTATATCCAGCGCTGGACCACTCTTCACCACACTGTGGAGAATGTCACCAAGCATCAAGCAGTCTGCGCTTTCAAGGCAGGCATCAGGTACCGCGAGTTGTGCTTGAAGTTCAATCGGACAGGAGATATGTCTATGAGCAAGATGATGGAGATAGCAACCCACTATGCCAATGGAGAAGAAGAAGACCGCCTCCGCAGCGGCAAAGGAAAAGCAATCAATGGAGATGCCAACCGAAAGCAGAAGCAGAAGGTAGAACGCACTCCTCCGGCAGAAGCAGCCGCTCTGGGAGCGGGAAAGTTCAAGGGAAAGGGCAAGAGCCAATTTCCCCCAAAGAAATTCAAGAAGCAGTCGGGACTAGATGTCCTAGATAAGCCGTGTGCAATTCACACGAAGATAAATGAAGAAGGCAACACCATCGTGCCTAAACATACCACTCGGCAGTGCAGACTGTTAATCCAGAGATTTGGAGAAGATCAATCGAGTGAGAAAGACCAAGAGGAAGAGGACGAAGAACAAGAAGAACACTTCCCAAAGGTTCATGCCACTCTGATGATCTTCGCTGATGTCGAAATCAAGAGTCGACTGAAAGTGGTCAACCGAGAGGTTAACAAGGCGGCTCCTTCTAGCCCAAAGTATCTCAAGTAGTCGTAGACTGCCATCACCTTCGACCAGTCGGATCACCCGCCACATGTCCCCACTCCGGGACGTCAGGCACTTGTTGTTGACCCGGTGGTAGAAGGAGTTCGACTCCGCAAGGTAGTGATGGATGGAGGGAGCGGCTTGAACATCATCTACGCCGACACTCTCAAAGGGATGGGCATTCCAATGTCCAAGCTCAGCGACAGGAATATGCAGTTTCACGGAGTGATCCCATGTAAGAAGTCTGTTTCACTTGGTGAGATCGCGTTGGATGTCGTCTTCGGCTCTAACAAGAACTTCCGCAAGGAAAAACTCACGTTCGTGGTGGTGGACTTCCAGAGTGCCTACCACGCCATACTTGGGCGACCAGCGTATGTACATTTCATGGCCCGACCATGTTACGTTTATTTGAAGATGAAGATGCCAGGACCGAAGGGGGTCATCACCATCACTGGCGATCGGCAGAGAGTAGAAGAATGTTTGCAACAGGGATCCAAGATCGCCGACCAGCAGATGGCAATGGCAGAGCTCGATGAGTACTGGTAGACAGTAGATCTCACCGAAGTGATGCACGCGAAGAAGCCAGCTTCCGAGTAAGCATTCCAGTCGGCACGCGAAATCAAGAAGGTCATCATCCACCCGACGGATCCCACAGCTGCCCCGACCAACATCTCAACAACCCTTGACCCTAAATAGGAAGCCGAGCTCATCCAGTTCCTCCGTGAGAACTGGGACATCTTCGCATGGAAGCCCGCTGACATGCCTGGTGTACCCAGGGAACTAGCTGAGCACCGACTCAGGGTCGACCCCAAAGCTCGACCTGTTAAGGAACATCTGCGTCGGTCCGCCATGCAGAAAAGGAAAGCAATCGGCAAGGAGGTGGCTAAGCTCCTAGAGGCCAAGTTCATTCGTGAGGTTTACCACTCTGAGTGGCTCGCGAATGTTGTCATGGTGCCCAAGAAGGACAAGTCACTCCGAATGTGCATCAACTTCAAGCATATCAACCGGGTCTGCCCGAAAGACCACTTCCCACTCCCTCGCATAGATCAGATCGTCGACTCAACTGCAGGATGTGAGCGATTGTCTTTTTTAGATGCTTACTGTGGGTACCACCAGATCCGTCTGTATGGCCCACATGAAATAAAAACAGCCTTCATCACCCCTTTCGGGTGCTTCTGCTACATCACTATGCCATTCGGTTTCAAAAATGCAGAAGCCACTTTTATGCGCATGATTCAGAAATGCCTCCTCGACCAGATCAGTCGGAATGTGGAGGCATACATGGACGATATCATAGTCAAGTCACGCAAAGGTTCCGACCTACAGACTGTCTTGGCTGAAATGTTTGCCAACCTTCGAAGGAATGATATCAAGCTCAACCCAGCCAAGTGCACATTCGGAGTCCCCAATGGCAAGTTACTCGGTTTTCTCGTTTCCGAACGAGGAATCAATGTTAACCCTGAAAAGATCGGGGCAATCGTCCGAATGAAAAGCCCCGTGCGAGTGCACGACGTCCAGAAGCTTACAGGATGTTTGGTATCATTAAGCAGATTCATATCTCGACTCGGAGAGAAAGCCTTACCATTATACCGACTAATGAAGAAGTCAGATACCTTCGAGTGGACTCCCGAAGCAGAAGCTGCATTCGTCGAGTTAAAGAATCTGTTATCCACCCAGCCGGTTCTTTGCTGCTCCGTACAACAAAGAGCCACTCCTCTTATACATAGCGGCTACAAATCAAGTTGTCAGCACAGTCCTGATAGTCGAACGAGATGAGGAAGGAAAGGCTTACAAGATCCAGCACCCAATATATTATGTTTCTGAGGTATTGATTCCTTTCAAACAAAGATATCCCCACTATCATAAGCTCCTTTATGGGATTTATATGACTGTGAAGAAGGTAGCTCATTATTTTCAAGATCACTCGGTGTCTGTGGTCAGTGATGCCCCATTGTCTGAAATCCTGCACAATCGGGATGCATCGGGCCGAGTGGCGAAATGGGCAATGGAGCTATTATATTGTGACATAAAGTTCGAAGCCAAGAAAGCCATCAAATCTCAAGCTCTGGCAGATTTCATGGCTGAATGGGTGGAACAACAACAACCAGCCCCTACTCACTCGGCACATTGGACTAGATTCTTTGACGGCTCGAAGATGCTGAGTGGTTCTGGTGCAGGCGTAGTCCTCATATCCCCAAAAGGCGACAAGCTCAATTATGTATTGCAGATCCACTTTGATTCCTCTAACAATGAAGCAGAGTATGAAACTCTCCTTGATGGGTTGCGTATGGCCATTTCACTTGGCGTCCGTCGCTTAATGGTATACGGTGACTCGGATCTAGTGGTTAATCAAGTAATGAAAGAGTGGGATGTGAGAAACCCTACCATGACTGGATACTGCAACGCAGTCAAAAAACTTGAGAAAAGGTTTGAAGGTTTAGAACTTCATCACATTCCTCGACTGGAGAATCAAGCTGCTGATGAGTTGGCAAAAATCGGATCCACTCGGAAAATTGTGCCCAGTGATGTTTGTTTGGAGCACATACACATCCCTTCAGTCCAAGAAGATCCATTCACTGAAGAACCTCCTTAGCCTACAAGTGCAGTTGATCTGACTAAAGTTGAAACCCCGGCAGTTGTCGACCTAATCATGGAGATTCGAGTAGTCACGCCCGATTGGACAGTGCCGTATATTGCATATATCCCGAGGCAAGAACTGTCCGAAGACGAAGATGAGGCTAGATAGATTGTTCGCAGACCAAAGCTTTCACAGTCATGGGAGATCAGCTCTATAAGGAAAGTGTGTCTGGCGTAGGTCAATGGTGCATTTCCCTTGAGGAAGGCCGACTGATTTTGGAGGAAATTCATCCGGGAATCTATGATCATCATGCATCTTCCAAGGCCATCGTCGCCAGGGCGTTCCGAGCTGGATTCTTCTGGCCGCGTGCAAGTGAAATGGCTAAAGAGCTGGTGGACCGCTATGCAAGATGCCAATTCTACTCCAACAAATCACATAAGCCATCATCTCCTCTGAAGATAATCCCCCTCATATGGCCTTTTGCCGTATGGGGCTTGGACATGGTTGGACCTTTTCGTATAGGGCAAGGCGGATTTACTCATTTGCTAGTTCCAGTCGACAAATTCACTAAGTGGATAGAAGCCAAGCCAATCAAAAAGCTAGATGCTCACACTGCAATCAAATTCATGAGAGAAATCACTGTCAGATTTGGAGTCCCACACAACATCATCACTGATAATGGATCAAACTTCGACTCTGACAAATTCAAGAGTTTCTGCTCCAGCCAAGGAACCCGAGTGGATTAAGCATCCGTTGCTCACCCCCAAACAAATGGCCAGGCTGAGCGAGCGAATGGACTCATACTTCAGGGGTTAAAACCTTGCCTCATGAGGGAAACTGGACATGCTGCAGGCGCTTGGGTCACCGAGTTACCCTCTGTGCTCTGGGGGTTCAGAACGACCCCGAACAGGCTGACTGGGAGGTCTCCATTCTTTCTCGTGTACGGTGCAGAAGCCGTCCTTCCGAGTGATTTGCTTCACAATTCCCCCAGAGTTGAGCTCTTCTCGGAAGCCGAACCTGAACAAGCCCGACAGGATGGAGTTGATATCTTGGAGGAGGAGCGCGAGATGGCTTTGACTCGTTCAACGATCTACCAGCAAGACTTGTGATGGTTCCAAGCCAGACACATCAGGAGTCCGACATTTCAAGCAGGCAATTTGGTGCTCCGAGTGCATCAGCAGAGACCACACAAGTTGGCGCCCGCGTGGGAAGGACCCTTCATCATCTCCAAGGTGCTGAACAACAGAGCGTACAGACTCTACAATTTGGAGAAGAGGATTGACGAGCCACGAGCATGGAACAGAGACTTACTCAAGCGTTTTTATTCCTGATTTACGACTGTTTTGATGTAACGAACAAGATTCCTTAAAGCAATTTACTTGCCAGAAGTTGTGCTTACCACAATATATCTGCCGACTCCGGTTTACAAAACTTCTCCGAGTGAAGAGCTAACCTCTCACTCGGAGGCTTAGCCGCGAACCAGATTCGCTAAGTTAAAAAACTTCTCCGAGTGAAGAGGTAACCTCTGACCCGGAGGCTTAGCCGCGAACCAGATTCGCCTAAGTTAAAAATCTTCTCCGAGTGAAGAGTTACCCTCTCACTCGGGGGCTTAGCCGTGAAACAGATTTGCCTAAGTTAAAAAACTTCTCCGAGTGAAGAGCTACCCTCTCACTCGAGGGCTTAGCCGCGAACCAGATTTTCTTAAGTTAAAAAACTTCTCACAGTGAAGAGCTAACCTCTCACTTGGAGGCTTAGCCACGAACAAGATTCACCTAAGTTAAAAAACTTCTTCGAGTGAAGAGCTACTCACTCACTCGGGGGCTTAGCTGCGAACCAGATTTGCCTAAGTTAAAAAACTTCTCCGAGTGAAGAGGTATGCTACCTCTTGAGCTTGCATTGGTTTTTCCCTTAAAGAGGAAAGGGTGATGCAGCATAGTAGCAGTAAGTATTTCCCTCAGTTTGAGAACCAAGGTATCAATCTAGTAGGAGTATCAAGCCCAAGTCTCCAAAGTACCTGCGCAAAAACAACAAACTTGCACCCAACGCTACAAAGGGGTTGTCAATCCCTTCACGATTGATTGCAAGTGAGATCTGAAGGTAGAAAGTGCAACAAAGTAAAAGTGTAGGGATGAAAATATGATGTGAAGTAGACCCCGGGGCCATAGTGTTCACTAGAGGCTTCTCTCAAGATAGCAAATATTACGATGGGTGAACGAATTACTGTCGAGCAATTGATAGAACCGCGCAATGTCATGACGATATCTAAGGCAATGATCATACATATAGGCATCACGTCCAAGACAAGTAGACCGATAATGTCTGCATCTACTACTATTACTCCACACATCAACCGCTATCCAGCATGCATCTAGTGTATTGAGTTCATGATGAACAGACTAACGCCTTAAGCAAGATGACATGATGTAGAGGGATAAATTCATGCAATAGATATAAACCCCATCTTTTTACCCTTGATGGCAACAACATGATGCGTGCCTCGCTACCCCTTCTGTCACTGGGTGAGGTCACCGCACGGTATGAACCCAAAACCAAGCACTTCTCCCATTGCAAGAATCACAGATCAAGTTTGCCAAACAAAACCCACAACTCGAAGAGAATTACAAGGATATGAAATCATGTATATAAGAGATGAGAAGAAACTCAAATAAGATTCATAGATAATCTGATCATAAATCGACAATTCATTGGATCTCGACAAACACACGGCAAAAGAAGATTACATCGGATAGATCTCCATGAAGATCATGGAGAACTTTGTATTGAAGATCCAAGAGAGAGAAGAAGTCATCTAGCTACTAGCTATGGACCCGAAGGACTATGGTGAACTACTCACGCATCATCGGAGAGGCAATGGTATTGATGAAGAAGCCCTCCGTATCCGAATCCCCCCTCCGGCAGGGCACCAGAACGTGCCCCAGATGGGATCTTGCGGAGACAGATGCTTGCGGCGGCGGAAAAGTATTTTCGTGGATCTCTCGCGTAGTTTTGGATTTTTTGGGGATTTATAGGCGGAAGGAGTAGGGCAGACGAGCCACAGGGGCCCACAATCCTGCTAGGCACGGGCCCCCCTGGTCGTGCCTAGGGGGCTTGTGGCCTCCCCTGGTGGCCTCTGCCTTGGTTCTCACGCTCACTGCGTATCTTCTGTTCCGGAAAAAAAAATCTTTTCGGAGGTTTTATTCCGTTTGGACTCCGTTTATTATTCTCCTGTGAAAAGGGTCAAAAACAGGAAAAAACAGGAACTGGCACTTGGCACTGAGTTAATAAGTTAGTCCCAAAAAAGATATAAAAGGCATACAAATCATCCAAAGTTTGACAAGATAATAGCATGGAACCATCAAAAATTATAGATACGTTGGAGACGTATCAAGCATCCCCAAGCTTAACTCCTTCTCGTCCTCGAGTAGGGAAGTGATAAAGACTGAATTTTTGATGTGGAATGCTACCTAGCATATTTGTCCTTTGTAACTTCTTTCATGTGACATGTTCAGATCTGTAAGATTCAAAACAATAGTTTGCTATTGACATGAAAACAATAATACTTCAAGCAAACTAGCAAGGTAATCATGAACTTTCGAAATAACAAGGCCAAAGAAAATTATCCCTACAAAATCATATAGTCTGGCTATGCTCCATCATCCCCACACAACTAATTTAAATCATGCACAACCCCGGTATTGGCCAAGTAATTGTTTTCGCACTCTTACTTTCTCAAACCTTTTCAACTCTCACGCAATACATGGGCCCGAGCCATGTATATAGCACTATAGGTGGAATAGAGTGTGGTGGAGGTTTGTGAGACAAAAAAGGAGGAGATGGTCACATCGACCCGGCGTATCAAAGGGCTATGGAGATGCCCATTAATAGATATCAATGTGAAAGAGTAGGAATTACCATGCAATGGATGCACTTAGAGCTATAAGTATGTGAAAGCTCAAATGGAGAACTACTGGGTGTGCATCCAACTTGCTTGCTCACGAAGACCTAGGGCAATTTTGAGGAAGCCCATCATTGGAATATACAAGTCAAGTTATATAATGAAGATTCCCACTAGCATATGGTGGTGACAAAACAAGAGACTCTCAATCATGAAGAACATGGTGCTATTATGAAGCACAAGTGTGGAAAAGATAGTAGCATTGTCCCTTCTATCTTTTCTCTCTCTTTTTTATATTTTTTTGTTTGGGCTCTTTGGCCTCTTTCCATATCTCTCTTTTTTGTGTGGGCAACTTTCGCCTTTTTTTATTTCCTCACATGGGACAATGCTCTAATAATGATGATCATCCCACTTTTATTTACTCAAAGCTCAATGCTTAGAACGATGATGACTCTATAGGAAATGTCTCTGATAGTGTACCGGGATGTGCAACAATCTAGCTTGGCGTATGACGTTGAAACATTTCGCTAGCTATCTTACGATCATGCAATGCCAATATGAAAGTGATGGCACATGTCATGAGACGGAACGGCGGGAGTTGCATGGCAATATATCTCGGAATGGCTATGAAAATGCCATAGTAGGTAGGTATGTTGGCTGTTTTGAGGAAGGCATATGGTGGGTTTGTGCACCGACCAAAGTTGCGTGGCTCTAGAAAGGCTAGCAATGGTGGAAGGTGAAATTGCATCTATACCATGGACTCACATTAGTCATGAAGAACTCACATACTTATTGCAAAAGTTTTTATTAGTAATCGAAACAAAGTGCTAAACGCATACTCCTAGGGGAAGGGCTGGTAGGTGTTAACCATCACGCGATCCCGACCGCAACACAAAAGATGACAATCAATAAGTCAATTATGCTCCGACTTCCTAACATAGCGGTTCACCATACGTGCATATTACGGGAATTACTAACTTCAACACAAGTATTTCTAGATTCACAACACCCTACTAACATAACTCTTAATATTACCAAATACATATCTCAAAACTATTTGAGAGGAATCAAACTTCTCTTTCTAATCAATGCACAAGAAGATGGAACTTTGCCGAGTGAAGAGCTACCCTCTCAGTCGGGGGCTTAGCCACGAACCAGATTCGCCTAAGTTAAAAAACTTCTCCGAGTGAAGAGCTACCCTCTCACTCAGGGGCTTAGCCGCAAACCAGATTCGTCTAAGTTAAAAAACTTCTCCGAGTGAAGAGCTACCCTCTCACTCGGGGGCTTAGCCGCGAACCAGATTCGCCTAAGTTATGAAACTTCTCCGAGTGAAGAGCTACCCTCTCACTCGGGGGCTTAGCCACAGACCAGATTCGCCTAAGTTAAAAAACTTTTCCGAGTGAAGCGCTACCCTCTCACTCGGGGGCTTAGCCGCGAATCAGATTCGCCTAAGTTAAAAAACTTTTCTGAGTGAAGAGCTAACCTCTCACCCGGGGGGCTTAGCCGCGAACCAGATTCGCCTAAGTTAAAAAAACTTCTCCGAGTGAAGAGCTACCCTCTCACTCGGGGGGCTTAGCCGCGAACCAGATTCGCCTAAGTAATAAAATCCCGCCCAAATCCCTACCCAATCGCGAATCAAACTTCACTTAGGTGGGATGACTTGGTGTATGCCAAGAGCATCACCGAAAAGGAAAACTTCATTCGACAAAGATAAAACAACATTTAGTTGAAGTGAGCAAATAAATAATACCCCGCGCAGATTAAGGTTATCCGCACAGGACAAAAGTACTCGGGTTATCACCCGAACGAAGTTTTAAGCATTTACAAGAACCACTCGGTATACCGAGGCAAATAATTGTTTTTCTCACAAGTGACCAACTTCATCAAGGCTCACCTGGACTGGCTGGCTCCACAAAGGTATCGAGGTCGATGACGTCGACAATGCGAGTTGCGGCATCAATGAAAGTCTCCATGAAGTCTTCAAAACGAAGCTTCTTCGTGTTCGCAACCTGCAACACCTTTAGCTTCTCCTCCCGAGTCTCCTTGCAATGATCCCTGACGAGTGACAAGGCTACGTCAGCCGCACATCGAGCAACATATTTCTTCCATGCTTGCACTCTTTCTGGAACACGACCTAGGCGCTCCATCACAACATCCAGACCGACAAGGAACGTGTCTTCAAGCCATAGATCTTTGTCAATTCTTTCTGAGTAGCTCGCAGACGACTGAAGTACCCTTGGACTTTAACAAGACAGCAGTTGAGGCGATACATGTTCATGGCCAAGTCATCGGGAACAGGAAACTTGATGGGATCCAAGTATGGATCCACCTCGAATGTCTCTTTTTGGAAATCATGACAGAACTCTGCACCAAAAGACCAATGAAATATCAGCTGCATGTCAGTCGACGAAAAATTCTAAGACTCACTCGGTAAAGGAAATATACCAATGAGATAATCAAGCATCTTTGCGAGGAAGTCTTTTACAAAACTTTCGAAAGCATTTCCTCTTTTCGACATAGAGTGGAGTCTCTTCGCCCATTCATCCCTTTCCTTCTTCATGTGTTCATTGTCTGCCTTCAACTCCTCAAGGTCTCCAAGCTTCAATTCATCAGCTTCGGACTTCTGCTTCAGATGGGCAAGGGCCACATCATTGTCTTCTAGCAACCTCTTCATGGCATCACACTCCAACTTCAGTTTGTTCTTCTCAGATTCCACCTGGGCGTACTGCGACCCAATCTCACAAGCTTTCTACAAGAAACATCCGAGTGGACAAATTATTTTCACTCGACACAAGTATTAATCTACTTCCGAGTGGAGAAATACAAGTCATTCGACAAATAATGCAAGCATTCAAATACAGACTCCTGATTATGCAAGCATTCAACGGTAGTCTCGGGGACTACACCCAGTGGGTTCACTAGACGTGACCCCACTGGTTTAATACTCGACAAGGTCTGCCCTGCCGAGTCAAATACAGTATACACTCAAGTACTTCAGACTATATTATCATTGAATCCCGACTAATAATAGTCTCGGGGACTACACCCAGTGGGTGCACTTAGCGTGCCCCCATTGGATTCATAATTCAACTAGATCAGCTCTGGTTGGTTTTGAACAAGCAAAAAAGGAACGTCTCTACTGATTAAGAGCACTACCAGTGCAAGTACTCGACAGCGGTCTCGGGGACTACACCCAATGGGTTCACTCAGAGTGACCCCACTGGAACGCGAATGAAAGAAAGACAATTTTACAAAGAAGAAACCCCCAGTGGGGGGGAGGTTAGAATTCAAACTTACGGTCGAACATACTCGGACGTGTTCTTCCAGCACCACGTTGTTGTTGTACACAGAGACGATGGCGTCATAGGCTCCTCTTGCTTGTTGCTTCAACAGTCCTGCCTGGATCATAGCGTCCTTGGAAGTACCAGTCTGATCCTCAGGGACACGACGCGTGGTGTACACGGTCGCGGGAGACATCAATCCTGAAGCCGTAGCAGAAACAACTGGAACGCTTGACTGCAATCCAGTTGGAGTCGTGCTGACAACGACTGAACTAACAGGTGGAGCACTCACCACATCAATTGTCGCCACGGGCACTCGGACACAACAGGTTCTGCCGCAGCAGCTGGCTGCCTTTGATCGTCATCGTCCAGCTGGATGACTTCTCTTGCAGCACACACGACTGACAGACAGAAACTTCAGAAGTTACAGCCAAGAAAACGTACATGCCAAAGAATGACACATAACGAGAAATCAACTTCATACCGAGTTGTGAGGTGGTTGCGTTCTCAGTGTCGACTTCCATGAGATCCTCGTCACCTCGCGGCGGCGATGTGATAGAAGTAGCAGCTCTGTCGAGACAGCCTCAGTCAACCGTTAGCGACCAAAGTGTTCACTCGGATAAAAACATAAGGTCAAGCACTTACGCAGAGGCGGCTGGAACGACAATCCTCATCCTAGGCAAGGCCTTCCGAGGCTTGGGTCCGCTGGGCTTGGATACTTCGATGGGTTGTTCTACTCGTTCTGCCACTCGACGCCAAAGTTTTGATTGGAGTGCCTACTGGGTCATGACGCTGCTTGGTCCGGGGCTCAGGGCGAGGAGGAGACGAACCTTCCTCCTCACTCTCCTCTGACTCCTCCTCCTCCATCTCTTTGTTGTCGTCGACATAGTCCTCACTCTCCGCACTGTCCTCCATGCTCCCCTCGTCAAGGTCGAGTGTGTTGCCATTCTGGACCGGAGAATGAAGGTTCGTCCACTCCTGCAAGATAGAATCCACAAATTCAGTCGACAAGGAAATCACAAGCACTCGGTTCAAACGCAACAATGTTCAACAGAGTGGAACTAACCTTGTTCGTCGGTGGATTGTCAGCCGAGAAGGGAAGGACCCTTTTTGCCCCCATCGGGTTGTCACAAGGACCCACTATTCCGCGGATCCACTTTGCTAGTGTGTCTTCACTCACTTCCTCGGGATGAGATAGAGTGGAATCTTCGGGACCAGTGTAATTCCACATGGTGTGATCTCGAGCCTGGAGAGGTTGGATGCATCTGCCCAGGAAGGTCTCTAATAGATCCATTCCTGTCACCCCGTTGCGGACCAGGCCAATCAGAGCTTTGACCAAGGGATCAACTAGAGTCTTTTCCTCCTTCGTCATCACTAACGTCCTCGGAGCACTCGGTCGCTCTAGAGTAAAGGGAGGGAGTCCACTCGACATGTTCGGACAAGCTACATCATTACAATAGAACCAAGTAGACTTCCAATTGCGAACCAACTCGGGAATGGTCATGACAGGATAGCTACTTTTGGCTTTTTTCTGAAGCCCTAGACCCCAACACAACTGGATGACATTGGTCTTGTCATTAGTCGGGTTCACTTTCTTCACCGATTGAGATCGCACGATGAAGATGGATTTGAAGAGTCCCTAGTGAGGAGGACACCCCAGGAAACATTCGCACAAGGTGACAAAACAAGAGAGGTGGGCAATAGCATTCGGCGGAAAGTGATGCAATTGCGCCCCAAAAAAGTTCAGAAAATCCCGAATAAAAGGATGGGGTGGCAGAGAGAAACCTATTTCTACATGAGTCAGGAGGAGGACCCGCTCCCCCTCTCGCGGCTGAGGCTCCGCCTCTTCTCCAGGAAGGCGCCAAGATTTGTCCATCAGCATGTCATGCTCAACGAGCTCGAGGAGATCCTCCTTCCGCACAGTGGAAGGGAGGAAATCCCCTGGATCCAGCCTAACGACAGAGCTTGCTTCTTCGACTTAGTGGCGCCATTCTTCTTTGCTTTCTCAAGCTTGCCAGTCTTCCCTTTCGTCATGGTGACGGCGACGAGATTGGTCGCTTCTGTGTGCGCTGGTAGCTAAGGAGGGGGAAGAGCAAAGGAGAGGAAGGAGATGATGCTGTTCCAAACCCTAGTGTTGAAAGCCTTTATAACACTCGGGTTAAACTTGACGAGACTAGCATGTACAAGCATGGCCTCATAACACAAGAGACCGAAAGGTCGAGCATGAATCATATAGTTGATATGATCAACATGGAGATGTTCACCATTGAAACTATACTCAACTCACGTGATGATCGGACTTGAGTTAGTGAATTTGGATCATGTGACACTCAAATGACTAGAGGGATGTCAATTTGAGTGGGAGTTTATTAGTAATATAATTAGCTAAACTCAATTGTCTTGAACATAGTCTAAGTAATCCTTGCAAAATTTTATGTTGTAGATCAATGGCTCGCGCAGTAGCAACCCTGAATTTTAATATGTTCCTAGAGAAAGCTAAGCTGAAAGATGATAGAAGCAACTTTGTTGACTGGGCTCGTAATATAAGGCTTATCCTCACGGCTGGCCAAAATCAATATGTCCTTGATGCAGAGCTCGGTGAGGCACCACCCGCAACGGTGACCCAAGACATTTTGAACGCTTGGCAGTCGCGTAAGGATGAATACTCATTAGTTCAATGCACAATTTGTATGGTTTAGAACCGGGACTTCAAAGACGTTTTGAATGTCATGGAGCATATGACATGTTCCAGGAGTTGAACTTTATCTTTGAGAAGAATACCGGATCGAGAGGTATGAGACCTTCGATAAGTTCTATGCTTGCAAAATGGAGGAGTATGGGTCTGTCAGTAAACACATACTGAGAATGTCTGGGTACTCTAACCGTCTAGCTGAGTTGGGGATTGAATTCCCGCAAGAGGATGTCACTGAAAGAGTTCTTCAGTCACTGCCACCTAGCTATAAGAGCTTCGTGTTGAACTATAACATGCAAGGGATGAATAAGTCACTCGCCGAGCTGTTTGCAATGCTGAAATTTGCGGAGTCAGAAATCTAGAAAGAGCATCAAGTGTTGATGGTCAATAAGACCACGAGTTTAAAGAAGAACGACAAAGGAAAGAATGGTAACTCCAAGAAGAGTGGCAAATCTGTTGCCCCTCCGACGAAGAAACCCAAGGCTGGACCTAAGCCGGAAACTGAGTGTTATTATTGCAAGGGAACTGGTCACTGGAAGCGAAACTGCCCCAAGTATCTGGCCGATAAGAAGGCGGCCAAAACCAAACAAGGTATATTTGATATACATGTTATTTATGTGTACCTCACCAACTCTCATAGTAGTTCCTGGGTATTTGATACCGGTTCTGTTGCTCACATTTGCAACTCAAAACAGGAACTGCGGAATAAACGAAGGCTAGCGAATGATGAAGTGACGATGCACATGGGAAATGGTTCCAAGATTGATGTGATCGCCGTCGGCACAATCTCACTTCAGTTACCATCGGGATTAGTGATGAACTTAAATAATTGTTATTTAGTGCCTGCGTTGAGGATGAACATTATATCTGGATCTTGTTTATTGCGAGACGGTTACTCATTTAAGTCATAGAATAATGGTTGTTCTATTTATATGAGTAATATCTTTTATGGTCATGCACCCAGTGTGAGGGGTTTGTTCATATTGAATCTCGATAGTGATGACACTCATGTCCATAACATTGAGACCAAAAGATGTAGAGTTAATAATAATAGCGCCGCCTTCTTATGGCACTGCCGCTTAGGTCATATTGGTGTAAAATGCATGAAGAAACTCCATGCTGATGGACTTTTGGAGTCACTTGATTTCGAATCACCTGACACATGCGAACCATGTCTCATGGGAAAGATGACCAAGACTCCGCCGTTCTCCGGAACAATGGAGCGTGCAAGTGACTTGTTGGAAATCATACATACTGATGTGTGCGGACTGATGAGCATAGATGCGCATGGTGGATATCGTTATTTTCTCACCTTCACTGATGATTTGAGTAGGTATGGTTATATTTACTTGATGAAGCACAAGTCTGAAACGTTTGAAAAGTTCAAGCAATTTAAGAGTGAAGTTTAAAGTCATGATAACAAGAAGATCAAATTCCTATGATCTGATCGAGGAGGTGAGTATCTGAGTTACGAGTTTGGTGCTCACTTAAGACAATGTGGAATTGTTTCACAGTTGACCCCGCCTGGAACACCACAGCACAATGGTGTGTCCTAACATCGTAATCTTACTTTATTAGATATGGTGCATTCTATGATATCTCTTACCGATTTGCCGTTATCGTTTTGGGGCTATGCATTGGAGACATGTGCATTCACTTTAAATAGGGCACCATCAAATTCCATTGAGACGACACCATATGAGCTATGGTATGGCAAGAAGCCGAAGTTATTGTTTCTTAAAGTTTGGGGATGTGATGCTTATGTCAAAATGCTTCATCCAAAAAAGCTGGAACCCAAAGCGGAAAAGTGTGTCTACATAGGTTACCCAAAAGAGACAGTTGGGTATACCTTCTATCTCAGATCCGAGAGCAAGTTGTTTGTTGCTAAGAACGGAGATTTTCTTGAGAAATGGTTTCTCTCGAAAGAATTTAGTGGGAAGAAGATAGAACTTGATGAGGATGAAGAACCTTTGCTTCAACTAGATGGTGGCGCAAGATTGAAAGAAGTTTCAGTTGAAGCTACACCAGTTGAAGAGGAAGCTAATGATGATGATCATGAAACTTCAAATCAAGTTGCTATCAGACCTCGTAGGTCGACAAGGGCACGTACTGCTCCAAAGTGGTACGGGAACCCTGTCTCATTGATTTTGTTGTTAGAGAACAATGAGCCTACAAGTTATGGAGAAGCAATGGTGGGCCTGGATTCCAAGAAATGGTTAGAGGCCATGAAGTCCGAGATAGGATCTATGTATGAAAACAAAGTATGGACTTTGGAAGTATTACCTCAAGGTCGAAAGGCCATTCAGAACAAATGGATCTTTAAGAAGAAGACGGATGCCGACAGTAATGTCATCGTCTATAAAGCTCGACTTGTGGCAAAAGGTTTTTCACAAGTTCAAGGAGTTGACTACGATGAGACTTTCTCACCCATAGCGATGCTTAAGTCCGACAGAATCATGTTAGCAATAGCTGCATTTTTCGATTATGAAATATGGGAGATGGATGTGAAAACAATGTTCCTTAATGGGTTTCTTAAGGAAGAGTTGTATATGATACAACCGGAAGGTTTTGTCGATCCAGAGAATGTTGACAAAGTACGCAAGCTCCAGCGATTCATGTATGGACCGGTGCAAGCATCTTGGAGTTGGAATCCGCGATTTGATGAGGTGATCAAGGCGTTTGGGTTTATACAAGTTTTTGGAGAAGCTTGTCTTTACAAGGAAGTGCGTAGGAGCTCTATAGCGTTTCTAATATTATATGTGGATGACATATTGTTGATTGGAAACAATGTAGAGTTTTTGGAAAGCATAAAGGATTACTTGAATAAAAGTTTTTCAATGAAGGACCTAGGAGAAGATGCTTTCATATTGGGCATTAAGATCTATAGAGATATATCAAGGCGCCTGATAGGACTTTCACAAAGCACATACCTTGATAATATTTTGAAGAAAGTAAAAATGGAACAATCCAAGAAGGGGTTCTTGCCTGTTTTACAAGGTATAAAGTTGAGTAAGACTCAATGCCCAGTAACTGCAGAGATAGAGAAACGGTGAGTGTCGTCCCCTATGCGTCAGCCATAGGGTCTATCATGTATACAATGATGTGCACAAGACCGGATGTCAGCCTTGCCATAAGTATGGTAGGCAAGTTTCAAAGTAATCCAGGACTGGATCACTGGACAGTGGTCAGGAATATTCTGAAGTACCTGAAAAGGACTAAGGAAATGTTTCTCATTTATGGAGGTGACGAAGAGCTCGTCGTAAAGGGTTACGTTGATGCAAGCTTCGACACTGATCCGGATGACTCTAAGTCACAAATTGGATACGTGTTTATTATTAATGGGGGTGCGGTAAGCTGGTGCAGTTCCAAGCAAAGCGTCGTAGCTGATTCTACATGTGAAGCGGAGTACATAGCTGCCTCAGAGGCGGCCAAAGAGGGTGGCTGGATGAAGCAGTTCATGTCAGATCTTGGAGTAGTGCCAAGTGTACTGGACCCAATCAATCTGTTCTGTGACAACACTGGTGCCATTGCTCTAGCCAAGGAACC
Source organism: Hordeum vulgare subsp. vulgare (assembly GCF_904849725.1). NCBI lineage: Eukaryota > Viridiplantae > Streptophyta > Magnoliopsida > Poales > Poaceae > Hordeum > Hordeum vulgare. Next base: position 101,387,735 of record NC_058522.1, on the reverse strand, counting down.
AAGGTTTCACAAGAGGACCACACACATAAAGCGACACTTCAATGCCATCCGCGATTACATCGAGGAGGAGGACATAAATATTTTCAAAGTGCACACGGATGTGAATGTTGCAGATCCCCTTACTAAGCCTCTTCCACGAGCAAAACATGATCAACACCAGAACTGTATGGGTGTTAGATTCATTACATTGTAAATCACATAGAGATGTGAAGCTAGATTATTGACTCTAGTGCAAGTGGGGGACAGTTGGAAATATGCCCTAGAGGCAATAATAAAATAGTTATTATTATGTTTCCTGTTTCAAGATAATCATTTATTATCCATGCTGGAATTGTATTGAATGGAAACACAGATACATGTGTGGATACATAGACAAAATATTGTCCCTAGTAAGCCTCTAGTTGACTAGCTCGTTGATCAAAGATGGTTAAGGTTTCCTAGCCATAGACAAGTGTTGTCAGTTGATAACAAGATCACATCATTAGGGGAATGATGTGATGGACAAGACCCAAACTATAAACGTAGCATGTGATCGTGTCCTCTTGTTGCTATTGTTTTCTCCATGTCAAGTATACGTTCCTATGACCATGAGATCTTGTAACTCAATGACACCGGATGAATGCCTTGTGTGTATTGATAAGTCCATTTTGCATCATTCTTTTATATCAATATTTATTGCATTATGGACTGTTATTACACATTATGGTATAATACTTATGCCTTTTCTCTCTTATTTTACAATATTTACATGAAGAGGGAGAATGCCGGCAGCTGGAATTCTAGACTGGAAAAGGAGAAAATCTAAGAGACCTATTCTACATAGCTCCAAAAGTCCTGAAAAGTTAGAGAGAATTGTTTTGGAATATATAAAAAATAATGGGCGAAAGAAGTACCGGAGGGGACCCACGAGGAAGCCACAAGCCACGGGCGCGGCCTACCCCCTGGCCGCGCCCTGCAGGCTTGTGGGCCCCCTGGCGGGCCTCCGGTGCCCATCTTCTACTATATGAAGGGGTTTGACCTGGAAAAAAAATCATATCAGAGCTTTCGGGATGCGACGCCGCCTGCTCGAGGTGGAACTTCGACATAACCAATCTAGAGCTCCGGCCGAGCTATTCCGCCGGGGAAACTTACCTCCCGGAGGGGGAAATCTAAGCCATCATAATCACCAATGATCCTCTCATCGAGAGGGGGTCAATCTACATCAACATCTTTATCAGCACCATCTCCTCTCCAAACCCTAGTTCATCCCTTGTATCCGATCTTTGTCTCAAAACCTCAGATTGGTACGTGTCGGTTGCTAGTAGTGTTGATTACTCCTTGTAGTTGATGCTAGTTGGTTTATTTGGTGGAAGTTCATATGTTTAGATCCTTAATGAGTATTAGTACTCCTGTGATTATGAACATGAATATGCTTTCTGAGTAGTTACATTTGTTCCTGAGGACATGGGATAAGTCTTGTTATAAGTAATCATGTGAATTTGGTATTCATTGGATATTTTGATAAGTTATATGTTGTCTATTCTCTAGTGGTGTCATGTGAACATCAACTACATGACACTTCACCATTATTTGGGCCTAGAGGAAGGCATTGGGAAGTAATAAGTAGATGATGGGTTGCTAGAGTGACAGAAGCTTAAACCCTAGTTTATGTGTTGCTTCGTAAGGGGCTCATTTGGATCCATATGTTTAATGCTATGGTTAGATTTATCTTAATTCCTATTTCATAGTTGCGGATGCTCGCGAGAGAGGTTAATCGTAAGTGGGAGGTTTTTCCAAGTAAGGGAAACGCCCAAGCACCGGTCCACCCACATATTGAATTAACAAAGTAACGAACACGAATCGTATGAGCATGATGAAAACTATCTTGACATAAATTCCCATGTGTCCTTGGTAGTGCTTTTCTTTATATAAGAGTTTGTCCATGCTTGTACTTTGCTACAAAAAGGATTGGGCCACCTTGATGCACCTTGGTTACAATTGTTACTTGTTACCCATTACAAATTACCTTATTTCAAAACTATCTCTTACCGATAATTTTAGTGCTTGCACAGAATACCTCACTGAAAACCGATTGTCATTTACTTCTACTCCTCGTTGGGTTCGACACTCTTACTTAGAGAAAAGACTACAATAGATTCCATATACTTGTGGGTCATCAAGACTCTTTTCTGGCGCTGTTGCCGGGGAGTGAAGCGCCTTTGGTAAGTCGAACTTGGTAAGGAAAAATTTATATACTATGCTGAAATTTACTGTCACTTGTCACTATGGAAAATAATCCTTTGAGGAGCTTGTTCGGGGTATCTTCACCCCAACCGGAAGCACAAAGAGATGCTCCTCAACCTGCCACACCTACTGAAAATATTTATTATGAAATTCCTTCGCGTATGATAGAAAAACTGTTAGCTAATCCTTATGCAGGAGATGGAACGCTACATCCTGATTTGCACCTAATCTATGTGGATGAAGTTTTTGGATTATTTAAGCTTGCAGGTCTACTAGAGGATGATGTCAAGAATAAGGTCTTTCCTTTATCTTTGAAGGAAAAGGCGTTGACATGGTATAGGCTATGTGATGATATTGGATCATGGAACTATAGCCGATTGAAATTGGAATTCCATCAGAAGTTTTATCCTATGCATGTGGTTCATCGTGATCGGAATTATATTTATAATTTTTGGCCTCGTGAAGGAGAAAGAATCTCTCAATATTGGGGGAGGCTTAAGCCAATGTTATATTCATGCCCCAACCATGAGCTTCCAAGAGAAATTAGTATTCAGAATTTGGATGCTCGTCTCTCTCGCAATGATCAATCCATGCTCGACACTTCTTGTGTTGGTTCCTTTATAAAGAAAGATATTGAATTCAAATGGGACTTATTGGAAAGAATTAAACGCAACTCTGAAGATTGGGAACTCGACGAAGGTAATGAGTTAGGTATAAGCCTTAATTTTAATTGTGTTAAATCCTTTATAGAAATCGATGTTTTAATGATTTTAGCACTAAATATGAACTTAACTCTGAGGTAGTAGCTTCGTTTTGTGAATCTTTTGCTACTCATGTTGATCTCCTCAAGGAGTAGTGGTTTAAATATCATCCTCCCATTGAAGTTAAAGTGGTAGAACCTATTAAAGTTGAAGAAGAAACTATTATTTATAATGTTGATCCTGTTATTCCTACTGCTTATATTGAGAAACCACCCTTTCCTGTTTGGATAAAGGAACATGCTAAAGCTTCAACTGTGGTTCGTAAGAGTTGTGCTAGAACACCTATACCTCCTGAACAAATTAAAGTTGAACCTAATATTGCTATGGTTAAAGATCTCTTGGTTGATAATATTCATGGGCATGTCATTCACTTCTATGATGAAGCCGCTAGAATTGCTAGACCGGATACTAAAGGTAAACATAGACCTATTGTTGGCATGCGTGTTGTTTCTGTTAAAATAGTAGATAATTGTTATCATGGCTTATGTAATGTGGGTTCTAGTGTGAGTGCAATTCCCTTTACCTTATACCAAGAAATTATGAATGATATTGCACCAGCCGAATTAGAGGAAATTGACGTTACCATCAAGCTTGCTAATAGAGATACTATTTCACCAATTGGTATTGTTAGATATGTTGAAGTCCTGTGTGGGAAAATAAAGTATCCTACTGATTTTCTTGTTCTTGGTTCCCCACAAGATGATTTTTGTCCCTTTATATTCGGTAGACCCCTCTTGAATACTGTTAATGCTAAGATTGATTGTCAAAAAGAAACGGTTACTGTAAGTTTTGGGGATGCATCTCATGAGTTCAGTTTCTCTAAATTTCGTAGACAACCCCATGACAAAGAACTGCCTAGTAAAGATGAAATTATTGTTCTCGCTTCTATTGTTGTGCCTCCTACCGATCCCTTAGAACAATATTTGGTAGACCATGAAAATGATATGTATATGAATGAAAGGAATGAAATAGATAAGATTTTCTTTGATCAGCAGCCTATCCTGAAACACAACCTGCCTGTTGAAATACTCGAGGATCCTTCTCCACCTAAGGGTGATCCCGTGTTTGAGCTTAAGCAATTACCTGATACTCTGAAGTATGCTTATCTTGATGAAAAGGAGATATATCTTATTATTATTAGTGTTAACCTTTCAGAGTATGAAGAAAAGAGATTATTGAAAACTCCGAGGAAGTATCGTGTCGCTATTGTATATATTCTTGATGATCTTAAGAGCATTAGTCCCACTCTATGTCAGCACAAAATCAATATGGAGCCCGATGCTAAACCAGTTGTTGATCACCAACGATGATTAAATCCTAAAATGAAGGAAGTGGTAAGAAATGAAATACTAAAGTTTCTGGAGGCAGGTATAATTTATCCTATTGCTGATAGTAGATGGGTTATTCCCGTTCATTGTGTCCCTAAAAAGGGAGGTATTACCGTTGTTCCTAATGGCAAAGATGAATTAATCCCACAAAGAATTGTTACAGGATATAGAATCATAATTGATTTCAAGAAATTCAATAAGGCTACTAGGAAATATCATTATCCGCTACCTTTTATAGATAAAATGCTAGAAATACTATCGAAACATACACATTTTTTGCTTTCTAGATGGTTACTCTGGTTTCTCTCAAATACCTGTATCAAAAGAGGATCAGGAGAAGACCACTTTTACTTGCCCTTTCAGTACCTTTGCTTATAGATGTATTCCTTTCGGTTTATGCAATGCACCTGCTACCTTTCAAAGATGTATGATGGCTATATTCTCCGACTTCTGTGAAAAGATTGTTGAGGTTTTCATGGATGATTTTTACATTTATGAAACTTCTTTTGATGATTGCTTGAGCAACCTTGATCGAGTTTAGCACAGATGTGAAGAAACTAATCTTCTCTTGAATTGGGAGAAGTGCCACTTTATGGTTAATGAAGGCATCGTATTGGGACAAAAAATCTTCGAAAGAGGTATTGAAGTTTACAAAGCTAAAGTTGATGCTATTGAAAAAATGTAGTGTCCAACAGATATCAAAGGTATAAGAAGTTTCCTTGGTCATGTTGGTTTCTGTAGGAGATTTATTAAAGACTTCTCTAAAATATCTAAGCCTCTCACTAATCTTTTGCAAAAGGATATTCCATTTGTTTTTTATGATGATTGTGTAGAAGCATTTGAAATTCTTAAAAAAGCCTTAATCACTGCACATGTTGTTCAACCACCTCATTGGAACCTACCCTTTGAAATTATGTGTGATGCTACTAATTATGCTATTGGTGTTGTTCTAGGACAAAGAGTCGATAAGAAATTAAGTGTCATCCATTATGCTAGTAAAATTCTAGACAGTGCTCAAAGAAACTACGCTACCACTGAAAAGGAATTAGCAGTTGCGTTTGCTTGCGATAAGTTTAGACCTTATATTGTTGATTCCAAAGTAATTATTCACACTGATCATGCTGCTATTAAGTACCTTATCGAAAAGATGTTGGAAATATGCCCTAGAGGCAATAATAAAGTGGTTATTATTATATTTCCTAGTTCATGATAATTGTCTATTATTCATGCTATAATTGTACTAACTGGAAACCGTAATACATGTGTGAATACATAGACCACAACATGTCCCTAGTGAACCTCTAGTTGGCTAGCTCATTGATCAATCGATGGTCATGGTTTCCTGGCCATGGACATTTGATGCCATTGATAACGGGATTACATCATTAGGAGAATGATGTGATGGACAAGACCCAATCCTAAGCATGGCACAAGATCGTGTAGTTCGTCTGCTAGAGATTTTATAATATCAAGTATAATTTCCTTAGGCCATGAGATTGTGCAACTCCCGGATACCGTAGGACTGCTTTGGGTGTATCAACTGTCACAAAGTAACTGGGTTATTGTAAAGGTGCACTACAGGTATCTCCCAAAGTGTCTGTTTGGTTGGTACGAATCAAGACTGGGATTTGTCGCTCCGTGTGTCGGAGAGGTATCTCTGGGCCCACTCGATAATACATCATAAAAATGAGCTCAATGTGACTAAGGACTTAGCCACGGGATGATGTGTTACGGAACGAGTAAAGAGACTTGCCGGTAACGAGATTGAACAAGGTATAAGGATACCGACGATCGAATCTCGGGCAAGTACCATACCAGTAGACAAAGGGAATTGCATACAGGATTGAGTGAATCCTCGACATTGTGGTTCATCCGATGAGATTATCGTGGAACATGTGGGAGACAACATGGATATCCAGACCCCGCTGTTGGTTATTGGTCGGAGAGATGTCTCGTTCATGTCTGCATGTTTCCCGAACCTGTAGGGTCTACACACTTAAGGTTCGGTGACGCTAGAGTTGTTATGGGAATAGTATATGTTGTTACCGAAGGTTGTTTGGAGTCCTGGATGATATCCCGGACATTACGAGAAGTTCCAGAATGGTCCGTAGGTAAAGATTCATATATAGGAAGTGGAGATGTGATCACTAGAAATGTTTCGAGGATCATCTGTAAATAGCGGCACCACCGGAAGGGTCCCGGGGGTCACCGGGAGGGGCCACCAGCCCCAAAGGGCCACGTGGGACAAAAGTGGAAGGGAACCAGCCCCTAGATGGGCTGGTGCGCCACCCACCAAGGCCCAAGGCGCACAAGGAGGCCTAGGATGCCAAACCCTAGGGCGTGGTGGCTGCCTTGGGTGGCAAGCCACCCCCCAGGGCGCCCCCCTCCTCCATCTAGGGCTGCAACACCTCCTAGGGTTTCCCTAGGGGTGGCGCATCCCTTCTCCCTCCCTCTTATATATACCCAAGGGTTGAGGGCTACAAGACACACCAGTTTCTTCCTCCCTTGGCGCATCCCTGCTCTTCCTCCTCCTCCTCCTCTGTAGTGCTTGGTGAAGCCCTGCCGGAGTACCATGCAGCTCCACCGTCACCATGCCGTCGTGCTGCCTGAGCTCTCCCTCAACTTCTCCTCTCTCCTTGATGGATCAAGGTGAAGGAGACATCCCCGGGCTGTAGGTGTGTGGAACGCGGAATATGTTCGGTGTTCGGATCGGATCTTCCGCGATTTGAATCGCCGCGAGTACGACTCCATCGATCGCGTTCATAGTAATGCTTCTGCTTAGCAATCTTCAAAGGTATGAAGATGCTCTACCCCCTGCTTGTTGCTAGAATATCCTAGTTGATCTTGGTGTGACGTAGGAATTTTTTTTAATTACTACTACGATCCCCAACAATGGCATCATCAGCTAGGTCTATGCGTAGATTCTATACACGAGTAGAGCACAAAAGTTGTGGGCGATGATTTTGTCAATTGCTTGCCCTTACTAGTCCAATCTTTTTTCGGTGCTATTGTGGGATTAAGCGGCACGAAACGACTTTACACGTACGCTTATGTGAGACTGGTTCCACCGCCTGGCATGCACTTGTTGCATAAGGTAGCTAGCGGGTGTACGTCTCTGCCACTTTAGTCGAATTGGATTCGATGAAAAGGGTCCTTATGAAGGGTAAATAGCATTGGCATATCAACGTTGTGGCTGTCACGTAGGTAAGAAGCGTTCTTGCTAGAAACCCAGATCAGCCACGTAAAACTTGCAATAGCAATTAGAGGACGTCTAACTTGTTTTTGCAGGGTATGCCATGTGATGTGATATGGCCAAAAGGACGTGATGATATATATGTGATGTATGAGATTGATCATGTTCTTGTAGTAGCATTCACGACTTGCATGTCGATGAGTATGACAACTGACAGGAGCAATAGGATTTGTCTTAATTTATTGTATGAGATGCAACGCCATGTGATTACTTTACTTTATTTCTAACCGTTAGCCATAGCAGTAGAAGTAATAGTTGGTGAGACGACTTCATGAAGACACAATGGTGGAGATCATGATGATGGAGATCATGGTGTGATGTCGGTGAGAATGATGATCATGCCGTGCCCCGAAGATGGAGATCAAAGGAGCAAGATGATATTGGCCATATCATGTCACTATATGATTTGCATGTGATGTTTATCATGTTTCTATATCTTATTTGCTTAGAACGATGGTAGTAAATAAGATGATCCCTGATACGTCTCCAATGTATCTATAACTTTTGATGGTTTCATGCTATTATCTTGTCAAACTTTGGATGTTTTGCATGTCTTTTATATATTTTTTGGGACTAACTTATTAACTCAGTGCCAAGTGCCAGTTCCAGTTTTTTCCATGTTTTTGACCCCTTTCAAAGGAGAGTTTGAAACAGAGTCCAAACGGAAGAAAATCCCCGAAAATATTTTTTCGTAATGGAAGAAGATCAGGAAGTTTGAGAGCCAAGGCAGGGGAGCCTCAGGGGCCCCACAAGCCCACACCCCGCGGCCAGGGGGTAGGCCGCGACCGACAGGCTTATGGGCCCCCTGAGCGCCCTCTGCCCTAGGGGTTGCGCCAATATATTCCTTAAAAATCCCAAAAAAATCAGGAGATCATCAAAAGTACTTTTCCGCCGCCGCAAGCTTGTGTCTCCGCAAGATCCCATCTGGGGAACGTTCTGGTGCCCTGCCGAAGGGGGGATTCGGACACGGAGGGCTTCTTCATCAACACCATGACCTCTCCGATGATGCGTGAGTAGTTCACCATAGACCTACGGGTCCATAGCTAGTAACTAGATGGCTTCTTCTCTCGCTTGGATCTTCAATACAAAGTTCTCCATGATCTTCATGGAGATCTATCTGATGTAATCTTCTTTTGCTGCGTGTTTGTCGAGATCTGATGAATTGTGGATTTATGATCAGATTATCTATGAATCTTATTTGAGTTTCTTCTGATCTCTCTTATGCATGATTTCATATCCTTGTAATTCTCTTCGAGTTGTGGGTTTTGTCTGGCCAACTAGATCTATGATTCTTGCAATGGGAGAAGTGCTTGGTTTTGGGTTCATACCGTGCGGTGACCTCACCCAGTGATAGAAGGGGTAGCGAGGCATGCATCGTGTTGTTGCCATCAAGGGTAAAAAGATGGGCTTTTCATCATTTGTTTGAGATTATCCCTCTACATCATGTCATCTTGCTTAAGGCGTTACTTTGTTCGTCATGAACTCAATACACTAGATGCATGCTGGATAGCGGTTGATGTGTGGAGTAATAGTAGTAGATGTAGAAAGTATCGGTCTACTTGTCTCAGACGTGATGCCTATATGTATGATCATTGCCTTAGATATCGTCATGACTTTGCGCGGTTCTATCAATTGCTCGATAGTAATTTGTTCACCCACCGTGATATTTGCTATTTTGATAGAAGCCTCTAGTTAACACTATGGCCCCTGGGTCTACTCCACACCATATTTTCAGCCTTACACTTTTTACTTCGTTGCACTTTCCGCCTTCAGATCTCACTTTGCAAACAATCTTGAAGGGATTGACAACCCCTTTGAAGCGTTGGGTGCAAGCTTGTTTGTGTTTGCGCATGTACTCTGGACTTGACGAGACCCTCCTTCTGGATCGATACCTTGGTTCTCAAACTGGGGGAAATACTTACTGCTCCTATGCTGCATCACCCTTTCCTCTTCAAGGGAAAAACCGACGCAAACCAGAGAAGTAACAAGAAGAATTCCTAGCGCCAAGGAAGGACTTTTGTTGCCGTAGCAGAAGAATTTCTGGCACCGTTGCCGGGGAGGAAGATCAAGTCAAGAACTCATCCAAGTAGGTGTCGCAAACTCATCTCTTGCATTTACTTTGTTTGCCAGTTGCCTCTCGTTTTCCTCTCCCCCACTTCACAATTTGCCTTTTTCGTTTGCCTTTTCGTTCACCCTTCTTCTCGTGTGCTCTTTGCCCTCTTGCTTTCCTGCTAAAACCCGAATGTCCCCACCAAGGAATTTTGATGCTCACTTTGCGAAGTTAGAAGAGATTGAAACTAGTGTTAAAGGCTTCTTGTCTACCCAGTTTGAATATAATAGTTACTTCCGTAGAGAGCTGAAGGAGCAAAATTCTTTTCTGGCTTTTATGAGTAGAGAAGTTGATGATATGGCCAAAGAATTCCTGCGCTAAATTCCCAGTTTGCTCGTCTTGAAAAGTTAGTAGGCCAGATTTCTGATAAGCAGGCTACTTTAGTCAATAAAATGGCTGCTAAACCCGAAACTCGTGATGAGAATCACGAAGATCTTAAAGTGCTTGGTGTGGCTCCAATTGAATCTTTCTTTTCTTGTGTCAAACCTAATTATTATGGGGCTGGATATAAATGCACTTTGGTTGAAAAGTGCCCCAATGATTCGGAGTCCATCTATCTTGATGCTAAAAGCATTGAAAGTGGAGTAGAAGATGTTAAAACTTTGAGTAGTAATGAAATTACTACCGTGGATTTCAAGGAATTCAATTATGACAGTTGCTCCTTGATTGAATGCATTTCTTTGATGCAATCCATGTTAAACTCTCCACACGCTTATAGCCAAAACAAGGCCTTTACCGATCATATCGTCGAAGCTATGATAAAATCTCTTGAAGAGAAGCTGGAATTGGAAGTCCCTATCCCTAGAAAGCTTCATGATGAGTGGGAAGCTACCATCAAAATCAAAATCAAAAACTATGAATGCAATACTTTGTGTGATTTGGGTGCTAGTGTTTCTGCGATTCCAAAGTCTTTATGTGATGTTCTGGGTTTTAATGAGATTGAAGAGTGTTCTCTTAATTTGCATCTTGCGGTTCTACTGACAAGAAACCCATGGTAAGGATCAATGATGTTCTTATTATTGCAAATAGGAACTATGTACCCGTGGATTTCATTGTGCTTGACATTCATTGCAATCCTACATGCCCTACTATTCTTGGTAGACCTTTCCTAAGGACTATCGGTGCTATCATCGATATGAAGGAAGGGAATATTAGATTTCAATTTCCTTTAAGAAAGGGCATGGAACACTTTCCTAGAAATAAAATAAGATTGCCTTATGAATCCATGATGAGTGCCACTTATGGTTTGAGCACCAAAGACGACGATACGTGATTCTATCGCTTTTATGCCTAGCTAAGGGCGTTAACCAATAGCACTTGTTGGGAGGCAACCCAATGAATTTATCTTTTTATTTCTGTTTTGTTGCGTCCACACCTTCACAATTCGGTTGTGATTGTGTTTTTTGTGTTTCTTTTTGTGTTTGAGCCAAGCAAAACCTTTATGACTAGTCTTGGTAATGTTTGTTTGATCCTGCTGGAAAAAGACAGAAACTTTTTGCTCACGAGATGATTTCTCATTTTTATTCAGAAAGATCTTTTGAGTTGATTCTTTTTTCTGCTGGTTGATATGCCTTTTCCCAGGCCGTCGTAATTTTTCAGAGTTTTTGAGGTACCAGAAGTATACGAAGTATACAGATTGCTACAGACTGATCTGTTTTTGACAGATTCTGTTTTTTTTTGAGTTGGTTGCTTGTTTTGATGAAACTATGGTTAGTATAGGGGGGTACTAGTCATGGAAAAGTGAGAATACAGTATCCCAACACCAATATAGATAGAATTCAAGTTTTCTACAATGTCAAAAGAGGTGGTAGTTTGTTTTCTTGTGCTAATGTTATCACGAGTTTCTGTTTAAGTTTTGTGTTGTGAAGTTTTCAAGTTTTGGGTGATGTTCACATGGACAAAGAGATAAGGAGTGGAAAGAGATCAAGCTTGGGGATTCCCAAGGAATCCCAAGCCAAATTCAAGGACACCAAAAAGCCTAAGCTTGGGGATGTCCCGGGAAGGCATCCCCTCTTTCATCTTCAATCCATCGGTAACATTACTTGGAGCTATATTTTTATTCACCACATGATATGTGTTTTGCTTGGAGCGTCTTGTATCGTAGGAGTATTTTCTTTTTGTTGTGTCACAATCATCCTTGTTGCACACCTTTTAGAGAGAGAGACATGCACTCATCGTGATTTTGCTAGAATGCTCATAGTGCTTCACTTATATCTTTTGAGCTAGATAATTTTGCTCTATGTGCTTCACTTATATCTTTTAGAGCACGGCGGTGCGTGACTTGGTAGTTGGCTTATGCTATGAAAGTAGTCCCAAAGGTGATAGGTACCCAAAGAGGATACAAAAACCTCCATCTTCATGTGCATTGAGTAGAAAGAGAAGTCTTGATTCCTCTCAATTAGTTTTGAGACGTGGATTTGGTAATATTAAGAGTTATGTTAGTAGGGTGTTGTGAATCTAGAAATACTTGTGTTGAAGTTCGTGATTCCCATAGCATGCACGTATGGTGAACCGCTATGTTAGGAAGTCGGAGCATAATTGATCTATTGATTGTCATCCTTTGTGTTGAGGTCGGGATCGCGCGATGGTTAACACCTACCAACCCTTCCCCTAGGAGTATGCATTTAGCACTTTGTTTCGATTACTAATAAGACCTTTCGCAACAAGTATGTGAGTTCTTCATGACTAATGTGAGTCCATGGTATAGATGCACTTTCACCTTCCACCATTGCTAGCCACTTTAGTGCCGCCCAATTTTCTCCGGTACACAAACCCACCATATGCCTTCCTCAAAATATCCACCATACCTACCCACTATGGCATTTTCATAGCCATTCCGAGATATATTGCCATGCAACTCCCACCGTTCCGTCTCATGACTTGTGTCATCACTCTCATATTGCCATTTCATGATCATAAGATAGCTAGCGAGATGTTTCAACGTCATACGCCATGCTAGATCCTTGCACATCCCGGTACAGTGCCGGAGGCATTTCCCATGGAGTTATCATTGTGAGTTTTGAGCTGTGAGTAAATAAAAGTGTGATGATCATCATTATTAGAGCATTGTCCCATGTGAGGAAATAAAAAAAAGAGGCCAAAGATCCCAAAAATAAAAAAAGGAGAAAAGAAAAGAAAAAAGAGGCTTAAGTGCCCAAATGAAAAAAAAGAAAAGAGAGAAAAAGAGACAAGGGACAATGCTACTATCTTTTTCCACACTTGTGCTTCATAATAGCACCATGTTCTTCATGATTGAGAGCTTCTTGCTCTGTCATTACCATATGCTAGTGGGAATCTTCATTATATAACTTGGCTTGTATATTCCAATGATGGACTTCCTAAAAAATTGCTCTAGGTCTTCGTGAGCAAGCAAGTTGTATGCACACCCACTAGTTCTCCTTTTGAGCTTTCACATACTTATAGCTCTAGTGCATCTCTTGTATGGCAATCCCTACTCATTCACATTGATATCTATTAATGGGCATCTCCATAGCCTTTTGATACGCCGAGTCAATGTGACCATCTCCTCCTTTTTGTCTCGCAACCACCACCACACTCTATTCCACCTATAGTGCTATATATATGGCTCACGCTCATGTATTGTGTGATAGTTATAAAAAGTTTGAGAAAGTAAGAGTGTGAAAACAATTACTTGGCCAATTTCGGGGTTGTGCATGATTTACATGAGTTGTGTGAGGATGGTGGAGCATAGCCAGCCTATATGATTTTGTAGGGATAACTTTCCTTGGCCTTGTTATTTTGAAAGTTCATGATTACTTTGCTAGTTTGCTTGAAGTATTATTGTTTTCATGTCAATAGCAAACTATTGTTTCGAATCTTACGGATCTGAACATTCATATCACGTGAAAAAAGTTGCAAAGGACAACTATGCTAGGTAGCATTCCACATCAAAAATTCATTCTTTATCACTTCCCTACTCGAGGACGAGCAGTAGTTAAGATTGGGGATGCTTGATACGTCTCCAACGTATCTATAATTTTTGATGGTTTCATGCTATTATCTTGTCAAACTTTGGATGTTTTGCATGCCTTTTATATATTTTTTGGGACTAACTTATTAACTCAGTGCCAAGTGCCAGTTCCTGTTTTTTCCATGATTTTGACCCCTTTCAGAGGAGATTTTGAAACAGAGTCCAAATGGAAGAAAATCCCTGAAAAGATTTTTTCCGTAACGGAAGAAGATCAGGAAGCTTGAGGGACAAGGCAGGGGAGCCTCAGGGGCCCCACAAGCCCCCACCCCGCGACCAGGGGGTAGGCCGTGGCCCACAAGCTTGTGGGCCCCCTGAGCACCCTCTGCCCTAGGGGTTGCGCCTATATATTCCCTAAAATCCCAAAAAAATCAGGACATCATCGAAAGTACTTTTCCGCCGCCGCAAGCTTCTGTTTCCGCAAGATCCCATCTGGGGCACGTTCTGGTGCCCTGCCGGAGGGGGAATTCGGACATGGAGGGCTTCTTCATCAACACCATGACCTCGATGATGCGTGAGTAGTTCACCATAGACCTACGGGTCCATAGCTAGTAACTAGATGGCTTCTTCTCTCTCTTGGATCTTCAATACAAAGTTCTCCATGATCTTCATGGATATCTATCCGATGTAATCTTCTTTTGCGGCGTGTTTGTCGAGATCCGATGAATTGTGGATTTATGATCAGATTATCTATGAATCTTATTTTAGTTTCTTCTGATCTCTCTTATGCATGATTTCATATCCTTGTAATTCTCTTCGAGTTGTGGGTTCTGTCTGGCCAACTAGATCTATGATTCTTGCAATGGGAGAAGTGCTTGGTTTTGGGTTCATTCCGTGCGGTGACCTCACCCAGTGACAAAAGGGGTAGCGAGGCACGCATCGTGTTGTTGCCATCAAGGGTAAGAAGATGGGGTTTCATCATTGGTTTGAGATTATCCCTCTACATCATGTCATCTTGCTTAAGGCGTTACTCTGTTCGTCATGAACTCAATACACTAGATGCATCTGGATAGTGGTTGATGTGTGGAGTAATAGTAGTAGATGCAGAAAGTATCGGTCTACTTTTCTCGTACGTGATGCCTATATGTATGATCATTGCCTTAGATATCGTCATGACTTTGTGCGGTTCTATCAATTGCTCGACAGTAATTTGTTCACCCACCGTGATAGTTGCTATTTTGAGAGAAGCCTCTAGTGAACAATATGGCCCCCGGGTCTACTCCACACCATATTTTCAGCCTTACACTTTTTACTTCGTTGCACTTTCCGCCTTCAGATCTCACTTTGCAAACAATCTTGAAGGGATTGACAACCCCTTTGAAGCGTTGGGTGCAAGCTTGTTTATGTTTGCGCAGGTACTCTGGACTTGACGAGACCCTCCTTCTGGATCGATACCTTGGTTCTCAAACTGAGGGAAATACTTACTGCTCCTGTGCTGCATCACCCTTTCCTCTTCAAGGGAAAAACCGACGCAAACCAGAGAAGTAACAGGAAGAATTCCTAGCGCCAAGGAAGGACTTTTGTTGCCGTAGCAATCCCTTACTAAAATTTCAAGAAAAGTGTCGTCCCTAAGTGTGCACCGTTGCGAAGGATCATTGTTTCGAAGCACCACGTGATGATCGGGTGTGATAGATTCTAATGTCCGCATACAACGAGTGTAAGCCAGATTTACACACCCAAAACACTTAGGTTGACTTGACGAGCCTAGCATGTACAGACATGGCCTTGGAACACGGGAGACCGAAAGGTCGAACATGAGTCGTATGTTGGATACGATCAACATGGAGATGTTCACCATTGATGACTAGTCCATCTCACGTGATGACCGGACACGAGCTAGTCGACATGGACCATGTATCACTTGGATGACCGGAGGGATGTCGATCTAAGTGGGGGTTCATTAAATAATTTGATTAGATGAACTTAATTATCATGAACATAGTCTAAAATTGTCTTTACAATCTATATTGTAGATCCAATGGCCCATGCAAATGTCCCACTGAACTTCAACACATTCCTAGAGAAAACCAAGCTGAAAGATGATGGAAGCAACTATGCGGACTGGGTCCGTAATTTAAAGCTCAACCCCATTGCTTCCAAGAAGGCATATGTCCTTGATGCACCGCTAGGTGACCCTCCCGTTCCCGCGACAGCCCAGGACATTCTGAACGCCTGGCAGTCTTGAAGTGACGACTACTCTCTGGTTCACTGTGGCATGCCTTACATTTTAGAACTGGGGGCTCCAAAAGCGTTTTGAGCATCGTGGAGCATATAATGTTTGAGGATCTGAAATTGGTTTCCGAAGCTCATGCCCGGTCGAGAGATATCAGGTCTCTGATAAGTTCTTCAGCTGTAAGATGTAGGAAAATAGTTCTGTCAGTGAGCACATACTCAGAATGTCTAGGTTGCATAGTCCTCTATCTCAGCTGGAAGTTAATCTTCCGGATGATGCAGTTATTGATAGAATCCTCCAGTCGCTTCCACCTAACTACAAGAGCTTTGTGATGAATTATAACATGCAAGGGATGGAAAAGACCATTCCCGAGTTATATTCAATGTTGAGATCAGCAGAGGTGGAAATCAAGAAGGAACATCAAGTGTTGATGGTGAATAAGACCACCAGTTTTAAGAAAGGCAAGGGTAAAAAGAACTTCAAGAATGACGGCAAAGAAGTTGCTGCGCCCGGTATAACAGTTGCCAGGAAGAAGTGCAAGAATGGACCCAAGCCTGAAACTGAGTGCTATTACTGCAAGGGAATCAGTCACTCGAAGCGGAACTGCCCCAAGTACTTAGCGGATAAGAAGGCCGGCTACGTCAAAGGTATATATGATATACATGTTATTGATGTGTACCTTACTAGTGCTCGTAGTAGCTCCTGGGTATTTGATACTGGTGTTGTTGCTCACATTTGCAACACAAAACAGGAACTGCGGAATAAGCGAAGACTGGCAAAGGACGAGGTGAGATGCGCGTCAGGAATGGTTCCAAGGTCGATGTGATCGTCGTCGGCACGCTGCCTCTACATCTACCTTCGGGATTAGTTTTAAACCTCAATAATTGTTATTTAGTACCAGCTTTGAGCATGAACATTGTATCTGGATCTTGTTTGATGCGAGATGACTACTCATTTAAATCTGAGAATAATGGTTGTTCTATTTATACGAGAGATATGTTTTATGGTCATGCCTCGATGTTCAATGGTTTATTATTAATGAATCTAGAACATGATGTTACACATATTCATAGTGTGCGTACCAAAAGATGTAAGGTTGATAATGATAGTCCTACATACTTGTGGCACTGCCGCCTTGGTCATATCGGTGTCAAATGCATGAAGAAACTCCATACAGATGGACTTTTGGAGTCTCTTGATTTTGAATCATTTGACACATGAGAACCGTGCCTCATGGGCAAGATGACCAAGACTCCGTTCTCTGGAACAATGGAGAGAGCAACCAACTTGTTGGAAATAATACATACAGATGTATGAGGTCCAATGAGCGTTGAAGCTCGCGGTGGATATCATTATGTTCTCACCCTCACTGATGACTTAAGTAGATATGGGTACGTATACTTAATGAAACACAGGTCTGAAACCTTTGAAAGGTTAAAGGAATTTTAGAGTGGGGTAGAGAATCAACGTGACAAGAAAATAAAGTTCTTACGATCTGATCGTGGAGGAGAATATTTGAGTCACGAGTTCGGCACACACTTAAGAAAATGTGGAATTGTTTCACAATTCACGCCGCCTGGCACACCTCAGCGTAATGGTGTGTCCGGATGTCGTAATCGCACTGATTTACCGCTATCATTTTGGGGATATGCATTGGAAACTGCCACATTCACTTTAAATAGGGCACCGTCTAAATCCATTGAGACGACACCATATGAGTTATGGTTTGGAAAGAAACCTAAGATGTCATTTCTGAAAGTTTCGGGCTGCGATGCTTATGTGAAGAAACTTCAACTTGAGAAGCTTGAACCCAAAGTAGAAAAATGTGTCTTCATAGGATACCCTAAGGAACCTATTGGGTATACCTTCTATCTTAGATCCGAAGGCAAAATCCTTGTTGCCAAGAACAGATCCTTTCCAGAGAAAGAATTCTCTCGAAAGAAGTAAGTAGGAGGAAAGTAGAACTTGATGAGGTAATTGTACCTCCTCTCGAACCACAGAGTAGCGCAACGCGGAAAAATGTTTTTGTAGTGCCTGCACTTACTAGAGAGGAAGTTAATGATGATGATCATGAATCTTAGGATCAAGTTGCTACTGAACCTCGAAGGTCCACAAGGACACGTTCCGCACGAGTGTGGTAGGTGATACGTCCATTTTGCATCATGCTTTTATGTTGATATTTATATCTTCTTGGGCTGTTATTCCACTTCACGGTACAATACTTATGCCTTTTCTCTCTTATTTTGCAAGGTTTACTTGAAGGGGGAGAATGCCGGCAGCTGGAATTCTGGCCTAAAATTGGAGCAAGTTTGAGATACCTATTCTGCGCAACTCCAAAGGCCGTAAAAATCAACGAGGACTTTTTTTCCAGATTTATAAAAAATACTGGGTCGAAGAAGTGCGAGAGGGGCACCAGCAGGTGGCCACAAGCCTGCTCGGCGCGGCCACCCCCCCCCCCCCCCCCCCCGGCCGCGCCTAGGGGGCTTGTGGACACCCAGCTGGCCCTCTGCCCCCCCTCTTCTGCTATATGAAGGGTTTCGTCAGGAAAAAAATCAGGAGGAGGCTTTTTCGTGGAATCGCCGCTGCCACGAGGCGGAACTTGAGCAGAACCAATCTAGAGCTTCGGCAGGACGATCCTGCCGGGGAAACTTCCCTCCCGGAGGGGGAAATCGTCGCCATCGTCATCACCAACACTCCTCTCATCGGAGGGGACTCATCACCATCGACATCTTCATCAACACCACCTCATCTCCAAATCCTAGTTCATCTCTTGTAACCAATCTCCGTCTCATGACTCTGATTGGTACTTGTAAGGTTGCTAGTAGTGTTAATTACTCTTTGTAGTTGATGCTAGTTGGATTACTTGGTGGAAGAGTTTATGTTCAGATCCTTGATGCTACTCATTACCTCTCTGGTCATGAATATGATTATGCTTTGTGAGTAGTTACTTTTGTTCCTGGGGACATGGGATAAGTCATGCTAATAATAGTCATGTGAATTTGGTATTCGTTTGATATTTTGATGTGTTGTATGTTGTTTTTCCTCTAGTGGTGTTATGTGAACGTCGACTACATAACACTTCACCATTATTTGGGCCTAGAGGAAGGCATTGGGAAGTAGTAAGTAGATGATGGGTTGCTAGAGTGACACAAGCTTAAACCCTAGTTTATGCGTTACTTCGTAAGGGGCTGATTTGGATCCATTAGTTTAATGCTATGGTTAGACTTTGTCTTAATTCTTCTTTTGTAGTTGCGGATGCTTGCGAGAGGGGTTAATCATAAGTGGGATGCTTGTCCAAGTAAGGGCAGTACCCAAGCGCTGGTCCACCCACATACCAAACTATCAAAGTAACAAACGTGAATCATATGAACATGATGAAAACTAGCATGACAGAAATTCCCGTGTGTCCTCGGGAGCGTTTTTCCTCCTATAAGACTTTGTCCAGGTTTGTCCCTTGCTAAAAAGGGATTGGGACACTTTGCTACACCGTTTCTACTTTTGTTAATTGTTGCTTGCTATGACTCATCTCACCACATAATCACTTGTTACCGATAATTTCAGTGGTTGCAGATATTTCCTTGCTGAAAACCACTTGTCAGATCCTTCTGCTCCTCGTTGGGTTCGACACTCTTACTTATCGAAAGGACTACGATTGATCCCCTATACTTGTGGGTCATCAAGACTCTTTTTGGCGCCGTTGCCGGGGAGTGAAGCGCCTTTGGTAAGTGGAACTTGGTAAGGAAACATTCATATAGTGTGCTGAAATTTATAGTCAATTGTCACTATGGATACTAATCCTTTGAGGGGCTTGTTCGGGGTATCTTCACCTCGAACGGAAGCCCAAATAGTTGCTCCTCAACCTGCTGCACCTACTGAAAATATTTTCTTTGAATTTCCTTCGGGTATGCTTGAGAAAATGCTGGCTAATCCTTTTACATGAGATGGAACATCACATCCAAACTTGCATCTAATCTATGTAGATGAAGTTTATGGTTTATTTAAGCTTGCAGGTTTGCCCGAGGATGAGGTCAAGAAGAAGGTCTTTCCTTTATCTTTGAAGGATAAGGCGTTGACATGGTATAGGCTATGTGATGATACTGGATCATGGAACTACAATCGGTTGAAATTGGAATTTCATCAAAAGTTCTATCCTATGCATTTAGTTCATCGTGATCGGAATTATATTTATCATTTTTGGCCTCATGATAGAGAAAGCATCGCTCAAGCTTGGGGGAGGCTTAAATCAATGTTATATTCATGCCCCAACCATGAGCTCTCGAGAGAAATTATCATTCAGAACTTCTATGCTCGGCTTTCTCATGATGATCGCACCATGCTTGACACTTCTTGTGACGGTTCTTTTATGAAGAGAGATATTGACTTCAAATGGAATTTATTGGAGTGAATTAAACGCAACTCTGAAGATTGGGAGCTTGAAGAAGGTAAGGAGTCAGGTATGAATTTCAAGTTTGATTGCGTTAAATCCTTTGTTGAAACAAATACCTTTAGTGATTTTAGCGCTAAATATGGACTTGACTCTGAGATAGTAGCTTCATTGTGTGAATCATTTGCTTCTCATATTGATCTCCCCAAAGAGAAGTGGTTTAAATATCATCCTCCTTTAGAAGTCAATGTAGTTAAATCCAATCCAGTTGAAGAGAAATTCATTGCCTATAATGATCCTATTGTTCCCAGTGCTTACATTGAGAAACCACCTTTCCCTGTTAGGATAAAGGATCATTCTAAAGCTTCAACTGTGATATGTAGAGGCTACATTAGAACACCTACACCCCCTGAGCAAATTAGAGTTGAACCTAGCATTGCTATTATCAAAGATATCCTGTCCGATGATGTTGAGGGACATAATATTCACTTCTGTGAAGATGCTACTAGAATTGCTAAACCTCACGCTAGAGACAAACATAGGCCTGTTGTTGGCACGCCTGTTGTTTCTGTTAAGATAGGAGATCATTGCTATCATGGTTTATGTGACGTGGGTGCTAGTGTTAGTGCAATACCTCAATCCTTATATGATGAAATCAAAGACGAGATTGCACCTGTTGAGATAGAACCTATTGATGTCACTATTGAGCTTGCTAATAGAGACACTATCTGCCCTCTGGGAATTGTTAGGGATGTTGAAGTATTATGTGGTAAAACGAAGTATCCCGCTGATTTACTCGTTCTTGCTACTTCACAAGATAGCTTTTGTCCCATCATATTTCGCAGACCTTTTCTCAATACCATCAATGCTCATATTGACTGTGAGAAGCAAACTATCACTGTTGGATTTGAAGGTGTGTCACATGAGTTCAATTTCTCCAAGTTTGGTAGACAACCTCATGAAAAAGAGCTACCTAGTAAGGATGAAACTATTGCCTTAGCTTCTATTGTCGTGCCTCCTACTGATCCCTTAGAGCAATACTTGCTTGAGCATGAAAATGATATGCATATGGATGAAAGGGATGAGATAGATAGAGTTGTCTTAGAACAATATCCTATCCTTGAGAATAACTTGCCTGTTGAACTGCTTGGGGATCCACCCCCACCAAAGGGTGATCCTGTGTTCGAGCTTAAACAGTTGCCTGGTACTCTTAAGTATGCTTATCTTGATGAAAAAGAGATATATCCTGTTATAATTAGTGCTAGCCTCTCAAAGCATGAAGAAAAGAAGTTACTAAAAACTCTGAGGAAGCACCATGCTGCTATTGGATATACTCTTGATGATCTTAAGGGCATTAGTCCCACTCTATGCCAGCACAAGATTAAAACTGATCCTGATTCCAAACCAGTTGCTGATCATCAAAGGAGATTAAATCCTAAGATGAAAGAAGTAGTGAGAAAAGAAATACTAAAGCTCCTGGAAGCGGGAATTATCTATCCTGTTGCTCATAGTGATTGGGTGAGTCTGGTGCATTGCGTCCCTAAGAAGGGGGGCATAACCGTTGTCCCTAATGATAAGGATGAATCGATCCCACACAGGATTATCACTGGCTATAGGATGGTGATCGATTTTAGGAAATTGAATAAAGCCACTAGGAAAGATCATTACCCTTTGCCTTTTATCGACCAAATGCTAGAAAGACTGTCTAAACAGACACACTTGTGCTTTCTAGACGGTTATTCTGGTTTCTCCCAAATACTAGTTGCACAATCTGATCAGGAGAAAACCACTTTCACCTGCCCTTTCGGTACCTTTGCTTATAGACGTATGCCTTTTGGCTTATGTAATGCACCAGCCACCTTGCAAAGATGTATGATGGCTATATTCTTTGACTTTTGTAAAAAGATTGTTGAGGTCTTCATGGATGACTTCTCCGTTTACGGGTCTTCCTTTGATGATTGCCTCAGCAACTTTGAACGAATCTAGCATAGATGTAGAGACACCAATCTTGTCTTGAATTGGTAGAAGTGCCACTTTATGGTTAATGAAGGCATCGTCTTAGGACATAAAATTTCTGAAAGAGGTATTGAAGTCCATAAGTCTAAGGTGATGCAACCGAGAAAATGCCATACCCCACAGATATCAAAGGTATAAGAAGTTTCCTTGGTCATGTTGGTTTCTATAGAAGGTTCATTAAAGACTTCTCTAAGATTTCTAGGCCTCTTACCAATATCTTGCAAAAGGATATTCCTTTTGTCTTTGATGATGATTGTGAGGAAGCCTTCGAAATACTTAAGAGGGCTTTGATAACTGCACCTGTTGTTCAACCACCCGATTGGAACTTACCTTTTGAAATCATGTGTGATGCTAGTGATTATGCTATTGGAGTTGTCCTAGGGCAAAGAGTTGATAAGAAGTTGAATGTTATTCACTATGCTAGTAAAACTCTAGACAGTGCCCAAAGAAACTATGCTACTACGGAAAAGGAGTTTTTAGCAGTCGTGTTTTAATGTGAAAAGTTCAAGTCTTACATAGTTGATTCCAAAGTCACTATTCACACTGATCACGCTGCTATTAAGTACCTCATGGAGAAGAAGGACGCTAAACCTAGACTTATCAGATGGGTTCTCTTGCTACATGAATTTGATTTGCACGTTGTCGACAGGAAGGGTGCTGATAACCAAGTAGCAGATAACTTGTCTAGGTTGGAGGACATTCTTGATGACCCACAACCTATTGATGATAGCTTTCCCGATGAGCAATTGAATGTCATCAGTACTTCCCGTAGTGCACCGTGGTATGCTGATTATGCAAACTATATCACTGCCAAATATATACCACCTAGTTTCACATACCAGCAAAAGAAGAAATTCTTCTTTGACTTAAGACATTACTTCTGGGATGATCCTCACCTTTATAAGGAAGGAGTAGATGGTGTTATTAGACATTGTGTACCTGAACATGAACGGGGACATATCCTACAGAAGTGTCACTCTGAGGCCTACGGAGGACACCTCCAACGGGTATACTCATATCCTAGTTGATGTTGATTACGTCACTAAGTGGGTAGAAGCTATCCCCACTAGTAGTGCTGATCACAACACTTCTATGAGGATGCTTAAAGAAGTTATTTTCCCTAGATTTGGAGTCCCTAGATATCTAATGACCGACGATGGTTCACATTTCATTCATGGTGTTTTCCGTAAGACGCTTGCGAAGTACAATGTCAACCATAGAATTGCGTCTCCCTATCACCCTCAGTCCAGTGGTCAAGTAGAGCTAAGCAACAGAGAGATTAAACTAATTCTGCAAAAGACTGTCAACAGGTCTAGAAAGAATTGTTCTAAGAAGCTCGATGATGCACGGTGGGCTTATAGAACTGCCTATAAGAATCCTATGGGCATGTCTCCGTACAAAATGGTGTATGGTAAAGCATGTCATTTACCTCTAGAGCTAGAGCATAAAGCTTATTGGGCAATCAAAGAGCTCAACTTTGATTTCAAACTTGCTGGTGAGAAGAGGTTATTTCACATTAGCTCGCTTGATGAATGGAGAACTCAGGCATATGAGAATGCCAAGTTGTTCAAAGAAAAGGTTAAGAGGTGGCATGATAAGAGGATACAAAAGTCTGAGTTCAATGTAGGTGATTATGTCTTGCTATATAATTCTCGTTTAAGATTTTTTGCAGGCAAGCTTCTCTCTAAATGGGAAGGTCCCTATATTGTTGAGGAAGTATATCATTCCGGTGCTATCAAGATCAACAACATGGAAGGTAATTGTCCGAGAGTTGTAAATGGGCAGAGAATCAAGCATTATATCTCAGGTACTCCCATAAATGTTGAAAGCAATATCATCAATACCATAACTCCGGAGGAATAGCTAAGGGATGTTTAGCAGCCTGTTTCAGACTCTGAAAACGAAGAGGTATGTGATTCGGTAAGAAAACAGATTCCAAAACTTTTGCAGTAGGAATTTTTCTCCGTTTTGGAATATTTGAAAAAATACAAAAATTGGAAGTAGTCCGGAAAGCGCGCGTGGAGGCGACAAGCCTGCCAGGCGCGAGCCCACCTCCTGGCCGCGCCTGGGGGCTTGTGGCCACCTCGTGTGCCTCCCAGACTCCGTTTTTGTGCGGAGTACTCCTTCTGGTTTGGAAAAATCAATATATATTCTCCCGAAAGGTCTGACCCTCGTATCACGCAGATTTCCTCTCTTTTCGTTTCGAGTCTGTTTCTGTTGCAGATATGGATTGCTATGACGTCCCCAAAAGCTCCGAAGGACAAGATCTTCGAGAAGGTCATCAATCCCTACCTCGCGGGAGTGCTGCAACACCCTCAATCTATCGAGATGCGCGAGGGGATGTTGCACATCCGTGATGTTGAGGGACCCAAGAAGACCAGAAGCGTGGAGGCGAGGCTCGAAGCAATGGAGCAGCAGGTCTTCAAGTGCCAAGGGATGGTGGAGCGTGGACTCAACGCCAACCACATGATGATCACGGAGTTCACCAGCAAGCACAAGATCGATGCCAATGACATTGGGAAGCACCTCTCCAGGCTCTATGACAGGATTGATCACCTCCAGGCCCAGATCTATGACCTGCGGAACCAAAACTGTGAGTATGAGTATATATTTAAATCAATACGGTTGGCTGCAGATTTGAGGATTCCGAAGACTCGTTCATATTTCGATGATGGAGCACCTATGTATTGGAAGACGGAAGATCAAACTCATGTTGCAACAACTCCACCACCATCACCACCAAAGGAAGACAACTTAGCATGGGTATGGGCAATCCCCTTGGCTTGTGCCAAGCTTGGGGGAGTTGCCCCGGTATCGTATCACCATCACATCTTTTGCCTTTACCTTTGTTTTAGTTTGTTCCTTTTCAGTTTTCTCTTTCTCTAGTAGTTTAAAAGTCTTAGTGTTTTAGTCTTGAGTTTTGCTTTGTGTCACCCCTGATGTATTCGAGCTCATGAGCCATATAATAAAGAGTGTCTTAGTTGAAGAGCTTTTCCTCTTGCCATGATCAAAGAGTGAGAAAAGAACAAAAGCATGAAAGATCATGTAATGATCTTATGGGAAGTGATGGCTTCACATGTAGAAAGAATGTTGATTGAAACTTGTTGAGGGTAGACAAACGTAGACATTGGTCATTGTTGCAATTAATAGGAAGTGATAAAGAAGGAGAGGTTCACATATAAATATATCATCTTGGACACCATCTATGATTGTGAACACTCACTAAACTATTGCATGCCTACAAGTAGATGTTGGACAAGGAAGACAACATAATGAATTGTGTTTGCTTGGTTCCGAAGAATGTTATATGATTAGAGATCCCTTAGCATGTGACGATTGCTTCCACCTCATATTAGCCAAAACTCCCGCACCAAGTAGGAATACTACTTGTGCATCCATAAAACCTTCAACCCAGCTTTGCCATGAGTGTCCACCATACCTACCTATGGATTGAATAAGATCCCTCAAGTAAGTTGTCATCGGTGCAAGCAATAAAAATTTCTCTCTACTATGTATGATCTATTAGTGTGTGGAAAATAAGCTTTGTATGAACCTGTGATGAGGAAGGCATAAAAGCGACAGACTACATAATAAAGTTCTTTATCACAGGAGGCAATATAAAGTGACGTTCCTCCGCACTAATAGGACACACATCCAAACCTCAAAAGCGCATGACAACCTCTGCTTCCCTCTGCGAAGGGCCTATCTTGTACCTTTACTTTTTGCCCTTGAAAGAGTCATGGTGATCTACACCAATTCTTTATTTTGCCATTTTCTTGGCTAACGTCATATGCTAGGGAAAGATCTATATTCATATGTCAACTTGGAGGTAAGCATTCATGAATTATTATTGTTGACATTACCCTTGAGGTAAGCAGTTGGGAGGCAAAACTATAAGCCCCTATCTTTCTCCGTGTTCAACTGAAACTTTGATCTCATGAGTACCACGTGAGTTGTAGCAATTGTAGAGAACGAAAAGATGATTGAGTATGTGGATTTGCTTTACAAGCTCTTATTTGACTCTTTCTGATGTTGTGATAAATTGCAATTGCTTCAATGACTAAAGGCTATCGGTTGTTACTTCTCGGTAAGGTTCTTGATCCATACTTTGCTTTGTGAAGGAATTGTCACTTTAGCATGAGAGATTATATGTTGGTATTGATGTTCTGATCATGATCATGATGCATGCATGTTCGTATCTTGTTTTGTCGACACCTCTCTCCCTAAATATGTGGACATATTTATTGAGCTATGCTTTCGCTTGAGGACAAGCGAGGTCTAAGCTTGGGGGAGTTGATACGTCCATTTTGCATCATGCTTTTATGTTGATATTTATATCTTCTTGGGCTGTTATTCCACTTCATGGTACAATACTTATGCCTTTTCTCTCTTATTTTGCAAGGTTTACTTGAAGAGGGAGAATGCCGGCAGCTGGAATTCTGGCCTGAAATTGGAGCAAGTTTGAGATACCTATTCTGCGCAACTCCAAAGGCCGTAAAAATCAACGAGGATTTTTTTCCGGATTTATAAAACATACTAGGCCTAAGAAGTGCCACAGGGGCGCCAGCAGGTGGCCACAAGCCTGCTAGGCGCGACCACCCCCCTGGCCGTGCCTAGGGGGCTTGTGGGCACCCACCTGGCCCTCTGGCCGCCCTCTTCTGCTATATGAAGCGTTTCGTACAGAAAAAAATCAGGAGGAGGCTTTTTCGTGGAATTGCCGCCGCCACGAGGCGGAACTTGAACAGAACCAATCTAGAGCTCCGTCACGACGATCCTGCCGGGGAAACTTCCCCCCCCCCCCCGGAGGGGGAAATCATCGCCATCATCATCACCAACACTCCTCTCATCGGAGGGGACTCATCACCATCAACATCTTCATCAGCACCACCTCATCTCCAAACCCTAGTTCATCTCTTGTAACCAATCTCCGTCTCACGACTCTGATTGGTACTTGTAAGGTTGTTAGTAGTGTTAATTACTCTTTGTAGTTGATGCTAGTTGGATTACTTGGTGGAAGAGTTTACGTTCAGATCCTTGATGCTACTCATTACCTCTCTGGTCATGAATATGATTATGCTTTGTGAGTAGTTACTTTTGTTCCTGAGGACATGGGATAAGTCATGCTAATAGTAGTCATGTGAATTTGGTATTCGTTCGACATTTTGATGTGTTGTATGTTGTTTTTCCTCTAGTGGTGTTATGTGAACTTCGACTACATAACACTTCACCATTATTTGGGCCTAGAGGAAGGCATTGGGAAGTAGTAAGTAGATGATGGATTGCTAGAGTGACAGAAACTTAAACCCTAGTTTATGAGTTACTTCGTAAGGGGCTCATTTGGATCCACTAGTTTAATGCTATGGTTAGACTTTGTCTTAATCCTTCTTTCGTAGTTGCGTGTGCTTGCGAGAGGGGTTAATCATAAGTGGGATGCTTGTCCAACTAAGGGTAGTACCCAAGCGCCGGTCCACCCACATATCAAACTATCAAATTACCGAACACGAATCATATGAACATGATGAAAACTAGCATGATAGAAATTCCCGTGTGTCCTTGGGAGCGTTTTTCCTCCTATAAGACTTTGTCCAGGCTTGTCCCTTGCTACAAAAGGGATTGGGCCACTTTGCTGCACCATTGCTACTTTTGTTACTTGTTGCTTGCTACGAATCATCTCACCACACAATCACTTGTTACCGATAATTTTAGTGCTTGCAGATATTTCCTTGCTGAAAACCACTTGTCAGATCCTTCTGCTCCTCGTTGGGTTCGACACTCTTACTCATCGAAAGGAATACGATTGATCCCCTATACTTGTGGGTCATCGGTAGGGCAACCCTGTCATGGAAATCATGTTGTTGGAAAATAGTGAACCTTCGAACTATGAAGAAGCGCTGGCGGGCCCAGATTCCAACAAATGGCTTGAAGCCATGAAATCCGAGATAGGATCCATGTATGAGAACAAAGTATGGACTTTGGTGGACTTGATTGATGATCGGAGAGCCATAGAAAATAAATGGATCTTTAAGAAGAAGACTAACGTGGATGGTAATATGACCATCTATAAGGCTCGACTTGTCGCTAAGGATTATCGACAAGTTCAAGGGATTGACTACGATGAGACTTTCTCACCCGTAGCGATGCTGAAGTCCATCCAAATCATGTTAGCAGTTGCCGCATTTTATCATTTTGAGATCTGGCAAATGGACGTCAAAACGGCATTCCTTAACGACTTTCTTAAGGAAGAATTGTATATGATACAGCCGGAAGGTTTTGTCGATCCTAATAATGCTGACAAGGTATGCAAGATCCAGCGCTCCATCTATGGGCTGGTGCAAGCATCTCGGAGTTGGAACATTCGCTTTGATGAGGTGATCAAAGTGTTTGGGTTTGTATAAACTTATGGAGAAGCTTGTATTTACAAGAAAGTGAGTGGGAGATTTGTAGCATTTCTCATATTATATGTGGATGACATATTTTTGATGGGAAATGATATAGAAATTTTGGAAAGCATAAAGGCCTATTTCAATAAGTGTTTTTCAATGAAGGACCTTGGAGAAGCTGCTTGTTTTTAATAAGTGTTTTTCAATCAAGATCTATAGAGATACATCGAGACGCCTCATTGGTCTTTCACAAAGCACATACCTTGACAAGATATTGAAGAAGTTCAATATGGATAAGGCCAAGAAGGGGTTCTTGCCTTTATTACAAGGTGTGAGGTTGAGCACAGCTCAAGACCGACCACGACAGAAGATAGAGAAAAGATGAGCACCATCCCCTATGCTTCAGCCATAGGCTCTATTATCTATTCCATGATGTGTACCAGACCTGATGTGAACATTGCCATAAGTTTGGTAGGGAGGTACCAAATTGATCGAGGAGTAATTCACTGGACAACAGTCAAGAATATCCTTAAATACCTAAAAAGGACTAAAGATAGGTTTTTCGTTTATGGAGGTGCCGAAGAGCTCGTCGTAAAGGGTTATGTCGATGCTAGCTTCGACACAGAACCGGATGACTCAAAGTTATAAACCGAATACGTGTATATGTTGAATGGTGGGGTGATAACCCACAAGTATAGGGGACCGCAACAGTTTTCGAGGGTACAGTATTCAACCCAAATTGATTGATTCGACTCAAGGGGAAGCGAAAGAATATTCTCAAGTATTAGCAGTTGAGTTGTCAATTCAACCTCACATGAAAGATTTAGTGTCTGCAGCAAAGTATCAGTAGCAAAGTAGGGTGATAGCAGCAGTAGCAACAGTAACCAGTAGCAGCAAAGTAACATCAGTAGCAACAGAGTAAGAGTAGCAGTAGAGTAACGTAGCAAGGACCAGTAGTAAAAGACTCGTAGGCATTGGATCGGTGATGGATGATTATGCCGGATGTGATTCATCATGCAACAGTTATAACACGGAGAGATATGTAACTAGCTCCCGTTCGTCAATCTAGTGTAGGCATGTATTCCGTATGTAGTCATACGTGCTTAGGGAAAAGAACTTGCATGACATCTATTGTCCATCCCTCCCGTGGCAGTGGGGTCCTAATGGAAACTACGGGATATTAAGGTTCTCCTTTTAATAAAGAACCGGACCAACGCATTAACACTTGGTGAATACATGAACTCCTCATACTATGGTCATCTCCGGGAGTGGTTCCGGCTATTGTCACTCCGGGGTTGCCGGGTCATAACACATAGTAGGTGACTACAACTTGCAAGATAGGATCTAAAACACACATATATTGGCGACAACATAATAGGTTCAGACCTGAAATCATGGCACTCGGGCCCTAGTGACAAGCATTAAGAATGGCAAAGTAGTAGCAACATCAATCTCAGAACATCGTGGATACTAGGGATCAATCCCCGTCAAAACTAACTCGATTACATGATAGATCTCATGCTTGTGGGCTTGTGGGCTTGTGGGCTCACAGCTCCACCCCTCCGGTTGATTCTTGCGCCAGTATTTTTCATTAATTCCAGAAAAATTCTCCGTAAATTTTCAGGTCATTCCGAGAACTTTTATTTCTACGCAAAAACAACACCATGGCAATTCTGCTGAAAATAGCGTTAGTGTGGGTTAGTTCCATTCAAATCATGCAAATTAGAGTCCAAAACAAGGGCAAAAGAGTTCGGAAAAGTAGATACGACGGAGACGTATCAACTCCCCCAAGCTTAAAGCCTTGCTTGTCCTCAAGTAATTGAATTGACAAACTGAAAGAGACAAAGGAAAAACTTTGACGAACTTTGTTTGATCTTGTTGTTGCAACTATGTCTAACTCATATCTAGAATTTCAGCAAGATCACAAGCTAACCACATAAGCAAATGACATCTAGGTCTCACGGTAAACTCATATCAATGGCATAACCAACTAGCGAGAAAATAATAATAAGTATCAAACGTCAACACTTCAATCAAAACAATCATGAAGCAGTACGAACAGATGGTATCTCGCTAGCTCTTTCTGAGACCGCAAAACATAAATGCAGAGCACCTTCAAAGAGCAAGGGCTGACTAAACATTGTAATTCATGGCAAAGAAGATCCAGTCATAGTCATAATCAACACAGTTAAAAGCAAAGCATAAAAATGATAGAGGTGCTCTCTAATTGGTGCTTTTACAAGAGGAGGATGACTCAACAGGAACATAAATAGACAGGCCCTTCGCAGAGGGAAGCATTGATTTGTAGAGGTGCCAGAGCTCAAGCTTTGAAAACAGAGATAATAATTTTGGGTGGCATGCTTTCATTGTCAATGCAATGATTAAGAGTTCTCAATATCTTCCACGCTACACATGCTATAGGCGGTTCCCAAACAGAAAAGTAAAGTTTTGACTCCCCCCACCACCAATCAATCACACTCCACGGCTAGCCGAATCCTCGGGTACCGTCCATACCAACATCAATCCTGGGGGAGTTTTTTTGCAATTATCTTTTCGATTTGAGCATGGAACTGGGAATTCCAATTACCGGCCCCTTTCTCGTGAATGATAGTGAATAAACACATATCGAGGATAACACGCCTAGCATGGAAGATACTAATAGCCCCCTGTCATCACATGAGCGGTTCGGGCATGCAAAACAGATTATTTCTTGAAGGTTTAGAGAGTGGCACATGCAAATTTACTTGGAACGGCAGGTAGATACCGCACATAGGTAGGTATGGTGGACTCATATGGAACAACTTTTGGTTCATGGAAGTGGATGCACAAGCAGTATTCCCGCTTAGTACAAGTGAAGGCTAGCAAAAGACTGGGAACCGTACAACTAGAGAGCGACAACAGTCATCAAAATGCATTGAGATTAACTAACATTGAGTGCAAGCAAGAGTAGGACATAAATCACCATGAACATGAATATCATAGAGGCTATGTTGATTTTGTTTCAACTACATGCGTGAACATGCGCCAAGTCAAGCCACTAGAATCATTCAAAGGAGGATACCATCCTAGCATACTACATCATAGTCATCTCAAAATTCATGTCGGCAACCAAGACAAACCATTATAAGCTCCTAGCTAATTAAGCATGGCATCAGAAACTATGATCTCTAAGTTGTCATTGCAAACATGTTTCTCTCACAACAAAGCTGAACTAGGAACAGTGAGCTAGTCATATTTACAAAAACAAAATAGATCGAGTTCATACCAGCTTTTCCAGGCTCAGTCACTTCATCATATATCGTCATTATTTCCTTTCACTTGCACGACCGAACGATGTGAACAATAATAAGAGTGCTCGTGCATTGGACTAAAGCTGGAATCTGCAGGCAAACACAAAGGAGAAGACAAAGTAATATGGCTCTATGACACCTAAACAGGTATGCATGCGAGAGCCACTAAACATTGTAACCATGGTCTTCTACCTTGACCCAAAGAAAAAGAAAACTATTTACACGGGAAAGCTCCCAACAAACAAAAGAAGAAAAAGAAAATCTTTTTGGGTTTTCTCAAACTAGACAGACACACGAAAAGAAAACGAGAAAAAGAAAATAAACTAGCATGGATGATAAAGTGGCAAAGTGTGAACACCGACGAACAAAGTGAAAGCATAAGCAAGAATGTAAAGTCGGTGAGAACACGTACTCCCCCAAGCTTAGGGTTTTGGCCTAAGTTGGTCTACTCCCAAGGAGGGTAATAACCAGCTCCGGGGTACTCCGGAGTGGACTGAGAATGCCACTACTGTGTGAGCTCCTCTGGCTCCCACTAGCGTCTGGTACTTGACTGGTGGCTCGGGCACGGGCACCTGTGGTTGGACCAAGCCCCAATATGCGTAGATGTTCGAGGGCATAATAATGTACCTGCCTGCATGAAGATTCAACAAAGAGGGAGCAGACAAAGTAATAGTCTCACGAGTACCCTGACTAAATACCAGGTTATAAATCATCCTTCTATTTATATCTCTATCAAGAAAGTCATGGCGAACCATGCTATCATAATCTAGATATCTCTCGGGAAGACGAATCTCTTCTTCCTCGTCCGGTCTAATAGGTATCTCAAAATGTCTGGCAAGACGAGTAGCATAGATACCTCCATAGACAACACCTTTAGAATGGTTCATGTTCAACCGTTGAGCTTCTATGGCGCCCAAGCTATAAGTTTTATCATTATAAAGGGCTTCGCGCAAGACGCAAGATCTGGGGAGCTAAGGGACCTAGCTTTCCCACGGCCAATCAAACATTTTCCCACAAATAATGAGAAGTACCGAAGCACGGGAAAATGAATGCTAGCAACTCTAGCGCAAGACACTCCTCTCTCCTCTCCTACATCAATTGTATCGATGAAAGCTTCCAAGTCCCGTGGACGAGGTTCATGAATATCCCCAACGTAAGGTAATTTGCAAACATTGCAAAAATCCTGGAGTGACATGCATTGGGGGATATCATAAAGTTTGAACTCAACCATAGGAGGATTCTTCCTTGGATAGAAGTTAAAGCTTTGCATGAAGATATTAGTGAGGAGGAGGTATTGCGGACACTTATCTTCAATGAAGGCGGTAAGGCATGCGTTCTCCACCAAGTGATAAAAGTCCTCATAAAGTCCGGCGGCGCGTAAGAACACATCGCTTGGCCATTCGCACGCTCGAACTTCTGCAACTCGAGGGACCGGATACTTGGGCTTCTTCTCACTTCCATCATCCTTGGGGTCACGGCTTGAAGAGCCTCTTAAGAACCTCCTCATCTTTTCCCTTTTCTATCTCTGAAAATTTCTGAAATTTTTAGTGACTCTAAGGAAAAGTGAACAAGGCTCAAGAAAACTCATAGCAACTACTCCCACAAGTGCCTAGAGGCCATATTACGCATCAAAACTACTTGAGACCAGCTAAAATTAGCATGCAAATCTCAAAAACAGGGTCACCAAGGCAGCAAAAATACGCGAAGTATAATGCACTAGAGCAAAAACTAATTGGACCAATGGAGGAGTCACTTAGCAAGGAGTAATTTCCCCAAAACAGTTCGGAGAATGGTGCTTTGAGCAAGGAGATCGAGAATCCCAGCAAGAAGAGCAAGAACACGGGTTTGAGCTGCGAAACGATTTTTTCTGGAGGTAGGAGAAGCAGATGAGAGCTAGAATGAGTGGAGGGGGTGCACGTGGGCCCCACAAGCTAGGTAGGCGCGGCCAGGGGGTGCCCGCGCCTCAAGGGCTTGTGGCCCACTAGTGCATCCCCCAGACTAGCTCTTCGTGCTAGTATTTTTCAAAAATTCCAGAAAAAATCATACTTGATTTTCAGGATGTTCGGAGAACTTTTATTTTCGGGGTACTTTTCCACGGGACGCTAAAACAGAAAACAGGGAAACGTTACTAAATCTATCATTTTTCTTCTAAGCAACCGAAGGTGAAAGCTTGGAACAGAGT
Organism: Hordeum vulgare subsp. vulgare; assembly: GCF_904849725.1. NCBI lineage: Eukaryota > Viridiplantae > Streptophyta > Magnoliopsida > Poales > Poaceae > Hordeum > Hordeum vulgare. The sequence continues at coordinate 101,353,647 of NC_058522.1, read as the reverse complement.
TTGTGCCTCCTCAATTCATCCATCTCATGGTAATCGAAAGAAATTTGTCAATGAGGTTGATCAAGTCTCCTTGACAAACTTTCTCGAATAGCAAAAGAAGATGGAGAATTTTCGAATAGTCACTAGGTTACCTCAATGGGGATGTGTATCTCCCCAACAAGCAAATCATACTTCATCTTAATAGGAGGAATAGGGCATTCAAAGCTCCCAATAAGAATCGATGAAGTTTTTTCGATAGCATTGATGCAATGTACTCGATATTGTTTCTTTGGAAAGTGCACCGTATGCTCATTACCGTTGACATGGAAAGTGACATTGCCTTTGTTGCAATCTATAACAGCTTCTGCGGTGTTTAAAAAGGGTCTTCCGAGGATGACCGCCATGGCATTGTCCTCGGAAATATCCAAGATAACAAAGTCTGTTAAGATAGTGACGTTAGCAACCACAACAGGCATGTCCTCGCAAATGCCGATAGGGAAAGCAGTTGATTTGTCGGCTATTTGCAGAGAGATTCCAGTGGGTGTCAACTTATCCAGTTCAAGTCTACAATAAAGAGAGAGAGGCATAACACTAACACCGGCTCCAAGGTCGCATAAAGGAGTTCTAACGTAGTTGCCTTTAATGGAGCAAGGTATAGTGGGCACACCGGGATCACCTAGTTTCTTAGGAATTCCACCCTTGAAGGTATAATTAGCGAGCATGGTGGAAATCGCAACCTCAGGTATCCTCCTCTTATTAGTCACAATATCCTTCATGTACTTAGCATATGGAAACATTTTGAGCATATCTGTCAAACACATTTGCAGAAAGACAGGTCTAATCATTTCAACAAAGCGCTCAAAATCATCATCATCCTTTTTCTTGGATGGTTTGGGAGGAAAGGGCATGGGTTTCTGAACCCATGGTTCCCTTTCTTTACCATGCTTCCTAGCAGTGAAGTCATTCTTATTGTATCTCTTATTCTTAGGCTGTGGGTTATCAAGATCAACAGGTTCCATCTCCACATCCTTATCATTGCTAGGTTGAGCATCATCATGAACAACACTATTGATATCATCATTAGGCTCATGTTCATCACCAGATTGTGTTTCGGCATCAGGGACAGAGACATCGTTTGGACTCTCAGGTGTAGCAGAAACAGGGTTGCTAGCGTGCAGGTTCCTATCATCTTTCTTCTTCTTTCTAGGATGACTAGGTGCATTAGTGCTAACTCCTTGAGAATCTTGTTCAATTCTCTTCGGATGACCTTCAGGATACAAGGGTTCCTGGGTCATTCTACCGCCTCTAGTGACGACTCTGACAGAATTGTCATTCAACTCATTGAGCAAGTCATTTTGAGCTCTAAATACTTGTTCTACCTGGGTGGTACCATAGAGGCATGTTTACTCAGAAGCTTAAGATCATTGACATTTCTGTCGAAACAAGCACTTAAATGACTAAGCATATGAGCATTCTGTTCCAATTGTCTGCTAACATAATCATTAAAACTCTGTTGTTTGGCAACAAAGTTATCAAATTCATCCAGGCATAAGCTAGCAGGTTTATCAAAAGGAATATCACTCTCATCGAATCTACGCAGAGAATTTACTTCTACTACCTGTATCGGGTTATCAAGACCATGGATCTCCTCGATAGGTGGTAGATTTTTGACATCTTCAGATTTAATGCCTTTCTCTCGCATAGATTTCTTAGCTTCTTGCATATCTTCGGGACTCAGGAATAGAATACCTCTTTTCTTCGTAGTTGGCTTAGGAGGTGGTTTGGGAATAGTCCAAGCATTCTCATTTTACAAGATGTTATTCAATAGAATCTCAGCTTGTTCTACGGTTCGTTCCCTAAAAACACACCCAGCACAACTATCTAGGTGGTCCTTAGAAGCATCGGTAAGTCCATTATAGAAGATACCAAGTATTTCATTCTTCTCAAGAGGGTGATCAGGCAAAGCATTCAGCAGCTGGACGAGCCTCCCCCAAGCTTGTGGGAGACTCTCTTCTTCAGCTTGAGCAAAGTTGTATATTTCCTGCAAGGCAGCTTGCTTCTTATGGGCAGGGAAATATTTTTTAGAGAAGTAGTGGACCATATCCTGGGGGCTACGCACACAACCAGGAGCAAGAGAAGTGAACCAAGTCTTAGCATCATCCTTTAGCGAGAAAGGAAACAACTTGAGGATATAATAGTGGTGGATCTTTTCCTCACTAGTGAATAGGGTGGCTATATCGTGCAGTTTGGTAAGATGGGCTACAACCGTTTCAGACTCATAACCGTGAAAAGGACCAGATTCGACCAGAGTGATTAACTCAGGGTCGACAGAGAATTCATAATCCTTATCGGTCACAAAGATAGGCGAAGTAGCAAACTTCGGGTCGTATTTCATCCTAGCGTTCAGAGATTTTTCTTTCCACTTGCGCAATAATTTCTCAACATCATAGCTATCCTTACACGCAAGAAAATCCTCAGCTATCTCTCCCTCCATAACATAACGCTCAGGCATAACAGGCAATTCAGGCATAATAGCAGGTTCTGCTTCAATAGTATCAACAGTTTCAGAAGTATCATCACATCTAGCAGCAACTCTAGCAATTTGTGCTTCAAGGAATGCACCTAGTGGCAAAGCATTATCAAGCATAGCATCATCAGGCAAAGCAGTATCAAGCATAGCATGATCATAAGCATCATGGGCAGCAGAAGTAGCATCATCAAGCACAGGCGACATATCAAGATTTCAAGAGGAGGTGGTGTCGCAAACTTACTCATAACTGAAGGTGAATCAAGTGCAGAGCTAGATGGTAGTTCCTTACCTGTCCTCGTAGTGGAGGGCAAGACTTTAGTTCTTGGATCTATCGGATTCCTCATAGTGATCAGCAGACGTAAATCCCAAGTGATTCAGAGAATATAGTTGTGCTTCCCCGACAACGGCGCCAGAAAAATGTCTTGATAACCCACAAGTATAGGGGACCGCAACAGTTTTTGAGGGTAGAGTATTCAACCCAAATTTATTGATTCGACTCAAGGGGAGGCGAAAGAATATTCTCAAGTATTAGCAATTGAGTTTTCAATTCAACCACACATGAAAGATTTAGTGTCTGTAGCAAGGTATCAGTAGCAAAGTAGGGTGATAACAGCAGTAGCAACAGTAACCAGTAGCAGCAAAGTAACAACAGTAGCAACAGAGTAACAGTAGCAGCAGAGTAATGTAGCAAGGACCAGTAGTAAAAGACTCGTATGCATTGGATCATGCCTGATGTGATTCATCATGCAACAGTTATAACACGGAGAGATATGTAACTAGCTCCCGTTCGTCAATCTAATGTAGGCATGTATTCCGTATGTAGTCATACGTGCTTAGGGAAAAGAACTTGCATGACTTCTATTGTCCATCCCTCCCGTGGCAGCGGGGTCCTAATGGAAACTATGGGATATTAAGGTTCTCCTTTTAATAAAGAACCGGACCAACGCATTAACACTTGGTGAATACATGAACTCCTCATACTATGGTCATCTCCGGGAGTGGTTCCGGCTATTGTCACTCCAGGGTTGTCGGGTCATAACACATAGTAGGTGACTACAACTTGCAAGATAGGATATAAAACACACATATATTGGTGACAACATAATAGGTTCAGATCTGAAATCATGGCACTCGGGCCCTAGTGACAAGCATTAAGCATGGCAAAGTAGTAGCAACATCAATCTCAGAACATAGTGGATACTAGGGATCAATCCCCGTCAAAACTAACTCGATTACATGATAGATCTCATCCAACTCATCACCGTCCAGCAAGCCTACGATGATATTACTCACGAACGGTGAAGAGCATCATGGAATTGGCGATGAAGGAAGGTTGATGATGATGATGGCGACGATCTCCCCTCTCCGAAGCCCAGAATGGACTCCAGATCTGCCCTCTAGATGAAGAGTACAAGGTGGCGGCGCCTCCGTATTGTAAAACGCGATGAACTCTTTTCCTTCATTTTCCGGGCGAGACGGACTAAATAGAGCTGAGATTGGAGGCGGTGGAGCAATGTGGGCCCCACAAGCCTGCTAGGCACGACCAGGGAGGCCCGCGCCTGGTGGGCTTGTGGGCTCACAGCTTCACCCCTCCGGTTGATTCTTGCGCCAGTATTTTTCATTAATTCCAAAAAAATTCTCCGTAAATTTTTAGGTCATTCCGAGAACTTTTATTTCTGCGCAAAAAAACACCATGGCAATTCTGCTGAAAACAGGGTTAGTCTGGGTTAGTTCCATTCAAATCATGCAAACTAGAGTCCAAAACAAGGGCAAAAGAATTCGGAAAAGTAGATACGATGGAGACGTATCATGGGGCAGTCAGCTGGTGAAGTTGCAAGCAAAGCGTCGTGGCGGCATCTACATGTGAAGCGGAGTACATAACTACTTGATACGTCTCCAATGTATATACTTTTCCAAACTCTTTTCCCCTTGTTTTGGACTCTAATTTGCATGATTTGGATGAAACTAACCCGGACTAACGCCGTTTTCAGCAGAACTACCATGGTGTTGTTTTGTGTAGAAATAAAAGTTCTTGGAATGCCTAGAAACTTACGACGATTTCTTATGGAATATATAAAATTATCAGAGAAAGAATCAACTGAAGATACGCTGCCAGTGGGCCATAGGCCCAGCAGGTGCACCCCCCCAAGGGCTCGCCTAGCAGGCTCGTGGGGCCCACGTGGCTCCTCCGACTTCATCTCCAACTCTATATAACCTCTCTCGCCCAGAAAAAAATAAGAGAGAAGAGTTCATCACGTTTCGCGATGCGGAGCCGCCACCACCGCCCGTTCTTCGTCGGGAGGGCAGATCTGGAGTCCGTTCTGGGATCCAGAGAGGGGAAATCAACGTCGTCGTCATCATCAACCATCCTCCATCGCCAATTCCATGATGCTCGCCATCGTTCGTGAGTAATCTTATCGTAGGTTTGCTGGACGGTGATGGGTTGGATGAGATCTATCATGTAATCGAGTTAGTTTTGATGGGGTTTGATCCCTAGTATCCACTATGTTCTAAGATTGATGTTGCTACTACTTTGCTATGCTTAATGCGTGTCACTAGGGCCCGAGTGCCATGATTTCAGATCTGAACCTATTATGTTTTCATCAATATATGTGTGTTCTTGATCCTATCTTGCAAGTTGTAGTCACCTACTATGTGTTATGACCCGGCAACCCCGGAGTGACAATAGCCAGAACCACTCCCGGAGATGACCATAGTATGAGGATCCCATGTATTCATCATGTGCTAATGCTTTGTTCTGATTCTCTATTAAAAGGAGACCTTAATATCCCTTAGTTTCCATTAGGACCCCGCTGCCACGGGAGGGTAGGACAAAAGATGTCATGCAAGTTCTTTTCCATAAGCACGTATGACTAACTACAAAATACATGCCTACATTACATTGACGAACAGGAGCTAGTTACATATCACCCTATGTTATAACTGTTACATGATGAATGTCATCTGACATAATTATCCATCACCGATCCAATGCCTACGAGCTTTTCCTATACTGGTCCTTGCTAAGTTACTTTACCGCTACTGCTGTTGCACTTGCTATACAAATTACTACTGCTACTGTTACCGCAACTACCGTTACTATCCTACTACTTTGGTACTAAAACTTTGCTGCAGATACTAAGTCTTTCACGTGTGGTTGAATTGACAACTCAACTGCTAATACTCGAGAGTATTCTTTGGCTCCCCTTGTGTCGAATCAATAAATTTGGGTTGAATACTCTACCCTCGAAAACTGTTGTGATCCCCTATACTTGTGGGTTATCAAGACCTTATTCTGGCACCGTTACCGGGGAACATAGCTCTATTCTCTGAGTCACTTGGGATTAATATCTGTTGATCACTATGAGGAATCCGAGAGATCCAAAAACTAAAGTCTTGCCCTCAACTACGAGGACAGGTAAGGAATTGCCATCTAGCTCTGCACTTGATTCACCTTCTGTTATGAGTAAATTTGTGACACCACCACCTACTAGTAATTATGATATGCCACTGGGTGAATTTCTTGATGCACAAATTGCTAGAGTTAATGCTGAATTTGATGATACTTCTGAAACTGATGAAATTATTGAAGTTGAACCTGCTGTGACACCTGTTAGACCTAGATCTCCTAGATATGAATTGCCTAATATACCTAAGGGTTATGTTATGGAGGGAGAGGTAGCTGAAGACTTTCTTTCTTGTAAGGATAGCTATGATCTTGAGAATTTATTACGCAAGTGGAAAGAAAAATCTCTGAATGCTAGAATGAAAGATGATCCTAAGTTTGCTACTTCACCCATCTTTGTTACTGATAAGGATTATGAATTCTCTGTCGATCCTTAGTTAATCACTTTGGTTGAATCTGATCCTTTTCATGGTTATGAATCTGAAACTGTTGTAGCACATCTTACTAAACTGAATGATATAGCCACCCTATTCACTAATGAGGAAAAAATCCGCTATTACTATATCCTTAAGTTGTTTCCTTTCTCACTAAAGGGTGATGCTAAAACTTGGTTTACTTCTCTTGCTCCTGGTTGTGTGCATAGTCCCGAGGATATGATATACTACTTCTCTGAGAAATATTTTCCTGCCCATAAGAAACAAGCTGCCTTGCAGGATATATATAACTTTGTGCAAATTGAAGAAGAGAGTCTCCCACAAGCTTGGGGGAGGCTTGTCCAGTTACTTAATGCTTTGCCTAATCACCCTCTTAAGAAAAACGAAATACTTGATATCTTTTATAATGGACTAACCGATGCTTCTACGGACCACCTAGATAGTTGTGTTGGTTGTGTTTTCAGGGAACGAACTGTGGAACAAGCTGAAATTCTATTGAATAATATCTTGAGCAATGATAATGCTTGGACTATTCCCGAACCACCTCCGAAGCCAACTCGGAAGAAAAGAGGTATTCTATTCCTCAGTCCTGAAGATATGCAAGAAGCCAAGAAATCTATGCAAGAGGAAGGTATTATATCTAAAGATGTTAAGAATCTATCACCTATTGAAGAAATACATGGTCTTGATAACCCGACACAGGTAGTAGAGGTAAATTCTCTTTGTAGATTCAATGAGAGTGATATTCCTTATGATAAACCTGCTAGCTTATGCTTAGATGAATTTGATAACTTTGTTGACAAACAACAAAGTTTTAATGATTATGTTAGCAGACAACTGAAACAAAATGCTCGTATGATTAATCATGTAAGTGCTTGTGTGGATAGAAATGTTAATGATCTTAAGCTTATTGGTAAACATGCTTCTATGGTCACTACTCAAGTAGAACAAGTACTTAAGGCTCAAAATGACTTGCTTAATGAATTGAATGATAATTCTGTTAGAGTTTTTACTAGAGGTGGTAGAATGACATAGGAACCTTTGTATCCTGAGGGGCATCCTAAGAGAATTGAACAAGATTCTCAAGGAGTTAATACTGATGCACTTAGTCATCCTGGTAATAGGAAGAAAAAGAAAGATGATAGGAACTTGCTTGCTAGTAAACATGTTGTTGTTACACCTGAGAATCCAAATGATGTTTCTATTTCTGATGCCGAAACACAATCTGGTGATGAACATGAGCCTAGTGATAATATTGATAATGGTGTTCATGCTGATGCTCAACCTAGTAATGATAATGATGTGGAGATTGAACCTGTTGTTGATCTTGATAACCCACAACCTAAGAACAAGAGATATGATAAGAATGATTTTATTGCTAGGAATCATGGTAAAGAAAGAGAACCATGGGTTCAGAAACCCATGCCCTTTCCTCCCAAACCATCCAAGAAAAAGGATGATGAGGATTTTGAGCGCTTTGTTGAAATGATTAGACCTATCTTTTTGCAAATGCGTTTGACTGGTATGCTTAAAATGTATCCTTATGCTAAGTACATGAAAGATATTTTCACTAATAAAAGAAAGATACCTGATGTTGAGATTTCCACCATGCTTGCTAATTACACTTTTAAGGGTGGGACTCCTAAGAAACTAGGTGATCCCGGAGTGCCCACTATACCTTGCTCCATTAAAGGAAATCATGTTAGAACTGATTTATGTGATCTTGGAGCCGGTGTTAGTGTTATGCCTCTGTCTTTATATCGTAGACTTGAATTGGATAAGTTGACACCTACTGAAATTTCTTTGCAAATGGCCGACAAATCAACTGCTTTACCTATCGACATTTGTGAGGATGTGCCAGTTGTGGTTGCGAATGTTACTATCTTAACGGACTTTGTTATTCTTGATATTCCCGAGGATGATGCCATGGTGGTCATACTTGGAAGACCCTTTTTAAACACTACAGGGGTTGTTATTGATTGCAACAAAGGCAATGTCACTTTCCATGTTAATGCTAATGAGCACACGGTGCACTTTCCGAAGAAACAATATTGAATTCATTGCATTAATGCTATTGAAAAATCTTCATCAATTATTATTGGAAGCTTTGAATTCCCTATACCTACTGTCAAGATGAAATATGATATACTTGTTATTGGGGATATGCACACCCTCGTTGAGGTAACCTAGTGATGATTCGAAAATTCTCCGGTTTTATGTGATTCAAAAAAAAGTTTGTCAAGGAGACTTGATCAACCTCATTGACGGATTTCTTTTGATGACCATGAGATGGATGAATCTAGAAGTCACAACCTTCTGTTCCCAACTTTTACTTTCTGTTATTTAGTAGAAAAATAATAAATATAACATTATTTTCCTGTTTTCTGCATTATCCTTTCAATAAAAAATGACCTGAAAATAAAAGTTCTCCAAATGCCCTGAAATTCAAGTATGATTTTTTCTAGAATATTTAAGAATTTATGAGATAGATAACTAGCCAGGGGGATGCACAAGTGGGCCACGAGCCCGGGAGGCGCGCCCACCCCCCTAGGCGCGCCTGACAGGCTCATGGGTCCCACGTGGCCCCCTCCACTTATTCCAGCACCCATATTCTTCGTCTACCTCCAGAAAAAATCATTCCACGGCTCAAACCCGTGTTCTTGCTCATTTTGCTGCATTTTTTGATCTCCTTGTGCAAAGTCCCATTCACCAAACTATTTTGGGGAATTGTTCCTTGGTATGTGACCCTCCATTGGTCCAATTAGTTTTTATTCTAGTGCTTTATTCATTACATATTATTGTTGCCTTGGTGACCCTGTTCTTGAGCTTTGCATGTTAATTTTAGTTGGTCCCAAGTAGTTTTGATGCATGATATGGCCTCTAGGCACCTGTAGGAGTAGTTGCTATGAGTTTTGTTAAACTTTGTTCACTTTTATTTTGAGTCACTAAAAATTTCAGAATTATTTCAGAAAAAGGAAGATGTCCAGGACGAACTATCATGGTGGTTCCACAAGCAAAAGGGGTCCCCATCTCGCGATTCGGGAGCCCGATCCTTATCAGTCGAGGAACGCACCGGTGCAACCATGTGAATGGCCTTCCGATGAATTCATGATTGATGCAGGTTTCAAGGACGAGTTTGATACATTTGTTCGCAACGTCGGGCTCGAAGAATTCATCTCGAATAAATGGAAAACAGAGATATTACATAACCAGAGGAGAGGCATAGGAGTATGAGAGGGAGGTGAAGGCTGCTCGCCTCCGTGAGGCAGCTATTCAGGCGGTAGCTGCCGCGTCCCAGTACAACCCCCATTATGATTTTGGATATCGCCCGGACCAGCCGTGGAACTAGACCAACTTAGGCCAAAAGCCTAAGCTTGGGGGAGTACGTGTCTCTCACCGACTTTATATTCATGCTCACACATTCACTTTGATAGTCGGTGTTCACACTCTTCCATTGTATCATCCATGCTAGTTTATTTCTTTTTCTTGCATTCTTCTCGTGTGTTTGTTTAAAAATGAGAAAAAAACAATTAGTTGTAAGTTTACTTTCCAGCATGTTTAGTGGTAGTTAAAAAGAAAACCCAAAAAGATTTCCCATTCTTCTTTTGCTTGTTGGGAGCTTTCCCGTGTAAATAGTTTTATTTTTCTTTGGGTTGAGGTAGAAGACCATGATTAAAATGATTAGTGGCTCTCCTATGCATTATTGTTTATCTGTCAAAGAGCCATATTACTTTGTCTTCTCCTCTAAATTTTCTTGCAGATTCCAGCTTAGTCCAATGCACGAACACTGTTATTATTATTCACAGCATTCGGTCGTGCAAGTGAAAGGCAATAATGACGATATATGATGAAGTGACTGAGCCTGGAAAAGCTGGTATGAACTCGATCTATTTTGTTTTCGTAAATATGACTAGCTCATCATTCCTAATTCAGCATTGTTATGAGAGAAACATGTTTGCAATGACAACTTAGAGATCATAGTTTCTGATGCCATGCTTAATTAGCTAGGAGCTTATAATGGTTTGTCTTGGATGCCAACATGAATTTCAAGATGATTATGATGTAGTATTATAGGATGGTATCCTCCTTTGAATGATTCAAGTGGCTTGACTTGGCACATGTTCACGCATGTAGTTGAAACAAAATCAACATAGCCTCTACGATATTCATGTTTATGCTGATTTATATCCTACTCATGCTTGCACTCAACATTGGTTAATTTCAATGCATATTGATGATTGTTGTTGCTCTCTAGTTGGTCGCTTCCCAGTCTTTTGCTAGCCTTCACTTGTACTAAGCAGGAATACTGCTTGTGCATCCACTTCCATAAACCAAAAGTTGTTCCATATGAGTCCACCATACCTACCTATATGCGGTATCTATCTGCCGTTCCAAGTAAATTTGCATGTGCCACTCTCTAAATCTTCAAATAATAATCTGTTTTGTATGCCCGAACCGCTCATGTGGTGACAAGGGGAGGTCAGTATCTTCCATGCTAGGCGTGTTATCCTCGATACGTGTTTATTCACTATCACTCACGAGAAAGGGGCCGGTAATCGGAATGCCCAATTCCATGCTCAAATCAAATCAAAAATATAATTGCAAACAAAACTCCCCCTGTATTGTTGTTGGTATGGATGGCACCCGAGGATTCGGCTAGTCGTGGAGTGTGATTGATTGGTGGTGGGGGAGTCAAAACTTTACTATTCTGTTTGGGAACCGCCTATAATATGTGCAACATGGAAGATGGTGAAAACTCTTGGTCATCGCGTTGACATTGAAAGCATGCCACCCAAAATTATTTATCTCTATTTTAAAAAGCTTGAGCTCTGGCACCTCTACAAATCAATGCTTCCCTCTGCGAAGGGCCTATCTATTTACGTTTCTGTTGAGTCATCCTCTTCTTATTAAAAAGCACTAGTTAGAGAGCACCTCCGTCATTTATATGCTTTGCTATTAATTGATATTGAGTATGACTATGACCGGATCTTCTTTGCCATGAATTACAATTTCCAGTCGGCCTTTGGTCTTTGAAGGTGCTCTGCATTTATGTTTTGCGGTCTCAGAAAGGCTAGCGAGATACCATTTATTCATATTGTATCATGATTATTTTGATTGAAGTGTTGACGTTTGAAACTTATTATTATTGCTCGCTAGTTAATTACGCCATTGATATGAGTATACCATGAGACCTAAATGTCATTGCTTATGTGGTTAGCTTATGATCTTGCTAAAAATCTGAATATGAGTTAGACATAATTATAACAACAAGATCCAACAGAGTTCGTAAAAGTTTGTTCTTTTGTCTCTTTCAGTTTATCAACTGAATTGCTTGAGGACAAGCAAGGCTTTAAGCTTGGGGAGTTGATACGTCTCCAATGTATCTACTTTTCCAAACTCTTTTGCCCTTGTTTTGGACTCTAATTTGCATAATTTGAATGAAACTAACCCGGACTGGCGTTGTTTTCAGCAGAACTGACATGGTGTTGTTTTTGTGCAAAAATAAAAGTTCTCGGAATGACCTGGAAACTTACGAGGATTTTTTATGGAATATATAAAAAATATCAGAGAAAGAATCAACTGAAGATACGCTGCCAGTGGGCCACGAGCCCTGCAGGCGCCCCCCGCAGGGCGCGCCTCGTAGGCTCGTGGGGCCCACGTGGCTCCTACGACTTCATCTCCAACTCTATATAACCTCTCTCGCCCAGAAAAAATAAGAGAGAAGAGTTCATCGCGTTTCATGATACAGAGCCGCCACCACCGCCCGTTCTTCGTCGGGAGGGCAGATCTGGAGTCCGTTCTGGGATCCAGAGAGGGGAAATCAACGTCGTCGTCATCATCAACCATCCTCCATCGCCAATTCCATGATGCTCGCCATCGTTCGTGAGTAATCTTATCGTAGGTTTGCTGGACGGTGATGGGTTGGATGAGATCTATCATGTAATCGAGTTAGTTTTGATGGGGTTTGATCCCTAGTATCCACTATGTTCTAAGATTGATGTTGCTACTACTTTGCTATGCTTAATGCGTGTCACTAGGGCCCGAGTGCCATGATTTCAGATCTGAACCTATTATGTTTTCATCAATATATGTGTGTTCTTGATCCTATCTTGCAAGTTGTAGTCACCTACTATGTGTTATGACCCGGCAACCCCGGAGTGACAATAGCCAGAACCACTCCCGGAGATGACCATAGTATGAGGATCCCATGTATTCATCATGTGCTAATGCTTTGTTCTGATTCTCTATTAAAAGGAGACCTTAATATCCCTTAGTTTCCATTAGGACCCCGCTGCCACGGGAGGGTAGGACAAAAGATGTCATGCAAGTTCTTTTCCATAAGCACATATGACTAAATATGGAATACATGCCTACATTACATTGACGAACTGGAGCTAGTTACATATCACCCTATGTTATAACTGTTACATGATGAATGCCATCCGACATAATTATCCATCACCGATCCAATGCCTACGAGCTTTTCTATACTGGTCCTTGCTAAGTTACTTTACCGCTACTTTTGACACACTTGCTATACAAATTACTACTGCTACTGTTACCGCCGCTACCGTTACTATCGTACTACTTTGCTACTAAAACTTTGCTGCAGATACTAAGTCTTTCAGGTGTGGTTGAATTGACAACTCAACTGCTAATACTCGAGAGTATTCTTTGGCTCCCCTTGTGTCGAATCAATAAATTTGGGTTGAATACTCTACCCTCGAAAACTGTTGCGATCCCCTATACTTGTGGGTTATCAAGACTGCTTCGGAAGCAGCACATTAAGAAATCTAGATGAAGGAGTTCATCACCGACCTAGGAGTGATTCCTAGTGCATCGGGCCCGATTACTCTCTTTTGTGACAACACTGGAGCTATTGCCATTGCCAAGGAGCCCAGGTTTCACAAGAAGACCAAGCACATCAAGAGCCGCTTCAACTCCATTCGTGGATATATCCAGGATGGAGATATAGATATTTGTAAAGTACATACGGATCTGAATGTCGCAGATCCGTTGACTAAACCTCTTCCACAAGCTGAACATGATCAGCACCAAAACTCTATGGGTGTTCGATTCATCACAATGTAACTAGATTATTGACTCTAGTGCAAGTGGGAGACTGTTGGAAATATGCCCTAGAGGCAATAATAAAGTGGTTATTATTATATTTCCTAGTTCATGATAATTGTCTATTATTCATGCTATAATTGTATTAACCAGAAACTGTAATACATGTGTGAATACATAGACGGCAACATGTCCCTAGTGAGCCTCTAGTTGGCTAGCTCGTTGATCAATAGATGGTCATGGTTTCCTGGGCATGGACATTGGATGTCATTCATAACGGGATCACATCATTAGGAGAATGATGTGATGGACAAGACCCAATCCTAAGCATAGCACAAGATCGTGTAGTTCGTCTGCTAGAGATTTTATAATGTCAAGTATCATTTCCTTAGACCATGAGATTGTGCAACTCCCGGATGCCGTAGGAGTGCTTTGGGTGTATCAAATGTCACAACATAACTGGGTGATTATAAAGGTGCACTGCAGGTATCTCCAAAAATGTCTGTTGGGTTGGTACGAATCGAGACTTGGATTTGTCGCTTCGTGTGGTGGAGAGGTATCTCTGGGCCCACTCGGTAATACATCATCATAATGAGGTCAATGTGACTAAGGAGTTAGCCACGGGATGATGTGTTACGGAACAAGTCAAGAGACTTGCCGGTAACGAGGTTGAACACGGTATAGGGATATCGACGATCGAATCTCAGGCAAGTATCATACCAGTAGACAAAGGGAATTGCATACGGGATTGAGTGAATCCTCGACAATCGAATCATCCGATGAGATCATCGTGGAACATGTGGGATCCAACATGGATATCCAGACCCCATTGTTGGTTATTGGCCGGAGAGATGTCTCGGTCATGTCTGCATGTTTCCCGAACCCGTAGGGTCTACACACTTAAGGTTCAGGGCCGCTAGAGTTGTTATGGGAATAGTATATGTGGTTACCGAAGGTTGTTTGGAGTCCCTGATGAGATCCTGTACGTTACGAGGAGTTCCGGAATGGTCCGGAGGTAAAGATTCATATATAGGAAGTGGATATTTGTTCACCGGAAATGTTTCGAGGATGATCGGTATTGTACCGGGACCACCGGAAGGGTTCTGGGGGTCCATCGGGAGGGGCCACCAGCCCCAAAGGGCCATGTGGGCCAAAAGTGGAAGGGGACCAGCCCCTAGATGGGCTGGTGCGCCACCCACCAAGGCCCAATGCTCACAAGGAGGTCTAGGAGGCCAAACCCTAGGGCATGGTGGCTGCCTTGGGTGGCAAGCCACCCCCTAGGGCGCCGCCCCCTCCTCCATCTAGGGCTGGCGCACCTCCTAGGGTTTCCCTAGGGGTCGCGCATCCCCTCTCCCTCCCTCCTATGTATACCCAAGGGTTGAGGGTTGCAAGACACACCAATTTCTTCCTCCCTTGGCGCAGCCTCATCCTCCTCCGTAGCACTTGGCGAAGCCATGCCGAAGTACCACGCAGCTCCACCGTCACCACGCCGCCGTGCTGCCAGAGATCTCCCTCAACTTCTCCTCTCTCCTTGCTGGATCAAGCTGAAGGAGACGTCCCCGAGATGTAGGTGTGTTGAACACACAGACACCATACGTTCGGTGTTTGGATCGGAACTTCCGTGATTTGAATCGCCGCGAGTACGACTCCATCGACCGCGTTCATAGTAACGCTTCCTCTTAGCGATCTTCAAATCTATGAAGATGCTCGACCCCTGCTCGTTGCTAGCATCTCCTAGATGATCTTGGTGTGACTTAGGAATTTTTTTGAATTATTACTACGATCCCCAACAAAACAAAGATGCTAAGCCTAGACTTATTAGATGGGTCCTTCTGCTACAAGAATTTGATTTGCATATTATTGATAGAAAGGGCGCTGATAAACCCGTAGCAGATAAATTGTCTAGACTAGAAAATGTTCTTGATGACCCACTACCTATTGATGATAGCTTCCCTGATGAACAATTAGCTGTCATAAATGCTTCACGCAATGCTCCTTGGTATGTTGATTATGATAAACTACATTGTTGCTAAATTTATACCGCCTGGTTTCACATACCAACGAAAGAAAAAGTTCTTCTATGATTTAAGACATTACTTTTGGGATGACCCACACCTTTATAAAGAAGGAGTAGATGGTATTATTAGACGTTGTGTACCTGAGCATGAATAGGGATAGATCCTATACAAGTGTCACTCTGAGGCCTACGGAGGACGCCACGCTGGAGATAGAACTGCACACAAGGTATTACAATCTGGTTTTTACTGGCCTACTCTCTTCAAGGATGCTCGTAAGCTTGTCTTGTCTTGTGATGAATGTCAAAGAATTGGTAATATTAGTAGACGTCAGAAATGCCTATGAATTACTCTCTTGTTATAGAACCATTTGATGTTTGGGGTTCTGATTATATGGGACCTTTTCCAAAATCCAACGGGTATACTCATATTCTAGTTGTTGTTGATTATGTTACTAAGTGGGTAGAAGTTATTCCAACTAGTAGTGCTGATCATAACACTTCTATTAAAATGCTGAAAGAAGTTATTTTCCCTAGATTTGGAGTCCCTAGATATTTAATGACTAATGGTGGTTCACACTTTATTCATGGTGCTTTCCGTAAATTACTTGCTAGGTATGATGTTAATCATAGAATCACATCTCCTTATCATCCTTAGTCTAGTGGGCAAGTAGAATTGAGCAATAGAGAAATAAAATAGATCTTGCAAAAGACAGTTAATAGATCTAGAAAGAATTGGTCTAAGAAACTTGACGATGCATTATGGGCTTATAGAACCGCTTACAAAAACACTATGGGTATGTCTCCTTATAAAATGGTTTATGCTAAGGCATGTCACTTACCTCTAGAGCTAGAACATAAAGCTTATTAGGCAATTAAAGAGCTTAACTATGATTTCAAACTTGCTGGTGAGAAGAGGTTATTTGACATTAGCTCACTTGATGAATGGAGAACCCAGGCCCATGAGAATGCCAAGTTGTTTAAAGAAAAAGTTAAGAGATGGCATGATAGAAGGATACAAAAGTGTGAATTCAATGTAGGTGACCATGTCCTGCTATACAACTCTCGTTTAAGATTTTTTGCAGGAAAACTTCTTTCTAAATGGGAAGGGCCTTAAATTATCGAGGAAGTGTATCGTTCTGGTGCCATCAAGATCAACAACGCCGAAGGCACAAATCAGAAGATAGTAAATGGGCAAAGAATCAAACATTATATCACACGTACTCCCATAAATGTTGAAACTAATATTATCAATACCATAACTCCGGAAGAGTACATTAGGGAGACCTATCAGAATGTCTCGGACTCCGAAAAGGAATAGGTATGTGCTACGGTAAGCAAACCGACTCCAAAAAGTTTTCAATGGCAATTTTTACTAGTTTTGGATTATTTAAAAAAATTAAGATAATGAAAGGCAGTCTGAAGCATGCACGAGGAGGCCACAAGCCAGGGGCGCGACCTAGCCCCTCGCCGCGCCCTGCAGGCTTGTGGCCACCCCGTGCACCCCCCGGACTCCGTTTTCTTGTGGAATACACCTTCGGGTCGGTAAAAACCATTATATAATATCCCGAAGGTTTTTACCTATGTATCTCCACAATACCTCATGTTTTCGTTTCGAGCTGTTTCTGCAACAAATTTTGACCAACATGATGTCTTCAAGTTCTGTGAAGGACAAGCTCTTTGAGAGGGTCATCAACCCCTACCTTTCGGAGGTGCTGCAACACCCTCAAACCATTGAGATGCACGAGGGGGTGCTGCACATCCGTGATGTTAAGGGTCCAAAGAAGACCGGAAGCATGGAGACAAGGCTCGAAGCGATGGAGCAACAAGTCTTCAGGTGCCAAGGGATGGTGGAACGAGGACTTAATGCCAATCAGCTGATGATCACGGAGTTTACCCATAAGCACCAGCTAGATGCCAAGGACCTCTCGGATCACATCTTAAAGATTTATGAGAAAATCGAGCACCTCCAAGCCCAGATCTATGACCTGCAAAACCAAAACTGTGAGTATGAATACAAATATAAGAAAATTAGTTTGGCTGCAGGCTTGAGGATCCCGAAGACTAGTTCATATTTTCACGCTGGTGCACCCATGCCTTGGAAGACAGAGGACAAACCTTCATCCTCACCAGCAACTCCAACATCACCACCTCCAAAGAAACACAACTGAACACATGGGTATGGGCACTCCCCTTGGCTTGTGCCAAGCTTGGGGGAGGTGCCCCGGTATCATATCACCATCACACCTTTTTACTTTTTATTTTGTTTTTCTTTGTTCGATCCTTTTGGTTATATCTTGGTCTAGTAGAGTAAAGTTTTAATGTGATCTAGTTTTAAGTTTTTCTTTTTGTTCCCCCTATGTAAGCAAGCCCGAGAGTTATGTAATAGAGAGTATTTTTGAGTTGAGGGCTTTGCTTGCTTGCTATGATCTAGAGAAAAAGAAATAGAAAGAAGTATAGAATAAAAGCAAAAGACATACATGATGATCTTAGAGAGTGATGACTTCACATATAAAAAGTATGTTGATTGAAATTTGTTGTGAGTTGACAAACAAAGCTATTGGTCATTGTTGCAATTAAAAGGAAGTAATAAAGAAAGAGAGGTTAACATATAAATATATTATCTTAGACATCTTTTATGATTGTGAGCACTCATTAAAATATTATATGCTAAAAGGTTGATGTTGGACAAGGAAGAGAACATAATGAGTTGCACTTGCTTATTTCCGAATAGAAGTTATATGGTTATAGATCCTTCAACATGTGTCGCTTGCTTCCACCTCATATTATCCAAAAGAAACTCCTGCACCAAGTAGAGATACTACTTGTGCATCCAAAAATCTTTAACCCAATTTTGCCTTGAGAGTCCACCATACCTACCTATGGATTGAGTAAGATCCTTCAAGTAAGTTGTCATCGGTGCAAGCAATAAAAATTGCTCTTTAAATATGTGTGGTTTATTAGTGCGAGGAAAATAAACTTTATACGAACTTGTGATATAGAAGAAATAAAAGCGACGGGCCGCATAATAAAGTTCTTTATCACAAGGGGCAATATAAAGTGACGTTCTTTTGCATTAAGAGATTGTGCATCCATCTATAAAAGCGTCTGGCAACCTCTACTACCCTCTGCGAAGGGCCTATCTGTTACTTTTACTTTCTAGTACTTACCTTTATGTAAGAGTCGTGCACTACAGGAATCAGCTTCTTTGCCGTCTGCCATCACAGACGACAAAGACTAAATCCCGGACGGCAAAGAGAATACCACAAACGGCAAAGAATCTCACGGTCGGCAAAATTTCTGCGTCAGCCTACGACGGCATCGTACCTTCTATGTCGTCTGTCCCCCCAAAGCAGACGACAAAGCTCTTTGCCGTCAGCTTTCCATAGGAGCAGTTGGCAAAGTGCTCGAGACGGCAGCCGACAGGAGTTGCCTCCGTTAGGGGTTAACGGAGGCTTTGTCGTCTGCTTCCCCCTTATTCTTTGTCGTCTGCCTCCTCCTCCTTACCGCCCCTCCACTCTTTGTCGTCTGCCTCCTCCTCCCCCCTCCTCTGTGCCCTCTTCTTTGTCGTCTGCCCACCCTGGAGGCGGACGGCAAAGAGCCTATATAGACACCCCAGGATCCACAGCTGGGTGCCATGTGGCACCTTTGCCATCTGCCAGCTGATGGCACAGGTCTTTGCCATCAGCTGGCAGACGGCAAAGAGCCCATATAGTACCTATTTTTTGTTTTATATTATTTCACAGCATATATATATATATATATATATTTGACAGCACATTTATATAATTCACCACACATATATGATATATAGTTCACCACACATATACTTGCCAACACATATATATAATTCACCACACATATATGATATACATATAAATCAATGTACGTCCCCATATATCGAAAGAACCAACATACAAAGTATTGCACTGTTTATCCATATATACATATACATATAGTTCGACATTGTTCATCAACTCAAATGAAAACTAGATGATATACATATAAATTTCATCCATCGACATTGTTCAACTCCATGAATGCCAGCTTCCATGCATGTAGTATATCCAATCTGCGAAAATGTGAATAAGAAAGTCAGAAGAAGAACAAAATATGATGTTTTTGAGCTAATTATGTCATTTTAGCGGAAAACAAGCTAAGAATATAATATTCATGAGCTAACCAAGGTTGTTATGCCATTTTTAGCTTATTATGGCATTTTGGAGCTAAATGGGTTAATTATGTCATTGTTGGGGAAATTAAAGCAAGGATAATATGAAAGAGGAGAAGAAAGAGGAGGAGGAGGAGAAGAAGAAGAAATCAAGAAGAAGGAGGATAAGGAGGAGGAGGAGAAGGACTAGAAGGTCCTTGGCCTTCTCCTCCTCCTCCTCCTTCTCCTTCTTCTCTTCTTCTTCTTCTTCTTCTTTCTTTTCATTTTTCCTATTTCTTCTCCTCTTCTCATCTTGTTGGAGCTAAATTACTAAATTATGTCTTTTTGGAGCTATATGGGCTAATTATCCCGTTTTAGAGGAAAACAAGCTAAGAATATAATATTCATGAGCTAACCAAGGTTATTATGCCATTTTGAGCTTATTATGGCATTTTGGAGCTAAATGGGCTAATTATGTCATTGTTGGGGAAATTAAAAGCAAGGATAATATGAAAGAGGAGAAGAAAGAGGAGGAGGAGGAGGAGAAGAAGAAGAAGAAATCAAGAAAAAGGAGGAGAAGTAGGAGAAGGAGGAGGAGGAGAAGGCTAGAAGGCCCTTGGCCTTCTCCTCCTCCTCCTTCTCCTTCTTCTCTTCTTCTTCTTCTTCTTCTTCTTTCTTTTCATTTTTCCTATTTATTCTCCTCTTCTCCTCTTCTCCTCTTGTTGGAGCTAAATTACCTAATTATGTCTTTTTGGAGCTAAATGTGTTAATTATCCCATTTTAGAGGAAAACAATCCAAGTATATAATACTCATGAGCTAACCAAGGTTCTTATGCCATTTTGAGGTTATTATGGTATTTTGGAGCTAAATGGGCTAATTATGTCATTGTTGGGGAAATTAAAGCAAGGATAATATGAAAGAGGAGAAGAAAGAGGAGGAGGAGGAGAAGAAGAATAAATCAAGAAGAAGGAGGATAAGGAGGAGAAGGAGGGGGAGGAGAAGGACTAGAAGGTCCTTGGCCTTCTCCTTCTCCTGCTCGTGCTCCTCCTTCTCCTTCTCTTCTTCTTCTTCTTCTTCTTCTTCTTCTTCTTCTTCTTCTTCTTCTTTCTTTTAATTTTTCCTATTTCTTCTCCTCTTCTCCTCTTGATGGAGCTAAATTACCTAATTATGTCTTTTTGGAGCTAAATGGGCTAATTATCCCATTTTAGAGGAAAACAAGCTAAGTATATAATATTCATGAGCTAACCAAGGTTCTTATGCCATTTTGAGCTTATTATGGTACTTTGGAGCTAAATGGGCTAATTATGTCATTGTTGGGGAAACTAAAGCAAGGATAATATGAAAGAGGAGAAGAAAGAGGAGGAGGAGGAGAATAAGAAGAAATCAAGAAGCAGGAGGAGAAGGACTAGAAGGTCCTTGGCCTTCTCCTCCTCCTCCTCCTCCTCCTTCTCCTTCTTATCTTCTTCTTCTTCATCTTCTTCTTTCTTTTCATTTTTCCTATTTCTTCTCCTCTTCTCCTCTTGTTGGAGCTAAATTACCTAATTATGTCTTTTTGGAGCTAAATGGGCTAATTATCCCATTTTAGAGGAAAACAAGCTAAGTATATAATATTCATGAGCTAACCAAGGTTCTTATGCCATTTTGAGCTTATTATGGTATTTTGGAGCTAAATGGGCTAATTATGTCATTGTTGGGGAAATTAAAGCAAGGATAATATAAAATAGGAGAAGAAAGAGGAGGAGGAGGAGAAGAAGAAGAAATCAAGAAGCAGGAGGAGAAGGAGGAGAAGGAGGAGGAGGAGAAGGACTAGAAGGTCCTTGGCCTTCTCCTCCTCCTCCTCCTCCTTCTCCTTCTTCTCTTCTTCTTCTTCTTCTTCTTCTTCTTTCTTTTCATTTTTCCTATTTTTCTCCTCTTCTCCTCTTGTTGGAGCTAAATTACCTAATTATGTCTTTTTGGAGCTAAATGGGCTAATTATCCCATTTTATAGGAAAACAAGCTAAGTATACAATATTCATGAGCTAACCAAGGTTCTTATGCCATTTTGAGCTTATTATGGTATTTTGGAGCTAAATTGGCTAAGTATGTCATTGTTGGGGAAATTAAAGCAAGGATAATATGAAAGAGGAGAAGAAAGATGAGGAGGAGGAGAAGAAGAAGAAATCAAGAAGAAGGAGGAGAAGGCTAGAAGGTCCTTGGCCTTCTCCTTCTCCTCCTCCTCCTCCTCCTTCTCCTTCTTCTCTTCTTCTTCTTATTCTTCTTTCTTTTCATTTTTCCTATTTCCTGTCCTCTTCTCCTCTTGTTGGAGCTAAATTACCTAATTATGTCTTTTTGGAGCTAAATGGGCTAATTATCCCATTTTAGAGAAAAACAAGCTAAGTATATAATATTCATGAGCTAACCAAGGTTCTTATGCCATTTTGAGCTTATTATGGTACTTTGGAGCTAAATGGGCTAATTATTTCATTGTTGGGGAAACTAAAGCAAGGATAATATGAAAGAGGAGAAGAAAGAGGAGGAGGAGGAGAAGAAGAAGAAATCAAGAAGCAGGAGGAGAAGGACTAGAAGGTCCTTGGCCTTCTCCTCCTCCTCCTCCTCCTTCTCATTCTTATCTTCTTCTTCTTCATCTTCTTCTTTCTTTTCATTTTTCCTATTTCTTCTCCTCTTCTCCTCTTGTTGGAGCTAAATTACCTAATTATGTCTTTTTGGAGCTAAATGGGCTAATTATCCCATTTTAGAGGAAAACAAGCTAAGTATATAATATTCGTGA
The DNA here is from genome assembly GCF_904849725.1 of Hordeum vulgare subsp. vulgare. Taxonomy (NCBI): domain Eukaryota; kingdom Viridiplantae; phylum Streptophyta; class Magnoliopsida; order Poales; family Poaceae; genus Hordeum; species Hordeum vulgare. The sequence goes on along the minus strand of NC_058522.1, from coordinate 101,331,295 downwards.
GCTAACCAAGGTTCTTATGCCATTTTGAGCTTATTATGGTATTTTGGAGCTAAATGGGCTAATTATGTCATTGTTGGGGAAATTAAAGCAAGGATAATATAAAATAGGAGAAGAAAGAGGAGGAGGAGGAGAAGAATAAGAAATCAAGAAGCAGGAGGAGAAGGAGGAGAAGGAGGAGGAGGAGAAGGACTAGAAGGTCCTTGGCCTTCTCCTCCTCCTCCTCCTCCTTCTCCTTCTTCTCTTCTTCTTCTTCTTCTTCTTCTTCTTTCTTTTCATTTTTCCTATTTTTCTCCTCTTCTCCTCTTATTGGAGCTAAATTACCTAATTATGTCTTTTTGGAGCTAAATGGGCTAATTATCCCATTTTAGAGGAAAACAAGCTAAGTATACAATATTCATGAGCTAACCAAGGTTCTTATGCCATTTTGAGCTTATTATGGTATTTTGGAGCTAAATTGGCTAAGTATGTCATTGTTGGGGAAATTAAAGCAAGGATAATATGAAAGAGGAGAAGAAAGAGGAGGAGGAGGAGAAGAAGAAGAAATCAAGAAGAAGGAGGAGAAGGCTAGAAGGTCCTTGGCCTTCTCCTTCTCCTCCTCCTCCTCCTCCTTCTCCTTCTTCTCTTCTTCTTCTTATTCTTCTTTCTTTTCATTTTTCCTATTTCCTGTCCTCTTCTCCTCTTGTTGGAGCTAAATTACCTAATTATGTCTTTTTGGAGCTAAATGGGCTAATTATCCCATTTTAGAGGAAAACAAGCTAAGTATATAATATTCATGAGCTAACCAAGGTTCTTATGCTATTTTGAGCATATTATGGTACTTTGGAGCTAAATGAGCTAATTATCCCATTTTAGAGGAAAACAAGCTAAGTATATAATATTCATGAGTTAACCAAGGTTCTTATGCCATTTTGAGCTTATTATGGTATTTTGGAGCTAAATGGGCTAATTATGTCATTGTTGGGGAAATTAAAGCAAGGATAATATGAAAGAGGAGAAGAAAGAGGAGGAGGAGGAGAAGAAGAAGAAATCAAGAAGCAGGAGGAGAAGGAGGAGAAGGAGGAGGAGGAGAAGGACTAGAAGGTCCTTGGCCTTCTCCTCCTCCTCCTCCTCCTTCTCCTTCTTCTCTTCTTCTTCTTCTTCTTCTTCTTTCTTTTCATTTTTCCTATTTTACTCCTCTTCTCCTCTTGTTGGAGCTAAATTACCTAATTATGTATTTTTGGAGCTAAATGGGCTAATTATCCCATTTTAGAGGAAAACAAGCTAAGTATACACTATTCATGAGCTAACCAAGGTTCTTATGCCATTTTGAGCTTATTATGGTATTTTGGAGCTAAATTGGCTAAGTATGTCATTGTTGGGGAAATTAAAGCAAGGATAATATGAAAGAGGAGAAGAAAGAGGAGGAGGAGGAGAAGAAGAAGAAATCAAGAAGAAGGAGGAGAAGGACTAGAAGGTCCTTGGCCTTCTCCTTCTCCTCCTCCTGCTCCTCCTTCTCCTTCTTCTCTTCTTCTTCTTATTCTTCTTTCTTTTAATTTTTCCTATTTCCTGTCCTCTTCTCCTCTTGTTGGAGCTAAATTACCTAATTATGTATTTTTGGAGCTAAATGGGCGAATTATCCCATTTTAGAGGAAAACAAGCAAAGTATGTAATATTCATGAGCTAACCAAGGTTCTTATGCCATTTTGAGCTTATTATGGTACTTTGGAGCTAAATGGGCTAATTATGTCATTGTTGGGGAAATTAAAGCAAGGATAATATGAAAGAGGAGAAGAAATAGGAGGAGGAGGAGAAGAAGAAGAAATCAAGAAGCAGGAGGAGAAGGAGGAGAAGGAGGAGGAGGAGAAGGACTAGAAGGTCCTTGGCCTTCTCCTCCTCCTCCTCCTCCTCCTTCTCCTTCTTCTATTCTTATTCTTCTTTCTTTTCATTTTTCCTATTTCTTCTCCTCTTCTCCTCTTGTTGGAGCTAAATTACCTAATTATGTCTTTTTGGAGCTAAATGGTCTAATTATCCCATTTTAGAGGAAAACAAGCTAAGTATACAATATTCATGAGCTAACCAAGGTTCTTATGCCTTTTTGAGCTTATTATGGTATTTTGGAGCTAAATTGGCTAATTATGTCATTGTTGGGGAAATTAATGCAAGGATAATATGAAAGAGGAGAATAAAGAGGAGGAGGAGGAGAAGAAGAAGAAATCAAGAAGGAGGAGAAGGAGGAGGAGGAGAACGACTAGAAGGTCCTTGGCCTTCTCCTTCTCCTCCTCCTCCTCCTCCTTCTCCTTCTTCTCTTCTTCTTCTTCTTCTTCGTCTTCTTCTTCTTCTTCTTTCTTTTCATTTTTCCTATTTCTTCTCCTCTTCTCCTCTTGTTGGAGCGAAATTAGCTAATTATGTCTTTTTGGAGCTAAATGGGTAATTATCCCATTTTAGAGGAAAACAAGCTAAGTATATAATATTCATGAGCTAACCAAGGTTCTTATGCCATTTTGAGCTTATTATGGTATTTTGGAGCTAAATGGGCTAATTATGTCATTGTTGGGGAAATTAAAGCAAGGATAATATGAAAGAGGAGAAGAAAGAGGAGGAGGAGGAGAAGAAAAATAAATCAAGAAGCAGGAGGAGAAGGAGGAGGAGGAGAAGGAGGAGAAGGACTAGAAGTTCCTTGGCCTTCTCCTCCTCCTCCTCCTCCTCCTCCTTCTCCTTCTTCTCTTCTTCTTCTTCTTCATCTTCTTTCTTTTCATTTTTCCTATTTCTTCTCCTCTTCTCATCTTGTTGGAGCTAAATTACTAAATTATGTCTTTTTGGAGCTATATGGGCTAATTATCCTGTTTTAGAGGAAAACAAGCTAAGAATATAATATTCATGAGCTAACCAAGGTTCTTATGCCATTTTGAGCTTATTATGGCATTTTGGAGCTAAATGGGCTAATTATGTCATAGTTGGGGAAATTAAAGCAAGGATAATATGAAAGAGGAGAAGAAAGAGGAGGAGGAGGAGGAGAAGAAGAAGAAGAAATCAAGAAGAAGGAGGAGAAGTAGGAGAAGGAGGAGGAGGAGAAGGACTAGAAGGTCCTTGGCCTTCTCCTCCTCCTCCTCCTCCTCCTCCTCCTTCTCCTTCTTCTCTTCTTCTTCTTCTTCTTCTTTCTTTTCATTTTTCCTATTTCTTCTCCTCTTCTCCTCTTCTCCTCTTGTTGGAGCTAAATTACCTAATTATGTCTTTTTGGAGCTAAATGTGTTAATTATCCCATTTTAGAGGAAAACAAGCCAAGTATATAATATTCATGAGCTAACCAAGGTTCTTATGCCATTTTGAGCTTATTATGGTACTTTGGAGCTAAATGGGCTAATTATTTCATTGTTGGGGAAACTAAAGCAAGGATAATATGAAAGAGGAGAAGAAAGAGGAGGAGGAGGAGAAGAAGAAGAAATCAAGAAGCAGGAGGAGAAGGACTAGAAGGTCCTTGGCCTTCTCCTCCTCCTCCTCCTCCTTCTCATTCTTATCTTCTTCTTCTTCATCTTCTTCTTTCTTTTCATTTTTCCTATTTCTTCTCCTCTTCTCCTCTTGTTGGAGCTAAATTAAATAATTATGTCTTTTTGGAGCTAAATGGGCTAATTATCCCATTTTAGAGGAAAACAAGCTAAGTATATAATATTCATGAGCTAACCAAGGTTCTTATGCTATTTTGAGCTTATTATGGTATTTTGGAGCTAAATGGGCTAATTATGTCATTGTTGGGGAAATTAAAGCAAGGATAATATAAAATAGGAGAAGAAAGAGGAGGAGGAGGAGAAGAAGAAGAAATCAAGAAGCAGGAGGAGAAGGAGGAGAAGGAGGAGGAGGAGAAGGACTAGAAGGTCCTTGGCCTTCTCCTCCTCCTCCTCCTCCTTCACCTTCTTCTCTTCTTCTTCTTCTTCTTCTTCTTCTTTCTTTTCATTTTTCCTATTTTTCTCCTCTTCTCCTCTTATTGGAGCTAAATTACCTAATTATGTCTTTTTGGAGCTAAATGGGCTAATTATCCCATTTTAGAGGAAAACAAGCTAAGTATACAATATTCATGAGCTAACCAAGGTTCTTATGCCATTTTGAGCTTATTATGGTATTTTGGAGCTAAATTGGCTAAGTATGTCATTGTTGGGGAAATTAAAGCAAGGATAATATGAAAGAGGAGAAGAAAGAGGAGGAGGAGGAGAAGAAGAAGAAATCAAGAAGAAGGAGGAGAAGGCTAGAAGGTCCTTGGCCTTCTCCTTCTCCTCCTCCTCCTCCTCCTTCTCCTTCTTCTCTTCTTCTTCTTATTCTTCTTTCTTTTCATTTTTCCTATTTCCTGTCCTCTTCTCCTCTTGTTGGTGCTAAATTACCTAATTATGTCTTTTTGGAGCTAAATGGGCTAATTATCCCATTTTAGAGGAAAACAAGCTAAGTATATAATATTCATGAGCTAACCAAGGTTCTTATGCTATTTTGAGCATATTATGGTACTTTGGAGCTAAATGAGCTAATTATCCCATTTTAGAGGAAAACAAGCTAAGTATATAATATTCATGAGTTAACCAAGGTTCTTATGCCATTTTGAGCTTATTATGGTATTTTGGAGCTAAATGGGCTAATTATGTCATTGTTGGGGAAATTAAAGCAAGGATAATATGAAAGAGGAGAAGAAAGAGGAGGAGGAGGAGAAGAAGAAGAAATCAAGAAGCAGGAGGAGAAGGAGGAGAAGGAGGAGGAGGAGAAGGACTAGAAGGTCCTTGGCCTTCTCCTCCTCCTCCTCCTCCTTCTCCTTATTCTCTTCTTCTTCTTCTTCTTCTTCTTCTTTCTTTTCATTTTTCCTATTTTACTCCTCTTCTCCTCTTGTTGGAGCTAAATTACCTAATTATGTATTTTTGGAGCTAAATGGGCTAATTATCCCATTTTAGAGGAAAACAAGCTAAGTATACACTATTCATGAGCTAACCAAGGTTCTTATGCCATTTTGAGCTTATTATGGTATTTTGGAGCTAAATTGGCTAAGTATGTCATTGTTGGGGAAATTAAAGCAAGGATAATATGAAAGAGGAGAAGAAAGAGGAGGAGGAGGAGAAGAAGAAGAAATCAAGAAGAAGGAGGAGAAGGACTAGAAGGTCCTTGGCCTTCTCCTTCTCCTCCTCCTGCTCCTCCTTCTCCTTCTTCTCTTCTTCTTCTTATTCTTCTTTCTTTTAATTTTTCCTATTTCCTGTCCTCTTCTCCTCTTGTTGGAGCTAAATTACCTAATTATGTATTTTTGGAGCTAAATGGGCGAATTATCCCATTTTAGAGGAAAACAAGCAAAGTATGTAATATTCATGAGCTAACCAAGGTTCTTATGCCATTTTGAGCTTATTATGGTACTTTGGAGCTAAATGGGCTAATTATGTCATTGTTGGGGAAATTAAAGCAAGGATAATATGAAAGAGGAGAAGAAATAGGAGGAGGAGGAGAAGAAGAAGAAATCAAGAAGCAGGAGGAGAAGGAGGAGAAGGAGGAGGAGGAGAAGGACTAGAAGGTCCTTGGCCTTCTCCTCCTCCTCCTCCTCCTCCTTCTCCTTCTTCTATTCTTATTCTTCTTTCTTTTCATTTTTCCTATTTCTTCTCCTCTTCTCCTCTTGTTGGAGCTAAATTACCTAATTATGTCTTTTTGGAGCTAAATGGTCTAATTATCCCATTTTAGAGGAAAACAAGCTAAGTATACAATATTCATGAGCTAACCAAGGTTCTTATGCCTTTTTGAGCTTATTATGGTATTTTGGAGCTAAATTGGCTAATTATGTCATTGTTGGGGAAATTAATGCAAGGATAATATGAAAGAGGAGAAGAAAGAGGAGGAGGAGGAGAAGAAGAAGAAATCAAGAAGGAGGAGAAGGAGGAGGAGGAGAACGACTAGAAGGTCCTTGGCCTTCTCCTTCTCCTCCTCCTCCTCCTCCTTCTCCTTCTTCTCTTCTTCTTCTTCTTCTTCGTCTTCTTCTTCTTCTTCTTTCTTTTCATTTTTCCTATTTCTTCTCCTCTTCTCCTCTTGTTGGAGCGAAATTAGCTAATTATGTCTTTTTGGAGCTAAATGGGTAATTATCCCATTTTAGAGGAAAACAAGCTAAGTATATAATATTCATGAGCTAACCAAGGTTCTTATGCCATTTTGAGCTTATTATGGTATTTTGGAGCTAAATGGGCTAATTATGTCATTGTTGGGGAAATTAAAGCAAGGATAATATGAAAGAGGAGAAGAAAGAGGAGGAGGAGGAGAAGAAAAATAAATCAAGAAGCAGGAGGAGAAGGAGGAGGAGAAGAAGGAGGAGAAGGACTAGAAGTTCCTTGGCCTTCTCCTCCTCCTCCTCCTCCTCCTCCTTCTCCTTCTTCTCTTCTTCTTCTTCTTCATCTTCTTTCTTTTCATTTTTCCTATTTCTTCTCCTCTTCTCATCTTGTTGGAGCTAAATTACTAAATTATGTCTTTTTGGAGCTATATGGGCTAATTATCCCGTTTTAGAGGAAAACAAGCTAAGAATATAATATTCATGAGCTAACCAAGGTTCTTATGCCATTTTGAGCTTATTATGGCATTTTGGAGCTAAATGGGCTAATTATGTCATAGTTGGGGAAATTAAAGCAAGGATAATATGAAAGAGGAGAAGAAAGAGGAGGAGGAGGAGGAGAAGAAGAAGAAGAAATCAAGAAGAAGGAGGAGAAGTAGGAGAAGGAGGAGGAGGAGAAGGACTAGAAGGTCCTTGGCCTTCTCCTCCTCCTCCTCCTCCTCCTCCTCCTTCTCCTTCTTCTCTTCTTCTTCTTCTTCTTCTTTCTTTTCATTTTTCCTATTTCTTCTCCTCTTCTCCTCTTCTCCTCTTGTTGGAGCTAAATTACCTAATTATGTCTTTTTGGAGCTAAATGTGTTAATTATCCCATTTTAGAGGAAAACAAGCCAAGTATATAATATTCATGAGCTAACCAAGGTTCTTATGCCATTTTGAGGTTATTATGGTATTTTGGAGCTAAATGGGCTAATTATGTCATTGTTGGGGAAATTAAAGCAAGGATAATATGAAAGAGGAGAAGAAAGAGGAGGAGGAGAAGAAGAAGAAGAAATCAAGAAGAAGGAGGAGAAGGAGGAGGAGGAGAAGCACTAGAAGGTCCTTGGCCTTCTCCTTCTCCTGCTCCTCCTCCTCCTTCTCCTTCTCTTCTTCTTCTTCTTCTTCTTCTTCTTCTTTCTTTTCAATTTTCCTATTTCTTATCCTCTTCTCCTCTTGATGGAGCTAAATTACCTAATTATGTCTTTTTGGAGTTAAATGGGCTAATTATCCCATTTTAGAGGAAAACAAGCTAAGTATAGAATATTCATGAGCTAACCAAGGTTCTTATGCCATTTTGAGCTTATTATGGTATTTTGGAGCTAAAAGGGCTAATTATGTCATTGTTGGGGAAATTAAAGCAAGGATAATATGAAAGAGCAGAAGAAAGAGGAGGAGGAGGAGAAGAAGAAGAAATCAAGAAGCAGGAGGAGAAGGACTAGAAGGTCCTTGGCCTTCTCCTCCTCCTCCTCCTTCTCCTTCTTCTCTTCTTCTTCTTCATCTTCTTCTTTCTTTTCATTTTTCCTATTTCTTCTCCTCTTCTCCTCTTGTTGGAGCTAAATTACCTAATTATGTCTTTTTGGAGCTAAATGGGCTAATTATCCCATTTTATAGGAAAACAAGCTAAGTATATAATATTCATGAGCTAACCAAGGTTCTTATGCCATTTTGAACTTATTATGGTTTTTTGGAGCTAAATGGGCTAATTATGTCATTGTTGGGGTAATTAAAGCAAGGATAATATGAAAGAGGATAAGAAAGAGGAGGAGGAGGAGAAGAAGAAGAAATCAAGAAGAAGGAGGAGAAGGAGGAGAAGGAGGAGGAGGAGAAGGAGGAGAAGGTCCTTGGCCTTCTCCTTCTCCTCCTCCTCCTCCTTCTCCTTCTTCTCTTCTTCTTCTTCTTCTTCTTCTTGTTCGTTCTTTTCATTTTTCCTATTTCTTCTCCTCTTCTCCTCTTGTTGGAGCTAAATTACCTAATTATGTCTTTTTGGAGCTAAATGGGCTAATTATCCCATTTTAGAGGAAAACAAGCTAAGTATATAATATTCATGAGTTAACCAAGGTTCTTATGCCATTTTGAGCTTATTATGGTATTTTGGAGCTAAATGGGCTAATTATGTCATTGTTGGGGAAATTAAAGCAAGGATAATATGAAAGAGGAGAAGAAAGAGGAGGAGGAGGAGAAGAAGAAGAAATCAAGAAGCAGGAGGAGAAGGAGGAGAAGGAGGAGGAGGAGAAGGACTAGAAGGTCCTTGGCCTTCTCCTCCTCCTCCTCCTCCTTCTCCTTCTTCTCTTCTTCTTCTTCTTCTTCTTCTTCTTTGTTTTCATTTTTCCTATTTCTTCTCCTCTTCTCCTCTTGTTGGAGCTAAATTACCTAATTATGTCTTTTTGGAGCTAAATGGGCTAATTATCCCATTTTAGAGGAAAACAAGCTAAGTATATAATATTCATGAGCTAACCAAGGTTCTTATGCCATTTTGAGCTTATTATGGTATTTTGGAGCTAAATTGGCTAAGTATGTCATTGTTGGGGAAATTAAAGCAAGGATAATATGAAAGAGGAGAAGAAAGAGGAGGAGGAGGAGAAGAAGAAGAAATCAAGAAGAAGGAGGAGAAGGCTAGAAGGTCCTTGGCCTTCTCCTTCTCCTGCTCCTCCTCCTCCTTCTCCTTCTTCTCTTCTTCTTCTTATTCTTCTTTCTTTTCATTTTTCCTATTTCTTCTCCTCTTCTCCTCTTGTTGGAGCTAAATTACCTAATTATGTCTTTTTGGAGCTAAATGGGCTAATTATCCCATTTTATATGAAAACAAGCTAAGTATATAATATTCATGAGCTAACCAAGGTTCTTATGTCATTTGAGCTTATTATGGTATTTTGGAGCTAAATGGGCTAATTATGTTATTGTTGGGGAAATTAAAGCAAGGATAGTATGAAAGAGGAGAAGAAAGAGGAGGAGGAGGAGAAGAAAAATAAATCAAGAAGCAGGAGGAGAAGGAGGAGGAGGAGAAGGACTAGAAGGTCCTTGGCCTTCTCCTCCTCCTCCTCCTCCTTCTCCTCCTTCTGTTCTTCTTCTTCTTCTTCTTCTTCTTCTTCTTTCTTTTCATTTTTCCTATTTCTTCTCCTCTTCTCCTCTTGTTGGAGCTAAATTACCTAATTATGTCTTTTTGGAGCTAAATGGGCTAATTATCCCATTTTAGAGGAAAACAAGCTAAGTATATAAGATTCATGAGCTAACCAAGGTTCTTATGCCATTTTGAGCTTATTATGGTATTTTGGAGCTAAATGGGCTAATTATGTTATTGTTGGGGAAATTAAAGCAAGGATAATATGAAAGAGGAGAAGAAAGAGGAGGAGTAGGAGAAGAAGAAGAAATCAAGAAGAAGGAGGAGGAGGTGAAGGACTAGAAGGTCCTTGGCCTTCTCCTCCTCCTCCTCCTCTTCTTCTTCTTCTTCTTCTTTCTTTTCATTTTTCCTATTTCTTCTCCTATTTTCCTCTTGTTGGATCTAAATTAGCTAACTATGTCTTTTTGGAGCTAAATGGTCTAATTATCTCATTTTAGAGGAAAACAAGGTAAGTATATAATATTCATGAGCTAACCAAGGTTCTTATGCCATTTTGAGGTTATTATGGCATTTTGGAGCTAAATGGGCTAATTATGTCTTTTTGTGGAAATTAAAGCAAGGGTAATATGAAAGAGGAGAAGAAAGAGAAGGAGGAGGAGAAGAAGAAGAAATCAAGAAGAAGAAGGAGAAGGAGGAGAAGGAGGAGGAGGAGAAGGACTAGAAGGTCCTTGGCCTTCTCCTCCTCCTTCTCCTCCTCCTCCTCCTCCTTCTCCTTCTTCTCTTCTTCTTATTCTTCTTTCTTTTCAGTTTTCCTATTTCTTCTCCTCTTCTCCTCTTCTTGGAGCTAAATTAGCTAACTATGTCTTTTTGGAGCTAAATGGGCTAATTATCTCATTTTAGAGGAAAACAAGCTAAGTATATAATATTAATGAGCTAACCAAGGTTCTTATGTCATTTTGAAGTTATTATGGAATTTTGGAGCTAAATGGGATAATTATGTCTTTTTGGAGCTAAATGGGCTAACTATGTCATTGTTGGGGAAATTAAGGCAAGGAGAACATGAAAGAGGAGAAGAGAAACTTACCGTAGTGGTCATCAAGGAGGAGAAACACCTGGAGAAGGGTCGTGCGATGCCGCTCGGGAGTTATTCTGCAGAATAGATATTTTGCAATGTCTCAGTTAGCATGATGACACTCAATTATTAATAATACTTTATAATGAAACTCACCGTGCCAATCGAAGAGAAGACGGGCATCGGCGGAGGGACTTGACCGCTCTTCTCGCACAGACCCTGAAGAGTGGGTCTTATTAGTTAGTAATAAAACAGACATTACACACATGATTTGGCAAATGTGAAAAAAAAACTTACCACAAAAAGCTCGTACAGGGCCCGTTGACCCGCCTCATTCCGGGACCTCTCCTCCTCAATCAATCGTGCCGTGGTCTGGTCCCTCTCATCAAGAGCAGCCTGACTTGCCAATCTCTCTTTCTCAAGAGCAGCCTCCAGAGCAGCCTGGCTTGCCAATCTCTCTTTCTCAAGAGCAGCGCGGTTTGCCAATCTCTCTTTCTGAAGAGCAGCCTTAAACACCATTCCTCGTTACCACAGTAATGATCTATGGTGACACACATAATGAAATGGATGAAAGTGTTCTTAGTCCGTACAACTAACCTCGATGGCAAGTTCGACTGGCCGTGGACGACGCATTATCTCAAGAGAGCTGCTCGACTAGCGCGCCTTGATCTCCGGGAGAGTGAGTGGACAACGTATTATCCCATCTCCAATGGCTATCGAGCCATGGGGCCTCCCGCCACCAGATATCATCACCAGCTCTGGATCCAAAGGTTCCTGGCTAGGGTTAAAGTCATCCCCTTTCGTAGCCTTCCCCGTGTCCCTGTATGCCACGAGCTTCTGGTGGGATGATATGTTGGTGAAGTTATTGGGATCATCCAGGTCAGACTCAGAGAATGCCTTCACCTTCTTGTACGAGGCAGTATGGGCCATGCCATAAAGGTCGTACAAGTGTGGCATCTCCGTCTTATTGTGATGCGCCTAAAAGAGAGGAACAAAATATTAGCATCAAGAATGAATTGCATGAATCATGAAGCAAATCACATACCCAGTTTCGTCCAAACTGAAGTAAGTTGGCGTTGCCTTGATGGTGTGGCACACCAACCATTTGGCTAAGCCGATCCTTCGCATTCTCGTGGACGGCTCGCCAGCTGCCTGTGCACCGCTCATCAACCAACGCCTCCCAACAATCCATCTTATCCGCACACCATCTCGGGGGCACCTGTAAGTTATTAGAAAGAATTTTCAGCGCTACGCCTATGAATGAAATCAAGAAAACTACGTAGAAGGACTTAATAATAGGTAATTACCTTCATGTATTGCTCCTTCTTCAGAAACTTTCCGCGGCAATCCTTCTTCTGCTTCTTAATACCACGCGTGGCGTAGTAATCTTAAATAGCGTGCGGCCGAGCCTCGTGGCGCAAGTTCTGTAGTAACCGCCTACACTCGGCCTCGAGAACCCTGGCCGCCTCCTCCTCATATCCATCCTCACACCTATAGAAGGTCTGCAATCAAACATGAAAACACCGATTAGTACAATAATTAGCTATATTGTTAATTTTAGATTCTGTAAAAGGATAATTTACCAAAAATCTCTTGATCACCATCTCGGCCCTCGTGTGGCACAAGACACCATCTATAATCTCCTCCGGCGGGGCCTGCGCAGCCTGGTAGTGCTCCCAGGAAAATCCTAGTGTAGGAACCTAACCCTCACCAGGCAACGTGACAAACCCCGGGAAATTTGTCCAGCAAAGCACACCAAGGACGGAGTTCGGCCTGCGGACTCCAAGAGGGTGTACCCATCCCCTGCAGTATGATAAGGTCAAAGCATTAGATATTTGAACAAACTTGAAGGCAAAAGCTAAAAAAAGAGTAAATGTACTTACCTATCTCCTTCAGGTTTAATCACCGGCCTCTGCTCGCGGGTAGCCGGCGCGACCAGGAGATGTGTACTACCACGCTTGTACACGGTGGCCCCGTCCACCTGCACATTGCCCTCACTATCTGTAAGCTCATCCCCGCCATCCCCGCCCCCTGAACCACCCGGACCCTCGATCCAATCCGGCAACTCGGTACGATCCGGCCAGGTCTCCCATCCGGGCCTCTCCACGTCGGGTGAAGCCTCCGAAACCGTAGTCTCCTCCTGCTGCTCCTGGGCCGAATGCACCTTGACCCGAGACTGCTCCTGGACCGGAGTCTCATGGGACGAATGCCCGTCAACAACAGGCTCCTGGAACAGAGTCCCCGTAGCCTCCTCCGCAAATGGGTCGACCATAGTAGTCCTATGCTTGGGTGAATGAGCTGCTTGTGGTGGCGAGGAAGGCTCAACAGTCCTCCTGGATCTTCCGCGGCCACCACCTCTCCGTGTACCCTTCCCCTTCTTCCCTACCCGACCAGCACCTCTCCCAGTGGGCAATGCCGCCGACGAAGAAGAACCCACGGGTGGTGTCGACAGACTGTCTGCCAAGGCTCTACGGAGAGATAGGGGTGGAAGGGAAGTACCACCCCTCATGCACGGCGCCTGGGAAGAACCCGTCGAGCGATCTGGACCACTGCCCACCATCTTTCCACACCAGGTGACCTGCCATGATAAAGATTAAAAGAAATTAGTACACATAAAAAAATTGAATAACTGACATGAATAACAATATGTACATGAATAATAAAGATTAAAATATATATAATTTAAGTTGTGAATCTTACAAACTAATAATCATCATCAATAAATGCATCATCATCATCACTATCACGCATGTCTTCATGAATGACGTGCTCGTCGGGTTCAACGGCGTGAAGTTGTGAAAGGCCTTCCTTTAATCATTGAAGCATTGACAGTCATCCGCATCAGTAACCTCTACGAGTTCCAGGTCTTCTAGTTCCGGCTCAGGGTTGGAGTCGGATTCATTGTCACTGTCTACTTCCATGTTCTTGGGTGAAGCACGGCGGTTCTTGAAACGTTTCTTGGAAAGACGTGTTTCTTGGAAGAATTCTCCATCATATGTGTCTGGGTTAATGTGAGGTTCATAATCCTGTTCATTTGGGAGAGGTGGTCTGACATGTGGCGGCACTTCATAAACAACATACCAACCTTCCAGATTCTTATCCGTTTGGCATGCCCACGGTAGATAGAAAACTTGGGTCTCCTGTTGAGCCGTAATATAGACATCGGGAACATCTAAATGGGTGTTTGGATTGATTTCGACTAGTCCTATATGTTCATGAGTCCTTCTAGTCTTCTTCGGCCGGAACCAATAACATTTGAAGACTACGACGTTCGGTGGGTTTTCACCATAGAATTGAAGTTCATAAATTGCTTCAACTCTTCCATAATACTCGATAACACCTTCGCCGATAGCAGAGACACCACAATTTGTAGATTTCCGGTCGGGCATAGATAGCTCTTTGCCAAAGGTACGAAAGAGATACCCGTTGATGTTGTATTTCTCAAATGAACGGACCTTATAGTCAAAACCATTAGCGACTTGTCTCAATTCGGCGTCCATAGACTCTGAATTAGCCTACAAGTTTAATACAAAACGATTGTTGCATTAGCCGCAAGTTAGACCAAGAATGAAATGGTCCATTATTGATAATTACCGTTTGTTTGAACCAAGAGATGAAACCGGGATAGCCGCCTCTTGTCTTTGATAGAAGCTCATACTCTTCGACGGAATCATTTTCGATCACCGCTCCATCCAAGAATTTGGCGACGTAACGGCTGTTTGAAATATCCTGGAATAAGAGCAGTTCAAATGAATTAGAAGTTACGGGAAAATGTGCCGAGAACTCACTCGATTTACGGCCACACTTCTGTTAGGTTGTTGAAGATATACAACGAAATGTTCCGCCATTCTTCGACATCCAACGTTATTGGTTTCGAAGCACCGGCTGGTGCGAGCTTCCCTTTGAATAGGCTGAGGTTAGACCCACCTTTTTTAGGGTCTGCATCATTGTGCCGAGGCTTCGGATTATGCAAATGATGATTTTTGGCTTCGTAGTGTGCTGTCACAAAGTTTGCCACCTCCTCAGTAATGAATGCCTCGGCCATCGATGCTTCAATTCTACGCTTATTTTTACATTTAGCTCGAAGGGTCTTCTGCATCGTCTCAGTTGCATAGCACCAACGATCTTGCACGGGCCCACCCAATCTTGCCTCGGTCGGTAGATGTAAAATCAAATGCTGCATTGGATTAAAGAAGCCCGGTGGAAAGATCTTCTCTAACTTGCACAACAACTCCGGTGCAAACTCCTCCATGTCTTCTACCATGCTAGGCGACAATTCTTTCGCACAAAGAACACAGAAGAAATAGCTCAGCTCCGCCAGTACTAGCCATTCATCCTCAGGAATAAAGCCACGTAACATCATCGGCATTACCCGCTCTAGCCATATGTGCCAATCATGACTCTTGAGACCAAAGATTTTTAATTTTTCAAGACTCGCTCCCCTCTTTAGATTCACTACATACCCATCGGGGAACATCAAGTGCATTTTGACCCACAAGATAATTTCCCTCATAGCTGGCCTTCCAAGATTGAACCAGGCCTTTGGCTTCGACCACTTCTGCTTTCCTTTGCCTTCTCGCATGTTTTGTAACGGTCTATGACATAGTGTCTCTTGATCGACTCTAGCCTTAATATTATCCTTTGTCTTCGCATTTATGTTGAACAATGTACCAAAAATAGCCTCTCCGACATTCTTTTTAGTGTGCATCATGTCGATATTATGTGGAAGAAGGAGGTCTTTGAAGTAAGGCAGATCCCAGAAGCATGGCTTGTGAGTCCAGACGTGTTTTGAATTATACCCCTTGAAATACCCTGGATGCTCTGGATCAGGCTCGAGGGTGTTTAACTGATCCAGGATCTGTTGTCCTGTGAACGCAGGTGGTGCCAAGTTTTTGACAACTTTACCTTTGGTAAAGTTCTTCTTGTCTTTTCTGAACTGATGGTCAGGATCCAGGAACTGTCTATGCAAGTCAAAGCAAGAATACTTCCGACCCTCCTGCAACCAATGAAACTGAAGAGCTGCCTTGCATTGGGGGCACAAGAACCTTCCATGCACACACCATCCAGAGAATAGCGCATACGCTGGCAAGTCATGCATAGAGTACATGTACCACACATGCATTTTGAAGTTTTCTTTTCTAGCGGCATCGTATGTCTTGACCCCATTATCCCAAGCTTGTTCCAATTCATCCTTAAGCGGTTGCAGGTACACATTCGTATTCTTCCCCGGATAATTGGGCCCTGGAATTATCAACGTCAGAAATATGTTCTTTCTTTGCATAATCTGCCCGGGGGGAGATTGAGTGGAATGACAAATACATGTCAACAACTGTATTTGGTTGCCGTCATACCGAAGGGATTAAAACCATCAGTGGCGGTGCAGACTCGAGGATTCCTTGGATCTGCCGCTTTATCCTGATGCAATCCATCGAAATGTTTCCACGCTTCCCCATCCGATGTGTCTACCATCATCTTATTCCCATCCGCATCTAGTTCGGTTCTTTTGCCCAATTTGTGCCATGTCATCTGTCTGGCTGTCTCTTCGACCATGAAAAGACTTTGAAGTCTTGGTACGATTGGCATATACCGAAGAACACTAACTGCGATTTTGGTCTGCCTCTTCTCACCCATACCGTTGTCTACCACAAGATACCTGCAAGACTCGCAATTGGGACAATAGTCCAAGTGTGCATACTCCTTCCTAAATAAGACACATC
Organism: Hordeum vulgare subsp. vulgare; assembly: GCF_904849725.1. Classification (NCBI taxonomy): domain Eukaryota; kingdom Viridiplantae; phylum Streptophyta; class Magnoliopsida; order Poales; family Poaceae; genus Hordeum; species Hordeum vulgare. The sequence continues at coordinate 101,315,390 of NC_058522.1, read as the reverse complement.
CTTTCTCACATGCATCTATCTTCTCATAGGGCATCTTAAGTACACGAAGTATTTTGTCCGACTGGTACAGGTTTGCAGGCATGACATGGCCTTTGGGTAGGAAGCGTCCAAATAGTGTCATCATCGTGTCGTAGCATTCTCTTCCCAAGTTGAACTGAGCCTTCAGAGCCATTACTTGTGCAATTGCATCCAGCTGACAGAGCTCAGTGTGCTCATGGAGAGGACGTTTTGAAGACTCCAACATTTCATAAAAGGCCTTTGCAGATTCCTCCATCTCATCTTCCTAATCCCGAGCATCATCAAAGTCTTGCACCATGTCTTCGATCCCGGTACCATGCTCGTTCGTGCGACGACGGACCACCTCAGCTCTTGTGCGTTGTATAGACTCACCATGAAATGTCCACACCGTATAATTAGGCTTAAAACTCCTCCTCTGCAGGTGTTTAATCATTACAGCCTCTGTCGTCTTTTTATAGTTGTCGCATCCAGGACAGGGGCAAAAGTTTCTTTCCTGGCCATTTGTGAATGCGGCTTTCAGAAATTCCTTTGTTTTTACAAACCATTCTTTCGTCATCTCTTTCTGAGTAGGGTGACCGGTATACATCCATGCACGATCACTCATCTTGCATAGCTACTAAAGACAGAAGAAATATATTTATATATAATTTAGCATTTATATTCATCGGTTAATCAGGTTCGCCATTTTTATTACGTCCAGGCAACCTACACGCTAATAGGTAAAGATAGGTCCTAATCCCACCCGAGTATGTGTAGATTGGGTTCGTTTTCCCATGCTCTGCTCTGGATCCAACGCAAAATTTCGGCAGCACCTCCCCGTTGTTCTCCTGATACACGTCTCCACAATAAACAGAGATGATGTGCATTCGGAGAACAATAGGGAGGCACTGACGAAATTCCGCATCGGATCCAGAGCACAGCATACGGGAAAACGAACCCAATCTACACATACTCGGGCTGTCCATGGATAAAGTTGGATAATACGAAAGGATGGCGGTTATCAATATGCAAAGACATGCATATTTATAGATGTCGCCCTTTCGAATGGGAGACGCATACTGGTCACGCATACTCATGATGGAAGAAACCTATGTATAGCTAGCAAGTTTCATCGGCACGAAGACCGGGACAGAGCAAATTAAGGGGGTAGGAGGAGAAGTCATTTGTGCTCACCAAAAAACGTAGGGGCGGAGCTCGTCCAACACACGTGGAGGTCGTCGAACAACTGCACATTGAAATTCACCCGATCAACACAAATATGATGTTTTTATAAGATAATCAAAAAATATGTGACCTAACTCTTATTTTCTTTTTTCTTTTTTCCTCTTATTCTTCTTATTCTTATTCTTATTCTTATTTTCTTTTTTCTTTTTTCCTCTTATTCTTCTTCTCCTTCTTCTTCTTTTCTTCTCTTCTTCTTCTTCTTCTTCTTCTTCTTCTTCTTCTTCTTATTTTCTTTTTTCTTTTTTCCTCTTATTCTTCTTCTCCTTCTTCTTCTTTTCTTCTTCTCTTCTTCTTCTTCTTCTTCTTCTTCTTATTCTTCTTCTTCTTATTCTTATTTTCTTTTTTCTTTTTTCCTCTTATTCTTCTTCTCCTTCTTCTTGTTTTCTTCTTCTCTTCTTCTTCTTCTTCTTATTATTATTATTATTATTAGTATTTTCTTTTTTCCTCTTATTCTTCTCTTCCTCTCCTATTTTTCTTCTTCCTCTTCTTCTTCTTCTTCTTTCTTCTCCTTCCCTTCCTTTTCCTTCTTCTTCTTATTTTTTTCTTCTCCTTCTTCTTCTTCTCCTTTCTCCTTCTTCTTCTTCTCCTTTCTCCTTCTTCTTCTCCTTTCTCCTTCTTCTTCTTCTCCTTTCTCCTTCTTCTTCTTCTCCTTTTCTCGTTTACTAAACAGGAAACTAACCTAACTAAACCTAAACTAAAACTGAACCTAAACTAAACTAAAACTAAGCCAAAACCTCACTAAAACATATAACTAATTAAAAAAACTATTAAAAAAAGAAAAGAAAAAACTAACCGAATGCCGCAGGGGCCCCCAGGGGGAGGAGGGCCGCAGGGGGAGGAGGGGCACGGTGAGGGGCGCGAGGAGGGCGGCGATGGTGGGGTGGGGCGCTGGGGTGGGGGTGGCGGCGGCGGTGGGGCAGGGAGGCCGGAGGAGGGCGCGGCGGCGATCGTGGTGTCGGGGGGTGAGAGAGAGGGGTGACGGGGTGGAGGAGGGGGCGCAGGGCGACGGTGGAGGAGGGTGCAGGGCGGCCGCCGAGGAGGAGGGGGCGCAGGGCGGCGATGGAGGAGGGTGCATGGCGGCCGGGGTGGAGGAGGGGGGCAGGGCGGCGATGGAGGAGGGTGCAGGGCGGCCGGGGAGGAGGAGGGCGCAGGGCGGCCGGGGAGGAGGAGGGCGCAGGGTGGCGCAGGGAGGCGGGAGGAGGGCGTGGCGGCGGTGGTGGTGTCGGGGGTGAGAGAGAGGGGTGTCGGGGTGGACGTTAGGGGGAGAGAGAGGCGCATGGGGGTGGGGCTAACGGCCGTTAGGAGGGCACCCTCTTTGCCGTCCGCCTCCCGACGGCACAGAGGAGAAAAGCGGACGGCAAAGAAAGAGGCCGTTAGGGGGGAGAGAGGGGCTGCGGGATGGGCCGCCCACCCTCTTTGCCGTCTGCCTGCATGCTCTTTGTCGTGAGCTGGCAAACGACAAAGAGCTCGCTGATGGCAAATAGTACCTTTGGCATCAGCCTGCTCTTTGTCGTCTGGTTTCTGGTAGCTGATGGCAAAGAGGGTCTTTGCCATCAGCCAGCACACGGCAAAGAAGCAGCAGATGGCATATAACTGTTTTCCAGTAGTCGTGGTGATCTTCACCATTTCCTTTATTTCTCCTTTATCTTTTGGCAAGCGTCATGTGTTGGGGAATGATCTAGACAAATATATCCACTCGGATGTAGGTGATCATGAGTTATTATTGTTGACATTACCCTTGAGGTAAATAGTTGGGAGGCAAAAATACAAGCCCCTATCTTTCTCTGAGTTCGATTGAAGATTTGACCTCATAGGTACCGCGTGAGTGTTAGCAATTATGAAATACTATGAGATGATTGAGTATGTGGATTTTCTTTACAAGCTCTTATATTGACTCTTTCCTATGTTGCGATAAATTAGAATTTCCTCAATGACTGAAATCATAGTTTGTTAGTTCTCAATAGAGTTCTTGATGCATATTTTGCCTTGTGAATGAATTGTTACTCTAGTATAAGATGTTCTATGTCAATATGTGTTGCTGTTCTAAAGATAATCATGATGTCATTTATTTTATCGACACCTCTATCTCTAAACATGTGGGCATATTTATCGATCTCGGTTGTCGCTTGAGGACAAGCGAGGTCTAAGCTCGGGGGAGTTGATACATCCATTTTGCATCAAGCTTTTATATCAATATTTATTGCATTATGGGCTGTTATTACACATTATGGTACAATACTTATGCCTTTTCTCTCTTATTTTACAAGATTTACATGAAGAGGGAGAATGCCGGCAGCTGGAATTCTGGACTAGAAAAGGAGCAAATCTGAGAGACCTATTCTGCACAGCTCCAAAAGTCCTGAAAAGTTATGGAGAATTGTTTTGGAATATATATAAAATAATGGGCAAAAGAAGTACCGGAGGGGACCCCACCAGGAGGCCACAAGCCAGGGCGTGGCCTACCCCCTGGCCGCGTGTCACGCCCAAGAAGCGACCCTATTCTCAATTTGGCACGAAGGCCTCGTCAGGGATAGAAGCGCATCTCGTCGTGTCGCAAGAATGGATATCGTTACAAGTACATGTACTGAAAAAGAAGAGATATATATATATATATATGGAATTGGCTTACACTCGCCACAAGTTACATCAGAGTCACATCAGTACATTACATAATCATCAAGAGTAAGAGCAGGGTCCGGCTACGGACGAAAACAAACAAGAAAATAAGAACGACGTCCATCCTTGCTATCCCAAGCTGCCGGCCTGGAACCCATCCTAGATCGATGAATAAGAAGAAGAAGAAGAAGCAACTCCAAATGAACAATCAACGCGTTCGCGCCAAGGAACCTTTACATGTACCTGCAAGTGGTGTTGTAGTAATCTGTGAGCCACAGGGGCCTCAGCAATCTCATTTCCAAAGGTATCAAGACTAGCAAAGCTTAATGGGTGAGGTATGGTTAAGTGGTGAGGTTGCACCAGCGGCTAAGCATATATGAGGTGGCTAAACTTACGAGTACGAGAAATTAGAGGGGGAAGATCTACGCATAGCGGACGTGAACTACTGATGATCAAATGAATGACCCTGAACACCTACCTACGTCAGACATAACCCCACCGTGTCCTCGATCGGAGTGAGAACTCACGAAAGAGACAGTCATGGTTACGCACACAGTTGGCATATTTTAATTAAGTTACTTCAAGTTATCTAGAACCAGTGTTAAACAAAATTTCCACATTGCCACATAACCGCGGGCACGGCTTTCCGAAATATTTAACCCTGCAGGAGTGCTCCAAATAGTCCATCACAAATTACCACAAGCCGCATAGAAATCATCGATCACGACACTCGCGATCTCGTCGGATTCCTTAGTGGAAAACCTCAACTCTGAGATTACCCAAAGCATCACCGGAATCCCGATGCACAAGATATCTCGTCAAAGGTAAAACTAATCCAGCAAGGCCGTCCGACGTGTCGACGATCCTGATAGGAGCCGCGTATCTCGTTCTCAGGACACAACATATGGAACTAGCTATGGGTGCCAAACCTCGAGTTTCCTCGTGGTGGCCCCGCAGGCAGACCGTTTGGGACCAACACCATCAGCACTGGCCCCCCTGTTTATGTAAATTACTCCTCGGGTTCATGACGCCCTATGCATTTCAAATTAACAAAATTATTATGTTGGGCAAATGTAGAACCAATGTTGGGCCTTGCCAGACCAGCTTTAATCTAAAACGAATTATCAAGGGGGTCCCCATAACAACCCTGACCGTGTTAGGAGCGCTCAATTATGGAACATAACACCGGTAGCCGAAACTAAGGGGGCAAAGGTGGAACAAAACACCAAGCTAGAAAGGCCGAGCCTTCCACCTTTTACCAAGTATATAGGTGCATTAAATTAATTAGCAATTAAATATGGTGATAAGACAAGGAACCCATGTTATCACATGGAAGCATCTCCACCTGCAACTAGCAACGCTAACAACATGGATAAGCAAGCGGTAACATAGACAATCAGTGGTTTGCTAGGTCGAACAGGTTGAAGATAATCATGGCAAGATTGAGAGGCTGAAATTTAACATGTGGTAGGCAACAAGACATAATCGATAGAAGCGATAAAACTAGCATGGCAATGATAGTAATGGTATCTAGGGAAATGGTCATTGATGGGGTTATAGTCCTAGGGTAGGGTCATAGGCCTGCCCTGTAAGTCCTACCCAAGGACTACCCCCCATAAGGGACAAGGCCCTTAGTCAGTTCCGACTGAACTAAGGAGTTTCCATCATCCAGTCGGTAACAGGCCCTCGACCACCCAGTCGGAGACTAGCATTCGGAGAATATCAAACTAACCGACTGGATTCCACTCCGTACATCGTAACCCCCCCTGGAGGGAAACGGTCGTACGTTTCCAGGTGCACTTATTAGCATTTAGGACGTGCGTTACCTGTAACGTAGGCATTCAATCGCCACTACTCCACCCCTGTATCAGAACTGTTGTGGAGGGCAGCGCACTCTATATAAGCCACCCTCCCCCGCTGGTGCAGGGGTTAGCAAATCATTGTATTCCATATTCCACTCGACAACAAGCTACCAGAGCACTGAGACGTAGGGATATTACCTCCACCGTAGAGGGGCCTGAACTCATACAACCTCGCCGTAGCTAGGAATCTGCCCAACCTTTTCGTACCCTACACATCTACTGTCAGGATTATACCCACGACAGTTGGGCCCTTAGTCAGTTCCGACTGAACTAAGGAGTTTCCATCATTCAGTCGGTAACAGGCCCTCGACCACCTAGTCGGAGACTAGCATTCGGAGAATATCAAACTAACCGACTGGATTCCACTCCGTACATCGTAACCCCCCTGGAGGGAAAAGGTCGTATGTTTCCAGGTGCATTTATTAGCATTTAGGACGTGTGTTACGTGTAACGTAGGCATTCAATCACCACTACTCCACCCCTGTATCAGAACCGTTGTGGAGGGCAGCGCACTCTATATAAGCCACCCTCCCCCGCTGGTGCAGGGGTTAGCAAATCATTGTATTCCATATTCCACTCGACAACAAGCTCCCAGAGCACTGAGAGGTAGGGCTATTACCTCCACCGTAGAGGGGCCTGAACTCATACAACCTCGCCGTAGCTGGGACTCCGCCCATCCTTTTCGTACCCTACACATCTACTGTCAGGCTTATACCCACGACAGTTGGCGCCCACCGTGGGTCAGGCGTCTAAGCGACTTCCGGCGAGTTTGCGACTACATCACTTCGTCATGTCGTCCGGTGGAGATTTGAGCATGGGTCACGAGATCCTCTTCGGCGCTCTCTCCTTCATCGTCGATGATTCGGCATGGCTTCGGGACGCCCCTCTCGACGTCGAGGCACTTCCCCGTCGCGAGGCTACGCACTTCCGTGTCGGCGCCCTCGGCATTCTTTTTCTCCAGCAATCGGCTCCAGTGTTGACCTACACCGCCGTCACGCGCCGCAACAAGCGGTCCCACCGTCCGCGGCTCCAGCGTTGGGTGCAACACGCCCAGGCGCGCTAGAATGCGTCTTCACAAGTGGCGGTTCTAGAGTCAGTTGTGGTTTCCCCGCCGTCCCAGCGCTCGGGCTCGGTTCCGACTGAGTTTCCTTCCGAGTACGCGGGTCGCGGACCTGCAGCAGAAGTACACATGGCCAATTCCCATGAAGATCCCCGTCAAGCTGGCCGGAACGAGCACGAGATCGGCGAAACGTCCGGCGTGCGTCGTCCGCCTCGCCATTCTGCCAGTCGACAACAAGCTCCCAGAGCACTGAGACGTAGGGCTATTACCTCCACCGTAAAGGGGCCTGAATTCATACAACCTCGCCATAGCTGGGACTCTGCCCATCCTTTTCGTACCCTACACATCTACTGTCAGGCTTATACCCACGACAGTTGGTGCCCACCGTGGGGCTGGCGTCTAAGCGACTTCCGGCGAGTTTGCGACTACATCACTTCGTCATGTCGTCCGGTGGAGATTCGAGCATGGGTCACGAGATCCTCTTCGGCGCTCTCTCGTTCATTGTCGACGATTCGGCATGGCTTCGGGACGCCCCTCTCGACGTCGAGGCGCTTCCCTGTCGCGGGGCTACGCACTTTCGTGCCGGCGCCCACGGCATTCTTCTTCTCCAGCAGTCGGCTCTGGTGTCGACCTACACCGCCGTCACGCGCCGCAACAAGCGGTCCCGCCGTCCGCGGCTCCAGCGTTGGGTGCAACACGCCCAGGCGCGCCAGAACGTGTCTTCACAAGTGGCGGTTCTAGAGTCAGTTGTGGTTGCCCTGCCGTCCCAGCGCTCGGGCTCGGTTCCGACTGAGTTTCCTTCCGGGTACGCGGGTCGCGGACCTGCAGCAGAAGTACACATGGCCAATTCCCATGAAGATCCCCGTCAAGCTGGCCGGAACGAGCACGAGTTCGGTGAAACGTCCGGCGCGCGTCGTCCGCCTCGCCGTTCTGCCAGTCGGCACACTCGACGGAGCAACGTGGAGTTGTTCCGCACAACTCTCCTCAACTTGGCCGCGGCTGCCAAGATAGCCGATTCCCTTCAGCCGACTGATTCAGAGGCTGGCATGGGAATCGAGGAAATCCGCGCCCTGTTGCACACGGCGCAGCAGCAAAATTCGGCGGTCTCCCAGTCGCACAACAGGATCTACAATAGTTCTGTTCATGCGAATACGCATCGGTCAGTTCATAGCCCTGGTTCTCATCAGCGACACAGAGGAGGCAGTCGTTCCATAAATCCCGAAGATCGTCGCCGTTCACGCACCCCTCCGTGGGGTGGGCCCTACGGGCCCCGACATCATGATGATCGGCGTTCAGTCGGCGGCACTTACGACCCAAGGCCCGACGCAAGAGGGCATATCACCCAGCGGAGGGTCGACAGGGGCCGAGCCCACCGCGATGGTTACGATATTGACCGTCCGAGTGGAAGCAGGACCATCATTTCTGGTCCCGAGTGTTTCAGTCGAGCCATCCGTTCGGCTGACATCCCTCCCAACTTCCGATTGGCGACGGGAATTAGCAAGTTTACAGGGGAGTCCAAGCCAGAAACGTGGTTGGATGATTACCGAGTAGCGGTCCAGATCGGAGGAGGAGACGACCATGTCGCCATGAAGCACCTCCCTCTGATGCTCGACGGCTCGGCGCGAGCGTGGCTGAACCAGTTGGCCCCCTCAAGCATCTACAGCTGGGCAGATCTGGCCCGAGTGTTCATCAGGACCTTCGAAGGGACGTGCAAGCGCCCTCCTGGCCTCGTGGAGCTCCAGCACTGCGTCCAGAAATAGAATGAGCCCCTGCGAGATTTCATTCAGCGTTGGACAACTCTCTACCACACGGTGGAGAACGTCACGGAGCATCAAGCAGTCTGCGCCTTCAAGGCAGGCGTGCGGTACAGGGATATGTACCTGAAGTTCGGCCGAACAGGCGACATCTCCATGAGCAAGATGATGGATATAGCAACACGCTATGCAAATGGCGAAGAAGAAGACCGCATCCGAAGCGGCAAGCACAAAACAGTCACTGATGGAGATGGGGGCAACACTCGGAAGCAGAAGCAGAAAGCTCCGACCGCTCCGCAAGCAGAAGCTACAGCCGTAACCAATGCCAAGTTCAAGGGCAAAGGGAAAGCTCAGTTCACCCCCAAGAAGAAGCAGTTCAATAACCCCATCCTGGACCAGCCATGTCCGGTTCATATGAAGATGGATGAAGAGGGCAACCCCATATATGCGAAGCATACCACTCGATAGTGTCGCCTCCTGATCCAGGGGTTCAGCGAAGGGCAACCGAGTGAGAAGGACCATGAACAGGATGAGGAGGATAAGGAGGATCCTTTCCCCCAAGTCCATGCAACTCTGATGATTTTTGCTGACGTTGAGAGCAAGAGTCGACTGAAGCTGGTGAACAGGGAGGTGAACATGGCCACCCCTACCAACCCCAAGTTCCTCAAATGGTCTCAGACTGCGATCACCTTCGACCAGTCGGATCATCCGGCACATGTACCCACCCCGGGGAGACAGGCTCTGGTCGTCGACCCGGTGGTGGAAGGAGTCCGACTGCGCAAAGTCCTCATGGATGGCGGCAGCGGCTTGAACATCATGTACGCCGACACACTCAAGGGGATGGGCATCCCGATGTCCAAACTCAGCGAGAGCAGCATGTAGTTCCATGGAGTCGTCCCTGGACGGAAGGACAAGTCACTCGGCCAGATCGCGTTGGACGTCGTTTTCAGCTCCGACAAGAACTTCCGCAAGGAAAAGCTAACCTTCGAAGTGGTGGACTTCCACAGCGCTTACCACGCAATTCTGGGTCGCCCAGCGTATGCGCATTTCATGGCCCGTCCATGTTACGTATACCTGAAGCTGAAAATGCCATGCCCGAAAGGCGTGATCACCATCACGGGCAATCGACAACGAGCTGAAGAGTGTCTGCAGCAGGGATCAAGAATCGCCGATGAGCAGATGGCCGTCCTCGAGCTCGACGAGTACAAGAAAACAGTCGACCCCGCCGACCTGATGCGCTCGAAGAAGCCAGCTTTAGAGTCTGCATTCCAGTCGGCGGGAGAAACGAAGAAGGTCGGCATCCACCCGACGGACGACACTGCTGCCCCGACGAACATCTCCACCACCCTCGATCCTAAATAGGAAGCCGAGCTCACCCAATTCCTCCGTGAGAACTGGTACATCTTCGCATGGAAACCCTCTGACATGCCAGGTGTACCCAGGGAGTTGGCTGAGCACCGACTGCATGTGGATTCCACCGCTCGGCCCGTCCGAGAGCACCTGCGCCGGTCCGCCACGCACAAGAGGAAGGCAATCGGGGAAGAGGTGGCCAAGCTGCTGGCAGCGAACTTCATTCGCGAGGTTCACCACTCCGAGTGGCTCGCCAATGTTGTCATGGTGCCCAAGAAGGACAAGTCACTCCGAATGTGCATCGACTTCAAGCATCTCAATAAGGTCTGCCCGAAAGACCATTTTCCGCTCCCCCGCATAGATCAAATTGTCAATTCGACTGTGGGTTGCGAGCGTTTGTCATTTCTTGATGCCTACTCGGGCTATCATCAGATCCGTCTGTATGGCCCCGATGAATTAAAAACAGCCTTCATCACCCCATTCGGGTGCTTCTGCTACATCACTATGCCATTCGGTTTGAAGAATGCAGGAGCTACCTTTATGCGCATGATCCAAAAATGCCTTCTCGACCAGATCGGTCGGAATGTGGAGGCATATATGGACGATATCGTAGTCAAGTCACGCAAAGGTTCCGACCTGCTGACTGACTTGGCAGAAACATTCGCCAACCTTCGTTGGTACGATATCAAGCTCAACCCCGCCAAATGTTCATTCGGCGTTCCCGGCGGGAAGTTACTCGGTTTCTTCGTTTCCGAACGAGGGATCGATGTCAACCCCGAAAAGATCGGGACCATCGTCCGAATGGAGAGGCCGGTCAGAATACACGATGTTCAACGGCTCACAGGTTGCCTAGCGGCTTTGAGCAGGTTCATCAGTCGACTTGGCGAGAAAGCACTTCCTCTGTACCGACTCATGAAGAAATCAGATACTTTCGAGTGGACAGACGAAGCCCAAGTCGCATTCGACGACCTCAAAGTCCTACTTTCCACCCAGCCGGTTCTTACTGCTCCGCTCAGTAAAGAGCCCCTTCTTCTGTATATCGCGTCTACAAATCAAGTCGTCAGTACTGTTCTTACAGTCAAACGAGAAGAAGAAGGCAAAGCATACAAAGTTCAGCGGCCAGTGTACTACGTCTCCGAAGTCCTGACTCCTTCCAAGCAGAGGTATCCCCACTATCAAAAACTTATCTACGGGATCTACATGACTGCGAAGAAGGTGGCCCATTATTTCCAAGACCAATCGGTGTCTGTCGTTTCTGATGCTTCGTTGTCGGAAATTCTCCACAATCGAGACGAGTCAGGCCGAGTGGCGAAGTGGGCAATGGAGATGTTGTACTGCGATATCAAGTTCGAGGCCAAGAAAGCTATTAAGTCTCAAGCTCTGGCTGACTTCATAGCAGAATGGGTAGAACAACAGCAACCGACCCACATCTACTCGGCCCATTGGACAATGTTCTTTGATGGGTCCAAGATGTTGAATGGCTCCGGCGCTGGCGTTGTGATCATATCGCCAAAGGGCGACAAACTCAAGTACGTGCTACAGATACACTTCGATTCCTCCAACAACGAGGCAGAGTATGAAGCTCTCCTCTACGGATTGCGCATGGCCATCTCACTCGGCGTCCGTCGCCTGATGGTCTACGGCGATTCAGATTTGGTGGTCAATCAAGTGATGAAAGAGTGGGACGTCAGGAACCCCACCATGACCACATACTGCAATGCAGTGAGGAAGCTTGAGAAGAAGTTTGAAGGTCTAGAACTTCACCATGTTCTGAGACTGAAGAACCAAGCAGCTGATGAGTTGGCAAAACTCGGATCCACTTGGAGACCAGTCCCGAGTGACGTCTGCCTCGAGCACCTTCACCTTCCCTCAGTCAAAGAAGATCCTTTTACAGAGGAACCAGTACAACCGAAGAGTTCAACAGATCCGACTGAAGTCGATGTACCTGCTGTGGTTGATCTGGTCATGGAGATTCTTGCTGTCATCCCCGATTGGACTGTGCCGATCATTGCATATATCCTGAGGCAGGAACTACCAGAAGACGAAGTCCAGGCCAGGCAGATAGTTCGCAGGTCGAAGTCATTCACTGTCATTGATGGCCAATTGTACAAGGAAAGCGTTTCAGGTGTTCTTCAACGATGCATCTCCCCAGAGGAGGGGCAGCTAATCCTGGAAGATATTCACTCAGGAACCTGCGGTCATCACGCCTCTTCGAGAGCAATCGTCGCCAAGGCATTCAGGGCTGGTTTCTTCTGGCTGCAGGCAAACGAGATGGCTAAAGATATGGTCGACCGATGTGAGGGCTGTCAGTTCTACTCCAACAAGTCCCACAAGCCGACATTTGCGTTGAAGACAATCCCTCTTGTTTGGCCGTTTGCAGTATGGGGATTAGATACAGTCGGTCCATTCAAGACAGGCCAAGGAGGATACACACATCTGTTGGTGGCAGTCGACAAGTTCACAAAATGGATTGAAGCCAAGCCCATCAAGAAGCTCGACGCCCTAACAGCCATCAAGTTTGTCAGGGACATCATCTCCAGATTCGGTGTGCCTCACAGCATAATCACGGACAATGGAACAAACTTCGACTCGGACAGATTCAAAGGTTTCTGTGCAAGCAAAGGTATTCGAGTGCATTTTGCTTCCGTAGCACATCCTCAATCCAATGGATAAGCAGAGCAGGCGAATGGACTTATTCTGCAAGGTTTGAAGCCCCGACTCCTGCGAGAGGTGGGACATGCCGCTGGCGCATGGGTCACCGAGTTACCTTCAGTGCTTTGGGGTCTCCGCACAACCCCGAACAGATCTACAGGACGATCACCGTTCTTCCTCGTTTATGGAGCAGAAGCGGTCCTTCCGAGTGACTTGCTTCACAATGCTCCACGAGTCGAACTCTTCTCCGAAGCTGAAGCAGAACAAGCAAGGCAAGACGGAGTGGACCTTCTAGAGGAGGAGCGCGAGATGGCACTGACTCGCTCAACCATTTATCAACAAGATCTGCGGCGTTTTCACGCGCAACACGTCAGGAGTCGTACGTTCCAAGCAGGTGACCTGGTGCTCTGAGGGGATCAGCAAAGACCTCACAAGTTGGCTCCTGCCTGGGAAGGACCCTTCATCATCTCAAAGGTGCTGAACAATGGAGCATACAGACTCTACAATGTCGACAGGGAGATAGACGAGCCGTGAGCATGGAACGGAGATCTCCTGAAGCGCTTCTACACGTGACCGTCGACTGAAGTAATGTAAAGAACAAGTATTGGTGAAATAATATAAAGCAGATTGAGTTTTTTGCAGGTTCAAAGTTCTTCCGCGGTCGCAGACTCCGGTCTCAAAAAAAAAACTTGGCTGCGATCCAGAATCGCCTAAGTATTAACTTTCTCCGAGTGTGCACTTAACGTCACACTCGGGGACTTAGCTGCGATCCAGAATCGCCTAAGTATTAACTTTCTCCGAGTGTGCACTTAACGTCACACTCGGGGACTTAGTTGCGATCCAGAATCGCCTAAGTATTAACTTTCTCCGAGTGTGCACTTAACGTCACACTCGGGGACTTAGCTGCGATCCAGAATCGCCTAAGTATTATCTTTCTCCGAGTGTGCACTTAACGTCACACTCGGGGACTTAGCTGCGATCCAGAATCGCCTAAGTATTAACTTTCTCCGAGTGTGCACTTAACGTCACACTCGGGGACTTTGCTGCGATCCAGAATCGCCTAAGTATTAACTTTCTCCGAGTGTTCACTTAACGTCACACTCGGGGACTTAGCTGCGATCCAGAATCGCCTAAGTATTAACTTTCTCCGAGTGTGCACTTAACGTCACCCTCGGGGACTTAGATGCGATCCAGAATCGCCTAAGTACTAACTTTTTTCGAGTGTGCGCTTAACGTCACACTCGGGGACTTAGCTGCGATCACGAATCGCCTAAGTATTAACTTTCTTCGAGTGTGCGCTTAACGTCACACTCGGGGACTTAGCTGCGATCCAGAATCGCCTAAGTATTAACTTTCTCCGAGTGTGCACTTAACGTCACACTCGGGGACTTAGCTGCGATCCAGAATTGCCTAAGTATTAACTTTCTCCGTGTGTCCACTTAACGCCACACTCGGGGACTTAGCTGCGATCACGAATTGCCTAAGTATTAACTTTCTTCGAGTGTGCACTTAACGCCACACTCGGGGACTTAGCTGCGATGCAGAATCGCCTAAGCACCCACATGCCTTCGACTGTATCCTACAGGTACACTCGGGAACTCCACAGACCCTCACTGAGGCTCATGTGGATGTCAAAACAATTGACAACTACATGAGTTGCAGACCCTCATTCAGGCTCATGTGGATGTCAAAACAACTGACAACTACATGAGTTCCTGACCCTCATTAAGGCTCATGTGGATGTCAAAACAACTGACAACTACATGAGTACCAACTCGCCCCGAGTGCGACCTGATAGTCGCACTCGACAACCTAGCTGCGATCCCGCATCGCCCAAGTACTCTTTGACCTCCGAGTACGTCCTACCGATCCACTCGGCGATCCTACCGATCCACTCGGTGATAATACAGATCCAATCGGGAATTCCACGGACCCTCAATGAGGCTCATGCAGATGTCAAGACAACTGCCATGTTCCGAATGTTTGCCTTCGGCTTCACCAAGAAATGCCAAACAAAAACTCGAGTCAAAATTGCAACAGAAGAGTAAAGGATTCGATTCAAAGTTCAAACAAAGATAGTGGCTCGGTGTGGATCAAGCTTACCCACACCGAAACAAGAATGTGACGGCCAACAACAGTGGCCAAAGTTTCTTACAAATCAACACTCGGCATACCGAGGATAAAGTTTTCTTACGCGTCGTCTGGATTGGCGCCAGGACTGGAGGGCTCCACGAAGGTGTCCAGGTCGATTCCGTCGGCGATGCGGGTGGCACTTTCAAGGAAGGTTTCCATGAAGTCTTCGAATCGAAGTTTCTTCGTGTTGGCGACCTTCAACGCTTTCAGCTTCTCCTCGCGCACATCCTTGCAATGCACTCGGACCAAGGACAAAGCAACGTCTGCACCACAGTGAGCCACAGATTTCTTCTATGACTGCACTCGGTTGGGGACCTCCTCCAGTCAACTCATCAAGTTTTCCATCTCCTGTCGTGACTCATCTTCCGGCCAAATCTCCTTGTCGATCCGGCCGACGACTTCTCTCAGTCGACCGATGAAAGGACCAACTTTGCCCACGCGAATGTGCGCTCCGAGCAGGTCTCGATTGGCGTCCTCGCCGAGTGGAATGTTCTCGTGAATCGACCGCTCCACATCAGCTGCTTCAGCTTCAGCGTCCACGCAAAAATCTGCGAACACAGGGCAAGCAAACAATCAGCGCCGAGTGTAACGCACGTACCACAAAGCACTCGGAAAAACAGGACTTACCACCCAGATGCGTCATCATCTGCCGAGCCCAGTCACTGACGTATTTCTCCTGCGCTATACACCGTTTGTTCAGCACATCCATTTGTCCCATCAGCGTGGACCTTTGCTTCCCCATCTTCTCAACTTCAGCAGTCAGCGCTTTGTTCACTTCACGAGCCTGCTCCAACGACTTCTCTCGTTCCGCCAGCACTTCCTTCATTCCAGCCATTGCAATTAGTGCCGCATCCAGCTCACCAGCAAATTGCACCTTTTCTACCCTGAGAGTCTCATATGTTGTCCCCATCTCGCAAGTTTTCTACCAGCCAGCGCCAAGAGACGATCAGACAAATCCAACAATACCAAGTCTAAGTTCTTCAGACCCCTGCCGACACAAGCAGTCGACAGCGGTCTCGGGGACTACACCCAGTGGGTTCACTGAGAGTGACCCCACCGGCATGCAACTCAAACAAGTCCGCCCTATTGAGATTCATGACAACACCTACGCCTACAAGGCTAATACCACCCGACCTGAGTAAAATTACTCTCGGAGACTCTTACAGTAGGTGCACTCCGAGTGCCCCAACTGTTAGCAGTCGACCATATTATTTACGAATATGACTAAGTCAGAGACAATATGCATAAAGACAACTGCCGGTGCAAGCACTCGACAGAAGTCTCGGGGACTACACCCACTGGGTTCACTCAGAGTGAACCCATTGCAAACATCATATGGTATCCGAGCACACCCAGTGGGTTACAAGAGAAACAAGAGAAAATCAAATACTTACAAGACTACTTACTCGGATATCGTCCCGCAGCTCCAAGCTTCGCTGGTACAGAGAGGCGATGGAGTCGTACGCCTTCTTGGCTTCTCCCGACATCAGCTCTGCCTGCACCATGGCTCCCTTGGCCGCTCCCACCTAATCCTCTGGGAGGTGTTCGATGTTGAACTCGACATTTGACGGGCCTGGCATCGTTGGAAGCTCCTTGGGCATCCCAAGGCCCGTTCCAGTCGGTTCAGCAGCCACCAGCGCCTCCTCAGTCGGCGGCATCGCCTTAGTCGGCGGCACGACCGCGGCGAGAGCAGTAACTGGCGGGGCAGCCTCAAGGACAGGCTCCGCAGCTTGCTCAGGTCTCCCCTGGTCACCCTCATCCACATAAATCGCCCCTGCCGGACCGAACGGCGCGGGATCTCAGAAAAAGAAAGGGGCAAGACCAAAGACAGAATCCGCGATGCGATAATATAAAACTCTCGGAATCGCTACAACGCACCTGGCTGGGACGAGACAACGTTGTCCACGTCCATGGGATCATCCTCCTGGCGCGCCGGAGAGGTGGCAGAGGTGGCAACCCTGTCGAGTGAAATTCATTCAACCAATAAAACAGCAGTCCAATCGGATATCAGAGGAAGTTAGAGGAACGACGACCCTTATCCGCGGCAAAGCCTTCCGAGGTTTAGACCCACTCGGTTTGGCCACCTTGGAAGGCTGACCCACGCGCTCGACAGCAACGTCCCTGGCCCTCTTGGTGCTCCGAGCACTCGGAACCACGGGAGCAGCAGGCGGAGCACTCGAGGATGCCGGAGGGGCCGAGGGAACCGCAGGTTCATGTCGGCGCTTGGTCCAGTGCTCTGGCAGCAGAGGCGACGGGTCCTGCTCTTCGTCTTCCTCCTCTTCTTCACCAGACTCCTCCGTCTCCCCACTGTCGGAGACATACTCGCCGCTCTCCACACTGCCCTCCTGGCTGCCTTCTTCCTCCTCCTCGGTCGGGTTCCCGTTCGAGACAGGAGAAAACCAGTTGGTCCACTTCTGCGTAAAATACAGTCGGCGACATCAGACGACAGGCAGAGATTCAAGAAAGCGATAAAACTAAGACAGATACGTGCACTCGACAAATAGTACTCACCTGGTTCGGAGGAGCATTGTCCGCGCTGAAAGCCCTCACTCGCCGAGACCCTCTGGGGTTCTCACAAGCGCCTGTGATTTGGAGCACCCACGACACCACCTTCTCCTCGGTCACGCTCAAGACGTTGGTCCGAGTGGAGTCTTCGGGCCCCGTGTAGTGCCACATGGCGTGGTCGCGAGCCTGCAGTGGTTGTATGCGCCGACCAAGGAAAATCTCCAGCAAATCTATGCCGGTGACTCCCCTTCTGACGACGTCTACGAGTGCGTCAACCAGGGGCTGGATGTCGATCTTCTCCGCCTTCGTGAGCGCAAGCTGCTTAGGTGGAGCGGGACGATCTAAGCTAAAGGGAGGCAACCCTGTCGAGGCATTCGGGCAGGCAACGTCTTGGCAGTAGAACCACGTTGACTGCCAGTTCCTAACCGACTCACTCAGCTGAAGAGCAGGATAACTACTCCGACTCTTTTTCTGGAAACCTAAGCCTCCGCAGAGTTGGAGAAGATGTGTTTTATCATCCGACTGGCTGAGTCGTTTGATAGTTTGAGATCTAGCAGAGAATATATGTTTGAACAGCCCCCAATGGGGAGGGCAGCCGATGAAGCACTCGCACAGAACTATGAAAGCGGAGAGATGGCCAATAGCATTCGGGGGAAAGTGGTGAAGTTGTGCCCCGAAGTGGTTCATAATGCCCTTGAAGAAAGGATGCGGGGGCAAAGAGAAACCTCGATAGACATGGCTGAGCAGCAGGACGCGCTCCCCCTCCCGGGGCGCCGGCTCGACCTCATTCTCCGCCGGCAGCCTCCAAGACCTGTGCACGATCATCCCGTGCTCCACCAGCTGCAGCAAATCCCCCTCCGTCACCGTGGAGGGGAGGAAGTCGCCTTGGATCCACCCCGCCGGCAACGGCCGCTGCCGCCGCTGAGCAGGAGCCGCCGCCTTCCCCTTCTTCTTCCTCGCCTCCATCTTGCTGGTCTGACCCTTGGTCATGGCGGAAGCTGCGAATCCGCGAAGGGGAAGGAGGAGTGGGGAGGTTAGGTGCGCTGGAGGCGGCGAGAAGGATGAAGCAAAGGCAAAAGATCCGGCGGGCGTAACAAAAAACCCTTGCCGCTGGGATTTAAGTAAGGTTCTGACTAGGTCGCTGGCAGGTGGCCCCAAAACCTTATCCCCCGACCGACCGCGGCGATATCAGTGGAGAGGATGAAGGCGCGAGAATCGAGGCATCAGGCGCTACTCGAGCGCGCTAGCGTCATCCCCGCTGAGCGCGCGGAAACCGAAATTTGAGGATCCCGGAAAATCCGCCGCTGTCAGTTGACTGGTCACGTCAAGAGATACCCTGGAAGCACTCGGTTTCCGACAGTTTGTTCCACAAAGATTTCCACTCGGATCGTTGGTCAGAGAAGATAAAATGGATTGAGGCAAACAACGCCAAAGTCACATCCGTTCCAGTCGGATCCAAACTTCAAGCATCGCTTCATCATTCCAACCCCAATCCATTCGGGGACTAATGATGGGGTTATAGTCCTAGGGTAGGGTCATAGGCCTACCCTGTAATTCCTACCCAAGGACTACTCCCCATAAGGGACAAGGCCCTTAGTCAGTTCCGACTGAACTAAGGAGTTTCCATCATCCAGTCGGTAACAGGCCCTCGACCACCCAGTCTGAGACTAGCATTCGGAGAATATCAAACTAACCGACTGGATTCCACTCCGTGCATCATAACCCCCCTGGAGGGAAACGATCGTACGTTTCCAGGTGCATTTATTAGCATTTAGGACGTGTGTTACCTGTAACGTAGGCATTCAATCGCCACTACTCCACCCCTGTATCAGAACCGTTGTGGAGGGCAGCGCACTCTATATAAGCCACCCTCCCCCGCTGGTGCAGGGGTTAGCAAATCATTGTATTCCATATTCCACTCGACAACAAGCTCCCAGAGCACTGAGACGTAGGGCTATTACCTCCACCGTAGAGGGGCCTGAACTCATACAACCTCGCCGTAGCTGGGACTCTGCCCATCCCTTTCGTACCCTACACATCTACTGCCAGGCTTATACCCACGACAGTCATCTTGCCTGAGATCCCGCTTGGAAGAAGAATGCCACCGTGAAGCAGACGAACCGACGTAGTCGAACGGGTCCTCACAATCCGGCACGCTGCGGAACTCTATCGAGCGTAGCAAACCGGAAAGACAAATAAACACACGGAATTCACCACACGATGCACAACACATATGATGCATGAACAGGCTGAATGCAAGCAAGTCACGACATGACAAAATCACACAATCAAACACTACACATTAAGTGAGATTCAATATGCAACGAGGTTGCATATTGACGAAGCTCCACGTTTATTTATTTAGTTCTATCCCGATTAGATACACGGCAATATTAAATGTGGTTAAACATGGCAAGTGGTGAAGCGCAATTAATCTACCTATCTAGGCATTTTAAATGAGGTCGGAAATGACATATAGCACCTCCGAGACGACCTCACAAGTTAATTTACAATTCTGTCCAGATCTAAACTAACACATTTAATTGGTTGTTAAACAGCAAAACAAATAGGTTCACGTGATTCTACATGTCGTTACAAGCAATTTACACATAGAGATCATCTCCAACGGAGCTACGGATCAAAAGATACAAGCACCGCAAGATATGATGGCATGAATGCAATATGTGTGCAACGACGGTCACGAGCACTTCAAAACAAACATCCAGCAAGAGAAAATGAAACTACACGAGATTCTAAGCAAGTTTCATATAGGACACGATCAAAACGGAGCTACGGTTCAACAACTACGAGCAAAACAAGAAATGACTACAATCTGCCAAAATCAGCTACATAGCATTTTCTACACCCCACAACTACGAGCTACACAACTCCGATTTACTCAACCAAGACACGGCACGAAATAGGGCAAGAAGCACTACTAAAAACAACTAACAACAACTAGCATGGCATCATGAAACACTAGGAAAAGAATACACAACATGGCATCGCACACACTATTTCGGACTTAGTGAAAATTACACCTCATGAAAGTGCAGTTTTCGGTCTGAAGGCATATTGACAGCAGCAAAACCAATAGCTACAGGACTCCAAATGGCATGAAAATTCACAGCATTCTAGAGAAACACAAGTTTCACAACTAACTCCATTAGACCAACCTCAAAAGAGCTACAGATCACAAGATAGAAGCAAGACAAGACAGCAACAAAATATAACAGATTTCAGACTTAGAAATATTTCAGCTCCTCCAAATCAGCACTATTTCTAGCAACTTGAGAGCAAGAAAACCACACCTAAACATGCATTTCTATGGCAACCAAAATACCAGGGGCTAGACTAAACACCCAAGAACAACTCCCTAGTTGACAACTCCGTCAAACGAAGCACGGAATAAATCCTACGAATTAAACAAAAGGGCATCACGGCAAAATATCGCGCGTACTAACTTGCTCTAATGCTAAAACTAATTGCACAGAAAAATCCCACACGTAATATGTGGGGTTGCGCAACAAAAATAATACCACACGTAAATGCGAGATATTGTCCTAAGCACGGGAAATAATCCAGCGGCAAATCCCTACACGCAAAAATACGCGTGACCGCTCTAAAATACATGGCAAATTAGTCCCTAAAATATGGACATTTAACCTAAGGCATACGGGCAAACCGGACTTGCGCGAAAAATAAATACGGGCACTTAACCTATTGGGACAGCACGCAAACTAGGCATTCGGTGCGTCAAACTAATTCAAACATGCATGCAAGTTGCAAATTATGAATCTACGCGAAAAACTACACAAGTTACCTATTTAAAACATTGCGATCCGATGCACGGTTTGGAATCTACGCTCGTTTGAAAAACAGCTAATTCCCTGAAATGCTAAAATCACAGGAATTGTATAAAAACCCACACGGGCCGAATCTGTCCTATGGGCCAATATTATCCACGGGCGCATAATACTAAAAGGAGCACAAGGCGGGGAATAGCACGTATAGGGGGGCTCTCACCTCGGGCTGGGCCCGGTCGACGAGGACGCAGTGGCCGGCTTGCCTTGGGCGCCATGGGCCGCGGGGAGGAGCTCGGGAAGGCCGGCTCGGCGCGGGCGGTTGGCGCGCTGGGGATGATGCAGCTAGCGCGGCCCGATCGGAGAGGCGGCTGGCCGGCCCATGTGGCAGCCCCGGTCAATGGCGAGCGAGATCGGGATCCCTCCTCGTTCGACGAGTCGCGGCTCGATGCAGCACGTGCTAGCGCACGGGATTGCGGCGGCTTGGGGCATCAGGCGCGGTGCGGCACAGACGACTGGATCCGGCGGCGATAGCTGGTGAGGCTAGATATCGGGATGGTGTCCTGGGGGATTCGCTCGTGGCTGAATTCGAGGGAGGTGGTCGGGGCTGGATCCGGAGGGAAAGTGACTGACGGCGCTAGGGTAGGATCCCTAGAATTTAGGTTTAGGCTAGGGATTCATCTATATATAGGAAAAATAAACTAGCTCATGACCCTTGATTTTAAATCGGACGATCGAAAAAAATAGGTTAGGATGACCAATGGACAAACTGAAGACGGTTTGCGGTAAAACGGGGTTAATCCGGATCCAACGGTCATGACCTTGTGTTTCGGGTACGGGGAGGTTTTCAGGCTAGGTTGCGCATAGGGTCGATCCACTTTGTAGAGAGGCTACGCGGAGACGAGAGGGAAAACGGGCAATGCGGCAATGATTTTTAAAACACCGACAGACGTCCGACAGTAGACCGAATATAGTGCCGCTACGGTCGACCGTTCGGGTACCAGACGAACTCCGATCGCGACGAAATTCGACAGGCGGCCTAGCTATGTTAAAATAACACCGCACGACAAATTCCAACCCAAACAGAGAAAGTTTTACGCACACTTTAAAAACAGGGTTTCGACGGTGCCGCGGGCGCGTGCGAGTGCGGTCGGGCTCAGAACGGACAACGACGAGAACCAGCAACTAACACGGATGCAAGTTTTAAAAATTGGCGGCAACGGAGATGCGGATGCGATGCAGATGATGAGAATGATGCGATGATGATGCGAAAAAAGAAAAATAGACACACGACGAAAACGGAAAGAAGGGGGAATCTTCTGGGGCATCGGTCTCGGGCTGTCACAACTCTCCTACACTACAAGAGGATCTCGCCCCGAGATCCAAGAATGAAAGGGGGAGAGGATGAGAAAGAACAAGAGGTAAAATTTAGTCGCTTCTTTGACAAACGAGTGAAACCAACGATCCTTGAAGGTTGCAAAGCGAAGAGGAATGATATGAGAAAGAAGCAAGAATTCACTGAAAATTTCGGCAGCACTTCGGTAGGAAAATGGGACAAATGTTTTTCGAAAAGGTGGAAGAAATAGACAATATTCATAACAAACAAGTAAATAGAGCAAGGGAACACTGTTATCTTGATAGAGCAACATGATAGACCCAAAAGAGCAACATCACAAAGCCTCCGGAACAAGAGAATATGAGCTAGCTCATTCGGAAGAAGAGAATGAAGAGAGAAATACAACTATATCGCAAATGAACTTGACAAGCACCCTTGCGAGAAGAATTGAACGGAGTTGTTGGAAAAACAACAACGAAAAGAACAAGACAGTAGTGGGCTTATGGGAACCTTTTCAAACTAATGAAGTGACAACCAGCCACTAACAGAACAAGGATTGATTGGGAGAAACAAGATATGAACAATCTCTTACACCAAGAGGATACATTGAGAACTTGGATTAATGACAAGCACCATGATAGAAACAATCCATAGGAAAAACTTTAGGTTAAATCCAAACCAAGATAGCTCAATGAAGAAATCATGGGTTGAAAATATCTCATGATCATAGAATTGGTGGGTTTAATTATCTCATCCTTGAAAGGAAATCTCTTAGAAACTCCTACACTAACAAGAATGCTATAATACCACCTCAAAGGATAAAGGAAGAACAATTGCACATATAAATGCAAGAGAAAGAATACTTGAGGTTCTCCAACAAGAATCTTGAAGAACACTTGAGAATGGATTGAAACCTTGATGAACCACCATGAAGGACCTCCGTATACAATGAATGAAGCAAAGATAACAAGTTAGAAAAGAATAAGATTATGACCTTGCCAAGATTTAGATGAAGCTTCACAAAGAGATGCTTGAGAAAACTTGGCACTCCGGAAAATAAAGATAAGCGCTTGAGAAAAGAATTGATATCATGAGCCACTCCGGAAGAGGAATTCCAATTACTTCGAACAAGAATAAGAATTATGTTATGCTTATCCTTCATCAAGTTAAATTGATGACAAGCAACGGATTTAGCATACAACTTATTCTTCTTGAAAGAATCTTGAAGAGACAGAGAGATAAGCACCACTTGAAGCACAATTGAAGGAAGCACCAGTAAGAATACACAATTTAATGGGAATACCAAGAATTAATGGAGATACATGAGAATGAAGAGATCATGATCCACCTGAGAGAAAACTAGAACAAGGCACCGGAATAATTGAGAGATGAACGAAGAGACAACAATTGAGAAGAATTATAGAACGAAAGCTGAAAGCTGAGAACGAAGAAGTCTTCTAAAATGATGGCCTTCGGAGGATCGAGAATGAAAACAACACAGAAATGCACCGGATAGCAAGAAAGGGATTACTCGTGATTGGAACAATTTAAGATGATGGCACCAAGCTGAAATGATGAATCTCCAAGAGAATGAACCAAGATTGAGAGAAACGCTCCTTCTAATTTTCAATGGAGAGAATGACGAGAAGAGCATCACCAAGAATAACTGAGACACTCCGGAATAAGGACGAATGCAAGGTTGAGCCAATATGAGAGTTAATTCAAATAGATCTTGAAGAAGGAATATGACTGATGAAAATCATACTTACGTCATAGTTGAAAGAATTAAAGATCTCCAAAAGATTACAAGAGCTATATAAGATCCTGGGAAAAACCTGTGGGTTATGGGCCCACTCAAAGAAATCACCGTTAGAAAAGATTGCTTAGAAGAGAGATATTGCACCGGTATGAAGAGAACTAGATGAGGTTGGCACCTCGAAATAATTAAAGAATTGAAAACAAGAAACTACTGAGATAACTTCAACGCTCCGGATAGAAAGAGAAGAATGAATAACAAGATGGGCTGAAAAGAATTTCCAACACAGGAAAGAATTTAAAGGATGAAAAGGATATGATGACACGGACAACTAAATTAAATTCACCGATAAGGATGACAAGATTGAATAAAGATGAACACGAAGCTCCTGAGACTCTTCACAATGAATCATCGGATAAGAGAGAAAAGAACAGACATCGGAAGCACAATGAAAAGAAAACTCTTGGATGAAAATCCAATCACTGAAGAAAAGGGTGGGAGGGCGGGGAAAAAACAAAGATGACTCGAGACAGATGAGATGGACTCCGAAAGAAAAGCGAGATTGATCTTGCAAAATTGGAGAGGATAGAATTCACTTGAGGAGAAGCACACCGGTTGAATGGAATTGATACGATGACTCCGGTTGAAAGGAATTGACATGATAATTGATAGAGCAAAAGAATTAATACTCTCATAAAAATATGAGAACACCTCTTAGAAAAATCTGAAATCACCACTTGACATAGAAGCAACTTGAATTACCATATTCCAACAAAACAAAAGGTGCGGCTTGCAATCAGTCAGAACAAACTCATGAGAAAGATTTCGTCCGATATTTTCGTGGACAGGAATCCACTAGATGTTGAACCCCAACCTAACATCATGCATTTGTTGGAAGATTGTCCTATAAGCAACTACTTGAATTCCCACCTATGAATTCCCGAAATTTCTGGTCATGCAATCTGGTACACGGATACAAAGAGTAATAACACACAACTCCTATACTAACCCGTCACCGGTATCACATCCGTCAACACACAACCAGAATCTCAGACCTTCATCTACAACAGACCCTCGTGATCACAACGATACAAAGTATGGCAGTACTCCCGAACAATCTGCACCAGTACTGGGGACATCGGGGTTATCTCGCCACTACTAGTATTGAAGCAATTACGAACATCCTTCGTTCCGAGATACTAAGAAATATGAATGATAACGATGTGCTCAAGAATCCCCTGGAGCTCAACTCCCCTGAAACTTAAAGCAGATAGGAGGCACCAAGACAGAACTCCGTCACATCGGTATCATATAGATTCCAAAAATATCAGCGTGACCCTAAAAAAATTTTGAGTGAGAAGAGGAGTAGAGTAAATTATTACGTCAAGATTCCTCACCAAAGCATAGAAGAGGAGAAAAAAGAATCCTACTCTCCGATATATAACTAGACTCAAAGCAGTTTTTTTCACTAGACTCGACTCGGCCATGTTTGATCAATCAAGGGGGCTCCTAGGTCGGTACTGCTCTCTGATACCAACTTGTCACGCCCAAGATGCGACCCTATTCTCAATTTGGCACGAAGGCCTCGTCAGGGATAGAAGCGCATCTCGTCGTGTCGCAAGAATGGATATCGTTACAAGTACATGTACTGAAAAGAAGATATATATATATATATATATATATATGGAATTGGCTTACACTCTCCACAAGTTACATCAGAGTCACATCAGTACATTACATAATCATCAAGAGTAAGAGCAGGGTCCGACTACGGACGAAAACAAACGAGAAAATAAGAACGACGTCCATCCTTGCTATCCCAGGCTGCCGGCCTGGAACCCATCCTAGATCGATGAAGAAGAAGAAGAAGAAGCAACTCCAAATGAACAATCAACGCGCTCGCGTCAAAGAACCTTTACATGTACCTGCAACTGGTGTTGTAGTAATTTGTGAGCCACAGGGGCCTCAGCAATATCATTTCCAAAGGTATCAAGACTAGCAAAGCTTAATGGGTGAGGTATGGTTAAGTGGTGAGGTTGCAGCAGCGGCTAAGCATATATGAGGTGGCTAAACTTATGAGTACGAGAAATTAGAGGGGGAAGATCTATGCATAGCGGACGTGAACTACTGATGATCAAATGAATGACCCTGAACACCTACCTACGTCAGACATAACCCCACCGTGTCCTCGATCGGAGTGAGAACTCACGAAAGAGACAGTCACTGTTACGCACACAGTTGGTGTATTTTAATTAAGTTACTTCAAGTTATCTAGAACCAGTGTTAAACAAAATTTCCACGTTGCCACATAACCGCGGGCACGGCTTTCCGAATGATTTAACCCTGCAGGGGTGCTCCAACTAGTCCATCACAAATTACCACAAGACGCATAGAAATCCTCGATCACAACACTCGCGATCTCGTCGGATTCCTTAGTGGAAAACCTCAACTCTGAGATTACCCAAAGCATCACCGGAATCCCGATGCACAAGATATCTCGTCAAAGGTAAAACTAATCCAGCAAGGCCGTCCGGCGTGTCGACGATCCCGATAGGAGTCGCGTATCTCGTTCTCAGGACACAACGTATGGAACTAGCTACGGGTGCCAAACCTCGAGTTTCCCCGTGGTGGCCCCGCAGGCAGACCGTTTGGGACCAACACCATCAGCACTGGCCCCCCTGTTTATGTAAATTACTCCTCGGGTTCATGACGCCCTATGCATTTCAAATTAACAAAATTATTATGTTGGGCAAATGTAGAACCAATGTTGGGCCTTGCCAGACCAGCTTTAATCTAAAACGAATTATCAAGGGGGTCCCCATAACAACCTCGACCGTGTTAGGAGCGCTCAATTATGGAACATAACACCGGTAGCCGAAACTAAGGGGGCAAAGGTGGAACAAAACACCAGGCTAGAAAGGCCGAGCCTTCCACCTTTTACTAAGTATATAGGTGCATTAAATTAATTAGCAATTAAATATGGTGATAAGACAAGGAACCCATGTTATCACATGGAACCATCTGCACCTGCAACTAGCAACGCTAACAACATGGATAAGAAAGCGGTAACGTAGCCAATCAGTGGTTTGCTAGGTCGAACAGGTTGAAGGTAATCATGGCAAGATTGAGAGGCTGAAATTTAACATGTGGTAGGCAACGAGACATAATCGATAGAAGCGATAAAACTAGCATGGAAATGATAGTAATGGTATCTGGGGAAATGGTCATCTTGCCTGAGATCCCGCTTGGAAGAAGAATGCCTCCGTGAAGCAGACGAACCGACGTAGTCGAACGGGTCCTCACAATCCGGCACGCTGCGGAACTCTATCGAGACGAAGCAAACCGGAAACACAAATAAACACACGGAATTCACCACACGATGCACAACCCATATGATGCATGAACAGGCTGAATGCAAGCAAGTCACGGCATGACAAAATCACACAATCAAACACTACACATTAAGTGAGGTTCAATATGCAACGAGGTTGCATATTGACGAAGCTCCACGTTTATTTATTTAGTTCTATCCCGATTAGATACACAGCAATATTAAATGTGGTTAAACATGGCAAGAGGTGAAGCGCAATTAATCTACCTATCTAGGCATTTTAAATGAGGTCGGAAATGACATATAGCACCTCCGAGACGACCTCACAAGTTAATTTACAATTCTGTCCAGATCTGAACTAACACATTTAATTGGTTGTTAAACAGAAAAACAAATAGGTTCACGTGATTCTACGTGTCGTTACAAGAAATTTACACATAGAGATCATCTCCAATGGAGCTACGGATCAAAAGATACAAGCACCGCAAGATATGATGGCATGAATGCAATATGTGTGCAACGACGGTCACGAGCACTTCAAAACAAACATCCAGCAAGAGAAAATGAAACTACACGAGATTCTAAGCAAGTTTCATATAGGACACGATCAAAATGGAGCTACGGTTCAACAACTACGAGCAAAACAAGAAATGACTACAATCTGCCAAAATCAGCTACATAGCATTTTCTACACCCCACAACTACGAGCTACACAACTACGATTTACTCAACCAAGACACGGCACGAAAGAGGGCAAGAAGCACTACTACAAACAACTAACAACAACTAGCATGGCATCATGAAACACTAGGAAAAGAAGACACAACATGGCATCGCACACACTATTTTAGACTTAGTGAAAATTACACCTCATGAAAGTGCAGTTTTCGGTCTGAAGGCATATTGACAGAAGCAAAACCAATAGCTACAGGACTCCAAATGGCATGACAATTCACAGCATGCTAGAGAAACACAAGGTTTACAACTAACTCCATTGGACCAACCTCAAAAGAGCTACAGATCACAAGATAGAAGCAACACAAGACAGCAACAAAATATAACAGATTTCGGACTTCGAAATATTTCAGCTCCTCCAAATCAGCACTATTTCTAGCAACTTGAGAGCAATAAAACCACACCTAAACATGCATTTCTATTGAAACCAAAATACCAGGGGCTAGACTAAACACCCAAGAACAACTCCCTAGTTGACAATTCCGTCAAACGAAGCACGGAATAAATCCTACGAATTAAACAAAAGGGCATCACGGCAAAATATCGCACGTACTAACTTGATCTAATGCCAAAACTAATTGCACAGAAAAATCCCATGGATTTTTCTACCCCGAAAGCATATAAAATATGTGGGGTTGCGCAACAAAAATAATACCACACGTAAATGCGAGACATTGTCCTAAGCACGGGAAATAATCTAGCGGCAAATCCCTACACGCAAAAATACGCGTGACCGCTCTAAAATACATGGCAAATTAGTCCCTAAAATATGGACATTTAACCTAAGGCATACGGGCAAACCGGACTTGCGCGAAAAATAAATACGGGCACTTAACCTATTGGGACACCACGCAAACTAGGCATCCGGTGGGTCAAACTAATTCCAACATGCATGCAAGTTGCAAGTTATGAATCTACACGAAAAAACTACACAAGTTACCTATTTAAAACATTGCGATCCAATGCACGGTTTGGAATCTACGCTCGTTTGAAAAACAACTAATTCCCTGAAATGCTAAAATCACAGGAATTGTATAAAAACCCACACAGGCCGAATCTGTCCTATGGGCCAATATTATCCACGGGCGCATAATACTAAAAGGAGCACAAGGAGGGGAATAACACGTAGAGGGGGGCTCTCACCTTGGGCTGGGCCCGATCGACGAGGAGGCAGTGGCCGGCTTGCCTGGGGCGCCGTGGGCCGCGGGGAGGAGCTGGGGAAGGCCGGCTCGGCGCGGGCGGTTGGTGCGCTGGGGAAGCTGCAGCTAGCGTGGCCCGATCGGAGAGGCGGCTGGCCGGCCCATGTGGCAGCCCCGGTCAACGGCGAGCGAGATCGGGATCCCTCCTGGTTTGACGAGCTGCGGCTCGATGCAGCACGTGCTAGCGCACGGGATTGCGGCGGCTTGGGGCATCAGGCGCGGCGCGGCACAGGCGACTGGATCCGGCGGCGATAGCTGGTGAGGCTAGATATCGGGATGGTGTCCTCGGGGATTCGCTCGTGGCTGAATTCGAGGGAGGTGGTCGGGGCTGGATCCCGAGGGAAAGTGACTGGCGGTGCTAGGGTAGGATCCCCAGAATTTAGGTTTAGGCTAGGGATTCATCTATATATAGGAAAAACAAACTAGCTCATGACCCTTCATTTTAAATCGGACGGTCGGAAAAAAAATAGGTTAGGATGACCAATGGACAAACCGAAGACGGTTTGCGGTAAAACGGGGTTAATCCGGATCCAACGGTCATGACCGTGTGTTTCAGGTACTGGGAGGTTTTCAGGCTAGGTTGCGCAGGGTCGATGCACTGTGTAGAGAGGCTACGCGGAGACGAGAGGGATAACGGGCAGCGCGGCAACGATTTTTAAAACACCGACAAACGTCCGACGGTAGACCGAATATGGTGCCGCTACGGTCGACCGTTTGGGTACCAGACGAACTCCGATCGCGACGAAATTCGACAGGCGGCCTAGCTATGTTAAAATAACACCGCACGACAAATTCCAACCCAAACAGAGAAAGTTTTAGGCACACTTTAAAAACAGGGTTTCGACGATGCCGTGGGCGCGTGCGAGTGCGGTCGGGCTCAAAACGGACAACGACGAGAACCGGCAACTAACACGGATGCAAGTTTTAAAAACTGGTGGCAACGGAGATGCCGATGCGATGCAGATGATGCGAATGATGTGATGATGATGCGACAAAAGAAAAATAGACACACGACGAAAACGGAAAGAAGGGGGAATCTTCTCGGGCGTCGGTCTCGGGCTGTCACACCGCGCCCTACAGGCTTGTGGGCCCCCTGGCAGGCCTCCGGTGCCCATCTTCTGCTATATGGAGGGTTTTGACCTGGAAAAAATCATATCAGATCTTTCGGGACGCGACGCCGCTGTCTCGAGGGGGAACTTCGACAGAACCAATCTAGAGCTCTGGTCGAGCTATTCCGCCGGGAAACTTCCCTCTCGGAGGGGGAAATCAAAGCCATCGTCATCACCAACGATCCTCTCATCGAGAGGGGGTCAATCTCCATCAACATGTTCATCAGCACCATCTCCTCTTTAAACCCTAGTTCATCTCTTGTATCCGATCTTTGTCTCAAAACCTCAGATTGGTACCCGTGGGTTGCTAGTAGTGTTGATTACTCCTTGTAGTTGATGCTAGTTGGTTTATTTGGTGGAAGATCATATGTTCAGATCCTTAATGATTATTAATGCTCCTCTGATTATGAACATGAATATGCTTTGTGAGTAGTTACATTTGTTCCTGAGGACATGGGATAAGTCTTGTATAAGTAATCATGTGAATTTGGTATTTGTTCGATATTTTTATAAGTTATATGTTGTCTCTTCTCTAGTGGTGTCATGTGAACGTCTACTACATGACACTTCACCATTATTTGGGCCTAGAGGAAGGCATTGGGAAGTAATAAGTAGATGATGGGTTGCTAGAGTGACAGAAGCTTAAACCCTAGTTTATTCGTTGCTTCGTAAGGGGCTGATTTGGATCCATATGTTTACTGCTATGGTTAGATTTATCTTAATTCCTATTTCGTAGTTGTGGATGCTTGCGAGAGAGGTTAATCATAAGTGGGAGGTTTGTCCAAGTAAGGGCAGCGCCCAAGCACTGGTCCCCCATGTATCAAATTATCAAAGTAACGAACGCGAATCATATGAGCATGATGAAAACTAGCTTGACATAAATTCCCATGTGTCCTCGGGAGCGCTTTTCTTTATATAAAAGTTTTTCCAGGCTTGTCCTTTTCTACAAAAAGGATTGGTACACCTTGTTGTACCTTAGTTGCAATTGTTACTTGTTACCCGTTACAAATACCTTATTACAAAACTATTTGTTATCGATAATTTCAGTGCGTGCAAAGAATACCTTACTGAAAATCGCTTGTTATTTCTTTCTGCTCCTCGTTGGGTTCGACACTCTTACTTACCGAAAGGACTACGATATATCCCCTATAATTGTGGGTCATCATGTATGAAATGTCGCAACATTATTGGGTGACTATAAAGCTGCTCTACACGTATCTCCGAAGGTGTCCATTGAGTTAGCATGGATCAAGACTGGGATTTGTCACTCTGTATGACGGAGAGGTATCTCGAGGCCCACTTGGTAATACAACATCACAAACAAGCCTTGCAAGCAATGTGGCTAAAGAGTTAACCACGAGATCTTGTATTACGGAACAAGTAAAGTGACTTGCCACTAACGAGGTTGAAATAGGTATAGAGATACCAACGATCGAATCTCGGGCAAGTAACATACCGGAGGACAAAGGGAACATTATACATGATTAAATGAAATCCTTGACGTAGAGGTTCAACCGATAAGATCTTCGTAGAATATGTAGGATCCAATATGGTCTTCCAGGTCCCGCTATTGCATATTGACCAGAGAGTGTCTCGGTCATGTCTACATAGTTCTCGAACCCGCAAGGTTTGCACACTTAAGGTTCAGTGACGTTTCAGTATAGTTGAATTATTGATGTTGGTAATTGAATGTTGTTCAAAGTCCCAGATGAGATCACGGACGTCACGAGGGTCTCCACAATGTCCGGAAACGAAGATTGATATATAGGATTATTGCATTTGGCTTCCGGAAAGATTCCGGGCATTACCGGTAAAGTACCGGGAGTGACGAATGGGTTCTGGGGTTTTACTGCAAGGGGCCACCCACCCGGGAGAGGACCTAATAGGCCCATGGGTGGCTCACCAACCTTTAGTGGGCTAGTCAGTGTTAGAGGATATATCTCCATATGTGGTTTTGGTAATTGATGACAATTCCTATGGACTAATGGTTGCCTTAAGTTATATTTATAGGATTTGTCCATAGGCACTTCTTTAAGTCCATCTGTTGGGTTCAAGGAGTTTATATGATGACCAAGATGGTATTCAAGGTATTATCCAAAGAATGGTCATAGAGACACAAGGTTGATCAAGATCTCAGACAAAGAGTAAATCAAGATGATCAACACACAAAGCGTACAAGATGTACCGAGAGGGATCAAGTGATCCCATGGTATGGTAAGTGTCGTGGGTATAAGTCGGACAGTAGATGTGTAGGGTACAAAAGGATGGGCAGAGCCTTAGCTACGCGAGGTTGTATGAGTTCAGGCCCCTCTACGGTGGAGGTAAAAGCCCTACGTCTCAGTGCTCTTGGGAGCTTAGTGTCGAGTGGAATATAGGATTACAGTAAATGCCAACCCCTGCACCAGTGGGGAAGGGCGGCTTATATAGAGCGCGCTGCCCTTCACAATGGCCCGGTGGACAGGGGTGGAGTAGTGGCGAATAAATGCCTACGTTACAGGTAACGTATGCCTTAAATGCTAATAATGGTGTATGAAAACGTATGACCGTTGCCCTCCTGGGAGGTTACGATGTACAGAGTGGAATTCAGTCGGTACGATAAATATGCTCCGAATGCTCGTCACCGACTGGATGATGGGGGGGTCCTTAGTTCAGTCGAAACTGTCTAAGGGCCTTGCCCTCTATGAAGGGTAGTCCTTGGGTAGGACCTATAGGGCAGGCCTATGACCCTACCCTGGGACTATAACCCCATCATTAGTCCCCGAATGGATCGGGGTTGGAACGATGAAGTGGTGCGTGGAGTACGGATCCGACTTGTATGGATGTGACTTTGGCGTTGTTTGCCTCGATCCATTTTATCCTTTCGACCAGTGATCCGAGTGAATATACCAGTGAAACGAACCGTCAGGGACCGAGTGCTTCCGCGGAATCTTTCGATGTGACCGGTCAAACTGACAGCGGCGGATTTTCTGGGATCTTCAAATTTCGGTTGTCGCGCGCTCAGCGGGGATGTCGACATCGTCATCGAGTAGTTTCTGCCGCCTCGATTACCGCGCCTTTATCTTCTCCACTAATATCGCAGCAGCCGGTCGGGGGATAAGATTTCGGGGCCACCTGTTAGTGACCCAGTCGGAACCTTATTTAAGCCTCTTCGGCGGGGGTTTCTTGTTGCGCTGCCCTTGTTACTCGCACTCGCCTCGCTTCTCCCGTAGCTCCTTGCGCGTTCCAAGCCTCCTCCTTCCTCTCCTCCTCTGCGGATCTGCTGCCTTCACCATGACGAAGGGGCATACGAGCAAGCTCGAGTCGCAGAAGAAGAAGAAGAAGAAGAAGGCGGCTCCTGCTCAGCGGCGACAGCGAGCACTCCCGGCGGGTTGGATCCAGGGGGATTTCCTCCCCTCCACGGTGACGGCGGACGACCTGCTGGAGCTGGTGGAGCAAGGCATGATTGCCAACAAGTCGTGGAGGCTGCGGGCGGAGGGCGAGACGGAGCCAGCGCCGCTGGAGGGCGAGCGCGTCTTGCTGCTCAGCCACGTGTATAGGGGCTTCTCCTTGCCTCTCCACCCCTTCTTTAGAGGTATTATGAATCACTTCGGGGCGCAGCTCCATCATTTTCCTCCCAACGCGATAGCCCATCTCGCCGCATTCGTCACTCTGTGCGAGTGCTTTATTGGATGTCCCCCCCCCCATTGGGGGCTCTTTAAGTACATCTTCTCCGCTAGGTCTCAGACTGTCAAAAAGCTTAGCCAGTCGGACGATAAAACACATCTCCTCCAGCTCTGCGGGGGCTTAGGTTTCCAAAAGAAAACAAAGAGTAGCTACCCCCCTCTCCAGCTGTCTGAGTTAGTTAGGAACTAGCAGTCGACCTGGTTCTACTGCCAGGACATAGCTTGTCCGAATGCCGCGACTGGGTTGCCGCCCTTTAGCCTAGACCGTCCGGCCCCTCCCGGACAGCTTGCGCTCTCAAAGTTGGAAAAGATCCAGATCCAACCTCTGGTCGACGCACTGATAGCTGTTGTCCGCAAGGGAGTCACCAGCACAGATTTGCTGGAAACTTTTCTAGGTCGGCGCATCCAGCCGCTGCAAGCCCGACACCACGCCATGTGGCACTACGTGGGGCCCGAGGATTCCACTCGGACTCATCCAGAGTGCGTGACCGGGGAGATCGTGACAGCGTGGGTCCGCGGCATTACAGGCGCATGTGACAACCCCCAAGGAGCCTGACGAGTGAGGCCCTTCCGCGCCGACAATCCTCCTCCGAATGAGGTGAGTGCATCTTGTCGAGTGCCTTCAATCTTCTTAGATCTATCGCTTTTCTTGTGTTGCCGCCTGGTGTCTGACGTTGTCGACTGTATTTTGTGCAGGAGTGGACCAACTGGCACTCTCCCGTCTCGAACGGGAATCCCGCCGAGGAAGAGGAGGGCAGCCAGGAGGGCAGTGTGGATAGCGCCGAGTACGTCTCCGATAGTGGGGAAACGGAGGAGGAGTCTGGAGAGGAGGAGGGCGAGGTTGGGGAGCAGAGCTCGCCACCTCCACCATCAGAGCCTCGAACTAAGCGCCGTCACGAACCCGCGGCTCCGTCGGCTCCTCGAGCAGCTCCGAGTGCTCCGCCTGCTTCTCCCGTGGCACCGAGTGCTCCGCCAGCTCCTCCCGTGGCTCCGAGTGCTCGGAGCGTGAAGAGGACCAGGGATGCTGCTGCCGAGCCCATGGACCAACCATCCAAGGTGGCCAAACCGAGTGGGTCCAAGCCTCGGAAAGCTTTGCCTCGGATTAGAATCGTTGTTCCAGTTGCCTCAGTGTAAGTGTCTTGTTCTCCCATCTTCTTTTAGTATTTGATTGAACTCATGCTTATCGGTCAAGTGGATTTTACTCGACGGAGCTGCTACCTCCGCCACCTCTCTGCCGCGCCAGGATGATGATCCCATTGATACGGATAACGCTGCCACATCCCAGCAAGGTACGTTGTGACGACTCCGAGAGTTTGCATTATTGTTTCGCGAGTGCTGCCTTTAATCTTGCCCTTTTTCTGTAACCTCATGTTGTTCAGTCGGGCTTCCTTCGGAGGTGATTCATCTAGAGGAGGACGACCAAAGGGGATCAGGGCCAACTTTGGCGCATGTCCTTGAGGTTGTTCCATCTGCTGCTGCTCCCACCATGGACGCGCCGCCGACCGAGACGACGCCGCCGACTGAGGCGGTGCCCCTCGCGGCGGAACCGACTGGAGCGGGACTTGGGATGCCCAAGGAGTCTTCTGTCGTGCCAGGTCCATCGACCGTCCAGTACGACGCCCGACACCTCCCGGAAGACCAAGTGGGAGCCGCCAAGGAGGCCATGGTGCAAGTGGAGTTGATGGTGGGCGATGCCAAGGGAGCGTACGACTCCATCGCGTCTTTGTACAAGAGAAGTTTGGAGCTCCAGGACGATATCCGAGTAAGTGCGCTAGTAAGTGTTTACTTTCCTCTTGTAACCCACTGGGGGTTTAAGTGATATACTCGGATACAGTAGGATTATTTTGCAGTGGGTTCACTCCGAGTGAACCCAGTGGGTGTAGTCCCCGAGACTTCTGTCGAGTGCTTGCACCGGCAGTTGTCTTTATATGCATTTTCAGTTATCTGAGCAGATCAGAGCTGGTCTGCCCGAATATTACCAGTGGGGGCACTCGGAGTGCATCCAGTGGATGTAGTCCCCGAGAGTAGTGTTACTCAGGTCGGGTAATAGCATTCTCGTAGATTTGTCTGTTTGTCATGTAGCTCAATAGGGCCGGCCTATTCGAGCTTCATGCCAGTGGGGTCACTCTTAGTGAACCCACTAGGTGTAGTCCCCGAGACCGCTGTCGAGTGCTTGCATCGGCAGGGGTCTAAAGAACTTTGAGCTTTGTTTGTTTTCCTTGTTGAATGTGTCTGATCTTCCCTTTGCGCTGATTTGGCAGAAGACTTGCGAAATGGGATCCGCATACAATGCTCTGAAGGCTGAAAAGGTTCAGCTTGCTTCGGAATTGGAGGCAGCTGTGAATGACTTGGCTGGTGTGAAGGGGGCTCTTGCTGACCAAGAGAAGTCTTTGGAGGAGTCCCGGGAGACCAACAAGGCATTGGTGGCCGAAATTGAGAAAATGGGCAAGCAAAGAACTGAACTGATGGGTCAGATGAAGTTGATGAACAGTTGGTGCATTTCGCAGGAGAAGTACGTCAGCGACTGGGCAAGGAAGATGATTGCACTCCTTGGTGGTAAGCTTTTTGCCGAGTGCTTCTTGTCTTCGGAGTTTATTCTGCGCTTACTTTCTGCTTGTCTTTTCTTGGCAGATTTTTTGTCTGGACGCAACGGCTGAAGCAGCCGACATTGAACGGTCGGTTGTTCCGAACGTTCCACTCGGCGATGAAGCCAATCGGGACATGCTCCGAGCACATATTCGCCTTGGCAGAGTGGGACCTTTCATCGGCCGTCTGAGAGAAGTCATCGGCCGGATCGACAAGGAGCTCTAGCCCGAAGACGATTCCCGACAGGAAATAGAAGGGTTGATGACTCGGCTGGAAGACGTCCCGAACAGAGTGCAGGCATGGAAGAAGTCTGCCGCTCATTGTGGTGCGGACGTGGCGCTATCGCTGGTCCGAGTGCACTGCAAGGAAGCTCGCGAAGAAAAGCTGAAGGCGTTGCAGGTCGCCAACACCAAGAAGCTTCGATTCGAAGATTTCATGGAGACCTTCCTCGAGACAGCCACTCGTATCGCGGACGGGATCGACCTTGAGACCTTTGTGGAGCCTGCCAGTCCTGGTGCCAGTCCTGATGATGTTTGAAAAACTTTTCCTCGGTATGCCGAGTGGTATCTGTATCAAACTTGGGCCACTGCTGTTGGCCGTCACATTCGTGGTTCGGTGTGGATAAGCTTGATCCACACCGAGCCGACTATCGTATATCCAACTTTGAATTCGAATCGAATATTTTGCTCTTCTTTCGCCAAGTTTATTTTCTGACACGATTTTGGCTCGTGGTTTTTGTTTGGCGTTTCTTGGTGAAGCCAATGGCAAACATGCGGAGCATGTAATTGTCAGTTGTCTTCACATCCACATGAGCCTCAATGAGGGTCTGCTAAGCCTCCGAGTGGATCTCGAGGATACACTCGAAGGAAGCTTTTTACTTAGGCGATTCTGGATCGCAGCTAAGTCCCCGAGTGCGGCATCTCGTGCGTACTTGGAGTGAGTTGATACTCATGTAGTTATCAGTTGTCTTCACATCCACATGAGCCTCAATGAGGGTCTGCTAAGCCTCCGAGTGGATCTCGAGGATACCCTCGAAGGAAGCTTTTTACTTAGGCGATTCTGGATCGCAGCTAAGTCCCCGAGTGCGGCATCTCGTGCGCACTCGGAGTGAGTTGATACTCATGTAGTTGTCAGTTGTCTTCACATCCACATGAGCCTCAATGAGGGTCTGCTAAGCCTCCGAGTGGATCTTGAGGATACACTCGAAGGAAGCTTTTTACTTAGGCGATTATGGATCGCAGCTAAGTCTCCGAGTGCGGCTTTTAGTGCACACTCGGAGTGAGTTTTGTACTTAGGCGATTCTGAATCGCAGCTAAGTCCCCGAGTGCGACTTTTAGTGCACACTCGGATAGATTTTTTTACTTAGGCGACTCTGGGTCGCAGCTAAGTCTCCGAGTGCGGCTGTTAGCGCACACTCGGAGAGAGTTTTTTTACTTAGGCGACTCTGGGTCGCAGCTAAGTCCCCGAGTGCGGCTATTAGCGCACACTCGGAGAGAGTTTTTTACTTAGGCGACTCTGGGTCGCAGCTAAGTCCCCGAGTGCGGCTATTAGCGCACACTCGGAGAGAATTTTTTACTTAGGCGACTCTGGGTCGCAGCTAAGTCCCCAAGTGCGGCTATTAGCGCACACTCAGAGAGAATTTTTTACTTAGGCGACTCTGGGTCGCAGCTAAGTCCCCGAGTGCGGCTATTAGCGCACACTCGGAGAGAATTTTTTACTTAGGCGACTCTAGGTCGCAGCTAAGTCCCCGAGTGCGGCTGTTAGCGCACACTCGGAGAGAGTTTTTTACTTAGGCGACTCTGGGTCGCAGCTAAGTCCCCGAGTGCGACTTTTAGTGCACACTCGGAGAGAGTTTGTACTTAGGCGACTCTGGATCGCAGCTAAGTCCCCTAGTGCGACTTTTAGTGCACACTCGGAGAGAGTTTTTTACTTAGGCGACTCTGGGTCGCAGCTAAGTCCCCGAGTGCGGCTGTTAGTGCACACTCGGAGAGAGTTTTTTTACTTAGGCGACTCTGGGTCGCAGCTAAGTCCCCGAGTGCGGCTGTTAGCGCACACTCGGAGAGAGTTTTTTAGACCGGAGTCTGCAACCGCGGAAGAATTTTGGACCTGCAAAAAAATCAGTCTGCTTGGTATTACTTCAATGATACTTGTTCTTTACATTGCCTCCATCGGCGGTCACGTGTAGAAGCGCTTCAGGAGATCTCCGTTCCATGCTCGCGGCTCGTCCGTTTCCCTGTCGAGGTTGTAGAGTCGATATGCTCCGTTGTTCAGCACCTTAGAGATGATGAAGGGTCGTTCCCAGGCGGGAGCCAACTTGTGAGGCCTCTGCTGGTCCACTTGGAGCACCAGGTCACCTGCTTGGAATGTGCGACTCCTGATGTGTCGCGCGTGAAAACGCCGCAGATCTTGTTGATAAATTGTTGAGCGAGTCAGTGCCATCTCGCGCTCTTCTTCAAATAGATCCACTCCGTCTTACCTGGCCTGCTCCGCTTCGGCTTCGGAGAAGAGTTCGACTCGTGGAGAGTTGTGAAGCAAGTCACTCGGAAGGACTGCCTCTGCTCCATAAACGAGGAAGAACGGGGATCGCCCTGTAGATCTATTCGGAGTTGTGCGGAGGCCCCACAACACCGAAGGCAGCTCGGTGACCCATGCGCCGGTGGCATGTCCAACTTCTCGCAGGAGTCGAGGCTTCAACCCTTGAAGAATAAGTCTGTTCCCCGCTCTGCTTGCTCGTTGGTTTGAGGGTGTGCCACAGATGCAAAATCCACTCGGACACCTTGGCCTGTGCAAAAACTTTGAATCTGTCCGAGTCAAAGTTTGTGCCATTGTCAGTGATTATGCTGTGCGGGACTCCGAATCTGGAGATGATGTCTCTGACAAATTTGATGGCCGTAAGGGCGTCGAGCTTCTTGATGGGCTTGGCTTCAATCCACTTGGTGAACTTGTCGACTGCCACCAACAGATGAGTGAATCCCCCTTGGCCAGTTCTGAATGGACCGACTGTATCTAATCCCCACATTGCAAACGGCCAAACAAGAGGGATTGTCTTTAGCGCAGACGTTGGCTTGTGGGACTTGTTCGAATAGAACTGACAGCCTTCGCATCCGTCGACCATATCCTTTGCCATTTCATTCGCCTGCAACCAGAAGAAGCCAGCTCTGAATGCTTTGGCGACGATTGCTCTTGAGGAGGCATGATGGCCGCAAGTTCCCGAGTGAATTTCTTCCAGGATTAACTGTCCCTCCTCAGGGGAGATGCATCGATGAAGGACTCCTGAAACACTTTCCTTGTACAACTGGCCATCAATGACGGTGAAGGACTTCGACCTGCGGATGATCTGCATCGCTTGGACTTCGTCCTCTGGTAATTCTTGCCTCAGGATATATGCAATGAACGGCACAGTCCAATCGGGAATGATAGCAAGAATCTCCATGATCAAATCAACCACAGCGGGGACCTCGACTTCACTTGTACCAGTTCCTCTGTAAAAGGATCTTCGTTCACCGAAGGGAGATGTAGGTGCTCGAGGCAGACATCACTCGGGACTGGTCTCCGAGTGGATCCGAGTTTTGCCAACTCATCAGCTGCTTGGTCCTTCAGTCGCGGAACATGGTGAAGTTCCAGACCTTCAAACTTCTTCTCGAGCTTCCTTACTGCGTTGCAGTATGCAGTCATGGTGGGGTTCCTGACATCCCACTCATTCATCACTTGATTAAACACCAAATCTGAATCGCCATAGACCATCAGGCGACGGACGCCGAGTGTGATGGCCATGCGCAATCCGTAAAGGAGAGCTTCATACTCTGCCTCATTGTTGGAAGAATCGAAATGTATCTGCAACACATACTTAAGCTTATCACCTTTTGGCGATATGATCACTACGCCAGCGCCGGAGCCATTCAGCATCTTGGACCCATCGAACAACATAGTCCAATGAGCCGAGTAGATGTGAGTCGGTTGCTGTTGTTCTACCCATTCTGCTATGAAGTCAGCCAGAGCTGAGACTTTATAGCCTTCTTGGCTTCAAACTTGATGTCGCAGTATAACATCTCCATAGCCCACTTCGCCACTCGGCCTGATGCGTCTCCATTGTGGAGGATTTCCGACAACGGAGCATCAGAAATGACAGACACCGAGTGGTCTTGGAAATAGTGAGCCACCTTCTTTGCAGTCATGTAGATCCCATAAATAAGCTTTTGACAATGGGGATACCTCTCCTTGGAAGGAGTCAGGCATATACTGGCCGCTGAACCTTGTACGCTTTGCCTTCTTCTTCACGTTCGACTGTGAGAACAGTGTTGATGACTTGATTTGTAGCCGCGATGTACAGAAGAAGGGGTTCTTTACTGAGCGGGGCAGTAAGAATCGGCTGGGTGGAAAGCAGGGCTTTGAGGTCGTCGAATGCAATCTGGGCTTCGTCTGTCCACCCGAAAGTATCTGATTTCTTCATGAGTCGGTACAGAGGTAACACCTTCTCGCCGAGTCGAGCGATAAACCTGCTCAAAGCCGCTAGGCAACCTGTGAGCCTTTGAACATCATGTATTCTGACCGGCCGCTCCATTCGGACGATGGTCCCGATCTTTTCGGGGTTGACATCGATTCCTCGTTCGGAAACGAAGAAACTGAGTAACTTTCCGCTGGGAACACCGAATGAACACTTGGCAGGGTTGAGCTTGATATCGTACCTACGAAGGTTGGCGAATGTTTCTGCCAGGCCAGTCAGCAGGTCGGAACCTTTGCGTGACTTGACTACGATATCGTCCATATATGCCTCCACATTTCGACTGATCTGGTCAAGGAGGCATTTCTGGATCATGCGCATAAAAGTTGCTCCTGCATTCTTCAAACCGAATGGCATAGTGATGTAGCAGAAACACCCGAATGGGGTGATGAAGGTTGTTTTTAATTCATCCGGACCATACAGACGGATCTGATGATAGCCCGAATAGGCATCAAGGAATGATAAACGCTCGCAACCCGCAGTCGAATCGACAATTTGATCAATGCGGGGGAGCGGGAAATGATCTTTCGGGCAGACCTTATTGAGATGCTTGAAGTCGATGCACATACGGAGGGACTTGTCCTTCTTGGGCACCATGACAACATTGACGAGCCACTCGGAGTGGTGTACCTCGCGAATGAAGTTGGCTGCCAAAAGTTTAGCCACCTCCTCCCCGATTGCCTTCCTTTTGTGCGCGGCGGACCGACGCACGCATTCTCGGACGGGCCGAGCGGTAGGATCCACATGCAGTCGGTGCTCAACCAACTCCCTGGGTACACCTGGCATGTTAGCGGGCTTCCATGCGAAAATGTCCCAGTTCTCACGGAGGAATTGGATGAGCTCGGCTTCCTATTTTGGATCAAGGGTGGTGGAGATGTTCGTCGGGGCGGCGGTGTCGTCCGTCGGGTGGATGCTGACTTTCTTCGTGTCGCCCGCCGCCTGGAATGCGGACTCCGAAGCTGGCTTCTTCGAACGCATCAAGTCAGCGGGGTCGGCTGTCTTCTTGTACTCATCCAGCTCGAGGATAGCCATCTGCTGATCGGCAATTCGCGACCCCTGCTGCAGACACTCTTCGGCCCGCTGCCGATTGCCTGTGATGGTGATCACACCTTTGGGACCCGGCATCTTCAGCTTCAAATACACGTAACATGGACGGGCCATGAAACGTGCATACGCCGGATGGCCCAGAATTGCATGGTATGCACTCTCGAAGTCCACCACCTCGAATGTCAGCTTTTCCTTGCGGAAGTTCTTGTCGGAGCCAAAAACGACGTCCAACGCAATCTGGTCGAGTGACTTGGCCTTTCGTCCTGGGACGACTCCGTGGAACTGCATGCTGCTCTTGCTGAGTTTGGACATCGGAATGCCCATCCCCTTGAGAGAGTCAGCGTACATGATGTTCAAGCCGCTGCCGCCATCCATGAGGACTTTGCGCAGTCGGACTCCTTCCACCATCGGGTTGACTACCAGAGCCTGCCTCCCCGGGGTGGGCACGTGTGCTGGATGATTCGACTGATCAAAGGTGATCGCAGTCTGAGACCATTTGAGGAACGTGGGGTTGGTCGGGGTGGCCATGTTCACCTCCCTGTTCACCAGCTTCAGTCGACTCTTGCTTTCCACGTCAGCAAAAATCATCAATGTTGCGTGGACTTGGGGGAACGGATCCTCCTTGTCCTCATCATCCTGCTCGTTGTCCTTTTCACTCGGCTGCCCTTTGCCGAACCCTTGGATCAGGAGGCGACATTGCCGAGTGGTGTGCTTCGGGAATATGGCGTTGCCTTCTTCATCCATCTTCGTGTGGATTGGACATGGCTGATCCAGGATGG
This sequence comes from Hordeum vulgare subsp. vulgare, assembly GCF_904849725.1. Lineage (NCBI taxonomy): Eukaryota > Viridiplantae > Streptophyta > Magnoliopsida > Poales > Poaceae > Hordeum > Hordeum vulgare. Next base: position 101,272,372 of record NC_058522.1, on the reverse strand, counting down.
AGTTCCCGAACTTCTTCTTCTTGGGGGTGTACTGAGCTTTCCCCTTGCCCTTGAACTTGGCATTTGTAACGGCACCTGCCTCTGCGTGCGGAGTGGACGGAGCTTTCTGCTTTTGCTTCCGATTGTTGTTCCCATCTCCGTCGGCGACTGCCTTGTGCTTGCCGCTACGTATGCGGTCCTCTTCTTCGCCATTTGCATAGCGTGCGGCTATCTCCATCATCTTGCTCATGGAGATGTCGCCTGTCCGACCGAACTTCAGGTACAGATCTCTGTACCGCACCCTGCCTTGAATGCGCAGACTACTTGATACTCTGTGACGTTCTCCACCGTGTGGTAGAGGGTCGTCCAGCGTTGGATGAAATCGCGCAGGGGCTCATTCTGCTTCTGGACGCAGTGCTGGAGCTCCACGAGACCAGCAGGGCGTTTGCACGTGCCCTCGAAGGTCCTGATGAACACTCGGGACAGATCTGCCCAGCTGTAGATGCTTGATGGAGCCAACTGATTCAGCCACGCTCGTGCCAAGCCGTCGAGCATCAGGGGGAGATGTTTCATGGCGACCTGGTCATCTCCGTCACCGATCTGGACCGCCACTCGGTAGTTGTCCAGCCACGTTTCTGGCTTGGATTCTCCTGTGAACTTGCTGATCCCCGTCGCCAATCGGAAGTTGGGAGGGATGTCAGCTGAATGGATGGCCCGACTGAAGCACTCGGGGCCAGAGACGATGGTCCTGCTTCCACTCGGACGGTCTCTATCGTGACCATCACGGTGGGCTCGACTCCTGTCGACCTTTCTCTGGGCGATGTACCCTCTTGCGTCGGGTCTTGGATCATACGTGTCACCGACTGAACGCCGATCATCATGATGTCGGGGCCCGTAAGGCCCACCCCGCGGAGGGGTGCATGAACGGCGACGATCTTCGGGATTCGTGGAACGGTTGCCCCCTCTGCGTCGCTGATGAGAGTGGGGGCTGTAAACCGACCGATGCGTGTTCGCGTGAACAGAACTGTTGTGGATCATGTTGTGCGACTGGGAGACCGCCGAATTCTGCTGCTGCGCCATGTGCAACAGAGCACGGATCTGCTCAATCCCTCTACCAGCCTCCGAATCAGTCGGTTGGAGGGAATCGGCTATCTTGGCAGCGGCAGCCAGGTTGAGGACGGCTGTACGGAACACCTCGACGTTCCTCTCACGAGTGCGTCGACTGGCAGAACGGTGGTGTTGACGGCGAGCGTCAGACGATTCGTCGACCTCGTGCTCGTTCCGGCCAGTCCGGTGGGGACTTTCATGGGAATTTGCCATGAGAACTTCGGCTGCAGGCCCGCGACCCAAGTACTCGGAAGGTAACTCAGTTGGAACTGAGTCCAAGCACTGGGACGGCGGCGCGACCACAACCGACTCGAGGACCGCCACTTGAGAGGACGCGTTCTGGCGCGCCTGGGCGTGTCGCACCCAACGCTGGAGCCGCGGACGGCGGGACCGCTTGTTGCGGTGCGTGACGGGGGAGAAGGTCGACACCGGGGCCGACTGCTGGAGAAGAAGGACGCCGCGGGCACCAGCACGGAAGTGCATAGCCCCGCGACTGGGGAGCGCCTCGACGTCGAGAGACGCATCCCGAAGCCATGCCGAATCGTCGACGATGAAGGAGAGTGCGCCGAAGAGGATCTCCCGACCCATGCATAAATCTCCGCCGGACGACATGATGAAAAGATGAAGCTGCAAACTCGTCGGAAGTCGCTTAGACGCCTAACCCACGGTGGGCACCAACTGTCGTGGGTATAAGTCGGACAGTAGATGTGTAGGGTACGAAAGGATGGGCAGAGCCTTAGCTACGGCGAGGTTGTATGAGTTCAGGCCCCTCTACGGTGGAGGTAAAATCCCTACGTCTTAGTGCTCTTGGGAGCTTAGTGTCGAGTGGAATATAGGATTACAGTAAATGCCAACCCCTGCACCAGTGGGGAAGGGCGGCTTATATAGAGTGCGTTGCCCTTCACAACGGCCCGGTGGACAGGGGTGGAGTAGTGGCGAATAAATGCCTACGTTACAGGTAACGTATGCCTTAAATGCTAATAATGGTGTATGAAAACGTATGACCGTTGCCCTCTTGGGAGGTTACGATGTACAGAGTGGAATTCAGTCGGTACGATAAATATGCTCCAAATGCTCGTCACCGACTGGATGATGGGGGGTCCTTAGTTCAGTCGGAACTGTCTAAGGGCCTTGCCCTCTATGAAGGGTAGTCCTTGGGTAGGACCTATAGGGCAGGCCTATGACCCTACCCTGGGACTATAACCCCATCAGTAAGCATTGTCCATTACGTGTTTGTGTACTAACCCATGGTCTTCGTGAGAGTTCTATGTGGGGGTTAGGTGTGTTTCCATGGGCTTGCGTCAAAAGGAAGATCTCATACAACCCATGAAGGATGACGTCAAGTGGTGATCGTCATCAATATTGCGGTGTGCAAGTTCAAGTGGATCAGCACGAATATATCATGCTTGAAGCTTGTCGTCCATTGTGGTGGCAATGGACTTGTGAAGATATGCTGAAGAGTGGCTCACCCATAGTGAGTATGAGGGAGCAATCAACTAGTCTTCATCAAGCCAACGCAATCAAGAAAGTTGGTCCATCTTGAGGAAGCCAAGATCATCATCATCTAGCACAAGAGGTCGAGGTGCAAGGTATAGGTTTTCCCTTGATAGGTTTTCTGTTTTAGGATAGATTGTTGTACTGTCAAGGGGGGGGGCTCTCAAGTGAGTGGCTTGATCGTATCGTTCGTTGAGAGCTCAAACCATTTGCATCCTTGCATCATACTTCTTGTTTCTTATTTGGTGTTTCTCTTTGTGAGTTTTAAAGCTTATGGTCATCTTCATGACAAGCTCGAGTTCATCGAAAATGGAGTCCATATGCATCTACAATGAAGTTTTCGATGTTGGAGTTTTTGCCGGTTCTTCATTCATAGAGGTCTCACATCTCTATATCATTGTCATTTTCATATCTGCATGGTCTTAAGATTTCCAGTCCCAGCTTGGATAGCTCTTGTCGTCCTGAATCCAACAAGCTTGGGTTTGCTTGATTCGGAGCTCGTATGCGAAAGTTATGATTGTTTCAGTGGCGGGCGGTAGTACCGCTGGACCTAGCGGTAGTACCGCTAGAGCTGGTGGTAGTACCGCTGGCCCAGCGGTAGTACCGCCCCTGGTCAGCGGTAGTACCACTCCAGGACTTTAGTACCGTCATCCTTGCGGATGTACTACGTCGGACTTTTTGCGAAGACTTTCTTGACGATGGTTGGCCCGGTAGTATCTTTGCCTACCATGGGCTCAGCGGTAGTACCGCTGCAGCCAGCGGTAGTACCGCTGGAGGGTCAGCGGTAGTACCGCTGCAGCCAGCGGTAGTACCGCTGGGCTTGGGCTATAAGTGGGGGTAACGGTGTGATTCCTTCCCCCACTATATAAAGGGGGTCTTCTTCCCCCTTGGCTTTATCCATTAGTTGAGCTTGTGTTCTTCCCCCATTGTTGACCTTCTTAGAGCTTGCTTACACTCAATCCCTCCAATGATTCTTGCTTGTTCTTGAGGGAAAAGAGAGAGGAGATCTAGATCCACATCTCCACCAATCACTTTCTCCTCTATGTGAGGGGAACCCCTTGGATCTAGATCTTGGAGTTCTTTGTGAGCTCCTTGTTCTTCCTCTTATATTTCTCCATAGCTTTTATTGTTGTGGAGGGATTTGAGTGTGAGGGACTTGTCCACTTCGTGTGTTCTTGCCATTGCATTAGTTGCATCGGTTTGAGTTCTCCACGGTGATACGTGGAAGTGAAGTTTGAGAAGCTTATTACCTTTGGTACTTAGTACCCTACATATTGTTCTTCATGGATGCTTTGGCGTCCTAGAAGCTTGGTGTTGTCTCGAATCTCAATCATTGTGGTGTAAAGCTCCGGGCAAGTGATGGGGTCTCCAATTAGGTTGTGGAGATTGCCCCGAGCAATTTGTACGGGTATCGGTGACCGCCCCCAAGGTTTTCCATTTGTACGGGTTCGGTGACCGCCCTCAAGGGTACCTTAGTGGAATCACGGCATCTTGCATTGTGCGGGGGCATGAGGAGATTACGGTGGCCTTAGTGGCATCTTGGGGAGCATTGTGCCTCCACACCGCTCCAACGGAGATTAGCATCCGCAAGGGTGTGAACTTCGGGATACATCATCGTCTTCGCGTGCCTCGGTTATCTCTTACCCGAACCCTTTACTTATGCACTTTACTTTGTGATAGCCATATTGTTTCTTGTCATATATCTTGCTATCACTTAGTTGTTTATCTTGCTTAGCATAAGTTCTTGGTGCACATAGGTGAGCCTAGTTATTTTAGGTTTTGTGCTTGACATATTAAACGTTAGTTTTATTCCGCATTTGTTCAAGCCTAAACCGTAATTAGTTTAAAGCACCTATTCACCCCCCCCCCCCTCTAGGCGACATCCACGTCCTTTCAGTTAGGACAGCCCAATAAGCCTATTTCGATTGAAAGCAATAATGAAAAGGAAAAAGGAAGTAAAAGGAAGGAGGTAGACAAGATGGGAAGGAGTCCTCCACCAAACCGAATTGGAGGAGGTATCCTCCCTCTTGGGCTCGGCCGAACCCTCCTACTTGGAGTAGGAGGCAAGCCACCCTCCCTCTTGTTCCTCCTATATATAGTGGAGGTTTGAGAGGCTTTTTGCACTCCAAGCCTTTGTGCAGCCCTCTCTCCCTCCGCTACTTCGTGACACCCCGTAGCTAGTTCGGTACGACACGACGAAGCCCTGCCAGAGTAGCTCCACCACCATCACCACCACGCCGTCGTGCTGCCGGAGAATTCAGCTACCTCTTCGTCTCTCTTGCTGGATCAAGAAGGCGGAGGTCGTCATTGAGTTGTACGTGTGCTGAACGCGGAGGTGCCATCCATTTGGTACTAGATCGGGACGGAGTTCGTGGGATGGATCGTGATTGGATCGGCAAGACATTCGACTACATCAGCCGCGTTTCTTAACACTTCCCGCTTAGCGATCTACAAGGGTATGTGGATCCGATCTCCCATCTCGTAGATGATCATCACCATGATAGGTCTTTCGTGCGCGTAGGAAATTTTGTGTTTCCCATGCAATGTTCCCCAGCACAGGGGCGTTGTGAATTGTGTGGCTGAATCATGCTGGTTGCGGTAGCTTCTACATGAACTCAAGCATCCACCTACCCGAGCCACTATTGTATACTGTGACAACACAAGTGCTTCCTATCTTGCGAGCAACCCAGTGCAACATCATGGTATCAAATACATTGAAATCGACTTGCACTTTGTTTGCGACCGGGTCGCTCTAGGTGAAGCTTGTGTCCTTCATGTCCCCTTGAGCTCTCAGTTTGCGGACATTTTCACCAAGGATTGCCATCAAAAGTGACCATTGATTTTTGGTCCAACCTGAACATCCTTTCGAACGGAATTCCAGCTAAGGGCGAGGGGGGCTGTTAGATCATGTACAATGTACTCTATGTTGTAACTCACCGGGATCGTAGGATCTTAACCATGCCAAGGCATGCGTGCCTAAATTGTAGGGCGCCCGATACTCCTCTCTCCCTGGCTATATTTTGCACTATGTAACAGTTTGAGTCGATCAAGGAAATAATTTTTCCAACTTATACACCCGAGAGACAAAGGTGATTGTCCATGGGCAAACACTTTTTTCTCTATGCGCGACGACTGGGAGTTTGGTGAAGCTTCGAGTGCCAATCACATTGCTATTGGAGACAACAGTGGAGCTGAGGGAGATCACACCGCATAGTGGTTAGGGTCGCTAGGACTAGGAGGAGCTCAATAGTGGCAACAACATTTGTGGGAGGGATGGATTCAGAGATATTAGGTCCGGGGAGCTCCGAATTACATGTTAAAATTTAGAGAAGAATTGAAGAACATGGAGGGCGTCGACGTGGGAGAAGAATCACCACCTCTTTGCACCTAAAAGGATGGCAAGGGGATGGAGGTTCATCCAGTGGTGATGGCAAAAAGAATGACAACATAGGGGCAAGGTCATGACCTTTGTCTCATCCTTGCAAAGAAATGGCTTACGGGGACTCAAGCCGTCAAAAGAGTTTCGGAACCTTCGCCCACACGAGCCCTCATGAAAAATATAGGAAGTTACTGCTTTCTACAGTAGATTTTTGTCGCTGAAACCACTCTCAAAAGAAGAGAAAGAAGACACGAAATCCAAAATTGGATCATTAGACGTAGTTTACTTATCTGGTTGGACCGCAACATATATGGAATTTATTTTCAGAAAATGAGATGAGAAATGGGAATATAGTATGTGCTTGTGTAGACTACGAGATGAAACTAGAAAACCTTGGATCAAATTGTATGTGCACAGGTGTTATCTTATTTGTTCAGCCAATGAGATGGTGATGGAGAAAGAGCATTCTGAACTATCAATCTTGCCGGCCACTAATCACCTAAAAAAAATTCCCGGCCACTAAGACAATATTTGATCGATTTCACACTGTAACTCATGTGATACAATATCATGATCACGAGCTAATACTTTTGAATACAGATTTAATAAGTACCAATTTTATACTGTACCATGTAAGATACATATATTAGCAGAGAAATTATTGGTCAAAGTTTGTCCTAGACCCAAATACATGTCACATTTTGTTCAAAGTCTCCGTGTCGTTTTTTCCTGAAGGTCAAACAAAATTTTAGCTTAAACAATCTATTTCTTTCACAAGAATAGGTACTATATCAAGAAATTGCACAAAGATTAAAGCACATTAATGGACAAATACTAAGACATAGTTTTACAGTGTTGTACGCAGGACAATAACTATTTTGCCCCATCCGAAGAGCATCTCGTACACAAAAAGAAAAAAGTACAACAAAGCAGGTCCAGAGTTACAACAAAGCAGGTCGCCTATTTTCCAAAATTGTCATATGAAATTGCATAGAAATTCTTTCATTTGATCGATGTAAGGTGGCCGTGTAGGAATGATATGCCCCATGTCATGCTCAACGATGGTGCACCGGCCTTCCTCAAACATACCAGCAAGTTCAGTGCTTGCCCTGCTTGCGATCTGCCTGTCATGACCTTCACCACCACCGAAGCAATGAAGCGAGGGAAGCCTGATTGGCTCGCTGTCGAAATCACCAACAGGTGCTGGATATCCAGAACAGAATATCCCAAACCTGAACTTTGGAGAGCCGCAGGTCTTTTGCTGCTGCCTGCACAGTAAGGCAGCCATTGCCGCACCCTGGGAGAAACCGAGAACGCCATCAAAGTTGCCGTCCTGAGCAATTATACTATCAAGGTATGCATATGATTCCTTGAACCCGTCTGTTTGTTCCTGATACTGAAGGGGGTCAAACGGTGCATCTGCAACCTTCCAATCTTGCATGCTGTGGCAGCTCATTTTCGGAGAAACTAGCCATGCAAATTTTGTTTTCGCTGTGGCAGATGGAGGTGAGGGTTTGTCGGAGTAGACATCTGGATGTGGTTGGTATACAAATGAAAGCTCATGAGGAGCGTCTATAAAGACAAGCTCCGCGATGTGCTTCAGCTTCTTCGCAAGTGATGATGTTCTTCCCTTAAAGTTTGAAGAGTTCTGACGGAAACCGTGTAAGCAGAGAATCCTCAATTTCTTCAGCTGCTCACTACCTGGTACATCATTTCCACATTGTAATACTAACTCAGACAAAAATACTAACTCAGAAGTAATACACAGGCACCAACAGAAGGTGATACTATAAAGGACAGACCCGGTGCATAGAAGCTCACACACAAGGTGGGGGTCTGGGGAGGGATTATAGGAACCTAGTTACCCCTGCGAAGTGCAATGCAGAGAGGCTGGTTCGAACTCAGGACCTCTTGGCACAAGTGAGGAGGACTTCACCACTGCGCCAGGCCTGTCCTCTAACAAAAGGTAATACTATCTCAGACAAAAATGTATTGAAGACCACAAACGAGTTGGTTGAAAAAGAAATAGGTTCTTCAAACTACAAGTGGAAGTTTGTGAGGAGAAAACAGGAGAAAACGTCAACATTTGTTGCAACACTGTCAAAAGCTGCATGTGTGCCGTGCTTGATGCGTGCGCCAGACAGACCTGCCATTTGACCAATGCTTTTATCTCTTTGCTCCGGAGCAATACACGGGTAACAACTAGTTAAGTTAGTACAGGAGCTTGCTACCATATGGAGTTCATTTTGACCCCGTAGGTTTCAAATACTCCCTACAAAATTAGCGAATCTACTGTTTGTTACTCTTTCTTGCTGAGCACCACTTCTTTAGTTCTGCCTACATAGATACTCTCTACAAAATTAGTGAATCTACTGTTTCCTGGTGAGCAACACTTCTTTAGTTCTGCCTACATAGCATATGGACTTCTAGGCTCGGCATACTTGATAATTCTTAAATAGCCAAACATCACGATGATACAAATCTAAATTGATACAGACCTTACCATTACTTCCGGGAGCTTTGAAGGATGAAATTTTATTGCTTATGGATAGCTTTCCAATGTCAGAAGGTTCAGATAGCTCTGACTTTGTTTGGCAGTCTTGCTTTACAGATATTTCACAGCACTGTTTTCCATTCTTTAAACATAGTTCACATACATACTCCTTAGTAGAATCCTGGAGAAGAAAATGTTTACAAGATTTAGCAGACACATTCTGGCATGGCGTCATCAAGAATGAAATTAAGGTACTTCCTCTGTAAAGAAATGTAAGACGTTTTAGTTCACTATTTTAGCGATCTAAAACATCTTATATTTGTTTACAGAGGGAGTAATTAGCAACAATTTAGAGAACAATATAAAGCATGGCATCTTAGGCACCTGACATGTGGAGCACACTAAGACCAACATTCTGCAATGGCTGCAACGACACCGAGAGGAATAGTCATCATAGGTAGATCCGCATATCAAACAAGTTCCAAGTATGTTATCTTTAATTCTTCCCACAGAGATTCTGTTAAACCATATTGAAACAAGTTAAGTAACTGAGTTACTATGAAATAGTTCGAGGGTTCGAGCACAAAGTTCAGCACTAACCTATGGTCAAATACAAAATTCTTTCCATCAAAATAGCCACCATCTGGATATTGCTCCAAATATCTCTGAATGCCACCGTATAACTAACGCAAGCACAATAATAAATGACCATAAATAATGCAAAAGTACGATATCATGGTGAATATGTACGGATGTCTGAAATCTCAAAATTAGCAACTGAAAGGTGCAGCTTACCTGAAAAACATTCTCGAAGCCTTCACCTTTGGAGCGGATATAAGCTGAGGCCATCTCACAGCGTATACCTCCTGTGCAGTACCTGAAAATACCAATAAGGTAGTTACTTAATTTGCTTGCTAAATGTGTTGCCTAAAATCTAAAGCAATGTATAATTCAAAGATCTGGCCATACATACATCATAATTGATTTACCACGTAGCTTCTCAGTATGCTCATCTATCCACAATGGCAAGTCACTGTATTGTCTGATTTCAGGATGCAGCGTCTCCACATTTGGTACATGAAACTTGCCGATCCGGGTCTCATACAGATTCCTTGCATCCAAAACAACCACATCATTCTGCCCCGCAGGCGCCTCAGTATCCAAACAGGTTCCTGCTAAAAGAACAACCCAACTTAGATCAAGCTCTTGTTTAAACATCTGTTCTTTCACGGCAAGGGAATGATCTCGCTACTAAGCAGAGAGTAGGTCACATTGAGAGCCAGATGTATGCAAGCTTCAGTTTGAGAATCAACCCACCCACACTCTGAAGCACCGAGTGGAACTCAGCCGCTGACAAATGCCTCCCCGCGAATTTGATATCGGGGGTTGTCAATGACGGGTTGGAACAAAGCGTGACCAGCTCCTGCCAATTCCAAGAACAGCATTATACACAATGCAATCGACGAGACTTTCACGGAGCTACACGAGCTCATAAATGATGAAAACATTTGCCTTGTTAGGGAGATGAGAACCTTGACGAGCCGAACGGAGAGCGACGTGAAGCCGCACTCCCTGGCGACCCTGTCGTCCACAGGGTCCTCGCAGGAGGCCAGCTTGAAGTCGGCCCCGTCGAACAGGCTGTTCGAGCTCATTTCCTTGATGTGCTTTTCCAGCGCCGCCATTCTTCCCCCGAGCTACCAGCACAAAACGTGGCCACGAATTCAAGTACTCACCACGAGACATAAGAGGGAACCAGAAAGAGGCGGATGCTCACCGTCGCATTGACGCCGTCGGGGCCGACGCGGACGCGGCCGACGAGCGCGAGAGCGCGGCAGCGGGACTCGTAGAAGGCCGCGAGCGCGGGGGCGTCGGGGACCTCGGCGTACTTGTAGTACAGGAGCACGCCGTAGCTTCCGTCTCCACCGCCTCCTTCCTCCTGCTTCGGCTGCTCCTGTGTCGATGTCGCCGTCGCGTCCATGGCTACGAGTACGACCACGAGCCGCAAAACCCTAGGCGACTGCGGCCGGAGGAGGAAGAAGGCGGACAGGCCGGCTTTCCCAGAACCTGGCCCATGATGATTGAGAGCGCGGCCTCTTTTACAGGAAACAAAAAAAATAAGGTCCACCGGAGAGCCCGGCCCATTAACTACCTTATCTGCCCATGTTTCATTTCGCTTCGCGTCCCCAAACCAAAACCCCCGCGAGAACCTTCCTCCTCTCCTCTCCGGCTGTCCTTCTCACCCGCGACCGGCGCTCATGGAGGCCACAGCCGCGTCGACGCGGCCTCTCTTCCTCCTGGCGCCCTCCCCGCCGCTGGTAAGCACGGTGCGCCTCTCCCTTCGCGTGGGGAGGCGCCGGCTCGTAGCCGCGGGGGCCAGGAAGAAGAGGGGGCGGCAGGACGGGGATGCGGGGGAGGAGAGGGTGGACGCGCACAGCTTCAACCCCAAGGACGGCGAGGTCACCGGGCCATTCCCCGAGGCCGTGCTTCTGAGAAAGGTGCGTGTGCTCTTAGTCGTGCTTTGAATGCCTAGAATTTTGATGTTAGATTATGGATAATGACCCCCCTGAGCTTTGACGAATACTTCGTATCACATATGGCATGGTTGCTAGTTTAGTGAAGTAGGCAGATTATTCGATAGAACTTGGAACAAAAAGGTAGGCAGATTATTGGAGGCAATAGATGGTATTTGTTGCAGCTTTCCCAATCTGAATTCTGAATATGGTATCATTCATTCTGCGCTCATAGTTTTCAGATTGCAGTATTATTTTTGTCGAATTAATAGTGAGCATGGGTAGATCCACAATTGTAGTTTCATGATGATGTTCGGTAGGCTGGATGGGATTCACTAATAATGAACGAAATCTACTGATACAATCTGCAGTGTTTCTATTTTGCTAAAAACCTGGTAACTGTCCCTTATGCTTGGCATTTGGCCCATCATCTTTCGTTGGAAGAAAGACCACATAGTAGCCCGGATTTGTATGAAAGCGGTGAAACTAGTATTTCTGCTGGCATACCAGCTTACAAGTAGGGCCCATGAAAAGAATGGGCTGGAAACCCTGAATTGACCAAGTAGGAAACCAGGATGCAACAACAACCGACATTCAGCCTGCAGCAAACAGACCGACAAGTAACAGGAATAGGCTGGAAGTCATTAGACAGGAACCACACAGCAGACCCATAAACAACTGTTGCTACTCAACGCCGTGTCTAGCGTGCGCCTCCCCTCCAACAGCAATTAAAACTTCTCCTTGGCTCCTTCGGTTGCTTGCGATTATGTTGCAGGTTGTAGCAAATTCCATTGATGCATGGGAGAAGTACAATATCAATCTCTGAACACCATAATCTGTCGCCATTAGCCAATGGACCAAACTATCACTGCTAAGACTCAAATGACAGACAAATTGTAATAGTTAAAATCAGTTTCATGTTTGTTTCCTTAGATTAGGTAGTTTTCAATGTTTATTTTGCTCCTTGAGAAGAAAGCATAAATGTGACTTGTAGTTGATTATACTTTTTATGCTGATTGGTTTGCAGAAAAAGGTGAAAGAGGACGGTGAAGCTTTGCCAGAATTCGCGGACGCCGAAGAAGGTGATGGTCATTTTGCACTCAATTGGTTCTTTTTGTGGTTGATGTAAATACGCAATCCGTCTAACCCAACTACATTTACAGAAAAGCTATACGAGCTTCTTAACATTCAGCTAGAGAGTGGTTTAAATTTGCAAAGAAGTAAGACCCCTTTCTTTTCCTCCTTTATCAAATTAGTTTAATTGGTTATATAAGGCGGCATCATTTGCACGCTTGTTTAGATGTCGTGATCTGGGATCAAGATAATGAACTTTCTCCATCATTATGTAGTGCGGCACTATGAAGTTGTTTACCTCATTCACGAGGACCGTGTGGAAGAAGTTGAAGACGTTGTATCCAAAGTACAAGGTGCATTTCTCAATACTCGCGCATCGCTTACTCAGTTGTACAAAGATATGAATTTGTCCACATGTTGTTTGTATGTACTTAAATCCTCAATGAGTTAATCTCAGGCATGATGAGTAGACAAAATTCCGTATTATGGCGGCAAGGGTTTGACACTCCCCTGGAGCTATGGCCTGCTAAACAATACTCCTGTCTGGCTGATTTGCTAACTCTAATCCCCTAAAACGTACTACTTGGGGTATTTCAGTTCTATTGAGCATTGAGCTTCTGCAAGGTATGCTATAAACTATGTTCTTCATTCTATTGCAGACTTTATCAGAGAGAAGAAAGGAAGGATTTGGAGGGTTAACAACTGGGGACTGCGTAGACTTGCTTACAAGATAAAGAAAGCAACGCATGCCAACTACATCCTAATGAACTTTGAGATACAGGCACAATCCATAAATGATTTCAAGACTCTGCTAGATAAGGATGAAAGAATCATTAGACACCTTGTGATGAAACGAGATGAGGCGATTACTGAAGACTGCCCTCCTCCACCAGAGTTCCACGCAATGCGATCTCAACAGTTGGATGATGAATATATTGATGAGGAATATGGGAAGGCGGACGATGCGGATGATGAGGCTGAACTAGAGTCTTTTGGCAATGTTGACGATGATGTTGAAGATGGCGATGAACCTGAAATCATTCTTGTTGATGAAGTTGACGATGACAATGCTGAAGACCTCAGAAGAAGAAATAGGAAGGTGAAACTGGAGAAGTATACGTTGGAGAAGGTCTTGAGGTAGCATGTGTATCTACTTTATGGTTTAGTTCTTATACAAAGGAACACTTGTATGTTGAAGAAGTAATTATATTAGGTGTTTTCCCTGTACCAATGACCACTATTACGATGGTAGTAATTAGTGAGATAAGCTCATCAGGTCATCTCCCTAAATCTGGAGCTGCTGTTGTTTTTCCAGATTGTGTAGTATGCGATCATTCCCTTGTAGATGCATTCTTTAGTACACCTTTGGTTTTTTGAAAAACATCAAAAGCCAAATTACCGTAGTGTGGGTTAAAAAGACAAATTTAAGTAATTAGCACAACTCTTTATTGTAAAACTCATGCATCCTTTTATTGACTTAATTTTTAAAACTAATTGCCAAAGTTTTTACAAATCCATATGCTTGGTAGTTGGAATAGATGCTTTCATTTTAGCAGTACATAAGAAGAGCTGGTCTATAATTTGATCAAGATGTGCTTCTGTTACTTCTGATGTTCTCCTTGAAAAACTGCAATCCCTACTGCGTAATAGTGCACCTACACGTTTGAGCAGACTAAGTTTTTTCGTCATATTCAGTTTGCTGTTGATCTGTGTGTGACAAAATGCTTAGTGACTGATGAATTCCTTCAATACTTGATATTCTGCATGATAGTTGCTGAATTCCTCTGCAGGTCCTCGTGTTTGCTGGACTGTATCAGTTAATTAAACCTTGGTAGCCTATATATGCACTGTTTGGTTCATGTTGTTACTCTAAAAATTCAGCATATCTTCATCATTTATCCAGACACTCTTAGAATCTTTTTGCCTTTGTCTGTACAAGGTACTCACATTTCCAACTGCATTTAACTGAGTACAATGCTGGGTATTGACTTGTTAAGCTCATGACATGATCTAACCAATATGGTGGCAATCTAGCAATCTGGAAGATGATGGGCTTGGTATGCAAACTTCACTAATGATTATACCTTAATACTGTTCAACAGTTGTTGGTAGGTGTCTTCCATGCTCAATAAAGGCTGAGATGATTGAATGAATTCGCCAATCAATAACTAGCATCAACTTAGGTCGTAGAGAATTCTTGTTCATGCCCCAACTTGTTTGTGGCTGGTCTCCTGCAAGTTTTTCCATCAAATAGAGACTATTAAAATTTGCAGTTTATCACGAGTGAACTTATCTGTGCATGATTCTGACCATCTTTCTTCGAACGTATGTAGTTATAATGCATCTCTCAGAATTTGGCATATCATTTTTTTTAAACCCATTTGGCATATCATTTTGTTCTGTCATTACTTGCTTTATGTTGCATTTAGGACCTTTGGCTTACGATCAAGACTTGGAACTGGTTTGTTATTGATTGCTGGGACCTTGTTAGTTCACCAGCTTATTTCGCCGTAATTTTCTCCATGCCGCAATGCCAAACTGCTGGTTCCAGATTTTCTGCTGACAGGAGAATTCTCAATTGGGAATAATTGCTTAGATATTTAGTGAGTTTCTTCACTTATTCGCTATTTGCCGTATGGCGCATTGATGAGCCGAAATCGGTGTACGACTGGCCTTATATTGTACTGTTGCCGCGCATGATCCCGTACTTTGCTTTGAACAGTGTATCTATGATCTGGACACTTTGATCGCCTCTGGTGGTCCCCTTTGTCCATCTGATCATGGTCTGGAAACCTTCAATACCTGCTAGTGACCAATGTCATCTTGACATCTCGGTGATATGTTGGCCTGTTTTGGTCATAATCTGAAGAACCTTCAGACAAATTCCGACTTGGGACGTAACGTGTTTGGCATGTACCAACTAATTACGTCCACCAACTTTGCACAGATGTCTTATTGGATTTCTTTTTCCTAGTTCGTTATAAGGTGTTGCAATGAGCACAGATTCCCTTTTAACATTATGGCCATAATGTGGAAAGCCCCATGACTTTCTGTCCAATCTCCAATTTCTGCTCTTGTTAGGGACTAATTATCGTCGCCGGCTGTCACTACCTAACTACTTTCTCATGTTCATTCAAGGCAACACTTTAGCACGATCTTTTCTTTATCAGAAGAAACCATCCAGGTTACATTCCAGCAAAATCTTTCGATGGCAGAAGAACCTTTTCTGTATCAGAAGAAACTATCCAGAGTACATTCCAGCAAAATCTTTCGATGGCAGAAGAAGTATCTAGGCTGTCGGTTGAGTGATGAATGGAGTCAATTTGAATTGTTGATGTTCTGGAACACTGCTTCTGTAGATGATGCTGGAATTTCGGTAGAAACTGGCTGTTGATAGCTGAACAACTGACTAACCAGGTCAGATTCGAGCAATGCAGAACTATCCAGGCCATCTGTGGAGTGGTTTGTTCCACTGTTTAGGGCCCCCAAAAGAGGGTGGTCACTGATAACTCGTGGTACAAAGTGGCTGTAGTGTGAAGTAATGGCTTCTCGGGCCTGCTTGTGCAGGTGACGGTGTCATTTTGTCTCTCATTTCTTGTACGTCCCAACAGTAGCGCGTGATGACGGATTCCTATTCTGCTGGTATAGGGAAGTAAACTATTGTTGACATCAAAGCGTCTGTAGTCCAACGGTTAGGATAATTGCCTTCCAAGCAATAGACCCGGGTTCGACTCCCGGCAGACGCACTTTTTCTTTTCCTCCTACATTTGTTTCACTGTTTCTGGAACTCGTTTTGGTTACTTAACCTTGTCTTGTAGCGAAAATAGTAATCTGTGTCCACCTTCTGTTTTCCGAAGTTTCAGATCCCCTTTTTAGATTTACTAGAAGATAACCCGCGCGTTGCAGCGGGATGGTAGGATGAAAATATGGATAATTAGGTTGATGACATGAATAGTAATGAGAATTATTTAAGATGTGATGGAAAATAGTAATCTGTGTCCACCTTCTGTTTTCCGAAGTTTCAGATCCCCTTTTTAGATTTACTAGAAGATAACCCGCGCGTTGCAGCGGGATGGTAGGATGAAAATATGGATAATTAGGTTGATGACATGAATAGTAATGAAAATTATTTAAGATATGATGGAAATGGCAACCATGCATAATTTGTTGATGTCAAAGGGTTGCATGCATGGATAAAATAGTTAGTGGGATGGTAGATTAATGAGCTGACCGCACATGCATGGTTGGTTGATGTGGAAGCTCTGCATGCTTAGAAAAAATAGTTAGTGGGTTACAACTATTTAAGAATAGAAGATTAGTGGTGTTCCAGATATCTCTATGATTTTAGACTGTTTTATTTTCATTTGTTTATATCAGATCCCTTCTGTTTTGGAACTCGTTTTTGTGACTTAACCTTGTCTTGTAGCGAAAATAGTTATCTGTGTTTACCTTCTGTTTTCTAAAGTTTCAGATCCTTTTTTAATTTACTAGCAAAAGGACCGTGTGTTGCAACGGGAGAAAAAATTATCACACGCTTTTAATCTTTTTATAATTATTTTGATTTATTAAAATAATAAGCTAACTAATTAAGGTAGTTAGTCCTATCCTATTTTGTTCAGAAATCAACCCGTCCATTGTTAATTCCATCATGATGAGAAATTGAGCGGGACAAGCAAAGCAAAAAACAAAGAAGCTACGTGAATTGATCAATGGACCGTTATCTTATTTCACTCATGGGGTAAAGAATGTGGGATCATATGACAAACTGAAGGTGGTGTTCCATTCTCTCTCTCTACAACAATGCAATCTTACATTCAATACATTCATTCATCAGCAAACAAATTCCCACAAAACAAAATTTCTTGTCGGTGCTTGGCACACGGTTGGAGGCATGGGGAGGGGATCTCACCAGATGATGAGTTCCTGCCGGAGGAGGGGATACGATGAGGGGAGCAAGGGTTAGACGCCTCTATCTGGCCATAAGGAGTCGCCGTTGCCGCGCCATAACCTCGGAGTTCCCCGTGTGATCCATGGAGGCCCGCCTCCATCTGCAAGTACTTCGCTTCGCCGCGCCTTATCCGCGCGCCACCGCCGTTCTGCATCGAGCAGACGCATCATCCCAAGTCGTTGTAGCTGTCGCGTTGATTTGATCCAGAAGCTGTGCTCGAGCGTTGAAACGGGGGCAGCAAGCGGGCAGAGGTACGACCGCGGAGGTGGGTGGGTTGAGATCGACAACAGTGGTGGTTGAGGTCGGCCGCGGCGACGAGTGGTGTGGCAGCGGCCTGGGCACAAGCCAGGGTGGACCAGGATCGACGCGATGCGCTCGAGCGCCGCAATGGGGGCAGTGAGCGGGGAGAGGTACAGCCGCAGAGGCGGGTGGGTTGAGATCGACAGCGGTGGCGGTTGAGGTCGGCCGCGGCGGCGAGTGGTGTGACGGCGTCCTGGGTACAGGCCAGGGTGGCCCAGGGTCGACGGGAGGAGGCGATGCGTACGGGTATAATTTTTGCAGTGAATCGTTTTTCCTTTTGCGTTGCAGATAAATGATGGAGCGCGGGTTGAATAACAAAAATTACAGGTTTTTTTTATAAAAATGTCATGGTGGGTTTTCCGACGGAAGCAATAGCCGCTTTATTATTAGGTATAGATTAATGGTGTTTCAGATACCTCTATGATTTTAGACCGTTTTATTTTTATTTGTTTATGTTAGATTTGTATTTGTGCAATTGCATTTGTTGTGTTGGGCAAGGTTAAACCTCTCCTATTTTAATGTTTCTTGCCCTCGACCGTTTGGCTTACGAGTTGTCTTCAATACAAACTCATTTATCTGACACAACCCATTATGGAAGAGGAGCTTTGCTACACCTACGTAAAGAAGCTAGGTAAAGTTACATATGAGCCGATCTGGCTTAATTGGATTGGAGGAGAAAAAGGTCCAGACCCAGCCTATGAAATTCACGAAGGAATGATTGGTTGAGAAACAAGAAAACGCAGCTTTACGTTAATTATTTACGTAGGTGTAGCATTTTTATGAAAGGGGCGCTGTTTTCTTTAAAAAATGAGGAAGAAATAGTGTCCACATACACTCCTGCCGGTCGTCACGTTGGTACAACTTGCACCGACCTTACCCCACGAAAAGGGTATTTTCATACTTTCTTTTACCTTACTGTCACTCTCCCACATCACCTTGGCTCTCTCTCCACCATCACCCCAAAGCCTAATCAACAAACCTCACTGATTATGTCCGCCATGGTGCCTTGCCAGAACTGCGAGGACCTGGTCGAACGGCTTTTGTGTCGTGTGGTTGCTTCGGATGATCGGCAAGCGCTCTCGCCAATGGCAACACCACTCGTGGTCGGTCCTTCCTGTGATCGCGCACTTCGGTCCAACGACATCGACCCGTCTCGTCGTTTTTTATCTTCATCGGACGGCGAGTCATCCCGCCACGCATCCCCATCTCATGTCGTCACCCTGCCACATGAGCGCTCGTTGGTCCCGATCTAGGCCCTCTTCCCTAACGATGACCCGTTACCTTCATCCGTCTATGTTCCTAGTGCGGACCGACAAAATCGAGAATGAGGCGATGGTTATCGTAGTCATTGCTTGTTCTGAGCTGGTAAACGCCGCTCCCCTCACATTCCCACTGCTGACGGGCTTCCCTGTCCTAGCGGGATGCCGAGGAGGGGTGGTGGTGGTTGCGGCTATCGCTCGCTCCGATCTCAAGGTTGCCATGAAGACTGCCGTGTGGGCCGTCACAAACATGATGATGGTCACGGCTATTGCAAGATCATTGCCGAGCCCTTTCTTTTAGTTAGGGTTTAGGACAAATGAGTTTTGTAGATAGGCTAGGGCTTAATGCTATTTTTTGTTGGTGATGTAATGCATGGACTATGTGCATGTCTAAATGAGTTCAAAAAATTTGACGAATTTGTGTCAATTTGGGGAGGCGGCGTTTTGATACTCATGCTTATCTACACCCGTCTTGAACAATAAATAATAACAATCAAACAAAACATAGTATATTTTTTTGCACTTAAGATGCTCGAGTGTGCTAGGATCTCTCTTGGTGAAATGAGAATCAAAATGATTTATTTTTATCTATAGCTCATTGCATGTCATTTCACCATGAATATTGGCACACTCCTAGCACACTCTCATCTTCGATGGTAAAAAGTTAGATATTTCTGTTCCTTTTGCTATTTTTTAAAATTTAATATAATTGTAGTTAGGAAGAACTAGACTATTTCTTCCCGAACTAGATTGCCAAAAAGAGCAAGTTGGACAAATGGAGAAGAGTTATCATGATATATTTTTCTTTAATACTTTATAAATACAGACGCTCATACATATTTATATACACTCGTTCTTATAAACACACAATTACCATGGTACCTACTCGGTACTTGCTTCCTCATTTGGTCACTCCGACGCGTTACGGACAATCAGCGCGGACAATTGGAGGCGCCATTTAGAGATGACTAGTGAACATTATATAGGGCAATAATGCTAGACATATAAAGAATTGTAAACATTTTACTTAGCGTTCAAACTATAATTCTCTTCCTCCCTAAATTTAATTTGGATGGACCCTTTATCCTCAACTAGCAAAAGGGCCCATACGTTGCAACGAAAGAAAGAAATACCACACACTCTTAATTTATAAAAAATGGTATATAATCTGAGAATTTGTAGTTACGACACAAATAAAGATGGTCTTATCCTACAAAAATACAGTTCAAAATTTCACAGGTCTTCTATTTTAACACGGCTTGCATGTAGATTTAATACGTACAAAGAATCAGTCAAGTGACCTTCAGTTTCATCTCTAATCCTGATTTTGTTGGCGTGTTCATCCCCAACCCGGATGAGTACCGATATGAAAGAAAGACGAATAATGACTTATTTATTAAGATTGCACCCTAGATAGTATTTTTATTAAACGTTTAACAGATAAAATAATATCATATTTAAATTGTACATATTTTTCTAATCAAATTCCATATATAATATGTTAAATTTGGAGTTACGGTTTAAAAGATATGAGTATTTTAAAAAACATTTAATATATACTACGAGTTTAATGTCATAAACAGTAAGGGCTTTCTTGTAAAATCACCTCGGTGGGTTTTCTGACGGAAGCGATAGCCTCTTTATTATTAAACTAGCAAAAGGACCCATGCGTTGCAATGGAAGAAAGAAATACCACACGGCACACGCTCTTAATTTATAAAAAATGTCTATAATTTGAGAATTTATAGTTACGATACAAATAAAGATGGTCTTATCCTACAAAAATGCAGTTCAAAATTTTACAGGTCTTCTATTTTAACACGGTTTGCATGTAGATTTAATACGTACAAAGAATCAGTCAAGTGACCTTCAGTTTCATCTCTAATCCTGATTTTGTTGACGTGTTCATTCCCAACCCAGATGAGTACCGGTATGAAAGAAAGACGAATAATGACTTATTTATTAAGATTGCACCCTAGATAGTATTTCTATTAAACGTTTAACAGATAAAATAATATCATATTTAAATTCTACATATTTTTCTAATCAAATTCCATGTATAATATGTTAAATTTGGAGTTACGGTTTAAAAGATATGAGTATTTAAAAAAATATTTAATATATACTACGAGTTTAATGTCATAAACAGTAAGGGTTTTTTTGTAAAAAAAACCTCGGCGGGTTTTCCGACGGAAGCGATAGCCTCTTTATTATTAAGTAAAGATTACCAGTTATAGTTCCCCAAAAAAGTAACATCATGTAGCATTACACTTATACTAGGAGGACTGGGCACGCTTTGCTGCCCTCTTGGATAACAAAAACCGAATTAAATTGTTTCAAAATACAATGTATATATATTTTTTTAAAGTCAAACATTTTAAATTTAATTAAATTTGTAGATAAATATATCAATATCCATAATATCAAATTGTTGTGATTAGATTCACCGTTAAATGAATTATCATATTTTTATTTTATATTGTGGATGTTGATATTTTTGCTCTTGCCTTGGTTAAAGTTGAAGAATTTGACTTTCTAAAAAACAAATATCCCTTATATTTTAAAATTAATGGAATATTTCGTTTGATGTGTAGGGGAGATGAGATAGTGTGTTTTATTTTTATTTATAATTCGGTAATCTGATGGGCATTGTGATTCTATATTATATGCTAACTAATCTTATATATATGCAAAAATTTCTACGTCGACGGCTGCATGAGCATGATTGATATGTTTTTATAAGCCGATTGCTGTTGATTGATTTAAAAATATGTTGGTTTGATCAAAATCATAAACCAAACTCATCAAAAAGCATAATGTATTTATCTAAAGAATTGAAAGAGAGAGTTTCGAGAAATTGTTGACACGGTCAAAGTCAGATGACCCAATTTTAAATGAAGTCTTGGAGAGCTTAATTGAATGCGAGTCTTTAAAACTAAGAAGCATAGTGTTATAAAAATATAAATATAATAATTAAATGAAAGAGCTTTGAAAAATTATTAACCAGCTCAAAATTGGATGTTACAATGTCAATTGAAGACCTCAATTGAATGTGCACTCTTCAATTCTAAAAAGATTAATGTTATATATATATATATATATATATATATATATATATATATATATATATATATATATATATATATGGACACTATTTACATCATTTCTTTCATGGAGAGTATATTTTTTCAAACACATTCATATAAAAAAAAGGCAAATGCGCGTTGAAGGATGTGCAAAAACTTTAAGAGTATATATTTTTAACAGAGGGACTGGTAATCTACAACTTTACAGAGTACATATGCTGTTTGCTGTGGCCACTCTGTTTTCTCGAAACGGAGCTGTGGCTACTCTCGTTCTCAAATTTGTCCTCTCATATATTTTTTCGACGCTTGCATCTAATTCTTTTTCAGTCACGGTCGCTGGCACGCTGCCCCCTTTGCGCGCACCACGCCGTCGTTGCCGGCGAGCATGAGGTACTTATCCTTCCTGGTGAGCATGGTGCATTCGTACCCGAGCGACGCCGCCATCAGCCGCTGCACGCGGTTGGCCACGTCCTTGCTCGCGGCGGCGCCGCCCCTGACGGGCGCCGTATCGACCCTGCCGAGGAACTCCACCGTGTAGCACATCCTGGGGTTGGCCAGGTAGTAGAGCGCGTCCATGGACTTCCAGCCGCCCGCCGTGGTGCCATGGAACATGGCCGTCTCGACGGCGAGAGCCACGGGCACGACGCCGTCGCCGCTGAGCTCGGCGAACAGCGGGCTGAAGCGGAGCAGGTACGGCTCGCGGCAGGTGGTGCCCTCGGGGCAGACCACGACGTGCGCTCCGCCGGCCAGGAGGCGCGCCATGGCGGCGCCGTCGTGGGCTCGGTCCCTGGCGAGGTGCACGGTGCGGCCGATGGGGGAGATGAGCTCCGAGAGCCGGCTCAGGCTGTAGGACACGGCGCGCACGGGGCGGTCCAGCGCGATGGACACGTACACGGGGTCGATGAGCGTCCGGTGGTTGCACACGTAGAGCTGCCCGCGCGACGACGGCGGCGGCGGCGGTGAGCCGCGGAGGCGCCACGACTGGCCCGTGGCGGCGAGGATCGGCGTGGCGTACTTGTACGGGAGCGCCATCGCGACGGCGATGCGGGCCACCGCGAGAGCGGCGCCCAAGGGGAGCCACACGAGCATGGCGAGGGCGGCGAGCGGCGTCGGAAGGAAGGCGAGGCGGCCGTCGTGGAAGACGAGCGGCCTCGGGTACTCGTGCCGCGGCAATGGCCGCCACTTGCTCTTCTCCTCGGCGCTCACAACGTACACCTCCTTGCACGAGGAAGACAGAGTACCGTTGTTGCAAAGAAATTCCATTGATCCTCCGGTGAAGCCGACGACATCATCGCCGACGGCGCCCTCCATAATCTTCTTCGTCGCCTCGGACGCCGCCTCGCCGTCCCCTTCCTCCATGAACCCAGTGTAGAACCCCCACAGCACCTTCATCTCCCTCGCCGCGACGACGTCGGCCACGTCAGCCTCCAGGTACTCTTTCAAGAACGGCTCCACCATCACCCTCGGCATCCTGCTGGCCCACACCACCGCCGTCCTCCTACCGGCAGCGCCAGAAGGCCGCCGCCGCCGCACGGCGTCGAACGCCTCGAGCCCGACGTCCTCCAGGAGCCACCGCGGCAACACGGCCCGGCCAGCGTGGAACCTCGTGGCGCGGAGCCCGCAGAAGGCGACGAAGGCCATGGCCCTCACGGCCACGTCGCCGCCGATGCAGGCGATGACAGGGTAGAGGAGCAGCAGGAGGAGGCCCCTGAGCAAGCCGCCGGCCTCGATGGCGACCAGCATGAAGTAGGGGAAGAGGGATCCCGAGGAGAGGAGCAGGCCGCCGTCGACGTCGACGACCAGCGCGGTTGTGTCGGTGAGCCGCGCCGAGGGAGGCGCCCGCTTGTGGACAAGGACGTCGGAGTCGGAGTCGGAGGGGTGCGGTGGAGGCAATGCGGCCCCACAGCCACCATGGAAGAAGAGCGAGAGGAAGTTGGGGAAGATGAACTTGTGGGCTCCCGCCATCTTCTCCTCAACCATGCAGCAGCTAGATGTAGTTGTCGCCGTCTTATATATACCACAGCGGCACATCGTCGTCATGGTGCGAAATTATGCGGTGTGGCTTGCCACGGCGTCCTCGTGCGTGCCTAATAAAATAGTAAGTTCTTTCTACAGTACGAATTTTGCTAACAGACAAGGCAGTCAACTGTTTATTAATTACTCACTCCGAAATTAATATAAAAATATTTGGATTACTGTTTTAGTTATCTAAAAGCTTTTATATTAATTTAAGGAAAAAGATTGTGTTCAACCGGATCGCGTTGTCTCGTCCGCCGGCTCGGCGACCGTCCGATCTGTTATTTATTCTTTATCACACGGACGAGACCGGACCACCTTCTGCGTAAGCTGTGATCGTTTTTTCTGAAACAATGCTGTTGTTTCAGGAACAGTTTCCTGCAGCTCCTCCCGAGCGTCTCTGCCCGAGACCGCGCCGCCGCTTGCCATCGCCTGCACCGGCTGGCCTCGCCGGAGCAGGGCCACCGCGCCTGCACCTCCCCGCCGCCTGGAGCCTCCCGAGCCTCTGCCCGAGCGAGCCGCCGGCTCCCTCCTCCTCTCGAGCGCTGCCCGAGCACGGTCCCGCATGCCCCGCCGTGGTGCGCCGCCGCCGGCCGATCCTGGCGCCATCGGAGCCCCAGCCACCGGCGCCGGAGCCCCCAGCCATCGCCGTCGCGTTCCTGCCGCCGGCCGACCCGCGTCGGCCCTGCCTCCCCGCGCCAGACCGGATCTGGATCGACCCAGTTTCTGCAACAAAGCGATTGTTTCAGAAACTCGAGCGTTGTCCCAGAAATTACTCGGTGCCCACGAAGCGCGCGCGAAGAAAAAAAACCTGCAACAAAGCGATTGTTTCAGAAACTGGGGCATTGTTTCAGGAATTACAGGGTGTCTATCCGAAGCGTCGCGCGCGGATCGGACGGCTATCAAGGTGGATGATATTTTCTAAACATCACCCGACGGATGCGTAGCAGCCCCCTTAATTTAAGGAGGAAGTACTTGTATTTTCTTTTGCTGAGGGAACTGTTTGTTAATTCCACTTTTGGCAATATAAGTATCACTTTGAGGCCATAAGTCCAAACCATCAAAAAGAGATCTTGGACATTTGTGAGAGGAAATATTTGTTACATGCTCAAAGATCAAACCTCAAAAAACACTTGAAAGTTCTAGTCTCCCCTTATTAGCGTTTAACTCGGCCTAACCCACGCTCAATTCATGATCTGGGCTTTATGCCCTCCCGTCATAACCTTCAGCGGAGAGCTTACTCCATCTAAAGAATCAGGACTGAAAAGAGAAGGGATACTCTTCCTTATAAGTTGGTCGTGGCCTACTCCCGTAAGCAAGGTGAGAGTAAACCTGAGCCAACCTCACCAGCCTAAATCAACCCTAACATCCCCTCGTGAGAAGTCCCTTCCATCTAATACCAAATGCTAGCGTCCAACTCGGCTTAGCCCACACCCATCCCACGTTCTAGATGTTTATACGCACACGACATAATCTTGATCGGAGAGCTCACTCATACGTCTCAAACATATCTATTTTTCAAACACATTTGCTTTTGTTTTAGACTTTAATTTGCATGATTTAAATGAAACTAACCCGGACTAACGTTGTTTTTAGTAGAACTACCATGTGTTATTTTTGTGCAGAAATAAAAGTTATCGGATTAAGCTAAAATTTTACGGAGAATATTTTTAGAACTAATAAAAAATACTGACATCAAGATCTACCGAAGGGGGTCCACCCAGGGGCCACAAGCCTGGTGGGCGTCCCCTAGGGCGCGCCCACTGCGCTTGTGGGTTCCTCAGAACTCGAGCTGATCTAATACCAAATTCATCGCGTTTTGCAAGATGGAGCTGTTGCCACCTCATGTTCTTCCTCGGGAGGGCTGCTCTGGAGCCTGTTTGGAGCTTCAGAGAGGGGGATTCGTCGTTGTTGTCATCACCAACCATTCTCCATCAACAATTTCATGATGCTCATCATCGGGAGTGAGTAATTCCTACGTAGGCTTGCTGGACGGTGATGGGATTGGATGAGATTTGTCATGTAATCGAGTTATTTCGGTAGGGCTTGATTCCTAGTATCCATTATGTGATGGGGAACGTTGATGGGAAACAAAAAAATTCCTACGCACACGAAGACCTAAAATGGTGATGTTCATCTACGAGAGGGAGATCGGATCCACATACCTTTGTAGATCGCTAAGCGGGAAGCGTTTAAGAAGCGCGGTTGATGTAGTGGTACAACTTCGTGATTCAAATCACCGTCGTCCCACGATCCGTCCCATGATCCGTCCCGATCTAGCACCGAACAGACGACACCTCCGCGTTCAGCACACGTACAACTCGATGACGATCTCCGCCTTCTTGATCCAGCAAGAGAGACGGGGAAGTAGATGAGTTCTCCGGCAGCGTGACGGCGCCGGTGATGGTGATGATCTATTCCTGCAGGGCTCCGCCCGAGCTCCGCAGAAATCCGATCTAGAGGTAGAACTACGAGGTATAGGTTTGAGTTGCACGTGGCAAAGTTGTGTCTCAAAAACCCTAAAACCACCAATATATATAGGAGGAGGGGAGGGGCTAGCCTTGGGGCTCAAGAGAGCCCCAAGGGTGCCGACCGAAGGGAGGAGGAGGACTCCCACTCCAATTCGGTTTGGGAAGGAGGACTCCTGCTCTTCCTTCCCACCTCCCTCTCTTTTTTTTCTTTTTCTTTGGTTTTCTTCTTGTGGCGCCATAGTCCACTTGGGCTGGTCTCACCAGCCCACTAAGGGCTGGTACGCCACCCTAGGACTATTGGGCTCACTCTCGGGTGGGTGGGCCCCTCCCGATGAAAACCCGGAACCCATTCGTCACTCCCGATACACTCCCGGTAATGCCCGAAATCTTTCCGGTGACCAAATGAAACCATCCTATATATCAATCTCCGTTTCTGGACCATTCCGGAAACCCTCGTGACGTCTGTGATCTCATCCGGGACTCCGAACAACCTTCGGTTACCAACACCTATAACTCAACTATACTAAAACATCATCGAACCTTAAGTGTGCAGACCCTGTGGGTTCGAGAACTATGAAGACATGACCTGAGACACTCCTCGGTCAATATCCAATAGCGGGACCTCGATGTCCATATTGGATCCTACATATTCTACGAAGATCTTATCGGTTGAACCTCTGTGCCAAGGATTCATGTAATCCTGTATAACATTCCCTTTGTCCTTCGGTATGTTACTTGCCCGAGATTTGATCGTCGGTCTCTCTATACCTATTTCAATCTCGTTACCGGCAAGTCTCTTTACTCGTTCCGTAATACAAGATCCCGTCACGTACACTTTCAGTCACATTGCTGGCAAGGCTTGTATGTGATGTTGTATTACCAAGTGGGCCCCGAGATACCTCTCCGTCATACGGAGTGACAAATCCCAGTCTTGATCCATGCTCACTCAACGGACACCTTCGGAGATACCTATAGAGCACCTTTATAGTCACCAGTAACGTTGTGACGTTTGATACACACAAGGTATTCCTCCGGTGTCAGTGAGTTACATGATCTCATGGTCATAGGAATGAATATTTGACACGCAGAAAACAATAGCAACAAAATGACACGATCACATGCTACGTTCATAGTTTGGGTCTCGTCCATCACATCATTCTCCTAATGATGTGATCCAGTTATCAAGTGACAACACTTGCATATGGTGAGAAAACCTTAACCATCCTTGATCAACTGGCTAGCCAACTAAAGGCTTACTAGGGACATTGTTTTGTCTATATATCCACACATGTATCTATGCTTTCATTCAATACAATTATAGCATGGATAATAAACGATTATCTTGAAACAGGAAATATAATAATAATTATTTTATCATTGCCTCTAGGCCATATTTCCAACAATCTCCCACTTGCACTAGAGTCAATAATCTAGTCTCACATCGCTATGCGATTTACATTGGAATGGATCTAACACCCATACAGTTCTGGTGTTGATCATGCTTCGCTCATGGAAGAGGTTTAGTCATCGGATCTGCTACATTCAGATCCGTGTGCACTTTGCAAATATTTACATCCTCTCCTTCGACGTAGTCGCGGATGAGGTTGAAGCGTCGTTTGATGTGTATGATCTTCTTGTGAAACCTTAGTTCCTTTGCTAAAGCAATGGCACCAGTGTTGTCACATAACAGAGTTATTGTTTTTAGTGCGCTCGGCACCAGTCCAAGATCCGTCACGAACTGCTTCATCCAGACACCCTCCTTAGTGCCTCTGAGGCAGCCATGTACTCCGCTTCACATGTAGAATCTGCTTCCACGATTTTCTTGGAACTGCACCAGCTTACCGCACCCCCATTAAGAATAAATACATATCCGGTTTGAGACTTCAAGTCATCCAGATCAGTGTCAAAGCTTGCAACGGCGTAACCCTTTACGACGAGCTCTTCGTCACCTCCATAAACGAGAAACATTTCCTTAGTCCTTTTCAGGTACTTCAGAATATTCTTGACCGTTGTCCAGTGATCCACTCCTAGATTACTTTGAAACCTGCCTGCCATACTTATGGCCAGGCTGACGTCCGGTCTATTGCACAATATGGCATACATGATAGACCCTATGGCTGAAGCATATGGGACGATACCCATCTTTTCTCTATCTTCCGCAGTTACTGGACACTGAGTCTTACTCAACTTTATACCTTGTAATACTGGCAAGAACCCCTTCTTGGACTGCTCCATTTTGAACTTCTTCAAAACTTTATCAAGGTATGTGCTTTGTGAAAGTCCTTATAGGCGTCTCGATCTATCCCTATAGATCTTAATGCCTAATATGTAAGCAACTTCTCATAGGTCCTTCATTGAAAAACATTTGTTCAAGTAATCTTTTATGCTCTCTTAAAACTCCACATTGTTTCCAATCAGCAATATGTCATCCACATATAATATTAGAAAAGCCACATAGCTCCCACTCACTTTATTGTAAATACAAGATTCTCCAACAACTTGTATAAACCCAAATGCTTTGATCACCTCATCAAAGCGCTTATTCCAACTCCGAGATGCTTGCACCAGTCCATAAATGGATCGCTGGAGCTTGCATACTTTGTTAGCACTCTTTGGATCGACAAAACCTTCGGGTTGCATCATATACAACTCTTCCTTAAGAAAACCGTGAAGGAACGCCGTTTTGACATCCATCTGCCAGATTTCATAATCGAAAAATGCAGCTATTGCTAACATGATTTGGATGGACTTAAGCATCTCTAACGGTGAGAACGTCCCATCGTAGTCAACTCCTTGAACTTGTGAAAAACCCTTTGCCACAAGTCGAGCTTTATAAATGGTCACATTACCGTCCGCGTCCGTCTTCTTCTTAAAGATCCATTTGTTCTGAATATCCTTGTGACCTTCAGGTAATACTTCCAAAGTCCATACTTTGTTTTCATACATAGATCCTATCTCGGACTTCATGGCCTCCAGCCATTTGTTGGAATTCGGGCCCACCATTGCTTCTTCATAATTCGCAGGTTCATTGTTGTCTAACAACATGATTGATAAGACAGGATTACCGTACCACTCAGGAGCAGTACGTGATCTTGTCGATCTGCGAGGTCCGATAGTAACTTGATCCGAAGCTTCATGATCATCATCATTAGCTTCCTCCTCAACCGGTGTCACCTTGACAGAGGTTTCCCCCTGCCCCGCGCCACCATCTAGAGGGAGTAGAGGTTCTACAACCTCATCAAGTTCTATCTTCCTCCCACTCAATTCTTTCGAGAGAAACTCCTTCTCAAGAAAAGCTCCGTTCTTAGCAACAAACACTTTGCCCTAGGATCTGAGATAGAAGGTGTACCCAACTGTCTCCTTTGGGTAACCTCTGAAGACACACTTTTTCGCTTTGGGTTCCAGCTTTTTAGGCTGAAGCTTTTTGACATAAGCATCGCATCCCCAAACTTTAAGAAAAGACAACTTTGGCCTCTTGCCAGACCATAGCTCATATGGTGTCGTCTCAACGGATTTTGACGGTGCCCTATTTAAAGTGAATGCAGGTGTCTCTAATGCATAACCCCAAAACGATAACGGCAAATCGGTAAGAAACATCATAGATCGCACCATATCTAACAAAGTACGATTACGACGTCTGGACACACCATTACGCTGTGGTGTTCCCGGCGGTGTTAACTGTGAAATGATTCCACATTGTCTTAAGTGAGCATCAACTCGAAACTCAGATATTCGCCCCCTCGATCAGAACGCATGAACTTGATCTTGTTGTTACGATGATTTTCAACTTCACTCTGAAATTGCTTGAACTTCTCAAACGTTTCAGACTTGTGCTTCATCAAGAAGATATATCCATACCTACTCAAATCATCAGTGAAGATGAGAAAATAACGATATCCGCCGTGTGCCTCCACACTCGTTGGACCGCATACATCAGTATGTATGATCTCCAACAAGTCACTTGCACGCTCCATTGTTCTGGAGAACGGAGTCTTAGTCATCTTGCCCATGAGGCATGGTTCGCACGTGTCAAGAGATTCAAAATCAAGTGACTCCAAAAGCCCATCGGCATGGAGTTTCTTCATGCGCTTTACACCAATATGACCTAAGCATCAGTGCCACAAAAAACGTGGCACTATCATTGTTAACTCTACATCTTTTGGTCTCAGTGTTATGTATATGTGTGTCATCACAATCAAGATTTAATATGAACAAACCTCTCACGTTGGGTGCATGACCATAAAAGATGTTACTCATAAAAATAGAACAACCATTATTCTCTGACTTAAATGACAAACTGTCTCGTAGTAAAGAAGATCCATATATAATGTTCATGCTTAATGCATACACTAAATAACAATTACTTAAGTTCATAACTAATCCTGATGGTAACTGAAGTGAGACTGTGCCAACAACGATTGCATCAACCTTGGAACCATTTCCCACGCGCATCGTCACTTCATCCTTCGCGAGCCTTCGTTTATTTCGCAGTTCCTGCTTCGAGTTGCAAATATGAGCAACAGAACCGGTATCAAATACCCAGACACTACTACAAGAGTTGGTTAAGTACACATCAGTAACACGTATATCACATATACCTGATTTTTCTTTGGACGCCTTCTTATCAGCCAAATACTTGGGGCAGTTGCGCTTCCAGTGACCCATCCCCTTGCAATAATAGCACTATGTTTCCGGCTTAGGTCCAGCCTTGGGTTTCTTCGTCGGATTGGCAACAGTTTTGCCGCTCTTCTTGGAGTTACCCTTCTTGCCTTTGCCGTTTCTCTTGAAACTAGTGGTCTTATTGACCATCAACACTTGATGCTCTTTCCAGAGTTCTGACTCTGCGACTTTCAGCATCGCGAATAACTCGCCGGGTGACTTGTTCATCCCTTGCATGTTATAGCTAGGCGGCAGTGATTGAAGAATTCTGCCAGTGATAGCCTCTTGTGGGAGTTCAATCCCCAGCTCAGCTAGACTATTTGAGTACCTAGACATTTTGAGCACATGTTCACTGACAGGCGAATTCTCCTCCATCTTGCAAGCATAGAATTTATCGGAGGTCTCATACCTCTCGATCCAGGCGTTCTTCTGAAAGATAAACTTCAACTCCTGGAACATCTCATATGCTCCATGATGCTCAAAGCATCGTTGAAGTCCCGGTTCCAAGCCATACAAGACTGCACATTGAACTACTGAGTAGTCCTCCTTACACGATTGCCAAGCGTTCAGAACATCTTGGTCAGACGTAGCGGGTGGTTCATCTCCTAGCGCAGCATCAAGGACATAATTCTTTTTCCCAGCTTGTAGGATGAGCCTAAGATTACGTGCCCAGTCTACAAAGTTGCTTCCATCATGTTTCAACTTAGCTTTCTCTAGGAACGTATTGAAATTCAGGGTTGCTACTGTGTGAGCCATTGATCTACAACATAAAATATTGCAAAATGGACTTAGACTATGTTCAAGACAATTAGAGTTTAACTAATCAAATTACTAATAAACTCCCACTCAAATAGACATCCCTCTAGTTACTTGAGTGTGCCATGATCCAAATTCACTAACTCAAGTCCGACCATCACGTGAGTTGAGTATAGTTTCAGTGGTAAACATCTCTATGCTAATCATATCAACTATATGATTCATGCTTGACCTTTCGGTCTCTTGTGTTCCGTGGCCATGTCTACACATGCTAGGATCGTCAAGTTTAACCCGAGTGTTCCGCGTCTGCAACTGTTTTGCACCCGTTGTATGTGAACGTTGAGTCTATCATACCCGATCATCACATGGTGTCTCGAAACGACGAACTGTCGCAACAGTGCACAGTCGGGGAGAACTCAATTTTATCTTGAAATTTTAGTGAGGGATCACCTTATAATGCTACCGTCGTTCTAAGCAAGATAAGGTGCATAAAAGGATTAACATCACATGCAATTCATAAGTGACATGATATGGCCATGATCTTGTGCTTCTTGATCTCCATCACCAAAGCACCAGCATGATCTTCTTGTCACCGGCGCCACACCATGATCTCCACCATCATGATCTCCATCATCGTACCGCCATCAAGGTTGTCGTGCTATCTATGCTATTACTACTAAAGCTACAACCTAGCAATATAGTAAACACATCTGCAAACACAAACGTTAGTTTAAAGACAACCCTATGGCTCCTGCCGGTTGCCGTAGCATCGACATGGAAGTCGATATTAACTATTACAACATGATCATCTCATACATCCAATATATCACATCATGTCTTTGGCCATATCATATCAAAAGCATACCCTGCAAAAACAAGTTAGACGTCCTCTAATTTGTTGTTGCATGTTTTACGTGGCTGCTATGAGTATCTAGTATGATCGCATCTTACTTACGCAAAAACCACAACGGAGATGTGCAAATTGCTATTTAGCCTCTCTCCAAGGACCGCCTCGGTCAAATCCAATTCAAATAAAGTTGAAGAAACCGACACCCGCCAGTCATCTTTATGCAACGAGTTGCATGTTGGTCGATGAAACCAGTCTCTCGTAAACGTACGAGTAATGTCGGTCCGGGCCGCTTCAATCCAACAATACCACCGAATCGAGAAAAGACTAAGGAGGGCAGCAAATCGAACATCAACGCCCACAAAAACTTTTGTGTTCTACTTGAGATTACATCTACGCATGAACCTAGCTCATGATGCCACTGATGGGGAATGTTGCATGGGAAACAAAAAAAAATTCCTACGCACACGAAGACCTATCATGGTGATGTTCATCTACGAGAGGGAGATCGTATCCACATACCCTTGTAGATCGCTAAGCGGGAAGAGTTTAAGAAATGCGGTTGATGTAGTGTCACACCTTCGTGATTCAAATCACCGTTGTCCCACAATCCATCCCAATCTAGCACCGAACGGACGACACCTCCGCGTTCAGCACACGTACAGCTCGATGACGATCTCCACCTTCTTGATCCATCAAAGATAGACGGGGAAGTAGATGAGTTCTCCGGCAGCGTGACGGTGCACCGGTGATGATGATGATCTATTCCTGCAGGGCTCCGCCCGAGCTCCGCAGAAATCCGATCTAGAGGAAGAACTACGAGGTATAGGTTTGAGTTGCACGTGGCAAAGTTGTGTCTCAAAAACCCTTAAACCACTAGTATATATAGGATGAGGGGAGGGGCTAGCCTTGGGGCTCAAGAGAGCCCCAAGGGCGCCGGTTGAAGGGAGGAGGATGACTCCAACTCCAATTCGGTTTGGGAAGGAGGAGTCCTCCTCTTCCTTCCCACCTCCCTCTCCTTTTTTCTTTTCTTTTTCTTTGGTTTTATCTTGTGGCGCAATAGTCCACTTGGGCTGGTATCACCAGACCACTAAGGGCTGTTGCTCCACCCTAGGACTACTGGGCTCACTCCCGGGTGGGTGGGCCCCTCCTGGCAAAAACCCGGAACCCATTCGTCACTCCCGGTACACTTACGGTAATGCCCGAAATCTTTCCGGTGACCAAATGAAACCATCCTATATATCAATATTCGTTTCCGGACCATTACGGAAACCCTCGCGACGTCCGTGATATCATCTGGGACTCCGAACAACCTTCGGTTACCAACACCTATAACTCAACTATACTAAAACGTCATCGAGCCTTATGTGTGCAGACCCTGCGGGTTCAAGAACTATGCATACATGACCCGAAACACTCCTCGATCAATATCCAATAGCGGGACCTCGATGTCCATATTGGATCCTACATATTCTACGAAGATCTTATCGGTTGAACCTCTGTGCCAAGGATTCATATAATCCCGTATAACATTCCCTTTGTCCTTCGGTATGTTACTTGCCTGAGATTTGATCGTCGGTATCTCTATACCTATTTCAATCTCGTTACCGGCAAGTCTCTTTACTCATTCCGTAATACAAGATCCCGTGACTTATACTTTGAGTCACATTGCTTGCAAGGCTTGTATGTGATGTTGTATTACCGAGTGGGCGGTGATATACCTCTCCATCACACGGAGTGACAAATCCCAGTCTTGATCCATGCTAACTCAATGGACACCTTCGGAGATAACTGTAGAGCACCTTTATAGTCACCCAGTAACATTGTGACGTTTGACACACACAAGGTATTCCTCCGGTGTCAGTGAGTTACATGATCTCATGGTCATAGGAATGAATACTTGACACGCAGAAAACAATAGCAACAAAATGACACGATCACATGCTACGTTCATAGTTTGGGTCTCGTCTATCACATCATTCTCCTAATGAGGTGATCGAGTTATCAAGTGACAACACTTGCATATGGTCAGAAAACCTTAACCATCCTTGATCAACTGGCTAGCCAACTAAAGTCTTACTAGGAACATTGTTTTGTCTATATATCCACACATGTATCTATGCTTTCATTCAATACAATTATAGCATGGATAATAAACGATTATCTTGAAATAGGAAATATAATAATAACTATTTTATCATTGCCTCTAGGTCATATTTCCAACACTATGTTCTGAGATTGATGTTGCTATAACTTTGCTATGTTTAATGCTTGTCACTTGGGCCCGAGTGTCATGATTTCAGATCTGAACCTATTCTGTTTTCACGAATATGAGTGTTTTGTATCCTATCTTGCAAGTTGTATGCACCTATTATGTGTTATGATCCGTAGACCCCAAAGTGACAATAGTTGGGATCATCTCCGATGATGACCGTAGTATGAGGAGTTCATGCATTCACCATGTGTTAATGCTTTGTTATGATTCTCTATTAAAAGGAGACCTTAATACCCCTTAGATTTCCTTATGGACCCCGCTGCCTCGTTAGGGTAGGACAAAAGATGTCCTGCAAGTTCTTACTATTAGCACGCATGACTATATACGATATACATGCCTACATTACATCGACGAGTTGGAGCTAGTTCCGTGTCACTCTAGTATGTAACTGTTATATGATGAATGTCATTCAACATGATTATCCATCACCGATTCAATGCCTACGCTTTTCACATATTGATCTCCGCTAATATACTATTGTTATTGCTGTTATTACAACTATCACAATTGCTACTATTACTGTTCCTATTACTATTGTTGTTGTGCTACTAAAACTTTGCTACAGAAAAGAAACTCCAGGTGTGGTTGAATTAACAATTCAACTATTAATACCAATAAATATGTTATGTTCCCCTTGGTTCGAATTAATAAATTTGGGTGAAATACTACCCTCGAATACTGTTGCGATCCCCTATTCTTGCGAGTTATCAAGACATTTTTCTAGCGTTGTTGTCAGGGAGCATATTACTATTTATTGAGTTCACTTGGGAGTTGGGTTTTCCATTTATCACGATGAAGAAGCTAAAATACCCTTAGACTAAGATCATACCCTCTAAGACTAGGGGAGGTAAGGAACTAACATCTAGCTCTGCACTTGATTCATCTTCTATTTTAAGTAGACTTGTGACACCACGACCTGCTATTCATTTTGATATGTCGCAAGTAACTGATGATGCTACCTATATATTTGATGAACCTCATGATGATGCCACTACTATGCTAGATTAAGCTGAAATTGTGCCACTTAATGAATTACCTGATTTTCATATTGATAGATCTAAAGAAATTCATAATGCTGAAGTTGATGAAAATTATGATTCACCTCTTATGCCTAGCTCTCCTACTAGATTTGATATAGATGAAGTACATGATGGTTATGTTATGGATGGGGAGATTGCTAGATACTTTCTTACTTGTAATGGCCGAGATGATCTTAACAAACTGTTGATTAAACTGAAAGAAAAATCTACGATGGAGAAAAATGAAATACGATCCTAAGTTTGGCACTTCTCCTATATGTGTTACTGATAAGGATTATGAATTCTTTGTTGATCCTGAGTTGATTACTTTGGTAAAATTTGATCCTTTTCATGCTATGAAAATGAAACTATTGTGGCCCACCTTACCAAACTAAATGATATTGCCACCCTATTGACCCATGAGGAAAAGATTTACTATTACTATATAATTGAGCTTTTCTCCTTTCTCACTAAAGGGTGATGCTAAGAAGTGGTTTCACATTCTTGCTCCTTGTTGTGGGCGTAATCCCCAGAATATGATTTATTACTTCTCTGAAAAATATTTTCCTGCTCATAAGAAACAAACAATTGCTTTACAGGAAATATTTAACTTTGTGCAAATTGAAGAAGAGAATCTCCCTCAAGCTTGGGGGGGGGGGCTTCTCCAGCTACTTAAAGATTTGCCTGATCATCCTCTTAAGAAAAATGAAATACTTTATATCTTTTATAATGGACTAACCGGTGCTTCTAGGGACTACCTAGATAGTTGTGCTAGTTGTGTTTCCAGGGAATGAACTATTGGACAAGATGAAGAGCTATTGAATAATATTTTAAGGAATGTTGATGATTGGACACTTCCTGGACCACTAGTAGAACCTGTTCAAAAGAAGAGATGTATTCTATTTCTTAGTCTAGAATATATGCAAGAAACTAAGAAATCTATAAAAAAATAGGTATTAAATCTGAAGATGTAAAGAACTTACCACCTAGTGAAGAAATACATGTACTCGATATCCCTATAGAGGTAGTAGAGGTAAATTCTCTTCATAGATTTGATGAAGGTGATATACCTTATAATAAAACTGCTCATCAATGCATGTATGAATTTGATAACTATAATGTTAAGAAAAAACATTTGAATATGTGTGTGAAAGATCAATTACATCGAAATTCCATGATGATTGCTCGTTTGAGTGACTTGATGTTTAGAATTGGTAATGATGTTAAAGGTCTAGGTAACATGTGTTAGAGCATATTTCTCCATACGTGGTTTTGGTAATTGATGACAATCCATATGGACTAATGGTTGTCTTGAATTATATTTGAAGGATTTGTCCATAGGCACTTCTTGAGGTCCATCTATTGGTTTCAAGGAGTTTATATGATGACCACGGTGGTATTCAAGGTTTTATCCAAAGATTGGTCATAAAGACACAGGTTGATCAAGACTAAGTCAAAGAGTGAATCAAGTTGATCAACACACAAAGCGTACAAGATGTACCGAGAGGGATCAAGTGATCCCATGGTATGGTGAGCATTGTCCATTACACTTTGTGTATTAACCCATGGTCTTCGTGAGAGTTCTATGTGGGGTTAGGCGTGTTTCCATGGGCTTGGATCAAGAGGAAGATTTCATTCAACGCATGGAAGATTGCAGTGTGCAAGTTCAAGTGGAGCATAACGAAGAGATCATGCTTGAAGCTTGCCTTCCATTGTGGTGGCAATGGACTTGTGAAGATGTGCTGAAGAGTGGCTCACCCATAGTGGAGTATGGGGGAGGAATCTACTAGTCTTCATTGAGCCGATGCAATCATGAAAGGTGGTCCATCTTGAGGAGGAAAACATCACCATCATCTAGCTCAAGTGGACTATGTGCAAGGCAAAGGTTTGTCCTTGATAGGTTTTCTATTTTACCAGTCTCAATGTGTTAGTTGGGAGACCAGGTTATAGGATAGATTGTCGTACTATCAAGGGGTCTCTCAAGTGAGTTCGTTGATCCTATCTTTGTTGAGAGCTCAAAAAATTTGCATCTTTGCATCATCTTTCTTGGTTCTTGTTTGGTGTTTCTCTTCGTGAGTTGTAGAGCTTATGATCATCTTCATGACAAGCTTAAGTTCTTCGAAAACGGAGTCCACATGCATCTTATATGTTTTTTTTCGATGTTGGTGTTTTGCCACTTCTTCATTCATAGAGCTTTCACACCTCTATATCATTGGCATTTTCATAATTGCCTCTTCTTAAGATAACCAACAAGCTGTTGGATAGCTATTGTCATCCTGAATACAACAACCTTGAGTTTTCTCAAATTGGAGCTCATTTGCAGAAGATATGGCAGTTCTGGTCTTAATTACCTGTTTTCTTGCCAGCGGGTGTACGGCTTGCCCGAGCGGTTGTACCGCCTGGCTGTACTCCCGGTGCAACTACCGACCCAGGGGTGATTCCCTCGAGTTGCTGCTCTCAGGTTGGTGCGAGCGGTTGTATCGCTGCCTCCGGGCATTTGTACGGCTGCCAAACCTAGAGAGTAGCTTCGGGCGGTTGTACCGGCCCAGTACCGCCCTACAACCGGACAAGTCTCTGTTTTGATGCAGTACTTGGGCGGCAGTGGACCGGTTGTTATGGTCAACTCATTTTGAGGGATTGTATCGCTCGGGACTTAGCCACCATCCGTGCTTGGTTGTAACATCCCAAATTTTGGTATGTTATAATAATTACTAGATTGATTTATTATTTGTTTGAGTGATTGAAATTGAGTGTAATATGAAACTTTTTGAAAATTTAATGAGAGGGAATAAAACGACTTTCCCAAAATTTTCTATTTTGAATCCCTACTCAGTTTTGAGTTTGAATATTTTCAAAACCCTGTGATAAAAAAAGCAAATGAGAGGAGGAAAATGACACTCCAAAATCAGAGACAATGTCTTGATTCAAATTTTAAGTATTTGCAATTTATTTGAAATTCAAATTCCTTTTCCTTTTAAAGTTATTGCAAAAAAGTATTTTTTAAAGTATTTTATTTGGTCTTGAAGATATGTTCATGTTGTAGGAAATTTTATTCTGAAAATTTTGATATATAATATGCCTATATAAAATATTCTCTTAATTATATTTTTTTTTCGCTGTTTTTTTTCAAAAATAAAAAAGGCACTATTCACCACGAACACTATTCATCAAAAAAAGCAGCTGGCCGGATATTGGGCTGATGCGGCTGGCCGAATCCTTCGCCCATGCGGCACTTCTCTTCCTCCTTTTTCTAGTTTCCCTACATTACGTATATGTTTAGTCCCACATTACCTAGCTATTGACCTTTAGACATTCTTTCCATCTATAAATATAGATCCATAGAAGCATCCAAAAATCATCTACTTCGGGTTAAATCAATCTTTTGGTTTGACTAGGTTTATTAAATAAAAATATTTTCTTCTCTCCGACGGGATTTCTCGAAGTGGTCTCCTCTTTGGAATTAATTCTTACTCTGCATTCTAAATGTATTTCTCTTCGTATTTTTTTATACTCCCGTAGTTTATTATTTCTAGACTAGTATTCCTACACTAGTATACGGTGGAGTAATTAGATTTATCAGTTAGTCTCTGTATTTACACATTAGTCCTAGAATTCTTTTAGACATAGCACTTTTCTTTCGTAAAACAGCTTGGCACTGATTTTTCAATTAGTCATAACTTTTTACCCGTTTATCTGAATTAGATGAAACCAACGCCTAGAGTTTCGTCTTGATCCCACCTATCCGATGAACCTATCATATCAGATTTTGTAAATTTTAAAATTTCGAAATTTGCTCACACTCATATTCAAACTTCTTTTGATCATACATTTTTATCCGTAGCTCCGTTTTAGATGAATCTAATTGCGCCGGATTCGTATCATAGTAATCTTCCCGTTTGTATCATTAGTTTTAACTTTCCAACTTATAATTTTGATCAAATCAGATTTATCTATTAGTGCCCAAAAGTGTTCACATCGTTCTAAGCTGATTCAATGTTATATTTAAGTATTTGTATCTTTTGATCCGCTATTTCAAATCTAGTAATTCTTTTTTTCTACATGTTCATATTGATCTCCTATATCAAGTAGCATCATTAGTTTCGACCTTTGAACCTTACAAATTTGAGCGATTCAAATTTGTATTCAAACATTCATTTGATCTTATCTTGCAAATCGTAACACCTTTTCAATTGATTCCTTTTACCCCTAAATACTCATGTCATATATTTTTGTACATAACCATCGTACTTCAGTTCAACTTCTTTTGACCTTCTGAATACAAATTCAATTCATACTTCAATTCGCTATAACTTGTGTTGTAGTTGTAGTGCTCCATTTTAAGAAATTCTTTCTACAAATAAATACTTATGTCTTATACTATTTGTCAAACAACATTCATGTTGTTCTCCTAATATTTTTGATCATCTCCCATAGTGTATGCAAGTCAATCTTATATAGAAATAGTTGATCAGCCTTTGACTCTTTTGAGTTGACCCCTTTCACCTTTCCTTTTACAACACCATAAGGCCCTATCTTTTCTTATTAAATCTTGGTATGTTGTTATTTTGCACCAAGACATGTTTTGTTCTTATGTTCTTTTGGTTCTTCCTTTTGGCATGAATGTTTATTGAATGCTATTCATTTACGATAGATTGCTCGGAGTGTGACGAGTAGAATTATCAGGATTATGAGAGTGACTATCTTCATCAAGTAATACCAGGCAAGTTCACATTGATCATATTTTTACCTATGGTTTTATTGCATTAGTTTCAACCTTCTTCACCCATTGCATGCAAGTAGGTACTTGGAAACTTTGTTTATTGAGTAGTATGTTATGATAGGCACCCCTAAACCCTTGTAACTTTGACCGGGACATTATTTTGCTATGCTCCTAGTAGACGGGGTTTGGATAAGTGTTTATCATGAGTGTTGTGAGAAACTTAATAATCAAGACCTGATGACTCCAAGACTTGCAAGACCTCAGAACGAAATATACCTCTGGGTGAAGGACGGTTCAGATGGGCTCCCTGGGAAAACCAGCGGAGGACCCGGGATGCATGGAGAAGCGCCATGACATCTTGCGGAAAGTTTCACCTAGGCTCAAAGAGATGGATGGATATTTCAAGACCCAAGGCTTACCTGCACAACCACAAGTCATTATGGGCTCTGGCTTGGTTGGACAACGTGGTGACTCTGGACGGGCCGTGCTACGAGATGTAGAAGAACGGTAGGATTGGATGGGCACCGATAGAGGCTCAGAGGAACCCGTTGAAAGACCATGTTTTGATCATCCGGTTCTCAAACACCCTCAAGTGCGAGGACTCCAACGGAGGTGATCAAATCTTGTGGGGAACGTGTACAAAACTCTGCAGAGTACTCAAACCTAATCGATTAGTCGTGTCCACGGTCATGGACAACTTGAGCCGAAGGAACTGAAGTTATTAGGAATTCTCAACACCATTTATTATTGCTGTGGGTAATATTGATAACTTGGGCATTAGAAATGGTTGGTGGAACCTTTCTCATTAACAACCAACAATG
Organism: Hordeum vulgare subsp. vulgare; assembly: GCF_904849725.1. Taxonomy (NCBI): domain Eukaryota; kingdom Viridiplantae; phylum Streptophyta; class Magnoliopsida; order Poales; family Poaceae; genus Hordeum; species Hordeum vulgare. The sequence goes on along the minus strand of NC_058522.1, from coordinate 101,231,158 downwards.
TAGTATTTTTTGCTTTTATCTCTCTCTTGTTGTTGGAAAAATTTGCTTTACGCAAAACTTAAACTACAACCCCACCTGCCATATATGCATATAGTATAGATGATATATTCACCCCTCTCTTTTGTGACATGCCGGCATATTCAATATGCTAACCTACACGGCTGCAATGTTTTATGTTGCAGATACTTTCTTCAACGAGTAAGAGTACGATTCAGGGTTATGGTCTGCACTCAACCCGCCGTTGGTGTTTATTGGGACTCCACTCCCTTGACTGTTTCCGCTGAGATTTTGAGGTATATATCACATTTTACGTATTTACATGTGATTTCACTTTGATATATACATTGATGTACTGTGTGTGCCAGCATACTGATCCAGGGATGGCACAGACACACAGAGGCTTGACTCGTTTTGAATCAGGTCGCTACATTGCTCCTGGCGGTTGTACAGGTACTTATAGCGGTTGTATCGCTCCTATGTTTTTGTGCACATAATGGGCAGATTCGTGGGGACCTATAAAAGGGGGTCTTCTTCCCCATTGGTCCTCAACTATTGAGCTCGTGTTCTTCCCCATTGTTGACGTTCTTCGAGCTTGCTAACTCTCAATCACTCCAATGATTCTTGCTAGTTCTTAAGGGAAAATAGAGAGGAGATCTAGATCGACATTTCCACCAATCACTTTCTCCTCTATGTGAGGGGACCCTTTGGATCTTGATCTTGGAGTTCTTTGTGAGCTCCTTGTTCTTCCTCTCATATTCCTCCATATCTTTTGTTGTTGTGGAGGGATTTGAGTGTGAGGGACTTGAACACTTTGTGTGTTCTTTCCATTGCATTGCATTAGTTCCATCGGTTTGAGTTCTCCACTGTGATACGTGGAAGTGAAGTTTGAGAAGCTTATTACTCTTGAGTGCTTGGTACCCTAGATCTTGTTCTTCTTGGGTGCTTTGGCATCCTAGAAGCTTGGTGGTGCCTTGGAGCTCAATCATTGTGGTGTAAAGTTTTGAGCAACCGTCGGGGTCTCCAATTAGGTTGTGGATATTGCCCCGAGCATTTGAGGTCATCTCGGAGCTACAATCCATTGTGGTGAAGTTTCGTGTGAATGGCAAACAACATACAATGCACTTTCCAAAGAAACAAGCTTCAGTGAATAATATCAATTCCATTGAGCAAATTGCTACAATTGTTATTGGAAGTTTAAACTTTCCAATAAGGTAACCTAGTGATATACGAATAAATTTCCGAGTGATATGAAACCAAAACTTAAACTTTCCAATAATAATTGGAGCAATAATCAGTGTGTGTTCTTTCCATATCACTCGGAAAGTTTAAACATACAATGCCCATTAAAATAAATATGAGATTCTTATCGTTAGGGAGATGCACATGCCCATTAAGGTAACCTAGTGATATATGAATAAATTTCGGTTTCATATCTCTCGGAAATGGTTTGTTAGTAAGATTTGATCAACCTTATTAATAGATTCTTTTTTAGGAGCATGTGGTCAATAAATTTAGCAAGTACCACCTACTATATCCATAGTTTTATTTTTTGGAAATATGCCCTAGAGGTAATAATAAAGTGGTTATTATCATATTTCCTTGTTCATGATAATCGTTTATTATCCATGCTGTAATTGTATTGATCGAAAACTTGGATACATGTGTGGATATATAAACAACACAATTTCCCTAGTGAGCCTCTACTAGATTAGCTCGTTGATCAAAGATGGTTAAGGTTTCCTAACCATAGACATGAGTTGTCATTTGATAATGGGATCACATCATTATAAGAATGATGTGGTGGACAAGACCCAACTGTAAGCATAGCATTTGATCGTATCTCTTAGTTCATTGCTACTGTTTTCTTCATGTCAATTATCTACACCTAAGACCATGGGATCATGCAACTCCCTAACACCAAAGGAATGCCTTGTGTGTATCAAGTATCACTTAGTAAGTGGGTGATCATAAAGGTGCTCTACAAGTATCTCCGTGGATGTCTGTTGGGTTGGCATGGATCGAGACTGGGATTTGTCACTCCATATGATGGAGAGGTATCTCTGGCCCCTCTCGGTAATACAACATCACAAGAAGCTTGCAAGCAATGTGACTAAGGAGTTAGTCACGGGATCTTGTACTACAAAATGAGTAAAGGGACTTGCCGGTAATGAGATTGAACTAGGTATGGAGATACCGATGATCGAATCTTGAGCAAGTAACATACAGCTCGACAAAGGGAACTGCATATAGGATTGACTGGATCCTTGACATAGTGGTTCGACCGATAATGATCTTTGTGGAATATGTGGAAAACAATATGGGAATGCAGGTCCGCTATTGGTTATCGACCGGAGAGGTGTCTCGGTCATGTCCACATGATTCTTGAACCCGTAGGGTCCGTGCACTTAACGTTAGGTGATGCTAGAGTAGTATTGAGATATTCACGTTGGTGACCGAATGTTGTTTGGAGTTTTGGATGAGATATCGGATGTCACGATGAGTTCTGAAATGGTATGGAGGTAAATATTTTTATATGGAAAGTCCTATTTTGGTCACCGGAAAAAGTTTCGGGCATTATGGGGAATGTACAGGGGTGGCAAAAGGGTTCCACGGGTCCACCGGGGGGCTCCACCTTCCCCGTGGGGCCACATGGGCTGTAGGGATGGTGCCCTGGCCAACCTAGGCTAGGGGCACCAGCCCCTAGAGGTGCATGGGGATTGGGGCCAAGAGTCCCAAAGGGACAAGGCACCCTAGAGGTGCCTTGGAGGAGGGGGACTCCTCCCTTCCTTGTGGACGGAGGACTCCTCCCTAGTCGTCGTCCCTCCTTAGAGGAGGGGCCAAGGCTGCACCCCACCCCTTCCGCTTGCCTCCTATATATAGTAGAGGAGCGGGGAGGGATGCACACAACAATTCCCACGCCTGGCGGCAGCCCTCTCCCCCCCGTTACCTCGTTCCTCCGCAGATCGATTTTTCGGTAGTGTTTGGCAAAGCTGTGCTGTAACCTGCGCCACTGATACGTCCCAAACGTATCTATAATTTTTGCTTGTTCCATGATCTTTTGGGTGACATTGTTATATGTTTTTCTACACTTTTATATCATTTTACACATATTTGGGCTAACCTATTAACTCAGTGCACCCAGTGCTAGTTTCTATGTGCTGATGTCTATTTTGGAGGGGCTTTTACCCAATTCTCCGAAGCCCGAAAAATTCCAGAAAAAATATATAAAAAATCAGAGAAACAGAAGATTCCGGATCACCGAAGATGGGCCAGAGGGGGCCAGGGGCCTCCCAGGCGGCCTGCTGGCGCGACCAAGCCCTAGGTCGCGCCAGGAGGTCGCGTGGGTGGGTCCCACCTCCTCCGGTGCCCTCCGTTGGCCTATATTTAGAGTCCTGAGAGGAAACCCTCGCAGACTTTCTGGAATCATGAATTTATCCATCGTTCCGCCGCTGCAGCGCTTTTAGATCGGGAGCATCAGGAGACTTCTTCCCGGCACCGTGCCGGAGGGAGGATTGACCTTCGGGAGCTTCTCCACCGCCATGGACGCTTCCCGGACGTGCCGTGAGTAGTCCTCCTTGGACCATGATTCCATGACCAGTAGCTATGTGATGCCTTCTCTCCAATCTTGTGCTTCAATGGTTAGTCCTTGTGAGTTACCCTACATGATCAAAGCATCTATGTAATTCTCTTGCTATTGCTATGCTCGGTTTGTTGGGATCCGATGGATTATGAGATTATGTTCAGATTGCTATGAGTTATATATTTGATTATCATTTTATATTATGTTCCTTAGTGATTCATGCATGTTCTCCGTTGCTATTTATTTCTTTGGCCAAGTAGTAGATTGTAACTCCAAGAGCGAGCGTTATGCATGATTGTGGGTTCATGCCCCTCGATGTCTAGCTTGAGTGACAGAAACATGAGACTAGGGGATGTGCTTGTTGCCACCAGGGAGAAAACAACGGTGCTTGTGACCACGGTTGCAAGGATTGTTTACCTTACGCATAGTTCGTTAATGCAGTTGTTCGTTGCTTTCAGTTTACACTTTGGGTGGAGCTCGCAACTTAATACCGGAGAGATGTTCTGGATAGATATCTCAAGGTGGATGATTAGTAAGTAGATGCTGATGAATAAATGGTCTACTTGTCTTGGCGTGCTGCCCATTACTATTGAACCTTGATGCCCACAAGTATAGGGGATCAATCGTAGTCCTTTCTATAAGTAAGTGTGTCGAACCCAACGAGTAGCAGAAGGATCTGACAAGTGGTTTTCAGCAAAGAAAAATCTGCAGGCACTGAAATTGTCGGTAACAAGTGATTGTGTGGTGAGATGATTCGTAGCAAGCAACAAGTAACAAAAGCAGCAACGGTGCAGAAAAGTGGCCCAATCCCTTTTGTAGAAAGGGACAAGCCTGGACAAAGTCTTATAGGAGGAAAAACGCTCCCGAGGACACACGAGAATTTCTGTCATGCTAGTTTCATCATGTTCATATGATTCGCGTTTGTTACTTTGATAGTTTGATATGTGGGTGGACCAACGCTTGGGTACTGCCCTTACTTAGACAAGCATCCCACCTATGATTAACCCCTCTCGCAAGCATCCACAACTACGAAAGAAGAATCAAGACAAAGTCTAACCATAGCATTAAACTAGTGGATCCAAATCAGCCCCTTACGAAGTAACGCATAAACTAGGGTTTAAGCTTCTGTGGCAAAGTGTGAGCACCGACTAACAAAGTGAAAGCATGGATAATACAGCCTGGATCCAAATCTTTTTGGGTTTTCTCCAAAGGACAAAAAACAAGAAAAAAAGAAAACGAAAATAAACTAGCATGGATAATACAGTGGCAAAGTGTGAACACTAGCTAACAAAGTGAAAGCATAAGCATGAATGTAAGGTCGGTGAGAACACGTACTCCCCCAAGCTTAGGCTTTTGGCCTAGCTTGGTCTACTCCCAAGGACGGTCCTCGCGAAACCCAAAATCATAATCGGGGTTATACGGGAGCGCTGCAGCCACTGCCTGAATAGCTGCCTCACGAAGACGAGCAGCCGTCGCCTCCCTCTCATACTCCTCTGCCTCTCTCATGGTTATGTAGTATCTCCGTTTTACCTGAAAGTCAAAGAAAGCAGGAGCAGGAAGGGTAATATGGAAGACACGCTGCCGGTTAAATATCAATCGGTATAGGAGGGATTCATCATCCCTCTCAAGAAACTGGTAGCGTGTCAAAGCAACGCGGTCAAGGGAAGCTATATGGAGCAGGGGATCTCCTGCGCGGATGGGTACTCCAAGAAAATTTGCTATGCGAGTGGCATAGATGCCGCCAAAGAAATCTCCCTCAATAGCGTTCTTATTCAGCCTCCTTGCTATAATAGCTCCCATGTTGAAGCTTTTGTCACCTGTAACTGCGCTCTTAAGGATACTAAGGTCGGATGCGCATAGGTGACAATGTTCAACCTTACCGTTAATGCATCTACATATGAAGAGGGCAAAGTAGTGCAAGGCAAGGAAACGAATGCTTCCTATGGTAGCTTGCGTGATGTCTCTAGTTTCTCCAACAGATATAGTAGAGAAAAAATCTCTAACCGAAGATTTAGCAGGATCTTTAAGATTACCCCCATCGGGTATTTTGCAAATCCTATTGAAATCCTCCAAATCCATGGCATATGATTTATCATACAAATCAAACAGTATGGATGAGTCACGGCCAACTGAAAATTTAAATCTATGCATGAAAGAGGCAGTGAGCATAGCATACTGTTCACATTTATCTGAGAGGAATTCTTCTAACCCAGCATTGCGGACAAGTGTATCAAACTCATCCTTGAAGCCTGCTTCGATCATGAACTCATCGAAAGGCCATTCACATGGTTGTACCGGTGCGTCCCTTAGTTGATAAGGATCGGGCTCCCGAATAGAAAGACGGGGACCCTTCTTACTTGAGGAACCACCATGAAACTTCCTCCTGAACATAATTTCTTTTTGCTGAAATTTCGAAGTCCAAGAGAAAAGTGAATAAAGACCAACCACACCTTGTAGGAACTACTCCTACTAGTGCCTAGAGACCGTATCACACGCTAAAACTACTTGGGACAAGCTAAAATCAACATTTCAAGCTCAAGAACAGGGTCACCAAGGTAGCAAGAATACGCGAAGGATAAAGCACTAGAGCAAAAACTAATTGGACCAATGGAGGAGTCACTTACCAAGGAGTATTTTCCCCAAAACAGTTCGGAGAATGATGCTTTGAGCAAGGAGATCGAAAATCACAGCCAAATGAGCAAGAACACGGGTTTGAGCTGCGAAACAATTTTTTCTGGAGGAAGAAGAAGAGGATGGGAGCTGGAATGACTGGAGGGGGCCCTGTGGGCCCCACAAGCTTGCTTGCCATGGCGAGGGGGGTGGCCGCGGTGACAGGGCTTGTGGCCCACTGGGGTGGCCCCTAGGCCAGCTCTCAGTCCCAGTATTTTTCAAATATTCCAGAAAAAATCATACTAGATTTTCAGGACCATCGGAAAACTTTATTTTCGGGGTATTTTTCTCCAGGACGCTAAAACAGAAAACAGGAAAAACAAAACTAAACCTATCATTTTTCTTCTAAGCAAAAGAAAGTGAAAGATTAAAATAGAGGTATGTGACTCTTTGATTTATCCATTTCATGGTCATCGAAAGAAATCCGTCAATGGGGTTGATCAAATCCTCATGACAAAACCTTCTCGAATCGTAAAAGAGAACGAAGAATTTTCAAATAGCCACTAAGCCACCTCAATGGGGATATGAATCTCCCCAACAAGCAAATCATACTTCATCTTGACACGAGGAATAGGGCATTCAAAGCTCCCAATAAGAATTGATGAAGTTTTTTCGATAGCATTGATGCAATGTACTTGATATCGTTTCTTCACAAAGTGCACAGTATGCTCATTACCGTTGACATGGAAAGTGACATTGCCTTTATTGCAATCTATAACAGACCCTACAGTGTTTAAAAAGGGTCTTCCGAGAATGACAGCCATGGCATCGTCCTCGTGAATATCCAAGATAACAAAGTCTGTTAAGATAGTGGTGTTAGCAACCACAACAGGTACATCCTCGCAAATGCCGACATGGAAAGCAGTTGATTTGTCGGCCATTTGCAGAGATATTTCAGTGGGTGTCAACTTATCCAGTTCAAGTCTATGATAAAGAGAGAGAGAGAGGCATAACACTAACTCCGGCTCCAAGGTGACATAAGGCAGTTCTTACGTAGTTTCCTTTAATGGAGCAAGGTATAGTGGGTACTCTAGGATCACCAAGTTTCTTAGGAGTTCCACCTTTGAAAGTGTAATTGCCAAGCATGGTGGAGATCTCAAGATCTGGTATCTTCCGTTTATTGGTCACGATATCTTTCATGTACTTGGCATATGGAGACATTTTGAGCATATCAACTAACCGTATCTGCAGAAAGATGGATCTTATCATTTCAATAAAGCGCTCAAAATCCTCATCATCCTTTTTCTTGGATGGCTTAGGAGGAAAGGGCATAGGTCTCTGAACCCATGGCTCTCTTTCTTTACCATTCTTCCTAGCAGTGAAGTCATCCTTATCGTATCTCTTAGCTTGTGGGTTATCAGGATTAAACGTAGGTTCAATCTCCACATCCTTATCATTGCTAGCTTGAGCATCATTATGAACATCGCTGTCCATATTGTCACCAGGTTCATGTTCATCACCAGATTGTGTTTCTGCATCAGACGCAGAAATATCATTTGGTTCTTCAGGTGTGACAGTATTTGGTGAACCAACATGCAGGTTTCTATCATCCTTCTTCTTCTCCTTAAGATGACTGGGTGTATCAACATTAATTCCTTGAGAATCTTGATCAATTCTCTTAGGATGACCTTCAGGATACAAAGGTTCCTGAGTCATTTTGCCTCCTCTAGTAACAACTCTGACAGAGTTGTCATTTAATTCATTGAGCAAGTCATTCTGAGCTTTAAGTACTTGTTCTACCTGAGTAGTAATCATAGAGGCATGTTTACTCAGAAGCTTAAAATCATTGACATTTCTGTCTACACAAGCACTTAAATGACTAAGCATATGAGTACTTTGTTCCAAATGTCTGCTAACATAATCATTGAAACTCTGTTGTTTGGCAACAAAGTTGTCAAATTCATCAAAGCACAGGCTAGCAGGTTTATCAAAAGGAATATCACTCTCATCAAACCTACGCAGAGAATTTACTTCTACTACCTGTATCGGGTTATCGAGACCATGGATCTCTTCGATAGGTGGTAGATCTAGTGACTTCCTCTTGCATAGATTTCTTGGCTTCTTGCATATCTTCGGGACTGAGGAATAAAATACTTATTTTCTTCGGAGTTGGCTTAGGAGGTGATTCGGGAATAGTCCAAGCATTATCGTTGATCAAGATGTTATTCAGTAGAGTCTCAGCTTGTTCTACAGTTCGTTCCCTAAAAAAACAACCGGCACAACTATCTAGGTGGTCTTTAGAGGCATTGGTAAGTCCGTTATAGAAGATATCAAGTATCTCGTTCTTCTTAAGAGGGTGATCATTCAAAGCATTCTGCAGCTGGATGAGCCTCCCCCAAGCTTGTGGGTGACTCTCTTCTTTGAGTTGAGCAAAGTTGTATATTTCGTGCAAGGCAGCTTGCTTCTTATGGGAAAAAAATATTTCTCACAGAAGTAATAGACCATATCCTGGGGACTACTCACACATCCAGGAGCAGGAGAAGTGAACCAGGCTTTAGCGTCACCCTTTAGAGAGAAAGGAAACAACTTAAGGATATAGTAGTGGCGGATCTTGTCCTCACTCGTGAAAAGGGTGGCTATATCGTGCAGTTTGGTAAGATGGGCTACGACCGTCTCAGAGTCATAACCGTGGAAAGGATCAGATTCCACTAGAGAGATTATCTGAGGATCGATAGAGAATTCATAATCCTTATCGGTGATAAAGATAGGTGAAGTGGCAAACTTCGGGTCGTATTTCATCCTAGCTTTCAGAGATTTTTCCTTCCACTTGAGAAGTAATTTCTCAGCGTCATAGGCATCCTTACACGCAAGAAAATCCTCAGCTATCTCTCCCTCCATAACGTAACCCTCAGGTATATCAGGCAATTCATATCTAGGAGAGCTAGATCTAGCAGGAGCAAAAGGAGGTTCTATCTCAATAGTATCGGCAGTTTCAGAAGCATCACGAGCATTGGCAGTAACTCTAGCAATATGAGCATCAAGGAATACCCCTAGTGGCACATGAGGAAAAGTAGCATCTCTAGCAGTATCAAGCATAGCATCATTAGGCAAAATAGCATCTCTAGCATCATCAGGCAAAGCAATATCAGGCATAGCATCTCTAGCAGTATCAGGCATAGTAGCATCTCTAGCATCATCAGGCAAAGCAATATCAGGCATAACATCTCTAGCAGTATCAGACATAGCATCATCAAGCACATGCGACATATCAAGATTTCTAGCAGGAGGTGATATCGCAAACTTACTCATAACCGAAGGTGAATCAAGTGCAGAGCTAGATGGCAGTTCCTTACCTCCCCTCGTAGTTGAGGGCAAGACTTTGGTTTTTGGATCTTTCAACTTCTTCATAGTGATCAGCAGATATAAATCCCAAGTGACTCAGAGAATATAGCAATACCTCCCTGGCAACGGCGCTAGAAAAATGCTGCTAACGGCAGTCCCCGGCAACGACACTAGAAGAATGTTGTTGACGAGTCCCGGACTTGATGCCTTCGCGACAACAGAGCCAGAACTGCTCCCAATTGCTCAACAATTAGCAATTGTCTTGCAATGGCCCACCATCGCGTGGGTTCGCGGCAGTTTTCGAGGGAAGAGTATTTGACCCAAATTTGTTGGTACGCCAGTCAGGTAACAGCAGCAGAGCAAAACAAGTAACAGCAGCAGAGCAAAACAAGTAACAGCAGCAGAGCAAAACAAGTAACAACAGTTGGACAAACTCGTAGGTAATGGGTCGGTGATTTGTTTGGATGACATTCATCATGCAATAGTTATAACACGGAGAGATATGTGGCTAGCTCCCGTTCGTCAATGTGATGTAGGCATGCATTTCGTGTGTAGTCATACGTGCTTAGGGAAAATAACTTGCATGCCATCTATTGTCCATCCCTCCCATGGCAGCGGGGTCCAAAAGGATACTACAGGATATTAAGGTTCTCCTTTTAATAAAGAACCGGAACAACACATTAGCACTTGGTGAACACATGAACTCCTCAAACTATGGTCATCACCGGGAGTGGTTCCGGTTATTGTCACTCCGGGGTTGCCGGGTCATAACACATAGTAGGTAACTACGACTTGTAAGATTGGATCTAAAACACACATATATTGGTGACAACATAATAATTTCAGATCTGAAATTATGGCACTCGGGCCCTAGTGACAAGCATTAAGCATGGCAAAGTAGTAGCAACATCAATCTCAGAACATAGTGGATACTAGGGATCAATTCCCGTCAAAACTAACTCGATTACATGATAGATCTCATCCTACTCATCACCGCCCAGCGAGCCTACGAATAGATTACTCACGAACGATGAAGAGCTTCATGGAATTGGAGAGAGAAGAAGGTTGATGATGACGATGGCGACAATTTCCCCTCTCCGGAGCCCAAAACGGACTCCAGATCTGCCCTCCAGATGAAGAACAGGATGTGGCGGCGCCTCCGTATCGCAAACGCGACGAAATATTCTCTTCTGATTTTTTTCTAGGCGAAAGTTAATTTATAGAGCTGAGTTTGGGGGCGGTAGAGCCACGTGGGCCCCACAAGCTTGGTTGCCGCGGCCAGGGGGGAGGCCGCGGCAACAGAGCTTGTGGCCCACTGGCCCATCCCCTCCGGTGGATATTTGCGCAGGTATTTTTCATATTTTCTAGAAAAATTCTCCGTAAATTTTTAGGACGTTCCGAGAACTTTCATTTCTGCACAAAAACAACACCATGGCAATTCTGCCGAAAACAACGTCAGTCCGGGTTAGTTCCATTCAAATCATGCAAATTAGAGTCCAAAACAAGGCAAAAGAGTTTGGAAAAGTAGATACGATGGAGACGTATCAGAACGCAATGCACCCGACTCACCCAATCGCTATGAGCAACAGGATAGATAATAGCCACTTCCAGGAGCTTTAGTATTTCTTTTCTTACTACTTCTTTCATCTTAGGATTCAATCTCCTTTGATGATCCGCAACTGGTTTGAATTCAGGATCAGTTTTGATCTTGTGCTGGCATAGAGTGGGACTAATGCCCTTAAGATCATCAAGAGTATATCCTATAGCAGCACGGTGCTTCCTCAGAGTTTTTAGCAACTTCTTTTCTTCATGCTCCGAGAGGCTAGCACTAATAATCACAGGATATATCTCCTTTTCATCTAGATAGGCATACTTAAGAGTATCTGGCAACTGTTTAAGCTCGAACACAGGATCACCCTTTGGTGGAGGTGGATCCCCAAGCAGTTCAACACGCAAGTTATTCTTAAGGATAGGATATTGTTCTAAGAAAACTCTATCTATCTCATCCCTTTCATCCATATGCATATCATTTTCATGCTCAAGCAAGTATTGCTCTAAGGGATCAGTAGGAGGCACGACAATAGAAGCTAAGGCAATAGTTTCATCCCTACTAGGCAACTCCTTTTCATGAGGTTGTCTACCAAACTTAGAGAAATTGAACTCATGTGACACACCTTCAAAACCAACAGTGACAGTTTGCTTCTCACAATCAATATGAGCATTGACGGTATTGAGAAAAGGTCTGCCAAATATGATGGGACAAAAGCTATCTTGTGCGGTAGCAAGAACGAGGAAATCAGTAGGGTACTTTGTTTTACCACACAAGACTTCAACATCCCTAACAATTCCCTAATAATATCTCTATTGGCAAGCTGAATAGTGACATCTATAGGTTCTATCTCAACAGGTTCAATCTCATCTTTGATTTCATCATATAGGGATTGAGGTATTGCACTAACACTAGAACCCACGTCACATAAACCATGATAACAATGATCTCCTATATTAACATAAACCACAGGCATGCCAACAACAAGCCTATGTTTGTCTCTAGCGTGAGGTTTAGCAATTCTAGCAGCATCTTCACAGAAGTGAATATTATGTCCCTCAACTTCTTCAGACAGAAGATCTTTGATAATAGCAATGCTAGGTTCAACTCTAATTTGCTCAGGGGGTGTAGGTGTTCTAATATAGCATCTACGTATCACAGTTGAAGCTTTAGAATGATCCTTTATCCTAACAGGGAAAGGTGGTTTCTCAGTGTAAGCACTGGGAACAACATGATCACTATAGGCAATGACTTTCTCTTCAACTGGAGTGGGTTTAACTACATTGACTTCTAACGGAGGATGATATTTGAACCACTTCTCTTTGGGGAGATCAACATGAGCAACAAAAGATTCACACAATGAAGCTACTATCTCAGAGTCAAGTCCAAACTTAGCGCTAAAGTCACAAAAAGTATTTGTCTCATCCAAGGATTTAACGCAATCAAACGTGAAATCCATACCTGACTCCTTACCTTCTTCAAGCTCCCAATATTCAGAGTTGCATTTAATTCTCTCCAATAAATTCCATTTGAAGTCAATATCTCTCTTCAGAAAAGAACCGGTACAAGAAGTGTCAAGCATGGTGCGATCATCATGAGAAAGCCGAGCATAGAAGTTCTGAATGATAATTTCTCTCGAGAGCTCATGATTGGGACATGAATATAGCATTGATTTAAGCCTCCCCCAAGCTTGAGCGATGCTTTCTCTGTCACGCGGCCAAATATTGTAATTGTAATTTCGATCACGATGTACTAAATGCATAGGATAAAACTTTTGATGAAATTCCAATTTCAACCGATTGTAGTCCCATGATCGAGTATCATCACATAGCCTATACCATGTCAACGCCTTATCCTTCAAAGATAAAGGAAAGACCTTCTTCTTGACCTCATCCTCGGGCACACCTGCAAGCTTAAATAAACCACAAACCTCATCTACATAGATTAGATGCAAGTCTGGATGTGATGTTCCATCTCCTGTAAAAGGATTAGCCAGCAGTTTCTCAAGCATACCCGAAGGAAATTAAAAGAAAATATTTTCAGTAGGTGCAGCAGGTTGAGGAGAAACTCTTTGTGCTTCCGTTCGAGGTGAAGATACCCCGAACAAGCCCCTCAAAGGATTAGTATCCATAGTGACAAGTGACAACAAATTTCAGCACACTATATGAATGTTTCCTTACCAAGTTCCACTTACCAAAGGCGCTTCACTCCCCGGCAACGGCGCCAGAAAAGAGTCTTGATGACCCACAATTATAGGGGATCAATCGTAGTCCTTTCGATAAGTAAGAGTGTCGAACCCAACGAGGAGCAGAAGGATCTGACAAGTGGTTTTCAGCAAAGAAAAATCTGCAGGCACTGAAATTGTCGGTAACAAGTGATTGTGTGGTGAGATGATTCATAGCAAGCAACAAGTAACAAAAGTAGCAACGGTGCAGCAAAGTGGCCCAATCCCTTTTGTAGCAAGGGACAAGCATGGACAAAGTCTTATAGGAGGAAAAACGCTCCCGAGGACACACGGGAATTTCTGTCATGCTAGTTTCATCATGTTCATATGATTCACGTTCATTACTTTGATAGTTTGATATGTGGGTGGACCATCCTTGGGTACTGCCCTTACTTGGAAAAGCATCCCACTTATGTTTAACCCCTCTCGCAAGCATCCGCAACTACGAAAGAAGAATTAAGACAAAGTCTAACCATAGCATTAAACTAGTGGATCCAAATCAGCCCCTTACGAAGTAACGCATAAACTAGGGTTTAAGCTTCTGCCACTCTAGCAACCCATCATCTACTTACTACTTCCCAATGCCTTCCTCTAGGCCCAAATAATGGTGAAGTGTTATGTAGTCGACGTTCACATAACACCACTAGAGGAAAAACAACATACAACGTATCAAAATACCGAACGAATACCAAATTCACATGACTACTATTAGCATGACTTATCCCATGTCCTCAGGAACAAAAGTAACTACTCACAAAGCATAATCATATTGATGGCCAAGGAGGTAATGAGTAGCATAAAGGATCTGAACATAATCTCTTGCACCAAATAATCCAACTAGCATCAACTACAAAGAGTAATCAACACTACTAGCAACCTTACAAGTACCAATCGGAGTCGTGAGACGGAGATTGGTTACAAGAGATGAACTAGGGTTTGGAGATGAGATGGTGCTCATGAAGATGTTGATGGTGATGAGTCCCCTCCGAGGAGAGGAGTGTTGGTGATGACGATGGCGATGATTTCCCCCTCCGGGAGGGAAGTTTCGCCGGTAGGATCGTCCTGCCGGAGCTCTATATTGGTTCTGCTCAAGTTCCGCCTCATGGCGGCGACGAAACCACGAAAAAGCTCCTCCGTGATTTTTTCCTGGACGAAACCCTCCATATAGAAAAAGAGGGGGGCCATTGGGCCAGTGGGCTTCCCACAAGCCCCCATGGCGCGACCTGGGGGGGGGGGTGGCCGCGCCGTGCAGGCTTGTGGGCACCCCCTGGTGCCCCTCTGGCACTTCTTCGGCCCAATATTTTTGATAAATTGGAAAAAAAATCTCCGTTAATTTTCACTGTGTTTTGAGTTGCGTAGAATAGGTATCTCAACTTTGCTCCACTTTCAAGCCAGAATTCCAGTTGCCGGTATTCTCCCTCTTCATGTAAACCTTGCAAAATAAGAGAGAAAAGGCATAAGAATAGTACCGTGAAGTGAAATAACATCTGAAGAAGCGATAAATATCAACATGAAAACATGATGCAAAATGGACGTATCAAACCTCTAACTATCAAGTAGCATAATTAGCATTGCGATGCGACCATAATTTTGTCAATTGCCCAACTGTGATTTGTTTACCCAAGCATAGTTGTTTATCGTCTTTTGGGAGAGAGACATCACTAGTGAACATCATGTTACTCTAGTGCATATCACCATCATTGCTTATATCTCCATCATTTACCGCTTTCATTTACCTTTCCGTCGTAATCACTATTACTTTCCCGCTTGTGTTTTGATCCTTTGCAAACTATAAGGCCGGAGAGATTGACAACCTCTTTGTACTCGTTGGGAGCAAAGTTATTTGTTGTGTGTGCAGGTCCACATCTTCTGCTAGCGCCAGGGTGGAAGACACCTACTTGTTGAGACTAGGAGTCCTCCTGGTTCGATAAACCTTACAGTCTCCGTGTAAGGGAAATCTACTGCTGACTACATCTCCACCTTCCACTTGGGGTAACCAACGAGGGGCGAGAAGTATATCCATCAACTCGTCATCATCCACCACCATCGCTACCATGCGAGCGTGCTGGTCGTGATCCCATCTACTTCTCCTCATATGGTTTCTGTATCAAGAAGGAGGATACGTCATTGACTCGCACATCTATTGGACGCGGAGGTGCCATCCGTTTGGCGCTAGATCGGATTGGATCGCGATTGGATCGTGAAGAGTACGACTACATCAATCGCGTTATATATGCGTCCTCTTCGCAATCTACAAGGGTATGTATATACACTCCCCCTCTCATAGCTATGCATCTCCGTGGATAGATCTTGTGTGTGCGTAGGATTTTATTTGTTTCCCATGCAACGTTCCCAAAAAGTGGAATCATGAGCTAGGTCTATGTGTAGGTGATATGCACGAGTAGAACACAAAGTGTTTGTGGGCACTGAGGTTCAGATTGCTTACCTCCTTAGTCTTATTTTGATTCGGCAGCACTATGGATGAAGTGGCTCGGACCAACCTTACTTGTCCTTGCACAAGAGACCGGTTCCACCAACTGGCATGCAACTTGTTTGCATAAAGGTGACTGACACGTGTATTTCTCTCCCAGTTTAGTTAAATCGGGTTTGACAGAGGCGGTCCTTGTAGAATTTTCACAGGAAACTTGATTAGTTGCCCATAGAAGCCACATAAACTTGCAACAACAAAGTAGAGGATGTCTAACTTGTTTTTGCACGACATGTTGTGATGTGATATGGCCAAGAACTAATATGATATATGTGATGTATGAGACGATCATGTTTTTGTAATAGCTATCATGACTTGCATGTCAATGAGTACAATGACTGGCACGAGCCATATATAGGGTTGTCTTCAACTATTCATGCAATTTGCTTTGCTTTATCGCTATGAGTTAGCAAAAGTTGTAGAAGCAACAGTTGGCGCGATAACCACATGATGACACGATGATGAAGATAACAGTGTCATGTCAATGACGATGGAGATCATGTCAGTGCTTTGGAGATGGAGATCAAAATCACAAGATGATGATGGCCATATCATGTCACGTATTGATTTGCATGTGATGTTTATATTTTTATGCATCTTATTTTGCTTAGGAAGATGGTAACATTATAATATGATCCCTATCGGTGTCAAAACCGGATGATCTCGAGTAGGGGGTCTGGACTATGGATCCTGTATCGATGGGTAATAAGGGACGAAGGAGACGATGTTTTACCCATGTTCAGGCCCTCTTGATGGAGGTAAAATCCTACGTTCTACTATTGTTTTATTGATGAAGTAGTACGAAGTACAATGTTGATCTACCTCGAGATCGACTCTTGTGGTATAAAACCCTAATCGTAATGAGCTTAATCTGTCCTACGAACTATGGCCCCTAATTTATATAGGTACCTGATACGTCTCCATCGTATCTACTTTTCCAAATTCGTTTGCCCTTGTTTTGGACTCTAATTTGCATGATTTGAATGGAACTAACCCGGACTGACGCTGTTTTCAGCAGAATTGCCATGGTGTTGTTTTTGTGCAGAAATGAGAGTTCTCGGAACGTCCTGAAAATTTACGCAGAATATTTCTGGAAAATATGAAAAATACCTGTGCAAAGATCCACCGAAGGGGGTGAGCCAGTGGGCCACAAGCCCTGTGGCCGCGGCCACCCCCCAAGGCGCGCCGTCAGGGCTTGTGGGGCCCACGTGGCTCTGCCGCTCCCAATTCCAGCACTATTTATTCCCTTTCGTCCCGGAAAAAATCAAGAGAGAAGATTTCATCGCGTTTCACGATCCAGAGGCGCCGCCACATCCCGTTCTACATGTGGAGGGCAGATCTGGAGTCCGTTTTGGGCTCCGGATCAAGGAGATCGTCGCCGTCGTCATCATCAACCTTCTTCCCTCTCCAATTCCATGAAGCTCTTCATCGTTCGTGAGCAATCTATTCGTAGGCTCGCTAGGTGGTGATGAGTAGGATGAGATCTATCATGTAATCGAGTTAGTTTTGACGGGGATTGATCCCTAGTATCCACTATGTTCTGAGATTGATGTTGCTACTACTTTGCCATGCTTAATGCTTGTCACTAGGGCCCGAGTGCCATGATTTCAGATCTGAAATTATTATGTTGTCACCAATATATGTGTGGTTTAGATCCTATCTTGCAAGTTGTAGTTACCTACTATGTGTTATGATCCGGCAACCCCGGAGTGACAATAACCGGAACCACTCCCGGTGATGACCATAGTTTGAGGAGTTCATGTGTTCACCAAGTGCTAATGCATTGGTCCGGTTCTTTATTAAAAGGAGAACCTTAATATCCCGTAATATCCATTTGGACCCCGCTGCCACGGGAGGGATGGACAATAGATGTCATGCAAGTTCTTTTCCCTAACCACGTATGACTACACACGGAATGCATGCCTTCATCACATCGATGAACGAGAGCTAGCCACATATCTCTCCGTGTTATAACTATTGCATGATGAATGTCATCCAACGAATTACCGATCCATTGCCTACGAGTTTGTCCCACTGCTATTGTTACTTGCTCTGCTGCTACTGCTGTTACTACTTTGCTGCTACTGTTACTTGCTGCTACCGTTACTTGCTTTGCTTTGCTGCTATTACTACTGTTGCTGCTACTGTTACTTTCTTTGCTCTACTGCTGTCACTACTGCTGTTCCTTGCCACTGTTGTTACTCATTACACTGCTGCTACCTGCTAAAATACTTTTTCTGGCACCGTTGCCGGGAAAGAATATTTCCCGTCCATGGGCAACTTACTAGGGCCATTGATACAACAGTTAGGAATAGTCTTCCGTCAACAAATCGTTTTTGGCACCGTTGTTTTCATACCACTTTGCTACTGATACTTTGCTTGCAGACACTAAACTTTCAGGTGTGGTTGAATCTGACACATTCAACTGCCAATACTTGAGAATATTCTTTCGCTTCCCGTCGTGCGAACCAACAAATTTTGGTTGAATACTCTACCCTCGAAAACTACCGCGATCCCACACGCTGGTGGGCCATTGCAAGACAATTGCTATTTGTTGAGCAACTCGAAGGAACTCTTTTCTGGCGCCGTTGCCGGGGAGGCATCAAGTCAGGAATAGTTGCACGTCAACAACATTTTTCTGGCGCTGTTGCCGGGGAAGGATAGCTATATTCTCAGAGTCACTTGGGATTTATATCTGCTGATCACTATGAAGAATCTGAAAGATCCAAGAACCAAAGTCTTTCCCTCAACTACGAGGGGAGGTAAGGAACTGCCATCTAGGTCTGCACTTGATTCACCTTCAGTTATGAGTAAGTTTGCGACACCAGCTCCTGCTAGAAATCTTGATATGTCTCCTGTGCTTGATGATGCTTATGATGCTACTATGCCTGATACCGCTAGAGATGCTACTATGCCTGATACTACTAGAGATGCTATTCCTGATACTGCTAGAGATGTTATGCTTCATACTTGCCTGATGATACTAGAGATGCTATTGTGCCTGATGATGCTATGCTTGATACTGATAGAGATACTACCTTGCCTGATATGCCACTAGGGGTATTCCTTGATGCTCATATTGCTAGAGTTACTGCCAATGCTCGTGATGCTTCTGAAACTGCCGATACTATTGAGATAGAACCTGCTTTTGCTCTTGCTAGATCTAGCTCTCCTAGATATGAATTGCCTGATATACCTGAGGGTTATGTTATGGAGGGAGAGATAGCTGAGGATTTTCTTGCGTGTAAGGATGCCTATGACGCTGAGAAATTACTTCTCAAGTGGAAGGAAAAATCTCTGAAAGCTAGGATGAAATACGACCCGAAGTTTGCCACTTCAGCTATCCTTATCACCGATGAGGATTATGAATTCTCTGTCAACCCTGAGATAATCTCTCTAGGTGAATCTGATCCTTTCCACGGTTAAGAGTGTGAGACAGTCGTAGCCCATCTTACCAAACTACACGATATAGCCACCCTTTTCACTAGTGAGGAGAAGATCCGCTACTACTATATCCTTAAGTTGTTTCCTTTCTCTCTAGAGGATGACGCTAAATCCTGGTACACTTCTCTTGCTCCTGGATGTGTGAGTAGTCCCCAGGATATGGTCTATTACTTCTGTGAGAAATATTTCCCAGCCCATAAGAAGCAAGCTGCCTTGCAGGAAATATACAACTTTGCTCAACTCAAAGGAGAGAGTCTCCCACAAGCTTGGGGGAGGCTCATCCAGCTACAGAATGCCTTGCCTGATCACCCTCTTAAGAAGAACGAGATACTTGATATCTTCTATAACGGACTTACCGATGCTTCTAGAGACCACCTAGATAGTTGTGCCGGTTGTGTTTTTAGGGAACGAACTATAGAACAAGCTGAGATCCTACTGAATAACATCTTGATCAACGATAATGCTTGGACTATTCCCGAACCACCTCCTAAGCCAACTCCTAAGAAAAGAGGTATTCTATTCCTCAGTCCCGAAGATATGCAAGAAGCCAAGAAATCTATGCAAGAGGAAGCCATTAGATCCGAAGATGTCAAAAATCTACCACCTATCGAAGAGATCCATGGTCTCGATAACCCGATACAAGTAGTAGAGGTGAATTCTCTGCGTAGATTCAATGAGACTGATATTCCTTTTGACAAACCTGCTAGCCTATGCTTTGATGAATTCGACAACTTTGTTGCCAAACAACAGAGTTTCAATGAATATGTTAGCACACAATTGGAACAAAGTACTCATATGCTTAGTCATTTGAGTGCTTGTGTGGACAGAAATGTCAATGATCTTAAGGTTCTGAGTAAACATGCCTCTATGATTACTACTCAAGTAGAACAAGTACTTAAAGCTCAGAATGACTTGCTCAATGAATTAAATGACAACTCTGTCAAAGTCATTACTAGAGGAGGCAAAATGACTCAGGAACCTTTGTATCCTGAAGGCCATCTTAAGAGAATTGATCAAGATTCTCAAGGAATTAATGCTGATACACCAAGTCATCCTAAGAAGAAGAAGAAGGATGATGGAAACCTACATGTCAGTTCACCAAATACTGTCGCACCTGAAGAACCAAATGATATTTCTGCGTCTCATGCAGAAACACAATCTGGTGATGAACATGAACATGGTCACAATATGGACAGCGATGTTCATAATAATGCTCAACCTAGCAATGATAAGGATGTGGAGATTGAACCTACGGTTAATCCTGATAACCCACAACCTAAGAGATATGATGAGAATGACTTCACTGCTAGGAAGCATGGTAAAGAAAGGGAGCCATGGGTTCAAAGACCCATGCCCTTTCCTCCTAAGCCATCCAAGAAAAAGGATGATGAGGATTTTGAGCGCCTTATTGAAATGTTGAGAACTGTCTTTCTGCAGATGCGGTTAATTGAGATGCTCAAAATGTCTCCGTATGCCAAGTACATGAAAGATATCGTGACCAATAAACGGAAGATACCAGATCTTGAGATCTCCACCATGCTTGCCAATTACACTTTCAAAGGTGGAACTCCTAAGAAACTTGGTAATCCCGGAATGCCCACTATACCTTGCTCCATTAAAGGAAACTACGTAAGAACTGCCTTATGTGAGTTATGCCTCTCTCTCTTTATCATAGACTTGAACTGGATAAGTTGACACCCACTGAAATTTCTCTGCAAATGGCCGAAAAATCAACTGCTTTCCCTGTCGGCATTTGCGAGGATGTGCCTGTTGTGGTTGCTAACACCACTATCTTAACGAACTTTGTTATCCTGGATATTCCTGAGGATGATGCCATGGCGATCATTCTTGGAAGACCGTTCTTAAACACTATAGGGGCTGTTATAGATTGCAACAAAGGCAATGTCACTTTCCATGTCAACGGTAGTGAGCATACAATGCACTTTCCGAAGAAACGATATCAAGTACATTGCATCAATGCTATCAAAAAAAACTTCATCGATTCTTATTGGGAGCTTTGAATGCCCTATTCCTCGTGTCAAGATGAAGTATGATTTGCTTGTTGGGGAGATTCATATCCCCATTGAGGTGACTTAGTGGCTATTCGACAATTCTCAATTTCCTTTTGCGATTCGAAAAAGTTTTGTCATGAGGATTTGATCAACCCCATTGACGGATTTCTTTCGATGACCATGAAATGGTTGAATCAAGGAGTCACACACCTCTATTTTAAGCTTTCACTTTCTGTTGCTTAGAAGAAAAATGATAGATTTAGTTTAGTTTTCCCTGTTTTCTAACTTAGCATCCGGTGGAAAAATACCCCGAAAATAAAAGTTCTCCGATGGTCCTGAAAATCAAATACGATTTTTCTGGATTTTTTGAAAAATACCGGGACTGAGAGCTGGCCTCGGGCCACACCAGTGGGCCACAAGCCCTGACGCCGCGACCTCCCCCCTGGCCGCGGCCACCAAGCTTGTGAGGCCCACAGGGACCCCCTCCACTCATTCCAGCTCCCATCCTCTTCTTCTACCTCCAGAAAAAACCGTTTCTTAGCTCAAACCCGTGTTCTTGGTCATTTGGCTGTGATTTTCGATCTCCTTGCTCAAAGCACCATTCTCCGAACTGTTTTGGGGAAATTACTCCTTGGTAAGTGACTCCTCCATTGGTCCAATTAGTTTCTACTCTAGTGCTTTATCCTTCGCGTATTCTTGCTACCTTGGTGACCCTGTTCTTGAGCTTGTAATCTTGATTTTAGCTGGTCCCAAGTAGTTTTAGCGCGTGATACGATCTCTAGGCACTAGTAGGAGTAGTTGCTACAAGTTGGGTTAATCCTTACTCACTTTTCTTTCGAAGTCTCTAAAAATTTCAGAATTTTTCAGAGCTAGAAAAAGGGAATTTTGAGGAGGTTCTTGAGAGGCTCTTCAAGCCATAACCCCAAGGAGGATGAGAAGAACCACCCCAAGTACGTGGTTCATCGAGTCACAGAAGTTTGAGCGTGCGAGTGGCCAAGTGATGATTTTTTGCACGTCGCCGGGCTTTATGAAGACTTCTATCACTTGGTGGAGAACGAAGGCCTTACCGCCTTCGTTGAAGATAAGTGCCCACAATACCTCCTCCTCACCAATATTTTCATTCAAAGTTTCAACTTTTATCCAAGGAAGAATCCTCTTATGGTTGAGTTCATGTTATACGATATCCCCCAGTGCATGACACTACAGGATTTTTGCAATGTGTGCAAATTACCTTATGTTGGGGATATTCATGATCCTCGTCCACGGGACTTGGAGGCTTTCATAGGTACTATTGCTGTTGGAGAGGAGAGAGGAGTGTCTCGTGCTAGAATTGCTAGCATACATTTTCCTGTGCTTCGGTACTTCTCATTATTTGTGGGAAAATGTTTGATTAGCCGTGGGGAGGCTGGATCACTTAGCTCTCCAGACCTTGCAGTTTTGCGCGAAGGTCTTTATAGAAATAAGACTTATAGCCTAGGTGCTATAGTAGCTCAGCGGTTGAACACAAACCGTTCCAAAGGTGTCGTCTATGGAGGTATCTATGCTACTCGTCTTGCTAGATACTTTGAGATGCCTATTAGACTTCGCGAGGAAGAAGAAATTCTTATTCCTGAGAAATATCTGGATTATGATAGCATGGTTCGCCATGATTTTCTGGATAGAGATGCTAGTAGACGCATGATTTATAACCTGGTATTTAGTCAGGGTACTCGAGAGACTATTACTTTGCCTGCTCCTTCTTTGTTCAACCTTTATGCAGGCATGTACATTATTATGCCCTCGGACATCTACATGTATTGGGGCTTGGCCCAACCACAAGTGCCCGTGCCCGAGCCGACAGTCGAGTACCAGACGCCAGTTTATCAGTGGGAGCTAGGGGAGCTCACACAGCAGTGGCATCCACAGTCTGCTCCTGAGTATCCCGGAGCTGGTTATTTCCCTCCTTGGGAGTAGACCAGGCTAGGCCAAAAGCCTAAGCTTGGGGGAGTACGTGTTTGCACCAACTTTACATTTTTGCTTGTGCTTTCAGTTTGTTCGTCGGTATTCACACTTTGCCACTGTATCATCCATGCTAGTTTATTTTCGTTTTCTTGTTTTCTTGTTTTGTGTCCTTTTTAGAAAACCCAAAAAGATTTTTCTTTCTTCTTTTGCTTGTTGGGAGATTTCCCGTGTAAATAGTTTTCTTTTTCTTTGGGTCAAGGTAGAAGATATTGGTTACAATGTTTAGTGGCTCTTGCATGCATACCTGTTTAGCTTTCAAAGAGCCATATTACTTTGTCTTCTCCTTTGTGTTTGCCTGTAGGTTCCAGCTTTAGTCCAATGCACGAGCACTCTTATTATTGTTCACATCGTTCGATCGTGCAAGTGAAAGGCAATAATGATGATATATGATGAAGTGACTGAGACTGGAAAAGCTGGTATGAACTCTATCTATTTTGTTTTTGTAAATATGACTAGCTTGTCATCCCAGATTCAACTTTGTTGAGAGAGAACCATGTTTGCAATGACAACTTAGAGATCATAGTTTCTGATGCCATGCTTAATTAGCTAGGAGCTTATAATGGTTTGTCTTGAATGCCAACATAGATTTTGAGATGACTATGATGTAGTATGATAGGATGGTATTCTCCTTTGAATGATTGAAGTGGCTTGACTTGGCGCATGTTCATGCATGTAGTTGAAACAAAATCAACATAGCCTCTATGATGTTCGTGTTCATGGTGATTTATATCCTGCTCATGCTTGCACTAAATGTTAGTCAAACTCATTGCATCTTGATGATTGTTGTTGCTCTCTAGTTGGTCGCTTCCCAGTCTTTTGCTAGCCTTCACTTGTACTAAGAGGGAATACTGCTTGTGCATTCACTTCCATAAACCCAAAAGTTTTTCCATGAGACTCCACCATACCTACCTATTTGCGGTATCTACCTACCATTCCAAGTAAATTTACATGTGCCATTCTCTAAACCTTCAAGAAATAATCTGTTTTGCTTGCCCGAACCGCTCATGTGGTGACACGGGGCTATTGGTATCTTCCATGTCAGGCGTTGATACGTCCATTTTGCATCATGCTTTCATGTTGATATTTATTGCTTTTTGGGCTGTTATATTACTTGTGGTACCATATTTATGACTTTTCTCTCTTATTTTTCAAGGATTATTTGAAGAGGGAGAATTCAGGCAGCTGGAATTCTGGACTGGAAAACGGAGCAAATCCTAGTCCACTATTCTGCACATCTCCAAATGCCCTAAAAAGTTACGTGGATTTTTCTGGAATATATTAAAAATACTGGGCGAAAGAACTACCGGAGGGGGGCCATGAGGGCTCCACAAGCCCCCACTCCGCCACCACCCCCCTGGTGGCGTAGGGCAAGCTTGTGGGCTGCCTGGCGGCCCACTAGCTCCCCCCTTTTGCTATATGAAGCGTCCTGATCTAGAAAAAAAAATCAATAGGGAGCTTTTCCGTGGTTTCGCCGCCGCCACGAGGCAGAACTTGAGCAGATCCAATCTAGAGCTCCGGCAGGACGATCCTGCTGGGGAAACTTCCCTCCCGGAGGGGGAAATCGCGCCATCGTCATCACCAACACTCCTCTTGTCGGAGGGGAGGCATCTTCATCAACATCTTCATCAGCACCATCTCCTCTCCAATCCCTAGTTCATCTCTTGTAACCAATCCTCGTCTCATAACTCCGATTAGTACTTGTAAGGTTGCTAGTAGTGTTGATTACTTTTTGTAGTTGATGCTAGTTGGATTACTTGGTGGAAGAGTTTATGTTCAGATCCTTGATGCTATTCATTACACCTCTGGTCATGATTATGATTATGTCTTGTGAGTAGTTACGTTTGTTCCTGAGGACATGGGATAAGTCATGTTAATAATAATCATGTGAATTTGATATTCGTTCGGTATTTTGATATGTTGTATGTTGTTTTTCCTCTAGTGGTATTATGTGAACGTCGACTACATAACACTTCACCATATTTGGGCCTAGAGGAAGGCATAGGGAAGTAGTAAGTATATGATGGGTTGCTGGAGTGACAGAAGCTTAAACCCCAGTGTATGCGTTGCTTCGTGAGGGGCTGATTTGGATCCACTAGTTTAATGCTATGGTTAGACTTTGTCTTAATTCTTCTTTTGTAGTTGCGGATGCTTGCAAGAGAGGTTAATCATAAGTGGGGTGCTTGTCCAAGTAAGGGCAGTACCCAAGCGCCGGTCCATCCACATATCAAACTATCAAAGTAACGAACGCGAATCATATGAACATGATGAAACTAGCATGACAGAAATTCCCCTGTGTCCTCGGGAGCGTTGTTCCTCCTATAAGACTTTGTTCAGGCTTGTCCCTTGCTACAAAAGGGATTGGGCCACTTGTTGCACCGTTGCTACTACTTCTTACTTGTTACTCTTTGCTTGCTACGTTTCACCTCGCTACACAATCACTTGTTACCGCTACTTTCAGTGCTTGCAGTTATTACCTTGCTGAAATCCGTTTATCAGAGCCTTCTGCTCCTCATTGGGTTCGACACTCTTACTTATCGAAAGGACTATGATTGATCCCCTATACTTGTGGGTCATCAGGCGTGTTATCCTCGACATGTGTTTATTCACTGTCATTTACGAGAAAGGGGCCGGTAATTGGAATGCCCAGTTCCACGCTTAAATCGAAAACATAACTGTAAAACAAGACTCCCCCGGATTGATGTTAGTATGGATGGTACCCGAGGATTCGGCTAGCCGTGGAGTGTGATTGATTGGTGGTGGGGGAGTTAAAACTTTACTTTTCTGTTTGGGAACTGCCTATAGCATGAGTAGCATGGAAGATATTGAGAACTCTTGGTCATTGCGTTGACAATGAAAGCATGCCACCCAAAATTATTATGTATGTTTTCAAAGCTTGAGCTCTGGCACCTCTGCAAATCAATGCTTCCCTCTGCGAAGGGCCTGTCTATTCATTTTCCTGTTGAGTCATCCTCTTCTTATATAAGCACCAATTGGAGAGCACCTCTGTCATTTTTATGCTTTGCTTTTGATTGATATCGAGTATGACTATGACTGGATCTTCGTTGCTATTAATTACAATGTTTAGTCAGCCCTTGATCTTTGAAAGTGCTCTACATTTATGTTTTGCGGTCTCAGAAAGAGCTAGCGAGATACCACCTATTCATATTGCTTCATGCTTGTTTTGATTGAATTGTTGGTATCTGAAACTCATTATTATTTGCTCGCTAGCTAATTTTGCGATTGATATTAGTTTACCGTGAGACCTTTGTGTCACTTGCTTATGTGGTTAACCCATACTGACGCTCTTTTCAGCAGAATTGCCATGGTGTTGTTTTTGTGCAGAAATGAAAGTTCTCGGAACGTCCTGAAAATTTACGGAGAATATTTCTGGAAAATATGAAAAATACCTGCGCAAAGATCCACCGGAGGGGGTGAGCCAGTGGGCCACAAGCCGTGTGGCCGCGACCACCCCCAGGCCGCGTCGTCAGGGCTTGTGGGGCCCACATGGCTCTGCCGCCCCCAATTCCAGCGCTATTTATTCCCTTTCGTCCCGGAAAAAATCAAGAGAGAATATTTCATCGCGTTTCACGATCCAGAGGCGCCTCCACATCCCGTTCTTCATCTGGAGGGCAGATCTGGAGTCCGTTTTGGGCTCCGGATCAAGGAGATCATCGCCATAGTCATCATCAACCTTCTTCCCTCTCCAATTCCATGAAGCTCTTCATCGTTCGTGAGTAATCTATTCGTAGGCTCAAGGAGATCTATCATGTAATCGCGTTAGTTTTGACGGGGATTGATCCCTAGTATCCACTATGTTCTGAGATTGATGTTGCTACTACTTTGCCATGCTTAATGCTTGTCACTAGGTCCCGAATGCCATGATTTCAGATCTGAAATTATTAAGTTGTCACCAATATATGTTTTTTTAGATCCGATCTTGCAAGTTGTAGTTACCTACTATGTGTTATGATCCGGCAGCATCGAAGTGACAATAACCGGAACCACTCCCGGTGATGACCATAGTTTGAGGAGTTC
The DNA here is from genome assembly GCF_904849725.1 of Hordeum vulgare subsp. vulgare. NCBI lineage: Eukaryota > Viridiplantae > Streptophyta > Magnoliopsida > Poales > Poaceae > Hordeum > Hordeum vulgare. The sequence goes on along the minus strand of NC_058522.1, from coordinate 101,203,873 downwards.
ATGTGTTCACCAAGTGCTAATGCGTTGGTCCGGTTCTTTATTAAAAGGTGAACCTTAATATCCCGTAGTATCCATTTGGACCCCGCTGCCACGGGAGGGATGGACAATAGATGTCATGCAAGTTCTTTTCCCTAAGCACGTATGACTACACACGGAATGCATGCCTACATCACATCGACGAACGGGAGCTAGCCACATATCTCTCCGTGTTATAACTGTTGCATGATGAATGTCATCCAACGAATCACCGATCCATTGCCTACGAGTTTGTCCCACTTCTATTGTTACTTGCTCTGCTGCTACTGCTGTTACTACTGTTGCTGCTACTATTACTTGCTGCTACTGTTACTTGCTTTGCTCTGCTGCTGTTACTACTGTTGCTGCTACTGTTACTTGCTGCTACTCTTACTTGCTTTGCTCTACTGCTGTCACTACTGCTGTTCCTTCCACTACTGTTACTCGTTACACTGTTGCTACCTGCTACAATACTTTTTCTGGCACTGTTGCCGGGAAAGAATATTTCTCGTCCACAGGCAACTTACTGGCGCCATTGATACAAAAGTTAGGAATAGTTTGCCGTCAACAGATCGTTTCTGGCACCGTTGTTATCATACCACTTTGCTACTGATACTTTGCTTGCAGACACTAATCTTTCAGGTGTGGTTGAATCTGACACATTCAGCTTCCAATACTTGATAATATTCTTTCGCTTCCCGTCGTGCGAACCAACAAATTTGGGTTGAATACTCTACCCTCGAAAACTGCTGCGATCCCACACGCTGGTGGGCCATTGCAAGACAATTGCTAATTGTTGAGCAACTAGAAGCAACTCTTTTCTGGCGCCGTTGCCGGGGAGGCTTCAAGTCAGGAATAGTTGCACGGCAACAGTACCAAGGATGATGGAGTTACACAAAGTTGGCTACAATAAGGAAGGAATATGCCAATCAATACGTCGCCTTGCATTGTACGCCAAATCTTCGGGAGAGTCCTTCTTGATTCCAACACCACCAATGGTGATTGAACGGTCCAGGAGTCCGTCCCTTGAGAACACATAAGCACCCTATGAACCCTTTAGTGTCGGACTCCCTCAGTAGCCCCCGAACTGGCCTCCAATGCCGAAACCTTCAACCTCTGGCTGCTTCATACAGTCTTCGGCTTGCGAGGCGAGTTCTCCTCTTCCTTTAATTGATGATAGTTCGGATGCCGGTGACCTTCATTCCATATATATATATATATATATATATATATTATAAATTGCAATTTCTAGGCGAACCGTTCTACCATGAATAGTTTTTTCCTCCTATATTCGAAAGGTCGCGACTGGTCAAGGCCTACAACCCTTTATGAAAGAGGGGTGATACCTCTTGAGCTTGCGTTGGTTTTTCCCTTGAAGAGGAAAGGGTGATGCAACACAGTAGCAGTAAGTATTTCCCTCAATTTTGAGAAACAAGGTATCAATCCAGTAGGAGAATCAAGCCAAGTGTCCACAGTACCTGCGCAAACACAAACGAGCTTGCACCCAATGCTATAAAGGGGTTGTCAATCCCTTCAAGATTGATTGCAAAGTGAGATCTGAAGGCGGAAAGTGCAACAAAGCAAAAGTGTAAGGCTGAAAATATGATATGAAGTAGACCCGGGGGCCATAGTGCTCACTAGAGGCTCCTCTCAAAATAGCAAATATTACGGTGGGTGAACAAATTACTGTCGAGCAATTGATAGAACCGCGCAAAGTCATGACGATATCTAAGGCAATGATCATACATATAGGCATCACGTCTGAGACAAGTAGACCGATACTTTCTGCATCTACTACTATTACTCCACACATCGACTGCTATCCAGCATGCATCTAGTGTATTGAGTTCGGGACGAATAGAGTAACGCCTTAAGCAAGATGACATGATGTAGAGGGATAAACTCAAACCAATGATGTAAACCCCATCTTTTGACCTTTGATGGCAACAACACGATACATGCCTCACTACCCCTTCTGTCACTGGGTGAGGTCACCGCACGGTATCAACCCAAAACCAATCACTTCTCCCATTGCAAGAATCATAGATCAAGTTGACCAAACAAAACCCACAACTCGAAGAGAATTACAAGGATATGAAATCATGCATATAAGAGATCAGAAGAAACTCAAATAAGATTCATAGATAATCTGATCATAAATCCACAATTCATCGGATCTCAACAAACACACCGCAAAAGAAGATTACATCGGATAGATCTCCATGAAGATCATGGAGAACTTTGTATTGAAGATCCAAGAGAGAGAAGAAGTCATCTAGCTACTAGCTATGGGCCTGAAGGTCTATGGTGAACTAATCACGCATCATTGCAGAGGCAATGGTGTTGATGAAGAAGCCCTCCATATCCGAATCCCCCCTCCGGCAGGGCACCAGAACGTGCCCCAGATGGGATCTTGCGGAGATAGAAGCTTGCGGCGGCAGAAAAGTATTTTCGTGGATCTCTCCCGTGGTTTTGGATTTTTCGGGGATTTATAGGCGGAAGAATTAGGGCAGACGAGCAACAGGGGGCCCACAAGCCTGCTAGGCGCGGGCCCCCCGACCGCGCCTAGGGGGCTTGGGGACTCCCCTGGTGGCCTCTGCCTTGGTTCTCACGCCCCCTATGTATCTTCTGTTCCGGAAAAAAATCTTTTCAGAAATTTTATTCCGTTTGGACTCCGTTTAATATTCTCCTCTAAAAAGGGTCAAAAACACGTAAAAACAGGAACTGGCACTTGGCACTGAGTTAATAAGTTAGTCCCAAAAAAGATATAAAAGGCGTACAAAACATCCAAAGTTTGACAAGATAATAGCATGGAACCATAAAAAATTATAGATACGTTGGAGACGTATCAAGCATCCCCAACCTTAACTCCTGCTCGTCCTCGAGTAGGGAAGTGATAAAGACTGAATTTTTGATGTGGAATGCTACCTAGCATAGTTGTCCTTTGTAACTTCTTTCATGTGACATGAATGTTCAAATCCGTAAGATTCAAAACAATATCTTGCTATTGACATGAAAACAATAATACTTCAAGCAAACTAGCAAGTTAATCATGAACTTTCGAAATAACAAGCCCAAAGAAAGTTATCCCTACAAAATCATATAGTCTGGCTGTGCTCCATCATCCCCACACAACTAATTTAAATCATGCACAACCCCGGTATTGGCCAAGTAATTGTTTTCGCACTCTTACTTTCTCAAACCTTTTTCAACTCTCACACAATACATGAGCGTGAGCCATGGATATAGCACTATAGGTGGAATAGAGTGTGGTGGAGGTTGTGAGACAAAAAAGAGGAGGAGATGGTCACATCAACTCGGCGTATCAAAGGGCTATGGAGATGCCCAATAATAGATATCAATGTGAATGAGTAGGGATTGCCATACAATGGATGCACTAGAGCTATAAGTATGTGAAAGCTCAAAAGAGAACTAGTGGGTGTGCATCCAACTTGCTTGCTCACGAAGACCTAGGGCAATTTTGAGGAAGCCCATCATTGGAATATACAAGCCAAGTTATATAATGAAGATTCCCACTAGCATATGGTGGTGACAAAACGAGAGGCTCTCAATCATGAAGAACATGGTGCTATTATGAAGCACAAGTGTGGAAAAGATAGTAGCATTGTCCCTTCTCTCTTTTTCTCTCTTTTTTTTGTTTGGGCTCTTTGGCCTCTTTCCATATCTCTTTTTTTGTGTGGGCAACTTTGGCCTCTTTTTTTTTATTTCCTCACATGGGACAATGCTCTAATAATGATGATCATCACACTTTTATTTACTCACAACTCAAAGTTTAGAACGATGATGACTCTATAGGAAATGCCTCCGGTAGTGTACCGGGATGTGCAACGATCTAGCTTGGCGTATGACGTTGAAACATCTCGCTAGCTATCTTACGATCATGCAATGGCAATATGAGAGTGACGACACAAGTCATGAGACGGAACGGTGGGAGTTGCATGGCAATATATCTTGGAATGGCTATGAAAATGCCATAGTAGGTAGGTATGGTGGCTGTTTTGAGGAAGGCATATGGTGGGTTTGTGCACCGGCGAAAATTGCACGGCACTAGAGAGGCTAGCAATGGTGGAAGGTGAAAGTGCATCTATATCATGGACTCACATTAGTCATGAAGAACTCACATACTTATTGCGAAAGTTTTTATTAGTAATCGAAACAAAGTGCTAAACGCATACTCCTAGGGGAAGGGTTGGTAGGTGTTAACCATCGCGCGATCCTGACCGCAACACAAAGGATGACAATCAATAGATCAATTATGCTCCGACTTACTAACATAGCGGTTCACCATACGTGCATGTTACGGGAATCACTAACTTCCACACAAGTATTTCTAGATTCACAACACCCTACTAACATAACTCTTAATATTACCAAATCCACGTCTCAAAACTAATTGAGAGGAATCAAACTTCTCTTTCTAATCAATGCACATGAAGATGGAAGTTTCATTGTATCCTCTTTGGGTGCCTATCACCTTTGGGACTACTTTCATAGCACAAGCCAACTACCAAGTTACGCACCGCCGTGCTCTAAACGATCTAAGTGAAGCACATAGAGCAAAGTTATCTAGCTGAAAGGATATAAGTGAAGCACATCTGAGCTAAATTGCCTAACTCGAAAGATATAAGCGAAGCTCAACGAGTATTCTAGCAAATTCACGATGAGTGCATGTCTCTCTCAAAAGGTGTGCAACAAGGATGATTGTTACAGAACAAAAATAAAAGACTCCTACGATACAAGACGCTCCAAGCAAAACACATATCATGTGGTGAATAAAAATATAGCTCCAAGTAATGTTACCAATGGATTGAAGACGAAAGAGGGGATGCCTTCCCGGGGCATCCCCAAGCTTAGTCTTTTTGGTTTCCTTGAATTTGTCTTGGGATGCCTTGGGCATCCCCAAGCTTGAGCTCTTTCCACTCTTTATCCCTTTGTCCATGATAACATCACCCAAAACTTGAAAACTTCACAACAGAAAACTTAAACAGAAACTCGTGATATCATTAGCACAAGAAAACAAACTACCACCTCTTGAGGTACTGTAGAAAACTTCATTTCTATTATATTGGTGTTAGATTACTGTATTCTCGCTTTTCCATGGCTAGTACCCCCCGATACTATCCATAGTTTCATCAAAACAAGCAATCAACACAACAAAAACTGAATCTGTCAAAAACAGACCAGTCTGTAGCAATCTGTATACTTCGTATACTTCTGGTATCTCAAAAATTCTGACAAATTACGACAGCCTGGGCAAATGGCATAGCAAGCAGCGGCAAAAAAGAATCAACTCAATAGAACTTTTTGGATAAAAATGAAAAATAGTTTCGTGAGCGAAACGTTTCTATCCTTTTCTAGCAGGATCAAACAACCAACACCAAACTAGTCATAAGGGTTTTGCTTGGCTCAAACACAAAAAGAAACACAAAAAACACAATGATAACAGAATTATGATGGTGTGGACGCAACAAAACAGAAAGCAAAAAGAAAAGATAAATTCATTGGGTTGCCTCCCAACAAGCGCTATTTTTTAACGCCCTTAGCTAGGCATAAGGTGATGGAATCACGTATCGTCGTCTTTGGTACTCAAACCATAAGTAACCCTCATCATATTAAGGTCTTCATATCTCTTACTAGATGGTTCACCACTATTTTTAGGAATAAAAACAGCCTTGGTGGCCTTATTCTAGGCAAAATTGGGAGTGTTCTGCACAACGGCAAAAGCGGAACCCAAGTTGGTTATAACATCCTCTAGTTTGCCAATTGATGGGGTTATAGTCCCAGGGTAGGGTCATAGGCCTGCCCTATAGGTCCTACCCAAGGACTACCCTTCACAGAGGACAAGGCCCTTAGACAGTTCCGATTGAACTAAGGACTCCCCCATCATCCAGTCGGTGACGAGCATTCGGAGCGTATTTAACGTACCGACTGAATTCCACTCTGTACATCGTAACCTCCCAGGAGGGCAACGGTCATACGTTTTCATACACCATTATTAGCATTTAAGGCATACGTTACCTGTAACGTACGTATTTATTCGCCACTATTCCACCCCTGTCCACCGAGCCGTTGTGGAGGGCAGCACACTCTATATAAGCCGTCCTTCCCCACTCGTGCAGGGGTTGGCATTTACTGTAATCTGATATTCCACTCGACACTAAGCTACCAAGAGCACTGAGACGTAGGGCTTTTACCTCCACCGTAGAGGGCCCTCAACTCATACAACCTCGCCGTAGCTAAGGCTCTGCCCATCCTTTCGTACCCTACACATCTACTGTCAGACTTATACCCACGACAGTTGGCGCCCACCGTGGGGCAGGCGTCTAAGCGACTTCCGGCGAGTTTGTGACTCCATCTTTTTCATCATGTCGTCCAGCGGAGATTTGTGCATGGGTCATGAGATCCTCTTCGGCGCACTCTCCTTCATCGTCGACGATTCGGCATGGCTTCGGGATGCGCCTCTCGACGCCGAGGTGCTCCCCAGTCGCGGGGCTGCGCACTTCCGTGCCGGTGCCCGCGGCGTCCTTCTTCTCCAGCAATCGGCCCCATTGTCGATCTTCGCCCCCGTCACGCGCCGCAACAAGCGGTCCCGCCGTCCGCGGCTCCAGCGTTGGGTGCGACACGCCCAGGCGCGATAGAACGTGTCCTCTCAAGTGGCGGTCCTCGAGTCGGTTGTGGTCGCGCCGCCGTCCCAGTGCTTGGACTCAGTTCCGACTGAGTTACCTTCCGAGTACTTGGGTCGCGGGCCTGCAGCCGAAGTTCTCATGGCTGATTCCCATGAAAGTCCCCTCCGAACTGGTCGGAACGAGCATGAGGTCGACGAATTATCCGACGCTCGTCGTCAACACTACCGTTCTGCCAGTCAGTGCACTCGCCAGAGCAACGTCGAGGTGTTCCGCACACCCGTCCTCAACCTGGCTGCCGCTGCAAAGATAGCCGATTCCCTCCAACCGACTGATTTAGAGGCTGGTAGAGGGATCGAGCAGATCCGTGCCCTGTTGCACACGACGCAGCAGTAGAGTTCGGTGGTCTCCCAGTCGCACAACAGGATCCACAACAGTTCTGTTCATGCGAACACGCATCGGTCGGTTTTCAGCCCCGACTCTCATCAGCGACGCGGAGGGGGCAGCCGTTCCATGAATCCCGAAGATCATCGCCGTTCACGCACCCCTCCGCGGGGTGGGCCTTATGGGCCCCGACATCACGATGATCGGTGTTCAGTCGGTGACGCGTATGATCCAAGGCCCGACGCAAGAGGGTACATCGCCCAGAGGAAGGTCGACAGGAGTCGAGCCCACCGTGATGGTCATGATAGAGACCGTCCGAGTGGTAACAGGACCATCGTCTCTGGTCCCGAGTGCTTCAGTCGGGCCATCCGTTCAGCTGACATCCCTCCCAACTTCTCATTGGCGACGGGGATCAGCAAGTTCACAGGAGAGTCCAAGCCAGAAACGTGGCTGGACGACTACCGAGTGGCGGTCCAGATCGGTGGCGGAGATGACCAGGTCGCCATGAAACATCTCCCCCTGATGCTCGACGGCTCGACACGAGCGTGGCTGAACCAGTTGGCTCCATCGAGCATCTATAGCTGGGCATATATGTCTCGAGTCTTCATCAGGACCTTCGAGGGCACGTGCACATTGTCCAGAAGCAGAATGAATCCCTGCGTGATTTCATCCAGCGCTGGACGACCCTCTACCACACGGTGGAGAACGTTACAGAGCACCAAGCGGTCTGCGCCTTCAAGGCAGGCGCGCGGTACAGAGATCTGTACCTGAAGTTCGGTCGGACATGCGACATCTCCATGAGCAAGATGATGGAGATAGCCGCACGCTATGCAAATGGCGAGGAGGAGGACCGCATACGTAGCGGCAAGCATAAGGCAGTCGCTGGCGGAGATGGGAACAACAATCGGAAGCAGAAGTAGAAAGCTCCGTCCACTCCGCAGGCAGAGGCAGCAGCCGTTACAAATGCCAAGTTCAAGGGGAAGGGGAAAGCTCAGTACACCCCCAAGAAGAAACAGTTCGGGAATTCCATCCTGGATTAGCCATGTCCAATCCACACGAAGATGGACGAAGAAGGCAACGCCATATTCCCGAAGCACACCACTCGGCAATGTCGCCTCCTGATCCAAGGGTTCGGCGAAGGGCAGCCGAGTGAAAAGGACAACGAGCAGGATGATGAGGACAAGGAGGATCCGTTCCCCCAAGTTCATGCAACATTGATGATTTTTGCTGACGTGGAAAGCAAGAGTCGACTGAAGCTGGTGAACAGGGAGGTGAACATGGCAACCCCAACCAACCCCATGTTCCTCAAATGGTCTCAGACTGCGATCACCTTTGAACAGTCGGACCATCCAGCACACGTGCCCACCCCAGGCAGGCAGGCTCTGGTCTTCGACCCGGTGGTGGAAGGAGTCCGACTGCGTAAAGTCCTCATGGACGGCGGCAGCGGCTTGAACATCATGTACGCCGACACTCTCAAGGGGATGGGCATTCCGATGTCCAAACTTAGCGAGAGCAGCATGCAGTTCCACGGAGTCGTCCCAGGACGAAAGGCCAAGTCACTCGGCCAGATCGCGTTGGACGTCGTTTTCGGCTCCGACAAGAACTTCCGCAAGGAAAAGTTGACATTCGAGGTGGTGGACTTCCAGAGTGCATACCATGCGATTCTGGGCCGTCCGGCGTATGCGCGTTTCATGGCCCGTCCATGTTACGTGTATTTGAAGCTGAAGATGCCGGGTCCCAAAGGTGTGATCACGGTCACAGGGAATCGGCTGCGGGCCGAGGAGTGTCTGCAGCAGGGATCGCGGATTACCGATCAGCAGATGGCTATCCTCGAGCTGGATGAGTACAAGAAGACAACCAACCCCGCTGAGTTGATGCGTTCGAAGAAGCCAGCTTCGGAGTCCGCATTCCAGTCGGCGGGAGACACGAAGAAAGTCAGCATCCACCCGACGGACGACACCGCTGCCCCGACGAACATCTCCACCACCCTTGATCCAAAATAGGAAGCCGAGCTCATTCAATTCCTCCGTGAGAACTGGGACATTTTCACATGGAAGCCCGATGACATGCCAGGTGTACCCAGGGAGTTGGCTGAGCACCGACTGCATGTGGATCCTGCCGCTCGGCCCGTCCGAGAACGCATGCGTCGGTCCGCCGCGCACAAAAGGAAGGCAATCGGAGAGGAGGTGGCTAAACTTTTGGCAGCCAACTTCATTTGCGAGGTGCACTACTCCGAGTGGCTCACCAATGTTGTCATGGTGCCCAAGAAGGACAAGTCTCTCCATATGTGCATCGACTTCAAGCATCTCAATAAGGTCTGCCCGAAAGATCATTTCCCGCTCCCCCGCATTGATCAAATTGTTGATTCGACTGCGGGCTGCGAGCGTTTATCATTCCTTGATGCCTATTCGGGCTATCATCAGATCCGTCTGTATGGTCCGGATGAATTAAAAACAGCCTTCATCACCCCATTCGGGTGTTTCTGCTACATCACTATGCCATTCGGTTTGAAGAATGCAGGAGCAACTTTCATGCGCATGATCCAAAAATGCCTCCTTGACCAGATCGGTCGAAATGTGGAGGCTAATATGGATGATATCGTAGTCAAGTCACGCAAAGGTTCCGACCTACTGACTGACTTGACAGAAACATTCGCCAACCTTCGTAGGTATGAATCAAGCTCAACCCTGCCAAGTGTTCATTCGGTGTTCCCAGCAGAAAGTTACTCGGTTTCTTCGTTTCTGAACGAGGGATCGATGTCAACCCTGAAAAGATCGGGACCATCGTCCGAATGGAGCGGCCGGTCCGAATACATGATGTTCAAAGGCTCACAGGTTGCCTAGTAGCTTTGAGGAGGTTTATCGCTCGACTCGGCGAGAAGGCGCTACCTCTGTACCGACTCATGAAGAAATCAGATACCTTCGAGTGGACAAACGAAGCCCAAATTGCATTCGACGACCTCAAAGCCCTGCTTTCCACCCAGCCGGTTCTTACTGCCCCGCTCATTAAAGAACCCCTTCTTCTGTACATCGAGGCTACAAATCAAGTCGTCAGCACTGTTCTCACAGTCGAACGCGAAGAAGAAGGCAAAGTGTACAAGGTTCAACGGCCGGTATATTATGTCTCCGAAGTCCTGACTCCTTCCAAGCAGAGGTATCCCCATTATCAAAAGCTTATTTACGGGATTTACATGACTGCAAAGAAGGTGGCTCATTATTTCCAAGAACACTCGGTGTCTGTCATTTCTGATGCTCCGTTGTCGAAAATCCTCCACAATCGAGACGCATCAGGCCGAGTGGAGACGTGGGCAATGGAGATGTTATACTGCGACATCAAGTTCGAAGCCAAGAAGGCTATAAACTCTCAAGCTCTGGCTGACTTCATAGCAGAATGGGTAGAACAACAGCAACCGACTCACATCTACTCGGCTCATTGGACCATGTTCTTCGATGGGTCTAAGATGTTGAATGGCTCCGGCGCTGTCGTAGTGATCATATCGCCAAAAGGTGATAAACTCAAGTATATGTTGCAGATTCATTTTGATTCTTCCAACAATGAGGTAGAGTACGAAGCTCTCCTTTATGGATTGCGCATGGCCATCACACTCGGCGTCCGTCGCCTGATGGTCTATGGCGATTCAGATCTGGTGGTTAATCAAGTGATGAAGGAATGGGACGTAAGGAAACCCAACATGACCGCATACTGCAACGCAGTAAGGAAGCTCGAGAAGAAGTTTGAAGGTCTGGAACTTCACCATGTTCCCCGACTGAAAAACCAAGCAACTGATGAGTTGGCAAAACTCGGATCCACTCGGAGACCAGTCCCGAGTGATGTCTGCCTTGAGCACCTACATCTCCCTTCGGTGAAAGAAGATCCTTTTACAGAGGAACCGGTACAACCGAAGAGTTCAACAGATCCGACTGAAGTCGAGGTCCCCGCTGTGGTTGATTTGATTATGGAGATTCTTGCCGTTGTCCCCGAATGGACTGTGCCGTTCATTGCGTACATCCTGTGGCAAGAATTACCAGAAGACGAAGTCCAAGCTAGGCAGATCGTCCGCAGGTCGAAGTCCTTCACCGTCATTGATGGCCAGTTGTACAAGGAAAGTGTTTCAGGCGTCCTTCAGCGGTGCATCTCCCCTGAGGAGGGACAATTTATCCTGGAAGAAATTCACTCGGGAACCTGCGGCCATCATGCCTCCTCAAGAGCAATCGTCGCCAAAGCATTCAGAGCTGGTTTCTTCTGGTTGCAGGCGAATGAAATGGCAAAAGATATGGTCGACCGATGCGAAGGCTGTCAGTTCTATTAGAACTAGTCCCACAAGCCAACATCTGCGCTGAAGACAATCCCTCTTGTTTGGCCATTCGCCGTGTGGGGATTAGATACAGTCGGACAATTCAGAACAGGCCAAGGGGGATTCACTCATCTGTTGGTAGCGGTCGACAAGTTCACCAAGTGGATTGAAGCCAAGCCCATCAAGAAGCTCGACGCCCTTACGACCATCAAATTTGTCAGAGACATCATCGCCAGATTCGGGGTTCCACACAACATAATCACCGACAATGTCACAAACTTTGACTCGGGCAGATTCAAAGGTTTTTGCACAGGCCAAGGTATCCGAGTGGATTTTGCATCTGTGGCGCACCCCCAAACAAACGGGCAAGCAGAGCGGGCGAATGGACTTATTCTTCAAGGGTTGAAGCCTCGACTCCTGCGACAAGTTGGACATGCCTCCGGCGCATGGGTCACCGAGCTGCCTTCGGTGTTGTGGGGCCTCCGCACAACTCCGAATAGATCTACAGGGCGATCCCCATTCTTCCTCGTTTATGGAGCCGAGGCAGTCCTTCCGAGTGATTTGCTTCACAACTCCCCACGAGTCGAACTCTTCTCCGAAGCCGAAGCAGAGAAAGCCAGGCAAGACGGAGTTGATCTTCTAGAAGAAGAGCGCGAGATGGCACTGACCCGCTCAACAATTTATCAACAAGATCTGCGGCAATTTCACGCGCGACACGTCAGGAGTCGTACATTCCAAGCAGGCGACCTGGTGCTCCGAGTGGATCAGGAGAGACCTCACAAGTTAGCTCCCGCCTAGGAAGGACCCTTCATCATCTCTAAGGTGCTGAACAACGGAGAGTATCGACTCTACAACCTTGACAGAGAAACGGACGAGCCGCAAGCATGGAATGGAGTTCTCTTGAAGCGCTTCTACACGTGACCACCGACGGGGACAATGTAAAGAACAAGTATCATTGAAGTAATACAAAGCAGATTGATTTCTTGCAGGTTCAAAATTTTTCCACGTTTGCAGACTCCGGTCTAAAAACTCACTCCGAGTGCGCACCAAAAGTCGCACTCGCGGACTTAGCTGCGACCTAGAATCGCCTAAGTAAAAACTCACTCCAAGTGCGCACCAAAAGCCGCACTCGGGGACTTAGCTGCAACCCAGAATCGCCTAAGTGAAAACTCGCTCCGAGTGCGCATAAAAAGCCGCACTCGGGGACTTAGCTGCGACCCAGAATCGCCTAAGTAAAAACTCGCTCCGAGTGCGCATAAAAAGCCGCACTCGGAGACTTAGCTGCGACCCAGAATCGCCTAAGTGAAAACTCGCTCCGAGTGCACATCAAAAAACAACACTTGAGGACTTAGCTGCGACCCAGAATCGCCTAAGTAAGAACTCGCTCCGAGTGTGCGCCAAAAGCCGCACTCGGGGACTTAGCTGCGACCCAGAATCGCCTAAGTAAAAACTCGTTCCGAGTGCGCGCCAAAAGCCGCACTCGGGGACTTAGCTGCGACCCAGAATCGCCTAAGTAAAAACTCGCTCCGAGTGCGCACCAAAAGCCGCAATCGGGGACTTAGCTGCGACCCAGAGTCGCCTAAATAAAAATCTCTCTCCGAGTGTGCACTAAAAGTCGCACTCGGGGACTTAGCTGCGACCCAGAGTCGCCTAAGTAAAAAACTCTCTCTCCGAGTGTGGGCTAAAAGTCGCACTCGGGGACTTAGCTGCGACCCAGAGTCGCCTAAGTAAAAACTCTCTCTCCGAGTGTGCACTAAAAGTCACACTCGGAGACTTAGCTGCGATCCAGAATCGCCTAAGTAAAAAGATTCCTTCGAGAGTATCCTCGAGATCCACTCGGAGGCTTAGCAGACCCTCACTGAGGCTCATGTGGATGTGAAGGCAACTGACAACTACATGAGCAACAACTCGCTCCGAGTGCGAGCTTACAGCCGCACTCGGGGACTTAGCTGTGATCCAGAATCGCCTAAGTGCAAACTCGTTCCGAGTGCGCGCTAAAAGCCGCACTCGGGGACTTAGCTGCGACCCAGAATCGCCTAAGTAAAAAGCTTCCTTCGAGCGTATCCTCGAGATCCACTCGGAGGCTTAGCAGACCCTCGTTGAGGCTCATGTGGATGTGAAGGCAAATGACAACTACACGAGTAAAAACTCGCTCCGAGTGCGAGCTTACAGCCGCACTCAGGGACTTAGCTGCGGTCCAGAATCGCCTAAGCGCAAACTTGTTCCGAGTGCATGCTAAAAGCCGCACTCGGGGACTTAGATGTGATCCAGAATCGCCTAAGTAAAAAGCTTCCTTCGAGCGTATCCTCGAGATCCACTCGGAGGCTTAGCAGACCCTCGTTGAGGCTCATGTGGATGTGAATACAACTGACAACTACATGAGTAACAACTCGCTTCGAGTGCGAGCTTACAGCCGCACTCGGAGACTTAGCTACGACCCAGAATCGCCTAAGTACAAACTCGCTCCGAGTGCGCACTAAAAGCCGCACTCGGAGACTTAGCTGCGATCCAGAATCGCCAAACAAAAACCACGAGCCAAAATCATGTCAATTTTTTTTTGGCGAAAGAAGAGCAAAATATTTGATTCGAATTCAAAGTTGGATCTATGATCAGTCGGCTCGGTGTGGATCAAGCTTATCCACACCGAACCACGAATGTGACGGCCAACAACAGTGGCCAAAGTTTGATACAGATACCACTCGGCATACCGAGGTAAAGTTTTTCGAGCGTAACCGGGACTGGCAGGCTCCACAAAGGTGTCAAGGTCGATCCCGTCTGCGATGTGAGTGGCTGTGTCGAGGAAGGTCTCCATGAAATCTTCGAATCGAAGCTTCTTGGTGTTGGTGACCTGCAACGCCTTCAGCTTTTCTTCGCGAGCTTCCTTGCAATGCACTCGGACCAGCGATAGCGCCATGTCCGCACCACAACGAGCGACAGACTTCTTCCATGCTTGCACTCTGTTTGGGACGTCCTCCAGCCGAGTCATCAACCCTTCTATTTCTTGCCGGGAATCGTCTTTGGGCCACAACTCCTTGTCGATCCGGCCGATGACTTCTCTCAGGCGGCTAATGAAAGGTCCCACTCTGCCAACGCGAATATGCGCTCGGAGCATGTCCCGGTTGGCTTCGTCGCCGAGTGGAACGTTCGGAACAACCGACCGTTCAATGTCGGCTGCTTCAGACTCAGCGTCCAGACAAAAATCTGCCAAGAAAAGACAAGCAGAAAGTAAGCGCAGAATAAACTCCAAAGACAAGAAGCACTCGGCAAAAAGCTTACCACCAAGCAGTGCAATCATTTTCCTTGCCCAGTCGCTGACGTACTTCTCCTGCGCCATGCACCGATTGTTCATCAACTTCAGCTGACCCATCCGTTCGGTTCTTTGCCTGCCCATTTTCTCAATTTCGGCCACCAATGCCTTGTTGGTCTCCCGTGACTCCTCCAAAGACTTCTCTCGGTCAGCAAGAGCCCCCTTCACACCAGCCAAGTCATTCACAACCGCCTCCAATTCCACAGCAAGTTGAATCTTTTCAGCCTTCAGAGCATTGTACGCGGATCCCATTTCGCAAGTCTTCTGCCAAATCAGCGCAAAGGGAAGATCAGACACATTCAAAAAGGAAAACAATCAAAGCTCAAAGTTCTTCAGACCCCTGCCAACGCAAGCAATCGACAGCGGTCTTGGGGACTACACCCAGTGGGTTCATTAACAGTGACCCCACTGGCATGAAGCTCGAACAGGTCGGCCCTATTGAGCTACATGACAAACAGACAAATCTATGAGACTATTATTACCCGACCTGAGTAACACTACTCTTGGGGACTACACCCAGTGGGTGCACTCGGAGTGCCCCCACTGGTACCATTCGAGTAGATCAGCTTTGATCTGTTCAGGTCACGGAAAATACATATAAAGACAACTGCCGGTGCAAGCACTCGACGCAAGTCTCGGGGACTACACCCACTGGGTTCACTCGGAGTGAACCCACTGCAAAAACATCCTATTGTATCCGAGTCTATCACTAAAACCCCCAGTGGGTAACAAGAGGAAAGTAAACACTTACTAGCGCACTTACTCGGATATCGTCCCGGAGTTCCAAGCTTTTCTTGTACAAAGACGCGATGGAGTCATACGCTCCCTTGGCGTCACCCACCATCAACTCCACCTGCACCATGGCCTCCTTGGCGGCCCCCACCTAGTCTTCTGGGAGGTGTCGAGCGTCATACTGAACGGTCGACGGACCCGGCACGACAGAAGACTCCTTGGGCATCCCAAGCTCCGCTCCAGTCGGTTCCGCCTCAAGGGGCACCGTCTCAGTCGGCGGCACCGTCTCAGTCGGCGACATCGTCTCTGTCAGCAGCACGTTCGTGGTGGGAGCAGCAGCAGATGGAACAACCTCAAGGACAGGCGCCAAAGCTGGCCCTGACCCCCTCTGGTCGTCGTACTCCAGATGAATCACCTTCGAAGGAAGCCCGACTGAGCAACATGAAATTGCAGAAAAAGGGCAAGATTAAAGACAGTACTCGTGAAACAATAATACAAACTCTCAGAGTCGTGACAACGTACCTTGCTGGGATGTGGCAGCATTATCCGTATCCATGGGATCGTTGTCCTGGCGCGCCAGGGAGGTGGCGGAGGTAGCAGCTCTGTCGAGTAAAATCCACTCGACCGATAAGCATGAGTTCAATCAGATACTGAAAGAGGATGGGAGAACAAGGCACTTACGTTGAGGCGACTGGAACAGTGATCCTCATCCGAGGCAAAGCTTTCCGAGGCTTAGGCCCACTCGGTTTGGCCACCTTGGACGGTTGGTCCATGGGCTCGGCAGCAGCGTCCCTGGTCCTCTTCACGCTCCGAGCACTCGGAGCCACGGGAGGAGCTGGCGGAGCACTCGGGGCCGCTGGAGGAGCCCGCGGAGTCGCAGGTTCGTGACAGCGCTTAGTTCGATGATCTGATGGTGGAGGTGGCGAGCTGTGCTCCCCAACCTCCCCCTCCTCCTCTTCAGTCTCCTCCTCCGTCTCCCCACTGTCGGAGACATACTCGGCGCTGTCCACGCTGCCCTCCTGGCTGCCCTCCTCTTCCTCAGCTGGATTCCCGTTCGAGACGGAAGAAAACCAGTTGGTCCACTCCTGCACAAAACATAGTTAGCAACGTCAGACGTCAGGCGGCGGTACAAGAAAACAATAAATCTAAGAAGATTGAAAGCACTCGACAAGAGGTGCTCACCTCATTCGGAGGAGGATTATCGGTGCGGAAGGGCTTCACCCGCCGGGCTCCATTGGGTTGTCGCATGCGCCTGTGAAGCCACGGAGCCACGCTGTCACAACCTCCCCGGTCACGCATTCTGGATGAGTCCGAGTGGAATCCTCAGGCCCCGTGTAGTGCCACATGGCGTGGTGTCGTGCTTGCAGCGGCTGGATGCGCCGACCCAGAAAAGTCTCCAGCAAATCTGTGCGGGTGACTCCCTTGTGGACGACAGCTATCAGCGCGTCGACCAGAGGTTGGATCTAGATCTTTTCCACCTTTGAGAGTGCAAGCTGCCTGGGAGGGGCCGGACGGTCTAGGCTAAAGGGTGGCAAACCAGTCGTGGCATTCGAACAAGCGATGTCCTGGCAATAGAACCAGGTCGACTGCCAGTTCCTAACTGACTCAGACAACTGGAGAGGGGGGTAGCTACTCTTCGTTTTCTTCTGGAAGCCTAAGCCCCCGCAGAGCTGGAGGAGATGGGTTTTATCGTCTGACTGGCTAAGCTTTTCGACAGTCTGGGACCTAGCGGAGAAGATGTGCTTAAAGAGCCCCCAGTGGGGGGACATCCAATAAAGCACTCACAAAGGGTGACAAATGCGGCAAGATCGGCTATCGCGTTCGGAGGAAAATGATGGAGCTGCACCCCGAAGTGATTCATAATACCTCTGAAGAAGTGGTGGGGAGGCAAGGAGAAGCCCCTAAACACGTGGCTGAGCAGCAGGATGCGCTCCCCATCCTGCGACGCCGGCTCCGTCTCGCCCTCCGCCGGCA
Source organism: Hordeum vulgare subsp. vulgare (assembly GCF_904849725.1). Lineage (NCBI taxonomy): Eukaryota > Viridiplantae > Streptophyta > Magnoliopsida > Poales > Poaceae > Hordeum > Hordeum vulgare. The sequence continues at coordinate 101,186,523 of NC_058522.1, read as the reverse complement.
GCCTCCACGACTTGTTGGCGATCATGCCGTGCTCCACTAGCTCCAGCAAGTCATCCGCCGTCACCGTGGAGGGGAGGAAATCCCCTGGATCCAACCCGCCGGCAGTGCCCACTGTCGCCGCTGAGCAGGGGCCGCCCCCTTCTTCTTCTTCTTCTGTGACTCGAGTTTTCTGGTCTGCCCCTTCGTCATGGTGAAGGCAACAGATCCGCAGACGAGGAGAGGAAGGAGGAGGCTTGGAGCGCGCAGGGAGCTACGGGAGGAGCGAGGTGAATGCGAGTAACAAGAGCAGCGCAACAAGAAATCCCCGCCGAAGGGGCTTAAATAAGCTTCCAACTGGGTCACTAACAGGTGGCCTCGAAATCTTATCCCCCGACCGGCCGCTGCGGTGTTAGTGGAGAAGATAAAGGCGCGGTAATCGAGGTGGCATAAACTACTCGATGACGATGTCGTCATCCCCGCTGAGCGCGCGACAACCGAAATTTGAGGATCCCAGAAAATCCGCCGCTGTCGGTTGACCGGTCACATCGAAAGATTCCGCGGAAGCACTCGGTCCCTGACGGTTCGTTTCACTGGTATATTCACTCGGATCACTGGTCGAAAGGATAAAATGGATCGAGGCAAACAACGCCAAAGTCACATCCATACCAGTCGGATCCGTACTCCAGGCATCACTTCGTCATTCCAACCCCGATCCATTCGGGGACTAATGATGGGGTTATAGTCCCAGGGTAGGGTCATAGGCCTGCCCTATAGGTCCTACCCAAGGACTACCCTTCATAGAGGACAAGGCCCTTAGACAGTTCCGACTGAACTAAGGACTCCCCCATCATCCAGTCCGTGACGAGCATTCGGAGCATATTTAACGTACCGACTGAATTCCACTCTGTACATCATAACCTCCCAGGAGGGCAACGGTCATACGCTTTCATACACCATTATTAGCATTTAAGTCATACGTTACCTATAACGTAGGCATTTATTTGCCACTATTCCACCCCTGTCCACCGAGCCGTTGTGGAGGGCAGGACACTCTGTATAAGCCGCCCTTCCCCACTGGTCCAGGGGTTGGCATTTACTGTAATCTGATATTCCACTCGACACTAAGCTCCCAAGAGCACTGAGACGTAGGGCTTTTACCTCCACTGTAGAGGGGCCTGAACTCATACAACCTCGCCGTAGCTAAGGCTCTGCCCATCCTTTCGTACCCTACACATCTACTGTCAGACTTATACCCACGACACCCATCCTAGCGGAATCTTGACCTAGTTTTTCGTTAACTGTGGGTTCCCTCTCCTTTCAAATTTTCATTGTCATTCCCACCTTGGATCTGTACTGAGTGATTTGATTGTGGATATTTTTATCCAAATTCTCAATGAGTTCGATCGTAGCAACTTTATTTTCAATGATATCCAGCCTACGCATCACATGTTCCAGAGTTAAGGTAGTTCCATTAACCATGAGTGGGGGTGAGCCTACCAAATTTATTAAAGCACCATAAGAATCAATGGTATGGCTACCCAAGAAATTTCCACCTACGATGGTGTCAAGAACGTACCTATTCAAAGGGGAAATACCCACATAAAAGCTGCGAAGTAGGACGGTAGTAGATTGCTTACGAGTAGATCTACTCTGAGCATTGCAAATCCTATACCAAGAGCCCTTTAAGTTTTCTTCCTCATTTTTCTTGAAATTGAGAACTTCGCTCTCGGGAGTATCATTCGAAGCGGTAGGTCTAGCCATGAGGACAGGTAGACTATCCCACTCAAGCAGGCAGAAAGCAAGCGAAAGAAAAGGGCGAATGAAAAAGGCAAATATTTTTGTAAATTTTTGTTTTCAGAAGTGGGGGAGAGGAAAACGAGAGGCAAAAAAAGTAAATGCAAGAGATGAGTTTGCGACACTTACTTGGATAAGCTTCACCTAGAATAATCCCCGGTGCCAGATATTGACACATTGACGGAGACTATTCTTGACTTGATCCTCCCCGGCAACCGCGCCAAAAATCCTTCTTGCTACCTCTTGAGCTTGCGTTGGTTTTTCCCTTGAAGAGGAAAGGGTGATGCAACACAGTAGCAGTAATTATTTCCCTCAGTTTTGAGAACCAAGGTATCGAACCAGTAGGAGAATCAAGCCAAGTGTCCAGAGTACCTACGCAAACACAAACGAGCTTGCACCCAACGCTATAAAGGGGTTGTCAATCCCTTCAAGATTGATTGCAAAGTGAGATCTGAAGGCGGGGGCCATAGTGCTCACTAGAGGCTCCTCTCAAAATAGCAAATATTACGGTGGGTGAACAAATTACTGTCGAGCAATTGATAGAACCACGCAAAGTCATGACGATATCTAAGGCAATGATCATACATATAGGCATCACGTGCGAGACAAGTAGACCGATACTTTCTGCATCTACTACTATTACTCCACACATCGACCGCTATCCAGCATGCATCTAGTGTATTGAGTTCATGACGAACAGAGTAACGCCTTAAGGAAGATGACATGATGTAAAGGGATAAAATCAAACCAATGATGTAAACCCCATCTTTTTACCCTTGATGGCAACAACACGATACGTACCTCGCTACCCCTTCTGTCACTGGGTGAGGTCACCGCACGGTATGAACCCAAAACCAAGCACTTCTCCCATTGCAAGAATCATAAATCAAGTTGGCCAAACAAAACCCACAACTCGAAGAGAATTACAAGGATATGAAATCATGCATATAAGAGATCAGAAGAAACTCAAATAATATCCATAGATAATCTGATCATAAATCCACAATTCATTGGATCTCGACAAACACACCGCAAAAGAAGATTACATCGGATAGATCTCCATGAAGATCATGGAGAACTTTGTATTGAAGATCGAAGAGAGAGAAGAAGCCATCTAGCTACTAGCTATGGACCCGAAGGTCCATGGTGAACTACTCACACATCATCGGAGAGGCAATGGTGTTGATGAAGAAGTCCTCCATATCTGAATCCACCCTCCGGCAGGGCACCAGAATGTGCCCCAGATGGGATCTTGCGGAGACAGAAGTTTGCGGCGGCGGAAAAGTATTTTCGTGGATCTCTCACATGGTTTTGGATTTTTCTGGGATTTATAGGCGGAAGAAGTAGGGCAGACGAGCCACAGGGGGCCCACAAGCCTGCTAGGTGCGGGCCCCCTGGCCGCGCCTAGGGGGCTTGTGGCCTCCCCTGGTGGCCTCTGCCTTGGTTCGCACGCCCCCTGCATATCTTCTGTTCCGGAAAAAATCTTTTCGGAAGTTTTATTCCGTTTGGACTCCGTTTAATATTCTCCTTTGAAAAGGGTCAAAAACACGGAGAAAATAGGAACTGGCACTTGGCACTGAGTTAATAAGTTAGTACCAAAAAATATATAAAGGGCATACAAAACATCCAAAGTTTGACAAGATAATAGCATGGAACCATAAAAAATTATAGATACGTTGGAGACGTATCAAGGGGTTCAAGACCACTTTTACATGTTCCATCACCGAGATTGTGTCCCTCTTTTGTAGGGATACGATTTATGATTTGGTTTATCCTACACAACCATAACCGCATGATTTTATTGGGAAATGGAGAAGTTCACCGCATAGTTGCGAGGCTTGTGATATTTCAACTATCCATAAAAGGTAAAACCGCCACCATAGCCCCCTCACGCATTCTAGATCTCGCAATGCCATTGCCATTTCCTACCTCCAAAGCTCCAGTGCTCAAGCCTTCCCTCCCTATCATTCTCTCGTATTCCTCCCTAAATCTGGCAATGGACAACTCAGGATCCAAGGGCAAGTGGGAGGCCTCCTGCATCACCGAGAAGGGCATCCTCGAGCTGAAGAGCTCCGGCTACGTGCCGGAGAATATATCGCACCAAGCCCTGGAGAAGGGCCAGGTTATCCCGACACCAAAAGATGGGGAGAGATTAGCATTCATTCCTCACTTTCTTCGGGGTTTGGGTTTTCCCCTTCACCCCTTTGTGAAGGGCATCATGTTTTACTACGGGCTCGACTTCCATGATCTCCCCCTGTAACGCCCAAGATGCGACCTATCCTTAATTTGGCGCGAGGGCCTCGTCAGGGATAGAAGCACATCTCGTCGTTTTGCAAGAATGGATATCGTTACAAGTACATGTACTGAGAAGAAGAGATATATAGAATTGGCTTACACTCGCCACAAGCTACATCAGAGTCACATCAGTACAATACATAATCATCATGAAGAAGAGCAGGGCCCGACTACGGACGAAAACAACGAGAAAAGAAGAACGACATCCATCCTTGCTATCCCAGGCTGCCGGCCTGGAACCCATCCTAGATCGATTATGAAGAAGAAGAAGCAATTCCAAATGAACAATCAACGCTCTCGCGTCAAGTAGTCTTTACCTGTACCTGCAACTGGTGTTGTAGTAATCTATGAGCCACAGGGAACTCAGCAATCTCATTTCCAAAGGTATCAAGACTAGTAAAACTTAATAGGTGAAGTATGGTTAAATGGTGAGGCTGTAGCAAGCGACTAAGCATATATGAGGTGGCTAACTTACGGGTACAAGAATAAGAGGGGAAGATATGCGCATAACGAACGTGAACTATTGATGATCAAATGAATGATCCTGAACACCTACCTACGTCAGACATAACCCCACCGTGTCCTCGATCGGAGAAGGAACTCACGAAAGAGACAATCACGGTTACGCACTCAGTTGACATATTTTAATTAAGTTGACTTCAAGTTATCTAGAACAAGTGCTAAACAAAGTTTCCACGTTGCCACATAACCGCGGGCATGACTTCCGAAAAGATTTAACCCTGCAGGGGTGCTCCAACTAGTCCATCACAAATTACCACAAGCCGCATAGAAATCCTCGATCACGACACTCGCGATCTCATCGGATTCCTTAGTGGAAAACCTCAACTCTAAGATTACCCAAAGCATCACTGGAATCCCGATGCACAAGATATCTCGTCAAAGGTAAAACTAATCCAGCAAGGCCGCCCGACGTGTCGACGAACCCGATAGGAGCCGCGTATCTCGTTCTCAGGACACGACGGATGGAACTAGCTACGAGTGCCATACCTCGAGTTTCCTTGCGGTGGCCCCATAGGATGATTGTTTGGGACCAACGCCATTAGCACTAGCCCCCTGTATTATGTAGAATTACTCCTCAGGTAGCGCTAACTCCCTATGCATTTCAGTATTAACAGAATTATTATGTTGGGCAAATGTAGAACCAAAGTTGGGCCTTGCCAGACCAGCTTTAATCTAAAACGAATTATCAAGGGGGTCCCCATAACAACCCCGATCGTGTTAGGAGCGCTCAATTATGGAACATAACACCGGTAGCCAAAACTAAGGGGGCAAAGGTGGAACAAAACACCAGGCTAGAAAGGCCGAGCCTTCCACCTTTTACCAAGTATATAGGTGCATTAAAATAAATAGCATTTAATATGGTGGTATAACAAGGAACCCATGTTGTCACATGGAAGCAACTGCACCTGCAACTAGCAACGTTAACACATGGTTAAGCAAGCGGTAACATAGCCAATCAGTGGTTTTCTAGGTTGTGAACAGGTTTAAGGTTTCATGGCAATGTTGAGAGGCTGATATTTAACAGGTGGTAGGCAATGAGACATAGTCGATAGAAACAGTAAAACTAGCATGGCAATGATAGTAATGGTATCTGGGGAAATGGTCATCTTGCCTGAGATCCCGCTTGGAAGAAGAATGACTCTGTGAAGTAGACGAACCGATGTAGTCGAACGGGTCCTCACAATCTGACACGCTTGCGGAACTCTAACGAGACGAAGGAAAACGGAAACAAGAATCAACCACGATATTCACCACGGCAAATGCACGACAAGATGCAATCCACATATGATGCATGATCAGGCTGAATATGCAAGGCATGGAACGACAATTCACAACACTCAAACACTACACATTAAGTGAAGTTCAATATGCAACGAGTTGCATATTGATGAAACTCCACGTTTAATTATTTAGTTCTATCCCGATTAGATACACATCAATATTAAATGTGGTTAAACATGGCAAGAGGTGAAGCGTAATTAAACTACCTATCTAGACATTTTAAATGAGGTCGGAAATGACATATAGCATATCCGAGATGACCTCATACGTTAATTTACAATTCTGTCCAGATCTGAACTAACACATTTAATTAGTTGTTAAACAGAAAAACAAATAAGTTCACGTGATTCTACACGTTGTTACAAGCAATTTACACATAGAGAACATCTCTAATGGAGCTACGGATCAAAAGATACGGACACCGCAAGATATGATGGCATGAATGCAATATGTGTGCAACGACAGTCACGAGCATTTTGAAACATACAACCAGCAAGATAAAATGAAACTACACAATATTCTAAGCAAGTTTCATATAGGACACATTCAAAACGGAGCAACGCTTCAACAACTATGAGCAAAACAAGATATCACTACAATCTGCCAAAATCAGCCACATAGCATTTTCTACACCCCACAACTACGAGCTACACAAATCCAATATGCTCAACCAAGGCATGAGACGATAGAGGGCAAGAATCACTACAACATACAACTAACAACACCTAGCATGGAAGCATGGATCACTAGGAAAAGAAGTCACAAGATGGCTTCTCACGCACATTTTCAGACTTAGAGAAAATAACACTTCATGAAAGTGCAGTTTTCAATCTGAAGGCATATTGACAGCAGCAAAACCATAGGCTACAGGACTCCAAATGGCATGAAAATTCACAGCATGCTAGAGAATCCCAAAGTCTACAACTAACTCCATTGCACCAACCTCAAAAGAGCTATAGATCACCAGATAAACTCATGCAAAGATATCAACAAAATATAACAGATTTCAGACTTAGAAATATTTCAGCATCTCTAAAACAACACTATTTTCTAGGAAGAAAAGAACAAGCAAATCACACCTAAACATGGATTTCTATTGCAACCAAAATTACCAGGGGCTAGACTAAACATCCAAGAGCAACTGTGTAGTTGACAACTTAATCATATCACGCACGGATTAAATCCCACTAAATAAACAAAAGGGCATCACGGCAAAATATCAAGCGAACTAACTTGCTCAAAAGCTAAAACTAAATACACAGTTAAAATCTATGGATTTTTCTACCCCGAAAACATACATAACATGAGGGGTTGCCAAATGAAAACAACGCCACACGTATATGCGGGAATATGACCTAAACGCGAAATAATAAACTAGCGACTATACCCTACATGCAAAAATCCCCATGACTACTCTAAAATACATGGCAATAGGGTTCCTAAAACGTGAGCATTTCATCTACGGAGTTCTAGCAATCCGGACACGCGCGAAAAATAGATACGGGCAATTATCCTATTGAGGCAGCATGCAAATCTAGACATATAGCAAGCCAAACTACGTCAAACATTTATGCAAGTTGCAAATACGTAATCTACGCGAAGTTCTACACAAGATCCATATCTAAATCATCGCGATCTGACATACGGATTAAAAGTTATGGGCGTTTGAACAGCTAATAAATCCTAAGAATAAATATACGCAGAAATATCCTAATACTAACGGGCCGAACTAGCTAGGCGCAGCATAGCTAACATTCGCCTGGGGCGAGGAAAAGTGGCTCGGGGCTTACCTTCGCGGGCCGGCCTGGTGGAAGCTTGGGCCGGCGGGGGAGGCGGCCAGCTGGGCCTGTCGGCGGGGCGAGGCAGAGGCGACTGGGCCGGTGTGGCTTGGGGAGGCCTGCTGGGCCTCGGCGCTCGACCCACGCGGGCGACCAGCAGGTCAACGCGGCGGTTGGCTGCGCTCTCGATCCCGCCTGGATCGAGGAGGCAGGGACCCACGACGGCGCAGGGTTTCTCGGCGGCGAGGCCGGCGACCTCCAGCGAGGCATCACAGGACGGCGGCGAGCGGCGGTGGCCGCTCTAGCGCGGGATCTGAGGTGGACCTCGCGATCGCATCCATAGAGCAGAGCTCCGACGACGGGAGAGCTTCGGCTCTGTGAGCATGCGGCGGGAGGCGAGGAGGCAAGGTCCAGCCGGAACCCGGCGGCAGGGCGGAGATGCCGGCGACGGTCGGTGGTGGGGAGAGGCGAGGTGGCCCGGGACTGACCCGGCGGCGGGCTGCTCGGGAAGGCGGCGCGGGCTGCGGCAGTGGGACGGCTCGGGGCCGGCGGGCAGGGAGGCGCGGCGGCGCTCGGGCCTAGATGGGCTTCGGGCGGGCCTGACCCGGGCTCGGTGGGCCCAGCGGCTGGGGGAGGATAGAGGAGGTGGGAGTGGGGCTGGCTCCACGGATTCCGAGGAGGGGCTAGGGTTTCCTTTAGGGGCAGTTTACGGGTGTTTAAATAGGCATAGGGGGGCTAGATTTACCAGAATTTCGTTCCGGATCCAACCGCGTGGTCGGAATCGAACAATTCCGAACGCTGGAACGGTTAAGTGGCCGTGTATTGTAGTTATCCGGAGACAAGAGGGAAAACGGGCGGCCCGACAACGAGATTTAAAACACCGAAAGACGTCCGACGATAGACCGAATACGGTGCCGCTACGGTCGACCGTTCGGGTACCAGACGGACTCCGATTGCGACGAAATTCGACAGACGGCCTAGCTATAATATATTAAGACCACACAACACGTTCCAACCCAATCGGAGAAAGTTTTATACACACCTTTGAAAACAAGATTTAAACAATGCCGCGGGCGCGTGCGTGTGCGGTCGGGCTCAGAACGGACAACGACGAGAACCGGCAACTAACAACGGATGCAAGTTTGAAAACTGGCGGCAACGGGATGCCGATGCAATGCTGATGATGCGCATGATGCGATGATGATGCGGAAAATAAAAATAACCACACGCCGAAAACGGAAATAAAGGGGAATCTTCTGGAACGTCGGTCTCGGGCTGTCACAACTATCCTACACTACAAGAGGATCTCGACCCGAGATCCAAGAATGAACGCAGGAAGAGAATGAGAAGAGAAAGAGGTAAAACTTAGTCGCTTCATTGACAAACGAGTGAAAACAACGATTCTTGAAGGTTGCAAAGAGGTGAGGAATGATATGAGAAACAAGCAAGAATTCACGGAAAATTTCGGCAGCACTTCGGTAGGAAAAAGGGACAAACATTCGATAAGATGGACAAAACTTGATACAATTCACCACAAACTAACCAAATTGAACAAGGGAACAACATGATCTTGATAGAACAACATGATTGACCCAAAAGAGCAACATCACAATGCCTCCGGACAAGAAGAATTGGCGTAGTTGTTGGAACAACAACAAAAAGAACAAGCCTGTAGTGGACTTGTGAAAATCATCTCAACACTTATGAGGTGACAACTGATACGTCTCCAACGTATCTATAATTTTTGATGGTTTTATGCTATTATCTTGTCAAACTTTGGATGTTTTGTATGCCTTTTATATATTTTTTGGGACTAACTTATTAACTCAGTGCCAAGTGCCAGTTCCTGTTTTTTTCATGTTTTTGACCCCTTTCAGAGGAGATTTTGAAACTGAGTCCAAACGGAAGAAAATCCCCGAAAAGATTTTTTCTGGAACGGAAGAAGATCGGGAAGCTTGGGAGCCAAGGCAGGGGAGCCCCAGGGGCTCCACAAGCCCCCACCCCTCGACCAGGGGGGAGGCCGCTGTTGGAAATATGCCCTAGAGGCAATAATAAAATGGTTATTATCATATTTCCTTGTTCATGATAATCGTCTATTGTTCATGCTATAATTGTATTAACAGGAAACAATAATACATGTGTGAATAAATAGATCACAATGTGTCCATAGCAAGCCTCTAGTTGGCTAGCTCGTTAGTCAATAGATGATCATGCTTTCCTGATCATGGGCATTAGATGTCATTGATAACGGGATCACATCATTGGGAGAATGATGTGATGGACAAGACCCAATCCTAAGCATAGCACTAGATTGTATTGTTCGTATGCTAAAACTTTTCTAATGTCAAGTATCTTTTCCTTCGACTGTGAGATTGTGCAACTCCCAGATACCGTAGGAGTGCTTTGGGTGTATCAAACGTCACAACGTAACTGGGTGACTATAAAGGTGCACTACGGGTACCTCCGAAAGTGTCTGTTGGGTTGGTACGAATCGAGATCGGGATTTGTCACTCCGTGTGACGGAGAGGTATCTCTGGGCCCAGTCGATAGAACATCATCATGAGCTCAATGTGACTAAGGAGTTAGTCACACGATGATGTGCTACAGAACGAGTAAAGAGACTTACCGGTAACGAGATTGAACAAGGTATAGGTATACCGACGATCGAATCTCGGGCAAGTTCTATACCGACAGACAAAGGGAATCGTATACGGGATTAATTGAATCCTTGACATCGTGGTTCATCCGATGAGATCATCGTGGAGCAAGTGGGAGACACCATGGGTATCCAGACCCCGCTGATGGTTATTGGTCGGAGAGGCGTCTCGGTCATGTCTGCATGTCTCCCGAACCCATAGGGTTTACACACTTAAGGTTCGATGACGCTAGGGTTATAGAGAATTGTTATACGAGGTTACCGAAAGTTGTTCGGTGTCCCGGATGAGATCTCGGACGTCAAGAGGAGCTCCGGAATGGTCCTGAGGTAAAGATTGATATATAGGACGGATGGTTTCGGATACCGGAAGTGTTTCGGGCATCACGGGTAACCTACCGGAACCACCGGGACCACTGGAGGTGGCCCCGGGGCTCCACCGAAGGGGGGCAACGACCCCGGGAGGTAAGATGGGACAAGTGGGGAAGGGAACCAGCCCCTAGGTGGGATGGTGCGCCTCCCCACTCAGCCCAATGCGTGGGGGAGAGAAAGGGGGGGGGGCAAACCCTAAGCTAGGTGGGCCTAAGGCCCACCAGGTGGTGCGCCCACCCCTCCCCACCCTAGCTGCCCCCCCTTTCCCATCTGGTGGTCGCCGGTCCCTAGGGAGGGAACCCTAGGGGTGGCGCAGCCCCTCCCCCTCCTCCTATAAATAGAGAGGGGTTTTGGCCCTTGGGAGACAGACTTCTCCCTCTCCCTCGGCGCAGCCGTGCCCTTCTTCCTCCTCCTCTCTGCCGGTGCTTGGAAAAGCCCTGCCGGGAGACCTCGTCTCTCCATCGACACTACCCTGTCGTTCTGCTAGAGTCCTTCCCCAACCTCTCCCTCCTCCTTGCTGGATCAAGGTGCGGGAGACGTCACCGGGCTGCACGTGTGTTGAACGTGGAGGTGACGTAGTTCGGCACTAGATCGGAATCGCTGCGAGTACGACTCCATCAACCGTGTTCTAGCGACGCTTCCGCTTAGCGATCTTCAAAGGTATGAAGATGCTCCTACCCCTCTCTCGTTGCTGGTCTCTCCATAGGAAGATCTGAATATGCGTAGGAAAATTTTGAATTTATGCTACGTTACCCAACAGTGGTATGAGAGCCAGGTTTTCTATGCGTAGATTCTATGCACGAGTAGAACACAAAAGTTGTGGGCGATGATTTGTCAATTTGCTTGCCGCTACTAGTCTTATTCTTTTCTGGTGGTATTGTGGGATGAAGTGGCCCGGACTGACTTTACACGTACGCTTACGTGAGACTGGTTCCACCGACAGACATGCACACCGTGCATAAAGGTGGCTAGCGGGTGTCTGTCTCTCCTACTCTAGTCGGATTGGAATTGATGAAAAGGGTCCTTATGAAGGGTAAATAGCTTTGGCATATCATCGTTGTGGCTGTCACATAGGTAAGAAGGCGTTCTTGCTAGAAACCCAAATCAGCCACGTAAAACTTGCAACAACAATTAGAGGACGTCTAACTTGTTTTTGCAGGGTTTGACATGTGATGTGATATGGCCAAAGTTGTGATGTTGCATGTATGATGTATGAGATGATCATGTTATTGTAGTAGGTTTCACGACTTGCACGTCGATGAGTATGACAACCGGCAGGAGCCATAGGAGTTGTCTTAATTTATTGTATGAGATGCAACGCCATGTGCTTACTACTTTTACTTCATTGCTAACGGTTAGCTATAGTAGTAGTGATAGTAGTAGTTGGCGTGACGACTTCATGGAGACATGATGATGGAGATCATGATGATGGAGATCATGGTGTCACGCCGGTGACGATGATGATCATGCGATGCCTGAAGATGGAGATCGAAAGGGCGAAGATGATAATGGCCATATCATGTCACTATATGATTGCATTGTGATGTTTATCATGTTTTACATATTATTTCTTAGAACGACGGTAGCATAATAAGATGATCCCTCTTAAAATTTCGAGAACATATTCCCCTAAGTGTGCACAGTTGCGAAGGTTCATTGTCTCGAAGCACCACGTGATGATCGGGTGTGATAGATTCTAACGTTCGCATACAACGGGTGTAAGCCAGATTTACACACGCGAAACACCTAAGTTGACTCGACGAGCTTAGCATGTACAAACATGACCTCGAATACAAGAGACCGAAAGGTCAAACATGAGTTGTATGGTAGAATATGATCAGCATGAAGTTGCTCACCATGGTGACTAGTCCGTCTCACGTGATGATCGGACACGGATTAGTCAACATGGATCATGTATCACTTAGATGACTAGAGGGATGTCGATTTAAGTGGGAGTTCATACTTAATTTGATTAAATGAACTTAATTGTCATGAACTTAGTCTAAAAGTTGTCTTTATAAATATTGTAGATGGCCAACGTCAACCTCAATTTCAACGCATTCCTAGAGAAAAACAAGCTGAAAGATGATGGTAGCAACTATATGCGGACTAGGTTCGCAACTTGAAGGTCATCCTTGAAGCGGCCAAAAAGGCTTATGTCCTTGATGCTCCGCTAGGTGACCCTCCCGCTCCCGCAGCAGCCCAGGACATTCTGAACGTCTGGCAAACGCGGAGTGATGACTACTCTCTGGTTAGGTGTGGCATGTTATACAGTTTAGAAACGGGGCTCCAAAGGCGTTTTGAGCAACACGGGGCATATGAGATGTTCCAGGAGCCGAAGCTAGTTTTTCAAGATCATGCCCGTGTCCAGAGATATGAAGTCTCCGACAAGTTATTTAGCTGTAAGATGGAGGAGAACTGTTCTGTTAGTGAGCACATACTCAAAATGTCTGGGTTACACGGTCGTCTGACTTCAGTTGGAGGCGAACTTCCGGATGATGCTATAATTGACAGAATCCTCCAGTCTCTCCCACCAAGCTAAAAAGGCTTTGTGCTTAACTACAACCTGCAAGGGATGGAAAAGACCATTCCCGAGTTGTACTCGATGCTCAAGTCTACAGAAGTAGAAATCAAGAAAGAGCATCAAGTATTGATGGTCAACAAGACCACTAGTTTCAAGAAAGGCAATGGTAAGAAGAACTTCAAGAAAGACGGCAAAGCTGTTGCCGCGCCCGGTAAGCTAGATGCTGGGAAGAAGAAAAAGAATGGACCCAAGCCTGAGACTGAGTGCTTCTATTGCAAGGGAAAAGGTCACTAGAAGTGGAACTGCCCCTAATACTTAGCGGACAAGAAGGCCGGCAACGTTAAAGGTATATGTGATATACATGTTATTGATGTGTACCTTACCAGCGCTCGTAGTAGCTCCTGGGTATTTGATACCGGTGCTGTTGCTCACATTTGCAACTCAAAGCAGGAACTGCGGAATAAGCAGAGACTGGCCAAGGACGAGGTGACGATGCGCGTGGGGAATGGTTCCAAAGTCGATGTGATCGCCGTCGGCACGCTACCTCTACATCTACCGTCGGGATTAGTTTTAAACCTTAATGATTGTTATTTAGTACCAGCTTTGAGCATGAATATTGTATCAGGGTCTTGCTTAATGCGAGACGGCTACTCATTGAAGTCAGAGAATAATGGTTGTTCTATTTATATGAGTGATATGTTTTATGGTCATGCTCCGCTGGTGAATGGTTTATTCTTGATGAATCTCGATCGTGCTGTTACACATATTCATAGTGTGAGTACCAAAAGATGTAAAGTTGATAATGATAGTCCCACATACTTGTGGCACTACCGCCTTGGTCATATCGGCGTTAAGAGCATGAAGAAGCTCCATACTGATGGACTATTAGAGTCTCTTGACTTTGAATCATTTGACACATGCGAACCGTGCCTCATGGGCAAGATGACTAAGACGCCATTCTCAGGAATAATGGAGAGAGCATCCGACTTATTGGAAATAATACATACTGATGTATGTGGTCCAATGAACGTTGAAGCTCGCGGTGGCTATCGTTATGTTCTCACTCTGACCGATGATTTGAGTAGGTATGGGTATATCTACTTGATGAAGCACAAATCTGAGGCATTTGAAAAGTTCAAGGAATTTCAGAGTGAGGTCGAGAATCAACGTGACCGAAAAAATTAAGTATCTACGATCTGATCGTGGAGGAGAATATTTGAGTCACGAGTTTGGCACACACCTAAGGAAGTGTGGAATCGTTTCACAACTGACGCCGCCTGGCACACCGCAACGCAACGGAGTGTCTGAACGTCGTAATCGCACTTTATTAGATATGATACGATCTATGATGTCTCTTACCGACTTACCGCTATCATTTTGGGGATACGCATTAGAAACTGCAGCATTCACTTTAAATAGGGCACCGTCAAAATCCGTTGAGACGACACCGTATGAACTATGGTTTGGCAAGAAACCTAAGTTGTCGTTTCCTAAAGTTTGGGGCTGCGATGCTTATGTGAAGAAACTTCAACCAGAAAAGCTCGAACCCAAAGCGGAGAAATGCGTATTCATAGGATACCCTAAGGAAACTATTGGGTATACCTTGTATCTTAGATCCGAATGTAAGACCTTTGTTGCCAAGAACGGATCCTTTCTAGAGAAAGAGTTTCTCTCGAAAGAAGTAAGTGGGAGGAAGGTAGAACTTGATGAGGTAATTACAACCCCTCTTGAACAGGATAGTAGCGCAGCGCGGGAAGTTGTTCGTGTGGCGCCTACACCAACTAAAGTGGAAGTTAATGATGATGATCATGAAGCTTCGGATCAAGTTACTACTGAACCGTGAAGGTCCACAAGGGCACGCTCCGCACCAGAGTGGTACGAAAACCCTGTGATGGAAATCATGTTGTTAGACAACGGTGAACCTTTGAACTATGAAGAAGCGATGGCGGGCCCGAATTCCAACAAATGGCTTGAGGCTATGAAATCCGAGATAGGATCCATGTATGAGAACAAAGTATGGACTTTGGTGGACTTGCCCGATGACTGCGAGCCATAGAAAATAAATGGATCTCCAAGAAGAAGACTGATGCAAACGGTAATGTAACCGTTTACAAAGCTCGACTTGTCGCAAAGGGTTTTCGACAAATTCAAGGAGTTGACTACGAAGAGACTTTCTCTCTCGTAGCGAAGCTGAAATCAGCCCGAATCATGTTAGCAATTGCCGCCTTTTATGATTATGAAATTTGGCAAGTGGACGTCAAAACAGCGTTCCTTAACGGGAACCTTAAGGAAGAGTTGTATATGATGCAACCAGAAGGTTTTGTCAACCCTAAGGGTGCTAACAAAGTGTGCAAGCTCCAGCGCTCCATCTATGGGCTGGTTCAATCATCTCGGAGTTGGAACATTCTCTTTAATGAGGTGATTAAAGCGTTTGGGTTCATACAGGTTTACGGAGAAGCCTGTCTGTACAAGAAAGTGAGTGGGAGCTCTGTAGCTTTCCTCATACTATATGTGGATGACATATTATTGATGGGGAATAATATAGAGATGTTGGAGAGCATAAAGGCCTATTTGAACAAAACTTTTTCAATGAAGGACCTTGGAGAAGCTGCTTACATATTAGGCATCAAGATCTATAGAGATAGATCAAGACGCCTCATAGGTCTTTCACAAAGTACATACCTTGACAAGATATTGAAGAAGTTCAATATGGAAAACTCAAAGAAAGGGTTCTTGCCAGTTTTGCAAGGTGTGAGATTGAGTAAGACTCAAGCGTCGACCACGGCAGCAGATAGAGAGAAGATGAGTTCTGTCCCCTACGCATCAGCCGTGGGCTCTTTAATGTATGCCATGCTGTGTACCAGACCTGATATAAACCTTGCCATAAGCTTGGTAGGGAGGTACCAAAGTGATCCCGGTATGGAACAGTGGACATCGGTCAAGAATATCCTTAAGTACCTGAAAAGGACTAAGGAAATGTTTCTCGTTTATGGAGGTGACGAAGAGCTCGTCGTAAAGGGTTACTTCGACTCTAGCTTTGACACAGATCCGGATGACTCAGTCAGAGACCGGATACGTATATGTGTTGAATGGTGGGGCAGTGAACTGGTGCAGCAGCAAGCAAGAAGTCGTGGCAGCATCTACATGTGAAGTGGAGAACATAACTGCTTCAGAAGTGGCTCATGAAGGAATTTGGATGAAGGAGCTCATCACCGACCTTGGAGTGGTTCCAAGCGCGTCGGGTCCAATGACACTCTTCTATGATAACACTGGGGCCATTGCCATAGCCAAGGAGCCTAGGTTTCACCGGAAGACGAAGCACATCAAACGCCGCTACAACTCCATCCAGGACCATGTCCAGAGTGGAGTGATAGATATTTGTAAAGTACACACGGATCAGAATATTGCAAACCCGTTGACTAAACCTCTTCCACGAGCAAAACATGATCAACACCATAATGCTATCGGTGTTCGATACATCACAATGTAACTAGATTATTGACTCTAGTGCAAGTGGGAGACTGTTGGAAATATGCCCTAGAGGCAATAATAAAATGGTTATTATCATATTTCCTTGTTCATGATAATCGTCTATTATTCATGCTATAATTGTATTAACAGGAAACAGTAATACATGTGTGAATAAATAGATCACAATGTGTCCCTAGCAAGCCTCTAGTTGGCTAGCTCGTTAGTCAATAGATGATCATGGTTTCCTGATCATGGGCATTAGATGTCATTGATAACGGGATCACATCATTGGGAGAATGATGTGATGGACAAGACCCAATCCTAAGCATAGCACTAGATCATATTGTTCGTATGCTAAAGCTTTTCTAATGTCATGTATCTTTTCCTTCGACTGTGAGATTGTGCAACTCCCGGATACTGTAGGAGTGCTTTGGGTGTATCAAACATCACAACGTAACTGGGTGACTATAAAGGTGCACTACGGGTACCTCCGAAAGTGTCTGTTGGGTTGGTACGAATCGAGATCGGGATTTGTCACTCCGTGTGACGGAGAGGTATCTCTGGGCCCACTCGGTAGAACATCATCATGAGCTCAATGTGACTAAGGAGTTAGTCACACGATGACGTGCTACGGAACGAGTAAAGAGACTTACCGGTAACGAGATTGAACAAGGTATAGGTATACCGACGATCGAATCTCGGACAAGTTCTATACCGACAAACAAAGGGAATCGTATACGGGATTGATTGAATCCTTCACATCGTGGTTCACCCGATGAGATCATCATGGAGCAAGTGGGAGCCAGCATGAGTATCTAGACCCCGCTGATGGTTATTGGCCGGAGAGGCGTCTCGGTCATGTCTGCCTATCTCCCGAACCCGTAGGGTCTACACACTTAAGGTTCGATGGCGCTAGGGTTATAGGGAATTGTTATACAAGGTTACCGAAAGTTGTTCGGAGTCCCGAATGAGATCTCGGACGTCATGAGAAGCTCCGGAATGGTCCGGAGGTAAAGATTGATATATAGGACGGATGGTTTCGGATACCGGAAGTGTTTCGGGCATCACCGGTAACGTACTGCGACCGCAGGGACCACCGGAGGTGGCCCCGGGGGTCCATCGAAGGGGGGCAACGACCCCGGGAGGTAAGGTGGGCCAAGTGGGGAAGGGAACCAGCCCCTAGGTGGGCTGGTGCGCCTCCCCACTCAGCCCAATGCGTGGGGGAGAGAAAAAGGGGGGCAAACCCTAAGCTAGGTGGGCCTAAGGCCCACCAGGTGGTGCGCCCACCCCTCCCCACCCTAGCCGCCGCCCCCCTTTCCCATCTGGTGGCCGCCGGCCATTAGGGAGGGAACCCTAGGGGTGGAGCAGCCCCTCCCCCTCCTCCTATAAATAGAGAGGGGTTTTGGCCCTTGGGAGACAGACTTCTCCCTCTCCCTCGGCGCAGCCCTGCCCTTCTTCCTCCTCCTCTCTGCCGGTGCTTGGCGAAGCCCTGCCGGGAAACCTCGTCTCTCCATCGACACCACGCCGTCGTGCTGCTGGAGTTCTTCCCCAACATCTCCCTCCTCCTTGCTGGATCAAGGTGCTGAGACGTCACCCGGCTGCACGTGTGTTGAACGCGGAGGTGCCGTAGTTCGACACTAGATCGGAATCGCTGCGAGTACGACTCCATCAACCGCGTTCTAGCAACACTTCCGCTTAGCGATCTTCAAAGGTATGAAGATGCTCCTACCCCTCTCTCGTTGCTGGTCTCTCCATAGGAAGATCTGAATATGCATAGGAAAATTTTGAATTTATGCTACGTTACCCAACAGCCGCGCCATCCAGGCTTGTGGGCCCCCTGGACAACCTTTGCCCTAGGTCTTTCGCCTATATATTCCCATAAATTACCAAAAAAATCAAGAGATCATCGAAAGTACTTTTTCACCGCCGCAAGTTTCTGTCTCTGCAAGATCCCATCCGGGGCACGTTCTGGTGCCCTGCCGGAGGGGGGATTCGGACACGGAGGGCTTCTTCATCAACACCATGGCCTCTTCGATGATGCGTGAGTAGTTCACCATAGACCTATGGGTCCATAGCTAGTAACTAGATGGCTTCTTCTCTCTCTTGGATCTTCATGGAGATCTATCCGATGTAATCTTCTTTTGTGGTGTGTTTGTCGAGATCTGATGAATTTTGGATTTTTGATCAGATTATCTATGAATCTTATTTGAGTTTCTTCTGATCTCTCTTATGCATGATTTCATATCCTTGTAATTCTCTTCGAGTTGTGGGTTTGGTTTGGCCAACCAGACCTATGATTCTTGCAATGGGAGAAGTGCTTGGTTTTGGGTTCATACCGTGCGGTGACCTCACCCAGTGAGAGAAGGGGTAGCGAGGCACGCATCATATTGTTGCCATCAAGGGTAAAAAGATGGGGTTTTCATCATTGGTTTGAGATTATCCCTCTACATCATGTCATCTTGCTTAAAGCGTTACTCTGTTCGTCATGAACTCAATTCACTAGATGCATGCTGGATAGCGGTCGATGTGTGGAGTAATGGTAGTAGATGCAGAAAGTATCGGTCTACTTGTCTCGGACGTGATGCCTATATGTATGATCATTGCCTTAGATATCGTCCTGACTTTGCGCGGTTCTATCAATTTCTCGACAGTAATTTGTTCACCCACCATAATACTTGCTATTTTGAGAGAAGCCTCTAGTGAACACTATGGCCCCCAGGGTCTACTCCACACCATATTTTCAGCCTTACACTTTTTACTTCGTTGCACTTTCCGCCTTCAGATCTCACTTTGCAAACAATCTTGAAGGGATTGACAACCCCTTTGAAGCGTTGGGTGCAAGCTTGTTAGTGTTTGCGCAGGTACTCTGGACTTGACGAGACCCTCCTTCTGGATCGATACCTTGGTTCTCAAACTGAGGGAAATACTTACTGCTCCTATGCTACATCACCCTTT
This sequence comes from Hordeum vulgare subsp. vulgare, assembly GCF_904849725.1. Taxonomy (NCBI): domain Eukaryota; kingdom Viridiplantae; phylum Streptophyta; class Magnoliopsida; order Poales; family Poaceae; genus Hordeum; species Hordeum vulgare. The sequence goes on along the minus strand of NC_058522.1, from coordinate 101,166,899 downwards.
CCTCTTCAAGGGAAAAACCAACGCAAGCCCAACCTCTGTCAACGTGTCAATTTCTGGCGCTGTTGTCTGTGGGATAGCAGAAGAATTTCTGGCGCCGTTGATGGGGAGGATCAAGTCAAGAACTCATCCGAGTAGGTGTCGCATACTCATCTCTTGCATTTACTTTGTTTGCGAGTTGCCTCCTGTTTTCCTCTCCCCCACTTCACAATTTGCCTTTTTCGTATGCCTTTCCTTTGCTCGTGTGCTATGTGCCTTCAATATGCTTGCATCTTCGCTTGCTGAAAATCTATTAATATGGATCCTCATCCACTTTCTAATCTCTTTAAGAGATCCAATTATGTGGAACCAATTGCTAGTGAGTTGAATGCACTTGACTTTCTCTATGGAGTTTTGCTTGAGATGCGTGAATTTGAAAATCGTGATGGAGCTCCTTGAATGAAAAGCATGATTGCAATGATTTCATTGTAAATTCTATTAATGACAATCATGCTAAAAATATGCAAAACCCTAAGCTTTGGGATGCTAGTTTTGCTATGTCCACTACTTGTTGCAATAATCGTGATTGGGGTGACAATTTTTCTTATGATCTTGAAAATTTGTTTAAGCCTCATGATGATTATGATATTTGCAATAATATTGAAAGTGGGATTGGAGAAGTCATGACTTTAGTTGATGATAATCCCACTATTTTTGAAGAGCGTCAACTTTGCATGCATGTGGATCATGAAAAGAATATCCTTTGTGATAGCTATATTGTTGAATTTGATTTTGATCCCACATTTAATTGCTATGAGAGAGGAAAATATTGTGCTAGAAACTTTCATGTTACCCAATTACCTCTCGTTATGTGGAGATTGCTATTGTCTCTTTCTTCTTCCTTGGAGAACTAGGCTGTAGCCTAGTGGCAAGGGAGCGCAGTGGCGTCTCCAGCAACCAGGGTTCGATCCACGTCGGGGACGAATTTCTGGTTTCTCATGAGGGATGCTTCTTCTATATCAATAAAACCATGGGTGCTAGTGCCCATGGAGTTTCATTTTTTTTTTTCTCTTTCTTCTTCCTTGCTTATGGTAACTATTGGTTGTCTTGACAATTTGTTTTCCTATAAAATGGCTATGCATAGGAAGTATGTTAGACTTGGATGTGATTTTCACATGCTTTATGATGCTCTCGTTGTGCTTCAATTCTTGTCTTTTGTGTGAGCATCATTGAATTATCAATGCCTAGCTAAGGGCGTTAAACAATAGGGCTTGTTGGGAGGCAACCCAATGAATTTATCTTTTTCTTTCTGTTTCGTTGCGTCCACACCATCATAATTCTGTTATGATTGTGTCTTTTGTGTTTATTTTTGTGTTTGTGCCAAGTAAAACCTTTATGACTAGTCTTGGTGATGGCTGTTTGATCCTGCTAGAAAAAGACATAAACTTTTCGCTCACGAGATTATATTTCATTTTTATTCAAAAAGAGCTTTTGAGTTGATTCTTTTTTGCTTCTGGTTGATATGCCTTTTGCCCAGGCAGTCGCAATGTTTCAGAATATTTGAGGTACCAGAAGTATACAAAGTATACAGATTGATACAAACTGGTCTGTTTTTGACAGATTCTGTTTTTGTTGAGTTGGTTGCTTGTTTTGATGAAACTATGGTTAGTATCGGGGGGTACTAGCCATGGAAAAGTGAGAATACAGTATCCCAACATCAATATAGATAGAATTCAAGTTTGCTATAGTACCAAAAGAAGTGGTAGTTTGTTTTCATGTACTAATGTTATCACAAGTTCCTGTTTAAGTTTTGTGTTGTGAAGTTTTCAAGTTTTGTGTGATGTTCTCATGGACAAAGAGATAAGGAGTGGAAAGAGCTCAAGCTTGGGGATGCCCAAGGCATCCCAAGCCAGATTCAAGGACACAAAAAAGCCTAAGCTTGGGGATGCCCCAGGAAGGCATCCCCTCTTTCGTCTTCAATCCATCGCTAGATGCAGAAAGTATCGGTCTACTTGTCTCGGACGTGATGCCTATATGTATGATCATTGCCTTAGATATCGTCCTGACTTTGCGCGGTTCTATCAATTTCTCGACAGTAATTTGTTCACCCACCATAATACTTGCTATTTTGAGAGAAGCCTCTAGTGAACACTATGGCCCCCAGGGTCTACTCCACACCATATTTTCAGCCTTACACTTTTTACTTCGTTGCACTTTCCGCCTTCAGATCTCACTTTGCAAACAATCTTGAAGGGATTGAAAACCCCTTTGAAGCGTTGGGTGCAAGCTTGTTAGTGTTTGCGCAGGTACTCTGGACTTGACGAGACCCTCCTTCTGGATCGATACCTTGGTTCTCAAACCGAGGGAAATACTTACTGCTTCTGTGCTGCATCACCCTTTCCTCTTCAAGGGAAAAACCAACGCAAGCCCAGCCTCTGTCAACGTGTCAATTTCTGGTGCTGTTGTTTGTGGGATAGCAACAACCAACCACTAGAAGAAACAAGGACAGTTGAAAGCAAAGATATCAAAACTTCTTACACCAAGAGGGTGCATTGAGAACTTGGGTTAATGACAAGAACCATAATTGCGACAATCCTTAGGAAAGGCTTTAGGTGAAAACTAAACCAAGATACTAAACCCAGAAATTACGAGTTAAAAAAAATCTCATGATCATAGAATTGGTGGATTTAATGATCTCATTCTTGAAAGGAAAACTCTTCGAGGCTCCTACACTAACAAGAGTGCTATAATACCACCTGAAAGGATAAGGGAAGGAGAATTGCACTTGGAAATGCAAGAGAAAGAAAACTTGAGGTTCTCCAATAAGAATCTTGAAGAACACTTGAGAATTAATAGATGTCATTAGCCGCTCCGGAAGAAGAATTGAAATCTCTTGGAAGAAGGAAGAACAAGAATAAGAATTATGTTATGCTCATCCTTCATCAAATTAAAGTGATGACAAGCAACGGATTTAGCATACAACTTATTCCTCTTGAAGAATCTTGAAGAGACAGAGAGATAAGCACCACTTGAAGCATAAATGAAGGAAGCACCGGTGAGAATTCATAATTGAATGGGAATACCAAGAATTAATGGAGATACATGAGAATGAAGAGATCATGATCCACCTGAGATAAAAACTTAAACAAGACACCGGAAGAAATGAGAGACGAACAAAGAGACAACAATTGAGAAGGATTGAGGATGAAAGCTGAAAGCTGAGAACGAAGAATTTTCTGAAATGATGGCCTTCGGAGGATCGAGAATGAAAACAACAGAGAAATGCACCGGATAGCAAGAAAGGGATTACTCACGACTGGAACAATTGGAGATGATGCCACAAGGATGAAATGATGAATCTCCAAGAGAATGAACCAATATTCAAGAGAAACACTCCTTCGGTCTTCAAAGTTGAAAATGATGACGAGAAACAACACCAAGGATAACTGAGACACTCCGGAACACTGAAGAATGAAAGCTTGAGCCGAAGACGAGGAACAATTCAAATTGATCTAAGAGAAGGGATATGACTAATGGAAATCATTCTTATGTCATATTTGAAAAGATTTAGAGATCTTCGGAAAAAATTAGAAGAGACATATAAGATCCTGGGAAAAACCTGTGAGTTATGGGCCCACTCAAAAGAAACCACCGTTGGAACAATTACTAACAAAGAAAGATACCGCACCGGTACAAATGAAAACTTGATGAGGTTGAGCACCTCGAAATAATTAAAGAATTGAAAACAAGAAACTTCTGAGAGAACTTGAACGCTCCGGATAGAATAGAGATAACTGAATAAACAAGATAGGCTGATAAAAATTTCCAACATTGGAAAGAATTTAAAGGATGAAAAAGGATATAATGAACATGAACAACTAAATTGAACTCATCGGAAAAGACCACAAGAATGAATAAAGATGAACATGAAGCTCCTGAGAATCTACACAAAGAACCACCAGATAGGACACGAAAGAAAAGATAGCGGAAGCAACAATGACAAGAAAACTCTTGGATGAAAATTGAATCACTGAAGAAAAGGGCGGGAGGGCGGAAAAAACAAAGATAACTTGGGACAGATGAGACAAACTCCGGTAAGAATTGCGAGATTGATCTTGGAAATATTGGAGAGGATAGAATTCACTAAAGAGAAGCACACCGGTTGGCAAAAGAATTGATATGACGACTCCGGTTGACAAGAAATTGAAAAGACAAGTTGATTTGAGCAACATAATTAATACTCTCATAAAATATATGAGAACACCACTTAGGAAAGATCTGAAATCACCACTTGACATCGAAGCAACTTGAATTATCATATTCCAACAAAACAAAAGATGAGGCTTGCAAATTAGCTAGAACAAACTCATGAGAGAGATTTCGTCCGATATTTTCGTGGACAGGATCACACGGGCTCGATCCCTACAGTAGCCATCCTATGCAAGGTCGTGCACACGACATACGAAGCGTCCCCGAGTCGTAGCAAGCTACAAGGACTCTTTAAGACACAACGAGAACCGCTGTAAGACGACCGTGAACAAACAAATCCACTAGATGTCAAACCCCAACCTAACATCATGCATTTGTTGGAAGATTGTCCTATAAGTAACTACTTGAATTCCCACCTAAGTATTCCCAAAATTTCTGGTCATGCAATCTGGTCCACGGATGCAAGGAGTAATATATCACACAACTCCTATACTAACCCTCCAATGTATCACATCCATCAACACATAACCAGAATCTCGGACCTTCATCTACTACAAACCCTCGTGATCACAACGATACAAAGTATGGCAGTACTCCCGAACAATCTGCACCAGTACTGGGGACATCGGGGTTATCTCGCCACTACTAGTATTGAAGCAATTACGAAAATCCTTCGTTCTGAGATACTAAGAAATCTGAATGATAGCGATGTGCTCGAGAATCCCCTGTAGCTCAACTCCCCGGAAGAAATCAAGTCAGACAGGAGGCACCAAGACAGAACTCCGTCACATCGACATCATATAGACTCCAAAAATATCCGCGTGATCCTAATTTTTTTTGAGTGAGAAAAGGAGTAGAATTAAAATATTACGGCAAGATTCCTCACCAGAGCATAGAAGAGGAGAAAAAAGAATCCTACTCTCCGATATATAACTAGACTCAAAGTAGTTTTTTACTAGACTCGACTTGGCCAAGTTCGATCAATCAAGGGGGCTCCTAGGTCGGTACTCCTCTGATACCAACTTGTAACGCCCAAGATGCGATCCTATCCTTAATTTGGCGCGAGGGCCTCGTCAGGGATAGAAGCACATCTCGTCGTTTCGCAAGAATGGATATCGTTACAAGTACATGTACTGAAAAGAAGAGATATATAGAATTGGTTTACACTCGCCACAAGCTACATCGGAGTCACATCAGTACAATACATAATCATCATGAAGAAGAGCAGGGCCCGACTATGGACGAAAACAAACGAGAAAAGAAGAACGACGTCCATCCTTGCTATCCCAGGCTGCCGGCCTGGAACCCATCCTAGATCGATGAAGAAGAAGAAGAAGAAGCAACTCCAAATGAACAATCAACGCGCTCGCGTCAAGTAACCTTTACCTGTACTTGCAACTGGTGTTGTAGTAATCTGTGAGCCACAGGGGACTCAGCAATCTCATTTCCAAAGGTATCAAGACTAAAAAGCTTAATAGGTGAGGTATGGTTAAGTGGTGAGGCTGCAACAAGCGACTAAGCATATATGAGGTGGCTAACTTACGGGTACAAGAATAAGAGGGGGAAGATATGCGCATAACAAACGTGAACTATTAATGATCAAATGAATGATCCTGAACACCTACCTACGTCAGACATAACCCCACCGTGTCCTCGATCGGAGAAGGAACTGACGAAAGAGACAGTCACGGTTACGCACTCAGTTGACATATTTTAATTAAGTTTACTTCAAGTTAACTAGAAGCAGTGTTAAACAAAGTTTCCACGTTGCCACATAACCGCGAGCACGGCTTCCGAAAAGATTTAACCCTGCAGGGGTGCTCCAACTAGTCCATCACAAATTACCACAAGCCGCATAGAAATCCTCGATCACGACACTCGCGACCTCGTCGGATTCCTTAGTGGAAAACCTCAACTCTGAGATTACCCAAAGCATCACCGGAATCCCGATGCACAAGATATCTCGTCAAAGGTAAAACTAATCTAGCAAGGCCGCCCGACGTGTCGACGAACCCGATAGGAGCCGCGTATCTCGTTCTTAGGACACGACGGATGAACTAGCTACGAGTGCCATACCTCGATTTTCCTCGCGGTGGCCCTGCGGGCAGACCATTTGGGACCAACACCATCAGCACTAGCCCCCCTGTATTATGTAGAATTACTCCTCGGGTAGCGCTAACTCCCTATGCATTTCAGTATTAACATAATTATTATGTTGGGCAAATGTAGAACCAAATTTGGCCATGCCAGACCAGCTTTAATCTAAAACGAATTATCAAGGGGGTCCCCATAACAACCCCGATCGTGTTAGGAGCGCTGAATTATGGAACATGACACCGGTAGCCGAAACTAAGGGGGCAAAGGTGGAACAAAACACCACGCTAGAAAGGCCGAGCCTTCCACCTTTTACCAAGTATATAGGTGCATTAAAATAAATAGCATTTAATATGGTGCTATAACAAGGAACCCATGTTGTCACATGGAAGCAACTGCACCTGCAACTAGCAATGCTAACACATGGTTAAGCAAGCGGTAACATAGCCAATCAGTGGTTTGCTAGGTTGTGAACAGGTTGAAGGTTTCATGGCAATGTTGAGGGGCTGATATTTAACAGGTGGTAGGCAATGAGACACAATCGATAGAAATGGTAAAACTAGCATGGCAATGAAAGTAATGGTATTTGGGGAAATGGTCATCTTGCCTGAGATCCCGCTTGGAAGAAGAATGACTCCGTGAAGCAGACGAACCGATGTAGTCGAACGGGTCCTCACAATCCGACACGCTTGCAGAACTCTAACGAGACGAAGGAAACCAGAAACAAGAATCAACCATGATATTCACCACGGCAAATGCACGACAAGATGCAATCCACATATGATGCATGATCAAGCTGAATATGCAAGGCATGGCATGGCAATTCACAACACTCAAACACTACACATTAAGTGAAGTTCAATATGCAACGAGTTGCATATTGACGAAACTCCATGTTTAATTATTTAGTTCTATCCCGATTAGATACACGGCAATATTAAATGTGGTTAAACATGGCAAGAGGTGAAGCGTAATTAAACTACCTATCTAGGAGTTTTAAATGAGGTCGGAAATGACATATAGCATCTCCGAGATGACCTCATACGTTAATTTACAATTCTGTCCAGATCTGAACTAACACGTTTAATTAGTTGTTAAACAGCAAAACAAATAAGTTCACGTCATTCTACGCGTCGTTACAAGCAATTTACACATAGAGAACATCTCCAACGGAGCTACGGACCAAAAGATACGGACACCGCAAGATATGATGGCATGAATGCAATATGTGTGCAACGATAGTCACGAGCAATTGAAAACATACAACCAGCAAGATAAAATAAAACTACACGAGATTCTAAGCAAGTTTCATATAGGACATGATCAAAACGGAGCAACGGTTCAACAACTACGAGCAAAACAAGATATCACTAGAATCTGCCAAAATCAGCCACATAGCATTTTCTACACCCCACAACTACGAGCTACACAACTCCAATATGCTCAACCAAGGCATGAGACGATAGAGGGAAAGAATCACTACAACATACAACTAACAACACCTAGCATCGAAGCATGGATCACTAGGAAAAGAAGTCACAAAATGGCTTCTCACACACAGTTTCAGACTTAGAGAAAATAACACTTCATGAAAGTGCAGTTTTCGATCTGAAGGCATATTGACAGCAGTAAAACCATAAGCTACAGGACCCCAAATGGCATGAAAATTCACAGCATGCTAGAGAATCCCAAAGTATATAACTAACTCCATTGCACCAACCTCAAAAGAGCTACAGATCACCAGATAAACTCATGCAAAGACAACAACAAAATATAACAGATTTCAGACTTAGAAATATTTCAGCATATCTAAAACAACACTATTTTCTAGCAAGACAAGAACAAGCAAATCACACATAAACATGGATTTCTATTGCAACCAAAATTACCAGGGGCTAGACTAAACATCCAAGAGCAACTCTCTAGTTGACAACTTAATCATATCACGCACGGATTAAATCCCACTAAATAGACAAAAGGGCATCACGGCAAAATATCACGCGAACTAACTTGCCCAAAAGCTAAAACTAAATACAAAGTTAAAATCTATGGATTTTTCTACCCCAAAAACATATATAACATGAGGGGTTGCCAAATGAAAACAATGCCACACGTATATGCGGGAATATGACTTAAATGCGAAATAATAAACTAGCGACTAAACCCTACATGCAAAAGTACCCACGACTACTCTAAAATACATGGCAATAGGGTTCCTAGAACGTGAGCATTTTATCTATGGGGTTCTAGCAATCTGGACACGCGTGGAAAATAGATACGGGCAATTCTCCTATTGAGATAACACGCAAATGTAGACATATGGCAAGCCAAACTATGTCAAACATATATGCAAGTTGCAAATTCGTAATCTATGCGAAATTCTACACAAGATCCATATCTAAATCATCGTGATCCGACATACGGATTAAAAGTTATGGGCGTTTGAACATCTAATAAATCCTGAGAATAAATATACGCAGAAATATCCTAATACTAACGGGCCGAACTAGCTAGGCGCAACATAGCTAACATTCGCGTGGGGCGGGGAAAAGTGGCTCGGGGCTTACCTTCGTGGGCCGGGCTGGTGGAAGCTTGGGCCGGCGGGGCAGGCGGCCAGTTGGGCCTGTCGGTGGGGCAAGGCAAAGGCGACTGGGCCGGCGTGGCTTGGGGAGGCATGCTGGGCATCGGCGCTCGGCCCACGCAGGCGACCAGCAGGTCAACGGGGTGGTTGGCTGCGCTCTCGATTCCGCCTAGAACAAGGAGGCACGGGCCGACGGCGGCGCAAGGTTTCTCGGCGGCGAGGCCGGCGACCTCCGGCGAGGCATCACAGGACAGGGACGAGCGGTGGTGGCCGCTCTAGCGCGGGATCTGAGGTGGACCTCGCGATCGCAGCCATAGAGCGGAGCTCCGGCGACGGGAGAGCTTCGACTCTGTGAGCAGGCGGCAAGAGGCGAGGAGGTAGGTTCCAGCCGGATCCCGTCGGCGGAGCAGAGATGCCGGCGGCGGCCGGTGGTGGGGAGAGGCGAGGTGGCATGGGACTGACCCGGCGGCGGGCTGCTCGGAAAGGCGGCGCGGGATGCGGCAGTGGGACGGCTCGGGGTCGGCGGGCAGGGAGGCGCGGCGGCGCTCGGGCCCAGATGGGCTTCGGGCGGGCCTGACCCGGGCTCGGTGGGCCCGGCGGCTAGGGTAGGAGAGAGGTGGGAGTGGGGCTGGCTGCGCGGATTCCGAGGAGGGGCTAGGGTTTCCTTTAGGGGCAGTTTAGGGGTGTTTAAATAGGCATAGGGGGGCTAGGTTTACAGGAATTTCATTCCGGATCCAACCGCACGGTCGGAATCGAACAATTCCGAACGCGGGAACGGTTAAGTGGTCGTGTAGTGTCACTACAAGGAATATGCTAGTACACGACGCTATTTTTTCGTCGCTACATCGTCACGGTTTTTCATTTACGACGATCGCACGACGAAAAACCAAGCGTCAGAAATGAACAGCCACGACGTTTTGATCAAAATCGTCGTAACTTTACGACGATTCCTGGATTGTCATAACCTTTACGACGATCCTAAATCATGACTGACAATCAAACCCAGTCCTACGTGGCAGTCCTACGTGGCAAAATTACGACGAAATCAAAACGTCATGGCTGAAATCAGCCCAACCCATTTCAATTGATCACATGGGCTCATTTTATTTTTTTTGGGCTTTTCTTATTGGGCTTTTTTTGGGCCTTGGCCTATTTACATCCACTTTTAGTTTTTCTTTTTCGAATTTTTTTTGGGTCCTGGCCTTTTAGTGCCTAAATACATTTGGTCCAGTTTCAGTTTTGGCCTTTTTTTCATTTTTGAATTCAACAACTTTTTTTTCAAGAACTTGGTTTCGTTTCTATTTATTGGGCCTTTTCAACCAATTATTTGTCCAATATTAAATGCAGCACTATTTCATATTCAAATTAAGAAAACTCCAAGTCGAATTAAAATCATCCATCATATAACATCACATAATACATCTTCCAGGTTTACATAACACAATAACTCATCTCATCAATACATTTCCTTACACAGGAATATAGCAAGAGCGAACAAAATTACACAACAGAACAATGGCACATCTACTACTATCCCAACACTACAATGGACTTCATTCTTCTCTCCTATGAGACATGCTTGAGATGCAACAACTTGTCATCCTACAAGAACATTACACTGCACATGAATCAATCAAAAATAAATATATATAAAAAATATTAGAAATAAAAAGATTTGTGTTCATCCTGAAGATGATGTTAAAAATATCCTTCGTCTCACAAATGATTTATCCGTTCTACTGCAACAAAATATAACCACAAGTCAATTGTATCTACACATATTTTGTGTTGAGAAGAAAGAATGCGTGTGTGTGTGCGTATTGTACAACAATAGCATAACAGATAATGATCTCTCAGTTGCAGGCTTGCAGCTAAATTAGTGGTGCGAAGATTTGATTATGAACATAGCTGTGGCAGATTTCAAAAGTACATTAATTAAACAGATCTCAAAAGTTAAAGCACGTGCATTACTACCAACTTGACAACAGGTACCAAAAATCCAACAACATAACTATGTGAGATGCAAAAATAGGATATATTTATGATGTACTACACATGTGCACACATCCCAAAGCAAGTCCTGAAATAAAGAGCATGCCACTGAACTAAACTAGTGCATACTGCACACATGCACCTATGGTCCAACCATTTCACCCGAATTCTAAGTTGGCAACTAGTTAACATATTAATCATGTAAGTCAATCATAACAAGAAAGTAGGCGAGAGGGAACGCGACGACGGTGTAGAGGATACAGAAGGTACATTTCAGCATTACATCACCAAACTAAACAAAGAACAATTCAAGAATATAAGGGGACTCATAAGTCATAACACCATATAAAATAAGCTTCTAATAGAAATGGCTAATAGATCAAGAGACTAACGCCTTAGTTTTCCTATTCTCTGGGTGGTTCCAGTGTTACTGGACAGTTTTATAATAATTTATTCAACTACGTCCTCGCAACATAAGTTCCAGTATTCAAGCCGAGGCAGACATCAACAGAGGTAGGATCAGATGATCAGTCCCTAATAATAGAGACTAAGATTCCAAACAGCACAAATTCATACTTTGCCGGTCTTCTTTAAGCTGAACAGGGACTTATGAGGAAAAGAGACAAAGTTTCCTATAGAGGGCACCTGAGCTCCCCACATGTATGGATGAGCTTGGCCTGCAGCAACAGCAGGGGGAAAAAACCCATGTGGTGGCATCGCTGGGTAGCCCTGCCAAGATTTCTAAGATAATAAAGTCAATGACAACACTAAATAACATAATTGATTCAGTAAAATAAAAGCATGTCCATTTTCGTTGGTAGAAAAATCATAGAATAACCTGAAAGCCGGGCCATTCAGGGTAAACTGGAGCTGTAGTGCGAGAGGTAGTAGCTGGAGGTTGCTCCTGAGAATAGGAAAGTAAGAGAACCCAAAATGGGATTAGTAAAAAGAGAATGCTTAATACAACAGAAACAAGGAATTGTATTTTGATCCAACAGGGTATTTCCTTCCGTCGGCATAAGGAAACTAGCCTAGGTAACTAGAACTGAAGAGTAGCCAAAATATCTTTCAGTAATGCAGTCCATGCTGTTAAATGTTGGTTCAAAACAATGACGATTAGACTGACAAACTGTGGGATCGAGTTTTAACAAACACCTCTATTTTGTTAGAGCTCTATAAGTCAAAATTTTGAATTAATTGAACCAAGATATAAAATTTCAGGGTAACTAACTAACTATCAGCGAACCCCATAACTGAAGCACTAGTCACAGCCCCCAAATTTCAGGGATTTGGCTCATATCAGCTGACTTAAACCAAACTTCAGCAATCTGAATAAAACATTGATGTAATATTGACCATAATTGATTCACCACTACATTGAGTAAGACAAAAATATTAAGAGGAGAAATGATAATGGACTAAGTCCAGCTAATAAGTAAAATTAACTAATCTTTTCTGTTTCAGCTGACTCACTACCAGCACCGTGGCTCGGCCACAGACCGGCGTGCTTCGTTAATGGCCTAAGTTCCTGACGGGTTCGGTCGCGACGGCGCGGTCCTCGTCGGATCGATCCACGCCCCACCATAGGATCGATCTACGCACCCCCCACCATAGGATCGATCCATGCCCGCCGGCGAGCGGAGCGCAGACCAGTAGCTACGACCTCCAAGAAATAACCATGTGTGGGGGGTGCACGTCTCACCTTCGGAAGTAATCTGCCTCATTTTCCCCAGCCTATAAATGGTAATGAAGAAATCAAAAAATAAGATAGGAAGTGGTTACTGAAGCAGGATGGCAATATGAGAGCTCAACTATTTGGTTGCCCTACATTGTCTGCCCAATAATTGAGTTGACAGTTAAGAACAATGTGTAAACAAATACTACAAACTTTGCAGGGTAGATACAAATTAGGCAACATTTAGAGCATCCAATGTACAATCAGGAATTTCATAATGGCAGAAATGAACAGGGCATTTTGTAAGAAAATACAAATATTCCAGACTGCATCCATTTCAAATCATGTCAGGAGCCTTTTTAATGTGGGTGTCAAACCTTTGTGTGGATTTACACAGTAACTAGTACATGCAATTGGGGCAACTACTATTATCTACTAGAAGAAGAATAAAAAACAGGGCTTTCCACATTGCTCCATTGAACGAACCAAACATCAGAACTCAAGTGCACATGCGAACTTCACGAAGGAAAGCAGGCACTTTTATGGTAGAAGCGAGACAGGGAAGAAGAGGTGCGGAGTCGATCCGTTACCATGACGTAGACGTCGTCGTCCCCGTCACTGCAGGCTCATTCAGATAAGCATATGTGCTTTTTTCCCACCTGCACCTATTTGGAGAAGATGTCATATCATAATCCACATGTAGCACCACCTAATTAAATAGACATACTACAAATCTAACTTATCTTGTCAAGATGCCACATAATCTTGCAAAATTGACATAACTAAGTTTTTCTCTCATAGCAACATGAGTGAGGTTAATTTGCCTGACACAAAGTTGCGAGATACAAAAAATTCCTAATCCTGAATCTTGATAAACACTGCATGAACGACTAATCCTGAAGCTAGCTTGCAACTTGTAATGATCAATGAAGCAAGAGTACTTGATCCTTAAATTTTTAATCTATCATGAGTGAACTCTATACATCTGTCAGTATATGTTTCGAAGAAACGCCTAATCCTAATAGGAAACATACACGAGAGGCGGGGGGACGAACGGCTCACCTGCACGACCCGCAAGGCGAAGGACGGGCGCTGCACGGGATCCCCGGCCAGCTCGAGGATGCGCTTGTGCGTGAGCACGTCCTCCGCCCTCTCCACGTTCACGTCCATGGCGTAGCTGCAGCGCAAACCCCGAAAATAATACTAAAGATGTTCATTGCGTATGAAGTGATATCCAATGGTAACAATCTTGCAGCATATACACTGACTAATAAAATATACATGGTCGTGTGAAGTGAATGTATAGTCTTAGGAAGGAAGAAATTGCAGTTGAAAAATAGCTCTAATACATGGCAATATAATAAATCCAGCAAACATCTTTGATGCCATCCTAGCACCACATGCTGATATTGCTTTGTATACACATATCTCAAAACATTTTTCGTTTCACCGCAGTAATACGCATGCCTTCCAAACTAGCAGCCGCACAGGGAAGAATGACATCCGAGGCAGGCAATTCGTCGAGCACCTACCAGGCACAACCCCGACAGCCACAATAGTAGCAAACGAGAGGGACGGCACAGGCTGGAGGTGCAAGAACCGACAGAGGGGGTTGGTGGCGGTGAGGGCAGGTGCCGTACCAGTAGAATGCCTTCATGGAGGGGACCTTGTCGACGAGGCCGGCGTAGCCGCTGATGAGCCCGGACAGCCGCTCCGGCATCACGTCCTTGATGCCCAGTTCCTACACTTCTGCCCTGGATTCCTTTCTACTGTAGTGCACAACATCACAAATGAACAATGAAGCAAAATAGAGAATGTCCGTGTCATTAAACCATGGAAGCGACGAGGAGCTCCTCGGACTAGACCGCGAACGTCCCCGAGCTCCGGTGGCAGCGTGCCCTCCAGCCGGTTGCCGGCGAGCGAGAGGTAGCGGAGGGAGCTCATCCTAGACATCACCTTCCCGGGTACCCCGCCGGCGAGCGCGTTGCCCTCGAGGTAGAGCTGCTGGGGGCGCGTGAGCCGCGAGAGGGTGCTCGGGACGGTGACCCCGATCCGCCCCATGTCGCGGATCACCAGGGCCTCCAGGAACTCGAGGCCGCCGGCGAGCGCGTTGCCCTCGAGGTAGAGCTGCTAGAGATGACTTTGCCGTCAGCTCCTCGTCCCCATCGCCCCCTCCGTCCGCCGCCGAGGGCGACATCGACACCACCGACAGAGGGCGTGTAGCTCCTCGGGTTCAGGGAGCGGCTGCCGGCGGAGCACCAGGTGGGGGCAACGGCGGTGGTGTTGGGGCCTGGGCGGCTTCGTCGGAGATGGGGAGGAGGGAGGACTTGATCGGGAGGGGGCGGGGATGGGGAGGAGGTGGCGGCAGCGAGGAGATGGGGAGGAGGGAGGGATCTGAGCTAGGGTTTGGCTGTGGGTGGGGTTTTCTTTTTTTCTTTTTTTTCTGTAAATACATGGATGGATGGATGTGAGATGGTGAGATAAATGGATGGATGGATGTGTGCCATGTCATTGATCCGTGGGAAGAATTCTGATCAGTTAGAACATGTTACGACATTTTTACAATCGTCGTAAAAGTTATGACGATCTCATCTTATGCGGTTACAACATTTTGACTCACATCGTCGTAATTTATATGTAGATTTGATCCCCTCAAACGGTTTACGATGATCTCGGATGAATTCGTCATAGATTTATGATGAATTCGTCAACGACATTTTAAAAAACATCACATATGAGCATATTTCTTGTATTGTGTAGTTATCCGGAGACGAGAGGGAAAACGGGCGGCCCGACAACGAGATTTAAAACACCGAAAGACGTCCGATGATAGATCGAATACGGTGCCGCTACGGTCGACCGTTCGAGAACTAGACGGACTCCGATTGCGACGAAATTTCAGAGGCGGCCTAGCTATAATATATTAAGACCGCACGGCACGTTCCAACCCAATCGGAGAAAGTTTTATACACACCTTTGAAAATAAGATTTAAACGATGCCGCGGGCGTGTGCGTGTGCGGTCGGGCTCAGAACGGACAACGACGAGAACTGGCAACTAACAACAGATGCAAGTTTGAAAACTGGCGGCAACGGGATGCCGATGCAATGATGATGATGTGCAAGATGCGATGATGATGCGGCAAATAAATAACCACACGCCAAAAACGAAAAAAGGGGAATCTTCTGGAACGTCGGTCTTGGGCTGTCACACCCCCAAACTCCATCACACACCTCTCAGCCTTCATCATAGTCTGTGAAGCGTTTCTAGGGGTTCAACCCCACTTTGGCCTATGGTTGAAGGTCATCACATCAAGCCCAAAGTCATCAATGGTGATCAAGCACACTATGGGGGAGCGATGATCAACAAGCTTGCTGGAGCCAAATGGCCAAATGGCACCTTTATAGACACCATCAAGGCATGACAGAAAGAGTGGTTCTACATCACCGAGCCACGCCGCATCGGGGAGGCAGCTCGTCCAACATTCAGATCCAGCCCTCCCACATGTCTTGTGTCCTGGATGGAAAAGGCCCTGGATTGGGGGAGACATAGAGGTGAAGGATCTCAGAAAGAAGATCTCCAATCTACTAGCAAAGAAGACTGAGCTTACCAACGTAATCGAGGTAATGCTCCGTCGCCGCCTTCTCCCGTTCCGACATCGGTCCATCATGATGTGGGATCACAATCCAGAGGACCCGGATAATGCGGCACGCACTGTGCTAAACTTTTTCCGCATTACCTACTAGAAGTTGTGGAAGGCGCTTTTCAAAGCACAGAAGTCTTGGCCCACCTAGGAGGAAGACATAGGCCTTTTCGTTTTTAACCCTTCTGGGCCAGTAAGGTTTTTATCACATCCTTAGTTTTCATCCCTTCCTCTTAACAAGGTACTCACTTCTTCCTTCTCCTGTGCTTGTAGATCTGGCTAAAAAACACTAAGAAGTTCAACTATCTGGCGCCTTTGCCCAAGGACAATATGATTCCACTATTGGCGGACATATTGGTCGAGAAACCATACATGACTCCAAGAAAGGAGGAGGAGAAGAAATGGAAGAAAAAGATCTGAGAGGGTCTTCAGTCCAAGGGTCCACCAAACACTAGGTCCGAGGAGACGTTGGCTCCCTCCAACCTAGAGGGAGATGAAGAAGATGAGGAGGAGGAGGAGGTGAGCGACTCCTCCCATACGAGGAAGAGAACAACGTCCGAAGACGGCGAGGGAGATCCAACTCCCGTTGCTCCGAAGAACCAACGTACGGCCGCCATGACCCTATTTTAAGACGTTCTTGACTTAGATGAGGAGTCCGAGGATGAAGCACCAGTCCCTCGAAGGACCCTGAGGGTGAAACCCCAAGCACGAAGGTACTTATCAAAAATCTGAATACTCCATTCTTCTAAATGATGTGGATCTAACAACTAGGCCCGTTTTCCGTATGGCGGCCCGCAGCGTGACTTCCCCACCGATTAAATTTCGGTGTGGGATTCTTTGCCAGCCAATATGGTTGAAAGCGGGACTGACTCTCCCAACACATCTTCCCCTCCCACCGAGGAGATCAGGGAGGTGGTATCTCAAGAAGTACCCCTTGTGCCGGAAACCAAGGTCGGGGGCGACGATATTATGGTCGAGGCTGAGACCTCAACCACAAAGGACCAGGAGGATGAATTCCTCATGGAAAGAAACGAAGGAGGATCCGGACCATCTAGGTCTCCTCCGAAGACAACTTTGGAGGCCCCTCCATCTCCGGCCCAGTTAGTAGTAGTTTAGCCGCGATGGGAGATTGCTATGCCACACCCGGAGCCATCCGCAATGGAGCAACTCCGAACCGGGTGGCCAGCCATGAGGAAGGAGGGTCTCCATGAATCTTCCATTCCCGAAGAGTGCCGCACGCATCTGAGTGCGGTATTAAAAAGCATTCAGTCCGATGACAGCGGTCTGGAGGAAGCGTTCGACGTGGTGCTAGCAGGCATCAAGGTAATTCACACACTCTTTTCCTTTACAAAGTGAGTCTATTGTTTGTATTATCTATAAGCAATCTTATGCTCAATAGCCCCCGAGCGTTGTGTGAGTTAGAAAAACTCACACGGGGGGTCCGAATAGTTCAAAAAAAGGTTGCATGTAGGCCGCAAGACTCAGGTAGGATGGCGAAATTAACGCTAGCACAAGATTTTGAAAAAAATGAGAACTTTGAAAGTCTAACATTGCTTATCTGCACGCCTCCACTTCAGCCATAGCCCCCAATTCCCCGGAGTTAGCGGAAATGAACCGGAAACTAAAGGTTTCCAAAGAGGAGTTGGACCGCATCAACAAGTGGTTTGAGGACGCACAAGGTAAGTGTTCAAACCTTATCTTTCTCACAAAAATGAGGTGTTTGATATTTTCGTCTCTAAGTGCAATTTGTTTGAATGACCATCATAGTTGTTGCTGACGATGTCGAGCGGCTTAAAGCCGAACTAGACAAGGCCAAACAGGAGTCTGCCTAACAAAGAGCGGTGGCCCAACAGGCCAAGTCTGCTAATGAGAGGTCTAAGGCTAGGTTCAGTGAGGTCCAACAAAATGAGGCACTTGAGCAGAAGAATAAAGAAAATCTTCTGAGATGACCTCAGTAATTGTCGCACTCCAAGAAGCGCAGAAGGAGGCACATGATCATCGAAAGGAGATCCATCACATCAAGCATATTGCCGATGGTAAGATATATTTACTAGAGTGTATATTCAATGAAAATTGATTTGCATTGCTTACTCGAGTGTGGAGTTCTCTAGGGGTAATTGTCGATCTCTTGAAGAGTGTGGCGGAAGCTGTCAAGCACTATGCATCCCAGGAGGGCGAGGTCCAACAAAGGCTTTTCTGGGCGCAATTTCAAGCCCCCGAGCAACCCCTCCTTATCTCCGATTAGTTGAAACAACTGATGGAGCTTCATAAGAAGACAGAGCCAGCCATGAAAGATCTTTGCATCAGGCTTTGGCCAATAGAGCTGCTGCCAAGCCACTATTTTGGCCTCGTGCAAAAGTTGATTGACGTTGCGCCCGAGATTGATATCATGAAGTGCTCTTTCTGCATCGAGGGAGCTCGAATGGCCTTTGCAAAGACGATGATGCACTGGCCAAAGGCGGAGCCCTTCAAGATGGCCACCGCACCCCCGCCGCCAGAAAAGGAGCATAGATGCTCGGAGCTGCACTTCTCAACTCCCATGGAAGGTGCTCGGGTTGTAGAAGCACAATGCTTCAAAGACTTAATATTTGATTGAAAATCTTATCTTGTAAAAGTAGTTGTATGATACAATGTCGTTTTATTTTTGCATGGTATACCATGTCTTTTTAATTGCAACTCATGTGTGGTTGTTTTAATACTGAAACTTTCCAGTCGCCGGCTTCAATCCGCTGCGAGATACTAGCGGGTGTGTTTTTGGCCTCCGCATTGTTACCCTTAGCCAACGTCTTGGCACCCTAAGGCGGTAATTCGGGAGAAAACCAGGAAATTAGACTATGTGGCTTTACATATTTCACTTAACCATATGAGCTTGACTGCGGGTGGCAATGAGAGCCCTTTTGTAAAGCAAGGGCGGTCATGACAACCAAGCACCCAGTTGATTTAGCCAACATCTAACATGTGCGTAAAAATAGGCTTGTGTTGGTATTCTAAGAAACACTTTGGAAAACAAAGGAGGCAAAAAGATGTTGCAAAAGCTCATGAATCAACAAAGAGTGTTCCTTATTTTCGATGAACTTGTATCCATACAATTCAAATTCAGTAAGTGCCTCTGTGTGTGTGTGTGTGTGCGTGTGTGTGCATAAGAAGTTTATAGAGTAAATGTTTACATAGGGTTCGGTATAGCTGTCTTGATGATCCTTATAATGTCGTGCTGCACGTCTGCACCTCCAATCTTCAACAAATATTCCTTGAAAGGGGGGAACATTAGTGAGTGGTCCCTGAACAAAGGTGATCTTTTGAGAAGCCACCGATCTGTGATATGCTTGACGCAAAATTGGTCATTTACGGTACCTGTGTGTGTGTCCGAGGATGATACCAACCACAGTTCGGTTTAGCCGAACACTAGGTCCTATATGATCAATCCCCACAGCTGCCCATGGTATCTTAAGCAGAAAATTGCGCTTTCTAGACACACGTTTTGCTAGAGGCGAGGTGCTGCTATGGGAGCGTATCCCTATTTAGCTAGAGTGGTAGGTAATTGCGGCAGGGTGCGAGCTCGTTTGTGCTCCTTGACGATTAGTTGTGACTTTAGAGCCGCGTCTCCGGACTATACTTCGGCTGCCAAAGCCGCAGTATGTTCCTCAGTTCGAAGGGATCGCTCGGAGTTACCATTGACTATAATGACACCCTTAGGTCATGGCATCTTCAACTTGAGGTATGCATAATGGGGAATAACATTAAAGCAGGAAAACATCGTACGACCGAGGAGGGCATGGTACCCACTGCGGAAGGGGACAATGTCGAAGATCAAGTCTTCGTTGTGAAAGTTCTCTGGTGAACCGAACACTACTTCTAGAGTTATCGTGCCCGAATAGCGAGCAACGATGCCAGGAATTACTAATTTGAAGGTGGTCTTGCTGGTTTTGATTCTTGATTGGTCAATGCCCATTTTTCTCACCATGTCTTCATAAATTAGATTGAGGCTGCAACTCCATCCAAGAGGACTCGCGTGAGGTGGTACCCATCAACGATGGGTTCGAGTACCAAGGCCGCTGAACCCCCATGCCTAATATTGGTCGCGTGGTACGTTCGGTCATAAGTGATTGGGTAAGCCGACCATGGGTTGTACTTCGGGGCTACTAGCTCTATGGTGTATACGTTACGAAGTGCCCGCTTCCTCTCCTTTTTAGGCAAGTGAGTGACATATATCATGTTCACGATTTTTTACTTCAGGGGAAACTGTTTTTGCCCCCCGTTGTTCGGGCAACGAGGTTCCTTGTCGTCCTTGCTCTGGGGGCTCTTGGCCTGGTCTTCGGCCACACTCTTGCTCACCGCCTTGATCACCCAACAGTTACGGTTGGTATGAGTAGCGGGTTTGTTTTGAGTGTCGTATATCCGACAAGGCCTCTCAAGTATTTTGTCCAGCATGGTCGGGCCATCCTTATTTCCTATAGAAGGCTTCTTTCTGGATCTGGGCATGGAGTTGCCGAATCTGACATTGATTGTCGTGTCATTGGCTTCTCCACTGTTGTGTTGACGCTTGTTCTTGTTGTGCCGTGGCTTTCCGTTGCTATCCTGGACTGTGGAAGTGTCGGGGTTTCAGGGAGGTTTGTTCCGACGGGCTAGACAAGTATTGTAACGACCAAGATGCGGTCCTTTCCGATCTGGGGGTCGAGGCCCCGAATAGGAAAGAAGCGCATCTAAGTGTTTTGCAAGCAAGTAAACATAGCACACAATAGTAAATAAAGTAGACAATCTGGGTTCAACTGTCTTCTTATTAATGATACAGAGTACAACGCAGATACAATCAATGTAGTTCCGGAACGGACTACAAAACAAGGAAAATGCTATGCTACCCGCTGCAGGCCCACGATCACGACCACGGCTCAGTCCTCTGGATAGTTCACGTAAAGGCGATCTGTCTCCTCGTCGTACTGCCACGCCAGCTGGGTGCCGTCGGGATCATCTGCCTCTGGGGTACCTGTACCTGCTGGGAGTTTCGGAGGAATCCGTGAGTCACGGGGACTCAGCAATCTAAGACCTTGGTGCCAGACCTAGTCATGTTAATGGGTAAGGAAGGGATGAAGTGTTTCTGGCTGCTGCATCCTAAGATTGAATAAGTGGCTAGCTTACGCAAAGGGAAAAATGACAATGGTATATGCTAACGATCGAGAACACTTGATCAGAAAGTGATCCTGAACACCTACCTACGTCATACATAACCCCTCCGTGTTCCCGATCGAAGAGAGATCTTCGAAGGGACAGTCACGGTTACGCACTCAGTTGGCATGTTTATTAGTTTATGTTCAAGTTCTCTAATACCGGATGTTAACAAATATTCCAAGTTGCCACATAACCGCGGGCACGGCTTTCCGAAAAGATTAAACCCTGCAGGGGTGCTCCAACTAGTCCATCACAAACGAACACAGGCCGCAAAGGCATCCTCTATCACGAATCTCGTGATCTCGTTGGATTCCTTAGAGGAAAACCTCAACTCTGGGGGAAACCAAAGCTTCACCGGGATTCCGTGCGCAAGATACACCGCTAAGGCAAGACAAGACTAGCAGGACCTCCCGACGTGTCGACGACCCTGATAAGAGCCGCGTATCTCAGTCTCAGGACACGCCGGATGAGCGATGGTTACCACGCCAAAACTCCGAGTTGCCCCGGGGAGCGTAATAAGCTGCTCTGGTTTGGACCAACACTCATGAGGAGCACTGGCCCGGGTTGTTGATTAAGAAACCTCGGGGTAGCTATTCCCTATGCAGTTTATTATTAAGTGATTAGCAAATAGTACCAATGTTGGGTCCTGCCGGACAAGCCTTAACACTACGCGATTTATCAAGGGGGTCCCCATAACAACCCCGAACGTGTTAGGAGCGATCAATATGGAATCAAACACCGGTAACCGGTAACTAAGGCGGCAATAACGGAACAAGACACCCGACAAAAGGCTAGGCCTCCCGTCATTTACCAAATATATAGGTACATTAAATAAATAACAGAAATTAATATAATGATATCAAGCTCATGGCAACTCATGAGTTATAAACACCTGCAACTAACAATGCTAACATTAGTAGCTGAGCAAGCCTACCTAGCCATGCAAATTTGCTAGGAAAGAGTAAGGTGTTTGGGCTCATGGCATATGAAGAGGCAATATATCATCAGTGGTAGGCAGCGAGCAATATGACGTGGAATCGAAACTAACATAACAAGTCTAGATATGGGATCAAGGTCATGTCATCTTGCCTGTGATATCCTCAGCTTGGAATGGTTCTGGATCGTCCTGCACGTACTCTCCTGACTCCACGTAATCGGTCTCCGCTCCCGGTGCTACCCAACACAAGAATGACAGCCAATGAACAGCAGCACCAAGAAATGCAACATTCACATGATGCATGAGATGAAAGTTGAGCATGCACCACTATTTCTAACACTAGCACAAGCACGAATAACTACAACAAGTTCCTGGACAGAACTTTGCACTAAAATATTTGGACATGCATGGGAATGATATGAACAGATGCATCTCGTAAAAACGGTGCAAAAACCATTTAAAGAACTTTGCAAACGGAGCTACGGATCAACGGGAATCAACGAAACCGATATGAAGCCCTACGTGAAAGATTCATCACCACACACACAATTGGCACAAATCTGGTGTTCCCAGGTTGCCAAGACATATATGAACCCAACATGAATGAAATGGAGCAAGGTAGAACACTCCAACAACAATTAAACGCAAACTTTGAACAAAATGTCAAAACTACGCAATCTGCCAGTTTCTGCATCTTAGCTGTTTGAGAGCAACATGCAACATAGCTACAGGTCTTCAAACATGACAAATAATATATGTGGATGTTGCCAACCAAGAATACTACCATCTCCAGCAAGAATCACAGCAAAAGGAATTAAACTCTAGAAGATACAGGGCCACAAACTTTCCCAAAACCATCAGTTCTCAGGGACTTAGTGAAAATTCCTGCACCTGAGTTTCTGTTTCTGTTCTGAAGCTTTTTGACAGCAATCAAAACACAATCTACTGGACTCCAAATGACTTGAAAATTTACAGGGAGCTTAACAACCATACCGGGTTCAAAACACTAGCACTGAACTAAGTCCAGTTCGCAACATAATGACCAGCACAACCTTATTTACAGGGGAAGAAAATGTTTCCAGCACTCCAGACTTAGTGAAATTTTCAGAGTTCAAAAATCTGGAATTTTTCCAGCCACATGCCCACTTTGTCTAGGCATAGTTTGCACACACATGTCCCCAAGAGGTGTTTGACACCACTATGGTGTTGAGCACAAACCCCTACAACTAGCACACCAAGACCCATGCCTTAGGGCTCCTTCTATACCATGGGAACAAGGCCCAAACTTTCAACAAAGTGCATATGCAATCCATAAGGTATGCTCCTAAGATGACAAGTAAATAGGAGAGTTTCATGTGCACAATGACAAAGTGACATGGGGGTTTGAACCCCATGTTTGTGTCATGCACATCAACAACACCAACACCCATATCACAATACTACTAGATTCAAGCACAACACAATAGGATTCTAAGCTAACAAGAGAGTATGCACACCTCCACATATGGGCATGTGATGGTGCACACTCTCACATATATTCCACTTCTTTTACAACAACATCATGCCCTTAAACCTAAGGAAAACTAGAGGGGGTAAGAAACTAAGCAAGTAACTTGGTAGCATCAACTCTCAAACACTTTTGGTAGGTACCACAAGTGGTGTGCACTCACAACAACATCATCTCCATTCCTACACATGTTATGATGGCAATGAACACTAGGATAAGCTCTCACACACAATTATATGTGGTGGGGAGGGCACCCCTTCATCCACACACTTGCACAAGGCCACCCTCATGAGGGCAACTAGCACCCACATGCACTAGACTAGCAAGGCACCCAAGTGAGAGCACCAATATAAACACACTCTCGCACACATCACACCTCAAGCACCATTTACGAGCACCTAGGCCCACACCACTACTACCATCACAATACTTCTCCTACTTCCTCAACAAGTGACATGGAAGGGAGGAACATAGGCATGGATTCACACCACTACTATCATCACAAACTACTCCTACACCTCCTACAATTAACATGGAAGGGAGAAATACATAGGTCAAAATATACTCTCAGCTGGACATGGGGTTGCTCACATAGCAAGGGAAAAAAAGACTGCAAAACAGGAAAAAAAAGAACAAAAGAAAAAGAAATCTGGGCTGACTGGGATTCGAACCCCAGCCCCCTGATACAACAATACCACAACCCACCACTACGCTGCTGCTACGGTTGTTAACAAGAGAGGAGGGAATAGCAAGGTAAGTTGACTGCATGCCCTTTGATACGAATAAAATCAAAAAAACAACCACCAAAAGGCGCCGAGGGGGGGACTCGAACCCACGCCCTCCTACAGGCGCTAGAATAAGCCAGCACTACACTACCATCGGGCTACGAATCGGGAACTGGTTAGAGCAGCAGGTAAAAATAGTAAAACACTCCTCTCGCGAGAAGTATCCCGCCGGCGGCCGGAGCCGAGGACGCTGGCGGCGCCACTCCCGGCCACCACCGGCAGGGGAAACCGTCGGCGGGGCCCGCGGGACTCCCGGGGGATCCATTTTTGCCCTGAGCACGGGAGAAGGAGCACCCTTGGCTGCCTTGAACTGCAGCGGCGTTCCTGCTACGCTGCAGTTCGCCTGGGAGCACGGGACAGAGAGCTTGACGGGCCTCCCTGCTAGCGCTGCCGCGCTGCACTACCGACGACGAGGGGGGGGGGGTCCCTCTGGTCACGCGCTACCGTCGAGGGAAGGAGGAAGCCCCTGTTACCACCCCTACCTCTAACAGCAACAACTAACAATCGTACTCTGCACGTACACGCAACAACAGCCCCCTGACGAACGCCGGCAGGGAAGACGACGACCTCGCCGCGGATCGGGACCGGACTGAGGAGGAGGAAGCACTGGGCGGCGGGCCTCACCTTGGGGCGAAGAGGGGGCGCCGCACGGGGCGGAGGACGCCGGAGGCGAAGAAGAGGAGCCGCGCAGTTCGCCCGGTTCGCCCAGAAGACGGGGACGAGCTCGACGGGGGGGGGGGGGGGGGGGCGCCTCGGGGTCCTAGCGCCGGGAATGGGACGCGGGGAGCCGCCCCGAGCCCCCGGACATGGCGCCCAGTGCCGGAGACGACGGATCGGCGGTTAGACGGAGGAGGCGCTGCACCCTCTCTCTCTGCTTTCTCTCAGAACTTACCAGGGAAGAACGAGGGCACGAGGGAAACTGGCGGCGCTGGGGAGGAAAGGAGAGGGAACCCTAGGGCGGAGGAGGAGGTCTCGGGCTCCTTTTAACGCCTCGGGAGGCGAGCTCGAGCCGCTGGATCGAGAAGAGGGCGATCGGGAGGTTGAGCGCGCGTCGTACAGGAGGTGACGTCGGGAGGAAGAAGGAGCGCTCGCCGGTGGGCTCTATCGCCAGGGAAGTCCAACTGGGCCAGCACGGGAGAAGGCTTGATGGGCCAGGGAAAGCATTAGACACCCAGGTAGTTTAACCAAATATAACAACAGAGGAAGGAATGCTTTCAGGGAAGAAAAAATATTACCCAAGAAAAATATTGGGATAAAAATTAAAAGGAAAATCCTGCTAGACACAAAAAAATAATAGCCCAATAGGGAAAAATAGGAATGCAATATTTGGAGATGTTCGAAATAAATGCAAAACAGTAATTAACCTACTGTTTTGTATTTATTTGCACCACCAAAATCAAAGAATCAAATCAGAAAAATTGCACCCCTTCATAAGCGATTTTTATCTACCCACTAGACA
The DNA here is from genome assembly GCF_904849725.1 of Hordeum vulgare subsp. vulgare. NCBI lineage: Eukaryota > Viridiplantae > Streptophyta > Magnoliopsida > Poales > Poaceae > Hordeum > Hordeum vulgare. The sequence goes on along the minus strand of NC_058522.1, from coordinate 101,140,879 downwards.
TTTTAGAAACATCTTTGAGAAAAAGGAATTTTGACAAGAATAAAAATAGGAGGGGAAAAGGAGTTTGAAAGCAAGAGCTTAAAAGACTAGCACTCACTCTTGCATCACACGCACCATTATCACATGCTCACAAGGTAGTGCAAAACCACCACTTAAACCTAGCAAGATCACATGCACTCACAACACCACAACGCTACTCCCATTAGACTCAAATGCAACATGATCATGGCATGCAATCCTAAGTATGGCAAGGAATGATATGTGATTCATGCATGCAAGGGAAGTAAGCACTAGGGATCACACATGGATTCATGGCACAAAATGATAGCATCAAGAAATCTGACAAGGTGGCCCCACATGGAAGGTTACAAGAAGGGAAAGTTCTACACTTGGGGCACTACAAGTATCCTCACCTACGCAATAGCGGGCCATGAGAGAGGTAAGGGCGGCCATTGTCCTCCGCCTCTCCTGTCCAATCGTCCATGCTAGCTATTCTTCTAGTATGTTGTTGCAAAAGGAAGCCAATGCCTCGGCATCCAAACAATCAACAATCTGATTTTCTTGGTGAGGAATCTATTCCAGAATTGCCGAGATGACTCATCGGGTTGCTGGATGATGTGGCTCAAGTCACCGGACCCAGGTGGCCAGACATAAGTGCCGTGAAAGTTCTCTCAAAAGGCAGCTTCGAGATCCTCCCAACTCCCAATGGAGTTTTTCGGGAGGTTGTTCAACAAGTGCCTAGCTGGCCCCTTGAGCTTCAACGGTAAGTATTTTATGGTGTGGAGGTCATCTCCGTGAGCCATGTGAATGTGGAGAAGGAAATATTCAATCCATACAATCGGGTTTGTTGTCCCGACGTATTGCTCGATATTTATGGGTTTAACCCTTTGGGGAACTGATGTCACATCACCTCATCTGTGAAGCACATCGGGTGGGTGGCGCCCCTGATTCAAGCTGTATCGTGCTGGAGATCGTACGAGATCCTAGCGCGGTGTTGATCGTGAACTCCATCGTTCTGATTGAGCCGAGCTTGGTACCTGTCCTATCTAACGGGAGTGTCACCCCAAGATCCGTAAATATACCTAGTGTGTCCTCCTCTAGACTTAATGTTTTGTCACATGTCAAATGGGTCTCCAAGTTGAGCCTGCTCCCTTCTTCTATCCCGTCCTCGAGGAGGCGGTCTGGTTGGTCGTCTTGTGCGAATCTAGGTGGTACGGTCCCCAAGGCCTCGTCTTTGAACTTTGGAAGCACACGACGACCAGGATTTTGTCCATCTCTCAGTGACGGAGTCATATTCAACTTTAAGTTGCCTTTTCTTTAGCTTAAGGCTTCGAGCAGTGGCATGAGCTGCCGCGTGAATACTTCTTGATCTAGTGGATCCTCTAGGACAATGAAATCCTCGTCTCCCAAGTTGTCCTCCTCCTCAATCGTAGGGATGTAATTGTTGTCTTCGGAGTCGTCAAGATCCATGTAACCTCGTAGGTCGGGGTCGTATTCGGGGTCTACAGGTTCTTGGGATTTGACGGGATTTTCCATATCCTTGGGGCTGAGGTTATATCCGATTCCCGCATTGCTTTCCTTGCCCTTACGAGCTTTAGGCTTTTCACTACTGGAATTGAGAAATTTGCCATCTGCCATGCCATTGCCGTCTGCTGACGCATGGCAAAGATCCTCTTTGCCATCAGCTGGCACAAAGCAGACGGCAAAGAGGTTGCTGATGGCAAAGGTTTTATTTGCCGTTGGCCACCTCTTTGCCGTCTGCTGACGCATGGCAAAGGCCCCAGAGGCGGACAGCAAAGAGAACCCGGATGGCAAAGGGGCGCCACCCTAACGGCCGAAGTCCGCCCCACCCCACCCACCCCTTTGCCGTCCGCCTCCCAGCTTCTGCAGACGGCAAAGGGGGGCTCCCCCTAACGGCACCCAGCCCCCACCCCCGCTCCCCTAACGGCACGCTCCACCCCCGCTCCCCTCGATCTCCTGCCTTCTCTCGCGCGCGCCCCTGCCCACTACCGCGCCGCCGCCACCACCCCCTTCACTGCTCCGGCCCACCGCCGCCGCCCACGACCGGAGCTCCCCGCTCCCCTCCTCCCCGGGTCCCTCCTCCCTACGGCCCTCCTCCCCGCGGCCCTCCTCCCTACGGCCCTCCTCCCCGCGGCCCTCCTCCCCGCCGCCCACGACCGGCTCTCCCCGCTCCCCTCCTCCCCGCAAAGGGGCGCCACCCCCACAGCCGGAGCTCGCCCGCCCCTCCTCCCCGCGCACGTCCTCCCGACGCCCCTCCTCCCCGCCGCCCAGGGCCGGAGCTCGCCCTCCCCTCCTCCCACTGCCCTCCTCCCAGTGCAGGTAAGTTTTTTTTTCTTTTTTTCTTTATTTCCTGTTTTTTCTTTTAAACTAGTAGATAGTATATAGTATAGACATATAGTGTGTTAGTTAAATGACACTTTTGATTTTACATACACAATAGATAGTATATAGTATAGACATATAGTGTGTCATTTATTTAGGCTTCACATGCCATGTTTAGGCTTCACATGACATGTTTAGGCTTCACATGACATATAGTGTGTCATTTATTTAGGCTTCACATGTCATGTTTAGGCTTCACATGACATATAGTGTGTCTGTTAAATTGGATAGTTAGTTTTTTCCGTTTTTTATGTGAAATTAGATAGTTAGTTTATTAGGTAGAAAAAGTAGATAGAGAAGAAAATAATAGATAGAAAAAAAACTTAGAATAAAATAAGAGAATAATAAACTAGAAGAAAAAGGAAGAAGAAGAAGAAGAAGAAGAAGAAAGAGGAAAGGAGGAGAAAGATAAAAGAAAGAAGAGGAGGAGGAGGAGGAGGAGGAGGAGGAGGAGAAAGAAGAAGAAGAAGAATAATATGATAATCAAGAAGAAGAAGAAGAAGAGGAGAGAGGAGAAGAAGAAAGAAAAGGACCCCGACCCCCGACCCCCAGCCCACGACCCCCGACGCCCGACGCCACCAACCCCCCGACCTCCGACGCCACTGAGACCCGACTCCCGACACCACTGACCCCCGACCCCCGACTCCCGACCCCCGACTCCACTAACCCCCGACCCCCGACGCCATTGACCCTCGACTACAGAAGCCACTGACCCTCGACCCTCGACCCTCGACCCCCGATGCCCGATTACCATTAAGGGCCCATTTGATTTATTGGTCTAATTTGCGGCTAATGCATCCATTCTTTTGTATTAAACTTGTAGGCTGATGCAGAGTCTATGGACGCCGAGTTGAGACAAGTCGCTAATGGTTTTGACTATAAGGTCCGTTCATTTGACAAATACAACATCAACGGGTATCACTTCGTACCTTTGGCAAAGAGCTATCTATGCCCGACCTAAAGACTACAAATTGTTCTGTCTCTGCTATCGGCGAAGGAGACACCGAGTATTATGGAAGAGTTGAAGCAATTTATGAACTTCTATTCTATGGTGAAAACCCACCGACCGTCGTAGTCTTCAAATGTTATTGGTTTGAGCCGAGGGAGACTAGAAGGACTCATGAACATATAGGACTAGTCGAAATCAATCAAAACACCCACTTAGATGTTCCCGATGTCTATATTACGGCTCAACAGGCGACACAAGTTTTCTATCTACCGTGGGCCTGCCAAACTTATCCAAATCTCAAAGGTTGGGATGTCGTTTATGAAGTGCCACCACATTTTAGACCACCTACCCTCAATGAAGAGGATTACGAACCTCACATTAACCCAGACACATATGAAGGAGAATTCTTCCAAGAAACACGTATGTCCAAGAAACGTTTCAAGAACCGCTCTACTTCACCCCAGAACATTGAAGTAGACAGCGACAGTGAATCCGTCTTAACCCCTGAGCCCGAACAGGAAGAGCTGGAAGAAGAAGAGGTTACTGCTGCGGATGACCTGTCACTTCTTGACCGATTACATAATGGTGGCCTTCCACATGTTCTTCGTGATAGTGATGATGATGATGCATTTATTGATGATAGTGATGATCATGATGCATTTATTGACCCCGAAGCATATATGGACGAGGACGATTGTTATTAGTTCATGTCAGGTATTCAACTATTATACTATATATAAATTTTGAGTTCATGTTAGGTATTCAATTTTTATTATTAATGTTGGTATTTATGACGATGATACACTTAAATTATATACATTTTATTACTCCTGTTGGTATTTATGTTGTACTAATTTCATTTACTCTTTGTCATGACAGGTGTTGAAAGATGGTGGGAAAGGGTCGAAAGCACTCCGTGGCTGCTTCTTCGTCGGCGGGTGATGGGATGGGTACTTCCATTCCTGCCTCGCCTCTTCGGAGAGTGTTGCTCTCTACTTTGCAAGGAGCGCCCCCCCCGTGAGAGGAGGTCGACCCCCCGCGAAGCCGAGAGGCACTAAAGGTACACGTTGTATTCATGTTGGTATTTATGTTGTACTCATGTTGTATGCATATTGGTATTTATATACATTTTATTACTCATGTTGGTATTTATGTTGTACTAAAGGTACACGTGGCCGCGGGAGAGGTAGGGCTACACGGTCTCCGCCACCACCCCAAGCTGATTCACCTGAGCACAGGACTTCTAGGGTGGATTCGTCTGAAGTGGAGGCTACACGGTCTCCGGTTCACGAGCCTCGGGTCGACGAGCCTCAGGTCGATGAGCCTTCGACCCACGAGACTCGTGTCCCAGAGGCTTCCTTCCAGGCGACTCAGGAGTAAAGCAGGGATGAGGGTACGTCCCAAGAGACCCAGTGGGATACCTGGCCTGAGGCAAGTGGCCATGCTGGTAGCGACGAGGAGTTGGGTGAGGGGGCTACCGTCTACCAGCGTGGTAGTTCCTCTCCCGCTCGTGCCAGCGACCCCCGAGCAGAGGTGGTCGATTAGGACAAATGGGGACAAGTAAGTTAATTTACTCTTATTTAACCTTTTCCCTTCGCGTTTTCTCAAATATCTAATGTTTTGGCTTTAATTTGTCATACTGTAGGGGTTGGATTGTTGCCAAGGGTGTCCGCAAGGCCAACAGCGTCCTTGTTGTTCTTTGCCGTCAAAACTTCCCAGGGTTTGTTACGTTGCCTGGTCGGGAGGAGAGGTAGGAATGACCTGGGAGCACTACTTGGGTGCCCCAGCCCCGCCGGAGGTGGAGATCGACGGTGTTTTGTGTGACACGAGGGCGGACATGGTCATCCGAAAGTTCTAGGTAATTTCTCTTTCACACAATTATAAATCAACCATAGCTATTTATTGTACTAATCGGTGTTGTCTCGTTTGCAGACCTACTACAGGTGTGAGGAGGGATACGAGGAGGACGCGGCAAAGGTTATCGAAACCGAATGTCGCCGCCTACTTCAAAACTTTCGGCACGAGGCTCGGGTGCAGGCTGTTCGAGACTACTATGCCACGCGGCGTATTAGGCTTGACAAGGCAAAGTGCCGTGATGCTAAGATGGAGAAGGAGCATTACATGAAGGTAATTACATATTATTAAGGCTTTGTAGTTAGTTTCCTTGATTTGGTTCTTACGCGCTCAAATTTCTCTTTATTAACTTAGGTGCTCCCGAGATGGTGTGTGGATAAGATGGATTGTTGGGAGGCCTTGGTGGATCAGTGGTGCTCCGAAACGTGGGAGGCCAGCCACAACAACACCAAGGAGAGGCGTGGCAAAATGGTTGGCGTGCCACACCATCAAGGTAGCGTCAACTTACTCCAATTTGGCGAGAACTGGGTATGTGGTTTGCTTCATGCCTCATGCAATTCATTCTTAATGCTATCTTGAGCCCTTTACCAATACAATTTTCCTCTCTCTCTCTTTTAGGCGCGTCACAATAGGACGGAGGCGCCACAGATGTACGACCTGTATGCGATGGCCCATACTGCCTCGTACAAGAAGGTCAAGGCATTCTCTGAGTGTGACCTCGAGCATCCAGAAAACTTCACCAACATCTCCTCCCACGACAAGCTTGTGAAGTACAGAGATCACGAGAAGACAAGGAAAGGGGAGGCCTTTAACCCGAGCGAGGGGCCTATTGATCCAGAGCTGGTGATGATAGCTGGCAACGGGAGGCCCCATGTCTCGATCGCCATTGGAGACGGCCTTATACGTTGTCCTAGCTCTCTCCGGTAGATAAAGGCACGCCAAACGAGCTCTTGTCCGGAGATAACACGTCGTCCACGGCCAGTCGAGCTCGCCATCGAGGTTAGTTTAATGGACTCAACTATCTTTCCGCATTATGTTGTGCGTTGGAACCAATATGATTACATTGCTAACAATGAGTTGTGTTGTAGGCTGCTATTCAGAAAGAGAGAGAGGCAATGCAGGCGACTATGGTGGAGAAGGATAAGGAAATTAGGGAGCTGGAGAAGAGGACGAATGCATTGGTGGAGGCGGAGAGGACACGGAATGATGCGTCTACCAGGGCCATATACGAGCTCTTCGTGGTAAGTTTCTTCCTCATGTTATTTCAAATCTTGCATTTGAATGTCCGTTTCATTAATAAATAAAAAGTATGACTTGTCGAAATCAAATGGACAGTCTATGTGCGAGAAGAACGGCCAAGTCCCTCCGCCGATGCCAGTCATTAACGTGGCGGGGACGGTGAGTTTCATTTCAGTGGAGTGATCTTAAGAGTGTCCTCATGCTAACTACACATTGCAAACGATGGTTGGTGCAGAATATGTCCCGAAACGCATCGCACGACCCTTCTACAGTCGAGCCTTCTCCAGGGCAGCCTTCTCCAGGTGAAACAAGCCAGAGCCACCGTGCTTGACCCTAACTTAGGTATGTTATTTCTAGTGTTTTAATAAAAGATAGCTAGATGACATAATTTGCTTAGTTAGCTCCAAAATGACCTATTTAATAAAAAATGACCTATACTTAGCTAATTATCCTCGAAATGACATAATTAGCTTAGTTAGCTCCAAAATGACCTATTTAATAAAAAATGACCTATACTTAGCTAATTATCCTCAAAATGACATAATTAGCTCCAAAAAGGCATTCTTAGCCAATTTAGCCTGAAGAAGGGGACAAGAGGAGAAGAAAGAGGAAAAATGAAAGGAAGGAAGAAGAAGAAGAGGAGAAGAAGAAGAAGGAGAGGGAGGAGGATAAGAAGAAGGAGAAGGAGGAGAAGAAGGAGAAGGAGCTCCTCCTTCTCCTTCTTCTTCCTCCTTCTTCCTCCTTCTCCATCTCCTTCTTCTTTTCTTCTTCTTCTCCTCTTCCTTCTCCTTCTCCTCCTCCTCCTCCTCCTTCTTTTACTTCTTCTTCTCTTTCTCTTCTTCTACGTAGCTTAGACTCATCCAACAAAGCCTAAATTGGCTAATTATCCATCTAAATGACATAATTATCTTAGTTAGCTCCTAAATGGTCTATTTAATAAAAAATGACCTATACTTAGCTAATTATCCTTGAAATGACATAGTTAGCTCCAAAAAGGCATTCTTAGCCAATTTAGCCCGAAGAAGGGGACGAGAGGAGAATAAAGAGGAAAAATGAAAGGAAGGAAGAAGAAGAAGAGGAGAAGAAGAAGAAGGGGAGGGACGAGGATAAGAAGAAGGAGAAGAAGGAGGAGAAGAAGGAGAAGGAGCTCCTCCTTTTCCGTCTTCTTCCTCCTTCTTCCTCCTTCTCCTTCTCCTTCTTCTTTTCTTCTTCTTCTCCTCTTCCTTCTCCTCCTCCTCCTTCTTTTACTTCTTCTTCTCTTTCTCTTCTTCTACGTAGCTTAGACTCATCCAACAAAGCCTAAATTGGCTAATTATCCATCTAAATGACATAATTAGCTTAGTTAGCTACAAAATGGTCTATTTAATAAAAAATGACCTATACTTAGCTAATTATCCTCGAAATGACATAATTAGCTCCAAAAAGGCATTCTTAGCCAATTTAGCCCTAAGAAGGGGACGAGAGGAGAAGAAAGAGGAAAAATGAAAGGAAGGAAGGAAGAAGAAGAGGAGAAGAAGAAGAAGGAGAGGGAGGAGGATAAGAAGAAGGAGAAGAAGGAGGAGAAGAAGGTTAAGGAGCTCCTCCTTCTCCTTCTTCTTCCTCCTTCTTCCTCCTTCTCCTTCTCCTTCTTATTTTCTTATTCTTCTCCTCTTCCTTCTCCTTCTCCTCCTCCTCCTCCTTCTTTTACTTCTTCTTGTCTTTCTCTTCTTCTACGTAACTTAGACTCATCCAACAAAGCCTAAATTGGCTAATTATCCATCTAAATGACATAATTAGCTTAGTTAGCTCCTAAATGGTCTATTTAATAAAAAATGACCTATACTTAGCTAATTATCCTCGAAATGACATAATTAGCTCCAAAAAGGCATTCTTACCCAATTTAGCCCGAAGAAGGGGACGAGAGGAGAATAAAGAGGAAAAATGAAACGAAGGAAGAAGAAGAAGAGGAGAAGAAGAAGAAGGAGACGGAGGAGGATAAGAAGAAGGAGAAGAAGGAGGAGAAGAAGGAGAAGGAGCTCCTCCTTCTCCGTCTTCTTCCTCCTTCTTCCTCCTTCTCCTTCTCCTTCTTCTTTTCTTCTTCTTCTCCTCTTCCTTCTCCTCCTCCTCTTCCTCCTTCTTTTACTTCTTCTTCTCTTTCTCTTCTTCTACGTATCTTAGACACATCCAACAAAGCCTAAATTGGCTAATTATCCGTCTAAATGACATAATTAGCTTAGTTAGCTCCAAAATTGTCTATTTAATAAAAAATGACCTATACTTAGCTAATTATCCTCGAAATGACATAATTAGCTCCAAAAAGGCATTCTTAGCCAATTTACCCTTAAGAAGGGGACGAGAGGACAAGAAAGAGGAAAAATGAAAGGAAGGAAGAAGAAGAAGAGGAGAAGAAGAAGAAGGAGAGGGAGGAGGATAAGAAGAAGGAGAAGAAGGAGGAGAAGAAGGTTAAGGAGCTCCTCCTTCTCCTTCTTCTTCCTCCTTCTTCCTCCTTCTCCTTCTGCTTCTTCTTTTCTTATTCTTCTCGTCTTCCTTCTCCTTCTCCTCCTCCTCCTCCTTGCTTTACTTCTTCTTGTCTTTCTCTTCTGCTACGTAGCTTAGACTCATCCAACAAAGCCTAAATTGGCTAATTATCCATCTAAATGACATAATTAGCTTAGTTAGCTCCTAAATGGTCTATTTAATAAAAAATGACCTATACTTAGCTAATTATCCTCGAAATGACATAATTAGCTCCAAAAAGGCATTCTTAGCCAATTTAGCCCGAAGAAGGGGACGAGAGGAGAAGAAAGAGGAAAAATGAAAGGAAGGAAGAAGAAGAAGAGGAGAAGCAAAAGAAGGAGAGGGAGGAGGATAAGAAGAAGGAGAAGAAGGAGGAGAAGAAGGAGAAGGAGCTCCTCCTTCTGCTTCTTCTTCCTCCTTCTTCCTCCTCCTTCTCCTTCTTCTTTTTTTCTTCTTCTCCTCTTCCTTCTCCTTCTCCTCCTCCTCCTCCTCCTCCCCCTTCTTTTACTTCTTCTTCTCTTTCTCTTCTTCTACGTAGCTTAGACTCATCCAACAAAGCCTAAATTGGCTAATTATCCATCTAAATGACATAATTAGCTTAGTTAGCTCCGAAATGACCTATTTAATAAAAAATGACCTATACTTAGCTAATTATCCTCGAAATGACCTAATTAGCTCCAAAAAGGCATTCTTAGCCAATTTAGCCCGAAGAAGGGGACGAGAGGAGAAGAAAGAGGAAAAATGAAAGGAAGGAAGAATAAGAAGAGGAGGAGAAGAAGAAGGAGAGGGAGGATGATAAGAAGAAGGAGAAGAAGGAGGAGAATAAGGAGAAGGAGCTCCTCCTTCTCCTTATTCTTCCTCCTTCTTCCTCCTTCTCCTTCTCCTTCTTATTTTCTTATTCTTCTCCTCTTCCTTCTCCTTCTCCTCCTCCTCCTCCTCCTCCTCCTTCTTTTACTTCTTCTTCTCTTTCTCTTCTTCTACGTAGCTTAGACTCATCCAACAAAGCCTAAATTGGCTAGTTATCCATCTAAATGACATAATTAGCTTAGTTAGCTCCTAAATGGTCTATTTAATAAAAAATGTCCTATACTTAGCTAATTATCCTCGAAATGACATAATTAGCTCCAAAAAGGCATTCTTAGCCAATTTAGCCCGAAGAAGGGGACGAGAGGAGAAGAAAGAGGAAAAATGAAAGGAAGGAAGAAGAAGAAGAGGAGAAGAAGAAGAAGGAGAGGGAGGAGGATAAGAATAAGGAGAGGAAGGAGGAGAAGAAGGAGAAGGAGCTCCTCCTTCTCCGTCTTCTTCCTCCTTCTTCCTCCTTCTCCTTCTACTTCTTCTTTTCTTCTTCTTCTCCTCTTCCTTCTCCTCCTCCTCCTCCTCCTCCTCCTTCTTTTACTTCTTCTTCTCTTTCTCTTCTTCTACGTAGCTTAGACTCATCCAACAAAGCCTAAATTGGCTAATTATCCATCTAAATGACATAATTAGCTTAGTTAGCTCCAAAATTGTCTATTTAATAAAAAATGACCTATACTTAGCTAATTATCCTCGAAATGACCTAATTAGCTCCCAAAAGGCATTCTTAGCCAATTTAGCCCTAAGAAGGGGACGAGAGGAGAAGAAAGAGGAAAAATGAAAGGAAGGAAGAAGAAGAAGAGGAGAAGAAGAAGGAGAGGGAGGAGGATAAGAAGAAGGAGAAGAAGGAGGAGAAGAAGGTTAAGGAGCTCCTCCTTCTCCTTCTTCTTCCTCCTTCTTCCTCCTTCTCCTTCTCCTTATTCTTTTCTTATTCTTCTCCTCTTCCTTCTCCTTCTCCTCCTCCTCCTCCTTATTTTACTTCTTCTTGTCTTTCTCTTCTGCTACGTAGCTTAGACTCATCCAACAAAGCCTAAATTGGCTAATTATCCATCTAAATGACATAATTAGCTTAGTTAGCTCCTAAATGGTCTATTTAATAAAAAATGACCTATACTTAGCTAATTATCCTCGAAATGACATAATTAGCTCCAAAAAGGCATTCTTAGCCAATTTAGCCCGAAGAAGGGGACGAGAGGAGAAGAAAGAGGAAAAATGAAAGGAAGGAAGAAGAAGAAGAGGAGAAGAAAAAGAAGGAGAGGGAGGAGGATAAGAAGAAGGAGAAGAAGGAGGAGAAGAAGGAGAAGGAGCTCCTCCTTCTGCTTCTTCTTCCTCCTTCTTCCTCCTCCTTCTCCTTCTTCTTTTTTTCTTCTTCTCCTCTTCCTTCTCCTTCTCCTCCTCCTCCTCCTCCTCCCCCTTCTTTTACTTCTTCTCTTTCTCTTCTTCTACGTAGCTTAGACTCATCCAACAAAGCCTAAATTGGCTAATTATCCATCCAAATGACATAATTAGCTTAGTTAGCTCCAAAATGACCTATTTAATAAAAAATGACCTATACTTAGCTAATTATCCTCGAAATGACCTAATTAGCTCCAAAAAGGCATTCTTAGCCAATTTAGCCCGAAGAAGGGGACGAGAGGAGAAGAAAGAGGAAAAATGAAAGGAAGGAAGAATAAGAAGAGGAGAAGAAGAAGAAGGAGAGGGAGGATGATAAGAAGAAGGAGAAGAAGGAGGAGAAGAAGGAGAAGGTGCTCCTCCTTCTCCTTCTTCTTCCTCCTTCTTCCTCCTTCTCCTTCTCCTTCTTATTTTCTTCTTCTTCTCCTCTTCCTTCTCCTTCTCCTCCTCCTCCTCCTCCTCCTCCTCCTCCTTCTTTTACTTCTTCTTCTCTTTCTCTTCTTCTACGTAGCTTAGACTCATCCAACAAAGCCTAAATTTGCTAATTATCCATCTAAATGACATAATTAGCTTAGTTAGCTCGTAAATGGTCTATTTAATAAAAAATGACCTATACTTAGCTAATTATCCTCGAAATGACATAATTAGCTCCAAAAAGGCATTCTTAGCCAATTTAGCCCGAAGAAGGGGACGAGAGGAGAAGAAAGAGGAAAAATGAAAGGAAGGAAGAAGAAGAAGAGGAGAAGAAGAAGAAGGAGAGGGAGGAGGATAAGAAGAAGGAGAAGAAGGAGGAGAAGAAGGAGAAGGATATCCTCCTTCTCCGTCTTCTTCCTCCTTCTTCCTCCTTCTCCTTCTCCTTCTTCTTTTCTTCTTCTTCTCCTCTTCCTTCTCCTCCTCCTCCTCCTCCTCCTTCTTTTACTTCTTCTCTTTCTCTTCTTCTACGTAGCTTAGACTCATCCAACAAAGCCAAAATTGGCTAATTATCCATCTAAATGAAATAATTAGCTTAGTTAGCTCCAAAATTGTCTATTTAATAAAAAATGACCTATACTTAGCTAATTATCCTCGAAATGACATAATTAGCTCCAAAAAGGCATTCTTAGCCAATTTAGCCCTAAGAAGGGGATGAGAGGAGAAGAAAGAGGAAAAATGAAAGGAAGGAAGAAGAAGAAGAGGAGAAGAAGAAGAAGGAGAGGGAGGAGGATAAGAAGAAGGAGAAGAAGGAGGAGAAGAAGGAGAAGGAGCTCCTCCTTCTGCTTCTTCTTCCTCCTTCTTCCTCCTTCTCCTTCTCCTTCTTATTTTTTTCTTCTTCTCCTCTTCCTTCTCCTTCTCCTCGTCCTCCTTCTCCTCCCCCTTCTTTTACTTCTTCTTCTCTTTCTCTTCTTCTACATAGCTTAGACTCATCCAACAAAGCCTAAATTGGCTAATTATCCATCTAAATGACATAATTATCTTAGTTAGCTCCAAAATGACCTATTTAATAAAAAATGACCTATACTTAGCTAATTATCCTCGAAATGACCTAATTAGCTCCAAAAAGGCATTCTTAGCCAATTTAGCCCGAAGAAGGGGATGAGAGGAGAAGAAAGAGGAAAAATGAAAGGAAGGAAGAATAAGAAGAGGAGGAGAAGAAGAAGCAGAGGGAGGATGATAAGAAGAAGGAGAAGAAGGAGGAGAAGAAGGAGAAGGAGCTCCTCCTTCTCCTTCTTCTTCCTCCTTCTTCCTCCTTCTCCTTCTCCTTCTTATTTTCTTCTTCTTCTCCTCTTCCTTCTCCTTCTCCTCCTCCACCTCGTCCTCCTTCTTTTACTTCTTCTTCTCTTTCTCTTCTTCTACGTAGCTTAGACTCATCCAACAAAGCCTAAATTGGCTAATTATCCATCTAAATGACATAATTAGCTTAGTTAGCTCCTAAATGGTCTATTTAATAAAAAATGACCTATACTTAGCTAATTATCCTCGAAATGACATAATTAGCTCCAAAAAGGCATTCTTAGCCAATTTAGCCCGAAGAAGGGGACGAGAGGAGAAGAAAGAGGAAAAATGAATGGAAGGAAGAAGAAGAAGAGGAGAAGAAGAAGAAGGAGAGGGAGGAGGATAAGAAGAAGGATAAGAAGGAGGAGAAGAAGGAGAAGGAGCTCCTCCTTCTCCTTCTTCTTCCTCCTTCTTCCTCCTTCTCCTTCTCCTTCTTCTTTTCTTCTTCTTCTCCTCTTCCTTCTCCTCCTCCTCCTCCTCCTCCTCCTTCTTTTACTTCTACTTCTCTTTCTCTTCTTCTACGTAGCTTAGACTCATCCAACAAAGCCTAAATTGGCTAATTATCCATCTAAATGACATAATTACCTTAGTTAGCTCCTAAATGGTCTATTTAATAAAAAATGACCTATACTTAGCTAAGTTCTCTCCTAAATGACATAATAAGGCTTACGTAGCTGCAACATGACTTATTCCCCCTAACTTAGGTATTAAATGGCCTATAATTAGCCTAGCTAGATCAAAAATGGCTTAATAAGGATAGTTTGCTCCAGAATGACCTATTTTACCCAAGTTAGCTCCGAAACGACCTATAGTTAGCTAGGGTTCCACCTAAATGACATAATTAGCTTAGTTAGCTCCTAAATGGTCTATACTTAGCTAATTTCTCTCCGAAATAACCTATATATACACTACTTCATCTAGCATTATTGTTCTAACTTTCTTATTTGTCATTTTGCAGATTACCTTCACTTCACGGGAAGCTTGGAAAATATTGATGGAATGCTTGAAGATGATTTCTTGTACCATGGGTTGTATTGAACTATTGTAGTATATGAATATATGAAACTTTGTATGCACGTGGACGAAACTGGTGTAATATATGAAACTTTGTATGCACGTGGATGCAACTAAAAGCTGGATATAAGAGGTTATTTTAATATGGTTATGAGTACGGAAAGAAATTTATTTATGTCAAATATATATATATATATATATATATATATATCCTGATTATTGTTAAAAATGCTGGATATAACAAAAAGTAAATAAAAAAGGGGCTGGTTCCCCTCTTTGCCGTCTGCCCCCACATGGCAAAGGGGGGGAGGCAGACGGCAAAGGGGGGAATCTGCCCCCTCTCTCTCCCCTCTTTGCCGTCTGCCCCCACATGGCAAAGGGGGGAGGTAGACGGCAAAGGGGGGAATCTGCCTCCTCTCTCTCCCCTCTTTGTCGTCTGCCCCACATGGCAAAGGGGGGAGGCAGACGGCAAAGGGGGGAATCTGCCCCCTCTTTCTCCCCTCTTTGCCGTCTGCCCCCACATGGCAAAGGGGGGAGGCAGACGACAAAGGGAGGAGGCCTGCCGTTAACACTTATCGGGGACGTTGCACCCTTTGCCGTCCCAGTTAATTTGCCGTCTGCCCCCTCATGGCAAAGATTCTTTGCCGTCCGCTTTGGGAAAGCAGACGGCAAAGAACCTCTTCACCGGATTTTTTTTACCGTCTACTTTGTCGTCTGCTGACCGACGGCAAAGCCTTTGCCGTCCGTGGTTGCACACTTTGCCGTCTGCTTTGGCAGACGGCAAATTTCTGAATTTCAGTAGTGTTTTGCGCTGTTGACCGGGGTATCATCATTGGTTTTCCCGTGCCACTTTTTTTGTTGCTTGATGGGTTTGTTGCCACTGTTTTTGACCGGGGTATAATCATTGCTTTTCCCGTGCCGCCCTCGTCCTTAGGGGTGTCCACCATGTAAACGTCGTTTGTGGAGGTGGTAGTCCATCATCCCGTTACGAGAGGACTAGGTGATCTGATAGTCGTGTCAATATCTTTGGCTTCCCCTGAGGAGAAGTCTAACATATCGGTTAGATCTTCGATAGTGGCTAGTAAGTGGGTCGTGGGTGAGGAATAAAGTTCCCCGCACCTAGTCACTGAGCCGGAAGGATCCTGGATAGGGACCGAACCGTCCAAACTATCCATGGCTTGGGTTTGGGTCATCGTCTCATTGGACTACGAGAGATTTAGCGGACTAGTCCTCAGAGCTCTGGCGGAGTTGAGCTCTGGTGCGTCACCATAGAAAGAGTGTTTGGGCGAGGTTATCCTCACGCCTCCTAACACCATGGTCAGATCTGGGATCGAAGTTGGATCAGGAGTAGACTCTATCACGGACTCGGGGTCGAGGAGAAGACCTGAAGTTAAGGCTTCAAAGTTTTTGAGCTCTTTGGCCAAAGTCAAGACCTCTGGGAGGATCAAATAGCCCTGGGCTTCCATGACATTCTCCAAATCGCTGAACTTGAATCCCTGGACCGGGGTAAACCCGTTGATCTAGTGATGAACCGCCTTGACGCGCGGGGTGGTACTGCTAAAAGCAGGGGATTGGTCAGAGATGAAGATATCCCCGGCCTTGATGTTTTCGATGGTGACCAAGCAAGCCATCGATCTTTGTGACGATCCTACATCGGAGCTCTCAATAAAAGAACCAATGTTAGTGTCAAAACTGGTTGATATCGAGTAGGGGGTCTAGACTGTGGACCTTGTATCGATGGGTAACAAGGGACGAAGGAGACGATGTTCTAACCAGGTTCGAGCCCTCTTGATGGATGTAAAATCCTACGTCCTGCTCATGTTGTATTTATGAAGTAGTACGAAGTATAATGTTGATCTACCTTGAGATCGACTGTTGTGGTCTAAAACCCTAATCATAATGAGTGGTGCCTCTTGAGCTTGCATTGGTTTTTCCCTTGAAGAGGAAAGGGTGATGCAGCAGAGGAGTAGTAAGTATTTCTCTTAGTTTGAGAACCACGGTATCAATCCAGTAGGAGAATCGCGCCAAGTTGAGAGTACCTGCGCAAACAAAAAAGAGCTTGCACCCAACGCTACAAAGGGGTTGTCAATCCCTTCAAGATTGATTACAAAGTGAGATCTGAAGGCGGAAAGTGCAACGAAGTAAAAGTGTAAGGTTCAAAATATGGTGTGAAGTAGACCCGGGGGCCATAGTGTTCACTAGAGGCTTCTCTCAAAATAGCAAATAAGACGGTGGGTGAACAAATTACTGTCGAGCAATTGATAGAACCGCGCAAAGTCTTGACGATATCTAAGGCAATGATCATACATATAGGCATCACGTCCGAGACAAGTAGACCGATACTTTCTGCATCTACTACTATTATTCCACACATCGACCGCTATCCAGCATGCATCTAGTGTATTGAGTTCATGACGAACAGAGTAATGCCTTAAGCAAGATGACATGATTTAGAGGGATAAACTCAAACCAATGATGAAAACCCCATCTTTTTACCCTTGATGTCAACAACATGATGCGTGCCTCGCTACCCCTTCCTTCACTGGGTGAGGTCACCGCACGGTATGAACCCAAAACCAAGCACTTCTCCCATTGCAAGAATCATAGATCAAGTTGGCCAAACAAAACCCACAACTCGAAGATAATTACAAGGATATTAAAACATGCATATAAGAGATCATAAGAAACTCAAATAAGATTCATAGATAATCTGATCATAAATCCACAATTCATCGGATCTCGACAAACACACCGCAAAATAAGATTACATCGGATAGATCTCCATGAAGATCATGGAGAACTTTGTATTGAATATCCAAGAGAGGAAAGAAGCCATCTAGCTACTAGCTACGGACCCGAAGGTCTATGGTGAACTACTCACACATCATCGGAGAGGTCATGGTGTTGATGAAGAAGCCCTCCGTATCCGAATCCCCCCTCCGGCAGGGCACCAGAACGTGCCCCAGATGGGATCTTGCGGAGACAAAAGCTTGCGGCGGCGGAAAAATTTATAGCCGAAAGAGGTAGGGTAGACGAGCCACAGGGGGCCCACAAGCCTGCTAGGCGCGGGCCCCCCTAGCCGTGCCTAGGGGGCTTGTGGGGTCCCCAGGTGGCCCCTGCCTTGGTTCTCAAGTCTCGTGCGTATCTTCTGATCCAGAAAAAATCTTTTCGGAAGTTTTATTCCGTTTGGACACCGTTTAAAATCCTCCTCTGAAAAGGGTCAAAAACACAGAAAAACAGGAACTGGCACTTGGCACTGAGTTAGTAAGTTAGTCCTAAAAAAGATATAAAAGGCATACAAAACATCCCAAGTTTGACAAGATGATAGCATGGAACCATCAAAAATTATAGATACGTTGGAGACGTATCAAGCATCCCCAAGCTTTACTCCTGCTCGTCCTCGAGTAGGGAAGTGATAAAGACATAATTTTTGATGTGGAATGCTACCTAACATAGTTGTCCTTTGTAACTTCTTTCACGTGACATGAATGTTCAGATCCGTAAGATTTAAAACAATAGTTTGCTATTGACATGAAAACAATAATACTTCAAGCAAACTAGCAAGGTAATCATGAACTTTCGAAATAATAAGGCCAAAGAAAGTTATCCCTACAAAATCATATAGTCTGGTTATGCTCCATCATCCTCACACAACTAATTTAAATCATGTACAACCCCGGTATTGGCCAAGTAATTGTTTTTGCACTCTTACTTTCTCAAACCTTTTTTTCAACTCTTACGCAATACATGAGCGTGAGCCATGGATATAGCACTATAGGTGGAATAGAGTGTGGTGGTGGTTGTGAGTCAAAAAAGGAGGAGATGGTCACATTGACTCGGCGTATTAAAGGGCTATGGAGATGCCATTAATAGATATCAATGTGAATGAGTAGGGATTGCCATACGAAGGATGCACTAGAGCTATAAGTATGTGAAATCTCAAAAGGAGAACTAGTGGGTGTGCATCCAACTTGCTTGCTCATGAAGACCTAGGGCAATTTTGAGGAAGCCCATCATTGGAATATACAAGCCAAGTTATATAATAAATATTCCCACTAGTATATGGTGGTGACAAAGCGAGAGGCTCTCAATCATGAAGAACATGGTGCTATTATGAAGCACAAGTGTGGAAAGAGATAGTAGCATTGTCCCTTCTCTCTTTTTCTCTCTTCTCTTTTTTTTGTTTGGGCTCTTGGGCCTCCTTTTCTCTCTTTTTTGTGTGAGCAACTTTGGCCTCTCTTTTTTTATTTCCTCACATGGGACAATGCTCTAATAATGATGATCATCACACTTTTATTTACTCACAGCTCAAAGTCAGAACGATGATGACTCAATAGGAAATGCCTACGGTAGTGTACCGAGATGTGCAACGATCTAGCTTGGCGTATGACGTTGAAACATCTCGCTAGCTATCTTATGATCATGCAATGGCAATATGAGAGTGACGACACAAGTCATGAGATGAAAAGGTGGGAGTTGCATGGCAATATATCTCGGAATGGCTATGAAAATGCCATAGTAGGTACGTATGGTGGCTGTTTTGAGGAAGGCGTATGGTGGGTTTGTGCACCGGCGAAAATTGCGCGGTACTAGAGAGGCTAGCAATGGTGGAAGGTGAAAGTGCATCTATACCATGGACTCACATTAGTCATGAAGAACTCACATACTTGTTGCAAAAGTTTTTATTAGTAATCAAAACAAAGTGCTAAACGCATACTCCCTAGGGGAAGGGTTGGTAGGTGTAAACCATCGCGCGATCCCGACCGCAACACAAAGGATGACAATCAATAAATTAATTATGCTCCGACTTCCTAACATAACGGTTCACCATACGTGCATGTTACTGGAATCACTAACTTCCACACAAGTATATCTAGATTCACAACACCCTACTAACATGAATCTTAATATTATCAAATCCACGTCTCAAAACTAATTGAAAGGAATCAAACTTCCCTTTCTAATCAATGCACATGAAGATGGATGTTTTTGTATACTCTTTGGGTACCTATCACCTTTGGGACTACTTTCATAGCACAAACCAACTACCAAGTCACGCACCACCGTGCTCTAAAAGATCTAAGTGAAGCACATAGAGCAAAATTGTCTAGCTCAAAAGATATAAGTGAAGCACGATGAGCATTCTAGCAAATTCACGATGAGTGCATGTCTCTCTCAAAAGGTGTGCATCAAGGATGATTGTGACACAACAAAAAGAAAAGACTCCTATGATACAAGACGCTCCAAGCAAAACACATATCATGTGGTGAATAAAAATATAGCTCCAAGTAATGTTACCGATAGATTGAAGACGAAAGAGGGGATGCCTTCCCGGGGCATCCCCAAGCTTAGGCTTTTTGGTGTCCTTGAATTTGGCTTGGGATGCCTTGGGCATCCCCAAGCTTGAGCTCTTTCCACTCTTTATCCACTTTTCCATGAGAACATCACCCAAAACTTGAAAACTTCACAACACAAAACTTAAACAGAAACTCGTGATATCATTAGCACAAGAAAACAAACTACTAGCTCTTTAGGTACTGTAGCAATCTTGATTTCTATTTATATTGGTGTTATATTACTGTATTCTCACTTTTCCATGGCTATTACCCCCCGTTACTATCCAAAGTTTCATCAAAACAAGCAACCAACTCAACAAAAACAGAATCTGTCAAAAACAGACCAATCTGTAGCAATCTGTATACTTCGTATACTTATGGTACCTCAAACATTCTGAAGAATTACGAATGCCTGGGAAAAAGGCATATAAACCAGCAAAAAATAGAATCAACTCAAAATCTCTTTCTTAATAAAAATAAAAAATAATCTCGTGAGCGAAAAGTTTCTGTCTTTTTCCAGCAGGATCAAACAACCATCACCAAGACTAGTCATAAAGGTTTTGCTTGGCTCAAACACAAAATGAAACACAAAAGACACAATCATAACTTAATTATGATAGTGTGGACGTAACAAAACAGAAAGAAAAAAATAAATTCATTGGGTTGCCTCCCAACAAGCGCTATTGTTTAACACCCTTAGCTAGGCATAAGGCGATAGAATCACGTATCGTCGTCTTTGGTACTCAAGCCATAAGTAGCCCTCATCATGGATTCATAAGGCAATCTTATTTTATTTCTAGGAAAATTCTACATGCCCTTCTTTAAAGGAAATTGAAATATAATATTCCCTTCCTTCATATCGATGATAGCACCGATAGTCCTTAGGAAAGGTCTACCAAGAATAGTAGGGCATGTAGGATTGCAATCAATGTCAAGCACAATGAAATCCACAGGTACATAGTTCCTATTTTCAATAGTAAGAACATCATTGATCCTTACCATGGGTTTCTTGACAGTAGAATCCGCAAGATGCAAATTAAGAGAACACTCCTCAATCTCATTAAAACCCAGAACATCACATAAAGACTTTGGAATCGCGGAAACACTAGCACCCAAATCACACAAAGCATTGCATTCATAGTTTTTGATTTTGATTTTGATAGTAGGTTCCCACTCATCATGAAGCTTTCTAGGGATAGAAACTTCCAATTTAAGTTTCTCTTCAAGAGATTTTATCATAGCATCGACGATATGATCGGTAAAGGCCTTGTTTTGGCTATAAGCGTGTGGAGAGTTTAGCATGGATTGCATCAAGGAAATGCATTCAATCAAGGAGCAACTATCATAATTGAATTCCTTGAAATCCAAAGTAGTAGTTTCATTACTACTCAAGGTTTTACTATCTTCGACTCTACTTTTGATGCTTTTAGCATCAAGATAGATGGACTCCGAATCATGGGGGAGTTTTTCAACCAAAGTGGATTCATATCCAGCCCCATCATCATTAGGTTTGACACAAGAAAACAAAGATTCAATGGGAGTCACACCAATCACTTTAAGATCTTCGTGATTCTTATCACGAGAACACACCCTTTTAAGCCATTCATGTCTAGCACGAATTTGGGCGGTTCTTTCTTTCCTATCACTCATGGAAACACGCATAGATTTCAAAGTTTAATCCATATTGATCTTGGGAGGAGCACATCTAACTTTCAAAGCATCAATACCACTAGACATCCTATCAACGCTCCTAGCTAAATCGTCAATTTTGAGTAGTTTTTCCTCTATGGACGCATTGAAAATCTTTTGCGAGTTGATAAACTCTTTGATATTACTCTCTAGATGAGAGGGTAATCTATTGTAATTTCCATGAGTATTGTTGTAGGAGTTGCCAAAGTTATTAGAGGGGTTACTAGGAAAAGGCCTAGGAACATAGTTTCCTCTAAAAGCATTGTTGTTGCCAAAATTATTCCTACCAACAAAATTAACGTCCAAGCTAGCGTTGCTACTCTCAATCAAGGAAGACAAGGGCATATCATTAGGATCTAACGGAGCACTTCTACTAGCAACCAAATTCATTAACTCATCCATCTTAGCACTTAACGAGTTAATTTCTTCTATAGCGTGTACCTTCTTACTAGTAGGTGACCTTTCAGTGTGCCACTGAGAGTAGTTCGTCATGATATTGTGTAGGAGTTTTGTGGCTTCTCCTAACGTGATTTCCATGAACGTTCCACCTGAGGCGGAGTCCAAGATATTTCTAAAAGCGAAATTCAAGCCAGCGTAGAAGATTTGTATAATCATCCAAAGACTCAAGCCATGGGCGGGACAATTTCTAATCATCAATTTCATTCTCTCCCAAGATTGTGCAACATGTTCATGATCAAGTTGCTTAAAATTCATGATATCATTACAAAGAGAGATAATCTTAGCAGGCAGAAAATACTTGGATATATAAGCATATTTGCACTTTTTCCAAGAATCAATACTATTTTTCGGCAAAGACGAAAACCAAGTTTTTGCTCGATCTCGCAACGAGAACGGAAAAAGCTTCAATTTAATCACATCGTTATCCACATCTTTCTTCTTTTGCATATCACAAAGCTCAATGAAGATATTAAGATGGGATGCGGCATCTTCACTAGGAAGGCCGGAGAATTCCTCTTTCATAACAAGATTCATCAAAGCTCAACGAGTACTAATAAAATCATTATTATTAGTATTCGAGAAGTCACAAAGTTTGGTGTTTTCAGTCATGGTGACTTCAGCAAGAAAACAAGCACACAAGCGAATAGAAAGCAAGCGAGAGAAAAGGGCGAACGAAAAAGGCAAACAAAAAAGGAAAATATTTTTGTAATTTTTTGTTTTTCAGAAGTGGGGGAGAGGAAAACGAGAGGCAAAAATAGTAAATGCAAGAGATGAGTTTGCGGCACTTACTTGGATGAGTTCTTGACTTGATCCTCCTCGGTAACGGTGCCAGAAATTGGCACGTTGATGGGAGACTATGCTTGACTTGATCCTCCCCGGCAACGGCGCCAGAAATCCTTCTGCTGCCTCTTGAGCTTGCGTTGGTTTTTCCCTTGAAGAGGAAAGGGTGATGCAGCAAAGGAGCAGTAAGTATATCCCTCAGTTTGATAACCAAGGTATCAATCCAGTAGGAGAATCGCGCCAAGTCCAGAGTACCTGCGCAAACACAAAAGAGGTTGCACCCAACACTATAAAGGGGTTGTCAATCCCTTCAAGATTGATTTCCAAAGTGAGATCTGAACGCGGAAAGTGCAACGAAGTAAAAGTGTAAGGCTGAAAATATGGTGTGAAGTAGACCCCGGGGCCATAGTGTTCACTAGAGGCTTCTCTCAAAATAGCAAATAATACAGTGGGTGAACAAATTACTGTCGAGCAATTGATAGAACCGCGCAAAGTCATGACGATATCTAAGGCAATGATCATACATATAGGCATCACGACCGAGACAAGTAGACCAATACTTTCTGCATCTACTACTATTACTCCACACATCGACCGCTATCCAGCATGCATCTAGTGTATTGAGTTCATGACGAACAGAGTAACACCTTAAGCAAGGTGACATGATGTAGAGGGATAAACTCAAACCAATGATGAAAACCCCATCTTTTTACCCTTGATGGCAACAACATGATGCGTGCCTCGCTACCCCTTCTGTCACAGGGTGAGGTCACGGCACGGTATGAACCCAAAACCAAGCACTTCTCCCATTGCAAGAATCATAGATCAAGTTGGCCAAACAAAACTCACAACTCAAATAGAATTACAAGGATATGAAATCATGCATATAAGAGATCAGAAGAAACTCAAATAAGATTCATAGATAATCTGATCATAAATCCACAATTCATCGGATCTCGGCAAACACACTGCAAAAGAAGATTACATCGGATAGATCTCCATGAAGATCATGGAGAACTTTGTATTGAAGATCCAAGAGAGAGAAGAAGCCATCTAGCTACTAGCTATTGACCCAAAGGTCTATGGTGAACTACTCACGCATCATCGGAGAGGTCATGGTGTTGATGAAGAAGCCCTCTGTATCCGAATCCCCCCTCCGGCAGGGCACCAGAACGTGCCCTAGATAGGATCTTGCGGAGACAGAAGCTTGCGGCGGCGGAAAAGTATTTTCGTGGATCTCTCTCGCAGTTTTGGAATTTTTCTGAATTTATAGGCAAAATAGGTAGGGCAGACGAGCCACAGGGGGCCCACAAGCCTGCTAGGCGCGGGCCCCTTGGTTGCGCCTTGGGGCTTGTGGGGTCCCCTGGTGGCCCCTGCCTTGGTTCTCAAGTCTCATGCGTATCTTCTTTTCCGGAAAAAATCTTTTCGGAAGTTTTATTCCGTTTGGACACCGTTTAAAATCCTCCTCTGAAAAGGGTCAAAACACGGAAAAAAGAAGAACTGGAACTTGGCACTGAGTTAATAAGTTAGTCCCAAAAAACATATAAAAGGCATACAAAACATCCAAAGTTTTACAAGATGATAGCATGGAACCATAAAAAATTATAGATACGTTGGAGACGTATCAATGAGCTTAGTTTATCCTACGAACTATGGCCCCTGGTTTATATAAATACAAGGAATGCTAGGGTTACACAAAGTCGGTTACAATAAGGAAGGAATATGTCGATCATTACGTGGCCTTGGATTGTATGCCAAGTCTTTGGGAGAGTCCATCTTGATTCCAACACCACTAATGATGATCGAACGGTCCAGGAGTCCAACCCATGAGAACAAATAAGCGGCTCGAGGACCCCTTAGTTCCATACTCCCTCAATCGCTTCACTTAATTTCAAGAAAAAACTATTCTCCCTAAGTACGCGCCGTTGCGAAAGTTCATTGTTTCGAAGCATCTCGTGATGGTCAGGTGTGATAGACTCTTTGTTCACATACAACGGGTGTAAGCCCATTTTACACATGCAAAATACTTGGGTTAAACTTTACGAGGCTAGCATGTACAAACATGGCCTTCGGAAAATAGGAGACCGAAAGGTCGAACATGAGTCATATAGTAGATATGATCAGCATGGAGATGTTGACCATTGAAACCACCTCACCTCACGTGATGATCGGACTTGGGTTGGTGGATTTGGATCATGTCACACTTACAAAAACCAAGGGATGTTGATTTGAGTGGGATTCATTAGTAATTTGATTAACTGAACTAGTTTTCACGAACATAGTCAAAGTGTCTTTGGGTCCCGTGTATTTTGATACATTCCTAGAGAAAACTAAATTGAAAGATGATGGTAGCAATAATACGGTTTGGGTCCGTGATCTAAGGATTGTCCTGATTGCTACACAGAAGGCTTATGTCCTTGATGCACTGCTCTACGTGTCAACCCTTAAGTGCCGTCTATGGATGTTGTGAACATCTGACATGCATGTTCTCATGACTACCCGATAGTTCAGTACGCCATGCATTACGACTTAAGGCTCTAAAGATGTTTTGAACGTCAAGGAGCATATGAGATGTTCCAAGAGCTAAAACTAGAATTTCAGGCTCATGCCCGTGTTGAGAGGTATGAGACCTCCAACAAGTTCTTTGCCTGCAAGATGGAGGAGAATAGCTCAATCAATGAGAATGTGCTCAGAATGTCTGAGTGCTACAACCGCTTGAATCAAGTGGGAGTTAATCTTCTAGATAAGATAGAGATTGACAGAGTGCTCCAAGTCACTGCCACCAAGCTACTAGAAGTTCGTGATGAACTATTAGATGCAAGGGATGGAGAAGATGATCCCTGAGCTATTCACGATGTTTTACGCTGGTAAAAGCACATATGCTCCCTTGGTGGTTTTGATAATTCATGACAACATACATTGTCTCTTCGACTAACACTTTTACCTAGTATATTTTAGATATAGTCCATAGAGATGCATTGGCTAAAGGATCGTGTGGATTGTCCAAGCTTCAAGCTACAAGACTCTACATCTAATATTTGTGAGAAGTCACATTTGAGTCCATAGGAAAGCCAATACTATTAAAAGGGGGTGAGGTATCTAAGATGAATTGGTTTCTCAAGTTCTTAGCAATAGCCACCAACAATACTCAACCATTCTCCCACAAAATTTTCTGTCCAAAAGTCTAAACATCAAAATTGGTGCCACCAAGATTTTCTATTCGACACTACCGATTTTCCAATGACAGAACCTTTGCTAAACCCAAGAATCTTGTTACAACCGATTTTCACTTCGGTGCCACCAAAAATCAATGACCAACTTTCTTGTTTGTTGATTTCAAGAATCGGAATTTCCAAGTTTTGAAATCGATCTCAACGAGATTTGGAAAGTGTCCTAGGACACCATATCGGTACGACCGAGATTCCTATATCAGTCTCATGAAGAATTCAAAAGTTCCCACATTTAGTGCAACTCAGTACCACCGAGATTCATGTCAGTGTCACCGAGTTGGGCAATAATGTTGTAACAGTTGGATTTTTGGTGATGCCTAGATATACCCCTCTACCACCTCTCATTCACAGAGGAAGCACTCAGAACACACATACACTTGTCAGATTCATTTTTCTAAGAGAGAGCCACCTACTCATGTGTTGAGATCAAGATATTCGAGTCCATCCATTAGAAACTTGATCTCTTACATCCCCTAGTTTCTTTCCACCCAATCAATCTCTTCTACCCATGCCAAATGTATGAGAAAGTGATTGAGTGTTGAGGATACTATCTTTTGAAGCACAAGAGCAAGGAGTTCATCGTTCTACCGCATCTATTACCTTTTGGAGGGTGGTGCCTCCTAGATTGGTTAGGTGTTACTTGGGAGCCTCCTACTTAGTGTTGTGGAGTTGAACCAAGAAGTTTGTACACGCAAGGAAATCGCCTACTACGTGAAGATCTACCCCGAGTGAGGCTAGTCCTGTGTGGACGTAAGCCATGGTGGAATAGACAAGGCCGCTTCTTCGTGGACCCCTTGTGGGTGGAGCCCTCCGTGGAGTCCCGCAGTCGTTACCCTCCGTGGGTTAAAGTCTCCACTAACGTGGACGTATGATAGCACCACCTATCGGAACCACGCAAAAAATCATTGTGTTCATCTTTGCATTTGATCTTCCTAAACTCTACTCCTTACTTACACGTCCAATGACTTTACTTTTTGATGTCATATATGTTGACTAGCATGTGTAGGGTGTACTAGACTTGTTAGAATTGCTAAAATCTGCCAACAATTCAAATTGCAAAAGGCTAGGTTTTAATCTATGCAAGTAGTCTGTCCCCCCTATAGACATCCCTTCTAGTGATCCCACAATTGGTATGAGAGATTTGGTCTCCATAGCCTTGGTTTAATCACCATTGGAGGAAGATGGATGTGTCTAGTTTGGTGAATCTTAGTTGTAGAGTGCGTGTTTTCAATGGGGAGTATTACAAACAATGGAAAGGTGAAATGCTTGATATATTTGATGAATTCCATTTGAGCAAGAATGTTGAATATCCCTATGTGCCTCCCATTGATCCCTTACATCCTTCTCATGATGAAGAAGTTAATCTGCTTGGCAATCTTAAAATTGTTAATCTCATCATTAGAGCATTGCCAGAAATGTGCTTAATCAAATGAAGAACTTTGAATGTGCTTATACTTTGTGGTAATATTTGTGAAAAGATACCCCGACTACTCCTTGAAAAATTTATATGATTTATTTAGAACTAACCCGGACTGACGTTGTTTTCAGCAGAACTACCGTGGTTTTTTTTGCTTTTTGCAGAAATAAAAGTTCTCGGAATTGGACAAAACTTTTTGACGATTTTTTTGGAAGATAAGAGAAACACTGGAGCAAAGAACCACCAGAGGGGCCCCCTAGTGCCCTCTAGACACCAGGGTGCGCCAGACCCCCTAGCGTGGGCTGATGTCTAGTGGGCACCTCGTGGAAACCTTCTTGGCATGATTCCAACACCCAAAAATCCTATAAATATAGAAACCTCCAGAAATAACCCTACATAGAAGTTCCACCATCGTAGGCCTCTGTATCCACGATAAACCAATATGGAGATGTTCCAGTACCCTGCCGGAGAGGGGAGATCATCTCCGTTGGCCATCTTCATCATCTCGGCGGCCACCATGATGACGAGGGAGTAGTCCACCCTCGGGGTTGAGGGTTTGTACCAGTACCTATGTGTGTGTCTCTCTCTCGTGTTCTTGAGCTGTCATGATCTTGATACATCACGGGCCTTGTTAATATAGTTGGATCATATGGTGTTTGTCCCATGCTATTATTGTGATGAATTGAATCTTTCATTTTAAGGTCTCTTTATGTTGGATTGAATATTCAGGTTTGAGAGCACATGATATGTGTCTTGCATGCAGATACCCGTAGTGACATTGGGGTATTGAAGTGATTCACTTGATATATGTTGTGGCATTAACTCGCGGATTCTCGAGGTGACATTGAGGTAATCTAGGCACACGGGTTGATTGCATGTTTTCATACTATGTTCTCCGATAGAAATCTTGGTGTGCTCCTTGAATTTCTTTGTGTTGGATTGAGTATTATGAATCTGATTTTTTATGTTGTTATTTTAGTACGAACTCTTGATAGATCGATCGGAGAGGATAACTAGTTATCTTAGTATGAACTCGTGGAAAGATTGATCGAAAAGAATAACTTTGATGTGGTTTCGTACCCTACATACAATTCCTTCTTATGTTCTCCGCTAGATAGGAACTTTGGAGTGATTCGTCATCGCACGTTGAGGGGTTCTTATGTGACCCAATTATATTAGCATTGTTGAGAGATTGCACTAGCGAAAGTACGGACACTAGGCCTCATTTTCAAGCATTGCAATACTGTTTATGCTCACTTTTGTCACTTTCTACCTTGCTTTTTTATATTTTAAGATTACAAAAAACTATATATACTATCATTACTACACTTTTATCACCATCTCTTCACCGAAGTAGTGCACCTATACAATTTACCATTTTATTTGGTGTGTTGGGGACACAAGAGACTGTTTATTATTTGGTTGCAGTGTTGTTTGAGAGAGACCATCTTCATCCTACGCCTCCCACGGATTGATAAACCTTAGGTCATCCACTTGACGGAAATTTTCTACTTTCCTACAAAACTCTGCGCTTGGAGGCCAAATACAAGTCTACAAGAACAAGTTGTCTAGTATACATCATCATAATCAAAATTCTGACGAATATCTTGATTCTAGTTATGAGGATATTCCCTCTAATGATGACAATGTGGAGCTTGGCTACTATGATGAAGACAAAGAGCTTGACATCGAGTATGATAAGACCATGAGGAGTGTCAGTCTTATGGAAAACCTTAGAAACTACATTGCTGGAGGAAAAGAGTGGATACTTGAGAGTGGATGTACCGATCACATGACCGGAGATGAAGACATGTTTCATGAGATCACACCGAACCATGGACCACGAAGGTATGTGAATTTTAGGGACAAGTCCAAGGGTAAGGTACTTGATCTCGTTAGGTGGCCATATCTCATGATAGTTCCATTCAAAATGGCATGCTTCTTGAATCCCTTGGCTACAATCTTCTTTCCGTATCTAGACTAGCAGACTTTGGTTTTAATGTGCTATTACCGGAAGTTGACTGCCAAGTGTTTCGTAGTGATAATCATAACATGGTATTTACTGTTTTTGTAGAGGTGATATATAAATTGTTGATTTCAATAAAAATCCAAACCCCGTACATGTCTTATTGCAAAATCTTCTATAGGTTGGTCATGGCATAGAAGGCTAGGACATGTTGGTATGTGTAATCTTGACAGGCTTATCAAAGGTGATCATATTCTTGGTGTTAAAGATGTTATCTTTGACAAATATAGACTTTGTAGTGCTTCTCAAGCAGGAAAACAAGTCAGTGGAAGCCATCCCGTGAAGAACATCATGACTACTAGAAGGCCACTTGAGCTGCTTCGCATGGATCTCTTTGGTCCCAATGCTTACAAAAGCCTCGGTGGGAATTCTTTTCGTCTAGTTATAGTTGCTGATTTTCTAGATTTACGTGGGTATTCTTTCTTGAGGACAAGTCAAAGGTACAAAAGATCTTCAAGAAATTTGCCCGGAAAGCTCATAATCAGTTTGAAGTGAAGATCAAGAAAATTCGGAGCGACAATGGATCGGAGTTCAAGAACACAAATGTGGATACTTTTCTTGACGAAGAAGGTATCTCACATGAGTTCTCGGCAACATACACACCTCAACAAAATGGAGTCGTTGCGAGGAAGAACCGTATTCTCATAAATATGGCTAGAATGATGCTTAACTAATAAAAGACGCCAAGACACTTTTGGGCTGAAGCCGTGGAAACTGCCTATCATGCCATGAACCGACTCTACTTACACAGTCTTCTCAGTAAAACGACATATGAGCTACTCAAAAGTAACAAACTCCAAGTTGGATACTTTCGAGTATTTGGCTCTAAGTGCTACATTCTTGATAAGCATCGTTGTTCTAAATTTGCTCCTAAATCTCATGAAGGTTTCCTACTTGGTTAAAGATCAATCTCTCACACTTACCATGTCTACAACAACTTCACTCAAAAAGTTGAAGAGACGGTAGATGTGAAGTTTGATGAATCTAATGGTTCGCAAGTCGAACGATTGCCAAATGATGTAGGAGATAAGGAACTTTCAGAAGCCATCCAAGATCTACCCATTGGCAAGATTCGTCCCATGGAGGTGAAGGAAAGCACTTCATCAACTCAAGTGGAATCTCCTACTTCTCATCAAGGTGAACCACAAAATGACATGGAAGCATCCACAAGTAGTTCATGACATGATGAAGAGGAGGAAGAAGTACATTGTGATGATCCACCTAAACCTTCTTCACCACCACCTCAATAAGATGACACCTTTAATGACAATGAAGAAGAAGAAGATAATGAGCAAGATCCACCATCCAACATGAAAAAGTTTTCATGAGTTCGAGCAAGAGAATCCGCTCAATCAAATCTTCGGTGACATAAAAATTAGGAGAATCCGCTAAATCATAACTTTTGTGAGCATTACTCGTTTATATCTAGCATTGAGCCTATGAAGGCAGAAGAAGCACTTCAAGACCCGAATTGGGTGAATGCCATGCACGAAGAGCCACACAACTTTGAGAGGAATGAAGTTTGTACACTCATAGAAAATCCCAAGGATGAGCACAACATCACTGGTACAAAATGAGTGTTTCGGAACAAGCAATATGAAGATGGTCAAGTTGTATGGAACAAGGCACGTCTCATAGCTCAAGGTTACACGCAAGTCGAAGGTATGGACTACTGATACATCTCCAACGTATCGATAATTTATGAAGTATTCATGCCATGTTTGCCTATGTTTACAATACTTTTATATGGTTTTGCTGCAATTTATATGATTTATTTAGAACTAACCCGGACTGACGTTGTTTTCAGCAGAACTACCGTGGTTTTTTTTTGTTTTTTGCAAAAATAAAAGTTCTCGGAATTGGACAAAACTTTTTGACGATTTTTTTGGAAGAGAAGAGAAACACTGGAGCAAAGAACCACCAGAGGGCCCCCCTAGTGCCCACTAGACACCAGGGTGCGCCAGCCCCCCTAGCGTGGGCTGATGTCTAGTGGGCACCTCGTGGAAACCTTCTTGGCATGATTCCAACACCCAAAAATCCTATAAATATAGAAACCTCTAGAAATAACCCTAGATAGAAGTTCCACCGTCGTAGGCCTCTGTATCCACGATAAACCAATCTGGAGATGTTCCAGTACCCTGCCGGAGAGGGGAGATCATCTCCGTTGGCCATCTTCATCATCTCGGCAGCCACCATGATGAGGAGGGAGTAGTCCACCCTCGGGGTTGAGGGTTTGTACCAGTACCTATGTGTGTCTCTCTCTCTCTCGTGTTCTTGAGCTTTCATGATCTTGATACATCACGGGCCTTGTTAATATAGTTGGATCATATGGTGTTTGTCCCATGCTATTATTGTGATGAATTGAATCTTTCATTTTAAGGTCTCTTTATGTTGGATTGAATATTCAGGTTTGAGAGCACATGATATGTGTCTTGCATGCAGATACCCGTAGTGACATTGGGGTATTGAAGTGATTCACTTGATATATGTTGTGGCATTAACTCGCGGATTCTCGAGGTGACATTGAGGTAATCTAGGCACACGGGTTGATTGCATGTTTTCATACTATGTTCTCCGATAGAAATCTTGGTGTGCTCCTTGAAGTTCTTTGTGTTGGATTGAGTATTATGAATCTGATATTTTATGTTGTTATTTTAGTACGAACTCTTGATAGATCGATTGGAAAGGATAACTTGTTATCTTAGTATGAACTCTTGGAAAGATTGATCGTAAAGAATAACTTTGAGGTGGTTTCGTACCCTACAAACAATTTCTTGTTATGTTCTCTGCTAGATAGGAACTTTGGAGTGATTCTTCATCGCACGTTGAGGGATTGTTATGTGATCCAATTATTAGCATTGTTGAGAGATTGCACTAACGAAAGCACGGACCCTAGGCCTCATTTTCGGTCTTGGCAATACCGTTTATGTTCAGTTGTTAGCTTGATGTTTTTATATTTTTGGATTACGAAAAACTATTTAAAGTGCGTTGTATAGACTAGAGGGGGGTGAATAGGCGATTTTTAGAATTTCATCGCTGAGGAAATTCCTTTTGAGGAAATTCCTCACTAATGAATAACGTGTAGCGGAAATAGCACATGATCAGAGGTGCAAAGATTACAACAATAGTTTACTTGATGAAGATTATGAAAATCGGTTTCCATACTTTGCACGCACATAATAAGCAGGTGAAGATTAACTGGTATGAAGAATTTGAGATTGAGGAAATTCAGAGAAAGTCTTCAGCAAATTCTTCAAACAATGACAATGAAATTCTTCAACATACAATATTGAGGAATTGAAAGAGTTGAAGAAATAGAACCCATATCACAATGATGACAGTTGTTGATGACCCAGTTCCAACTATTGTGACAGTCGTACGTCTGGTTTGGAGCGGCATGGTATTGAAACCAAAGGACACACAGTCCCGGGATACACAGTCCCTACCGTATTCTCCTTGAGCTAAGAACACACAGTCCTCGCCCAACACTCGTGGTAAGTCTTCAGGGCAGACTTCCAAACCCTCACAAACTCGGTCACCCGACGATCCACAATTGACTGCTGGATTGCTCTAGACCATGACCCCTAACCGTCTGGAGGATGCACAGTCCTCAAAGGTAAAAGGCTTCAGTTCCACACAGGAACAAATTCTTCAGTGATGCTCAATCACTTGGTTTTTTGGTTTGTGGTTTGGTGTTTGGGGTATTTCCTCACTTGATGATTTAGTCTCAAAGACTCTGAGGAATTTGGGTTGCTCTAAATGACAAGTGTCAGTTTGTCGCGGAGCAGCCAACCAGCTAGTGGTTGTGGGGGTGGCTATTTATAGCCTCGGAGCATCCCGACATGATTTGACATAAATGCCCTTAAATATTGTGACCGTTGGTGTGGATAAGATCGGTGAGGTGGCATGAATCGTGGCATCGGTCGAAACTCTCAACTATGAGAGTCCTCATGTCTCTCATATTCCTCACTTGAGGATTTTGTAGGTTTAGGCTTGGGTTGAGCATCATGAGGAAATTCATTTCATAGTATTATCTCGACCCCCTTTAACAGTATGGTGTTCCTATGACTCAAGAGTAAAGAAAATGAAACAGAAAGAATAAATCTTCACTCTTCAAAGTCTTTGAACTGATTTTCTTCAGGACACACCGAATTCGTCATGTTCAATATCTTCATGAGGAATATCAATTTCATCGCAATTTCTTCGCGATCAAAGTCTTCAGCATAAGACCAATTTCTTTAGTCGAAGACATACATTTTTAGGAGTCGATATTCATCGTATAACTCAAACTCCTCAGCGACTTATAGAGCATGTGTACACTTATAAACACATTAGTTACTTAACCTTTAAGTCTTCAAACCACCAAAATCACTAAGGGCACTAGATGCACTTACAATCTCCCCCTTTTTGGTGGTTGATGACAATAAGGTTAAGTTTTCAACGGGGATAAAAATATGAACTGTAAATACTGAGTTTGAGGAATTTGAAATCAAGATACTGAGAGACTCCCCGTGGAGATGAGCATATTTTGAGGAATTTGCTTTTCACAGCAGATGCACATTGATGATTTATATCGTGGAGATCTCCCCCTGTAACTTGTAAATCATGCATACATTTGACATATAAAATGAGGAATTTGAGAATGCATGATGAGAAATGGTATCTCATGAATTTCAACATGCATGCATTAATATATTTTGAGGAATAAGCATGCGAAGAAAAACGTTCAAAAGCGTCAGAGTACCATAGGGCTTAAGTTACAACTCATTACATAAAACACTTCAGAAAAACCAAGAGTTTGTAACTTAATAAAGTTCATAAGCCCCAAAATATATCCCGCGTGAAGACTAACTCAGACTTCTCCCCCTTTGTCATCAAGTGACGAAAAAGGGACAAACTAAGGACTAACGCCCC
The DNA here is from genome assembly GCF_904849725.1 of Hordeum vulgare subsp. vulgare. Taxonomy (NCBI): domain Eukaryota; kingdom Viridiplantae; phylum Streptophyta; class Magnoliopsida; order Poales; family Poaceae; genus Hordeum; species Hordeum vulgare. The sequence continues at coordinate 101,107,077 of NC_058522.1, read as the reverse complement.
ATGAAGACTTTCACTTCTTGGCTGATGAAGAGGCGTGAGGATTCTTGGCGACAAGCTTATTCCTTGGACCAGTTGTAGTGTCTTCTGGTTCTTCAGCAGACTGTGTAGTGCAGAATGAAGAAAAAGAACTGTCCTCAAGGTGAGGAACTGGGTTTGGCTTGAATTTCTTCTTGTGAGGCCATGACCTGTCAAAGTCCTAAGTAAACTCCAATTCCTCAAGTTCCTCTTGAGTCTTCAGATGAGCCAAGGTGGCCCGGGTACGATCAAACACCTCATGAAGATAATAGTTATTTTTCCTCACTGCATTCTGAATCTCGTTGAGGGTTTTCACAATGGCACTGAATTGACGTTTTACCCATTTGTGATTGCGATCGACCTTCTGATGAAGACTAAGGAGTAACTCTCTGTTGTTCATCACTCTTGGGGCAGTTGGGCTTGGTGGATCTTGAGTGGCAGTGTCATCATATGAAGAATATGATTTTGCTTCGCGAAACTGGCCATCAAGGGGCCGATTTCCTTCATCAATGATAGATTTTCCTTTGCCTTCAACAGGCTCAAATGTTTTCTTGATAACTCTAATGGGCGGCCGATTTCCTATGTGATTAGGAAAATCAGCATGGTAGTTGATGCGTGACCTGCTTGTGATAAATCTCATGATCCACGGAGCATAAATCTTCATATCAAATGGCGACAGTGCATTTTCAGCCAAAGTCCTCAGGAAGTAGTCATGAAGGTTTATTGGTATGCCATGGATGATATTGAAAAGGATATTCTTCATGATGCCTACGACATCTTCATCATCATCATGGCCTTCGATAGGAGCGATAACATTGGCGAGGATTATTTATACTGTTCGTGGTTCATACTTCAAGTCTTGAACCAGAAAGCGAGTCCTTGGAGGTTGGTCCTTGGCCAAAGGCTTCATGAGGACTTCCATCAGTCTGTTGGGTAGCTCACATTCCTCATACATCAACACCACATTCTATGAGGGAATTGAGACTATAAGAGCTCGAAGCAAGTCAGTGGCATACGCTTTGTAGTGTGTGTGCTGAGTCATCCAGTCCAAAACCCTAGTGTTGACATCCTTCGGGTCTCGAGAGATGTGCAGTGTGGCATAGAATTGAAGAATGATGTCGCAGTTCCAGTCGCCAATATCAGTGCAGAGAGGCAACAACCCAGCTTCGTGAAGAACATTGAGGGCTGGAGTGAAGCAAGGAATTTCTTCCATGTCACAGTGAGGAATATGCTTGTGCTGTAATAGGCATAGTAGTTGACCTGATTCCTCGTCCAAAATTTTCGGTGCCTGATGTGAAGCTTATCATACGGATTTGCACCAGTGAAGTACATTCGTTCTTCATAGAATGCTTCCTTTTGAAACTTTGGCCTCTTTGAAAAAGGCTGATTTTGCCGCGGTTGAAGATTATGCTGCTGTTCTTGAGGAGGAGCTACTATCTTTGTTGTTTCGTTGTTGACCACAACAATAGCAGTTTCAGTATTTGGGGCATGAGCATTTTCTTCGTTCTGAGCATTTTCATCAGGTTGAGGATTTTCCTCAGCTTGAGGAATTTGCTTGTTGGAGGAGGCAGTTGTAGCATTCGTCGCTGCATTATCTTCAGCTGATGAAGCTGATTCTTGAGCAGATTCCTCACGGAAGGTCTTCCCATCACATCGTGTGAGGATTTCTGTTGTAGCAGGAGTAGGAGGGATTTGGGTTGACCTTGGTGAGCGATGAGTTTCTTCCCAGAAGTCATCATGAATAACTGGAGTGGTGCACCCAGTTTCATCATCACCCACAATTTCATCAGAGGTCTTTTGAGGAATGGAGGGTTGAGGAATGTCATCAGTTTGTATTTCCTCATCCATGATTTCTTCAGCTTCAGCATCTTCCATTTCCTCATCATCTTTAGGAATGACATAGTCAACTCCGAAGGGAACCAGTGAGTAGGATGGAGCTACATTCAGAGGCGTAGCATCCACCGGGGCAGTTGAACACTCTGTCTGAGTGACCTTTGGGCGCTTGGCCTGTGAGGATTCTGAGGTCATTGAAGCTTTTCTCTTCTTTGCTTCTTTCTCAGTAGCTTTGGTCTTCTTCACGTCTGATTCAGATGGAATCATCTTCCTCACCTTTGAGGGTTGAGGTGAAGGAATTGTTTCTTCAAGAGCTGGTGCAGACACAGTCCTGGCAGTTTCCTCAGCTGAAGCATTTTCTTCAGCTGGAACATTTTCTTCAGGTGGAGCAGATTCATCAGCTGGAGTATCTTGAGGAATTTTCTCAGCAACAGATTCATCAGCTTCATCTTCTTCTGTCAGCTGAACCGTGTAGCTAGACTTAGGTAGTTTTTGCTGCACAGGAGGAGCAACTTTCTTGTTGTATTCATCAGCTGCATTAGTTGCAAGCTTGATGAAATTCACTTGACACTTTGACGACCAGATAGGATTGTGTACTTATCAGTCAAGGTTTTGAGTTCAACCTGAGTTGAAACAAGAGCTTCAGGTGTCAGATTGAGGAGATTCTGCTTGAGGAATTTCTCCTTCTTCAGGTTACTAGCCTTTGCTTGCATGGCTTGCCGTTCTTTCCATTTTGCCTCATTGATGAATGTGGCAACCATGTGACTGACACGAGGGGGAAGCTTCAAGTCATCAATGGTAGTGTTTGGATCTTCATACCAGAGATTGATGAAGTCAAGTAGAACTTTGGGGTCCATGGCAAGAGGAATAGAGCTGCCTCAGGCTTGCGCAACTTGTTCCTGCTTGTTTCTGATGATTCCTTGAAGAGTTTCATCATCGAACTCTTCACTTCCTTCTGATGCAGAAGGAATGTTGATGACTTTGCTTGGATTGGGCCTGATGCCTGTTCAGCAGTCATTTTAGTCTTCAAAAGAGTTGGTGAAGACTTTGTAGCAGAGCCCGTGGCACATGACACTGAGGAGCTGGAATGAGTAGGTTGATGCTTAACTATCTGCTTTTGTTGAGGCTGTGAGGACTGTGGTGCTGTTGAAGGTTTTGGAACTGGTGCAGCCTTCTCAGGCAATTGCTCTTTTGGCACTAAGGCCTTTGGTTTCTTTGGCACAGCCTTCTTCGACGGAATAGATGTACCAGAGGCTTCAGCAGCTGAAGAGGTGGCGGCAGTGGGAGCAGTAGCAGAGTCCTCATTGAATTTCTTCACTACAGCTTCTGCTTTCTTCTGTAGCTTAGAGAAATGTTTGTGTTTGTTATCAGGGTAGTTCTCAATTGTTTCAACACTTGAGGGATGATCACTTGTTGATTGCTACCTCTTGAGCTTGCGTTGGTTTTCCCTTGAAGAGGAAAGGGTTATACAACACAGTAGCAGTAAGTATTTCCCTCGGTTTGAGAACCAAGGTATCAATCCAGTAGGAGTATCAAGCCAAGTCTCCACCGTACATGCGCAAAAACAGAAAACTTGCACCCAACGCTACAATGGGGTTGTCAATCCCTTCACGATTGATTGCAAGGTGAGATATGAAGGCGAAAAGTGCAACAAAGTAAAAGTGTAAGGCTGAAAATATGATGTGAAGTAGACCCGGGGGCCATAGTGTTCACTAGAGGCTTCTCTCATGATAACTTACGGTGGGTGAACGAATTACTGTCGAGCAATTGATAGAACCGCGCAAAGTCATGACGATATCTAGGGCAATGATCATACCTATTGGCATCACGTCTGAGACAAGTAGACCGATACTTTCTGCATCTACTACTATTACTCCACACATCGACCACTATCCAGCATGCATCTAGTGTATTGAGTTCATGACAAACAGAGTAAAGCCTAAACCAAGATGACATGACGTAGAGGGATAAATTCATGCAACAGATATAAACCCCATATTTTTACCTTTGATGGCAACAACATGATGCGTGCCTCGCTACCCCTTCTGTCACTGGGTGAGGTCACGGCAAGGTATGAACCCAAAACCAAGCACTTCTCCCATTGCAAGAATCATAGATCAAGTTGGCCAAACAAAACCCACAACTGGAAGAGAATTACAAGGATATAAACTCATGCATATAAGAGATCAGAAGAAACTCAAATAAGATTCATAGATAATATGATCATAAATCCACAATTCATCGGATCTCGACAAACACACCGCAAAAGAAGATTACATCGCGTAGATCTCCATGAAGATCATGGAGAACTTTGTATTGAAGATCAAAGAGAGAGAAGAAGCCATCTAGCTACTAGCTATGGACCCAAAGGTCTATGGTGAACTACTCATGCATCATCGGAGAGGCAATGGTGTTGATCAAGAAGCCCTCGGTGTCCGAATCCCCCTCCGGCAGGGCACCAGAACGTGCCCCAGATGGGATTTTGCGGAGACAGAAGCTTGCGGCGACGGAAAAGTATTTTCGTGACTCTCTCCCATGGTTTTGGATTTTTCGGGGATTTATAGGCGGACGAAGTAGGGCAGAGGAGCCACAAGGGGACCACAAGCCTGCTAGGCGCCCCCCATGCCGCGGCTAGGGGGCTTGTGGCCTCCCCTCGTGCCCTCTGCCTTGGTTCTCAAGCTCCGTGCGTATCCTCTGTTCCGGAAAAATCTTTTCGGAGGTTTTATTCCGTTTGGACTCCGTTTAATATTCTCCTGTGAAAAGGGTCAAAAACACAGAAAAATAGGAACTGGCACTTGGCACTGAGTTAATAAGTTAGTCCCAAAAAAGATATAAAAGGCATACAAAACATCCAAAGTTTGACAAGATAGTAGCATGGAACCATAAAAAATTATAGATATGTTGGAGACGTATCAAGCATCCACAAGCTTAACTCCTGCTCGTCATCGAGTAGGGAAGTGATAAAGAATGAATTTTTGATGTGGAATGCTACCTAGCATATTTGTCCTTTGTAACTTCTTTCATGTGACATGAATGTTCAGATTTGTAAGATTCAAAACAATAGTTTGCTATTGAAATGAAAACAGTAATACTTCAAGCAAACTAGCAAGGTAATCATGAACTTTTGAAACAACAAGGCCAAAGAAAGTTATCCCTACAAAACCATATAGTCTGGCTATGCTCCATCATCCCCACACAATGAATTTAAATCATGCACAACCCCCGTATTGGCCTAATAGTTATTTTCACACTCTTACTTTCTCAAACCTTTTTCATCTCTCACGCAATACATGAGCGTGAGCCATGGATATAGCACTTATAGGTGGAATAGAGTGTGGTGAAGGTTGTGAGGCAAAAAGGAGGATATGGTCACATTGACTCGGCGTATCAAAGGGCTATGGAGATGCCCATCAATAGATATCAATGTGAAAGAGTAAGGATTACCATGCAATGGATGCACTTAGAGCTATAAGTGTGTGAAAGCTCAAAACGAGAACTAGTGGGTGTGCATCCAACTTGCTTGCTCACGAAGACCTAGGGAAATTTTGAGGAAGCCCAACATTGGAATATACAAGCCAAGTTATATAATGAAGATTCCCACTAGTATATGGTGGTGACAAAACAAGAGACTCTCAATCATGAAGAACATGGTGCTATTATGAAGCACAAGTGTGGAAAAAGATAGTAGCATTGTCCCTTCTCTCTTTTTTTATTTTTTTGTTTGGGCTCTTTGGCCTCTTTCCATATATATATTTTTTGTGTGGGCAACTTTGGCCTTTTTTTATTTCCTCACATGGGACAATGCTCTAATAATGATGATCATCACACTTTCGTTTACTCACAGATCAATGCTTAGAACGATGATGACTCTATAGGAAATGCCTCCGGCAGTGTACCGGGATGTGCAATGATCTAGCTTGGCGTATGACGTTGAAACATCTCGCTAGCTATCTTATGATCATGAAATAGCAATATGTAAGTGACGACACAAGTCATGAGATGGAACGGTGGGAGTTGCATGGCAATATATCTCTGAATGGCCATGAAAAGGCCATGTTAGGTAGGTATGGTTGCTGTTTTGAGGAAGATCAATCGTGGTTTTGTGTACCGTTGAAAGTTGCGCGACACTAGAGTGGCTAGCAAGGGTGGAAGGTGAAAGTTCATCTATACCATGGACTCACATTAGTCATGAAGAACTCACATACTTGTTGCGAAAGTTTTTATTAGTAATGGAAACAAAGTGCTAAACGCATACTCCTAGGGGAAGGGTTGGTAGGTGTTAACCATCGTGTGATCCCGACTGCAACACAAAGGATGACAATCAATAAATCAATTATGCTCTGACTTCCTAACATAGCGGTTCACCATACATGCATGTTGCGGGAATCACTAACTTCAACACAAGTATTTCTAGATTCACAACACCCTACTAACATGTCTCTTAATATTACCAAATCCATGTCTCAAAACTAATTGGGAGGAATCAAACTTCTCTTTCTAATCAATGCACAAGAAATTGGAAGTTCTATTGTATCCTCTTTGGACGCCTATCATCGGATCTCGACAAACACACCGCAAAAGAAGATTACATCGGGTAGATCTCCATGAAGATCATGGAGAACTTTGTATTGAAGATCCAAGAGAGAGAAGAACCCATCTAGCTAATAGCTGTGGACCCGAAGGTCTATGGTGAACTACTCACGCATCATCGGAGAGGCAATGGTGTTGATGAAGAAGCCCTCCGTGTCTGAATCCCCCCTCCGGCAGGGCACCAGAACGTGCCCAGATGGGATCTTGCGGAGACAGAAGCTTGCGGCGGCGGAAAAGTATTTTCGTGGCTCTCTCCCGTGGTTTTGGATTTTTCGGGGATTTATAGGAGGAAGAAGTAGGGCAGAGGAGCCACAGGGGGACCACAAGCCTGCTAGGCGTGGGCCCACAGGCCGCGGCTAGGGGGCTTGTGGCCTCCCCTCGTGCCCGCTGCCTTGGTTCTCAAGCTCCTTGCGTATCTTCTGTTCCGGAAAAAATCTTTTCGGAGGTTTTATTCCGTTTGGACTCCGTTTAATATTCTCCTCTGAAAAGGTTCAAAAACACGGAAAAAACAGGAACTGTCACTTGGCACTGAGTTAATAAGTTAGTCCCAAAAAAGATATAAAAGGCATACAAAACATCCAAAGTTTGACAAGATAATAGCATGTAACCATCAAAAATTATAGAGACGTTGAACTTGATTGCTTCCTCGGGAGATAATTTATCTGGCACAGGAGGCAATTGCTCTCTTTGCGAGCCATTAGTTTCATTCAACCACACATCTACAGTTTCAACAACCTTGTTGTGATAGGTGTTGAAGACTCTGTAGGTGTGCGAGTCCTTTCCGTAACCAAGCATAAAACCCTCATGTGCTTTAAGTGCAAATTTTGAGCTATGGTGAGGATCTCTAATCCAGCATATTACACCGAAGACTTTGAAATAACTTACATTGGGTTTCTTGTCAGTGAGGAGTTCATATGAGGTTTTCTTGAGGAATTTGTGAAGATATACCGTGTTGATGATGTGCCAAGCAGTGTTGATTGCTCCAGGCCAGAAACGACGAGGAGTCTGATATTTTTCAAGCATAGTTCGTGCCATTTCAACCAGAGTCATGTTCTTTGTTTCAACGATGCCATTCTGTTGAGGAGTATAAGGAGCAGATAATTCGTGAGTAATACAAAGTTCATCAAGATAATCCTCAAGGCCAGTGTTTTTGAATTCGGTCGCATTGTCACTCCTGATGTGTTTGATCTTGACGCCGAAGTTCGTCGACGCCCTTGAGGAAAATCGTTTGAAGACTTCCTGCACTTCAGTTTTATACAGAATTATATGCACCCAAGTATATCAAGAATAGTCATCAACGATGACAAAGCCATATAAGGATGTTGCATTGGTTAGAGTAGCATAATTAGTAGGTCCAAATAGATCCATGTGAAGCAATTCAAACGGACGAGTAGTAGTCATCATAGTCTTCGAGGGGTGTTTGGATCTGGTCATTTTTCAGACTCACAAGCACCACAGAGGTGATCCTTGAGGAATTTGACGGATTCGATGCTAATGACATGATTTTTCTTCGCCGGCGTGTGCAAATTCTTCATGCCTGCATGACCAAGTCTTCGATGCCATAGCCAACCTTCTCGGTTTTTGCTACTAAGCATGTGGCTGGTTGAGGACTTGTGGAAAAATAAACAATGTAAAAATCTCGTCTCCTAAAGCCTTCGAAGACTTTGGATCTGTCAGATTCCATGATGACAACACATCTATAGTTTCCAAAGCTGACAACCAAATGAAGATCATAAAGCATTGAGACTGACATGAGGTTAAACCCAAGGGATTCGACAAGCATCACTTTGTCCATGTGCCTGTCCTTGGAAATAACCACTTTGCCAAGTCCCAATACCTTGCTTTTACCTTTGTCACCATAAGTGATTTGCTTCAGTGGTGATGGAGTCAGTGGCATATTCATGATCAAGCTTTTATCACCAGTCATGTGGTTTGTGCAACCACTATCAAGAACGCACTCAGTACTCTTGGGTTTGTCATCCTGCAGATGAATTAGTACAACTTACCATGTTCATATGCTTCAGACTTGAAGAATATGACATCAATTTCATCAAATAGGAATTTCATCATAAACAGTAAATTTGAGGACGTGTGAAATGTTATCATTTCATCAATTTTAGCTTGCGTCCAATCAAGCATTTTCCTCAGGTCTAAAGCAAATTCTTCAGATGATGATTTTCATCTGGACACCTGACCTGCAGAAGTGATTAGTTCAAATTCTTCACCGCCCACATCTGAAGGGGTGGCAAAAAGTTCATCATCCTGCGAGCACCATATGAGAAAGGGGGCATTGAAGTTAATGCACTTCTCTTCACAGTAGGGAGGTGATACGTCTCCAACGTATCTATACTTTTTGTTGGTTCCATGCTATTATCTTGTCAAACTTTGGATGTTTTGTATGCCTTTTATATTTTTTCTAGGACTAACTTATTAACTCAGTGCCAAGTGCTAGTTCCTATTTTTTCCGTGTTTTTGACCCTATTCAGAGGAGAATATTAAACGGAGTCCAAACGGAATAAAACCTCCGAATTTTTTTTTCGAAACAGAAGATACGCGGGGAACTTGAAAACCAAGGCAAAGGACCCCGGGGGACGTCACAAGCCCCCTAGGCGCGGTCTGGGGGCGCCTAGCAGGCTTTTGGGCCCCCTGTGGCTCCTCTGCCCTACTTCTTGTGCCTATAAATCCCTGAAAAATCCAAAACCACGGGAGAGAGCCACGAAAATACTTTTCCGCCGCCGCAAGCTTCTGTCTCCGCAAGATCCCATCTGGGGCACGTTCTGGTGCCCTGCCGGAGGGGGATTCGGACACGGAGGGCTTCTCCATCAACACCATTGCCTCTCTGATGATGCGTGAGTAGTTCACCATAGACCTTCGGGTCCATAGCTAGTAGCTACATGGCTTCTTCTCTCTCTTGGATCTTCAATACAAAGTTCTCCATGATCTTCATGGAGATCTATCCGATGTAATATTCTTTTGCGGTGTGTTTGTCAAGATCCGATGAATTGTCGCTTTATGATCAGATTATCTATGAATCTTATTTGAGTTTCTTCTGGTCTCTTATATGCATGATTTCATATCCTTGTAATTCTCTTCGAGTTGTGGGTTTTGTTTGGCCAACTTGATCTATGATTCTTGCAATGGGAGAAGTGCTTGGTTTTGGGTTCATACCGTGCGGTGACCTCACTCAGTGATAGAAGGGGTAGCGAGGCACGCATCGTGTTGTTGCCATCAAGGGTAAAAATATGGGGTTTATATCTATTGCATGAATTTATCCCTCTACATCATGTCATCTTGGTTAAGGCGTTACTCTGTTTGTCATGAACTCAATACACTAGATGCATGCTAGATAGCGGTCGATGTGTGGAGTAATAGTAGTAGATGCAGAAAGTATCGGTCTACTTGTCTCGGACGTGATGCCTATATGTATGATCATTGCCTTAGATATCGTCATGACTTTGCACGGTTCTATCAATTGCTCGACAGTAATTCGTTCACCCACCGTAATATTTGCTATCATGAGAGAAGCCTCTAGTGAACACTATGGGCCCGGGGTCTATTTCACATCATATTTTTAGCCTTACACTTTTACTTTGTTGCACTTTCCGCCTTCAGATCTCACCTTGCAAGCAATCGTGAAGGGATTGACAAGCCCTTTGTAGTGTTGGGTGCAAGTTTGCTGTTTTTGCGCAGGTACGGTGGAGACTTGGCTTGATCCTTCTACTGGATTGATACCTTGGTTCTCAAACTGAGTGAAATACTTACTGCTACTGTGCTGCATCACCCTTTCCTCTTCAAGGAAAAAACCAACGCAAGCTCAAGAAGTAGCAAGAAGAATTTCTGGCGCTGTTGCTGGGGAGGATCAAGTCAAGAATAATCTCCCATCAACGTGCCATTTTTTGGCGCCGTTGCCGGGGAGCATGAAGTGAAGCTTATCCAAGTAACCGTCGCAAACTCATCTCTTGTATTTACTTTTATTGCCTCTCGTTTTCCTCTCCCCCACTTCTGAAAAACAAAAATTTACAAAAATATTTGCCTTTTTCGTTTGCCCTTTTCTTTCGTTTGCTCTCCGTCCGCTTGTGTGCTTGTCTGTTTGCTGAAGTCACCATGACTGAAAACACCAAACTTTGTGACTTCTCGAATAATAATAATAATAATTTTATTAATACTCCGATTGCTCCCGACACTAGTGTGGAATCATATGAAATCAATGCTGCTTTGCTGAATCTTGTTATGAAAGAGCAATTCTCCGGCCTTCCTAGTGAAGATGCCACATCCCATCTTAATACCTTCATTGAGTTATGCGATATGCAAAAGAAGAAAGATGTGGATAATGATGTGATTAAATTGAAGCTATTTCCGTTCTCATTGCGAGATCGAGCAAAAACTTGGTTTTCATCTTTGCCCAAAAATAGTATTGATTCTTGGAACAAGTGCAAAGATGCTTATATATCCAAGTCTTTTCCACCGGCTAAGATCATCTCTCTCCATAATGATATCATGAATTTTAAGCAACTTGAGCATGAACATGTTGCACAATCTTGGGAGAGAATGAAATTGATGATTAGAAATTGTCCCGCTCATGGCTTGAGTCTTTGGATGATTATACAAATCTTCTATGCTGGTTTGAATTTTGCTTCTAGAAATATCTTGGACTCCGCCTCCGGTGGAACCTTCATGGAAATCACATTAGGAGAAGCCACAAAACTCCTAGACAATATCATGACAAACTATTCTCAGTGGCACACTAAAATTTCACCTACTAGTAAAAAGGTACACGCTATAGAATAAATTAACTCGTTGAGTGCTAAGATGGATGAGTTAATGAAATTGTTTGCTAGTAAAGGTGCTCCTTTAGATCCAAATGATATGCCCTTGTCTTCCTTGATTGAGAGTAGCAATTAAAGCTTGGATGTTAATTTTGTTAGTAGGAATAATTTTGGCAACAACAATGCTTTTAGAGGAAACTATATTCCTAGGCCTTTCCCTAGTAATCCCTCTAATAACTTTGGCAACTCCTACAACAATGCTCATGGAAATTACAATAAATTACCCTATAATCTAGAGAGTAATATTAAAGAGTTTATCAACTCGCAAAAGATTTTCAATGCGTCCATAGAAGAAAAACTAGTCAAAATTGATGATTTGGCTAGGAGCGTTGATAGAATGTCTCTTGATATTGATGCTTTGAAAGTTAGATGTGCTCCTCCCAAGATCAATATGGATGAAACTTTGAAATCTATGCGTGTTTCCATGAATGAGAGTAAATAAAGAACCGCCCAAATTAGTGCTAGACATGAATGGCTTAAAAAGGTGTGTTCTTGTGATGAGAATCACGAAGATCTTAAAGTGCTTGGTGTGACTCCCATTGAATCCTTGTTTTCTAGTGTCAAACCTAATGATGATGGGGCTGGATATGAATCCACTTTGGTTGAAAAACGCCCCAATGATTCGAAGTCCATCTATCTTGATGCTAAAAGCATTAAAAGTGGAGTAGAGGATATCAAAACTTTGAGTAGTAATGAAACTACTACTTTGGATTTTAAGAAATTCAATTATGATAGTTGCTCTTTGATTGAATGTATTTCCTTGATGCAATCCATGCTAAACTCTCCACACTCTTACAGCCAAAACAAGGCCTTTATCGATCATATCGTCGATGCTATGATGAAATCTCTTGAAGAGAAACTTGAATTGGAAGTTTCTAGAAAACTTCATGATGAGTGGGAACCTACTATCAAAATGAAGATCCAAAACTATGAATGCAATGCTTTGTGTGATTTGGGTGCTAGCGTTTACGCGATTCCAAAGTCTTTATGTGATGTTCTAGGCTTCAATGAGATTGATGAGTGCTCTCTTAATTTGCATCTTGCGGATTCTACTTTTAAGAAACCCATGGGAAGGATCAATGATGTTCTTATTATTGCAAATAGGAACTATGTACCCGTGGATTTCATTGTGCTTGATATTGATTGCAATCCGACATGTCCCATCATTCTTGGTAGACCTTTCCTAAGGACTATTGGTGTTGTCATCGATATGAAGGAAGGGAATATTAGATTTCAATTTTCATTAAAGAAGGGCATGGAACATTTTCCTAGAAATAAAATAAGATTGCCTTATGAGTCCATGATGAAGGCTACTTATGGTTTGAGCACTAAAGACGACGATACGTGATTCTATCGCACTATGCCTAGCTAAGGGCGTTAAACAATAGCGCTTGTTGGGAGGCAACCCAATGAATTTATCTTTGCTTTTTTCTGTTTTATTGCGTCCACAACATCATAATTATGTTATGATTGTGTTTTTCGTGTTTCTTTTTGTGTTTGAGCCAAGTAAAACCTTTATGACTAGTCTTGGTGATGGTTATTTGATCATGCTAGAAAAAGACACAAACTTTTTGCTCACGAAATTATTTTTCATTTTTATACAGAAAGAGCTTTTGAGTTGATTCGTGTTGCGGCTGGTTGATATGCCAATTGCCCAAATTTTCGTAATTGTTCAGAATTTTTGGGATACCAGAAGTATACGAAGTATACAGATTGCTACAGACTGGTCTGTTTTTGACAGATTCTGTTTTTGTTGTGTTGATTGCTTATTTTGATGAAACTATGGATAGTATCGGGGGATACTAGCCATGGATAAGTGAGAATACAGTAATCTAACACCAATATAAATAGAAATCAAGTTTTCTACAGTACCTAAAGAGGTGGTAGTTTGTTTTCTCGTGCTAATGATATCACTAGTTTCTGTTTAAGTTTTGTGTTGTGAAGTTTTCAAGTTTTGGGTGATGTTCTCATGGACAAAGGGTTAAAGAGTGAAAATTTCTCAAGCTTGTGGATGCCCAAGGCATCCCAAGACAAATTGAAGGACACCGAAAAGCCTAAGCTTGGGGATGCCCCGGGAAGGCATCCCCTCTTTCGTCTTCAATCCATCGGTAACATTACTTGGAGCTATATTTTTATTCACCACATGATATGTGTTTTGCTTGGAGCGTCGTGTATTATAGGAGTCTTTTCTTTTTGTTGTGTCACAATCATCCTTGCTGCACACCTTTTGAGAGAGACATGCACTCATCGTGAATTTGCTAGAATACTCATTGAGCTTCGCTTATATATTTTGAGTTAGGCAATTTAGCTCATTGTGCTTCATTTATATCTTTTGAGCTAGATAACTTTGCTCTGTGTGCTTCACTTAGATCTTTTAGATCACAGCGGTGTCATGTTTTGTAGAAATAAGAACTCTCGATCTTCACTTATATCTTTTTGAGAGTGCTCTATTTGAGTAACTTGGTAGTTGGCTTGTGCTATGAAAGTAATCCTAAAGATGATAGGCGTCCAATGAGGATACAATAAAACTACCAATTTCTTGTGCATTGATTAGAAAGAGAATGTTGATTCCTCTCAATTAGGTTTGGGACATGGATTTGGTAATATTAAGAGTCATGTTAGTAGGGTGTTGTGAATCTAGAAATACTTGTGTTGAAGTTAGTGATTCCCGTAACATGCACGTATGGTGAACCGCTATGTTAGGAAGTCGAAGCATAATTGATTTATTGACTCTCATCCTTCGTGTTGCGGTCGGGATCGCACGATGGTTAACACCTACCAACCCTTCCCCTAGGAGTATGCATTTAGCACTTTGTTTCGATTACTAATAAAAACTTTCGCAATAAGTATGTAAGTTCTTCATGACTAATGTGAGTCCATGGTATAGATGCACTTTCACTTTCCACCATTGCTAGCCTCTCTAGTGCCGCGCAACTTTCTCCGGTACACAAAACCACCATAGACCTTCCTCAAAACAGCCACCATACCTACCTACTATGGCTATGTCATAGTCATTCCGAGATATATTGCAATGCAACTCCCACCGTTCCGTCTCATGACTTGTGCCGTCACCTTCATATTGCCATTGCATGATCGTAAGATATCTAGCGAGTCATACGCTAAGCTAGATCGTTGCACATCCCGGTACACTGCTGGAGGCATTTCCTATAGAGTCATCATTGTTCTAAGCGTTGAGCTATGAGTAAATGAAAGTGTGATGATCATCATTATTAGAGCATTGTCCAATGTGAGGAAATAAAAAAAGAGGCCAAAGATTCCCACACAAAAAAAATATATGGAAAGAGGCCAAAGATCCCAAACAAATATATATATATATATATATATATATATAGAGAGAGAGAGAGAGAGAAAGAGAGAAGGGACAATGCTACTATCTTTTTCACACTTGTGTTTCATAATAGCACCATGTTCTTCATGATTGAGAGTATCTTGTTTTATCACCACCATATACTAGTGGGAATCTTCATTATGTAACTTGGCTTGTATATTCCAATGATGGGCTTCCTCAAAATTTCCCTAGGTCTTCGTGAGCAAGCAAGTTGGATGCACACCCACTAGTTCTCCTTTTGAGCTTTCACACACTTATAGCTCTAAGTGCATCCATTGCATGGTAATCCCTACTCTTTCACATTGATATCTATTAATGGGCATCTCCATAGCCCTTTGATACGCCAAGTCAATGTGACCATCTCCTCCTTTTTGCCTCACAACCTGCACCACACTCTTTTTCACCTATAGTGCTATATCCATGGCTCACGCTCATGTATTGCGTGAGAGTTGAAAAAGGTTTGAAAAAGTAACAGTGCGAAAACAATTACTTGGGCAATACCGGGGTTGTGTATGATTTGAATTTGTTGTGTGGGGATGATGGAGCATAGCGAGACTATATGATTTTTTAGGGATAACTTTCTTTGGCCTTGTTATTTCGAAAGTTCATGATTACCTTGCTAGTTTGCTTGAAGTATTATTGTTTTCATGTCAATAGAAAACTATTGTTTTGAATCTTACGGATCTGTACATTCATGTCACATGAAAGAAGTTACAAAGGACAAATATGCTAGGTAGCATTCCACATCAAAAATTCATTCTTTATCACTTCCCTACTCGAGGACGAGCAGGAGTTAAGCTTGGGGATGCTTGATACGTCTCCAACGTATCTATAGTTTTTGTTGGTTCCATGCTATTATCTTGTCAAACTTTTGATGTTTTGTATGCCTTTTATATCTTTTTTGCGACTAACTTATTAACTCAGTGCCAAGTGCCAGTTCCTGTTTTTTCCGTGTTTTTGACCCTTTTCAGAGGAGAATATTAAATGGAGTCCAAATGGAATAAAACCTCCAAAAATATTTTTTTCGGAACAGAAGATACGCGGGGAACTTGAGAACCAAGGCAAAGGACCCCGGGGGAGGTCACAAGCCCCCTAGGCGCAGCCTGGGGCGCCTAGCAGGCTTGTGGGCCCCCTGTGGCTCCTCTGCCCTACTTCTTCTGCCTATAAATCCACGAAAAAACCAAAACCACAGGAGAGAGCCACGAAAATACTTTTAAGCCACCGCAAGCTTCTGTCTCCGCAAGATCCCGTCTGGGGCACGTTCTGGTGCCCTGCCGGAGGGGGGATTCGGACACGGAGGGCTTCTCCATCAACACCATTGCCTCTCCGATGATGCGTGAGTAGTTCACCATAGACCTTCGGGTCCATAGCTAGTAGCTAGATGGCTTCTTCATAATACAAAGTTCTCCATGATCTTCATGGAGATCTATCCGATGTAATCTTCTTTTGCAGTGTGTTTGTCGAGATCCGCAGAATTGTGGTTTATGATCTTTATGTAATTTTCTTTTGCAGTGTGTAATTCTCTTCGAGTTGTGGGTTTGGTTTGGCCAACTTGATCTATGATTCTTGCAATGGGAGAAGTGCTTGGTTTTGGGTTCATACCGTGCGGCGACCTCACCCAGTGATAGAAGGGGTAGCGAGGCACGCATCGTGTTGTTGCCATCAAGGGTAAAAAGATGGGGTTTATATCTATTGCATGAATTTATCCCTATACATCATGTCATCTTGCTTAAGGCGTTACTCTGTTTTTCATGAACTCAATACACTAGATGCATGCTGGATAGCAGTTGATGTGTGGAGTAATAGTAGTAGATGCAGAAAGTACCGGTCTACTTGTCTCGGACATGATGCCTATATGTATGATCATTGCCTTAGATATCGTCATGACCTTGCGCGGTTCTATCAATTGCTCGACAGTAATTCGTTCACCCACCGTAATATTTGCTATGATGAGAGAAGCCTCTAGTGAACACTATGGCCCCCGGGTCTACTTTCAGCCTTACACTTTTGCTTTGTTGCACTTTCCGCCTTCAGATCTCACCTTGCAATCAATCCTGAAGGGATTGACAACCCCTTTGTAGCGTTGGGTGCAAGTTTGTTGTTTTTGTGCAGGTACGGTGGAGACTTGGCTTGATACTCCTACTGGATTGATACCTTTGGTTCTCAAACTGAGGGAAATACTTACTGCTACTGTGTTGCATCACCCTTTCCTCTTCAAGGGAAAAACCAACGCAAGCTCAACAGGTAGCAGGGGGTTAGAGTACTCAAATGAATAAGCAGAGAAGTTCTTTGAGGATTTATGATCATAATTATTTGACCAATTGAGGATTTTGATTTGACCATTTGTAATTTCCGTGGATATCAGAATCATTAGCACGAGTATGAGCATAGTTTTGACCAGCTGAGGATTTTGATGCTCTTGAAGACTTTGGTACAGCTGAGGAATTTGATCTGGGGTTCACGTTCTTCACAGGTGGTGTCATGAGGACATTCACGTGAAGATTTACCAAACAACTTTTGGGGTCCCAGATTTTCCTCACGGGTGGTCCATTCCTGTAGTTAGTTCCAACATATCGAGCAAATACTTCACCAAATTGATTTTTGAACAATTTTTAGTTGGAGTCAATTGACTCATCTGAGGAATAGTATAATTCACATGCAAAGCCTGTTAGATTGGATGGATCAACATGAGGTCCTTTAGTAGCAACCCAGGAGGTTTTGGGATACTGCTCAGGTTTCCAGTATGATCCATCAGCATTCACTTTCCTTTCAAAGGCAATTCCTTCTTTCCTCAGGTTCCTCTTCAAAATCTGCTTTTTGAGCACATCGCAAAGGGTTTGATGCCCTTTGAGGCTTTTGTACATGCATGTCACATACAATTCCTTCAGCCCTGCATTTTCGTCAATAACATTTGTGGTTTCCTCAAGTGAGGAATTTGTTACCATAGGAGGAGTTGAAGAATTTGTAGCAATAGAAGAATTTGATGATTCTGGTGAAGAATTGGCAGTTTCACGCTCGATGCATTTGAGACATGGTGGAGTTAATTCAACCTGAGCGGCACTGATCTGTTGAGCAAGCAATGAATCATTTTCCATTCGAAGATCATCATGAGACATCTTCAAATTCTCAAGATCAAGTTTCCTTTGAAGAAATTCATAGGAAAGTTTCTCATGATCAGCCAAGCGTGTGCCATAACGATCTTGAAGACTATCAAATCTAGACTGAAAACTTTTCATATCTTCAGTGAGCATTGGAGTATGATTCATTTCATCATTCAACAGATCATCGCTTCCGTCTAGCAGTTTTTGAAGCTTTTCAATGGCACTTTGTTGCTTAGTTGCAATGTTGGCAAGTTTACTGTAACTGGGTTTTATTATAATCATCCGGTTCACACTCACTTGAATCAGAGGAGGAAGAGTCATTCGGTACCTTTGAACCTTTTTCCATGAAGCAATAGGTTGGAGCGAAATCATCAGCATAGTCATCAGTGTAGATAGCGTTGTCATTTTCTTCAAGGTTGAAGATTGACTTGCTGACGAATGTGGTAGCAAGTGCAAGACTTGCCACACCATACTCTGAGTCTTCTTCAGAACCTTCCTCTTCATCACATTCCTCAGATTCTTCCTCAGAATCCATTTCCTTGCCAATGAGTGCCCAAGCCTTTCTCAAGCTAGTCTTCTTGTGCGATGAGGACTTTGAGGATGAGGATTTTGAAGATTTCTTCTTTTTCTTCGAGTCAACAGAACTTTCATCCTTGTATTTCTTCTTCTTTGATTCCTTCACCCAGCAAGGCCAATCAGCAATATAGTGACCAGATTTCTTGCATTTGTGGCAGGTTCTTTTCTTGTAATCCTCAGATGAAGATTCTGATTTCCTCATATCTCTTCTTGAAGATTTACCAAACTGACCACGCCTTGTAAACTTCTGGAATTTCCTCACGAGCATTGCAAGCTCGTGTCCAAGTTCTTCAGGATCACCAATGCTGCAATCTGAGTCTTCTTCTTCAGATGAGGAAATTGCTTTGGCCTTCAGTGCATGAGGTCTAGAGTAGCTTGGTCCATACAGATCTCTCTTCTCTTCTTGTTGGATTTCATGAGTATTGAGTCTTTCGAGTATATCAGCAGGATCAAGCATCTTGTAGTCTGCTCTTTCTTGAATCATTAGAACCAGTGTATCAAATGATGGATCCAGAGATCTTAGCAGTTTCTTCACAAGTTCATGGTCAGTGATGTCTCGAGCTCCCAGTGCTTGCAGTTCATTTGAGATGTCAGTGAGGTGATCAAAGGTATCTTGGTAGCTTTCATCGTCAAGCCTCTTGAAGCGATTGAAGATATTGCGAAAACATTGACACGAGAGTCACGCTGAGTTGAAATTCCTTCATTGACTCTGGACAGCCTATCCCAGATAAGCTTCGCTGTGCCCAAAGCACTTACTCTGTCATACTGACCTTTGCTCATATGGCCACAGATGATATTCTTCGCTTGAGAATCAAGTTGCTTGAATTTCTTCACATCAGCAGCAGAGACAGTAGCAGCGATGGAGGGAATGCCATGTTCCACAATGTACCAGAGATCATTGTCAATAGCTTGAAGATGCATCTGCATCTTGGTCTTCCAATAGGGAAAGTCCTTTCCTTCGAAGGTAGGACCTCCTGCAGTAACCTTGATCATACCTGCAGTCGACATAACTAAAACTCCAGGTGGTTAAACCAAAATCACACAAAACAAGGGAGTACCTTGCTCTGATACCAATTGAAAGTGCGTTATATCGACTAGAGGGGGTGAATAGGCGATTTTTAGAATTTCATCGTTGAGGAAACTCCTCACTGATGAATAACGTGTAGCGGAAATAGCACACGATCAGAGGTGCAAAGATTACAACAACAGTTTACTTGATGAAGATTATGAAAATCGGTTTGCACACTATGCAGGCACAGAATAAGCACGTGAAGATTAACTGGTATGAAGAATTTGAGGTTGAGGAAAATCAGAGAAAGTCTTCAGCAAATTCTTCAAACAGTGACAAAGAAAGTCTTCAACATACAATATTGCGGAATTGAAAGAGTTGAAAAAATAGAACCCGCATCACAATGAAGACAGTCGTACGTCTGGTTTGGAGCGGCTTGGTATTGAAACCAAAGGACACACAGTCCCGGGACACACAGTCCCTATCGTATTCTCCTTGAGCTAAGGACACACAGTCCTCGCCCAACACTCGTGGTAATTCTTCAGGGCATACTTCCAAACCCTCACAAACTCGGTCACCTGGCGATCCACAATTGACTACTGGATTGCTCTAGACCATGACGCCTAACCGTCTCGAGGATGCACAGTCCTCAAAGGTAAAAGGCTTCAGTTCCACACATGAACAAATTTTTCACTGGTGCTCAATCACTTGGTTTTTTGGTTC
This sequence comes from Hordeum vulgare subsp. vulgare, assembly GCF_904849725.1. Lineage (NCBI taxonomy): Eukaryota > Viridiplantae > Streptophyta > Magnoliopsida > Poales > Poaceae > Hordeum > Hordeum vulgare. The sequence continues at coordinate 101,087,055 of NC_058522.1, read as the reverse complement.
GTGGTTTGGTCTTTGGGGTATTTCCTCACTTGATGATTTACTCTCGAAGACTCTGAGGAATTTGGGTTGCTCTAAATGACGAGTGTCAGTTTCTCGCAGAGCAGCCAACCAGCTAGTGGTTGTGGGTGGTGGCTATTTATATCCTGGGAGCATCCCGACATGATTTGACATAAATGCCCTTAAATATTGCGACCGTTGGTGTGGATAAGATCGGTGAGGTGGCGTGAATCGCGACAACGATCGGAACTCTCAACTGTGAGAGTCCTCATGTCTCTCATATTCCTCACTTGAGGCTTTTGTAGGTTTAGGTTTGGGTTGAGCATCATGAGCAAATTCATTCCGTAGTATTACCTCGACCCCCTTTAACAGTACGGTGTTCCTATGACTCAAGAGTAAAGAAAATGAAACAGAAAGAATACATCTTCACACTACAAAGTCTTCAGACTGATTTTCTTCAGGACACACCGGATTCCTCATCTTCAATATCTTCATGAGGAATATCAATTTCATCGCAATTTATTTGCAATCAAAGTCTTCAGCATAAGACCAATTTCTTCAACCGAAGACATACATTTTTTGGGTTCGATATTCACCGTATAACTCAAACTCCTCAACGACTTATAGAGCTTGTGTACACTTATAAACATATTAGTTACTTAACCTATAAGTCTTCAAACCACCAAAATCCCTAAGGGCACTTGATGCACTTACAACTATACCTACTATCGTTACTACACTTGTATCACTATCTCTTTGCCGAACTAGTGCACCTATACAATTTACCATTGTACTTGATGTGTTGGGGACACTAGAGACTTATAGGTTGGAAGGTTGTTTGAGAGATACCATCTTCATCCTACTTGAGGGATAATTTTTCTGCTAAACCTTAGGTCATCCACTTGAGGGAAATTTTCTGCTGTCCTACAAAACTTTGTGCTTGGAGGCCCAACACGAGTCTAGAAGAACAAGTTGTGTAGTAGACATCAAGCTCTTTTCTGGCGCCATTGTTGGGGAGGTGAGTGCTTGAAGGTATATTTTCAGATCTTGCAATTGAATCTTTAGTTTCTTGTTTTATCACTAGTTTGGTTTATAAAAATAAAATTACAAAAAATGGAATTGAGGTGGTCTCATATTGTTCATCTCTATCATGCGTGTCTTGAAAATAATGGTAAGGAAAATTGAGCTCAGTTGAATGCTTTATGTGAATTCCTTGAATGATGAGCATGATAGTAATATTGTTAGTATGAATTCTTTGAATTTCCATGATCTAATTATATGCAAAGCCACAATCTTGGCGATGCTATGTTTGATGAAGATGATATTTTTTATCTCCCGAGTTTTGATGATAAAATTTATTATGATGAAAGGATGCCTCCTATTTATTATGATGAAAGAAAATTTATTATATTTAAGAAATTAGGTTTGGAAGAGTGTCAACTCTATGTACTAATGATCCCACTATTTTGGAGGGCGTTGAATATTTTCATAATTATAAAATTAGATTTGGAGAGGTCATGACTTTATTTAGTGATCAATCCACTATTTTGGAAGAGGTTTCAATTGACTATGACAATAATGTTGCTATCTATGATGATTATGGTGATGACATGTATGTTATAAAGAGTAATGAAAACCATGAAACTTGTCATCATGATTTTAATTTTTAATTGGATTATGCCACTGAAGTATCTCATAATAGTTATTTTCTTGAGTTTGCTGCCACTACTATGAATGATAAGAATTTTGCTTGTGTGGGTATAAAAAAATCTATGCTTGTGCATCATGAAAATAATACTATATGATAGTTATATTGTTCAATTCCTTCATGATGCTATTGAAAATTATTACGAGGGAGGAACATATGCTTGTAGGAATTGCAATAATATCAAGTTTCCTCCCTATGTGTTCAAAGTTTCAAAGTCATGCTTGTTTTGCCTTCCTATGCAAGATGATTCTTGCTACAAGAAATTGTTTGCTTGCAAAATCCCCATGCATAAGAGGTGGGTTAGTCTTAAATGTGCTTGCCATGTGATTCATGATGCTCTCTTGCATGTTTCAATTATTATTCCTATACGAGCATCATTGAAATCATTATGCCTAGCTAAAAGGCATTAAAGAAAAACACTTGTTGGGAGAAAACCCAATATTTATCATTTCTGTTTTTGTGTGTTCACCTGATTAAGATATTGTATTAATCATGTTTTGCGTCTTTTATTTCAGTAAAGTGCCTAGTAAAGCCTTTGGGATAGTGTGGATACTTGCTTGTTTGATTCTGTGCAAAAAACATAAACTTTTACGTTGAGTGCAGAATTTCTCTGATTTTTCTGGAGAATCAAAAAATTCTAAAAAAAATTAGAGAGTTTTGGAATGCATATTCTCTGCATTTTCCTAATTTTTTAGAAGTTTTAGAGTCCGGGAAGTATGGATTGCATGGAGATCTTCACAGACTGTTCTGTTTTACATGCATAGTTTGCTCGTTTTAGTGTTTCCTAGAAAATATTTAATGATATAAATTATGGGAATGATAGAATATAGTAGTTATTATGTGAGAACAATTATGAATCGTGTATTAGCATTACCTAAGTGAATGATCTACATTTATCATACTAACCCATCTCACGAAGTTTCGTTAAGTTTTATGTGATTCAAGTTTTCACGTTTTGGGTGAGATGCCAATATGAGGAGAATAAGGAGCAGCAAGAACCTAAGCTTGGGAATTCCCAATGCACCCCAAGGTAATATCAAATGAACACTCAAGCGTCTAACTTGGGGATGCCCTAGAAGGCATCCTCTCTTTCATGTCCAACATTATCGGTATATCTTACTTGGAGCTATATTTTTATTCATCACCTGATATGTGTTCTGGTTGGAGCATCATTTTATTTGTTGTTATATGTTAAATGTTATTTATAATATTGTTTTTTAGTTAAAAATTCTAAGAATGGCCTATAGAGTACTTGAATTGCATGTGTGACATGTGTTGTACAGAAAGAGAAACTTGTGCTATTGTATTTGAATTATCATATTTTACTGGAACCTGACAGTTTCTGAATTTTTTACACGGTACTTTCATACAATTTTTTATCACTTCCAAAATGTTCAGAATTTTTGGAGATATAGAAGTACATTGTTTAAATAAATTGCTACATACTGTTCTGCTTGGCCAGATTGCTGTCATAGTTTTGTTATCTACTTATCCTATAGTTTCCATAGCTTATAGTGATAGATATAAATTGTGGAATTGATAACATACAATACCTAATGTTTGAAAATTATTATGCAACTTGTCTTGGCGGTACATAAAGAGTCGATTTACTTTTACGTGTACTAACCTATCTCATGATTTTTTTCATGTTTTGTGTGGATGAAGTTTTTGAGACTTAGGTGAAACCGGGATATGAGAGGATTGAACGAGATATAAAAGCTCAAGTTTCGTGATGCGCAATGCACCCTAAGTAAATATTTCAAGAACTGTAAAGCATCTAAGCTTGGGGATGCTACGCATCCCACCTCTCTTCATCGAACAAATATCGGTTAGCCTATGTTAAGCCTAAATTTTTATTTGTCCACATGATATGTGTTATTCTTAGAGTGTCTTTTGTTTTATTTTCTGTTTCAAATAAAATATCATATATGAAAATCTTTATTTAGGGAGAGTCCTCACATATATACTTAATTGTTTAACTACTCATTGATCTTCACTTATATCTTTTGAGAGTAGTTTGATTGAATTTCTCTAGTACTTCACTTATATCTTTTTGAGTACGGTGGTGTTGTTGTTTTGAAGAAATACGCTCTCATGATTCACTTATATTATTTTGAGATTTGAAAATTTTATGGAAACTTGTGCTCTCGTTTTTCATTTATATTTGTTTGAGAGCTTGTTATTAGCAATGTCAATTTGCTTTAAATGAAATTTCTCCCAAAGTGATAGATATCCACGGGAGATATAATAAAAAAATTCATGAAGATCATTGGATGTTAAACTTGATTCTTTGTAGTAATTTTGCGATATGAAGATAGTGATATGTGAGTTGTGTTGATGAGTAACTATGTTTAGTAAGAATGCTGGTGTTAAGGTTTGTAATTCCCTATGCTTGCACATTAAGTCAATAGTTATGCAATGAAGGTACATCCTAATTGTGTTGCATTATTCAGTGTTAGTCAATAGTTATGCAATGTTCACTTATGGGAGTTTTCGTTCCTTGGTTGGGCGCTTCTCAATCTATTTGCTGGCCTTCACTTGTACTAAGAGGGAATGCTACTTGGGCATCCAAATCCTAAACCCAAAGTTGTGCCAAATGAGTCCACCATACCTACCTATATGCGGTATTTTAGTGCCATTTCAAGTAAATTTGTATGTGCCAACTCTAATGTTCAAAATAAACATATGTTTTGTGTGCTCGTACGCTCATGAAGCGGGGAGGTGTGGCCGGTATCTTCCATGTTAAATAGGTTATTCTCAAGATGAGTGTTTATTCACTTCCCATTGCACGAGAGTATGGCGGTAATAGGGATGCCTAGTGCCAAAATGCAAAGAAAAATTATTTTATGTTGCCAAATAATAAATTCCTTGGAGAGTGTTGGTATGGACGGTACCCGTGGATGCGACTAGCCGTGGAATGTGAAAGAATGGTGGAAAAATAAATAAACTTTATTTTTAGTTTGAGAACCGTCTATGGTTTGTTTAGCATGGGAGATATTGGAAACTCTTAGTCATTTTTGTTGACATGAAAAGCATACCACCCAAAATATTTTATCCCCAAAATTTTCACTTTGAGCTCTGTCACCCCTACAAATCCCTACTTCCCTCTATGAAGGGCCTATCTATTTACTTTATGCCATTTTTATTTTCAATTTGAGTCTCCATCTCCTCTTATAAAACACCAACTAAGGAACACTATTATCATACTTGAGCATTGGATGTAGCTAATATTTGGGTGTGTTTCATGAATGGATCAATGATGGGGCATGATGGGCTACGGATAGCATTCTTTAGCGTTTATATTTTTAAAGACTTTCTTTCTAGTTAATATGCTTGAGTATTAAAGTTTTCATGTCAAAGTATAGACTGTTGCTTTGAATCCTCTACAAGTCCACATGTCCATGCTATAAAGAAAATAGTATATGATGAATATGATAGGTAGCATTCCACATCAAAAATCGTTTTACAATTGATACTTTATCATGATGAGTTTTATAAGAAATAGTTGTTGTTATGATGCTCGGAAAAGTGATTGAAATCATCATTAATCAAACTTATGCACTATGCTAGCATTCAGACTTCATAAATGATTTCTTTTATCATTTACCTACTCGAGGATGAGTAGGAATTAAGGTTGGATATGCTGATACGTCTCCAACGTATCGATAATTTATGAAGTATTCATGACATGTTTGCCTATGTTTACAATACTTTTATATGGTTTTGTTGCACTTTATATGATTTATTTAGAACTAACCCAGACAGACGATGTTTTCACCAGAACTACTGTGGTGTTGTTTTTTGTGCAGAAATAAAAGTTCTTGGAATTGGACGAAACTTTTTGACATTTTTTTTGGAATAAAAGAGAAATACTGGACCAAAGAACCACTAGAGGGGGGGCTAGTGCCCACTAGACACCAGGCCAAGCCAGCCCCCCTTGGCGTGGGTTGATCTCCAGTGGGCACCTCGTGGCCCATCTTAGCATGATTCCAACGCCCAAAAATACTATAAATATAGAAACCTCTAGAAATAACCCCAGACCAGAAGTTCTGCCGCAGCAGGCCTTTGTAGCCACGTAAAACCAATCTAGAGATGTTCCACTACCCTGCCGGAGCGGGGAGATCATCTCCGGTGGCCATCTTCATCATCCCGGCGTCCACGATGAGGAGGAGGGAGTAGTCCAGCCTCGAGAATGAGGGTTTGTACCACTAGCTATGTGTTTAATCTCTCTATCTCTCTCGTGTTCTTGAGATGTCATGATCTTGATACATCACGTTCCTTGTTAATATAGTTGGATCATATGGTGTTTGTCCCATGCTATTATTGTGATGAATTGAATATTTCACTTTAAGATCTCTTTATGTTGGATTGAATATTCAAGTTTGAGAGCACATGATATATGTTTTGCATGCGGATACCCGTAGTGACACTGGGGTATTCAAGTGATTCACTTGATATATGTTGTGGCACCAACTCCTGGATTCCCTAGGTGACATTGGGATAATTTAGTCATAGGGGTTGATTGCACGTTTTCATACTATGTTCTCTGATAGAGCTCTAGGTGTGCTCCTTGAAGTTCTTTATGTTGGATTGAGTATTATGAATCTGAATTTGTTATGGTGTTATTTTAGTACGAACTCTTGATAGATCGATCGAAAAGGATAACTTGTTATCATTGTACGAACTCTTGGAAAGATTGATCGGAAAGAATAACTTTGAGGTGGTTTCATACCCTACATGTAATTAATTCTTGTGTTCTCCTCTAGATAGAACGTTGCATCGGAAACAAAATATTTCCTACGCACACGAAGACCTGTCATGGTGATGATAATCTACGAGAGGGATATCGGATCCACATACCCTTGTAGATCGCTAAGCGAGAAGCGTTAAGAAACGCGGTTGACGTAGTGGAACATATTTGCGATCCAAATCGCCGCCATCCCACGATCCGTCCAGATCTAGCGCCGTACGGACGGCACCTCCGCGTTCAGCACACGTACAACTTGACGATGTTCTCCACCTTCTTGATCCAGCAAGAGGGGGTGGAGAGGCAGATGAGTTATCTGGCAGCGCGACGGCATAACATCGATGGTGGTGGAGCTAGTCCAGCAGGACTTCGCCTACGCACCGCTGAACTAGACTAGAGGAGAAACTGATCTATAGGGAGGGCAACACGTGGCTGATTGTTGTATCCAAAACCCTCAACAACCTATAGTATATATATAGGAGGAGAGGAGAGGAGGCAGCCTTGGCCCCTAGTCCAAGGAGAAGGGGTCGACCGAACCAAGGAAGAGTCCACCTTCCCTTGTGGGAAGGTGGATTACTTTGGGAGGACTCCTCCTTCTCTTCCTTTTAAAGGTCTTTTACCTTTTATCTCTTCTCCTAGGCTCATGGGCCTTTGAGAGAGGCTTAGGACAGCCCACCAGGGGCTGGTCCACCTCTTATTACAGCCCACAAGGCTCTTGGGTCCTCACACCCCTCCCGGTGGTCCCCCGGTACCCTCTCGGCACTCCCGGTACACTACCGATGAGCCCAAAACTTTTTCGGTGACCAAAATAGGACTTCCTATATATCAATCTTTACCTTCAGACCATTCCAGAGCTCCCCGTGACGTCCAGGATCTCATGCGGGACTCCGAACAACCTTCGGTCACCAACATCTATAACTCAACTATACTGAAACGTCATCGAACCTTAAGTGTGCATATCGTGCGGGTTCGAGAACTATGTAGACATGACCGAGACACTCTCCGAATAATATCCAATAGCGGGACCTAGATGTCCATATTGGATCCTACATATTCTACGAAGATCTTATCGATTCAACCTCTATGTCAAGGATTCAGACGATCCCGCATATCATTCCCGGTGTCCTTCGGTATTTTACTTGCCCAAGATTCGATCGTCGGTATTGACATACCTATTTCAATCTCGTTACCGGCAAGTCTCTTTACTTGTTCCGTAATACAAGATCCCGTGGCTCAATCTTTAGTCACATTGCTTGCAAGGCTTGTTTGTGATGTTATACAATTTAGAACCGGGGCTCCAAAGGCGTTTTGAGCAACATGGAGCACATGAGATGTTCTAGGAGCTGAAACTGGTTTTTCAGCGCCATGCCCGGGTCGAGAGATATGAAGTCTTCGACAAGTTCTTTAGATGTAAGATGAAGGAGAACAGTTCTGTCAGTGAGCATATACTCAGAATGTCTGGGTTGCATGGTCGCCTGACTGAGCTTGGAATCGAACTTCTGGATGATGCTATCATTGAGAGAATCCTCCAGTCTCTTCCACCAAGCTACAAGGGCTTTGTGCTGAACTACAACATGCAAGGGATGGAAAAAACCATTCCCAAGTTGTACTCGATGCTGAAATCTGCAGAGGTGGAAATCAAGAAATAGCATCAAGTGTTGATGGTCAATAAGACCACTAGTTTCAAGAAAGGCAAGGGTAAGAAGAACTTCAAGAAAGACGGCAAAGCTATTGCCGCGCCCGGTAAGCTAGTTGCCGGTCAGAAGAAAAAGAACGGACCCAAGCCTGAGACTGAGTGCTACTATTGCAAGGGAACCGGTCACTGGAAGCGGAATTGCCCCAAATACTTAGCGGACAAGAAGGCCGGCAACGTCAAAGGTATATATGATATACATGTTATTGATGTGTACCTTACCAGCGCTCGTAGTAGCTCCCGGGTATTTGATACCGGTGCAGTTGCTCACATTTGCAACTCGAAGCAGGAACTGCGGAATAAACGAAGGCTGGCTAAGGACGAGGTGACGATGCGCGTCGAGAATGGTTCCAAGGTCGATGTGATCGCCGTCGGCACGCTGCCTCTACATCTACCTTCTGGATTAGTTTTAAACCTTAATAATTGTTATTTAGTACCAGCTTTGATCATGAACACTGTATTGGGATCTTGCTTAATGCGAGATGCACTACTAGGAAAAGGCTTGCTAATGGCGCACCTATTTTTGCTACTAATGGCGCACTATAGGTGCGCCACTAGCATCACGCCATTAGATTTTTTACTAATGGCGCACCACAAGTGCGCCATTAGTATCTGGTATACTAATGGCGCACCAGGTAGTGCGCCATTAGAATTGCTCACGGTGCGCCATTAGTATCTGGTATACTAATGGTGCACCAAGTAGTGCGCCATTAGTATAGATCCTGGTGCGCCATTAGTATAGATCCCGGTGGGCCATTAGTATAGATCCTGGTGCGCCATTAGTATAGATCCTGGTGCGCCATTAGTATAGCTTATGGTGCGCCATTAGTATGCCTCCCAGGGCCATATTTGCCCATATGCTCTGGCTTACTAATGGCACACTAGTGTGCTGAGTGATGCGCCACTAGTGTGCTGAGTGATGCGCCACTTGTATGAATATTAGGTATTTATTTTATTTTTTCTGATATTTGCACAGATTACAAAATATATTATTGCACAGAATATAGATAGCACAACATATAAACAACAGATTTATCGAATACAATAGAAGATTAGTCTCCTAATACAATTCATCATATTAGTCTCCGAATTTAAAATACCGAACAAAGTTAGAACATTACAAGTCTCGAGACCGCGAGTAGCGAGTTTGTCTTCACATTACAAGTCGATTACGACCATCTAAACTACCATCACATAGAAGAGAGCTGCGGTCATCACGATGAGCATAATCGCAATGAAACTGGTCTTCATCCGGTTCCTCCAACGCTCCCTCCTCTCTCCCGCTAGATAGCGCGCGTATCTAACTTCCGCCTCCGCCCTTGTGGTGTACCCTTTGTAACTGTTACCGCTGAATCGGTGAACCTGTCTCCGACACTCCTCCTAGTCGTCGTAGACTCCGGGAACCTTACCCTTGTACACGACATACGACGGCATCTCTATGCACTAGCCAAACAAAACGTTAGTACCAATTCACAGAGACATACAAGTTCATTAAAGTTAAATATTACAACTATAACAACACGATTCATGGTCCTACTAATAAATAGCATCGATTATATATAAGTTGAACGACTGTCCAAACCAAAGAGACATACCAGTTCATTAAAGTTTAATATTGCAACATGAATTACTAGCGATTGACGGGAACGTGGATGAAGCTGCCGTCTTTCGTGATGGTCATGAAATTGCGGTCATTGTCAGCCTGCATTTGTAGCATTGTATCTATCTCACTATTGGACAGCGAAGATCTGAGGTAGAACTGTCCCGAGGTACGAAGGACATCTTGATGGATGATTTCCGCAAACTCCGACTAGATGCGAAAGAATTCTTGTCTGATGTCCGCATCCTGGATTGCCCACAAGCGTGCGGCCCAATATTTGAGATTATTTGGTAGCCGAAGGTGATTACTGTCCCGTATGATCGCCCGCATGTGATGGAGGGCGTAGTAGGCATCCTTCTGACTGCCAGGCGCCTGCTTGACGCAGGCGAACGTCGTATTGTGGGTGAACACATGCTTGCCGTGCCTGAGACCCTAAAGGTGCCTCCAGATATGGCGTAGCCGGGAAGAGCTTCATCAAGAACATTCTTGATATTTGTGTAGTCTTTTTTTGACTGACGCTCCGACTCGAAATACGTAGCCGTGGAATATTTCAGGCTTAAGAGGATGAGTGTGCAGCGTGTGTCACTGCACAAAACACGGAATGTTAGAAAAAAAAGGACGATCAAAATCTAAGAAATCATATGTTACGTGGCGATGAGGGGATAACTTACCAGGGAAAGTAAGGCACGAGGAAGTTATCCTTTTCTGAGTTTGCCAGAATGACGCCTTCGAGGTATGAACTCGCGACTTGCCGGTCCCCAGCGTTGCCCAAGATCTTGGCACACATATAGAAGGGGTCGACTATCACTAGGTCCGGGGTCTTGTCTCTAATGATCCGCATCTCCATACTCAGCGAAAATAGCTGAACCAAGGTGTAGTGCAGCGGATGAAGGTTAAACATAGCGAAGATGTCAGCAAACCGCAGGACGATCATACACCCGATGGCGCTATCGACAAAGCCCTTGCCCTCTGGCACCTTGGCAACGAAAACCGGGTATGCCACATTATTCTCGGAGAGACGCCGCTTCTCCAAACAAAGAACACTGTCATGCAGACTCCGCATAGCACCGGTTGCAGCATTGAGCAGATTAGTCGGTAGCATCGGCCTACCCGCCACATGCACCCTCCTCGAGATATCCTTAGGTGAAGGTGGCTCATCCAGAGCACAGATCGTACTCAGTGCCGGCTGGCTTGCACCCTTGTTAGTCTTTCTTTTCCGTCCCTTCTTCTGCTGATGTAATGGGATCGAGTTCATCTGCTCAGAGACCACCTTCTTGAGTGTGTTGGGGCTGATAATATTTCGCACCTCGGCTATCTGAGGCTCGGTGAAGGCGGCAGCTGGAGGCGTCTCCTCAGAACTAAACGCCAGACAAAGCCTGTTGCAATTGGGTTTCTCCGCGGTACCAGCTAGATCGCGGTCGTCTTTTGCAGGGTTGGGTTCTTGAGAAGGAGGCCCCAAGAATTCCTCACCGTACCATGTTCGGCAAAGTACTTATCGACCTTGGTAAATGTACCATCGTCGTCATCGTCGTCGTCCGGAACATGTGCCATATGCATGTCCGGATCCTGTGCCATATGCATGTCCGGTAGCGTTGCGGCGGTCTTGCCATGGCTTGGCGCCGGCACGACTGGTGGTGTTGTCTGTGGGGTGGTGTCCCCGCCCCCAAACGAATCTGGATCTTCAGCCAAAGCAAGGGCCAGCTTAAGCAGGCGCTGAGGGTCATCACATCATCTTTGTCGGCCCCAGCGGGGTGGAACGGAGGTAACAAGTCGTCGCAGCCTGGCAGCACCGGAACCAGTTGAACCCTACACGTTGTGGGTGGCATCGGTTTACCGTGGAACATGGGGTTGCCCGGTTGAACGATTCTGCCCTTGGCGACATCGATCAACTCGCCGCCCATGAAGTGCAGGAGAGTGCACGGAACGTCGGCGCCGGTGCCCTGCGAAAACATGTAGGGCGTCAGGGGATTCCCAGTCAAAGGCAAGGAGATGAAGTCATCGGCCGAGAGAGGCTTAGTTACCGTGATGGCGTCGAGCTCGGCTAATGTCGAGGCACCGCCAACGGCGGGCGTGCAAGTGACGGAGGGGCCGCTTGCTGCCGAGGTGCCGGCCGGCGCCGGAGACACCAATGGCGCCGGCGCCGGAGACACCAATGGTGTCGCCTGCGCGTTGTGCGAGTTGCTGGCCGTGAAGCTGGGAATCGGGGGCGGCCCCTGTTGGCCGCCCGCAATCCACGCCTGCAGCCCCTCAATCAAGGTAGGCACCCTAGCTGAATGCACCCGAGCTGAACCGCGTACCCCTTGACTATTTCTTTGGGCGCCGTTGGATACCCGTCGGAGTTCACTTTAGTAAATTCCTCCTTTACGGTGCTGGGCACGTTCTGGCACCGGTCCTTCCGTTGCCTCTTCGATTGGCTGCCATCTGTGCGTGCGCTGCCATCATCAGTGGTGGCATCCTCGGCGGCACCATCAGTGGTATCATCCCCGACGCCACTAGGGGTTGTGTACTCGGGATCGGTGTCTTCCGCGGCGTCCTCATAGCGGTGAGGTTCTTCCTCCATCTCATGGGACAGCTCCCAGAATGGCTTGCCCGAACCGCCGGCCTCATCGTTGTGGGCCATGTTTCGCTCTAAATAGGAAAAAAGTTTGGTCAAAAAGTTGGTTATTGTCAAGGAACAAGATCATGGTCTCATCATTTAGGGTTTGTCGACACCGAGGCATCCTAAAAGCTAAGATTTTATCATTTAGGGTTTGTCGACGCCGAGGCACCCTAAAAGTCTAAGCTTTCATCATTTAGGTTTTTATCGACACCGAGGCACCCTAAAAGACAAGGTTTTATAATTTAGGGTTTGTCGATGCTGAGGCACCCTAAATGCTAAGTTAAGTTTTCATCATTTAGGGTTTATCGATGCCGAGGCACCCTAGGTTGACTGATATATATGGGTATCTTCTAATATACCCTATCAAGAAAAGGGAAGGAGAATTCTAAGTTGGGCCTAATCACATGGCTCTATTGCCACCTATGGTTTAATGCAGCAAGAATAAAGGGGCAGTTGATCCTACTTAATTAAGTACTAAGATACCCCGGCCCATGCATTAGTCGCAAGTACCCCATATGTCCTATTTTTAGCAAAGTCATGCTAAAATTCACGGAAAATTTCAGCATGACCTTTGCTGAAAATAGGACATATGGAGTACCCGAATTTGCCGGAACGGAAGTTAATCGACATTCCGGCAAACTCAAGGGCCTCTCGGGGTACCTGCAAAATCGTCACGACACGATGGTCGGAAACAAAACCCAGCAAACTAGCACCACAATGTGCCTCTACTTTCATATGGATGAAAAGGACACAGACCATATGGTCCTCTGCTTTCATATGGACAAAAATAGGTCACCCAACAAAAAATCATCAATAGTTTAGCAAGTTTGTACCCTCAAGAATGAACATATAGCAATATCTGTTGTCCCCCCATAACATACGGAAATCAAAATCAGCTCAACTTATATAACTAGCTAACTCATTTTTCAGATAGCAATATCTATTGTCCCCCCATTGTACCTGAAGAACTAGCAGCCGCTGCTCCTCTGCCCGTGCTGCTGATGCTCCTCTTCCGCTGATCCAAGTACTGTACCTGAAAATTAATGAAGTTAATTTAGTGTTAAAATAAGGCATGCGTTAAGTATGACAACGCATGTAAAATTGATAAGTACTAGGACAGACTAAGTTAAGAGTTACGGATTACAATGTAGACGTTTTTGCAAGCTTACGAAGTAAACTAAGCATTACTTACGAAGTAAACTAAACTTTGAATGGAAGGGAGGATCCCACCTTGAAAGTATCTATCATAAGCATCTCTTAGATTTTTTTCATAAATAATAAGCCACCGTTATCAAGCCATTAGACATTAACAACAACAACAAAAATACAAAACTGGACATGAGTCCAGTGTCCACGACAAGCATTCAATATTTCAGATTAACATTCAAGCATATGCTCACATAGACAACCATTAGAAAATCGTGCCAGTCTTTCAGAGACTGCAACATGATCTATGGCCAGTCTGATACTTAACTGGCTAGTAGTTTAAAAGAGCGATATGAAGATAAAACAAACTGGGGATGATACTTTATGTAACACTTTGTAGAGTATTACTTATGTTTTGGTTACCATAAAAATCCAGTAGAGCTCATCCGCGTCGAGAACATTAGCTAATCCTGGGGAAGAAAATAACAGCAACATTTTTTTACAGACGGAGCAAGTAATTAACTATTGGTTGCAGGAGTGGTAGTAACTACTGATAGTAGAGATCAGTGTGGAAAAAAGGGTGCAGGGGGGAGAAAGCAAGGGGAGGGAGACAAATAAAAACAAGGGTACGACATCAGCAGCACCAGCAAATAATAACTTAACCACAGCACAACAACGACGCAGATACATACAGTAGACATATCAGAGCACATCAAGTTTTGAAGCACTCCATTAGGAAAAAGAAGTTTTGAGGCACTAGTTTTCTTCCATAAATTAGAATTCCTCCACCGTTCTGAACCTGTCAGGAAACTCAAATTGAGTTTTCTGATCTGGATCGGTTTGCTAAACCACCCTGTGCTCCAAGGGGAGGAAGCTACGGGATCTCACGCGGGCGGGGCACGCACCATGGACCCAGAGAGAACCCATGGGCCCACATTGGTGTGGCTCCCTCTAACGTAAAAGAAAATCACAGGTACACAAATCCGTCTAATTCAGTTCGCAGAAAAAATATAACCTTGCAGCATCACCTGCCACTTTGTTTGGACTATTTAATTACAGACTTGGCAGGACTGCAACTAAAGCAAGAAACCCTGATAAACAAAAAACTGCTACAAAACCTAACTAAAACAGGACACAGCAGATAGACAGCCTAACCTAAGAAAATGGAGAGAATGTCAAAGTAATGGGAATAAGAAGATCTACCTTACCAAGAAAAAGAAAAGGAAAAAAATACAAAAAGGAGACGAATTATATCCTTCAATACAGACAAGAGTGTGCCATTTTTTAAGGTGGTCTTCCGTCACAGGGGAATTCGAATATTCAATGAACGGGAGTGAGGGGGGAGCAAATATTCTGCAATAACACAATCTGGATGATGTGCGTTAACTTCTGCCGTGGATTTCTTAGAGGTGATTGATTATTTTTCCCTGTTGGTTCCCCAAAATCGGTGTCTTTCCTTCTCGAAATAGGCCGGTTCATCCTAAACGGAATCAAATCACAAGGCGCAGACTCAATTCAAGAAATCACAAGCAGATAAACCTAACGACCCAGGAGCGGCATTGTGACATCAGAGAGTTCAACCCTAGCTAATTTCACCCAGTTCCTAGTACAAAAGCTGCAGGCAAACCGATACTACCGACCAAAACAGGTAGAGAAAGAGAACACAAAACCTTGAGCTCCAGGCATTCATGGCCTCCCCAGCAACTCAAGCAACACCAGAGTTCCGTGGGGAGGGGGAGGGGGGAGACGAGGGTACCTGCGCGGAGCGGGAAGCCGCCTCCAGGGGGACGAAGGAAGGGAGCCTGGCTGGCGCGGAAGCCGAGGCCGACAGCGAGCGATCTCTCCAACGGTGGGTCGGTCGAAGCGAAGAGAGGTCGACCTGCCTGCCTCCCTTGGACTGCAGAGGCGGCGGCGGCGGCGGAGGCAGAGGCGGAGCAAACCCTAGCGCCGCGAGAGCTCCGTGGGCTGCGTGGACGAAGGTGGGGGAAGGGGTGGGCGGGGACGAGGGCGCGCGAGGGCAGATGGAGTAGAGGCGTGCGAGGACAGCCGGCTTAGGAATGGCGCACCCCGAGCGGTGCGCCATTAGATTTTTTTTATATATATAGTAATGGCGCATGTATATGAGGTGCGCCTTCTCTACATTGTTAATATCCAAAAGACTGTCGCAGTGGTGCATGGGTTTTGCCTGCTAGCAGGAGGTGGCGGGTTCGATCCCCCTCAGCACCCTTTTTGGGGTTATTTTCCTTCGGCACACTAGCCATCACAGAGTATTCCTTGCCCTCTTGCACTTTGCTGTCGAGAAGATTCTTCTTAGCCTAGTGGTTTGATGCAGGATTGAGTACCAGGGGGACATGGTTCGAATCCTCTTCCCCCCTCCTTTTATTTTTTCCCTTTTATTTTTTTCTATGCATTGTTTTCTTGTGTTGGTTGCACCTTGGTTTGAGAAGTTTATGCTGTGGTGTGCATCACACCATGAGGGTGATTTATCTTCCCTCACAACAACATCCACTGCCTAGTATATTTTTTTGATGTTTGCAAGTAGATGCCTATGAATAGGAGTTGAATCTTGTGAATAGGTGTTCTAGTTGTAAGTATGCCGACGGCGGCGGCGGTGGAGCGGGGAGGGTGCGGGGGGTGCTCGGCGGCGAGGGGGATCTTGCGAGGGGTGATAGCGATGGAGATGGAGGGGATCGAGATCGAGTGTCCTCATGAACATTCAATATTTTTTCATATTGAATATGAAAAAATATCATCAAATTTGAAAATGTCGAAATACAATCGAGAAATGAAGGCTACAATTTAAATACAATCGATCTTAGCTAGCTACTTGTTCACAATCTTCTTGCCCTTATTTTTCGTAAATGGAGTTCTTCTCTTGAACCGACGTCCTTTAGGTAGGGTGGTCCTGCTTCTTCTTGTGGTGTATGCTGGTACTTCATCATCGTCGTCATGTTCCATCTTCGGGTCGCCGTACTTGTCGAAGTCTTGCTCATTGGCGACTCCATCCATTCCGATGATCTTCCATTTGCCTCTCCTCACGACAACACGACTGGGCTTTGGCGGGTCGGTAATGAAGAAGCATTGGTCCACTTGGGAAGCCAGTACCCATGGCTCATTTTTCGCGGTGACGTTTGCGCCCGCGGTCTTGGATTTGGCTTTGGGTATAACCATGGTGGTGAAATACCGGTCTTCTTTTATGACGCTCTTGGCCCATCTGACACGGAACATCGGGACCTTCTCTCCAGCGTAGCTCAGCTCCCAGATCTCCTCGATCCTTCCGTAGTATCTGTCCTTGTCGTTACCGGTGTAGGATTCCATCGTTACCCCGGAGTTCTGATAACCATCGCTCTTCATGTCCTTTCCCTCGGTGTAGAATGTGTAGCCGTTGGTATCGTACGCCTCATACGTCATCAGGTTGTGCTCGGCGCCCTGTGACAAGGCGAATATGAGTTGTTGTTCCGCGGAAGAATCCTCATGTAAAGGGTACGACAGAAGCTTCTGCTTGAACCAACGCATGAAACATGAGTTGTGCTCTTTGATTATATCTTCGTCCGTCCTCTGTTGGCCTCGGTCATTGTACGTATTTTCAATAAGGGTTTTGTGCTCTACGACCCAAGGATCGACCACGTCTATGTGTTGTAGCGCGACTAGGTTTGCTCTTTCAAAGTCGGCGAGTCGAACCTCGAAGTCGACATGCATTTCGCGGCGACCCTCACGGTGACCCCATCCTGCGGGCCTGCCGAGGTGCCTGTTGACGGGCAGACCAACGGGGTTCTCGATGCCTAGATAATTCGTGCAGTAGGAGATGCACTCTTCGGTCAGAAAGCCCCTGGCTATGCTTCCCTCTGGACGTGACATGTTGCGAACATATCCTTTGATGACACCATTCATCCTTTCGAACGGCATCATGCTATGCAGGAACGTCGACCCGAGTTGGATGATTTCCTCCAAGATATGGACCAGCAGATGCACCATAGCGTCGAAGAATGCGGGCGGGAAGTACATCTCAAGATCGCATAGTATCACCGCGATCTCTTCCTGTAGCCTTCTGAGTTGCCTCACGCCAACCGACTTCCAAGAGATGACGTCGAAAAAGTTGCATAGGCCAAATAGCGATTCACGGACGTGCGCGTCCATGATCCCACGTATTGCAACTGGAAGTATCTGCGTCATCAGCACGTGTCAGTCGTGAGACTACATCCCGCTAAACTTCTGCTTCGCTGAGTCTAGGTATCTGCTTATCTTCCCCGCGTAACCGTAAGGAAGTTTTACTCCTACGAGGCAGGTGAAAAACTGATCGATCTCCTCCTGACTTAGAGTGAAGCACGCGGGAGGGAAGTCATTTCCGGTCTTCTTGGACTTTTTGCCTTTGCGACGACTTTCCGTGTCCTGCTTCGCCTCATCATCATTATTAGCGTGAAGCTCCTCCCTGATGCCCATTGATTTCAAGTCTGCCCTTGCTTTCGGTCCATCTTTGGTCCTCTCTGGCATGTTGAGCAGGGTACCAAGCAGACTCTCGCACACGTTCTTCGTGATATGCATGACATCAAGGCTATGAGGCACATGGAGGATCATCCAGTACGGCAAGTCCCAGAAAACGGACCTCGTTTTCCATACCTTCAGCAACGGCTCTAGCGCCTTTCGCTTCTTTCCCGGCTCTGGCGCCTTTCCCGGCGGTGGGCACTCTTTCCAATTTTTCAACAACTCGTATATTTCCTCGCCGCTCCTCATAAGGGGGCGTCTTCGGGGTTCGGTTTCACCATCGAACAGATCCTTTCGTTTTCTCCATGAGTCATCGTCGTGAAGCCACCTTCGATGTCCCATGAACACGGTTTTTGAAGACCCGGGATCTCTATCTAGCTGGCGATACATTGTGTCATCCATGCACTTGACGCATCCAGAAAATCCGTGGACCACCTGCCCCACGACATATCCGTAACCGTGATAGTCGTGCACCGTCGTGAGCAGTGCGGCTCTCATAGGGAAACATTCTTTCTCTGCGGCGTCCCACGTATTGGCTGGCGTTTTCCACAGCGTGTCTAGCTCCTCTTTCAGCAGCCCCAGATATAGATTGATGTCGTTCCCTGGTTGTTTCGGCCCTTCAATTAGCATACTCATGTGAATGTACTTCCTCTTCATGCACAACCAGGGGGGAAGGTTGTACATCCACACAAACACAGGCCAGGTGCTATGTGTGCTTCTCTGGCTGCCAAACGGATTGACTCCATCGGTGCTCGCGCCCAGCACGATGTTCCTTGGATCGTCCCCAAATTCTGGGTATTCGTAGTTCAACGCTTTCCACTGGCTCGCATCCTTAGGGTGACTCAGCATCTTGTCTTTTTTATTTATCTCCGGATCATTTCCGTCATCTTTTCGCTTTTTCTCCTCCCTATCCGCGTGCCAACGTAGGAGCTTTGCTACCTTAGGGTCCGCAAAATACCGTTGCAGACGAGGAGTGATCGGAAAGTACCACACCACTTTTTGAGGAGCTTTCTTCCTCTTCTTGTATCGACTGACGCCGCACACCGGACATATGGTAGACTCCGCGTGATCGTCCCGATAAATGATGCAATTGTTCACGCACACATGGCATTTCACGTGCGGTAAATCCAGAGGACACACGATTTTCTTCGCCTCCTCGAAACTGGTCGGGCACTTGTTCCCCTTCGTAAGACGTTCGTGCCAGAATGACATGTTCTCGTCGAAGCATGCGTCGGTCATTTTGTGTTTTACCTTCATCTCCAGAGCCATGAGCGTTACTTTCAGGCAGGTAACCTCGGGCCTGCATCCTTCATACAATGGAGTAACCGCGTCTATCTCCAGTTGATCCAGCTTGGCTTTCTCTCGGGCGACAGCTCTTGCGTTATCCGTCTGCTTGAGAAGCAGCTCTTGAATATGAGGGTCTTGCACCCAGGCCATCGATGGTCCATCGTCGTCTGCTCCGGCATCTTCATCTTCATGATCATGCCCTTCGTCTGCTCCGGCATCTTCCTCATCATCATGTCCGGCATCTTCTACATGATGACTGTGTCTTGGAGATTCTTCGTCTTCTCGCCTGCCCTCGCCGCGGTTGTCTTGCTCATGCCCTTCCTCATTTCTTTCCCGGCCCCCATGGACGACTTCATAATCATCTTCATCACCTTGCCACCGATAGCCATCCATGAAACCACGCAAGAGCAGGTGGTCCCGCACCTTTACGGAATCCGGGTCCATAAGGCTCTTCAGCTTGCATCTTCGACACGGACATCTTATCTTCGTCTCGTTCTTTTGAAGCATCTCGGCCTTCGCATAGCTCAAAAACCTATTCACGATGCCTTCGGTCATTGTGCGGACCATGGTCGCCTGCGGGGTAGAGCAAAACGATATTTTAGAACCAAAAAAAAATTGGCATGACTTTGCCTAAAAATAGGACAAAAAAGAATGCATAGTGCCAAATTCTCGCCGAAACGGAAATGAATCAACATTCCGGGAAAATATTGGCAACTATCGCATTTAAAATACCGGTACCTGCAAACACAAACATATATGCAACACCACAAACATATGCAACACAACAAACATACGTAGATCTAGCTAGGCCATAAAAAGTGCATGTGCACGTTGTTGGAGGGAGAAAAAAGTAGATCTACAACATAAAAGCTTTCCCCTTACTTACCTATCAAAAAAGGGTAATTTAACCACTTAATTTGGGTGAATCAATGATGCAAATGAGGTGAGGAGGAGGAAGCACCCGAGACAAGCTCTGAGGAGGAGGTGGAGAGAATGAAAGTGGGGAAAGTGAGTGTGGTAGGTGGCTGTCCAAAATATCTAGCTGGTCCCAGGTTACTAATGGCGCACCACCTACATATGCGCCATTAGTAACCCTGGTTACTAATGGCGCACCTCCTCTGGTGCGCCATTAGTAGTTCTACAAAAAAAATTGTAGTGGTGCACCACCAACAGATGCGCCATTAGTAACACTGGTTACTAATGGCGCACTAGCTATGGTGCGCCATTAGTAGTTTGCAAAAAAAACCCAAAACAAATTATAGTAGTGGTGCACTACTAACAGATGCGCCATTAGTAACCCTGCTAACTAATGGCACACCAGCTGTTGGTGCGCCATTAGTAGTTTTGCAAAAAAATAAAAATAAAAAAATATAGTAGTGGCGCACCGAGTGTGTGGTGCGCCATTAGTGTCCACCACACTAATGTCACACCTCACATGGTGCGCCACTACTATATAGTAGTGACGCACTGCTTGTGTGGTGCGCCATTAGTATCTATATCATCTATAGCCCTTTTCCTAGTAGTGATGGCTACTCATTTAAATCAGAGAATAATGGTTTTTCTATTTATATGAGTGATATGTTCTATGGTCATGCCCCGTTGGTCAATGGTTTATTCTTGATGAACCTTGATAGTGATGTAACACATATTCATAGTGTGAGTACCAAAAGATGTAAGGTTGATAATGATAGTCCCACATGCTTGTGGCACTGTCGCCTTGGTCATATCGGTGTCAAGCGCATGAAGAAACTCCATACTGATGGACTTTTGGAGTCTCTTGATTTTGAATCATTTGACACATGCGAACCGTGCCTCATGGGCAAGATGACCAAGACTCTGTTCTCTGGAATAATGGCGCGAGCAACCAACTTATTAGAAATAATACATACTTATGTATGCGGTCCAATGAACGTTGAAGCTTGTGGTGGCTATCGTTATGTTCTCACTCTCACCGATGATTTAAGTAGATATGGATATGTCTACTTGATGAATCACAAGTCTGAAACATCTGAAAAGTTCAAAGAATTTCAGAGGGAGGTTGAGAATCAATGTGACAAGAAAATAAAGTGTCTATGATCTGATCGTGGAAGAGAATATTTCAGTCATGAGTTTGGCACACACCTATGGAAATGTGGAATTGTTTAGCAACTTACGCCGCCTGGCACACCACTGCATAACGTAGTGTCTAAACGTCATAATCGCACTTTATTAGATAAGGTGCGAAATATGATGTCTCTTACAGACTTACCACTATCATTTTGGGGATATGCATTGGAAACCGCATCATTCACTTCAAATAGGGCACCGTATAAATCCGTTGAGGCGACACCGTATGAATTATGGTTTGGCAAGAAACCTAAGCTGTTGTCACATCCCTCATCCCTATTAGGGTTTAACAAGTTGTGCTCATGTCTTCTTTCTTTGCATCCAAGAAAATGAAATGAAATCGAAAAGCAAATCAAAGAAAACGAAAGCAAAACCCTAGCCACCCCTTATTCAAAAACAATTCAACTATTTCCAAAATCAATGAATCCAAAATGGCCATTAGAAAAGTTCATCTTTTCTGATCAATGTTGAAAACAAGATATCAGGGGAGAAACATATTTTCAAACTACTTTGGGCATTTTATTTTAGTTTTGAAAGTCACTAAAATCAATTATATAGTTGATTTAAAATAATTTAAAGTTTCCAAAAATGTTGAAAACTCTATGTGTAGTTGGAAATATTTCAACTAACACCCCAGTATTTTTAAAACTATTTTTGATTTAGTTTTGGAGCCAAAATAAATAGAAACAAATGTCGGAAGAATAAACATAAACTGGAAAGAAGAAAAAAAGAAAGAAAACTATCTAACGCTTACCTGAGGCCCAGCCCACCTCCACGCCTATCGTCTTCCTCCTTCGCCAGTCGGACAAGGAGGTGGCCGCCGCTCCTCCCGGCGCGCCCACGCATCTACGTGCACGCCTGCTTCAGCTCGATGCGCTGGAGAGGCAGCATAAGTCTCCCGGGATCCATTCCCACCTCTTCCCCCTCCTCATTCACGCTCTCTCCTCTCTCTCTTCCTCGGCCGCAATGACCACGAGCTCGAGCTCGAGATAGCCATCGCTCCGGCCGTCCACCCCCACCCTTGAGTGTGTCGTTCGCTCCGCCTTGTCGAGTTGGTCATCTCTGCCAAAGGAAAGAAGCCCCCGAGCCGTGCATCGCCGGATCTCCATCGTCTTCAACCTCGGATCCCCGAAGCTCGCCGCCGTCGTTCTCCCTTCTCCGACCGTCTCCGAGCCCGCTCTCATCGCCTCTGCACTTCCCGTGAGCCCAGGATGCTTTCCTCCACGTTTTCCCCCTTGATCCCTTCCTCTTTCGCCCGATTCCACAGGAGCCCGACGAGATCCGCCGCGGGAGCTGGTCGCCGGTAGCTCTCCGGTGAACGGCTGATCATTCTAAGGCCACCAACAGCTTCAGCGAATTGCGTAGATGCTGTAGGAGCTAAACCCCGCACAGATGACCTCGTTGTTGCCCGATCTCCGGCAGCCGCCGAGCTCGTCGTCGGCGTCATCTCCGGCCACCTTAGCCCCCGTTCTATGCAAAAATGGAACCGCGGCTGAGTGCTCGTTCCTCTGGTGCCCTCCGCGTGACGTTTGGTCGCCGGAATAGAAAACTCGAGCCCCTCCGCCGTCTCTGTGGTCGCCGGAGCTCACCGCCGGCGAGTTCCACCTCGCCGCCGGTGGATCTGAGCCCCCCTGAGTCACTGACATGTGGGTCCACCTTCAAACTAATTAAGTTAATAAAAAAAATATCTTATTTAATTAACCTAAACAGACACTCACAGGTGGGTCCTACTCTGTTAATTAGCTAATTAAGTTAAAATTTAACTAAAACTAGCCAGAGTCACTAACTAGTGGGTCCCACCAGTCAGGTTTGACTTTCAACGGCCAGCTGACGTGCTGATGTCATGCTGATGCAATAAAACCTTTTTTGTTTAAAAATAATTCAGAATAAGTTCAAAACTTTGGAAATTCACAGAAAATTGAATATAACTCCAAATCACACAAATAATATATGTAAATTGATCAGAAAAATTCAATGAACACAATGGTGCTACTTTCATGCATGAAAAACAAAGTTATAAAACAGCATCAGGTCAAATCAATTAAAGGAAGTTAATAAATAAATCCTTTCAATTGGAATATGAATTTGAATTCAAACCAACACCAAACCAAAGATTTGGCAATCACATTAGCTCATGCTACATTACTTTTCATGCCATGCTCATGCATCATATTGTTGCATATGAGTGTTATTGATTGTTGTTGTATTCCGGTAGGCTCCGCCCCTCCGGATTCGACGGATATCACCCCTCTGGTGAGCAACAAGGCAAGCAACCATTTTGATCATCCCTATAAATCCCATGTTCTCGCTCCTGCTCTTACTTATTGCATTAGGTCAAAATGTTTTCAATACTTTTACCACGTTAGTTGAACCCACTTCCTTTGCATGACCTGTCCTTGTCATAGTAAATAGTTGAACCTTGCAACCTAGCATACCTGGTAGATTCTTGAACTCTGATGTGCCTTATCCTGCTATGCATGCTATGCTTAGAGTTGTGTATGGTCTGTCATCTGGATGATGAATAGGATCGTGAGAATGTGTTCAGTTAATAAATGTTGTCTGTTGAACCTGATTTGGTAAAGGTACCGGTGAAAGGCTATGTAGGAGTACATGGCGGGTTGTTTCATTGAAACCGTCCTTAGGAACTGAGTTCCGTGTATGTAGTCCAAGACAAGATGCTACCACGTGCTGCGCCCTGAAATATGACCCCGCTCGACTTATTAATCGCTTAGTACTCGGTCCAGGAGTTGCAAGTAGTTTCTGGTGTTTATAGTCATGCTGGAGGCCGTGCGTAGCGCTGACCTTAGAGGTGGGCTATGATGCGGTAGGCAGTGGCACGGTGTACCTAGTGGCACCCGGATGGTGGGCTTGGGAACCCTGCGCACATCGTTTGGGGCCGTGGCGGAAACCTCGGCCGGACTTCCGTGCGGGTTACCCTCAGATAGGTGATAAACCTGGACTAGGTATTATTGTGGTTAACGGTCATGTCCGACTCCCTCGCTGGGCTTCCGCTTGAAGGTTGCTGAAGTGCATGACGTGCACATGGCGATAAGTGGCGAGAGCGTGTGTGAAGAAGTACACCCTGCAGGGTTATGATCTATTCGAATAGCCGCGTCCGTGGATATGGACTACTTGGAAACATATGTTGTTCATAGACAACTATAATGGCTACTCATAAAAATGTCAAGATAAGTGTGAGTGTCGCGGATGGCATTTCCGTAGGGAGACGGAATGATTCCACGATGGAGTATTGTTGTGGTATTAGTGGACTCGTGTGCGAGAAAACAAAGTTGTCAAAGCTATTTGAAAATGTAAGTTTGTCTAGCCAAGAGTCAAATGCTGGCTTTCTCCATGAAACCCCACAACTCCTTGTTGATACATTGCTTGAGTAGATAGATTATCCTAAAGTCTTGCTGAGTACTTTTGTACTCACATTTGCATAATAAATTGTTGCAGAGGTTGTTAATGACCCTAATGGAGGGTTCTATCTAGACGTTGACGACGACGAGTAGCTGGTGTCCCAGCTATGATCTGGCCCTAGGTTGGGTCTCTAGATAGTCAGGCCATGTGCCTTTTACCTTTCCGTCTGTCTATACTCAAAAAGTTTTAATCTTCCACTGCCTTGTAAGACTTGTTTGAATGACTTGTGATGCTGGGTCGTGAGACCCCTATCTGTGTAATATTTTGTGTGAGGCTCTTCCGAGCCTTCTAAATAAAGTTTGTATGTTTATGGTTATGTTGTGATGCCATCGATGTATATATGCATATCGGTATGCCATGCGTACGTGTGTTATACTTGATATGTATGGGGTTCGATTACCTAGTTGTATGCCTTAGTAGCACTCCTTACGGGGAAATGCCTCTTTGTGATTCCATCGAGCCATGGTAGTTCGCTACTGCTCCGGACACATTGGTTGACCGGCATGTGTCCTTCTTAGCTGTTGTGTCTGTCCCTTTGGGGAAATGTCACGCGTTGTAATGGAGTCCTTGTAGCTTGCTACGACTTGTCTACGTTCGCTGATGACCGACACCTGCTTTGCTGGGTCATGTATGCCTATCCCTGTACGGAACTGCTGCTTGAGTTTATGACTAGACATGTCGATCCGGGTTCTTAGACATTGGAATGCTAGCGACACAATTACATACACGAGTTAAAAGGTGCAAATGGTCCCGGCTAAGGTAAGGCTACAGTCGTGGGGATAACCGTGCGTGAGACCGCAAAGAGATGTGATGTGTTAGAGGCTGGATTCCTATGGCTTAGGATCGGGGTCCCGACAGCTGTCGTTTCTGAAAGTTTGGGGCTGCGATCCTTATGTGAAGAAACTTCAACCAGAAAATCTCGAACTCAAAGCGGAGAAAAGCGTCTTCATAGGATATCCTAAGAAAACTATTGGGTATACCTTCTACCTTAGATCTGAAGGCAAAGTATTTGTTGGAAAGAACGGATCCTTACTAGAGAAAGAGTTTCTCTCGAAAGAAGTAAGTGGGAGGAAAGTAGAACTTGATGAGGTAATTGTACCTCCTCTCGAACCGGAGAGTAGCACAGCGCGGGATAATGTTCCCGTGACGCCTACACCAACTGGAGAGGAAGTTGAAGATGGTGATCATGAAACTTCAAATCAAGTTGCTATTGAACCTCGAAGGTCCACGAGGGTACGTTCCGCACCAGAGTGGTATGGCAACCCTGTGATGGATCATGTTTTTAGACAACGGTGAACCTTCGAAGTATGAAGAAGCGATGGCAGGCCCGGATTCCAACAAATGGCATGAGGCCATGAAATCCAAGATAGGATCCATGTATGAGAACAAAGTATGGACTTTGGTGGACTTGCCCGATGATCGGCGAGCCATAGAAAATAAATGGATATTTAAGAAGAAGACTGACGTGGACGGAAATGTGGACGTCTATAAAGCTCGAATTGTCGCAAAGGGTTTCCGACAAATTCAAGGAATTGACTACGATGAGACTTTCTCACCCATAGCAAAACTGAAGTAAGTCTGAATCATGTTAGCAATTGCCGCATTTCCCGATTATGAAATTTTGCAAATGGACGTCAAAACAACATTCCTTAATAGCTATCTTAAGGAAGAGTTGTATATGATGCAACCAGAAGGTTTTGTCGATCCTAAGAATGCTGACAAATTATGCAAGCTCGAGCGCTCCATCTATGGGCTGGTGCAAGCATCTCGGTGTTGGAACATTCTCTTTAATGAGGTGATTAAAGCGTTTGGGTTTATACAGATTTATGGAGAAGCCTGTTTTTTCAAGAAAGTGAGTGGGAGCTCTGTAGCATTTCTCGTACTATATGTGGATGACATATTGTTGATGGGAAATGATATAGAGTAATTGGAGAGCATAAAGGCCTACTTGAACAAAAGTTTTTCAATGAAGGACCTTGGAGAAGCTGCATACATATTAGGCATCAAGATCTATAGAGATAGATCGAGACGCCTCATAGGTCTTTCACAAAGTACATACCTTGACAAGATATTGAAGAAGTTCAAGATGGATAAGTCAAAGAAGGGGTTCTTGCGTATATTGCAAGGTATTGTATTGAATAAGACTCAAAAGCCCGACCACGGCAGAAGAAAGAGAAAGGACGAATGTCGTCCCCTATGCATCAGTCGTAGGCTCTATAAGTATGCTATGTTGTGTATCGCACCTAAAGTGTGCCTTGCCATGAGTCAGTCAAGGGTACAAGAGTGATCCAGGAATGGATCACTGGACAGCGGTCAAAGTTATCCTTAGTAACTAGTGGACTAAGGATTTTTTATCGATTATGGAGGTGATTAAAGAGTTCATCGTAAAGGGGTTACGGTGATGCAAGCTTTGTCACAAATCCGGCTGACTATGAGTAGTAAACCGGATTGGTATAGTGGAGCAGTCATTTGAAATAGTTCAAAATGGTGCATGGTAGTAGTATCTATATAAAGACATGGAGATTTGTAAAGCACACATGGATCTGAAAGGTTCAGAACCGTTGACTAATAAACCTCTCTCACAAGCAAGACATGATCAAACCCCCAAACTGTATGGGTGTTGGATACATTGCAATCACATAGTGATGTGAACTAGATTATTGACTCTAGTGCAAGTGGGAGACTGTTGGAAATATGCCCTAGAGGCAATAATAAATTGGTTATTATTATATTTCCAAGTTCATGATGATTGTCTATTATTCATGCTATAATTGTATTAACCAGAAACCGTAATACATGTGTGAATATATAGATCACAATGTGTCCCTAGTAAGCCTCTAGTTGGCTAGCTCGTTGGTCAAAGATGATCATGGTTTCTTGATCATGGACATTGGGTGTCATTGATAACGGGATCACATCATTGGGGAATGATGTGATGGACAAGACCCGATCCTAACCATAGCACTAGATCGTGTTGTTCGTCTGTTAAAGCTTTTCTAATGTCAAGTATCATTTCCTTAGACCGTGAGATTGTGCAAACCCCAGATACCGTAGGAGTGCTTTGGGTCTACCAAACGTCACAACTTAACTGGGTGATTATAAAGGTGCACTACGGGTATCTCCGAAAGTGTCTATTGAGTTGTACGAATCGAGACCAGGATTTGTCACTCCGTGTGATGGAGAGGTATCTCCGGGCCGACTCGGTAATCCATCATCATATTGAGCTCAGTGTGACTAAGGGTTGGCCACGGGATGACGTGTTACGGAACGAGTAAAGAGACTTTCCGGTAACGAGATTGAACAAGGTATAGGGATACCGACGATCGAATCTCGGGCAAGTATCATACCGATAGACAAAGGGAATTGCATATGGGATTGATTCAATCCTTGACATCGTGGTTCATCCGATGAGATCATTGTGGAACTTGTGGGAGCCAACATGGATATCCAGACCCCGCTGTTGGTTATTGGCCGGAGAGGTGTCTCGGTCATGTCTGCATGCTTCCCGAACCCGTAGGGTCTACACACTTAAGGTTTGATGACGCTAGGGTTATAGGGAAATAGTGTACGTGGTTACCGAAGGTTGTTCGGAGTCCTGGATGAGATCCCGGACGTCACGAGGAGCTCCGGAATGATCTGGAGGTAAAGAATGGTATATAGGATGAAGGGTTTGGGACACCGAAAGCGTTTCGGGCATCTCCGGCAATTGGGAGGGACCACCGGAAGGGTTCCGGGGGACCATCGGGAGGGGCCACCGGCCCCTGGAGGCTACATGGGCCAAGTGTGGGAGGGAACCAACCCCTTGGTGGGATGGTGCACCTCCCACCCAGCCCAAGGCGCAGCAAGGAGGTGGAGGGGGCAAACCCTAGGTTTGGGAGGGGGCCCAAGGCCCACCTAGGGTGCCGCCCTCCCCTCTCCACCCTGGCCGCCGCCCCCTTGGCCCTAGATGGGCTGCCGCCACCCCTAGGGTGGAAACCCTAGAGGTGGCGCACCCTCCTCCCTCCCTCCTATAAATACCCAGGGTATTGGGGCTGATTTGAGACACGAACTCTCTCTCTCTCTCTCTCTCTCTCTCTCTCTCGGCGCAACCCTACCTCTCTCCTTCCTCGTCCTCTGCGGTGCTTGGCGATGCACTGTCAGAGTTCCACGTAGCTCCACCCCCACCACGCCGTCGTGCTGTGATGACCCAAAAGTATAGGGGATCTATCATAGTCCTTTCGATAAGTAAGAGTGTCGAACCAAAAGAGGAGCCAAAGGATCTCACAAGTGGTTTTCAGCAAGGTAATATTTGCAAGCACTGAAATTATCGGTAACAAGTAGTTGTGTGACAAGATGATTCGTAGCAAGTGGCAAGTAACAAAAGTAACAACAATGCAGCAAAGTGTCCCAATCCATTTTGTAGCAACGGACAAGCCTGGACAAAGTCTTATAGGAGGTAAAACGCTCCCGAGGACAAATGGGAATTTCTGTCATGCTAGTTTTCATCATGTTCATATGATCCGCGTTTGTTACTTTGATAGTTTAATATGTGGGTGGACTGGCGCTTGGGTACTGCCCTTACTTCGACAAGCATCCCACTTATGATTAACGCCTCTCGCAAGCATCCGCAACAACAAAAGAAGAATGAAGAAAAAGTCTAACCATAGAATCAGCCCCTTACGAAGCAACGCATAAACTAGTGTTTAAGCTTCTGTCACTCTAGCAACCAATCATCTACTTACTACTTCCCAATGCCTTCCTCTAGGCCCAAATAATGGTGAAGTGTTATGTAGTCGATGTTCACATAACACCAGTAGAGGAAAAACAACATACAACACATCAAATTATCGAACGAATACCAAATTCACATGACTACTTATAGCATGACTTATCCCATGTTCCCAGGAACAAAAGTAACTACTCACAAAGCATAATCATAATCATGACCAGAGAGGTAATGAGTAGCATCAAAGATCTGAACATATAATCTTCCACCAAGTAATCCAACTAGCATCAACTACAAAGAGTAATTAACACTATTAGCAACCTTAGAAGTACCAATCGGAGTCACGAGACGGAGATTGGTTACAAGAGATGAACTAGGGTTTGGAGATGAGATGGTGCTGATGAAGATGTTGATGGTGATGAGTCCCCTTCGATGAGAGGAGTGTTGGTGATGACGATGCCGACGATTTCCCCCTCCGGGAGGGAAGTTTCCCCGGCAAGATCGTCCTGCCGGAGCTCTAGATTGGTTCTGCTCAAGTTCCGCCTCGTGGGGGCGGCGAATCCTCCAAAAAATCCTCCTCCTTATTTCTTCCAGATCGAAACCCTTCTTGTAGCAAAATGGGGGAGCCAGAGGGCCAAGTGGGAGCCCACAAGCCCCCTAGGCGCGGCCAGGGGGAGGCCACGCCAAGCAGGCTTGTGGCCTCCTGCTGGTGCCCCTCTAGCATTTCTTCGGCCCAGTATTTTTTATAAATCCCAAAAAAATCCACGTTGATTTTCACGGCTTTTGGAGTTGCGCAGAATAGGCATCTCAAACTTGCTCCTTTTTCAGGCCAGAATTCGAGCTTCCGGCATTCTCCCTCTTCATGTAAACCTTGCAAAATAAAAGACAAAAGGCATAAGTATTGTACCGTGAAGTGTAATAACAGCCCAAAAAGTAATAAATATCAACATGAAAGCATGATGCAAAATGCACGTATCAACTCCCCCAAGCTTAGACCTCGCTTGTCCTCAAGCGAAAACCGAGATCAATAAATATGCCCACATGTTTAGAGAGAGAGGTGTCGACAAAACAAGATACGAACATGCACGCATCATGATCACGATTAGAATAGCAATCCCATCATATCATCGCTTATGCTAAAGTGACAATTCCTTCACAAAGTAAAGCATGGATCAAGAACTTTACCGAGAATTAGCAACTGATAGCCTTTAGTCATTGAAGCAATTGCAATTTATCACAACATCAAAAAGAGTCAAATAAGAGCTTGTAAAGGAAATCCACATACTCAGTCTTATTTTCGTTCTCTACAATTGCTACAACTCACGTGGTACTCATGAGATCAAAGATTCAGTTGGACGCAGAGAAAGATAGGGGCTTATAGTTTCGCCTCGCAACCACTTACCTCAAGGGTAATGTCAACAACAGTAATTCATGAATACTTACGTCCAAGTTGACATATGAATATAGATCTTTCCCTAGCATATGACGTTTGCCAAGAAAAAGGGGAAGTAAGGAATTGGTGTAGCTCACCATGACTCTTTGAAGGGCAAAAAGTAAAGGTACAAGATAGGCCCTCCGCAGAGGGAAGGAGAGGTTGGCATGCACTTTTGAGGTTTGGATGTGTGTCCTCTTAGTGTGGAGGAACGTCACTTTATATTGCCTCCTGTGATAAAGAACTTTATTATGTAGTTTGTCGCTTTTATGTCTTCCTCATCACAGGTTCGTACAAAGCTTATTTTCCACACACTAATAGATCATACATATTAGGGAGCAATTTTTATTGCTTGCACCGATGACAACTTACTCGAGGGATCTTATTCAATCCATAGGTAGGTATGGTGGACTCTCATGGAAAAACTGGGTTGAAGGTTTAAGGATGCACAAGTAGTATCTCTACTTGGTGCGGGAGGTTTGGCTAATATGAGGTGGAAGCAATCGTCACAAGCTAAGGGATCTCTAGTCATATAACATTGTTCGGAACCAAGCAAACACAATTCATTATGTTGTCTTCCTTGTCCAACATCTACTTCTAAGCATGCAATAGTTTAGTGAGTGTTCACAATCATAGATGGTGTAAAAGATGATATATTTATATGTGAAACTATCTTTCTTTATCACTTCCTATTAATTGCAACAATGACCAAGGTCTACGTTTGTCTACCCTCAACAAGTTTCAATCATCATTCTTTTTATATGTGAAGCTGTCACTTCCCATAAGATCATTGCATGATCTTTCATGCTTTTGTTCTTTTCTCATTCTCTTGATAATGGCATGAGGCAAGGCCCTTAACTAAGACACTCTTTATTATATGGCTCATGAGCTCGAATACATCGGGGGTTACACAAAGCAAAACTCAAGTCTAAAACACTAAGACCTTTATTCTACTACAGAAAGAGAAAACTGAAAAGGAACAAACTAAAACAAAGGTAAAGGCAAAAGATGTGATGGTGATACGATACCGGGGCAACTCCCCCGAGCTTGGCACAAGCCAAGGGGATTTCCCATACCCATCCTCAGTTGTCTTCCTTTGGAGGTGATGGTGGTGGAGTTGTTGCAACATGGGTTTGATCCTCCGTCTTCCCAGGCATATGTGCTCCATCATGGAAAGATGACCGAGTCTACGGGATCCTCAAACCTGCAGCCAACCGTATTGATTTAAATCTATACTCATACTCATAGTTTTGGTTCTGCAGGTCATAGATCTGGGCTTGGAGGTGATCAATCATGTCATAGAGCCTGGAGAGGTGCTTCCGGATGTCATTGGCATCGATCTTGTGCTTGCTGGTGAACCCCGTGATCATCATGTGGTTGGCGCTGAGTCCACGCTCCACCATCCCTTGGCACTTGAAGACTTGTTGCTCCATTGCTTCGAGCCTCGCCTCTACGCTTCCGGTCTTCTTGGGCCCCTCAACATCACGGATGTGCAACATCCCCTCACGCATCTCGATAGATTGAGGGTGTTGCAGCACTCCCGCGAGGTAGGGATTGATGACCTTCTCGAAGATCTTGTCCTTTGGAGCTTTTGGGGACGTCATAGCGATCTAGATGTGCAGCAGAAACAGGCTCAAAACGAAAACAAAGGAAATTTGCGTGATACGAGGGTCAGACCTTATGGGAGAATATATAATGATTTTTTCCAGACCAGAAGGAGTACTCTGCAAGAAACGAAGTCCGGGAGGCACACGAGGTGGCCACAAGCCCCCCAGACGCGGCCAGGGGGGTGGCCCGCGCTTGGGAGGCTTGTCGCCTCCTCGTGCGCTTTCCGGACTACTTCAAATTTTTCTATTTTTCTAAATATTCCAAAACGGAGAAAAATTCCTACTGGAAAAGTTTTGTTGTCTGTTTACTTACCGAATCACATACCTCTTCGTTTTCGGAGTCTGAAACAGGCTGATATATATCCCTTAGGTACTCCTCCGGAGTTATGGTATTGATAATATTGCTTTCAACATTTATGGGAGTACCTGAGATATAATGATTGATTCTCTGCCCGTTTACCACTCTCGGACAATTACCTTCCGTGTTATTGATCTTGATAGCACCAGAATGATATACTTCCTCAACAATGTAAGGACCTTCCCATTTAGAGAGAAGCTTGCGAGCAAAAAATCTAAAACGAGAATTATATAGCAAGACATAATCACCAACATTGATCTCACGCTTTTGTATCCTTTTATCATGCCACCTCTTAACTTTTTCTTTGAATAACTTGGCATTCTCATATGCCTGAGTTCTCAATTCATCAAGCGAGCTAATATCAAATAACCTCTTCTCACCAGCAAGTTTGAAATCAAAGTTGAGCTCTTTGATTCCCCAATAGGCCTTATGCTCTAGCTCAAGAGGTAAATGACATGCTTTACCGTATACCATTTTGTACGGAGACATGCCCATGGGATTCTTATAGGCAGTTCTATAAGCCCACAGTGCATCGTCGAGCTGCTTAGACCAATTCTTTCTAGACCTGTTGACAGTCTTTTGCAGAATTAGTTTCATCTCTCTATTGCTTAGCTCTACTTGACCACTAGACTGAAGGTGATAGGGAGACGCAATTCTATGGTTGACATCGTACTTAGGAAGCGTTTTACGGAAAGCACCATGGATGAAATGTGAACCAAAGTCGGTCATTAGATATCTAGTGTGACAGCCCGAGACCGACGCTCCAGAAGATTCCCCCCTTTATTCCGTTTCCGTCGTGTGGCTATTTTATTTTGTTGGTCGCATCTTCATTTAGTTTGCATCATCGCATCATGCATCATCTCCATCTTCTCTGGTGTGATTACTTCCTGTGTTGTGTTCATTTGTTTTTCCCTCTTCTCCTAGCCACTCCTTGATCCTCTCTGATTCCCCTTTGCCTTCATTTATTTGAGCTGCAGATGTAGATGCTCAAATATATGTTTCTGTTGAGCCCATAAATTATATCTATAGTATAGGGTCACCATCAAAAATCTCAGTCCAATTGAGGTTGGTTTGGTTATGGATTGAATTTAGGCAAGTTTGATTAAATTCAAAACTTGTCCGAATTTATATTCGGTAAAAATCCCCAAACCAATTTTATTAAATCCTCCATATTTTTCTGGCTCCGGGAAAATATATCTCTTGTTGGAATTCCAACTATATCCTTTGTTTTATTTCTTTGCAAGTTGCTGTAAAAGAAATAAAATAAAAAAGGTAAAGAGAGAGGGGTGGCCCAGCCTGTGGCCGAGTTGGGCAAAGGCCCAGTAACCCCCAACCCTAGCGAGCCAGCCTCTCGGTTCCCTCGCCGATTCCCTCTCGTTCTCCCCCTACATCGTCTTCCTCGCTCGACCCCCTCCTCCCAGCGCCTCCGTTCCCCCGTATGTTCCCCTCGTCGCGTCGCACCGCCGGCCTCCCGGTCGTCGCCCAGTCCGCCGTGCTCGCCTCCCCTAGGCCGCCGTGCTTGCCTCCCCCGAGATGCGCCGCCGCCGAGCAGCTCCCGTCCCTGCACGCCGCCCCGCATGCTCGCCCTCTTCCCCGCCTCCGTTAGTCCCGTGCCCTGTCGTCGGTCTTGCAGTGCCAACCCCGTCGACCTCGCCTCCCCTCGCCCCCGCCGCCATGGCCGTCCTCCGCTGCCGCGTCGATTCCCGGTCACCCGAGCTGCCTATGTCCTCTCAGCTGCCGCCGTTCACCTTGGCCCTGCCGCCGTCGGCTTGCCCCTGCGCCGTGCTGCCTTGGCCTCCCGCGCCGCCCTGCGCGCCCTGGTAGTTGTTGCTGTTGTGGCCGCGAAGCTATATGCTGCTGCCGCTTGCCTGAAGCCGATCTGTTGCCGATGCGTTGTTGCTGCTGCTTGTCGCTGGCTATTGCCGTTGCTGCTAGTGCTTGTTGTTGCTGCCGTTTTGCAGATGCTACTGCTCGCCGGTTGAAGTAGTTCTTGCTGGTTGCTCTTGCTGTTGCCCCGTTGCCACATTGCTGCTCCTGCTGCTTAGTTCATGCCGGGCCATGCCTGATATTTGCATGCGTGCCGACGCTGTAGATGTTACTTGCTGCCAGCTTGTCTGTTGCTGAGATTGTTGTTGCGGTGCCGTTGCTCCTGCCGCCCCTGTGCTTGCATGCCATTGTTTAGTGTTGCTGCTGCCGTGCATGCTAGGCTAGCTCGCGAGCTGTAGCTTGCTGTTGCCGCGTCTTGCTGCTGCTGGTGTGGGCCTGCTAAGCTAGCTTGATGTGCCGTTGCTTGCTGATGTTGCTTCGCTGATACCAACACCGAAGGCCATGTGACCTTCCCCGCCTGCCGTGGTTCGTCGACAAGTTCGCCCGGAACCACGACATCCTCGACAAACCCCGAACATCGACGGAGACGTGATCGACTACCGATGTGAAGACCGTGAACCACGACGCCGAACGAACGACTACCATCGACGAGACCGGAGTACCACGACTACCACTACGACCACGACGACTGTTCTTCTCCTTCACCGAACCAAACCGCTTCGATACGCACGCTTCGAAGGTATACGTTGGAACATTGTCGAGAACCGTGTGCATGTGATGTATGAGATGATTGTATGTTTGTGCCTATATGTTTTCCCGTTGCATGTTGTCTCTCTTTCGTCGCGCCCTCGACACATGGGAACCCGGTAGCGGTATCACCCCATTCTTTATTTAGCGTTCCCGCACACGCTCACAATTCGTTGGCACCGATACCTCTTCGAGTTATCGGGACTGAAACGTTGCCATGGCATCGTCTCCGTTTTGCCGCCTTGGTTCCCTTTCACTCGCTGTGGCGACACCTGCTTCTTTCTCTTCTTGCCCGTGATGTTTGAACTTGCATGCATGACGCATTCATGGCATATATATCTTATGTTGCTTGTCTCTTGTGCCGTAGCGTCCGTTCTAAGCCCCTCGTGTTTACCGTCTAGGATGCCATGTAGAATCATCGCTTCACCCTTGCCATGTTAACAACAATTAAATATTGCCGTGTAAATAATTGGGAGTGGACTAAATAATTAAACATGGAGTTTCGTCAATATGCAACTCGTTGCATATCGAGCTTCACTTAATGTGTAGTGTTTGCGTGAGGTGAATTGCCATGCCATGCCTTGCATCATTGAACTGATCATGCATCATATTAGGTTGTGCATCATGTTGTGCATCGTGTGGTGAATATCTGTGTTGATGTTTGTTTCCGGTTTGCTCCGTCTCGATAGAGTTCCGCAAGCGTGTCGGAATGTGAGGACCCGTTCGACTACGTTGGTTTGTCTGCTTCACCGAGTTGTTCTTCTTCCAATCGAGATCTCAGGCAAGATGACCATTTCCCCAGATACCATTACTATCATTGCCATGCTAGTTTTATCGCTTCTATCGATTATGTCTCGTTGCCTACCACATGTTAAATATCAGCCCCTCAACAATGCCATGAAAACCTTCAACCTGTTCAACCTAGCAAACCACTGATTGGCTATGTTACCGCTTGCTTAACCCTTGTTAGCGTTGCTAGTTGCAGGTGAAGTTGCTTCCATGTGAAAACATGGGTTCCTTGTTATATCACCATATTAAATTCTATTTAATTTAATGCACCTATATACTTGGTAAAAGGTGGAAGGCTCGGCCTTTATAGCCTGGTGTTATGTTCCACCTTTGCCCCCTTAGTTTCGGCTACCGGTGTTATGTTCCATAATTGAGCGCTCCTAACACGATCGGGGTTGCTATGGGGACCCCATTGATAATTCGTTTTAGATTAAAGCTGGTCTGGCAAGGCCCAACAATGGTACTACATTTGCCAAACATAATAATTCTGTTAAATTGAAATGCATAGGGAGTTAGCGCTACCCGAGGAGTAATTCTACATAATACAGGTAGGGCCAGGGCTGACGGTGCTGGTCCAAAACAGAGCACTGTGCGGGGCCACCACGAGGAAACTCGAGGTTTGGCACTCGTACGCGTAGCTTATCCGTCGTGTCCAGAGAACAAGATACGCGGCTCCTATCGGGATCGTCGACACGCGGGGCGGCCTTGCTGGATAAGTTTTACCTTTGACGAGATATTTTGTGCATCGGGATTCCGGTGATGCTTTGGGTAATCTCAGAGTTGAGGTTTTCCACTAGGGAATCCGACGAGATCGCGAGCTTCGTGATTGAGTATTTCTATGCGGCTTGTGGTAATTTGTGATGAACTAGTTGGAGCACCCCTGCAGGGTTAAATCTTTCGGAAAGCCGTTCCCACGGTTATGTGGCAACATGGAAACTTTGTTTAACAGTCGTTCTAGATAACTTGAAGTTAACTTAAATAAAACTTGCCAACTGTGTGCGTAACCGTGACTGTCTCTTTCGTGAGTTCTTTCTCCGATCGAGGACACGGTGGGGTTATGTCTGACGTAGGTAGGTGTTCAGGATCATTCATTTGATCAACAGTAGTTCACGTCCGTTATGCGTAGATATTCCCCTCTTTATTTCTTCTACTCGTAAGTTTAGCCACCAAATATATGCTTAGCCGCTGCTGCAACCTCACCACTTAACCATACCTCAGCCATTAAGCTTTGCTAGTCTTGATACCTTTGGGAATGAGATTGTTGAGTCCCCTGTGGCTCACAGATTACTACAACACCAGTTGCAGGTACATGTAAAGGTTACTTGACGCGAGCGCGTTGATTGTTCATTTGGAGTTGCTTCTTCTTCTTCTTCTTCTTCTTCTTCGATCTAGGATGGGTTCCAGGTTGGCAGCCTGGGATAGCAAGGATGGACGTCGTTCTTCTTTTCTCGTTTGATTTCGTCCGTAGTAGGACCCTGCTCTTATTCATGATGTTTATGTATTGTACTGTTGTGACTCTGATGTAGCATGTGGCGAGTGTAAGCCAACTCTATTTAAATATCTCTTCTTTTCAGTACATGTACTTGTAACGATATCCATTCTTGCGACACGACGAGATGCGCTTCTATCCCTGATGAGGCCTTCGTGCCAAATTGAGGATAGGGTCGCATCTTGGGCGTGACCAGTTGGTATCACAGCAGTACTGACCTAGGAGCCCCCTTGATTGATCGAACTTGGCCGAGTCGAGTCTAGTGAAAAACTGCTTTGAGTCTAGTTATATATCGGAGAGTAGGATTCTTTTTTCTCCTCTTCTATGCTCTGGTGAGGAATCTTGACGTAATAATTTATTCTACTCCTCTTCTCACTCAAAAAAAATTTAGGATCACGCGGATATTCTTGGGATCTATATGATGCCGATGTGACGGAGTTCTGTCTTGGTGCCTCCTGTCTGATTTGATTTTGTTCCGGGGAGTTGACCTCCAGGGGATTCTTGAGCACATCGTTATCATTCAGATTTCTTAGTATCTCATAATGAAGGATGTTCAGAATTGCTTCAATACTAGTAGTGGCGAGATAACCCCGATGTCCCCAGTACTGGTGCAGATTGTTCGGGAGTACTGCCATACTTTGTATCGTTGTGATCACGAGGGTCTGTTGTTGATGAAGGTCCGAGATTCTGGTTGTGCGTTGACAGATGTGATACAGGTGATGGGTTAGTATAGGAGGTGTGTGATATTACTCATTGTATCCGTGTACCAGATTGCATGACCAGATATTTCGGGAATTCTTAGGTGGGAATTCAAGTAGTTACTTATAGGACGATCTTCCAACAAATTTGTGTTGCTTCGATGTCAAGTGGTGATTTTAGATCTTTTCTAAGAGGCATTCTCATATTTTTATGAGAGTATTAATTCTTTTGCTCTATCAATTATCATGTCAATTCCTTTTCAACCGGAGTGATTGTATCAGTTCCATTGAACCGGTGTGCTTCTCTTCAACGGAATTCAATCTTATCTACTTTTGCAAGATCATTCTCTCTTTTATGTCGGAGTTCATCTCATCTGTTCCAAGTCGTCTTTGTTTTTCCCCGCCCTCCCACCATTTTCTTCAGTGATTGGATTTCATGCAAGAGTTTTCTTTTCATGGTGCTTCCGCTGTCTGTTCTTTTCTCTCTTACCCGGTGATTCATTGTGAAGATTCTCAGGAGCTTCATGTTCATCCTTATTCAATCTTGTTATTTTTCCAGTGAATTCAATTTAGTTGTCCGTGTCATCTTATCCATTCATCCTTGTAATTCTTTCCTATGTTGGAAATTTTTATCAGTCTATCTTCTTGTTGTCATTTCTCTGTATTCTATCCGGAGCGTTGAAGTTGTCTCGGAATTCTTGTTCTAAATTCTTTAATTATTTCGAGGTTCTCAACCTCATCGAGTTCTCTTCATACCGGTGCAATATCTATCTTCCAAGTAATCTTTTCTAACGGTGATTTCTTTGAGTGGGCCCATAACCCACAAGTTTTCCCAGGATCTTTCCTGACTCTTTTAATCTTTTCCGTGAGATCATTAAATCTTTTCAACTATGACGTAAGATGATTTCCATCAGTCATATTACTTCTTCA
This sequence comes from Hordeum vulgare subsp. vulgare, assembly GCF_904849725.1. NCBI lineage: Eukaryota > Viridiplantae > Streptophyta > Magnoliopsida > Poales > Poaceae > Hordeum > Hordeum vulgare. The sequence continues at coordinate 101,047,688 of NC_058522.1, read as the reverse complement.
AGTTCTATTTGAATTAATTCTCATATTGGCTCAACATTTCATTCTTGTTTATTCCGGAGTGTCTCATTAATTCTTGGTGGTGTTCTTCTCATCATTCTCTTCTTTCAAGACCGAAGCAGTGTTTCTCTCGAATCTTGGTCCATTCTCTTGCACATTCTTCATTTCAGCTTGGTGGCATTATATTATTTGTTCCAATCATGAGTAATCCCTTTCGTGCTATCCGGTGCTTCTCTGAGTTGATTTTATTTCTCGTTCCTCCAAAGGCCATCAGTTTAGAAGACTCTTCGTTCTCAGCCTTCATCTTTCATCCTCAATTCTTCTCAATTGTTGTCTCTTCGTTTGTCTCTCGTTTATCCGGTGCCTTGTTCAAAATTCTTCTCTTAGGTGGATCATGATCTCTTCATTCTCATGTATCTCCATTAATTCGTGGTGTTCCCATTCAATTGTGAATTCTTACCAGTGCTTCCTTTAATTATGCCTCAAGTGGTGTTTTTCTCTCTGTCTCTGCTAGATTCTTTCAACAAGAATAAGTTGTATGCTAAATCCGTTGCTTGTCATCAATTTAATTTGATGAAGGATAAGCATAACATAATTCTTATTCATGCTTCATAGTGTTTTCAATTCTTTTTCCAGAGTGGCTCATGATATCAATTCGTTTTCTCAAGTGTGCTTATCTTTCTTTTCCGGAGTTTCAAGTTTTCTCAAGTATCTCTTCGTGAAGCTTCATCAAAGACTTTGCAAGGTCATAATCTTATTCTTTTCTACCTTCATCTCTTTGCATCATTCATTTGTATACGGAGGTCCTTCTTGGTGGTTCGTCAAGATTTCATTCATTCTGAAGTGTTCTTCAAGATTCCTGTTGGAGTACCTCAAGTATTCTTTCTCTTGCATTTCCAATGCGTTTGTTCTCCTTTATCATTTGAGGTGGTATTATAGCATTCTTTTTAGTGTAGGAGTCCCGAAGAGTTTTCCTTTCAAGAATGAGATAATTAAACCCACCAATTCTATGTTCATGGGTATTTTCAACTCATGGTTTATTCCTTGAGTTATCTTGGTTTAGGTTTCACCTAAAGCTTTTCCTTGGGATGGGGGCTATTATGGTGATTATCATTGATCCAAGTTCTCAATGTATCCTCTTGGTGTGAGAAATTTTTCATATCTTGTTTCTCCCAATCTTTCCTTGTTTCTTTTAGTGGTTGGTTCTCACCTCATAAATGTGAGATGATTTTCATAAGCCCACTACTATATTGTTCTTTTCGTTGTTGTTCTTCCAACAACTCCGTTCAATTCTTCCTGCAAGGGTGCTTGCCAAGTTCATTTGAGATAGTAGTTGTCATTTTTTCTTCATTCTCTTCTTCCATATGAGTTAGTTCTTATTCTCTTGTTCCGGAGGCATTGTGTTGTTGCTCTTTTGGGTCAATCATGTTGTCCTATCAAGTTCATGGTGCTCCCTTGTTCTATTTACTTGTTTGTTGTGAATATTGTCTAATTCTACCATCTTATCGAATTTTTTGTCCCATTTTCCTACCGAAGTGCTGCCGAAATTTTCCGTGAATTCTTGCTTGTTTCTCATTTCATTCCTCATCTCTTTGCAACCTTCAAGGATCGTTGGTTTCACTCGTTTGTCAAAGAAGCGACTAAGTTTTACCTCTTGTTCTTTCTCATCCTCTCCCCCCTTCATTCCTAGATCTCGGGGCGAGATCCTCTTGAAGTGTAGGAGAGTTGTGACAGCCCGAGACCGACGCTCCAGAAGATTCCCCCCTTTATTCCGTTTCCGTCGTGTGGCTATTTTATTTTGTTGGTCGCATCTTCATTTAGTTTGCATCATCACATCATGCATCATATCCATCTTCTCTGGTGTGATTGCTTCCCGTGTTGTGTTCATTTGTTTTTCCCTCTTCTCCTAGCCACTCCTTGATCCTCTCTGATTCCCCTTTGCCTTCATTTATTTGAGCTGCAGATGTAGATGCTCAAATATATGTTTCTGTTGAGCCCATAAATTATATCTATAGTATAGGGTCACCATCAAAAATCTCAGTCCAATTGGGGTTGGTTTGGTTATGGATTGAATTTAGGCAAGTTTGATTAAATTCAAAACTTGTCCGAATTTATATTCGGTAAAAATCCCCAAACCAATTTTATTAAATCCTCCATATTTTTCTGGCTCCGGGAAAATATATCTCTTGTTGGAATTCCAACTATCCTTTGTTTTATTTCTTTGCAAGTTGCTGTAAAAGAAATAAAATAAAAAAGGTAAAGAGAGAGGGGTGGCCCAGCCTGTGGCCGAGTTGGGCAAAGGCCCAGTAACCCCCAACCCTAGCGAGCCAGCCTCTCGGTTCCCTCGCCGATTCCCTCTCGTTCTCCCCCTACATCGTCTTCCTCGCTCGACCCCCTCCTCCCAGCGCCTCCGTTCCCCCGTATGTTCCCCTCGTCGCGTCGCACCGCCGGCCTCCCGGTCGTCGCCCAGTCCGCCGTGCTCGCCTCCCCTAGGCCGCCGTGCTTGCCTCCCCCGAGATGCGCCGCCGCCGAGCAGCTCCCGTCCCTGCACGCTGCCCCGCATGCTCGCCCTCTTCCCCGCCTCCGTTAGTCCCGTGCCCTGTCGTCGGTCTTGCAGTGCCAACCCCGTCGACCTCGACTCCCCTCGCCCCCGCCGCCATGGCCGTCCTCCGCTGCCGCGTCGATTCCCGGTCACCCGAGCTGCCTATGTCCTCTCAGCTGCCGCCGTTCACCTTGGCCCTGCCGCCGTCGGCTTGCCCCTGCGCCGTGCTGCCTTGGCCTCCCGCGCCGCCCTGCGCGCCCTGGTAGTTGTTGCTGCTGTGGCCGCGAAGCTATATGCTGCTGCCGCTTGCCTGAAGCCGATCTGTTGCCGATGCGTTGTTGCTGCTGCTTGTCGCTGGCTATTGCCGTTGCTGCTAGTGCTTGTTGTTGCTGCCGTTTTGCAGATGCTGCTGCTCGCCGGTTGAAGTAGTTCTTGCTGGTTGCTCTTGTTGTTGCCCCGTTGCCGCATTGCTGCTCCTGCTGCTTAGCTGATGCCGGGCCATGCCTGATATTTGCATGCGTGCCGCCGCTGTAGATGTTACTTGCTGCCAGCTTGTCTATTGCTGAGATTGTTGTTGCGGTGTCGTTGCTCCTGCCGCCCATGTGCTTGCATGCCATTGTTTAGTGTTGCTGCTGTCGTGCATGCTAGGCTAGCTCGCGAGCTGTAGCTTGCTGTTGCCGCGTCTTGCTGCTGCTGGTGTGGGCCTGCTAAGCTAGCTTGATGTGCCGTTGCTTGCTGATGTTGCTTCGCTGATACCAACACCGAAGGCCATGTGACCTTCCCCGCCTGCCGTGGTTCGTCAACAAGTTCGCCGGGAACCACGACATCCTCGACAAACCCCGAACATCGACGGAGACATGATCGACTACCGATGTGAAGACCGTGAACCACGACGCCGAACGAACGACTACCATCAACGAGACCGGAGTACCACGACTACCACTACGACCACGACGACTGTTCTTCTCCTTCACCGAACCGAACCGCTTCGATACACACGCTTCGAAGGTATACGTTGGAACATTGTCGAGAACCGTGTGCATGTGATGTATGAGATGATTGTATGTTTGTGCCTATATGTTTTCCCGTTGCATGTTGTCTCTCTTTCGTCGCGCCCTCGACACATGGGAACCCGGTAGCGGTATCACCCCATTCTTTATTTAGCGTCCCCGCACACGCTCACAATTCGTTGGCACCGATACCTCTTCGAGTTATCGGGACTGAAACGTTGCCATGGCATCGTCTCCGTTTTGCCGCCTTGGTTCCCTTTCACTCGCTGTGGCGACACCTGCTTCTTTCTCTTCTTGCCCGTGATGTTTGAACTTGCATGCATGACGCATTCATGGCATATATATCTTATGTTCCTTGTCTCTTGTGCCGTAGCGTCCGTTCTAAGCCCCTCGTGTTTACCGTCTAGGATGCCATGTAGAATCATCGCTTCACCCTTGCCATGTTAACAACAATTAAATATTGCCATGTAAATAATTGGGAGTGGACTAAATAATTAAACATGGAGTTTCGTCAATATGCAACTCGTTGCATATCGAGCTTCACTTAATGTGTAGTGTTTGCGTGAGGTGAATTGCCATGCCATGCCTTGCATCATTGAACTGATCATGCATCATATTAGGTTGTGCATCATGTTGTGCATCGTGTGGTGAATATCTGTGTTGATGTTTGTTTCCGGTTTGCTCCGTCTCGATAGAGTTCCGCAAGCGTGTCGGAATGTGAGGACCCGTTCGACTACGTTGGTTTGTCTGCTTCACCGAGTTGTTCTTCTTCCAATCGAGATCTCAGGCAAGATGACCATTTCCCCAGATACCATTACTATCATTGCCATGCTAGTTTTATCGCTTCTATCGATTATGTCTCGTTGCCTACCACATGTTACATATCAGCCCCTCAACAATGCCATGAAAACCATCAACCTGTTCAACCTAGCAAACCACTGATTGGCTATGTTACCGCTTGCTTAACCCTTGTTAGCGTTGCTAGTTGCAGGTGAAGTTGCTTCCATGTGAAAACATGGGTTCCTTGTTATATCACCATATTAAATTCTATTTAATTTAATGCACCTATATACTTGGTAAAAGGTGGAAGGCTCGGCCTTTATAGCCTGGTGTTATGTTCCACCTTTGCCCCCTTAGTTTCGGCTACCGGTGTTATGTTCCATAATTGAGCGCTCCTAACACGATCGGGGTTGCTATGGGGACCCCATTGATAATTCTTTTTAGATTAAAGCTGGTCTGGCAAGGCCCAACAATGGTACTACATTTGCCAAACATAATAATTCTGTTAAATTGAAATGCATAGGGAGTTAGCGCTACCCGAGGAGTAATTCTACATAATACAGGTAGGGCCAGGGCTGACGGTGCTGGTCCAAAACAGAGCACTGTGCGGGGCCACCACGAGGAAACTCGAGGTTTGGCACTCGTACGCGTAGCTTATCCGTCGTGTCCAGAGAACGAGATACGCGGCTCCTATCGGGATCGTCGACACGCGGGGCGGCCTTGCTGGATAAGTTTTACCTTTGACGAGATATTTTGTGCATCGGGATTCCGGTGATGCTTTGGGTAATCTCAGAGTTGAGGTTTTCCACTAGGGAATCCGACGAGATCGCGAGCTTCGTGATTGAGTATTTCTATGCGGCTTGTGGTAATTTGTGATGAACTAGTTGGAGCACCCCTGCAGGGTTAAATCTTTCGGAAAGCCGTTCCCACGGTTATGTGGCAACATGGAAACTTTGTTTAACAGTCGTTCTAGATAACTTGAAGTTAACTTAAATAAAACTTGCCAACTGTGTGCGTAACCGTGACTGTCTCTTTCGTGAGTTCTTTCTCCGATCGAGGACACGGTGGGGTTATGTCTGACGTAGGTAGGTGTTCAGGATCATTCATTTGATCAACAGTAGTTCACGTCCGTTATGCGTAGATATTCCCCTCTTTATTTCTTCTACTCGTAAGTTTAGCCACCAAATATATGCTTAGCCGCTGCTGCAACCTCACCACTTAACCATACCTCAGCCATTAAGCTTTGCTAGTCTTGATACCTTTGGGAATGAGATTGTTGAGTCCCCTGTGGCTCACAGATTACTACAACACCAGTTGCAGGTACATGTAAAGGTTACTTGACGCGAGCGCGTTGATTGTTCATTTGGAGTTGCTTCTTCTTCTTCTTCTTCTTCTTCTTCTTCGATCTAGGATGGGTTCCAGGTTGGCAGCCTGGGATAGCAAGGATGGACGTCGTTCTTCTTTTCTCGTTTGATTTCGTCCGTAGTAGGACCCTGCTCTTATTCATGATGTTTATGTATTGTACTGTTGTGACTCTGATGTAGCATGTGGCGAGTGTAAGCCAACTCTATTTAAATATCTCTTCTTTTCAGTACATGTACTTGTAACGATATCCATTCTTGCGACACGACGAGATGCGCTTCTATCCCTGATGAGGCCTTCGTGCCAAATTGAGGATAGGGTCGCATCTTGGGCGTGACCAGTTGGTATCACAGCAGTACTGACCTAGGAGCCCCCTTGATTGATCGAACTTGGCCGAGTCGAGTCTAGTGAAAAACTGCTTTGAGTCTAGTTATATATCGGAGAGTAGGATTCTTTTTTCTCCTCTTCTATGCTCTGGTGAGGAATCTTGACGTAATAATTTATTCTACTCCTCTTCTCACTCAAAAAAAATTTAGGATCACGCGGATATTCTTGGGATCTATATGATGCCGATGTGACGGAGTTCTGTCTTGGTGCCTCCTGTCTGATTTGATTTTGTTCCGGGGAGTTGACCTCCAGGGGATTCTTGAGCACATCGTTATCATTCAGATTTCTTAGTATCTCATAATGAAGGATGTTCAGAATTGCTTCAATACTAGTAGTGGCGAGATAACCCCGATGTCCCCAGTACTGGTGCAGATTGTTCGGGAGTACTGCCATACTTTGTATCGTTGTGATCACGAGGGTCTGTTGTTGATGAAGGTCCGAGATTCTGGTTGTGCGTTGACAGATGTGATACAGGTGATGGGTTAGTATAGGAGGTGTGTGATATTACTCATTGTATCCGTGTACCAGATTGCATGACCAGATATTTCGGGAATTCTTAGGTGGGAATTCAAGTAGTTACTTATAGGACGATCTTCCAACAAATTTGTGTTGCTTCGATGTCAAGTGGTGATTTTAGATCTTTTCTAAGAGGCATTCTCATATTTTTATGAGAGTATTAATTCTTTTGCTCTATCAATTATCATGTCAATTCCTTTTCAACCGGAGTGATTGTATCAGTTCCATTGAACCGGTGTGCTTCTCTTCAACGGAATTCAATCTTATCTACTTTTGCAAGATCATTCTCTCTTTTATGTCGGAGTTCATCTCATCTGTTCCAAGTCGTCTTTGTTTTTCCCCGCCCTCCCACCATTTTCTTCAGTGATTGGATTTCATGCAAGAGTTTTCTTTTCATGGTGCTTCCGCTGTCTGTTCTTTTCTCTCTTACCCGGTGATTCATTGTGAAGATTCTCAGGAGCTTCATGTTCATCCTTATTCAATCTTGTTATTTTTCCAGTGAATTCAATTTAGTTGTCCGTGTCATCTTATCCATTCATCCTTGTAATTCTTTCCTATGTTGGAAATTTTTATCAGTCTATCTTCTTGTTGTCATTTCTCTGTATTCTATCCGGAGCGTTGAAGTTGTCTCGGAATTCTTGTTCTAAATTCTTTAATTATTTCGAGGTTCTCAACCTCATCGAGTTCTCTTCATACCGGTGCAATATCTCTCTTCCAAGTAATCTTTTCTAACGGTGATTTCTTTGAGTGGGCCCATAACCCACAAGTTTTCCCAGGATCTTTCCTGACTCTTTTAATCTTTTCCGTGAGATCATTAAATCTTTTCAACTATGACGTAAGATGATTTCCATCAGTCATATTACTTCTTCAAGTTCTATTTGAATTAATTCTCATATTGGCTCAACATTTCATTCTTGTTTATTCCGGAGTGTCTCATTAATTCTTGGTGGTGTTCTTCTCATCATTCTCTTCTTTCAAGACCGAAGCAGTGTTTCTCTCGAATCTTGGTCCATTCTCTTGCACATTCTTCATTTCAGCTTGGTGGCATTATATTATTTGTTCCAATCATGAGTAATCCCTTTCGTGCTATCCGGTGCTTCTCTGAGTTGATTTTATTTCTCGTTCCTCCAAAGGCCATCAGTTTAGAAGACTCTTCGTTCTCAGCCTTCATCTTTCATCCTCAATTCTTCTCAATTGTTGTCTCTTCGTTTGTCTCTCGTTTATCCGGTGCCTTGTTCAAAATTCTTCTCTCAGGTGGATCATGATCTCTTCATTCTCATGTATCTCCATTAATTCGTGGTGTTCCCATTCAATTGTGAATTATTACCAGTGCTTCCTTTAATTATGCCTCAAGTGGTGTTTTTCTCTCTGTCTCTGCTAGATTCTTTCAACAAGAATAAGTTGTATGCTAAATCCGTTGCTTGTCATCAATTTAATTTGATGAAGGATAAGCATAACATAATTCTTATTCATGCTTCATAGTGTTTTCAATTCTTTTTCCAGAGTGGCTCATGATATCAATTCGTTTTCTCAAGTGTGCTTATCTTTCTTTTCCGGAGTTTCAAGTTTTCTCAAGTATCTCTTCGTGAAGCTTCATCAAAGACTTTGCAAGGTCATAATCTTATTCTTTTCTACCTTCATCTCTTTGCATCATTCATTTGTATACGGAGGTCCTTCTTGGTGGTTCGTCAAGATTTCATTCATTCTGAAGTGTTCTTCAAGATTCCTGTTGGAGTACCTCAAGTATTCTTTCTCTTGCATTTCCAATGCGTTTGTTCTCCTTTATCATTTGAGGTGGTATTATAGCATTCTTTTTAGTGTAGGAGTCCCGAAGAGTTTTCCTTTCAAGAATGAGATAATTAAACCCACCAATTCTATGTTCATGGGTATTTTCAACTCATGGTTTATTCCTTGAGTTATCTTGGTTTAGGTTTCACCTAAAGCTTTTCCTTGGGATGGGGGCTATTATGGTGATTATCATTGATCCAAGTTCTCAATGTATCCTCTTGGTGTGAGAAATTTTTCATATCTTGTTTCTCCCAATCTTTCCTTGTTTCTTTTAGTGGTTGGTTCTCACCTCATAAATGTGAGATGATTTTCATAAGCCCACTACTATATTGTTCTTTTCGTTGTTGTTCTTCCAACAACTCCGTTCAATTCTTCCTGCAAGGGTGCTTGCCAAGTTCATTTGAGATAGTAGTTGTCATTTTTTCTTCATTCTCTTCTTCCATATGAGTTAGTTCTTATTCTCTTGTTCCGGAGGCATTGTGTTGTTGCTCTTTTGGGTCAATCATGTTGTCCTATCAAGTTCATGGTGCTCCCTTGTTCTATTTACTTGTTTGTTGTGAATATTGTCTAATTCTACCATCTTATCGAATTTTTTGTCCCATTTTCCTACCGAAGTGCTGCCGAAATTTTCCGTGAATTCTTGCTTGTTTCTCATTTCATTCCTCATCTCTTTGCAACCTTCAAGGATCGTTGGTTTCACTCGTTTGTCAAAGAAGCGACTAAGTTTTACCTCTTGTTCTTTCTCATCCTCTCCCCCCTTCATTCCTAGATCTCGGGGCGAGATCCTCTTGAAGTGTAGGAGAGTTGTGACAGCCCGAGACCGACGCTCCAGAAGATTCCCCCCTTTATTCCGTTTCCGTCGTGTGGCTATTTTATTTTGTTGGTCGCATCTTCATTTAGTTTGCATCATCACATCATGCATCATATCCATCTTCTCTGGTGTGATTGCTTCCCGTGTTGTGTTCATTTGTTTTTCCCTCTTCTCCTAGCCACTCCTTGATCCTCTCTGATTCCCCTTTGCCTTCATTTATTTGAGCTGCAGATGTAGATGCTCAAATATATGTTTCTGTTGAGCCCATAAATTATATCTATAGTATAGGGTCACCATCAAAAATCTCAGTCCAATTGGGGTTGGTTTGGTTATGGATTGAATTTAGGCAAGTTTGATTAAATTCAAAACTTGTCCGAATTTATATTCGGTAAAAATCCCCAAACCAATTTTATTAAATCCTCCATATTTTTCTGGCTCCGGGAAAATATATCTCTTGTTGGAATTCCAACTATCCTTTGTTTTATTTCTTTGCAAGTTGCTGTAAAAGAAATAAAATAAAAAAGGTAAAGAGAGAGGGGTGGCCCAGCCTGTGGCCGAGTTGGGCAAAGGCCCAGTAACCCCCAACCCTAGCGAGCCAGCCTCTCGGTTCCCTCGCCGATTCCCTCTCGTTCTCCCCCTACATCGTCTTCCTCGCTCGACCCCCTCCTCCCAGCGCCTCCGTTCCCCCGTATGTTCCCCTCGTCGCGTCGCACCGCCGGCCTCCCGGTCGTCGCCCAGTCCGCCGTGCTCGCCTCCCCTAGGCCGCCGTGCTTGCCTCCCCCGAGACGCGCCGCCGCCGAGCAGCTCCCGTCCCTGCACGCCGCCCCGCATGCTCGCCCTCTTCCCCGCCTCCGTTAGTCCCGTGCCCTGTCGTCAGTCTTGCAGTGCCAACCCCGTCGACCTCGCCTCCCCTCGCCCCCACCGAAGGATCTCGTCCCGAGCACGCCGCCATGGCCGTCCTCCACTACCGCGTCGATTCCCGGTCGCCCGAGCCGCCTATGTCCTCTCCCCTGCCGCCGTTCGCCTTGGCCCTGCCGCCGTCGGCTTGCCCCTGCACCGCGCTGCCTTGGCCTCCCGCGCCGCCCTGCGTGCCCTGGTAGTTGCTGCTGCTGTGGCCGCGAAGCTGTATGCTGCTGCCGCTTGCCTGAAGCCGATCTGTTGCTGATGCGTTGTTGCTGCTGCCTGTCGCTGGTTATTGCCGTTGCTGCTAGCTGATGTTGCTAGTGCTTGTTGTTGCTGCCGTTTTGCAGATGCTGCTGCTGGCCGGTTGAAGTAGTTGTTGCTGGTTGCTCTTGTTGTTGCCCTGTTGCCGCATTGCTGCTCCTGCTGCTTAGCTGATGCCGGGCCATGCCTGATATTTGCCTGCTTGCCGCCGTTATAGCTGTTACTTGCTGCCAGCTTGCCTGTTGCTGAGATTGTTGTTGCGGTGTCGTTGCTGCTGCCGCCCATGTGCTTGCGTGCCATTGTTTAGTGTTGCTGCTGCCGTGCATGCTAGGCTAGCTCGCGAGCTGTAGCTTGTTGTTGCCGCGTCTTGCTACTGCTGCTGTGGGCCTGCTAAGCTAGCTTGATGTGCCGTTGCTTGCTGTTGTTGCGTCGCTGATACCGACGCCGAAGGCCGTGTGCACCTTCCCCGCCTGTCGTGGTTCGTCGACAAGTTCGCCGGGAACCACGACATCCTCGACTAACCCCGAACATCGACGGAGACGTGATCGACTACCGATGTGAAGAACGTGAACCACGACGCCGAACGAACGACTACCATCGACGAGACCGGAGTACCACGACTACCACTACGACCCTCGTGTTTACCGTCTAGGATGCCATGTAGAATCATCGCTTCACCCTTGCCATGTTAACAACAATTAAATATTGCCGTGTAAATAATCGGGAGTGGACTAAATAATTAAACGTGGAGTTTTGTCAATATGCAACTCCTTGCATATCGAGCTTCACTTAATGTGTAGTGTTTGCGTGAGGTGAATTGTCGTGCCATGCCTTGCATCATTGAACTGATCATGCATCATATTAGGTTGTGCATCATGTTGTGCATTGTGTGGTGAATATCTGTGTTGATGTTTGTTTCCGGTTTGCTCCGTCTCGATAGAGTTCCGCAAGCGTGTCGGAATGTGAGGACCCGTTCGACTACGTTGGTTCGTCTACTTCACCGAGTTGTTCTTCTTCCAAGCGAGATCTCAGGCAAGATGACCATTTCCCCAGATACCATTACTATCATTGCCATGCTAGTTTTATCGCTTCTATCGATTATGTCTCGTTGCCTACCACATGTTAAGTATCAGCCCCACAACAATGCCATGAAAACCTTCAACCTGTTCAACCTAGCAAACCACTGATTGGCTATGTTACCGCTTGCTTAATCCTGGTTAGCGTTGCTAGTTGCAGGTGCAGTTGCTTCCATGTGAAAACATGGGTTCCTTGTTATATAACCATATTAAATGTTATTTCATTTAATGCACCTATATACTTGGTAAAAGGTGGAAGGCTCGGCCTTTCTAGCCTGGTGTTTTGTTCCACCTTTGCCCCCTTAGTTTCGGCTACCGGTGTTATGTTCCATAATTGAGCGCTCCTAACACGATCGGGGTTGTTATGGGGACCCCCTTGATAATTCGTTTTAGATTAAAGCTGGTCTGGCAAGGCCCAAGAATGGTACTACATTTGCCCAACATAATAATTCTGTTAAATTGAAATGCATGGGGAGTTAGCGCTACCCGAGGAGTAATTCTACATAATACAGGTAGGGACAGTGCTGATGGTGCTGGTGCAAAATAGAGCACTGTGCGGGGCCACCGCGAGGAAACTCGTGGTTTGGCACTCGTACGCGTAGCTTATCCGTCGTGTCCTGAGAACGAGATACGCGGCTCCTATCGGGATCGTCGACACGCCGGGCAGCCTTGCTGGATAAGTTTTACCTTTGATGAGATATCTTGTGCATTGGGATTCCGGTGATGCTTTGGGTAATCTCAGAGTTGAGGCTTTCCACTAGGGAATCCGACGATATCGCGAGCTTCGTGATTGAGGATTTCTATGTGGCTTGTGGTAATTTGTGATGGACTAGTTGGAGCACCCCTGCAGGGTTAAATCTTTTGGAAAGCCGTGCCCGCGGTTATGTGGCAACGTGGAAACTTTGTTTAACACTGGTTCTAGATAACTTGAAGTTAACTTAAATAAAACTTGCCAACTGTGTGCATAACCGTGACTGTCTCTTTCGTGAGTTCTTTCTCCGATCGAGGACACGGTGGGGTTATGTCTGACGTAGGTAGGTGTTCAGGATCATTCATTTGATCAACAGTAGTTCACGTCCGTTATGCGTAGATCTTCCCCTCTCTATTTCTTGTACTCGTAAGTTTAGCCACCAAATATATGCTTAGCCGCTGCTGCAAACTCACCACTTAACCATACCTCACCCATTAAGCTTTGCTAGTCTTGATACCTTTGGGAATGAGATTGCTGAGTCCCCTGTGGTCACAGATTACTACAACACCAGTTGCAGGTACAGGTAAAGGTTACTTGACGCGAGCGCGTTGATTGTTCATTTGGAGTTGCTTCTTCTTCTTCTTCTTATTCTTCTTCTTCTTCATCGATCTAGGATGGGTTCCAGGCCGGCAGCCTGGGATAGCAAGGATGGACGTCGTCCTTCTTTTCACGTTTGATTTCGTCCATAGTCGGACCCTGCTCTTATTCATGATGTTTATGTATTGTACTATTGTGACTCTCATGTAGCATGTGGTGAGTGTAAGCCAACTCTATTTAAATATCTCTTCTTTTCAGTACATGTACTTGTAACGATATCCATTCTTGTGACACGACGAGATGCGCTTCTATCCCTGACGAGGCCTTTGTGCCAAATTGAGGATAGGGTCGCATCTTGGGCGTGACAAGTTGGTATCAGAGCAGTACCGACCTAGGAGCCCCCTTGATTGATCGAACTTGGCCGAGTCGAGTCTAGTGAAAAACTTCTTTGAGGCTAGTTATATATCGGAGAGGAGGATTCTTTTTTTCCTCTTCTATGCTCTGGTGAGGAATCTTGACATAATAATTTATTCTACTCCTCTTCTCACTCAAATTTTTTTTAGGATCACGCGGATATTCTTGGGATCTATATGATGCCGATGTGACGGAGTTCTGTCTTGGTGCCTCCTGTCTGATTTGATTTTCTTTCGGGGAATTGAGCTCCAGGGGATTCTTGAGCACATCGTTATCATTCTTGAGCTCCAGGGGATTCAGGGGACTCCAAATCTAGGGAAAATAACTTCTTTAAGCATCCTGATAGAGGTGTTGTGATCAGCACTACTAGTCGGGATAGCTTCTACCCACTTAGTGACGTAATCAACAGCAACTAGGATATGAGTATACCCGTTGGATTTTGGAAAAGTCTCATATAATCAAAGCCCCAGACATCAAATGGTTCAATGACAAGTGAACAGTTCATAGGAATTTCCTGACGTTTACTGATATTACCTATTCTTTGACATTCGTCACAACACAATACAAACTTACGGGCATCCTTGAAGAGAGTGGGCCAATAGAAACCTGATTGCAGTACCTTGTGTGCAGTTCTATCTCCCGCATGGTGTCCTGCGTCGGCCTCGGTGTGACACTTCTGTAGGATCTGTCCCTGTTCATGTTCAGGTACACAACGTCTAATAACGCCATCTACTCCTTCCTTATAAAGGTGAGGATTATCCCAAAAGTAATGTCTCAATTCAAAGAAGAATTTCTTCTTTTGCTGGTATGTGAAACTAGGTGGTATATATTTGGCAACGATATAGTTTGCATAATAAGCAAACCACGGTGCACTACGTGAAGTATTGATGACATTCAATTGCTCATCAGGAAAGCTATCATCAATAGGCTGTGGGTCATCAAGAACATTCTCCAACCTAGACAAGTTATCTGCTACGGGGTTATCAGCATCCTTCCTATCGACGACATGCAAATCAAATTCTTGTACTAAGAGAACCCATCTGATAAGTCTAGGTTTAGCGTCTTTCTTCTCCATGAGGTACTTAATAGCAGCGTGATCAGTGTAAATAGTGACTTTGGAATCAACTATGTAAGACCTGAACTTTTCACATGCAAAAACGACTGCTAAAAATTCATTTTCCGTAGTAGCACAGTTTCTTTGGGCACTGTCTAGAGTTTTACTAGCATAGTGAATAACATTCAACTTCTTATCAACTCTTTGCCCTAGGACAGCACCAACAACATAATCACTAGCATCACACATGATTTCAAAAGGTAAGTTCCAATCAGGTGGTTGAACTATAGGTGCAGTTATCAAAGCCTTCTTAAGTATCTCGAAGGCTTCCTCACAATCATCGTCAAAGACAAAAGGAATATCCTTTTGCAAGAGATTGGTAAGAGGCCTAGAAATCTTAGAGAAGTCTTTAATGAACCTTCTATAGAATCCAACATGACCAAGGAAACTTCTTATATCTTTGATATCTGTGGGGTATGGCATTTTCTTGATTGCATCGACCTTAGCCTTATCGACTTCAATACCTCTTTCAGAAATTTTATGTCCTAAGACGATGCCTTCATTAACCATAAAGTGGCACTTCTCCCAATTCAAGACAAGGTTGGTGTCTTTACATCTCTGCAAGACTCGATCAAGGTTGTTGAGGCAATCATCAAAAGAAGACCCGTAAACGGAGAAGTCATCCATGAAAACCTCAACAATCTTTTCACAAAAGTCAGAGAATATAGCCATCATACATCTTTGAAAGGTGACACGTGCATTACATAAGCCAAAAGGCATACGTCTGTAAGCAAAGGTACCGAAAGGGCAGGTGAAAGTGGTTTTCTCCTGATCACATTGTGCACCTGGTATTTGGAGAAACCAGAATAACCGTGTAGAAAGCAGAAGTGTGTGTGTTTAGACAGTCTTTCTAGCATTTGGTCGATAAAAGGCAAAGGGTAACGATCTTTCCTAGTGGCCTTATTCAATTTCCTAAAATCGATCACCATCCTATAGCCAGTAATAATCCTTTGTGGGATCAATTCATCCTTATCATTAGGGACAACGGTAATACCTCCCTTCTTAGGGACACAATGCACTGGACTCACCCAATCACTATGAGCAACAGGATAGATAATGTCTGCTTCCACAAGCTTTAGTATTTTTTTTCTTACTACCTCTTTCATCTTAGGATTTAATCTACGTTGATGATCAGCAACTAGTTTGGAATCAGGATCGGTTTTAATCTTGTGTTGGCATAGAGTGGGACTAATGCCTTTAAGATCATCAAGAGTATATCCAATAGCAGCACGGTGCTTCCTCAGAGTTTTTAATAAGTTCTTTTCTTCATGCTCTGAGAGGCTAGCACTAATAATAACAGGATATATCTCTTTTTCATTAAGATAACCATACTTAACAGTATTAGGCAACTGTTTAAGCTCGAACACAGGATGACCCTTTGGTGGGGGTGGATCCCCAAGCAGTTCAACAGGCAAATTATTCTTAAGGATAGGATATTGTTCTAAGACAACTCTATCTATCTCATCTCTCTCATCCATATGCATATCAATTTCATGCTCAAGCAAGTATTGCTCTAAAGGATCAGTAGGAGGCACGACAATAGAGGCTAGGGAAATAGTTTCATCCTTACTAGGCAACTCTTTTTCATGAGGTTGTCTACCAAACTTGGAGAAATTCAACACATGTGACACAGCTTCAAAGCCAACAGTGACAGTTTGCTTCTCACAATCAATATGAGCATTGACAGTATGGAGAAAAGGTCAACCAAATATGATGGGACAAAAGCTATCTTGTGTGGTAGCAAGAACGAGGAAATCAGCAGGATACTTTGTTTTACCACACAAGACTTCAACATCCCTAACAATTCTCACAGGGCAGATAGTATCTCTATTGGCAAGCTGAATAGTGACATCAATGGGTTCTATCTCGACAGGTGCAATCTCTTCTTTGATTTCATCGTATAAGGATTGAGGTATTGCACTAACACTAGCACCCACGTCACATAAACCATGATAACAATGATCTCTTAACAGAAACAACAGGCGTGCCAACAACACGCCTATGTTTGTCTCTAGCGTGTGGTTTAGCAATTCTAGCAGCATCTTGAGAGAAGTTAATATTATGGCTATCAACATTGTCGGACAGGAGATCTTTGATAATAGCAATGCTAGGTTCAACTCTAATTTTCTCAGGGGGTGTAGTTGTTCTAATGTAGCCTCTACGTATCACAGTTGAATATTTAGAATGATCCTTTATCCTAACAGGGAAAGGTGGTTTCTCAATGTAAGCACCGGAAACAATAGGATCATTATCAGCAATGACTTTCTCTTCAACTGGATTGGGTTTAACTACATTGACTTCGAAGGGAGGATAATATTTAAACCACTTCTCTTTGGGGAGATCAATATGAGCAGCAAATGATTCACACAATGAAGCTACTATCTCAGAGTAAAGTCCATACTTAGTGCTAAAATCACAAAAGGTATTTGTTTCAACAAAGGATTTAACGCAATCAAACTTGAAATTCATACCTGACTCCTTACCTTCATCAAGCTCCCAATCTTCAGAGTTGCGTTTAATTCTCTCCAACAAATTCCATTTGAAGTCAATATCTCTATTCATAAAGGAACCGGTACAAGAAGTGTCAAGCACGGTGTGATAATCCTGAGAAAGTCGAGCATAGAAGTTCTGAATGATAATTTCTCTCGAGAGCTCATGGTTGGGGCAGGAATGTAACATTGATTTAAGCCTCCCCCAAGCTTGAGCGATGCTTTCTCTGTCACAAGGCCAAAACTTATAAATACAATTCGGATCACGATGTACTAGATACATATGATAAAACTTTTGATGAAATTCCAATTTTAACCGATTGTAGTTCCATGATCCAGTATCATCACATAGCCTATACCGGTGACAACGCCTTATCCCTCAAAGATAAGGGAAAGACCTTCTTCTTGACCTCATCCTCGGGCAATCCTGCAAGCTTAAATTAACCACAAACTTCATCTACATAGATTAGATGCAAGTCTGGATGTGATGTTCCATCCCGTGTAAAAGGATTAGCAAGCAGTTTCTCAAGCATACCCGAAGGAAATTCATAGAAAATATTTTCAGTAGGTGCAGCAGGTTGAGGAGAAACTCTCTGTGCTTCCGTTCGAGGTAAATATACCCCGAACAAGCCCCTCAAAGGATTAGTTTCCATAGTGACAAGTGACAGTAAATTTCAGCACACTATATAAATGTTTGCTTACCAAATTCCACTCACCAATGGTGCTTCACTCCAAGGAAACGGCGCTAGAAAAGAGTCTTGATGACCCACAAGTATAGGGGATCTATCGTAGTCCTTTCGATAAGTAAGAGTGTCAAACGCAACGAGGAGCAGAAGGATCTGACAAGTGGTTTTCAGGAAGGTAATATCTGCAAGCACTGAAATTATCGGTTACAAGTAGTTGTGTGACAAGATGATTCATTGCAAGTAGCAAGTAAAAAAAGTAACAATGGTGCAGCAAAGCGGCCCGATCCCTTTTGTAGCAAGGGACAAGCCTGGACAAAGTCTTATATGAGGTAAAACGCTCCTGAGGACACACGGGAATTTCTGTCATGCTAGTTTTCATCATGTTCATATGATTTGCGTTCGTTACTTTCATAGTTTGATATGTGGGTGGACCGGCGCTTGGGTACTGCCCTTACTTGGGCAAGCATCCCACTTATGATTAACCCCTCTTGCAAGCATCCGCAACTACGAAAGAAGAATTAAGACAAACTCTAACCATAGCATTAAACTAGTGGATCCAAAACAACCCCTTACGAAGCAACGCATAAACTAGGGTTTAAGCTTCTGTCACTCTATCAACCCATCATATACTTAATGCTTCCCAATGACTTCCTCTAGGCCCAAATAATGGTGAAGTGTTATGTAGTCGACGTTCACATAACACCACTAGAGGAAAAACAACATTCAACACATCAAATTATCGAACGAATACCAAATTCACATGACTACTTATAGCATGACTTATCCCATGTCCTCAGGAACAAAAGTAACTACTCACAAAGCATAATCATAATCATGACCAGATAGGTAATGAGTAGCATCAAAGATCTGAACATATAATCTTCCACCAAGTAATCCAACTAGCATCAACTACAAAGAGTAATTAACACTACTAGCAACCTTACAAGTACCAATCGGAGTCGCGAGACGGAGATTGGTTACAACAGATGAACTAGGGTTTGGAGATGAGATGGTGCTGATGAAGATGTTGATGGTGACGAGTCCCCTCCGATGAGAGGAGTGTTGGTGATGACGATGGCAACGATTTCCCCCTCCAGGAGGGAAGTTTCCCCGGCAAGATCGTCCTGCCGGAGCTCTAGAGTGGTTCTGCTCAAGTTCTGCCTCGTGGCGGCGGCGAATCCTCCGAAAACCTACTCCTTATTTTTTCCAGACCGAAACCCTTCTTGTAGCAAAAGGGGGAGCCAGAGGGCCAAGTGGGAGCCCACAAGCCCCCTAGGCGCGGCCAGGGGGGTGGCCGCGCCTAGCAGGCTTGTGGCCTCCTGCTGGCGCCCCTCTGGCACTTCTTCGGCCCAATAATATTTTATAAATCCCAAAAAAAATCCTCGTTGATTTTCACGGCTTTTGGAGTTGCCCAGAATAGGTATCTCAAACTTGCTCCTTTTTCAGGCCAGAATTCCAGCTGCCGGCATTCTCCCTCTTCATGTAAACCTTGCAAAATAAGAGAAAAGGCATAAGTATTGTACCGTGAAGTGTAATAACAGCCAAAAAAGCGATAAATATCAACATGAAAGCATGATGCAAAATGAACGTATCATCTCTCCATAGATAGATCCTTGTATGGTGTAGGAAAATTTTAAATTTACTACGTTACTCATCAGTATTACCGAGTGAGCCCCGAGATGCCTCTTCGTCACACGGAGTGACAAATCCCGGTTTTGATCCATGTTAACTCAACGGAAACCTTCGGAGATACATGTAGAGCACCTTTATAGTCGCCCAGTAATGTTGAGACGTTTGATACACACAAGGCATTCCTCCGGTGTTAGTGAGTTACATGATCTAATGGTCATATGAATGTATACTTGACATGCAGAAAACAATAGCGACAAAATAACACGATCATATGCTAGATTTCTCCTAATGATGTGATCTCGTTATCAAGTGACAACACTTATCTATGACCAGGAAAGCTTGACCATCTTTGATCAACGAGCTAGTCAACTAGAGGCTCACTAGGGACAGTGTGTTGTTTATGTATCCACACATGTATTTGAGTTTCTAATCAATACAATTCTAGTGTGGATAAAAAAACAATTATCATGAATAAGGAAATATAATAATAACCAATTTATTATTGCCTCTAGGGCATATTTCCAACAGTCTCCCACTTGCACTAGAGTCAATAATCTAGTTCACATCACTATGTGATTGTAATGAATCTAACACCCATATAGTTCCGGAGTTCGATCATGTCTTGCTTGTGAGAGAGGTTTTTAGTCAACGGGTCTAAACCTTTCAGATATGTGTGTGCTTTACAAATCTCTATGGCATCCTATAGATGCTGCTACCACGCGCCATTTGGAATCTGGTTTACCACTCAGAGTTATTCGGATTAGTGTCAAAGCTTGCATCAACGTAACCCTTTACAACGAACTCTTTTACCACCTCGATAATCGAGAAAAATTCCTTAGTCCACTAGTTACTAAGGATAACCTTTGACCAATGTCTAGTAATCCACTCCTGGATCACTTTTGTCCCCCTGACAGATTCATGTCAAGGCACACATCAGGTGCGGTACACAACATAGCATACTATAGAGCCTACGGCTAATGCACAGGGGACGACCTTCGTCCTTTCTCTTTCTTCTGTCGTGGTCGGGCTGTGAGTCTTACTCAAATGTACACCTTACAACACAGCTAAGAACTCCTTCTTTGCTGATCTATTTCGAACTCCTTCAAAATCTTGTCAAGGCATGCATTTCATTAAAAGTTCTATTAAGCATTTTGATCTATCTCTATAGATCTTGATGCTCAATGTTCAAGTAGCTCTATCCAGGTTTTCCTTTGAAAAACTCCTTTCAAGCAACCCTTTATGCTTTCCAGAAATTCTACATTATTTCTGATCAACAATATGTCAATCACATATTCTAACCAGAAATTTTATAGTGCTCCCACTCACGTCTTTGGAAATACAAGTTTCTCACAATCCGTGTATAAACCCAAAATATTTGATCATCTCATCAAAGCGCATATTCCAACTCTGAGATGCATGCTCCTGTCCATAGAAGGATCACTGGAGCTTGCATAATTATTAGCATCCTTAGGATCGACAAAACCTTCTGGTTGTATCACATACAACCTTACCTCAAGGAAACCGTCGAGGAAACAATGTTTTGACATCCTATGTGGAAGATTTCATAAATAATGCAGCAACTGCTAACTTAATTCCAGCAGACTTTTAGCATCGCTACGAGTGAGAAAGTCTCATCATAGTCAAGTCTTTGAACTTGTCAGAAATATCTTTGCGACACGTCGAGCTTTCTTAATAGTGACTTTTCACCATCATCATATGTCTTCCTTTTAAAGATTCATATGTACTTAACAGTTTTACGACCATCAAGTAGTTCTTCCAAAGTCTACACTTTGTTTTCATATATGGATCCTCTCTCGGATTTCATGGCCTCCAGCCATTTGTCGGAATCTAGGCCCACCATCGTTTCTTCATAGTTCGCAGGTTCATTGTTGTACTACAAAATGACCTCCAAGACAGGGTTACCGTAGCACTTCGGAGTAGTATGTGACCTTGTCGACCTATGAGGTTTGTAGTAACTTGATCCTAAGCTTCATGATCACTATCATCAGCTTCCACTTCAATTAGCGTAGGCACCACAGGAACAACTTCCTGCGCCCTGCTACACATTGGTTGAAGTGACGGTTCAATAACCTCATCAAATTTCTACCATCCTCCAACTCACTTCTTTCGGGAGAAACAATTTCTCGAGAAAGAACCCGTTTCTAAAAATAAACACTTTGCTTCCGGATCTGAGATAGGAGATGTACCCAACTGTTTTGGGTATCCTATGAAGATGCATTTATCCGCTTTGGGTTCGAGCTTATCAGGCTGAAACTTTTTCACATAAGCATCGCAGTCCCAAACTTTTAAGATACACAGCTTAGGTTTCTCCAAACCATAGTTCATATGGTGTCATCTCAACGGAATTACGTGGTGCCCTATTTAAAGTGAATGCGGTTGTATCTAATGCCTAACCCAAAAACGATAGTGATAATTCGATAAGAGACATCATAGTATGCACCATATCCAATAGGGCGCGACTATCGCGTTCGGAAACACCATCACACTATGGTGTTCCAGGCGGCATGAGTTGTGAAACAATTTTCACATTGTCTTAATTGTGTACCAAACTCGCAACTCAATTATTCATCTCTATGATCATATCATAGACATTTTATCCTCTTGTCACGACGATCTTCGACTTCACTCTGAAATTACTTGAACCTTCCAATAATTCACATGCGTTTTATCAAGCAAAAACACTGGTGTCTACTCAAATCATCTGTGAAGTTAGAACATAACGATAGCCATTGCGTGCCTCGGTACTCATTGGACTGCATACATCAAAATGTATTACGTCCAAGAAGTTACTTTCTTGTTCCATCTCACTAAAAACGAGGCTTTCAGTCATCTTGCCCGAGTGGCATGATTTGCATGTCTCAAGTGATTCAAAATCAAGTGAGTCTAAACAATCCATCTGCATGGAGTTTCTTCATGCGTTTACACCAATATGCATGGTTTGCGTGTCTCTAACGATTCAAAAACGGGTGAGTCCAAAGATCCATCAGTATGGAGCTTCTTCATGTGTTTACACCAATATGACTCAAGCGGCAGTGCCACAAGTAAGTGGTACTATCATTACTACTTTGTATCTTTTGGCAACAATATTATGAACATGTGTATCACTACGATCGAGATTCAATAAACCATTCATTTTAGGCGCAAGACCACTGAAGGTATTATATTCAAATAAACAGAGTAACCATTATTCTCTTTAAATGAATAACCGTGTTGCGATAAACACAAACTAATCATGTCTATGCTCAACGCAAACACCAAATAATAAATTATTTAGGTTTAACACTAATCCCGATGGTAGAGAGAGCATGCGATGTTTGATCACATCAACCTTGGAAACACTTCCAACACATATCGTCACCTTGCCTTTACCTAGTCTCCGTTTATTCTGTAGCTCTTATTTCGAGTTACTAACACTTAGCAACCGAACCGATATCTAATACCCTAGTGCTACTAGGAGTACTAGTAAAGTACACATCAATATCATGTATATCCAATATAAATTTGTCGAATTTGCCATCCTTTTCATCTACCAAGTATCTAGGGTAGTTCCTCTTCAGTGATGGTTCCCCTCATTACAGAAGCACTTAGTCTCGGGTTTGGGTTCAACCTTGGGTCTCTTCATTAGAGCAGCAATTGGTTTGTCGTTTCATGAAGTATCCCTTCTTGCCCTTGCCCTTCTTGAAACTAGTGGTTTTACTAACCATCAACAATTGATGCTCCTTTTTGATTTCTACTTTCACGGTGTCAAACATCGCGAATAGCTCAAGGATCATCATATCTATCCCTGATATGTTATAGTTCATCATGAAGCTCTAGTAGCTTGCTGGGAGTGACTTTGGAAAACCATCACTATCTCATATGGAAAATTAACTCCTACTCGATTCAAGCGATTGTACTACTCAGACAATTTGAGCACATGCTCAACGATTGAGCTTTTCTCCCTTACTTTGTACACAAAGAATCTTATCGGAGGTCTCATACCTCTCAACAAGGGCACGAGCCTGAAATCACAATTTCATCTCTTGGAACATCTTGTATGTCCTGCGACGTTCAAAACTTCTTCAATGCCTCAATTCTAAGCCGTTTAAGCATTATGCACTAAACTACCATGTGGTCATCAAAAATGTGTATGTCAGATGTTCGCAACATCCACATACGACGCTCAGGGTTTAGCACACCGAGCTGTGCATTAAGGACACAAGCTTTCTGCTCAGCAATGAGGACAATCCTCAGTTTACAGACCCAGTCCGCATAATTTCTACTATCAACATTCAATTAAATATTCTCTAGGAACATATCTAAAACAGTAGAGCTACAGCGCAAGCTACAACATAATTCGCAAAGACCTTTTGACTATGTTCATGATAATGAGTTCAATTAATCGTATTACTTAAGAACTGCGACTCAAATAAACATCCCTCTAGTCATTCGAGTGGCGCATAATCCAAATCCACTAACTCAAGTCCGATGATCTCGTGAGTTGAGATTAGTTCCAATGGTTAACATCTCCATGTTGATCATATCAACTATATCATTCATGCTTGACCTTTCGGTCTCTTGTGTTCCTAGGCCATGTATGTACATGCTAGGCTCGTCAAGTTTAACCCGAGTGTTCCGCATGTGCAACTGTTTTGCACCCGTTGTATGTGAACGTTGAGTCTATCACCCCCGATCATCATGTGGTGTCTCGAAACGAAGAACTGTCACAACGGTGCACTGTTGGGGAGAATACAATTTTATCTTGAAATTTTAGTGAGGGATCACCTTATAATGCTACCTCGTCCTAAGCAAAATAAGGTGCATAAAAGGATCAACATCACATGCAAATCAAAAGTGACATGATATGGCCATGAACTTATGCTTCCTGATCTCCATCACCAAAGCACCGGCATGGTCTCCATCGTCACTGGCGCCGCACCATGATCTCCATCATCGTGTTGCTATCGAGGTTGTCGCGCTATCTATGTTGATACTACTAAAGCTACTGCCTAGCGATATAGAAAGAGCATCTGCAAGCGCAAAAAAAATTTAAACACAACCCTATGGCTCCTGCCGGTTGCCATAGCATCGACGTGCAGGTCGATATTTAACTACTACAACATGATCATCTCATACATCCAATATATCATATCATGTCATTGTCCATATCACATCACAAGCATACCCTGCAAAAACAAGTTAGATGTCCTCTAATTTGTTGTTGCATGTTTTACGTGGCTGCTATGGGTATCTAGTATGATGGCATCTTACTTACGTAAAGCCACAACGGTGATATGCAAATTGCTATTTAACCTTCTCCAAGGACCACCTCAGTCAAATCCGATTCAACTAAAGTTGAAGAAACAAACACCCGCCAGTCATCTTTATGCAACAAGTTGCATGTCACTCGATGAAACCGGTCTCTCGAAAGCGTACGAGTAAAGTTGGTCCGGGCCGCTTCAATCCAACAATGCCGCCGAATAAAGAAAAGACTAAGGAGGGCAGAAAATTGAACATCAACGCCCACAAACTCTTTTGTGTTCTACTCAAGATATCATCTACGCATGAACCTAGCTCTAATACCACTGTAGGGGAACGTTGCATGGGAAACAAAAAAATTCCTACGCACACGAACACCTATCATGGTGATGATCATCTACGAGAGGGAGATCGAATCCACATGCCCTTGTAGATCGCTAAGCGGGAAGCATTAAGAAACTTGGTTGATGTAGTGGAATGTCTTCACGATCCAAATCACCGCCGTCCCATGATCCGTCCCGATCTAGCGCCGAACGGACGGCACCTCCTCGTTCAGCCACGTACAGCTCGACGATGATCTCCGCCTTATTGATCCAGCAAGAGGGGGCAGAGAGGTAGATGAGTTCTCTGGAAGCGCAATGGCGTGATGGCGATGGTGGTGGAGCTAGTCCAGCAGGACTTCGCCTAAGCACCGCTGAAACTAGACTAGAGGAGAAACGGATCTAGAGAGAGGGCAATACGTGGCTGATTGTTGTATCCAAAACCCTCAAAAACCTCTAGTATATATAGGACGATAGCAGAGGAGGGCGCCTTGGCCCCTACTCCAAGGAGAAGGGGTCGGCCGAACCAAGGAAGAGTCCACCTTCCCTTGTGGGAAGGTGGACTACTTTGGGAGGACTCCTCCTTCCCTTACTTTTAAAGGTCTTTTACCTTTTATCTCTTCTCCTAGGCGCATGGGCCTTTGAGAGAGGCTTCGGCCAGACCACCAGGGGTTGGTCCACCTCTTATTACATCCCACAATGCTCTTGGGTCGTCACACCCCTCCCGGTGGTCCCCAGGTACCCTCCCAGCACTCCTGGTACACTACCGATGAGCCCGAAACTTTTCCGGCCCATTCCCAGTACTTCCTATATATTCCGGACCATTCCAGAACTCCCCATGACGTCCAGGATCTCATCCAGGACTCCGAATAACCTTCGGTCACAAACACCTATAACTGAACTATACCAAAACGTCACCGAACCTTAAGTGTGCAGACCGTGCGGGTTCGAGAACTATGTAGACATGACCGAGACACTCTCCAGTCAGTATCAAATAGCAGGATGGGGATGTCCATATTGGATCCTACTTATTCTACAAAGATATTATCGGTTTAACCTCTATGTCAAGGATTCACACAATCCCGCATATCATTCCCTTTGTCCTTCGGTATGTTACTTGCCCGAGATTCGGACGTCGGTATCGACATACCTATTTCAATCTCGTTACCGGCAAGTCTCTTTACTCGTTCTGTAATACAAGACCCCGTGGCTAACTATTTAGTCACATTGCTTGCAAGGCTTGTTTGTGATGTTGTATTGCCGAGTGGGCCCCGAGATACCTCTCCATCACACAGAGTGACAAATCCCAGTTTTGATCCAGGCTAACTCAACGGACACCTTCGGAGATACGTGTAGAGCACCTTTATAGTCACCCCGTAACGTTGCGATGTTTGATACACACAAGGCATTCAAAAATAGCAACAAAATAACACGATCATAGGAATGTATACTTGACATGCAAAAAACAATGGCAACAAAATAACACGATCATATGCTATGTTTATAGTTTGGGTCTTGTCCATCACATCATTCTCCTAATGATGTGATCCTATTATCAAGTGACAACACTTATCTATGGCCAGGAAACCTTGACCATCTTTGATCAACGAGCTAGACAACTAGAGGCTCACTAGGGACAGTGTGTTGTCTATGTATCCACACATGTATTTGAGTTTCCAATCAATATAATTCTAGCATGGATAATAAACGATTATCATGAACAAGGGAATATAATAATAACCAATTTATTATTGCCTCTAGGGCATATTTCCAACATGAAATTCTTCCTTGGTTTGCAAATCAAACAAACAAGAGAAGGTAGGATTATCTCTCAAACCAAGTACACCAAGGAATTAATCAAGAAGTTCGACATGCAAGAGTGCAAAGGTATGAAAACTCCCACGCCGACTAGTGTACATGTTGATCTTACTAAGGAGGACAAACTGGTTGATTAAAAGGTTTATCGTCAATGAGCGGTTCATTGATGTATCTATGTGCCTCCCGTATCGATATCATGTTGAATGTTTGCATGTGTTCCCGATATCAAGCGGCACCTAAGGAGTGTCATCTAAAGTCTATGAAAAGAATAGTGGGATACTTCATAGATACAACAAACTTTGGCATATGGTATCCCAAGGGATCTACTCTTAATCTTGTTGGCTATTTCGACTCGGACTATGCCGGAGACAAGGTTGATAGAAAATCCACCTCGGGTACATGTCAATTTCCTCGGAGATCTCTTGTGTCTTGGTCATCCAAGAAACAAAACTTGGTATCTTTATCTATCGCCGAAGCGGAATACATTGCCGCCGGATCATGTTGTGCGCAATTACTATGGATGACACAAACTCTTAAGGATTATGGCATTCATGTGAATCATGTTCCATTAATGTGTCACAATGAAAGTGCTATTAAAATTTCCCATAATCACATGCAACATTCTCGAACTAAACATAGTCAAGTTCGACATCATTTCATTCGTGATCATGTTGGTAAAGTAGATATTAACCTCAAGCACGTTCGTACCGATAAACAATTGGTTGATATCTTTACCAAACCACTTGATGAGAAAATATTGTCATTTGAGGAGTTAGTTGAACATCATTGATGATTCAAACTTGAGCTAGACTCACTCAGATGCATGCAAGGGTATGAGCTTACTTGATTATTCCATGATGCTATTGATATGACACTATCTTATATCTTGGAAAACTATGCTCCCTTGTATTGCATCTAACCTTTTGTAAGTACTTGGAGGAACTACACTCCACAAGATTGCCATAAACTCACGTGAAAAGCAATCTTTTCATGGCCAAGTATCAACAACCCTTCTTCGGAGATGAAGGAAGAAGACAACAAAATCATATCCTTGACAACTATATGATGCTAAAATTCACTCTTGTCATTTGTATATATTATGTTCTTCCTTGCATGACTAAACAATGTAGGCGAAAAGTGAACTAAAACGACAAGGATAACTCCCAACTCAAGATGATCTTCATCAACATTGATCATCCACGACAAGTTCACCTACATGCCATGTCATCAACATCATTCGAAGGTATGTACAAATATCCTTGATAAAGCTCTACACCAAGTCATGAGATAAATCACCTCAAGTGTATGAAGACATTAAAATGCTTAATCAAAAAATGGTAATCCCGTTTTGCGCTTAACGATGAGTATGACCTATGCTCAAGAATTCTTGCTTGACTCCTCAAGTCAATATACTCTAATATAGGTGACCTAATCACCGCCCAACATCTAGATGAAGATTCTTGTATGGTTCATGTTTTGGATGCATCCTTTCTTTGAACCTTTCAATTCTCATCTACACATGTATATGCATTTAAAAAAATGTTTTATCTTTTCTTCTTCAAAACTTTTGGATATTTCTATCTAGTTGAGATGAGAAGTTGAATTTTTAATTGCAACTCGGTCTCTCCGACATGGGAAACTCGGTCTAACCGAAATCTCCTAGAGACCTAAGATCAATTTTGGTCCTACTGAATCAAATTTCCTTGGAGACTTCGAAGTTTATCTTTGTGAATCTCTTAGTATTCCTAGATTATTGTCAAAGTGGGAGAAACTTCTTAGTGATCCCACAATATTTTTTTACCATAGTTCTTATTTATCATTTCCATTTATGCCAAAGGGGGGCATAATCTTGTTATCCCTAAATTGTCAAGGGGGAGATACATAAAATTATCACATAATACAAGGGGGAGAATCATCTAGGATCCCTAACAAATAGGGGGGAGAAATTCAAGGAATCCTTATCAAAGGAAGAAGAATTCAGGAGCCCTTACTCTCAATGAGACCTTACCCTCTGGCCTTTCTGGAAATTAGTGCCAAAGGCGGAGATATATCAAAGCTTCTAAATGCTTCTACCAAAGGGGAGGTGTACCAAAGGGGGAGATATATCAAAGCCTACACAATTTAGAAGGAGAGATACCATTGAGGGGGAGATATATAAAAGAAGAAAGTCCTATTTGAGTTTTTATTTATTACTTTGTATTGAACTTGTCTCACCCTACCTACTCCCAATATCTATATGCTATGATTTAGGGGGAGAGGAAATCCTACATATTCATTCTTAGGGGAGAAAAGTTCTAAATATTCTTGGAGACATATCTATCAGTAAGTCCTATTTTCAATATGTCTTCCATATCTTGGTACTTCTGAAGCCCTTTGCATCTTTACAATAGAACACTCTTGTGTTATCTAACATTGTTTTCCCAAGTGTACTCCTACTGCTAAGATGCTTAAGAACCTCAAGGTAAGTATATGCATCATATCCTTGTTCAAGATGGTCTCTTGTCTCTTGCACATATTGTTTGCAAGAGTGGGTCTTGGACATGGAAATATCTCATTCACATAATATTTGATGCATATAGCCAAGATTCACATGACTTGTATTGTCCCTTCTAATATGTGTGTGCTTATGCAGTCCAAAGCAAACGTCTCTTAAAAGGGATTGCACACATTTAGGGGGAGCTTGTATTAGTCATGTATCGTTCAAAGCTATCATATTCTAGTTCTTATATTTATTTGAAGCTTTAATTGTATGTTTTCATCAATTACCAAAAAGGGGGAGATTGAAAGCACATATGCTCCCTTGATGGTTTTGATAATTCATGACAAAATACATTGTCTCTTCGACTAACATTTTTACCTAGTATATTTTGGATATAGTCCATAGAGATGCATTGGCTAAAGGATTGTGTGGAGAAGCCCCAAAGAAGGAAAGGAATAGGATTGTCCAAGCTTCAAGTTACAAGACTCTACATTTTATATTTGTGACAAATCACAACTGAGTTCATAGGAAAGCCAATACTATTAAAAGGGGTGAGGTATCTATGATGAATTGGTTGCTCATGTGCTTAGAGATAGCCACCAAAAATACTCAACCATTCTTCCATAAAACTCTTTGTCCAAAAGCCTAAATATCAAAATCGGTGCCACCAAGATTTTCTATTCGGCCCTACAGATTTTCCAAAGACAGAACCTTTGTCAAACCCTAGAATCTCGATACAACCAACTTTCACTTTGGTGTCATCGGAAATCAGTGAACAACTTTCTGGTCTGTTCGAGTTTTGAAATCGGTCTCACCGAGATTTTGAAACTTCCCTAGGTCACCATATCGGTACCACCGAGATTCCTATATCGGTCTCACCAAGAATTCGAAAGTTGCCACATTTAGTGCAACTCGATACCACCGAGATTCATGTTGTTGTCACCGAGTTGGGAAATAATGTTGTAACGGTTGGATTTTTGGAGATTCCTATATATACCCCCTCCACCACCGCTCATTCGCAGAGGAAGCACTCAGAACACACATACAATTGCCAGATTCATTTTTCTGAGAGAGAGAGCCACCTACTCATGTGTTGAGATCAAGATATTCCAATCCATCCATTAGAAACTTGATCTCTAGCCTCCCAAATTTCTTTCTACCCAATCAATCTCTTCTACCCATGCCAAATCTGTGAGAGAGTGATTGAGTGTTGAGGAGACTATCTTTTAAAGCACAAGAGCGAGGAGTTTATCGTTCTACCGCATCTATTACCTTTTGGTGGGTGGTGCCTCCTAGATTGGTTAGGTGTCGCTTGGGAGCCTCCTACTTCGTGTTGTGGAGTTGAACCAAGAAGTTTGTACATGCAAGAAGATCGCCTACTTCGTGAAGATCTACCCCGAGTGAGGCTAGTCCTGTGTGGACGTAAGCCATGGTGGAATAGACAAGGCCGCTTCTTCGTGGACCCCTTATGGGTGGAGCCCTCCATGCACTCTCGCAGTCGTTACCCTTCGTGGGTTAAAGTCTCCACTAACGTGGACGTATGATAGCACCACCTATTGGAACCACGCCAAAAAATCATCGTGTTCATCTTTGTGTTTGATCTTTCTAAACTCTACTCCTTACTTACATGTGCAATGTATTTACTTTCCATTGCCATATATGTTGACTAGCATGTGTAGGGTTCACTAGACTTTTTAGAATCTGCTAACAATTAAAATTGAGAAAAAGCTCGGTTTTAATCTATGCAAGTAGTCTATTCACCCGCCTCTAGACATCCCTTCTAGTGATCTCATAGTTGCGGAGGTAGAAATCAAGAAGGAGCTTCAAGTGTTGATGGTTAATAAGACCACTAACTTCAAGAAGGGTAAGGAAATAAAGGAAACTTAAAGAATGGTAAGCCAGTTATCGCTCGAGTGAAGAAACCCAATATTGGACCGAAACCAGAGACTGTGTGCTTCTATTATGAGGGGAACAGAACTGGAAGCGGAACGGCCCTAAGTACTTGGCAGATAAGAAGGCTCGCAATGTCAACAAAAGTATATTTGATATACATGTTATTGATGTCTACCTTACTAGTACTCGCGGTAGAGCCTGGGAATTTGATACAGGTTCAGTTTCTAATATTGGTAACTCGAAACAAAAGTTGCGGAATAAACAAAGACTAGCTAAGGGCAAGGTGACGATGTGTTTTGGAAGGGTCTCCAAGGCTGATGTGATCACCACCGCACGCTCCCTCTACCTTCGGGATTAGTGTTAAACCTAAATAAATTTTATTTGGTGCCTGCGTTGAGAATGAACAATATATCTGGATCTTATTTATTGCGAGATGATTATTCATGTAAGGGAATAATGGTTGTTCTGTTTAAATGAATAATATCTTTTATGATCATACACCCAATGTGAATGGTTTGTTGAATCTCGATCGTAGTGATACACATGTTCATAGTATTTATGCCAAGAGATGCAAAGTTAATGATGATACTACCACATATTTGCGGCAGTGCTGCTTAGGTCATATTGGTGTAAAGTGCTTGAAAAAATTCCATGTTGATGGACCTTTGGACTCACTCAATTTTGAATCGCTTGAGACATGCGAACAATGCCTCATGGGCGAGATGACTAAGACCCTCTTTTCCGGTACGATGTGGAGGGCAAGTAACTTATTGGAAATAATACATATTGATGTATGTAGTTGATGGCCCACAAGTATAGGGGATCAATCGTAGTCCTTTCGATAAGTAAGAGTGTCGAACCCAACGAGGAGCAGAAGGCTCTCATAAACGGTTTTCAGCAAGGTAATAACTGCAAGCACTGAAAGTAGCGGTAACAAGTGATGGTGTAGTGAGGTGAAACGCAGCAAGCGAAAAGTAACAAGTAACAAGTAGTAGCAATGGTTCAGCAAGTGGCCCAATCCCTTTTGCAGCAAGGGACAAGCCTGAACAAAGTCATATGGGAGGAAAAACGCTCCCGAGGACACACGGGAATTTCTGTCATGCTAGTTTCATCGTGTTCATATGATTCACGTTCGTTACTTTGATAGTTTGATATGTGGGTGGACCGGCGCTTGGGTACTGCCCTTACTTGGAAAAGCATCCCACTTATGATTAACCCCTCTCGCAAGCATCCGCGACTACGAAAGAAGAATTAAGACAACGTCTAACCATAGCATTAAACTAGTGGATCCAAATCAGCCCCTTACGAAGCAACGCATAGACTGGGGTTTAAGCTTCTGTCACTCGAGCAACCCATCATGTACTTACTACTCCCCAATGCCTTCCTCTAGGCCCAAATATGGTGAAGTGTTATGCAGTCTACGTTCACATAACACCACTAGAGGAAAAGACAACAGACACCATATCAAAATACCGAACGAATATCAAATCCACATGACTATTATCAGCATCACTTATCCCATGTCCTCAGGAACAAAAGTAACTACTCACAAAGCATAATCATAATCATGATCAGAGGTGTAATGAATAGCATCAAGGATCTGAACATAAACTCTTCCACCAAGTAATCCAACTAGCATCAACTACAAAGAGTAATCAACACTACTAGTAACCTTACAAGTACCAATCGGAGTCGCGAGACGGAGATTGGTTACAAGAGATGAACTAGGGATTGGAGAGGAGATGGTGCTGATGAAGATGTTGATGAAGATGACTCCCCTCCGACGAGAGGAGTGTTGGTGATGACGATGGCGACGATTTCCCCCTCCGGGAGGGAAGTTTCCCCGGCAGGATCATCCTGCCGGAGCTCTAGATTGGATCTGCTCAAGTTCCGCCTCGTGGCGGCGGTGAAACCACGAAAAAGCTCCCGATTGATTTTTTATGGAACGAAACCTTTCATATAGCAAAAGAGGGGGGCAGTGGGCCGTCAGGGAGCCCACAAGCTTGCCATCCGCCACCAGGCGGGGGGGTGGCGGTGGCAGGGCTTGTGGCGCCCTGGTAGCCCCCCTGTGGTACTTCTTTAGCCCGGTATTTTTTATATAATCCCAAAAATTTCCACGTAACTTTTCAGGGCATTTGGAGATGTGCAGAATAGTGGACTAAGATTTGCTTCTTTTCGAGTCCAGAATTCCAGCTGCCTGAATTCTCCCTCTTCAAATAAACCTTGCAAAATAAGAGAGAAAAGGCATAAATATGGTACAACAAAGTAATATAACAGCCCAAAAAGCAATAAATATCAACATGAAAGCATGATGCAAAATGGACGTATCAGTAGTCCAATGAGTGTTGAAGAACGCGGTGGATATCGTTATTTTCTTACCTTCATAGATGATTTGAGTAGAGACAGGTATATTTACTTGATGAAATGCATGTCTATAGTTTTGAAAAGTTCAAGCAATTTCAGAGTCAAGTTGAAGATCATCGTGACAAGAAGATAAAATATCTATGATATGATCGTGGAGGTGAATATCTGAGTTACGAGTTTGGAATGCAAGACAATGTGGGAATTGTCTCACAACTCACGCCACGTGGAACACCATAGTGTAATGGTGTGTCTGAACGTCATAACCGTACTCTATTGGATATGGTGTATTCTATGATGTCTCTTATCAATTTTCCACTATCTCTTTGGGGTTATGCATTAGAGACAATCACATTCACTTTAAATACGGCACCATCTGAATCCGTTAAAGATGACACTGTATGAATTATGATTTGGCGAGAAACCTAAGTTGCCATTTCTTAGAGTTTGGGGATGCGACACTTATGTCTGATAAGATCGAACCCAAAGTGGAAAAGTGCATCTTCATAAGATACCCTAAAGCAACAATTGGGTATACCTTCTATCACAGATCCGAAGGCAAGGTCTTTGTTGCCAAGAATGGATCATTTCCAGAGAAGGAGGTTCTCTCCAAAGAAGGAGTGGGAGGAATATAGAACTTGATGATGTTATCGAACTTTCACTTGAATTGGAAAGTAGCGCAGACAGGTGTTCATGTGGCGCATACACCAATTGACGACGAAGCTAATGATGATAATCATGAAACTTCGGATCAAGTTAGTACCGAACGTCACAGGTAAACAAGGACACGTACTACCCCGAGTGGTACGGTGATCCTGTCTTGGAAGTCATGTTGTTAGACAACGATGAGCCTACGAACTATGAGCAAATGATGATGGGCCCGGATTCCGACAAATGGCTAGAGGCCATGTAATCCGAGATAAGATCCATGTATGATAACCAAGTAAGGACTTTGGTAGACTTGCCCGATGACCGATAGGCCATTAAGGATAAATGGATCTTTAAGAAGACACAAGTTGGTAGTAATGTCATGTGTAAAGCTTGACTTGTTGAAAAGGGGTTTTCAACAAGTTCAAGGAGTTGACTACGATGAGACTTTCTCACCCGTAGCGATGCTAAAGTCTGTTGGGATTACATTAGCAATTGATTATGAGTATATAGGCATCACGTTCATAAACAAGTAGACCGAAACGATCATGCATCTACTACTATTACTCCACTTTAAGAGTGCTTCTATGCTTGCCTCTCCAGGTATTAAGTTCATGACAGACAAAATAATGCTTGGATCAAGGTGACATGATGTAGAAAAAGTAAGACAAGTAATATGTTCAGACCCCGTCATTTCATCCTTAGTGGCAATAATACAAATATGTGTCTTGTCCCTTTCTAACACTAGGATATAGAGCACCACAAGACTGAACCCAGTACAACGCACCACTCCCACTTAAGATAAATCAATCTAATTGGTCAAACCAAACAGATAGATCGGAGAGAAATACGAAGCTATAATAGTCATGCATAATATAATTCAGAGGAGACTCAATTACTTTCAATGAATAATCTAATCATAAAGCCGCAGTTCATTGGATCCAAACAAACACATCGCAAAAGAGGATTACATCGAATAGATCACCGCAATAATTGCGGCAAACATTTTATTGAAGATCGTAGAGAGAGAAGAAGCCATATAGGTACTAGCTGTGGACCCATAGGTCTGTGGTTGAATGATCACACATCACCATGGAGGTAGCAAGGTTGATATAGACGGCCTCCATGATCGATTCCCTCTCCGGCGGGGTACCGAAAAAGGTCTCCAGATGGGATCACGGCGGAACAGAGACTTGCAGCGACGGAGAAGTGTTTCGGGTGGCTTTGTGATGCTTTGAATATTTCAGAATTTCTAGAAGTGAAATTAGGTCAGGAGGCTTCATGAGGGGCAACAGGCCCTAGGGGCGCGCCCTACCCCAAGGATGCGCCCTACTAGCGTGTCGCTCCCTATTGCAGAGTCTGGCCTCCTCTCAAAGCTTCGGGGGTCCAAAATCTTATAGAAAAAAACACCAAAAATCTTCATCCTGTTTGGTATTGATTTTCTACAAAAGTCAAAAACACGCAAAAACAGAACTGACACTATGCGTTGGTTTAATAGTTTAATTCCTAAAAATGATAGATGACATATTATTGAATATGAAGTATCCAAGATTGATAATATAATAGTATAGGACAATAAAAAAATTGTCGATACGTTGGAAACGTATCAGTATGTTCTCAAGGATGAGCTTACCTTCCTTGTTGGGTGCGATGAGCTTTACTCCCAATAAAGGGGGCGACAAAAGAGGATTCTCGAGGATTATGCAAGTATTGCGTTCTTTCATGTTGTGGCTAATAAGCATATGATGGCCCACAAATATAGGGGTCACAACAGTCTACAATGATAGTATTTCAGAGTTATATGGTTGGCATGGTCGCTCCCTCCCCCCTCGGATGTCGGCTAGGATGGCGACGTGGGGTTGAGAAGAGTCATATAGAACACAAAACTAGCACATGATCATATGGTTGCATTGGGACTTGTCAATCACACGCCACCTCTATGTGTTTATATTGTGTTTAAAAAAAATATTATCATGTGGTTGCGTTGGGACTTGTCAATCGGGGATGTCGTCTCTTTAATTAATATATATATATATATATATATATATATATATATATATATATATATATATATATATATATATATATATATATATATATATATAAAATATGTATGTATGAGCATCTGCATTTGTATCGTGCTAGAAAAATGTCGCCTCCACCACTTCTTGTGTGGCCGTATGCATGGCTAATCGAACGCATTTACCGTTAATTGGTTGGGCATATCGATCTAGCTAGTGGTGACCATCTAGATTGCCACGTGAAGGATGACAGGGGCCGGGAGCATGGCCCAGGGCAGTACGAGTTTAGATCGAACACCTTTTCATCAACACAAGTGGTCATCCATCTTGAACACGTTTGATCAACATTGCTTCACATTCAGTTCAAAAAAGAAACATTGCTTCACATTCCCATGCCCTGCTCCCAACCTTACCCGTCACCAAGGATCTTCTCACCGGCGCCTCGGTCTCCCTCATCTCTCCCATCCGGCGATCTTGTTGATGGCAATACTAGTGAGCACCGTCCATTTCATTTTTTTCCTTGCTTAGGTTTTCTTTGGTTAACGGTATTGATGAGGTGATGGTGGTCGAATAAGGTCTTTTTCGTCTTTTCATACTTCGAAGACATTCGATCTGGCGTTGACCAAGGGTTTGTGAGAGTTAGTATCGTCATATTTGTTGGCTTTCTTTGGATCTTGTCAGTTGGTGTGTCTGTCAAGGAGGACAATTGGCTTGCTATTGGTGCGGCGACTTCAACATATTCTTCTGTGTTGTTCTGTTACATGATCAGGTTTTTGCATCTTTTTGAACAGGTGTTGATTAATTGCAAGCTTGTACTGCGTGGGATAATGCTTCAATCCATATTTCTTCATTGACTTTAAGATCTAATTTCAAGCGGTGAGTGATTATTGCTGTCTTTTAAGTTTGATATGGCGAGGATCGTTTGCAGTGTTCATTTTTTCTATTGTTGGTTCAATGCATTTTTCAACCTTTGACACGCGGCAATTGATCGAAGGAAGAAAAAGGCCACTATGATTTTCAATGTAATTTCATATGACCAGTGCTCTGTGCCGGCGCGCCGGCCGAAACTTTTGGCCGGCAGCGCGCGGGCCGCACGATCCGTCAACCGTCGCGCGTCCGCACTGTTAGATCTTCATTCAACATTTTTCCCCGATGCAGCAAAATTTCAACGTGATGCAGCAATTTTCGTCAACGGTTGCAATAAAAAAAATTGTAGCAAAAAAATATCTACGTGATCGTAGCAAAAAAACGAAGCTGATGGTGCGTGGTAGCAAAAGTTAAACGCCGGTAGTAGCAAATATCTACGTGAACGTGGATGCAACTTTTTTACTGAACGGTTGCAGCAAAAAATGATGTTGGTTGTAGCAAAAATTAATACGGTTGTAGCAAAAGTAAAAAAACACCGATTGTAATGAAAAATCCGACGAACTGAAGTTGCAACCAAACATATATGCAGCTTTTTTACTGGACAAATGTAGCAAATAAAAAACACTTATAGCAAATATGAACGCTGATTGCAACAAATTTAGGCGAAAAAAAATTGCATGCCTAATCAGCGCTCATCGCGGGTCACGTGCGGCCGACCGAACGGTTCGGCCGGCGCAGTGGCCAGAAACGTTTCTCATTTCATATTTATTGATATTTCTGTGTCTATTTGTTTTTCCGTTGTGCTATCTATTATTTTATTTTATTTTTTAAAAAAGAAGACATCGTTTCACATTTAAATTGCATATATACTTCACATTTGAATCAAGGCTAAAAATCACAAGTTTAATTTACGAAAAAAAACGAACATCGACAACGTAATGTAGCGTTGCTTCCAGAGAAAACAAGGAGATAAGCCTTCCAATAATTTCAGAGGATAGATCTCCACAAGTTCATTTTTTTTTATTTTTTTAGAAAAGGAGGTTAAACCCTGAGTTAGATGAGTTCATGTGCGCTACTAATAAATGAGTTAGATGAGATTCTTCTAGGCCTCAACCAAGCTGGCTCGGCATTTCTGTAGCTCATCAAAGACACGCCGTACCGTAGGACTCCATCATTCATGACAACAGTGTTTGATTGATGGATTACATGCACAATCAGGCTCAAACAGTATTACTAGAGGAATGTCAGTGTTGAATGCCCATTGCAAGAGGAGAAAGCTTGAATGCTAGCTGTATCCAAGGTAGCCACATACATCAGATTACAACGGCCGTGGTATTAACAGCACAGCCAGGGAATAAAATGATTAACAGAATTAACCAAAAAAAGAATTTTTGAAACCACCTCTTAGCTAGCAGCTAAGAGCATCTCCAACGTCTGCGAAAAAAATGGTGCCTTCAAATTGGTTTTAGATGAGAAGAGAGAATGTTTTAGGACATCAGTAATTTGTTTTCGAGCATTTCGAAAAGGGTGCCCTAAATTTGAAACATGAGCTAAAAACACATAAATTCGTTGCACATTTTAAAATCTGGTACGAAATTATGTGCATTAAACATGAAACGACATAAACTTAAAGACTACTACAATCATAATTCCTAGATCCCTAGCACTACATTATGATAGACCTATCTCTACTCCTAATCCTCACGTCGGTAGTAGTCGTCGAAGTCCTAGTCGGGGAGATGTCCATCACTCCTCCACCCAAGGGGCCGGTCTTGTGGTCATCGACAGTAGACCTACTCAATGGTTTCACCTCCTTCTCTTATTCCTCGTCAGAGAGCTTCATCTCGAACTGGTCGAACAACTCATCGACCATGGTGTCCCTCTTGCAATCCTTCCTCTTCTCTTGTAGCTTCTTGCGCCATGCCTCCTTCTCCTCAAAGAATACAATTTTCTCGGTGAGGAGCGTCGGATTAGCCTCGACGAGCTTCACCACATAGAGCTTAGTGTTGTCCTTGGCCTTGCGTTGCGCCTTGGTCCGACTGTGTGCCTTCTCCCCTTCATGGGAGCGGTATGAACGGCAGGGGTGAGGAAATTTGCATACTCAACATCGTCTGGGAAATTGAGCATTGCCCAATTTTGGAAGTGCCCGCCAAATCTATGGATCTGAAGGTGCCAAAGCCACTTCTTATCCCATGTGTCTGGGTTGAGGTTCTTCAACGCGTGGTGGTGTGAAGGTCAAAGTCTCATGTCATGATACGGCATGGAGCTCGGGGCCTGGCGGTGTGGAGGCTTCTAGGACATCCCCTTGAAGGTGGTGGAGGATCTCGATGGCCGATGCGATAATGAAGGAGCTCAGTGGTGAAGAACCTAGGGGTTTCAAAGAATCTGGTGGCATGAGAGGCAAGGATGGCCGGATTGCGGCTGCAGAGGCATAGGTTGTTGCGGTGGCTCGAGGTAGTTGTGGCTCAAATGCGACCGGATTCGTTAAGTAGGAACAATCAGCGGGGTGCTAGCGGCGGCAGCGGGCGATGAGGAATCAGGAGCAGACGACGAGGCCGTTGTTGGGGGTGAAGGTTCGATTTGGGCGGTTGGGTTCACGCGGCAGACGAAATGGTTTTGCATTGAGGTAACGTACATTTGCACATTATAGCAGGTTTTGGGGATGAATTAAAAAAATGGGTGCAATATACTTAGAGCAACTCTAGCACACCACTTATATCGCCGACCCATATCGTCTGTTTATAGGTCGCAGAAAACGGTTTTTGATGGCTAGCGCGGTTCGCGGCAGAACATAACCCACGCCGCGTAATTTTAAAATAGAATGTTTATTCTGTTTTACAGTTCCGCGGTGCGGGTTTTGTTTTGTCGTGCACGCGCCAGCCTGCGAATAGTAAAAAATCAAATTTGATAATTTGACATCATTCTTGACGATTAGCTACAAATTTGAACAACTAAACACAGTTTGTGCACAAATTAAACCATAGTTTTCGATCAAGAGGCTAAAGAACACCATGCAAAAGCAACCACCGTATTCGTCATCGTTTTTGCTCTCCACAACCGCAAAAGAATCTCACGTAAAAGCCACCCTCACCTCCGTGACCATCATCGTCAACATCATCACTCTCCACCACCGCCAGCCATTCCCCCACTAGCAGTGAAGCCAATAGACCTTGCGGACAACATTTTTCTCTTCAAGATTTCTCTCCTTTCCAAATCATGCCATTCTTTGGTGATGTCATCCATTTCATTGCGGTTCGTAGTCATGATCGTGTTCTCCTCCGCAAGAAGCTTGGCCAAGGCCTTGTTCTCCTCAGCAAAGGATTACCTCTCCTCAATGGGGGCCTTGCCCAACCCATCTTCATTGAGCAATAGCCGCTTTTCTTGCTTCTCTTGCGCTTTCTTCTCGGCTGAGAACCCACAAGTATAGGGGATTGCGACAGTCTTCACGAATAGTATTTCACCCTAGTTTATTGATTCGACACAAGGGGAGCCAAAGATTATTTATCGTCCTTGACAGTTGAGTTGTCAATTCAACCGCACCTGGGATATCTCTCTGCGGCAAAGTTTTAATAGCATGGAAAACAATAGTACTAGCGGTAACGGTGACAGTAGCAATTTGTCACAGTAGTAGTGATGGTGATAATTTTGTAGCAGTTGTGACAGTAGCGGCAACAATAGTAACTTAGCAAGATTCACTATATGTAAAGCGTAGGCATGTGGACAATGACGGATAATAATTTATATGACTTCATTCATGTAATAGTTACACACTAGGGCGACACAGAAATAGCTCCAATTCATCAATGTAATGTAGGCATGTATTCTGTATATAGTCATACGTGCTTGCGATAAGAACTTGCATGACATCTTTTGTCCTATCCTCCCATGGCAGCGGGGGCGTATTGGAAACTAAGGGATATCAAGGACTCCTTCTAATAGAGAACCAGAATAGAGCAATAACACATGTTGAATACATGAACTCCTCAAACTACGACAACCGCCGGAAAGAATCTCAATTATTGTCATCTTGGGTATGCGGATCAAGACACATAATAGGTGCATACAACTTGCAAGATAGGATCCAAAACACTCTTATATTCATGAAAACATAATAGGTTCATATCTGAAATCATGGCACTCAGGCCCTAGTGACAAGCATTAAGCATAGCAAAGTCATATCAACATCAATCTCACAACATAGTGGACACTAGGGACCAAGCCCTATCAAACTTAACTCGATTAGATGAGCAATCTCATCCAATCCCATCACCGTCTAGCAATCCTACAAAGGAATTACTCACTCCTCGTGGTGAGCATCATGGCGGTGTTGATGAAGAAGGGTTGGTGATGACGACGGTGATGATTCCCCCTCTCTGGAGCCGGACTCTAGACGAGCCCTCCCGAGGAAGAACGGGAGGTGGCGGTAGCTCCGTTACGTGAAACACGATGAAATCTTCTATTCTATTTTTTTCTGAAGATGTGAATTTATAGGAGTGGAACTAGGGTTGGAGGATCCACGTGGGTCCCATAAGCCATCAGGGTGCGCCTAGGGGTGTGGGCGTACCCTGTTGGCTTGTGGCCCACAGGCAGCCGCCTTTTGTGAATATTCGCTCCATAATTCATTATATATTCCAAAATTAGTTCAAAAAAAGTTTCCTACAATTCCAGGAACTTTTATTTCTGCACAAAAATAACACCAAAGTAGTTGTGCGGAAAACAGCCCACGTCCGGGTTAGTTCCATTCAAACCATGCAAATTAGAGTCCAAAAGCAAAGCAAAAGTTTTTGGAAAAGTAGATACGTTAGAGACCTATCAACTCCCCAAGATTAACTTATTGCTTGTCCTCAAGCAATTCAGTTGATAAACTGAACGTGATGAAGAAACCTTTTACAAACTCTTTTGTTCTCGTCGTTATACAAATGCTTAGCTAGTTTTCAAGTTTTCAGCATAAATCACAAATAACCACATCCATGATAACAATTAAACATCATATTCACTCATGGAAATACATAACCAACTAGAAAGCAATAATAAGATATCTCACATGCTAACAATTTGTCAAAACAATCATGATATAATATGGTGACATGGTATTCCACTAGCCCTTTCTAAGACCACAAAACATAAATGCAGAGCACCTGTAAGGTTCAAGCAGCGAGAAAACATTATAATTCAGGGTAGAAAAGATCCAGTCATGCTCACATCCAACATTAACTAGACTCAATGCATAAGAATGACAATAACGCTCTTTGGTCTGGTGCTTTTAGTAAGAAGGTGATGACTCAACATAAAAGTAAATAGATAGGCCCTTCACAAAGGGAATCATTGATTTGCAAAGGTGCCAAAGCTCAAAGTTTAAAACAAGATTGAAATCATAAATTTTGGGTGGTGCACTTTTCCTGTCAACGTTACGACAAAGGTTTTTAGTATATTCCATGCTAAACTCATTATTGGCGGTTCCCAAACATAACTGTAAAGTTTACTCCTATCCACCATCCATACACAAACCATGGCTCATCGAATCCACGGGTGCCTGCCAACATAGCAACTGTCCCAAGGAGTTTTGTTTAATTAATTTTGATTTTGCAGGACTGGGCATCCTTTTTACCAGCCTCTCTCGTGCAATGACGGCGAATATACAATCGTCTTGAGAATAACTCACTTAACATAGAAGATACCGACCGCACCGTCGCTACATGAGCGGTAAGAGTGCAGAGAACATATGTTTGTTTGAATATTAGATGTGGCACATGCAAATTTATTTGGAACGGCAGCGTAATACCGCATATAGTTAGGTATGATGGACTCATGTGGAATAACTTGGTTTAAGGATTTGGATGCACAAGCAACATTTTTGCTTAGTACAGGTGAAGGTTAGCAATAGATTGAGAAGCGACCAGCTAGAGAGTGAAAACGGTCATAAGTATGTATTGTGAATAGCTAACGTCGGACATAGCATGAGTAGGATATGAACACTATGAATTTAAACATCATGAAGGTTGCATTGGTTTTGAAACAACTACATGTTTGCACATGGGCCAAGTCAAACTGCTCGAATTACTCGGAGGGAAATACCATACTACCATACCATATCATAACTATTCTAGTGCATGTTGACATATAGGATAAATCATTATCCACTTCTAGATATTTAAGCATGGCATGAGAAACTATAATCTCTAATCGTCATCATAAACATGTTCACTCATGATATACTAAATCAAGACCGAACAAGCTAAACATATTTACAAAAACGAAAAACAAGAAGAGTTCATACAAACTTCCTTTTCCATGATCACTTCATCAAATATAATCATTATTGCCTTTCACTTGCATGCCCGGATGATGTGATAATAATAACAGTGCAAGAATGTAATGGACTAAACTAGAATCTGCAAGGCGGTTTTATATAAAGGAGAAGACAAGGTAATATGGTCTCTCTGTTGGATCAACAATAAAGCATATGGGAGCCACTCAACATTTTCATCGTGGTTTTCTCCTTTCATGACTCAACAAAAAGAAGAGAAATTCAGAGAAACACACTGAAATATTTTTTGGAGTTATGATTTTCTCGAAGAAAGCAAACAAGCAAAGGAAAAACAAAAACGAGAAAAACTATTTACATGGGAAAGCTCCCAACAAGTAAAGGAAATATTTTTGGGTTTTCTAA
This sequence comes from Hordeum vulgare subsp. vulgare, assembly GCF_904849725.1. Taxonomy (NCBI): domain Eukaryota; kingdom Viridiplantae; phylum Streptophyta; class Magnoliopsida; order Poales; family Poaceae; genus Hordeum; species Hordeum vulgare. The sequence continues at coordinate 101,004,296 of NC_058522.1, read as the reverse complement.
GTTTTTTAAACACACAATAAGAATGCGGAAGAATAAAGCTAATCATGGACATACATGAAAGAGGATGAACACTCACAATTTATATGAAATGTGTGAACATGAATGTAATGTCCATGAAAAATACATACTCCCCCAAGCCTAGGCGTTTGCCTAGCTTGGTAATCACCACTGGTAATAGCCATTTGGTTTGGGAAAGTATTGTTGCCAAGGCACCTAAGCATCCCATGCCTGGGCCTCGGCCTCCATAGCAGTCAACTTGTTCCAATAAGCAATTATAACTTCTGGCATGATGGTGTACCCGTGTCTGGCATGAAAGTTGAACAAAGAAGGTGTAGGCAACACAATGACATCGCAAGTATCCTTGCTATATACTAAGTTATAACAGATGTGTTGCGGTGGGCTCATTTACATCACTGAATTCGTGTTCTAATATAGACTGGTGATCAAGATAAACTTTAGGCAACAAGTAGTCGCTTGGGTGTACAGCAACAATAGAACTCTTTGACAAGCGCGTGGCATAAATACCACCAGAACCTTGTCATTTGTTAGGTTAAGATGCAAATGGCGTGCAACAATAGCTCCTAAATTCTACTCCCTCCGTCCAAAAATAAGTGACTCAAAAATGACTCAACTTTGTACTAAAATTAGTGTAAATTTAAGTCACTTTTGAGTCACTTATTTTGGAACAGAGGGAGTAACTGTTATCGCCATAAAGTGCGCGGCATAAAATAGCAAGGGTGGGGGCACTAAGACCACCATCCTTCTCCATAAAAATCATGCATTTTCCTATAAACAGAGAAAAATAGTGCATTGACGAAAAATGCAAACTAATGGCCCTAGCGTTTGATACGCTCCTAGTTTCTCCCATTGTTAAAGTGAGAAGGAAATCCTTGAATTCCTCAGGCTTAGGATCACGTATTCCCCCGTCAGAGGGAAGCAAGCATATTTCACAAAATTCATCTAGAGGCATTTCATAGTTTGTTGCATATAAATCAGAGCGTACTATGGGAGCATCGAGCCTATTCGATAAGTAAAAAAATTTCACGAAGGAATTAGTAAGGAGATAGTATTGGTCACACTCATTGATGACCCACAAGTATAGGGGATCAATCATAGTCCTTTTGATAAGTAAGAGTGTCGAACCCAACGAGGAGCAGAAGGCTCTGATAAAAGGATTTCGGCAAGGTAATAACTGCAAGCACTGAAAGTAGCAGTAACAAGTGATTGTGTAGCGAGGTGAAACATAGCAAGCAAAAAGTAACAAGTAACAAGTAGTAGCAACGGTGCAGCAAGTGGCCCAATCCCTTTTATAGAAAGGGACAAGCCTGAACAAAGTCTTATAGGAGGAAAAACGCTCCCGAGTACACACGGGAATTTCTGTCATGCTAGTTTCATCATGTTCATATGATTCGCGTTCGTTACTTTGATAGTTTGATATGTGGGTGGACCGGCGCTTGGGTACTGCCCTTACTTGGACAAGCATCCCACTTATGATTAACCTCTCTCACAAGCATCCGCAACTACAAAAGAAGAATTAAACAAAGTCTAACCATAGCATTAAACTAGTGGATCCAAATCAGCCCCTCACGAAGCAACGCATAGACTGGGGTTTAAGCTTCTGTCACTCCAGCAACCCATCATCTACTTACTACTTCCCAATGCCTTCGTCTAGGACCAGATATGGTGAAGTGTTATGTAGTCGACGTTCACAAAACACCACTAGATGAAAAGACAACATACATCATATCAAAATATCGAACGAATATCAAATTCACATGACTATTATTAACATGACTTATCCCATGTCCTCAGGAACAAAAGTAACTACTCACAAGACATAATCATAATCATGATCAGAGGTGTAATGAATAGCATCAAGGATCTGAACATAAACTCTTCCACCAAGTAATCCAACTAGCATCAACTACAAAGAGTAATCAACACTACTAGCAACCTTACAAGTACCAATCGGAGTCGGGAGACGAAGATTGGTTACAAGAGATGAACTAGGGATTGGAGAGGAGATGGTGTTGATGAAGATGTTGATGAAGATGCCTCCCCTCTGACGAGAGGAGTGTTGGTGATGATGATGGCGATGATTTCCCCCTCCGGGAGGGAAGTTTCCCCGGCAGGATCGTCCTGCCGGAGCTCTAGATTGGATCTTCTCAAGTTCCGCCTCGTGGCGGCGGCGAAACCACGAAAAATCTCCATCTTGATTTTTTCTGGACCAGGACGCTTCATATAGCAAAATAGGGGGGCTAGTGGGCCGTCAGGGAGCCCACAAGCCCCCACTCCGCCACCAGGGGGTGGCGGTGTCAGGGCTTGTGGCGCCTTGGCAGCCCCCCTCCAGTGGTTCTTTCGCCCAGTATTTTTTATATAATCCAGAAAAAATCCACGTAACTTTTCAGGGTATTTGGAGATGTGCAGAATAGTGGACTAGGATTTTCTCCTTTTCCAATCCAGAATTCCAGCTACCTGAATTCTCCCTCTTCAAATAAACCTTGCAAAATAAAAGAGAAAAGGCTTGAATATGGTACCACAAGTAACATAACAGCCCAAAAGGCAATAAATATCAACATGAAAGCATGATGCAAAATGGACGTATCAACTCCCCCAAGCTTAGACATCGCTTGTCATCAAGCGAAAACCAAGTTCCATAAACATGTCCACATGTTGAGGGACGAAGGTGTCGATAAAACATAATACGGACATGAGGGCATCATGATCACACATAGAACAACGATACATCATAAATATTCTTATGGGAAAGTAACAATTCCTTCACAAAGCAAAGCATGAAGCAAAAACCTTACCGAGAAGTGACCAACAATAGTCCATATTCATTGAAGCAATTGCAATTTATCACAACATCAGAAAGAGTCAAATAAGAGCTTGTAAGGCAAACCCACATACTCAATCATATCTTTTGTTTTCCACAATTGTTACAACTCACATGGTACTCATGGTGTCAAAGTTTCGGGTGGACACAGAGGAAGATAGGGGCTTATAGTTTTGCCTCCCAACCATTTACCTCTAGGGTAAAGTCAACAACAATAAAGCATGAGTACTCAACTCCAAGTTGATATATGAATATAGATCTTTCCCAAACATGTGACGGTAGCCAAGACAAAGGCAAAAATAGGAATTGGTGATGATCACCCAGAGTATTACAAGGGAAAAAAGTAAAGGTACAAGATAGGCCCTTCGCAGAGGGAAGCAGAGGTTGTCATGCGCTTTTGAGGTTTGAATGTGTGTCCTCTTAGTGCGGAGGAACGTCACTTTATATTGCCTCCTGTGATAATGAACTTTATTATGCAGTCTGTCGCTTTTATGTCTTCCTCATCACAGGTCCGTACAAAGCTTATTTTCCACACACTAATAGATCATACATATTAGAGAGCAATTTTTATTGCTTGCACCGATGACAACTTACTTGAAGGATCTTATTCAATCCATAGGTAGGTATGGTGGACTCTCATGGCAAAACTGGGTTGGAGGTTTATGGATGCACAAGTATATCTCTACTTGGTGCGGGAGTTTTGGCTAATATGAGGTGGAAGCAATCGTCACATGCTAAGGGATCTCTAATCATATAACATTGTTTGGAACCAAGCAAACACAATTTATTATGTTGTCTTCCTTGTCCAACATCTACTCTTAAGCATGTAATAATTTGGTGAGTGCTCACAATTGTAAATAGTGTCTAAGATGATATATTTATATGTGAACCTCTCTTTCCTTATTACTTCTTATTAATTGCAACAATGACTGAGGTCTATGTTGATTTATTCTCAACAAGTTCCAATCATCATACGTGTCATATGTGAAGTTATCACTTTCCATAAGATCGTCTCATGATCTTTCATGACATCGTTCTTTTCATACTCTTTGATCATGGAACAAAGCAAAGCCCTTGACTAAGACACTCTTTATTATATAGCTCGTAAGCGTGAATACATCGGGGGAGAGACAAAAGCAAAAGACTCAAACTAAAAACTAAAGACTTATTCCTCTAAGAGAAGAAATAAAAACTAAAAAGGAAAGAACTAAAACAAAGGTAAAAGCAAAAGATATAAAGGTGATACGATACCAGGGCAACTCCCCCAAGCTTGGCAGACCAAGGGGATTGCCCATACCGGTGCTTAGTTGTCTTCCTTTGGTGGTGATGGTGGTGTTGTTGTCGATTTTGATTCCAAGAGAGCTATCAATCTTTGATTTATACCTTTGAGATATGTGACATGGTTTTCCAGCAAAACAACTTCACGAGAAAGAGAAATATTGCGAGCACGAGTTGTTTCGCAAAACCTCAAGAGTTCAATCAAGGATGGAGACAGCACGTGGAGGAAGGGTTGGAGAAAATCTACTCCTTCAACGTCTTCAATGTTGAACATAGGTTGAACTTCCTCCCTAGCTTGGGTTTTCTCCTTAGTTTGGTCCCTGGCTTCCATGACTTCTACTCTTTTCAGATCAGCATCTACTTCCTCATGAACTTGGTGAAGATCATTCTCCCCAACAGATTCCTGAGACATCTTTGCTCTAAATCCGTGGCAGACAACAAGCTCGAAACGATAACAGAGGAAAACTATGCGATACGGAGATCAAAACCTTCGGGCGACTATATATTGATTTTTTCTGGGCCAGAAGGAGTCCTCCGCAAGAAAACGGAGTCCGGGAGGCACACGAGGTGCCCACAAGCTTGCCCTCCGCCACCAGGGGTAGGGGCGGTGGCAGGGCTTGTGGCCGCCTCGTTCGCTCTCCGGACTACTTTTTATTTTTCTAATTTTCCAAAAATTCCAAAACGGAAGAAATTTCTTATTGGAAAAGTATCATAGTCCAATTTCTTACCGAAACAGATACATCTTCGTTTTAAAAATCTGAAACAGGCTGATAAACATCCCTTATGTACTCCGCTGGAGTTATGACATTGATGATATTGGTCTCAACATTTATGGGAGTACCAGAGATGTAATGCTTGATTCTTTGCCCATTTACCACTCTAGGAAAATTTCCTTCTGTGTTATTGATTTTGATGGCACCGGAACGATATACTTCCTCGACAACATAGGGACCTTCCCATTTAGAGAGAAGCTTGCCTGCAAAGAATCTCAAACGAGAATTGTATAGCAAGACATAATCACCTACACTGAACTCTCGTTTCTGTATTCGTTTGTCATGCCATCTCTTAACCTTTTCCTTGAACAACTTTGCATTCTCATATGCCTTGGCTCTCCATTCATCTAACGAGCTAATATCAAACAACCGCTTCTCACCGGCAAGTTTGAAATCAAAGTTGAGCTCTTTGATTGCCCAATAAGCTTTGTGTTCCAGCTCAAGAGGTAAGTGACAGGCCTTACCGTAGACCATTTTATACGGTGACATGCCCATGGGATTCTTATAAGCAGCCCTATAAGCCCATAGTGCATCGTCAAGTTTGCTAGACCAGTTCTTTCGAGATCTATTGACGGTCTTTTGTAAGATCAACTTGATCTCCCTATTACTCAACTCAAATTGACCACTAGACTGAGGATGATAAGGAGATGCAACTCTATGGTTGACATCATACTTAGCTAGCATCTTGCGGAAAACACCATGAATGAAGTGTGAACCGCCATCAGTCATCAAGTATCTAGGGACTCCAAATCTTGGGAATATGACTTCTTTAAGCATCTTAATAGAGGTGTGGTGATCAGCATTTGTAGTGGGGATAGCTTCTACCCACTTAGTAACATAATCCACAGCAACTAAGATGTGAGTGTACCCATTGGAACTCGGGAAGGGTCCCATATAATCAAAGCCCCAGACATCAAATGGTTCAATGACAAGTGAATAGTTCATAGGCATTTCCTGACGCTTACTGATGTTCCCTATTCTTTGGCATTCGTCACAAGACAAGACAAACTTACGAGCATCCTTGAAGAGAGTGGGCCAATAGAAACCTGATTGCAATACCTTATGGGCAGTTCTATCTCCAGCATGGTGTCCTCCGTAGGCTTCGGAATGACACTTCTGTAGGATATGTCCCTGTTCATGTTCAGGCACACAACGTCTAATAACACCATCTACTCCTTCCTTATAAATGTGAGGATCATCCCAAAAGTAGTGTCTCAAATCAAAGAAGAATTTCTTCTTTTGGTGATAGGTGAAACTGGGTGGTATGTATTTGGGTACGATATAGTTTGCATAATCGGCATACCACGATGCACTAAGTGAAGTGCGTATGACATTTAATTGCTTATCAGGAAAGATATCATCAATAGGTAGTGGGTCATCAAGGACATTCTCTAGCCTAGACAAGTTATCTGCTACAGGGTTGTCAGCACCCTTTCGGTCAACGACGTGGAAATCAAATTCATGTAGCAGGAGAACCCATCTGATCAGCCTAGGCTTAGCGTCCTTATTCTCCATAAGGTACTTAATAGCAGCATGATCAGAGTGAATAGTGACTTTGGAGTCAACTATATAAGATCTGAACTTTTCACATGCAAACACGACTGCTAAAAATTCCTTCTCTGTATTGGCATAGTTTCTTTGGGCACTGTCTAGAGTTTTACTAGCGTAGTGAATGACATTCAGCTTCTTGTCAACTCTTTGTCCTAGAACAGCACCAACAGCATAATCACTAGCGTCACACATGATTTCAAAGGGCAAGTTCCAGTCAGGTGGTTGAACAATAGGTGCGGTTACCAAAGCCTTCTTAAGTATTTCGAAAGCTTCCTCACAAACCTCATCAAAAACAAAAGGAACATCCTTCTGCAAGAGGTTGGTAAGAGGCCTAGAAATCTTAGAGAAGTCTTTAATGAACCTTCTATAGAAACCAGCGTGACCTAAGAAACTTCGTATACCTCTGATATCTGTGGGGCAAGGAATTTTCTCAATTGCATCAACCTTAGCCTTATCAACTTCAATGCCTCTCTCAGAAATTTTGTGTCCTAAGACTATACCTTCATTAACCATAAAGTGGCACTTCTCCCAATTCAAGACGAGGTTGGTTTCTTCGCATCTTTGTAAGACTCGATCAAGGTTGTTGAGGCAATCATCAAAGGAAGACCCGTAAACGGAGAAGTCATCCATGAAAACCTCGACAATCTTTTCACAAAAGTCAGAGAATATAGCCATCATACATCTTTGAAAGGTGGCGGGTGCATTGCATAAGCCAAAAGGCATACGTCTATAGGCAAAGGTACCAAAGGGGCAGGTGAAAGTGGTTTTCTCTTGATCAGATTGTGCAACAGGTATTTGCGAGAAACCTGCATAACCGTCTAGAAAGCAAAAGTGTGTGTGTGTTTTGATAGCCTTTCTAGCATTTGGTTGATAAACGGCAAAGGATAATGATCTTTCCTGGTTGCCTTGTTCAGATTCTGGAAGTCTATCACCATTCTATAGCCGGTAATAATCCTTTGTGGGATTAGTTCATCCTTATCATTAGGGACGACGGTGATATCTCCCTTCTTAGGTACGCAATGTACTGGACTTACCCAATCACTATGAGCAACAGGATAAATGATTCCTGCTTCTAGAAGCTTTAATACTTCTTTTCTAACGACCTCTTTCATCTTAGATTTAATCTCCTTTGATGATCAGCAACTGGTTTAAAGTCAGGATCGGTTTTAATCTTGTGCTGACATAGAGTAGGACTAATACCCTTAAGATCATCAAGAGTATATCCAATAGTAGTGCAGTGCTTCCTCAGAGTTTTTAGTAACTTCTTCTCTTCGCACTCTAAGAGGAGAGCACTAATAATGACAGGATATATCTCCTTCTCATCAAGATAGGCATACTTAAGAGTATCCGGCAACTGTTTAAGCTCGAACACAAGATCACCCTTTGGTGGGGGAGGATCCCCAAGCAGTTCAACAGGCAAATTATTCTTGAGAATAGGATATTGTTCTAAGACAATTTTATCTATCTCATCTCTCTCCTCCATATGCATATCATTTTCATGCTCAAGCAGATATTGCTCTAAAGGATCCGTAGGAGGTACGGCAATAGAGGCAAGAGCAATGATTTCATCCCTACCAGACGACTCTCTTTCATGGGATTGTCTTCCTAACTTGGAGAAGTTAAATTCATGAGACACACCATTGAAACTTACTGTGACAGTCTGCTTAATGCAATCAATGTGAGCATTGATAGTGTTGAGAAATGGTCTACCAAATATGATGGGACAAAAGCTATCTTGTGCAGTACCAAGGACGAGGAAATCAGTAGGATACTTCGTCTTACCACACAGGACTTCTACATCTCTCACAATTCCCAGAGGGCAGATAGTGTCTCTATTAGCTAGCGTAATAGTGACATCAATGGGTTCTAACTCAGTAGATGCAATCTCATCTTTGATTTCATCATATAGAGAACGGGGTATTGCACTAACACTAGCTCCCATATCACATAAACCATGGTAACAGTGATCTCCTATCTTAACAGAAACAATGGGTAGGCCAACTACAGGTTCGTGTTTGTCTTTCATGTGAGGTTTAGCAATTCTAGCGGAGTCCTCACAGAATTTGATAACATGCCCATCTATGTCTTCGGCTAAGAGATCTTTGATAATAGCAACACTAGGTTCAACTCTAATCTCCTCACGGGGTGCAAGTGTACTAATGTAACCCCTACGTATCACAGTTAGAGCTTTAGAATAATCCTTTATCCTAGCAGGGTATGGTGATTTCTCAGTGTAAGCACAAGGAACAACAGGATCACTAAAAGCAATGACTTTCTCCTCAACTAGATTGGTTTTGGCTATGTTGCTTTCTACAAGAGGGTGATATTTAAACCACTTCTCTTTGGGAAGATCAACATGAGCAGCAAAAGATTCACATAGAGAAGCTACTATCTCATAGTCAAGTCCATACTTAGCGCTAAAATCTCTAGAAGTGTTTGTCTCAACAAAAGATTTAACGAAATCAAACTGGAAATTCATACCTGACTCCTTACCTTCCTCCAACTCCCAATCTTCAGAGTTGCGTTTGATTCTCTCCAATAAATTCCACTTGTGATCAATATCCTTCTTCATAAAAGAACCGGCACAAGAAGTGTCAAGCATGGTACGATCTTCGTGAGAAAGCCGAGCATAAAAGTTTTGAGTGATGATTTCTCTCTCGAGCTCATGATTGGGGCATGAATATATCATTGATCTAAGCCTCCCCCAAGCTTGAGCTATGATTTCCCTGTCACGAGGCCAAAAGTTATAAATAAGTTCCAATCACAATGTACTAAGTGCATAGGATAGAACTTTTGATGAAATTCCAATTTCAACCGATTGTAGTCCCATGATCCAGTATCATCACATAGCCTATACCATGTCAACGCCTTACCTTCAAAGATAAAGGAAAGACTTTCTTCTTTACCTCATCCTCGGGCAAACCTGCAAGCTTAAATAAACCACAAACTTCATCTACATAGATCAGATGCAAGTCTGGATGTGAAGATCCATCTCCTGTGAAAGGATTAGCCAGCAGTTTCTCAAGCATAGCCGAAGGAATTTCATAGAAGATATTTTAAGTAGGTACCTCAGGTTGAGGAGAAACTCCTCGTGCTTCCGTTCGTGGTGAAGATACCCCGAACAAACTCCACAAAGGAACAGTTTCCATAGTGACAAGTGACAATAAATTTCAGCACAGTATGTAAATGTTTCCTTACCAATTTCCACTTACCAAAGGCGCTTCACTCCCCGGCAGCGGCGTCAGAAAAGAGTCTTGATAACCCACAAGTATAGGGGATCAATAATAGTCCTTTCGATAAGTAAGAGTGTCGAACCCAACGAGGAGCAGAAGGCTCTCATAAAAGGATTTCAGCAAGGTAATAACTGCAAGCACTGAAAGTAGCGGTAACAAGTGATTGTGTAGCGAGCTGAAATGTAGCAAGAAAAAAGTAACAAGTAACAAGTAGTAGAAACGGTGCAGCAAGTGGCCCAATCCCTTTTGTAGCAAGGGACAAGCCTGAACAAAGTCTTATAGGAGGAAAAACGCTCCCGAGGACACACGGGAATTTCTGTCATGCTAGTTTCATCATGTTCATATGATTCGCGTTCGTTACTTTGAGAGTTTGATATGTGGTTGGACCGGCGTTTGGGTACTGCCCTTACTTGGACAAGCATCCCACTTATGATTAACCTCTCTCGCAAGCATCCGCAACTACAAAATAAGAATTAAGACAAAGTCTAACCATAGCATTAAACTAGTGGATCCAAATCAGCCCCTCAAGAAGCAACGCATAGACTGGGGTTTAAGCTTCTGTCACTCCAGCAACCCATCATCTACTTACTACTTCCCAATGCCTTCCTCTAGGCCCAAATATGGTGAAGTGTTATGTAGTCGACGTTCACATAACACCACTAGAGGAAAAGACAACATACAACATATCAAAATACCGAACGAATATCAAATTCACATGACTATTATTAACATGACTTATCCCATGTCCTTAGGAAAAAAAGTAACTACTCACAAGACATAATCATAATGATGATCAGAGGTGTAATGAATAGCATCAAGGATCTGAACATAAACTCTTCCACCAAGTAATCCAACTAGCATCAACTACAAAGAGTAATCAACACTACTAGCAACCTTACAAATACCAATCGGAGTCGCGAGACGAAGATTGGTTACAAGAGATGAACTAGGGATTGGAGAGGAGATGGTGCTGATGAAGATGTTGCTAAAGATGCCTCCCCTCCGACGAGAGGAGTGTTGGTGATGACGATGGCGACAATTTCCCCCTCCGGGAGGGAAGTTTCCCCGGCAGGATCGTCCTCTCGGAGCTCTAGATTGGATCTGCTCAAGTTCCGCCTCGTGGCGGCGGCGAAACCACGAAAAAGCTCCCTCTTGATTTTTTCTGCACCAGGACGCTTCATATAGCAAAAGAGGGGGGCTAGTGGGCCGTCAGGGAGCCCACAAGCCCCCGCTCCGCCACCTAGGGGTGGCGGTGTCAGGGCTTGTGGCACCTTGGCAGCCCCCCTCTGGTAGTTCTTTCGCCCAGTATTTTTTTATATAATCCAGAAAAAATCCACGTAACTTTTCAGGGCATTTGGAGATGTGCAGAATAGTGGACTAGGATTTGCTCCTTTTCCCAGTCCAGAATCCCAACTGCCTGAATTCTCCCTCTTCAAATAAACCTTGCAAAATAAGAGAGAAAAGGCATAAATATGGTACCACAAGTAACATAACAGCCCAAAAAGCAATAAATATCAACATGAAAGCATGATGCAAAATGGACGTATCACTCATCTGTGAGGAAGTTGGTCAGCCCGGCATTTGCAACAAATTACATAAATTCTTCATAGAAACCTGCTTCTTTCATGAAGGGTGCATGTGGCCATTCACACGGCCTAACCTCTGTGTTGTGAAAAATGTTGATGTCTCGATCCTGAGTCCTCCAAACAACTCCCTTGGGGCTCCGGCTAGAAGAACCCTTCCATGGGAAATTCCTTTCCCTAAGCACAAGTTTCTTGAAGTTCTGAGCCATAAATTTTTGTCAATAAAACTTTGTAAGATTGATAGCAACTACTCATGAGGGTGACTAGGGGCTATATCAAGCATTCATACTACTTAGAACACAAAAAATTAAACATGCAAGATCATTTTTTGTAGCATCAAGTGCAACAAAATATGAAAAATATAAACCATTACAGCAAAAACTAATTGGAGGAATGGAGGAGTTACATACCAATGAGCAATTCCTCAAAACAGTTTCAAAAATGAAGTTCCGAGGAAAGAGATCGAAAATTTCACTTGCTAGAGGAAGGCACGAGAGAGAGATATATATATAGATAGATAGATAGATAGATAGATAGATAGAGAGAGAGAGAGAGAGAATTTTTTTTTGGAGGTAAGGGACGAAGTGGACAGAAGGGGTAAGGTAGGGCATGTGTGAGCTCCACAAGCCATGAGGTTGCGGCTAGGGGTGGGCATGCCCTATTGGCTTGTGGCCCACACGCGCACCTCCCTGCTGTAATTTTAATGCCAAAAATTCTTTAATATTTTGGAAAAAATCATGTTAAAATTTTGTGGCAATCTCAAACTTTTTATTTTTGGGTCATTTTTTATTGCAAAGGAAAACTCAGAAATCAGGATAATCATGGCATTTTATTTTATTCAACTAGAAATAACAAAGAGCAAACTAATAATACACAGAGTTGTGCCTACTGAATTCATCAATCACATGTCTTTCAAAAAGGATCTATTAATAAGGTTGATCAAGTCTTATTAATAATTGTTTCCGATTGACATGAAACCAAAGAATTTTTGTATAACACTAAGTTACCTCAATGGGGATTTGCATGTCCCCAACAACAAGATTATAGTATCTCTTCTTGGCAGTAGGTAGAGGGATTTTAAAATCTCCAATGATAACCGTGGCACTAGGCTCAATGACATTAATATTATTAACCAAAGTTGGCTTCTTAGAAAAATATATGATATGTTGCTTGCCATTGACATGAAAAGTAACCTTGCTTTTGTTGCAATCAATAACAGCCCAGGAGTATTTAGAAAGGGTCTACCAAGGATGATCGACATATTATCGTCCTCGGGCATATCAAAAATAACAGAGTCTCTTAAGATAGTAACATTTGCAACCGCAATAGGAACATCCTCGCAAATTACGATAGGTAAAGCAATGGATTTATCAGCCATTTGCAAAGATATTACAGTAGGTGTAAGCTTATTAAAATCAAGTCTTTTATAGAGAGAGAGAGGCATAACACTAACACCGGCTCCTAAATCACATATGGCAGTTTTAACATAACTTATTTTAATAGAGCAATGTATCATGGGTATACTCGGATCTCCCAACTTCTTAGGTACCCCGCCATCAAAAGAGTAATTAGCAAGCATGGTAGCAATTTCAGTTTCAGGTATTTTTTTTATAATAATATCCTTCGTATACTTAGCATACAGAGGCATTTTCAATATATGAGTTAAGCGAGTGCGCAAAAGGACGAGTCTAATCATCTCAGCAAAGCGGTCAAAATCTTCATCGTCCTTACTTTTAGAATACTTACAAGGGAATGGCATCGGTTTTTGAACCCATCGCTCGCTTTCCCTTCCATGCTTTCTAGCAACAAAATATTTCTTCTCATAACGTTTATTTTTAGGAGGTGGATTATCAAGATCCTCAGCGGGTTCTATTTCCTCATCATTATCAGGTTCTTTATTATCATTTGTTTGAGCATCTATGTGACCATCATCATTATCATTATTATTATCATTATCATCATAACTAGGTGAATGTTCATTACCATATTGTGTCTCAGCATCAGAAATAAAAACATCATGATGATTCTTAGTAAGTTTTTCTATAACGGGTTCACTAGAAGCATGCAAAGTCCTATCATCTTTCTGTTTCTTTTTCTTCTTATATGAACTAGGTGCATCTTCATTAATTCTCTAAGAATCTTGTTTAATTCTTTTAGGGTAACCTTCAGGATAAAGAGGTTCCTGAGTCATTCTACCTCATTTAGTCATTACTCTAATAGCATGATCATTCATATTATTATTTATTTCAGCAAGCAAATCATTTTGTGACTTGGCAACTTGATCTAGTTGGGTGTGAACCATAGAATCATGTTTACCTAGACCTTTCACATCATCAGAAATTCTAAAGATCAAGTCACTTAAGCGATCTATCATCATGGCATTACATATTAATTGATCCTTGTCAATGTAATTATAAAATTCATCCGTGTATTGACTAGGATTCTTATTATAAGTTATATCACTATCATTAAAGGAACGGAGAGAATTTTCCTCTACTACCTGTGTCGGGTTGTCAAGTCCGTGTATTTCTTCGATAGATGGTAATTTATTGACATCTTCAGTTCTAGTACCTTTCTCTTTCATAGATATATTGGCTTCTTGCATATCTTCATGACTAAGGAATAGAATACCTCTCTTATTTTAAATAGGTTCCGGCAGTGGTTCGTGAAGTGTCCAATCATCGGTATTTTGCAATATGTTATTCAATAGTTCTTCAGCATGTCCAACACTTCTTTCCCTAAAAATAGCATAACTATCTAGGGAGTCCCTAGAAGCATCGGTTAGACCATTATAAAAGATATCAGGTATTTTATTTTTTTAAGAGAATGATCATACAAATCTCTAAGTAACTAGAGAAGCCTACCCCAAGCTTGAGGGAGATTCTCTTCTTCAATTTGCACAAAGTTAAATATTTTCTGTAAGGCAGCTTGTTTCTTATGAGCAGGAAAATGTTTCTTAGAAAAGTAATAAAGCATATCCTGGGGACTACACATACAACGAGGAGCCAAAGAAAGGAACCATTCCTTGGCCTCGCCTTTTAGCGAGAATGGAAAAAAGCTTAAGGATATAATAGTAGTGTATCTTTTCATCATTAGTAATAAAGCAACAATATTATTCAGCTTCATGAGAGGTTCGACAATAGTTTCATTTTCATGACCATGGAAAGGATCAGACTCTACTATACGGATCAATTCAGGGTCTATAGAGAATTCATAATCCTTATCACTGACAAATATAGGAGAAGTAGGAAATTTAGGATCATGATTCATTTTCTCCATCATAGATTTTTCTTTTAGTTTGCATAGTAGTTCCTTCAAATCATCTCTATTCTCACAAGCAAGAAAGTCCCTAGCTATCTCTCCGTCCATAACATAACCTTCAGGTACATAAGAAAATTCATATCTATTAGGAGAGCGAGGTGTAACAGGTGATTCAAAATCTTTATTAGTTTCAGCATTTTCAAGTTCTCTAGCTTTAGCAATATGAGCATCAAGTAATTTACTCAGTGGCACAATTTTAGTTTCATCATGTGTGGCAACAGTATCATCATTAATTTCAGAAGTAGCATCATCAAGTTCATGTGACAAATCAGGACTCGGCAAGTGGTGGTCTAATAAGCCGATTCAAAACAGTAGGTGAATCAAAAGCAGAGCTAGATGGCAATTCCTTACCTCCTCTCGTGTGAGAGGGGATGATCTTAGGTTGAGTATATTTTATATTCTTCATAGTAGCAATTGGATATCCTCAAGTTAACACAATAAATATAGCTATGCTCTTGAGCAACGGCATCAGAAAAAGGTCTTGATAACTCACAAGTATAGGGGATCACGATAGTCTTCGAGGTTAGTATTTCACCCTAATTTATTGATTCGACACAAGGGGAGCCAAAGAATATTTATCGGCCTTGATAGTTGAATTAATTTGTAATAGTAGTAGTGACGGTCATAATTTTTTAATAGTTGTGATAGTAGCACCAACACTAGTAACTTAGCAAGATTCGGTATATGTAAAGCGTAGGCATGTGCATCGGTGATGGATAATGATTTAGATGACATCAATCATGTAAGAGTTAGACACCAGGGTGACACATAATTATTTCCAATTCATAAATGTAATGTAGGCATGTATTCCATATATAGTGATACATGCTTGTAATAGGAACTTGCATGACATCTTTTGTCCTACCCTCCCATGGAAGCAAGGTCCTATTGGAAACTAAGGAATATTAAGGCCTCCTTTTAATATAGAACAGTTAAAGCACATATGCTCCCTTGGTGGTTTTGATAACTCATGACAACATACATTGTCTCTTGGACTAACACACTTACCTAGTATATTTCAGGAATAGTCCATAGAGAGCATTGGCCAAAGGCTTATGTGGAGATGCCCATTGATGCAACAAAGGAATAAGATGGGCCCATGCTTCAAGCTAGAAGACTCTTCATTATATATTTGTGAGAACTCAATTTTGAGTCCATAGGAAAGTCAATACTATTAAAAGGGGGTGAGGTATTAAAATGAACTGGTTGCTCAAGTGCTCAGAGATAGACACCAAATATACTCAGTCATTTTCCCACATAATCATTATGTCCAAAGCCACATACACAAAATTGGTGACACCAACTTTCTCAATACTGTCGTACCAATTTTCATCCTAGACAGAACCCTAGCCAAAGCCACCAAATCGGTGCAACCGAAACTGTGTCGGTGATACCGAGTTTAGGTGACCAACTTTTTGTTGCCTCAGTACACAAAATCAGAATTTATGAGTTTGGGTATCGATGTCACCGAGTTGTGTCATCTGACCGTTAGCCACTTTTTTGGTGTCACCGAGTTATGTATAACGGTTCCACCGAGATTCAAAGTTGATGCCCTTAGTGCAAGTCGGTACCACCGAGTTCATGACTTTGGTGTCACCGAGTTGGCCACTTTAGGTGTAACGGTTGGATTTTGGGTGCTGCCTATATATACCCCTCCACCCATCTCTCATTCATGGGAGAAGCACTCAGAACACACACACTTCATTGCCAGATCCATTTTTCTGAGAGAGAGCCACCTACTCATGTGTTGACATCAAGATATTCCAATCCAACCATTTGAAACTTGACCTCTAGCCTCCCCAAGTTGCTTTCCACCAAATCAATCTCTCCTACCCATGCCTATTCTGTGGGAGAGTGGTTGTGTGTTGGGGAGACTATCTTTAGAAGCACAAGAGCAAGGAGTTCATCGTTCTACCACATCTATTACCTTTTGGAGGGTGGTGCCTCCTAGATTGGTTAGGTGTCGCTTGGGAACCTCCTACTTCGTGTTGTGGAGTTGAACCAAGATGTTTGTAAGGGCAAGGAGATCGCTGATATGTCTCCAACGTATATATAATTTATGAAGTATTCATGCCATGTTTACAATAATTATATATGATTTTGGTATGGTTTTATTAGAACTTACCCGGACTGACGCTGTTTTCAGCAGAGCTACTTTGGTGTTGTTTTTGCAGAAATAAAAGTTCTCGGGTATGGGCTGAAAAATTACGGAGAATTTTTTGGAAAATATGAAAAATAATGGAGAAAAAAGATACCAGAGAGGAGTCCCGAGGCAGCCACAAGCCACCAGGGTGCCCCCTAGGGTGCGCCCTGGCTTGTGGGCCCCTCGAGCACTCCCGTGACGTGATTCCAACGCCAAATATTCTTATAAATATAGAAACCCCCAAAAAGAAACCTAGATCAGAAGTTCCGCCACGACAAGCCTCTAGAGCCATGAAAAAACAATCGGGAGCCCGTTCCGGCACCTTGTTGGAGGGGGAAACCATCACCGGAGGCCATCTTCATCATCCCAGCGGTCTCCATGACGAGGAGGGAGTAGTTCACCCTCGGGGCTGAGGGTACGTACCAGTAGCTATGTGTTTGATCTCTCTCTCTCTCTCTCTCTCGTGTTCTTGAGATGCCACGATCTTGATGTATCACGAGCTTTATTAATATAGATGAATCATATGGAGTTTTCCCCTTTCTATCTTCTTGTGATGAATAGAGTTTTCCCTTTGAAGTTTTCTTGTCGGATTGAGTCTTTAAGGATTTGAGAACACTTGATGTATGTCTTGCGATGGGATATCCGTGGTGACAATGGTGAAAGGACGTGGATGTCGCCAAGAGAAGGGGGTGAATAGGCGCTTTAAAATAATTATTGTTTAGGCTTGAACAAATGTGGAATAAAACTAACGTTTAATTTGTCAAGCACAAAACCTAAAACAACTAGGCTCACCTATGTGCACCAACAACTTATGCTAAGCAAGATAAACAACTAAGTGATAGCAAGATATATGACAAGAAACAATATGGCTATCAAAAAGTAAAGTGCATCAGTTCGGGTAAGAGATAACCGAGGCACGCGGAGACGACGATGTATCCCGAAGTTCACACCCTTGCGGATGCTAATCTCCGTTTGGAGCGGTGTGGAGGCACAATGCTCCCCAAGATGCCACTAAGGCCACCGTAATCTCCTCACGCCCTCGCACAATGCAAGATGACGTGATTCCACTAAGGGACCCTTGAGGGCGGTCACCGAACCCGTACAAACAAGGTAGGGAAATATCCACAACTTAATTGGAGGCTCCCAACAACACCACGAAGCTTCACCACAATGGCATATGGCTTCGAGGTGACCACAAATGCTCAGGGAAATCTCCACAACTTAATTGGATACCCCGATGCTTGCCCGAAGCTTTACACCACAAAGATTGAGCTCCGAGGCACCACCAAGCTTCTAGGACGCCAAAGCATCCACGAAGAACAATCTCTAGGGGTACCAAGTACCCAAGGGTAATAAGCTTCTCAACTTCTCACTTCCACATATCACCGTGGAGAACTCAAATCGATGCAATTAATGCAATGGCAAGAACACACGAAGTGGTCAAGTCCCTCACACTCAAATCCCTCCACAACAACAAAAGCTATGGAGAAATATGAGAGGAAGAACAAGGAGCTCAAAAAGAACTCCAAGATCAAGATCCAAGGGGTTCCCCTCACATAGAGGAGAAAGTGATTGGTGGAGATGTGGATCTAGATCTCCTCTCTCTTTTCCCTCAAGAACTAGCAAGAATTATTGGAGGGATTGAGAATTAGCAAGCTCTAAGAACGTCAACAATGGGGGAAGAACATGATCTCAATGGATGGATAAGGTCCAATGGGGAAGAAGACCTCCTTTATATAATGGGTGAAAGAATCCAACCGTTACCCCCACTCACAGCCCGACCGGAGCGGTACTACCGCTGCTAGGAGCGGTACTACTGCTGCCAGTCCGAGGGAGCGGTACTACCGCTCCACGGGCGGTACTACCACTCCAAGAGTGGTACTACTACTGACACGAGGGAAGGTACTACCGCTCGATACTGAAACTGCCATAACTTTCGCATACGAACTCCGAACCGAGCAAACTCAAGCTTGTTGAATTCAGACGACAAGAGCTATCCAACAGCGACATAAAATCTTAAGAACATGCAGTTATGAGAATGCCAATGATATAGAGATGTGAGACCTCTATGAATGAAGAACCAGCAAAAACTTCCAACATTGAAAACATCATAGAAGATGCATATAGACTCCGTTTTCAATGAACTCGATCTTGTCATGAAGATGACCATAAGCTCTAAAACTCTCAAAGAGAAACACCAAACAGGAACCAAGAAATATGATGCAAGGATGCAAATGGTTTGATCTCTCAACAAACGATACGATCATGCTACTCACTTGAGATCCCCCCTTGACAGTATGGCAATCTATCCTAAAATACAAAACCTATCAAGGGCAAACCTATAAGTTGCACCTAGTCCTCTTGAGCTAGATGATGATGATCTTTTCTTCCTCAAGATGGACCACCTTTCTTGATTGCGTTGGTTTGATGAAGACCAGTTGATTGCTCCCCCATACTCACTATGGGTGAGCCACTCTTCAGCACATCTTCACAAGTCCATTGCCACCACAATGGACGGCAAGCTTCAAGCATGATTTCTTCGTGATGCTCCACTTGAACTTGCACACCACATTCTTGATGACGATCACCACTTGATGTCATCCTTCATAGGTTGAATGAGATCTTCCTCTTGACGCAAACCCATGGAAACACACCTAACCCCACATAGAACTCTCATGAAGACATGGGTTAGTATAAAAAAGCGTTATGGACAATGCTTACCATACCATCGGATCACTTGATCCTTCTCGGTACATCTTGTACGCTTTATGTGTTGATCATCTTGATTTACTCTCTGCTTAGTCTTGATCAACCTTGTGTCTTTATGACCAATCTTTGGATAATACTTTGAATACCACCTTGGTCATCATATAAACTCCCTGAAACCAACAGATGGACTTCAAGAAGTTCCTATGGACAAATCCTTCGAATATGACTTAAGGCAACCATTAGTCCATAGGGATAGTCATCAATTACCAAAACCATATATGGAGAAATATGCTCTAACAAATGGGATGTTCTATTGATCCACTTGATGTATGTTTTGTTGATCAACTTGTAGGTTTCGTGACCTTGGGAATCTATGCATAGGGGTTGGCACACGTTTTCGTCGACTCTCCGGTAGAAACTTTGGGGCATGATACGTCCATTTTGCATCATATTTTCATGTTGTTATTTATTGCTTCTTTGGCTGTTATTTCACTTCACGGTACAATTATTATGCCTTTTCTCTCTTATTTTGCAAGGTTTACATGAAGAGGGAGAATGCCGGCAACTGGACTTCTGGCCTGAAAGTGGAGCAAAGTTGAGATACCTATTCTGCGCAACTCCAAATGCCGTAAAAATAAACGAGGATTTTTTTCCCGATTTATTAAAAATATTGGGCCTAAGAAGTGCCAGAGGGGCACCAGGGGGTGCCCCCAAGCCTGCACGGTGCGGCCACCCCCAGGCCGCGCCATGGGGGCTTGTGGGCAGCACACTGGCCCCCCTCTTTTGCTATATGAAGGGTTTCGTCCAGGAAAAAATCGAGGAGGAGCTTTTTTGTGGTTTCACCGCCGCCACGAGGCGGAACTTGAGCAGAACAAATCTAGAGCTCCGGCAAGACGATCCTGTCGGGGAAACTTCCCTCCTGGAGGGGTAAATCGTCGACATCGTCATCACCAACACTCCTCTCATCGGAGGGGACTCATCACCATCAACATCTTCATCAGCACCATCTCATCTCCAAACCCTAGTTCATCTCTTGTAACCAATCTCCGTCTCGCGACTCCGATTGGTACTTGTAAGGTTGCTAGTAGTGTTGATTACTCTTTGTAGTTGATGCTAGTTGGATTATTTGGTGGAAGAGTTTATGTTCAAATCCTTGATGCTACTCATTAACTCTCTGGTCATGAATATGATTGTGCTTTGTGAGTAGTTACTTTTGTTCCTGAGGACATGCGATAAGTTATGCTAATAGTAGTCATGTGAATTTGGTATTCGTTCGATATTTTGATGTGTTGTATGTTGTTTTTCCTCTAGTGGTGTTATGTGAACGTCGACTACATAACACTTTACCATTATTTGGGCCTGGAGGAAGGCATTGGTAAGTAGTAAGTAGATGATGGGTTGCTAGAGTGACAGAAGCTTAAACCCTAGTTTATGCGTTACTTCGTAAGGGGCTGATTTGGATCCACTAGTTTAATGCTATGGTTAGACTTTGTCTTAATTCTTATTTCGTAGTTGCGGATGCTTGCGAGAGGGGTTAATCATAAGTGGGATGCTTGTCCAAGTAAGGGTTGTACCCAAGCGTCGGTCCACCCACATATCAAATTATCAAAGTAACGAACGCGAATCATATGAACATGATGAAACTAGCATGACAGAAATTCCCGTGTGTCCTCGGGAGCGTTTTTCCTCCTATAAGACTTTGTCCAGGCTTGTCCCTTGCTATAAAAGGGATTGGGCCACTTTGCTGCACCGTTGCTACTTTTGTTACTTGTTGCTTACTACGAATCATCTCACCACACAATCACTTGTTACCGGCAATTTAAGTGCTTGCAGATATTTCCTTGTTGAAAACCACTTGTCAGATCCTTCTGCTCCTCGTTGGGTTCGACACTCTTACTTATCGAAAGGACTAGATTGACCCCCTATACTTGTGGGTCATCATGTCACTCTTTGAAGTTCTTTGTGTTCGATTGAACATGATGAATCTGAAATTGTGCGATGCATATCATATAATCAAGCCCATGGATACTTGTTGTGACATTGGAGTATCTAGGTGACATTAGGGTTTTGGTTGATATGTGTCTTAAGGTGTTATTTTAGTATGAACTCTACGGCTGTTCGTGACACTTATAGGGATAGCTCATAAGATTGATCGGAAAAGATAACTTTGAGGTGGTTTCATACCCTACAATAATTTCTTTGTTTGTTCTCCGCTATTTGTGACTTTGGAGTGAACTCTTTGTTGCACGTGAGGGATTTATATATGATTCAACTATGTTAGTATTGTTGGGAGAACTTGCACTAGTGAAAGTATGAACCCTAGGCCTTGTTTCTAAGCATTGCAATACCGTTTGTGCTCACTTTTATCGTTAGTTACCTTTCTGTTTTTATATTTTCAGATTACAAAACCCTATATCTACCATCCATATTACACTTGTATCACCATCTCTTCGCTGAACTAGTACACCTATACAATTTACCATTGTATTGGGTGTGTTGGGGACACAAGAGACTCTTTGTTATTTGATTGCAGGATTGCTTGAGAGAGACCATCTTCATCCTACGCCTCCCACGGATTGATAAACCTTAGGTCATCCACTTGAGGGAAACTTGCTATTGTCCTACAAAACCCTATGCTTGGAGGCCCAACACGAGTCTACAATAAGAAGGTTGTGTAGTAGACATCAATCACCTACTTTGTGAAGATCTACCGTGAGTGAGGCTAGTCCTATGTGGACAGAAGCCGTGGTGGAATAGACAAGGCCGCTTCTTCGTGGACCCCTTGTGGGTGGAGCCCTCTGCGGACTCTCGCAGCCGTTACCCTCCGTGGGTTGAAGTCTCCACTAACATCGACGTACTATAGCGCCACCTATCGGAACCATGACAAAAATCGCCGTGTCAACCTATTTGCCTTTGATCTCCTAAACTCTACTCCTTTCTACATGTGCAAAGTCTTTATTTTTTCCGCTACCATATATGTTGACTAGCATGTTTAGGGTGTACTAGACTTGTGAGAATTGATAAAATCTGCCAACCATAAAATTGGGAAAAGACTAGGATTTTAATCTTGTCAAGTATTCTATTCACCCCCCCCCTCCTAGACACACCTTCTATCGATCTCACAATTGGTACCGGTGCAAGGTCTCCAAAACCTTGGTTTAATCACCATTGGAAGAAGATGAATGTGACTAGTTCCGGGATTTTTAATTGTAGAGATATTCTTGATGGGGATTATTATAGACAATAAAAGATTAAATGCTTGATATATTTGATGAGTTCCATTTGCGCAAGTATGTTGAATATCCCTATGCGCCTCCCATTGATCCTATACATACTTCTCCTGATGATGAAGTTGATATGCTTGGTAATCTTAACATTGTTAATTTAATAAATAGAGAACTACCAAGAAATGTGCTTAATCATATGCAAAACTTCGAGTGTGCTTATACCTTGTGGAAAGACTTAGAGGAAAGATATCCAAATTATTCTTTGAAAAATCTTGATATCATTATCCAATGCATTGCCTTTCACAAAATAAAGCCAAGTGGTCCTAATTTTGATAAATGTATATTTGAGCTTCGTGACCTCATGCATGTTGAAGGAGATGTCATTACTATTAACAATATCATTGTTGAAGCCATTCGCATGCATAATTATGAACATTGTCTTAGTCAAAATTCTGATGAAACTCTTGTTTATGATGAGGGAACTTCATCCGATGATGACTATGTGGAGCAGAGCTACTACAATGAAGATGAAGCGTTTTACATCGACTATGAGAAGACCATGAGGAACCTTAGTCTTATGGCGAACCTTAGAGACTACATGGTTGGAGGAAAGGAGTGGATAGTTGACAGTGGATGCACCGATCACATGACCGGAGATAAAGACATGTTTCATGAGCTCACACCAAACCGTGGACCTCGAAGGTATGTGAACTTTGGAGATAACTCCAAGGGTAAGGTACTTGGTCTTGGTAAGGTGGTCGTATCTCATGATAATTCCATTCAAAATGTCATGCTTGTTGAATCCCTTGGCTACAATCTTCTTTCCGTATCTAGACTAGCAGACTTTGGTTTCGATGTGCTATTTACGAAAGTTGACTACCGAGTGTTTATTAGCGACAACCATAACATTGTCTTTACTAGTTTTCGTAGAGGTGATCTATACATTGTCAATCTCGCTAAGAAATCCAAGCCCCGTACATGTCTTATTGCTAAATCTTCTAAAGGTTGGTTGTGGCATAGAAGGTTAGGAAAGGTTGGTATGCGTAATCTTGACAAACTTATCAAAGGTGGTCATATTCTTGGTGTTAGAGATGTTATCTTTGACAAAGATAGACTTTGTAGTGCTTGTCAAGCAGGAAAGCAAGTTGGTGGAAGTCATCCCGTAAAGAACATCATGACTACAAGAAGACCACTCGAGCTGCTTCACATGGATCTCTTTGGTCCCAATGCTTACAAGAGCCTCGGTGGAAATTCTTATGGTTTAGTCATTGTTGATGACTTTTCCATATTTACGTGGGTATTCTTTCTTGATGATAAGCCGCAGGTACAAAATATCTTCAAGAACTTTGCTCGGAAAGCTCAAGATCAGTTTGAAGTGAAGATCAAGAAGGTTCGGAGTAACGATAGAACGGAGTTCAAGAACACTAATGTGGATACTTTTCTTGACGAAGAAGGTATCTCGCATGATTTCTCGGCGACGTACACACCTCAACAAAATGGAGTTATTAAGAGGAAGAATCGGACTCTCATAGAGATGGCCAGAACGATGCTTGACGAATACAAGACTCCAAGACACTTTTTGGCAGAAGCCATGGAAACAGCTTGCCATGTCATAAACTGATTTTACCTACACAAGCTTCTTGGTAAAAACGGCATACGAGCTACTCACCAGTAACAAACCCCAAGTTCGATACTTTCGAGTATTCATCTCTAAGTGATATATTCTTGATAAGCATCGTCGCTCTAAATTTTCTCCTAAATCTTATGAAGGTTTCCTACTTGGTTACGGATCGAAGTCTCATACTTACCATGTCTACAACAACTTCACTCGAAAAGTTGAAGAGACGATAGATGTGAAGTTTGATGAGACTAATGGTTCGGAAGTCGAACAATTGGCAAATGATGTAGGAGATAAGGAACCTTCGGAAGCCATCCAAGATTTATCTATTGGCAAGATTCGTCCCATGGAGGTGAAGGAGAGTACTTCATCAACTCAAGTGGAAGCTCCTACTTCGCATCAAGGCGAACCACAAAACGACATGGAAGCATCCACAAGTGGTACACGACATGATGAAGAAGAGGAAGAAGTACATCGTGATGATCCACCTCAACCTTACTCACCACCACCTCAAGGAAACGACAACGTCAAAGACAACGAGCAAGAAGATGATGATGATGAAGCTTCACCATCCAACAAGAAGAAGTTGTCACGAGTTCGAGCAAGAGTGGACAGAGATCATCTGTTGAATCAAATCTATGGTGACATCAAAACCGGGAGAATCACTCGCTCTAAATATCGTTTAGCTAACTTCTGTGAGCATTATTCTTTCATCTCTAGCATTGAGCCCTTGAAGGTTGAATAAGCCCTTCAAGACCCGGATTGGGTGAATGCCATGCACGAAGAGCTACATAACTTCAAGAGGAACGAATTTTGGACACTTGTTGAGAAGCCCAGCGAAGAGCACAACATTATCGGTACAAGATGGGTGTTTCGGAACAAGCAAGATGAAGATGGACAAGTCATACGCAACAAGGCGCGTCTCGTAGCCCATGGATACACTCAAGTCAAAGGTATGGACTACGGTGAGACTTATGCACCCATTGCTAGACTTGAAGCCATTCGCATTCTTCTCGCTTATGCCAATCACCATGATATTACTCTTTACCAAATGGATATCAAAAGTTCTTTTCAAAATGGTGAAATTGAGGAGGAAGTTTATGTTAAACAACCTCCCGGCTTTGTAAACCCTAAGAAACCTAATCATGTTTACTAACTTTGTAATGCTTTATATGGTCTTAAACAAGCCCCTAGAGCTTGGTACAAATGCCTAACAAAGTTTCTCATTGAAAAGGGTTTTGAGATTGGTAAAATTGACGCAACCTTATTCACTAAAAGAGTTAATGGTGAACTACTTGTGTTCCACATTTATGTGGATGATATTATCTTTGGTTCTACTAACCCACAATTTAGTGAGAAATTTGGAAGGTTGGTGTGAGAGAAGTATGAGATGTCTATGATGTGTGAGCTGAAGTTCTTCCTTGGGTTGCAAACCAAACAATCGAGGGAAGGTACGTTTATATCTCAAACCAAGTACACCAAGGACTTAATAAAGAAGTTCAACATGCAAGAATGCAAAGGTATGAGAACCCCCATGCCTACTAGTGGACATGTTGACCTCACTAAGGAGGACAAACTAGTTGATCAAAAGGTTTATCGATCAATGATTGGTTCATTGCTATATTTATGTGCCTCCCGTACTGACATCATGTTGAGTGTTTGTATGTGCGCCCAATATCAAGAGGCACCTAAAGAGTGTCATCTATTGGCTATGAAAAGAATAGTAAGATACCCCATATATACTCCAAACTTTGTCATATGGTATCCCAAGGGATCTTCCTTTAATCTTGTTGCTTACTCCGACTCGGACTATGCCGGAGACAAGGTTGATAGAAATCCACCTTGGGTACATGTCAATTTCTTGGGAGATCTCTTGTGTCTTGGTCATCCAAGAAACAAAACTCGGTATCTTTATCTACTGCCGAAGCGGAATACATTGTCGTTGGATCATGTTGTGCGCAATTACTATGGATGACTCAAACTCTTAAGGATTGTGGCATGTTAGAAAAGTTCCATTTTTATGTGGCACTGAAAGTGCTATTGAAATTGCCAATAATCCTATGCAACATTCTCGAACGAAACATATACAAGTGCGACATGATTTCTTCTGTGACCATGTTGGTAAAGGAAATATAGATCTCAAGCATGTTCGTACTGACAAACAGTTAGCTGATATCTTTACCAAACCACTTGATGAGAAAGTGTTTTGTCATTTTAGGAGTGAGTTGAACATCATTGATGCTTCAAACTATAGCTAGACTTACTCAGATGCATGCAAGGGCATGAGCTCGAAAGACTACTTCATGATGCTATTGATATGACTATCTTATGCCTGGGAAAACTATGCTCCCTTGTATTGCATATAACCCCTTTTGTAGGTACTTGGAAGAACTAAACTCCACAGGATTGCCATCAACTCATATCAAAAGCAATCTTGTCTTAGCCAAGTATCAACAATCTTTCTTCGGAGATAAAGGAAGAAGACAACAAAATCATATCCTTGACAATTATATGATGATGGAATTCACTTATGTCATTTGGATATATTATGTTATTCCTTGCGTGAGTAACCATTGTAGGTGAAAAGTGAACCAAAACGACATGGATAGCTCCCAACTCAAGATGATCTTCATCAACTTTGAGCATCCACAATAAGTTCACCTACATGCCAGGTCATCAACATCATTCGAAGGTATGTACTTATATCCTTGATAAAGATTTACACCAACTCATGGGATAAAGCAACTCAAGTGATATGAAGACATTGAAATGCTTAATCGAAAAAAGGTAACCCCATTTTGTGCTTAACAATGAGTATGACCTATGATCAAGCATTCTTGCTTGACTCCTCAAGTCAAATACTCTAATATAGGTGACCTAGTCACCGCCCAACATCTAGATGGATATTCCTGTATGGTTCATGTTTTTTACGCTTGACTTATTGGAACCATACAACATTCATCTATATGTGTTTAAATTTTTTTATTCAAGGAGTTTGTCTACAATGCAACTCGGTTTGACCGAATTGGAAAAATCAGCTACGCCGATTTCTTCCAGAGGCTTATTTCACATACTCGATTCACCCGAATCACCATGCCTCGGTGACTCCCAAAATTATCTCTGCCTATCATTTCTTTCTCAAAAAAATCTGAATTTTTGCCAAAGGGAGAGTAATATTTTGTGTGGTCCCAAGTTTATAACCTCCTGAAATTAATTGAACTTTTCACTTTTTCAAAGGAGGATATAATATGTTTCCCAAACCTTTCAAGAAGAAGAAATTTTCACAAGACGGAGAAAAATCTAGGATCCCTAACAAACAGGGGGAGAACATCCAATGAACTCTTACCTATACCTAAGGGGAGATGAATCAATGAAATCATATCCATATCTACGGGAGAGAAATATTTCAAGGAATCCTTATAAGAAAGAGATGAATCCAGGATCCCTTACTCTGAGTGAGCCCTTCCCTCTGACCTTTTAGGAAATTACTGTCGAAGGGGGGAGAAATATCAAAGCTTCCAATAAGCTTACAGAAATAGGGAGAAATTTTATACATAAGGGAGAAATATCAAACCCTACATACTCAGGGAGAGCAACACCATTAACGAGGAGAGAGAGTTACTATTGATACATTTGGTATTGCTACTTACTATTGATACTTTCTGGATTGAACTTGTCTCACCCTATCTACTCCCAATATATTTAAATGCTCTGATTCGGGGGAGAGGGAATCATATATTCATTCCTAAGGGGAGAAAGTTCCAAATATTCTTGGAGACATATCTACTATCAAATCACATTTGCTGGTATGTTTTCCATATCTTGGTATTTTATTTGAAGCTCTTTGCATCTTTAAAATATTATAGTCTTGTGTTATCTAACAAATGTTTTCTCAGGAGTTCCTCTACTGCTAAGATGCTCAAGATCCTCAAGGTAAGTATATGCATCATATCCTTGTTCATGATGATCTCTTGTTTCTTGCACATATTGTTTGCAAGAGGGAGTCTTGAACATGGAAGCTCTTCATTCACATATGTTTGATGCATATAGCCAGGAAGTACATGACTTGTCTTGTCCTTTCTACTATGTGTGTGCCCATCATTCCAAAGCAACTATCCTTTCAAAGTGAATTGCACACATTTAGGGGGAGCTTGTACTAGTCATGTATCTTTCAAAGCTGTCATATTCTAATGCCTATATTTATTTGAAGCTTTGATTATATGTCGTCATCAATTACCAAAAAGGGGGAGATTGAAAGCACATACTCTCCCTTGGTGGTTTTGATAATTCATGACAAAATACATTGTCTCTTGGACTAACACTCTTACCTAGTATATGTCAAGAATAGTCCATAGAGAGCATTGGCTAAAGGCTTATGTGGAGATGCCCCTTGATGCAAGAAAGGAATAAGATTGGCCCAAGCTTCAAGCTAGAAGACTCTTCATTTTATATTTGTGAGAAATCACTTTTGCGTCCACAGGAAAGCCAATACTATTAAAAGGAGGTGAGGTATTAAAATGAAATGGTTGCACAAGTGCTCAGAGATAGCCACCAAATATACTCAGTCCTTTTCCCACATAATCATTCTGTCCAAAGCCACATACACAAAACCGGTGCCACCAAATTTCTCAATTCTGTCGTACCAATGTTCATCCCAGACACAACCCTAGCCAAAACCACCAAATCGGTGCAACCGAAACTGTGTCGGTTCTACCGAGTTTGGGTGACCAACTTTCTGTTGCCTCGGTATACAAAATTGGAATTTTCGAGTTTGGGTATCGGTGTCACCGAGTTGTGTCATCTGACTGTTAGCCACCTTTTCGGTGTCACCGAGTTGTGTATATCGGTTCCATCGAGATTCAAAAGTTGTTGCCTTTGGTGCAAGTCAGTACCATCGAGTTCATGACTTCGGTGTCACCGAGTTGGCCACTTTAGGTGTAACGGTTGGATTTTGGGTGCTGCCTATATATACCCCTCCACCCATCTCTCATTCATGGGAGAAGCACTCAGAACACACACATTTCATTGCGAGATCCATTTTTCTAAGAGAGAGCCACCTACTCATGTGTTGAGATCAAGATATTCCAATCCAACCATTTGAAACTTTGTATCTAGCGTCCCCAAGTTGCTTTCCACCAAATCAATCTCTCCTACCCATGCCTATTATGTGAGAGATTGATTGTGCATCGAGGAGACTGTCTTTAGAAGCACAAGAGCAAGGAGTTCATCGTTCTACCACATCTATTACCTTTTGGAGGGTGATGCCTCCTAGATTGGTTATGTGTCGCTTGGGAGCCTCCTACTTCATGTTGTGGAGTTGAACCAATATGTTCGTAAGGGCAAGGAGATCGCCTACTTTGTAAAGATCTACCATGAGTGAGGCTAGTCCTGTGTGGACGGAAGCCGTGGTGGAATAGACAAGGCTTCTTCTTCGTGGACCCCTTGTGGGTGGAGCCCTCCGTGGACTCTCGGAGCCGTTACCCTCTGTTGGTGAATGTTGCACGGGAAACAAAAAAATTCCTACGCACACGCAATACCTATCCATGGCGATGATCATCTATGAGAGGGGAGAGTGCATCTACATACCCTTGTAGATCACTAAGAGGAAGCGTATATAACGTGGTTGATGTAGTGGAACATCTTTGCGATCCAAATCGTAGCCCGTCCCGCGATCCCATCACGATCCATCCCGATCAAGTGTCGAACCGACGGCACCTCCGCATTCAGCACACGTACAGCTTGATAATGATCCCCGCCTTCTTGAACCAACAAGATGGGGCGGGGAGGTAGATGAGTTCTCCAGCATGGCGGCCTGGTGTTGGTGGTGACCTAATCTAGCAGGGCTTCTCCTAAGTACTGCCAAACTAAACTAGAGGAGAAACAGATCTAGAGAGAAGTAGAGAGAGCACGTGGCAATTAGGGTTAGCCCTCACCTATAAAATCTCTAGTATATATAGGAGGAGGAGGGGAGAGGAGGCAGCATTGGCCTCCACTCCAAGGAGGTTCGGCCGAGCTAACAAGGGAGGAATCCACCTCCCAGAAGGGAGGTGGAATCCTTTTAGGACTCCTTCCTAATTTGGCCCTTTTTGCCTTTTTCCTTTATCCTTTTCGCATGGGCCTTGAGAGAGACTTTGGCGAGCCCACCAGGGGATGGTCCACCTCCTCTCATAGCCGATGAGCCTCTTGGGTCGTCACACCCATCCCGATGGTCCCCCCGCACCCTCCCGGCACTCCCGGTACACTACCGATGAGCCTGAAACCTTTCTGGTGACCAAAACAGGACTTCCTATACATCAATCTTTACCTCCGGACTATTCCGGAGCTCCTTGCGATGTCCTGGATCTCATACGAGACTTCGAGCAACCTTCGGTCACCAACACCTATAACTCAACTATACCAAAACGTCACTGAAACTTAAGTGTGCAGACCCTGCGGGTTCGAGAACTAAGCAGACATGACATGGGACACTCCCCGGTCATTAACCAATAGCGGGATCTGGATGTCCATATTGGCTCCTACATATTCTATGAAGATCTCTATCGGTTGAACCTCTATGTCAAGGATTCAGATAATCCCGTATGCAGTTCCCCTTGTCCTTCGGTATGTTACTTGCCCAAGATTCGATCGTTGGTATCTCTATACCTAGTTCAATCTCGTTTCCGGCAAGTCTCTTTACTCGTTCTGTAATACAAGATCCCGTGACTAACTCTTTAGTCATGGGAATTGCAAGGCTTTGTTGTGATGTTGTAGTACCGAGTGGTGATGACGAGTTGATAGTGATACGTCCCAAACGTATCTATAATTTCTGCTTGTTCCATGATCTTTTGGGTGACATTATCACATGTTTTGCTACACTTTTATATCATTTTACACATATTTGGACTAACCTACTAACTCAGTGCACCCAGTGCCAGTTTCTGTCTGCTAATGTCTTTTTTGCACGGGATTTTACCCAATTTTCCGACGCGTGAAAAAATCTAGAAACATATATAAAAAATTCAGCGAAACAAAAGCTTTGGGATCACCGAAGGAGGGCCAGAGGGGGGCCACGGGCCTCCCGCGCGGCCTGCTGGCTTGGTCAGGCCCTAGGCCGCGCCAGGAGGTCGCCTAGGTGGGCCCCACCTCCTCCGGTGCCCTCCTTTGGCCTATTTAGTGTTCCGTGAGGAAACCCTCGTAGGCAATCTGGAATCGCCAATTTCTCCATCGTTTCGCCGCCACAACACTTCCGAGATCGACCTGCCGGAGGGAGGATTGACCTCCGGGAGCTTCTCCACCACCATGGACGCCTCCCGGATGTGCCATGAGTAGTTTCCCTTGGACCATGAGTCCATGACCAGTAGCTATGTGATGTCTTCTCTCCAATCTTATGCTTTAATGGTTAGTCCTTGTGAGCTGCCCTACATGATCAAGGCATCTATGTAATTCTCTTGCTATTGCTATGCTCGGTTTGTTGGGATCCGATGGATTATGAGGTTATATTCAGATTTTTATGAGTTATATATTTGATTATTCTTTTATATTATGTTCCTTGGTGATTCATGCATGTTCTCCGTTGCTTTTTATTGCTTTGGCCAAGTAGTAGATCGTAACTCCAAGAATGAGCGTTATGCGTGATTGTGGGTTCGGGCCCCTTGATGTCTAGCTTGAGTGACAGAAACTTGAGACTAGGGGATGTGCTTGTTGCCACGAGGGAGAAAGCAACGGTGCTTGTGACCAAGGTTGTAAGGATTGTTTACCTTACGCATAGTTCGTTAATGTAGTTGTCTGTTATGTTGAGTTTACACTTTGGGTGGGCTCTCAACATAATACCAGAGAGATGTTCTGGATAGATATCTCAAGGTGGATGATTAGTAAGTAGATGCTAATGAATAAATGGTCTACTTGTCTTGGCGTATTGCCCATTACTATTGAACCTATAAACTATCAAGGATCATAATTAGCATTGCGGTGCGATCATAATTTTGTCAATTGCCCAACTGTGATTTGTTTACCCTAGCATAGTTGTTTATCGTCTTTTGGGAGAGAGACATCACTATTGAACGTCATGTGACTCCGGTCCATATCACCATCATTGCTTACACCTCCACTATTTACCGCTCTATTTACTTCTCCGTTGCAACCACTATTACCTTCCCGTTTGTGTTTTTATCCTTTGCAAACTACAAGGCCGGAGAGATTGACAACCTCTCTATACTCCTTGGGAGCAAAGTTATATGTTGTGTGTGCAGGTCCACGTCTACTGCTAGTGCCAGGGTGGAAGAGACCTGCTTGTTGAGCCTAGGAGTCCTCTTGGTTCGATAAACCTTACAGTCTCTGTGTAAGGGAAATTTGTTGCTGACTATATCTCCACCTTCCACTTGGGGTCCAACGAGGGGCGAGAAGCATATAGATCACCTCGTCATCAAGCGAATTTCTGGCACCATTGCTGGGGACTCCACTCTTCAAGATAGGGGAGTTGCACACTATCTTTTACCATTGCTTTTTAGTCTTGTTAGTTTGCTTTTTAGTTTTTTCATTAGAGTCCTATACCCCAAAACCACAAAAAAATTAGCAACTTTGCTTTTATTTATCAAGCATGTTAAGGTTTGATGCTTGGAAGGAATCTGAGGTCCTAGACTAACATGAAAGGAATGGAGAAAATATGAAGGAAGCATGGGATAGAATTTCTGAGGCACACAAAAGAATTATGCCTTGGATACCTATCAAAATTGTGGTTCGAATTTTTTATCATGGTCTCTTTATATGGTGCAAACACTCTCTTGATATTATAGCTAAAGGAGATTTCTTAGAGTGTGATGAGGCAAAAGCTCTTGATATTATACATGGTCTATCTAATAACCGTGTTTATAATCATGGTTATGACACTATTATAGATAGACTTGCTACTATTGAAGGGAAAATAGATGCTCTAGATTTAAGAGAAAGAGAGAAACCCATGGTTGATAAGGAGCAGATTTTGAAAGTAGACGATGACTGGGAGCCTTTTGTTAGAATGAGCATCTCTAACCAAGACTTCCTTGCTTATTGTGATATTGGATCCATGGTTTCTACTATGCCAAAAGTTGTTTATGATTATCTCCGGTTAGACATGGAAACTTTTTCATCTTATCATGATCATGCTAATAGTGATATTTTTGAGATCCAGGGAAAGGTAAAAGATGTCCAGGTTACATTCTCAAAAAGGAGTGCAACAATTGATTTCTCCATCATCGAGCCCAACAAAGGGAATATAGTGCTTGGAAGGGACTTCCTCCGAGCCATGAGAGGCTTCATCGATTTAGGTAAAGGACACATACACTTACGAGGGAAAGCGAAAGGTACGTACCCATTCCCTAGGAAAAATGTGGATGAACTTGTTGAGGATCCGTTTGAAGGTCTTTATAATTCCCATAACTTTGAAGAACTTTGATCCTCCTTCTTGCATTATGCCTAGCTCAAAGGCATAAAAGAAAGCGCTTGTTGCGAGCCAACCCAATATGTTTTTACTTTCTGTTTTAGTGGTATTGATGTGTGTTACTACTGTAGCAACATCATTGTATCTTTATTTTTAAGATTTGTGCCAAGTTATAGCCTCCGATTGCAAGAAAGTTCAAAAATTATGACATGCTGTCCAGAAACAGATTCTGTGTGCTTGACGGAAAAAATCGCCAAAAATCACCAGATCATCTTTTTGGTCTGAATTGTTCTGTAAGCATGCTCTATATAATTTTATTTTTAGCATATGTTCTTATTTTTTTATTTGAGTTGCATAAGTGCCCCAAATAAATTATTTACTACCTATTGTTCTGTTTTTCACAGATTCTGCCGTGCTTTGTGTTTTCATTGTTTTGCGAATCCTAAGCTTGCTTTTTATTTGCAAAAATCTTTTGGCATTCATGAGAAGGAGTAGCTTTTCATGAAAATCTTTATTTCCAGCAGGTATTGAATTATTTTATTAAGGGAACTAACTACTCTAATCAGCTTATGATGAGTTTTGTATGAAGGAAGTTTTTAAGTATTGCAATGGGAGAGATGATGAAAGAAGATAAAGGAGTGTCAAACGCTCAAGCTTGGGAATGCCCCCATGCATCCCAATAAATATTCAAAGGAGACTCAAGCGTCTAAGCTTCGGAATGCCCCTGTGCATCCCCTTCTCTATCAACAATCATTAGGTCGTCCATCTCCATGCTATATTTTTATCACTTCATATGATATGTGCTATGCTTGGAGCGTCCCGCTAATTGCTTTTTAGTTTGTTTTAGTTTTTCTTGCTGTTCATAACAAGTCAGAACCTAGAATACCTTGTTTGGGAGAGAGACACACTCCATTCCACTCTAGAACACAACATAGGTTTTCATGCTTATTCTTTTTATGTGTTCTTCATCTTTTCATGGCTACTATCATGCTTAGCTCTTAGCTTTCATGCTTATCTTCTTAAGAGCTTTTACTTAGGTTGATTTTGGAACTCTCTTGAGTTATCATGCTTATCTTGTTTAGAGAGTTGGATTGTTGCACTGAGTTGTGTGTCTTGCACAAGTAGGTAATTCAGGTTGCTATTTAAGTATAGTAGTAACTTGCTATAGTTTTGAGGTATTGATTTGAGTAATGTTTGGACTATTGGTGCCAAGAGCTTGAGCCTATTAGTGATAGGTGTCATATTTTGGGAAATCCGTGTGTTTTTTAAAAACTAGAAATTAGTTGAGAACTCTAGCTACTAAATTGATCGCTAACCTCTGGAGGGGTTGGAATATATAGAGTACCCTCACGTTACCATGAGTCGAGGATGCGCAAGGATAACCAAACCCCCAAACATTCCTCCTCAGCGTACTTATCTTTTTGTGAATTTCCTAACTAGATAGAGAGTTACCGATAATTAGTGTACGAGTTCTTCGGACTAATGTGAGTATTTGATAGTTGGCACTTCCACCATCCATATTTTGCTAGCCTCTTCGGTACCGTGCATTGCCCTTTCTCACATTGAGAGTTGGTGCAAACTCCGCCGGTGCATCCAAACCCATGACATGATATGCTCTGTCATACATAAGCCTCATTATTTCTTTCCTCAAAACAACCATGATACCTACCTATTAAGGCATTTCCATAGCCTTTCCGAGATACATTGTCATGTAACATCCATCATCTCATGACTTGATCTTGATGTCATACATGCTTTTGCTTGATCGTAGAGCCACATGCTAGTTGGGCCTTGCCCTCATTACTGCTACATGACGCGCTAGTATCATTGCATATCCTGCTACACTCGCAGAGGCATACATTTGCATACATCATGATAGTTTTCATTTGTCTTTATGTTGAGTACTTCTTATAATTTCTGCTTGTTCCATGATCTTTTAGGTGACATTGTTACATGTTTTGCTACACTTTTATATCATTTTACACATATTTGGGCTAACCTACTAACTCAGTGCACCCAGTGCGAGTTTCTCGTTGCTGATGTCTTTTTTGCAGGGGCTTTTACCCAATTTTCCAAAGCCCGAAAAAATCCAAAAATATATTAAAAAATCAGCGAAACAGAAGCTTCGGGATCACTGATGGAGGGCCAGAGGGGGGCCAGGGGCCTCCCAGGCGGCCTGCTGGCGCGGCCAGGCCCTAGGCCGCGCCAGGAAGTAGCCGGGGTGGGCCCCACCTCCTCCGATGCCATCCTTTGGCCTATATTTTGTGTTCTGTGAGGAAACCCTCGCTGACAATCTGGAATCATGAATTTCTCCATCGTTCCGCCGCCGCAGCGCTTCTGACATCGGGAGCATCAGGAGACCTCTTCCCGGCACCCTACCGGAGGGAGGATTGACCTCCGGGAGCTTCTCCACCACCATGGACGCCTCCCGGATGTGCCGTGAGTAGTTTCCCTTGGACCATGAGTCCATGACCAGTAGCTATGTGATGTCTTCTCTCCAATCTTGTGCTTCAGTGGTTAGTCCTTGTGAGCTGCCCTACATGATCAAGGCATCTATGTAACTCTCCTGTTATTGCCATGCTCAGTTTGTTGGGATCCGATGGATCATGAGATTATGTTCAGATTGTCATGAGTTATATATTTGATTATCCTTTTATATTATGTTCTTTAGTGATTAATGCATGTTCTCCGTTGCTCTTTATTGCTTTGGCCGAGTAGTAGATTGTAATTCCAAGAGGGAGCATTATGCATGATTGTGGGTTCATGCCCCCTGATGTCTAGCTTGAGTGACAGAAACATGAGACTAGGGGATGTGTTGTTGCCACCAGGGAGAAAACAACGGTGCTTGTGACCGCGGTTGCAAGTATTGTTTACCTTACACAAAGTTCGTTAATGCAGTTGTCCATTGCTTTGAGTTTACACTTTTGGTGGGGCTCGCAACTTAATACCATGGTTTACACTTTGGGTGGGGTTCATAATCCATCGGATCCCAGCAAACCGAGCATAGCAATAGCAGGAAAATTACATAGATGCCTTGATCATGTAGGGCAGCTCATAAGGGCTAATCATTGAAGCACAAGATTGGAGAGAAGACATCACATAGCTACTGGTCGTGGACCCATGGCCCAAGGAGGATTACTCATGGCACGTCCGGGAAGCATCCATGGTGGTAGAGAAGCTCCCGGAGGTCAATCCTCCCTCCGACAAGGTGCCGGGAAGAGGTCTCCTCATGCTCCTGATCTCGGAAGCGCTGCAACGGCGGAACGATGGAGTAATTCGCGATTCTGGATATGATGGAACGGTTTCCGATCGGAGGGGTAAATATAGGCCAAAGGAGGTTGTTAGAGGAGGTGGGGCCCACCCAGGCGACCTGTGGGCGCGGCCAGGGGCCAGGCCGGGGAGGGAGGCCACCTGGGCAGCCCCTCGCTCCCCTCTGGCCCATCTTCGGTGCTCCGGAGGCTTCCATCATGCTGATTTTTTTATATATTTTTCTCGGGATTTTTGGGACTCTGTAAATTTGGGTAAAAGTCCCTGCAAGAAAGACATCAGTAAACAGGAACTGGCACTGGGTGCACTGAGTTAGTAGGTTAGTCCAAATATGTGTAAAAAGATATGAAAGTGTAGCAAAACATATAGCAATGTCACCCAAAAGATCATGGAACAAGCAGAAATTATAGATACGTTTGGGACGTATCAAGTGGGCCCTGAGATTCCTCTCCGTCACATGGAGCGACAAATCCCAGTCTTGATCCATGCCTACACAACAGACACCTTCGGAGATACTTGTAGATCACCTTTATAGTCAACCAGTTATGTTGCGACGTTTGATACACATAAGGTATTCCTCCTGTGTTCGGGGGTTTCATGATCTCATGGTCATAGGAAGAGATACATTGACATGCAGAAAACAGTAGCAATAAACTAACACGATCATATGCTACTTTCATAGTTTGGGTCTTGTCCATCACATCGTTCTCCTAATGATGTGATCCCGTTATCAAGTGACAACACTTGTCAATGGCCAGGAAACCTTGACCATATTTGATCAACGGGCTAGTCAACTAGAGGCTCACTAGGGACAGTGTGTTGTCTATGTATCCACACATGTATTTGAGTTTCCAATCAATACAATTCTAGCATGGATAATAAACGATTTTCATGAACAAGGAAATATAATAATAACCAATTTATTATTGCCTCTAGGGCATATTTCCAATAGTCTCCCACTTGCACTAGAGTCAATAATCTAGTTCACATCACTATGTGATTGTAATGAATCTAACACCCATATAGTTCCGGGGTTCGATCATGTCTTGCTTGTGAGAGAGGTTTTAGTCAATGGGTTTGAACCTTTCAGATCCGTGTGTGCTTTACAAATCTCTATGTCATCCTATAGATGTTGCTACCACGCGCCATTTCGAACTATTCCAAATGACTGCTGCTCCATACGAATCCGTTTTACTACTTAGAGTCATCCGGATTAGTGTCAAAGCTTGCGTCGACGTAACCCTTTACGACGAACTCTTTAATCACCTCCATAATCGAGAAAAATTCCTTAGTCCACTAGTTACTAAGGATAACTTTGACCGATTTACAGTGATTCAATCCTGGTTCACTCTTTGTACCCCTTGACAGAGTCATGGCAAGGCACACATCATGTGCGGTACACAACATAGCATACTTTAGAGCCTACGACTAAGGCATAGGGGACGACCTTCGTCCTTTCTCTTTCTTCTACCATGGTCAAGCTTTTGAGTCTTATTCAAAATCTCACCTTACAACACAACCAAGAACTCCTTCTTCGCCTATCTATTTTGAACTCCTTCATCTACTTGTCAAGGCATGCATTTCGTTGAAAGTTCTATTAAGCGTTTGGATCTATCTCTATAGATCTTGATGCTCAATGTTCAAGTAGCTCAATCCAGGTTTTCCTTTGAAAAACTCCTTTCAAACAACCCTTCATGCTTTCCAGAAATTCTACATTATTTTCGATCAACAATAGGTCAACCACATATACTTATCAGAAATTCTATAGTGCTCCCAGTCACTTCCTTGGAAATACAAGTTTCTCATAAACTTTGTATAAAACCAAAAACTTTGATCATCTCATCAAAGCGTACATTCCAACTCCGAGATGCTTGCTCCAGTCCATAGAAGGATCACTGGAGTTTGCATACTTGTTAGCATCCTTAGGATCGACAAAACCTTCTCGTTGTATCACATACAACCTTTCCTCAAGGAAACCGTCGAGGAAACAATGTTTTGACATCCTATCTGCAATATTTCATAAATAATGCATCAACTGCTAACATAATTCCAACAAACTTTTAGCATCGCTACTAGTGAGAAAGTCTCATCATAGTCAACTCTTTGAACTTTGTCGGAAACATATTTGCGACAAGTCGAGCTTTCTTAATGGTGACTTTTCACCATCATCGTATGTCTTCCTTTTAAAGATCCATATGTACTTAACAATCTTACAACCATCAAGTAATTCTTCCAAAATCTACACTTTGTTTCCAAACATGGATCCTCTCTCAGATTTCATGACCTCCAGCAATTTGTCAAAATTCGGGCCCACCATCGCTTCTCCATAGCTTGTAGGTTCATTGTTGTCCAACAACATGACCTCCAAGACAGGGTTACCATACCACTCTGGAGCAGTACGTGACCTTGTCGACCTACGAGGTTTGTAGTAACTTGATCCGAAAGCTTCATGATCACTATCATCAACTTGGTGTAGGCGCCACAGGAACAATTTCCTGCACCGTGCTACACACTTGTTGAAGTGACGGTTCAATAACCTAATCAAGTTCCACCATCCTCCCACTCAATTCTTTCGAGAGAAACTTTTCCTTGAGACAAACACTTTGCTTCCGGATCTAAGATAGTAGGTATACCCAACTATTCTTGGTGTCCTATGAAGATGCATTTATCTGCTTTGGGTTCGAGCTTATCATGCTGAAACTTTTTCACATAAGCATCGCGACCCCAAACTTTTAAGAAAAGACAGCTTAGGTTTGTCCAAACCATAGTTCATACGGTGTCATCTCAACGGAATTACGTGGTGCCCTATTTAAAGTGAATGCGGTTGTCTCTAATGCCTAACCCAAAAATGATAGTGGTAATTCGATAAGAGACACCATAGGATGCACCACATCCAATAAGGCGTGGCTATGACGTTCGGACACACCATCACACTATCGTGTTCCATGTGGCATTAGTTGTGAAACAATTTCCATAATGTCTTAATTGTGTACCAAACTCGCAACTCATATATTCACCTCTACGATCATATCGTAGACATTTTATCCTCTTGTCACGACGATCTTCAACTTTACTCTGAAATTACTTGAACCTTTCAATAATTCAGACGTGTGTTTCATCAAGAAAATACAGTAGTATCTACTCAAATAATCTATGAAGTAAGAACATAACGATATCCACTGCGTGCCTCGGCACTCATTGGACTGCATACATCAAAATGTATTACTTCCAATAAGTTACTTCCTTGTTCCATCTCACTGGAAAACGAGGCCTTTAGTCATCTTGCCATAATGCTATGATTTGCATGCCTCAAGTGATTCAAAATCAAGTGAGTCCAAACTAACCATCTGCATGGAGTTTCTTCATGCGTTTATACCAATAGGCATTTAAACGTTTCAAAAATGAGTGAGTACAAAGATCCATCAGCATGGAGCTCCTTCATGCATTTTATACCAATATAACTCAAGCGGCAGTGCCACAAGTAAGAGGTACTATCATTACTACTTTGTATCTTTTGACATCAATATTATGAACATGTGTATCACTACGATCGAGATTCAATAAACCTTTGAAGGTATTTATTCAAGCAAATAGAATAACCATTATTCTCTTTAAATGAATAATCGTATTGCAATAAACATGATCTAATCATGTTCATGCTCAACGCAAACACCAAATAACAATTATTCAGGTTTAACACTAATCCCGATGGTAGAGGGAGCGTGTGATGTTTGATCACATTGATGGGTAACGTAGCATAAATTCAGAATTTTTCCTACGCGTATTCTGATCTTCCTATGGAGAGACCAGCAAAGAGAGAGGGGTGAGTGCATCTTCATACCATTGAAGATCGCTAAGCGTAAGCGTT
The DNA here is from genome assembly GCF_904849725.1 of Hordeum vulgare subsp. vulgare. Lineage (NCBI taxonomy): Eukaryota > Viridiplantae > Streptophyta > Magnoliopsida > Poales > Poaceae > Hordeum > Hordeum vulgare. Next base: position 100,963,492 of record NC_058522.1, on the reverse strand, counting down.
ACTAGAACGCGGTTGATGGAGTCGTACTCGCGGCGATTCACATCGCGGTGTGATTCGATCTAGTGCCGAACCACGGCACCTCCGCGTTCAACACACGTGCAGCCCGGTGACGTCTCCCGCACCTTCATCCAGCAAGGAGGAGGGAGAGGTTAGGGAAGATCTCCGGCAGCACGACGGCGTGGTGTCGATGGAGAGACGAGGTCTCCCGGCAGGGCTTCGCCAAGCACCATGGGAGGAGGAGGAAGGAGGGGAGCAGGGCTGCGCCGAAGGGAGAAGAAACGGTGTCCAGAACAGACCAAACCTCTCTCTATTTATAGGAGGAGGGGAGGGGGTGCCACCCCTAGGGTTTCCCCCCTAGGTGGTGTGGCGGCTAGGGCAGGGGGACGGGGTGGCGCACCCCTTAGGTGGGCCTTAGGCCCACTAGCGCCAGGGTCCCCCCCCCCCTTCTCTCCCTCCTGCGCCTTGGGCCTCTTGTGGGAGGCGCACCAGCCCACTTTGGGCTGGTTGCCCTCCCCCTTTTGGCCCATGCTACCTCTTGGGCCTGGTGGCCCCTCCCGGTGGACCCCCGGGACCATTTCCGGTGGTCCCGGTGGTCCCGGTACGCTACCGGTGACGCCCGAAACATTTCTGGTGTCGAAAACTATCCATCCTATATATCAATCTCTACCTCCGGACCATTCCGGAGCTCCTCGTGACGTCCGGGATATCATCCGGGACTCCGAAAAACTTCCGGTAACCTCGTATAATATTTCCCTATAACCCTAGCGTCATGGAACCTTACGTGTGTAGACCCTACGGGTTCGGGAAGCACCCAGACATGACCGAGACCTTCTCCGGCCAATAACCATCAGCGGGATCTGGATACCCAGGGTGGCTCCCACACGTTCCACGAAGATCTCATCGGATGAACCATGATGTCAAGGATTCAATCAATCCCGTATACAATTCCCTTTGTCTGTCGGTATAGAACTTGCCCGAGATTCGATCGTCGGTATACATATACCTTGTTCGATCTCGTTACCGGTAAGTCTCTTTACTCGTTTCGTAGCACATCATCCTGTGACTAACTCCTTGGTCACATTGAGCTCATGATGATGTTTTACCGAGTGGGCCCAGAGATACCTCTCCGTCATACGGAGTGACAAATCCCGATCTCGATTCGTGCCAACCCAACAGACACTTTCGGAGGTACCCGTAGTGCACCTTTATAGTAACCCAGTTACGTTGTGACGTTTGATACACCCAAAGCACTCCTACGGTATCCGGGAGTTGCACAATCTCACGATCGAAGGAAAAGACACTTGACATTAGAAAAAATTAAGCATACGAATAATACGATCTAGTGCTATGCTCAGGATTGGGTCTTGTCCATCACATCATTCTCCCAATGATGTGATCCCATTATGAAAGACATATTATGTCCATGATCAGGAAACCATGATCATATATTGATCAACGAGCTAGCCAACTAGAGGCTTGCTAGGGACACATTGTGATCTATTTATGCACACATGTATTACTGTCTCCTGTTAATACAATTATAGCATGAACAATAGACGATTATAATGAACAAGGAAATATGATAATAACCATTTTATTATTGCCTCTAGGGCATATTTCCAACAGTCTCCCACTTGCACTAGAGTCAATAATCTAGTTACATTGTGATGTATCGAACACCCATAGCATTATGGTGTTTATCATGTTTTGCTCGACGAAGAGGTTTAGTCAACGGGTCTGGAAGATTCAGATCCGTATGTACTTTACAAATCTCTATTACTCCACTCTGGACATGGTCCTGGATGGAGTTGTAGCGGCGTTTGATGTGCTTCATCTTTCGGTGAAACCTGGGCTCCTTGGCTATGGCAATGGCCCAAGTGTTATCACAGAAGAGTGTCATTGGACCCAACGCGCTCGGAACCACTCCAAGGTCGGTGATGAGCTCCTTCATCCAAATTCCTTCATGAGCCGCTTCTGAAGCAGCTATGTACTCCGCTTCACATGTAGATGCTGCCACGACTTCTTGCTTGCTGCTGCACCAGCTCACTGCCCCACCATTCAAAACATACATGTATCTGGTCTATGACTTAGCGTCATCCGGATCTGTGTCGAAGCTAGCATCGACGTAACCCTTTACAACGAGCTCTTCGTCACCTCCATAAACGAGAAACATCTCCTTAGTCATCTTCAGGTACTTAAGGATATTCTTGACCGCTGTCCAGTGTTCCATACCGGGATCACTTTGGTACCTCCCTACCAAACTTATGGCAAGGTTTATATCAGGTCTGGTACACAGCATGCCATACATTAGAGAGCCTACGGCTGAAGCGTAGGGGACAGTACTCATCTTCTCTCTATCTGCTGCCGTGGTCGGTGACTGAGTCTTACTCAATCTCACACCTTGCAAAACTGGCAAGAACCCCTTCTTTGAGTTTTCCATATTGAACTTCTTCAATATCTTGTCAAGGTATGTACTTTTGCGAAAGACCTATGAGGCGTCTCGATCTATCTCTATAGATCTTGATGCCTAATATGTATGCAGCTTCTCCAAGGTCCTTCATCGAAAAAATCTTGTTCAAATAGGCCTTTATGCTCTCCAACATCTCTATACTATTCCCCATCAATAATATGTCATCCACATACAGTATGAGGAAAGCTACAGAGTTTCCACTCACTTTCTTGTACAGACAGGCTTCTCCGTAAACCTGTATGAACACAAACGCTTTAATCACCTCATTGAAGCGAATGTTCCAACTCCGAGATGCTTGCACCAGCCCATAGATGGAGCGCTGGAGCTTGCACACTTTGTTAGCACCCTTAGGGTCGACAAAACCTTCTGGTTGCATCATATACAACTCTTCCTTAAGATTCACGTTAAGGAACGTTGTTTTGGCGTCCATTTGCCAAATTTCATAATCATAAAAGGCGGCAATTGCTAACATGATTCAGACTGATTTCAGCTTCGCTACGGGAGAGAAAGTCTCTTCGTAGTCAACTCCTTGAATTTGTCGAAAATCCTTTGCGACAAGTCGAGCTTTATAAACAGTCACATTACCGTTTACATCAGTCTTCTTCTTGAAGATCCATTTATTTTCTATGGCTCGCCGGTCATCGGGCAAGTCCACCAAAGTCCATACTTTGTTCTCATACATGGATCCTATCTCGGATTTCATAGCTTCAACCATTTGTTGGAATCCAGGCCCGCCATTGCTTCTTCATAGTTCGAAGGTTCACCGTTGTCTAACAACATGATTTCCATCACAGGGTTGCCGTACCACTCTGGTGCGGAGCGTGCCCTTGTGGACCTTCGCGGTTCAGTAGTAACTTGATCCGAAGCTTCGTGATCATTATCATTAACTTCCTCTTCAGTTGGTGTAGGCGCCACAGGAACAATTTCCCGTGCTGCACTACTTTCCTGTTCGAGAGGGGGTGTAATTACCTTATCAAGTTCTACTTTCCTCCCACTTACTTCTTTCGAGAGAAACTCTTTCTCTAGAAAGGATCTGTTCTTGGCAACAAAGGTTTTATCTTCGGATCTAAGATAGAAGGTATACCCAATAGTTTCCTTAGGGTATCCTATGAATACGCATTTCTCCGCTTTGGGTTCGAGCTTCTCTGGTTGAAGTTTCTTCACATAAGCATCGCAGCCCCAAACTTTAAGAAACGACAACTTAGGTTTCTTGCCAAACCATAGTTCATACGGTGTCGTCTCAACGGATTTAGACGGTGCCCTATTTAAAGTGGATGCTGCAGTTTCTAATGCGTATCCCCAAAATGATAGCGGTAAGTCGGTAAGAGACATCATAGATCGTACCATATCTAATAAAGTGCGATTACGATGTTCACACACTCCGTTGCATTGCGGTGTGCTAGGCGGCGTCAGTTGTGAAACCATTCCACACTTTGTTAGGTCTGTGCCAAACTCGTGACTCAAATATTCTCCTCCACGATCAGATCGTAGACACTTAATTTTTCTGTCACGTTGATTCTCAACCTCACTCTGAAATTCCTTGAACTTTTCAAACCTCCCAAATTTGTGCTTCATCAAGTAGATATACCCATACCTACTCAAATCATCGGTTAGAGTGAGAACATAACGGTAGCCACCGCGAACTTCAACGTTCATTGGACCACACAGATCAGTATGTATTATTTCCAATAAGTCGGTCGCTCTCTCCATTATTCCTGAGAATGGATTCTTAGTCATCTTGCCCATGAGGCACGGTTCGCATGTGTTGGGGCATAGTTTATGCCTAAGTAATTTTGGTGATTGATGACAGTACCGCAAAGGACTAACCGTGTGTGTTAAGATTTCAGCTAACACACGTCAACGGCACAAGACGACTCGCCCCCCTCTTTCGTGGAACACAAGCACGGTGTTCTCTACGATTCACTTTATTTGAGTCATAGGAAAGCCGTACTATTAAGAAGGGAACCGTAGTGGAAAGGTTTGGGTGGAATCAATCTTGCACCCGCACACTTCACCTATTTTCCCCCTTGCCGGCAACTTTGGAGTGGCTCCCGCCTTGGTGTTTCTTTCTTCTTTGCAAATGGTCCCCCAGCGGTAGTACCGTTGGGCCTAGCGGTAGTACCACTGGCCCTAGCGGTAGTACCGCTATCCCTAGCGGTAGTACCGCTGGAGTGCTAGCGGTAGTACCGCTGCAGCCAGCGGTAGTATCGCTAGCTGGCGGTAGTACCGCCCCTGGTCAGCGGTAGTACCGCTCCAGGAGCTTAGTACCGTCTGCCTAGCGGTTGTACGTGGACGGACCTTTTTGTGAAGACTTTCTTGGCGGTGGTAGTGCATAGTCCAGCAGTAGTACCGCTGCAGCCAGCGGTAGTACCGCTGCATCCAGCGGTAGTACCGCTAGGCACGGGCTGTGAGTGGGAGAACGGTTGGATTCCCCCCCCCCACACTATATAAAGGATTCTTCTAGCTGTGGAACCCTATCTCTTACCCTCCCAAGCTCCATTGTTGCTCCCTAAGCTCAAAAGTGCCCGATCTCTCTCCGTAGCCAATCAAACTTGTTGATTCTTTAGGGATTGATTGAGAAGGCCTAGATCCACACTTCCACCAAGAGAAAAGTTGATTCCCCCACCAATCCCTTGCGGATCTTGTTACTCTTGGGTGTTTGAGCATCCTAGACGGTTGAGGTCACCTCGAAGCCTTCTTCCATTGTGGTGAAGCTTCGTGGTCTTGTTGGGAGCCTCCAAGCTTTGTGTGGAGTTTTCCCCAACCTCGTTTGTAAAGGTTCGATCGCCGCCTTCAAGGGCACCTATAGTGGAATCACGGTACCTTGCATCATGCGAGGGCGTGAGGAGAATACGGTGGCCTTAGTGGCTTATTAGGGAGCATTGTGCCTCCACATCGCTCCAACGGAGACGTACTTCCTGTCAAAGGGAAGGAACTTCGGTAACACATCCTCGTCTCCATTGGTTCCACTTGTGGTTATCTCTAACCTTTACTTTGTGTATGCTTATGTTGTTGTCTATCTCTTACTTGTCTTAGTAGCTCTCGTTGTTAGCTTCATTAGGGTTCACCCCATTGTTGTAATATTTGTGAACCCGTATGTTGTTTACCCTAACTTGCTAAGATTAATTAAAAAGTGATCGTTGCCTATTCACCCCCCCCCTCTAGTCAACCATATCGATCCTTTCAATTGGTATCAGAGCCACGTCTCTTTATTAAGGGTTTAACCACCCGAAGAGTATGGAAGGCAAAGAGGGAATTAACCATGGGCAACCCGAGGCCATAGACTTGACTTCGGTCACAAGGGACGACTTGAATACGGCTATGGCCGCCCTCAAGACGTCCTTGACGAACGAAGTCAAGACCATGCTTAAAGAGTTAATTGAGGGATTTAAAAGTCCACCCAAACCGGCGTTGGTGGTTAAACCCACCATCACCGATTCGGAGGCCAATTCCTCTAAGGAAGAAGCTAAAGGTATGCGACCTTCCTCATCTCACGAAAAGGATGGGACTGGAACATATGCCTCAGTTCCACCCCCCATGGTCTATGGAGGATCCGTTCCCGCACCGCGTCTTAATCCTGTTGGTCCTCCTCCTAAGCTTGTGAAAGGTGACTTTGCTAACTGGGTATTTTCTATTAAGTCTCATTTGAATCACAGCTCAACAAACTTGTGGAGAATCATCGAGCAAGGATATTATCCCCATGATCCAAGCAACCTCACTCCAAAAGAAGATGCAGACAATCAATACAATCACTCTGCCTTGTTTATTCTCCAGTCCGCAGTGCCACCTGAAGATCTTCCTCACTTGCGTCCCTTCACTTTGGACAAGTATTGTTGGGAGCATATTATGGTGTTGTACAAGGGAAGCTCAAGCATTCAACGATCCAACTATGAAGGGATACTTGATAAGGCCGATGAGTTTGTGATGAAGGAAGACGAGGACCCTCGTGATCTCTATCGGAGGGTGACTGCTATTGATGTGGCACTCAAGGATCATGGGAGCAAGGATGTGGATGATACATGGGTCAAGCGCAAGTTTCTCAAAGCCATCATGCCTTTAAAGAAAGCCATGTCATCTGTCATTCGTCAGCACCCAGACTTCCACTCCTTGTCTTCCAGTGAGGTGTTGGATGAATTCATTGCAATGTCAATCATGAACGAAACAGCCGACAATGCACTTGCTCGTGTTTGCTCAAAGACAACTTCACCCAACCTTGCGTTGAAAGAAAAAGCAATGTTTGCAGAAGAAGAAGAGGATGAGGAAGAGGAGAGCTGCCCTGAAGACACAAAGTATGCCTATCATGAGCACATGGCTCTTGCATCAAGGCAATTGTGGGGCAACAAGAGGAACTCAAGACCCACCTTCACCAAGAACAAATCGAGTGGATTCAGACCCAAACAACGAGTGAGGACATGTTATAACTGTGGTAACGTGAGCCACTTCATGGCCGAATGTCCCTATGAGAAAAGGGAAGACAACGGGGGCAAGCTCATTCGCAAAGACAAAACCAAATCATTTCCATTCAAGAACAACTTTGTGAAGAAACCCCACCCAAAAGGGATGGTGGCCCTTGAAGAGTACCCTTCTAATGATGATGATGATGATAAAGTGGCAACGGCAACTGTTGCTATTGCCACTACCTCTCCCCAGAAGGTGTCCCTCTTCAACGCCCCCAACGAGAACCACATCACCAAGTGCCTCATGGCAAAAGGTATCAATCAGGTAACCCCCATCATTAAGACCAACATCGCTACTGCTCCTTCATTGTTAAATTGTGTTGATGATAGTGATGTTGGGGAACTTAATGAGCATGATCTTGACAAGTTTCTGTGCACTATTAAGGGAGAATCCAAGAAGCACTTTGTTGCTCTCTTGGAACAACTGGGTGAGGCCACTGACCTCATTGAGTCTCATGAGGAGACCATCTCCGAGCTTCAGGGACACAGTCGTGACTATGCCGATGAAATTGCTGAATTATATATTGCTCTAGAAAAGGAGCGCACTCTTCGTTTGGCTCTTGAGCAGTCATATAACGATGACTGTGCTAAAATGCAAAAGAAACTAGATCATGATGTTGTTCTTACTCGTATGCTTAAGTCTGAAAAGTATGCTCTTGGGGTTGGCCATGAGGAGTTTGAAACACTTGACAAGGCCCACAAGGTCTTGAAAGGTGTTCATTTCTCTCTGAAAGAGTCTCATGATCAACTCCAAGCAAAGCTTACCAAGGAGATCTCTACTTGTCCTCCCTTTGTGTTAATTGATAATGCTTGTGCAACTAATCCCTGTTGTGAGCATGTACATCTTGTGGAGGAAAATGCCAAGTTAAAGGAGAAACTTGAGAAGGGCCTTGTGGCATGCATACAAGGTGAGAAGAGCCTGAACGACCTCTTGAGCACTCAAAAAGGTGTTGTAGGAAAGGAGGGACTTGGACTTACCTCCAAGTCAAAAGGTAAAAGGAGGAACAGGAACAAACGATCTCCTACCCTCATGGACATCTTTGTCAAAGAGGGTGAGGGGACACAGAAGGTGAACAAGAACAAGGTGGACTATGGAAACCTCAAGAAGGGCAAAACCATTCCTACTAACACAGCCGACAAACTCAATTCTTCTTATGTCTTATGTCGTGCTAGTGATGGGCATGTTTATGCCAGATTTGTTGGTTCCTACGATGAGTATATTGAATGGGCTATCTGGGTTCCTAAGATCCTTGTCTCTAACATGAAAGGACCCATTAAAAAATGGGTACCTAAAACCAAGCCTTGATCTATTGCAGGAGTTTGCTTCCGGTGGGGTGTCATGGTTGCTCGATAGTGGAGCAACAAATCATATGACCGGAAGCAAGGACTTAGTGGTGGATGTGCATCCTTCTCCATCTATGCCCACCCATGTCCAATTCGTCGATGCATCCTCGTCAAAGGTATTTGGATTTGGTAAGGTGGTCGTCTCTCAAGAGTTATCTATTGAGAAGGTCATGCTTGTTGAGTCACTTGCCTACAATTTACTTTCGGTTCATCAACTTGCAATTATGGGTTTTCCACATTCTTTAATCTTGATACTGTGGTCCTCCTCAGGAGCAAGACTCTTAAAGTAGCCTATGTTGGATATGTCGAAAATGGTCTTTATGTGGTGAACTTCTCAAAGCGACCCACTAAGACCGCGACGTGTTTAATGGCTAAAGTTGATGTGGGCTGGCTTTGGCATCGCCGTTTAGCTCATGTCAATATGAGATCTTTGCAAAGTCTTCTGATAGGGGACCATATTCGTGGACTAACAAATGTGAGTTTTGCTAAAGATCGTGTTTTCAGTGCCTGCATTGAAGGAAAGATTCATGAAACTGCTCATCGTCCAACGACTCTTATCTACACTAAGAGACCATTGGAGCTTCTACATATGGATCTGTTTGGCCCTCCATCATTTGATAGTCTTGGAGGCAGAAAGTATTGCTTGGTGATCGTTGACGACTACTCAAGATACACCTGGGTATATTTCTTCAAAAATAAGAGTGAAACTCAACAAACTATCATCAACTTTGCTAATGAAGCTCAACGTCAACATGAAGCAAAGATCTTGATGATTAGAAGTGACAACGGCACCGAGTTCAAGAAATACACCTTGGATGAGTTTCTAGGTGATGAGGGAATAAAACACCAATATTCAGCACCATATACCCCTCAACAAAACGGCATGGCAGAAAGGAAGAATCGGACCTTGATAGACGCTGCAAGGACAATGATGGCAGAATTCAAATCTCCATATAACTTCTGGGCAGAGGCCATCAACACAGCATGTCATGCGTCCAATCGGCTCTATATCCGCAAAGGCTTGAACAAAACTCCATATGAGATTCTAACTGGAAACAAACCCAATCTCAAGTACTTCCGGGTATTCGGTTGTAAGTGTTTCATTCTCAGGAAAGGTGCACGCTTAGCTAAATTTGATTCTAGAGCACATGAGGGCATCTTTGTTGGTTATGCTACAAACTCTCATGCTTACCGTGTCCTCAACAAGTCCACCGGGCTCATTGAGGAGACGTGTAATGTGGATTTTGAAGAAAATAATGGCTCCCAAGTGGAGCAAAGTGGTCTTTGTGATGTAGGTGATGAAATTCCTCCCCAAGCCATAAGAAGAATGGGGATTGGTCAAATACTCCCCATTGAGGAACCCCTTGTGGCCGAAGGAGAAGGACAATGCTCTACTCAAGTGGAGCCATCACCTCCACAAGCCCCCACACGCTTCCGATGAACAAAGAGAAGACTCTCAACAAAATGAACAAGCTCAAGGTCAAGATAAATTGCCCAACAATGATGATGTGTCTCATGATATTCAAGCACTCTCCCAAGACTCCGAACCTGCTCATGATCAAGATCAAGTACAACCACGAGATCCAGACCAAGTAGAAGCACAAGATCAAGATCAAGGGCAGCCACAAATACAAGAAAAAACTAGTGAACCTGCTCAAGTCGAAGGACAAGATGATCAGGATACTGTCTCACAATTCCCTTCTGCAGCACCAACAGCCGGTGCCAATGGAGGCTCAAGACGCAAGGGCAAGCAAAGTAAACAAGTCGATGCTCCCCCGTTATCCAATGAAGAACTCTTGGAGCGTCGAGCAGCCAAGATTGCGAACAAGCTGAGAGTCAAGTCACATCTTATGAAGAATGTACTTGACAGTTTAAAAAGGGGAGTATCCACCCGTCAACAGATTTGGAATTATTGTGAGCATCATGCGTTTTTTTCGTATTGTGAACCTCAACAGGTACATGAAGCGCTCGATGATGAGGATTGGCTTATGGCCATGCATGAAGAACTTAACAACTTCGAGCACAACCAAGTCTGGGATTTAGTGCCAAGGCCGACGGAGGAACATAATGTCATCGGGACCAAATGGATATTCAAGAACAAGAAAGATGCCAATGGGATTGTGATTCGAAACAAGGCAAGATTGGTGGCTCAAGGCTACTCCAAAGTCGAGGGTATCGACTACGGTGAAACCTTTGCCCCTGTTGCTCGTCTAGAATCTATTCGCATGTTGCTTGCATTTGCTTCTCATCACAACTTCAAATTACAACAAATGGATGTGAAAAGTGCCTTTCTTAATGGTCCTTTAAATGAGTTGGTCTATGTCAAACAACCCCCAGGATTCTAACATCCCAAGCTCCCCAATCATGTGTACAAACTTAATAAGGCACTCTATGGCCTTAAACAAGCCCCACGTGCGTGGTATGAGTATCTTACTGAGTTGTTACAAGATCGTGGGTTTGAAATTGGGAAGATAGATCCCACTCTTTTTACTAAGAGGGTTAAAGGGGATTTGTTCATATGCCAACTATATGTTGATGATATTATCTTTGGCTCTCCTAACATTTCCTTCAATGAAGAATTTGCTGCACTAATGATTGAGAAATTTGAGATGTCCATGATGGGAGAGTTCAAGTTCTTCCTCGGGTTCGAGATTAAACAAGGCCTAGAAGGGACCTTCATCAAACAAGCCAAGTACACTCAAAACATGCTCAAACGGTTCGAGCTTGAAGATGTCAAACCGGTCAAGTTCCCCATGCCAACAAGATGCAAGCTTGACAGTGATCCCAATGGTAAAGCAGTGGATCAAAAGGTATATCGCTCCATGATTGGATCCCTCCTTTACCTTTGTGCATCTAGACCGGATATTATGTTGAGTGTAGGGACATGTGCACGGTTTCAATCCGCACCAAAAGAAAGTCATTATATGGCTGTTAAGCGAATCATTCGATAATTGTCTCATACCCCAAACTTCGGCCTTTGGTATCCCAAAGGAGCAAACTTCAATCTAGTTGGCTATTCTGACTCAGATTGGGCAGGAGATTGTGTGGAGAGGAAGTCAACTTCTGGAGGATGCCAATTCCTTGGTCGCTCATTGGTAAGTTGGTCTTCAAAGAAGCAGAATTGCGTCTCTCTATCATCCACCAAAGCTGAGGATGTGGCAGCTGCAAGTTGTTGTGCACAATTGCTATGGATGAGGCAAACTTTAAAGGATTACGGTGTCACTTGTGGCAAAGTGCCTCTTCTATGTGACAATCAAAGTGCTATCAAGATTTCCCTCAACCGAGTGCAACATAGCAAAACCAAGCATATTGATATTCTCCATCACTTCATTCGTGAACATATCAAGCTAGGTGATATTGAGGTTCACTTGATCCACACTGAAGAGCAACTTGCAGACATTTTCACTAAGCCCCTAGATGAAGCAAGGTTCCGGGAGTTAAGGCATGAGCTAAATATCATTGATTCAAGTAATGTGGATTGAAACTAGGCACGTTGCACCTCACTAGGCATTCTATCTTGTTCTAGATGTAGGCATGGACATAGGGGGAGTGTTGTTCTCTCAATGAACTTTTCCTCCCCCCATTATGCATAAATCAATCTAGTCTTTCACTTTAGCCATTGTGAAATGGCACTTGTGCTTAAAAGACAAGCATTGGTCATGAACCCAAGGATAATTCTTCGCGGTGTCATACCTTTGTCTCAAACATAGGTGGCCTCGGCCACCCCCACCCCCCCACATTTCTCTCATATAGAAGAAAGGATATAAAATGACAAGTCAGTATATCTTGCTGGTGTTATCTTCTTTTTTCACTAACTTGTCATTTTCCCACGTTCCTCTCTTCTCCTAGGTCCCGTTGTGACATTTGCAGCGGTACTACCGCCAGGGGTAGCGGTACTACCGCCAGGATCCCAATCTACCACGACCTAACTAGGAAATTTTTAGGGCTATCTCAGGGGGAGCGGTACTACCGCCAGGGGGAGCGGTACTACCACCAGGACCCCAGCGGTACTACCGCTGCAGCCAGCGGTACTACCGCCAGGTAGCGGTACTACCACCAGGACCACAGCGGTATTACCGTTGGCCCGTACCCCTTGGGCTATATAAAGGAGGGGGAGCCCGTTTTTTCCTGCCTCTTCCTTCTTCCTCGCGGCTCCTCCCTCCCCAACCTCGAACTCCCCCTATTTCGATCTCTATTCGTGGAGCCCCTTCTCTCCGTTGAGTTGGAGGGTTTGCTCCACTTCTCCTTCCTCCTCCAAGTGTCATGGACCCCGGTAAAGCTCCTCCCCTTCTTCTCTTGGTTGATGTTCTTGTTCTAGGGTTAGGAGCATTGGTGGTTTGGATCCATGTTGTAACATCCCAAATTTTGGAATGTTAATATAATTATTATATTGTTTGTTTGTTTGCTTGAGTGATTGAAACTTGAGTGAAATTTGAAACTTTTCAAAAACTTTTGAATGAGAGGGAATAAAATGACTTTCCCCATCTCCGATGAATTCAAATTCAATCTTTTAAAAACAAAGAGAGAAGATGACATGACTTCTTCAGCTATAGAGAATTTGAACGGAGTTTGCATTTGAAATCCTTTCAAAATATTTGCCCTTGCTTCTATATTTTTCTTCCCCGAGAAAATGCCCCGACAAAATTCTTGCACGCAAGAAAGAGCGGAGGAAAATGACCCTCCAAAATGTGAGGCATTTCTGAAATATTTTGAGCCCAGAAGACCCAAGTTATATGGAGAAATTAATTGCCAAAAAGAAAATAAAGCCTTAGGGATTTTTCTGAAAGAAAAAAATTTAAGTTTTTATTTTGGTTTTGGAAAAATCATAATCAATTAGGAAATATTCTTCTGATCGATTCGGTATATAATACTCCATATAAATTATTTCCTTTTATTCTTTTCTTGTTGTTTTAAAAGAAATACAAAGAAAAAACGGGAGATCTTTTGGGTCCAGATCCCCATCGCTCGGAGAGATCCCTGGCCATCCCCACGAGACCTTCCTCCCCAGCGCACCCCCTCTTTCTTTTCTATTTTTTCTTTTTTTTCCTTCCTTCCCTCTTCTTCTTCCTTCCTTTCTTTCTCACGTGTCTTTCCTTCCCAGCGACCAGCACCCTTCCATGGCGATCCCCTGGATCACGGGATCCCTTCCTTCCCTCGCCCCCCTTCCTTCTCTCGGCCCCCTCTCCCCCTATATAACCGCCGCCCCCGAGCCCCCCCCCCCTCAGCCCCCTCCTCCCCATGCCACCCCTCGCCCCAGGAACCTCGCTGGAGCCAGGCTCCAGTAGACAAAAACACCTCGCCACCCTCACTGCCGCACTCTTCCCCGCCTCAACCGACGCCGCCACGAGCACCCCCTCATCCACCGCAACTCATTTTTGCCCCTAGCCCAAGCTTTTGCCGCTCCTCGCCACTCCCCTCGCCTCCCCGGAGTTCGGCCGGATAGAAACTCCCCGGGCGCTTCCCCGACCGCCCCGGCTCCCCTTCGCTTCGCCGACGACGCCGTTCGACGGAGGCGACCCGCCGCCACCTCCCCAACACCTCGGACGCCGTCACCGACCACCGCCGCGACGCCGACAACGAGCACCTCTTCTCTGTCTCGCCTGAGAAGAAGCAGCCCCAGCAACTCACGGTGAGACCCCCCAACTTTCCTGTAGCCGTTAGATCAAAGATCAACGCCCGAGAATATAACCCGCGTACCCCTTCGGTCTTCTAGTTAAAATCGAACGGTTTTTCCGTCACTTATTAGTTAGCCGGTGCTTTTGCTTACATACCGGTCGTTTGCTAGATAGACCCGCAGCACACACCATCTAGGCCAATCAGAAGCTGCCACCTAACCCCCTGTCCACTAGTAGATTTTCTTTTTTTCTGTTTTAGATTAGAAAACAGAGAAAGTTCCAATCTTGTTTTAATCATAGCTTTTGATCCCGAATTCCAACAGAGTTGAAACTTGTTCGAGTAGATCACAATTTTTCTGTAGTTTTTAAAAACATATAATTTGTCTATGTTTGAAATTTGAAAATTTGAATTAGATCAGATTTAGTTTAAACCTTGTTTTGCTTATTCCAGAAGTTTAAAAATAGCTTCTAATTTGATTCTTCTTGCTACTGATCACTAGTGATCTTAGTTATCAGTGGTAAAACTTTCAGAATTATTTGAGTATTTTAGCTCATTGTTTCTTGTGAAACAATTTCTATTTCACCTCTTTTAGGATTATGGCTATTTCCTTTTCTATAATTGTTTTTAAATTATTTTCTTTTATATTTCAGAAAGATTATGTTTTTTTTCTGTTAGTTAACAATAGGTTTGCAACAAGTTTTGATTTTATTTTTATATGTTATCATGAAATCAATTCTAGTTCCCAAATAACTTGCAATTGATTTCTCTACTGTTTCAAATCCCGTTATCATGAAAACTATTTAGTGTTTGATGTAGTAGAAAACTCCCTAGTTTTATTTGAAGTTCTTTCGGATTTTTATTCGCTCTCTATTTTGTTTTGATTGCTAGAATGATTGCTAGTATGAGTGCTTATGTGAATGATATGTTTGTTATATAGATTTCATCGGAGAGTGACGAGTAGTCTATCAAGTTATTTCTCGAGAAATTCTTCTTCGTCAACATCGCCAGGCAAGTCATTTGATCATGTATCACCTATGTTTTATGCATCGTAGTTCTACCATCCTATGCTGAATTGCATGCTGAGTAGGTACTTGGAAATTATGGTTACATATTGTAGTATCATGTGGTAGGCACCCAACAACCCCGTTACTTGGCCCGGGACGACAAATTTCATATTGCTATGCTTGAGTAGACGGGATTCTGGTTGAGAGTTTACCACGAGTGATGCGAGAATAATTTAATAACCAAGACCGGTTAAGTCAAGACTTTTCAAGACCTCGTGATGCAATGCAACTCTGGGTGAAGGACGGTTGATCGGCTCCCTGGAGAAACCAGTGGATGACCCGGGATGCTGGAGACGGCCATGACATCCTGCAGAAAGCTTCACCCAGGCTCAAAGAGACGGACGGATATTTTCAAGACCCAAGGCTTACCTGCACAGCCACAAGTCATTATGGGCTCTGGCTTGGTTGGACAATGCGGCGACTCTGGACAGGCGGTGCTAGCAGATGTAGAAGAACGGTAGGATTGGATGGGCACCGACAGGGATTCAGAGGGACCCGTTGAAAGACCATGTTTTGATCATCCGGTCTTCAGACACCCTGAAGTGCGAGGACATACACGGAGGCGATCAAATCTTGTGGGGAACGTGTGCAAAACTCTGCAGAGTAATCAAACCTAATCGATTAGCCGTGTCCACGGTCATGGACAACTTGAGCCAAAGGAACTGAAGTTATCTGAAATTCTCAACACAAATAATAATATTGATGTGGGTATTATTGACAACATGGGTACGAGAATTGGTTGGTGGAACCATCTCGTTAACAACCAAAAATGTAGTAACATTTTGCTTTTACCCCTCTCTTGATGTAGGAGAAAACTTGCTTTTTGCTAAAAACTTATAACCCCACCTGCCATATATGCATATAGTATAGATGATTACTTTTCACCCCTCTCTCATGTGACTTGCCGGCATATTCAATATGCTAACCTACACGGCTGCAACGTCTTATGTTGCAGATATTTTTTCTTCGACGAGTAAGAGTACGATTCAGGGTTACGGTCTACACTCAACTTGCCGTTGGTGTTTATTGGGACTCCACTCCCTTGACTGCTTCCGCTGAGATATTTAAGGTATATATCAGTTTTACGCTATTTACATGTGATTGCACTTTGATATATACATTGATGTACTGTGTGTGCCAGCATACTGATCCAGGGATGGCACAGTTACACAGAGGCTTGACTCGTTTTGAGTCGGGTCGCTACAGAAATGGTATCAGAGCACATGTTGATTGTAGGGCGTGACCCTAGAAATTGGAAATCTCTTAGGAAAGGATATCTCAAAAAACTTTATTTTCAAGAACACATTTTACTTCTCATTTCTTCTGATTTCATCAAACGTTCTCTCTCACCTCCAATAGTTATACAATCCCCTTACCCCTTCGACCTCATGAAGAATCAACGGAGTTCTACTTCAAAGTAAAGAGGATTTCATCATGCAGTTGAAGCTACACCAATTGAAGACTCTCAAGAACCGAAGAATTCGAAGACCCCGAAATGTTCCAATGTTTATTAGAAGTCCAAACCCCAATTATATACCCACGTTAGTTACGATGATTTGTGAGCCTTCATTGGTGTGTGTTTTCCGACGGCCACAAATAAAACCTATTCTCAAAAATATTGTTTGTATTGTGTGTATCTCCCTCCCTCTCTTACCCGTCTCATCCCCAAAACCTCAACCCTACCAGATGGAGTATGAAGCTGGACTTGTAGTCTCTGGACCAATGACCCAGCTGGAGGCTGATATATGGATTCAAAACATGGAGAACCACTTCGGGAGCAACTTGATCTCAAGGAAGTATGAAGTGGAACACGCTCTTCACTACTTTACACAAAGTGCTGCAATCTGGTGGAAAATGCATCATGCCATACAAGGATTTAGTGGAGCAGAAACCTGGGACAAATTCAAGAAGACTTTGTTAAGATCCCGACTTATTCAGAAGTGCTATGACAATCCAAAGGAGAAGACTTGTGCATGCAAGATCTGTGGAGAAATAGGACACACTCAGGAAGAACACAAGCATGGATGCACTCATTGTGAAGAAAATCACCCAGCTGTGGAGTGCCCAAGTAGTCAGGTGACTTGTTTCCTTTGTGAACGAACCACCCACTACCCAGCTCAGTGTCACATTTACCGCAAGGTGCAACAAGTTGTCAAGCAGCAGAAAGATGCAGTGAAGGAAACCCTCAAGAAGACGATTCTAGAAGAACCGGTGATGAACGAAAATATTGAAGACCCTGATGGACAAGGTCTGACCATATTTTTCTCCAATGCATGCTACTCATGTGGAGAAGAAGGACATTATTCACAGGATTGCACGAAGGGAAGCCAAGAGTATCCGGGAAACTTCCCGACGGAAAAAGTGGAGTTTGATCCACTTGAAATAGAAGAACTGGCCAAAATAAAGGAGTCCGGAAAGAAGAAAAAGTACCCTCGGAAGCGCCAAATCTCTGCAGACATAGACCTGAGTCATGTCAGATGTTACAAGTGTATGGAATTTGGCCACCACAAATACATGTGCTCAGGAAGGAAGCCGGAAACCCAAGGAGCAAAAGCAAACACTAAGACGCCTCGAGACTTGTCAGAACTCATTTTCTTTCGTTGCAAGGAAGCAGGACATTTTGCTAGCGATTGTCCACAAAGGAAGAAAGCTAAAAAGGAGTAGTTAAGTTTTGACCGCGGCAATTAGTGTAATCTGAAGAACTCTTGTTTTTCATGAGATCATGGAGTGAAATTTTTGTAACAGAAGTCCCTGAGATTGTAATAACATCATGAATAAATGGAATTTATTGTCTCATGATTGCCTATGTTGAAATTGTATGCGTTGTTTCTCTACGAGCAAAGATCTCTGAACAGTTTATGAGGATAAAAGAAAATATGGTCTATGCAGGCATGAGTATAATTCATTTTTAGTGTGGTAGTAATCGGTAAACCCACAGGATCCACTGAGTAGGAATGTACCATGATTACCAAGGAGACACATACAATCCTCTGAGTACCTATTTACTGACACCTGCAGATGACAACTCTCTACGAGTCATTCCTCAAGGGCCCAGAAACGATCATGACCCTAACCAGTGAGCATGATTACCCGAAAATCCTGAAGGACATGATGAAGCACATTCATGTTGAAGGAGATGCAGTCTACAAAGGCTACCCATTCATGGAAAGTGGAGTAGAACTTTGGTATGTGGAAGTACACATCCACCATGTGGAAGGAGTTTGTCCAAAGACTATGGG
This sequence comes from Hordeum vulgare subsp. vulgare, assembly GCF_904849725.1. NCBI lineage: Eukaryota > Viridiplantae > Streptophyta > Magnoliopsida > Poales > Poaceae > Hordeum > Hordeum vulgare. The sequence continues at coordinate 100,945,302 of NC_058522.1, read as the reverse complement.
GCAATACTTTTTCATTTCACGTGTACCACGAGCAACCTTCTTTGATGTTGTTCGTGAAGCTGCCATGGAAGCCATACGTCAGATTGGAGAAATACTTGAAGCAAGACTCCGTCATACCCAGGAATACCTGAGTGAAGTGCATGCGGAGATGATGGAGATGAAGCTAATGGCCACCATAATGAAGCAAAAGATGGATGATTTCAAGGAGCACCTGGAAAGTTCGAGTGGAACTAAAGTACCTCCAAGAGAGATAGATGAATAAAGTTGGCAGAAATGCTTGACCATACCGAACAATGTGGATGGCAGCATTGTAGTAGAGTACTTTTGAATTTAAGTTTTAAAGAAGAAATTAAGGATGTAATAAAGGATTGATTATGAAATGAGTATGATTTATGGATGAACCAATACATTTTCATGGTAAACACACCAGCGGAAAGCATCCCACAGAGTGGAGTGTGTACCAAAAATAAGTCTGAGGATTATTATTATATGATGGTTACCCCAAGAATATGATGGATTGAAACACTATGGAATTTAAAGGCGGAGTAATTCCAAGTATGCCTGCAACCCACGGACCCTGGGACTAATAAGGATCGAGTACTTTCTTTTGGAGAAGGAAACTTGTTTCAGCAAACGTTTTTCTTAGGAGCATACGAAAACCTGAGAGTTGTGAAGACACGATAGATGTTTTGTTCAGCTTGCAGAACCAATGGATTATCCGAATTTCGTTCGTGGACAAGAGAAATTCTGCAACGCTTGTGAGGATGCCCAAGTGTTGGAATACGAGATTCACTAAGCCTTATACAAGGTAATGATTTCAGTGCGACATGGCTTGGCCACCATGACGACTTACTATTATCATTCTCTTGCTATTCGGAGTGGTAAATCTGAGAGACTTACCCATAGTGAGAGATGACGTTCTTTGAAGCTTTTGTTTAAGCCTTAGAATGGTATGATGAAAGCCCCATGTACATGGCATTTGTGTCATGCGTAAGAATTTTTACGGTGAGGCTGAAACCAAGACCCCTCTCTCTGTAGGATAACCACAAATGGTAGACCACCATGAGGACCATCGATATGTTATTTAGAATTGACCACGAGACTGTCAGTTAAGAAGACCCAGTAACGGAAGAAGCTTATATCAACGGAAGAGCACTCGATTTTGATGGAAAACGTTATGAATATAACGGGAGAGCGTCACCAAAGGATTTAATATGAAGACTGTGCGATGTCAGTTGCCAAAACCCCAGAGGATTGTTAAAATCTTAAGGGACCAGTATCTCTCATTTTAAGTGTGGTAGCATCCCACCTTGTAACGACCAAGATGCGGTCCTTTCCGATCTGGGGGTCGAGGCCCCCGAATAGGAAAGAAGCGCATCTAAGCGTTTCGCAAGCAAGTAACATAGCACAAATAATAATAAAAGTAGACAATTCGGGATTCAACTGTCTTCTTATTAATAACTCAGAGTACAACACAGATACAAAGAAGGTAGTTCCGCTACGGACTACAAAACATGGAAAATGCTATGCTACCCTGCTGCAGGCCCACGATCACGACCACGCCTCAGTCCTCTGGATAGTTCACGTAGAGGCGGTCTGTCTCCTCGTCGTACTGCCACGCCAGCTGGGTGCCGTCGGGATCATCTGTCTCTGGGGTACCTGTACCTGCTGGGAGTTTCGGAGGAATCCGTGAGCCACGGGGACTCAGCAATCTAAGACCTTGGTGCCAAAACTAGTCATGTTATTGGGTAGGGTGAGGGAGAAGTGTATCAGGCTGCAGCATCCTATGCTTGATTAAGTGGCTAACTTACGCAAAATAGAAGTGAAGGTGGGCTACGCTAGCGGTCGGGATTACGTGATCACTAAGTGATCCTGAACACCTACCTACGGCATTCATAACCCCACCATGTTCCCGATCGAAGAGAGATCTTCGAAGGGACGGTCATGGTACGCACACAGTTGGCAGTTTTATTAGTTTATGTTTAAGTTCTTTAATACCGGATGTTAACAAAATATTCCAAGTTGCCACATAACCGCGGGCACGGCTTTCTGAAAGATTAAACCCTGTAGGGGTGCTCCAACTAGTCCATCACAAACGAACACAGGCCGCAAAGGCATCCTCTATCACGAATCTCGTGATCTCGTCGGATTCCTTAGAGGAAAACCTCAACTCTGGGGGAAACCAAAGCTTCACTGGGATTCCTATACGCAAGATATACCGCTAAGGTAAGACAAGGCTAGCATGACCTCCCATCGTGTCGACGACCCTGATAAGAGCCGCGTCTCTCAGTCTCAGGACACGACAGATGAGCTAGACGTCGGGATGGCTAAACCTCTGGGTGACCAGTGGGGCTCCGGACATCGCTCAGGTGGGGCCAACACTCATGAGGAGCACTGGCCCGGGTTGTTGATTAAATTCCTCGGGGTAGCTATTCCCTATGCAGATTATTATGTGATTAGCAGATTAAAACCAAAGTTGGGTCCTGCCGGACAAGCCTTAGCACTACGCGATTTATCAAGGGGGTCCCCATAACAACCCCGAACATGTTAGGAGCGATCATTATGGAATCAAACACCGGTAACCGGTGACTAAGGCGGCAATAACGGAACAAAGCACCCGGCAAAAGGCTAGGCCTCCCGTCATTTACCAGGTATATAGGTGCATTAATTAAATAACAGAATTTAAGATAATGATATCAAAGCTCATGTTATCACATGATTCAAAGCACCTGCAACTAGCAATGCTAACATTAGTAGCTGAGCAAGCCTACTTGGCCATACAAGTTTGCTAGGAAGGAGAACGGTGTTTGGGCTCATGGAATTTCAAGAGGCAATTTAATTCAGTGGTAGGCAGCGAGCAATATGACATGGAAATGAAACTAACATAACAAGTCTAGAGATGGAATCAAGGTCATATCATCTTGCCTGTGATATCCTCATCTTGGAATGGTTCTGGTTCGTCCTGCACGTACTCTCCTGACTCCACGTATTTGTTCTCCGATACCGGTGCTACCCAACATGATAATAACAGCCAATGAACAGCAGCACCACAAGATGCAACAATCACATGATGCATGAGATGAAAATTGAGCATGCACCACTATTTCTATCACTAGCACAAGCAAAATAAACTACTGCAAGTTTCTGGACAGAACTGTACACTAAGCTATTTTGACATTCATTAGAAATACATGAACAGATTCGGCTCGTGAAAACGGTGCAAAACCATATAAAGAACATTGCAAACGGAGCTACGGATCAACGGGAATCAACGAAACAAGATATGAAGCTCTACGTGGAAGAATCAACACCACACACTCAAATGGCACAAATCTGGTATTCCCAGGTTGCCAAGACATGTATCATTCCAACATGAATGGAATGGAGCAAGGAAGAACACCACAACACCCCCTAAGCTCACACAATGACCAAAATGGCAAAACTACATAATCTGCCATAATCTGCATCTTAGCTCTTTGGGAGCTACATGCAACATAGCTACAGGTCTCCAAACATGACAAATAATATATGTGGCTGAAGCCAACCAAGAACACTACAAGCACCAGCAAGAATCACAGCAAAAGGAATTAAACTCTAGAAGATACAAGGCAACAAACTTTCTCAAAACCATCAGATCTCTGGGACTTAGTGAAAATTCCTGCACCTGAGTTTCTGTCTCTGTTCTGAATCTTTTTGACAGCAATCGAAACACAACCTACTAGACTCCAAATGATTTGAAATTTTACAGGGAGCTTCACAAACATACCAGGTTCAAAATCCTAGCACTGAACTAAGGCTAGTTCTCAACAGAATAACCAGCACATCCTCATATATAAGAGAAGAAAATGTTTCCAGCATCCCAGACTTGGTGAAATTTCAGATTTCACTAAACTGGAATTTTTCAGCCACATGCCCACTTTGTCTAGGCATAGTTTGCACACACATTACACCAAGTGATAATTGACACCACTATGGTGTAGAGCAAAACCCCTACTACTATCACACAAAAACTCATGCCCTTGGGCTCCACCTATTCCATGGAATCAAAGATCAAACTTGCAACTAATCTGAATATGTCAACTCCATAAAGTATCCTAATGGCAAAACAAACTTCACCACTGGATTCCTTGGGAGATTCTACCCCAAAATCATCTATAATATGGGGACACTTACTTGGAACAAGTGACCACAAATTAAGGGAGAGTAAACTACTCCAAATCACGCCTAGGGAATGGGCATCATCTCATGTAGTTCCTACTAAGACCACAACTACAAAGGTGGTGTTCATGTGCACAATGACAAAGTGACATGGGGGTTTGAACCCCATGTTTGTGTCATGCACATCAACAACATAAATTCTACTCACTAAGCCACCCCACACACACAACCTATTGCAAACATCAATTACTAGTACCTACTTCCAAGAAGAATCTACACATGCTATATCTACTCTAACTAATATGTTCCTAGGATCATCTACTAAGAAGCATCACTATACCACACACTCACGTGTGGCCAACACCATGTGAATACACATACACCACTCCAATGAACACACACATGCACACATGATATGGCACCTCTTATTGCAGCATAGGATAAAAAATGCCCAGCCATGTAAGGATTGTGGCACAAATATGGCATCAAGCAAAGAGGCAAGAAGAAAAAATAACATGAAGGAAAAAATAAAATAAAAGGGGCACACTGGGTTTTGAACTCGGAACACCCTGGTGCACAAATACTAACCGTGCCACTCTGCTACTGATATACTATCGACAGAACATAGGGGAACAGGCAGGTTAAGTCTGCCTGCTGGAGCTTCTACTACCAAATCGATGAAAAAAGATACTGCAAAAGGGGTGGTGCGCCGCATGGGACTCGAACCCTGCACCTGACGGCAAACCAACAGAGACAACACCACTGCGCCACGATACGATTACTGACAAAGGGGAGGTCTGAAACTACGTGAGCTCCTACGCTGCGCGCTCTGCTCTCCACCGAGAAGCACCGGCGACAGGAAGGCCGCCGTGGCTCTACACTGTTGTTGCTGCTGTGCCGCATCAGGGAGGCCGACGAAGCTGCTGCGGCACGCCTCCTACCCTAACTGCACCTGCACTACAACAGACACACACAACCTCCATGCGTGAAGCACCTGCAACTCTCTGCTGACAGAGATCATGGCGACAAGAAGGCTCTACGTCGGCGAGGGGTCCGAAGCCTCGGTGCTGCTACTACTACGAGGGGAGAGTGAGTATCCCCCTGCGCCACACACCCACACACACAACCTACACACGCTGCACCACACACCACTCACTCGAACGAGGGTAACCTGCTGCTGCTCCGCTCGACAAGGTAGCACGGCGACACAGAGATCACCGGCTACTCGTCGTGTTGCTGCTGCTACTGCGCCACCGGAGGTCTACCCCGACGCTACCTCTCTGCTGCTGCGTGGTGCTAGCCATGACCTGCTCTGCTGCACGAGCTCGCCTCACACAACCAACAACGCACAGACATCACAACTCGGGCACGGAAGTGCGGCAACTACGGCTAGTCGGAGCCAACGAGGGAGAAGGGAAGAAGAAGGAAGGGGGGAAGGCACCTCACCTTGGGGAAGGAAGGAGGGGACCCCACGGCGACGAGATGATGGAGAGGAAGGAGACGAACTGCTGCTGTCGAACCAAAGAAGAGGAAGAAGAGCTCCTGGACCAAGGCGATGACGAGGTCCTGGCCGTCGTTGAGGTCGCTCCTCGACCTCAGCGATGGCGGGAATGGAGCGCGGGGTGACCTCCCGTGCCCCTGGACATGGCCACCGGTGCCGGAGACGATGGGAGGACGGCGTTCGACGACGGAGGGTTCTCTCTCTCTCTGCTCCTACTCTACAGAGAGCTTACGAGGGAGAGGGAAGAAAAAAGGAGGGAGGTGGCGGCGGCGCTGGAGGAAGGAGGGGAAACCCTAGGAAAGGAGGAAGGTTCCCTCCACCTTATATCACCTCGGGGGAGGCGCTAGGGCCACAGGATCGAAGGGGAGGCGATTGGGAGGTTGAGCTGCGGTCGTACAGAGATGACGTCGAGAGGAGGAAGAGAGGTTCGCTCTTGTGGGCTCTGTGCACGTGAGGGAGAGAAGATGGGTCGGCCAGGAGGGAGAGAGCCCACCTGTGGCGGCAGATAAGGGAAAACCATTCCTTTTCATTTCCTATCTACATAAATAATAATAGGGAAGAAAGAAATGCACATGGGTATATACAAGTGATAAAAATATAACAAGCACATCCCTGGACTTGGAAAATCAACTCCTAATTAATAAAAATAAGACCAAGGATATAGGAGCAAGTAGATATTTTACAAAACAGCATTAGTTTGATCTGTTTTGTAATTTCATATGCACCTTTAACACCCATTCAAAACCAGCAATTCACATCTCTCATCCATCACAATTTTAGCTAAAACATGGGCATTATTTTAAAAGGGAAAGGAAGAGGTGGAATTTTACATAGGGGAAAAATAGAGAGGAGGAGAAGGTGGTTGGTTTTGAAAACTAAGCACTTGCTAACACATGCACCACTCCACTCAAGCGACACAAGCATGAAATCACAAGATCACATAAATCACACCTAGCAATATCACATGCAATCATATCAAGACATAGCATCATAAGGTATGGCAAGGATGGTATGACATGGATGCATGCATGCAAAAGAAGAACACAAGGTGACACATGAAATCATACATGCATAGATAACTCTCATGACAAAGTCAAGCTGGTCCCACATGGAAGCTTACAAAAAGGGAAAGTCTTACACTTGGGGCACTACACACCTTGCCGGAGATTGGATTTGTTAGAAGACCCCAAAACCCTAACCTTTCTTTCTAGCCTCTTCGAATCTCGAGGACGAGATTCATTTTAAGTGTGGTAGGTTGGTAACATCCCAAATTTTGGAATGTTAATGTAACTATTATATTGTTTGCTTGTTTGCTTGAGTGATTGAAACTTGAGTGAAATTTGAAACTTTTCAAAAACTTTTGAATGAGAGGGAATAAAATGACTTTCCCCATCTCCGATGAATTCAAATTCAATCTTTTAAAAACAAAGAGAGAAGATGACATGACTTCTCCAACTATAGAGAATTTGAACGGAGTTTGCATTTGAAATCCTTTCAAAATATTTGCCCTTGCTTCTATATTTTTCTTCCCCGAGAAAATGCCCCGACAAAATTCTTGCACGCAAGAAAGAGCGGAGGAAAATGACCCTCCAAAATGTGAGGCATTTCTGAAATATTTGAGCCAAGAAGACCCAAGTTATATGGAGAAATTAATTGCCAAAAAGAAAATAAAGCCTTAGGGATTTTTCTGAAAAAACATTTTTTTTAGTTTTTATTTTGGTTTTGGAAAAATGATAATCAATTAGGAAACATTTATTTTTTGGGGCCAGATCCCCATCGCTGGAAGAGATCCCTCGCCATCCCCACGAGACCTTCCTCCCCAGCGCACCCCCTCTTTTTTTTCTTTCTTTTTTTTCCTTCCTTCCCTCTTCTTCTTCCTTCCTTTCTTTCTCACGTGGCTTTCCTTCCCAGCGACCCGCACCCTTCCATGGCGATCCCCTGGATCACGGGATCCCTTCCTTCCCTCGCCCCCCTTCCTTCTCTCGGCCCCCTCTCCCCCTATATAACCGCCGCCCCCGAGCCCCCCCCCCTCGGCTCCCTCCTCCCCATGCCACCCCTCGCCCCAGGAACCTCGCTGGAGCCATGCTCTAGTAGGAAAAAACACCTCGCCACCCTCGCTGCCACACTCTTCCCCGCCTCAACCGACGTCGCCACGAGCACCCCCTCGTCCACCGCAACTCATTTTTGCCCCTAGCCCAAGCTTTCGCCGCTCCTCGCCACTCCCCTCGCCTCGCCGGAGTTCGGCCGGATAGAAACTCCCCGGGCGCTTCCCCGACCGCCCCGGCTCCCCTTCGCTTCGCCGACGACGCCGTTCGACGAAGGAGACCCGCCGCCACCTCCCCAACACCTCGGACGCCGTCACCGACCACCGCCGCGACGCCGACGACGAGCACCTCTTCTCTGTCTCGCCTGAGAAGAAGCAGCCCCAGCAACTCATGGTGAGACCCCCCAACTTTCCTGTAGCCGTTAGATCAAAGATCAACGCCCGAGAATATAACCCGCGTACCCCTTCTGTCTTCTAGTTAAAACCGAACTGTTTTTCCGTCACTTATTAGTTAGCCGGTGCTTTTGCTTACATACCGGTCGTTTGCTAGATAGCCCCGCAGCACACACCATCTAGGCCAATCAGAAGCTGCCACCTAACCCCCTGTCCACTAGTAGTTTTTCTTTTTTTTCTGTTTTAGATTAGAAAACAGAGAAAGTTCCAATCTTGTTTTAATCATAGCTTTTGATCCCGAATTCCAATGGAGTTGAAACTTGTTCCAGTAGATCACAATTTTTCTGTAGTTTTTAAAAACATATAATTTGTCTATGTTTGAAATTTGCAACTTTGCATTAGATCAGATTTAGTTTAAACCTTGTTTTGCTTATTCCAGAAGTTTAAAAATAGCTTCTAATTTGATTCTTCTTGCTACTGATCACTAGTGATCTTAGTTATCAGTGGTAAAACTTTCAGAATTATTTCAGTATTTTAGCTCATTGTTTCTTGTGAAACAATTTCTATTTCACCTCTTTTAGGATTATGGCTATTTCCTTTTCTATAATTGTTTTTAAATTATTTTCTTTTATATTTCAGAAAGATTATGTTTTGTTTCTGTTAGTTAACAGTAGGTTTGCAACAAGTTTTGATTTTATTTTTATATGTTATCATGAAATCAATTCTAGTTCCCAAATAACTTGCAATTGATTTCTCTACTGTTTCAAATCCCGTTATCATGAAAACTATTTAGTGTTTGATGTAGTAGAAAACTCCCTAGTTTTATTTGAAGTTCTTTCGAATTTTTATTCGCTCTCTATTTTGTTTTGATTGCTAGAATGATTGCTAGTATGAGTGCTTATGTGAATGATATGTTTGTTATATAGATTTCATCGGAGAGTGACGAGTAGTCTATCAAGTTATTTCTCAAGAAATTCTTCTTCGTCAACATCGCCAGGCAAGTCATTTGATCATGTATCACCTATGTTTTATGCATCGTAGTTCTACCATCCTATGCCCAATTGCATGCTGAGTAGGTACTTGGAAATTATGGTTACATATTGTAGTATCATGTGGTAGGCACCCAACAACCCCGTTACTTGGCCCGGGACGACAAATTTCATATTGCTATGCTTGAGTAGACGGGATTCTTGTTGAGAGTTTATCACGAGTGATGCGAGAATAATTTAATAACCAAGACCGGTTAAGTCAAGACTTTTCAAGACCTCGTGATGCAATGCAACTCTGGGTGAAGGACGGTTGATCGGCTCCCTGGAGAAACCAGTGGATGACCCGGGATGCTGGAGACGGCCATGACATCCTGCGGAAAGCTTCACCCAGGCTCAAAGAGACGGACGGATATTTTCAAGACCCAAGGCTTACCTGCACAGCCACAAGTCATTATGGGCTCTGGCTTGGTTGGACAACACGGCGACTCTGGACAGGCGGTGCTAGCAGATGTAGAAGAACGGTAGGATTGGATGGGCACCGACAGGGATTCAGAGGGACCCGTTGAAAGACCATGTTTTGATCATCCGGTCTTCAGACACCCTGAAGTGCGAGGACATACACGGAGGCGATCAAATCTTGTGGGGAATGTGTTCAAAACTCTGCAGAGTACTCAAACCTAATCGATTAGCCGTGTCCACGGTCATGGACAACTTGAGCCAAAGGAACTGAAGTTATCTGAAATTCTCAACACAAATAATAATATTGATGTGGGTGTTATTGACAACATGGGTACGAGAATTGGTTGGTGGAACCATCTCGTTAAGAACCAAAAATGTAGTAACATTTTGCTTTTTGCCCTCTCTTGATGTAGGAGAAAACTTGCTTTTCGCTAAAAACTTATAGCCCCACCTGCCATATATGCATATAGTATAGATGATTACTTTTCACCCCTCTCTCATGTGACTTGCCGGCATATTCAATATGCTGACCTACACGGCTGCAACGTCTTATGTTGCAGATATTTTTTCTTCGACGAGTACGAGTACGATTCAGGGTTACGGTCTACACTCAACTTGCCGTTGGTGTTTATTGGGACTCCACTCCCTTGACTGCTTCCGCTGAGATATTTAAGGTATATATCAGTTTTACGCTATTTACATGTGATTGCACTTTGATATATACATTGATGTACTATGTGTGCCAGCATACTGATCCAGGGATGGCACAGTTACACAGAGGCTTGACTCATTTTGAGTCGGGTCGCTACACATGTCTTTGATATTGTGCCTTGTTCTTGGATGGCATGAAGGAGATATTCAAGGGGAGTGTAGGTCCTATGAATCTGTGCTTTTATTTTGCCATGCCCTAGGATTTACATGTTTTAGATCAAGCACTTGAACTATGTTTGGATTAGATCTAAAACTTGCTCTCTCTTGACTAGGCATGTGCTTATTTAGATGGTACTTGTGATCCTCATGTGATTAGGGCTGTGGTGGAGTTCTTAGTGTTCATACACAGCCCATGGCCCTCGTAAAATCCTTGTAGCCATATCTATGGGTTCTATTCATATGTCAGATCTGAAAATCAAACCCCAGCGGTACTACCGCCAGGGGTAGTGGTACTACCGCCAGGACCCCAGCGGTACTACCGCCAGGGGTAGCGGTACTACCGCCAGGAGGATTCTCTATGTATTCTTTTCATGTGCTTGGCAATGAGTGTTTACTTTTCAGCCTTTTCTTGTTCATTGCCTTGACTCCTTTTGTCGCTCTTTTTCGGTGTGTGTTTTGTGTCATAGGTGGTGCTCGTCGCTCGAACCCCCCACGGGACACACAGTCCAAGCATTATTGCAATCCAGAGGCTCCAGAGGGCTCCGCCACTTCAGGTCTGCAACCCAAAAAGCAGGCCTTCAAGAAGACCGCTCACAAGGACAAGGGGCTCAACGTTCGCACCATGCCCCCTAAGGACTTTCTATGGTTCCACAACCAAAACCACTATCTCCAAGAGCGGGCTGTGATCAAGAATGTCGAGCATGTTTGGGCAAGGGATCACTGCAGGATCTATCGTGATATCATCACCCACTTCAAGAAGAATTTTGTTCCCGTTCAGTGGATTGACCTGGCTCACCTTCAGCGGAAGATGGACTACTTTGGTGATGCTCTCTCTCTGATTGACAAGCTGGGCATTAAGGACATCATCTCCTTCAAGACAGACTTTGACCCCAATGTTGTTGCCCAGTTCTATGTCACGGTTCACTTCTCTCCTGATGACGAGCGCTCCATGGTGTGGATGACTGGGACTCAGAAGATGACCGGTTCCTGGCGTGAATTCATGGCATTCCTCAAGATTGATTTCCAGGGAGCTGACACTCCGCTTGGGTCGCGTCCTCATGCTGCAGCTCCCACTGATAGGGCCTCCGCCAAGGACAGATTGCAGCAACTCTATGTGAAGAAAGGTGTGCTCCCCAGGCATTTGGACATCATGCATCGGATCTTCCGCAACACCCTCTTTCCTCGCATTGGCAACTTCGACGAGGTACATGGCTCTCTAGCTGAGATGCTACTGCTCTGTGAGGAGGCTATGACTAAGGAGTCTGCCCCTCTTGATATTTCTGATGTGATGTTCACTGAGCTCTGGAACTGCATCATGATGCGCAAGGTTCCCATCTACGGTCCCTACCTGTTTGCTTATATCCGTCAGAAGTGGCAAGACACCTATCCGCAGGAGGAGTTATACATTCAGGCTGACTACATTGTGCACGATCCTGTCAAGCTTCACGTCAAGGACAAATGGGCCAACCCATCAACTTCATCTCAGCACATGGACACTCACACAGAGACTGCTGCTGACAGAGGAACCGCCTCTCAGTCCCGCTCTTCTGCCATGCCATCTTGGGCCATGAAACTGCAGGATAAGATGAAGACTCTCTTCTGTATGCAGGCTAAGGGCCAGTATCAGACGCACGTGGCTCAGAAGGAGAACCGTCAAAGGCACAAGCGTGTCCTGCGGACACTTGATGTTGACATCTCCAGCGGATCAGAGGACGACATCACTCCAGAGGCTGCTTGCATGCGGGCTCAAGGTTACCAGTGGTCTGGCGCTGAGGAGGAAGAGGACAATGAAGAGGAGCAGGATGATCCGGAGTCTATGGACGAGTCTAGCGATGCTAAGGATGAGGAGTAACCACCTATGGCGTTAGGTGTGCCCCTTTTTGGTGTCTTGTGCCAAAGGGGAGAGAGTCTAGGAGCTGGATTTGCTTTGAGAGTTGAACTTTGCTTAGCTTTGCTTATCTTTCGTGTTTTGCTTCGAACTTGGTTTGCTTCTCTTTTGCTATCTTTCGTGAGACATGAACTTGTGTGAGATTTATTTCCATCATATGTTGTGAGTCATATGCTCCTTATTTTCATATATCTCTATCTTTTTGTTCTCATATTATTCTCTGTGCAAATCCGGTATTGTCATCAATCCACCAAAAAGGGGGAGATTGTTGGGGCGTAGTTTATGCCTAAGTAATTTTAGTGATTGATGACAGTACCGCAAAGGACTAACCGTGTGTGTTAAGATTTCAGATAACACACGTTAACGGCACAAGACGACTCGCCCCCCCTCTTTCGTGGAACAGAAGCACGGTGCTCTCTACGATTCACTTTATTTGAGTCATAGGAAAGTCGTACTATTAAGAGGGGAACCGTAGTGGAAAGGTTTGGGTGCAATCAATCTTGCACGCGCACACTTCACCTATTTTTCCCCTTGCCGGCAACTTTGGAGTGGCTCCCGCCTTGGTGTTTCTTTCTTCTTTGCAAATGGTCCCCCAGCGGTAGAACCGCTTGGCCTAGCGGTAGTACCGCTGGCCCTAGCGGTAGTACCGCTCGCCCTAGCGGTAGTACCGCTGGAGTGCTAGCGGTAGTACCGCTGCAGCCAGCGGTAGTACCGCTAGCTGACGGTAGTACCGCCCCTGGTCAGCGGTAGTACCGCTCCATGAGCTTAGTACCGCTTGCCTAGCGGTTGTACATGGATGGACCTTTTTGCGAAGACTTTCTTGGCGGTGGTAGTGCTTATGCACTACCAGGGGCCCAGCGGTAGTACCGCTGGAGTGCCAGCGGTAGTACCGCTAGGCACGGGCTGTGAGTGGGAAAACGGTTGGATTTCCCCCCCCCCACTATATAAAGGGTTCTTCTAGCTGTGGAACCCTATCTCTTACCCTCCCAAGCTCCATTGTTGCTCCCTAAGCTCAAAAGTGCCCGATCTCTCTCCCTAGCCAATCAAACTTGTTGATTCTTTAGGGATTGGTTGAGAAGGCCTAGATCCACACTTCCACCAAGAGAAAAGTTGATTCCCCCACCAATCCCTTGCAGATCTTGTTACTCTTGGGTGTTTGAGCATCCTAGACGGTTGAGGTCACCTCGAAGCCACATTCCATTGTGGTGAAGCTTCGCGGTCTTGTTGGGAGCCTCCAAGCTTTGTGTGGAGTTTGCCCCAACCTCGTTTGTAAAGGTTCGGTCGCCGCCTTCAAGGGCACCTATAGTGGAATCACGGTACCTTGCATCGTGTGAGGGCGTGAGGAGAATACGGTGGCCTTAGTGGCTTATTGGGGAGCATTGTGCCTCCACACCGCTCCAACGGAGACGTACTTCCTGTCAAAGGGAAGGAACTTCGGTAACACATCCTCGTCTCCATTGGTTCCACTTGTGGTTATCTCTAACCTTTACTTTGTGTATGCTTATGTTGTTGTCTATCTCTTACTTGTCTTAGTAGCTCTCGTTGTTAGCTTCATTAGGGTTCACCCCATTGTTGTAATATTTGTGAACCCGTATGTTGTTTACCCTAACTTGCTAAGATTAATTAAAAAGTGGTCGTTGCCTATTCACCCCCCCTCTAGTCAACCATATCGATCCTTTCAGCATGTGTCAAATGATTTAAAGTCAAGAGACTCTAATAGTCCATCAGTATGGAGCTTCTTCATGTGCTTAACACCGATATGACCAAGGCGGCAGTGCCACAAGTATGTGGGACTATCATTATCAACTTTACATCTTTTGGTACTAACACTATGAATATGTGTAACATCACGATCGAGATTCATCAAGAATAAACCATTCACCAGCGGAGCATGACCATAAAACATATCACTCATATAAATAGAACAACCCTTATTCTCTCACTTAAATGAGTAGCCGTCTCGCATTAAGCAAGACCCTGATACAATATTCATGCTCAAAGCTGGTACTAAATAACAATTATTAAGGTTTAAAACTAATCCCGACGGTAGATGTAGAGGTAGCGTGTCGACGGCGATCACATCGACCTTGGAGCCATTCCCGAGGTGCATCGTCACCTCGCCCTTAGCCAGTCTATGCTTATTCCGCAGTTCCTGCTTTGAGTTGCAAATGTGAGCAACAGCACCGGTATCAAATACCCAGGAGCTACTACGAGTGCTGGTAAGGTACCCAGGAGCTACTGCGAGTGCAAATGTGAGCAACAGCACCGGTATCTTACCCAGGAGCTACTACGAGTGCAAATGTGAGCAACAACACTGGTATCAAATAACATGTATATCACATATACCTTTAACGTTGCCGGCCTTCTTGTCTGCTAAGTACTTGGGGCAGTTCCGCTTCCAGTGACCTTTTCCCTTGCAATAGAAGCACTCAGTCTCAGGCTTGGGTCCATTCTTTTTCTTCTTCCCGGCATCTGGCTTACCGGGCGCGGCAACTGCTTTGCCGTCTTTCTTGAAGTTCTTCTTACCCTTGACCTTGTTGAAACTGGTGGTCTTGTTGACCATCAACACTTGATGCTCTTTCTTGATTTCTACTTCTGCAGACTTGAGCATCGAGTACAACTCGGGAATGGTCGTCTCCATCCCTTGCATGTTGTAGTTCAGCACAAAACCTTTGTAGCTTGGTGGGAGAGACTCGAGGATTCTGTCAATTATAGCATCATTCGGAAGTTCGACTCCAAGTGAAGTCAGACGACCGTGTAACCCAGACATTTTGAGTATGTGCTCACTGACAAAACTGTTCTCCTCCATCTTACAGCTAAAGAACTTGTCGGAGACTTCATATCTCTCGACACGGGCATGAGCTTGAAAAACTAGTTTTAGCTCTTGGAACATCTCATATGCACCATGTTGCTCAAAACGCCTTTGGAGCCCCGTTTCCAAACTGTATAACATGCCACACCTAACCAGAGAATAGTCATCACTTCGCGTTTGCCAGACGTTCAGAATGTCCTGGGCTGCTGCGGGAGCGGGAGGGTCACCTAGCGGCACATCAAGGACATAAGCCTTTTTAGCTGCTTCAAGGATGAGCTTCAAGTTGCGAACCCAGTCCGCATAGTTGCTACCATCATCTTTCAGCTTGTTTTTCTCTAGGAATGCGTTGAAATTGAGGTTCACGTTGGCCATCTACAATATTTATAAAGACAACTTTTAGACTAAGTTCATGACAATTAAGTTCATTTAATCAAATTAAGTATGAACTCTCACTTAAATCGACATCCCTCTAGTCATCTAAGTGTTACATGATCCATGTTGACTAACCTGTGTCCGATCATCACGTGAGACGGACTAGTCATCATGGTGAGCAACTTCATGCTGATCGTATTCAACCATATGACTCATGTTCGACCTTTTGGTCTCTTGTATTTGAGGTCATGTATGTACATGCTAAGCTCGTCGAGTCAACCTAGGTGTTTCGCGTGTGTAAATCTGGCTTACACTCGTTGTATGCGAACGTTAGAATCTATCACACCCGATCATCACGTGGTGCTTCGAGACAACGATCCTTCGCAATGGTGCACACTTAGGGGAATACGTTCTCGAAATTTTAAGAGGGATCATCTTATTATGCTACCGTCGTTCTAAGAAATAAGATGAAAAACATGATAAACGTCACAATGCAATCATATAGTGACATGATATGGCCATTATCATCTTTGCTCATTCGATCTCCATCTTCACGCATCGCATGATCATCATTGTCACCGGCATGACACATGATCTCCATCATCGTGTCTCCGTGAAGTCGTCACGCCAACTACTACTATCACTACTACTATAGCTAACCGTTAGCAATGAAGTAAAAGTAGTAAGCACATGGCGTTGCATCTCATACAATAAATTAAGACAACTCCTATGGCTCCTGCCGGTTGTCATACTCATCGACATGCAAGTCGTGAAACCTATTACAATAACATGATCATCTCATACATCATACATGCAACATCACAACTTTGGCCATATCACATCACATGTCAAACCCTGCAAAAACAAGTTAGACGTCCTCTAATTGTTGTTGCAAGATTTACGTGGCTGATTTGGGTTTCTAGCAACAACGCCTTCTTACCTACGTGACAGCCACAACGATGATATGCCAAAGCTATTTACCCTTCATAAGGACCCTTTTCATCAAATCCAATCCGACTAGAGTGGGAGAGACACACACCCGCTAGCCACCTTTATGCATGGTGTGCATGTCTGCCGGTGGAACTTGTCTCATGTAAGCGTACGTGTAAGGTCGGTCCGGGCCACTTCATCCCACAATACCGATGGAAAATAATAAGACTAGTAGCAGCAAGAAATTGCCAAATCAGCGCCCACAACCTTTTGTGTTCTACTCGTGCATAGAATCTACGCATAGAAAACCTAGCTCGGATGCCACTAATGGGTAACGTAGCATAAATTCAGAATTTTTCCTACGCATATTCAGATCTTCCTATGGAGAGACCAGCAATGAGAGAGGGGTGAGTGCATCTTCCTATGGAGAGACCAGCAATGATAGAGGGGTGAGTGCATACCTTTGAAGATCGCTAAGCAGAGGCGTTACTAGAACACGGTTGATGGAGTCATACTCGTGGCGATTCAGATTGCGGTGTGATTCCGATCTAGTGCCGAACCACGGCACCTCCGCGTTCAACACGCGTGCAGCCCGGTGACGTATCCCGCACCTTGATCCAGGAAGGAGGAGGGAGAGGTTGGGGAAGATCTTCGGCAGCACGACGGCGTGGTGTCAATGGAGAGACGAGGTCTCCCAGCAGGGCTTCGCCAAGCACCGTGGGAGGAGGAGGAAGGAGGGGAGCAGGGCTGCACCGAAGGGAGAAGAAACGGTGTCCAAAACAGCCCCAAACCCCTCTCTATTTATAGGAGGAGGGGAGGGGGTGCCACCACTAGGGTTTCCCCCCTAGGTGGTGCGGCAGCCCCCCAGATGGGAGGTGTGGCAGCTAGGGCAGGGGGAGGGGGTGGCGCACCCCTTAGGTGGGCCTTAGGCCCACCAGCGCCAGGGTTTCCCTCCCCCCTTCTCTCCCTCCTGCGCCTTGGGCCTCTTGTGGGAGGCGCACCAGCCCACTTTGGGCTGGTTGCCCTCCCCCTTTTGGCCCATGCTACCTCTTGGGCCTGGTGGCCCCTCCCGGTGGACCCCCGGGACCATTTCCGGTGGTCTCGGTAGTCCCGATACGCTACCAGTGACGCCCGAAACATTTCCGGTGTCCAAAACCATCCATCCTATATATCAATCTTTATATGCGGACCATTCCGGAGCTCCTCGTGACGTCCGGGATCTCATCCAGGACTCCGAACAACTTTCGGTAACCTCGTATAATATTTCCCTATATACCTAGCGTCATCGAACCTTAAGTGTGTAGACCCTACGGGTTCGGGAAGCACGCAGACATGACCGAGACGTTCTCCGGCCAATAACCATCAGCGGGATCTGGATACCCATGGTGGCTCCCACACGTTCCATGAAGATCTCATCGGATGAACCACGATGTCAAGGAGTCAATAAATCCCGTATACAATTCCCTTTGTCTGTCGGTATAGAACTTGCCCGAGATTCGAGTCGGTATACCTATACCTTGTTCAATCTCGTTACCAGTAAGTCTCTTTACTCGTTCCGTAGCACGTCATCCTGTGACTAACTCCTTGGTCACATTGAGCTCATGATGATGTTCTATCGAGTGGGCCCAGAGATACCTCTCCGTCATACGGAGTGACAAATCCCGATCTCGATTCGTGCCAACCCAACAGACACTTTCAGAGGTACCCGTAGTGCACCTTTATAGTCACCCAGTTACGTTGTGACGTTCGATACACCCAAAGCACTCCTATGGTATCCGGGAGTTGCACAATCTCACGGTCGAAGGAAAAGACACTTGACATTAGAAAAGCGTTAGCATATGAACAATACGATCTAGTGATATGCTCAGGATTGGGTCTTGTCCATCACATCATTCTCCCAATGATGTGATCCCGTTATCAATGACATCTAATGTCCATGATCAGGAAATCATGATCATCTATTGATCAACGAGCTAGCCAACTAGAGGCTTGCTAGGGACACATTGTGATCTATTTATTCACACATGTATTACTGTTTCCTGTTAATACAATTATAGCATGAACAATAGACGATTATCATGAACAAGGAAATATGATAATAAACATTTTATTATTGCCTCTAGGGCATATTTCCAACACACATCAACCTGGAAACACTTCCAACACATATCGCCACCTCGCCTTTAGCTAGTCTCAGTTTATTCCATAGCTTTTATTTCGAGTTACTAACTCTTAGCAATCGAATCGGTATCTAATACCCTCGTGCTACTAGGAGTACCAGTAAAGCACACATCATTATCATGTATATCCAATATACTTTTGCCAGCCTTCTCACCTACCAAGTATCTAGGGTAGTTCCTCTTCAATGACTGTTCCCCTCATTACAGAAGCACTTAGTCTCGGGTTTGGGTTCAACCTGGGTCTCTTCACTAGAGCAGCAACTGGTTTGCCGTTTCATGAAGTATTCCTTCTTTCCATTTCCCTTCAACAAACTAGTGGTTTTACTAACCATCAACAATTGATGCTCCTTTTTGATTTCTACTTTCGTGGTGTCAAACATCGCGAATAGCTCAAGGATCATCATATCTATCACTGGTATGTTATAGTTCATCACGAATCTCTAATAGCTTGGTGGCAGTGACTTTGGAGAACCATCACTATCTCATCTGGAAGATTAACTCCCACTCGATTCAAGCATTTGTAGCACTCAGACAATCTGAGAACATGCTCAACGATTGAGCTTTTCTCCCTTACTTTGTAGACAAAGATACCTCTCAACAAGGGCACGAGCATGAAATCCCAATTTCATCTCTTGGAACATCTCATATGTTCTGTGATGTTCAAAACATCTCCGGTGCCTCAATTCTAAGCCGTTAAGCATTACACACTGAACTATCACGTAGTCATTAAAAACGTGTATGTCAGATGTTCGCAACATCCACAGACGACGCTCGAGGTTCAGCACACCGAGCGGTGCATTCAGGACATAAGCCTTCTGCACAGCAATGAGGACAATCCTCAGTTTACGGACCTAGTCCGCATAATTGTTACTATCATCTTTCAACTAAATTTTCTCTAGGAACATATCAAAAACAGTAGAGCTACAGCGCAAGCTACAACATAATTTGCAAAGACCTTTTGACTATGTTCATGATAATTGAGTTTATCTAATCATATTACTAATAACTCCCACTCAAATAGACATCCCTCTAGTCATTCGAGTGGCGCATGATCCAAATCCACTAACTCAAGTCCGATCATCAGGTGAGTTGAGTATAGTTTCAGTGGTGAACATCTCCATGTTGATCATATCAACTATATGATTCATGCTCGACCTTTCGGTCTCTTGTGTTCCGAGGCCATGTTTGTATATGCTAGGCTCGTCAAGTTTAACCCGAGTGTTCCGCGTGTGCAACTGTTTTGCACCCGTTGTATGTGAACGTTGAGTCTATCACACCCGATCATCACGTGGTGTCTCGAAACAATGAACTGTCGCAATGGTGCACAGTCGGGGAGAACACAATTTTATCTTGAAATTTTAGTTAGGGATCACCTTATAATGCTACCATCGTTCTAAGCAAAATAAGGTGCATAAAAGGATTAGCATCACATGCAAATCATAAATGACATGATATGGCCATGAACTTGTGCTTCTTGATCTCCATCACCAAAGCATCGGCATGATCTCCATCGTCACCGGTGCCGCACCATGATCTCCATGATCATGATCTCCATCATCGTGCCGCCATCGAGGTTGTCGCACTATCTATGCTATTGCTACTAAAGCTACCACCTAGTGGTATAGTAAAAGCATCTGCAAGTAGAAACGTTAGTTCAAAGACAACCCTATGGCTCCTGCCGGTTGCCGTGGCATCGACCTGCAAGTCGATATTTAACTATTACAACATGATCATATCATACATCCAATATATTATATCATGTCTTTAGCCATATCACATCACATGCATACCCTGCAAAAACAAGTTAGACGTCCTCTAATTTGTTGTTGCATGTTTTACGTTGCTGCTATGGGTATCTGTATGATCACACCTTACTTACGCAAATCCACAACGGTGATATGCAATTTGCTATTTAACCTTCTCCAAGGACCGCCTCGGTCAAATCCGATTCAACCAAAGTTGAAGAAACAGACACCCGCCAGTCATCTTTATGCAACAAGTTGCATGGCAGTCAATGAAACCAGTCTCTCGTAAGCGTAGGAGTAAAGTTGGTCCGGGCTGCTCAATCCAACAATACCGCCGAATCAAGAAAAGACTAAGGAGGGCAGCAAATTGAACATCAACGCCCACAAACTCTTTTGTGTTCTACTCGAGATATCATCTACGCATGAACCTAGCTCATGATACCACTGTTGGTGAACGTTGCATGGGAAACAAAAAAATCATACGTGCACGCAATACCTATCCATGGTGATGATCATCTACGAGAGGGGAGAGTGCATCTACATACCCTTGAGATCTCTAAGCGGAAGCATATATACCTATCCAAATCGCAGCTCGTCCCGTGATCCCATCACGATCTATCCCGATCTAGTGCCGAACGGACGGCACCTCCGCGTTCAGCACACGTACACCTCGATGACGATCCCCGCCTTCTTGAACCAGCAAGATGGGGTGGAGGTAGATGAGTTCTCCAGCACGGCGGCCTGGTGGTGGTGGTGGTGAACTAAGCCAGCAGGGCTGCGCCTAAGTACTGCCAAACTAGACTAGAGGAGAAACAGATCTAGAGAGAAGTAGAAGGAGCACGTGGCAATTAGGGTTAGCCCTCACCTATAAAACCTCTAGTATATATAGGAGGAGGAGGGGAGAGGTGGCAGCCTTGTCCTCCACTCCAAGGATTTTCGGCCGAGCCAACAAGGGAGGAATCCACCTCCCACAAGGGAAGTGGAATCCTATTAGGACTCCTTCCTAATTTGGCCCTTTTTGCCTTTTTCCTTTTTCCTTTTCTCATGGAACCTTGAGAGAGGCTTCGGCCAGCCCACCAAGGGCTGTTCCACCTCCTCTCATAGTCCATGAGCCTCTTGGGTCGTCACACCCCTCCCGGTGGTCCCTCGGCACCCTCCCGACATTCCCGGAACACTACCGATGAGCCTGAAACCTTTCCGGTGACCAAAACAGGACTTCCTATATATCAATCTTTACCTCCGAACCATTCCGGAGCTCCTCGTGATGTCCTGGATCTCATCCGGGGATCCAAACAACCTTCGGTCACCAACACCTATAACTCAACTATACCGAAACGTCACCAAACCTTAAGTGTGCACACCCTGCGGGTTCGAGAACTATGCAGACATGACCTGAGACACTCCCCGGTCAATAACCAACAGTGGGACCCGGATGTCCATATTGGCTCCTACATATTCTATGAAGATCTCTATCGGTTGAACCTTTATGTCAAGGATTCACATAATCCCATATCCAGTTCTCTTTGTCCTTCGATATGTTACTTGCCCGAGATTCGACCGTCGGTATCCCTATACCTAGTTCAATCTCGTAACCGGCAAGTCTCTTTACTCGTTCCGTAATACAAGATCTCATGACTAACTCCTTAGTCAGATTGCTTGCAAGGCTTGTTGTGATGTTGTATTACCGAGTGGGCCCTGAGATACCTCACCGTCACATGGAGTGACAAATCCCAGTCTTGATCCATGCCAACACAACAGACACCTTCGGAGATACCTGTAGAGCACCTTTATAGTCACCCAGTTACGTTGCGACGTTTGATACACACAGGGTATTCCTCCGGTGTCCGGGAGTTGCATGATCTCATGGTCATAGGAATAGATACATTGACATGCAGAAAACAATAGCAATAAAGTGACACAATCATATGCTACGTTCATAGTTTGGGTCTTGTCCATCACATCATTCTCCTAATGATGTGATCCTGTTATCAAGTGACAACACTTGTCTATGGCCAGGAAACATTGACCATCTTTGATCAACGAGCTAGTCAACTAGAGGCTAACTAGGGACAATGTGTTGTCTATGCATCCACACATGTATTTGAGTTTCCAATCAATACAATTCTAGCATGGATAATAAACGATTTTCATGAACAAGGAAATATAATAATAGCCAATTTATTATTGCCTCTAGGGCATATTTACAACACCCTCCGTGGGTTGAAGCCTCCACTAACATGGACATACGATAGCGCCATCTATCGAAACCATGCCAAAAATCACCATGTCAACCTCTTTGTGTTTGATCTCCTAAACTCTACTCCTTACTACATGTGCAAAGTCTTTATTTTTTCTGCTACCATATAGGTTTACTAGCATGTGTAGGGTATACTAGACTTGTGAGAATTGCTAAAATCTACCAACCATAAAATTGGGAAAAGGCTAGGATTTTAATCTTGTCAAGTAGTCTATTCACCCCCCCCCCTCTAGACACACCTTCTATCGATCTCACAAACCGGAACAAAGCATTAACACATGGTGAATATATGAACTCCTCAAACTACGGTAATCACCAGAAAAAATCCCAATTATTGTCACCTTGGGGTATGAAGATCAAGACACGTAATAGGTACATTCAACTTGCAAGATAGGATCCAAAACACTCTTGTATTCGTGAAAACATAATAGGTTTAGATCTTAAATCATGGCACTTGGGTCCTAGTGAAAAGCATTAAGCATAGCAAAGTCATAGCAACATCAATCTCAGAACATAATGGACACTAGGGATCAGGCCCTATCAAACTTAACTCGACTACATGATCAATCTCATCCAATACGATCACCATCCAGCAAGCCTACAAAGGAATTACTCACTCCCGATGGTGAGCATGGTGTTAATGAATAAGGGTTGGTGATGACGACGATGGCGATTCCCCTTCTCCGGAGCCCAAAACGGACTCCAGATCAGCCCTCCCGAGGAAGAACAGGAGGTGGTGGCGGCTCCATCTTGTGAAACACAATGAAATCTTCTATTCTATTTTTTCTATGAAGATGTGAATTTATAGGAGTGGAATTAGGGTCGGAAGAGGCACATGGGCCCCACAAGCCATCAAGGCCCGCCTAGGGCAGTGGACGCGCCGTGTTCGCTTGTGGCCCACAAGCAGCCCCCTCCGTTGAATCTACGCTCCATAATACATCATATATTCCAAAAATAATTCAAAAAAAGTTTGATACAATTCCAGGAACTTTTATTTATGCACAAAAATAACATCAAAGTAGTTGTGCTGAAAACAACGTCAGTCCGGGTTAGTTCCATTCAAATCATGCAAAAATAACACCAAAGTAGTTCTGGTGAAAACAGCGTCAGTCCGGGTTTGTTCCATTCAAATCATGTAAATTAGAGTCTAAAACCAAAGCAAAAGTGTTTGGAAAAGTGGATGCGTTGGAGACGAATCATCGGCCAACTCCTTCTTTGCCTCTAATGTCTTGAGCATCAACACCTCATTTGATTGCACCATGATATCTATCTTATCACGCAAGCTTGATGCCTCTGATTCCCTCTTGATCTTGTCCTTGGCCTTCTTGTTTCCATCCGACTTGTTCTTGTTTCTTGGGCCATCATCATCTTCCTCGTCATATCCATCTCGGTGAGTGAGGCTCTCTTCGGTGGGGTTTCTTTATCAATCAACTCCCACTTTTGACTATGTTGAAGCAATTTCCAACAATTCTTTATGTTGAATGACCTACCACATGAAGCTTCCATGTCCTTGTACCTTTCTTGCGCAATTTTCTCCTACAAAACAAAAAAATGTCAACATATAAAATATGCTTGAAAACATTTAAACTACAATGTGAAAAATAACTCACATAGTCGGATTCAACGATGCCACTTGGTGGTGCATTGCGGACTTGCTCCAAGCAAGCAGCCCAACGGATACAAACCGGCTTGACGGTGTCACAACGACCTTGAAGAGACCTAAAGGTGTGTGGTGTTCTATTGGGATACTTCACGGTCATGCCAACGAATTGATCCTCTATCCTTTGCCAATACCACTTGGCGGTTTGGTCCGTGTTGGTCGTCGCATCAAGAAACACAGCTTCCCACGCCTTGATCAAGATTTGATCTTCCAAATACGTATAGTTTTTGGATCTTGCATGTTTTTCGCTTGCTCTTGGTCAAACATCATCTTGTTAACCTCCTCCGCCCCATCTTCTTCCTCACCGTGTTCGTGCACGCCACCATCCAACTCATTGTAACTATATTCACCAATGGGGGCTTGATCGATGTCGACGGTGTTGTCGTCCAACAAGTGCAAAAACTCAGCAGTCGCATCGTGCAAGTCGTCCCTATAATTACGATGAATAATTCACG
This sequence comes from Hordeum vulgare subsp. vulgare, assembly GCF_904849725.1. Classification (NCBI taxonomy): domain Eukaryota; kingdom Viridiplantae; phylum Streptophyta; class Magnoliopsida; order Poales; family Poaceae; genus Hordeum; species Hordeum vulgare. Next base: position 100,920,589 of record NC_058522.1, on the reverse strand, counting down.
AACAAAGAAACAAGTTGAGAAATAAAAAAAATCCATACCTTGCGCCCATTTCGTCGAACACGTTGGACGCGGCAGTAGCATACCCATCTGCGGGCATCCTCGGGATTGCTCTCGCTGGTGCAACCGAAGAAGGCGTTGGCGGGGTTGCTCTTGCACCCGCCTTCTTGCATTTCACACCTGCAACCTTGCCTTTCTGGGCCGGCGCCAGCATCCCCGGAATCGTAGTGTCGGCGGCGGGCGCGCATGCCTTCCTGGCGGAGGCTGGAGATGCGTCGTCCTAGATAACGACGCTGCCCTGCCGCAAGCGACCAAGATTGAACGGCGACGGGCGTGACATGGCCGGCGACGAGATCTGGTAGAGGGTTTGGCGCGTGGCTGACCTCGACGGTGATGGGTGACGACTCGAAGGCTTCCATGGCGGCGCGGACGGACGCGGATGGTGGATCGTGGCGGCCGGAGAGAGACTAATGGCGGCGGAAGGAAGTGGAAGCGGGAACGACCGCATGGAAATGTCCTTCCCACCAAAAATCCCTGTTGATAGGGGTCAAGCTCGGGTCGCCCTTCCGGCCCGTGAATCTAAAGGTTGAGAGCGAACTTTTACCACGCCCCACAAATCCTTTTACGGTTTCGTGACGGATACAGAGTCTGTCCAGGACACTTTTCGATCGCGGAACTGTAAAATGACAGTTATTTTTTGGGTTCGCGCGATATACGGGTCTGCTAGAGTTGCTCTTATAGGTATACGTGGCCATGGGCAGCCCGGCCCAGACGGCTCAAAAATCCCAGGCCAGGTCAGGCCTAATCATCCCATCGGGCCGGGCTCAGACCTGATAATCGAGCCCGAAACCAAGTCGGGCTTGGGCCTGGAAATCGAGCCCAATAGTCGGGCCGGACCGGGATCGGGCTTGACGAAAACTAAATTTTAACCGTAGTCGGACTTTTTTGGGCTCGGGTCAGGTTCGGGCCCGATTTACTAAGCCCGACAGTTGGGTCAGGCCGGGCTCGAGCCTGGGTCTTTAGTAATGGTTTTTTTGGCCCGGTTCGAAGCCCGGCCCGGCCCAAGATATGCCCAGGTATGCTTATAGGGCAGCTGTTGATTATTTATTTTTTATTTATTTGCCCTTAGTGATTAAATGATAGTTCTTTGGATACATCGAATATTTTGGGCATATGTTGAAGATGCACTCCGAAGTGAGAAGACGTGTGGAGATAAATGAGGAAAAACTGCAATTGCAATTTTCCTCTAGAATGTTGATGTCGGGTAGATAGGAGCAAAAGATTTAAAAAGTCGATAACTGATGACAGTGATAGATACTTTCGTTTCTGGTTTCTTGCTGATTAAGGAAAGTGATGAAACATCAGGACGCTTAGAAGAGAATTCACGCTTAGCAATTCGGTATAAAACGAATTTTCTTAAGTATTGATGCTTATTTCCACAGGAGGGATGCGTAATTAAAGACGTGTTCGGACTCCCTCCGCTCCGCGACTCCGCGCCGGAGCGGAGTGGCCGTCCAGTGTTTTTTTTTTTTGCAGGGAAAAGGGAGTTTTTATTGCAATGTTATAGTGTTACAATTAAGAGGCCACAAATCCTCAATACAAGGTGGAGCCGACTGTAACCACACAGTTGTGGTTCTCTCGGAGCGGCTGTACGTGGCCAAACGATCTGCGACACAATTCTGACTACGGTGAATTTTCTGGGGTAAAAACTCCCTACTACTCATCAACTCTTTAATCTCAAGAACCAACTGCCCATAAGCTGACTTCACCAGGCCATTGTTAGATAGGATTGAAAGAGCTTCAGCGGAATCTGATTGAACGACCAACGGAAGCGAAGTATTTTGTATAGCCAACGCCATCCCCTGCATGAGGGCGTGTATTTCCGCTTCCAACGGATCATTGCAATGAAAGATATAACGGTACGCTGAAAAAATAATCTTGACTTTATCATCGCGGAGTATCATGCCAGCAGCAGCTGACCCATCGGAGTCCAGGAAGGACCCATCGATGGAAAGGGCAACGTAGCCCGGCTGGGGCGCAGGCCATGGCATGGTCGGGGGTTTTACTTTGTGCATATGATCTGAGCAATCGGCAGAAATTGGCATCTTGCCCTTGATTATTTCCTCCGTGCTAAAACGGCCAGCTAGTTTGATGGACCTGTAATAGCTGTCGAGGAACTCCACCGTGACAACCGTTGGTGGGATTTCCTTGCCATGTGATTGATCTGTACGCAGTTGCCAAATTCGCCAAACTACCATGATCACCATGTCCCGGACCTCATCAGTACAGTTTACCAACAACTGTAGTAACCATTCCTTGCCATTGTCAATTAAAAACTCATCAGAGGGGAGAGGCCATCAAGTCCTCATATTCAGCCAGATCAGACGCGCGTTCGTACAAGTAACTAGCGCGTGAAAGGAGCCCTCCTCTTCCACGCCACATAAAGGACAGGTGAAGTGCGTGGATATATGTCTGAACTTTTTACATTGCGTTGTTGGCAGGGCGCCGGCAACTACCTTCCAAGCTATGATTTTCATCTTCTGAGGTACTAAAGATTTCCACACAGCATTCCAAATTGATCTTACTCCACTTGGTGCTGAACATGAAGCTCCCTCCGCAAACGCTATGTTATTATCATATGTGGCCGTCTAGTGTTAATTAGGAAAGTTCCTAAAATGCAGCTCCGCGTACTCCGCTTCGTGGAGGAAGTCCGAACAGGCGTTAAGTGTATCCTCTCAAATCAGTATCGACGCTTAAAATGGGGTTATTAGTGGGGTTTCGATCCACCGATACGAAGGTTGAATTTGTTGTGTCGGCGGTTCTTTTCTTTCCCTGGGAATTAATGTAACAACACTTGAGAGACATGTCTGCGAGACAATTAATGTAAGAACCTCTATGGCGAAGCAGCAGCAACATATTGACCGAGCTTCGGAGCATGTTAGTCAGGGAGGCGGTTACCTGTAGCTGTAGGGTTAGCATACGTTGCTGTCAAATGATCAGAACGTCCACAGCAGTGACAATTTTGTGGATGTGCTGCTCGGGTGCAGGCACACAATGCTTGGGGAATTTCAACTCATTTGGTTAAGCAAAACCTGAAGTTTCAACTCCGGTCCCGAGGCAAAAAGATTTGTCATTTTCATTATCAAGGAAAAGATTTTAGGCATGAGAGAAGAAAAAAATACTCTCGCGGCATGAAATACTCGAAAGTTTGGCCCCGGCAATGGACCAAAGAGCGGCCTCCTCCTTGACTTTATTTGTCGACAATGACCGTCATAGGGGCGGGTTCTTAACAGCGAGAATGAAGTTGGGCCATTGTTTTCAAGATCGGTCTCAGATGAAACGAGGGTGGAGCTTTCTGCCTCCTGAGAAATTGATCAGGGCGGGCTGGCAGCCGTGACCGACCGACCGACCGCCGTTTCAGAAGATGTGTTTCATGTCATGTTCTTCTTTCGTGTCAAAGGGAGTCTTGAAACTAGTAGCTGTGGCCGAAAGGAAGCAGGCTAATAAACGGATATTCATTTCTGAGCCCGGGCTCAGCTGATCCCGAAATCAGCACCGCTCGCCAGCATGAGGATGTGTGCCGGACGTTGTATTTGTGTCGAGTATAGCAGGCGTATTGTAGGCGAAGTAGTCAGCTCGTGGATGCATTAATTGAGACGGCAGTCGTTAGCCAGAAGCGGAACAGCTGATCCCGCTACGGCTCAGTTAATGTCCCGTGCTGCTCCCTCCGGCAGGCCATTGACTCAGTGCAGCTCCACGTCGTAGACGCGACCGTCGTCAACGCGTCAGGGACTGCTAAGCTCGAACGGCCAGGAAGCCTGACGACGAAAAACGATCGAATGAGAACGATTTTTTTTACCCTGCGGCAAACCTCCCCGTCGAATGAGGATGTGGTTCAGGGTTTCAAATGGTCTTCGTCACTTTAAAGACTGGGCGACGAGCTCCTCACGGATGTCATTTACTCAGTCAGAAGATTTAATTTTTGAATGCCATGCCCCTCAAACAAACTGAAGAACAGCCGCAGCGTATGGTTAACATCCACGCTCTGTAGTCATCCTGGTAAGTGAAATATACACGGTGCACACAAAGCACACAGCGAGCGACGCAACACCAGGTCATCGGAGGAGACAATCAAAGACGCCAAACCAAGTCCTTTCGGTTACACATTTTCAGGCTCATGTCCAAAACTTCAAGGCTCATGTCCGTTAGTGCATTCTACTGCTTCCATTTGTCCACATCAAATTCTTTTACCCTGCTATCACTATCAGTGATAACTTGGTACGTAAATTCCGTGTCACCTGCAACAGTGTCCTCAAACACTTCCAACGTCTTCCTCACATCATCATCAGCTTGTTCACGGATTATCTTACCACATACTCCCTCCCTTCCTAAATATAAGACCTTTTAGAGATTTCACTATAGACTAGATACGGTGTAAAATGAGTGAATCTACATTTTAAAATATGACTACATACATCCGTATGTAGTTTATAATGGAATCTTTAAAAGGTCTTATATTTAGGGACGGAGAGAGTATGTTTCTTAGGGTCCTCTTGGTAAACGACACCTTCTCGACCGAGCCAAAGAAACTCCCAACAATGTTGTATACCTTTCCAAGGTTTACATTATTTTCCCTCAACTGCTTTATTAGATCTTTCATGTAAACGTTTATGTGCTTGTTCAATGGCCAATGCACCTTCTCACCCATCAGAGACATGGAATGGTTGTGCTTCTCACGGTGCTCTATCATGTATACCAGTTATTGCCAGCCACCCGTAGTAGTCGTATCAAGGCAGGGCACTCGCTATGACAAGACCTGCTATTCTTTGCCTCTGGCTTCCCCTACTTGCAAAACAGATAATCATTGTCAGTGACAAGTTTGAACAGAAGGAAACAAGGGGCCAGAATGAAATGCTGACTAGCAGGAATGGTGGTGGAATTTCAGATGAGACCATGCTAACATTTCTCAAGAAATATATTCAAATGGTTTCAGTGCTCACAAACCATGTGCCTGCAGTCTATACAAAATACCAAATAAAAATTTGAAACACACAGTGGGAAACATGAAAGTCAAATTCAGTATGAATGGTGTGCCAGAAAATACAAAAATCTGAGTGACACTACTCACAATCAGATTTTCTCTTCTTTGCTTTTACTTGTGCACTTTGAGCTCAGACTTCACTGTTTTACTTACTACACACACACACCCCTCCTTGACACTCGCCACTTTCCAATAATTTTCACCAGCATCTATATGTTCGTTTCTAAAATTCTGCATTATGGGACCAATTACGCCGTAAATAAAACAGCTAGTCGAGTATAAGCTTCTTACCAAGGTCTACCTGTTCGCATTCTGGACATACCACATGAACGATCATCTTCATCCCGTTTGTTCAGCTAGTCGAAATTACAGAAAGCATGGCAGCTAATTTCAAGGCGTCGTACGTCAGACAGACCACCATTCAACAAAACAGTAAATAGCAGGTGCCTTACAATGGCTTCAGACCGCACCTTTCGTCCATCGTTGTGTGTAAAACTGTAAATCATCTATCGTCGGTTAGGCGGCTCCACCGTTGACTAGAGTAGGAAAAACTGATAAATCTCCTAGTAGGACAGGGTTCCCATACCTGGCGACGACGTTAAGAACTCCAGGCCAGCATCTCCCATCGCCGGTAGCATTCCACGACAGTGGGGGATGGTGGATAGCTAACCGTGGCGGCGGTTAGTTTTGAGAACCACCGAGGTAGTCCTGTTCCACGGCTCAGCCAAAACAGAAACGTTCTGGTCCACGGACCAACCTGAACCGCGCGCGGACGGCCGTCCACCCATACGGTTTGGGCCCGCTTTAGATGCACTGTTCCATGCGTACACAAACGGTATATCGCTTTTCCTATGCATCAACGCAGGCGTGTCAGACTGAGTTTTGTGAATCCCCAGACGACAATCAACGCCAGGGATTTGGGGAGCAGCTGAGCTCGGGCACCAAAACGCTGCGTCCGCTAATAAATGGCCTCTTGATTAAAAAGCAGAATAATAGGGGGCCCTCAAAAGACAACAGAGAGTAATGCTACCTCAAATCCATACTACTACTAGTTGTCGCTCATTTAGTAATCATTTGATTTTTTACTTCCTTCGTTTTTAATTTTAAGGTTTTTTTAATATAAGTTCCTAAATATATATACGGATGTATATAGACATATTTCTATAAAAATATGGTACGCCATTGACGTACTCTCGAAAAAAAATGTAGATTCATTTATTTTGCTCTTTATGTAGATTATAGTGGAATTTTTTAAAATATATATTTAAGAACAAAGAAAGTAGTTATACTAAATGAGCGACATGTATCATAAGAAAAAAAGGAAAGTGTTTGCATCCGACGCGCGGGCCAAACGCTGTGCCGGACTCACGCAAGCCACGGGATCGATCCGAATCATGCGACGCGCAACTACTCCTTGCGATGCACATGTTCGTCAAGCTACGTCTAGTAGCCCCTCACCGCATCGCTGGCTTCCACCCAGCCGCTCCTTCTTCCTGCCGATCTTCTTTTCCCACCCAACCGCTCATCACCGATGAGCTGAAGTTGCACGCCCGTTGCGGCTCCCCGTTGCCAGCGAGCTGAAGATCCTGCGATGACTCGCGCGCGACCGTGCCATCGGGGCCTGTGACGAGCTCCTCCAGCGATGGGGCGACATGTGCTTGCGAGCGCGAACACGGCGACCTGCAGCGGCCACTGCCCGGTGAGCTGCAACGGCGACGCCAATGGCCCCAGGATGGTGGGAGTATTGGTGCCAGAAGTTGCAACCTCGTCGCGGGTAGCTACAGCCGGTGTCGACATTTGCTATAACCGGTGATTTATTTTGCTACAACCGTTTTAATTTTTGCTACATTCAATCACGGATGAGCTGCGTTTCAATTTTTGCTACATTCAATCATGGATGAGCTGCGTCCCGTGATGGTGGCGACCTTTTTATGTTGCGACCGTTGTGTTTTTTGCTACATCTATTTTTATGGCGGAGCTGCAAGCTCGAAGACGACAATGATGTTTTTTTTTTGTTGAAACCGTCGTTGCTTTTTGCTACAACTTATGGTTTTTTTGCTACGTTCATTCACAGTTGAGTTGCGTCCAGTGACGGCGGCGATCTAGCGATCTATTTTGTTGCAACCGTTCTAGTTTTTGCTACGTCCGTCCGTCGAGGATTTTTGCTACATCTTTTTTTCATGGTGGAGCTGGAAGCTCGAAGACGGCGATGGTAATATGGATCGGTTACGAGGTTGTACCAAGTAATATGGATCAGTTTCGAGGTTGTACTAGGTGAGCGACAAGTAGTATTGATCGAAGAGAATATTGAGTAGTAACATCTGATATGAACATTTGGCACCGATTCACACCTAACCGTAACCACTCCGCAGAAATGCAGTAAACATTGCAACAGGATACTTTGTGAACCGACCCTGGAGCAGCTCATCTTTGAGAGGATTGAAATCCAGTGAGCATGCCAGAAAAGAAGGTGATGGACAATAACGATCTGTAAATTTTGTTTCAATCAAGCGCTAAACAAATACATGTAGCCCAAAACAGAAGCGAACGTCATCTTCTACACCACAAGGTCTAGAGTTCCAACACCATAAAACTGAATGCGATTGATACATTTCTGTCACGCGGCCAAGGCACCATCACCAGCAAAGGGCACACATACTATGACGATAGACTAAATCGCTAAAGGCGGCAAGAAGTACAAAAATAACCCGATTTCATTGGCTGCGCACACCTTATGATGATCATGTTCCTTTCATAGCAGGCTGTTTGCTTCTCCGCTGGTGCACGTCCCAGTTAAATATCCGAGCAATCGTAACCTGACAAAAAAATGAGTTTAGCAATACTGAGCTTGAGATGATGGTGGGAAGTCAAATTAGTCATGGCCATTTTACCTGGGTTATTGTTTGTTGGTCCCTCAAGAAATGAAGGTCACCAACAAGGACTTCTAAACTGGCCCTTGCATTATCCAAGTTACTTTTCAGGAGCTCATTGGCCTGCAAAACTCCCAGAAATTAAGAGGACAACTAAAAATCAAAGCGCAGGAATATGTCAATGCTTGGTCTGCCAAAAATAACCTCGTCGCAGGAGTATTCCAGCATCACGTTTGCACCCAACCATAGGCACACCGAGTCAGAGTCCTCGATTTTAGCACGCGAATAGATTCCCTCAGATAATTCAAAATCGGATATGAGTGCCTGCATTAAATATATGCAAGACACGGATAGTTAACTACTTAACTTCACTTGAATGATTCCATCCAGAACAAGCGTTCAGCATGGTTACAGTTTCAAGGCATTACCAAGTTTGAACTGTTTCATTCACGAAAGATGTCTGTAGCTGATGCTAGCAACTAGTGAATGAATAATAACAAAATGGGCTACAAAAAAGTATAGTCACGATCTGTATTCCACAATTTGGTGATAACTGAAACAGGTAAAAATGAATAACAACCTACCATATTGAACTAGCAGCAATTGTTAAGAAACATGCAAAAGGTCAAACTTGACATTTTACGGATTAAGTAATAAGGTGCTGTACCTACAACCTTCAACGGTAAAATCATGGTTCATGGTATTTGAAGTAAGAAATATACATTAATTTAAATCACTAAGCTGGACAAAAGGTAAAAATCGTATGCACAGAAATACTACCTCTGTACCATAAAATATGACGCTTTAGCAGCTCAAATTGAACTGCTAAAACGTCATATATTATGGTACGGAGGGAGTAGAAAGTAAAAACTGAAAAAGGAATGAAGTTCAGGAAATTATACAAACCTCACCCAAAGCTTTTTTAGCTTTCAACGTCGCAACAATATCCAAGCACTTCTCTATATCAGGAATTTTCGCCTGTAATAAGAACAGTTGGCTAATTTAAGTTTATGTATGCTAAAACTAGCATGTATCACTGATCTATACCTTATTTTTTACTAACAAAGGGATTAGTGTTCCTGCCCGTCCGTCATGCACTTTTACAGAAAACCCTCTGACTTTACTGGTAATCAACCCACAGTCCATATTAAAGTGGCAGGAAAAAACGATTCATCATGCGTGTTTTGCTGAAACAAACTGACTTTTCCTATAATCAACCCGCAGTCCATAAATTAAGTGAAAAAACGGTTCACACGCTTTTGCCAAAAAGCCCCTGACTTCTCAGGTACTCCCTCCGGTCCTTTTTAGTCTGCATATAAGTTTTGTCGGAAGTCAAAGTATCTCTACTTTGACCAAACTTATAGAAAAAATTATCAACGTTCACCATGCCAAATCAATATTGTTAGAATTTTTACGAAATGTAGTTTCATAATATATATATTTGCTATTGTAGAAATTGATATTTTTTAATATAAATTTGGTCAAACTTTGCAAAGTTTGACTTGACCGAAATCTAATACGTGGAGTAAAAAGGACCGGAGGGAGTAAGCAAGTCCGTATGTAGCGCACCTGTAGTTCGCTTTCGTCAGGAAAAATAAATTGCTTAAACTGGCATGGGAGCCCTGGTTGATTCGAAAGAGCATTGGCCTGCTAAGCAACTCATCCAACTCATGTTTCTTGCCTATAGGAAGGAACTTATTCTATTTGATCGTTTCTACTAACAAAGCCTGGGCTTTTTTTAGAATAAGCCTGGGTGTTTCACAAACCGATATATTGTCATGAGAAATAATCCAAAGTGGACACATTTGTTACGAAAACAAGTTGAATAGAAGTCCTAGTCCTATTTAACTAAGTGCAGTTGGTGCTATAAATATAGATGTACAGATCTCATAATCTTAATACAAGTTGGGTACATTTGTTCTCTAGCGAGAAAATCAATCATGTACTTTTGAGCTAGCAGCTTTGGGCTGCTAAAAAAGGATGGAGGAATTTCTGTACATACTCAATCTAATGGTTCTGGCACCGCACTTTGATTAATTCATGGACGGTGTGATCAAAACTATCATATAAAAAGTGTACTCAGAAATATTAGTCGCCAAAACTGTCGTACAAAAAACGTACTAAGAAATATTAGTCACGACTGTGCGTCTAACAAAAATAAGATATTCTAAAAATATTGGTCGCGATTGAAATAAACTGACGCGGTGATTAGCTAATCTGTGTTTTTTTCCTAAGACCGCTCTCCTTGAACGTCAATGAAAAAAACATGCACGCTGCATGAATGTGGCGCTAAAAGCATGGATGGGCGGCTCATCAAGAGTTGAAAATAAAGGCGCATGCCAGTTTCGGTCAGATTGCAAGATCAGAATTTTCGAAGATAAACGAGGGTGGCTAAGTCTCGGGACACTCATGGAGAAAGCATACTTCATTCGAAGGAACTGGTATTGGCGCAACCTGAAATAATAGGATGATTGTGTGTATCCCACATTGGTTGCAGGAGTAGCTCGCGGCAGCACTGATGTCTAGCTCAACGAGATTAATTTTAAAGTTTTAATAAGTATTCCCCTGCGCTAGCACAATTTAATAACATGTGTGTCGTTCAATAGCCGAGCCCATCGTCTTAAGATTTACCACGTTTGAACGTATTGTCATCAGGTGTACATCCACAACCACGTTGGCAGGACGGGAAGGAGGATAAGCGACGACCCATGTGAGACACTATGTTCAAACAAAGAGCATGTACCTATTTGGAAGGGGTCTCGAGCCATGTTTATTACACTAGGTTCATATGATATATTATTTTTTTCCCATTGTAATGCACGGGCATGTTTGCTAGTAACTGCTAATAGAAGTTAGCATAGTGCTTCTTACATAAGTTAGATCAATGATCAAGAGTTGATTCCATGTAAGCTTTGAGATCTTTTACAGTATTAATTCTCAATCTTTTATCTGCATTAACTAGAGAATAATTGTACTGTGGAACACCCAAATTATAATTCAGAAGCACAAAGACCATCGTCAAAGTAGTAGATATAAGAATACTTCCACTCAAAAGATCAGTGGTAATGTTAGGCAATGCCATGTTTATTAATAATGAAATGTAAATCATATTTGATCTTAGCTTGCCTCTATAAATCTAAGAAGAAAAAGTATGAGCACCTGAAGTTCTCTTTGTTGTGCTAAAAGTTTCATCTCCACCATTTTGTACTGCTGCAACCTTAAAAAAATAAAAGACAGGTTACATTTCTCCCAAGCATAACCAAGTAAAAGTGTAAATGTACACATATAGAGGCAAACAAGATTTTTTCCAAAGCTTGCTGGAGAAATTATATCAAATTGCTTTTACTGGGACAAATATGAAACTGTGACGCGCAAAATCAGTGGCAGCTTGCCTACCAACTAGAAGTGAACGCTGAAGGCAAAAACATACATACTTTTCAAAACAAACACTAGAGACCACATAATATAAACCACAAAGGAACAACAGATCATCCATATGGAATGGCATGTTTTCAAATATAATGGAAGTCGGTCCCTCCTGCATGTCTACGGTGGTGGAGGTCGGTCCCTTCCGCGTGTCTACGGTGCTGCTGCTCCTGGTTTCCAGCATGGGTACGTCTCTCTCCTTCAGGCCTCGCGTATTAGCTTCAGTGAGACGGCGTGGGAAGCGTGTTGGTGCGGGGTGGTGGTCGGCATGGTGGCGGGCTCCGGCGCGCCTGAGGTGAAGGTTGGGATCAGGAGAAATCCCTGCCGGCCTGGCCGACACCGACGCGGTGGCGCCTGAGGGTGCCGTCGGACCTTCCTAGAAGGCATCGGGGGCTACCCTTTCCTTCTCCTCGCCGAGTACCGAGGGAAACCCTTGGCAACAGCATCGTCATCGTCATGTCCCTTCTTGAAGGTGTTGATTGGTACCGGCGCTTCGGAGTATAGGAGCTTGGTGGGAGATCTTCGGTGGGCGCAGCAGTCGCGAGGCTTCTCCGTTTTTGTTGACCCGCCGTTGTCGGCATTTGTTCCTTTAGTATTTTCTCTCTCGTTTCTTTTGGGTGTGACTGTGCTGTTTCCACCACAGCACCTATCGTCGGTTGTATCGGGGTTGGTTGCTTTGTAATACAAAGCGGGAGTATTGACAAAAAAGGGTTTCCCCCTTATGGCAGCTTATGGCAGGATTTGCCTCTTTGCAGTCGCAATGACCTGCACAGCTTATGGCAGGATTTGCCTCTTTGCAGTCGCAATGAATTACAGGTGCAACGATGTGTAGAGCTTGGACTAACAATCTAAGATGCTCATCCACAAGTAGGCAATAGAGACGGAAAACTCACAGAGGACCAATCCAAGCAGGAGCCACATAAGCAAAGCACCAGTCGCAAAACCCTACAGCAAGCGGTTGATTCCTCCAACGACCACTGCAATCTGTGAGCTGGTCTGGCAACCAAACAAGTGGTGGGAGCAGCACCGGCCCCCTACAAGGATCTAACGTGTTGAGGAGCTTGCGGAGATAGATCAAAGATACATGGTAAGGACGCCTAGGACCTCGAGATCAGCGCGAAACGTCCCACGTCTGAGACGATTCCTGGATCAATGGCCAGCCACCCAGCTCCCGAATCTACCAAACAGGTGGAGGGCACATCGCGAGAAGCAGCCGAAGGATCCAGCTTCCCTGTTGCAGCGGCAGCAGCTGGACCAGGGCCCCGGAGCACCGCGAGAACGCCAAAGATGACAGGTTCTTCGGGATGAACGCACGGGGACGAAGGTAGGGTGTAGGGGAGGGGGCGGGGCGGAGCAGCGATTACCTTTCTTGGAGGAAGGCGAGTGCGGAGTTGACCTCGAGCCCAGCCTGTCGGAGGTAGGTCTCGACATCCTCGACGAAGGAAGCCGCCGGGATCCCCCGCCGCTCCGCCACTCCCTGCGGCGTAGATACCGCCACCGCCGACGAGGAAGTGGCCGCCGCCATGAGAGAGAGAGAGAGAGAGAGAGAGAGAGGAGACGAGGAGAGAAGGCCCAGCCGAAGAGAGGAGGAGGAGGAGAATGTGCCCAAGCCAGGCCCAAATGAGGAGAAGCTGGCTAGCCACCCGCCCGGGAGCTCCTATGCAGCGCTGCAGGCGCCCGTTAACGATCTGGCGCCTGCAGCGTCGCTGCCATGGGCTGGCCACCTAGCGTGCTGCCCAGTTTTTTTCTATTAACAATGTGAAATCAAAAAAGGTTTACAGATTTAAGGAAACAGGACCATCCATTTGAAAAAAAATCATATCTTCAAAACAGGTTCATCAATTTTGAAAACATTTAATCAATTTGAAAAAAAGTTCACTGAAATTAAAATTTAAAACAAAATTCATCCAATTTGGAAAAAGTTCATTAAATTTGAAAAAAGTTCAGATATATTCAAAAAACTTCATGTATTTTTTTAAAGTTCATAAATCTTAAGAAAGTTCATCAATTTTGATAAAAATCATCCATTTTCAAAAAGATGGTCATCAATTTTTAAAAAAAATCATCGATATTCAAAAAAGTTCATAGAATTTCAATATTTTAGAAAAAGTTCATCGATTTTCAGAGAAAAGTTCAATAATCCTAATAATAATTCGTTGAAATTAAAAAAATCTTCAATATTTCAACAAATTCACAATTTTTTCAAAAAAATCATCAACCGGCAGCTAAATGGACCGGCCCATTGACGAACGTCAGTTAACAAAAATGCACCTTAATTAGTGCATGCGGCGCCAAATAGGAAATGCCAGGGCCGTGTGCCGGAATCTCGTGCAGCGGACGGCTATCGGGCCAGCCCAACACTATAGCCGAGTAGCCGACCGTGAGTTTTATTTTCTGTTGTTGTTTTTTGGACGCGATAACCACTACACGTGTGGTGGGACAAACAGGTGATCATACGTCAAATGACCACAGATTGAGTCATGTCACTGCATGTATGCATAAGTGATGAAACTGATGATGTCAATAAAAACTTTTCGTCTTTTCAGTTTTTAAAATCGTTTATCTTTTAAATAAAAATCTGATTGAAAAACTGTTTTGACGATTGAATCTATCGCGACAAGCTCTTTGAAACTGGATCTCATATTCATATATTTCAACGACTTTTTTTATTAAAATTTGGCATGTGTATTGCACACATAAATTGTCATCATGATTACATTAAAGTTTTCATGATATATTTCAACTATTTTTCTTTTATTTTCAAAGTAAATTTTGACGATGTTATGAAAAAAAATTAAAAACTAAACTTGCCATGAAAAATTACTAAAATTTGCCATCAACCATAAACTAAAAATGACATTGTAATTACTTAAATTTGCTATCATACATGCATTAAAATTTGCCATTATTCATACAAAAAAATCGTGTTTAAAATACTAGAATTGTCATGGTCGAAATACTAAAATTATCATGATCTATAAACTTTACTTCACATGATGAATTACTAAAAATTGCCATGATCTATGAATTAAATTTGTCGTGGTTAATTACTAAAATTTGTCATGATCAATTAATAAAAAATGCCTAAAAATAGTTAGAATACAATTATAGCTTTACATCTAAAAAAATAGATAATAACTTTATTGTATATACTATGGCAACTTGAATGCAAACATCATGATAACTTTTGGCTTAAAAATAAGCTCGTTGAAATATATCAATATGGATCTAGTTTTGAAGATCTCGTCGAAATGATTTAATGATGAAAATAGATTTTAAATTGGATTTTCTTATTTAAAAGATAAAACATTTGGAAGTCCAAAAAACAAAAAACAAAAATCAGCTGATGTCATATGTCTGATGTGGCAAGACGGATGATTATGGAGGTTGTGGACCATATTGTATGATGCCACATGTATGGACGTTATCATTTAGGTTTCTTTTTTGTTTATTCCATTGATTTGTAGAAAGGTTTTCCTTGAGTTTTATTCAGTTTTCTATGGGCTTTCCCATTTCAATTCTCCTTTGTTTTTATTCGGTTTTCAATGGTTTCCATCTTTTCCCGTTCTTTTCGACACATATCTATTTTTTCATATACATCGTACATTTTTTGTATGCACCAGAAATGTATTTTTATACACGTTTAATTTGTTTAAAATACATGAATAATATTTTTTAAAATTGTATGTTTGGATGCCTACTTTTTACCATGCATATTGTACATTCTTTGTATACAATTAAAAAAAATAGATATGTTTAACTTTTTAAATACATTATCAACATTCTTTTCAAATACATGTTTTCTACATTTTTTTGAATTTGCTGTGAACCATATTGTGTATGATAATAATCACTAGCTTTAAATTATGTGAGTATTTTCATAAATTGGATAAATATTTTACATACATTGTATAAATTGTTTAATGTGACATACATTTTTTGAAATGCGTGAACATTTTTTAATGTTGTATACGTTTTTTTTTAAAGCTGCAAACATTTTTCTAAAGTTTGAGCGAGCAGTTTTTTACACTGCACTTATATATTTTTTAATGTGCTATGAACACTTCTAAAAATCATAATATACATAGTTAGAAAAAAAACAATAAATAAAGAAAAAAACATGTGCTACGTTAGTGGGACGGTGCCATGTTGTCATTGGGTCGGTCAAGTACCGGCTCCCTCCACGCGACCCTCACATAAGAGTCTTTTCGGGTAGCACATAGTCGCGCCGAGGTCCACCTCACTCTTGGCAAGGTTAGGGTTTACGGACCAGTCCGATTGGTTGCCCCCCACCTGGTTAGGGCGATTATGGGTGTTGTTCTGAAGAAGAAAAAAGAATAATTAGTAACCTCTCAGCTTCGAGTTGTTGTAGTGAAGAAATCTTCCTTATAAAAACTCCCCAATGAAGAACAAGGTACATACTAGCAACCACCAAAGACACATTTGGTAGGTTGTATCCAGCCCAACGAGGGCTCTCACAATGCAAAAAATGACCTATTTGGTTGATTGGACTGCATCCGGTTTGTGGCTTGCACAAACAAAGCACCCCTGGCCCTGGCTGAGGGGGTGTTAGAGCATATTTCTTCATATGTGGTTTTGATAATTGATGACAATCCCTATGGACTAATGGTTTCCTTAAGTTATATTCAAAGGATTTGTCCATAGGCACTTCTTAAAGTCCATCTGTTGGTTTCAAGGAGTTTATATGATGACCAAGGTGGTATCCAAGATATTATCCAAAGAATGGTCATAAAGACACAAGGTTGATCAAGACTATGTTGGGGAACGTTGCATGAGAAACAAAAAAATTCTACGCACACGAAGACCTATCATGGTGATGATCATCTACGAGAGGGAGATCGGATCCACATACCCTTGTAGATCACTAAGCGGGAAGGGTTAAGAAATGCGGTTGATGTAGTGGAACGTCTTCGCGATCCAAATCGCCGCTGTCCCACGATCCGCCCCGATCTAGCACCGAACGGACGGCACCTCCGTGTTCAGCACACGTACAGCTCGATGACGATCTCCGCCTTCTTGATCCAGCATGAGAGACGAAGAGGTAGCTGAATTCTCTGGCAGCACGATGGCGTGGCGGTGATGACGGTGGAGCTACTCCGGCAGGGCTTCGCCGTGTCGTACCGATCTATCTACGTTGTGTCACGAAGTAGTGGAGGGAGAGAGATTTGCACAAAGCCATGAGGTGCAAAACTCCTCTCAAACCTCCACTATATATATGAGGAACAAGAGGGAGGTGCCTTGCCTCCTACTCCAAGTAGGAGGGCTCGGTCGAGCCAAGGAGGAATGTCTCCTCCTCCAATTCGGTTTGGTGGAGTCGTCCTTTCCTCCTTGTCCACCTCCTCTCCTTTTTTCTTTCATTTCCTTTATTTTTGCTTCAGCCGAAATCGCCCTATTGGGCTGGCCTCACCAGCCCACTAAGGGCAGGTGTGCCACACATGGGCCTATTAGGTCCTCTCCCGGGTGGGTGGCCCCTCCCGGTAAAACCCCGGAACCCAGTCGTCACTCCCGATACTTTACCGGTAATGTCCGAAATCTTTCCGAAAGCCAAATGCAACAATCCTATATATCAATCTTCGTCTCTGGACCATTCTGGAGACACTCGTGACGTCCGGGATCTCATCCGAGACTTCGAACAACATTCGGTTACCAACGTCAATAATTCAACTATACCGAAAACGTCACCAATCCTTAAGTGTGCAGACCCTGTGGTTTCGAGAACTATGTAGACATGACCAAGACACTCTCCGACCAATATCCAATAGCAGGACCTGGACGTCCATATTAGATCCTACATATTCTACAAAGATCTTATCGGTTGAACCTCTATGTCAAGGATTCTCACAATCCCGTACATCATTCCCTTTGTCCTTTGGTATGTAACTTGCCCGAGATTCAATCGTCGGTATCGCCATACTTATTTCAATCTCGTTACCGGCAAGTCTCTTTACTCGTTCCGTAATACAAGATCCCGTGGCTAACTCTTTAGTCACATTGCTTGCAAGGCTTGTTTGTGATGTTGTATTACCGAGTGGGCCCCAAGATACCTCTCCGTCACATGGAGTGACAAATCCCAGTCTTGATCCATGCTAACTCAAGGGACACCTTCGGAGATACCTGTAGAGCACCTTTATAGTCACCTAGTAATGTTGCGACATTTGATACACAAAAGGCATTCATCCAGTGTCACTGAGTTACATGATCTCATGGTCATAGGAATGTATACTTGACATGTAGAAAACAATAGCAACAAAATGACAAGATCATATGCTACGTTTATAGTTTGGGTCTTGTCCATCACATCATTCTCCTAATGATGTGATCCCTGTTGGAAATATGCCCTAGAGGCAATAATAAAATGGTCATTATCATATTTCCTTGTTCATGATAATCGTCTGTTGTTCATGATATAATTGTATTAACAGGAAACAGTAATACATGTGTGAATAAATAGATCACAATGTCTCCCTAGCAAGCCTCTAGTTAGCTAGCTCGATGATCAATAGATAATCATGGTTTCCTGATCATGGACATTAGATGTCATTGATAACGGGATCACATCATTGGGAGAATGATGTGATGGACAAGACCCAATCCTAAGCATAGCAGTAGATCGTGTTGTTCGTATGCTAAAGCTTTTCTAATGTCAAGTGTCTTTTCCTTCGACCATGAGATTGTGCAACTCCCGGATACCATAGGAGTGTTTTGGGTGTATCAAACGTCACAACATAACTGGGTGATTATAAAGGTGCACTACGGGTACCTCCGAAAGTGTCTATTGGGTTGGTACGAATCGAGATCGGGATTTGTCACTCCGTGTGACAGAGAGGCATCTCTGGGCCCACTCGGTAGAACATCATCATAATGAGCTCAGTGTGACTAAGGAGTTAGTCACGGGATGATGTGCTATGAAACGAGTAAAGAGACTTACCAGTAACGGGATTGAACAAGGTATGGGTATATCAACGATCGAATCTCGGGCAAGTTCTATACCGACAGACAAAGGGAATTGTATACGGGATTGATTGAATCCTTGACATCGTGGTTCATTCGATGAGATCACCATGGAACATGTGGGAGCCACCATGGGTATCCAGATCCCACTGATGGTTATTAGCCGGAGAGTGTCTCCGTCATGTCTGCATGCCTCCCGAACCCGTAGGGTCTACACACTTAAGGTTCGATGACGCTAGGGATATAGGGAATTGTTATACGAGGTTACCGAAGGTTGTTCTGAGTCCCCGATGAGATCCCGGACGGCATGAGGAGCTCCGGAGGTAAATATTGATACATAGGATGGATGGGTTTGGACGCCAGAAATGTTTCGGGCACCACCGGCAAAGTGTCGGGACCACCGAAAGCGTTCCGGAGGCCCACCGGGAGGGGCCACAAGCCCCAGAAGGCTATATGGGCCAAGTGTGGGAGGGAACCAGCCCCTGGGTGGGCTGGTGCGCCCTCCACACCCAGCCCATGGCGCACCAGAGAGGAAGAGGGGAACCCTAGGTGCTGGTGGGCCTAAGGCCCACTAGGGGGTGCGCCACCCCCTCTCCCATCTGGGCTGTCGCCACCCCTAGGGTGGGAACCCTAGAGGTGGCGCACCCCTCCCCTCTCCTCCTATAAATAGAGAGGGGTTTGGGGCTGTTGGCGACACAAGTTGATCTCTCCCTCGGCGCAACCCTGCCCCTCTTCTTCCTCCTCTCCCACGGTGCTTGGGGAAGCCCTGCCGGGAGACCTCGTCTCCCCATGGACACCACGCCGTCGTGCTGCCGGAGATCTTCCCCAACCTCTCCCTCCTCCTTGCTGGATCAAGGTGCGGGAGATGTCACCGGGCTGCACGTGTGTTGAACGCGTAGGTGCCATGGTTCGGCACTAGATCGGAATCACACCGCGATCTGAATCGACGCGAGTACGACTCCATCAACCACGTTCTAGCAACGCTTCCGCTTAGCTATCTTCAAAGGTATGAAGATGCACTCTCACCTCTCTCGTTGCTGGTCTCTCCATAGGAAGATCTGAATATGGCGTAGGAAAATTTTGAATTTATGCTACATTACCCAACAATCCCGTCATCAAGTGACAACACTTGTCTATGGCTAGGAAACCTTAACCATCCTTGACCAACAAGCTAGTCAACTAGAGACTCACTAGGGACATTGTTTTGTCTATATATCCACACATGCATTTATGTTTCCATTCAATACAATTATAGCATGGATGATAAACGATTATCTTGAAACATGAGATATAATAATAACTATTCTATTATTGCCTCTAGGGCATATTTCCAACAGTCTCCCACTTGCACTAGAGTCAATAATCTAACCCAACATCTCTATGTGATTTACAATGTAATGAATCTAACACCCATACAGTTCCGGTGTTGATCATGCCTTGCTCGTGGAAGAGGTTTAGTCAGCGGATCTGCAACATTCAGATCCGTGTGCACTTTGCAAATATTTATGTCCTCCTCCTTGATGTAATCGCGGATGGCGTTGAAGCGTCGCTTTATGTGTGTGGTCCTCTTGTGAAACCTTGATTCCTTGGCTAGAGCAATGGCACCAGTGTTATCACAGAACAGATTGATTGGATCTAGTGCACTTGGCACTACTCCAAGATCTGACATGAACTGCTTCATGCAGACACCCTCCTTAGCTGCCTTTGAGGCAGCTATGTACTCCACTTTGCATGTAGAATCAGCTATGACGTTTTGCTTGGAACTGCACCATCTTAACGCACCCTCATTAAGAATAAATATGTATCCGGTTTGAGATTTAGAGTCATCTGGATCAGTGTCCAATCTTGCATCGACGTAACCCTTTACAACGAGCTCTTCGTCACCTCCATAAACGAGAAACATTTCCTTAGTCCTTTTCAGGTACTTTAGAATATTCTTGACCGCCGCCCAGTGTTCCAAGTGTTCCACTCCTCGACACTTTGGAACCTGCCTGCCATACTTATGGCCAGGCTGACATCCGGTCTTGTGCACATCATTGCATACATGATAGACCCTATGTATAAAGCATAGGGGACGACACTCATCTTTTCTCTATCTTCTGCAGTTACTGGACATTGAGTCTTACTCAACCTTATACCTTGTAACACAAGCAAGAACCCCTTCTTGGATTGTTCCATTTTAAACTTCTTCAAAACTTTATCAAGGTATGTGCTTTGTGTAAGAGCTATTAGGCGCCTTGACCTATCTCTATAGATCTTTTGCCCAATATGTAAGCAGCTGATGACGAGATGATGTATATACTTCTCGCTCCTCGTTGGTTACCCCAAGTGGAAGGTTGAGATGTAGTCAGCAGCAAGTTTTCCCTTACACAGAGACTGTAAGGTTTATCGAAATAGGAGGACTCCGGGGATCAACAAGTAGGTGTCTCCCACCCTGGTGCTAGCAGAAGACGTGGACCTGCACACACACAAATAACTTTGCTCCCAACAAGTACAGAGAGGTTGTCAATCTCCCCAGCCTTGTAGTTTGCAAAGGATCAAAACACAAGTGGGAATAGTGATAGTGATTGCAATGGAAAAGTAAATGAAAACAGTAAATGATGGAGGTGTAAGCAATGGTGACGATATGGACCGGAGTTACATGATGTTCACTAGTGATGTCTCTCTCCCAAAAGATGATAAACAATTATGCTTGGGTAAACAAATTATAGCTGGGCAATTGACAGAATTATGAACGCACCGCAATGCTAATTATGCTACTTGAAAGTTAGAGGCTCAATAGTAATGGGCAGTACGCCAAGACAAGTAGACTGTTTATTCATCAGCATCTACTTACTAAGCATCCACCTTGAGATATCTATCCAGAACATCTCGCTGGTATTAAGTTGCGAGCCCCACCAAAAGTATAAACTCAAAGCAACGGACAACCGCATTAACGAACTATGCGTAAGGTCAACAATCCTTGCAACCGTAGTCACAAGCACCGTTGTTTTATCCCTTATGGCAACATCACGTCCCCTGGTCTCATGTTTCTGTCACTCAAGCTAGACATCACGGGGCATGAACCCACAATCATGCATAACGCTCCCTCTTGGAGTTGCAATCTACTACTCGGTCAAAGCAATACAAAGCAACAGAGAACATGCATGCATCACTAAAGAACATAATATAAAAGGATAATAAAATATATAACTCATAACAATCTGAACATAATCTCATAATCCATCGGATCCCAACAAACCGAGCATAGCAATAGCATGAAAATTACATAGGTGCCTTGATCATGTGGGGCAGCTCACAAGGACTAATCATGGAAGCACAAGATTGGAGAGAAGACATCACATAGCTACTTATCGTGGACTCATGGTCCAAGGAGGACTACTGACGACACGTCCGAGAAGCTTCCATGGTGGTGGAGAAGCTCCCGGAGGTCAATCCTCCCATCCGGCAGGGTGCCATGTGACAGCCCGAGACCGACGTTCCAGAAGATTCCCCTTTTCTTTCCGTTTTCATCGTGTGTCTATTTTCTTTTGTCGCATCATCATCGCATCATGCGCATCATCAGCATTGCATCGGCATCCCGTTGCCGCCAGTTTTCGAAACTTGCATCCGTTGATAGTTGCCGGTTCACATCGTTGTCCGTTCTGAGCCCGACCGCACTCGCACGCGCCCGCGACATCGTTTAAACCCTGTTTTAAAAGTGTGCGTAAAACTTTCTCTGATCGGGGTGAAACTTGGCATGCGGTCGTAATTAGATATAGCTAGGCCGCCTGTCGAATTTCGTCGTGATCGGAGTCCGTCTGGTACCCGAACGGTAGACTGTAGCGGCACCGTATTCGGTCTACCGTCACACGTTTGTCGGTGTTTTAAAATTCGTTGCCGCGCCGCCCGTTCTCACTCTCATCTCCGGACATCCACTCTACACGGCCTCGTAACCGTTCCCGCGTTCGGAATCGTCCGAATCCGACCGCACGGTTGGATCCGGAGCAGAATTCCGGTTAACCTAGCCCCCCATATGTCTATATATAGACCCCGTGCTTATTTTAGACAGCACCCTCTCCCCTGCCTCGAAATCTGTGCCTACCCCCAAACCCTAGCCACTCTCTCTCCTCTCTCTCCTCAGCCCCAGCCGCCGCGGGCCCCGCGAGCCCAGATCCGGCCCGCCGGTCCCGGATCACCCGAGCCGCCGCCGGCTCCTCGCAGCGCCGTGCAGCCTTCGAGCCGCAGCCCCGAGGTGCCCCGTCGTGCCTCCCCGCCGTCGCCTCGGTCTCGCAGCCCCGCCGTCTGGAACCTCGCCCCGCCGCAGTTCAGCCTCGCCAGAGCCACGCGCCGTGTGCACCAGCCTGCTCCCCGGCGCCAGCAGCTAGTCCGCAGCAGGCCGGAGGCCGCCGCCCCCGGGTGCTCGTACCCGTCGGATCCCGTCGCCGGGACCTGCCTCGCCGGATCCCGCTGCTTGGAGTTCAACCTCGTCGGATCCCGGCCAGATCCCAGGCTCCTCGATCGCCGGCGGCCACCTCTGCTCGTGCGGGAGGGAGACGAGGCGAGCAGCCTCGCCAGGAGGCTCCCCAATCGGCCCAGCACCGCGTGGGCTTCTCCAGCGCCAGGCAGGCCGGCCTCCTTCCCGAGCGCGAGGCTCGCCCCAGGCCCAGTTCGGAGCCCACCTCCAGCACCTCTTCTCCAGGGCCCAAGGTGAGCAGCCATGAGACCTTCTATTTTCGCCCGTGCCCCGTTTAGCTATCCAACGCCCACTGTTAGGCTCGTTAGTTAATAGGAATTTTTCGGAATTAATAAATTCCAGAAAAAATGACGATAATAAAACGTCCGTAGTTTTCAACTCGTGTGTCGGATCGCGATGAATTACATATGTATTTGGTGTAGTTTTGCGCATAGAATCCGTTTATAAAACTTGCATGTTTATTTGACGTTGTTTGACGTGTCGAATGCATAGATTAGCGTGTTGTTCCAATAGGATAGTGCCCGTAATTATTTTTCGCGCAAGACCGGATTGCTCGTATGCCGTAGGTTAAATGTCCATGTTTTAGGAACCCTCTTCCCATGTATTTAAGAGTAGATGTTGGTATTTTTGCGTATAGGGTTTTGCCGCTAGTTTATTTTTCCGTGCTTAGGACATTATCTCGCATTTACGTGTGGCATTATTTTTTTTGTGCAACCCCACATATTTTATATGTTTTCGGGGTAGAAAAAACCATGGGATTTTTCTGTGCAATTAGTTTTAGCTTTTGAGCAAATTAGTTCGCGGGATATTTTGCCGTGATGCCCTTTTGTTTAATTCGTAGGATTTACTCTGTGCTTCGTTTGATTAAGTTGTCAACTAGAGAGTTGATCTTTGGTGGTTAGTCTAGCCCCTGGTATTTTTGGTTGCAATAGAAATGCATATTTAGGTGTGGTTTGATTGCGCTCAAGTTGCTAGAAATAGTGCTGATTTGGAGGTGCTGAAATATTTCTAAGTCTGAAATCTATTATATTTTGTTGTTGTCTTGTCTTTCTTGTATCTTGTGTTCTGTAGCTCTTTTGAGGTTGGTGCAATGGAGTTAGTTGTAGCCCTTGTGTTTCTCTAGCATGCTGTGAGTTTTCATGTCATTTGGAGTCCTGTAGCTATAGGTTTTGCTGTTGTCAATATGCCTTCAGACCGAAAACTGCACTTTCATGAAGTGTTATTTTCACTAAGTTTGAAATAGTGTGTGAGATGCCATTTTGTGACTTCTTTCCCTAGTGATCCATGATGACATGCTAGTTGTTGTTAGTTGTTTGTTGTAGTGCTTCTTGCCCTCTTTCGTGTCATGCCTTGGTTGAGTATATTTGAGTTGAGTAGCTCGTAGTTGTGGGGTGTAGAAAATGCTATGTGGCTGATTTTGGCAAGTTGTAGTCATTTCTTGTTTTGCTCGTAGTTGTTGAACCGTAGATCCGATTTGATCGTGTCCTACATGAAACTTGCTTAGAATCTCGTGTAGTTTCATTTTCTCTTGTTGGTTGTATGTTTTGAAGTGCTTGTGACCGTCGTTGCACACATATTGCATTCATGCCATCATATCTTGCGGTGCTTGTATCTTTTGAACCGTAGCTTCGTTGGAGATATTCTCTATGTGTAAATTGCTTGAAATGACGCGTAGAATCACGTGAACCTATTTGTTTTGCTGTTTAACAACCAATTAAATGTGTTAGTTCAGATCTGGACAGAATTGTAAATTAACATGTGAGGTCGTTTCGGAGGTGCTATATGACATTTCCGACCTCATTTAAAATGCCTAGATAGGTAGTTTAATTACGCTTCACCTCTTGCCATGTTAAACCACATTTAATATTGCCGTGTATCTAATCGGGATAGAACTAAATAAATAAACGTGGAGTTTCGTCAATATGCAACTCGTTGCATACTGAACTTCACTTAATGTGTAGTGTTTGATTGTGTGAATTGTCATGCCGTGACTAGCATATATTCAGCTGCTCATGCATCATATGTGTTGTGCATCGCGTGGTGAATTCCGTGTGTTGATCTGTGTTTTCGGTTTGCTTTGTCTCGATAGAGTTCCGCAGCGTGCCGGATTGTGAGGACCCGTTCGACTACATCGGTTCGTCTGCTTCACGGAGGCATTCTTCTTCCAAGCGGGATCTCAGGCAAGATTACCATTTCCCCAGATACCATTACTATCATTTCCATGCTAGTTTTACCGTTTCTATCATTATGTCTCGTTGCCTACCACATGTTAAATGTCAGCCTCTCAACAATGCCATGAAACCTTCAACCTGTTCACAACCTAGCAAACCACTGATTGGCTATGTTACCGCTTGCTTAACCCTGTGTAGCGTTGCTAGTTGCAGGTGCAGATGCTTCCATGTGATAACATGGGTTCCTTGTTATATCACCATATTAAATGCTATTTAATTTAATGCACTTATATACTTGGTAAAAGGTGGAAGGCTCGGCCTTTCTAGCCTGGTGTTTTGTTCCACCTTTGCCCCCTTAGTTTCGGCTACCGGTGTTATGTTCCATATTTGACCGCTCCTAACACGATCGGGGTTGTTATGGGGACCCCCTTGATAATTCGTTTTAGATTAAAGCTGGTCTGGCAAGGCCCAACATTGGTACTATTTGCCCAACATAATAATTCTGTTAATTTGAAATGCATAGGGAGTTAGCGCTACCCGAGGAGTAATTCTACATAATACAGGTAGGGCCAGTGCTGATGGTGCTGGTCCAAAACAGAGCACTGTGCGGGGCCACCTCGAGGAAACTCGAGGTTTGGCACTCGTACGCGTAGCTTATCCGTCGTGTCCTAAGAACGAGATACGCGGCTCATATCGGGATCGTCGACACGCCGGGTGGCCTTGCTGGATTAGTTTTACCTTTGACGAGATATCTTGTGCATCGGGATTCCGGTGATGCTTTGGGTAATCTCAGAGTTGAGGTTTTCCACTAGGGAATCCAACGAGATCGCGAGCTTCGTGATTGAGGATTTCTATGCGGCTTGTGGTAATTTGTGATGGACTAGTTGGAGCAACCCTCCAGGGTTAAATCTTTCGAAAAGCCGTGCCCGCGGTTATGTGGCAACGTGGAAACTTTGTTTAACACTGGTTCTAGATAACTTGAAGTAACTAATTAAAATATGCCAACTGTGAGCGTAATCGTGACTGTCTCTTTCGCAAGTCCTTACTCCAATCGAGGACACGATGGGGTTATGTCTGATGTAGGTAGGTGTTCAGGATCATTCATTTGATCATCAGTAGTCACGTCCGTTATGCGTAGAACTTCCCCCTCTTATTTCTTGTACTCGTAAGTTAGCCACCAAATATATGCTTAGCCGCTGCTGCAACCTCACCACTTAACCATACCTCACCCATTAAGCTTTGCTAGTCTTGATACCTTTGGAAATGAGATTCCTGAGTCCCCTGTGGCTCACAGATTACTACAACACCAGTTGTAGGTACAGGTAAAGGTTAATTGACGCGAGCGCGTTGATTGTTCATTTGGAGTTGCTTCTTCTTCTTCTTCTTCATCGATCTAGGATGGGTTCCAGGCCGGCAGCCTTGGATAGCAAGGATGGACGTCGTTCTTCTTTTCTCGTTTGTTTCCGTCCGTAGACGGACCCTGCTCTTATTCTTGATGATTATGTATTGTACTACTGTGACTCTGATGTAGCTTGTGGCGAGTGTAAGCCAATTCTATATATATCTCATCTTTTCAGTACATGTACTTGTAACGATATCCATTCTTGCGACACGACGAGATGCGCTTCTATCCCTGACGAGGCTTTGTGCCAAATTGAGGATATGATCGCATCTTGGGCGTGACATGCCAGAAAGAGGTCTCCTGACGCTCCCGATTTCGGAAGCATTGCGGTGGCGGAACAATGTAGAAATTTGCGATTCTGGATACCGTATAGGGTTTTCCGCGTCAAGGGGTAAATACAGGCGAAAGGAGGGCACTAGAGGGTGTGGGACCCACCCAGGCGGCCTCCCGACATGGCCTAGGGGTGGGTCGCACCCACAGGTAGCCTGGGCGGCCCCTGGCACCCCTCTGGCCCCCTTTCGTGCTTCGTGAAGCTTCTGGTGTGCTGATTTTTATATATTTTTCTCGGGATTTTTGGGGCTCTGGAAAATTGGGTGAAAGCCCGTGCAAAAAAGACATCAGCAGACAGAAACCGACACTGGGTCCACTGAGTTAGTAGGTTAGTCCAAATATGTGTAAAAAGATATAAAAGTGTAGCAAAACATATAACAATGTCACCCAAAAGATCATGGAACAAGCAGAAATTATAGATACGTTTGGGATGTATCAACATCCCCAAGCTTAATTCATGCTCGTCCTCGAGTAGGTAAATGATAACACAATAATTTTTGTGGTGACATGTTAACACACATATAAGAACTTCAAAGTAAAGCAAGTGAGATATGCAATTCAAGTCAAGACAATCACAAGCAAGAGTCTATGTCTACTATTGAAATTAGCAAAGTAAGAACATAAAGGTGCAAGAGATCTCGCTGTCCATGACTCGAATGTCTCCAAATGGTGTTTGCGTGCAAGAAGTGGGAGATGGATTTCGGGCATAAAATATTTTAATTGAGAACTCAATCTACTAAACCTCACACTTGGTCTCCTTCAGAATCTTATTTTGACTCATCCCCAGACCACTAGTCACGCACAAGTCAAAATGATCCTCTCCCTTTCGACTTTGAGCACTCATGCAATGTATGAGCATAAGCAAGATATGTTGGCACTTATGATGGCAGATAGACTAATGATGGGGAAGGAAGACAAAAATGTGTGAAAGGCTCACATCAATGAGGACAACCATAGGCGAGAGAAAGCCAAATGATAGATATGATGTGAGGAGTAGGGATTGCCATGCAACGGATGCACATATGAGCTAAGGTAAGCTCTCCAATGGAACTAGTGGGGGTGCATCCAACTTGCTTGCTCATGAAGACCTAGAGCTCATTTGAGGAGGCTCATCATTGGAATATGCAAGCCAAGTTCTATAGTGTAAGGGTCCCCACATAGTTATGCATGAATGATAATCTCTGTGTATTACAGATATAGCAATGGAGTACGAGTGTGGATCTTTCAAAAGGAATAGTAGTGTTGCCCCCTTCTCTCTTTTTGTTTCTCTTTTTTTTTCTTTTTTTTTCTTGGCCTCTTTGGCTCTTTCTTTTTATCTCTCATTTGTCCTCTTTGGTACCTTTTCCTGACTTAAGGGAAATACTCTATGTTTTACAAGAATAAAAAGAAAATCATCACACTTTATAAGAAGTACTCAACATAAAGACAAGTGAAAACTATCATGATGTATGCAAATGTATGCCTCTGCCAGTGTAGCAGGATATGCAATGATACTAGTGCGTCATGTAGGAGTAATAAGGGCAAGGCCCAACTATCATGCGGCTCCTCGATCAAGCAAAAGCATGTATGACATGAAGATCAAGTCATGAGATGGTGGATGTTGCATGGAAATGTATCTCGGAAAGGCTATGGAAATGCCTTAATAGGTAGGTATGGTGGCTGTTTTGAGGAAACATATAATGCGGCTTAT
This sequence comes from Hordeum vulgare subsp. vulgare, assembly GCF_904849725.1. Taxonomy (NCBI): domain Eukaryota; kingdom Viridiplantae; phylum Streptophyta; class Magnoliopsida; order Poales; family Poaceae; genus Hordeum; species Hordeum vulgare. The sequence goes on along the minus strand of NC_058522.1, from coordinate 100,892,234 downwards.
GATGACAGAGCGTATCATGCTAAGGGTTTGGATGCACCAGCCAAGTTTGCACCAACTCTCAAGATGAGAAAGGTCAATGCATGGTACCGAAGAGGCTAGCAAAATATGGATGGTGGAAGTGCCAACAATCGAATACTCACATTAGTCCGAAGAACTCATACACTTATTATCGGTAACTCTCTATCTAGTTAGGAAATTCACAAAGAGACAAGTACCCTGAGGAGGAGTGTTGGGGGGTTTGGTTATCCTTGCACATCCTCGACCTATGGTAACGTGAGGGTACTCTATATATTCCAACCCCTCCAGAGGTTAGCGATCAATTTAGTAGCTAGACTTCCCAACTAATTTTTAGTTTTTGAAAAACACACGGATTTCCCAAAATACGACACCTATCACTAATAGGCTCAAGCTCTTGGCACCAATATTCCAAACATTTAATTACTCAAATCAATACCTCAAAAGCTATTGCAAGTTACTACTATACTTAAATAGCAACCTCAATTACCTACTCATGCAAGACACACAACTCAGTGCAACGAGCCAACTCTCTAAACAAGATAAGCATGGTAACTCAAGAGAGTTCCAAAGGCAACCTAAATAAAATCTCTTAAAAAGATATATCATGAAAACTAAGAGCTAAGCATGACAACAACTATGAAAAGATAAAGAACACACAAAAAGATAAGCATGAAAACGTATGTTGTGTTCTAGAGTGGAATGAAGCGTGTTTCTCTCCCAAACAAGGTAGGATAGGTTCCAACTTGTTATGAACAGCAAGCAAAACTAAAACAAACTAAAAAGTAAAGAGCGGGACGCTCCAAGTATAGCACATAACATATGAAGTGATAAAAATATAGCATGGAGATGGACGAACTGATGGTTGTTGATAGAGAAGGGGATGCACAGGGGCATCCCCAAGCTTAGACGCTTGAGTCTCCTTGAATATTTCTTGGGGGTGCATGGGGGCATCCCTAAGCTTGAGCGCTTGACACTTCTGGATCTTCTTTCATCATCTTCCATCGCATACTTGAAAACTCCCTTCATACGAAACTCATCATAAGTTGATTAGAGTGGTTAGTACCCAAGATAAATAATTCATTACCTACTGCAAATAATTATTTTCATGAAAAGCTACTGTTTCTCATGATTGCCAAAAGGTTTTTGCAAAGGAAAAGCAAGCTTAATATTTGCAAAATGATGAAAACGCAAAACATGGCAGAATCTGTGAAAAACAGAACATCGAGTAGTAAATAATTGTTTCGGGGTACTTGTGCAACTCAAATCAAAAAACTCAGAACAGATGCCAGAAATAAAATTATATAGAGCATGCTGTAAAAAAAATGAGGTCAAAAATATGATCTGGTGATATTTGGTGAATTTTTCCGTCAAGCAGACAGAATCTGTTTCTGGACAGCATGTCACAACTTTTGAACTTTCTTGCAATCGGAGGCTAAAACTTGGCACAAAGCTTGAAAATAAATATATAATGATGTTGCTACAGTAGTAGCAAGCAACAAGACCACTAAAACTGAAAATAAAAACAAATTGGACTGCCTCCCAACAAGTGCTTTCTTTAATGCCTTTGAGCTAGGCTTGATGCAAAAAGATCAAGTATTATCAACTCCATAAGAATAGCTTGCCCGGATGACGGACTCATAAGGTAACTTAATCTTCTTTCGAGGGAAGTGTTCCATTCCCTTTTTAAGGGGAAATTGGAATCTAATGGTCCCTTTTTTCATGTCAATGATATCAACAACGGTGCAGAGAAAAGGACGTCCCAAAATAATTGGACATGAAGGATCACACTCAATGTCCATAATAAGAAAATCAACGGGCACATAATTATCATTGACAACAATAAGCACATCATCAATTCTCCCTAAATGTTTATTTATGGAAGAATCAACAATACAGACACCAAAATAACATTGATCATAAGGTTTCAAATCAAGCATATCATACATTCTTTTGGGCATAACGGAGGCACTAGCTCCAACATCACATAAAGCAAAGCAAGAGATATTATTCAATTTAATCTTGACCATAGGATCCCAACCATCTTCTAGTTTTCTAGGAATATAATTCTCTAGCTTGAGCTTCTCCTCCCTAGCTTTGATAAGAGCATTTGTAATATGCTCGGTGAAGGCAATATTGAGTGTACTAGCGTGGGGGTCTTTAGCCATTCTTTGCAAAACGGTGATAACTTCGGAAAGACTACAATTGTCAAAATCAAGATTACTACCATTAATTAAAGTGGTAGTAATGTCATCTAAGCTCATTCTTTAGGTAGTCTCTAAATTCAAAGGACCTTCTTGTCCTATAGTTCAGGTATTAGCATTGCCATTAATAGGTCCAATGGGACTAGGGGTGTGATGGGTGCTAAAAGTTTTGAGATTCTCAACAACTTGTATAGTAGCAATGGTAGTGTGTGTAGGAAGGCTCTTAATCCTATCTTCCTCTTCTTTTTCTCTAGCCCATCTATCTTTAAGTTTGTCAAGCATTCTTATGTCCTCGTTAATTTGGACTTGGATATCATTCATGGGTGTGGTGTTCCTTTCCTCAAGGGGGGGTGAGTTCTAATTTTAAGCATCTCTACATCATGAGCTATGTTGTCCACCTTCAAAGAGATACTATCTAATTTTTATAATTTCTCTTCTACACTCTTGTTGAAGGCTTTTTGAGAAGTGATAAAATCTTTAAGCATGCCCTCTAATTCAGAAGTGGAGTTTTTGGTGCTAGGATAAGTGTTGTTGTTCCCATAGTTGTTGGATGGGAACGGTCTAGGATTGCTACCAAAATTACTCCTATAAGCATTATTATTAAAGTTGTTCCTAGAGATAAAATTACCATCAACTTGCTCTCTTTCCTGAGAAACCAAAGAATTTAAAGGAACATCATGAGGATCAATATGATCTTGCTTAGTGAGTAAAGTCATGATCATGTCAACCTTATCATTAAAGGAGGAGATCTCCTCAACAGAGTTTACCTTCCTACCTATTGGAGCTCTCTCGGTGTGCCATTGAGAATAATTTGTCATCATCTCATCCAATAGATTTGTGGCAGCACCAAGTTTAGTTGATATAAAGGTTCCTCCCACGGGCGAGTCTAACAGATTCCGTGAAGTAAAGTTCAATCCTGCATAGAAAGTTTGGATAACCATCCAAGTAGTCAAATCATGTGTATGGCAATTCTTAACGAGAGATTTCATGTGTTCCCAAGCTTGAGCAACGTGTTCATTATCCAGTTGCCTAAAATTTATAGTGTTACTCCTTAACTGGATAATCTTAGCAGGCGGGTAATACTTCCCAATAAAAGCATCTTTGCACTTATCCCAAGAATCTATGCTATTCCTAGGCAAAGATTGAAGCCACACTTTAGCTCCTCCTCTCAAGGAGAAAGAAAAAAGCTTAAGTTTGACAATGTCACCATCTACTTCTTTATATTTTTGCATATCACAAAGCTCAAAAAAATTGTTCAAGTGCAAAGCAACAGCATCTCCAACACCGGAGAATTGATCTTTCATAACAAGGTTCAGTAAAGCAGATTTAATCTCATAGGACGTGACTCCACTGGCGGGAGGAGCAATAGGAGTGTAGATAAAGTCATTATTGTTGTGACTAGTGAAGTCACACAACTTGGTGTTCTCGGTGGAACCCATAGCAATAGCAACAAGCAAGAACAAATCAACTATTTTTTTGTGGTTTTTGGTATAAGATTCTAAAGCAAAAACTAGAAAGCAAACTAACAGGATTAAAAAGCAAAAGTAAAAGATAGCGTGCAACTCCCCTATCTTGAAGACTGGAGTCCCCGGCAACGGTGCCAGAAAACTTGTTTGATGATGAGATGATGTATATACTTATCACTCCTTGTTGGTTACCCCAAGTGGAAGGTTGAGATGTAGTGAGCAGCAAGGTTTCCCTTACACGGAGACTGTAAGGTTTATCGAACCAGGAGGACTCCGAGGATCAACAAGTAGGTGTCTCCCACCCTGGCGCTAGCAGAAGATGTGGACCTGCACACACACAAATAACTTTGCTCCCAACGAGTACAGATAGGTTGTCAATCTCTCCGGCCTTGTAGTTTGCAAAGGATCAAAACACAAGCGGGAATAGTGATAGTGATTGCAACGGAAAAGTAAATGAAAGCAATAAATGATGGAGGTGTAAGCAATGGTGATGATATGGACCGGAGTTACATGATGTTTACTAGTGATTTTTCTCTCCCAAAAGACGATAAACAACTATGCTTGGGTAAACATATTACAGCTGGGTGATAACCCACAGGTGTAGGGGATCGCAGCAGTTTTTGAGGGTAGAGTATTCAACCCAAATTTGTTGGTTCACCAAAAGGGAAGCGAAAGAATATTCTCAAGTATTGGCAGCTGAGTTCGTCGGATTCAACCACACCTGAAAGATTAGTGTCTGCAATCCAATTATCAGTAGCAAAGTAGTATGATAGCAACGGTGCCAGAAACGATCTATTGACGGCAAACTATTCCTAACTATTGTATCAATGGCGCCAGAAGGTTGCACGTGGGCGACTAACTATTCTTCCCCGACAACAGTGTCGGAAAAGATCTTACAACAAGTAACAGCGAAGTAGCAAGGAACAGCAGTAGCAGCAGCATCAAAGTAACAGCAATAGCAACAGTAGCAGCAAAGTGGCCCAATCCCTCTTGTAGCAAGGGACAAGCCTAGAGAAAGTAACGTAGCGAGGACTAGTAGTAAAAGACTCATAGGCAGTGGATCGGTGATGGATGAGTGTGACGAATGTGATTCATCATGTAACAGCTATAACACGGAGAGATATGTAACTAGCTCTCGTTCATCAATCTAATGTAGGCATGTATTCCGTATGTAGTCATACGTGCTTAGGGAAAAGAACTTGCATGCATCTATTGTCCATCCCTCCCGTGGCAGCGGGGTCCTAATAGAAACTACGGGATATTAAGGTTCTCCTTTTAATAAAGAACCGGACCAACACATTGACACGTGGTGAATACATGAACTCCTCATACTATGGTCATCTCCGGGAGTGGTTCCGGCTATTGTCACTCTGGGGTTGCCGGGTCATAACACATAGTAGGTGACTACAACTTGCAAGATAGGATCTAAAACACACATATATTGGCAACAACATAATAGGTTCACATCTGAAATCATGGCACTCGGGCCCTAGTGACAAGCATTAAGCATAGCCAAGTAGTAGCAACATCAATCTAGAACATAGTGGATACTAGGGATCAATCCCCGTCAAGAACTAACTCGATTACATGATAGATCTCATCCAACTCATCACCGTCCAGCAAGACTACGATGAGATTACTCACGAACGATGAAGAGCATCATGGAATTGTCGATGGAGAAAGGTTGATGATGACGATGGCGACGATTTCCCCTCTCCGGAGCCCGAAACGGACTCTAGATCTGCCCTCCAGATGAAGAACAAGATGTGGCAGCGCCTCCGTATCGCAAAACGCGATGAAACCTTCTCTCTGATTTTTTTTCCGGGAGAGACGGGAGATATAGAGCTGAGTTTGGGGGCGGTGGAGGCACGTGGGCCCCACAAGCCCTCACGGTGCAGCCAGGTGGGGGGGGGGGGTGGCTGCGGCCTGTGGGCTTGTGGCCTGATGTCCCACAAGCGTATGGGATCGCATCAGTTTTCGAGGGTAGAGTATTCAACCCAAATTAGTTGGTTCGCACGACGGGAAGCGAAAGAATATTCTCAAGTATTAGCAGCTGAATGTGTCAGATTCAACCACACCTGAAAGATTAGTGTCTGCAAGCAAAGTATCAGTAGCAAAGTAGTATGATAGCAACGGTGCCAGAAATGATCTGTTGATGGCAGACTATTCCTAACTGTTGTATCAATGGCGCCAGCACGTTGACGGGGGATTATTCTTGAGAAGAATGCTTCCCCGGCTACGGCCCCAGAAAAGTCTTGCAACAAGTAACAGCGGAGTAGCAAGGAACAACCGTAGCAGCAACATCAAAGTAACAGCAGTAGCAACAGTAGAAGCAAAGTGGCCCAATCCCTTTTGTAGCAAGGGACAAGCCTAGGCAAAGTAACGTAGCGAGAACCAGTAGTAGAAGACTCGTAGGCAGTGGATCGGTGATGGATGAGTGTGACGGATGTGATTCACCATGTAACAGCTATAACACGGAGAGATAAGTAACTAGCTCCCGTTCATCAATCTAATGTAGGCATGTATTCCGTATGTAGTCTTACGTGCTTAGGGAAAAGAACTTGCATGACATCTATTGTCCATCCCTCCCGTGGCAGCGGGGTCCTAATGGAAACTACAGGATATTAAGGTTCTCCTCTTAATAAAGAACCGTACCAACGCATTAACACGCGGTGAATACATGAACTCCTCATACTATGGTCATCTTCGGGAGTTGTTTCGTCTATTGTCACTCCGGGGTTGCCGGGTCATAACACATAGTAGTTGACTACAACTTGCAAGATAGGATCTAAAACACACATATATTGGCGACAACATAATAGGTTCAGATCTGAAATCATGGCACTCGGGCCCTAATGACAAGTATTAAGCATAGCCAAGTAGTAGCAACATCAATCTAGAACATAGTGGATACTAGGGGTCAATCCCTGTCAAGAACTAACTCGATTACATGATAGATCTCATCCAACTCATCACCGTCCAGCAAGCCTACGATGAGATTACTCACGAACGATGAAGAGCATCACGAAATTGTCGATGGAGAAAGGTTGATGATGACGATGGCGACGATTTCCCCTCTCCGGAGCCAGAAACGGACTCCAGATCTGCCCTCCAAATGAAGAACAGGATGTGGCGGCGCCTTCGTATCGCAAAACGCGATGAAACCTTCTCTCTGATTTTTTCCGGGAGAGACGGAAGATATAGAGCTGTGTTTGGGGGCGGTGGAGCCACGTGGGCCCCACAAGCCCTCACGGCGCGACCAGGGGGGTGGCCGCGGCCTGTGGGCTTGTGGCCTGATGTCCCACAAGCGTATGGGATCGCAACAGTTTTCGAGGGTAGAGTATTCAACCCAAATTTGTTGGTTCGCACGACGGGAAGCGAAAGAATATTCTCAAGTATTAGCAGCTGAATGGGTCAGGTTCAACCACACCGGAAAGATTAGTGTCTTCAAGCAAAGTATCAGTAGCAAAGTAGTATGATAGCAACGGTGCCAGAAACGATCTGTTGACGGCACACTATTCCTAACTGTTGTATCAATGGCGCCAGCACGTTGACGGGGGATTATTCTTGAGAAGAATGCTTCCCCGTCTACGGCCCGAGAAAAGTCTTGCAACAAGTAACAGCGGAGTAGCAAGGAACAACAGTAGCAGCAGCAAAGTAACAGCAGTAGCAACACTAGCAGCAAATTGGCCCAATCCCTTCTGTAGCAAGGGACAAGCCTAGGCAAAGTAACGTAGCGAGAACCAGTAGTAAAAGACTCGTAGGCAGTGGATCGGTGATGGATGAGTGTGACGGATGTGATTCATCATGTAACAGCTATAACACGGAGAGATAAGTAACTAGCTCCCGTTCATCAATCTAATGTAGGCATGTATTCCGTATGTAGTCATACGTGCTTAGGGAAAAGAACTTGCATGACATCTATTGTCCATCCCTCCCGTGGCAGCGGGGTCCTAATGGAAACTACGGGATATTATGGTTCTCCTCTTAATAAAGAACCGGACCAACGCATTAACAAGCGGTGAATACATGAACTCCTCATACTATGGTCATCTTCGGGAGTGGTTCCGGCTATTGTCACTCCGGGGTTGCCGGGTCATAACACATAGTAGGTGACTATAACTTGCAAGATAGGATCTAAAACACACATATATTGGCGACAACATAATAGGTTCAGACTGAAATCATGGCACTCAGGCCCTAGTGACAAGTATTAAGCATAGCCAAGTAGTAGCAACATCAGTCTAGAACATAGTGGATACTAGGGATCAATCCCCGTCAAGAACTAACTCGATTACATGATAGATCTCATCCAACTCATCACCGTCCAGCAAGCCTACGATGAGATTACTCACGAACGATGAAGAGCATCATGGAATTGTCGACGGAGAAAGGTTGATGATGACGATGGCGACGATTTCCCCTCTGCGTAGCCCCGAACGGACTCCAGATCTGCCCTCCAGATGAAGAACAGGAGGTGGCGGCGCCTCCGTATCGTAAAACGCGATGAAACCTTCTCTCTGATTTTTTCCACGCGAAACAGAAGATATAGAGCTGAGATTGGGGGCGATGGTGCCAGGTGGGCCCCACAAGCCTGCACGGTGCGGTCATAGGGGGTGGCCGCGGCCTGTGGGCTTGTGGCCCACTGGCACGCCCCCTCCGGTGGATCTTTGCGCAGGTATTTTTCTTTTATTCCAGAAAAAAATCTCCGTAAATTTTCAGGACATTTCGAGAACTTTTATTTCTGCACAAAAACAACACCATGGCAATTCTGCTGAAAACAACGTTAGTCCGGGTTAGTTCTATTGAAATCATGCAAATTAGAGTCCAAAACAAGGGCAAAAGTTCGGAAAAGTAGATACGACGGAGACGTATCAACTCTCCCAAGCTTAAAGCTTTGCTTGTCCTCAAGCAACTCAGTTGACAAACTGAGAGAGACAAAGAAAAACTTTGACGAACTTTGTTTGATCTTGTTGTTGCAACGATGTCTAACTCATATCCAGAGTTTCAGCAAGATCACAAGTAAACCACACAAGCAAATGACATCTAGATCTCACGGTAAACTCATATCAATGGCATAATCAGCTAGCGAGCAAATAATAATAAGCCTCAAGTGTCAACACTTCAATCAAAACAATATGAAGAAGTACGAATAGATGGTATCTCGCTAGCTCTTTCTGAGACCGCAAAACATAAATGCAGAGCACCTTCAAAGACCAAGGGCTGACTAAACATTGTAATTCAAGGCAATGAAGATCCAGTCATAGTCATACTCAACACAGTTAAAAGCAAAGCATAAAAATGACAGAGGGCTCTCTAATTGGTGCTTTTGTAAGAGGAGGATGACTCAACAGGAACATAAATAGACGGGCCCTTCGAAAAGGGAAGCATTGATTTGCAGAGGTGCCAGAGCTCAAGCTTTGAAAAGAGAGATAATAATTTTGGGTGGCATGCTTTCGTTGTCACCGCAATGACTAAGAGTTCTCAACATCTTCCATGCTACACATGCTATAGGCGGTTCCCAAACAGAAAAGTAAAGTTTTGACTCCCCCACCACCAATCAATCACACTCCACGGCTAGCCGAATCCTCGGGTACCATCCATACCAACATCAATCCTGGGGGAGTTTTGTTTGCAATTATCTTTTTGATTTGAGCATGGAACTGGGAATTCCAATTACCGGCCCCTTTCTCGTGAATGATAGTGAATAAACACATATCGAGGATAACACGCCTAACATGGAAGATACCAATAGCCCCTATCACCACATGAGCGGTTCGGGCATACAAAACAGATTATTTCTTGAAGATTTAGAGAGTGGCACATGCAAATTTACTTGGAATGGCAGGTAGATACCGCACATAGGTAGGTATGGTGGACTCATATGGGACAACTTTGGGTTTATGGAGGTGGATGCACAAGCAGTATTCCCGCTTAGTACAAGTGAAGGCTAGCAAAAGACTGGGAAGCGACCAACTAGAGAGCGACAACAGTCATCAAAATGCATTGAGATTAACTAACATTGAGTGCAAGCATGAGTAGGACATAAATCATCATGAACATGAACATCATAGAGGCTATGTTGATTTTGTTTCAACTACATGCGTGAACATGCGCCAAGTCAAGCCACTTGAATCATTCAAAGGAGGATGCCATCCTATCATACTACATCATAGTCATCTCAAAATTCATGTTGGCAACCAAGACAAACCATTATAAGCTCCTAGCTAAGTAAGCATGGCATAAGCAACTATGATCTCTAAGTTGTGATTGCAAACATGTTTCTGTCACAACAAAGCTGAATCAGGCATGATGAGCTAGTCATATTTACAAAAACAAAATAGATCGAGTTCATACCAGCTTTTCCAGGCTCAGTCACTTCATCATATATCGTCATTATTGCCTTTCACTTGCACGACGAACGATGTGGACAATAATAAGCGTGCTCGTGCATTGGACTACGCTGGAATCTGCAGGCAAACACAAAGGAGAAGACAAAGTAATATGGCTCTTTGAAAGCTAAACATGTATGCATGCAAGAGCCACTAAGCATTGTAACCAATGTCTTCTACCTTGACCCAAAGAAAAAGAAAACTATCTACACGGGAAAGCTCCCAACAAGCAAAAGAAGAAAAGAAAACCTTTTTGGGTTTTTCTCAAACTAGACAGACACATGAAAAGAAAACGAGAAAAATAAAATAAACTAGCATGGATGATACAGTAGCAAAGTGTGAACACCGGCTAATAAAGTGAAAGCATCAGCAAGAATGTAAAGTCGGTGAGAACACGTACTCCCCCAAGCTTAGGCTTTTGACCTAAGTTGGTCTACTCCCAAGGATGGTCCTGGCGGAACCCAAAATCATAATCGGGGTTATACGGGAGCGCTGCAGCCACTGCCTGAATAGCTGCCTCACGGAGACGAGCAGCCTTTGCCTCCCTCTCATACTCCTCTGCCTCTCCTCTGGTTATGTAATATCTTTGTTTTACCTGAAAGTCAAAGAAGGCAGGAGCAGGAAGGGTAATATGGAAAACACATTGCCGGTTAAATATCATACGGTATAGGAGGGATTCATCATCCCTCTCAAGGAATTGGTAGCATGTCAAAGCGACGCGGTCAAGGAAAGCTGTATGGAGCGGGGGATCTCCTTCGCGGATGGGTACTCCAAGAAAATTTGCTATGCGAGTGGCATAGATGCCACCAAAGAAATCCCCTTCAATAGCATTCTTATTCAGCCTCCTTGCTATAATAGCTCCCATGTTGAAGCTTTTGTCACCTATCACTGCGCTCTTAAGGATACTAAGGTCGGGTGCGCAGAGGTGACAATGCGCAATCTTGCCATTAGTGCATCTGCCTATGAAGAGGGCAAAGTAATGCAAGGCAGGAAAATGAATACTACCCATGGTAGCTTGCGTAATGTCTCTAGTTTCTCCAACCGTAATACCAACGCAAAAATCTCTAACCGAAGATTTAGGAGGATCATTGAGGTTACCCCAAATAGGTATTTTGCAAATTCTACTGAAATCCTCTAAATCTGTGGTATATGATTTATCATAGAGATGAAACAGTACCGATGGCTCACGGCCAGCTGAAAATTTGAATCTATGAACAAAAGAGGCAGTGAGAGCAGCATACTGTTCACATTTATCGGAGATGAATTCTTCGAGTCCGATGTTGCGAACAAGTGCATCAAACTCATCTTTGAAAACTGCCTCAATCATAAATTCATCAGAAGGCCATTCACATGGTTGTACCTGCGCGTCCCTAGGTTGGTAAGGATCAGGCTCCCGAATCGCAAGACGGGGACCTCTCTTGCTTCAGGAACCACCATGAAAGTTTATCCTGAACATCTTCCTTTTCTGAAATTTTCAGTGACCCAAAGGAAAGGTGAACAACGTTCAACTAAACTTGTGGCAACTACTCCCACGAGTGCCTAGAGGCCATATAACGCATCAAAACTACTTGGGACCAGCTAAAATCAGCAAGCAAAGCTCAAGAACATGGTTACCAAGGCAGCAAAAATACGCGGAATATAAGGCACTAGAGCAAAAAAACTAATTGGACCAATGGAGGAGTCACTTACCAAGGAGTAATTTCCCCAAAACAGTTCGGAGAACGGTGATTTGAGCAAAGAGATCGAAAATCCCAGCAAGAGGAGCAAGAACACGGGTTTGAGCTGTGAAACGATTTTTCTGGAGGTAGGAGAAGCGGATGAGAACAAGAATGAGTGGAGGGGGTGCCTGTGGACCCCACAAGCCTAGGTGGCGTGGCCAGGGGGGTGCCCGCGCCCCTAGGGCTTGTGGCCCACTGGTATGGCCCCGAGACAGACTCTTTGTCCCAGTATTTTTAAAAAAATCCAGAAAAAATCATACTTGATTTTCACAGCGTTCGGAGAACTTTTATTTTCGGTGTACTTTTCTACCGGACGCTAAAACAGAAAATAGGGAAAACTAAACTAAATCTATCATTTTTCTTCTAAGCAACCTAAAGTGAAAGCTTGGAACAGAGGTTTGTGACTCCTCGATTCATCCATCTCATGGTCATCGAAATGGGGTTGATCAAATCCCCTCGACAAACCTTTTCGAATCGCAAAAGAGAACGGAGAATTTTCGAATAGTCACTAGGTCACCTCAATGGGGATGTGTATCTCCCCAACAAGCAAATCATACTTCATCTTGACACGAGGAATAGGGCATTCAAAGCTCCCAATAAGAATCGATGAAGTCTTTTCGCTAGCATTGATGCAATGTACTCGATATTGTTTCTTCGGAAAGTGCACCGTATGCTCATTACCGTTGACATGAAAAGTGACATTGCCTTTGTTGCAATCTATAACAGCCCCTACAGTGTTTTAAAAGGGTCTTCCGAGGATGACAACCATGGCATCGTCCTCGGGAATATCCAAGATAACAAAGTCTGTTAATATAGTGGTGTTAGCAACCACAACAGGCACATCCTTGCAAATGCCGATAGGGAAAGCAGTTGATTTGTCGGCCATTTGCAGAGAGATTTCAGTGGGTGTCAACTTATCCAGTTCAAGTCTTCGATAAAAGAGAGAGAGGCATAACACTAACACCGGCTCCAAGGTTGCATAACGCAGTTCTAACGTAGTTGCCTTTAATGGATCAAGGTATAGTGGGCACACCGGGATCACCTAGTTTCTTGGGAGTTCCACCCTTGAAGGTATAGTTAGCAAGCATGGTGGAAATCTCAACCTCAGGTATCCTCCTCATATTAGTCACAATATCTTTCATGTACTTAGCATACGGAGACATTTTGAGCATATCTGTCAAACGCATCTGCAGAAAGACAGGTCTGATCATTTCAACGAAGTGCTCAAAATCCTCATCATCCTTTTTCTTGGATGGTTTGGGAGGAAAGGGCATAGGTTTCTGAACCCATGGTTCCCTTTCTTTACCATGCTTCCTAGCGGGGAAGTCATTCTTATCGTATCTCTTAGTCTTAGGCTGTGGGTTATCAAGATCAGGTTCAATCTCCACATCCTTTTCATTGCTAGGATGAGCATCAACATGAACATCACTATTGATATTATCATTAGGCTCATGTTCATCACCAGATTGAGTTTCAGCAGCAGAGATAGAGGCATTGTTTGGACTCTTAGGTGTAGTAGCAACGTTGCTAGCGTGGAGGTTCCAATCATCTTTCTTCTTCTTTCTAGGATGACTAGGTGCATCAGTGCTAAATCCTTGAGAATCTTGTTCAATTCTCTTTGGATGATCCTCAGGATACAGAGGTTCCTGGGTCATTCTACCGCCTCTAGTAACGACTCTGACGGAATTGTCATTCAACTCATTAAGAAAGTCATTCTGAGCTTTAAGTACTTGTTCTACTTGAGTAGTAACCATAGAGGCATGTTTACTCAGAAGCTTAAGATCATTGACGTTTCTGTCCACACAAGCACTTAAATGATTAAGCATACGAGCATTCTTTTCCAATTGTCTGCTAACATAATCATTGAAATTTTGTTATTTGGCAATGAAGTTATCAAATTAATCCATGCATAAGCTAGCTGGTTTATCAAAAGAAGTATCACTCTCATCAAACCTACGCAGAGAATTTACTTCTACTACCTGTATCGGGTTATCGAGACCATGGATCTCTTCGATAGGTGGTAGATTTTTGACATCTTCAGATTTAATGCCTTTCTCTCGCATAGATTTCTTGGCTTCTTGCATATCTTCGGGACTGAGGAATAGAATACCTCTTTTCTTCGGAGTTGGCTTAGGAGGTGCTTCGGGAATAGTCCAAGCATTCTCATTGCACAAGATGTTATTCAGTAGAATCTCAGCTTGTTCTATGGTTCGTTCCCTAAAAACACAACCGGTACAACTATCTAGGTGGTCTTTGGAAGCATCGGTAAGTCCATTATAGAAGATATCAAGTATTTCATTCTTCTCAAGAGGGTGATCAGGCAAAGCATTCAGTAGCTGGATGAGCCTCCCCCAAGCTTGTGGGAGACTCTCTTCTTCAACTTGAGCAAAGTTGTATATTTCCTGCAAGGCAGCTTGCTTATTATGGGCAGGGAAATATTTTTCAAAGAAGTAGTAGACCATATCCTGGGGGCTACGCACACAACTAGGAGCAAGAGAAGTGAACCAAGTCTTAGCATCATCCTTTAGCGAGAAAGGAAACAGCTTGAGCATGTAGTAGTGGCGGATCTTTTCGTCACTAGTGAATAGGGTGGCTATATCGTTGATACGTCTCCATCGTATCTACTTTTCCAAACTCTTTTGCCCTTGTTTTGGACTCTAATTTGCATGATTTGAATGGAACTAACCTGGACTGACGCTGTTTTCAGCAGAATTGCCATGGTGTTTTTTTTTGTGCAGAAATGGAAGTTCTCGGAACGTCCTGAAAATTTACGGAGAATTTTTCTTGAAAATATGAAAAATACCTGTGCAAAGATCCACCGGAGGGGATGGGCCAGTGGGCCACAAGCCCTGTTGCCGTGGCCACCCCCCTGGCCGAGGAAACCAAGCTTGTGGGGCCCACGTGGCTCTGCCGCCCCCAACTCCAGCTCTATAAATTCACTTTCTCCGAGGAAAAAAAATCAGAAGAGAAGATTTCGTCGCGTTTGCAGTATGGAGGCGCCACCACATCCTGTTCTTCATCTGGAGGACAGATCTGGAGTCAGTTTTGGGCTCCGGAGAAGGGAAATCGTCGCCATCGTCATCATCAACTTTCTTCCCTCTCCAATTCCATGAAGCTCTTCATCGTTCGTGAGTAATCTATTCGTAGGCTCGCTGGGCGGTGATGAGTAGGATCAGATCTATCATGTAATCGAGTTAGTTTAGACGGGGATTGATCCCTAGTATCCACTATGTTCTGAGATTGATGTTGCTACTACTTTGCCATGCTTAATGCTTGTCACTAGGGCCCGAGTGCCATGATTTCAAATCTGAAATTATTATGTTGTCACCAATATATGTGTGTTTTAGATCCGATCTTGCAAGTTGTAGTTACCTACTATGTGTTATGACCCGGCAACCCCGGAGTGACAATAACCGGAACCACTCCCGGTGATGACCGTAGTTTGAGGAGTTCATGTGTTCACCAAGTGCTAATGCGTTGTTCTGGTTCTTTATTAAAAGGAGAACCTTAATATCCCGTAGTATCCTTTTGGACCCCGCTGCCACGGGAGGGATGGACAATAGATGTCATGCAAGTTCTTTTCCCTAAGCACGTATGACTACACACAGAATGCATGCCTACATCACATTGACGAACGGGAGCTAGCCACATATCTCTCCGTGTTATAACTGTTGCATGATGAATATCATCCAAACGAATCACCGACCCATTGCCTACGAGTTCGTCCCACTGCTGCTGTTACTTGTTTTGCTCTGCTGCTGTTACTGTTGTTGCTACTTGCTACTGATGTTACTACTGTTGCTTGCTACTGCTGCTACTTTCTACTGTTGCTACTTGCTACCGCTGTCACTACTGCTGTTCCTTGCCATTGTTGTTACTCGTTACACTGCTGCTACAATTATGGTTCGCTCGGCGTTGACGGGAAAAGACAATTTCCGTCAACGGGCAACTTCTGGCGCCATTGATACGACCGTTAGAAATAGTCTGTCATGTCAACAGATCGTTTCTGACACCGTTGTTATCATCCTACTTTGCTACTGATACGTTGCTTGCAGATACTAATCTTTCAGGTGTGGTTGAATCTGATACATTCAGCTGCTAATACTCGAGAGTATCCTCTCACCTCCTCACCGGCGAATCAACAAATTTGGGTTGAATACTCTACCCTCGAAAACTGCCGCAAACCCACGCCCTGGTGGGCCATTGCAAGACAATTGCTAATTGTTGAGCAACTGGGAGCAGTTCTGGCTCTGTTGTCGCGAAGGCATCAAGCTAGGGACTCGTCAACAACATTCGTCTAGTGTCGTTTCCGGGGACTACTAAGCAATCGTGCAGTTTGGTAAGATGGGCTACAACCGTTTCAGACTCATAACCGTGAAAATGATCAAATTCGACCAGAGTGATTAACTCAGGGTCGACAGAGAATTCATAATCCTTATCGGTCACAAAGATAGGTGAAGTGGCAAATTTCGGTTCGTATTTCATCCTAGCGTTCAGAGAATTTTTTTCCACTTGCGCAGAAGTTTCTCAACATCATAACTATCCTTACACGCAAGAAAATCCTTAGCTATCTCTCCCTCCATAACATAGCGTGTATCAGGCATAAAAGGCAATTCAGGCATAGTAGTAGGTTCTACTTCAATAGTATCAGCAGTTTCAGAAGTATCATCACATCTAGCAGCAACTCTAGCAATTTGTGCGTCAAGGGCACCAAGTGGCAACACAGTATCAAGCATAGTATCAAGAATAGCATCATCAGGCATAGTATCAAACATAGCATCATCAGGCATAGTATCAAGCATAGCATCATGGGCAGCAGAAGTAGCATCATCAAGCACAGGTGACATATCAAGATTTCTAGCAGGAGGCGAAGTCGCAAACTTACTCAAAACTGAAGGTGAATCAAGTGCAGAGCTAGATGGCAATTCCTTACCTCTCCTCGTAGTGGAAGGTAGGATTTTAGTTCTTGGATCTTTCAGATTCCTCATAGTGATCAACAGACGTCAATCCCAAGTGACTCAGAGAATATAGTTGTGCCTCCCCGGCAACGGCGCCAGAAAAAGCCTTGATGTCCCACAAGCGTATGGGATCGCAGCAGTTTTTGAGGGTAGAGTATTCAACCCAAATTTGTTGGTTCGCACGATGGGAAGGGAAAGAATATTCTCAAGTATTAGCAGTTGAATGTGTCAGATTCAACCACACCTGAAAGATTAGTGTCTGGAAGCAAAGTATCAGTATGAGTAGCAAAGTAGTATGAAAGATTAGTAACTACAATCTAGCTCTGCACTTGCTTCATCTTCAGTTATGAGTAAGTTTGCGACATCACCTCCTGCTAGAAATCTTGATATGTTGCGTGTGCTTGATGATGCTTATGATGCTACTTCTAGAGATGCTATGCTTGATACTATGCCTGATGATGCTATGCTTGATACTGCTAGAGATGCTATGCTTGATACTGCTAGAGATGCTATGCCTGATACTGCTACATATGCTATGCTTGATACTACTAGAGATGCTATGCCTGATACTGCTAGAGATACTACTTTGCCTGATGTGCCACTAGGGGTATTCCTTGATGCTCATATTGCTAGAGTTACTGCCAATGCTCGTGATGCTTCTGAAACTGCCGATACTATTGAGATAGAACCTTCTTTTGCTCCTGCTAGATCTAGCTCTCCTAGATATGAATTGCCTGATATACCTGAGGGTTACGTTATGGAGGGAGAGATAGCTGAGGATTTTCTTGCGTGTAAGGATGCCTATGACGCTGAGAAATTACTTCTCAAGTGGAAGGAAAAATCTCTAAAAGCTAGGATGGAATACGACCCGAAGTTTGCCACTTCACCTATCTTTATCACCGATAAGGATTATGAATTCTCTGTCGATCCTGAGATAATCTCTCTAGTCGAATCTAATCCTTTCCACAGTTATGAGTCTGAGACGGTCGTAGCCCATCTTACCAAACTACGCGATATAGCCACCCTTTTCACTAGTGAGGAGAAGATCCGCCACTACAATATCCTTAAGCTGTTTCCTTTCTCTCTAAAGGATGACGCTAAAGCCTGGTTCACTTCTCTTGCTCCTAGATGTGTGAGTAGTCCCCAGGATATGGTCTATTACTTCCATGAGAAATATTTCCCTGCCCATAAGAAGCAAGCTGCCTTGCAGGAAATATACAACTTTGCTCAACTCAAAGAAGAGAGTCTCCCACAAGCTTGGGGGAGGCTCGTCCAGCTACAGAATGCTTTGCCTGATCACCCTCTGAAGAAGAACGAGATACTTGATATCTTCTATAACGGACTTACCGATGCTTCTAAAGACCACCTAGATAGTTGTGCCGGTTGTGTTTTTAGGGAACGAACTGTAGAACAAGCTGAGACTCTACTGAATAACATCTTGATCAACGATAATGCTTGGACTATTCCCGAACCACCTCCTAAGCCAACTCCGAAGAAAAGAGGTATTCTATTCCTCAGTCCCGAAGATATGCAAGAAGCCAAGAAATCTATGCAAGAGAAAGGCATTAGATCTGAAGATGTCAAAAATCTGCCACCTATCGAAGAGATCCATGGTCTCAATAACCCGATACAGGTAGTGTAAGTAAATTCTCTGTGTAGGTTTGATGAGAGTGATATTCCTTTTGATAAACCTGCTAGCCTATGCTTTGATGAATTTGACAACTTTGTTGCCAAACAACAGAGTTTCAATGATTATGTTAGTAGACATTTGGAACAAAGCACTCGTATGCTTAGTCATTTAAGTGCTTGTGTAGACAGAAATGTCAATGATCTGAAGCTTCTGAGTAAACATGCCTCTATGATTACTACTCAGGTAGAACAAGTACTTAAAGCTCAGAATGACCTGCTCAATGAATTAAAGGACAACTCTGTCAGAGTCGTTACTAGAGGAGGCAAAATAACTCAGGAACCTTTGTATCCTGAAGGTCATCCTGAGAGAATCGATCAAGATTCTCAAGGAATTAATGCAGATGCACCCAGTCATCCTAAGGAGAAGAAGAAGGATGATAGAAACCTGCATGTTAGTTCACCAAATACTGTCACACCTGAAGAACCAAATGATATTTCTGCGTCTGATGTAGAAACACAATCTAGTGATGAACATGAACCTGGTGACAATATGGACAGCGATGCTTATAATGATGCTCAACCTAGCAATGATAAGGATGTGGAGATTGAACCTACGGTTAATCCTGATAACCCACAACCTAAGAGATACGATAAGAATGACTTCACTGCTAGGAAGCATGGTAAAGAAAGAGAGCCATGGGTTTAGAGACCTATGCCCTTTCCTCCTAAGCCATCCAAGAAAAAGGGTGATGAGGATTTTGAGCGCTTTATTGAAATGATAAGACCTATCTTTCTGCAGATGCGGTTAGTTGATATGCTCAAAATGTATCTGTATGCCAAGTACATGAAAGATATCGTGACCAATAAACGGAAGATACCAGATCTTGAGATCTCCACCATGCTTGCCAATTACACTTTCAAGGGTGGAACTCCAAAGAAACTTGGTGATCCCGGAGTGCCCACTATACCTTGCTCCATTAAAGAAAATTACGTAAGAACTGCCTTATGTGACCTCGGAGCCGGAGTTAGTGTCTCTCTCTCTCTCTTTATCGTAGACTTGAACTGGATAAGTTGACACCCACTGAAATCTCTCTACAAATGGCCGACAAATCAACTGCTTTCCCTGTTGGCATTTGCGAGGATGTGCCTGTTGTGGTTGCTAACACCACTATCTTAACAGACTTTGTTATCTTGGATATTCCCCAGGACGATGCCATGGCGGTCATCCTCGGAAGACCCTTTTTAAACACTTCAGGGGCTGTTATATATTGCAACAAAGCGAATGTCACTTTCCATGTCAACGGTAATGAGCATACCATGCACTTTCCGTAGAAACGATATCAAGTACATTGCATCAATGCTATCGAAAAAACTTCATCGATTCTTATCGGGAGCTTTGAATGCCCTATTCCTCGTGTCAAGATGAAGTATGATTTGCTTGTTGGGGAGATTCATATCCCCATTGAGGTGACTTAGTGGCTATTCGAAAATTCTCCGTTCTCTTTTGCGATTCGAGAAATTTTGTCATAAGGATTTGATCAACCCCATTGACGGATTTCTTTCGATGACCATGAAATGGATGAATCAAAGAGTAACATACCTCTGTTTTAAGATTCCACTTTCTGTTGCTTAGAAGAAAAATGATAGGTTTAGTTTATTTTTTCCTATTTTCTGTTTTAGCGTCCCGGAGAAAAATACCCCGAAAATAGAAGTTCTCCGATGGTCCTGAAAATATAGTATGATTTTTTCTCAAATGTTTGAAAAATACTGGGACAGAGAGCTGGCCTATGGGCCACCCCAGTGGGCCACAAGCCCTGTCACCGCAGGCTACCCCCTGGCCGCGGGGAGCAAGCTTGTTGGGCCCACTGGGGGCCCCTCTACTCATTCCAGCTCCCATCATCTTCTTCTTCCTCCAGAAAAAATTGTTTCGCAGCTCAAACCCGTGTTCTTGCTCATTTGGCTATGATTCTCGATCTCCTTGCTCAAAGCACCATTCTCCGAACCGTTTTCGGTAAATTACACCTTGGTAAGTGACTCCTCCATTGGTCCAATTAGTTTTTGCTCTAGTGCTTTATCCTTCGCGTATTCTTGCTACCTTGGTGACCCTGTTCTTGAGCTTGAAATGTTGATTTTAACTGGTCCCAAGTAGTTTTAGCGCGTAATACGGTCTCTAGGCACTAGTAGGAGTAGTTGCTATGAGTTGGGTTAATCTTTATTCACTTTTTTTTCGAAGTCTCTAAAAATTTCAGAATTTTTTAGAGCTAGAAAAGGAAAAAGATGAGGAGGTTCTTGAGAGGCTCTTCAAGCCGTAACCCCAAGGAGGATGAGAAGAACCTCCCCAAGTACGTGGTTCCTCGAGTCACGGAAGTTCGAGCTTGCGAGTGGCCAAGTGATGAATTTTTACGCGCCGCCGGGCTTTATGAAGACTTTTATCACTTGGTGGAGAACGCAGGTCTTACAACGTTCGTTGAAGATAAGTGCTCACAATACCTCCTCCTCACCAATATTTTCGTTGAAAGCTTCAACTATTTATCTGAGGAAGAATCCTCCCATGGTTGAGTTCATGTTGTACGATATCCCCCAGTGCATGACACTACAGGATTTTTGCAATGCATGCAAATTACCTTATGTTGGGGATATTCATGATCGTCGTCCACGGGACTTGGAGGATTTCATAGGTACTATTGCTGTTGGAGAGGAGAGAGGAGCGTCTCGCGCTAGAATTGCTAGCATACATTTTCCTGTGCTTTGGTACTTCTCATTATTTGTGGGAAAATGTTTGATTGGCTGTGGGGAGGCTGGATCACTTAGCTCTCCAGACCTTGCGGTTTTGCGTGAAGGCCTTTATAGCACTAAGACTTATAGCCTAGGTGCTATAGTAGCTCAGCGGTTGAACACAAACCGTTCCAAAGGTGTCATCTATGGAGGTATCTATGCTACTCGTCTTTCTAGACACTTTGAGACACCTATTTGACTTTGCGAGGAAGAAGAGATGCTTCTTCCTGAGAAATATTTGGATTATGACAGCATGGTTCGCCATGATTTTCTGGATAGAGATGCTAGTAGACGGATGATTTATAACCTGGTATTTAGTCAGGGTACTCGAGAGACTATTACTTTGCCTGCTCCTTCTTTGTTCGATCTTCATGCAGGCAGGTACACTATTATGCCCTCGGACATCTATGCATATTGGGCTTAGCCCAACCACAGGTGCCCGTGCCCGAGCGGCCAGTCGAGTACCCGACGCCAGTTTATCAGTGGGAGCCAGAGGAGCTCACACAGCAGTGGCATCCACAGTCTGCTCTGGAGTATCCCGGAGCTCGTTATTTCCCGCCTTGGGATTAGACCAAGCTAGGCCAAAAGCCTAAGCTTGGGGGAGTACGTGTTCTCACCGACTTTACATTCATGCTTATGCATTCACCTTGTTAGCCGGTGTTTACACTTTGCCACTGTATTATCCATGCTAGTTTATTTTCGTTTTCTTGTTTTCTTGTTTTGTGTCCTTTTGAGAAAACCCAAAAAGATTTTCCTTTCTTCTTTTGCTTGTTGGGAGCTTTCCCGTGTAAATTTTTTCCTTTTTCTTTGGGTCAAGGTAGAAGATATTGGTTACAATGTTTAGTGGCTCTTGCATGCATACCTGTTTAGCTTTCAAAGAGCCATATTACTTTGTCTTCTCCTTTGTGTTTGCCTGCAGATTCAGCTTAGTCCATTGCACGAGCACACTTATTATTGTTCACATCGTTTGATCATGCAAGTGAAAGGCAATAATGATAATATATGATGAAGTGACTCAGACTGGAAAAGCTGGTATGAACTCTATCTATTTTGTTTTTGTAAATATGACTATCTTGTCGTCCCAGATTCAGCTTTGCTGTGAGAGAACCATGTTTGCAATGACAACTTAGAGATCATAGTTTCTGATGCCATGCTTATTTAGCTAGGAGCTTATAATGGTTTGTCTTGAATGCCAACATAGATTTTGAGATGACTATGATGTAGTATGATAGGATGGTATTTTCCTTTGAATGATTCAAGTGGCTTGACTTGGCGCATGTTCATGCATGTAGTTGAAACAAAATCAACATAACCTCTATGATGTTCGTGTTCATGGTGATTTATATCCTGTTCATGCTTGCATTCCATGTTAGTCAAACTCATTGCATCTTGATGGCTGTTGTCGCTCTCTAGTTGGTCGCTTCCCAGTCTTTTGCTAGCCTTCACTTGTACTAAGAGGAATACTGCTTGTGCATCCACTTCCATAAACCCAAAAGTTTTTCCATTAGAGTCCACCATACCTACCTATGTGCGGTATTTACCTGTCGTTCCAAGTAAATTTGCATGTGCCATTCTCTAAACCTTCAAGAAATAATCTCTTTTTCATGCCCGAACCGCTCATGTGGTGATAGGGGGCTATTGATATCTTCCATGTTAGGCCTGTTATCCTCAACATGTGTTTATTCATTGTCATTCGCGAGAAAGGGACCGGTAATTGGAATGCCCAGTTCCACGCTTAAATCGAAAACATAACTGTAAAACAAGACTCCCCCTGGATTGATGTTAGTATGGACGGTACCCGAGGATTCGGCTAGCCGTGGAGTGTGATTGATTGGTGGTGGGGGAGTTAAAAATTTACTTTTCTATTTGGGAACCACCTATAGCATGAGTAGCGTGGAAGATAGTCAGAACTCTTGGTCATTGCGTTGAGAATGAAAGCATGCCACCCAAAATTATTATCTCTGTTTTCAAAGCTTGAGCTCTTGCACCTGTGCAAATCAATGCTTCCCTCTGCGAAGGGCCTATCTATTTATTTTCCTGTTGAGTCATCCTCTTCTTATAAGCACCAATTAGAGAGCACCTCTGTCATCTTTATGCTTTGCTTTTGATTGATATTGAGTATGACTATCACTGGATCTTCGTTGCTATGAATTACAATGTTTAGTCAGCCCTTGATCTTTGAAAGTGCTCTGCATTTATGTTTTGCGGTCTCAGAAAGAGCTAGCGAGATACCACCTATTCATATTGCTTCATGCTTGTTTTGATTGAATTGTTGGTATCTGAGACTCATTATTATTTTCTCGCTAGCTGATTATGCCATTGATATTAGTTTACCGTGAGACCTTTGTGTCACTTTCTTATGTGGTTAACTTGTGATCTTGCTGAAATTCTGGTTATGAGTTAGACAAAGTTGCAACAAAAAGATCAAACAGAGTTTGTCAAAGTTTTTCTTTCTCTTTCAGTTTGTCAACTGAGTTGCTTTAGGACAAGCAAGGTTTTAAGCTTGGGGAGTTTGACACGTCTCCATCGTATCTACTTTTCCAAACTCTTTTGCCCTTGTTTTGGACTCTAATTTGCATGATTTGAATGGAACTAACCCGGACTGACGCTGTTTTCAGCAGAATTGCCATGGTGTTGTTTTTGTGCATAAATGAAAGTTCTCGGAACGTCTTGAAAATTTATGGAGAATTTTTCTGGAAAATGTGAAAAATACCTACGCAAAGATCCACTGTAGGGGATGGGCTAGTGGGACACAAGCCCTGTTGCCGCGGCCACCCCCTGGCCGCGGCAACCAAGCTTGTGGGGCCCACGTGGCTCTGCCGCCCCCAACTCCAGCTCTATAAATTCACTTTCGCCATAAAAAAATCAGAAGAGAAGATTTTGTCCCGTTTGCGATACGGAGGCGCCTCCACATCCTGTTCTTCATCTGGAGGACAGATCTGGAGTCCGTTTTGGGCTCCGGAGAAGGGAAATCGTCGCCATCGTCATCATCAACCTTCTTCCCTCTCCAATTCCATGAAGCTCTTCATCGTTCGTGAGTAATCTATTCGTAGGCTCGCTGGGCGGTGATGAGTAGGATGAGATCTATCATGTAATCGAGTTAGTTTTGACGGGGATTGATCCCTAGTATCCACTACGTTCTCAGATTGATGTTGCTACTACTTTGCCATGCTTAATGATTGTCACTAGGACCCGAGTGCCATGATTTCAGATCTGAAATTATTATGTTGTCACCAATACATGTGTGTTTTAGATCCGATCTTGCAAGTTGTAGTTACCTACTATGTGTTATGACCCGGCAACCCCGGAGTGACAATAACCGGAACCACTCCCGGTGATGACCATAGTTTGAGGAGTTCATGTGTTCACCAAGTGCTAATGCGTTGTTCCAGTTCTTTATTAAAAGGAGAACCTTAATATCCCGTAGTATCCTTTTGGACCCCGCTGCCACGGGAGGGATGGACAATAGATGTCATGCAATTTCTTTTCCCTAAGCACGTATGACTACACACGGAATGCATGCCTACATCACATTGACGAACGGGAGCTAGCCACATATCTCTCCGTGTTATAACTGTTGCATGATCAATATCATCCAAACGAATCACCGACCCATTGCCTACGAGTTCGTCCCACTGCTGTTGTTACTTGTTTTGCTTTGCTGCTGTTACTGCTGTTGCTACTTGCTACTGTTGTTACTATTGTCGCTTGCTACTGCTGCTACTTGCTACTGTTGCTACTTGCTACCGCTGTCAGTACTGTTGTTCCTTGCCACTGTTGTTACTCGTTACACTGCTGCTACAATTCTGGTTTGCTCGGCGTTGACGGGAAAAGACAATTTCCGTCAACGGTAAACTTCTGGCGCCATTGATACGACCGTTAGAAATAGTCTGTCATGTCAACAGATCGTTTCTGACACCGTTGTTATCATCCTACTTTGCTGCTGATACTTTGCTTGCAGATACTAATCTTTCAGGTGTGGTTGAATCAGATACATTCAGCTGCTAATACTCGAGAGTATCCTCTCACCTCCTGACCGGCGAATCAACAAATTTGGGTCAAATACTCTACCCATGAAAACTCCCGCGAACCCACGCACTGGTGGGCCATTGCAAGACAATTGCTAATTGTTGAGCAACTGGGAGCAGTTCTGGCTTTGTTGTCGCGAAGGCATCAAGCCAGGGACTCGTCAACAACATTCTTATAGTGTCGTTGTCGGGGACTGCTAAGCAATCGTGCAGTTTGGTAAGATGGGCTACAACATCATAGCTATCCTTACACGCAACAAAATCCTCAGCTATCTCTCCCTCCATAACATAGCACGTATCAGGCATAACAGGCAATTCAGGCATAGTAGCAAGTTCTACTTCAATAGTATCAGCAGTTTCAGAAGTATCATCACATCTAGCAGCAAGTCTAGCAATTTGTGCATCAAGGGCACCAAGTGGCAAAGCAGTATCAGGCATAGTATCAAGAATAGCATCATCAGGCATAGTATCAAACATAGCATCATCAGGCATAGTATCAAGCATAGTATCATGGGCAGCAGAAGTAGCATCATCAAGCACAGGTGACATATCAAGATTTCTAGCAGGAGGCAAAGTCGCAAACTTACTCAAAACTGAAGGTGAGTCAAGTGCAGAGCTAGATGGCAATTCCTTACCTCTCCTCGTAGTGGAAGGTAGGATTTTAGTTCTTGGATCTTTCGGATTCCTCATAGTGATCAGCAGACGTCAATCCCAAGTGACTCAGACAATATAGTTGTGCCTCCCCGGCAACGGCGCCAGAAAAAGCCTTGATGTCCCACAAGCGTATGGGATCGCAACAGTTTTTGAGGGTAGAGTATTCAACCCAAATTTGTTGGTTCGTGCGACGGGAAGCGAAAGAATATTCTCAAGTATTAGCAGTTGAATGTGTCAGATTCAACCACACCTGAAAGATTAGTGTCTGCAAGCAAAGTATCAGTAGCAAAGTAGTATGATAGCAATGGTGCCAGAAACAATATGTTGACGGCAGACTATTCCTAACTGTTGTATCAATGGCGCCAAGACGTTGACTGGGGATTATTCTTGAGAAGAATGCTTCCCCGGCTACGGCCCCAGAAAAGTCTTGCAACAAGTAACAGCGGAGTAGCAAGGAACAGCAGTAGCAGCAGGAGCAAAGTAACAGCAGTAGCAATAGTAGCAGCAAAGTGGCCCAATCCCTTTTGTAGCAAGGGACAAGCCTAGGCAAAGTAACGTAGCGAGAACTAGTAGTAAAAGACTCGTAGGCAGTGGATCGGTGATGGATGAGTGTGACGGATGTGATTCATCATGTAACAGCTATAACACGGAGCGATAAGTAACTAGCTCCCGTTCATCAATCTAATGTAGGCATGTATTCTGTATGTAGTCATACGTGCTTAGGGAAAAGAACTTGCATGACATCTATTGTCCATCCCTCCCGTGGCAGCGGGGTCCTAATGGAAACTACGGGATATTAAGGTTCTCCTTTTAATAAAGAACCGGACCAACGCATTAACACACGGTGAATACATGAACTCCTCATACTATGGTCATCTCGGGAGTGGTTCTGGCTATTGTCACTCCGGGGTTGCCGGGTCATAACACATAGTAGGTGACTACAACTTGCAAGATAGGATCTAAAACACACATATATTGGCGACAATATAATAGATTCAGATCTGAAATCTTGGCACTCGGGCCCTAGTTACAAGCATTAAGCATAGCCAAGTAGTAGCAACATCAATCTAGAACACAGTGGATACTAGGGATCAATCCCCGTCAAGAACTAACTTGATTACATGATAGATCTCATCCAACTCATCACCGTCCAGCAAGCCTACGATGAGATTACTCACGAACAATGAAGAGCATCATGGAATTGTTGATGGAGAAAGGTTGATGATGACGATGGCGATGATTTCCCCTCTCCGGAGCCCCGAACGAACTCCAGATCTGCCCTCCAGATGAAGAACAGGAGGTGGCGGCGCCTCCGTATCACAAAACGCGATGAAACCTTCTCTCTGATTTTTTTCCAGGCGAAACGGAAGATATAGAGCTAATATTGGGGGTGATGGTGCCACATGGGCCCCACAAGCCTGCACGACGTAGTCATAGGGGGTGGCCGCGGCCTGTGGGCTTGTGGCCCACCGGCACGCCCCCTCCGGTGGATCTTTACGCAGGTATTTTTCTTTTTTTCCAGAAAAATTCTCCATAAATTTTAAGGACATTCCAAGAACTTTTATTTCTACACGAAACCAACACCATGGCAATTATGCTGAAAACAGCGTCTGTCCGGGTTAGTTCCATTCAAATCATGCAAATTGGAGTCCAAAACAAGGGCAAAGGAGTTCGGAAAAGTAGATACGACGGAGACGTATCACTGGGTGATTGACAGAATTATGAACGTACCGCAATGCTAATTATGCTACTTGAAAGTTAGAGGCTCAATAGTAATGGGTTGTATGCCAAGACAAGTAGACCGTTTATTCATGAGCATCTACTTACTAATCATCCACCTTGAGATATCTATCCAGAACATTTCGCTGGTATTAAGTTGCGAGCCCCACCCAAAGTGTAAACTCAAAGCAACGGACAACTGCATTAGCGAACTGTGTGTAAGGTAAACAATCCTTGCAACCATGGTCGCAAGCACCATTGTTTTATCCCTGGTGGCAACATCACATCCCCTAGTCTCATGTTTTTGTCACTCAAGCTAGACATCAGGGGGCATGAACCCACAGTCATGCATAACGCTCCCTCTTGGAGTTGCAATCTACTACTCGGCCAAAGCAATACAAACCAACGGAGAGCATGCATGAATCACTAGAGAACATAATATAAAAGGATAATCAAATATATAACTCATAACAATCTGAACAACATATCATAATCCATCGGATCCCAACAAACCGAGCATAACAATAGCATGAAAATTACATAGGTGCCTTGATCATGTAGGGCAACTCACAAGGACTAATCATGGAAGCACAAGATTGGAGAGAAGACATAACATATCTACTCGTCATGGACTCATGGTCCAAGGAGTACTACTCACGACACGTCCGGGAAGCGTCCATGGCGGTGGAGAAGCTCCCGGAGGTCAATCCTCCCTCCGACAGGGTGCCGGGAAGAGGTCTCCTGACGCTCCCAATCTCGGAAGCGTTGCGACGACGAGCGATGGAGAAATTTGCAATTCTGGATCCCGTATAGGGGTTTCCTTGTCGAGGGGTAAATACAGGCGAAAGGAGGGCACCATAGGGTGTGGGACCCACCCAGGCGGCCTCCCGACGCGTCCTAGCGGTGGGTTGCGCCCACAGGTAGCCTGGGCGGCCCCTGGAACCCCTCTGGCCCCCTTTCGTGCTTCATGAAGCTTCTGGTGCGCTGATTTTTATATATTTTTCTCGGGATTTTTGGGGCTCCGGAAAATTGGGTAAAAGCCCGTGCAAAGAAGACATCAGCAGACAGAAATTGGCACCGGGTGCACTGAGTTAGTAGGTTAGTCAAATATATCAGCAGCTTCTCCTAGGTCCTTCATTGAATTTTTTTATTCAAGTAATCCTTTATGCTTTCCAGAAACTCCACATTGTTCCCAATCAACAATATGTCATCCACATATAATATTAGAAACGTTATAGAGCTCTCACTCACTTTCTTGTAAATACAAGCTTCTCTAAAAACTTGTATAAACCCAAACGCCTTGATCACCTCATCAAAGCGTTGATTCCAACTCCGAGATGCTTGCACTAGTCCATAAATGGATCGCTGGAGCTTGCACACCTTGTTAGCTGATACGTCTCCAATGTATCTATAATTTTTTACGGTTCCATGCTATTATCTTGTCAAACTTTGGATGTTTTGTATACCTTTTATAACTTTTTTGGGACTAACTTATTAACTCAGTGCCAAGTGCCAGTTCTTGTTTTTCCGTGTTTTTGACCCTTTTCAGAGGAGAATATTAAACGGAGTCCAAACGGAATAAAAATTCCGAAAAGATTTTTTCCGGAACAGAAGATACGCAGGGGGTGTGAGAACCAAGGCAGAGGCCACCATGGGAGGCCACAAGCCCCCTAGGCGCGGCCAGGGGACCCACGCCTAGCAGGCTTGTGGGCCCCGTGTGGCTCGTCTTCCCTACTTCTTCCGCCTATTAATCCCCGAAAAATCCAAAACCACGGGAGAGATCCACAAATATACTTTTCCGCCGCCACAAGCTTCTGTCTTCGAAGATCCCATCTGGGGCACGTTCTGGTGCCCTGCCGGACGGGGATTCGGATACGGAGGGCTTCTTCATCAACACCATTGCCTCTCCGATGATGCATGAGTAGTTCACCATAGACCTTCGGGTCCATAGCTAGTAGCTAGATGGCTTCTTCTCTCTCTTGGATCTTCAATACAAAGTTCTCCATGATTTTCATGGAGATCTATCCGATGTAATCTTCTTTTGCGGTGTGTTTGTCGAGATCCGATGAATTGTGGATTTATGATCAGATTATCTATGAATCTTATTTGAGTTTCTTCTGATCTCATATATGCATGATTTCATATCCTTGTAATTCTCTTCGAGTTGTGGGTTTTGTTTGTCCAACTTGATCTATGATTCTTGCAATGGGAGAAGTGCTTGGTTTTGGGTTCATACCATGCGGTGACCCCACCCAGTGATAGAAGGGGTAGCGAGGTACGTATCGTGTTGTTTCCATCAAGGGTAAAAAGATGGGGTTTACATCATTGGTTTGAGTTTATCCCTCTACATCATGTCATCTTGCTTAAGGCGTTACTCTGTTTGTCATGAACTCAATACACTAGATGCATGCTGGATAGCGGTCGATGTGTGGAGTAATAGTAGTAGATGCAGAAAGTATCGGTCTACTTGTCTCGGACGTGATGCCTATATGTATGATCATTGCCTTAGATATCGTCATGACTTTGCGCGGTTCTATCAATTGCTCGACAGTAATTTGTTCACCCACCGTAATATTTGCTATTTTGAGAGAAGCCTCTGGTGAACACTATGGCCCCCGGGTCTACTTCACATCATATTTTTAGCCTTACACTTTTACTTCGTTGCACTTTCCGTCTTCAGATCTCACTTTGCAATCAATCTTGAAGGGATTGACAACCCCTTTATAGCATTGGGTGCAAGCTCGTTTGTGTTTGCGCAGGTACTCTGGACACTTGGCTTGATTCTCCTACTAGATTGATACCTTGGTTCTCAAAACCGAGGGAAATACTTACTGCTACTGTGCTACATCACCATTTCCTCTTCAAGGGAAAACCAACGCAAGCTCAAGAGGTAGCAAGAAGGATTTCTGGCGCCGTTACCGGGGACGATCAAGTCAAGAATAGTCTCCCGTCAACGTGTCAATTTCTGGCATCGGGGATTATTCTAGGTGAAGCTTATCCAAGTAAGTGTCGCAAACCCATCTTTTGCATTTACTTTTTTGCCTCTCATTTTCCTCTCCCCCACTTCTGAAAAACAAAAGTTTACAAAAATATTTGCCTTTTTCGTTCGCCCTTTTCTTTCGCTTGTTTTCTGCCTGCTTGAGTGGGATAGTCTACCTGTCCTCATGGCTAGACCTATCTCTTCGAACGATACTCCCGAGAGCGAAGTTCTCAATTTCAAGCAAAATGAGGAAGAAAACTTAAAGGACGCTTGGTATAGGATTTGCAATGCTCAGAGTAGATCGACTCGTAAGCAATCTACTATCGTCCTACTTCACAGCTTTTATGTGGGTATTTCCCCTTGGAATAGGTATGTTATTGACACCATCGTAGGCGGAAATTTCTTGGGTAGCCATACCATTGATTTCTACAGTGCTTTAATAAATTTGGTAGGCTCACCCCCACTCATGGTTAATGGAACTACCTTAACTCTCGAACATGTGATGCGTAGGCTGGATATCATTGAAAATAAAGTTGCTACGATTGCACTCATTGAGAATTTGGATAAAAAGATCCACAATCAAATCACTCAGTACGGATCCAAGGTGGGAATGACTTTGAAAAATTTAAAGGAGAGGGAACCCACAGTTAACGAAAAACTAGGTCATGATTCCGCTAGGATTGGCAAACTAGAGGATGTTATAACCAACTTGGGTTCCGCTTTTGCCGCTGTGCAAAACACTCCAAATTTTGTCCACAATAAGGCCACCAAGGCTGTTTTTATTCCTAAAAATAGTGGTGAACCATCTAGTAAGAGAGATGAAGACCTTAAGATGATGAGTGTTCACCCTACTTATGGTTTGAGTACCAAAGATGACGATACATGATTCCATCACCTTATGCCTAGCAAAGGGCGTTAAACAATAGCCCTTGTTGGGAGGCAACCCAATGAATTTATCTTTGCTTTTTGCTTTATGTTTTGTTGCATCCACACCATCATAATTCTGTTATGATTGTGTTTTTTGTGTTTCTTTTTGTGTTTGAGCCAAGCAAAACCTTTATGACTAGTTTGGTGTTGGTTGTTTGATCCTGCTGGAAAAAGACAGAAACTTTTCTCTCACGAAAGTATTTTTCATTTTTATCCAGAAAGAGCTTTTGAGTTGATTCTTTTTGCTTCTGGTTTATATGCCAATTTTCCAAACTGTCGTAATTTTGCTGAATTTTTGAGATACCATAAGTATACGAAGTATACAGATTGCTACAGACTGGTCTGTTTTTGACAGATTCTGATTTTGTTGTGTTGATTGCTTGTTTTGATGAAATTATGGATAGTATCGGGGGTACTAGCCATGGAAAAGTGAGAATACAATAATCTAACACCAATATAAATAGAAATCAAGTTTGCTACAGTACCTCAACAGGTGGTAGTTTGTTTTCTTGTGCTAATGATATCACGAGTTTCTGTTTAAGTTTTGTGTTGTGAAGTTTTCAAGTTTTGGGTAATGTTCTCATGGAAAAAGGGATAAAGAGTGGAAAAATCTCAAGCTTGGGGATGCCCAAGGCATCCCAAGACAAATTCAAGGACACCAAAAATCCTAAGTTGGGGATGCCCCGGGAAGGCATCCCCTCTTTCGTATTCAATCCATCGGTAACATTACTTGGAGCTATATTTTTATTCACCACATGATATGTGTTTTTCTTGGAGCGTCTTGTATCGTAGGAGTCTTTTCTTTTTGTTGTGTCACAATCATCCTTGCGGCACACCTTTTGAGAGAGACATGCACTCATCATGAATTTGCTAGAATACTCGTTGAGCTTCACTTATATCTTTTGAGTTAGGCAATTTAGCTCACATGTGCTTCACTTATATCCTTTGAGCTAGATAAGTTTGCTCTATGTGCTTCACTTAGATCTTTTAGAGCACGGCGGTGCGTAACTTGGTAGTTGGCTTGTGCTATGAAAGTAGTCCCAAAGGTGATAGGCACCCAAAGAGGATACAATAAAACTTCCATCTTCATGTGCATTGATTAGAAAGAGAAGTTTGATTCCTCTCAATTAGTTTTGAGACGTGGATTTGGTAATATTAAGAGTTATGTTAGTAGGGTCTTGTGAATCTAGAAATGCTTGTGTGGAAGTTAGTGATTCCCGTAACATGCACGTATGGTGAACCACTATGTTAGGAAGTCGGAGCATAATTGATCTATTGATTGTCATCCTTTGTGTTGCGGTTGGGATCGCACGATGGTTAACACCTACCAACCCTTCCCCTAGGAGTATGCGTTTAGCACTTTGTTTTGATTACTAATAAAAACTTTCGCAATAAGTATGTGAGTTCTTCATGACTAATGTGAGTCCATGGTATAGATGCACTTTCACCTTCCACCATTGCTAGCCTCTCTAGTGCCGCGCAATTTTCGCCGGTGCACAAACCCACCATATGCCTTCCTCAAAACAGCCACCATACCTACCTACTATAGCATTTTCATAGCCATTCTGAGATATATTGCCATGCAACTCCCACCGTTCCGTCTCATGACTTGTGCCGTCACTCTCATATTGCTATTGCATGATCATAAGATAGCTAGCGAGATGTTTCAACGTCATACGCCAAGCTAGATTGTTGGACATCCCGGTACACTGCCGGAGGCATTTCCTATAGAGTCATCATCGTTCTAAGCTTTGAGCTGTGAGTAAATAAAAGTGTGATGATCATCATTATTAAAGCATTATCCCATGTGAGGAAATAATAAAAAAAATAGGCCAAAGTTGCCCACAAAAAAAGAGAGATATGGAAAGAGGCCAAAGAGCCCAAAAAAAAAGAGAGAGAGAGAAAGAGAGAAGGGACAATGCTACTATCTTTTCCACACTTGTGCTTCATAATAGCACCATGTTCTTCATGATTAAGAGCCTCTCATTTTGTCACCACCATATGCTAGTGGGAATCTTCATTATATAACTTGGCTTGTATATTCCAATGATGGGCTTCCTCAAAATTGCCCTAGGTCTTCGTGAGCAAGCAAGTTGGATGCACACCCACTAGTTCTCCTTTTGAGCTTTCACATACTTATAGCTCTAGTGCATCCGTTGTATGGCAATCCCTACTCATTCACATTGATATCTATTAATGGGCATCTCCATAGCCCTTTGATACGACGAGTCGATGTGACCATCTCCTCCTTTTTGTCTCACAACCTCCACCACACTCTATTCCACCTATAGTGCTATATCCATGGCTCACGCTCATGTATTGCGTGAGAGCTGAAAAAGGCTTGAGAAAGTAAGAGTGCGAAAACAATTACTTGGCCAATACCGGGGTTGTGCATGATTTAAATTAGTTGTGTGGGGATGATGGAGCATAGCCAGACTATATGATTTTGTAGGGATAACTTTCTTTGGCCTTGTTATTTCGAAAGTTCATCATTACCTTGCTAGTTTGCTTGATGTATTATTGTTTTCATGTCAATAGCAAACTATTGTTTTGAATCTTACGGATCTGAACATTCATGTCACATGAAAGAAGTTACAAAGGACAACTATGTTAGGTAGCATTCCACATCAAAAATTTAGTCTTTATCACTTCCCTACTCGAGGACGAGCATGAGTTAAGCTTGGGGATGCTTGATACGTCTCCAACGTATCTATAATTTTTGACGGTTCCATGTTATTATCTTGTCAAACTTTGGATGTTTTGTATACCTTTTATATCTTTTTTGGTACTAACTTATTAACTCAGTGCCAAGTGCCAGTTCCTGTTTTTCCGTGTTTTTGACCCTTTTCGGAGGAGAATATTAAACGGAGTCCAAACGGAATAAAACTTCCGAAAAGATTTTTTCCGGAACAGAAGATACGCAGGGGGCATGAGAACCAAGGCAGAGGCCACCAGGGGAGGCCACAAACCCCCTAGGCGCGGCCAGGGGGCCCGCGCCTAGCAGGCTTGTGGGCCCCGCGTGGCTCGTCTGCCCTACTTCTTCCGCCTATAAATCCCCGAAAAATCCAAA
This sequence comes from Hordeum vulgare subsp. vulgare, assembly GCF_904849725.1. NCBI lineage: Eukaryota > Viridiplantae > Streptophyta > Magnoliopsida > Poales > Poaceae > Hordeum > Hordeum vulgare. The sequence continues at coordinate 100,857,699 of NC_058522.1, read as the reverse complement.
ACCATGGGAAAGATCCACGAAAATACTTTTCCGCCGCCGCAAGCTTCTGTCTCCGCAATATCCTATCTGGGGCACGTTCTTCTGCCCTGCCGGAGGGGGGATTCGGATACGGAGGGCTTCTTCATCAACACCATTGCCTCTCTGATGATGCGTGAGTAGTTCACCATAGACCTTCGGTTCCATAGCTAGTAGCTAGATGGCTTCTTCTCTCTCTTGTATTTTCAATACAAAGTTCTCCATGATCTTCATGGAGATCTATCCGATGTAATTTTCTTTTGTGGTGTGTTTGTCGAGATCCGATGAATTGTGGATTTATGATCAGATTATCTATGGATCTTATTTAAGTTTCTTCTGATCTCTTATATGCATGATTTCATATCCTTGTAATTCTCTTCGAGTTGTGGTTTTGTTTGGCCAACTTGATCTATGATTCTTGCAATGGGAGAAATGCTTGGTTTTGGGTTCATACCGTGCGGTGATCTCACCCAGTGACAGAAGGGGTAGCGAGGCACGTATCGTGTTGTTGTCATCAAGGGTAAAAAGATGGGGTTTACATCATTGGTTTGAGTTTATCCCTCTACATCATGTCATCTTGCTTAAGGCGTTACTCTGTTTGTCATGAACTCAATACACTAGATGCATGCTGGATAGCGGTCGATGTGTGGAGTAATAGTAGTAGATGCAGGAAGTATCGGTCTACTTGTCTCGAACGTGATGCCTATATGTATGGTCATTGCCTTAGATATCGTGCTCAACACAGACACTAAATAACAATTATTTAAGTTCATCAGTAATCCCGATGGTAATTGAAGGGAGACCGTGCCGACGGCGATCGCATCAACATTGGAACCATTTTCCACGCGCATCGTCACTTCATCCTTCGCCAGCCTTCGTTTATACCGTAGTTCCTATTTCTAGTTGCAAATGTGAGCAACAGAACCGGTATCAAATACCCAGGCACTACTACGAGAGCTGGTGAGGTACACATCAATAACATGTATATCATATATACCTTGTTTGGCTTTGGCCGCCTTCTTATCGGCCAGATACTTGGGGCAGTTGCGCTTCCAATGAGCAGTCCTCTTGCAATAATAGCACTCAGTTTCCAGCTTAGTCCAGCCTTGGGTTTCTTCGTCGGAGGGGCAACAGCCTTGCCACTCTTCTTGGAGTTACCCTTCTTGCCTTTGCCATTTTTCTTGAAACTAGTGGTCTTATTGACCATCAACACTTGATTTTCTTTCTGGATTTCTGACTCAGCGACTTTCAACATCGCAAATAACTCGTCGGGTGACCTGGTCATTCCTTGCATGTTATAGTTCAACACAAAACTCTTATAGCTAGGTGGAAGTGACTGAAGAATTCTGTAAGTGATAGGTTCTTGCGGGAGTTCAATCCCCAGCTCGGCTAGACGGTTAGAGTACCCAGACATTCTGAGCACATGTTCACTGACAGACAAATTCTCCTCCATTTTGCAAGCATAGAACTTATCGGAGGTCTCATACCTCTCGATCCGGGCATTCTTCTCAAAGATAAACTTCAAGTCCTTGAACATCTCATATGCTCCATGACGTTCAAAACATTTTTGAAATCCCTGTTCTAAGCCATACAAAAATGCACATTGAACTAGTGAGTAGTCAACCTTACGTGCTTGCCAAGCGTTCAAAACATCTTGGTCTGCCGTAGCGGGTGGTGCATTGCCTAGCGCTGCATCAAGCACATATTGCTTTTAGCCAACTTGGAGGATAAGCCTCAGATTGTGAGCCCAGTCAACAAAGTTTGTTACATCATCTTTCAGCTTAGCTTTCTCTAGGAACATATTAAAATTCAGGGTTGCTACTGCACGAGTGCTACTACGACAACAGACCTTCCCTGGTACGGCGGCAGGAATCCTGCTACAGCGGCTACGCCTTAGGGACTTCCTAGGCAAATATGCAAAGGATTCCCCCGTTGCCTTGGAGCCTTGCGTTGGTGTTCCCTCGAAGCGGAAAGGGTGATGTAGCACAGTGGCGGTAAGTATTTCCCTCAGTTTTGAGAACCAAGGTATCGATCCAGTGAAGGAGTATCACAAGTGTTGCACAAACACAAAGAGCTTGCTCCCAACGCTATGAAGGGGTTGTCAATCCCTTATATATTGTTTTCCAAGTGAGAGCTGAAAGCAACAAAGTAACAAAGCAAAGTAAAAGCGGAGGTGTAAACGATGGGTGTGAATAGACCCGAGGGTCGTAGTGTTTTCTAGTGGCTTCTCTCATGAAAGCAAGTAGACGGTGGGTGAACGAATTACTCTCGAGCAATTGATAGAACCGCGCAAAGTCGTGACGATATCTATGGCAATGATTATATCTATAGGCATCACGTCCAAAACAAGTAGACCGATACTTTCTGCATCTACTACTATTACTCCACACATCGACCGCTATCCAGCATGCATCTAGTGTATTAAGTCCAAAAGAACAGAGAACGCCTTAAGCAAGATGACTTGATGTAGATGGACAATCTCATATCTACGACAGAGCCCACCTTGTTACCCTTGATGGAAACTACGCGATGTGTGCCTTGCTGCCCCTACTGTCACTGGGAAAGGTCACCACACGGTAAGAACCCAAAACCAAGCACTTCTCCCATCGCAAGAATCATAGATCTAGTTGGCCAAACAAAACCCAAGACTTGGAGAAACTTACAAGGATATCAAATCATGCATATGAGAAATCAGCAAAGACTCAAATATATATCATAGATAATCTGATCACAAATCCATAGTTCATCGGATCTCGACAAACACACCGCCAAAGAGGATTACATCGGATAGATCTCCATGAAGATCATGGAGAACTTTGTATTGAAGATCCAAGAGAGAGAAGAAGCCATCTAGCTACTAACTACGGACCCGTAGGTCTGAAGTGAACTACTCACGAGTCATTGGAGGGGCGATGATGTTGATGAAGAGGCCCTCCAACTCCAAAGTCCCCTCCGGCAGGGCACCGGGAAGGGTCTCCAGATGAGATCTTGCGGAAACAGGAACTTCGGCAGCGGAACTCCCGATCTTGGTTTCTTTCTAGAGGTTTCTGAATTTATAGGACCATATGGCGGTGGAGTTGCATCAAGTGGGCCCCCGAGGGGCCCACAAACTTGGTTGGCGCGACCTAGGGGGTCCGCGGCAACAGGGCTTGTGGCGCCCTCGTGACCCCCCTCCGGTATATTTTTCTTCCGGTATTTTTGATATTTTCCATAAAAAATCATCGCGAAAGAATTATTTCGTTTGGACTCCGTTCCAAAATCAGATCTGAAAAGAGTAAAAAACACAGAAAAAACAGGAACTGGCGCTTGGCACTGAGTTAATAAGTTAGTCCCAAAAAAGATATAAAAGGTAAACAAAACATCCAAAGTTGACAAGATAACAGCGTGAAACCATCAAAAATTATAGATGCGTTTGAGACGTATCAAGCATCCCCAAGCTAAACTCCTGCTCGTCCTCGAGTAGGGAAGTGATAAAGAATGAATTTTTGATGCTTTCATGCTACCTAGCATAGATGTCCTTTGTAACTCCTCTTATGTGACGTGAATGTTCAGATCCATTAGATTCAAAACAATAGTTTGCTATTGACGTGGGAACAATAATACTTCAAGCAAACTAGCAAAGTAATCATGAACTTTCAAAATAACAAGGCCAAAAGAAAGTTATCCCTACAAAATCATATAGTCTGGCTATGCTCTATCATCATTGCACAACGAATTTAAATCATGCACAACCCCAGTATTGGCCAAGTAATTGTTTTCACACCTTTACTTTCTCAAACCTTTTCAACTCTCACGCAATACATGAGCGTGAGCCATGGTTTTAGCACTATAAGTGGTGTGGAGTGTGGTGGAGGTTGCAAGACAAACAAGGAGAAGATGATCGCATTAACTAGGCATATCAATGAGCTGTGGAGATGCTCATCAATAGATATCAATGTGAATGAGTAGGGATTGCCATACAAATGATGCACTAGAGCTAAGAGTATGTGAAATCTCTTAAAGAAAACTAGTGGGTGTGCATCCAACTTGCTTGCTCACGAAGACCTAAGGCAATTTTGAGGAAGCCTATCATTGGAATATACAAGCGAAGTTATATATAATGAAAATTTCCCACTAGCTATATGGTGGTGACAAAACGAGAGACTCTCAATCATGAAGATCATGGTGCTTAATATGCACAAGTGTGGAAAAATGGTAGCATTGTCCCTTCTCTCTTTTTCTCTCATTTTTTTTAGATGGGCTCTTTGGCCTCTCTTTTTTTGGTGGGCATCTTTGGCCTCTTTTATTTCCTCACATGGGACAATCCTCCATCAATGATGATCATCACACTTACAACTCAAAACTTAGAGCAATGATGACTCTATATGGAATGCCTTCGGTAGTGTACCGTGACAATGATCTAGCATGGCATAGACATAAATGGAAACATCATGTGAGCTATCTTACGATCATGCAATGGCAATGTAGACGTGGTGGCACATGTCATGGTGGTGGTTGCATGGCAATATATCTTGGAATGACTTCGAAAAAGCCATAGTAGGTAGGTATGGTGGCTGTTTTGAGGGAGGCTAATGGTGGCTTTTGTGCACCGGCGAAAGTTGCACGACACTAAAGAAGATAGTGATGGTGGATGGTGAAAGTGCATATAAACCATGGACTCAACATTAGTCATGAAGAACTTATATACTTGTTGCAAAAATTTTATTAGTAATCGAAACAAAGCATTCAACGCATACTCCTAGGGGAAGGGTTGGTAGGTATAAACCATCGCGCGATCCCGACAGCCACACAAAGGATGACAATCAATAGACTAATCATGCTCAGACTTCATCACATAGTGGTTCACCATACGTGCATGCTACGGGAATCACTAACTTCAACACAAGTATTTCTGGATCCACAACACCTTACTAGCATAACTTCAATATTACCATAACCACAACTCAAAACTAGTTGAGATGAATCAAACTTCTCTGACTATTCAATGCACATGAAGGTGGAAGTTTTCGTATCCCTTTGGTTAACTACCCCTTTTGAGACTACTTTCAAAGCATAGATCAACTACCAAGCCACGCACCGCCGTGCTCTAAAATATATAAGTGAAAATATATAAGTGAAGCACATAGAGCAAAATCAGCTAGCTCAAAAGATATAAGTGAAGCACATGTGAGCTGAATCGTCTACCAAAGGATATAAGTGAAGCTCGACAAAATTACGGTGAGTGCATGTCTCTCTCTCTAGGTGTGAAGCAAGGATGATTGTGACACAAAAAAATAAAAGACTCCTATGATACAAGACGCTCCAAGCAAAAACACATAACATGTGGTGAAAAAAAATATAGCCCGAAGTAACGTTACCGATCGATTGAAGACGAGAGAGGGGATGCCTTCCCGGGGCATCCCCAAGCTTAGGCTTTTACGGCATCCTTGAATATCTTGGGGTGCCTTGGGCATCCCCAAGCTTGATCACTTGCCATTCTTTATATTTTTGTCCATAAGAACTTCACCCAAAACTTGAAAACTTCACAACACGAAACTTAAACAGAAACTCGTGATAACATTAGTATAAGAAAGCAAACCACCACTTCCTTAGGTACTGTAGCAAACTTAAATTCTACTTATGATGATGTTGGGTTACTGTATTCTCAATCTTCCATGGCTAATACCCCCCGATACTATCCATAGTTTCATCAAAATAAGCAACCAACACAACAAAAACAGAATATGTTAACAGCAGACCAGTCTGTAGCAATCTGTACACTTCGTATACTTCTGGTACTTCAAAAATTCTAAAAAATTACGACAGTCTGAAGAATTTGCATAGAAATTAGAACAAAAAAGAATCAACTCAAAATCTATTACAGAAAAAAAAGTAAAATTCTTTTCGTGAGAAGAAAGTTTCTATCTTTTCCAGCATGACCAAACGATCATCCCCAAGACTAATCATAACGGTTTTGCTTGGCACAAACGCAAAAAGAAACACAAGAAACACCATCATAACAGAATTATGAAAGTGTGGAAAACACAAAACAGAAATAAAAAGGATAGATTCGTTGGGTTGCCTCCCAACAAGCGCTATTGTTTAACACCCTTACTAGGCAAAAGGTGATGAAATCACGTATAGTCATCTTTGGTGCTCAAACCATAAGTAGCCCTCATCATAGATTCATAAGGCAATTTTATTTTCTTTCTTGGAAAGTGCTCCATGCCCTTCTTTAAGGGAAATTGAAATATAATATTCCCTTCATATCGATGATAGCACCAATAGTCCTTAGGAAAGGTCTACCAAGAATAATGGGACATGAAGGATTGCAATCTATGCCAAGTACAATGAAATCCACGGGTACATAGTTCTTATTTGCAACAATAAGAATATCATCGATCCTTCCCATGGGTTTCTTGACAGTAGAATCCGCAATATGAAAATTAAGAGAACACTCTTCAATCTCAGGAAAACCAAGAATATCACATAAAGATTTTGGAATCGCGGAAACACTAGCACCCAAATCACACAAAGCATTACACTCATAGTTTTTGATCTTGATTTTGATAGTAGGTTCCCACTCATCATGAAGTTTTCTAGGTATAGAGACTTCTAGTTCGAGCTTCTCTTGAAGATATTTCATCATAGCATCTACGATATGTGCGGTAAAGGCTTTGCTTTGGCTATAAGCATGTGGAGAGTTTGCAATGGATTGCATCAAAGAGATGCATTCAAACAAGGAGCAATTATCATAATTGAATTCCTTGAAATCCAAAGTGGGAGTTTCATTACTACCCAAAATTTTGATTTCTTCTACTCCACTCTCCACACCTTTATCATCAAGATAGGTGGACTCCGAATCATTGAGGCGTTTTTCAACCAAAGTGGATTCATATCCAGCCCCTTCATCAATAGGTTTGACACGCGAAAACAAAGATTCAAGAGGAGACACACCAAGCACTTTAAGATCTTCGTGATTTGCATCACTAGAACGCACCCTTTTAAACCATTCATGCCTAGCGCGAATTTGGGCGGTTCTTTCTTTACTCTCATTCATGGAGACATGCATAGCTTTCAAAGTTTCATCCAAGTTGACCTTGGGAGGAGCACATCTAACTTTCAAAGCATCAATATCACAAGACATCCTATCAACGCTCTTATCCAAATCATCAATTTTGAGTAGTTTTCTCTCTATGGCCGCATTAAAAATCTTTTGAGAGTTGATGAACTCTTTGATATTACTCTCTATATCAGAGGGTAATTTGTTGTGATTTCCATAAGTGTTGTTGTAGGAATTGCCATAATTGTTAGAGGAGTTACTAGGAAAAGGCCTAGGAACATAGTTTCCTCTAAAAGCATTGTTGTTGCCCAAATTGTTACTACCAACAAAATTAACGTCCAAACTAGCGTTGCTACTTGATGTTTGCTATGTATCCCTAGCAAATGCGCCAGAAATACTTCTGCTACTGCAAAAAAGACCGTCCAATGGCGCCAAGAATAGTCGTGTCGACGACACCAGGAGTCCTTTAGCTGCGGCTACGCATTAATGGACTTCCTAGGCAAGTATGCAAAGGATTTCCCCCGTGGCCTTGGAGCCTTGCATTGGTGTTCCCTCGAAGCGGAAAGGGTGATGTAGCATAGCGGTGGTAAGTATTTCCCTCAGTTTGAGAACCAAGGTATCAATCCAGTGGAGGAGTATCTCAAGATCCTACACAAACACAAAACTTGCTCCCAACGCTATGAAGGGGTTGTCAATCCCTTATAGATTGTTTCCCAAGTGAGAACTGAAAGCAACAAAGTAACAAAGCAAAGTAAAAGCGGAGATGTAAACGATGGATGTGAATACACCCGGGGGCCGTAGTGTTTACTAGTGGCTTCTCTCATAAAAGCAAGTAGACGGTGGGTGAACAAATTACTATCGAGCAATTGATAGAACCGCGCAAAGTCATGACGATATCTATGCAATGATTATTTCTATAGGCATCGCGTCCAAAACAAGTAGACCGATACTGTCTACATCTACTACTATTACTCCACACGTTGACCGCTATCCAGCATGCATCTAGTGTATTAAGTCCATAAGAACAGAGTAACACCTTAAGCAAGATGACATGATGTAGAGGGATAATCTCAAACCAATGATAAAAACCCCATCTTTTTACCCTTGATGGCAACTACTTGATGTGTGCCTTGCTGCCCCTACTGTCATTGGGAAAGGTCACCACATGGCAGAACCCAAAACCAAGCACTTCTCCCATTGCAAGAATCATAGATCTAGTTGGCCAAACAAAACCCAAGACTCAGAGAGACTTACAAGGATATCAAATCATGCATATAAGAAATCAACAAAGACTCAAATATATATCATAGATAATCTGATCACAAATCTACAATTCATCGGATCTCGACAAACACACCGCCAAAGAAAATTACATCGGATAGATCTCCATGAAGATCATGGAGAACTTTGTATTGAAGATCCAAGAGAGAGAAGAAGCCATCTAGCTACTAACTACGGACCCATAGGTCTGAAGTGAACTACTCACGAGTCATTGGAGGGGCGATGATGATGATGAAGAAGCGCTCCAACTCCAAAGTCCCCTCCGGCAGGGCGCCGGGAAGGGTCTCCAGATGAGATCTCGCGGAAATGGAAGCTTGCGGCGGCGGAAAAGTATTTTCGAGGCTCCCCTGATTTTTTGCTGAATATTTGGGAATTTATAGGCCAAAGACCTAGGTCAGGGGGCGGCCAGGGAGGCCACAAGCCTGCCCACCGCCGCCTGCCCCTGGTGGCGGAGTGGGGGATATTGGGCTCCCTCGAGGCCACCTGGCTTGGCCCAAAAGCCCCCTGGTCCTCTTCTGTTCGGGAAAAAATCATTTCGGGGTTTTTCTTCCGTTTGGACTCCGTTCCAAAATCAGATCTGAAAAGAGTCAAAAACACGGAAAAAACAGGAACTCGCACTTGGCACTGAATTAGTAAGTTAGTCCCAAAAAAGATATAAAAGGTACATAAAACAACGAAAGAAGACAAGATAACAGCGTGAAACCATCAAAAATTATAGATACGTTTGAGACGTATCACTACTCTCAATCAAGGAAGATAGTGGCATGTCATTAGGATCTAAAGGAGCGTTTCTACTTGCAACCAAATTCATCAACTCGTCCATCTTAGCACTAAGCGAGTTAATTTCTTCTATGGCGTGTACCTTTTTGCTAGCAGGTGACCTTTCAGTATGTCACTGAGAGTAGTTGGTCATGATATTGTCTAGGAGTTTTGTAGCGTCTCCTAACGTGATTTCCATGAACGTTCCACCTGAGGCGGAGTCCAAGATATTGTGAGAAGCGAAATTCAAACCAGCATAAAAGATTTGTATAATCATCCACAAACTCAAGCCATGAGCGGGACAATTTCTAATCATAAGCTTCATCCTCTCCCGAGATTGTGCAACGTGTTCATGATCAAGTTGCTTGAAATTCATGATATCGTTACGTAAGGAGATGATCTTAGCCGGCAGAAAATACTTGGATATGTAAGCATCTTTGCACTTATCCCAAGAATCGATGCTATTTTTAGGCAAAGAAGAAAACCAAGTTTTTGTGCGATCTCGCAACGAGAAAGGAAAAAAGTTTCAACTTTATCACGTCATTATCCACATCTCTTTTCTCTTGCATATCGCAAAGCTCAATGAAGGTATTGAGATGGGATGCGGCATATTCACTAGGAAGGCCAGAGAATTGATCTTTCATAACAAGATTCAGCAAAGCTGCGTTGATTTCATATGATTCCGCACTAGTGGCGGGAGCAATTGGAGTACTAATAAAATCATTATTATTAGTGCTCGAGAAGTCGCAAAGTTTGGTGTTTTCAGCCATGATGACTTCAACAAACAAACAAGCACACAAGCAAGCAAGAAAACCGGCAAAGGAAAACGGCAAAGGCAAAAGAAAACGACAAAGAAGAAAGGCAAAGGAAAACGGAAAATATGAAGTGGGGGAGAGGAAAACGAGAGGCAACTGGCAAAAAAAGTAAATGCAAGAGATGAGTTTGTGAGACCTACTTGGATAGATCTCTCCTTCCCCGGCAACGGTGCCAGAAATTCTTCTTGCTACTGCGACAACACACCTTCCCTGGTACGGCGCCAAGAATCCTACTGCAGCGGCTACGCCTTAGGGACTTCCTAGGCAAATATGCAAAGGATTCCCTCGTGGCCTTGGAGCCTTGTGTTGGTGTTCCCTCGAAGCGTAAAGGGTGATGTAGCACAGCGGTGGTAAGTATTTCCCTCAGTTTTGAGAACCAAGGTATCGATCCAGTGAAGGAGTATCACAAGTGCCTGCACAAAAACAAAGAGCTTGCTCCCAACGCTATGAAGGGGTTGTCAATCCCTTATAGATTGTTTGCCAAGTGAGAACTCAAAGCAACAAAGTAACAAAGCAAAGTAAAAGTGGAGGTGTAAACGATGGGTGTGAATAGACTCGGGGGACGTAGTGTTTACTAGTGGCTTCTCTCATGAAAGCAAGTAGACGGTGGGTGAACGAATTACTGTCGAGCAATTGATAGAACCGCGCAAAGTCGTGACGATATCTATGGCAATGATTATATCTATAGGCATCACGTCCAAAACAAGTAGACCGATACTTTCTGCATCAACTACTATTACTCCACACGTCGACCGCTATCCAGCATGCATCTAGTGTATTAAGTCCAAAAGAACAGAGTAACGCCTTAAGCAAGATGACATGATGTAGATGGACAATCTCATATCTACGACAGAGCCCACCTTGTTACCCTTGATGGCAACTACATGATGTGTGCCTTGCTGCCCCAACTGTCACTGGGAAAGGCCACCACACGGTAAGAACCCAAAACCAAGCACTTCTCCCATTGCAAGAATCATAGATCTAGTTGGCCAAACAAAACCCAAGACTCAGAGAGACTTACAAGGATATCAAATCATGCATATTAGAAATCAACAAAGACTCAAATATATATCATAGATAATCTGATCACAAATCCACAATTCATCGGATCTCGACAAACACACCGCCAAAGAGGATTACATCGGATAGATCTCCATGAAGATCATGGAGAACTTTGTATTGAGGATCCAAGAGAGAGAAGAAGCCATCTAGCTACTAACTACGGACCCGTAGGTCTGAAGTGAACTACTCACGAGTCATTGGAGGGGCGATGATGTTGATGAAGAGGCCCTGCAACTCCAAAGTCCCCTCCGGCAGGGCACCGGGAAGGGACTCCAGATGAGATCTCGCGGAAACAGGAACTTGCGGCGGCGGAACTCCCGATCTTGGTTTCTTTCTGGAGGTTTCTGAATTTATAGGACCATATGGCGGTGGAGTTGCATCGAGTGGGCCCCCGAGGGGCCCACAAGCTTGGTTGGCGCGACCTAGGGGGGCGGCGACAGGGCTTGTGGCCCCCTCGTGACCCCCCTCTGGTATCTTTTTCTTCCGGTATTTTTTATATTTTCCATAAAAAATCATCGCGAATGAATTATTTCGTTTGGACTCTGTTCCAAAATCAGATCTGAAAAGAGTCAAAAACACAGAAAAACCAGGAACTGGCGCTTGGCACTGAGTTAATAAGTTAGTCCCAAAAAAGATATAAAAGGTAAACAAAACATCCAAAGTTGACAACATTACAGCGTGAAACCATCAAAAATTATAGATACGTTTGAGACGTATCAACGATCCATTGATCTACAACATAATTTTTTTGCACAGATTACTTAGACTATGTTCAAGACAATTGAGTTTAGCTAATCATATTACTAATAAACTCCCACTCAAATAGACACCCCTCTAGTCATTCGAGTGTCACATGATCCAAATTCACTAATCAAATCCGATCATCACGTGAGTTGAGTATAGTTTCAGTGGTGAACATCTCCATGTTGATCATATGAACTATATGATTCATGATCGACCTTTCGGTCTCTTATGTTCGGAGGACATGTTTGTACATGCTAGGCTCATCAAGTTTAACCCAAGTGTTCCGCGTGTGCGACTGTTTTGCACCCGTTGTATGTGAACGTTGAGTCTATCACACCCCATCATCACATGGTGTCTCGAAACGATGAACTGTCGCAACGGTGCACAGTCGGGGAGAACATAATTATCTTGAAATTTTAGTGAGGGATCACCTTATAATGCTACCGTCGTCCTAAGCAAAATAAGGTGCAGAAAAGGATTAACATCACATGCAAATCGTAAGTGACATGATATGGCCATGATCTTGTGCTTCTTGATCTCCATCACCAAAGCACCGGCATGATCTCCATCGTCACCGGCGCCACACCATCATCTCCATCATTGTGTCGCCATCGAGGTTTTCATGCTATCTATGATATTACTACTAAAGCTACTACCTAGCAATATAGTAAACGCATCCGCAAGCACATACGTTAGTTTAAAGAGAACCCTATGGCTCCTGGCGGTTGTCGTAGCATCGATGTGCAAGTCGATATTTAACTATTACAACATGATCATCTCATACATCCAATATATCATATCATGTCTTTGGCCATATCACATCACATGCATACCCTGCAAAAAGAAGTTAGACGTCCTCTAATTTGTTGTTGCATGTTTTACGTGGCTGCTATGGGTATCTAGTGTGATCGCATCTTACTTACGCAAAGCCACGACAGTGATATGCAAATTGCTATTTAACCTTCTCCAAGGACCGCCTCGGTCAAATCTGATTCAACTAAAGTTGTAGAAACAGACACCCGCTAGTCATCTTTATGCAACAAGTTGCATGTCTGTCGATGAAACCGGTCTCCCGTAAGCGTACGAGTAAGGTTGGTCTGGGCTACTTCAATGCAACAATACCGCTGAATCAAGAAAAGACTAAGGAGGGCAGCAAATTGAACATCAATGCCCACAAACTCTTTTGTGTTTGACTCCGTAACAACAAACCTTCCCTTGCAATGGCACCAGAAGAATGCTGCTAGCACTCTCCGGCAATCGAAACTAGAAGAATGTTGTTGACGGCCCACCAGCGCGTGGGATCGTAGTAGTTTTCGAGGGTAGAGTACTCGACCCAAATCTGTTGGTTCGCCAGACATGAGGTTAGAGGATACTCTTGAGTATTAGCAGCTGAATTTATCAAATTCAACCACACCTGAAAGATTAGTATCTGCAAGCAAAGTATCATCAGCAAAGTAGTATGATAACAACGGTGCCAAAAACGATCTGTTGACGGCAGACTATTCCTAACGATTGTATCAATGGCGCCAAGTTGCCTCGTTGACGGAAATTGTCAGTTCCCGTCAACGATCAGCGAATGAAAATTGTAGCAGGTAGCAGCAGTGTAACGAGCAATAGCAGTGGCAAGGAACAGCAGTAGTGACAGTAGTAGCAAGTAGCAACAGTAGCAAGCGACAGTAGCAGCAGAGCAAGACAAGTAACAGCAACAACAACAGTAGTAACAGCAGTAGTAGGACGAACTCGTAGGCAATGGGTCGGTGATTTGTTTGGATGATATTCATCATGCAACAGTTGTAACACGGAGAGATATGTGGCTAGCTCCCGTTCATCGATGTGATGTAGGCATGCATTCCGTGTGTCGTCATACGTGCTTAGGGAAAAGAACTTGCATGACATCTATTGTCCATCCCTCCCGTGGCAGCGGGGTCCAAAAGGAAACTACGGGATATTAAGGTTCTCCTTTTAATAAAGAACCGGACCAACGCATTAGCACTTGGTGAACACATGAACTCCTCAAACTATGGTCATCACCGGGAGTGGGTTATTGTCACTCCGGGGTTGCCGGATCATAACACATAGTAGGTAACTACAACTTGCAAGATCGGATCTAAAACACACATATATTGGTGACAACATAATAATTCCACATCTGAAATCATGGCACTCAGGACCTAGTGACAAGCATTAAGCATGGCAAAGTAGTAGCAACATCAATCTCAGAACATAGTGGATACTAGGGATCAATCCCCATCAAAACTAACTCGATTACATGATAGATCTCATCCTACTCATCACCGCCCAGCGAGCCTATGAATAGATTACTCACGACGACGAAGAGCTTCATGGAATTGGAGAGGGAAGAAGGTTGATGATGACGATGGCGACGATTTCCCCTCTCCGGAGCCCAAAACGGACTCCAGATCTGCCCTCTAGATGAAGAACGGGTTGTGGCGGCGCCTCCGTATCACAAACGCATCGAAATCTTCTCTTTTTATTTTTTCTGGGACGAAAGTGAACTTATAGAGCTGAGATTGGGGGCGGCAGAGCCGCGTGGGCCCCACAAGCTTGCCATCCGTAAATCAGGTGGATCTTTGCGCAGGTATTTTTCATATTTTCCAGAAATAATCTCCGTAAATTTTCAGGACGTTTGGAGAACTTTGATTTCTGCACAAAAACAACACCAAGGCAATTCTGCTGAAAACAGCGTCAGTCCAGGTTAGTTCCATTCAAATCATGCAAATTAGAGTCCAAAACAAGGGCAAAAGAGTTTGGAAAAGTAGATACGATGGAGACTTATCAACTCCCCCAAGCTTAAAACCTTGCTTGTCCTCAAGCAACTCAGTTGATAAACTGAGAGAAATAAAAACTTTGACAAAATATGTTTGATCTTGTTGTTGCAACTATGTCTAACTCATAACCAGAATTTCAGCAAGATCACAAGTTAACCACATAAGCAAGTGACACAAAGGTCTCACGGTAAACTAATATCAATGACATAATTAGCTAACGAGCAAATAATAATGAGTTTCAAATACCAACACTTCAATCAAAACAAGCATGAAGCAACATGAATAGGTGGTATTTCGCTAGCTCTTTCTGAGACCGCAAAACATAAATGCAGAGTACTTTCAAAGATCAAGGGCTGACTAAACATTGTAATTCATAGCAACGAAGATCCAGTCATAGTCATACTCAATATCAATCAAAAGCAAAGCATAAAAATGACAGAGGTGCTCTCTAATTGGTGCTTATATAAGAAGAGGATGACTCAACAGGAAAATAAATAGACAGGCCCTTCACAGAGGGAAGCATTGATTTGCACAGGTGCCAGAGCTCAAGCTTTGAAAACAGAGATAATAATTTTGTGTGTCATGCTTTCATTGTCAACGCAATGACCAAGAGTTCTCAATATGTTCCATGCTACTCATGTTATAGGCGGTTCCCAAACAGAAAAGTAAAGTTTTGACTCCCCCACCACCAATCAATCACACTCCACGGCTAGCCGAATCCTCGGGTACCGTCCATACTAACATCAATCCGGGGGGAGTCTTGTTTTACAGTAATGTTTCGATTTAAGCGTAGAACTGGGCATTCCAATTACCGGCCCCTTTCTCATGAATGACAGTGAATAAACACACGTCGAGGATAACACTCCTAGCATGGAAGATACCAATAGCCCCCTGTCACCACATGAGCAGTTCGGGCATGCAAAACAGATTATTTCTTGAAGGTTTAGAGAGTGGCACACGCAAATTTACTTGGAACGGCAGGTAGATACCGCAAATAGGTAGGTATGGTGGACTCTCATGGAAAAACTTTTGGGTTTATGGAAGTGGATGCACAAGCAGTATTCCGCTTAGTACAAGTGAAGGCTAGCAAAAGACTGGGAAGCGACCAACTAGAGAGCGACAACAGTCATCAAGATGCAATGAGTTTGACTAACATTGAATGCAAGCATGAACAGGATATAAATCACCATGAACATGAACATCATAGAGGCTATGTTGATTTTGTTTCAACTACATGCATGAACATGCGCCAAGTCAAGCCACTTGAATCATTCAAAGGAGAATACCATCCTATCATACTACATCATAGTCATCTCAAAATCTATGTTGGCATTCAAGACAAACCATTATAAGCTCTCAGCTAAATAAGCATGGCATCAGAAACTATGATCTCTAAGTTGTCATTGCAAACATGGTTCTCTAACAACAAAGCTGAATCTGGTTTGACAAGCTAGTCATATTTACAAAAACAAAATAGATAGAGTTCATATCATCTTTTCCAGTCTCAGTCACTTCATCATATATCATCATTATTGCCTTTCATTTGCACGATCAAACGATGTGAACAATAATAAGCGTGCTTGTGCATTGGACTAAGCTGAATCTGCAGGCAAACACAAAGGAGAAGACAAAGTAATATGGCTCTTTGAAAGCTAAACAGGTATGCAAGCAAGAACCACTAAACATTGTAACCAATATCTTCTACCTTGACCCAAAGAAAAAGAAAGCTATTTACACGGGAAAGCTCCCAACAAGCAAAAGAAGAAAGAAAAATCTTTTTGGGTTTTCTCAAAAGGACACAAAACAAGAAAATAAGAAAACGAAAATAAACTAGCATGGATAATACAATGGCAAAGTGTGAACACCGGCTAACAAAATGAAATCATAAGCATGAATGTAAAGTCAGTGAGAACACGTACTCCCCCAAGCTTAGGTTTTTGGCCTAGCTTGGTCTACTCCCATGGATGGTCCTTGCGAAACCCAAAATCATAATGGGTGTTATACGGGAGTGCTGCCGCCACTGCCTGAATAGATGCCTCATGTAGTCGAGCAGTCGTTGCCTCCCTCTCATACTCCTCTGCCTCTCCTATGGTTATGTAGTATCTTTGTTTTACCTGAAAGTCAAAGAAAGCAGGAGCAGGAAGGGTAATATGGAAAACACGCTGTCGGTTAAATATCAAGCAGTATAGGAGGGATCCGTGATCTCTCTCAAGGAACTGGTAGCGTGTTAGAGCGACACGATCAAGGTAGGCTATACGGAGAGGAGGGTCTTCTGAACGGATAAGTACTCCAAGAAAATTTGCTAAGCATGTAGCATAAACTCCACCAAAGAAATCCCCCTCACTGGCATTATTATTCAGCCTCCTTGCTATTATAGCTCCCATATTGAAGCTCCTGTCACCTGTTACTGCGCTCTTAAGGATACTAAGGTCAGAAGCGCATAGGTGACAATGTGCACCCTTGCCGTTAATGCACCTACCTATGAAGAGGGCAAAGTAGTGCAAGGCAGGGAAATGGATGCTTCCTATGGTGGCTTGCGTGATATCTCTGGTTTCTCCAACAGTTATGCTGGAGACAAAGTCTCTGACCGAAGACTTAGAAGGATCATTAATACTACCCCCATCGGGTATCTTGCAAATCCTATTGA
This sequence comes from Hordeum vulgare subsp. vulgare, assembly GCF_904849725.1. NCBI lineage: Eukaryota > Viridiplantae > Streptophyta > Magnoliopsida > Poales > Poaceae > Hordeum > Hordeum vulgare. The sequence goes on along the minus strand of NC_058522.1, from coordinate 100,840,545 downwards.
AATACTCCAAATCCATGGCGTAGTATTTATCGTACAGATCAAACAGTATGGATGAGTCATGTCCAACTGAAAATTTAAATCTACGGACAAAAGAGGCAGTGAGCATAGCATACTGTTCACATTTATCTGAGAGGAATTCTTCTAACCCGGCATTGCAGACAAGTGTATCAAACTCATCCTTGAAACCTGCTTCGATCATGAACTCATCGGAAGGCCATTCACATGGTTGTCGCGGTGCGTCCCTTAGTTGAAAAAGGTTCGGGCTCTCGAAAAGAAAGACGGGGACCCTTCTTACTTGAGGAACCACCATGAAACTTCCTCCCGAACATAATTTCCTTTTGCTAAAATTTTTGAAGTTCAAGAGAAAAGTGAATGAAGACCAACCACACCTTGTAGAAACTACTCCTACTAGTGCCTAGAGACCATATCACGCGCTAAAACTACTCGGGACCAGCTAAATCAACATTTCTAGCTCAAGAACAAGGTCACCAAGGTAGCAAGAATACGCAAAGGATAAAGCACTAGAGAAAAAACTAATTTGACCAATGGAGGAGTCACTTACCAAGGAGTAATTTCCCCAAAACGGTTCGGAGAATGGTGCTTTGAGCAAGGATATCGAAAATCACAGCCAAATGAGCAAGAACACGGGTTTGAGCTGCGAAACAATTTTTTTCTAGAGGTGGAAGAAGAGGTTGGGAGCTGGAATGAGTGGAGAGGGTCCCTGTGGGCCCCACAAGCTTGCTAGCCGCCACCAGGGGGTGGCGGTAGCAGGGCTTGTGGCCTACTGGTCAGGCCCCGAGGCCAGCTCTCAGGCCCAGTATTTTTCAAATATTCCAAAAAAAATCATACTAAATTTTCAGGACCATCGGAGAACTTTTATTTTCGAGGTATTTTTCTCTGGGACGCTAAAACAGAAAACAGGAAAAACTAAACTAAATCTATCATTTTTCTTGTAAGCAACAGAAAATGAAAGCTCAAAACAGAGGTATGTGACTCTTTGATTCAGCCATTTCATGGTCATTGAAAGAAATCCGTCAATGGGGTTGATCAAGCCCTCATGACAAAACCTTCTTGAATCGCAAGAGAGAACGGAGAATTTTTGAATAGCCACTAAGTCACCTCAATGGGGATATGTATCTCCCTAACAAGCAAATCATACTTCATCTTGACACAAGGAATAGGGCATTCAAAGCTCCCAACAAGAATCGATGAAGTGTTTTCGATAGCATTGATGCAATGTACTTGATATCGTTTCTTCGGAAAGTGCACCGTGTGCTCATTACCGTTGACATGGAAAGTGACATTGCCTTTGTTGCAATCTATAACAGCCCTTGCAGTGTTTAAAAAGGGTGTTCCGATGATGACAGTCATGGTATCGTCCTCGGGAATATCCAAGATAACAAAGTCTATTAAGATAGTGGTGTTAGCAACCACAACAGGCACATCCTCGCAAATGCCGATAGGGAAAGCAGTTGATTTTCGGCCATTTGCACAGAAATTTCAATGGGTGTCAACTTATCCAATTCAAGTCTACGATAAAGAGAGAGCGTCAAAACACTAACACCGGCTCCAAGGTCACATAAGGCAGTTCTTACGTAGTTTCCTTTAATGGAGCAAGGTATAGTGGGCACTCCGGGATCACCAAGTTTCTTAGGAGTTCCACCTTCGAAAGTGTAGTTGGCAAGCATGGTGGAGATCTCAAGATCTGGTATCTTCCGTTTATTAGTCACGATATCTTTCATGTACTTGGCATACGGAGACATCTTGAGCATATCAGTTAACCGCATCTGCAGAAAGATGGGTCTTATCATCTCAACAAAGCGCTCAAAATCCTCATCATCCTTTTTCTTCGGTGGCTTAGGAGGAAAGGGCATAGATCTCAGAACACATGGCTCCCTTTCTTTACCATGCTTCCTAGCAGTGAAGTCATTCTTATCGTATCTCTTAGGTTGTGGGTTAAAAGGATTAACCGTAGGCTCAATCTCCACATCCTCATCATTGCTAGGTTGAGCATTATTATGAACATCGATGTCCATATTGTCACCAGGTTCATGTTCATCACCAGATTGTGTTTCTGCATCAGACGCAGAAAGATCATTAGGTTCTTCAGACGTGACAGTATTTGGTGAACTGTTTTGTAGGTTTCCATCATCCTTCTTCTTCTGCTTAGGATGACTAGGTGTATCAGCGTTGATTCCTTGACAATCTTGATCAATTCTCTTAGGATGACCTTCGGGATACAAAGGTTCCTCAGTCATTTTGCCTCCTCTAGTAATGACTCTGACAGAGTTGTCATTTAATTCATTGAGCAAGTCATTCTGAGCTTTAAGTACTTGTTCTACCTGAGTAGTAATCATAGAGGCATGTTTACTCAGAAGCTTCAGATCATTGACATCTCTGTCTACACAAGCACTTAAATGGCTAAGCATACGAGTACTTTTTTCCAAATGTCTGCTAACATAATCATTGCAACTCTGTTGTTTGGCAACAAAGTTGTCGAATTCATCAAAGCATAGGCTAGCAGGTTTGTCAAAAGGAATATCACTCTCATCAAACCTACACATAGAATTTACTTCTACTACCTGTATCGGATTATCGAGACCATGGATCTCTTTGATAGGTGGTAGATTTTTGACATCTTCAGATCTAATACCTTTCTCTTGCATAGATTTCTTGGATTCTTGCATATCTTCAGGACTGAGGAATAGAATACCTCTTTTCTTTGGAGTTGGCTTAGGAGGTGGTTCGGGAATAGTCCAAGCATTATCGTTGATCAAGATGTTATTCAGAAGGGTCTCAGCTTGTTCTACAGTTCGTTCCCTAAAAACACAACCGGCACAACTATCTAGGTGGTCTCTAGAGGCATCGGTAAGTCCGTTATAGAAGATATCAAGTATCTCGTTTTTCTTAAGAGGGTGATCAGGCAAAGCATTTTGTAGCTGGACGAGCCTCCCCCAAGCTTGTGGGAGACTCTCTTCCTGGAGTTGAGCAAAGTTGTATATTTCCTGCAAGGTAGCCTGCTTCTTATGGTGTGACAGCCCGATGCCGACGTTCCAGAAGATTCCCCTTTTCCTTTCCGTTTCCGTCGTGTGGGTATTTTTACTTGTTGCATCATCATGTAGTTGCATCATCGCATCATGCATGGCATCTTGCATCGTCTGTCACGTGTGGTGTTTGGAGTGTTGTGCTTCGAGTGATCACCGAGTCGTAGAGCGATAGAAGTTCCCCCTCTATCTCCTCTTATTTCTTTTTGTGGTTTTGCTAAGTTTCAATTTTAAGCCCCTTTAAAAAAATTCGTCTTCTTTTAAAATCCTTTAATAAATGTGGGGGCAACCCCTTGGGTTTTCCTTATTTTTTTCTTTTGTTTGTTTTCAAAACTAGAGTCTCATTTTATTTTTAAAAGGGGTTTTATTTTATTCTTCAAAAGAAAGGTGTTATTTTTTTTCTTCAAAAAAAACCCAAGTTATTTCTTATAGTTGGGTATGTTTTTAAGTAGGTATAAAAAGGTATTTTCTTTATTTTCTTTTTTTTGTTAAATCCTTTTCGTGTGAGTGGGTTTGCTGTTTTATAAAAAAAAGCAAACAAAAGAGAGAGGAGGAGCCCAGCCGGCAAGGCCCAGCCGGCCCCTCCCCTGCCCTAGCGAGCCACGGTCTCCCTTGTCCCGATCCCCTCTCTCCTTCCCCCTCGCGCAGCCTCCCCCAAGTCCCGACCCCCCTTCCCCTCTCGATCCCGCAACAGTCGGTGGCTCGCCGCTCTGCCATGGCCTCGAGTTCGCCAGCCCGTGCCCGAGGTGCCCCGAGCCCCTGCCCGCGCCGGCTTGCTGCGCCGCCAGAGCCGATGTGCTCGCCTCCATGCCCGCATGCTCAGCCCCTCCCTTGTCCTGTGTGCTCGCCAGTTCCCGCCGCCGGCAGTTGAACGCCACCCCGACCTCGCCCTCGGCCTCGCCGTCGGCCCATGCAGCTGCCCCGCCTGCAGGTCCCCTGCACCCCGCGCGCCTGCCTCACCCTCGTCTCCCACGCCTCCCCGACGGCCTCCTTCCCCGCCGGTTCTCTCCCCGCCGCGAGCAGCCCTCCAGGGCCGACCTCTTCAGTCCCCGTCGCCCTGACCTCCCGTCTCCCGGCTGCTCCGTTCGCTACGCCGCCTCGCAAGCTCCTGCGCGGTGCCGACCTCGTCCGGTCCTCGCCGCCCTGTCGTGGCCATTCCTCGCCTCCAACATGCCTCGCCCCTCTCCCTCGCGAGCTCACCACCATCCAGCCGTCGTTTCCCTCCGTGGTAATGCTGTTGCTGCTAGCTACTTGCCCTAGCCGATGTTGTGTTGCTGTTGCCTGAAGATGTTGCTGCTAATGTGTTGCTCCTGCTGAGCTAGCTTGTTGTGCCTGCTGCCGCTGTTGTTCTGCTGCTTGTTGTTGTGCCGTGCCTTGCGTGCTGTTGCTCTTGCTGCTGATGGTTGCTAGCTGCTAGTGACGCTAGATGTTACTGCTAGCCGGATGATAGCTTATTGTAGCAGCCGTTTGCTAGTAGCTGTTGCTGCTCTTGCTTTTGCGTGCTTGCGTTTTGCCTGCTGCTGCTGATGCCTGTATCTGCTTGCTGCTAGATGTATGTGATGTTAGATGCTAGCTGCATATTTGTTTGCTGGTTGCTTTGTCAATTAGATGTAGTTACTTGCTGCTTAGCTGCTGTTGCTGTAGTTTGCATGCCTGCTAGCTAGCTAGTTGCTTGCTTGTGCTGCCGCTTGCCGTCGCCGCGTGCGCCGTTCTCCTCCGTCGTGGAACCGACAAGATCGCCGTGCACAACCACGTCCTCGACAGCCCCGGAAGCGAGTTTGACTTCCTCGACATCGTCGAAGACCCGTGATCGACTACCGACGCCGACCGTGTACCACGACGCCGAGTACGACTACCATCGACGAGACCCGAGTTCCTCGACGACCACGACTTCCACGACGTCCGCTACGAACCGATCCGCTCCGATATGCACGCTCCGAAGGTATATCGATGGAACGTGTCGAGAACCGTATTCATGTGATGTATGAGATGAATGTATGTTTGCGTCGTATGTTTGCCCGTTGCACGTTGTCTCTCTTTTGTCGCGCCCTCGACACATGGGAACCCGATATACGGGATCACCCCATTCTTTATTTAGCGTTCCCGCACACGCTCCCTAATCGTTGGCTCTGATACCCGTTGAGTTATCGAGATAGGAACGTTGTCGTGGCTTCGTTACCGTCTTGCCACCATAGTTCCCCTTTCGTTCGCCGTGGCGACATATGTGTCTTCTCTTCTTGCCCGTGTTGTTTGAACTTGCATGCATGTCGCATTCATGGCATGATATATTGTGTTGCATGCCTCTTGTGCCGTAGCTCCGCTCTTTGTTCCGCGAGTTAAACTGACTAGGATGACACGTAGGATCATCGCTTCACCCCTTGCCATGTTAACAACATTTAATCTTGCGTGTTAAATAATCGGGAGTCAATTAAATAATTAATCATGGAGTTTCGTCGATATGCAACCCGTTGCATATCGAGCTTCACTTAATGTGTAGAGTTTGCGTGAGGTGAATTGCCATGCCATGCCTTGCATCTTTGAACTGATCATGCATCATAGTAGGGTATGCATCATGTTGTGCATCGTGTGGTGAATATTTGTGTTGATGTTGTTTCCGGTTTGCTCCGTCTCGATAGAGTTCCGCAAGCGTGTCGGAATGTGAGGACCCGTTCGACCACGTTGGTTCGCCGACTTCACGGAGTTGTTCTTCTTCCAAGCGGGATCTCAGGCAAGATGATCATTTCCCCAGATACCATTACTATCATTGCCATGCTAGTTTATCGTTTCTATCGATTATGTCTCGTTGCATACCACATGTTAAACATCAGCCTCTCAACAATGCCATGAAAACCTTCAACCTGTTCGACCTAGCAAACCACTGATTGGCCATGTTACCGCTTGCTTAACCCTGTGTTAGCGTTGCTAGTTGCGGGTGCATTGCTTCCATGTGAAAGCATGGGTTCCTTGTTATATCACCATATTAATTGCTATTTAATTTAATGCACCTATATACTTGGTAAAAGGTGGAAGGCTCGGCCTTTTCTAGCCTGGTTTTTTGTTCCACCTTTGCCCCCTTAGTTTCCGGCTATCGGTGTTTTGTTCCATAATTGAGCGCTCCTAACACGATCGGGGTTGTTATGGGGACCCCCTTGATAATTCGTTTTAGATTAAAGCTGGTCTGGCAAGGCCCAACTTTGGTACTACATTTGCCTAACAACCTAATAATAATGCATATGGACCCGCCGGCACCCGCGGACTATTTTAATCAACCCCCGTGCCAGTGCTCCTCATGAGTGTTGGTCCAAAACAGAGCATCTTATTAACGCTACCCGGGGCAACTCGGTGTTTGGCGTGGTAACCATCGCTCATTCGTCGTGTCCTGAGAACGAGGTACGCGACTCCTATCGGGATCGTCGACACGTCGGGCGGCCTTGCTGCATTAGTTTTACCTTTGACGAAATATCTTGTGCATCGGGATTCCGGTGATGCTTTGGGTAATCTCAGAGTTGAGGTTTTCAACTAGGGAATCCGACGAGATCGCGAGCTTCGTGATTGAGGATTTCTATGCAGCTCGTGGTAATTTGTGATGGACTAGTTGGAGCACCCATGCAGGGTTAAATCTTTTCAGAAAGCCGTGTCCGCGGTTATGTGGCAACGTGGAAGCTTTGTTTAACACTGGTTCTAGATAACTTGAAGTTAATTAATTAAAATATGCCAACTGTGTGCGTAACTGTGACTGTCTCTTTCGTGAGTTCCTTCTCCGATCGAGGACACGGTGGGGTTATGTCTGACGTAGGTAGGTGTTCAGGATCATTCATTTGATCATCAGTAGTCACGTCCGTATGCGTAGATCTTCCCCCTCTTATTTTCTTGTACTCATAAGTGTAGCCACCAAATATATGCTTAGTCGCTGTTGCAACCTCACCACTTAACCATACCTCACCCATTAAGCTTTGCTAGTCTTGATACCTTTGGAAATGAGATTGTTGAGTCCACTATGGCTCACAGATTACTACAACACCAGTTGCAGGTACATGTAAAGGTTACTTGATTTGAGCGCGTTGATTGTTCATTTGGAGTTGCTTCTTCTTCTTCTTCGTCATCGATCTAGGATGGGTTCCAGGCCGGCAGCCTAGGATAGCAAGGATGGACGTCGTTCTTATTTTTCTCGTTTGTTTTCGTCCGTAGTCGGACCGTGCTCTTACTCTTGATGTTCATGTAATGTACTGATGTGACTCTGACGTAGCTTGTGGCGAGTGTAAGCCAATTCTTTATATATCTCTTCTTTTCAGTACATGTACTTGTAACGATATCCATTCTTGCGACACGACGAGATGCGCTTCTATCCCTGACGAGGCCCCGTGCCAAATTGAGGATAGGGTCGCATCTTGGGCGTGACATATGGGCAGGGAAATATTTCTCACAGAAGTAATAGACCATATCCTGGGGACTACTCTAACATCCAGGAGCAAGAGAGGTGAACCAGGCTTTAGCGTCATCCTTTAGAGAGAAAGGTAACAGCTTAAGGATATAGTAGTGGCGGATCTTCTCCTCACTAGTGAAAAGGGTGGCTATATCTAGTAGTTTGGCAAGATGGGCTACGACCGTCTCAGACTCATAACCGTGAAAAGGATCAGATTCGACTAGAGAGATTATCTCAGGATCGACAGAGAATTCATAATCCTTATCGGTGATAAAGATAGGTGAAGTGGCAAACTTCGGGTCGTATTTCATCCTAGCTTTCAGAGATTTTTCCTTCCACTTGAGAAGTAATTTCTCAGCGTCATAGGCATCCTTACACGCAAGAAAATCCTCAACTATCTCTCCCTCCATAACGTAACCCTCAGGTATATCAGGCAATTCATATCTAGGAGAGCTAGATCTAGCAGGAGCAAAAGCAGGTTCTATCTCAATAGTATCGGCAGTTTCAGAAGCATCACAAGCATTGGCAGTAACTCTAGCAATATGAGCATCAAGGAACACCCCTAGTGGAACATCACGCAAAGTAGTATCTCTAGCAGTATCAAGCATAGCATCATCAGGCATAGCATCTCTAGCAATATCAGGCAAAGCAGTATCAGGCATAGCATCTCTAGCAGTATCAGGCATAGCATCAAACATAGTATCAAGCATAGTATCATCAGGCATAGTATCAAGCATAGCATCTCTAGCAGTAGCATCATAAGCATCATCAAGCATAGGCGACATATCAAGATTTCTAGCAGGAGGTCATGTCGCAAACTTACTCATAACTGAAGGTGAATCAAGTGCAGAGCTAGATGGCAATTCCTTACCTCCCCTCGTAGTTGAGGGCAAGACTTCGGTTTTTGGATCCTTCACATTCTTCATAGTGATCAGCAGATATAAATCCCAAGTGACTCACAGAATATAGAAATACGTCCCCGGCAACGGCGCCAGAAAAAATGTTGACTCCATAATAGCAGACCTTCCCTTGCAACGGCACCAGAAGAATGCTGCTAGCACTCTCCGACAATCGAAACTAGAAGAATGTTGTTGACGGCCCACCAGCGCATGGGATCGTAGCAGTTTTCGAGGGTAGAGTATTCGACCCAAATTTGTTGGTTCGCCAAACACGAGGTGAGAGGATACTCTCGAGTATTAGCACCTGAATTTATCAGATTCAACCACACCTGAAAGATTAGTATCTGCAAGCAAAGTATCAGCAACAAAGTAGTATGATAACAACGGTGTCAGAAACGATCTGTTGACGACAGACTATTCCTAACGATTGTATCAATGGCCCCAAGTTGCCTCGTTGACGGAAATTGTCAGTTCCCGTCAACGATCAGCGAATCAAAATTGTAGCAGGTAGCAACAGTGTAACGAGCAATAGCAGTGGCAAGGAACAACAGTAGTGACAGCAGTAGCAAGTAGCAACACTAGCAAGCGACAGTAGCAGCAGAGCAAGACAAGTAACAGCAACAGCAACAGTAGTAACAGCAGTAGTAGGACGAACTCGTAGGCAATGGGTCGGTGATTTGTTTGGATGATATTCATCATGCAACATTTATAACACGGAGAGATATGTGGCTAGCTCCCGTTCATCAATGTGATGTAGGCATGCATTCCGTGTGTCGTCATACGTGCTTAGGGAAAAGAACTTTCATGACATCTATTGTCCATCCCTCCCGTGGCAGCAGGGTCCAAAAGGAAACTACGGGATATTAAGGTTCTCCTTTTAGTAAAGAACCTGACCAACGCATTAGCACTTGGTGAACGAACTCCTCAAACTATGGTCATCACCGGGAGTGGTTCCGGTTATTGTCACTCCGGGGTTGCCGGATCATAACACATAGTAGGTAACTACAACTTGCAAGATCGGATCTAAAACACACATATATTGGTGACAACATAATAATTTCAGATCTGAAATCATGGCACTCAGGCCCTAGTGACAAGCATTAAGCATGGCAAAGTAGTAGCAACATCAATCTCAGAACATAGTGGATACTAGGGATCAATCCCCATCAAAACTAACTCGATTACATGATAGATCTCATCCTACTCATCACCGCTCAGCGAGCCTACGAATAGATTACTCACGAACGACGAAGAGCTTCATGGAATTGGAGAGGGAAGAAGGTTGATGATGACGATGGCGACGATTTCCCCTCTCCGGAGCCCAAAACGGACTCCAGATCTGCCCTCCAGATGAAGAACAGGTTGTGGCGGCGCCTTTGTATCGCAAACGCGACGAAATCTTCTCTTTTATTTTTTCTGGGACGAAAGTGAACTTATAGAGCTGAGATTGGGGGCGGCAGAGCCGTGTGGGCCCCACAAGCTTGCCATCCGCCACCAGGGGGGTGGCGGCTTGAGGGCTTGTGGCCCACTGGCCCACCCCCTCAGGTGAATCTTTGCGCAAGTATTTTTCATATTTTCCAACAATAATCTCCGTAAATTTTCAGGACGTTTGGAGAACTTTGATTTCTCCACAAAAACAACACCAAGGCAATTCTGCTGAGAACAGCGTCAGTCCAGGTTAGTTCCATTCAAATCATGCAAATTAGAGTCCAAAACAAGGGCAAAAGAGTTTGTAGAAGTAGATACGATGGAGAGGTATCAGTGTTCTACTCGAGATATAATCTACGCACGAACCTAGGTCGTGATGCCATTGTTGGGGAATGTTGCATGGGAAAAAAAACCTACACGCAGGAAGACCTATCATGGTGATGATCATCTACGAGAGGGAGATCGGATCTACATACCCTTGTAGATCGCTAAGCGGGAAGCGTTAAGAAACGTGGTTGATGTAGTGGAATGTCTTTGCGATCCAAATCGCCGCCATCCCACGATTCGTCCCGATCTAGCACCGAACGGACGACACCTCCGCGTTCAGCACACGTATAGCACGATGACGATCTCCGCCTTCTTGATCCAGCAATAGAGACGAAGAGGTAGCTGAATTCTCCGGCAGCATGACGGCGTGGCGGTGATGATGGTGGAGCTACTCCGGCAGGGCTTCGTCGTGTCGTACCAATCTAGCTATGATGTGTCACAAAGTAGTGGAGGGAGAGAGGTTTGCACAAAGGCTTGAGGTGCAAAAAAACCTCTCAAACCTCCACTATATATAGGAGGAACAAGAGGGAGGCTGCCTTGCCTCCTGCTCCAAGTAGGAGGGCTCGGCCGAGCCAAGGAGGAAGGTCTCCTCCTCTAATTCGGTTTGGTGGAGGAGTCCTTTCCTTCTTGTCCACCTCCTCTCTTTTTTTTTCTTTCCTTTCCTTTTTTTTGCTTCAGCCAAAATAGCCCTATTGGGCTGACCTCACCAGCCCACTAAGGGATGGTGTGCCACCCATGGGCCTATTAGGTCCTCTCCTGGGTGGGTGGCCCCTCATGGTAAAACCCCGGAACCCATTCGTCACTCCTGGTACTTTACCGGTAATGCCCGAAATCTTTCTGGAACCCAAATGCAACAATCCTATATATCAATCTTCGCTTCCGGACCATTTTGGAGACACTCGTGACGTCCGGGATCTCATTCAGTACTCCAACCAACATTCAGTTACCAAAATCAATAATTCAACTATACTGAAAATGTCACCGAACCTTAAGTGTGCAGACCCTGCGGGTTCGAGAACTATGTAGACATGACCGAGACACTCTCCGGCCAATATCCAATAGCGGGACCTGGACGTCCATATTGGATCCTACATATTCTACGAAGATCTTATCGGTTGAACCTCTATGTTAAGGATTCACACAATCCCGTATATCATTCCCTTTGTCCTTCGGTATGTTACTTGTCCGAGATTCGATCGTCGGTATTGCCATACCTATTTCAATCTCGTTATCGGCAAGTCTCTTTACTCGTTTTGTAATACAAGATCCCGTGGCTAACTCTTTAGTCACATTGCTTGCAAGGCTTGTTTGTGATGTTGTATTACCGAGTGGGCCCCAAGATACCTCTCTGTAACACGGAGTGACAAATCCCAGTCTTGATCCATGCTAACTCAACGGACACCTTCGGAGATACCTGTAGAGCACCTTTATAGTCACTTAGTAACGTTGCGACGTTTGATACACACAAGGCATTCCTCCGGTGTCAGTGAGTTACATGATCTCATTGTTATAGGAATGAATACTTGACATGCAGAAAACAATAGCAACAAAATGACACAATCATATGCTACGTTTATAGTTTGGGTCTTGTCCATCACATCATTCTCGTAATGATGTGATCCCATCATCAAGTGACAAAACTTGTCTATGGCTAGGAAACCTTAACCATCCTTGACCAACAGGCTAGTTAACTAGAGACTCACTAGGGACATTGTTTTTTCTATATATCCACACATTCATTTATGTTTCCATTCAATACAATTATAGCATGGATAATAAACGATTATCTTGAAACAGGAAATATAATAATAACTATTTTATTATTGCCTCTAGGGCATATTTCCAATAGACTGAGACAAAGAGTAAATCAAGATGATCAACACACAAAGCATACAAGATGTACCGAGAAGGATCAAGTGATCCCATGGTATGGTAAGCATTGTCCATAACGCTTTTGTGTACTAACCCATGGTCTTCCTGAGAGTTCTATGTGGGGTTAGGTGTGTTTCCATGGGTTTGCGTTAAGAGGAAGATCTCATTCAACCTATGAAGGATGACATCAAGTGATGATCGTCATCAAGATTGCGGTGTGCAAGTTCAAGTGGAGCATCACGAAGATATCATGCTTGAAGCTTGCAGTTCATTGTGGCGGCAATGAACTTGTGAAGATGTGTTGAAGAGTGGCTCACCCATAGTGATTATGGGGGAGCAATCAAGAAAGGTGGTCCATCGTGAGGAAGGCAAGATCATCATCAACCATCTCAAGAGGACTAGGTGCAAGGTATAGGTTTGCCCTTGATAGGGTTTTCTATTTTAGGATAGATTGTCGTACTATCAAGGGGGGCTCTCAAGTGAGTAGCTTGATCATATCGTTCGTTGAGAGCTCAAACCTTTTGCATCCTTGCATCATATTTCGTGGTTCTTGTTTGGTGTCTCTCTTTGTGAGAGAGATCATGGTCATCTTCATGAAAAGCTCGAGTTTATCAAAAACGGAGTCCATATGCATCTTCTATGATGTTTTCGATGTTGGAAGTTTTTGTCGGTTCGTCATTCGTAGAGGTTTTACATCTCTATATCATTGGCATTTTCATAACTGCATGTTCATAAGATTTCCATTCTCTGTTTGGATAGCTCTTGTCGTCCTGAATCCAACGAGCTTTGGTTTGCTCGATTCAGAGCTCGTCTGCGAAAGTTATGGCAGTTTCAGTACCAGAGTTGTTTTTCTCTAAACAGGCGGTAGTACCGCTCGGTACCATGGTAGTACCGCTTGGGCGGTACTTCTGCTGTGTAAGAGCGGACATAGTTTTTTACTTGTGGCACCCCGTCTCACAGGAAACTGGAACGCCCCGTATTCCAGCCCAGGGACAAGTCTTCTGGAATACGGCACCGTTGGCATAGAACAAATCAGCTCTTTATTACTATGGAAAATGTTACAAGGGTACTTGGATTACATCGCCACGGTGATACTATGCCTCCCTACGGTAATTCTACGCTAGCAACGGAACAACGACGGTTGTGATGGACTCCACTTCGCAGGGACTTTGGCTGGAACGCGTACCCTAGCTCGCAACTCGGGATCCTCGACAAGCAAGCAATCATGGCATGACTTGCAAACTGGCATCACACGCCAGGTGAGTACTTTAAATGTAGTCGCAAGCTCACAACAAGCATCAGCATTAAGGCAAGACAACATCATAGCAATCAGCATTAGGTAAAGATGTATCATCACCGAAGGGATAGTTGAAAATAACTATACCAGGCTACTCTCACCGTACTCTGGTGACCAACTCGTAATCTCACCAAGAATCTTCAGCGAATATCCTCAAGACGGACACCAAGACTTGTCACCGGCATAATGCCCAAGTGCTACCATACTCAGACGAGTTCTTCCATCATTATTATCACTACTATGGTTATGGTTGACCACCTACTGAGGTCTGGACGGGCTTTCCAATATCATGGACGCGGCTATTCGAATAGATTTTTCACTCTGCAGAGGTTGCGCACTTTACCCACACCATGGAGTACCTGGCCTCGTGATCCCATTCGGGTGGACCAGCGTTGCTCCAACGAAACCTGTCTGACCCGTGACTCTTCCATCGTACCTCCGGCATTCATCCTCCCCCGGAGTCCTGCCCTGGGTGGCCCCTGTGTCCTCATGACACCTGCCACCGTCGTGTCAAACTAAACTGTCCCAAACGAGGACTCCCGGGTCAAACAATCAACTGGCTCACAGGGTTATTACCGCCTACCTGATCAGGGTAGCGCGCGTGCATAACCCTCCCTCTTTGGAGGTACCGATGAAAGAGCATACAATCAGACCAAGTCAAGGTCGTCCCATACCGGCAAATGTGGTTGCACGGATAAGCGTGGACAGGTGACTCCCGATCAACCAACTAAGTATCTTATCCCCGAATAATATTTCGGTCATAGCTGACACTCCGATATCATAGTAATCCAATAATCAATAAGCTCAAGCCACTGCTATTGATTCATATCCATAGACTGCCGGATGAAACCCAAAATAATCATAGACAATAATCTTCGACGTTATGGCATAAACTAGTGGGTAAAATACTAGTTACTAACAGTCCCGTACTCAACATGGTAGTCACCTATTCAAGAATTTATTCAAACATTGCATAATCTAATCTATACTACAAATAATTTTAATTGCGATTAAAGTAATTTGTTAAACTATGATATTGTAATGCAATTATGCAAATGAGGGTTGTGGCTTGCCTCGGGGTGAAGGAACCATCGGGGAGAGGCGCGGAGAGTCTGCGAAATTGATTGCCGGAAACAGTTCTCTCTCGGAGGGGCTGTTTAGAGGCAAGGGCAAAATGGTCATTTCCACTGTGTGAACACATAGTGAAAATGATACCAAAATGACGGGCTCGACGAGACGAAGACATGGGCTTTGGAATCACCTCGATCGGAGTTAGGATCGCGACGATATGGACGGTTGAAGTCCAGGGATTAGTGTGTAAAAATTTTATTCACAGACAGGCCCCTGGCCGAGAAACAGAAAGCACCTTCGGCTAAATACGCTTCCCAGAGGGGGAGACGCACTTGCAGCCTGGTGCCTCCACTTATCCAGCCTGGCAGCAGCTGCTATCACTGACAGGTGGGTCCCGCACCCCCTTCTCTCTCCTCCCTCTATCTTCTTCTTCCTCCTCGTGCCTTCTCCCCGGTGCAACCACACAGGGCTTCAGCCTCGCTGGCACCGGCGACTGGAGGCCACAGAGGGCTTGGGCGCCGCCGGGGATGGATGCGCCGCTCCATCCCGTGCCCGTAGGTACCCACGGCGGCAGCAGGGAGGCTCGGGAGAGATCGGCCGAGAGGGAGCGGAGCACGGCTGCGGGTGGAGCTCGGGAAGCTCGCCGTGGTCAGGGAGAGGAGAAGATGGAGGGTGGAGGGGGCCTCTAGTGGTGGTAGCGGTCGGTTGATGGAGCTAGAGGGGTGGAGGAGGCCCAGGTGGCCGAGATTTAGGCGAAGATGGCCGATGGCCATGTCGAGCAATTGAGGCAGTGAGAGCTCCCTAGGCTCGGTCAGGTGGCTAGGCAGGGGTAGAGGAGGGTGGTGAGGGCGATGGCAATCTCGGGAGGATGCGGGGAGGGCTATAAATAGCCGCAGCGAGATCGCCGGATAAGCTCGGCTGCGGTGGCGATCTTAGCCACGCACTGGAGCTTGCAGGCGAGCTGGCTGTACATTGCGGCGTCGAGAGGCTTTGAGGAGGCATGGAGATGGCTCAGGCGAGCTCGGGAAGACTCGGGAGAGCTCGGGGAAGAAGACGACAATGGCGGTCATGGGCAGAACAGGGCGGAGCTCGTCGCGACGCGTCGAGGAAGAATCTGGAGGGGGAGAGGGGTCCAGTAGGAAGGAGACGACAAGGGGAAGCCTCTGGACATGATTGGGCGCCGAAGGGGCGAGGAAAAGGTCGGAACCGAGGGTCCCAACTGCCAGAGCGCGCTCACGGCATGCCAAACGCATGGTCACCGCATGAACTGGTGCACTCGGTGCACCCTTGCATCCAGCATGATGTCTAGTGGCAAGTCCTTATAGGGAAGATTCCCTCTGAGGAGATAAATTGCCAAAATGAGCTAAGAATGGATGGGAGGATTCACTAGAAGTTTTCTGCAGCGAACTTGGCCACATCACTGTGATCAACAGGAAGGTGATAAGAGCCAAGTATGATGTGTGGGAGGTTTAGGGTAGGAAGGACTATTATCCTGTGAAGTTTGAGAATAAAAGGACCAAGATTCAATATAGTTGCTTTGCAACTAACCAATCTGGTCCAGAACACAGATTTTGATGTGTCACTCACATACTTGCTTGGATGGAGCTGAAATTTGGAGGAGATGAGTTATTTAGGATTTTGAAGATACTCTATAAATTTCATACCATATGGATAAACCAAAGTGGTACTTCCTTCACACAGCCTCCCACTGATCAGAATCTTAGAGAAATAGCTGGGGAGAAATGGCTAAATAAAATGAGCCCAAATTTGGTGGAGAGCTGTTTTATAGGTAGGAGAATGTCCTGGTAAAATTTCAGAAATTATGGAGCAACATAAAGTACAGTTGCTTCACAATCCAAAATAATGACCAGAGACAAAGATTTGATGGTGTGGTCACAATGTTGATGGGGTGATGATCAAATTTGGTGGAGAGTAATGATTTGAGCACATTGAGATCATGGAAAAAATTCAACTCATTTGCATACTCTTAGATAGCACTTGCTTCACAAAGCTTCCTGTGGATCAGAAACTTTGGAATTTTTCCAAGAAATATTTACTAGTCAAATGAGGTTTAATTTTGGCATGCGGCAATGATATGGATAGGAAAAAGTTCCCACAAATTTTTAGAGCAAGCAAGCACATAAAAAAAGTACTTGCTTCACAACTTGACAGCTAGGGCAGAATCAGAAAAGGAATATTTGAGGAATATATTTTAACATGGCAAGGAAGGATTTTGTCATATATGAGGAATATATGACCCAAGAATTATAAGAATTATTTGGGAATTTTTGGAATGACAGAAATGTGGGTTGCTTCATAACCCAGAGCAAACATGATTATTCCTTTAATAGAAAAGGAATATTCCCAGGGAAAAGATTATTGGGATTGGCTCAAGATGGAAATGACAAGGTCTTGAGATGGTTTGGAGGTTGGCAAGTCACTAGGGAAGATGAATCAAGGGTGATCCCTTCAGGTTCCAAAACTACCAAGCAACAGAAAAGCAAATCCAGACCAAAATCAGAAGAAAAGAAATGGGCAAAATCCACGGTGTTACATTACTACCGCCCTCAGGTGGTAGCACTGCAACTGTGTCCGGTACTACCGTGTTGGACTTTTGCACAGCCGTAGCCTCAGCGGAGGTAGACAAGGAAGTAGTTTTTTAACTTTCGTGGCGGTTGGATACTACCCCGCGGTAGTACCGTAAGGGCGCACGGTAGTACCGCTCCGGCGGTTCTATCGTTCGTTGCCCCGTGCAGTAGTTCCTCCCTCTGCCACCACCGTGCGTGCAGTAGTATCACACCGGGCAACAGTAGTACCGCATTGGGCAGCGGTAGTACCGCTTTGCTCGAGCTGTAAGTGGGGATAACGGGCAGATTCTTTCCCCCACTATATAAAGGGGGTCTTCTTCCCCATTGGATTGGAGATATCCGTTGAGCTCGTGTTCTTCCCCCATTGTTGAACTTCTTAGAGCTTGCTAACTCTCAACCCCTTCAATGATTCTTGCTAGTTCTTGAGGGAAAAGAGAGAGGAAATCTAGATCCACATCTCCACCAATCACTTTCTCCTCTATGTGAGGGGAACCCCTTGGATCTTGATCTTGGAGTTCTTTGTGAGCTCCTTCTTCTTCCTCTCATATTTCTCCATAGCTTTTGTTGTTGTGAATGGATTTGAGTGTGAGGGACTTGACCACTTCGTGTGTTCATGCCATTGCATTAGTTGCATCGGTTTGAGTTCTCCACAATGATACGTGGAAGTGAGAAGTTGAGAAGCTTATCACCCTTGGGTACTTGGTACCCCTAGAGATTGTTCTTCATGGATGCTTTGGCATCCTAGAAGCTTGGTGGTGCCTCGGAGCTCAATCATTGTGGTGTAAAGCTTCGGGCAAGCGTCGGGGTCTCCAATTAAGTTGTCGAGATTTCCCCAAGCATTTGTGGTCACCTCGAGGCCATATGCCATTGTGGTGAAGCTTCGTGGTGTTGTTGGGAGCTCCAATTAAGTTGTGGAGATTGCCCCAACCATGTTTGTACGGGTTCGGCGACCGCCCTCAAGGGTCCCTTGGTGGAATCACGGCATCTTGCATTGTGTGAGGGCGTGAGGAGATTACGGTGGCCTTAGTGGCATCTTGGGGAGCATTGTGCCTCCACACCGCTCCAAACGGAGATTAGCATCCGCAAGGGTGTGAACTTCGGGATACATCATCGTCTCCGCATGCCTCGGTTATCTCTTACCCGAACCCTTTACTTATTCACTTTACTTTGTGATGGCCATATTGTTTCTTGTCATATATCTTTCTATCACTTAGTTGTGTATCTTGCTTAGCATAAGTAGTTGGTGCACATAAGTGAGCCTAGTTGTTTTAGGTTTTGTGCTTGACAAATTAAACATTAGTTTTATCCCGCGTTTGTTGAAGCCTAAACCGTAATTATTTTAAAGCATCTATTCACCCCCTCCTCTAGGCGACATCCACGTCCTTTCAGGGGGAACGACTAAATTGGTCGTTTCTTCAGAGCCAAAATCCATCGAACACGTGTGCCCTCACCTACACACGTGGCAAGCATGGGAGATGGGTGGGATGTCTCGAATCTGTCATAACTCCCACCCTCGCTCCCCTCACCACGCAAACTGCATTCACACAACACTCTCTCACCATTGCTTCGGTCTCACCGATGGCCACTCCACCATCGTGTTGTCCCTATCTTCCCTCACGGGCGATAAGCCCCACCAACAATGGCCTGTCACCTTAGCGCAGGGGGTGTCAACCCCGTGTAGTTGAAGGGGGCTTTGAAGTACCCCCCCCCCTCAGCATGAGGCTGCGTTTGGCGGATATCGACCTTTTATTGTCCTTTGTTGCTCCTTCGGTGGCAGCGGGGTAGTTCGTCTGCTGTCGCACCGGCGGCAGCGTGTATGGGGGTTGCAGCCCAGGACATCGGGCATGGCCTAGTGGAAATTTTGACCCACATATGAGGGTTTTCTTCCCTTGCCCCCGTCGTAACGTCGAATGTGGCGGCTGGTACCATGACTACGACCTTGGAAGTGGCGGTGTGACCGGTTACATTTGTCAGCACATCCGCCCTTGACGGGTCCTTGTTTTCGTTGGGGTTTGCTTTGGTGTCGCCCTTGACCGCTCCACCTCTGGTGGCATGTGTTTTTGTCTAGATATCTAGTGAGGCTACAATATACATGAGTTGCCCGTTGAACGCATTGAAGTTGCCCAAAAAACTCAAGTAGTTGGCATCTTATTTTTGTACAATTCCAGTACTAAGATCGGCCTGATACGAGGAAGTTGCATGCATAACACCCGTTAGTTGAACAAAATCGTAAACCACTTGACCGTGTTTTGCCTTCGCAGGGATCTGGAGTGTTCCCCGATTAATTTTCTGACAAAAAGAGGGGGTGGATGGGAGGCAATAGAGGGGAGGGAAACTCACCTTTAGGCTTTGTTTGGTACTAGTGTATTTTAGGGAATTTATGGGGATTATCCCGGTCAAACCCCTCAATCCCCACATATCCCATAACACCATTTGGTTCTAGTGTATTTGACATATTTCATCCCCACATTTCCCCTCAAATTCCCAAATTATAGTGCATTTTTCTCAATACCCAATACACTACCCCTACATAGTGTATTGGGGATAAATGGGGATTTGAAGGGATTGGGTGAAGGTTGGGGTTTCACCCAATCCCTTGGGGGATTATCCTCACCAATCTCCTCCAAAACACTAGTACCAAACAAGGCCTTAATGGAGAGGGGGGAAATGGAGGAGGAAGGGAGGGGGGGCTGAACTGGATGAGAGGAGATTTTGCAAGTGGGTGTGGGCAGTGGCGAATCTAGTAGGGGTCTTCGACAAGCTCGAGCCCCCCTCCAAAAGTTGGAAAAGAAAGTTTATTACTATACTATCAATTTTTTTACCTTACTTAGACAAAAAAATGAATGTTTTTATTTTTTATACACACATTTAACTTTGAGCCCTTCCTTCATTTTCTTCCAAAATTCGCCACTAGGTGTGGGGTGGTGTGGTGTTCAGACTGATGGCACCAGGGAGGGCAGCAGTTACGATGGTGATCTAGGGTTTAGGGTTAGGATGTGGTGTGGTGTTCATAATTATTTCTTTTTTGGTAGCCCGGGGTTGGGCTACTACTGTCACGCCCAAGATGCGACCCTATCCTCAATTTGGCACGAAGGCCTCGTCAGGGATAGAAGCGCATCTCGTCGTGTCGCAAGAATGGATATCGTTACAAGTACATGTACTGAAAAGAAGAGATATATATAGAATTGGCTTACACTCGCCACAAGCTACATCAGAGTCACATCAGTACATTACATAATCATCAAGAGTAAGAGCAGGGTCCGACTACGGACGAAAACAAACGACAAAAGAAGAACGACGTCCATCCTTGCCACCCCAGGCTGCCGGCCTGGAACCCATCCTAGATCGATGAAGAAGAAGAAGAAGAAGAAGCAACTCCAAATGATCAATCAACGCGCTCGCGTCAAATAACCTTTACCTGTACCTGCATGTCGGGACCCCGATCCTAAGCCATAGGAATCCAGCCTGTAACACATCGCATCTCTTTGTGGTCTCACGCACGGTTAACTCCACGGCTGCAGCCTTACCTTAGCCGGGACCGTTTGCGTATTTTGACTCACGTATGCGATCGTGTCGCTAGCATTCCAATGTCAAAGAACCTGGATCGACATGTCTAGTCATAAACCAAAGTGGTAGTTCCGCACAAGGACAGGCATACATGACCCAACAAAGCAGGTGTCGGTCATCAACGAACGTAGACGAGTCGTAGCAAGCTACAAGGACTCCATTACGTCGTGTGACATTTCCCCAAAGGGGACAGACACAGCAGCTAAGAAGGACACATGCCGGTCAACCAATGCGTCCGGAGCAGTAGCGAACTACCAAGGCTCGTTGGATCACAAAGGGGCATTTCCTTGTAAGGAGTGCTACTAAAGTTCACGACTAGGTAATCGAACCCCATACATATCAAGTAAGACACACGTACGCATGGCATACCGATATGTATAGATACATCGATGGCATCACAACATAACCATAAACATACAAGCTTTATTGAAGAGGCTCGGAAGAGCCACACACATATTATTACACATTAAGGGTCTCACAACCCATAATATCAGTCACACAATACAAGCCAGCGGAAGAGTTATAAGCTGTCTGGGTACAGACAGAGCAACTAGGAGGCACATGGCCTGACTATACTACAGAGCCGACGTAGGGCCAGATCGTAGCTGGGACACCAGCTACTCATCGTCGTCGATGTCTACGAAGAACCCTCCATTAGGGTCATTAACAACCTCTGCAACATGATTAAGCAAACATGAGTACGAAGGTACTCAGCAAGACTTTAGGATGGCTAACTACTCATGCAAGGTATCAAGAAGGTATTGTGGGGTTTCATGCGGGAAGCCAGCATTTGACTCGTGGCTAGACAACTTGCTTTTGAAATTAGTTTTGACCACTAGATTTCTCGCACACGAGTCCACTAACACCACAACAATACACTATCGTGGAATCATTCCGTCTCCATACGGAAATGCCGTCCACGACACTCATGCTTATCTTGACAATTTTATGAGTAGCCATTGAAATTATCTATGAACAACATATGTCTCCAAGTAGTCCATATCCGCGGACGCGGCTATTCGAATAGATCATAACCCTGCAGGGGTGTACTTTGTCACACACGCTTCCGCCACTTATCGCCATGTGCACGTCATGCACCTCGGCAACCTTCAAGCGGAAGCCCAGCGAGGGAGTCGGCCACGACCGTTAACCACACTAGTATCTAGTCCAGGTTTATCGCCTATCTGAGAGTAACCCGTACGGAAGTCCGGCCGAGGTTTCCGCCACGGCCTCAAACGATGTGCGCAGGGTTCCCAAGCCCACCATCCGGGTGCCACTTGGTACACCGTGCCACTACCTACCGCATCACGGTCCACCTCTCAGGTCAGCACCATGCACGGCCTCCAGCATTTCTATAAACACCAGAAACTACTTGCAACTCCTGGACCGAGTACTACGCGATTAATAGGCCGAGCGGGGTCATATTTCAGGGCCCAGCATGTGGTAGTATCTAGTCTTGGATTACATACACGGAACTCAGTTCCTAAGGACGGTTCCGATGAAACAACCTGCCATGTACTCCTACACAGCCTTTCACCGGTACCTTTACCAAATCAAGTTCAACACACGACCTTTGCTCACCGAACACATTCCACATTTCTGTTCATCTCCCAGATGACAGACCATACACAACTCTAAGCATAGCATGCATAGCAGGATAAGGCACATCATAGCTCAAGCAACTACCAGGTATGCTAGGTTGCAAGGTTCGGCTATTTACTGTGACAAGGTTAAGTCATGCAAAGGAAGTGGGTCCAACTATCGTGGCAAAATCAGTTGAAGCATTTGATCCTAATGCATTAAATAGGTGCAGGAGCAAGAACATAGGTGTTATCGGGATGATCAAAAGGGGTGCTTGCCTTGTTGCTCAGAGGAGGAACGATATCCGTCGGGCGGATATTCGGTGGAATCCGGGGGTGCGGAGCCTACCGAAATGAACGGCAACATTCAGTAACAATCATGTGCAATCAAAATGATGCATGAGCATGGCATGAGAATGCAAGTGATAAGTTATTATAATCAAGATGTTTTAAGTTTAGAGTTGATTTGAATCACATTCGAATAGCAATTCAAACGGGTATTCCCGGATACCGGTTTAATTGATTCGACCTGATGCTCAGATCAACCTAATGTTAACATGCATGAAATGTCATGTTATGGTACTGATTTACATCTAGGGCAGCGTGTGATCATTGCATTTATGATGAGATTTGAATATTTTTGCAAATTCCATTTATAAAGTGATTAAAAGAATTGAATTATTCCTTATTTCATAATTTAGGGTTCTGTAACTTTTTCAAACATAGTTGAAAATAGCATAATCAGAATCCTTGAATTTTTCTGATACTTTTTCATATATAAATTATTTTCATTGGAGTTACAGATTAATTTCTATGATTTTTGCAATTTTTAGCAATTTCCTGAATTATTTTTATACTGGAAATTCCATTTATTGCATCAGGCTGACGTCAGCAGGTCAGCCGACCTGTGCAGGTCAAACCTGACAGGGGGGCCCCACTGGTCAGCCTCTCTGGGACTAATCCCGCGCTGACCAGCCCCTAATTGGGGTTTGACCAGGCGTGGGGCCCTTTGGCAGCGACTCAGAGGAGGGCGATTAGGCCCTAATGGCCGGCCACGTCGACGGCCACCGGAGGGTGGTCGCCGGCGACCAAACCCGCGGCGGACGGCTCGCCGGAGGCGACCTAGATGGCGCTGCACAGCACCAAATCGCACGCGGATGGCAGCTACAGCAAGCTCGCGAAGCGGCCGATCTGGTAGGACCAACTGGGGAGGCTAGGGTCGCCGGAAGAGGCGTCGGCGACGAGCCGGAGCGGCGGCCGAAGCTCGGGCGTCGTCGGGGGGCTTGAATCAGAGGGTTCCACGCTTAGATCTTAGCTGCTACGGCATCTATGCGTCGTCCTGGAGCTTCTGGTGCTCACGGGAGGACGAGCTGGACATCGGAGGGCTACCGGCGACGAGCGGCAGCGGCGGTGCTCGTCGGGCTCCGGTGAAACTAGGGCTAGAGGAGGGGATCGACGGGAAAAGCTTAGGGGAAACCACTGCATGCTCACAGGGAGTGCAGAGAAGAGCTCAGACGGCTCGGGGAAGGCCTGGGGGCGACGAATCGACGGGAGAGGTCCGGCGGCCGGAGGAAGAAGACGACGGCGTTGCGGGCGTTGCAGGGCTCGAGGGGACTTCGGCTTCTGCAGAGACGACCAGGGCGACGAGGCGGATCTAATGGCGTGCTCGGGGAGGGATTCCTATGGCCAGGGCAACGGCCAGCTCGAGCTCGAGCTCGGCTCTAATGGCGGCAGCAGGGAGAAGGAGGGGATCCGGGCGGAGGAGGAGAACCAAGGCGGGGAATGGATAGGGGAGGCTCTGGGGAGCTTATCCCCGCCGTCGCCAGCGCGAACCGGCGGCCAGGCAGGCAGGCAGGTGCGTGGCCGCGCCGGAGGAGGCGGCGGCCACCTCCTGCTGCCTACTGGCGCGGGGAAGGGGACGAGCGGCGAGATGGGCTGGGCCTGGCGTGGGCGTCAGGTAAGTCTTTTCCTTTTTCTTCTGCTTTTGTTTTTTCTGTTTTGCTATTTATTGCTTTGCTAATTATTTCAGCTCCAAAACAAAAAGTAAAAACTATTTTAAACCTCCTGAAATATTTGTTATAATGTCCCCACTCATTTCCAAGACTTTCAACACTTTTGGAAAATTATAGCTTCTGTTTTCAAATTTTTAAATTTGAAACCAGTGGCTTTTGCATTTATTTAAAATGCTTGAAGTGTCAAGGAAATAGTTTTCTCCAATGCTCATTTACTTTCATGATTTATCAGAAAGTTTGAACATTTCTTGAGGCCATTTTGGGTTCATTGATTTTGAACTAGTTTGAAATTTCCTTTAATTGAAATGGTGGCTAGGGTTTTGAGTTTTTCCTTTGCCACTTTGTTGTTTTTGTTGAAACTTCTTAGATGCAAATGCAAAGAAGACCTGAGCACAATGCTATCTAGCTTAAGGTTTAGGGATGTGACACTGCAACTGGTGTTGTAGTAATCTGTGAGCCACAGGGGACTCAGCAATCTCATTTCCAAAGGTATCAAGACTAGCAAAGCTTAATGGGTAAGGTATGGTTAAGTGGTGAGGTTGCAGCAGCGGCTAAGCATATATTTATGGTGGCTAACTTACGAGTACAAGAAATAAGAGGGGGAAGATCTACGTATAACAGACGTGAACTACTGATGATCAAATGAATGATCCTGAACACCTACCTACGTCAGACATAACCCCACCGTGTCCTCGATAGAAGAAAGAACTCACGAAGGAGACAGTCACGGTTACGCACACAGTTGGCATGTTTTAATTAAGTTAACTTCAAGTTATCTAGAAGCAGTGTTAAAAAAATCTTCCACGTTGCCACATAACCGCGGGCACGGCTTTCCGAAAAGATTTAACCCTGCAGGGGTGCTCCAACTGGTCCATCACAAATTACCACAAGCCGCATAGAAATCCTCAATCACGAAGCTCGCGATCTCATCGGATTCCCTAGTGGAAAACCTCAACTCTGAGATTACCCAAAGCATCACCGGAATCCCGATGCACAAGATATCTCGTCAAAGGTAAAACTAATCCAGCAAGGCCACCCGGTGTGTCGACGAACCCGATAGGAGCCGCGTATCTCGTTTTCAGGACACACCGTCTATGCAAAGTGGACGGGAACCAAACCTCGAGTTGTCCCGTGGTGGCACCGCCGACTGCTGGGTGGGTGGACCAACACTCATGAGGAGCACTGGCCCGGGGGTTGATTAAATATCCTCGGGTTAATTACTCCCTATGCAGTTCATTAGTTATTAGGCAAATGTAGTATCAAAGTTGGGCCCTGCCAGACCAGCTTTAATCGAAAACGAATTATCAAGGGGGTCCCCATAACAACCCCGATCGTGTTAGGAGCGCTCGTTTATGGAACATAACACCGGTAGCCGAAAACTAAGGGGGCAAAGGTGGAACAAAACACCAGGCTAGAAAGGCCGAGCCTTCCACCTTTTACCAAGTATATAGGTGCATTAAATTAAATAGCATTTAAATATGGTGATATGACAAGGAACCCATGTTATCACATGGGAGCATCTGCACCTGCAACTAGCAACGCTAACAACAAGGTTAAGCAAGCAGTAACATAGCCAAAGCGTGGTTTGCTAGGTCGAACAGGTTGAAGGTATTCATGGCACTCTTGAGAGGCTGATATTTAACATGTGGTAGGCAACGAGACATAATCGATAGCATCAAAATAACTAGCATGGCAATGATAGTAATGGTATCTGGGGAAATGATCATCTTGCCTGAGATCCCGCTTGGAAGAAGAACAACTCGGAGAAGTCGGCAAACCAACGTAGTCGAACGGGTCCTCACATTCCGACACGCTTGCGGAACTCTATCGAGACGGGCAAACCGGAAACAAACATCAACACAAGTATTCACCACCACAAAGCAAGACATGATGCATACCCTAATATGATGCATGAACAGGTTAAAATGCAAGGGATGGCATGGCAATTCACCTCACGCAAACACTACACATTAAGTGAAGCTCGATATGCAACGGGTTGCATATCGACGAAACTCCACGATTAATTATTTAATTCACTCCCGATTATTTACACGACAATATTAAATTATAGTTAACATGGCAAGGATGAAGCGACAAACCTACATGACAACCTAGTCGACAGCACGTCGGACTTAGAACGGAGCTACGGCACAAGAACATGCAACACAAGATTATATGCCATGAATGCGTCATGCATGCAAGACATCATACCACGGCAAGAAGGGAAATAAGCAAGGTGTCGCCACGGCGAGCGAGAGGAAACCATGGCGGCAAATCGGAAACGATGCCACGCAACGTTCCTATCCCGATAACTCAACGGGGTATCGTGCCAACGTATAGGAACGCATGCGGGAACGGTAAATAAAGATGGGGTGATCCCGTATCTCGGGTTCCCATGTGTCGAGGGCTCGACGAAAAGGAAGACAACGTGCACGGGCAAACAACGGTGCATACATACGGTGCATACATGCATTCAACTCAAACAACTCATACATTCGTACATCACTAGCACACGGTACATGACATGTCCCATTGGTATACCTTTGAAGCGTGCAAATCGGAGGGGTTCGGTGAAGGGGAACAACGATCGTCGTGGACGTCGTGGAAGTAGTTGTCGTCGTGGTCGCCGTGGAAGTAGTCGTACACGCGCCGGTAGTTGAAGTAGTGGTACACGGTCTCGTCGATGGTAGTCGTTCGCTCGGCGTCGTGGTTCACGGTCTTCACATCGGTAGTCGATCACGGGTCTTCGGCGACGTCGAGGAAGTCGAACTCGCTTTCGGGGTCGTCGAGGACGACGGGGTACTCGGCGAACTCGTCGGTCCCATGAAGGAGGGGATGGTGCTGCGAACTTCGGCGATGGTCCCGAAAGGCGACACAACAGCATCTAGCGGGCAATGGGCGACAACAACTACAACATCTAGCTTTGGCCACAGCACAGCAAGCTCGGCAACAGCGTTAGGCAAACTAGAGCAAGCTACAGCAAGCGGCAAAGCTACTACACCAGACACGTTAGCAAGCAGCAGCTAGCAAAGCAACTAACTACGGCAAGCAGCTACGGCATGCAAAACAACTACAAGCAGCAAATCGGGCAAGTAGCAGCAAGGCTACGGCCAGCACCAGCAGCAGCACTAGCAACGGCGTCAGGTAGCGGCAACAGCAACAAGCAGCTGCAGCTAGCAATCTACAGGACCACTAGCTAACACTCGGGCAGGAACTACTCCAACTACACAGACAACAGCAACGCGGCAGGCAAGCAAAAACGCAGCAGCAAGACGCATCAGCGTAGAGCAAGCAAGCAGCAACTGCAGCTAGCAGCAAAACAACACGGCCCCGGTAGCTAGCTACAACACACAGCAGCAGCAGGCGGCAACATCAGCAAGCAACGCGTAACAACAGCAGCATTGACAGCGACGCAAGCTTGCAATGGCCAGCAGCTAGCAGCAGGTAACAACGACAGCAGCAGGGCAGCAAAACGGCGCAGCGACAGCGAGCAGGAGGATGGCGGCAGGCGGCTCCGGAGGTCGGCGGCGCGCAGAGGACGCGGGGCCCCTGCAGGCGGGCCATAGCGGCGAGGGGCGCCGGCGGCTGCGGCGCAGGGGACCTCGCGCGAGGCGGCGCCATGGCGCGGGGAACGGCGCGGGACGGCGAGGCGGCGAGTTGGAGGGCGAGGCGGCGCGGCGAGACGAGGTCGGCAGGGCGCGGGGCAGGGGGCGGCGACCAGAGAGGCCGGACGAGGTCGAGGTCGAGGGGCCCTCGCGCGGCGACCGGAGGCCAGCTCGGGCACGGGCACGCGACCTGGGTACTGCAGCGGGCGCGGCGAACCGCTGGTGGCGCGGGGAGGTGAGGAGGTCGGGGCGACGCAAGGCCATGGCGTGCGGGGCGAGCTGCTGTTGGGCGGCGACCTGGAGGCGGGGGCTGGCGGCCTGGGTGCAGGGAGGCGACGCAGGGGGCGAGGCGAGGGGAGGAAGAAGGGAGGAGGCGCTGGGGGAGGACGAGAACGAGAGGAGGGGATGACGCTAGGGTTGGAGGGGGCCCGGGCCTTGGCCGGCTGGGCTGGGCTCCGTCCCCCTGATGTTTTTTTTAAAACCTGATTTTTCTCTTTTTTAAAAGAAAATAAAAATAAATAAACTCACAAGAAAAGGTTTTAACAAAAAAACTAAAATAAAGAAAATGTCTTTTAACTACTTAAAAACATACCCCACTATAAGAAATAGTTTTGAGCATTTTTAAAAGAAATAAAATAAAACCTTTTAAAGAAATAAAATTAAAACCCGTTTACAAAAAAATAAAAATCGAACCCTTTGAAGAATTAAATAAAACCTCTTTATTTAAAGAATAAAATAAAAGCCTTTTAAAAGAGAAAATAAAATGGGACGGTTTTAAAATAAAACGAACGGAGAAATAAAATAAAAACCTAAGGGTTGCCCTCGCATTTTATAAAAGGGTTTTAAAAGAAGACGAATCTTTTGATGGGGTTAAAACGGAAAACTTTAGCAAACCGCACAACAAATAAAAGAGAGGGGAGAGAAGGTTTAGGTCTGCGGTGCAACGGGGTTTAGCGGTGGCCCTCACGCACGCACTCTCATCATGCCTACAAACGACGCCACTCACGAAGCACTAACACCCAACAACACGGAGCAACAGGCAACACCGACAAGACACGGTTGACGTGATGCCATGCATGATGCGATGATGCAAACTAAATGACGATACAACAAACGAAAAATACCCACACGACGGAAACGGAAAGAAAGGGGATCTTCTGGAACATCGGCATCGGGCTGTCACAACTACCATATTTGGTGACTGGCTAGGGAAGGCTGGGAAGCTATCAAGCACACGTTTACTTGCTTGTCGCGTCCTGGGAATAATTAGCCCCTTAAACAGGAATAATTGGTAATCATGTGACTTTATCATGCTATAAAAAGGTAATCTTCCAGCTGCCCCAGTGAAGAACATGGCGTGTACAATAACCACCAAAGCTCTTCATGGACCCCAATTCCAGCCGTCTTTGCTAAATGCAAAGTTGATGGATGTGTCTCATGTGTCGCGGTCTGTTGCAACTAGGAGGGCATGTTTTTGGGAGTTTCTTCCATTGTTCTTTCAGGAATATCTGATCCTGCCACCTTAGAGGCGTTGGTGTGCCACGAAGCCTTAGCGCTCGCTGAAGATCTCTCATAAGAAAGGCTTCACATTGCACTTGACTGCAAGCAGCGCGTCATGGGCGATGTCGGATCCTGATATGGAGGCCGATATAGCTCGATCATCAAGGAAATTACATTCAGAATGTCATATCTTGGTAGCTGCAACTTCGTATTTAGTGGTATACTTCAAACCTTGAAGCTCACAATCGTGCTAAATTTTCTCGTTCTTTATTCGCCATCTTTGGCTAGGGGAGCCTCATGACCCTATATCTATCTGTGTAATTATCAACATTGATCAATAAAACTAAGTATATTGTTCTTAAATAAAAGATAATACAGCTTAAATTTCCCTCACAAAAGGAACTCATTTAGTTCTCATGATTGAACCCATAGGTGGATAATTTTTGTTTGCTGTCCTGAATTATGATGTTTGGAATTGGATGCCTGTGGAGTCAAAATTGTGTAAGAATTGTAAGCTCAAAAAGACAAACTAACCACATCATGCAACCAGCCATACATATTAACCACATCCACTTCCCGCCCCCCAAAAAAAACATCCACGGTAAATGAAGCAACCCAACCATGTGTAACTGGTGAGTGGTAAATATCGCATTGTCTTCTCCCTCTCATAGCCCATACACAGAAAAGTAGTATCAGGATCCTAACTGAATACTGTATTAACTAAAACATCTAGGAGGTTTTTCATACAGAGAAACAGCTAACAGCTTGTTTGCAGACAAAAGACCCGCAGCCAAACTTCCTCTTCATCTTAGCAACTCATACGGCCTGTTACCCTCACAACTTTCGGTTCACAAGCTACTTGCTGGCAGCGACCCTGAGGTGGTCGAGCCGGTACAGCTGGTTGCCCGCATTGAGAGCGTAGCCAACCTCAGCCCCGTCGCGGCTCCTCATGACAGTGCAGCCACGGGGCCCAAACGCAACGGTGAAGCCGCTGTCGGCGAGCTGGGTCACCGAGATGATGTTCTCTGTGAGCCCTGGGACGTAGCTGACTCCAGGGACGGCAAACTGGGTGGAGCTCAGGGACCCCTTGCCACGCACCTGCAACATCGCGCCCGTGTGTGTCCGGACTGAGCGGCCAGGACGCGTGGGAGTGAAGTTCGTCAGGAGGTGCAGGTTGCCAGTCATGTGTTCAGCAGCATTCGAGACGATGTACCAGGAAGATCCACTGATGAGATGCAGTAGAAACGGTTAGCATTCTTCGCATCATAAATATCTTACTGATTAAGAATTCGAGCAAACAAAGGCAATAGACAATCATAGGTAACCATCAGAGTAGACCAGTAGAGTAGGTAAATCATACTGTGAACCATGTGAACCATGAACCCTAATCTAGCAAAGATATAGACAGTTGACTTGGTAACAAACTAGGGAAATTCTAGGGTACAACTACTTCAATAAGGACTGACGGTTTTGAGTGATCCAATCAATCATGTTTTTTTTGCGGGTGCCCCAATCAATCATGTTATCCTTATTTCAGACCAAATCAAGGTTAAACAATATGGACTTACAACTACAAAGGTCTACAAAAACAATGTCAACTTATTTTTCGCTTTATGTTCTGGATTGTAGTTATTATTTATTAACACGATCTCCACTATATGTGATGGTCGTCGCATCATACATGGTGCGTGAGATATGCAAAGAAAGCATACAATTAATTGTGTATTCTATTGACCATTCAAGAAAAACATTCATGTTTACAGTTACTTGCAATTCCAATTTTCACATCATTTCTAAAAAAAATATGCGGCATCATTTGTAAATTTGTATGCAACTACCATGGTGAGTCTCTTAACTTCTAGTGTGAAGCACATCAATTGATGATAAGAGCATTTAACTGAAAGTTCCCTGCCATGCATGGCAGGAATGACACATTTGACGATACTGAAACTTCCCTACCCTCTCAACGGACAGCTTATCTTACCCCTATGAGCCAAGATCTCAATAAACTAACAATGTACGATATTCGATATTTGAGCCAATGTTCCACGCATGACAATTCTGTACTTGTGGACACAGCTTAGCATGTCCAAGTCAATTAACTACCATAAAAACTTATTAGCATAGCAAGAAACCATTGAAAAAATCATTCAAGCAAGTGTTTAGTGTACCTAATGGCGTCAAGAAAGTCGAGCTCATACAGATCGTTCTTCGAATGCCCTCTGCCAACTACAGCACCATCACGCCGCACAATAGAACATCCACCGCTATCCACTCTGACTTTAAGTTCTTGATTGGTATGGGTAAGATGGGCAACCGCCACCATATTATCGGTGACCCCAGGAACATACCATACGTCATCAAGCTTGATCCTGTTAGAGCTCACCGATCCCCGAGCGCAAACTTGCATCGGGGGGCCTGTCCCAGAGAGGTTACGGACCCAATGGTCACACACAGGCGTGAGGTCCGTTAGCAGATTCAGATTGCCAGTTATGTGGTTGCCATTTATGACAAGATACCAAACAGCACCAGCTGCATTTGTACTGTCTTCGGCTGAGAGCTCATCACGGGGATCAAGCATGGAGATCAGAGCAGCACTGTTCTTCTTCCTGAGAAAACTCCAATAACACAGGAGCTCAAGCAAAAAATGGCATACACTGAAAGGAAACCAAAGCATGGGGAATATCTAGAAAGAGCTTACAATGGAAAACTCACACCTATAGTTACTGTAAGTTTGTAACAAAGAATTTTAATATTTTATAAGCTATTGTGAAATAACTAGCAAAAGTGGTCCATGGTCCATCAAGATGCAATCAAATAAAACCCCAGATATCAGCATTGTTCTGAGGCCCCAAGACGAACATAGGATGCCCAACACAATGCACGGGGAAGGTCAGTAACCGCGCTATAGGAACTGTGAGGTCTGTAATATTGATGATGCAGGTCTCTTTCTCCCAGTGGTGGGCCCTTCTTTGGGGATGTATGCCTCAACCATGCAAACTCTGATTTTATTGTGAAATGGAACCACTCAAAAAAAAAAGAGCGCCGTATGAAACGGCATGTCATCTGGGATCTATATTTCAATAATGATCTGAGTGATTGGTTCAACATGAAATGGTGATGCCCCTATGCCAGCAGCCAAACAAAATGCTTAATATCTTTGTTACTAGATAAAGGTGTGCAACTCATCAATTATACGAAAAACTACATTTTTTTAACTATCTATTGAATACCTGATAAATCATCTATAAATTTCACATTTGTCACAGCATTCAACGCTTGTAGAAGTCAAGCCTTACTGTGGTAATTTTATTTCGCAGTAACAGATTCAGCCTGAAACAAACATTTGGCTACTTGTGTCAACCCAACAAGAACCTAACTTCCAAGGGCGATTTATCAATTGCAGATACAATTCACAACATTTCTTTGAAACAAACATCTACAAATTTCCCATCTCAATTTTCGTCAGAGAATTCAGTGACAGTATGGATCGCCCCTTTCTCTGCACAAATGCAAATCCAACCCTTTGCACCAGTAGATTAAACCTATTAGATACATCATACATTTGGACTAACTCCATCGAACCCAACAAGAACCACGCGCGCCATGGCATCTCTCATCTCGAGCAAGCCAGTAAACCCTAGACAGACCAAAACCCCAGCACAACGCAAAGCAGGGAAGACAAGCCACCGCCGTCGCCATCCCCGTCCACACAGTACAGAAATATAAGCATGCGCGTGCTCGTGGGTTACGACTTGGGCGAGAGTCCATGGCGTCTACGTCGTACCTGATGGCGTCGAGGAGGGCAGGATCCTCAGTGGCGGGGTCCACCTCGAGCATCGTCAGCACCCTCCCTTCGTCGGAGATGGCCTCGAGGAGCGTCATCGCCGCTCCAGCCTCCCCCTTCGTCGCAGCCGGCTTCCGCCCCTTCTTCCCCATTGGTGGTGGAGGCGATGGAGAGAGCTCTCGAAGGTGGTGAGGCGGACGGGGTTGCGGGGAGTGGGCACCCCTCGCGTCGTAAACCGTGCGCTTAAAATGGCCAGTTAGAAATGGGCCGGGCTGAACTAGGCCGTAGGGACGTGGATGTGGCCGTACGACGACGCATTTTGCGGTATATCGTTAGACCGGCAAACCGGCAAACCCTCGGTTACTAGAGTAATTTTAGGATCGTTCTTTTCCTATCCACCGCGCTAGGAGAGGCTACATTCGAGCGCCGTCCTCCGGCGGCTCGATGACCTTGCCGTTGATGATGAAGGGAAGTCGTCGGATTTATACGTATTGATAGTTTTAGTCCAAAGTAGTTTAGTTTTTAGGTTGTTCACTAGGAAAACGGTCCGTGCGTTGCAACGGGAGAAAAAATATCATACACTCTTAATTCATATAAAAATGGTATATAATATGAGAATTTGTAGTTACGACACAAACAAAAATGATTTTATCCTACAAAAGTGCAGTTTAAGATTTCACAGATCTTCTATTTTAACACGGCTTGCATGTAGATTTAGTACCTACAAAAAAACCGGGCAAATGACCTTCAATTTCATCTTCAATCCTGATTTTGTTGACGGGTTCATCCCCGATACGGATCAGTTGCGGCATGAAAGAAAGACAAATAATGAATTATTTATTAAGATTGCACCCTAGATAATATTTTTATTAAATGTTTAACAGGTAAAATAACATCACATTCAAATTGTACATATTTTTCTAATCAAATTCCATACATAACGTGTTAAATTTAGAGTTATGATTTAGAAGGTATGAATATTTAAAAAAACATTTAATATATACTGCGAGTTTAATGTCAGAAACATTAGGGGGTTTATTATAAAATATCATGACAGACTAAGAATATCTATTTCCTTTATTAGCAGGTATAGATTGTTTTAACTTCGGCGACGGTGATGACGACGCTAAATAAAGTTTCATTAGATCCTACTTCAACAAGTCGATCGGTCTTATGGTTGGGGATGTATCTGGAATTCAGTCTGTTCAAGCAAGATGATGCGGTGACAGCAACATCCTTGTGATGAACATGTGTCCTCGAACTCCGCCGTTGCGACGACGTTTGCTCCAGCGCCGCGCAGAGCTAGGGAGGTAGTCCAGGAGCGGATGCAGATTATGATATGCATTGACGGCATCAGGAAGATGGTGGATCATGTGCTATGTTCGTGATACGTGGATGTCCGATATGGTTTCCTCCTCCGACATCTTAGTCATGTGTGGGTGACTATCTGAAGTTTGACGGCGTGTATGGAGTTTGCCCCGATCTGATTTTCGTCTTTGGCGAGCCACCCGTTCGCAAAGCTGCATATCAGCGATGGAGCTGCATCGAGCTCGGATGTGGAGGTAATCCGTCATTTTTTAATGGCTACTATGGTGGTGTCAGAGGGAGGTGACGTGCGTTGGTGTCAAGATTAGAAGTTTCTTCGGTCTTGTTTGTAATTTTACTTCTTACCTGATGTTCCATTATGCAAAGGCTAGCGTTTTGCTAGGTTGGTGTGTACAACTGTCGGGGCTTCGCACAGGGGAGCGACCCTGCAACAATGCAACGGGCCGCCCGTTTAAGCCTTTCAACGCATCGGTTTCGGGAACCGTCTAGAGGTTTTAACTGGTTTTTTCTGTTTTGGAATACTTCTAGAAGCTTCCCTGATCTGTTTTTTCTTTTTTTCTTTTTTGTTTACTTTCTTCTTTTTTCTTCTGTTTTTTGTTCTTTTTTCTTTTTTTTCCATTTTTCTTTTTATATCTTTTATTTTTATCAAGTTTATTTTGTAACAAATGTTCACAGTTTCAATATTTATTCATTTTTTAAATATTTGAAATTTGTTCACATTTGAAAAGTGTTTATGATTTCAAAAAAATTCACAATTCCAAAAACGTTTGAGGTTTCAAAATTTGTTCACAAATTCGAAAAATATCCAAAAAATAATAATTTTCTTCACAAATTTGAAATCTGTTCATGATTCAAAATTTGTTCACAATTCAAAAATGTTTGCTGTTTCTAAATTTGTTCACAATACAAAAATGCTCATATTTTTTAATTTTGTTCACGAATTTGAAATTTATTCATGTTTCAAATTTGGTTCACCATTTAAAAATGTTCATGGTTTCCAAAGTTGTTCACAATTCGAAAAATGCCCTTTGTTCACGAATTTGAGATTTGTTCATGTTTCAAAATTTGTTCATAATTTGAAAAATGTTTGTGGTTTGAAAATTTGTTCACACTTAAAAAATGTTCATAATTTTAAAATTTTACTCACAAATTTGAAAAATGTTTGCTGTTTCTAAATTTATTTACATTTCAAAACATGCCCACAATTTTTTTCCACGAATTTGAAATTTGTTCATGTTTCAAAATTTGTTCATAATTCGAAAAATGCTCGTGGTTTCCAAAATTGTTCACAACTCAAAAAATGTTCACAGTTTTATGATTTCCTCATGAATTTTAAATTTGTTCACTGTGTCCAAAAAATTTCACAATTCAAAAAATGTCCATTTTTTCAATTTTGTTCACGAATCTGAAATATGTTCATGGGTCAAAAAAGTTTCTTAATTTGAAAAATGTTCGTGGTTTCAAAATGTGTTCACAATTCAAAAAATGTTCACAACTTTATAATTTTACTCACAAATTTGAAAAATGTTCGATCTTTTGAAATTTGTTCACAATTCAAAAAATGTCCACACTTTTTTAATTTTCCCAAGAATTTGACATTTGTTCATGTTTCAAAATCTGTTTGTATTTTGGAAAGCGATTGTGGTTTAAAAGAAATCACAATTCGAATAATGTTCACAATTTTATAATTTACTCACGAATTTGAAATTTATTCGTTGTTTCCAAATTTGTTGAAAATTCCAAAAAATGTCCACATTTTTTTCATTTTGTTCACGAATTTGAATTTTGTTCATGTTTAAAAAAAATCATAATTGGAAAAAGCTCATGGTTTTGAAAATTGTTCACAATTCGAAAATGTTTGCAATTTTATAATTTTTCTCATGAATTTGAAATTTACTCGCTGTTTCCAAATTTGTTCACAATTTGAAAAATGTCCACAATTTTTTATTTTTGTTCATGAATCTGAATTTTGTTCATGTTTCAAAATTTGTGTATAATTTAGAATATATTCGTGGTTTCAAAATTTGTACGCAATTCGAAAAATGTTCACAATTTTATAACTTTACTCACGAATTTAAAATTTGTCCATTGTTCCAAATTTGTTTGCAATTTTAAAAATGTCCACATTTTTCAAAAAAAATCATGAATTAGAAATTTGTTCATGTTTCCAAATTGTTTCATAATTCGAGAAATGTTCGTAGTTTCAAAATTTGTTCACAATTCAAAAAATGTTCACTATGTTATAATTTTACTAATGAAATTGAAATTTCTTTGCAGTTCGAAAAAATTCTCAATTTCAAAATATGTTCATCATTAGAAATTTTGTATAATTATATAATTTTGTTCATGAACTTAAAAATTGTCATGTTTCATAATTTTTTCACAATCCAAAACAGTTTGTTGTTTCAAATTTTATTCAGAATTAGACTTTTTTAATATTTTGTCGGTTTGAAATCCTTTGCAAAATTGGTTTCGCAAATTAAAAAATGTTCATATATTCATAATTTGTTTTTCATGCCGAAAATGTTCGGGATTTTCATGAAATGTTCTTGTTTTGAAATAAATATTCGCATTTTATAAATTTGTAGCTGTTTGAAAATGTATTCGTAATATTTTGAAAAAGTTGTTCGTACTTTGAGAAAAATTCTCGTTTCCAATATTGATGCTTTATTCATTTTTCAGATTAATCTTCAAGGGAAGTCATCCTGTGCGTAGTCTCTTTCGTTCGCTGCAAAGAGCGGTACATAGGACGTACACTGATGACGAGGCGCTGGTGTGCGATCGACGAAAGCCGAAGTGACAGAAGTGCCTTGCAGCAGATCTGCATCGTTAAACTAAAACAACTACCAAAGTATGAAACTTAGATCTCTTGATAAAATCATGAGTAAATTTTGAAATTTTCTGAAATCGTGAACTCATCTTGAAATTCCTGCAGATTTTCCAGAAACGTGAACATTTTTTAACTTTTGAATAAAATCTGAAAATGGGAACAATTTGACAGATACAATTTTTGAAAGCACGCACATTTTTTTTTGGAAACGAGATATTTTTTGTAAACTTTGCACATTTTTTACTAAGCACACATTTTTTTAAACATCAAACAATTTATTAAAAATATGAATGTCTTTTGGACAGGCAAAAAATTATGAAATATTTTTAATATTCTTTGAATTTGGTAAATATGAATGTCTTTTGGACGGCAGAAACATTTTCAGAATTTAAGAATTTTTTTTGAAACAGAGAACAGTTTTGCAAATCTCGACCAACCTTAGAAACATGAACAATTTTTTAGCACATCAACAAGGTTTGTATAAACTCTAACATTTTTTGAGACTATGAACATTTTTTCCAAAATGTAAACAATTTTATAAAATACCGAACTTTTTTTAAATGCAAAGAAATTACGGAATGTTTTAAAAATTCTTTGAATTTGTTAACCAAATGGGTGAAGTAGAACAAAATTTTGGAAGCACGAACATTTTTTCAATTTTTAAACGATTTTTGAAATGGAGAACAATTTTGCAAATCTCGACCAACTTTGGAAACACGAACAATTTTTGACTACATCAACTTCTTTTCTGAAATCCGTATTTTTTTGAAACTATGTACATTTTTGTGGAGTCGAAAACAATTTTTAAAATACTGAACATTTTCTTAAATGCAGATTTTTTTTGATTTTTTTACATTCTTTGAATTTGTTAACCAATTATTAAAACTAGAAAAAAAATACGCACGGGTATTTTTAAAATGTTAGAACAATTTTTCAAACGGAGAACAATTTTGCAAATATGGACCAACTTTGGAAACGTGAATGATTTTTGAATACATCAACAACTTTTCTGAAAACGGTAATCTTTTTCAAACAGAGAGCAATTTTGTCAAATATGAACAATTTTCTGAAATAATGAACATTTTTTAAATGCAAACCAATTCGGGATATTTTGAACATTGTTATACATTTATAAGGGTCTGAAATGAAAAAAAGGGAAAATTAAAAAGAAAAAAATACAAAAATAAAACTAGTAAAAAGAGAAAAGGAAATTGAGAAAAAGAAAAGAAAAAGTAATACCCCGTCTTAAAATAAGTGTCTCAAATTTAATAAAACTTTATATTAGAAAAAACGAAAAATAATTAGAAAAACAACGATCTAGAAGGTTCCTAGAACCAGGAAATACCGGCTGGAAACAACATGAAGGTTCCCAACATCATAATCATCAAAAACTTTCATGGCTGGCGCACCCCTGAACACTCGTCGATTTCCTGTGCGGCGCCCCGCCTATTTGCCCTCCTATCTGCCGCGGACTGGTGGGTGCTTCGCACAGGCCGGTCTGCGCCTGGGCCGGCTCACGAAGAACCAATGATGTAAAAAGTATAAGAATTGCAACGCATTGGCAAGAATTCAAACTCGCGATCTGCCTCTTATACACACATGTATCTTGCGAGTGAATCTCGTAAACCATCGTGATGAATATATAATGCAAATTCTTTAGAACTAACTACATTGGTAGTTCCAAAATATATCCCTTTTTATTAAACAATTCATGAGGATTCTGATTATTTTTGAAAAAACTCTAAAGTATTCTTTTTGAAAGCATGTTTTTTTTGAAAAAAATGCAAACGCAAATACTTTCCCGATTTGCAAACAAATCAAAAAACACAGATACATTTTTTGCAAATAACGACCATTTGTTTTTGAAATGGGGACATTTTTCGAAGTTCCAGAACAAAAGCTATAAACACAAACATATTTTCAAACTTCCAAACAAAATTTAAAAACATGAATTTGTCAAAAAAATTGAACAAATTTTAAACTAGAACATTATTTGAAACACCTAATTTATAAGAAAACGTGAACTAATTTTGGAATTTATGAACAAATTTTCTAAAAACAAAAAAAATTCAGAAAAACAGGAACACTTTTTGCAAATAATGACCAATTATTTTGAAATGGGAACAATTACTGAAATTCCAGAACAAAATATGAAAATGCAAACATATTTTGAAATTTCCAAACAAAATTTCTAAACATGAATATTTTTAAAATTTGTGAACTAGAACATTTTTAGAATCGAACATATTTATAGAACATTTTAAATTTCAAACTAGAAGATTTTACAATTAAACAAAGTTGGAAACACCAATATTCTAAAATCTGAACATATTTTGAAACCTCAAAAAGTTTTCAAATTGTGAACAAATTTTAAAACCATGAACATTCTTCAAATTGTGAACAATTTCTAAAAGAACAGAAACCGTTTTTGAATTTGGGAACAAATTTTTATAATTATTATTTTTTAAGAAAAATTGATAGCGTTTTTCGAAACACCAATATTTTTTGAAATTTTGCACATGAGAGCATTTTTTAAATTCCTGGACATATATTGAAATACTAGAACTTTTAGAAAAATGTGAACTAATTTTGTGAAAGAAAACATTTTTACAAGTTCCAGATCAGGAGCACTTTTTTTCCTTTTTTAGACAAAAGGAAAGGAAAAGAGAGAAAACCCAAAATGGAAATAGTTGGAAACATAAAAAGGGAAAAAATAACCTGGAAAAAGAAATTGCAAATGAGAGAAAATTAAAAAAAGGAACAAAAAGGAAAAATAAACGAAAAAAAATAAAACAGGGAAAAAAAGAAAATAACAAGTAAAAACCCGGTTGAGAAACCTTCTAATTTTTTTTTCTAAAATCCAAAAAAACCTAGCCAAAAATATCGAAAAGGTTCCATAATCAGGATCGCTGATGGGATTAAACGGTCCGGCCCAGGTCGATGTCGCGTTCGCTCGAAGTCTGTGAGCGAAGGGTGGACGACTTGCCGCATAATACGGCGAATAGGGTTTTCCGTTAGATGGGTCGACCCATCTAGAATTTTTTACTTCTATGTCTAATTCGCCAAAAACAAACCACGTTGGACCTGATTTGAACCCATGACCAATCTCAACAAGTTCGTGGTTCAACCACCATGCAACCCCAACGGGATGTGTTAAGGTCTCATCAAATTTATTCAAACAACCAGACGGGGACATGCTCACTTTCATTCTTCAAGTCAAGTTCAGACAGTCTCACGTGACAACTTGTTTGGCAACAGAGTTGTCAAGCGATGAAAAGCGATGACAAAGTGCACAAAGTTATGGTGGTTATATATTTGGCAACATGAGACGTTAGAAGTAGCACAATGAGGAGGAACGAAAAGCAACGATGAGAAGGTAGGATGGAAACATGGGAGCGACAGCAGGAGTGGAAGCAAGATCAATTTCGTCACCTGAACGTGTCATTGCGTGATCCTAATGCAGGGATAAAAACTGAAGCAGAGGTCCAAAAGGAAGGGGCATGAATAGGCTGTGGGCCGGTGTAGGTGTTGTGTCCGGCGATAATACAAAGAGGAGAGGCGGCAAGAGCGGCATGAGGCAGAGGCTCGGAGTACATTTGTCACCCTATGTCCGTCATTCAGCGAGTCACGGAGTCGTGGACCTTACCGACAAAGCTTATTGCTAACGTTCACCATAGACCACGATCCTCCCACGAATCTTCATGTAAAATGTCAATCTATTTTCTAGTGCAAAATGTACTATAAACAATTGGTTGTTGCTTCTAAAACGGGAGCACGGATCTCAAGTACGAATCTTCATGAGCTTATATTTTTTGTTGGGGAACGTTGCATGGGAAACAAAAAATTTCCTACACACACGAAGACCTATCATGGTGATGGTCATCTACGAGAGGGAGATCGGATCAACATACCCTTGTAGATCGCTAAGCGTAAAGCGTTAAGAAACGCGGTTGATGTAGTGGAACGTCTTCACGATCCAAATCGCCGCCATCCCACGATCCGTCCCGATCTAGCACTGAACGGACGGCACCTTCGCGTTCAGCACACGTACAGCTCGATGACGATCTCTGCCTTCTTGATCCAGCAAGAGAGACTAAGAGGTAGCTGAATTCTCCGGCAGCACGACGACATGGCGGTGATGATGGTGGAGCTAATTCGGCAGGGCTTCGCCGTGCCGTACCGATCTAGCTACGATGTGTCACGAAGTAGTGGAGGGAGAGAGGTTTGCACAAAAGCTTTAGGTGCAAAAACCCTCTCAAACCTCCACTGTATATAGGAGGAACCAAGGGGTGGCTGCCTTGCTTCCTACTCCAAGTAGGAGGGGTCGACCGAGCCAAGGAGGAAGGTTTCCTCCTCCAATTCGGTTTGAAGGAGGAGTCCTTTCCTTCTTGCCCACCTCCTCTCTTTTTTCCCTTTCTTTTCCTTTATTGTTGCTCTAGCCGAAATAGCCCTATTGGGCTGGCCTCACCAACCCACTAAGGGCTGGTGCACCACCCATGGGCCTATTAGGTTCTCTCCCGGGTGGGTGGCCCCTCCCGGTAAACCTCAGAACCCATTGGTCACTCCTCATACTTTAACGATAATGTCCGAAATCTTTTCGGAAGCCAAATGCAACAATCCTATATATCAATCTTCGTTTCCGAACCATTACGGAGACACTCGTGACGTCCGGGATCTCATCCGGGACTCCGAACAACATTCTGTTACCAACATCAATAATTCAATTATACCGAAAACGTCACCGAACCTTAAGTGTGCAGACCTTGCGGGTTCGAGAACTATGTAGACATGACCGAGACACTCTCTGTCCAATATCCAATAGCGGGACCTGGACGTCCATATTGGATCCTTTATATTCTACGAAGATCTTATTGGTTGAACCTCTATGTCAAGGATTCACACAATCGCGTATATCATTCCCTTTGTCCTTCAGTGTGTTACTTGCCCGAGATTCGATTGTCGGCATCTCCATACCTATTTCAATCTCGTTACCGGCAAGTCTCTTTACTCGCTCCGCAATACAAGATCTCGTGACCAACTCTTTAGTCACATTGCTTGCAAGGCTTGTTTGTGATGTTGTACTAGCGAGTGGGCCCTGAGATACCTCTCTGTCACACGGAGTGACAAATCCCAGTCTTGATCCATGCTAACTCAACGCACACCTTCGGAGATGCCTGTAGATTACCTTTATAGTCACCCAGTAACGTTGCAATGTTTGATACACACAAGACATTCCTTCGGTGTCAGTGAGTTACATGATCTCATGGTCATAGGAATGAATACTTGACATGCAGAAAACAATAACAACAAAATGACATGATCAGATTCTACGTTTATAGTTTGGGTCTTGTCCATCACATCATTCTCCTAATGATGTGATCCCGTCATCAAGTGACAACACTTGTCTATGGCTAGGAAACCTTAACCATCCTTGACCAATAGGCTAGTCAACTAGAGACTCACTAGGGACATTGTTTTGTCTATATATCCACACATGCGTTTATGTTTCCATTCAATACAATTATAGCATGGATAATAAATGATTATCTTGGAACAAGAAATATAATAATAACTATTTTATTATTGCCTGTTGGGCATATTTCCAACAGTCTCCCACTTGCACTAGAGTCAATAATCTAGCCTCACATCTCCATGTGATTTACAATGTAATGAATCTAAGACCCATACAGTTTTGTTGTTGTTCATGCTTTGCTCATGGAAGAGGTTTAGTCAGCGGATCTGCAACATTCAGATCCGTGTGCACTTTGTAAATATTTGTTGTAATCGCGGATGGCGTTGAAGCGTCGCTTGATGTGTCTGGTCCTTTTGTGAAACCTTGGTTCCTTGGCTAGAGCAATGACACAAGTGTTGTCACAGAATATATTGATTGGATCCAGTGCACTTGGCACTACTCCAAGATCTGACATGAACTGCTTCATCTAGACACCCTCCTTAGCCGCCTCTGAGGCAGCTATGTACTCCGCTTCGCATGTAGAATCAGCTACGACGCTTTGCTTGGAACTGCACCAGCTTACCGCACCCCCGTTAAGAATAAATACGTATCCGGTTTGCGACTTAGAGTCATCCGGACCAGTGTCAAAGCTTGCATCGATGTAACCCTTTACGACGAGCTCTTCTTCACCTCCATAAACGAGAAACATTTCCTTAGTCCTTTTCAGGTACTTCAGAATATTCTTGACCGCCGCCCAGTGTTCCACTCTTGGATCACTTTGAAACCTGCCTTCCATACTTATGGCCTGGCTGACATCCGGTCTTGTGCACAACATTGCATACATGATAGACCCTATGGCTGAAGCATAGGGGACGACACTCATCTTTTCTCTATCTTCTGCAGTTACTCGATATTGAGTCTTACTCAACTTTATACCTTGTAACATAGGCAAGAACCCCTTCTTGGATTGTTCCATTTTGAACTTCTTCAAAACTTTATCAAGGTATGTGCTTTGTGAAAGAGCTATTAGGCGTCTCGACCTATCTCTATAGATCTTTATGCCCAATATGTAAGCAGCTTCTCCTAGGTCTTTCATTGAAAAACTTTTATTCAAGTAATCCTTTACGCTTCCCAAAAACTCCACATTGTTTCCAATCAACAATATGTCATCTATATATAATATTAGAAACGCTATAGAGCTCCCACTCACTTTCTTGTAAATACAAGCTTCTCCAAAAACTTGTATAAATCCAAACGCCTTGATCACCTTATCAAAGCGCTGATTCCAACTCCAAGATGCTTGCACCAGTCCATAAATGGATCGCTGGAGCTTGCACACCTTGTCAGCATTCTCCGGATCGACAAAACCTTCGGGTTGCATCATATACAACTCTTCCTTAAGAAACCCGTTAAGGAACGCCGTTTTTGCATCCATCTGCCAGATTTCATAATCGAAAAATGTAGCTATTGTTAACATGATTCAGACGGACTTAAGCATCGCTACGGGTGAGAATGTCTCATCGTAGTTAACTCCTTGAACTTGTGAAAAACCCTTTGCCACAAGTCGAGCTTTATAAATGGTCACATTACCATCCGCGCCCGCCTTCTTCTGAAAGATCCATTTGTTCTGAATATCCTTGCGACCTTCAGGTAATACTTCCAAAGTCCATACTTTGATTTCATACATAGATCCTATCTCGGATTTCATGGCTTCTAACCATCTGTTGGAATCTGGGCCCACCATTGCTTCTCCATAATTCGCAGGCTCATTGTTGTCCAACAACATGATTGACAAGACAGGATTCCCGTACCACTTAGGAGAAGTACGTGCTCTTGTCGACCTGCGAGGTCCGACAGTAACTTGATCTGAAGCTTCATGATCATCATCATTAGCTTGCTCTTCAACTGGTGTTGCCTCGATAG
Organism: Hordeum vulgare subsp. vulgare; assembly: GCF_904849725.1. Classification (NCBI taxonomy): domain Eukaryota; kingdom Viridiplantae; phylum Streptophyta; class Magnoliopsida; order Poales; family Poaceae; genus Hordeum; species Hordeum vulgare. Next base: position 100,796,014 of record NC_058522.1, on the reverse strand, counting down.
AAATTTCTTTCTGTCCTGTGCCACCATCTTGTTGAAGAAGAGGTCCCGCAACCTCATCAAGTTCTATCTTCCTCCCACTCAATTCTTTCGAGAGAAACTCTTTCTCAAGAAAAGCTCCATTCTTAGCGGTAAACACCTTGCCCTCGGATCTGAGATAGAAGGTATACCCAAATGTCTCTTTTGGGTAACCTATGAAGACGCACTTTTCCGCTTTGGGTTCTAGCTTTTCAGGCTGAAGCTTTTTGACATAAGCATCACATCCGCAAACTTTAAGAAACAACAACTTTGGCTTCTTGCCATACCATGGCTCATATGGTGTCGTATCAACGGATTTTGATGGTGCCCTATTTAAAGTGAATGCAGCTGTCTCTAATGTATAGCCCCAAAATGATAATGGCAAATCGGTAAGAGACATCATAGATCGCACCATATCTAATAAAGTACGATTATGACGTTCGGACACACCACTACGCAGTGGTGTTCCAGGCGGTGTCAACTGTGAAACAATTCCACATTGTCTTAAGTGAGCACCAAACTCGTAACTCAGATATTCTCCTCCTCGATCAAATCGTAGGAACTTGATCTTCTTACTACGATGATTCTCAACTTCACTCTAAAATTGTTTAAACTTTTCAAACGTTTCAGACTTGTGCTTCATCAAGTAGATATAGCCATATCTACTCAAATCGTCAGTGAAGGTGAGAAAATAACGATATCCCCAAGCGCCTCTATGCTCACTGGTCCGCACACATCAGTATGTATGATCTCCAATAAGTCACTTGCACGCTCCATTGTTCTAGAGAACGGAGTCTTAGTCATCTTGCCCAAGAGGCATGGTTTGCATGTGTCAAGTGATTGAAAATCAAGTGACTCCAAAAGTCCATCAGCATGGAGTTTCTTCATGCGTTTAACACCAATATGACCTAAGCGGCAGTGTCGTGCCACAAGAAAGTGGCGCTATCATTGTTAACTCTACATCTTTTAGTCTCAATGTTATGGATATGAGTGTCATCATAATCGAGATTCAATATGAACAAACCCCTCACATTGGATGCATGACCATAAAAGATATTACTCATATAAATAGAGCAACCATTATTCTCTGACTTAAATGAGTAGCCGTCTCGTAATAAACAAGATCCAGATATAATGTTCATGCTCAACGGAGGCACTAAATAATAATTATTTAAGTTCATAACTAATCCCGATGGTAACTGAAGTGAGATCGTGCCGACGGCGATCACATCAAACTTGGAACCATTTCCCACGCGCATAGTCACTTCATCCTTCGCCAGCCTTTGTTTATTCCGCAGTTCCTATTTTGAGTTGCAAATGTGAGCAACAAAACCGGTATCAAATACCCATGCACTACTACGAGAGTTGGTGAGGTACACATCAATAACATGTTTATCATATATACCTTGTTTGGCGTTGGCTGCCTTCTTATCGGCCAGATACTTGGGGCAATTGCGCTTCCAGTGACCAGTCCCCTTGCAATAATAACACTCAACTTCCGGCTTAGGCCCAGCCTTGGGTTTCTTTGTCGGAGGGGAAACAACTTTGCCACTCTTCTTGGAGTTACCCTTCTTGCCTTTGCCGTTTTTCTTGAAACTACTGGTCTTATTGACCATCAACACTTGATGTTCTTTCTGGATTTCTGACTCAGCGACTTTCAGCATCGCAAATAACTCGCTGGATGACTTATTCATTCCTTGCATGCTATAGTTCAACACGAAGCTCTTGTAGCTAGGTGACAATGAATGAATAATTCTATCAATGATAGCTTCTTGCGGGAGTTAAATCCCCACCTCAGCTAGACGGTTAGAGTACCCAGACATTCTGAGCACATGTTCACTGACACACGAATTCTCCTCCATTTTGCAAGCATATAACTCATCAGAGGTCTCATACCTCTCGATCCGGGCATTCTTCTCAAAGATAAAGTTCAACTCCTAGAACATCTCATATGCTCCACGACGTTCAAAATGTCTTTGAAGTCCCGGTTCTAAGCCATACAAAACTGCACATTGAACTAGTGAGTAGTCATCCTTACGTGCGTGCCAAGCGTTAAAACATCTTGGTCTTCCGTAGTGGGTGGTGCATCACCTAGCGCAGCATCAAGCACATATTGCTTTTGGCCAGCTTGGAGGATAAGCCTCAGATTTCGAGCCCAGTCAATAAAGTTGCTACCATCATCTTTCAGCTTAACTTTCTCTAGTAACCTATTGAAATTCAGGGTTACTACTCCACGAGCCATTGATCTACATAAAATTTTGCAAAGATTATTTAGACTATGTTCAAGACAATTGAGTTTAGCTAATCATATTACTAATAAACTCCCACTCAAATAGACATCCCTCAAGTCATTCGAGTGTCGCATGATCCAAATTCACTAACTCAAGTCTGATCATCACGTGAGTTGAGTATAGTTTCAGTGGTGAACATCTCCATGTTGATCATATCAACTATATGATTCATGCTCGCCCTTTCGGTCTCTTGTGTTCCGAGGCCATGTATGTACATGCTAGGCTCGTCAAGTTTAACCCGAGTGTTCCACGTGTGCAACTGTTTTGCACCCGTTGTATGTGAACGTTGAGTCTATCACACCCGATCATGACGTGGTGTCTCGAAACGACGAACTGTCGCAACGGTGCATAGTCGGGAAGAACACAATTTTATCTTGAAATTTTAGTGAGGGATCACCTTATAATGCTACCGTCGTTCTAAGCAAAATAAGGTGCATAAAAGGATTAACATCACACGCAAATCATAAGTGACATGATATAGCCATGATCTTGTGCTTCCTGATCTCCATCACCAAAGCACCGGCATGATCTTCATCGTCACCGGCACCACACCATGATCTCCATCATTGTGCCACCATTGATGTTGTCGTGCTATCTATGCTATTACTACTAAAGCTACTACCTAGCAATATAGTAAACACATCTGCAAGCACAAACGTTAGTTTAAAGACAACCCTATGGCTCCTGCCGGTTGCCGCAGCATCGATGTGCAAGTCGATATTTAACTATTACAACATGATCATCTCATACATCCAATATATCATATCATGTCTTTGGCCATATCACATCACATGCATACCCTGCAAAAACAAGTTAGACGTCCTCTAATTTGTTGTTGCATGTTTTATGTGGCTGCTATGGGTATCTAGTATGACCACATCTTACTTACGCAAAGCCACAATGGTGATATGAAAATTGCTATTTAACCTTCTCCAAGGTCCGCCTTGGTCAAATCCGATTCAACTAAAGTTGAAGAAACAGACACCCGCCAGTCATCTTTATGCAACAAGTTGCATGTCAGTCGATGAAATCGGTCTCTCGTAAGCGTACGAGTAAGGTTGGTCCGGGCCGCTTCAATCCAACAATACCGCCGAATCAAGAAAAGACTAAGTAGGGCAGAAAATTGAACATCAACGCCCACAAACTCTTTTGTGTTCTACTCGAGATTTCATCTATGCATGAACCTAGCTCATGATGCCACTGTTGGGGACGTTGCATGGGACACAAAAATTTCTTACGCACACGAAGACCTATCATGGTGATGACCATCGGCGAGAGGGAGATCAGATCTACATACCCTTGTAGATCGCTAAGCGGGAAGCATTAAGAAACGCGGTTCATGTAGTGGAACGTCTTCGCTATCCAAATCACTGCCGTCCCACGATCCGTCCCGATCTCTAGCACCGAACGGAAGTCACCTCCGTGTTCAGCACACGTACAGCTCGATGACGATCTCCGCCTTCTTGATCCAGCAAGAGAGACGAAGAGGTAGCTGAATTCTCCGGCAGCACGACGGCGTGGCGGTGATGATGGTGGAGCTACTCCGGCAAGGCTTCGTCGTGCTGTACCAACCTAGCTACAATGTGTCACGAAGTAGTGGAGGGAGAGAGGTTTGCACAAAGGCTTGAGATGCAAAAACCCTCTCAAACCTCCACTATATATAGGAGGAACCAAGGGGTGGCTGCCTTTCCTCCTACTCCAAGTAGGAGGGGTTGGCCGAGCCAAGGAGGAAGGTTTCCTCCTCCAATTCAGTTTGTAGGAGGAGTCCTTTCCTTCTTGCCCACATCCTCGCTTTTTTCCTTTCTTTTCCTTTATTGTTGCTCTAGCCAAAATAGCCCTATCGGGCTAGCCTCACCAGCCCACTAAGGGCTGGTGCGCCACCCATGGGCCTTTTAGGTTCTCTCCCAGGTGGGTGGCCCCTCCCAGTAAAACCCTAGAACCCATTCGTCACTCCCGGTACTTTACCGGTAATGCCCAAAATCTTTCCGGAAGCCAAATGCAACAATCTTATATATCAATCTTCGTTTACGGACCATTCTGGATACACTCGTGACATCCGGGATCTCATCCGGCATTCCGAACAATATTCGGTTACCAACATCAATAATTCAACTCTACCGAAAACGTCACCGAACCTTGACGTCAGCTGTGCTTCCCTGGCAATGGTTCCAGAAAAGTGATGATCCTACAATCTCTAGTGTTAGCTAGATGAATGCTTATAACAACTAACCTTTTCCTGCAACATCACCAGAAGAATGCTGCTAGCACTCCCCGGCAATGAAACTGGAAGCATGTTGTTGATGGCCCACCAGCGCGGGGGTTCGCAACAGTTTTCGAGGGTAGAGTATTCGACCCAAATTTGTAGGTAAGCCTTAGGAGGTGAGAGTATACTCCCAAGTATTAGCAGCTGAATGTGTCAGATTCAACCACACCTGAAAGATTAGTATCTGCAAGCACAATAGTGACAGCGAAGTAGTAACATCGAAGTAGCGGGTATCGGCAGCGTAACGAGCAATAGCAGTGGCAAGGAACATCAGTAGTGACAACAGTAGCAAGTAGCAACAGTAGCAAGCGACAGTAGTAGCAACAGTAGCAGCAGAGCAAGACAAGTAACAGTAGTAGCAACAGTAGTAGCAACAGAGCAAGACAAGTAACAACAGTAGCAACAGTAGTAGCAGCAGAGCAAGACAAGTAACAACAGTAGCAACAGTAGGACAAACTCGTAGGCATTGGGTCGGTGATTTGTTTGGATGATTTTCATCATGCAACAACTATAACACGGAGAGATAAGTGGCTAGCTCCCGTTCGTCAATGTGATGTAGGCATGCATTCCGTGTGTCGTCATACGTGCTTAGGGAAAAGAACTTGCATGACATCTATTGTCCATCCCTCCCGTGGCAGTGGGGTCCAAAGGGAAACTACGGGATATTAAGGTTCTCCTTTTAATAAAGAACCGGACCAACGCATTAGCACTTGGTGAACACATGAACTCCTCAAACTATGGTCATCACCGGGAGTGGTTCCGGTTATTGTCACTCCGGGGTTGCCGGATCATAACACATAGTAGGTAACTACAACTTGCAAGATCGGATCTAAAACACACATATATTGGTGACAACATAATAATTTCAGATCTGAAATCATGGCACTCGGGCCCTAGTGACAAGCATTAAGCATGGCAAAGTAGTAGCAACATCAAATCTCAGAACATAGTGGATACTAGGGATCAATCCCATCAAAACTAACTCGATTACATGATAGATCTCATCCTACTCATCACCGTCCAGCGAGCCTATGAATAGATTACTCATGAATGACGAAGAGCTTCATGGAATTGGAGAGGGAAGAAGGTTGATGATGACGATGGCGACGATTTCCCCTCTCCGGAGCCCAAGACGGACTCCAGATGTGCCCTCCAGATGAAGAACAGGTGGTGGCGGCGCCTCCGTATCGAAAACGCGACGAAAACTTCTCTTTTTATTTTTTCTGGGACGAAAGACAACTTATAGAGCTGGAATTGGGGGCGGCAGTGCTTGTGGGCCCCACAAGCCTGCCCACCGCCACCGGGGGGGGGGGGGGGTGGCGGAGCAGGGGCTTGTGGCCCACTGGCCCACCACCTCAGGTGGATTCTGGCGCAGGTATTTTTGATATTTTCCAAAACTGCTCCTCGTAAATTTTCCGGATGTTTGGAGAACTTTGATTTCTGCACAAAAATAACACCAAGGCAATTCTGCTGAAAACAACGTTAGTCCAGGTTAGTTCCATTCAAATCATGAAATTTATAGTCCAAAACAAGGGCAAAAGAGTTTGGAAAAGTAGATACGTTGGAGACGTATCAAACCTTAAGTGTGCAGACCCTTCGGGTTCGAGAACTATGTAGACATGACCGAGACACTCTCTGGCCAATATCCAATAGCGGGACCTGGACGTCACATTGGATCCTACATATTCTACGAAGATCTTATGGGTTGAACCTCTATGTCAAGATTCACACAATCCCGTATATCATTCCCTATGTCCTTCGGTATGTTACTTGCCCGAGATTCAATCATCGACATCTCCATACCTATTTCAATCTCGTTACCGACAAGTCTCTTTACTCGTTCCGTAATACAAGATCCTGTGACCAACTCTTTAGTCACATTGCTTGCAAGGCTTGTTTGTGATGTTGTATTACCGAGTGGGCCTTGAGATACTTCTGCATCACACGGAGTGACAAATCCCAATCTTGATCCATGCTAACTCAACGGACACCTTCGGATATGCCTATAGAGTACCTTTATAGTCACCGAGTAACGTTGCGACATTTGATACACACAAGGCATTCCTCCGGTGTCAGTGAGTTACATGATCTCATGGTCATAGGAATGAATACTTGACATGCAGAAAACAATAGCAACAAAATGACACGATCACATGCTACGTTTATAGTTGGGTCTTGTCCATCACATCATTCTCCTAATGATGTGATCCCGTCATCAAGTGACAATACTTGTCTATGGCTAGGAAACCTTAACCATCCTTGACCAACAGGCTAGTCAACTAGAGACTCACTAGGGACATTGTTTTGTCGATATATCCACACATGCATTTTCAGGACGTTTGGAGAACTTTGATTTCCGCACAAAAATAACACCAAGGCAATTCTGCTGAAAACAGCGCCAGTCCAGGTTAGTTCCATTCAAATCATGCAAATTATAGTCCAAAACAAGGGCAAAAGAGTTTGGAATAGTAGATACATTGGAGACGTATCAACTCCCCCAAGCTTAAAACCTTGCTTGTCCTCAAGCAATTCAGTTGAGAAACTGAGAGAGAAATAAAAACTTTGACAAACTCTATTTGATCTTGTTGTTGCAACTATGTCTAACTCATAACCAGAATTTCAGCAAGATCACAAGTTAACCACATAAGCAAATGACACAAAGGTCTCACGGTAAACTAATATCAATTGCATAATCAGCTAACGAGCAAATAATAATGAGTTTAAAATACCAACACTTCAATCAAAGCAAGCATGAAGCAATATGAATAGGTGGTATGTCGCTAGCTCTTTCTGAGACCGCAAAACATAAATGCAGAGCACTTTCAAAGATCAACGGCTGACTAAACATTGTAATTCATAGCAACGAAGATCCAGTCATAGTCATACTCAATATCAATCAAAAGCAAAGCATAAAAATGACAGAGGTGCTCTCTAATTGGTGCTTATATAAGAGGAGGATGACTCGACAGGAAAATAAATAGACAGGCCCTTCGCAGAGGGAAGCATTGATTTGCAGAGGTGCCAGAGCTCAAGCTTTGAAAACAGAGATAATAATTTTGGGTGGCATGCTTTCATTGTCAACGCAATGACCAAGAGTTCTCAATATCTTCCATGCTACTCATGCTATAGGAGGTTCCCAAACAGAAAAGTAAAGTTTTAACTCCCCCACCACCAATCAATCACACTCCACAGCTAGCCGAATCCTCGGGTACCATCCATACTAACATCAATCCGGGGGGAGTCTTTTTTTACAATTATGTTTTCGATTTAAGCATGGAACTGGGCATCCCAAATACCGGCCCCTTTCTCGTGAATGACTGTGAATAAACACATGTCAAGGATAACACTCCTAGCATGTTAGATACCAATAGCCCCCTATCACCACATGAGCGGTTCGGGCATGCAAAACAGATTTATTTCTTGAAGGTTTAGAGAATGGCACATGCAAATTTACTTGGAACGGTAGGTAGATACCGCAAATAGGTAGGTATGGTGGACTCTCATGGAAAAACTTTTGGGTTGATGGAAGTGGATGCACAAGCAGTATTCCCGCTTAGTACAAGTGAAGGCTAGCAAAAGACTGGGAAGCGACCAACTAGAGAGCGACAAGAGTCATCAAGATGCAATGAGTTTGACTAACATTGAATGCAAGCATGAACAGGATATAAATCACCATGAACACGAACATCATAGAGGCTATGTTGATTTTGTTTGAACTACATGCATGAACATGCGCCAAGTCAAGCCACTTGAAACATTCAAAGGAGAATACCATCCTATCATACTACATCATGGTCATCTCAAAATCTATGTTGGCATTCAAGACAAACCATTATAAGCTCTCAGCTAAATAAGCATGGCATCAGAAACTATGATCTCTAAGTTGTCATTGCAAACATGGTTCTCTCACAACAAAGCTAAATCTGGGTTGACAAGCTAGTCATATTTACAAAAACAAAATAGATAGAGTTCATACCAGCTTTTCAGTCTCAGTCACTTCATCATATATCATCATTGTTGCCTTTCATTTGCACGATCGAACGATGAAAACGATAATAAGCGCATTGGACTAAGCTGAATTTGGAGGCAAACACAAAGGAGAAGACAAGATAATATGGCTCTTTGAAAGCTAAACAGGTAAGCATGTAAGAACCACTAAGCATTGTAACCAATATCTTCTACCTTGACACAAAGAAAAAGAAAACTATTTACACGGGAAAGCTCCCAACAAGCAAAAGAAGAAAGAAAAATCTTTTTGGGTTTTCTCAAAAGGACACAAAACAAGAAAACAAGAAAACGAAAAGAAACTAGCATGGATAATACAATGGCAAAGTGTAAACACCGGCTAACAAAGTGAAAGCATAAGCATGAATGTAAAGTCGGTGAGAACACGTACTCCCCCAAGCTTAGGCTTTTGGCCTAGCTTGGTCTACTCCCATGGATGATCCTGGAGAAACCCAAAGTCATAATGAGTGTTATACGGGAGTGCTGCAGCCACTGCCTGAATAGCCGTCTCACGAAGTCGAGCAGCCGTCGCCTCCCTCTCATACTCCTATGCTTCTCCTATGGTTATGTAGTATCTTCGTTTAACCTGAAAGTCAAAGAAAGCAGGAGCAGGAAGGGTAATATGGAAAACACGCTGCCGGTTAAATATCAAGCGGTATAGAAGCGATCCATGATCTCTCTCAAGGAACTAGTAGCGTGTTAGAGCGACACGATCAAGGTAGGCTGTACGGAGAGGAGGGTCTTCTGGACGGATGGATACTCCCAGAAAATTTGCTAAGTGTGTAGCATAAACTCCGCCAAAGAAATCCCTCTCACTGGCATTTTTATTCAGCCTCCTTGCTATAATAGCTCCCATATTTAAGCTCCTGTCACCTGTTACTGCACTCTTAAGGATACTGAGGTCGGAAGCGCATAGGTGACAATGTGCACCCTTGCCGTTAATGCACCTACCTATGAAGAGGGCAAGGTAGTGCAAGTCAGGGAAATGGATGCTTCCTATGGTGGATTGCATGATATCTCTGGTTTCTCCAACAGTTATACTGGAGACAAAGTCTCTGACAGAAGACTTAGGAGGATCAATAACACTACCTCCACCGGGTATCTTGCAAATCCTATTGAAATCCTCCAGACCCACGGTATAGGATTTATCATACAGATCAAACAGTATGGATGATTCATGCCCACCTAAAAATTTAAATCTACGCACGAAAGAGGCAGTGAGCATATCATACTGTTCACATTTATCTGAGAGGAATTCTTCTAACCCGGCATTGCGGACAAGTGCATCAAACTCATCCTTGAAGCCTGCTTCGATCATGAACTCATCAGAAGGCCATTCACATGGTTGAACAGGTGCGTCCCTCAGTTGAAAAGGTTTGGGCTCCCAAAAGGAGAGACGAGGACCCTTCTTACTTGAGGAACCACCATGAAACTTCCTCCTGAACATAATTTCCTTTGCTGAAATTTTTGAAGTTCAAGAGAAAAGTGAATAAAGACCCACCACACCTTGTAGCAACTACTCCTACTAGTGCCTAGAGACCGTATCACACGCTAAAACTACTTGGGACCAGCTAAAATCAACTTTTATAGCTCAAGAACAGGGTCACCAAGGCAGCAAGAATTTGCGAAGGATAAAGAACTAGAGCAAAAACTAATTGGACCAATGGAGGAGTCACTTACCGAGGAGTAATTTCCCCAAAACAGTTCGGAGAATGGTGCTTTGAGCAAGGAGATCGAAAATCACAGCCAAATGAGCAAGAACACGGGTTTGAGCTATGAAACAATTTTTTCTGGAGGTGGAAGAAGAGGCTGGGAGCTGGAATGAGTGGAGGGGGTGCCTGTGGGCCCCACAAGCTTGCACCCCGCCACTAGGGGGGTAGGTGGCGGTGGGGGGCTTGTGGCCCACTGGTCCGGCCTCGTGACCAGCTCTCAGGCTCAGTAATTTTCAAAAATTCCAGAAAAAATCATACTAAATTTTCAGGACCATCGGAGAACTTTTATTTTCGAGGTATTTTTCTCCGGGACGCTAAAACAGAAAACAGGAAAAGCTAAACTAATTCTATCATTTTTCTTCTAAGCAACAGAAAATGAAGACTCAAAACAGAGGTATGTGACTCTCTGATTCATCCGTTTCATGGTCATCGAAAGAAATCCGTCAATGGGATTGATCAAGTCCTTATGACAAAACCTTCTCGAATCGCAAGAGAGAACGGAGAATTTTCGAATAGCCACTAAGTCACCTCAATGGGGATATGTATCTCCCCAACAAGCAAATCATACTTCATCTTGACACGAGGAATAGGGCATTCAAAGCTCCCAATGAGAATCGATGAAGTCTTTTCGATAGCATTGATGCAATGTACTGGATATCGTTTCTTCGGAAAGTGCACTGTGTGCTCATTACCGTTGACATGGAAAGTGACATTGCCTTTGTTGCAATCTATAACAGCCCGTGCAATGTTTAAAAAGGGTCTTCCGAGGATGATAACCATGGCATCGTCCTCGGGAATATACAAGATAACAAAGTGTGTTAAGATAGTGGTATTAGCAACCACAACAGGCACATCCTCACAAACGCCGATAGGGAAAGCAGTTGATTTGTCGGCCATTTGCAGAGAAATTTCAGTGGGTGTCAACTTATCCAACTCAAGTCTACGATAAAGAGAGAGCGACATAACACTAACACCGGCTCCAAGGTCACATAAGGCAGTTCTTACGTAGTTTCCTTTAATAGAGCAAGGTATAGTGGGCACTCTGGGATCACCAAGTTTCTTAGGAGTTCCACCTTTGAAAGTGTAATTGGCAAGCATGGTGGAGATCTCAAGATCTGGTATCTTCTGTTTATTAGTCACGATATCTTTCATGTACTTGGCATACGGAGACATCTTGAGCATATCAGTTAACCGCATCTGCAGAAAGACGGGTCTTATCATCTCAACGAAGCGCTCAAAATCCTCATCATCCTTTTTCTTGGGTGGCTTAGGAGGAAAGGGCATAGGTCTCTGAACCCATGGCTCTCTTTCTTTACCATGCTTCCTAGCAGTGAAGTCATTCTTGTCGTATTTCTTAGGTTGTGGATTATCAGGATTAACCATAGGTTCAATCTCCACATCCTCATCATTGCTAGGTTGAGCATTATTATGAACATCACTGTCCATATTGTCACCAGGTTCATGTTCATCACCAGATTGCGTTTCTGCATCAGACGCAGAAATATCATTAGGTTCTTCAGATGTGATAGTATTTGGTGAACTCGCATGTAGGTTTCTATCATCCTTCTTCTTCTCCGTAGGATGACTAGGTGTATCAGCATTGATTCCTTGAGAATCTTGATCAATTCTCTTAGGATGACCTTCAGGATACAAAGGTTCCTGAGTCATTTTGCCTCCTCTAGTAATGATTCTGACAGAGTTGTCATTTAATTCATTGAGCAAGTCATTCTGAGCTTTAAGTACTTGTTCTACCTGAGTAGTAATCATAGAGGCATGTTTACTCAGAAGCTTCAGAGCATTGACATTTCTGTCTACACAAGCACTTAAATGGCTAAGCATACGAGCACTTTGTTCCAAATGTCTGCTAACATAATCATTGAAACTCTGTTGTTTGGCAACAAAGTTGTCAAATTCATCAAAGCATAGGCTAGCAGGTTTATCAAAAGGAATATCACTCTCGTCGAACCTACGCAGAGAATTCACTTCTACTACGTGTATCGGGTTATCGAGACCATGGATCTCTTCGATAGGTGGTAGATTTTTGACATCTTCAGATCTAATGCCTTTCTCTTGCATAGATTTCTTGGCTTCTTGCATATCTTCGGGACTGAGGAATAGAATACCTATTTTCTTCAGAGTTGTCTTAGGAGGTGGTTCGGGGATAGTCCAAGCATTATCATTGATCAAGAGGTTATTCAGGAGAGTCTCAGCTTGTTCTACAGTTCGTTCCCTAAAAACACAACCGGCACAACTATCTAGGTAGTCTCTAGAGGCATCGATAAGTCCGTTATAGAGGATATCAAGTATCTCGTTCTTCTTGAGAGGGTGATCAGGCAAAGCATTCTGTAGCTGGACGAGCCTCCCCCAAGCTTGTGGAAGACTCTCTTCTTGGAGTTGAGCAAAGGTGTATATTTCCTGCAAGGCAGCTTGCTTCTTATGGGAAGGGAAATATTTCTCACATAAGTAATAGACCATCTCCTGGGGACTACGCACACATCCAGGAGCAAGAGAGGTGAACCAGGCTTTAGCATCATCCTTTAGAGAGAAAGGAAACAGCTTAAGGATATAGTAGTGGTGGATCTTCTCCTCATTAGTGAAAAGGTTGGCTATTTCGGATAGTTTGGCAAGATGGGCTATGACCGTCTCAGACTCATAACCGTGAAAAGGATCAGATTCGACTAGAGAGACTATCTCAGGGTCGACAGAGAATTCATAATCCTTATCGGTGACAAAGATAGGCGAAGTGGCAAACTTCGGATCATTTTTCATCCTAACTTCCCGAGATTTTTCCTTCCACTTGAGAATAAATTTCTCAGCGTCGTAGGCATCCTTACACGCAAGAAAATCCTTAGCTATCTCTCCCTCCATAATGTAACCCTCAGGTATAACAGGCAATTCATATCTAGGAGAGCTAGATCTAGCAGGAGCAAAAGCAGGTTCTATCTCAATAGTATCGGTAGTTTCAGAAGCATCACAAGCATTGGCAGTAACTCTAGCAATATGAGCATCAAGGAACGCTCCCAGTGGAACATCAGGCAAATGAGTATCTCTAGTAGTATCAAGCATAGCATCATCAGGCAAAGTAGTATCAAGCATAGCATCTCTAGCAGTATCAAGCATAACATCAAGAATAGTATCAGGCATAGCATCATCAGGCATAGTATCAAGCATAGTATCAGGCATAGCATGATCAGGCGTAGTATCAAGCATATCATCTCTAGCAGTAGTATAACAAGCATCATCAAGCACACGCGACATATCAAGATTTCTAGGAGGAGGTGATGTCGCAAACTTACTCATAACTGAAGGTGAATCAAGTGCAGAGCTAGATGGCAATTCCTTACCTCCCCTCGTAGTTGAGGGCAAGACTTTGGTCTTCGGATCCTTCAGATTCTTCATAGTGATCAGCAGATATAAATCCCAAGTGACTCAGAGAATATAGCAATACCTCCCCGGCAACGGCGCCAGAAAAATGCTGACGTCAGCTGTGCTTCCCTGGCAATGGCTCTAGAAAAGTGGTGATCCTGCAATCTCTAGTGTTAGCTAGACGAATGCTTATAACAACTAACCTTCTTCTGCAACAGCACCAGAAGAATGCTGCTAGCACTCCCCGCAAATGAAACTGGAAGAATGTTGTTGATGGCCCACCAGCGCGTGGGTTCGCAACAGTTTTCGAGGGTAGAGTATTCGACCCAAATTTGTAGATAAGCCTTAGGAGGTGAGAGTATACTCCCAAGTATTAGCAGATGAATGTGTCAGATTCAACCACACCTGAAAGATTAGTATCTGCAAGCACAATAGTGAGAGCGAAGTAGTAACAGCGAAGTAGCGGGTATCGGCAGCGTAACGAGCAATAGCAGTGGCAAGGAACAGCAGTAGTGACAACAGTAGCAAGTAGCAACAGTAGCAAGCGACAGTAGTAGCAACAGTAGCAGCAGAGCAAGACAAGTAATAGTAGTAGCAACAGTAGTAGCAGCAGAGCAAGACAAGTAACAACAGTAGCAACAGTAGTAGCAGCAGAGCAAGACAAGTAACGGCAGTAGCAACAGTAGGACAAACTCGTAGGCATTGGGTCGGTGATTTGTTTGGATGATTTTCATCATGCAACAGCTATAAGACGGAGAGATAAGTGGCTAGCTCCCGTTCGTCAATGTGATGTAGCATGCATTCCGTGTGTCTTCATACGTGCTTAGGGAAAAGAACTTGCATGACATCTATTGTCCATCCCTCCCGTGGCAGCGGGGTCCAAAGGGAAACTACGGGATATTAAGGTTCTCCTTTTAATAAAGAACCGGACCAACGCATTAGCACTTGGTGAACACATGAACTCCTCAAACTATGGTCATCACCGGGAGTGGTTCCGGTTATTGTCACTCCGGGGTTGCCGGATCATAACACATAGTAGGTAACTACAACTTGCAAGATCGGATCTAAAACACACATATATTGGTGACAACATAATAATTTCAGATCTGAAATCATGGCGCTCAGGCCCTAGTGACAAGCATTAAGCATGGCAAAGTAGTAGCAACATCAAATCTCAGAACATAGTGGATACTAGGGATCAATCCCCATCAAAACTAACTCGATTACATGATAGATCTCATCCTACTCATCACCGTCTAGCGAGCCTACGAATAGATTACTCATGAACGACGAAGAGCTTCATGGAATTGGAGAGGGAAGAAGGTTGATGATGACGATGGCGACGATTTCCCCTCTCCAGAGCCCAAGACGGACTCGAGATCTGCCCTCCAGATGAAGAACAGGTGGTGGCGGCGCCTCCCTATCGAAAACGCGACGAAAACTTCTCTTTTTATTTTTTCTGGGACGAAAGATAACTTATAGAGCTGGAATTGGGGGCGGCAGGTGCCTGTGGGCCCCACAAGCCTGCCCACCGCCACGGGGGTGGCGGGGTGGCGGAGCAGGGGCTTGTGGCCCACTGGCCCACCCCCTCAGGTGGATTCTGGCGCAGCTATTTTTGATATTTTCCAAAACTGCTCCCCGTAAATTTTCAGGATGTTTGGAGAACTTTGATTTCTGCACAAAAATAACACCAAGGCAATTCTGCTAAAAACAGCGTCAGTCTAGGTTAGTTCCATTCAAATCATGAAAATTATAGTCCAAAACAAGGGCAAAAGAGTTTGGAAAAGTAGATACGTTGGAGACGTATCAAACCTTAAGTGTGCAGACCCTTCGGGTTCGAGAACTATGTAGACATGACCGAGACACTCTCTGGCCAATATCCAATAGAGGGACCTGGACGTCATATTGGATCCTACATATTCTACGAAGATCTTATGGGTTGAACCTCTATGTCAAGATTCACACAATCCCGTATATCATTCCCTTTGTCCTTCGGTATGTTACTTGCCCGAGATTCAATCATCGACATCTCCATACCTATTTCAATCTCGTTAACGACAAGTCTCTTTACTCGTTCCGTAATACAAGATCCCGTGACCAACTCTTTAGTCACATTGCTTGCAAGGCTTGTTTGTGATGTTGTATTACCGCGTGGGCCCTGAGATACTTCTGCGTCACACGGAGTGACAAATCCCAATCTTGATCCATGCTAACTCAACGGACACCTTCGGAGATGCCTGTAGAGTACCTTTATAGTCACCGAGTAACGTTGCAACATTTGATACACACAAGGCATTCCTCCGGTGTCAGTGAGTTACATGATCTCATGGTCATAGGAATGAATACTTGACATGCAGAAAACAATAGCAACAAAATGACACGATCACATGCTACGTTTATAGTTGGGTCTTGTCCATCACATCATTCTCCTAATGATGTGATCCCGTCATCAAGTGACAATACTTGTCTATGGCTAGGAAACCTTAACCATCCTTGACCAACAGGCTAGTCAACTAGAGACTCACTAGGGACATTGTTTTGTCTATATATCCACACATGCATTTATGTTTCCATTCAATACAATTATAGCATGGATAATAAATGATTATCTTGGAACAAGAAATATAATAATAACTATTTTATTATTGCATCTAGGGCATATTTCCAACATTTTTTGTTGCAACCGCATCAACAATTTGACATTATGGTGGAGGACAACTAGTGGGCATGCTTCACAAGTACGAGTAGAACCTGCTTTCCGCGGTGAAAATATTGTCAGAAATTTTGATTGTATTCCATATCAATAAAACTATACGTCAACACATGTTACATCCATCCAATCCGAATTCTGATACATCCATATTAATTAGCATCCATATCTGGCATTCTTTCTAATTTCCCAAGCTGGGGAGGGGTGAGATTCGCGAAGAATCCTCATATTCTGGCAAAAGAACTCGGCCCAAGAGTCGGAACGAAGACTATTTCTTCGGCGCAACAGAATACCTGGCCATACTTCGGGCCGGGCCTAACAAAGACCCTGGCAGAAAACCCAGACCCGAGTCCGGCGCCACCCAATCGTCGGGCCTGAGATTTTAGGCCCAAGCCAGGCCCGTAAATGGAAAATCCCATCGGTTCTCGGGTTGGGTGGTACTGCAACAAAAGACCTTCCAACGACGCCAGAAATAGGCACGTCGACGGGAGAATACTTGGGTTGATCTTTCTGCTGCGGCTACGCCGTAAGGGACTTCCAAGGAAAGTATGCAAAGGATTTCCCCCGTGGCCTTGGAGCCTTGCGTTGGTGTTCCCTCAAAGCGGAAAGGGTGATGTAGCGTAGCAGTGGTAAGTATTTCCCTCAGTTTGAGAACCAAGGTATCAATCCAGTGGAGGAGTATCTCAAGATCCTGCACAAACACAAAAACTTGCTCCCAACGCTATGAAGGGGTTGTCAATCCCTTATAGATTGTTTGCCAAATGAGAAATGAAAGCAACAAAGTAACAAAGCAAAGTAAAAGCGGAGGTGTAAACGATGGATGTGAATAGACCCGGGGGACATAGTGTTTACTAGTGGCTTCTCTCATGAAAGCAAGTAGACGGTGGGTGAACAAATTACTGTCGAGAAATTGATAGAACCGCGCAAAGTCGTGACGATATCTATGCAATGATTATTTCTATAGGAATCACGTCCAAAACAAGTAGACCGATACTATCTGCATCTACTACTATTACTCCACCGTCGACCGCTATCTAGCATGTATCTAGTGTATTAAGTCCATAAGAACAGAGTAACGCCTTAAGCAAGATGACATGATGTAGAGGGATAATCTCAAACCAATGATAAAAACCCCATCTTTTTACCCTTGATGGCAACTACTTGATGTGTGCCTTGCTGCCCTTACTGTCACTGGGAAAGGTCACCACATGGGAGAACCCAAAACCAAGCACTTCTCCCATTGCAAGAATCATAGATCTAGTTGGCCAAACAAAACCCAAGACTCGGAGAGACTTACAAGGATATCAAATCATGCATATAAGAAATCAGCAAAGACTCAAATATAAATCATAGATAATCTGATCACAAATCCACAATTCATCGGATCTCGACAAACACACCGCCAAAGAAGATTACATCGGATAGATCTCCATGAAGATCATGGAGAACTTTGTATTGAAGATCCAAGAGAGAGAAGAAGCCATCTAGCTACTAACTACGGACCCGTAGGTCTGAAGTGAACTACTCATGAGTCATTGGTGGGGCGATGATGATGATGAAGAAGCCCTCCAACTCCAAGGTCCCCTCCGGCAGGGTGCCGGGAAGGGTCTCCAGATGAGATCTCGCGGAAACGGAAGCTTGCGGCGGAGGAGAAGTATTTTTGAGGCTCCCCTGATTTTTTGCGGAATATTTGGGAATTTATAGACCAAAGACCTAGGTCAGGGGGCGGCCAGGGAGGCCATAAGCCTGCCACCGCCGCCTCCCCTGGTGGCGGAGTGGGGGATTGTGGGCTCCCTGGAGCCCACCTGGCTTGGCCCAAAGGCCCCGTGATCTTCTTCCGTTCGGGAAAAAATCATTTCGGGGTTTTTCTTACGTTTGGACTCCGTTCCAAAATCAGATCTGAAGAGAGTCAAAAACACGGAAAATACAGGAACTGGCACTTGGCACTGAATTAATAAGTTAGTCCCAAAAAAGATATAAAAAGGTACATAAAACATCCAAAGAAGACAAGATAACAACATGAAACAATCAAAAATTATAGATACGTTTGAGACGTATCAAGCATCCCCAAGCTTAACTCCTGCTCGTCCTCGAGTAGGGAAGTGATAAGAATGAATTTTTGATGCTTTCATGCTACCTAGCATAGGTGTCCTTTGTAATTCCTCTTATGTGACGTGAATGTTCAGATCCATTAGATTCAAAACAATAGTTTGCTATTGACGTGGAAACAATAATAATTCAAGCAAACTAGCAAAGTAATCATGAACTTTCAAAATAACAAGGCCAAAAGAAAGTTATCCCTACAAAAGCATATAGTCTGGCTATGCTCTATCATCATTGCACAACGAATTTAAATCATGCTAAACCCCGGTATTGGCCAAGTAATTGTTTCACACCTTTACTTTCTCAAACCTTTTCAACTCTCACGCAATACATGAGCGTGAGCCATGGTTATAGCACTATAGATGGTGTGGAATGTAGTGGAGGTTGCAAGACAAAAAGGAGAAGATAGTCACATTAACTAGGAATATCAATGCGCCGTGGAGATGCTCATCAATAGATATCAATGTGAATGAGTAGGGATTGCCATACAAATGATGCACTAGAGCTAAGAGTATGTGAAAGCTCTTAAAGAAAACTAGTGGGTGTGCATCCAACTTGCTTGCTCACGAAGACCTAAGGCAATTTTGAGGAAGCCTATCATTGGAATACACAAGCCAAGTTATATAATGAAAATTTCCCACTAGCTATATGGTGGTGACAAAACGAGAGACTCTCAATCATGAAGATCATGGTGCTTAATATGCACAAGTGTGGAAAAAGTGGTAGCATTGTCCCTTCTCTCTTTTTCTCTCATTTTTTTTATTTGGTGGGCTCTTTGGCCTCTTTTTTTTGTGGGATTCTTTGGCCTCTTTTATTTCCTCACATGGGACAATGCTCCATTAATGATGATCATCACACTTTCAACTCAAAACTTAGAGCAACTATGACTCTATATGGAATGCCTTCGATAGTGTACTGTAGCAATGATCTAGCATGGCATAGACATCAATGGAAACATCATGCTAGCTATCTTACGATCATGCAATGGCAATGTAGACATGGTGGCACATATCATGGTGGTAGTTGCATGGCAATATATCTCGGAATGACTTTGAAAAAGCCATAGTAGGTAGGTATGGTGGCTGTTTTGAGGGAGGCTAATGATGGGTTTTGTGTACCGGCGAAAGTTGCACGACACTAAGAAGATAGTGATGGTGGAAGGTGAAAGTGCATCTAAACCATGGACTCAACATTAGTCATGAAGAACTCATATACTTGTTGCAAAAGTTTTATTAGTAATCGAAACAAAGCATTCAACGCATACTCCTAGGGGAAGGGTTGGTAGGTATAAACCATCGCGCGATCCCGACCGCCACGCAAAGGATGACAATCAATATACTAATCATGCTCAGATTTCATCACATAGCGGCTCACCATACGTGCATGCTACGGGAATCACTAACTTCAACACAAGTATTTCTAGATCCACAACACCTTACTAGCATGACTTCAATATT
This sequence comes from Hordeum vulgare subsp. vulgare, assembly GCF_904849725.1. Taxonomy (NCBI): domain Eukaryota; kingdom Viridiplantae; phylum Streptophyta; class Magnoliopsida; order Poales; family Poaceae; genus Hordeum; species Hordeum vulgare. The sequence goes on along the minus strand of NC_058522.1, from coordinate 100,776,092 downwards.
ACCATAACCACAACTCAAAACTAATTGAGATGAATCAAACTTCTCTAACTATTCAATGCACATGAAGGTGGAAGTTTTCGTATCCCTTTGGATAACTACCCCTTTTGAGACTACTTTCAAAGCATAGATCAACTACCAAACCACGCACCGCTGTGCTCTAAAATATATAAGTGAAGCACATAGAGCAAAAATATCTAGCTCAAAAGATATAAGTGAAGCACATGTGAGCTGAATTGTCTACCAAAGGATATAAGTGAATCTCGACAAAATCACGGTGTGTGCATGTCTCTCTCTCTAGGTGTGCAGCAAGGATGATTGTGACACAAAAAAAATAAAAGACTCCTACAATACAAGACGCTCCAAGCAAAAACACATAACATGTGGTGAATAAAAATATAGTGCCAAGTAACGTTACCGATGGATTGAAGACGAGAGAGGGGATGCCTTCCTGGGGCATCCCCAAGCTTAGGCTTTTACGGCATCCTTGAATCTCTGGGGGTGCCTTGGGCATCCCCAAGCTTGAGCTCTTGCCACTCTTTATCTTTTTGTCCATAAGAACTTCACCCAAAACTTGAAAACTTCACAACACGAAACTTAAACAGAAACTCATGATAACATTAGTACAAGAAAGCAAACCACCACTTCCTTAGGTACTGTAGCAAACTTAAATTCTAGTTGTGCTGATGTTGGGTTACTGTACTTTCAATCTTTCATGGCTAATACCCCCCCGATACTATCCATAGTTTCATCAAAATAAGCAACCAACACAACAAAAACAGAATCTATTAACAGCAGACCAGTCTGTAGCAATCTGTATATTTCGTATACTTATGTTACCTCAAAAATTCTGCAAAATTACGATAGTCTGAAGAATTTGCGTGGCAATCAGCAGCAAAAAGAATCTACTCAAAAGGTCTTACAGAAAAAATGATAATTCTTTTCGTGAGCAGAAAGTTTCTGTCTTTTCCAGCATGACCAAACGACCATCCCCAAGACTAATCATAACGGTTTTGCTTGGCACAAACGCAAAAAGAAACACAAAAAACACAATCATAAAAGAATTATGAAAGTGTGAAAAACACAAAACAGAAAGAAAAAGGATATATTAGTTGGGTTGCCTCCCAACAAGCGCTTTTGTTTAACGCCCTTAGCTAGGCATTCAATGATGCTCTCACAAAAGACAAGAGTTGAAGCACAACGAGAGTATCCTAAAGCATGTGCAAACCACATCTAAGTCTAACATACTTCCTATGCATAGGCATTTTATAGGAACACAGATTGTCAAGACAACCAATAGTTGCCATATGCAAGGAAGAAAAAAGAGACAAGAGCAATCTCAACATCACGAGAGGTGATTTGGTAACATGAAATTTCTACCAAAATATTTTCCTCTCTCATAGCAATTACATGTGGGATCATATTCAAATTCAACAATATAGCTATCCCATAGGATATTATTTTCATGATCCACATGCATGCAAAGTTGACGCTCTTCAAAAATAGTGGGATTATCATCAAATAAAGTCATGACTTCTCCAATCCCACTTTCAGTATTGTTGCAAATATCATATTCATCATGAGGTTTGAACAAATTTTCAAGATCATAAGAAAGATCATCACCCCAATCATGATTATTGCAACAAGTATTGGACATAGAAAAACTAGCATCCCCAAGCTTGGGGTTTTGCATATTCTTAGCATGATTGTCACTAATAGAATTTATAGTGAAACCATTGCAATCATGCTTTTCATCCAAGGAGCCCTCGTGAATCACTTCATGAATTTTTTCCTCACAATTTTCAGATTCACGCATCTTAAGCAAAACTCCATAGAAATAGTCAATTGTCCTCAACTCACTAGCAATTCGTTCAACAATAGTGGGTCTCTTAAAGAGACTAGCTAGTGGATGAGGATCCATATCAATAGATTTTCAGCAAGCGAAGATGCAAGCATATTGAAGGCACATGGCACACTAGCAACGGAAAGGAAAGCGAGAGAAAAGGGTGAACGAAAAAGGCAAACGAAAAAGGCAAAGGAGAAAGGCAAATGAAAACGGCAAATGTGAAGTGGGGGAGAGGAAAACGAGAGGCAACTGGCAAAAAAAGTAAATGCAAGAGAAGAGTTTGTGAGACCTACTTGGATAGATCTTGATTTCTCCTCCCCAGCAACGGCGCCAGAAATACTTCTACTACTGCAACAAAAGACCTTCCAACGGCGCCAGAAATAGGCACGTCGACGGGAGAATACTTGGCTTGATCTTTCTGCTGCGGCTATGCCTTAAGGGACTTCCTAGGCAAGTATGCAAAGTATTTCCCCCGTGGCCTTGGAGCCTTGCGTTGGTGTTCCCTTGAAGCGGAAAGGGTGATGTAGCTAGCGGTGGTAAGTATTTCCCTTAGTTTGAGAACCAAGGTATCAATCCAGTGGAGGAGTATCTCAAGATCCTGCACAAACACAAAAACTTGCTCCCAACGCTATGAAGGGATTGTCAATCTCTTATAGATTGTTTGCCAAATGAGAACTGAAAGCAACAAAGTAACAAAGCAAAGTAAAAGAGGAGGTGTAAACGATGGATGTGAATAGACCCGGGGGCCGTAGCGTTTACTAGTGGCTTATCTCATGAAAGCAAGTAGACGGTGGGTGAACAAATTACTGTCGAGCAATTGATAGAACCGCGCAAAGTCGTGACGATATCTACGCAATAATTATTTCTATAGGCATCACGTCCAAAACAAGTAGACCGATACTGTGTGCATCTACTACTATTACTCCACACGTCGACCACTATCCAGCATGCATCTAATGTACTAAGTCCATAAGAATAGAGTAACGCCTTAAGTAAGATGACATGATGTAGAGGGATAATCTCAAACCAATGATAAAACCCCCATCTTTTTACCCTTGATGGCAACTACTTGATGTGTGCCTTGCTGCCCCTACTGTCACTGGGAAAGGTCACCAGATAGCAGAACCCAAAACCAAGCACTTCTCCCATTGCAAGAATCATAGATCTAGCTAGCCAAACAAAACCCAAGACTCAGAGAGACTTACAAGGATATCAAATCATGCATAAAAGAAATCAGCAAAGACTCAAATATATATCATAGATAATCTGATCACAAGTCCACAATTCATCAGATCTCAACAAACACACCGCCAAAGAAGATTACATCGGATAGATCTCCATGAAGATCATGTAGAACTTTGTATTGAAGATCCAAGAGAGAGAAGAAGCCATCTAGCTACTAACTACGGACCCGTAGGTCTGAAGTGAACTACTCACGAGTCATTGGAGGGGCGATGATGATGATGAAGAAGCCCTCCAACTCCAAAGTCCCCTCCGGCAGGGTGCCGGGAAGGGTCTCCAGATGAGATCTCGCGGAAACGGAAGCTTGCGGAGGCGGAATAGTATTTTCGAGGCTCCCCTGATTTTTTGCGGAATATTTGGGAATTTATAGGCCAAAGACCTAGGTCAGGGGCGGCCAGGGAGGCCACAAGCCTGCCCACCGCCGCCTCCCCCCTGGTGGCAGAGTGGGGGCTTGTGGGCTCCCTGGAGCCCACCTGGCTTGGCCCAAAGGCCCCCTGATCTTCTTCCATTTGGGAAAAAATCATTTCGGGGTTTTTCTTCCGTTTGGACTCCGTTCCAGAATCAGATCTGAAAAGAGTCAAAAACACGAAAAAACAAGTACTGGCACTTGGCACTGAATTAATAAGTTAGTCCCAAAAAAGATATAAAAAGGTACATAAAACATCCAAAGAAGACAAGATAACAACATGAAACCATCAAAAATTATAGATACATTTGAGACATATCATTGGGCATCTTTCCTAATTTGCAAAAACCACAAGCCCGAGCCCAGCCCACTCCGGCCATCACGCTCAAAATCTAGGCCCGAGGCCAATCTGTGGGCAAGGTCGGATTGGGCTTTTTTGGGCAGGGTTTCCCATGGCCAGGGCTAAGCAACACTCTCCACAAGATGGTACGGTTGCCAGCTACAACGAGCCACATCAATGATAACCAAGAGAAAGTTTTAAACACGTTTTCGCTCCGCTTTATATATAAGAAATCAACAATCGAAAAAGCATGACCGAGCGATATAAAGTGGTGAGGCCGACCTCTTACATAAACACACATAACGCACGCAACTACGATATCAACACAGAACGCAGGAAGATCTAAACACACCGCCACGCTATAGCCTAGTACACCTAAGCTCCACGACAACACCCTCAAAAGAGGAACGACGCATAGCATCACCGTTGTCGAGGCCACAACGAACAAAGGTCTTCATCCAAAGCCCTCACACGGAGAGAAGAACCACGATGACATCTTCAAGAAGAGTGTGACACCCACGGATGTCGCCTTCGTCGGTGCTAAGGCGCGAAGATTTCACTCGGCAACTCATTCGTGCCACCACGAGGCCACCAGGAGGAGCGTGACAAGGTCAGATCCCCAAATCCTAATCGGGGCTACGCTTGTGAGATGACAGGCTGCACGCGTGAGCCACCCACTGCTACACCTCCCGTTTCCCATGCAACCGGGGAGGAGAATCACTACCGTTGCATTCGTGCCTGCCAACAAGCAACCATGCAGACCGCAATCCGGGGCCGCTGCCCCAGCGTCCCTGTTGCGGGACACCGTGCATCGCTCACGTCATAGCACACTCGACCACGGTAGGAAGAGAAGAGTCACGCCCCTAATCCTAGCCTAACATCAATCATCGAGTCTGGGCAGGTGCCTTCACCGTAGGACACACCCACGCCTGCTTCCCGAGCCAATCATGGTGGATTGGGGGTGGGACATGAATCTGTGACTACAGGAGGCCTTCGACAAGAAGCCCCATGCACTATCCCAAGCTAGCACGCAGGACGCCATGTCCGTGGTCACCGGTGCCGATTCGCCCAGCCACACAATGATATCATGACCACCATCGTCGATTACCGCACCCGTGCGGAGAGCAAGATCACAACCAAGAGCACATCCCAGACCTAACCCCACCAGACCTACCCAGAGCAAGAGCTCTGAACTGCCTCGAGCCCAGATTTGGTCCGCCTAAGCACGAACCCTAGTGTTAGGGCATATCTTGTTCTAAGTAATTTTGGTGATTGATGACATCACCTCTCCGAACTAATTGTGTGCATTGAGCATTTCAGATAATACATCACATGGCACAAGATGATTCGTCGCCCCTCGGTGTTGTTGGAGCACGGTGTTTCCTACGGTTCTCTTTGGTAGTGTTGAGTACTAGGAAAGTCGTACTATCAAGAGGGGGTCTGCGTTGGAAAGGGTTGGGTGGAATCAACTCACACACACACACATTTTCTTTCCACCACCTTCTCTTTGTGGCAATAGAGCAGCCGCTTGGTCTATCCTTGCATTTGCAAAGGGTCCAGCGGTAGTACCGCTCAAGCTGAGCGGTAGTACCGCTCGCTAGCGGTAGTATCGCTCCAGATGGGCAGTAGTACCGCTAGCTAAGCGGTAGTACCGCTTAGGGATGGTAGTACCTCCCTCTGTGAGCGGGTGTACTTCGTCGGACTTTTGCGAATACTTTTCCAGCGGTGGCAGGCTCGGTAGTAGTATTTCTACTACCGTGGCTTTCAGTCTGCCTAGCGGTAGTACCGCCCAGGTCTGGCGGTAAAACCGCTGGGGCTTGCGGTAGTACCGCTCCCACCAGGCGGTAGTACCGCTAGGTACAGCGGTAGTAACGCTTCCCCCAAGTGCTAATACCGCTAGGGGCGTGCTGATAGTGGGGGTAACGGTTGGACTTGTTCCCCCACTACATAAAGGGTCCACCTACCTCACGAACCCTACCTTTGACCCTCCAAGACTCTATTTTTGCTCCCTAAGCTCATATGTGCCCGATCTCTCTCCCTAGCCAATCAAACTTGTTGATTTCCTAGGGATTGGTTGAGAAGGCCAAGATCTACACTTCCACCAAGAGAAAATTGATTCCCCCCACTAATCCCTTGCGGATCTTGTTACTCTTCGGTGTTTGAGCACCCTAGACGGTTGAGGTCACCTCGGAGCCATATTCCATTGTGGTGAAGCTCCGTGGTCTTGTTTTGAGTCTCCAAGCTTTGTGTGGAGATATCCCCAACCTTGTTTGTAAAGGTTCGGTCGCCGCCTTCAAGGGCACCAATAGTGGAATCACGATACCTTGCATTGTGTGAGAGCGTGAGGAGAATACGGTGGCCCTAGTGGCTTATTGGAGAGCATTTTGCCTCCACACCGCTCCAACGGAGACGTACTTCCTGTCAAAGTGAAGGAATTTTGGTAACACATCCTCGTCTTCATCGGCTCCTCTTGCGGTTATCTCTTACCTTTACATTGTGTATGCTATTGTTGAAGAGTATTTCTTACTTGCTTTAGTGGTCATAGTCGGTAGCATCATATAGGTTGCTCACCTAGTTGTTATTATAGAGAACCTTTATGTTGCTAACCCTAAGTTGTTAAGAAAAGCTAAAAATTGGTTGTTGCCTATTCACCCCCCTCTAGTCAACCATATAGATCCTTTCAATTGGTATCAGAGACACGTCTCTTTATTAAGGGTTTCACCACCCGAAGAGTATGGCTGACGATGAGGAGGGAGTCCATGGACCACCCGAGACCGTGGCCTTGACTTCGGTCACAAGGGACGACTTGAATGCGGCTATGGCCCACCTCAGGACATCCTTGACGAATGAAGGCAAGACCATGCTTAAAGAGTTGCTTGAGGGGATTAAAAGTTCTCCCTAACCGACGTTGATGGTTAAACCTACCAAGACGGAATCGGAGGCCAATCTCTCCAAGGAAGCGGCTAAAGGTATGCAACCTTCTTCCCCTCTCGACAATAATGGGAGTGGAACCTTTGCCTCGATTCCACCTCCCTTGGTCTATGGAGGACCGGTTCCTACACCGCGTATCAATAATCTTGGTCCTCCTCCTAAGCTTGTTAAGGATGAGTTTGCTAACTGGGTGTTTTGCATTAAGTCTCATTTGAATCACATCTCAACAAACTTATGGAGAATCATTGAGCAAGGCTACTATACTCATGACCCAAGCAACCTCACTCCAAGAGAAGAAGCGGACAATCAATATAATCACTCCGCATTATTCATTCTCCAGTCCGCAGTGCCTCCTGAAGAGCTTCCTCACTTGCGCCCCTTCACTCAGGCTATGGATTGATGGGAGCACATCATGGTGCTGTACAAGGGAAGCTCAAGCATTCAATGGTCCAACTATGAAGTGGTTCTTGATGAGGCCGATCAGTTTATGATGAAGGAAGATGAGGACCCTTGAGATCTCTATCGAAGGGTGACCGCTATTGCTCTTGCCCTCAAGGATCATGGAAGCAAAGATGTGGATGCCACATGGATCAAGCACAAGTTTCTCAAGGCCATCATGCCATTCAACAAAACCATGTCTTTCGTCATTCGCCAACGGTCAGATTTCCACTCCTTGTCCTCCAGTGAGGTGTTGGATGAATTCATTGCGATGACTATCATGAACAAGACTGCTAATAATGCTCTTGCTTGCGTTCGGTCAAAGACAACTTCACCCAACCTTGCCTTCAAAGCCAAGGCTGTTTCTAAAGAAGAAGAAGAGGAAGAGGAAGAGGACGGCTGCCCTGAAGACACTAAGTATGCCTATCATGAGCACATGGCTCTTGCGTCAAGGCAATTATGGGGCAACAAGAGAAACTCAAGGCCCGATTTCTCCAAGAATAACTCAAGTGGGTTCAAGACCAAGCAGCGTGTGAGGACATGCTATAATTGCGGCAATGTGAGTCACTTCGTGGCAGAGTGTCACTACGAGAAGAGGGAAGACAATGGTGGTGAAAGTGCGTTATATCGACTAGAGGGGGGGGGGGGTGAATAGGATTTTTAGAATTTCATCACTGAGGAATTTCCTTTTGAGGAAATTCCTCACTGATGACTAACTTACATCGGAAACAGTAAAGGATCAGAAGTGCAAAGTTTCACAACAACAGTTTTTTAGAGTGAAGAATGTGAAAACAGATTGCACTGTGAGCAGGCACGCAGAATACAGATGAGGATTAACTGACGTGAAGAATTTGGGGTTGAGGAAATTCAGAGAAAGTCTTCATCAAATTCTTCAAACAGTCGCAGTGAAAGTCAACAAGACATATTACGAGGAAAGTAAGGAGTTGAGGAATTAGAACCCGTTTCTCAGTGAAGACAGTCGTTGATGACCCAGTTCCAACTGCTGTGACAGTCGAACATCTGGTTCGGAGCGGCTTGGTATTGAAACCAAAGGACACACAGTCCCAGGACACACAGTCCCTACCGTATTCTCCTTGAGCTAAGGACACACAGTCCTCGCCCAACACTCTTGGTAAGTCTTCAGGGCAGACTTCCAAACCCTCACAAACTTGGTCACCCGACGATCCACAATTGACTGCTGGAAAGCTCTAGACCATGACGCCTAACCGTCTGGAGGATGCACAGTCCTCAAAGGTAAAAGGCTTCAGTCCCACACAGGAACAACTTCTTCAGTGATGCTCAATCACTAGGTTTGGTTTGTGGTTTCGGTGTATGGGGTATTTCCTCACTGATGAATTACTCTCGAAGACTCTGAGGAATTGGGTTGCTCTTATGACAAGTGTCAGTTTCTAACGGAGCAGCCAACCAGCTAATGGTTGTGGGGGGTGGCTATTTATAGCCTGGGAGCATCCCGACATGATTTGACACTAATGCCCTTAAATAATATGACCGTTGGAGTGGATAAGACCAGTGACTTGGCGTGGCTATCAAAACGGTCGGAACCCTCAACTATGAGAGTCCTCATGTCACTCGTATTCCTCACTTGAGGCTTTTGGTAGGATTAGGCTTGGGTTGAGCATCATGAGGAAATTTATTCCAAAGTGTAACTTCGACCCCCTTTAACAGTACGGTGTTCCTATTACTCAAATGCGAAGAAAATAAAACAGAAAGTGTAAATCTTCATGCTTCAAATTCTTCAGAGTGATTTTCTTCAGGACACACCGGATTCCTCGATACCAGTATCTTCATGAGGAATATCAATTTCATCGCAGATTCCTCGCGATTCATTTTTCCAGCTTCAGACCAATTTCTTCAACTGAAGACACATATTTTTAGGGGTCGATATTCTTCAAATATCTCAAACTCCTCAATGACTTATAGATCCTGTGTGCACTCACAAACACATTAGATACTTAACCTATAAGTCTTCAAACCACCAAAATCACTAAGGGGCACTAGATGCACTTAGAATCTTCTCCTTTTTGGTGGTTGATGACAATTAGGTTAAGTCTTCAACAGGGATCAAAAATATGAAGTGTAAATACTCATTTGAGGAATTTGAAATCAAGATTCAGAGAGACTCACCTTGAATATGTGCATATCTTGAGGATTTTGCTTTTCACAACAAATGCACATTGATGATTTATATCATGGAGATCTCCCCCTGAGTCTTGTAAATCATGTATACATATAACATATCATATGAATAAAATGAAAATGCATGATGACAAATGGTATCTGACGAATTCCAGCATGCGTGCATTAAAACTTGAGGAATAAGCATGCGAAGAAAAACGTTCAAAAGCGTCAGAGTACCATCGGGCTTAAGTTACAACTCATTACATAAAAACTTCAAAAGAGCCAAGAGTTTGTAACTTAAATATAGTTCATAAGCCCCAAAAATATCCCGCTTGAAGACTAACTCTCAAGTTTCTCCCCCTTTGTCATCAAGTGACAAAAAAGGGACAAACTGAGGACTAACGTCCGTGAAGACTTCACTTCGTGGCAGTTGAGGAAGAGCCGTGATGCTTCTTGGGATTACTCTTCTTCCTTGGACCGGTAGTAGTGTCGAGCTGTTCTTCATCAGTTTCAGCAGTGCGGAATGAAGAAAAGGAGCTGTCTTCAAGGTCTGGCACTGGAATAGGCCTGAACTTCTTCTTGGGAGGCCACGACCATTCAAAGTCTCGCTCAAAGTCCATTTCTTCAAGCTCAGTCTGAGTCTTCAGATGTGCAAGTGTAGCCCAGGTGCGATCAAAAACCTCATGCAGATAATGATGGTTGAGCTTCACAGAGTTCTGTGTGTCAGTGAGGGTTTTCACAATGGCGCCAAACTGGCGTTTGACCCACTTGTGATTGCGATCCACCTTATGGTGAAGACTGAGGAGGAGCTCTCTTGTATTCATCACGCGAGGAGGAACGGGGCTTGCCGGACGAGTCTCAGTATCATCCCATGAAGAATAAGCTTCTGGCTCTCTGAATTGGCCATCAAGGGGCCTACTGCCTTCTTCAATCACAGATTTTCCTTTTCCTTCAATGGACTCGAAAGTCTTCTTGTTGACCCAGATAGGAGGCATATAACCAACATGGTTTTGGAAATCAGCGTGGAAGTTGATGCCTGTCCTTGTCCTGATGAATCTCATGATCCATGGGGCATATATCTTGTGATCAAAAGGACACATAGCATTGTCTGCCAAAGTCCTCAAGAAGAAATCATGGATGTTGATAGGAATACCATGGATAATGTTGAAGAGGATATTCTTCATGAGGCCTACGACATCTTCTTCATCATCATGGCCTTTGATCGGCGCGAGCACACTACAGAGGATTCTGTAGACAGACCTGGGTGTGTACTTGCGCTCGTGGACGAGGAAGGTTGTTCTCGGAGATTTTCCTTCAGCCAAAGGCTTCATGAGGACTTCCATCATCCCATTTGGCAGCTCACGCTCACCATAAAGCTTCACAGCCTCATCTGAGGGAATTGGTACATGCAGTTCTCGGAGGAGTTCAATAGCAGGAGCCTTGTAGTGAGTGTTTTGTGACATCCAATCAAACATCCAAGTGTTAATGTCTTCAGTGTTGCCAGATATGTGAAGAGTGGCATAGAACTAAAGAATTAGCTCACTGTTCCAGTCAGAGATGTTGGAGCACATTGGGAGTAAACCATCATCATGGAGTACACTGAGGACTGGCAACAAGCACGATATTGCTTCAAGTTCAACATGAGGAATATGCCTGTGCTGGAATATCCTGTTTCGTCCACATAGCACAGAGGCATAGTAATTCATCTGAGTCCTAGTCCAAAACTTCAGATGCCTCATTTGAGGCTTGTCATAGGGGTTCTCGCCAATGAAGTACATGCATTCTTCAAAGAAATTTTCCTTTTGAAACTTAGGACGCTTGGAGAATGGCTGACGCTGAACTGGCTTAAAATTTTGCCGAGGAACAGGAGGGGCGACAACAATGGCAGTCTCTGGGTTGAGCATGATGAATGCATTGTCTTGGTCAGGTGCATTCTCCTCAGCATTTTCCTCAGGGTGAGGAATTTCAGCGGCTGGTACTTCAGGCTGAGGGGATGGAGCTGGCTGGGCTTCAGGCTGAGGGGCTTGCTCTGGCTGTGCATCAGGCTAAGGAATAGCTTCTTCTTGCTCAGTTGGAGGAGTTGGGTCAGCCTGTTCCTCATCTTGAGGATTTTGCTCAGAGCGTTCAATGTCATCAGTTTGAGGATTTTCAGTTTGTTCTTCCTCAGCAGGCTTGGTGGCAGATGCAGTTTCATCAGCTGGTGCAGCTGATTCTTGAGCAGTGTCTTTCTGAGGAATGAAAGGCTGAGGACTGTCGTCTATATGAATTTCCTCGTCAGTGTGTTCCTCAGAGGCGGCATCCTTCATTTCCTCATTTGCCTTTTTCGCTGGATCATCAATGATGACCATTTCATAAGAAGGAGCGACATTCAGGGGCACAGGGTCCAGAGGAGCAGTTTCTTCAAGTGCTTTGAGGCGCTTGGCCTCTGTTTCTTCTTCTGTTGAGGAGGCCTTTCTCTTTTTGGCTTCCTTCTCAGCAGCCCTGGTTTTCTTCACGTCTGATGCAGACGGAGTCATCTTCTTCACCGTTGAAGCTTTTGGTGAAGGGGTTCTCTTGACAGATTCTTCAGCTGGTATTGAGGAACCAAATGGAACAGAGTCATCAACTTGCTTTGACGAAGCAGCTGGGTCAGGGGCAATCTCATTAGCTGCATCAAGTTCATCAGCTGGAGTTTCCATAATGATTTCTTCAATAGCCGGTTCATCCACACGGCGTTCTTGGTGTACTTTCTCAGCTTGAGGAGTTTCCTCATCATGGGGAGATTCATCTGCTGGCTCCTCAATCAAGGGCTGAAAAGTTGGTGCTGGGGGTGCAGCCTTCTTATTGTACTCATCAACAACACTAGTGGCCAGCTTGATGAAATTGCTCTTTAGACTCTTACGATCTGACAGCTTGGAGTACTTGTCAGTCAATTTCTTCAGCTCTGCCTGTGTTGATACCAGTGCATCAGGAGTCAAGTTGAGGAGATTCAGCTTGAGGAATTTCTCCTTTTTAAGCTTTGCAACTTTGTCCTTCTTGGCCTGCTGTTCTTTCCACATGGCTTCATTGATGAAAGTGGTCACCATGTGGCTGATGCCAGGGGGAAGTTTCAAATCATCAAGCGGAGTGTTTGGGTCCTCATACCAGATGTTGATGTAGTCAAGGAGGACCTTGGGGTCCATGGCCAGAGGGCTGACACTGCCTGATGCTTGAGCTACTCTTTCCTGCTTGTTTCTGATGATTGCTTGCAGGGTTTGATCATCAAATTCATCACTGCCCTCTGATGCAGACGGGACGGTGATGATTTTGCTGGGGCTTGGCAGAGTTGCACGTTCAGCAGATACCCGAGTCTTCGCAGGAGGTGTTGAAGACTTTGTCTCCGAGCTGGTTGTAGCTGGGAGTGAGGAGCTGGAGCTGGCGGTCATCGGCTTCATTACTTGCTTCTGTACTGGTTTCTCTTTAGGCTTTGGTGGTGGTGCTGAGGATTTTGGAGCTGAGGAGATTGGTACTGAGGGTTTTGGTGTTGATAGTTTTGGTGCTGAAGGTTTTGGTGCTGAGGGTTTTGTGACTGAAGCCTGAGCAGACTTCTCTTGAGGCTTTGGAGCCCTTGGTTTTGATGGTACATACTGCATTTGAGGAATTTCTGAGCCAGAGGTCTCAGCGGCAGAGGAAGTAGCAGCAGCTGAGGCAACAGCTGAGGATTCATTGAATTTCCTCACTGCAGTTTCCGCCTGCTTCTTGAGCTTAGCCAGATGCTTTTCCTTCTCATCTGGATAGTCATCAATGGTCATGAGGCTTGAGGGATGTGCTACTTGATGATCCTCAAGTGGGGCCCGTCTGCCAGGGGGCTTCAGAGCGAATTTCTTCGCATACTTGGGAGTCACAAATCTGTATTCCTTCCATTCCTTCGCCCATCGGCGTTCTATCTTCTGCAGCCGTATCTTTCTCTTGGCCATTGTCTCATTTTCATCAGGCGTGCAATAGTCCAAGTAAATATCCTCAGGGATATCCACAGCTGTGTTTTGCTCAAGTTTCTTTCCTCCCTTCTGTTATCTGTCATCCTCCATTTTCTTCAGCTGAGGATTTTGCTGATGAGATTGAACTCTTGAGGATTCTGATGAGACTTGAAGATTTTCTTCCAGAAACACTGCAAATGAGTTAATGTGATGAGAACCGAGAGATTCATCAGCTGACATGTGTGTACCTGTGAACAGAGTATAGTTGCAAGGAATTTGGAGGGGTCATATGCGTTCTCAGATTTGAAGAAAATGAAAAAGTTTGACAGTTGAGGAATATAACCAGTGGTTGAGGAATTTGCCTAAGCATACTGTTCTTGGGTTCCAGAGTTCTACAGATCCGAAAATTCGCACAATTGAGGAATCTCGTGAAAATCTTAGATGCTTAGCATAGTTCATCAATGATGTGGTGATAGGCAGTGTTTGAGGAATCAAGTGCTTATCGATTCTTGAGGAAAAACAGATTTCACATAGAAGATGTAAAATTTTAGATCTAACTTGCTGTAAAAATGGGATTTATTTACCCTGGAAGGTGCGCACAAAGAACACACAAAGGTGTGTAGAGAAGCTCTTCGGTCGCGTGTCCAATGCACCCTAACCCGGCGACAGAGGACGTCTACGGCGGCGGCGGACAAAGATGGTCCGACTCCGGTGTGGTTCCGGCGACGGAGAAGTCAAGGCAGTGAAGCTCTTTCTCACCGGCGACGAGACTACCAGCGATGGCGCTAGTGTTCGATGGCGTTTGCTGTGGCAGAAGAGCGATGGAGCGAAGAAGAGTATGCCGAGGGGGATAAGGACATATTTATAGCCAAAAGTTACTGTTGGCGCGAAAATTTCGGACCAAACAGCCCCTGCCTCTACGTCTCCGCAGGACACGTGTAGCTCCCGAACAGTGCGGTGGAGATAGTGGAGATCGTGGTTATCTGATCGTGGGAAGTGGGGTTCAGTTACTGTGTAATAAAGAAGAAATTTTTGAAGATTTGAGGATTTTCGTCACAAAATCATCAGCTGACAAGGACGCAGTGAGGATTTTGAACAAAGTTTCAAGTAAAACGCATATGAAGAATTGAATAGACTGGATTAGTATAGCATAGAGGGAAAGTAGGGTCCGATCACATTCACTTAGCAGAAATATCAATTTGAAGAAATAGCAATAAGTGAATGCTGTTGAGGACTTGAAATCACAGTCTATCTAGTCAAATGAAAGTCATCAAGTGTTTTTGAAAATTTGTGATAAATCGTCACACTGAAGAACAACTGTTTTGAAGAAAAACACATTTTGAGGAAATAGAACATTTGAAGAAAATCAACTTGAGGAATTTCACATTGGGCGGTGGCGTGACCCACCATATAAGAATATTGATTACAGACGCCGCGTACAATTGTCGTAGGGCGCTGAGAATCAATTTCTTCGTTGATTTCTTCACATTCAGAGTGACATTCTTCATCAGTTGAAGAAAATCGATTCATCATGTGTTGCACATCTAAGTCATCAATTTTGCATAATTGTTAGGATGTGTGCATGTTTTTACAAAACATTTGAAGATTCTAAGATATTTAGCTCACACCGCAACTTGCAAAACCTTTTCTCATCCAAGGGCTTAGTGAAGATATCTGCCAGTTGATCATCAGTTTTCACATGGTCGATGAGGATATTGCCCTTGAGGACATGGTCCCGAAGAAAATGATGACGAATCTGGATGTGCTTGGTCTTCGAGTGCTATACTGGGTTGTATGCAATCTTGATAGCACTCTCATTGTCACAGTAGAGAGGCACATTCTTCATGTTGATGCCGTAGTCCTTGAGGGTTTGCTTCATTCATAGTAATTGAGCATAGCAAGAACCAGCAGCAATCTACTCAGCTTTGGCAGTGGAGAGTGATACGCAGTTCTGCTTCTTTGAGGACCAGCAAACTAGTGATCTTCCGAGGAAATGGCATGTGCCAGAAGTTGACTTGCGATCCACACGGTCACCAGCATAGTCAGAATCAGAATACCCTACCAGATGAAGATTTGAGCCCTTGGGATACCATAATCCTAGTGTTGGTGTGTGAGCTAAGTATCGAAGAATATGTTTCACAGCCTTATGGTGTGATTCCTTCGGTTTTGCTTGAAAACGTGCACACATGCAAACACTAAGCATTATATCTGGCCTAGATGCACACAGATACAATAAAGAACCAATCATAGAACGATATACCTGCTGATCGAAATCTTTACCATTTTCATCAGTGCCGAGGTGGCTGTTGGTAGGCATTGGAGTCTTGGCACCTTTGCATTCATGCATGTCGAATTTCCTCAGAACATCTTTGAGGTATTTCTCCTGTGATATGAAGATTCCATTGCTTTGTTGACGAATTTGAAGACCTAAGAATAATTTCAGCTCCCCCATCATGGACATCTGATATTCTTCACTCATCATGTAAGCAAATTCATCACTGTATCGTTTGTCAGTACAGGCAAATGTGATATCATCGACATATATTTGACACACAAACAACTCATTATCATAGGATTTAGTGAAAAGAGTTGGATCGAGTGAACCAGGTTTGAAGCCTTTCTTCATGAGGAATTCCTTCAATGTATCATACCATGCCCGAGGGGCTTGCTTGAGACCATAAAGAGCCTTTTTGAGTCTGAAGACTTTGTCTGGATTCTTTGGATCCTCAAAACCTAGGGGCTGAGCAACATATACTTCTTCCTCAAGCTTACCATTGAGGAATGCACTTTTCACATCCATTTGATATAAGATGATGTTATGATGATTAGCATAAGCAAGTAGTATTCGAATAGCTTCAAGTCTAGCAACAGGTGCAAAAGTTTCATCGAAATCTATTCCTTCAACCTGGGTGTAGCCTTGGGCTACAAGTCGTGCCTTGTTACTCACCACTTGACCGTCCTCATCTTGCTTGTTTCGGAAAATCCACTTGGTGCCGATGATGTTGTGCTTGGGAGGATCTGGTCGTTTGACGAGCTCCCATATGTCATTCAGCTTGAATTGAAGAAGTTCGTCTTGCATAGCTTGGATCCACTACGGTTCCAGAAAAGCCTCAGCAACTTTTGAGGGTTCTGTGATGGATACAAAGGAAAAATGCCCACAAAAGTTAACTAAGTGTGAAGCTTTTGAGCGAGTGAGAGGACCTGGCGCATTGATGTCGTTGAGGATTTTGTCAAGTTCTACTTCATTTGCAATCCTCAGATGAGCTAGTTGACGATTTCGTCTTGGCTGAGGAAGTGGTTCTGGTGCAATTTCCTCAGGAGCATCTTCTTGATTTTAATCAGTTATGTGGATCGTTTCTTCACCAATTTCCTCAGTGGGGACAATGTCTTCAGTAGGTTTGAGCTTTATTGCTTCCTCAGGAGACAGCTTATCTGGATCAGAAGGCAATTGTCTCTTTGCGAGCCATTAGTTTCATCGAACCGCACATCTATAGTCTCAACAACTTTGTTGTGATAGTTGTTGAAGACTCTGTACGTGTGCGAGTCCTTTCCATAACCGAGCATAAAACCTTCATGTGCCTTAGGTGCAAATTTTGAGCTATGGTGAGGATCTCTAATCCAGCATTTTGCAGGGAAGACTTTGAAATAACTTACATTGGGTTTCTTGTCAGTGAGGAGTTCATATGAGATTTTCTTGAGGAATTTGTGAAGATATACCCTGTTGATGATATGGCATGCAGTGTTGATTGCTTCAGGCCAAAAGCGACGAGGAGTCTGATATTCTTCAAGCATAGTTCTTGCCATTTCAACTAGAGTCCTGTTCTTCCTTTCGACGACACCATTCTGCTGAGGAGTATAAGGAGCAGATAATTCGTGAGTAATACCAAGTTCATCAAGACCAGTGTTTTTGAACTCGGTTCCATTATCACTCCTGATATGTTTGATCTTGATGCCAAAGTTCGTTGAGGCCCTTGAAGAAAATCGTTTGAAGATTTCCTGCACTTCAGTTTTATACACTATGATATGCACCCAAGTATATCTGGAATAATCATCAACTATGACGAAGCCATATAAAGATGCTGCATTGGTTAGTGTGGCATAGTGAGTAGGTACAAATAGATCCATATGAAGCAATTCGAATGGACGTGTAGTGGTCATGATAGTCTTCGAGGGATGCTTGGATCTGGTCATTTTCCCAGATTCACAAGCACCGCAGAGATGATCCTTGAGGAATTTGACTGATTCGATGCCGATGACATGCTTCTTCTTCGCAAGCGTGTGCAAATTCCTCATGCCTGCATGACCTAGTCTTCGGTGCCACAACCATCCTTCTGAGGTTTTAGCTAGTAAGCAAGTGGCTGGTTGAGGACTGTAGAGAAATCAACAATGTACAAATCCCATCTTCTTACACCTTCGAAGACTTTGGATCTGTCAGATTCCATGATGACTACACATCTATATCTACCAAAGATAACAATCATATCGAGATCACAAAGCATCGAGACAGACATTAGGTTAAAACCAAGGGATTCAACAAGCATCACTTTGTCCATATGCCTATCCTTGGAAATAGCTACTTTGCCAAGTCCCAATACCTTGCTTTTACCTTTGTCAGCATATGTGATTTGCTTCAGAGGTGATGGAGTTAGTGGCATATTCATCAGTAAGCTTTTATCACCAGTCATGTGATGTGTGCAACCACTATCAAGAACCCACTCAGTATTCTTGGGTTTGTCATCCTGCAGATGAATTAGTACAGCTTACCATCTCATATGCTTCAGATTTGAAGAATATGATACTAATTTCATCAGATTAGTAATTTCATCATAACAGAAATGTAAGGATGTGTGAAATATTTCTATTTCATCAATCATTAGCTTGCGTCCTATCAAGCATTTCCTCAGGTCTCCAGCAAATTCTTCAGATGATGATTTTCATCTGGAGACCTGACCTGTAGAAGTGATTAGTTCGGTTTCTTCACCACTCACATCTGAAGGGGTGGCAAAGCATTCATCATCCTGCGAGCACCATATGAGAACGGTGGCATTGAGGCCAATGCACTTCTCTTAGCAGTAGGGGGTTAAAGTACTCATATGAATATGCAGAGAACTGGTTTGAGGATTTATGAACATATTGATTTGAGGAGTAACACTCATATTCATATTCCTTGTAGGTTCCCTGCATGTTAGACGCGTTAGCACGGGTACGAGCATAGTTTTGACCAGTTGAGGACTTTGATCCTCTTGAAGACTTTGGTCCTCCTGAGGAATTTGATCTGGGGTTCAGATTCTTCAGTGGTGGTGTCATGAGGACATTCACGTGAAGATTTTCAAGACAACTTTTGGGAACCCAGATTTTCCTCAGGGGAGGGCCATTCCTGCAGTTAGTTCCAACATATCGAGCAAATACTTCACCAGATTGATTTTTGAACAGTTTATAGTTGGAGTCAAATGACTCATCTGAGGAATAGGATAATTCACATGAAAAGCTAGTTAGATTAGATGGATCAAAAGGAGGCCCAGTAGCAGCAACCCATGAGGTTTTGGGATACTGCTCAGGTTTCCAATAAGATCCATCAGCATTTAATTTCCTCTCAAAGGCAATTCCTTCTTTCCTCGGGTTCCTGTTCAAGATCTGCTTTTTGAGCACATCACAAAGGTTTGATGTCCTTTGAGGCTTTTGTATATGCCTGTCACGTACAATTCCTTCAACCCTACATTTTCATCAGTAACATTTGTGTTTTCCTCAAGTGAGGAAATAGACACAACAGGTGCAGTTGAAGAATTTGTAGCAATAGTAGCATTTGATGATTCTGGTGAGGAATTAGCAGTTTCGCATTCAATGCATTTAAGACATGGAGGAATGAATTCAACTTGACCAGCGCTGATCTGTTGAGCTAGTAATGAATCATTTTCCATACGAAGATCATCATGAGACATCCTCACCTTGTCAAGATCAAGCTTCCTTTGAAGAAATTCATAGGAAAGCTTCTCATGATCGGTGAGGAGTGTATCATAACGATCCTGAAGATTATCAAATCTAGATTGAAGACTTTTCACATCTTCAGTGAGGATTTGGGTAAGGTTCATTTCATCATTCAACATATCATCACTTTTATCTAGAAGTTTCTGAAGATTTTCTAGAGCAGTTTGTTGTTTAGTGTCAATGATAGCAAGTTTACTGTAATTGGGTTTCTTATAATCATCAGGTTCACAGTCACTTGAATCAGAGGAGGAGGCATTATTTGGTACCTTTGAACCTTTTGCCATGAAGCAATAGGTTGGAGCGAAGTCATCAGCATAGTCATCAGTATGGATGGTGCAATCATTTTCTTCAAGATTGAAGATTGACTTGCTGACGAAAGTGGTTGCCAGTGCAAGACTAGCCTGTCCGGATTCTGAGTCTTCATCAGAACCCTCTTCTTCATCACATTCCTCTGATTCTGCCTCGGAGTCCATTTCCTTGCCAATAAGTTCCCGAGCCTTTCTGAAACTAGTCTTCTTGTGCGATGAGGGCTTTGAAGATGAGGATTTTGAAGATTTCTTCTTCTTCTTCGAGTCATCAGAACTGTCATCCTTGTATTTCTTCTTCTTTGATTCCTTTCCCCAACGGGGACAATCAACAATGTAATGACCTGATTTCTTGCACTTGTGGCAGGTTCGTTTCTTGTAGTCCTCAGATGAAGATTCTGACTTCCTCATATCTCTTCTTGAAGATTTACCGAACTGGCCACGTCGTGTAAATCTCTGGAATTTCCTCACGAGCATTGTAAGCTCCTGTCCAAATTCTTCAGGGTCACCAATGCTGTCACCTATATCTTCTTCTTCAGATGAGGAAATTGCTCTAGCCTTCAGTGCACGTGGTCTGGAATAGCTTGGTCCATATAGATCTTTCTTTTCTTCTAGCTGGAATTCATGAGTATTTAGCCTTTCGAGTATATCAGCTGGATCAAGCACCTTGTAGTCTGGTCTTTCTTGAATCAGCAGAACTAAAGTATCAAATGAAGAATCCAAAGATCTCAGCAGTTTCTTCACAACTTCGTGATCAGTGATGTCTCGAGCTCCCAGTGCTTGCAGTTCATTTGATATGTCAGTGAGGCGATCAAAGGTGTCTTGGCAGCTTTCATTGTCATGTCTCTTGAAGCGATTGAAGAGATTGCGAAGAATATCAACACGAGAGTCACGTTGGGTTGATACTCCTTCATTTACTTTGCAAAGTCTCTCCCAGATCAGTGTTGCAGAGCCCAAAGCACTTACTCTCCCAAACTGGCCTGGGCTCAGATGGCCACAGATGATATTCTTCGCTTGAGAATCGAGTTGCTTGAATTTCTTCACATCAGCAGCAGAGACACTAGCAGAGATGATGGGGACGCCATGTTCCACAATATACCAGAGATCATTATCAATAGCTTGTAGATGCATTTGCATTTTGTTCTTCCAGAAGGGAAAGTTCTTTCCTTCGAAGGTAGGACATGTTGCAGTCACCTTAAACATGCCTGCAGTCGACATAACTAAAACTCCAGGTGGTTAAACCAAAATCACACAGAACAAGGGAGTACCTTGCTCTGATACCAATTGAAAGTGCGTTATATCGACTAGAGGGGGGGTGGATAGGAGATTTTTAGAATTTCATCACTAAGGAATTTCCTTTTGAGGAAATTCCTCACTGATGACTAACTTACACCGAAAATAGTAAAGGATCAGAAGTGCAAAGTTTCACAACAACAGTTTTTCAGAGTGAAGAATGTGAAAACAGATTGCACTGTGAGCAGGCACGCAGAATACAGATGAGGATTAACTGACGTGAAGAATTTGGGGTTGAGGAAATTCAGAGAAAGTCTTCATCAAATTCTTCAAACAGTCGCAGTGAAAGTCAACAAGACATATTACGAGGAAAGTAAGGAGTTGAGGAATTAGAACCCGTTTCTCAGTGAAGACAGTCGTTGATGACCCAGTTCCAACTGCTGTGACAGTCGAACATCTGGTTCGGAGCGGCTTGGTATTGAAACCAAAGGACACACAGTCCCAGGACACACAGTCCCTACCGTATTCTCCTTGAGCTAAGGACACACAGTCCCCGCCCAACACTCGTGGTAAGTCTTCAGGGCAGACTTCCAAACCCTCACAAACTTGGTCACCCGGCGATCCACAATTGACTGCTGGAAAGCTCTAGACCATGACGCCTAACCGTCTGGAGGATGCACAGTCCTCAAAGGTAAAAGGCTTCAGTCCCACACAAGAACATCTTCTTCAGTGATGCTCAATCACTAGGTTTGGTTTGTGGTTTCGGTGTATGGGGTATTTCCTCACCGATGAATTACTCTCGAAGACTCTGAGGAATTTGGTTTGTGGTTTCAGTGTATGGGGTATTTCTTCAGTGATGCTCAATCACTAGGTTTGGTTTGTGGTCAGTTTCTAACGGAGCAGCGAACCAGCTAATGGTTGTGGGGGGTGGCTATTTATAGCCTGGGAGCATCTCGACATGATTTGACACTAATTCCCTTAAATAATATGACCGTTGGAGTGGATAAGACCAGTGACTTGGTGTGGCTATCGAAACGGTCGGAACCCTCAACTGTGAGAGTCCTCATGTCACTCGTTTTCCTCACTTGAGGCTTTTGGCAGGATTAGGCTTGGGTTGAGCATCATGAGGAAATTTATTCCAAAGTGTAACTTCGACCCCCTTTAACAGTACGGTGTTCCTATTACTCAAATGCAAAGAAAATAAAACAGAAAGTGTAAATCTTCATGCTTCAAATTCTTCAGAGTGATTTTCTTCAGGACACACCGGATTCCTCGATATCAGTATCTTCATGAGGAATATCAATTTCATCGCAGATTCCTCGCGATTCATTTCTCTAGCTTCAGACCAATTTCTTCAACTGAAGACATATATTTTTAGGGGTCGATATTCTTCAAATATCTCAAACTCCTCAATGACTTATAGATCCTGTGTGCACTCACAAACACATTAGATACTTAACCTATAAGTCTTCAAACCACCAAAATCACTAAGGGGCACTAGATGCACTTACAGGTGGCAAGCTCATTCGCAAAGACAAAGCTAAGTCTTTTCCAAACAAGAACAACTTTGTCAAGAAACCCCATCCAAAGGGTATGGTGACACTTAAAGAGTACACCTCCGATGATGATGACGATGATGATACGATGGCTACGGCTACTGTAGACATTTCCACCTCCTCTCCCAAGGTTTCTCTCTTCGGCGCCCCCAACGATAACCGCATCGCCATTTGCCTTATGGCCAAAGGTATCGATCAGGAGTTTGCTTCCGGTGGGGTGTCATGGTTGCTCGATAGTGGATCAACAAATCATATGACCGAAAGCAAGGACTTAGTGGTGGGCGTGCATCCTACCCCATCTATGCCCACCCATGTTCAATTTGCTGATGCTTCAACGTCCAAGGTATTGGGATTTGGTAAGGTGGTCATCTCTCAAGATTTATCTATTGAGAAGGTCATGCTTGTTGAGTCCCTTGCTTACAATTTACTTTCTGTTCGTCAACTTGCAATTATGGGCTTTGCCACATTCTTTAATCTTGATACCGTGGTCCTTTTGTGGAGCAAGACTCTTAAAGTAGCATATGTTGGATATGTTGAAAATGGTCTCTATGTGGTGAACTTTTCACAGCGACCCACTAAGACTGCGACTTGTCTAATGGCTAAAGTTGATGTGGGCTAGCTTTGGCATCGTCGACTAGCTCATGTCAATATGAGATCTTTGCAAAGTATCCTCAAAGGGGACCATGTTCGTGGACTAACGAATGTGAGTTTTGCCAGAGATCGTGCTTGCAGTGCTTGTATTGAAGGGAAGATTCACGAGACTGCTCATCGTCCCACGACTCTCATTTACACTAAGAGGCCTTTGGAGCTCCATCATATGGATCTCTTTGGCCCTCCATCTTTTGATAGTCTTGGGGGCAGAAAGTACTGCTTGGTGATTGTTGATGATTACTCAAGATACACTTGGGTATATTTATTCAAGAGGAAGAGTGAGACTCAACAAACTGTCATCAACTTTGCTAATGAAGCTCAACGTCAACATGAAGCAAAGATTTTGATGATTAGAAGTGACAACGACACCGATTTCAAGAACTACACCTTGAATGAGTTTCTTAGTGATGAGGGGATCAAGCATCAATATTCAGAACCATACACCCCTCAACAAAATGGTGTGGCGCAGAGGAAGAAACGGACGTTGATGGACACGACAAGAACAATGATGGCGGAATTCAAATCCCCGTACAATTTTTGGGCCGAAGCCATCAACACTGCATGTCATGCATCCAATCGGCTCTATATCCTCAAAGGCTTGAACAAGACTCCATATGAGATTCTCACCGGAAACAAACACAACCTCAAGTACTTCAGAGTATTCGGGTGTAAGTGTTTCATTCTCAAGAAAGGTGCACGTTTAGCTAGATTTGATTCTAGAGCTCAAGAGGGCATTTTTATTGGTTATGCTACAATATCTCATGCTTACTGTGTCCTCAACAAGTCCACCGGGCTCATTGAGGAGACGTGTAACGTGGAGTTTGGTGGAAATAATGGCTCCTAAGTGGAGCAAAGTGGTCTTTGTGATGTAGGTGATGAAATTCCTCCCCAATCCATAAGAAGAATGGGGATTGGTAAAATACTCCCCATTGAGGAACCCCTTGTGGCCAAAGGAGAAGGACAATGCTCTACTCAAGTGGATCCATCACCCTCGCTAGCCCCACACGCTTCCGATGAACAAATAGAAGACCCTCAACCAGCTGAACAGGATCAAGGGCAAGATCAACCACACGAAGATGGTGATGCACCACATGATGTCCAAGTGCTTACACAAGGTTTCAAGTCTGCTCAAGATCAATATCAGGTGCACCCACGAGATCAAGATCAAGAGCAGCCAGAAGATCAAGAACAAACCAGTGAGCCTGCTCAAGACGAAAATCAAGTTGATCAGGATGCTGCTCCTCAATTTCCTACTGCGGCACCTAAGAGGGGTCGCGGTGCCAAGTCAGGATCAAAACTCAAAGCCAAGGTCGAGAAGATCAAGTTGATGCTCCCCAATTAACAAGCACGGAACTCTTGGAGCATCGCCCAACCAAGATAGCATCCAAGCTGAGGGTCAAATCACAACTTATGAAGAACATGCTTGTAAGCTTAAAAAGGGGAGTATCCACTCATCAACAAATTTTAAATTTTTGTGAGCATCACACGTTTGTTTCATACTGTGAACCTCAACAGGTACATGAAGCGCTCGATGATGAGGATTGGCTTATGGCCATGCATGAAGAACTGAACAACTTCGAGCGTAATCAAGTCTGGGAGTTAGTGCCAAGACCAAAGGAGGAACATAATGTCATTGGGACCAAATGGATCTTTAAAAACAAGCAAGATGCCAATGGGATTGTGGTTTGAAACAAGGCAAGATTGGTGGCTCAAGGCTACTCCCAAGTCGAGGGTAACGACTACAGTGAAACCTTTGCCCCTGTTGCTCGTCTAGAATCTATTCACATGCTGCTTGCATCTGCATCTCATCATGATTTCAAATTACAAAAAATGGATGTGAAAAGTGCTTTTCTTAATGGTCCTTTAAATGAGTTGGTATATGTCAAACAACCCCCGAGATTCGAATATCCCAAGCTCCCCAATCATGTATACAAACTTAATAAGGCACTCTATGGCCTTAAATAAGCCCCACGTGCATGGTATGAGTACCTTACCGAGTTGTTGCAAGATCGTGGGTTTGAAATTAGGAAGATTGATCCCACTCTTTTTACCAAGAATGTCAAAGAGGATTTGTTCATATGCCAACTATATGTTGATGATATCATTTTTGGTTCCCCTAACAAATCTTTCAATGAAGAATTTGCTGCACTAATGATCGAGAAACTTGAGATGTCAATGATGGGTGAGTTGAAGTTCTTCCTCGGGTTCGAGATTAAAAAAGTTTTAGAAGGAACCTTCATTAAACAATCCGAGTACACCCAAGTCATGCTCAAGAGGTTCGAGCTAGAGGACGTCAAGCCAGTCAAGTTTCCCATGCCAACCAGATGCAAGCTTGACAGTGATTCCAATGGTAAAGAAGTGGATCAAAAGGTATATCGCTCCATGATTGGATCCCTTCTTTACTTTTGTGCATCTAGACTGGATATCATGTTGAATGTAGGGATTTGTGCACGGTTTCAATCTGCACCAAAGGAAAGCCACTTTATGGCTATCAAACGAATCTTTCAGTATTTGGCCCATACCCCAAACTTTGGCCTATGGTATCCCAAAGGAGTAAGCTTCAACCTAGTGGGCTATTCTGACTCAGATTGGGCGGGAGACTGTGTGGAGAGCATGTCAACTTCTGGAGGATGTCAATTTCTTGGTCGTTCACTGGTAAGTTGGTCTTCAAAGAAGTAGAACTGTGTCTCATTGTCTTCCACCGAAGCTGAGTATGTTGCAGCTGCGAGTTGTTGTGCACAGTTGCTATGGATGAGACAAACTCTAAAGGATTACGGTGTCACTTGTGACAAAGTGCCTCTTCTATGTGACAATCAAAGTGCTATCAAGATTTCCCTCAATCCGGTGCAACATAGCAAGACCAAGCACATTGATATTCGTCATCACTTCATTCATGAGCATATCAAGCGTGGTGATATTAAGGTTCACTTCATCAACACCGAAGAGCAACTTGCAAATATTTTCTCTAAGCCCCTAGATGAAGCAAGGTTCCGGGAGTTAAGGCATGAGCTAAATATCATTGATTCAAGTAATGTGGATTGAAACTAGACACTCTGCACCTCATTCCGCATTATATCTAGTTCTAGGTGTAGGCATGGACATAGGGGGAGTGTTGTTCTCTAAATGAACTTTCCCTCCCCCCATTATGCATAAATCGATCAAGTCTTTCACATTGGCCATTATTGATGGCACTTGTGCTTCAAATATGAGCTTTGGTCATGAACGCAAGGATATCTCTTCTCCCACACTGATTGGTGCTTGTGCTTCAAATAGTGCCAGTCAGTATATTGCCAGTCAGTATATTTTACTTCTGTCTTTTCTCCCACACTGACTGGTATGTGACCGTAGTGTTTTCTCTCTATTTTGGCAATTTCTGGAATTTTTCTGTATGTTCTGGAGCGGTACTACCGCTGGTGGGAAGCCGTACTACCTCGAGGGGGAGCAGTACTACCGCCAGGGGGAGCGGTACTACCACGATGACCCGAGCGGTACTACCGTGATGACCAGAGCGGTACTACCGTTGACTAGGGCTAGCGTCTGTACCTCCTCAGGGGAGCGGTACTACTGCCTCATGCGGTACTACCACGATGACCCGAGCGGTACTACCACCATGAATCGAGCGGTACTACCGCTATGACAAGATCGGTACTACCGCTTGGCCCGAGCGGTACTACTGCCCTGCCCGTGCCCTAGGGGTATATAAAGAGAGGGGGCAGTTTTTCTCTGCCCCATTTGTTTCTTCTTCGTGGAGCTCTCCCTCTCTGCCTCAAGTTCCCCCAGATTTGATCATCCTCCGCGGCGCTTCTCCTCCCGTTCCAGTTGGAGGGATTTCCCCTCCTCCCCCTTCCTCCTCCGTGTGCCATGGACTCCGGTACTGCCCCTGTCCTCCTTTTTGTTCTGTTGATGTTCTTGGTTCTAGGGTTAGGGGCTAGATGCATTGGCTTCATTATTTTGGCATGATTTTGTGTCGTACATGGATAGGAGGAGAGATGTTGGGAAGTGCCTCTATT
Source organism: Hordeum vulgare subsp. vulgare (assembly GCF_904849725.1). NCBI lineage: Eukaryota > Viridiplantae > Streptophyta > Magnoliopsida > Poales > Poaceae > Hordeum > Hordeum vulgare. Next base: position 100,749,078 of record NC_058522.1, on the reverse strand, counting down.
TGCGTTGCTGCATAGGAGCTGCATAGTTTTGGTCCCTTATGATCTTAAATCTGCAGCATAGTGGTTAGATCCATATTTTGTTCTTCCAGATCTATAACCACGCGGTACTACCGCCCTGCCCGAGCGGTACTACCGCTCGTGGCACGGTACTACCGCTCGTGGAGCGGTACTACCGCCCTGACCGAGCGGTACTACCTCTCGTGGAGAGGTACTACTGCCCTGAACGAGTGGTACTATCGCTCGTGGACAAATTGTTGGCTATGCATGCTCCTACTTGGTTCCATTTGTGTTTTCTCCTGTGTTCTGGATGTTGCCATGACCTCTTATTTTTTTCGTTTTCGTGTGTTTGTGTTGCGTGTCTCAGGTGGTGGCTCCCATCGTTCCAACCCAGTTCGCAACACCGAGTCGAAGAGGTACCGCAACACAGAAGAACCGGAAGGTTGCAATCCTCCGAAGCGCAATATCAAGAAGAATGCATCGAAGGACAAGGAGACCAACATTGACTATGACACTATGCCTCTCAAGGAGTTTGCACGGCGCCGAATTTTTTTTCCTTATGTCACTGAGAGGGCCCAGTTCAGGGGCGGTGAGATGTTCTGGTCCAAGCAGCAGCTCATGATCTATCAAGATGTCGTCCTGACTAAGAAGAAGAAATATGTTCCCATGTAGTGGATTGATCTCAATCATCTTCGGAAGGATACTGCATATTTTGGAGAGGCCCTGAGTATGATTGAGCAGCTGGGTATTGAGGATATCATCTCTTTTCACTGTGACTTCGATCCAGAGGTAGTGGCTCAATTCTATGTCTGTGTCTACTTCCATAATGATGAGAATATCTCTTTGACCTGGATGACTCATGGTGAGAAGATGACTGGCTCTTGGGCTGAGTTCATGAAGCTTTTGAAGATCAATTTCACTGGGCTGCATAACCCTGTTGGCCTGCGCCCTCATCAAAACCTTGATACCACCCCCAAGGACAAGCTGATGCCTTTCTATGTCAGGAAGGGTGAGCTCATTCCCTTCTTGGATATCATGCATCAGGTCTTCCGCAACACTTTGTTCCCTCGGGTTGGTAACAAAGACGAAGTTCATTCCTATCTGGTGGACATGCTCCTGATATGTCAGGAAGGATGGACACAGTCCAATGGGCCACTTGATGTCCCAAATGTGATGTTTTGTGAGCTTCAGATGGCCATATACAACCATAGGGTTCCCATCTATGGGCCTTACTTATTCTACTACATTAAGACTAAATGGGCTGAGTCCTTTCCTGGCAGGGCCTTTCCTGCACCCATAGAGTCCTTCAGCCATGATCCCATCAAACTGCGCCAGAAAGAGAAGTGGGCCAACACCTCCACTTTATGTTCTACTGATCACATGGAGACTGGGGAGGAGACTGCTGCTGCTGGGACTGAGGGTGGCCCTGCTTCACAGACCCGTTCTTCTGCTGAGCCATCTTGGGCCAAGAAGCTAAAGGAATAGATGGGGTCCCTAAAGGACTAGATGAGGACCTTGTTTTGCATGCATGCAAAAGGACAATATCTAACTCATGTGGCTCAGAAGGAGAGCCGTCAGCGGGATAAGCGCCTCCTGAGGATGCTTGATGTGCATGTCTCTAGTGGTTCTGAGGATGTCATCACTCCATAGGCTGCCTGGATGCAGGCTAGAGACTAACAGTGGGATGGGATTGATTAGGAGGTGTCTGACGAAGAAGATGCAGTAGGGTCTGATCACGAGGAGCAACATGAGGATGATGAGGATGCTACGGATGTGTCTACTGACTGAACCACCACCTGTGTTCGCGTCCTCTCTGCCTTTTTGGTGTACTGATGCCAAAGGGGGAGAGAGTGTTAGATATTTGCCTTTGGTTTTTTGTTCGTGTTTGAGTCTTTCTTTACTGAACTTGGTTGGTTTAAGTCTGTTAGATATTTTTTTATGTGTGTGAAGACTCTTCGTCATATGGTGGGAGACATATGCTATCCTTATGTTATCTCTAAGGTCTCTCTATATGCTTAGCCTGTGAGATCATTATCTTGTGCCTTTATCTTTATGCTCACATGTCTATGTTTTCATTAATATGTTTTTGTGCAAATCTGGTGTTGTCATCAATCCACCAAAAAGGGGGAGATTGTTAGGGCATATCTTGTTCTAAGTAGTTTTGGTGATTGACAACAGCACCTCCGCGGACTAATCATGTGCATTGAGCATTTCCGATAATACATCACATGGCACAAGATGATTCGTGGCCCCTCGTTGTTGTTGGAGCACGGTGTTTCCTACGGTTCTCTTTGGTAGTGTTGAGTAGTAGGAAAGCCGTACTATCAAGAGGGGTCCGCGTCAGAAAGTTTTGGGTGGAATCAAATCACACACGTGCACATTTTATTTCCACCACCTTCTCTTTGCGGCAATGGAGCACCCGCTTGGTCTATCCTTGCATTTGCAAAGGGTCCAGCGGTAGTACCGCTCAAGCTGAGCGGTAGTACCGCTCCAGATGAGCGGTAGTAGCGCTAGCTGAGCGGTAGTACCGCTCCAGTCGAGCGGTAGTACCGCTTAGGGACGGTAGTACCTCCCTCTCTGAGTGGGTGTACTTCGTCGGACTTTTTGCGAATACTTTTCCAGCGGTGGTAGGCTCGGTAGTAGTATTTCTACTACCGTGGCTTTCAGTCTGCTTAGCGGTAGTACCGCCCAGGTCTGGCGGTAGTACCGCTGGGGCTTGCGGTAGTACCGCTCCCACCAGGCGGTAGTACCGCTAGGGACAGCGGTAGTATCGCTTCCCCCAAGCGGTAGTACCGCTAGGGGCATGCTGATAGTGGGGGTAACTGTTGGATTTGTTCCCCCACTATATAAAGGGTTCACCTACCTCACGAACCCTACCTTTGACCCTCCAAGACTCCATTGTTGCTCCCTAAGATCATATGTTCCCGATCTCTCTCCCTAGCCAGTCAAACTTGTTGATTTCCTAGGGATTGGTTGAGAAGGCCAAGATCTACACTTCCACCAAGAGAAAATTGATTCCCTCCACTAATCCCTTGCAGATCTTGTTACTCTTGGGTGTTTGAGCACCCTAGACGGTTGAGGTCACCTCGGAGCCACATTCCATTGTGGTGAAGCTCCGTGGTATTATTCGGAGCCTCCAAGCTTTGTGTGGATATAGCCCCAACCTTGTTTGCAAAGGTTCGGTCGCTGCCTTCAAGGGCACCCATAGTGGAATCACGGTACCTTGCATTGTGTGAGGGCGTGAGGAGAATACGGTGGCCCTAGTGGCTTATTGGGGAGTATTGTGCCTCCACACCGCTCCAACGGAGACGTACTTCCTGTCAAAGGGAAGGAACTTCGGTAACACATCCTCGTCTTCGTCGGTTCCTCTTGCGGTTATCTCTTACCTTTACATTGTGTATGCTATTGTTGAAGAGTATTTCTTACGTGCTTTAGTGGTCATAGTCGGTAGCATCATATAGGTTGCTCACCAAGTTGTTATTATAGAGAACCTTTATGTTGCTAACCCTAACTTGTTAAGAAAAGTTAAAAATTGGTTGTTGCCTATTCGCCCCCCTCTAGTCTATCATATCGATCCTTTCACCTAGGTCGTAGCCACCTCGGCGAGCGAGCCCACACGCCACCGTCGTGTACCCACGAGAAGGAAGGTTGTCACTACCACGCGCACCTCGCCGCCAAGCACCAAATGTCGTGCCACATCGCTGCCAATGACTTGTGCACCCCCTAGCCACCACCAACACGCCATTCTGAAGCACCGAAAGTCCCCAGCCAAGGCCAACCATTGCGAGCATCAACAAACAGAGGGGATCCCCAAATAGGGAAGGCGACCACTGCCGAAGGGTATCCCCACGCTACCCTAGATGTGGGCGGCCAGATATGGTCGCGCCAGATCACAACACCCAGCCCCCATGGGCGCATCTCGAACGTCCCCTCACGTGCCCTCCAAGAGGCAACACAAGGATGCGGCATACACAAGGTCCCACCGTGGCCGCTCGAGACTATGTCGACATGCCTCGTTGCCAGCATGCCGCCATCGACCGATGAGATCCACCCGCGTCAGATCTCCCCAGTCGAGGAAGGAGAGGATCCCACTGCCAACGATGCCAACCAGGCTTAGCCCGATGACATGCCTCGGTGGCGGCGAGGGGGGAAGGAGGGAGGAGAGGCTCTGGCCCGACGATGCAAGGGTTCCCCCTCTCCCGGTCACCCGCGGGAGCGACTCGGGAGGGGTCGCTCCAGGAGAGAGTTCCTCTGAAATACAATAAAGAAAATGAACAAGAGGTCAACGCAACCTCCTTGATATCTGGAGTGATGATCCCCACTATGAGCAATCAACCATCGAAGTATTAGTTCGTTGGATAACGGATAGATAGTGCTTTAGTGCTAACTCCAGGGTGGTAACATCATCAACATGCATGCGACAAGCGAGAAATCAGTCTCAGATGTGGTTCCTGGTTACCATGTTGATTCCCATCCGTCGAGACTCCTTGAAGAGTGCAACATCCACATTAACCATCACTGCATCTGCCAGCGTCGGAACTGTTGGGTGACGTAGCATAAATTCAAAAAATTTCCTACGCATATTCAGATCTTCCGATGGAGAGACTAGAAACGAGAGAGGGGTGAGTGCATCTTCATACCTTTGAAGATTGCTAAGCGGAAGCGTTACTAGAACGCGGTTGATGGAGTCGTACTCGCGGCGATTCAAATCACGGTGTGATTCCTATCTAGTGCCGAACTACGGCACCTCCGCGTTCAACACACGTGCAACCCGGTGACGTCTCCCGCACCTTGATCCAGCAAGGAGGAGGGAGAGGTTGGGGAAGAACTCCAGTAGCACGACGGCGTGGTGTCGATGGAGAGATGAGGTCTCCCGGCAGGGCTTCGCCAAGCACCGACAGAGAGGAGGAGAAAGAAGGGCAGGGTTGCGACAAGGGAGAGGGAAAAGTCAATCTCCAACAGCCCCAAAATCCCCACTATTTATAGGAGGAGGGGAGGGGGTGCGCAACCCCTAGGGTTCCCCCCTAGGTGGTGCGGGAGCCCCAGATGGGAGAGGGGGCGGCGGCCAGGGCAGGGAGGAGGGGTGGCGCACCCCTCTGGTGGGCCTTAGGCTCACCTGCGCTAGGGTCCCCCCTCTCCCCTCTTCCCGCGCCATGGGCTCAGTGGGGGGGGGGGGGGGGCGCACCAGCCCACCTAGGGGCTGGTTCCCTTCCCCACTTGGCCCATCTAGCCTCCCGGGGTCATTGCCCCCTTTCGGTGGTCCCGGTGGTCCCGGTACGTTACCGGTGACGTCCGAAACACTTCCGGTGTCTGAAACTATCCGTCCTATATATCAATCTTTACCTCCGGACCATTCCGGAGCTCCTCGTGACGTCGGGATCTCATCCGGGACTCCGAACAACATTCGATAACCTCGTATAACAATTCCCTATAACCCTAGTGTTATCGAACCTTAAGTGTGTAGACCCTACGGGTTCGGGAGACAGGCAGACATGACCGAGACACCTCTCCGGCCAATAACCATCAGCGGACTCTGGATACCCATGGTGGCTTCCACTTGCTCCACGATGATCTCATCAGATGAACCACGATGTCAAGGATTCAATCAATCCCGTATACAATTCCCTTTGTCTGTCGGTATAGAACTTGCCCGAGATTCGATCGTCGGTATACCTATACCTTGTTCAATCTTGTTACCGGTAAGTATCTTTACTCGTTCCGTAGTACGTCATCGTGTGACTAACTCCTTAGTCACATTGAGCTCAGGAAGATGTTCTACCGAGTGGGCCCAGAGATACCTCTCCGTCACATGGAGTGACAAATCGCGATCTCGATTCGTACCAACCCAACATACACTTTCAGAGATACCCGTAGTGCACCTTTATAGTCACCCAGTTACGTTGTGATGTTTGATATACCCAAAGCACTCCTACGGTATCTGGGAGTTGCACAATCTCACGGTCTAAGGAAAAGATACTTGACATTAGAAAAGCTTTAGCATACGAACAATACGATCTAGTGCTATGCTTAGGATTGGGTCTTGTCCATCACATCATTCTCCCAATGATGTGATCCCGTTATCAATGACATCTAATGCCCATGACGAGGAAACCATGATCATCTATTGACTAACGAGCTAGCCAACTAGAGGCTTGCTAGGGACACATTGTGATCTATTTATTCACGCATGTATTACTGTTTCCTGTTAATACAATTATAGCATGAACAATAGACGATTATCATGAACAAGGAAATATGATAATAACCATTTTATTATTGCCTCTAGGGCATATTTCCAACAGTCTCCCACTTGCACTAGAGTCAATAATCTAGTTATATTGTGATGTATCGAACACCTATAGCATTATGGTGTTGATCATGTTTTGCTCGTGGAAGAGGTTTAGTCAACGGGTCTGCAATATTCAGATCCGTGTGTACTTTACAAATATCTATTACTCCACTCTAGACATGGTCCTAGATGGAGTTGTAGCGGCGTTTGATGTGCTTCGTCTTCCGGTGGAACCTGGGCTCCTTGGCTATGGCAATGGCCCCAGTGTTATCACAGAAGAGTGTCATTGGACCCAACGCGCTTGGAACCACTCCAAGGTCGGTGATGAGCTCCTTCATCCAAATTCCTTCATGAGCCGCTTCTGAAGCAGCTATGTACTACGCTTCACATGTAGATGCTGCCACGACTTCTTGCTTGCTGTTGCACCAGCTCACTGCGCCACCATTCAAAACATATACGTATCCGGTCTGTGACTTAGAGTCATCCAGATCTGTGTCGAAGCCGGCGTCGGCGTAACCCTTTACGACGAGCTCTTCGTCACCTCCATAAACGAGAAACATTTCCTTAGTCCTTTTCAGGTACTTAAGGATATTCTTGACCGCTGTCCAGTGTTCCATACTGAGATCACTTTGGTACCTCCCTACCAAACTTATGGCAAGGTTTATATCAGGTCTGGTACACATCATGGCATACATTAGAGAGCCCACGGCTGAAGCGTAGGGGTCAGAACTCATGTTCTCTCTATCTGCTGCCGTGGTCGGCGACTGAGTCTTACTCAATCTCATACCTTGCAAAACTGGCAAGAACCCTTTCTTTGAGTTTTCCATATTGAACTTCTTCAATATCTTATCAAGGTATGTACTTTGCGAAAGACCTATGAGGCGTCTCGATCTATCTCTATAGATCTTGATGCCTAATATCTATGCATCTTTTCCAAGGTCCTTCATTGAAAAACTCTTGTTCAAATAGGCCTTTATGCTCTCCAACATTTCTGTATTATTCCCCATCAATAATATGTCATCCACATACAGTATGAGGAAAGCTACAGAGCTCCCACTCACTTTCTTGTACAGATAGGCTTCTCCGTAAACCTGTATGAACCCAAACGCTTTAATCACCTCATTAAAGCGAATGTTCCAACTCCGAGATGCTTGCACCAGCCCATAGATGGAGCGCTGGAGCTTGCACACTTTGTTAGCACCCTTAGGGTCAACAAAACCTTCTGGTTGCATCATATACAAGTCTTCCTTAAGGTTCCCGTTAAGGAACGCTCTTTTGACGTCCATTTGCCAAATTTCATAATCATAAAAGGCGGCAATCGCTAACATGATTCGGACTGACTTCAGCTTCGCTACGGGAGAGAAAATCTCTTCGTAGTCAACTCCTTGAATTTGTCGAAAACCCTTTGCGACAAGTTGAGCTTTATAAACGGTTGCATTACCGTCTGCATCAGCCTTCTTCTTGAAGATCCATTTATTTTCTATGGCTCGCCGGTCATCGGGCAAGTCCACCAAAGTCCATACTTTGTTCTCATACATGGATCCTATCTCGGATTTCATAGCTTCAAGCCATTTGTTGGAATCCGGGCCCGCCATCGCTTCTTCATAGTTCGAAGGTTCACCGTTGTCTAACAACATGATTTCCATCACAGGGTTGCCGTACCACTCTGGTGCGGAGCGTGCCCTCATGGACCTTCGCGGTTCGGTAGTAACTTGATCCGAAGCTTCATGCTCATTATCATTAACTTCCTCTTCAGTTGGTACAGGCGCCACAAGAACAACTTCCCGTACTGCGCTACTATCCTGTTCGAGAGGGGGTGTAATTACCTCATCAAGTTCTACCTTCCTCCCACTTACTTCTTTCGAGAGAAACTCTTTCTCTAGAAAGGTTCCATTCTTGGCAACAAAGGTTTTACCTTCGGATCTAAGATAGAAGGTATACCCAATAGTTTCCTTAGGGTATCCTATGAATACACATTTCTCCGCTTTGGGTTCGAGCTTTTCTGGTTGAAGTTTCTTCACATAAGCATCGCAGCCCCAAACTTTAAGAAACGACAACTTAGGTTTCTTGCCAAACCATAGTTCATACGGTGTCATCTCAACGGATTTAGACGGTGCCCTATTTAAAGTGAATGCTGCAGTTTCTAATGCGTATCCCCAAAATGATAGCGGTAAGTCGGTAAGAGACATCATAGATCGTACCATATCTAATAAAGTGCGATTACGACGTTCAGACACTCCGTTGCGTTGCGGTGTGCCAGGCGGCGTCAGTTGTGAAACGATTCCACACTTCCTTAGGTGTGTGCCAAACTCGTGACTCAAATATTCTCCTCCACGATCAGATCGTAGACACTTAATTTTTCTGTCACGTTGATTCTCGACCTCACTCTGAAATTCCTTGAACTTTTCAAATGTCTCAGATTTGTGCTTCATCAAGTAGATATACCCATACCTACTCAAATCATCGGTGAGAGTGAGAACATAACGATAGCCACCGCGAGCTTCAACTTTCATTGGACCACACACATAAGTATGTATTATTTCCAATAAGTCGGTTGCTCTCTCCATTATTCCTGAGAATGGAGTCTTAGTCATCTTGCCCATGAGGCACGGTCCGCATGTGTCAAATGATTCAAAGTCAAGAGACTCTAATAGTCCATCAGTATGGAGCTTCTTCATGCGCTTAACGCCGATATGACCAAGGCGGTAGTGCCACAAGTATGTGGGACTATCATTATCAACTTTACATATTTTGGTACTCACACTGTGAATATGCGTAACATCACGATCGAGATTCATCAAGAATAAACCATTCACCAGCGGAGCATGACCATGAAACATATCACTCATATAAATAGAACAACCATTATTCTTGGACTTAAATGAGTAGCCGTCTCGCATTAAGCAAGACCCTGGTACAATGTTCATGCTTAAAGATGGTACTAAATAACAATTATTAAGGTTTAAAACTAATCCCGACGGTAGATGTAGAGGTAACGTGCCGACGGCGACCACATCGACCTTGGAGCCATTCCCGACGCGCATCGTCACCTCGTCCTTTGCCAGTCTCCGCTTATTCCGCAGTTCCTTCTTTGAGTTGCAAATGTGAGCAACAACACTGGTATCAAATACCCAGGAGCTACTATGAGCGCTGGTAAGGTACACATCAATAACATGTATATCACATATACCTTTAACGTTGCCGGCCTTCTTGTCCGCTAAGTATTTGGGGCAGTTCCGCTTCCAGTGACCTTTCCCTTGCAATAGAAGCACTCAGTCTCAGGCTTGGGTCCATTCTTTTTCTTCTTCCCAATATCTGGCTTACCAGGCGCCGCAACGGCTTTGCCGTATTTCTTGAAGTTCTTCTTACCCTTGCCCTTCTTGAAACTAGTGGTCTTGTTGACCATCAACACTTGATGCTCTTTATTGATTTCTACTTCTGCAGACTTGAGCATCGAGTACAACTCGAGAATGGTTTTCTCCATCCCTTCATGTTGTAGTTAAGCACAAAGCCTTTGTAGCTTGGTGGTAGAGACTGGAGGATTCTGTCAATTATAGCATCATTCGGAAGTTCGACTCCAAGTGAAGTCAGACGACCGTGTAACCCAGACATTTTGAGTATGTGCTCACTGACAGAACTGTTCTCCTCCATCTTACAGCTAAAGAACTTGTCGGAGACTTCATATCTCTCGACACGGGCATGAGCTTGAAAAGCTAGCTTCAGCTCTTGGAACATCTCATATGCACCGTGTTGCTCAAAACGCCTTTGGAGCCCCGTTTCTAAACTATATAACATGCCACACCTAACCAGAGAGTAGTCATCACTCCGGGCGGGAGGGTCACCTAGCGGCGCATCAAGGACATAAGCCTTTTTAGCTGCTTCAAGGATGAGCTTCAAGTTGCGAACCCAGTCCGCATAGTTGCTACCATCATCTTTCAGCTTGTTTTTCTCCAGGAATGCGTTGAAATTGAGGTTGAGCTCATGATGATGTTCTACCGAGTGGGCCCAGAGATACCTCTCTGTCACACGGAGTGACAAATCCCGATCTCGATTCGTACCAACCCAACAAACACTTTCAGAGATACCCGTAGTGCACCTTTATAGTCACCCATTTACGTTGTGACGTTTGATACACCCAAAGCACTCGTACGGTATCCGGGAGTTGCACAATCTCACGGTCGAAGGAAAAGACACTTGACATTAGAAAAGCTTTAGCATACGAACAATACGATCTAGTGCTATGCTTAGGATTGGGTCTTGTCCATCACATCATTCTCCCAATGATGTGATCCCGTTATCAATGACATCTAATGCCCATGACCAGGAAACCATGATCATCTATTGACTAACGAGCTAGCCAACTAGAGGCTTGCTAGGGACACATTGTGATCTATTTATTCACGCATGTATTACTGTTTCCTGTTAATACAATTATAGCATGAACAATAGACGATTATCATGAACAAGGAAATATGATAATAACCATTTTATTATTGCCTCTAGGGCATATTTCCAACAGGAACCCATTTAACACGATATACTCGGGTATCATGCCTTGAAGCAATTGCAGTCTTAATAAAATATTCTTCACAATGACATAAGCTAAAGCTTTCTCAGCTACTCTGCGAGAATGCCTAACATCATTAATTTTTTGCATCATTTCGGGCCTCGTGAATGTGCCAAATTGTTACAACCAAAGTCGTGGAATCTAGAGAGCTCGCTCATTGAATCAAATCAATTACTCACTGCTTGGTATGTACAAAACCTTTACGACATAGATGGAGGTCTAAGTTCCGCTTGACCACTCTCGATACTTGGCACACAAAGTGGCAAACCAGAAGGAGATGCTTAGGTTGCTCCTCTCTCCTATAGAATAAACATGCCCGCGCATTTGAAATATGGCGCCAGAGCAATTGGCTGCTCGTCGACACACAATAATGTGTCATTCTCGAGAGAACGGTCTTCATCTTCCGTAGAGCTTTGACCTTACAAAGAGCTTACCATCTTTTCTCTTCTACACGAAAGTCTAATTGCACACCATGCCCATAAGAATTACAAATAGCATGAAATTTCTAAGACTTGGCCTAGTAATATGCCAATCTGACTGAGTAGGATCCAAAAATATCATGAGGGCAAGTAATAAAATCATCCAGCACAGGGACACTCAGTGGAATTGTAATACTATGTTGTCCATCATCTCGGGAAAAACACTTCAGACCACCCCGTCGTACCAACCTTTTTGATCAACACTAAGTAGGAAATATACTTTTAGTCTTGCTGGAATAAGGATGAGAGTATGAAAAGACCCCGCTAGGTGGTCTGGAATCCAATTATGACCCAACAACTGAACTTTGTTTCCCGTACCCACGACCCTACTAAAGCCTTTAGAAACAAGCTCTGTGTGAAGCAAAATGTTGCTCTAGGTAAAGGATGCTTCCCTAGGATAAGTTGCATCCATAAAATTACAGTCTGAAAAGTATTTGCCCTTAAGGACCTTACCGCACAACGACGACGGGTCACACAGTAAGCGACAACTCTACTTCCCCGACATTGCTTGGATAAAGAGCACAAAATCACGGAAGCCCATGACTCCAAGTGATTTTTGAGTGGATATCCATTCCCAACTACGCCAATGCATCTTTTTTGGGCCATCCTCAATGCCCTAGCAATAGTCAGCAATGAACTTTATCATCTTGTCATACATTGATACATGAACCTAGAGGCATCATAACATAAGTCGATATGTATTGTGCAACCGCTTTCAAGCACACCTCCTTAGCAGCCATAAACAAGGGTCGGTGAGTCCATCCATGTATGCTCTTCCACACACAATTGGTCAAGAACTTAAAATAACCACAAACAACTAACCTATCTCAGTAGGCATACCAAGGTATGTGTCTTGTAGTACTTCATTGTGAACATGCAATATGCTATTAGCCTCTTATTTAACACTATGCGAACACCTAGAGCCAAAGAACATGCAATATGCTATCGAGGACTTCCTTAAATTTATTCTCTGGCCAGAGCCATCACAGTAGGCCATCAAAGTGGAACGCAACGCCTCCACCATATGACAATCACTCTTTCCAAAATATCGTTTGCAAAAAGAAGACGTGAGATTGGAGGTCCTCATCGACCATTAGGTAAAGCATTGATTAGTCCTTTAGTGATCCGGTAAAGGAGCGGAAAGGATTCTCGCCTTTTTTTTTTGGAGGTGACCTTGAGTTATCGGACCCAGGAGAGGACGGTACCCTTAAAGTCCAGGGTTTCTAACAATCTTTTGCAAGAGGATTAATTCCATAATTTGACTGCCTCAAAATGAAGTTAACACTAATAACGCTTATAATAAAAATAGGCATGGGTATGAGGACTTGTCCTTACAACCATATATTTGTGACGAGACCATTATGATCTTAATTTTTGCCTTGGAAGTCATCCATCGAGATGTGCTTGCAATGTATCAAAGTGTGGATGTGGACAAATTACATCTTGAAACGCATGCGTCCTACATCAAGATTCAGTTGGACAATCGAAGGCACTATCCATCATGCGGGGTTTCCTTGGTATTAAGATAGAAATCAGGTACAAGCATTGGGCGTTTAATAACAACACCTCTTGTATCCCTAGAGATAGGATATGTGTTACCATACTAAAACCATTATGTCACTAGTGTTCTGAATAACACATCACAGTCTCCCTGCCCTTAGTCTCTCTGTGGCTCGTCCTCCAGGATCCTAGGTACCTGCAGGAACAAAGAACACCAATGAGACAAGAGACAACAACGAAGCAATTTAATGTTACACATATGGGATGTTAATAGAGTACTTATATCTATCCCTCCAATAAATACATCAGGTTGTGGGGCCATGCCTCAACCCATGATCTTACCAAACTACTCACGCATGGAGATCACATCACATGAAGAAATCATTGAAGAACACATCATGAAGATTGATTTGATTGATAATATGTCTTACAATGGTTGCCGGATGTCATACACGATTGCAAGGTATGACTAGATGATTGAGCACTATGGTGGTGGCTACGTAGATGTAGATGGGAAACGACTATGAAGATAATGATGTGTGGCTTCGTACGACCCCCTTCTGGTGTTGGGCCGCTTATAAAGGTTGTTCAAGTGGATAAGATGGTGCGGTTGGTAGTCCGTACGACCATCCGTACAAGTGGTGATGGTTGTATGGTACACCATATTTTTCTCTAGTTCCTCTATTGTGCCTCCCACTTGATATCCTATATCTCCACTTTACTACTTTTCATGTATTGGCTTGATTTCGTCCACAAATAGGCCATTTCCTCTCAAGACAAAATAAAGATTAGATATTAGGAATGATCCACATTCATTAGTCATTAGTAGCAATATCATTTTTTTATGAAATATATTGGTTTAAGCTCATGTTGGATGAGCATAGAAATGACACTCATCATCTCCTGAAAGCTTAAACTCAATCATACTCGACTAACATAGAGAGAAACCCGAACCATAAGGAACTCAGTTGTTTAAACTGAAATAACAAGAGAGTTTTGGTGCACTTACGATCGGTACACCTAGATAGCCTTCCGCTTCTTGACCTGGAAACTTAGCATAGTTGTAGAAGTGGCATGGTTATTATGCAAGTGTTAGTGAAGCAAAGCTAATCAACACCAAAGCTCTTGCTCAACTAGAGAAAATAGCATGGTAGCACTTGATTATATTTTTTACAGTTAACACTTGCTTGCCGGGAATGCATGAAAGAGGTTTTCTTTCTTTGAGCAATGAAAACATAATTTAGGGAGTGAAAGGTATGTAAGACACGATTCTGGACTAACTAGGTAACACACCCATGAGTGTCTCATCGTCAAGGCTTTCAAGCACTTTGTCTCAATCATTCTTGCTGAAACTTTTATTGTCATGTGACGGGATTATGCCAAATAACCGATCAAGCATGAGGTTTCGCAGTGGATTAATTTTTTGGTTCTAAAATTTATTGTCTCTTTCGAGCTCTTGTAATCATTCCCCAATATTTACTACATACACACATTCAGGAGAAATCTGAATAATATTCGATGTAGGGTTGTCACTACATATGGTAACAAACTCATAGCCGAAATCTGAGCCGAAACTATGGTGGATCATTTGTTGGCCAGCGGAGTTCTCAGCATTACACCAAGAAAGGTGACGAAGCCACATTTACACACGTACACGTGCATAGAGTAGCAAGGCTATTGCACCAGTGAGAAGCTGAAGTACCATGTAAGAAACACAACACACATTTTTGGCATAATATTATTCACCTTTCAACTAAGTTGTTCTAGACAATTTAATCCGCAAGTGCTATTGAGTCTATAAAAATTAACTCTATGGGGTTGTGTATCTCTACCATCATCTTCTCTACAAATTCTCAACACTCAAGCCTTTGAAGACTTTCTCTTATGCATCATTATTGTTTGTTAGCATCTCTTCTTTAAACACTTCCACTACAAGTCTTGGTTATGTAGATTATATATAACAAAGACTACTAAAATATTTTAACTACTAGAAAAAACTTTTGTTTTAACTATCAAGACTTACTCCCACTTGAACACGTCATACATACTACTACTACAACTATTCTAAGTATATAGTAAAAAAAAACTATTCTAAGTAATTCAAGGGCAAAAAGGGAGTCGTAGGACATACCTTCACGATCATGAATGTACACATTTCTCGTCCTTAAGACTATATCCCTTGTTGTTCAGCATATATTAACTCCTATGAAATATAAAAAAGAATGCAAACGAAATCCAAAAGCAAAAGAAAGGAACAAAGCAAAACTTATTCTATTTTTGGTTTTCGGGTTTCTGAAAGCTAACTTTGCGAGCGAAGAATTAAAAACAGCGAAAAGAAAAAGCAAGCAAAAAAAAGCAAATAAAAAGTAAGGTGTTGGAACAAACTAACACGACTGTTTGAAGGTCGACGAGATGAAGTACCACCTCATTACACGTTATTAAAAATAACACCGCCACATCATGATGAATACGTGGTAGTGACCTCGCCCTGAAGCTTAAGATTTTGCAAGCTCAAATAGGTGAGATCATTGTGGAGGTGGCTAATCAGGAGCTCATCCTTGGCTGCAGTTGGAGAAGTTAGTGTTCATCTAGATATACGTGCTTTGAAGGGACTCGACGAGGTTGACCATGTAAATGATGGAGCCATGAAGATTGTAGAGGTCTATGTAGGTGGTGTAGGATTGTTCTTATGGTTGCTCCTCTTCTTCGTCGGTGGCGAGATCTGCTTCATCAACTTGTTTTGATTGAGGGGCCTCTTGGTCAAAAACTGCATCTTCTTTTTGTGGCACATAATGGAAAATTCCATGTTCTATGGAGAAACAGTTAGGCATAGGACTAGGTAGCAAGTACCTACCTCCAGGAATTTGAATACAATGAAGACCACGACGAACCACTACCAGTGCAACACTAGAAAGAACTCAAATACTAACAAGGTTGATAACGACAATGGGGTGGAGATGGTTGGAATCAAGGCCAAGGGAATTGACCAACACGGCGATAACTCTTTGTGTATGATTTTCTTTGTGCGCAAGGTGCAACAAAAGTATTGCCTCTAGGTCGGGCGAATAACCAATGTCAAGGTTAGCTATTTTCCCAAGAATTAGCATTTTCTCGTCATTCACCTTTGAAATTTTCCTTGTTCCTGCAATAGTTTAGTGATAAAATAATAGAAATATTGAATAGCAGGATGATACATCTCAAACGTATCTACTTTTACAAACATTTTTGCTTTGGTTTTGGCCTCTAATTTGTATAATTTGAATGGAACAAACCCGGACTAACGCTGTTTTCAACAGAACTACCGTGGTGTTATTTTTGTGCAGAAATAAAAGTGCTCAGAATCAGAGACAACTTTTTGTGAATTATTTCTGGAATATATGAAGATTTCTGGAGCGATGAACTGCCGGGCGAGGGTTGTGTGTGGGCCACAAACCAACCAGGCACGCCCAGCCCCCTAGGCGCGCCCTCTTAACTTGTGGCGCCTACGTTACTCCCCGACCCTAATTCCAGTCCTATAAATTCACATCTTCGGGGAGAAAAATCAGAGAGAAGATTTCATCGCGTTTCACAAGACAGAGCCACCGCTACCTCCTGTTCTTCCTCGGGAGGGCATAGAGTCTGTTTGGGGCTACAGAGAGGGGGATTCATCGCCGTCGTCATCACCAACCTTCTTGATCAACAATTCCATGATGCTCACCATCGGGAGTGAGTAATTCATTCATAGGCTTGTCGGACGGTGATGGGATTTTTTGGGGATATACCCCACGGATTCACCCATCCAGGGAACAACCCGGCTGGAGTATCGCTTGGGTTGGAGGCCCATAAACACAAAGGCCCAGGAGGCAGCTCGACGATGAGGAGACTGACTCATAGCCCATTACATGGTGGGTCGTCTCAAGAGGGAAGACATAAGAAACTTTCTTGCTACCTAAAATAGAAGTTGAATACGTCACAAGTTTTAGTATGACCCGGACTCTGTTGTAATCTCAGGGTCTCAACCTATATATAAAGGGGAGCCCGTGAGGTAGGGAAGACAAGTTAGAAACCCTCGAGAGCTAGGTAGCTATTGTGCACCCTTGTAATCGAGATCATCATCAATAAACAACAAAAGTATGACGTAGGATTTTACCTCCATCGGAGGGGCCAAACCTTGGTAAACTCGTGTCTCTCGATTATGGTCAACCCCATTCAATCCGCCATCTATTTGCGACGGCCTCACACCTAAGTCCTTTCACAAGGACATTTGTGGTTACAAAACCCTGAAAATTAGCACCCACCATGGGGCCAGTGCATGATGGTGTTGAGTTCTTGAAGGGAGCTCTCCCAGGGATCGAGGGATACACGACCGGACAGATGACCAAGAGTCGCCACATCAAGCTTTACATTAATGACTCAGACTGGGCCCCCAAGGCTGGCTCAATCGAGTACGGGTACCGGGTCCCCTTCTGCAAGATCCACTTGCTCATCGACAAGATCGATGCAGGACCCGATCCGGAAATCTACACCAACATCATCGAGCCGGCTTGGTGCAAGAAACCCGACTGTTTTCAAGCCGACCGGAAGCATGTCTTTGTTGGTTTCACTCACGGGGTTGAGCTCGCAGATAAATCCATAACTAGCGTGTATAATCTCGTTAACTATGATGGTGAATCCTCGGTTGGAGACACCGAGTCGATCTATCTGCTTTTCGATGTCACTCTTGGGGACTATCTCATTGATCTGGAGTTCCCCGAGCCATCATGTCAAGCTGACGTTTACATGGCAGGGAACGCGGCGGCTCATAATTCTACTCGAGCAGGAGTAGCCAACAACGCTGGTGGGTCAACACCATCTTAGGAGGCCGCCGAGTCGAGCAAGACGCTGGCTCAGGCTATGGATGATTTGATGGCGGAGATGACCAAACTCCTGGAGGCGCCAGTGACCCCGGAAAATCACGAGGAGCGTAATACGGAGTTGACTAAACTTCATGTATAAATGACCAAGATTCAGGAGGAGATTGATGATGAGAACGCTCGTATGGCAGAGTTACAGGCTCATATCCACAGCGAGGCCGAGCGATCGAAGGCAGAAGCTTGGCAGCTAGGTCTTTGTCGAGATGCCTTGAAGGCAGTCCATCAAAGGAGGCATGAGAGTCGGATCCCTCCCTAATCTTCAGCTGGCACGCCTTTTCGACACTCTGCAATGCATCCCAGGGACTGGACAACCTCGGGAAAGTCAACCTCGCCAGCCGACTCAGCAGCGCTAGATGGATCAACAGCTGGTGACTCAATTGTCACCTCAACATTTCCACACGCCGACGGGTCACCTTTCAAACCCGATGGATAACATGCTGGTGGCGACTCACAATCATGAGGCATTCCCGATCACAGGAAACACCATGATTGAAGTCGAAGCCAGGAACACCATCGAGATGCTAAAAATTGCGATCACCCAACATGCGCATTATTCTTATAGTCGGGACCAGGTTCACTCTACTCCTTACACAAGTCGTAGTAAGAGCCAAGATGATTCACCAACGATGTCTAGCAGTGGTTGCAGACAACAGCCCTAGAATTCTCCAACCCGACCCATGGTTTGAGATGCCCAAGCAATTGTGGACGCAGACCGGGCTTTAGGAGAAGCAGAGGCAGCAGCCAAGGCGGGTCAGGTGCCACCTCCCGCAACCCAGCCTGTCTCCTCGACGGTGGGTCTAAGCAGCAGGACAATTGGCATACCTTGCCTCGTGGCGGCTCTACGGAATGAGCGTATGCCCAAGGATTTCAAAGGACCATGCAAGGTTCCAAATTACATGACCGATCTTGAGCTGTCCGCTTGGATTGAGAGTTATGAGATAGCCATGGACATGCCGGATGTGGGCGACGCGGTTTGTGCCAAGTACGTGACCATGATGTTAGAAGGGCCGGCTGACACATGGTTGAAAAACCTACCTCCTAACTCAATAAACACTTGGTCAGAATTGAAGGAGCGATTTGTCAAAAAAATTCAAGGTACATGCAAGCGCTCGATGACGATTGTTGATTTACAACACTGCATTCAACAAACAGACGAATCTGCTCATCATTGGACTCGTCAGGTCGTGGCGATTATTCACTCTTTAGACAATATCACAGCTTCCCAAGATGTTCTGATTATAGAGAAAAATTTCCATTTCCAACCACTTGTTCAGAAACTTGGGCGCTTGAAGCAAAAGGTTCAAGATATGGGAGATCTCATGGATGTCCTTACTAGATATGTTGAGTCGGACAACACAAATGATATCGGTTTAGATGGATAAATCTGGCAAAGGAAAGAGGCATGATAAGAGCAAGGGTCATGAGCAACACAATTGTGGGCACCATGGAAACCATAACAATCAGGGCAATGGTGGCAAAGGCAAGCATCGTGACGACGGGTCAGATTTTGTTGCAAACACCAACACTGGTTTCGAGAATCAACGGCGGAATAATAATCCCGGCAAGGGTTACAATGGGAACAAGCCTCATAATTATGAGGAGGCGCTCAAGGCACCTTGTCCAAAAACAGCTTCCCGGATAAGTCGTCTACTCACTCATGGGAAAACTGTTATATCATGCAGGAGTTCTGCAATCAAGCATTCCAAAGTCACCATGGAGGTGGCAATGGTGGAAATCTGGGTCATCCCGGTGTCGACGGGTTAGGGGCTAGCTCATCTGGTGGTTTTGCTGGTCAAGGCTTTCAAGGTTCAGGCATCTCACGCGGAAATTTCCAGGGCCACGACACCAATAATGGTGGTCATCAATGCTCACGACAGAGCAACCACCAGCATAACGACCAAGTCGGATTTCAGAGAAGTCCAAAGCAACTAAACGGGGGTCAATACCATGTGTTTACCACCAGTACGTGCAGACGTGATCAAAAGCTTTAATATAGAGCCATCAATGTGGTGGAACCGGCTATCCCAGCATACCTAAATTGGTCTGAGTATCCAATAAATTGGAGCAGAGACGATCACCCTCCCCGGGTTGACAATCTAGGTGGACTTGCCCTAGTGGTGGCACCTCAAGTTGGGGGTTACACACTTGCAAAGGTACTCATGGATGGGTGTAGCACCACCAACATCTTATATTATGACACGTTCTGGCAGATGAATCATTCTGAGAGTAAGCTACAGTCTTCAACCATAATTTTCCATGGAATTGTGCATGGCAAGTCAGCATATCCAATTGGACAGATCACGCTCAGTGTTGCTTTCAGCACAGAGTTTAACTATCGATGTGAGTCCTTGAATTTTGAGGTGGTCAAAATTAAGAGTCCTTACCATGCCCTCTTCGGACGGTCGGCTTATGCACATTTTATGGCACGACCCTGCTATATACATACCTCAAGCTCAAGATGCCTGGGTCATGCGAAACAATTACCATGGAGGGAAATCAGAAAATTGCTCAGGAATGCAAGGAAGGAGACACAGCCTATGCCGAGTGAGCCAATGCAACAGAAGAAATGAAGTTTTACACAACCAATGTTGACCCGGCTGATATGACTTCCCTCAAGAAGCCCACCATAGAGCCTGAACCCACCATGAAGTTTAAGCCGGCCGATGACACTAAACAAGTTGATTTTACTCCTGGTGATTCTTCCCAACAGTTCACTATTGGGACAAACATGGATCCCAAATAGGAAAGCGCGCTCATCGAGTTCATCCATGAGAACCAGGACATCTTTGCATGGAAACCTTCTGACATGCCTGGTGTACGAACAGAACTCGCCGAGCACCAACTTAATGTTGTTCCTAAAATGAAACCTATTCAACAATTCCTCAGTTGCTTCAACGAGGAGAGATGAAAGGCTGTTGGTGAAGAGGTAGCCCGACTCCTAGTTGTCGGATTCATCATTGAAGTATTTCACCCTGAGTGGTTGGTGAATCGAGCGCTTCTTTTGAAGAAAAACAACACCTGGTGGATGTGTGTTGATTACATAGATCTTAATAAAGCTTGTCCCAAGGAGCCGTTTTCTCTTCCTCGCATTGACGAGATATTGATTCTATAGCTGGCTGTGAGCATCTTTGTTTCTTGGATGCTTACTCTTGTTATGATCAGATCAAGATGGCTGTTGAGGATAAAGAGAAGACGGCTTTCATCACCCCATTTGGTGCTTTCTACTATGTAGCGATGCCCTTTGGGCTTAAGAGCACGCACGGGGGGGGGGGGGGGGGCTACATATCAACATTGTGTTCAGAATTGCTTACACAACCAGATTGGGCACAATGTTCATGCTTATGTCGATGATATTGTGGTCAAATCCCAAAACAAGGAAACTCTGCTGGATGACCTCAAGGAAACATTTGACAACCTTCGTGTGTACAAAATGAAGCTTAACCCGCCTAAGTGTGTTTTTGGAGTACCTGCAGGCAAGTTGTTGGGTTTCTTCATCTCAGAACGTGGCATTGAGGCTAACCCAGAAAAAAAATCAAAGCATTGACCTCCCTTGCTAAGCTGGCAAACATCAATGATGTCCAGTGAATGGCGGGTCGCATTGCGGCCTTGAGCCGGTTTATAAGTCGCCTTGGCCAGAAGGCGATTTTTGTGTATCAGTTCTTGAAAAAGATCAATAACTTCATCTGGACAGATGCTGCCAATGATGCGTTTGAAGCACCCCAAATAACAGCTGGTTGAGCCACCCATTTTAGCTGCCCCAATTGATAAAGAGCCCATGCTCGTGTACATCACTGCAAATAATAAAGCAGTGAGTGTAGCAGTTGTCGCCGAGTGCAAGGAGGCAGGGAAAGAGTATCCAGTGCAAAGACCTGTCTATTACATTAGCAAAGTTTTGACCTTATCAAAACAGAGATACCCACACTAGCAGAAGCTAGTTTTTGGCGTCTTCATGGCTAGTTGCAATCTCAAAGACTACTTCCAGGAACACCCAATCACCACTGTCAGTTCAACTCCTCTTGGAGATATCATATAGAATAGAGATGCCATGGGCCAGATTGCTAAATGGGAATCGAGCTTGGACCACACGAGGTGAAGTACATGCCTCAGACTACCATCAAATCTCAAGGTTTGGTGGACTTTATTAACGATTGGAATGAGTTACAAGTTTCCAAAGAAAAGCTAAATAACACATACTGGACAATACACTTTGATGGGTCAAGACAGCTGGAAGTCTCGGGGCTTGAGTTATTTTATCTTCCCCACGAGGTGCCAAGTTTTGTTACATCTTACGACTCATGCTTCCTTGCACTAACAATGCAACTGAGTATGAAGTTCTCCTTCATGGACTTTGCATAGCCAAGGAGATAAACATCAGCCGGGTCAGATGTTTGGGCGACTCAAATTTGGTGGCTCCATAAGCATCAGGTACTTGGGATTCCAAAGACCCCCTCATGGCGGCTTATCGACATGCATTTACGATTATTGTAGGTCATTTTCATGGTTACCAAGTTGATCACATTGACCGCCGGCTCAACAAGGCTGTCGATGCCTTCTCCAGACTTGGCTCTTAGCGTAAGCTAGTCCCACCCAATGTATTCTTTGATGTGTTCCACAATCCTTTAGTAAAGTTACAATTAGAGGAGGATATAGCTATTCCAGATCCAGAGGCACAACTTGTGGCGGCTCTACATGCAATCCCTGATTGATTTGTGCCTTATTTGGCTTATTTAACCCAAGGTGAGCTCCCTATGAGGAAATCATCGCCCGACAAATTATTAGGCATTGCAAGTCTACGACTATAGTCAATGGCGAGTTACACCGTCGAAGTGTCACTCCCGTGTTTCAACATTGTGTTTCTCCTATAGAAGGCCAAGAAATCCTTAATGAGATCCATGCTGGAGATTGTTGTCATCATGCCGTATCAAGGTTGTTGGTCGCCAAGGCTTATCGTCATGCTTTTCATTGTCTTACTACTCACTCTGATGCAGAAGACATTCTCTAAAAGTGCGATGGTTGCCAAAAATTTGCAAGACAAGTTCATGTGTCGGCTGAAGAATTAGGAATGATTCCAATCACTTGGCCATTTGCAGTTTGGGGGCCTAACATGGTGGGTCCATTCAAAATGTCGTTAGATAAAAAGACACACCTCTCGGTTGTAGTAGACAAATTTACCACGTGGGTTGAAGCAGAGCCAATCAATAGTTATGATGTTGAAAATGCGGTAAAATTCTTGAAAAAGTTGATTTACCGCTTTGGATATCCACACATCACCATCATAGATAATGGCACCAATTTGTCCGAAGGAGTTATGGAACAATTTTGTCAACAACATGACATGAGACTTGATTTAGCCTTTGTTCCCCATCCATAGTCCAATGGAAAAGCTAAGCACGCCAACCATGAGATATTGCATGGAATCAAACCCCGAATTATGGTACCCCTTCAAAGAACTCGTGGTTGTTGGGTTGAAGAACTCCCCGCGTACTATGGATCATAAGGACGGATACGTCTCCAATGTATCTATAATTTTTTATTGTTCCATGCTATTATGTTATCATTTTAGAAAACTTTTTATGTACTTATCTACTGATTTGTATTGTTTTTGGGCACTAAGATATTGACCCACTATCCAGTGCCAGTTGTTGTTTGATGTCTACTACGCAACCTTCTTCTTGTAGACGTTGTTGGGCCTCCAAGTGCAGGGGTTTGTAGGACAGTAGCAATTTTCCCTCAAGTGGGTGACCTAAGGTTTCTCAATCCGCGGGAGGCGTAGGATGATGATGGTCTGTCTCAAGCAACCCTGCAACCAAATAACAAAGAGTCTCTTGTGTCCCCAACACACCAAATACAATGGTAAGTTGTATAGGTGCACTAGTTTGGCGAAGAGATGGTGATACAAGTGCAAAATGGATAGTAGATATAGGTTTTTGTAATCTGAAATTATAAAAACAGCAAGGTAATTAATAATAAAAGTGAGCACGAACGGTATTGCAATGTGTGGTAACAAGGCCTAGGGTTCATACTTTCACTAGTGAAATTCTCTCAACAATGATAACATAATTGGATCATATAACTAGCCCTCAACATGCAACAAAGAGTCACTCCAAAGTCACTAATAGCAGAGAACAAACGAAGAGATTATTGTCGGGTATGAAACCACCACAAAGTTATTCTTTCTGATCAATCTATTCAAGAGTCCGTAGTAAAATAACACGAAGCTATTCTTTCTGTTCGATTCATCATAGAGTTCGTACTAGAATAACACCTTAAGACACATATCAACCAAGACCCTAATGTCACCTAGATACTCCATTGTCACCTCAAGTATCCGTGGGCATGATTATACGATATGCATCACACAATCTCAGAATCATCTATTCAACCAACACATAGAACTTCAAAGAGTGCCCCAAAGTTTCTACCAGAGAGTCAAAACGTGTGCCAACCCATATGCATAGGTTCCCGATGTCACGAAACCCGCAAGTTGATCACCAAAACATACATCAAGTACTCACATGAATATCCCATTGTCACTACAGATAGACACGTGCAAGACATACATCAAGTGTTCTTAAAGACTCAATCCGATAAGATAACTTCAAAGGGGAAACTCAATTAATTACAAGAACGGAGAGGGGGAAGAACATCATAGGATCCAACTATAGTAGCAAAGCCCACGGTAAATCGAGATCATGACATCTCAAGAACATGAGAGAGAGAGAGATCAAACACATAGCTACTGGTACTTACCCTCAGCCCCGAGGGAGAACTACTCCCTCCTCGTCATGGAGATCGCCGGGATGATGAAGATGGCCACCGGAGATGGATTCCCCCTCCGGCAGGGTGCCGGAACGGGCCCCGGATTGGTTTTTGGTGGCTACAGAGGCTTGTGGCGGCGGAACTCCCGATCTAGGTTTCTTTTTGGGGGTTTATGTATTTATAGGAATTTATGGCGATGGAATTACGTCAGTTGGGCCCACGAGGAGGTCACGAGCCTGCTAGGCCCTCCGGGGGGGGGGGGGGGGGTAGGGCGCGCCTACCGGGATCGTGACTCCCTCGTGGCTCTTCTGGCCTTCTTCCAAAGCTTCGGGGGTCTCTTTTGGTCCAAAAAAAATCACCGCGAAAGTTTTATTCCATTTGGACTCTATTTGAAATTCCTATCTGAAAAAGGTCAAAAACAAGGAAAACAGGAACTGGCACTGGGCTCTAGGTCAATAGGTTAGTCCCAAAAATAATATAAAATATCATATTTATGCATATAAAACATCCAAAGTTGATAATATAATAGCATGTAACGATCAAAAATTATAGATACGTTGGAGACGTATCAAGCATCCCCAAGCTTAATTCCTGCTCGTCCTCGAGCAGGTAAATGATAAAAACAGAATTTTTGAAGTGGAATGCTACCTAACATATATTGTAACATGAATATTCAGATCCATATGATTCAAAGCAAAAAGTTTAATATCGACATAAGAACAATAATACTTCAAGCATACTAACAAAGCAATCATGTCTGCTCAAAATAACATGGCCAAAGAGAGTTATCCCTACAATATCATATAGTCTGGCTATGCTCCATCTCCCCCACACAACGTATTTAAATCATGCACAACCCCGGTATTAGTCAAGCAATTGTTTTCACACTTTTACTTTCTCAAACCTTTTCAACTCTCACGCAATACATGAGCGTCAGCCATGGATATAGCACTATATGTGAAATAGAATATGGTGGAGGTTGTGAGGCAAAAAGGAGGAGATGGTCACATCGACTCGGCATATCAATGGGCTATGGAGATGCCCATTAATAGATATCAATGTGAATGAGTAGGGATTGCCATGCAAGAGATGCACAAGAGCTACAAGTTTATGAAAGCTCAAAAATAAACTAAGTGGGTGTGCATCCAACTCGCTTGCTCACGAAGACCTAGGGCAATTGAGGATGCCCATCATTGGAATATACAAGCCAAGTTCTATAAAGAAAATTCCCACTAGTATATGAAAGTGACAATATATGAGACTCTCTATCATGAAGATCATGGTGCTACTTTGAAGCACAAGTGTGGTAAAGGATAGTAGCATTTTCCCTTCTCTCTTTTTCTCTCATTTTTTTGTTTGGGCTCTTTGGCCTCTCTTTTTTTCTTTTTCCATTTTCATTTTTGTGGGCTCTTTGGCCTCTTTTATTTTATTTTTGTAGTCCGGAGTCTCATCCCAACTTGTGAGGGAATCATAGCTTCCTTCCTTTCCTCACATGGGACAATGCTCTGATAATGATGATCATCACACTTTTATTTACTTACAACTCTATTCTTAGAACAAAAGATATGACTCCATATGAATGCCTCCGGTGGTGTACCGGGATGTGCAATGACTTATGTTTGACATGTATGAAATATATGAATGTGGCTTTGCCACAAATAAGATGTTAACTACATGATCACGCAAAGCAATATGACAATGATGGTGCGCGTCATAATAAACGGAACGATGGAAGTTGCATGGCAATATATCTCGGAATGGCTATGGAAATGCCATGATGGGTAGGTATGGTGGCTGTTTTGAGGGAGGTATATGGTGGGTTTATGCACTGGAAAAAATTGCGCGGCACTAGAGATGCTAGCAATGGTGGAAGGGTGAGAGTGCGTATATACCATGGACTCACATTAGTCAGAGAGAACTCACATACTTGTTGCAAAAGTTTTATTAGTAATCAAAACAAAGTGCTAGACGCATGCTCCTAGGGGAAGGGTTGGTAGGAGTTAACCATCGCGCGATCCCGACCACCACACAAAGGATGACAATCAATAAAAACATCATGCTCCGACTTCCTAACATAGGGGTTCACTACACGTGCATGCTACGGGAATCACAAACTCTAACACAAGTATTTCTACCAATCCACAATTACTCACTAGCATGACTCTAATATCACCATCTTTATATCTCAAAACTATATGCAAAGAATCAAACTTCTCATAGTACTCGATGCACTCTATATGAAAGTTTTTATTATATCCCTCTTGGACGCCCATCATATTAGGACTAGATTCATAACCTAAGCAAATTACCATGTTGTTTAAGACTCTCAAAATGATATAAGTGAAGCTCAATGAGTAGTGAATAATTATTTGGCTATGTGAAGACTCTCCCATCTAAGAATTTCAGATCTTAAGTACCTTATTCGAACAAAATAAAATGACACTCCAAAGATAGCACGAATCATGTGAAGAAGCAAAAACTTAGGTTCAACCGATACTAACCCATAATTGTTGTAGAAGAAAGGTGGGATGCCAACCGGGGCATCCCCAAGCTTAGACACTTGAGACTTCTTGAAATATGGATTGGGGATGAATTGGGCATCCCCAAGCTTGAGCTTTTTGTGTCTCCTTAATTCCTCTCATATGACGGTTTCCGAAATCTTAAAAACTTCATCCACACAAAACTCAATCAAGAACTCATGAGATAGGTTAGTATAAATCAATGCAAAACTTTATCATCCTCTACTGTAGCAAATAACTAAAATAATTATTTGACATTGCATACTAAATGCCTCTGCGTATTTAAAACTCCTATCCTCAAATGGAATCATTAAACAAGCAAACATATGCGAACAATGCAAACATAACAGCAATCTGCCTAAACAGAACAATCTGTGAAGAATGCAGCAAGATCCATACTTAATTAACTCCAAAAAATATGAAAACATTCCAGACTGTAGATAATTTATAAGAGCGTACTGTGTCCGAATTTCAAGTTATTCTGACATACAGAAAATTCTAAGGCATTTTTGCACTACAAGCAAACTTTATGTTTTGGAACAACAACTCCTAAACTTGCAAATTAAGCATGGTAAAGGCTATCCTTGACATTTTTATTGAACTAAATGATGCAAAACATTAATATAAATAACATAAAGCAAGTATTAATAAAAAAATGACGCTCCAAGCAAAACACATATCATGTGGTGAATAAAAATATAGCCCCAAGTAAACTTACCGATGGGTTGAAGACGAATGAGGGGATGCCTTCCCGGGGCATCCCCAAGCTTAGGCTCTTCGGTGTCCTTGAATAGGGCTTTGGGGTGCCTTGGTCATACCAAAGCTTAGGCTCTTTCCATTCCTTGTTCCATAGTCCATGGAAACTCTACCCAAAACTTGAAAACTTCACAACACAAAACTTAACGGAACTTCGTGAGATGGGTTAGTATGATAACGAGCAAATCAATAACTTGGGTAATGTCAAAACAAGACTCATAATTATTTTCACACAATGACTACTGTATCTTACTATTTCCAGAATTTATATTACTCAATATAATCTATGGAAACACCAAAACAAGCAAACTATGCATTGAAAACAGAATCTATCAAAAATAGAACAGTCTGTAATGATCTGAATGATAACCATACTTCTGCACCTCCAAAAATTCTGAAACAATTATGACAATTAAGGAAATTTTTATATCAATCAGCAGCAAAATGAATCAACCTAAAAGCACTCTCTGGATAGAAATTAGAAATGATTTCGCAAGCGGAAAGTTTCTGTCTTTTTCAGCATGATCAAACAACCATCACCCAAACTAATCATAAAGGCTTTACTTGGCACTTTATTGAAACTAAGGCAATAAAACATGTTTAATACAGTGTCTTAATCATGTGAACACACAAAAACAGTAAGGATACATATTGGGTTGTCTCCCAACAAGCACTTTTCTTTAATGCCTTTCAAGCTAGGCATGATGATTTCAATGATGCTCACATAAAAGATAATGATTGAAACATAATGGAAGCATCATGAAGCATATGGCTAGCACATTTAAGCCTAACCCTCTTCCTATGCATAGGGATTTTGTGAACAAACAATTTTTTAGAGCAAGAATCAACTAGCATAGGAAGGTAAAACAAGCATAGCTTCAAAAGTTTCAACACATAGAGAGGAAACTTGATATTATTGCGATATGTTGAACCATATGTTCCTCTCTCATAATAATTTTCAGTAGCATCATGAATGAATTCAAAAATATAACCAGCACCTATAGCATTATTTTCATGATATACAAGCATAGAAATTTTACTACTCTCCACATAAGAAAATTTATTCTCATGATTAATAGTGGGAGTACCATAAATGACTTGAATACTACAAATAGTTTCCACATTGAAAAGGCAAGGTTTAGCAAAGGGGTACTCATAATTGTGACAAGTTTTATCATCATTCTTCTTTATAGCATAAGTATCATCACAATAATCATCATAGATAGGAGGTATGCAATAGTCATAGTAAATTTGATCACTCAAAGTGGGGGGACTAAAAGGATCATCTTCATTTAACGAAGCATCCCCAAGCTTGGGACAAACTTTAATGGTAGCAAATATATTCTCAAACATGTCATTCTCGTCAAACATAGCATCCCCAAGCTTCTGGTTTTGCATATCATAGACATAATCACTCTCATCATTAATAGTATGAATAGTACCAAGAGTATAGCAGTTATTGTCATCCTCCACATTTATTTTTAATTCATTCTCATGAGGCATATCAATAATAGGAGCAACATTACTTGGGAGAGATGCCTCTTTACCTTTACTTTTTCTTACTTTCTTCTTCTTCACCCCATGTGAAGATTTACTTAATTCGTCCAAGCTTCTTTTTGGAGAGGTTGGTTGAATAGAAAGCTCCTCCTCGTTACCTGATTCATCATAAGAAATAATAGGAGGGTATTGGGAAACCTCTTCCCCTTCGTTAGTATTATCTTTATCTTCTATTTGTTTCCTTGTATTTAAGTAATTGGCAATGTAGGGATTCTCAATGCAATTCACCGCACAATATAAATAAATTTCTTATAGATCAAAATCAAGCACTATCATGATAGCCCAATCTGGAAGGCTCTTAGTTTTATGTTTCATGTCTTCATACCCCAAAAGTAGACTAAGTTCATTATGATGCTCAAGGGTAGAGAAGTAATCACAATTTTTGGACACCACTTGATCATGAAAGAATTTGCATTGGAAATTAAAATGACCACTTTCATTGCAAAGATCACAGGTAATGCGAAGAAAATAAAATTCTTCAGCACAATAAGCTAGCCTTTCATGCAACCATTTAGTTTCTAAATACTTACACCTATTACAAAATCAATTTTCCCTTTTTGGTATATATTTGCAAACTCTAGGCACTCCACAGAAATCGACATGCTTATAGGAAACATTTTCATCATGAATGGTGCAATCATCATTGGCATCATGGATATTCAAAGAATCATTCACATATTTTATGCCAAGCATTCTATGTAATTCTTCTTCTAGCACTTGAGCACAATTTTCCTTCCCATCATTTTCACAAAAGACATTAAAAATATGAAGCATATGAGGCAACCTTAATTCCATTTTTTGGTTTTCTATTAATAAACTAAACTAGTGATAAAACAAGAAACTAAAAGATTCAATTGCAAGATCAAAAGATATACCTTCAAGCGCTAACTTCCGTGGCAACGGCGCCAGAAAAGAGCTTGATGTCTACTACGCAACCTTCTTCTTGTAGACGTTGTTGGGCCTCCAAGTGCAGAGGTTTGTAGGACAGTAGCAATTTTCCCTCAAGTGGGTGACCTAAGGTTTATCAATCCGCGGGAGGCGTAGGATGAAGATGGTCTCTCTCAAGCAACCCTGCAACCAAATAATAAAGAGTCTCTTGTGTCCCCAACACACCAAATACAATGGTAAGTTGTATAGGTGCACTAGTTCGGCGAAGAGATGGTGATACAAGTGCAAAATGGATAGTAGATATAGGTTTTTGTAATCTGAAATTAAAAAAACAGAAAGGTAATTAATAATAAAAGTGAGGACGAACGGTATTGCAATGCATGGAAACAAGGCCTAGGGTTCATAGTTTCACTAGTGAAGTTCTCTCAACAATGATAACATAACTGGATCATATAACTAGCCCTCAACATGCAACAAAGAGTCACTCCAAAGTCACTAATAGCGGAGAACAAACGAAGAGATTATTGTCGGGTATGAAACCACCACAAAGTTATTCTTTCTGATCAATCTATTCAAGAGTCCGTAGTAAAATAACACGAATCTATTCTTTCCGTTCAATACATCATAGAGTTCGTACTAGAATAACACCTTAAGACACATATCAACCAAGACCCTAATGTCACCTAGATACTCCATTGTCACCTCAAGTATCCGTGGGCATGATTATACGATATGCATCACACAATCTCAGAATCATCTATTCAACCAACACATAGAACTTCAAAGAGTGCCCCAAAGTTTCTATCGGAGAGTCAAAACGTGTGCCAACCCATATGCATAGGTTCCCGATGTCACGAAACCCGCAAGTTGGTCACCAGAACATACATCAAGTACTCACATGAATATCCCAATGTCACTACAAATAGACACGTGCAAGAGATACATCAAGTGTTCTTAAAGACTCAATCCGATAAGATAACTTCAAAGGGGAAACTCAATTCATTACAAGAAAGGAGACGGGGAAGAACATCATAGGATCCAACTATAGTAGCCAAGCCCACGGTACATCAAGATCATGACATCTCAAGAACACCAGAGAGAGAGCGATCAAACACATAGCTACTGGTACATACCCTCAGCCCCGAGGGAGAACTACTCCCTCCTCGTCATGGAGATCGCCGGGATGATGAAGATGGCCACCGGAGATGGATTCCCCCTCCGGCAGGGTGCCGGAATGGGCTCCCGATTGGTTTTTGGTGGCTACAGAGGCTTGCGGCGGCTGAACTCCCGATCTAGGTTTCTTTTTGGGGGTTTATGTATTGATAGGAATTTATGGCAGTGGAATTACGTCAGTTGGTCCCACGAGGAGGTCACGAGCCTGCTAGGCCCTCACGAGGGGTAGGGTGCGCCTACCAGGCTCGTGACTCCCTCGTGGCTCTTCTGGCCTTCTTCCAAAGGTTCGGGGGTCTCTTTTGGTCCAAAAAAATCATCACAAAAGTTTTATTCCATTTGGACTCCGTTTGAAATTCCTATCTGAAAAAGGTCAAAAACATGGAAAAAACAGGAACTGGCACTGGGCTCTAGGTCAATAGGTTAGTCCCAAAAATAATATAAAATGACATATTCATGCATATAAAACATCCAAAGTGGATAATATAATAGCATGGAACGATAAAAAATTATAGATACGTTGGAGACGTATCATTGTTTTCTGCGTGTTTTTCCACTTTTCAGGTTCCAGTACCAAACAAAGTCCAATTGTCATCTACCCTAAAAACTTCGGGGAGGTCCCGAAACACTTTCTACACCGCCACAAGTCTGTGTTCTAACGGGAGGCCATCTAGAGCTCCATTACGGCACTTTACCGGAGGGGGATCAATCACGAAGGGCTTCTTCATCAACCTTGCTACCCTCATGATGATGTGTGAGTAGTTCACCACAAACCTATAGGTCCATAGCTAGTACTTAGATGGCAATCTTTCTCTTTGATCTTCAATACAATAATCATCACATCTTTGCTTTGATATATATGATGTAAATCTTTTGTACGGTGCGTTTGTTGGGATCCGCTGAATTGTGGGTTTATGTTCATAATAAATATTTGAGTCTCCGCTGATATATAATATGATTCTTATGTGCATGATTATGATAGCTTCATAATTCTCTCCGATCTATTGAAATAGTTTAGCCAACTAGGTTGATATTTCTTAGGTGAGAGATGTGTGTTGTAGTAGGTTCAACCTGGCGAATTTCTATATCCCAGTGACAGAAGGGGAAAAGTTGCATCTTTGTGTTGCTGCTACTAGGGGTAAAACAATGGTGTTTATTCATATTGGTTGAGTTTACTTTGTCTACATCATGTCATCTTACTCCAAGCATTACTTCGTTCTTCATGAACTTAATACATAGAGAGTCAAGCATAGAAGCGCTCTTGAAATGAAGTGATAGTAATAGGTGCACGCAGGAGTCGACCTATTTGTTTATGTACATGATGCCTATATTTACATGAACATTACCATGAATATCGCACAACTATCTGCTCTTCTATCAATTTCCCAACAATAATTTGTTTAACCGCCGTGTGCAATTTTTATGAGAAATGCCATTAGGGAAAACTATGGCCCCCGGGTCTATTCACAACATACTGCTAAAACCTCCAATACGTTGCTGCCATTTATTTTCTTTTATTATGTTTTCCATTTCACAATTATCTACAATTATATAGACACCTCATTTGCTTGCAAATAACGAGACCAAGGGGATTGACAACC
Organism: Hordeum vulgare subsp. vulgare; assembly: GCF_904849725.1. NCBI lineage: Eukaryota > Viridiplantae > Streptophyta > Magnoliopsida > Poales > Poaceae > Hordeum > Hordeum vulgare. The sequence continues at coordinate 100,716,104 of NC_058522.1, read as the reverse complement.
CTCTTGCCCGCGTTGGGTGCAAGTTGTTTGTTGATTTGTGTGCATCTGCTGAAGATGGTTGTGGTTGATATTCCTATTGGTTCGATAAACCTTGGTGTCATGGTTTGTGTCACCGTAGATGTCCTCGTGTAAGGACTTAGGTGTGAGGCCATCGCAACTATGTGGTCGCTTGAGAGGGGTTGGTCAGAATCGAGAGATGTGAGTTTTACCCAAGGTTGTCCCCTCCGATGGAGGTAAAAGCCTACGTCATGCTTGTGTTTCATTGACGAAGATGATGATCTAGATTACAATGGTGTGGAATTGCTACCTCTAATCTCGAGTGTGTATAATCTGTCTATTTCATGATTTGTCTTGTCTAGACCTAATTTAACTTGTACCTCTTGGGGTGCCATGCCTCTCCTTAGAGCAAGTACAATAGTAGAGCCGGCTGCCGGCTGTAAGCTCATGCCATGTCACCTATAGCCCATCTTATAGCTAACATGTGCAATAGTTGGTTAGAAGAGTGTACTACTTATTTATTATATGACCCACCTTTCATTCTCACAAAGTGCCTAGGAGCACGTGATAGAGCTGGCTCTTAACTAAGATCCCGCTTACCTTCTCTCTCCTCTTCTCTCTCCTCCAACTAAGCAAAAATGTACTATCTTATTCCTTATAGCCAGCTGACTCAGCTCTATTGTACTTGCTCTTATATAGGTTGAAGGTGTAGGTTTTACATAGAGTCCCACTAGGACTTGGACTAGATTCTCTTGGAAGGAATTCCTCCTCTTCTTGGGCCTTCTTTGTGAGCCGCCTTCCAGGACTCTCCATGAACCGCCTTACATCGGCTTGCACACTGGGCCTTGGGCCTCGTCGTCCACGTAGATCCGGCGAGCGGGGTGTCCCACGAGCCGCTAGCTGATGGGCCAAGTCATACCTCCTAGCCGGGTCAAACCTTCATGCCGGGTCATACCTCCTGGCTAGGTCAAACCGTGGAGTATATCCCCGACATTAGCCCCCAGGTTAGCATGAATTTATTCATGATAAGCTCCTGAAATAAGAATAATAAATGTGTTATGGGCCCGGCTTATTTCAATGAAGTGGCTCCTCGAAAATCATGCCTTCTTCGAGTCGTCTTCATAATAATCTTACTGGTCAATGTCCTTTGCAATGAAATATTGGGAATAAAACACCCATATGTCGTTGATTAGGCCTCCAATGCTTTGTCTCGATAAAAATATTGGAGATAAGAAAACCATATGACAACCTGTAAGGGTCTTTTATCTTCACCACCTCAAACATTAAGGGTTCGCATCGTCAGTTATGTTCGTCCCCAAAAAGCGACATTAAGATTAATCTGCCCTATTGGGTAAGCTGATTTTCCAGGAATAAAGCCATGAGAAACCGTGGTAGAAGTTTGCAAACTGTTATCGTGAAGGTTCATCCGTCAGAAAGTGTTGTAATATAAGATGTTGATGCTACTTCCTCCATCCATGAGGACCTTTGTGAGGGTATAACCACCAACCTGAGGCACCACCACCAAAGCTAGATCTACTGGGTTATCAATTCAGGGAGGGTTATTCTCTTTGCTCCAAATGATTGGTTGCTCACACCAGTTGATGTATCTAGGGACTGTCGGCTCGACCATATTGATGGCTCTCTGCTTGCGCTTCTGGTCTTATTTGCAAGCGTTGGTGATGAAAATGTGGTATTGACCATTGTTCAGATGCTTAGGGTTGCTTTGAAACCCAGATTGATTGTTATGTTGCTGATTGCCCTGATCAGGATGTTGCCCATTGCCACTGTTTCCTTGGTGCCGAAAACCCGATCGCGAGCCGCCTGGTTCATTGAAACCGGATCCTGAGAACCCGTGAGACGAGCCACCTTGTGAGCCAGGTTGATCATACTAATCCAGATGTCATCCAACATTGACTCGCATAATATAACAATTCTCCCATGAGTGAGTAGATGACTTGTCTTGGGTACTATGCTTTGGGCAAGGTGCCTTGAGTGCTTCCTCATAATTGCGTGGCTTATTCCCACTATAAGATCCTCTAGAGCGGAGCTCGTTCTTGAACAGAGTATTGATATTAGCCACAAATTTTGACCCGCCCTCAGGCTGCTTCTGTTTGTTATTTTTGACCCTCACGGTTTCCACCTTGCTGATTGCTCTTGCCACCTTCACCTTTCTTGTTCTTGCCAACTTTTTCCTCGTCCGAGCCGGGATCCTTCGTGTCGTGTGACTCACCATACCTCGTCAGAACATCCATTAACTTTCCCATATCTTGAGTCTTCCGTTTCAGGAGACCAAGCTTTAGGACTAGTGACTGGAAGTGGCAATTTTTCTCCAAAATCAGGACGTCTTGGGAGGCCATAATATTGTCCGACAAGAGGATGATTTTTGCAACTCGGCGGGTCCAATGATGAGCTGAATCGCGTGTGTGCTGGACACAACGTTGAAGATCCACAATTGTGATCGACCGTTTGCATGTTCCTTGAAAATGCCGGGTCATGATTATTGGTGACACCAGGTTAGACAAATGTACCCCGGTCTTTCAATTGGGAATAAATAAATCTGTGTGATGCTGGGGCGGTCTTTCAATGCTTCAACTCCTCTTTAAATTTGATCGCTTGAGGGTGTTCTTCCTCTATCTTTTTTTATCTCCACACTACCTGTAGCCTCCAAGCTTCGAGTTTATTAGTTAATGATGACTTGGTGCTTCGGGTAGAAAAATATCTTGGCTATGTGGCTCCCAAGTGTCGGGTTGTGCTGCCCGCATCAGCCTGGGACTTGTAATTGTCTTATACTTGTAAAGCTTCAACTAGTGTAGCCCCCAAGGGCTGGGTTGTTTTGCCTGCAACAACCTGGGACTTGAACTTTAGCTTTGAATGTTGTAGATAATATTGAGAAATCCGGTTTGTCATCTGAGTCGCCAGATATGGACTGAATGTCTTAAATTTCACATGTGTACCCCCCAAGGGCTGGCTCATCAGTGTGTGATGGGTCGAGTCTTCAATTTGGAGCTCATAAACTGTTAAACAAGTGAATGCCGTAGCCCCCAAGTGCCAGTCGCACGCATGCGGCGGCTTAGGACTTTTTAGAAAATTTGATGTGAGTAGTGTAGTCCCCAAGTGTCGGGTTGTCTACCTCCAGCAACTCGGGACTTACATGTACTTCTCCTTTTGAAAAGCAAAACATCATATGATGTAGCCTCCAAGCTTCGGGTCATTTTGAATTTTTGATAGGAGCAACTGGTAGCACCCTAGGGCCGGCTCATCATTATGTGATGGGTCGTATCTTCAATGAGACTAGTCAAAAAGACTATGAATTCCAAGTGTCATGGTGCATACTTGCAGCGTTATGGGGCTTTCATACTTGATTTAATTCGAAATAATGTATCCCCCAAGTTCCAAAAAGACTTGGAACTCTGTGAGAATAATATAAGTCATCATAATGCACTTCAGAAGTTCTCTCGAACTGATATTAATCTGATTTGAATGAATCCTTAACCGTGGTTGTAATGTAACCCAATATTTTTTCGTTTTGTACGAAAATCCTGGAATAATGCCATTGTCCTTGAGATGAAAATCTCTGCTCGTGGTTTGCGATGCAACCCGGCAGACATATGTTTGAGAAATCCATAAGTGTTGTAGTATACTACAGAGCACATGTTGAGGAAATCCAAGAGCGAGTCAATTAGATGACCTGACATTTAAGTGATGGGCCAATTCAGCAACATGTGGTATACCAGCTCAGCAATATGTGAGAAACCAACTTTTAAAGAATATTTATTTCTCCTGATCTGTTTTGAAAAATGTAACGACTAAGATGCGGTCATTTCCGATTCAGGGAACGAGGCCCCAAAGTGGAAAGAAGCGCATCTAAGCGTTTCGCAAGCACGACAACATATCACATACATAATAATAGAATGACAAATAGGGATTCATCTTCCATCTCATAAATAATATCAGAGTTTACATCACACATTTATTCAAACAAGGTAGTTCTGCTACAGACTACATAACATGAGAAAAGGCTATGCTACCCTGCTTGCTTGCCCACGACCATGACCATGCCTCAGTCTTCTAGATAGTTCACGTACAGACGGTCGTTCTCCTCATCGTACTGCCACACCAGCTGCGTGCCCTCGGGATCACCTGTGTCGGGCGTACCTGTACCTGTTGGCATGTTGAAGTAATTTGTGAGCCACGGGGACTCAGCAATCTATGACCTCGGTGCCAGAACTAGTCAAGTTATTAGGTAAGGAAGGTTCAGTGTTTAGCTTGCAACATCCTAAGCTTTTATGGTGGCTAACTTACGTAGAACAAGTTATTGATGGTGGTCTATACTAGCGGGCGAAGACTAGTTGATCACTAAGTGATCCTGAACACCTACTTATGTCGATTATAACCCCACCGTGTTCCCGATCGAAGAGAGGTCTTCGAAGGGGACAATCACGGTTACGCACACAATTGGCAATTTTATTAGTTTAGGTTCAAGTTATCTATAACCGGATGTTAACAAATATTCCAAGTTACCACATAACCGCGGGCACGTCTTTACGAAAGATTAAACCCTGCAGGGGTGCTCCAACTAGTCCATCACAAACGGTCATGCGCCGCAAAGTAATCCTCTATCACGAATCTCGTGATCTCGTCGGATTCCTTAGAGGAAAATCTCAACTCTGGGGAGAACCAAAGCTTCACCGGGATTCCTATACGCAAGATATATCGCTAAGGTAAGACAAGATTAGCAGGACCTCCCGTCGTGTCGACGACCCTGATGAGAGCCGCGTATCTCAGTCTCAGGACACGACGGATGAGCGACGTGTACAGTGGCCTGATAGAAATCTCTCAAGTTGCCCTGAGTTGGCCCGCACAGTGCTCTAGTTTGGACCAACACCCATGAGGAGCACTGGCCCGGGTTGTTGATTAATTCCTCGGGGTAGCTATTCCCTATGCAGGTTATTATTAAGTGATTAGCAAATTAACACCAATGTTGGGTCCTGCCGAACAAGTCTTAACACTACACGATTTATCAAGGGGGTCCCCATAACAACCCCGAACGTGTTAGGAGCGATCAGTTATGGAATCAAACAACGGTAGCCAGAAACTATGGCGGCAATAACGGAACAAAACACCCGGCAAAAGGCTAGGCCTTCCATTATTTACCAAGTATATAGGTGCATTAATTAAATAACATATTTAACATAATGATATCAAACTCATGTTATCACATGAGACAAATGCACCTGCAACTAGCAACGCTAACATTAGAAACTGAGCAAAGCCTACTTAGCCATTCAATATTTTCAAGGAGGGGAAAAGTGTTTGGGTTTCATGGAAATATCAGGAGGCAATAATTTCAGTGGTAGGCAGCGAGCATATGACGAAGGAAACATGAATCTAGCATAACAAGTCTAGAGATGGAATCAAAGTCATATCATCTTGCCCGTGATGTCCTCAGCTTGGAATTGCTCTTGTTCGTCCTGCACGTACTCTCCCGGATCCACGTACTCGCTCGCCAATCCCGGTGCTACCCAACTTAAAAATAGCATCCAATGAACAACAACACCACAAGATGCAACAAACACATGATGCATGAGATGAAAATGAACATGCATTTCTATTCTAGTCACTATCACAAGCATGAGAAGAAATACAAACTTCTGGACAGAACTGCACTCTAAGCTATCTTGACATGCATGAGGATGACATGAACAAATGCGTCACGCGAAAATGATGCAAGAACATATAAAGAATGTTATGAATGGAGCTACGGATCAACCGGAAACAACGAAACAAGAAATAGAGTCCTACGTATCAAATCCATCACAACACACTCCAATGGCATACTTCTGGTATTCCCAGGTTGTCATATCACAAAACAAACAAGTATGGATGGGGTGGTGCAAAGAATCTCACCACACCATCATCTATGCACTCACAAGCATCAAAACATCAAAACTATACAATCTGTCCTAAACAGCATCATAGCAGTTTGAGAGGTCCATACAAAGCACCTACAGCCACCCAAATGTGCCAAGTAGGATATGTGGAAGAAGCTATTCAAAATCTCTACAAGCATGAGCAAAAAGATAATACAAAGGAGTTCCACATAGAAAGTTCTACAGCTGCTAACTTGGACAAAAATACCAGTTTTCAGGGACTTAGTGAAAATCTTAGTTTCTCACTAGCTGTTTATGCCGTGAAGCATTTTGACAGCACACAAAACAATATCTACAGGAAACCAAATGGAATGAAAATTGACAGAGAGCTAGACAAACACAAAAGCTACAACTTCTCAGTTGAATGCAGGGGCTGATTCCCAACACACAAACTTTTGCAAGCACAAAAACAAGGGAAGAAAATAACAGCAGTTTCTCAGAATTAGTGAAAATCACAGATTTTCACTAAGCTGAAATTTTCAGCCACATGCCTACTTTGACTAGGCACAACTTGCACATATGAACTCCTAAGCATGAAACAAAACCAACATGCTATAGAGGGGTTCACCCTCTACTTCCACAACAAGGAATCAACCTCTTGGGCTCATCACATCACATGGAACCAAGCTCTAAACATTGAACAAAACAGAAATTTGACATTCCCAGAAAGTGTTCCAAAGTGGAATCTGAACCCACCATTGGATTCCTGGGATGATTCTACCTCAAAAACATATATAATACATAGGCACTTGCATAGAACAAATGAACACAAAGCTAAGAAGAAAATATACATGGAATCACATAGATATGAATAGTGCTATATCACATGCTACTCACTAGATCATCATCTACACATGCACTTGCACACACTCACATATCCAATGGTGAACATGAGGGGTAGACCTCATGTTCATGTGCCTTAGCACACCACCACACACACACACACACACACATACATCAAGCACACACATAATATGCACCTACACATGCTAGTTATCACACACACACTAGCTTACACTCACATCAAGCATTCCTACCCTACACATACAAACTTGCACAGGTGCTTATCAAGGCACACCATGCCTTGGGCATGTGTGACACACACTCACATATCCATCACCCACACTACACACAAAGTAAGTGGAGGGGAACCCCCCCCCCCCACACACACAAGATCATGGACACTTGCACCACACAAGCACACTCCACATACAACACTACACAGTCTAGTGATGCTCCACACACATGCACATCATGGAGGCTTGCACATGAACATAAGCATCACTACCTTAGTGCCATACACACACATTGATACACACACACATACATGTAGCTCACACATACACTACACACAAATACCCCACATGCATTTCTACACATACTAGTTAAATACTAGAGACAACCTTCTGGTTGTGAGCTAAAAATAAATACCACATGAGGTGGCCAAGCATACCACAACACTATGCAAGCAAACAATGGAAAACAGTAAAAGAAATGCAACAAAAATAAAAGGAATGGGGAGGGGTTCGAACCCAAGACCCCGTGTATCACCACACAGGAGCACACCACTCTGCTACTGCCACCAGCTCGACAGAATAGAGGTGTTTAACAGGGTAAGACACTCCGTGCAGCTAATGTGCTGAAATAACACAAAACAAAAGGGGTGCACCGAGGGGTTTCGAACCCACGACCTCCCACTGCACCAAAACACACCTACCACTCTCCTACTTGCTTGGATCTTGACAAAGAAGGGGAGTACACTCTATTGAGCAACCCCCTCATTTCTTTCCTCTGCCCGAAGGTGGCCGGAACAGGGGAAATACCTCGCCGGTGATACACACTAAATTAGCCTACGGCTCATCGATGGAAGGGAATAGAGGCTCCCACGGTTCCATTTCTACCACTAACTCTACTCGAGGAGGTCTACAACTACTGATCCACGACGCGCGGCGGCACCGGCGACAGAGAAAGAACACGACGCAGCTACGGGCTCCTAGGCGCAAGATCTAGCTACGGGGAAGGGAAAGAAGCTTGTGCTCACCCACTAGATGAGGTAGACGCGTCTGTCGGAGAGGAGGTAGAGGAAGAAGGGGAAGAAGCCGCGTCAGGGAAGAACGTCGGGGAGGAAGCCACTGTCGTTGATGAAGGGGAAGCAGGGCATATCTCGTCCTCCTAGCTGCGGAATGGGTTCCTTGAAGATCCCGCGTGCTCGCCGAGGTGTTGGAGAGGTCGCAGGGGTACGACAACAACGGCGAGGACCTCCTCAGCTTGCGGCCATGGCGAGGAGCTCGTTCCCTTACCTGATGCCGATGACAGAGAGGGAGGAGGAGACGGGAAAGAGGTGGCGGCGCAGGGGAGGAACCCTAGGCTTGCACAGAGGCCAAGGGGGTTTATATGGAGGAGGAGGAGGCGAGGGACGCGCGCCTCGACGTCCATGAGATGGCGTTGCTGCTGGCGCTCTCTCTCTCTCTCTCTGACGAACTAACGGAGGAGGAGGAAAGGGGGACACCATCTACAGGATAAAGAAGGTGGGCTGCCTGCGCGAGAGGAAGGGAGCTGGGCCTTCTTGTGGGAGAAAGCCCACTAGATGGCTCTAGATAAGAAAAAGGGAAAACCCACTGGGGTTTTCCTATTAAAAAAAATAAACAGAAGAAAAACAAAAGCACAGAAAAATCTGTTGAGACTAAAAATAAAACAAAAATGCCCATGGTCATAAGGAATTATGACCTATTTAAATAAAATGGAAAAGGAATATTTGGAGCAAATAAATATTTAGAAAACAGAATTTATTTGATCTGTTTTTGTGAATATTTGCACCTTTAAAACATAGTTTCAAAACAGCAAATTCATAGCATCACATCCACCACAAATAATACTAAAGCATGGGCATTTTTCAAACAGGGAAGGAGCAATTGAATCTTAAGCTTGAGATAAATAGAGAAAGGGAAAGTTTTGAATTCTATTGCAACCCACATAGTGCTTCCTACTTTCAAACAACACCCACATCATTTCACATATCATCAACACATGTCATCACACCACATACACATGATCACAAGGCAACAAACACAACTAGGCATGGATGAATGGATGCATGAATGCAAAGGAAAACAAAACAAGGTGACACATGAAATAACACATGCATTGATCTCTCATTGCAATGACAAGATGGACCCACATACAGAAGGTTCCAAATAAGGCAAGTTATACTCTTGGGGCATTACAAGCTCTCCCACACTACAAAAAGGATCTCGACCTGAGATCTAAGACTGAAAGGACTCTGGGAATTCAGAATGGAGGTGATCCCCGTGTTCCCAAGTGGCCTCTTTATCAGAATGGTGTGACCACTGCACTTTGAGAAATTTGACAGTCTTGTTGCGGGTCTTGCGCTCAGTCGCCTCGAGAACCGCAACTGGATGCTCATGATAGGATAGGTCGGGTTGAAGGTCGATGTCTTGAAGATGAACAATGCGCTCGGGAGTCTTGAAGCATCTCCGGAGCTGAGAGACATGGAACACGTCATGCACATTTGCAAAGATTGACGGGCGCTCGAGCTGGTACGCAAGGTCGCCTCTCTTGCCAACAACTCTGAAAGGACCAACGAAACGAGGCGCAAGCTTGCCTTTGATGCCAAAGCGATGTGTACCCTTCATAGGGGACACCTTGAGATAAACGAAGTCATCAAGCTCATAAGACATGTCGTGATGCTTGCTATCATAATAGCTCTTCTGATGGGACTGAGCTGCTCTGAGATTATTCCGAATGACCGGACACATCTCTTCAGCTTCTTCTATCAAGTCATTCCCAAGAATCTGACGCTCGCCGGTCTCGGACCATTTGAGCGGGGTACGACACTTCCTGCCATAGAGAATCTCAAACGGAGATTTTCCTGAACTAGCTTGATAACTGTTGTTATACGAGAACACAACGAAAGGCAGGCAGTTGATGTCTACTACGCAACCTTCTCCTTATAGACGTTGTTGGGCCTCCAAGTGCAGAGGTTTGTAGGACAGTAGCAATTTTCCCTCAAGTGGGTGACCTAAGGTTTATCAATCCCTGGGAGGCGTAGGATGAAGATGGTCTCTCTCAAGCAACCCTGCAACCAAATAACAAAGAGTCTCTTGTGTCCCCAACACACCCAATACAATGGTAAGTTGTATAGGTGCACTAGTTCGGCGAAGAGATGGTGAAACAAGTGCAATATGGATGGTAGATATAGGTTTTTGTAATCTGAAATTACAAAAACAGCAAGGTAACTAGTAACAAAAGTGAGCACGAACGGTATTGCAATGCGTGGAAACAAGGCCTAGGGTCCATACTTTCACTAGTGAAGTTCTCTCAAGAATGATAACATAATTGGATCATATAACTAGCCCTCAACATGCAACAAAGAGTCACTCCAAAATCACTAATAGCGGGGAACAAACGAAGAGATTATTGTCGGGTACGAAACCACCACAAAGTTATTCTTTCTGATCGATCTATTCAAGAGTCCGTAGTAAAATAACACGAAGCTATTCTTTCCGTTCGATCCATCATAGAGTTCATACTAGAATAACACCTTAAGATACATATCAACCAAGACCCTAATGTCACCTAGATACTCCATTGTCACCTCATGTATCCGTGGGCATGATTATACGTTATGCATCACATAATCTCAGAATCATCTATTCAACCAACACATAGAACTTCAAAGAGTGCCCCAAAGTTTCTACCAGAGAGTCAAAACGTGTGCCAACCCCTGTTCATATGTTCCCAATGTCACGAACCCGCAAGTTGATCACCAAAACATACATCAAGTACTCACATGAATCCACATGTGCCAACCCATATGCATAGGTTCCAATTGTCACAAACCCGCAAGTTGATCACAGCAGATAGACACGTGCAAGACATACATCAAGTGTTCTCAAAGACTCAATCCGATAAGATAACTCCAAAGGGGAAACTCAACTCATTACAAGAAGGAGAGGGGGAAGAACATCATAAGATCCAACTATAGTAGCGAAGCCCATGGTACATCGAGATCAAGACATCTCAAGAGCACGAGAGAGAGAGATCAAACACATAGTTACTCGTACATACCCTCAGCCCCGAGGGAGAACTACTCCCTCCTCGTCATGGAGATCGCCGGGATGATGAAGATGGCCACCAGAGATGGATTCCCCGTCCGGCAGGGTGCCGGAACGGGCTCCAGATTGGTTTTTGGTGTCTATAGAGGCTTGCGGCAGCGGAACTCCCGATCTAGGTTTCTTTTTGGGGGTTTCTGAATTTATAGGAATTTATGGCGGTGGAATTACGTCGGTTGGGCCCACGAGGAGGTCAGAAGCCTGCCCTGCGCCACCTAAGGGGTGGTGGTGGCGTCAGGGCTTGTGGCTCCCTCGTGGCTCTTCTGGCCTTCTTCCAAAGCTTCGGGGGTCTCTTTTGGTCCAAAAGAATCATCGTAAAGTTTTATTCCATTTGGGCTCCGTCTGAAAATGGGCCAAAAACACGGAAAAAACAGAAACTGGCACTTGGCACTGAGTTAATAAGTTAGTCCCAAAAAAGATATAAAATAGCATATTCATGCATATAAAACATCCAAAGTTGACAAGATAATAGCATGGAACCATCAAAAATTATAGATACGTTGGAGACGTATCAAGCATCCCCAAGCTTAACTCCTGCTCGTCCTCGAGTAGGGAAGTGATAAAGAATGAATTTTTGATGCTTTCATGCTACCTAGCATAGATGTCCTTTGTAACTCCTCTTATGTGACATGAATGTTCAGATCCGTTAGATTCAAAACAATAGTTTGCTATTGATGTGGAGACAATAATACTTCAAGCAAACTAGCAAGGTAATCATGAACTTTCAAAATAACAAGGCCAAAAGAAAGTTATCCCTACAAAATCATATAGTCTGGCTATGCTCTATCATCCTTGCACAACAAATTTAAATGATGCACAACCCCCGTATTTGCCAAGTAATTGTTTTCACACCTTTCCTTTCTCAAACTTTTTTGACTCTCACGCAATACATGAGCGTGAGCCATGGTTTTAGCACTATAAGTGGTGTGGAGTGTGGTGGAGGTTGCAAGGCAAACAAGGAGAAGATGGTCACATTGACTAGGCATATCAATGAGCTATGGAGATGCTCATCAATAGATATCAACGTGAATGAGTAGGGATTGCCATACAAATGATGCACTAGAGCTAAGAGTATGTGAAAGCTCTTAAAGAAAACTAGTGGGTGTGCATCCAACTTGCTTGCTCACAAAGACCTAAGGCAATTTTGAGGAATCCTATCATTGGAATATACAAGCCAAGTTATATAATGAAAATTTCCCACTAGCTATATGGTGGTGAGAAAACGAGAGACTCTCAATCATGAAGATCATGGTGCTTAATATGCACAAGTGTGGAAAGGTGGTAGCATTGTCCCTTCTCTCTTTTTCTCTCATATTTTTTTTGGTGGGCTCTTTGGCCTCTTTTTTTTGGTGGGCATCTTTGGCCTCTTTTATTTCCTCACATGGGACAATGCTCCATTAATGATGATCATCACACTTTCAACTCAAAACTTATAGCAACGATGACTCTATATGGAATGCCTTCGGTAGTGTACCGTGACAATGATCTAGCATGGCATAGACATTAATGGAAACATCATGCTAGCTATATTACGATCATGCAATGGCAATGTAGACGTGGTGGCACATGTTATGGTGGTAGTTGCATGGCAATATATCTCGGAATGACTTTGAAAAATCCATAGTAGGTAGGTATGGTGGCTGTTTTGAGGGAGGCTAATGGTGGGTTTTGTGCACCGGCGAAAGTTGCACGACACTAAGAAGATAGTGATGGTGGAAGGTGAAAGTGCATCTAAACCATGGACTCAAAATTAGTCATGAAGAACTCATATACTTGTTGCAAAAGTTTTATTAGTAATTGAAACAAAGCATTCAACGCATACTCCTAAAGGAAGGGTTGGTAGGTATAAACCATCGCGCGATCCCGACCGCCACACAAAGGATGATAATCAATAGACTAATCATGCTCAAACTTCATCACATAGCAGTTCACCATACGTGCATGCTACGGGAATTACTAACTTCAGCACAAGTATTTCTAGATCCACAACACCTTACTAGCATGACTTCAATATTACCAAAACCACAACTCAAAACTAATTGAGATGAATCAAACTTCTCTAACTATTCAATGTACATGAAGGTGGAAGTTTTCGTATCCCTTTGGATAACTACCCCTTTTGAGACTACTTTAAAAGCATAGATCAACTACCAAGCCATGCACCGCTGCACTCTAAAAGATATAAGTGAAGCACATAGAGCAAAAGTATCTAGCTCGGAAGATATAAGTGAAGCACATGTGAGCTGAATTGTCTACCAAAGGATATAAGTGAAGCTCGACAAAATCACGGTGAGTGCATGTCTCTCTATCTAGGTGTGCAGCAAGGAAGATTGTCACAAAAAAAGACTCCTACGATACAAGACGCTCCAAGCAAAACACATATCATGTGGTGAATAAAAATATAGCTCCAAGTAACATTACCGATGGATTGAAGACGAAAGAGGGGATGCCTTCCCGGGGCATCCCCAAGCTTAGGCTTTTACGGCATCCTTGAATCTCTTGGGGTGCCTTGGGCATCCCCAAGCTTGAGCTCTTGCCACTGTTTATCTCTTTGTCCATAAGAACTTCACCCAAAACTTGAAAACTTCACAACACGAAACTTAAACAGAAACTCGTGATAACATTAGTATGAGAAAGCAAACCACCACTTCCTTAGGTACTGTAGAAAACTTAAATTCTACTTATGTTGGTGTTGGGTTGCTGCATTTTCACTTTTCCATGGCTAGTACCCTCTGATACTATCCATAGTTTCATCAAAATAAGCAACCAACTCAACAAAAACAAAATCTGTTAACAGCAGACCAGTCTGTAGCAATCTGTATACTTCGTATACTTCTGGTACTTCAAAAAATCTGAAAACTTACGACAGTCTGAAAAAATTGCATAGAAATCAGAAACAGAAAGAATCAACTCAAAATATCGTACAGAATAAAAATGAAAATTCTTTTCGTGAGCAGAAAGTTTCTGTCTTTTTCCAGCATGATCAAACAATCATCACCAAGACTAATCATAACGGTTTTGCTTGGCACAAACACAAAAAGAAACAGAAAATACACAATCATAATAGAATTATGATGGTGTGTAGAAAACAAAACAGGAAGTAAAAAGCAAAGAAAAAATTATTCATTGGGTTGCCTCCCAACAAGCGCTATCGTTTAACGCCCTTAGCTAGGCATTGATATCAATGATGCTCACATAGAAGGTAAGGATTGAAACACAATGAGAGAATCATGGATCAAATGGCTAGCACATTTAAGTCTAACCCACTTCCTATGCATAGGGATTTTGTGATCAAAAAATTTATTGGAGCAAGAATCAACTAGCATAGGAAGGCAAAACAAGCATAGCTTCAAAAATTTCAACATATGGAGAGGAAGATTGATACTATTGCAATAAGTAGAAGCATATGATCCTCTCTCATAGTAATTTTCAGTAGCATCATGAATGAATTCAACAATATAACCAGCACCTAAGGCTTTCTTTTCATGATCTACAAACATAGGAATTTTACTACTCTCCACATAAGGAAATCTATTCTCAAGAATAGTAGTGGGAGTATCGTAAAAGACTTGAGTCTTACAAATTGTGTCCACAATGAAAAAGCAAGGTTTAGCAAAGGGGTTCTCGAGAGTATGACAAGTTTTATCATCCCTCTTCTTTAAAGCATAAGCATCCTCACAATAATCATCATAGATAGGGGGCATGCTTTCATCAAAGTGATTTTCATCATTCAAAGTGGAAAACTAAAAAGATCATCTTCATCAAATACAACATCCCCAAGCTTGTGGCTTTGCATATCATTAGCATCATGGGTATTCAAAGAATTCATGCTAAAAATATTCCAATCATGCTCATCCTTCACATATTCTATCATGTAATTCTTCTTTCAGCACTTGAGCACAAGTTCCCTTCCCATCATGCTCACGAAAGACATTGAAAAGATGGAGCATATGAGGCATCCTCAATTCCATTTTTTTGTAATTTTCAGCGAAAGAACAAGACACAAAAAGATTCGATTGCAAGATCTAAAGATATACCTTCAAGCGCTAACCTCCCCGGCAACGGCGCTAGAAAAGAGCTTGATGTCTACTACACAACCTTCTCCTTGTAGACGTTGTTGGGCCTCCAAGTGCAGAGGTTTGTAGGACAGTAGCAATTTTCCCTCAAGTGGGTGACCTAAGGTTTATCAATCCGTGGGAGGCATAGGATGAAGATGGTCTCTCTCAAGAAACCCTGCAACCAAATAACAAAGAGTCTCTTGTGTCCCCAACACACCCAATACAATGGTAAGTTGTATAGGTGCACTAGTTCGGCGAAGAGATGGTGAAACATGTGCAATATGGATGGTAGATATAGGTTTTTGTAATCTGAAATTACAAAAACAGCGAGGTAACTAGTAACAAAAGTGAGCACGAACGGTATTGCAATGCGTGGAAACAAGGCCTAGGGTTCATACTTTCACTAGTGAAGTTCTCTCAACAATGATAACATAATTGGATCATATAACTAGCCCTCAACATGCAACAAAGAGTCACTCCAAAGTCACTAATAGCGGGGAACAAACGAAAATATTATTGTCGGATACGAAACCATCACAAAGTTATTCTTTCTGATCGATCTATTCAAGATTCCGTGGTAAAATAACACGAAGCTATTCTTTCCGTTCGATCCATCATAGAGTTCATACTAGAATAACACCTTAAGATACATATCAACCAAGACCCTAATGTCACCTAGATACTCCATTGTCACCTCAAGTATCCGTGGGCATGATTATACGATATGCATCACATAATCTCAGAATCATCTATTCAACCAACACGTAGAACTTCAAAGAGTGCCCCAAAGTTTCTACCAGAGAGTCAAAACGTGTGCCAACCCCTGTGCATAGGTTCCCAATGTCACGAACCCGCAAGTTGATCACCAAAACATACATAAAGTACTCACATGAATCCACGTGTTCCAACCCATATGCATAGGTTCCCAATTGTCACAAACCCGCAAGTTGATCACAGCACATAGACACGTGCAAGACATACATCAAGTGTTCCCAAAGACTCAATCCGATAAGATAACTCCAAAGGGGAAACTCAATTCATTACAAGAAGGAGAGGGGGAAGAACATCATAAGATCCAACTATAGTAGCAAAGCCCATGGTACATCGAGATCAAGGCATCTCAAGAACACGAGAGAGAGAGAGATCAAACACATAGCTATTAGTACATACCCTCAGCCCCGAGGGAGAACTACTCCCTCCTCGTCATGGAGATCGCCGGGATGATGAAGATGGCCACCGAAGATGGATTCCCCCTCCGACAGTGTGCCGGAACAGGCTCCAGATTGGTTTTTGGTGGCTTAGAGGCTTGCAGCGGCGGAACTCCCGATCTAGGTTTTTTTGGGGGTTTCTGATTTTATAGGAATTTATGGCGGTGGAATTACGTCGGTTGGGCCCACAAGGAGGTCACAATCCTGCCCTGCGCCACCTAGGGGAGTGGTGGCGGCATCAGGGCTTGTGACTCCCTCGTGGCTCTTCTGGCCTTCTTCTAAAGCTTCGGGGGTCTCTTTTGGTCAAAAAAAAATCATCGTAAAGTTACATTCCATTTGGGCTCCGTCTAAAAATGGGCCAAAAACACGGAAAAAAACAGAAACTGGCACTTGGCACTGAGTTAATAGGTTAGTGCCAAAAAAGATATAAAATAGCATATTCATGCATATAAAACATCCAAAGTTGACAAGATAATAGCATGGCACCATCAAAAATTATAGATACGTTGGAGACGTATCAGCAGTCTTCCCACTTGATGCCAAAAGAGATAACACACGCTCTCAGCATATCCTCAAGGACCTGATTGACTCTCTCCACTTGACCACTAGTCTGAGGATGAAAATCTGTGCTGAAGCGTATCTTCGTGCCCATCATAGACTAAAAAGAAATCATCATAGGCACGCCATGCAAAGACACTATCCTGGAAGTGTACAACTCTGCAAGCTGAGCTGCCAAAATGGATTCCTTGACTGGAAGAAAATGAGCCACTTTACTCAACTTGTCGATGACGACGAAGATGGCATCATTACCCTTCTTGGACTCCGGAAACCCGGTGACGAAATCCATCTCAATATGGTCGAGCTTCCACTCGTGAATGGGCAAAGGATGCAAAAGACCTGCTGGACGTTGATGCTCTGCTTTCACCCGTCGACATACATCACATTCATTTACGAACTGAGCAATCTCACGCTTCATGCGAGTCCACCAGAAGGTCTGTTTCAAGTCCTGATACATCTTGGAGCTTCCTGGATGTATTGAGAGCAAGGAGTTATGAGCTTCTTCCATGATTACCTTTCTGAGATCACCTTTCGGAATGACAAGACGATCCTCAAAGAACAACGTGTCTCTGGCATCAACATTGAAGCACTTATATTTGGGAAGACCCTTTGCCACGCCAATCTTGACTTTCTTCACCATTGCATCAAGAAGCTGTGCTGCTCGGACCTGATCTTCCAAGGTAGGAGAGATCTGAAGATTTGCAAGAAATCCCTGAGGTACTAATTGAAGGTTGAGCTTTCTGAAAGATTCACAAAGGTCAGGCTGGAGAGGTTTCAGAATGAGACTGTTGAAGTAAGCCTTCCTGCTCAAAGCAACTACCACGACATTAGCTTTGCCTGGCGTGTACTCAACACTCGGATTAAAATCTTGGAGCATTTCCACCCAACGAGTTTGCCGGAGATTCAGGTTAGGCTGGGTGAAGATGTACTTGAGACTCTTGTGATCGGTGAACACTTCAACCTTTCGTTCCAACAAGAGATGTCTCCAAGCCATCACAGCATGTACCACTGCTACTAGCTCAAGATCATGCACAAGATAATTCTTCTCTGCTGGCTTCAACTGCCTGGAGGTATAAGCAACCACTTTCTTCTCTTGCATCAGAACTGCACCAAGACCTTGAAGAGAGGCATCGCAGAACACTTGGTAGGGTTTGGAAACATCAGGAGGAACAAATACTGGAGTAGAGGCGAGCTTCTCTTTGAGTGTGTCGAAGGCCAACTGACACTCTGGAGACCAAGCATACTTCACACCTTTCTGAAGAAGACTTGAGAGAGGCTTAGCAATCTTGGAGAAGTTCTCAACGAACCTTCTACAATAGCTTGCAAGCCTGAAAAAGCTTCGAAGTTGCTTCACATTCTGCGGAGGCTCCCACTCAACAATGGCTTGCACATTCGACGGATCAACTTTGCTGCCCTCGGCAGAGATGATGTGCCCAAGATAGACGACTTCTTTCAACCAGAACTCACACTTGGAAAACTTGGCATAGAATTTGTGCTCTCTCAGCTTATCAAGCACCAGCCTTAGATGTTCTTCATGTTCTTCCTCAGTTTCTGAAAAGACCAGAATATCGTCGAGATACAGCAAGAGGAACTCATTCTTGAACGGAGAGAATATGTAGTTCATCATTCGACAAAATGTCGGAGGAGCATTAGCCAGACCAAAAGACATGACCGTATACTCATACGAGCCAAAACTAGTCCTGAAAGCAGTCTTCGGAATATCCTCTTCGCGAATGCGAATTTGATGATAGCCCATTCTGAGATCGAGCTTGGAGAAGATCTTAGCCCCTTTCAACTGTTCGAACAACTCATTTATGTTTGGAAGTGGATACTTGTTTCTGATTGTCTTCTTGTTCAATGGACGATAATCGACACACAACCAGTCCGTGCCATGCTTCTTCTTGACAAACAGAACTCCACAGCCCCACGGAGACGAGCTTGGTCTGATCAGACCCAGACGCTCCTGCTCATCGAGTTGCCTCTTAAGTTCCTTCAACTCTTCTGGACCCAATTTGTACGGACGTTTGCACACAGGCTCAGTACCTGATTCAAGATCAATAACAAATTCAACTTCTCGGTGCAGAGGCATTCCTGGCAACTCTTCTGGAAACACATCTTCATATACGCAGACCACTGGGACTTGCGAAATTGGATTAATCTCACCCTTTTCATTCAAAGAGAACAGACGGATTGTGTCATCGCGCGCCGCGAATATAATCACGTCGTCCGAAGAGTGAGTAAGCTTCACTTCTTTAGCTTCACAATCAATCGATGCCTTGTTCATGGCCAACCAGTCCATACCAAGGATCAAATCAATGTCGAAATTTCCCAAGACAATAGGAGATGCCAGAAAAGAATAACTCCCTATCTTGACAGAGACATCACGAACCACTTTGTTGGCGCTCATAAGAGTACCGGGTGACACCACACGTAATGCCTTCTTCAAATACTCAGAATCAAAATCATGCTCGACAAAGAACATTCTAGACATGAACGAATGAGAAGCACCAGAATCAAACAACACTTTAGTAGGAATATCATTAACGAGGAGGTTACCCATGATCACATCTGACGAGTTTTCTTCCTCAGCTGCATTCACCATGTTGACTCGAGAAGACCTGGAGTTGAACTTCACGAGAGCATTGCTTGGAGGTTTTCCTGGAGGAGGAGGCGGAAGACGGAGCTGAGAAGTGCACTTGTTGGCATAGTGACCCTTCTGCCCACACTTGTGACAAGTAACATCTGCTGGCTGACGGTACTGTGTCTGAGGAGGCCCTTGCTTCTGCTGCTGGAATCTGTGCTGGAAAGCTGGGTTGGGTGGGTGGGAAGAACCACGGCCAGCTGAATGCTTAAACTGCTGCATGTGCGGAGGAGGAGGAGGATACACCCAAAAGTTTTGTTGCTTCTGAACCACCTGAGTAGAAGACGAGCTGGAATCTCTGAAGCACTTCTTAGAATTCTCCACCCTGAGAAAAGCTGCCTCAGCCCTGAGAGCTAAGTTGTAGAACTTATCGAACTCCTCAGGATCATGCAAAGCAAGATCTAACCGCAAATTTTCTTTCAAGCCACCTCTGAACTGATAAATCTTGCTCTTTTGATCAGGGATATCTTGCAAGGCGTATCGGGATAGCTCGTAGAACTCGACGTTGTACTTGTACACGGAGTTACCACCTTGCTTCAAGCGCCTGAACTTCTCACGCATTTCCGCCACAAAGCTGGACGGAATGTAGTGGGATCTGAAGTCACGGCAGAACTCATCCCAAGTGATCACTCTAGCACCCCTGGAATCCTTCAACTGTTGCCACCAGATAGATGCTTGCCCCTTCAGCTGGAATGTTGAAAACTTGACGAAATCCTCAGGACGAACATTGCTAAATTCAAAGTGCTAGTTCATTTCACGGATCCAATCCTCAGCATCAAACGACTGGTCACAGGAAGTGAGAGTCTTCGGCTGATTTGACAGGAACTCACTCAGATTAGCAAACTGATTGCCACCATGCTGGAAATTGCCTTGCTGCTGATTAGTCCTCTCTTGCAACAACTGTATCAACATCTGAGTGTGTGCATTTGTAGCAGCCATCACTGCTTGCCAAGCCTCTGCAGGAGTAGGCGGCAGAAGAGGAGCATTCTCCGGAGGCGGAGGTGGTGGCGGCACATCCTCACGACCTGGATTCTGACGAGTTGGTGGAGCCATCCTTAAGACGGACAACACATTAGCCCACAGAATAAATTGAAGGTATAGCTGAATCAAAAGGCAGGAATATCTGAACATGAATATTAGCATTTGCACTCGAACAAAATAGTAAGAATGCTTCCTCAAAGTGACTGTCGACAAAATTCTGATTAAGACCAGTTGCAAACAAGTATGAGCTAGAACTACTCGGAACAAACATATGATCGAGATTTCATCCGATATCTTCGTGGATAAGATCGCACATGCTCGAATTTACAGTAGCCATCCTGTGCAAGGTAGTGCACATGACTTACATAGTATCCCCGAGTCGTAGCGAGCTACAAGGACTCTTTAAGACATAACGAGAATCGCTGTAAGACGACCTTGAACAAACATACCCACTGAATGTCGAATCCCAACCTCACATCATGCATCTGTAGGAAGATTGTCCTATAAGTCACTACTTGATATCCCACCTATGAATTCCCGAAATATCTGGTCATGCAATCTGGTACACGGATACAAGGAGTAATATTCACACAACTCCTATACTAACCCGTCCACTTTATCACATCCGTCAACACATAACCAGAATCTCAGACCTTCATCTACAACAGACCCTCGTGATCACAATGATATAAAGTATGGCAGTACTCCCGAACAATCTACACCAGTACTGGGAACATCGGGGTTATCTCGCCACTACTAGTATTGAAGCAATTACGAACATCCTTCGTTCTAAGATACTCAGAAATCTGGATGATGGCGATGTGCACAAGAATCCCCTGGAGCTCAACTCCTCGGAAGAAATCAAGGCAGACAGGAGGCACCAAGACAGAACTCCATCACATCGATATCATATAGATTTCAAAAATACCCGCGTGATCCTAATTTTATTTTGAGCGAGAAGAGGAGTAGAATTAAGATTTCCTAAGTCGGGAACCTCACCAGAGCATGGAAGAGGAGAAAAAAGAATCCTACTCTCCGATATAACTAAGACTCAAAACATTTTACTAGACTCGACCCGACCAACTACGATCACACAAAGGCTCCTATGGTCGTAAGGTTGTGATACCAACTTGTAACGACTAAGATGTGGTCCTTTCCAATTTAGGGAACGAGGCCCCAAAGTGGAAAGAAGCGCATCTAAGCGTTTTGCAAGCACGATAACATAGCACATACATAATAATAGAATGACAAATAGGGATTCATCTGCCATCTCATAAATAATATCAGAGTTTACATCACACATTTATTAAAACAAGGTAGTTCCGCTACGGACTACATAACATGAGAAAAGGCTATGCTACCCTGCTTGCTTGCCCACGATCATGACCATGCCTCAGTCTTCTGGATAGTTCACGTACAGGCGGTCGTTGTCCTCATCGTACTGCCATGCCAGCTGCGTGCCCTCGGGATCACCTGTGTCGGGCGTACCTATACCTTTTGGTGTGCTGAAGTGATCTGTAAGCCACGGGGACTCAGCAATCTATGACCTCGGTGCCAGAACTAGTCAACTTATTAGGTAAGGATGGTTCATTGTTTAGGTTGCAGCATCCTAAGCTTTTATGGTGGCTAACTTATGTAGAACAAGTTATTGATGGTGGTCTATACTAGCGGGCGAAGAAAAGCTGATTACTAAGTGATCCTTAACACCTACTTACGTCAATCATAACCCACCGTGTTCCCGATCGAAGAGAGGTCTTCAAAGGGGACAGTCACGGTTACGCACACAGTTGGCAATTTTATTAGATTAGGTTCAAGTTATCTATAACCGGATGATAACAAATAGTACAAGTTGCCACATAACCGCGGGCACGGCTTTCCGAAAGATTAAACCCTGCAGGGGTGCTCCAACTAGTCCATCACAAACGGTCACGGGCCACAAAGTAATCCTCTATCACGAATCTCGTGATCTCGTCGTATTCCTTAGAGGAAAACCTCAGCTGTGGGGAGAACCAAAGCTTCACCGGGATTCCTATACGCAAGATATATCGCTAAGGTAAGACAAGATTAGCAGGACCTCCCGTCGTGTCGACGACCCCAATAAGAGCCGCGTATCTCAGTCTCAGGACACGACGGATGAGCGACGCGTACAGTGGCCTGATAGAAATCTCTCAAGTTGCCCTGAGTTGGCCCCGCACAGTGCTCTAGTTTGGAACAACAGTCATGAGGAGCACTGGCCCGGGTTTTTGATTAATTCCTTGGGGTAGCTATTACCTATGAAGGTTATTATTAAGTGATTAGCACATTAACACCAATGTTGGGTCCTGCCGGACAAGTCTTAACACTACACCATTTATCAAGGGGGTCCCCATAACAACCCCGAACGTGTTAGGAGCGATCAGTTATGGAATCAAACACCGGTAGCCGGAAACTATGGCGGCAATAACGGAACAAAACACCCGACAAAAGGCTAGGCCTTCCGTTATTTACCAAGTATATAGGTGCATTAGTTAAATAACAGATGTAACATAATGATATTAAACTCATGTTATCACATGAGACAAATGCACCTGCAACTAGCAACGCTAACATTAGAAGCTGAGCAAAGCCTACTTAGCCATTCAATATTTGCTAGGAGGGGAAAAGTGTTTGGGTTTCATGGAAATATCAGGAGGCAATAATTTCAGTGGTAGGCAGCGAGCATATGACGAAGGAAACGTGAATCTAGCATAACAAGTCTAGAGATGGAATCAAGGTCATATCATCTTGCCCGTGATGTCCTCAGCTTGGAACTGCTCTTGTTCGTCCTGCACGCACTCTCCCGGATCCACGTACTCGCTCTCCGATCCCGGTGCTACCAACATAAAAATAGCATCCAATGAACAACAGCACCACAAGATGCAACAAACACATGATGCATGAGATGAAAATGAACATGCATCTCTATTCTAGTCACTAGCATAAGCATGAGAAGAAATACAAACTTCTGGACAGAACTTCACTCTAAGCTATCTTGACATGCATGAGGATGACATGAACAGATACGTCACGCGAAAACAATGCAAAGACATATAAAGAATGTTACGAACAGAGCTACGGATCAACCGGAAACAACGAAACAAGAAATAGAGTCCTACGTATCAAATCCATCACAACACACTCCAATGGCATACTTCTGGTATTCCCAGGTTGCCATATCACAAAACAAACAAGTATGTATGGGGTGGTGCAAAGAATCTCACAACACCATCATCTATGCACTCACAAGCAGATAGGATTTGTGGAAGAAGATATTCAAAAGCGCTACAAGCATGAGCAAAAATATAATATAAAGGAGTTTCACACAGAAAGTTCTACAGCTGCTAACTTGGACAAAAATATCAGTTTTCAGGGACTTAGTGAAAATCTCAGTTTCTCACTAGCTGTTTATGCTCTGAAGCATTTTGACAGCACCCAAAACAATATCTACAGGAAACCAAATGGAATGAAAATTGAATGCAGGGGCTAATTCCCAACACATGAACTTTTTCAAGCACAAAAACAAGGGAAGAAAATAACAGCAGTTTCTCACACTTAGTGAAAATAAAGCTGAAATTTTCAACCACATGCCTACTTTGACTAGGCACAACTTGCACATATGAACTCCTAAGAATGAAACAAAACCAACATGCTATAGAGGGGTTCACCCTCTACTTCCACAACAAGGTATCAACCTCTTGGGCTCATCACATCACATGGAACCAAGCTCTAAACATTGAACAAAACAGAAATTTGACATTCCTAGAAAGTGTTCCAAAGTGGAATCTGAACCCACCATTGGATTACTGGGATGATTCTACCCCAAAAACATATATAATACATAGGCACTTGCATAGAACAAATGAGCACAAAGCTAAGAAGAAAATATACATGGAATCACATAGAGATGAATAGTGCTATATCACATGCTACTCACTAGATCATCATCTACACATGCACTTGCACACACTCACATATCCAATGGTGAACATGAGGGGTAGACCTCATGTTCATGTGCCTTAGCACACCACCACACACACACATACATCAAGCACACACATAATATGCACCTACACATGCTAGTTATCACACACACACTAGCTTACACCCACATCAAGAATTCCTACCCTACACATACAAACTTGCACATGTGCTTATCAAGGCACACCATGCCTTGGGCATGTGTGACACACACTCCCATATCCATCACCTACACTACACACAAAGTAAGTGGAGGGGAAACCCCCCCCCCCCACACAAGATCATGGACACTTGCACCACACAAGCACACTCCACATACAACACTACACACTCTAGTGATGCTCCACACACATGCACATCATGGAAACTTGCACATGCACATAAGCATCACTACCTTAGTGCCATACACTCACATTGATACACACACACACATACATGTAGCTCACACATACACTACACACAAATACCCCACATGCATTTCTACACATACTACTTAAATACTAGAGACAACCTTCTGGTTGTGAGCTAAAAATAAATACCACATGAGGTGGCCAAGCATACCACAACACTATGCAAGCAAACAATGCAAAACAGTAAAAGAAATGCAACAAAAATAAAAGGAATGGGGAGGGATTCGAACCCAAGACCCCCTGTATCACCACACAGGAGCACACCACTCTGCTACTGCCACCAGCTCGACAGAACAGAGGTGTTTAACAGTGTAAGACACTCCGTGCAGCTACTTTGCTGAAATAACACAAAACAAAAGGGGTGCGCCGAGTGGTTTCGAACCCATGACCTCCCACTGCACCAAAACACACCTACCACTCTGCTACTTGCTTGGATCTTGACAAAGAAGGGGAGTACACTCTATTGAGCAACCCCCTCATTTATTTCCTCTTCCCGACGATGGCCGGAACAGGGGAACTACCTCGCCGGCGATACACACTAAATTAGCCTACAGCTCATCGATGGAAGGGAATAGAGGCTCCCACAGTTCCATTTCTACCACTAACTCTACTCGAGGAGGTCTACAACTACCGATCCACGACGCGCGGCGGCGCTCGCGACAGAGAAAGAACATGACGCAGCTACGGGTTCCTAGGCGCAAGATCTAGCTACAGGGAAGGGAAAGAAGCTTGTGCTCACCCACTAGACAAGGTAGACGCGTCTGTCGGATAGGAGGTAGAGGAAGAAGGGGAAGAAGCCGCGTCAGGGAAGAACGTCGGGGAGGAAGCCGCCGTCGTCGATGAAGGGGAAGCAGGGCATATCTCGTCCTCCTAGCTGCGGGAATGGGTTCCTTGAAGATCCCGCGTGCTCGCCGAGGGGTTGGAGAGGTCGCAGGGGTACGGCAGCGATGGCGAGGACCTCCTCACCTTGCGGCCATGACGGAGGAGCTCGTTCCCTTACCTGATGCCGACGACAGAGAGGGAGGAGGAGATGGGAAAGAGGTGGCGGCGCAGGGGAGGAACCCTAGGCTTGCACGGACGCAAAGGGGGTTTATATGGAGGAGGAGGAGGCGAGGGACGCGCGCCTCGACGTCCGTGAGACGGCGTTGCTGCTGGCGCGCTGGCTCTCTCTCTCTCTGACGAACTGACGGAGGAGGAGGAAAGGGGGGCGCCGTCTGTAGGATAAAGAAGGTGGGCTGCGTGCGCGAGAGGAAGGGAGCTGGGCCTTCTTGTGGGAGAAAGCCCACTAGGCGGCCGAGATAAGAAAGTGGGTTTTCCTATTACAAAAAAATAAACAGAAGCAAAACAAAAGCACACACAAATCTGTTGAGACTAAAAATAAAACAAAATTGCCCCTTGTCATAAGGAATTATGACCGATTTAAATAAAATGGAAAAGGAATATTTGGAGCAATTAAATATTTAGAAAACAGAATTTATTTGATCTGTTTTTGTGAATATCTGCACCTTTAAAACATAGTTTCAAAACAGCAAATTCATAGCATCACATCCACCACAAATAATACTAAAGCATGGGCATTTTTCAAACAGGGAAGGAGCAATTGAATCTTAAGCTTGAGATGAATAGAGAAAGGGAAAGTTTTGAATTCTATTGCAACCCACATAGTGCTTCCTACTTTCAAACAATACCCACATCATGTCACATATCATCAACACATGTCATCACACCACATACACATGATCACAAGGCAACAAACACAACTAGGCATGCATGAATGGATGCATGAATGCAAAGGAAAACAAAACAAGGTGACACATGAAATAACACATGCATTGATCTCCCATTGCAATGACAAGATGGACCCACACACAGAAGGTTACAAAGAAGACAAGTTACACTCTTGGGGCATTACAAAAAACCCCAATCATTCAACACTCGTTATGATAAACCATGATGAAAATCCGACCAGTTTTGGCTCTCAAAGATTTATTTGCTCCTCCAAAAGTTTATGATGTAACTTGGTTTGAAGACCTGTGTGATATGTATGTATGATGCATGATGCAATGTAGGATGATGTATGTGTAAGATAACATATACTCCCTCCGTCCTGAAATATCTGTCGCAGCTGGTCATTTTGCAGAAACAACCTCGCTTTTTTCTGTAATCAACACGCACTCCCGACTCGTCTTTGTCACTCTGCTCTCCACACTCACTCTCCTCATCCCTCTCAGTTATCGCCTCGCCGTCGCCGTCACTGGCCGTCGGGTTCCTCTCAGCTACCGCCTCTCCCCTCACCTCTCCATCGCCAGCCGACGTCCTCCTCTCAGATCTCGCCTCTCCCCTTGCCTCTCCGCCACATCGCATCACCTTGGCGCCCCGGCCTTGGTCCGCCTCTCCAAACAGCTTCAAAAATGGAACCTTTTGTTCCAAGCCGGCGACGAATCGACGGATCTGGCGTCAGCGACCTTCCTGCGCCAGCTGAGCTCAAGAGACGGCGGCAGCGCAGCGCCAGCCGGAGGAGTGGGAATGTGGAGGCGGCACCGGCACCGGCAGGCAGGGCTCGAGGAGGTGGTCGAGGAAGAAGGCGCGGGCGAGGGGCCACCGACGCGGCGGGTTCTGCGGGGCGCCGGAGGATGCCGCTGCTCCACGTCCCGCCGCACAGCAGCGACGCCCGCGGGGAGGACGCCTCCGCGCTCACCAAATCCCTCGGCTCCCTCTGCAAGGCCTACAAGCCCGAGGTGCGTGCCTCTGCTCTGTCCTGCAACTTGTTCTTCATCTGCGCTGCACATTACACTCGTTTTTAACAAAGTTGGTCACTTAGTGATGTTTTGCAGCAACTTGTTCTTCATCTCCACTACACATTACACTCGTTTTTAACAGAGTTGGTCACTTAGTGATGTTTTGCAGTACAATAGTACTCGTATTTAGGATGTTTTACATTTCATTACACGTGACATTGACATTCTTTGTCTTTGGGACATGAGAGCAAGGTGGCACCGACAGGTGTGATTTGGAGCACCACTAATTTGCGTTAGAGCCTTCAAGCCAAAGCCATATGTATTGTGCAGTGCAGGTGTTTCTTTTACAATCTGCATTATGACCTCAAGCTTCCATAAAAAATGACCTTAAGCACCGGATGTAGTACAAAGAAGTGCCGCTTAATTAGAAGTTGTTTCAGGATAAGTCTTTTTGATAGAGTGAAGGAAGGGGAAAGATGCTAGTTATAGTACAAATATTTGTGACTGCTTAAAAAATTATAAAGAGTGTCGTGCTTCAGAGTGTACTTGTGAATGTCAGCAGTGGATGCATTCAGTGTCGGTCGTCGTTTAGCCCGTGAAACGGGCGGGGATGCATTCAGAGTTGCTCCGGTTGTGTACATATGCTTCACTTACCTCTACGAGCTGCCATTCTCTGTGTAGCCCAAACAAGGAGTCTGCATCATGCCACTGCTAAAAATAAGTTAATTTTTTCCCTCCTTGTTTCTTGAAGAATGTTCTTTAGGGAGTGGGATTTTGCCCCTTGATTCTTAAGGAGTGTTCTTTAGGGAAACACCTATTTGTAGT
Organism: Hordeum vulgare subsp. vulgare; assembly: GCF_904849725.1. Classification (NCBI taxonomy): domain Eukaryota; kingdom Viridiplantae; phylum Streptophyta; class Magnoliopsida; order Poales; family Poaceae; genus Hordeum; species Hordeum vulgare. The sequence continues at coordinate 100,687,630 of NC_058522.1, read as the reverse complement.
AGGAGTAATTCTAACAACTTCGAATTAAACATGCAAATAAATTCCAAAAACTTCAAATAAATTCCAACAAATCCATATACATACCAAAAATTCAAATTAATCTGAATTCCTTTCCTTTCCTTTTCTTTCACAAGACATACACACATACTCGAGTTGACATACACACACACACATACTCGAGTTGACATACACATACACATACACATAAACATCCCCTCTATTGCCCTTCTCCTATAAGGGCCTGAGTCTCAGCAACTAGCTCCGCACTGCAAGATAGAAATATTATTGGCCTTTCCTCATTCTGGCGCTGATCCTTGTGCAACTGTGGGAGATTTTAATTATTTCCTCCTTTGTTTTTCATGACCTCAACCATAACCGCTTGTAGGGTCACAAAACTTCTGAACAAGTTGTCGGCCTCATAATTCTCGAACTCTTCCTCCACACCTTCTACCAATTCTTGGATACTTTTTGGTGATCTGCAATCAGTCAGAGACTAAAGAGAGTTGTGAAAGCAGAGGTCTAAGACATTAAAGTCGGGGCTGTTTGGTGGTTGATGCACCAATTGAATGTCAAGATCTATCTGTTCCACAACTTCACGAAAAGCAACATCATTAGAAAAGACATGGGGTTTAGCATTATCATGTTGAATAAATATGGTTGCCCCCTCATCTTCGTGAGGCCATTTGTCCTGAATTGCAGGGATAACTTTATTGATAAGATAATCTCTACACACATTTCTTGTCACTTTCACAGATTTCAATTCTTTCATTCCCCTTGCTCTGTTTTGACTTCTTCTAACTGCTTCGGTCTCTTCGACAAAGGACCAAGTGCCGATCTTTCCATTGAATGTAATCTCCCCATCACCATTGTATCTTGGCTTAGCTAAGGTCATATTCGGCAGTGTTGCAACGAGCAGCTTGTCATCTGGGAAAATATCTCCATCTCTGCTCTTGATTACTCTCAAAGCAAAATAAACACCAAACCTTTGCTCATTTGTGAGGTTTACCACACTTCTTCTTATTGCTTCCTCTTAGGGAATTGCTTCCTCCTCATGAATTGTTGCCTCCTCATGAATTGCTTCTTCATGATCTCTTGGATGACTGAAGTTGAGATCTGATGACCCACAAGTATAGGGGATCAATCGTAGTCCTTTTGATAAGTAAGAGTGTCGAACCCAACGAGGAGCAGAAGGATCTGACAAGTAGTTTTCACCAAGGTAAAATCTGCAGGCACTGAAATTGTCGGTAACAAGTGATTGTGTGGTGAGATGATTTGTAGCAAGCAACAAGTAACAAAAGTAGCAACGGTGCAGGAAAGTGGCCCAATCCCTTTTGTAGCAAGGGCAAGCTTGGACAAAGTCTTATAGGAGGAAAAACGCTCTTGAGGACACACATGAATTTCTGTCATGCTAGTTTCATCATGTTCATATGATTCGCGTTCGCTACTTTGATAGTTTGATATGTGGGTGGGTCGGCGCTTGAGTACTGCCTTTACTTGGACAAGCATCCCACTTATGATTAACCCCTCTCGCAAGCATCCGCAACTACGAAAGAAGAATTAAGACAAAGTCTAACCATAGCATTAAACTAGTGGATCCAAATCAACCCCTTACGAAGCAATGCATGAACTAGGGTTTAAGTTTCTGTCACTCTAGCAACCAATCATCTACTTACTACTTCCCAATGCCTTCCTCTAGGCCCAAATAATGGTGAAGTGTTATGTAGTCGATGTTCACATAACACCACTAGAGGAAAAACAACATACAACATATCAAATTATCGAACGAATACCAAATTCACACTACTATTAGCATGACTTATCCCATGTCCTCAGGAACTAAAGTAACTACTCACAAAGCATAATCATATTCATGACCAGAGAGGTAATGAGTAGCATCAAGGATCTGAACATAAACTCTTCCACCAAATAATCCAACTAGCATCTACTACGAAGAGTAATCAACACTACTAGCAACCATACAAGTACCAATCGGAGTCGCGAGACGGAGATTGGTTACAAGTGATGAACTAGGGTTTGGAGATGAGATGGTGCTGATGAAGATGTTGATGGTGACAAGTCCCCTCCGATGAGAGGAGTGTTGGTGATGACGATGGCGACGATTTCCCCCTCCGGGAGGGAAGTTTCCCCGGCAGGATCGTCCTGCCGGAGCTCTAGATTGGTTCTGCTCAAGTTCTGCCTCGTGGCGGCGGCGAAACCATGAAAAAGCTCATCCCTGATTCTTTCCTGGACGAAACCCTCCATATAGCAAAAGAGGGGAGCAAGTGGGCCAGTGGGCTACCCACAAGCCCTCATGGCGCGGCCTGGGGGGTGGTCGTGTCGTGCAGGCTTGTGGGCACCCCCTGGTGACCCTCTGGCACTTCTTCGGCCCAGTTTTTTTTGATAAATTGGGAAAACATTCTTCGTTGATTTTTACGGCGTTTGGAGTTGCGTAGAATAGGTATCTCAACTTTGCTCCACTTTCAGGCCAGAATTCCAGTTGCTGGTATTCTCCCTCTTCATGTAAACCTTGCAAAATAAGAGAGAAAAGGCATAAGAATTGTACCGTGAAGTGAAATAACAGCCAAAGAAGCGATAAATATCAACATGAAAACATGATGCAAAATGGACATATCAACTCCCCCAAGCTTAGACCTCGCTTGTCCTGAAGCGAAAGCCGAGCTCAATAAATATGTCCACATGTTTAGGGAGATAGGTGTCGACAAAACAGGATACGAACATGCATGCATCATGATCAAGATCAGAACAGCAATACCAACATATAATCTCTCATGCTAAAGTGATAATTCCTTCACAAAGTAAAGCATGGATCAAGAACCTTACCGAGAAGTAACAACCGATAGCCTTTAGTCATTGAAGCAATTGCAATTTATCACAACATCAGAAAGAGTCAAATAAGAGCTTGTAAAGCAAATCCACATACTCAATCATTCTTTCGTTCTCTACAATTGCTACAACTCATGTGGTACTCATAAGATCAAAGTTTCAGCTGGACACAGAGAAAGATAGGGGCTTATAGTTTTGCCTCCCAACAGCTTACCTCAAGGGTAATGTCAACAATAATAATTCATGAATACTTACCTCCAAGTTGACATATGAATATAGATCTTTCCCAAGCATATGATGTTAGCCAAGATAAAGGCGAAACAAGGAATTGGTGAAGATCACCCTGACTCTTTCAAGGGCAAAATGTAAAGGTACAAGATAGGCCCTTCGCAGAGGGAAGTAGAGGTTGTCATGCGCTTTTGAGGTTTGGATGCGTGTCCTCTTAGTGCGGAGGAACGTCACTTTATATTGCCTCCTGTGATAAAGAACTTTATTATGCAGTCTGTCCCTTTTATGTCTTCCTCATCATAGGTTCGTATAAAGCCTATTTTCCACACACTAATAGATGATACATATTAGAGAGCAATTTTTATTGCTTGCACCGATGACAACTTACTTGAGGAATCTTATTCAATCCATAGGTAGGTATGGTTGATACTCATGGCAAAACTGGTTTGAAAGTTTATGGATGCACAAGTAGTATCTCTACTTGATGCGAGAGGTTTTGGCTAATATGAGGTGGAAGCAATCGTCACATGCTAAGGGATCTCTAATCATATAACATTGTTCAGAGCCAAGCAAACACAATTCATTATGTTGTCTTCCTTGTCCAACATCTACTTCTAGGCATGCAATAGTTTAGTGAGTGTTCACAATCATAGATGGAGTCAGAGATGATATATTTATATGTGAACCTCTCCTTCTTTATCACTTCCTATTAATTGCAACAATGGCCAAGGTCTACGTTTCCCTACCCTCAACAAGTTTCAATCCTCATTCTTTTTGTATCTGAAGCCATCACTTCCCATAAGATCATTACATGATCTTTCATGCTTTTGTTCTATATTCTCACTCTTGTGATCATGGCAAGAGGCAAAGCCCTTCAACTAAGACACTCTTTATTATATGGCTCATGAGCAAGAATACATCGGGGGTGACACAAGGCAAAACTCAAAACTAAAACACTAAGACTTTTAAACTACTAGAGAAAGAGAAAACTGAAAAGGAAAACTAAAACAAAGGTAAAGGCAAAAGATGTGATGGTGATACGATACCGGGGAAACTCCCCCAAGCTTGGCCCAAGCCAAGGGGATTGCCCATACCAATGCTCAGTTGTCTTCCTTTGGTGGTGAAGGTGGTGGAGTGGTTGCAACCTTTGATTCCAAGAGGGCCATCAGTCTTCGATTTATACTTTGGAGATCTGTGATATGTTTCTCCAGCAAAACAACTTCACGAGTGAGACAAGTATAGCGAGCACGAGTTGTTTCACAAAACCTCAAAAGTTCAATCAAAGATGGAGACAGTAGGTGGAGGTAAGGTTGGAGGAAATCCACTTCTTCAACTTCTTCCTTGTTGAGCACAGATTCCACTTCGTCCCATGCCTGATCCTTCTCCTTAGCTTTGCCCTTGGTTTCTTTAGGTAGCCTTTCCTTAGCCACCATGACCTCCATCCTTTTCAGATCAGCATGAACTTCTCCATAGATTTGACAGAGATTGTTCTCCCCCACAGATTCCTGGGACGACATCTTGCTCTAGATCTGCAGCAGAAACAGGCTCGAAACGAAAAACAGAGGAAATCTGCGTGATGCAGGGGTCAGACCAAACGGAAGTATATACAATAATTTTTTCCAGACTAGAAGGAGTACTCTACACGAAAACTGAGTCCGGGAGGCGCACGAGGTGTCCACAAGCCCTCACGGCGCGACCAGGGGTGGGCCCGCGCCGTGTAGGCTTGTCGCCTCCTCACGCACTTTCCGGACTACTTCCAATTTTTGTATTTTTTCAAATATTCCATAATGGAGAAAATTTCCTACTGGAAAAGTTTTGGACTCTGTTTTCTTACCGAACCACATACCTCTTCGTTTTTGGAGTCTGAGACAGGTTGATAAATATCCCTTAGGTATTCTTCCAAAGCTATGGTATTGATGATATTGCTTTCAACATTAATGGGAGTACTTGAGATATAATGCTTGATTCTCTGCCCATTTACCACTCTCGGACAATTACCTTCCGTGTTGTTGATCTTGATAGCACCGGAATGATATACTTCCTCAACAACATGGGGACCTTCCCATTTAGAGAGAAGCTTGCCTGCAAAGAATATTAAACGAGAGTTATATAGCAAGACATAATCACCTACATTGAACTCATGCTTTTTGCATCCTCTTATCATGCCACCTCTTAACCCTCTCTTTGAACAGTTTGGCATTCTCATATGCCTGAGTTCTCCACTCATCAAGCGAGCTAATATCAAATAACCGCTTCTCACTGGGAAGTTTGAAATCAAAGTTGAGCTCTTTGATTGCCCAATAAGCTTTATGCTCTAGCTCAAGAGGTAAATGACATGCTTTACCGTACACCATTTTGTATGAAGACATGCCCATGGGATTCTTATAGGCAGTTCTATAAGCCCACAGTGCATCATCGAGCTTCTTAGACCAATTCTTTCTAGACCTGTTGACAGTCTTTTGTAGAATCAGTTTAATCTCTCTATTACTTAGCTCTACTTGACCACTGGACTGAGGGTGATAGGGACATGCAATTCTATGGTTGACATCGTACTTAGCAAGCGTTTTACGGAAAGCACCATGAATGAAGTGTGAACCATCGTCGGTCATTAGATATCTAGGGACTCCAAATCTAGGGAAGATAACTTCTTTCAGCATCTTGATAGAGGTGTTGTGATCAGCACTACTAGTGGGGATAGCTTCTACCCACTTAGTGACGTAATCAATAGCAACTAGGATATGAGTATACCCCTTGGATTTTGGAAAAGGTCCCATATAATCAAAGCCCCAGACATCAAATGGTTCAATGACAAGTGAATAGTTCATAGGCATTTCCTGACGTTTGCTAATATTACCTATTCTTTGACATTCGTCACAAGACAAGACAAACTTATGAGCATCCTTGAAGAGAGCGGGCCAATAGAAACCTGATTGCAATACCTTGTGTGCAGTTCTATCTCCCGCATGGTGTCCTCCGTAGGCCTCGGAGTGACACTTCTGTAGGATCTGTCCCTGTTCATGTTCAGGTACACAACGTCTAATAACACCATCTACTCCTTCCTTATAAAGGTGAGGATCATCCCAAAAGTAATGTCTCAAGTCAAAGAAGAATTTCTTCTTTTGCTGGTATGTGAAACTAGGTGGTATGTATTTGGCAACGATATAGTTTGCATAATCAGCATACTACGGTGCACTACATGAAGCATTGATGAAATTCAATTGCTCATTAGGAAAGCTATAATCAATAGGTTGTGGGTCATCAAGAACGTTCTCCAACCTAGACAAGTTATCTGCTACAGGGTTATCATCACCCTTTCTGTCGACAACGTGCAAATCAAATTCTTGTAGCAAGAGAACCCATCTGATAAGTCTAGGTTTAGCGTATTTCTTCTCCATGAGGTACTTAATAGCAGCATGATCAATGTGAATAGTGACTTTGGAATCAACTATGTAAGACCTGAACTTTTCACATGCAAACACGACTACTAAAAATTCCTTCTCCGTAGTGGCATAGTTTCTCTGGGCACTGTCTAGAGTTTTACTAGCGTAGTGAATAACATTCAACTTCTTATCAACTCTTTGCCCTAGAACAGCACCAACAGGATAATCACTAGCGTCACACATGATCTCAAAAGGTAAGTTCCAATCAGGTGGTTGAACAATAGGTGCAGTTATCAAAGCCCTCTCAAGTATTTCGAAGGCTTCCTCACAATCATCGTCAAAGAGAAAAGGAATGTCCTTTTGCAAGAGATTGGTAAGAGGGCTAGAAATCTTAGAGAAGTCTTTAATGAACCTTCTATAGAAACCAGCATGACCAAGGAAACTTCTTATACCTTTGATATCTGTGGGGTATGGCTTTTTCTCGATTGCATCAACCTTAGCCTTATCGACTTGAATACCTCTTTCAGAAATTTTCTGTCCTAAGATGATGCCTTCATTAACCATAAAGTGGCACTTCTCCCAATTCAAGACAAGATTGGTATCTTTACATCTCTGCAAGACTCGATCAAGGTTGCTGAGGCAATCATCAAAGGAAGACCCGTAAACGGAGAAGTCATCCATGAAAACCTCGACAATCTTTTCACAGAAGTCGGAGAATATAGCCATCATACATCTTTGAAAGGTGGCAGGTGCATTACATAAGCCAAAAGGCATACGTCTATAAGCAAAGGTACCGAAAGGGCAGGTGAAAGTGGTTTTCTCCTGATCAGATTGTGCAACTGGTATTTGGGAGAAACTAGAATAACCGTCTAGAAAGCAAAAGTGTGTGTGTTTGGACAGCCTTTCTAGCATTTGGTCGATAAAAGGCAAAGGGTAATGATCTTTCCTAGTGGCTTTATTCAATTTCCTAAAATCGATCACCATCCTATAGCCAGTAACAATCCTTTGTGGGACCAATTCATCCTTATCATTAGGGACAACTGTAATGCCTCCCTTCTTAGCTATGAGCAACAGGATAGATTTCTTTTCTTACTACTTCTTTCATCTTAGGATTTAATCTCCTTTGATGATCAGCAACTGGTTTGAAATCAGGATCAGTTTTAATCTTGTGCTGGCATAGGGTAGGACTAATGCCCTTAAGATCATCAAGAGTATATCCAATAGCAGCAGAGTGCTTCCTCAGAGTTTATAGTAACTTCTTTTCTTCATGCTCTGAGAGGCTAGCACTAATAGTAACAGGATATATCTCCTTTTCATCAAGATAGGTTTACTTAAGAGTATCAGGCAACTGTTTAAGCTCGAACACAGGATCACCCTTTGGTGGGGGAGGATCCCCAAGCAGTTCAACATGCAAGTTATTCTTAAGGATAGGATATTGTTCTAAGACAACTCTATCTATCTCATCCCTTTCATCCATATGCATATCATTTTCATGCTCAAGCAAGTATTGCTCTAAGGGATCAGTAGGAGGCACGACAATAGAGGCTAAGTCAATAGTTTCATCCCTACTAGGCAACTCCTTTTCATGAGGTTGTCTACCAAACTTAGAGAAACTGAACTCATGTGACACACCTTCAAAGCCAACAGTGACAATTTGTTTCTCACAATCAATATGAGCATTGACGATATTGACAAAAGGTCTGCCAAATATGATGGGACAAAAGCTATCTTGTGCACTAGCAAGAACGAGGAAATCAGCAGGATACTTTGTTGTACCACACAAGACTTCAACATCCCTAACAATTCCCACAAGGCAGATAGTATCTCTATTGGCAAGCTGAATAGTGACATCAATAAGCTCTATCTCAACAGGTGCAATCTCATCTTTGATTTCATCATATAAGGATTGAGGTATTGCACTAACACTAGCACCCACGTCACATAAGCCATGATAACAATGATGTCCTATCTTAACAGAAACCACAAGCATGCCAACAACATGCCTATGTTTATCTCTAGCGTGAGGTTTAGCAATTCTAGCAGCATCTTCACAGAAGTGAATATTATGTCCCTCAACTTCTTCAGACATAAGATCTTTGATAATAGCAACACTAGGTTCAACTCTAATATGCTCATGGGGTGTAGGTGTTCTAATATAGCCTCTACGTATCACAGTTGAAGCTTTAGAATGATCCTTTATCCTAACAGGGAAAGGTAGTTTCTCAATGTAAGCACTGCGAAGAACAGGATCACTATAGGCAATGACTTTCTCTTCAACTGGAGTGGGTTTAACTACATTGACTTCTAAAGGAGGAGGATATTTAAACCACTTCTCTTTGGGGAGATCAATATGAGCAGCAAAGGATTCACACAATGAAGCTACTATCTCAGAGTCAAGTCCATACTTAGCGCTAAAATCACTAAAGGTATTTGTCTCTAACGCAATCAAACGTGAAATTCATACCTGAATCCTTACCTTCTTCAAGCTCCCAATCTTCAGAGTTGCGTTTAATTCTCTCCAATAAATTCGATTTGAAGTCAATATCTCTCTTCATAAAAGAACCGATACAAGAAGTGTCAAGCATGGTGCGATCATCATGAGAAAGCCGAGCAAAGAAGTTCTGAATGATAATTTCTCTCGAGAGCTCATGATTGGGGCATAAATATAGCATTGATTTAAGCCTCCCCCAAGCTTGAGCGATGCTTTCTCTGTCACGAGGCCAAAAATTGTAAATATAATTTCGATCACGATGTACTAAATGCATAGGATAAAACTTTTGATGAAATTCCAATTTCAACCGATTGTAGTCCCATGATCCAGTATCATCACATAGCATATACCATGCCAACGCCTTATCCTTCAAAGATAAAGGAAAGAGCTTCTTCTTGACCTCATCCTCGGGCACACCTGGAAGCTTAAATAAACCACAAACTTCATCTACATAGATCAGATGCAAGTCTGGATGTGATGTTCTATCTCCTGTAAAAGGATTAGCCAGCAGTTTCTCAAGCATACCCGAAGGAAATTCAAAGCAAATATTTTCCGTAGGTGCAGCAGGTTGAGGAGCAACTCTTTGTGCTTCCGTTCGAGGTGAAGATACCCCGAACAAGCCCCTCAAACGATTAGTATCCATAGTGACAAGTGACAATAAATTTCAGCACACTATATGAATGTTTCCTTACCAAGTTCCACTTACCAAAGGCACTTCACTCCCCGGCAACGGCACGAGAAAAGAGTCTTGATGACCCACAAGTATAGGGGATCAATCGTACTCCTTTCGATAAGTAAGAGTGTCGAACCCAACGAGGAGCAGAAGGATCTGACAAGTGGTTTTCAGCAAGGTAAAATCTGTAGGCACTGAAATTGTCGGTAACAAGTGATTGTGTGGTGAGATGATTCATAGCAAGCAACAAGTAACAAAAGTAGCAACGGTGCAGCAAAGTGGCCCAATCCCTTTTGTACCTTGAAAATATGTACATATGCGATATTTATGGGTATGTACAAATAAATTTAACATACAGGTATGCAAGTACATAGAAATATCGTGCTTATGAATTTATATATTTAATACTCTCAAGTTTGAGTTATATATAATACCCAATTATATGTATATTTTCATTAGCTATAATTTACATGGTGCGTGTATATTTTCCGTAGGTATAATACCTCGGGTTTGCATATTTTTCATTCGGTATATCGTCAACACGTACATATTTTTAGTAGGTATAGTACCTATCAACATGTACATGTGCATGACACATATTTCAGCTTTGCATGCGTGGGAAGTGCCTTTAAATGCCGCGGGTTTGATGTTATCTCCCGTATAATTATAAATTCTTAACATTATATAAGTACAATCTTGCATGCAAATTTATAAGGAAACAAATCAACAATTATGGACGCTGCCTGCAACCAAATGCATTAACGGGTTAGACCCGAACAAGGTGCCCACGCACCTAGGTGCCCCAAACATTTTACCATATATATATATCACATAATAGTGTTGTGCATTGTCTATTTAAATACCAGAACACACCCTTTTCCTATATATAACCAATCTTAAGGGGTTATGTCCAGTTTTCTAACCTAGGTGCATGCCATATCATAGTGTTGTGCATTGTCTATTTAAACACTAGGCCACACCCTTTTCCTATATATGCATATTTGGCCACATGCAGGGTGATGGTGTTCTTCTAGCCCCGCTCAACCGATCTTCGACGACGCGCCAACTCGTGGGGACTCTGCGATCCATATATCCCTCTTGACCGACAATAATATGTGATGGTTTGAACAATATTAAGGTATATATTCTCTTGGTTGTCTTACAACAAGTCAGGCATGACTACAGTATGACAAGTTTGAGCCAGGTCATGTGTTCATAGGATCCCCTCCTCCGACACATAGTGTAGGGAAACACCCTATGTTTATGTCATGAACCATTTTCTGTCACACTAGACACTTTTAGGCATGCACATATGCATCATGTGCCACATAAAAGTTGTGCATTAGGAATTTAAACATGACAACACCATGTTCATACGTATAGACTTCACCCATTCCTAAATACAAGTCTTTTTTGAGATTTCACTACGAACTACATACATATATATGTATATATACATACTTTAGAGTGTGGATTCACTTATTTTGCTCCGTACGTACGTAGTCCGTAGTGGAATCTCTAAAGACTTATTTTTAGGAATGGATAGAGTATATATTTGGGCCACTAGCGGGTGTGGTTGTGTTTTGACCCTCCCTCACGTTTTTTTGTAGTTTACCCCAAAAGATGCTACTATATAAAATAGCAAACTAATTTAACAAAACAACTGTTGTGATTGTATCCCCAATAAAACACGAGTGTGCTACTCTAACCGTGTGCGATGCCCGTACTCTACAAAATTAATAGCTATTTTTTCCGCCAATAGCTCGCCACCAGCACCACACGCACCAAATGGAACGGGTGCTTAACCATGGGGATGTGTATGGCACCATCGCGATAGTGTTGGACAATAACATGATAGAGGATTATGGCACCATCCTGATGTGTATGATGCGTTGGCTGCCATAGCGGGCAACACCAAACAGCCAGCTGCAACGGCCGCCGACGATGGGATAGAGGATTCCGACGCATTCACCTCTATGTCGGTCAACGGTCAACTGCCATCTACCATGACCGCCGCCGACGACTACCACCCCGAGTTTCAGCATCGGATGTAGATGGACATCACTCTATCCGTCTAGGAATCGAGGCTCGATGTGATCCTATGCGACGAGGACGAGCGCCATCTCAATGTTGATGTGGAACAATCTATTGCATCTGCGGATGCCATCCGCAATGCGGCTAGGGGTCTGAAGCGGCAGAAACGGCGAGAGAGTGCAAAGAAGAAGAAGCTGATGAAGAACTCAGATGCAACGGGAAAAAAGAGACGGGAGTGGGACCAGAAGGTGGCGGAGCAGACCGTCACATGCCACTCAAACGCGTTGGAGGCCAGTGCATGCCTAATACTCGTGATTTGCATTGGGTTTTTCGTGAAGTGGAACGGGTTTCCCTAAGACTCAAATATTTATCATGAATAATCTGAACATAAACCCACAATTCATCGGATCCCAACAAACGCACCGTACAAAAGAGTTACATCAACTGGATCAAAACGAAGATGTGATGATCATTGTATTGAAGATCAAAGAGAGAGAGAGACATCTAGGTTGATGAACAAGCCCTCCATGATCGATCTCCCTCTGGCAGAGTGCCGGAACGGAGCTCTAGATGGCCTCCCGTCAGAACAGAGACTTGCGGCAGCGTAAAAAGTGTTTTGGCACCTCCTCTAAAGGTTTTAGGGTAGACAGGAATTTATAAGCCACAGAACAGGGTTGGGAGAGCCACGAGCCGGTGTAACATCCCAATTTTCGTAAATTCGGATGTTAATAGATCATTCATTTGCATTCCATATTTTATGCATCATTGTGTTCTTGTGAAAATTTTATCGTCATGTGACTGCAGGCAACTTATCGGAGCGGAGATAATATGACTTCTCCCCTGTGAGTTAAAGTCATCATTTTTGGTTTTTGCAAATTTTTTCCAAACTCCGAATTATTTTAGCCGAGTTTTTTTTTCGATCGCGTTGTGTGATCCTAGTGCATAAAACTTTTTTTTAAAGTTGCATTAGGTGGAACTAGGGTTCCTATACATATTATATATATATTAATTGTATATGTTATTTTGTTTTCTCCTAGTATTCTAGTGCATATACGTATATTAGTACCTACTCTGTTTCTAGTATTTTTGTTAGCTAGGAAAATATATTTTTTCACTGTTTTGGTTTTCTTTCTTTTCTTTTTTGCTGCTGTTAGTTTGTTTTAAAAAAAAATAGAACTGCCAGGCCGAGCCACAAGGGCTCAGCCCAGCCCCCATGCATGCACGCATGCAATTTCCATGCATGCACTCCCTCCCCACGTTCTCCCCCTCCCTTTCCTTATTTCTCTCCTTCCTTCTTTCTCTCCCTCCTTTTCCTTTTACTCCCCACGTTCACCTCTCCCTCTCTTTCCTATTTTCTCTCCCATGATCTCCTTCCCAAAGTTCTCCCTCTCCTTCCTTCTACTCCCCTCCCCTAAGCCTATATAAACCCCCCCCCCCCACCGTCACCTCTCCCCAACCCTAGCCTCCGTCTCTCCACCGCCGCCTCCACAAGCCGCCGCCGGCGCCTCACCCCATCGCCGCCCTAGCCGCCGCTGCGAGCAGCGGCAGCAGCCCGAAAGCTGCTGCACCTCGGCCTCGCCGCGGAGGAGGAGCCCTCCCCGAACTCTCTCTCCACCGCCGCCTCTTCCCCGCGAACGAGGAACCTCACCGCCGCCGCCCGACGCCCCACCGCCCGGACCTACTCCCTCCTTCCTCGCCGGCCATCTCCTTTCTTGCCGGTGCAACACCTCCAGCAGCAGGTAGCAACCTCTCTCTCTCTATTTCATGCACTCCATCTCAGCCATTAGAAGCTTGCCACGTGTGCCTCTCATTAGCACTAGCAGTTTCGTAATTTCTGTCCAGATTTCGAAAAGAGAAACTTTCAATCTTGTTTTGATCACAACGTTTTATCCCTACGTCAAATGACATTGATTCTTTTTCCAGTAGCTCACAAATTTCCTGTAGTTTTTAAAAATATATAATTGTTCTGTGTTTGGAATTGTTAAATACAAGTTAGAGCAGATTTAGTTTAAACACTGTTTTGCCTATTCCAGGAGTTTGAAAAATGATATTGAGTTGATTCTTTTTGCTACTGTTTTCTAGTGATAAAACCTTACTGTAGTAGAATTTTCAGAATTTTCCAAGTATTTTTACTAGTGTTTTAAACAGAAACAAGTTTCTATCCTACCGACACGCGATAAAATTCTTTTGCGTAGTCGTTTGCCAATCATTGCATGTGATGTTATTTTTACTCGTGGCATGATTGAATTGCTTATGGTGTGCTTTGTGTTTGTATCGGTAGATCATCCGGAGTGCGAAGCGTGTTACTTAGAGACGCTCGAGCAGGACAACTATCATCAAGGCAAGTCATCTTTGATCATGTTATTTTTACCTATGTTTTCAATGCATAGTAGATCACCTTCTTTGCCCAATTTGCATGCTGCCTAGGTACTTGGAAACTTTAATCCTAGTTGTAGTATCATGTGGTAGGAACACCAACACCCCGATACTTGGCCCCGGGACGACAATGTTATATATGCTATGCTCTAGTAGACGGGTTATCGGTTGAGTGTATTCCACGAGTGATGCGAGGTTGATATAATAATCAAGACCGGACTAAGACAAGATTTTCAAGACCTCGGACGCAATGCAACACTGGGTGAAGGACGGTTGATCGGCTCCCTGGAAAACCCAGCGGATGCCCGGGATGCTGGAGAGGCCATGTCATCCTGCGGAAAGCTTCACCCAGGCTCAAAGGGACGGACGGAGACTTCAAGACTCAAGGCTTACCTGCACAGCCACAAGTCATTATGGGCTCTGGCTTGGTTGGACAACGCGGCGACTCTGGACAGGCGGTGCTAGCAGATGTAGACGAACGGTAGGAATGGATGGGCACCGACAGGGATTCAGAGGGACCCGTTGAAAGACCATGTTTTGATCATCCGGTCTTCAAACACCCTGAAGTGCGAGGACAAACCCGGAGGCGATCAAATCTTGTGGGAACGTGTGCAAAACTCTGCAGAGTACCCAACCTAATCGATTAGCCGTGTCCACGGTCATGGACAACTTGAGCCGAAGGCATTGAATTTCCCCTGAACTCTCGACACAACTTAATAATGATGTGGGTGTTAACAACTATTCGGATACGAGAACTGGTTGGCGGAACCATCTCGTTAACTACAAACTATGTAGTAATATTTTGCTTTCGACCCCTTTTGTTGTAGGAGAAAACTGGCTTTCTGCAAAACTTAGCTCCACCAGCCAAATATGCATGTAGAGATAGTTGATTATTATTTTACTCCCTCTCTTGATGATTTGCGAGCATATTCAATATGCTGACCTACACGGCTGCAACGTATCATGTTGCAGAGTACTTTTCCGACCATGAGTGAGGCTACGGTTCTACGCTCAGCGACATGCCCTTGGAGTCGGATGGACTCGTCTACCTGATGCTTCCGCTTAGTCTTCGTTAGATAATCTCATGAGTTGGCCTTCAGCCACTTTATTGTACTCCTTTATTGTAATAAAGTACTCTTTATGAGATTTCGATTAATAAAGCTGTGTGATTGCACTCTTGAATATATACATTATGTAGTGTGTGTGTGTACCAGCATGATCTTGGGATGGTACAGAAACACCAGAGGCTTGACTCGTTGAGTCGGGTCGCTACAGAAATGGTATTCAGAGCACACGCTGACCTTAGGACGTAACCTCTAGGAATGGAAAAGCCTTAGGAAGAAAACTATTTTCTCTTATATCTTCTATTTCCCCCTCTGATCATTTCTGACTTC
This sequence comes from Hordeum vulgare subsp. vulgare, assembly GCF_904849725.1. Lineage (NCBI taxonomy): Eukaryota > Viridiplantae > Streptophyta > Magnoliopsida > Poales > Poaceae > Hordeum > Hordeum vulgare. The sequence goes on along the minus strand of NC_058522.1, from coordinate 100,672,210 downwards.
TCTCCGATTTTCCAATGTTTAGATGGCCACCTTCGTCCCTGTTAAGTTCACGGAGTTTTGCCAGCCCGACACCACTATGCTGTTCGGAAAAGAGCTGGTGCAGATCACCAAGGATTTGAGGATTGCTCTGCCGACTATCACAGGGAAGCCAACTTCGTCTTACCCGGAGGATTCACGCTACAGGATCGAGGTGCATATTCCCGGAAGGACATTCGAACCGCGCACTGAGCCGATGGATTTCAAGTTCATCGCACCCAACTGGATTCTCGGAAGGGACATGGCGATCCATTGTGCACTCGGACGTATCAAGGATGAATACAAAGGCTGCCCTATTTCTCCAGACCTATTCGCTGTATCCCGGAGAAATGAAGACGGAGACATCATCTCAAACAAGACCAATGACGCTCTCTTGTCTTATGCCCAGACCTTGGAGAAGCACAGTGGAACTCTGGAGTATCACGCGATCAAGGACGCCAGGAAGATCAAGCAACTGTCACTCCGCGAGCTTGAACTTGAAGATGCAGCCCGGGAAGCCCACTATGAGCATGAGCTGGAAGTGAAGGATTTTCTGGAGCGGATCAAGAAGCTGAAGACTCGAGTTGCATACCTCGAGGAGGAACTGGACATGGGCGAGAACCTTCATCCCGAAGGAGACGTAGCCCCCGTGATCAGCAACGACGAGGACTATGAAGAAAGCTCCACCGAAGGAAACGACACTATGCTATTTTGAGGAGGACACTTAGACTAGACCACCAATTTTACTTTATCGTTTTACGTTTTAGGCCGATGTTTAGGATTATCGATTTTGTATCCCCGTGTGAACCTTGTGATGATTGAATAAAATGTGTGGTGTGATACTTGTGTGTTGCATTCATATGGGTAGTGTAATTACTCTTAGACCATTGTTCTATGCTAATCTCACCCCTCTACAAACATCAGATGCCTCCAAGACGCGCCCCTGAGTCCAACTTTCCGCCGGAACTCACTCAGTTGATCCAGCAACAAAACACCCTGATGCAGCTGATCATCCAGAACCAGAACAACAACAACAACCATCATCCACCCCAGGCCGACAACCTTACCCGTTTTCTGAGGTTGAACCCTCCAACTTTCTCCAGCAGCATTGAGCCCATTGTGGCAGATGATTGGCTTCGCAAGATGGAGCGTGAGCTTATCACCGCTGGTTGTTCTGAAGCTGAGAAGGTGCGTTTTTCCGCGCATCAACTTGAAGGCCCTGTAGCTGCTTGGTGGGAGAACTACACCACCACTTATCCCATTGCTGGAGTCACTTGGGAACAATTCAAGCAAGCTTTCCGCACCGCGCATGTCTCAGCGGGTGCAATGAGTCTGAAGAAGCGTGAGTTTCGCAACTTACGCCAGGGGAGTCGCACTGTGGCCCAGTACGTTGATGACTTCAGCATGCTCGCCCGTTATGCACCTGGAGATGTGGCCGATGATGCGGCCAAGCAGGAGAAGTTCTTGGAAGGACTGAATGATGAGATGAGCATTCAGTTGACGGTAGCCACCTTCAACAACTATCAGGAGCTGGTTGATAAGGCCCTCATCTTGGAGGGGAAACATCAGCAGATGGAGAACCGCAAGCGAAAGTATGGGGTTGGAAAGTTCAACTCCCGCACTCAGCAGAAGCCTCGCTACACCCCTTATCCAGGGAATACCGGGACTGGATCCGGTAAGTTTGGTGGACATGTTCAGCATAACCACCCTGTGCACAACCATGGAGGCCACAACCATGAAGGAAATGGGAACCACCGCAACAGCAACTTCAAGAATGGCGGTACTGGCACTTCGCAGCATTCAGCTCCAGCTCAGAAGGATCTGACTCACATCACTTGCTTCAAGTGTCAGAAGAAGGGACACTATGCCACTGATTGTCCCCAGAACAAGCAGGGAAATGGAAACGGCAATGGCAACTCTGCAGCAAAGAAGCCCAATCCTTTTCCTCGAGCTCAGGTGAACCACATTGATGTGGAAGAGGTCTATGATCATCCCGATACTGTGGTTGGTAAGTTTTTGCTAAATTCACATCCGGTATTGGTACTTTTTGATTCTGGTGCAACGCATTCATTCATATCAAGGGTAGTTGTGGAAAAGTATAGTTTGCCAACTAGAACCCTCAGCCAACCCATTAAGGTCAGTTCCCCAGGAGGCATGATGACAGCCGGGATAGGATGCCATGCTTTGAGTCTCAACATCGGGAACCATAATTTCCCCACCGACCTCATCGTATTAGAGTCCCAGGGATTGGATGTAATCCTAGGCATGGATTGGATGGCCAAGTATGAAGGGAATATCGATTGTGCCCTTAAGTCTATTTTGCTCACCACCCCCGAGCAGAAGCGGATTAAGGCCCTGTTTGTTTCATAAGTCCTAGGACTTTTTTAAGTCCCAACTTATAAGTCATAAGTCCCTACATGTTTGTTTACAGGGACTTATAAGTCCCGAGTCCCTACCGGTTTGTTTACATGGACTTATAAGTCCATGTTGCGGCGGCCGGACCAGACGAACCGAGGGAGACGAGGCGGCGGCCAGGCGGCGACGAGGCGGAGGCCGGGCGGCGACGGGGCGGGGACGCGACTGGGCGGCAACGGAGCGAGCGGCCGACGGGGCGGCGACGGGGCGAGCAGCGACGGGGCGGGCGGCCGGCGGCCGGGCGGCGACGGGGCGGGCGACGACGGGGCGGGCGGCCGGCGGCGATTGGGGCGGCCGGCGGCGATTGGGGCGGTGCGAGCGTTAATCGGGGCAGGGCGACGGCCACTGCATCGAGAGACTACCGCGGGCCTAACCAGAATAAGTCCCAATAAGCTCCTATTAGAGAGTCTTATTTGATAAGTCCCAAATAACCATAATAAGTCCCAATAAGTCCCTTGTGTTTGGTTTAGGTGGGACTTATAGGGACTTTTTTAAGTCCCAAAACCAATAAGTCCCTGAAAACAAACACCCTCTAAGTATGTGTCTCAGCGCCCGACACGGAGTAAGCGAGTAAACTCTCTCACGGGAGTAGTCCAGGAGGAAGTACCGATTGTACAGGAGTACCCATATGTATTTCCGGAAGAATTGCCGGGCATGCCACCCGATAGAGAGATTGAGTTCTTGATTGAGCTATTACCCGGAACAGCCCCGATATCCAAGAGACCCTATCGGATGCCCGCAAATGACTTGATAGAAATCAAGAAGCAAATTAAGGAGTTATTGGACAAAGGGTATATTCGCCCAAGTTCTTCACCTTGGGGAGCCCCAGTGCTCTTGGTTGAAAAGAAGGACAAGTCCCTGAGAATGGTTGTCGATTATCGTGCATTGAACGATGTGACCATCAAGAACAAGTACCCCTTGCCGATGATCAATGATCTGTTTGATCAGTTAGTTGGAGCTCGCATATTCTCAAAGATCGATCTTCGATCCGGGTATCATCAGTTGAAGATTCGTGAACAGGATATACCCAAGACAGCCTTTACCACTCGGTACGGCTTGTATGAGTACATGGTCATGTCATTTGGACTGACCAATGCTCCGGCATATTTTATGAATCTGATGAACAAGGTATTTATGGAGTACTTGGACAAGTTTGTCGTGGTGTTCATCGATGACATACTGATATTCTCCAAGAACGAAGAGGAACACAAGGAACATTTGCGTCTAGTTCTGGACAAGCTTCGAGAGCATAAGCTATATGCAAAGTTCAGCAAATGTGAGTTTTGGTTGAAGGAAGTCGGATTTCTCGGACACGTCATCTCAGGAGAAGGAATAGCAGTGGACCCTGCCAAGGTCACAGCAGTCACCGAATGGGTAGCACCCACTTTAGTCAAGGAGATCCGCAGTTTCCTCGGACTTGCCGGATATTACCGGAGGTTCATTGAGAATTTCTCAAAGATTTCCAAGCCCATGACAGAGTTATTGAAGAAGGAATCCAACTATGTTTGGACTGAGGAATGTGAAACCAGTTTTCAAGAGCTGAAGAAACGTCTTGTTACAGCCCCAGTGCTGATATTGCCGAACATTCAGAAGGATTTCCAGGTTTACTGTGACGCTTCTCGTCAAGGACTCGGAGGAGTGCTCATGCAAGAAGGCAAAGTTGTAGCCTATGCATCCAGACAGCTCAGACCTCATGAGTTGAATTATGCCACACATGACTTGGAACTAGCAGCCGTAGTGCATGCTCTAAAGACCTGGAGACATTTCCTGATCGGAAATAGTTGTGATGTTTACACTGATCACAAGAGCCTGAAATATATCTTCACGCAGAAGGAGTTGAACCTCAGACAGAGGCGATGGCTAGAGTTGATCAAGGACTACGACATGAGATTGCATTATCACCCAGGCAAGGCAAATGTTGTAGCCGATGCGTTGAGCCGCAAGAGTTATGTGAACATGCTCACAGCGGGAGGATTACCCCAGGAGTTAGTCGATGATCTCCGAGATCTCAAATTGGAGATAGTTCCAAGAGGATTTGTTGCCACACTGGAAATTCAGTCTACTTTGACGGAAAAGATCCGTGAAGCATAGAAGGCTGACAAAGAGATAGCTGAGATTAAGCAGAAAATGGAAGACGGGAAAGCTAAAGGTTTTCGTGAGGATGAACACGGAACTTTATGGTTTGAGGATCGCATCTATGTGCCCAATGATCCCGAACTTAGGAAGTTGATACTTCAGGAAGCTCATGATTCCCCGTACTCGATACACCCCGGTAACACCAAGATGTATCTGGATCTGAAAGAAAGTTTCTGGTGGACAGGATTGAATAAAGACATTGCCGAGTTCGTAGCTATATGCGATGTTTGTCAGCGAGTAAAAGCCGAGCATCAGAAGCCAGCAGGTTTGCTCCAACCTCTGCCGATACCCGAATGGAAATGGGAAAAGCTTGGTATGGACTTCATCACAGGATTACCTCGGACCCGTTCTGGCTATGATTCTATTTGGGTTGTGGTCGATCGTTTGACCAAGGTAGCTCACTTCATTCCGGTGAAGACTACCTACACGAGTGCCAAGCTGGCCAAGATTTATATGACGAGGATCGTATGTCTGCACGGAGTACCTAAGAGCATTGTGTCTGATAGAGGGACTCAGTTCACATCAAAATTTTGGCACCAACTGCACGAAACCTTGGGAACGAGATTGGAGTTCAGCACAGCATTTCACCCGCAGACACATGGACAGACCGAGAGAGTTAATCAGATTCTGGAAGACATGTTGAGAGCTTGCGCACTAGACTATGGGTCTAGTTGGGATGACAATTTACCGTATGCCGAGTTCTCGTACAACAACAGCTACCAGACCAGTCTGAAGATGGCCCCTTTCGAAGCTCTATACGGAAGGAGGTGCAGAACACCGTTGATGTGGGATGGAGTTGGAGACCGACAATTTTTTGGTCCCGACCTCATCCGAGATTCTGAAGAGAAGGTCAAGCTTATTCGTGACCGACTCAAGATAGCTCAGTCCAGGCAGAAGAGTTATGCCGACAGCAAATGCAAGGAAGTAACGTACGAAGTGGGAGATCGAGCATATCTTCGGGTGTCTCCACTTCGAGGAATCAAGAGATTCGGTGTGAAAGGAAAATTAGCCCCACGTTTCATTGGCCCCTACAAAATTCTTGAACGTAGAGGCGAAGTTGCATACAAACTAGAACTGCCGGAAGGATTGTCCGGAGTTCATGATGTCTTCCATGTTTCCCAGTTGAAGAAATGCCACGCTGAGATGGCCGATGTTCCGTTGAGAGATACAGTGCCCCTAGAGGCCATACAGCTTGACAGCGATCTGACGTATGAGGAGAAACCTGTCCGAATTCTCGAGACCGCCAACAGAGTTACCCGCAGCAAGATCATCAAGTTTTGCAAGGTGTTGTGGAGCCACCACACCGAGGAAGAAGCCACCTCGGAACGAGAAGAGGACCTTCGTCGAGACCACCCGCACCTATTTTCTAGCCAACCCGAATCTCGAGGGCGAGATTCATCTTAAGGTGGGTAGGTTTGTAACATTCCAATTTTCGTAAATTCGGATGTTAATAGATCATTCATTTGCATTCCATATTTTATGCATCATTGTGTTCTTGTGAAAATTTTATCGTCATGTGACTGCACGCAATTTATCGGAGCGGAGATAATATGACTTCTCCCCTGTGAGTTAAAGTCATCATTTTTGGTTTTTGCAAATTTTTTCCAAACTCCGAATTATTTTAGCCGAGTTTTTTTTTTCGATCGCGTTGTGTGATCCTAGTGCATAAAACTTTTTTTTAAAGTTGCATTAGGTGGAACTAGGGTTCCTATACATATTATAAATATATTAGTTGTATATGTTATTTTGTTTTCTCCTAGTATTCTAGTGCATATACGTATATTAGTAACTACTCTCTTTCTAGTATTTTTGTTAGCTAGGATAATATTTTTTTTACTGTTTTGGTTTTCATTCTTTTCTTTTTTGCTGCTGTTAGTTTGTTTTTAAAAAAAAATAGAACTGCCAGGCCGAGCCAAAAGGGCTCAGCCCAGCCCCCATGCATGCACGCATGCAATTTCCATGCATGCACTCCCTCCCCACGTTCCCCCCCTCCCTTTCCTTATTTCTCTCCTTCCTTCTTTCTCTCCCTCCTTTTCCTTTTACTCCCCACGTTCACCTCTCCCTCTCTTTCCTATTTTCTCTCCCATGATCTCCTTCCCAAAGTTCTCCCTCTCCTTCCTTCTACTCCCCTCCCCTAAGCCTATATAAACCCCCCCCCACCGTCACCTCTCCCCAACCCTAGCCGCCGTCTCTCCACCGCCGCCTCCACAAGCCGCCGCCGGCGCCTCACCCCACCGCCGCCCTAGCCGCCGCTGCGAGCAGCGGCAGCAGCCCGAAAGCTGCTGCACCTCGGCCTCGCCGCGGAGGAGGAGCCCTCCCCGAACTCTCTCTCCACCGCCGCCTCTTCCCCGCGGACGAGGAACCTCACCGCCGCCGCCCGACGCCCCACCGCCCGGAGCTACTCCCTCCTTCCTCGCCGGCCATCTCCTTTCTTGACGGTGCAACACCTCCAGCAGCAGGTAGCAACCTCTCTCTCTCTATTTCATGCACTCCATCTCAGCCATTATAAGCTTGCCACGTGTGCCTCTCATTAGCACTAGCAGTTTCGTAATTTCTGTCCAGATTTCGAAAACAGAAACTTTCAATCTTGTTTTGATCACAACGTTTTATCCCTACGTCCAATGACATTGACTCTTTTTCCAGTAGCTCACAAATTTCCTGTAGTTTTTAAAAATATATAAGTTTTCTGTGTTTGGAATTTTTAAATATAAGTAAGAGCAGATTTAGTTTAAACACTGTTTTGCCTATTCCAGGAGTTTGAAAAATGATATTGAGTTGATTCTTTTTGCTACTGTTTTCTAGTGATAAAACCTTACTGTAGTAGAATTTTCAGAATTTTCCAAGTATTGTTACGAGTGTTTTAAACAGAAACAAGTTTCTGTCCTACCGACGCGCGATAAAATTCTTTTGCGTAGTCGTTTGCCAATCATTGCATGTGATGTTATTTTTACTCGTGGCATGATTGAATTGCTTATGGTGTGCTTTGTGTTTGTATCGGTTGATCATCCGGAGTGCGAAGCGTGTTACTTAGAGACGCTCGAGCAGGACAACTATCATCAAGGCAAGTCATCTTTGATCATGTTATTTTTACCTATGTTTTCAATGCATAGTAGATCACCTTCTTTGCCCAATTTGCATGCTGCCTAGGTACTTGGAAACTTTAATCCTAGTTGTAGTATCATGTGGTAGGAACACCAACACCCCGATACTTGGCCCCGGGACGACAATGTTATATATGCTATGCTCTAGTAGACGGGTTATCGATTGAGTGTATTCCACGAGTGATGCGAGGTTGATATAATAATCAAGACCGGACTAAGACAAGATTTTCAAGACCTCGGACGCAATGCAACACTGGGTGAAGGACGGTTGATCGGCTCCCTGGAAAACCCAGTGGATGCCCGGGATGCTGAGGATGTCTCATGATGATCTTTGTATGGAAAATGATTCATTACTAGTTCAACAGATTAGCCATGGTCAAGTAGAATTCATTCCTCCATGTCTTAAATGCATTGAACGCGAAACTGCTAATTCGTCACCAGAATCATCAAATGCTACCATTGCTACAAATTCTTCAACTACACCTGTTCTGTCTATTTCCACACTTGAGGAAAACACAAATGTTACTGATGAAAATGTAGGGTTGAAGGAATTGTACGTGACAGGCATATACAAAAGCCTCAAAGGACATCAAACCCTTTGTGATGTGCTCAAAAAGCAAATCTTGAACAGGAATCCGAGGAAAGAAGGAATTGCCTTTGAGAGGAAATTAAATGCTGATGGATCTTATTGGAAACCTGAGAAGTATCCCAAAACCTCATGGGTTGCTGCTACTCGGCCTCCTTTTGATCCATCTAATCTAACTGGCTTTTCATGTGAATTATCCCATTCCTCAGATGAGTCATTTGACTCCAACTATAAACTGTTCAAAAATCAATCTGGTGAAGTTTTTGCTCGATATGTTGGAACTAACTGCAGGAATGGTCCTCCCCTGAGGAAAATCTGGGTTCCCAAAAGTTGTCTTGAAAATCTTCAGGTGAATGTCCTCATGACACCACCACTGAAGAATCTGAACCCCAGATCAAATTCCTCAGGAGGACCAAAGTCTTCAAGACGATAAAAGTCCTCAACTGGTCAAAACTATGCTCGTACCCGTGCTAATGCGTCTAACATGCAGGGAAACTACAAAGAATATGAATATGAGTGTTACTCCTCAAATCATTATGTTCATAAATCCTCAAACCAGTTCTCTACATATTCATATGAGTACTTTAACCCCCCTGCCGTTAAGAGAAGTGCATTGGCTTCAATGCCACCTTTCTCATATGGTGCTCGCAGGATGATGAATGCTTTGCCACCCCTTCAGATGTGGGTGGTGAAGAAATCGAACTAATCACTACAGCAGGTCAGGTCTCCAGATGAAAATCATCATCTGAAGAATTTGCTGGAGACCTGAGGAAATGCTTGATAGGACGCAAGCTAATGATTGATGAAATAGAAATGTTTCACACGTCCTTATATCACTGTTATGATGAAATTCTTATCTGATGAAATTAATATCATATTCTTCAAATCTGAAGCATATGAGATGGTAAGCTGTACTAATTCATCTGCAGGATGACAAACCCAAGAATACTGAGAGGGTTCTTGATAGTGGCTGCACACATCACATGACTGGTGATAAAAGCTTACTCATGAATATGCCACTAACTCCATCACCTCTGAAGCAAATCAGATATGCTGACAAAGGTAAAAGCAATGTATTGGGACTTGGCAAAGTGGCTATTTCCAAGGATAGGCATATGGGCAAAGTGATGCTTGTTGAATCCCTTGGTTTTAACCTCATGTCAGTCTCGATGCTTTGTGATCTTGATATGATTGTTATCTTTGGTAGATATAGATGTGTAGTCATCATGGAATCTGACAGATCCAAAGTCTTCGAAGGTGTAAGAAGAGGGGATTTGTACATTGTTGATTTCTCTACAGGTCCTCAACCAGCCACTTCCTTACTAGCAAAAACCTCAGAAGGATGGTTGTGGCATCGAAGACTAGGTCATGCAGGCATGAGGAATTTGCACACGCTCGCGAAGAAGAAGCATGTCATCGGCATCGAATCAGTCAAATTCCTCAAGGATCATCTCTGCGGTGCTTGTGAATCTGGGAAAATGACCAGATCCAAGCATCCCTCGAAGACTATCATGACAACTACACGTCCATTCGAATTGCTTCATATGGATTTATTTGGACCTACTCACTATGCCACACTAACCAATACAGCATCTTTATATGGCTTCCTCATAGTTGATAATTATTCGAGATATACATGGGTGCATATCATAGTGTATAAAACTGAAGTGCAGGAAATCTTCAAACGGTTCTCTTCAAGGGCCTCGACGAACTTTGGCATAAAGATCAAACATATCAGGAGTGATAATGGAACCGAGTTCAAAAACACTGGTCTTGATGATTATCTTGATGAACTTGGTATTACTCACGAATTATATGCTCCTTATACTCCTCAGCAGAATGGTGTCGTCGAAAGGAAGAACATGACTCTGGTTGAAATGGCAAGAACTATGCTTGAAGAATATCAGACTCCTCGTCGCATTTGGCCTGAAGCAATCAACACTGCATGCCATATCATCAACAGGGTATATCTTCACAAATTCCTCAAGAATACCTCATATGAACTCCTCACTGACAAGAAACCCAATGTAAGTTATTTCAAAGTCTTCGGTGCAAAATGTTGGATTAGAGATCCTCACCATAGCTCAAAATTTGCACCTAAGGCACATGAAGGTTTTATGCTCGGTTATGGAAAGGACTCACACACTTACAGAGTCTTCAACAACTATCACAACAAAGTTGTTGAGACTGTAGATGTGCGGTTCGGTGAAACTAATGGCTCGCAAAGAGAGCAATTGCCTTCTGATCTAGATAAACTGTCTCCTGAGGAAGCAATAAAGCACAAACCTACTAAAGACATTGTCCCCACTGAGGAAATTGGTGAAGAAACGATCCCCATCACTGATGAAAATCAAGAAGATGCTCCTGAGGAAATTGCACCAGAACCACTTCCTCGGCCTAGACGAAATCCTCAACCAGCTCATCCAAGGATTGCAAACGAAGTAGAACTTGACAAAATCCTCAACGACATCAACGCGCCAGGTCCTCTCGCTCGCTCAAAAGCTTCACACTTAGTTAACTTTTGTGGGCATTTTTCCTTTGTATCCATCACAGAACCCTCAAAAGTTGCTGAGGCTTTTCTGGAACCGGAGTGGATCCAAGCTATGCAAGACGAACTTCTTCAATTCAAGCTGAATGACGTATGGGAGCTCGTCAAACGACCAGATCCTCGCAAGCACAACATCATCGGCACCAAGTGGATTTTCCGAAACAAGCAAGATGAGGACGGTCAAGTGGTGAGGAACAAGGCACGACTTGTAGCCCAAGGCTACACCCAGGTTGAAGGAATAGATTTCGATGAAACTTTTGCACCTGTTGCTAGACTTGAAGCTATTCGAATACTACTTGCTTATGCTAATCGTCATAACATCATCTTATATCAAATGGATGTGAAAAGTGCATTCCTCAATGGTAAGCTTGAGGAAGAAGTATATGTTGCTCAGCCCCCAGGTTTTGAGGATCCAAAGAATCCAGACAAAGTCTTCAGACTCAAAAAGGCTCTTTATGGTCTCAAGCAAGCCCCTCGGGCACGGTATGATACATTGAAGGAATTCCTCATGAAGAAAGGCTTCAAACCTGGTTCACTCGATCCGACTCTTTTCACTAAATCCTATGACAATGAGCTATTTGTGTGTCAAATATATGTCGATGATATCATATTTGGTTGTACTGACAAACGATACAGTGATGAATTTGCCTACATGATGAGTGAAGAATATCGTATGTCCATGATGGGGGAGCTGAAATTCTTCTTAGGTCTTCAAATTCGTCAACAAAGCAATGGAATCTTCATATCACACGAGAAATACCTCAAGGATGTTCTGAGGAAATTCGACATGCATGAATGCAAAGGTGCCAAGACTCCAATGCCTACCAACGGCCACCTCGGCACTGATGAAAATGGTAAAGATTTCGATCAGCAGGTACATCATTCTATGATTGGTTATTTATTGTATCTATGTGCATCTAGGCCAGATATAATGCTTAGTGTTTGCATGTGTGCATGTTTTCAAGCAAAACCGAAGGAATCACACCATAAGGCTGTGAAACATATTCTTCGATACTTAGCTCACACACCAACACTAGGATTATGGTATCCCAAGGGCTCAAATCTTCATCTGGTAGGGTATTCTGATTCTGACTATGCTGGTGACCGTGTGGATCGCAAGTCAACTTCTGGCACATGCCATTTCCTCGGAAGATCACTAGTTTGCTGGTCCTCAAAGAAGCAGAACTGCGTATCGCTCTCCACTGCCGAAGCTGAGTACATTGCTGCTGGTTCTTGCTGTGCTCAATTACTATGGATGAAGCAAACCCTCAAGGACTACGGCATCAACATGAAGAATGTGCCTCTCTACTGTGACAATGAGAGTGCTATCAAGATTGCATACAACCCAGTATAGCACTCGAAGACCAAGCACATCCAGATTCGTCATCATTTTCTTCGGGACCATGTCCTCAAGGGCAATATCCTCATCGACCATGTGAAGACTGATGATCAACTGGCAGATATCATCACTAAGCCCTTGGATGACAAAAGGTTTTGCAAGTTGCGGTGTGAGCTAAATATCTTAGAATCTTCAAATGTTTTGTAAAAACATGCACACATCCTAACACTTATGCAAAATTGATGACTTAGATGTGCAACACATGATGAATCGATTTTCTTCAACTGATGAAGAATGTCACTCTGAATGTGAAGAACTCAACGAAGAAATTGATTCTCAGGGCCCTACGACAATTGTACGCGGCGTCTGTAATCAACATTCTTATATGGTGGGTCACGCCACCGCCCAATGTGAAATTCCTCAAGTTGATTTTCTTCAAATGTTCTATTTCCTCAAAATGTGTTTTTCTTCAAAACAGTTGTTCTTCATTGTGACGATTTATCACAAAATCTTCAAAAACACTTGATGACTTTCATTTGACTAGATAGACTGTGATTTCAAGTCCTCAACAGCATTCACTTATAGCTATTTCTTCAAGTTAATATTTCTGCTAAGTGAATGTGATCGGACCCTACTTTCCCTCTATGCTATACTCATCCAGTCTATTCAATTCTTCATATGCGTTCTACTTGAAACTTTGTTCAAAATCCTCACTGCGTCCTTGTCAGTTGATGATTTTGTAAGGAAAATCCTCAAATCTTCAAAAATTGTTTCTTTAATACACAGTAACTGAACCCCACTTCCCACGATCGGATAACCACGATCTCCACTATCTACACCGCAGTGTTCGGGAGCTACACGTGTCCTGTGGAGACGTAGAGGCAGGGGCTGTTTGGTCCGAAATTTTCGCGCCAACAGTAACTGTTTGGCTATAAATATGTCCTTATCCCCCTCGGCATACTCTTCTTCGCTCCATCGCTCTCCTGCCACAGCAAACACCACTGAACCCTAGCGCCATCGTTGGTAGTCTCGTCGCCGGTGAGGAAGAGCTTCACTGCCTCGACTTCTCCGTCGCCGGAACCACGCCGGAGTCGGACCATCTTCGTCCGCCGCCGCCGTAGACGTCCTCTGTCGCCGGGTTAGGGTGCAGTGGACACGTGACTGAAGAGCTTCTCTACACACCTTTCTGTGTTCTTCGTGCGCACCTTCCAGGGTAAATAAATCTCATTTTTACCGCAAGTTAGATCTAAAATTTTACATCTTCTATGTGAAATCTGTTTTTCCTCAAGAATCGATAAGCACTTGATTCCTCAAACACTGCCTATCACCACATCATTGATGAACTATGCTAAGCATCTAAGATTTTCACGAGATTCCTCAATTGTGCGAATTTTCGGATCTGTACAACTCTGGAACCCAAGAACAGTATGCTTAGGCAAATTCCTCAACCACTGGTTATATTCCTCAACTGTCAAACTTTTTCATTTTCTTCGAATCTGAGAATGCACATGACCTCTCCAAATTCCTCGCAACTATACTCTGTTCACAGGTACACACATGTCAGCTGATGAGTCTCTCGGTTCTCATCACATTAACTCATTTGCAGCGTTTCTGGAAGAATATCTTCAAGTCTCATCAGAATCCTCAAGAGTTCAATCTCATCAGCAAAATCCTCACCTGAAGAAAATGGAGGATGACAGAAAACAGAAGGGAGGAAAGAAACTTGAGCAAAACACAGATGTGGATATCCCTGAGGATATCTACTTGGACTATTGCACGCCTGATGAAAATGAGACAATGGCCAAGAGAAAGATACGGCTGTAAAAGATAGAACGCCGATGGGCGAAGGAATGGAAGAAATACAGGTTTGTGACTCCCAAGTATGCGAAGAAATTCGCTCTGAAGGCCCCTGGCAGACGGGCCCCACTTGAGGATCATCAAGTAGCACATCCCTCAAGCCTCAAGACCATTGATAACTATCCAGATGAGAAGGAAAAGCATCTGGCTAAGCTCAAGAAGCAGGCAGAAACTGCAGTGAGGAAATTCAATAAATCCTCAGCTGTTGCCTCAGCTGCTGCTACTTCTTCTGCCGCTGAGACCTCTGGCTCAGAAATTCCTCAAATGCAGTCTGTACCGTCAAAACCAAGGGCTCCAAAGCCTCAAGAGAAGTCTGCTCAGGCTTCAGTCACAAAACCCTCAGCACCAAAACCTTCGACACCAAAGCCATCAGCGTCAAAACCCTCAGTACCAATCTCCTCAGCTCCAAAATCCTCAGCACCACCACCAAAGCCTCAAGAGAACCTAGTACAAAAGCAAGTTATGAAGCCTATGAACGCCAGCTCCAGCTCCTCACTCCCAGCTGCAACCATCTCGAAGACAAAGTCTTCAACACCTCCTGCCAAGACTCAGATATCTGCTGAACGTGCAACTCTGCCAAGCCCCAGCAAAATCATCACCGTCCCGTCTGCATCAGAGGGCAGTGATGAATTTGATGATCAAACCCTGCAAGCCATCATAAAAAACAAGCAGGAAAGAGTAGCTCAAGCATCGGGCAGTGCCATTCCTCTGGAAATGGACCCCAAGGTCCTCCTTGACTACATCAACATCTGGTATGAGGATCCAAACACTCTGCTTGATGATTTGAAACTTCCCCCTAGCATCAGCCACATGGTGACCACTTTCATCAATGAAGCCAAGTGGAAAGAACAGCAGGCCAAGTAGGCCAAAGTTGCAAAGCTTAAAAAGGAGAAATTCCTCAAGCAGAATCTCCTCAACTTGACTCCTGATGCACTGGTATCAACACAGGCAGAGCTGAAGAAATTGACTAACAAGTACTCCAAGTTGTCAGATCGTAAGAGTCTCAAGAGCAATTTCATCAAGCTGGCCACTAGTGCTGTTGATGACTACAATAAGAAGGCTGCAACCCTAGCACCAACTTCTCAGCCCTTGATTGAGGAGCCAGCAGACGAATCTCCTCATGATGAGGAAACTCCTCAAGCTGAGGAAGTACACCAAGAACGTCGTGTGGATGAACCGGCTATTGAAGAAATCATCATGGAAACTCCAGCTGATGAATTTGCTGCAACTCATGAGACTGCCCCTGACCCAGCTGCTTCGTCAAAGCAAGCTGATGACTCTGTTCCAGCTGGTTCCTCAATACCAGCTGAAGAATATGTCAAGAGAACCCCTTCACCAAAAGCTTCAACGGTGAAGAAGATGACTCCGTCTGCATCAGACGTGAAGAAAACCAGGGCTGCTGAGAAGGAAGCCAAAAAGAGAAAGGCCTCCTCAGCATAAGAAGAAACACAGGCCAAGCGCCTCAAAGCACTTGAAGAAACTGCTCCTCTGGACCCTGTGCCCCTGAATGTCGCTCCTTCTTATGAAATGGTCATCATTGATGATCCAGCGAAAAAGGCAGATGAGGAAATGAAGGATGCCGCCTCTGAGGAACACACTGACGAGGAAATTCATATAGACGACAGTCCTCAGCCTTTCATTCCTCAGAAGGAAACTGCTCAAGGATCAGCTGCACCAGCTGATGAAACTGCATCTGCCACCAAGACAGGTGAGGAAGAACAAACTGAAAATCCTCAAGCTGATGACATTCAACGCTCTGAGCAAAAT
Source organism: Hordeum vulgare subsp. vulgare (assembly GCF_904849725.1). NCBI lineage: Eukaryota > Viridiplantae > Streptophyta > Magnoliopsida > Poales > Poaceae > Hordeum > Hordeum vulgare. The sequence goes on along the minus strand of NC_058522.1, from coordinate 100,656,446 downwards.
CCTCAAGCTGAGGAACAGGCTCACCCAACTCCTCCAACTGAGCAAGAAGAAGCTATTCCTCAGCCTGATGCACAGCCAGAGCAAGCCCCTTAGCCTGACGCCCAGCAAGCACCATCTCCTCAGCCTGAAGTACCAGCTGCTAAAATTCCTCACCCTGAGGAAAATGCTGAGGAAAATGCACCTGACCAAGAAAATGCATTCATCGTGCTCAACCCAGAGACTTCCATTGTTGTCTCCCCTCCTGTTCCTCAGCAAAATCTTCAGCCAGTTCAGCGTCAGCCATTCTCCAAGCGTCCTAAGTTTCAAAAGGAAAATTTCTTTGAAGAACGCATGTACTTCATTGGAGAGAACCCCTATGACAAGCCTCAAATGAGGCACCTGAAGTTTTGTACTAGGACTCAGATGAATTACTATGCCTCTATGCTATGTGGACGAAACAAGATATTCCAGCACAGGCATATTCCTCATGTTGAACTTGAAGCAATACCGTGCCTGGAGCCAGTCCTCAGTGTACTCCATGATGTTGGTTTACTACCTATGTGCTCCGACATCTCTGACTGGAACAACGAGCTAATTCTTCAGTTCTATGCCACTCTTCACATATCCGGCAACCCTGAAGACATTAACACTTGGGTGTTTGATTGGATGTCACAAAACACTCACTACAAGGCTCCTGCTACTGAACTCCTCCGAGAACTGCCTGTACCAATTCCCTCAGATGAGGTTGTGAAGCTTTATGGTGAGCGTGAGCTGCCAAATGGGATGATGGAAGTCCTCATGAAGCCTTTGGTTGAAGGAAAACCTCCGAGAACAACCTTCCTCGTCCACGAGCTCAAGTACACACCCAGATCTGTCTACAGAATCCTCTGCAGTGTGCTCGCACTGATCAAAGGCCATGATGATGAAGAAGATGTTGTAGGCCTCATGAAGAATATCCTCTTCAACATCATTCATGGTATTCCTATCAACATCCATGATCTCTTCTTGAGGACTTTGGCCGACAATGCTATGTGTCCTTTTGATCACAAGATGTACGCCCCATGGATCATACATCAACTTCCACGCTGATTTCCAAAACCATGTTGGTTATATGCCTCCTATCCGGGTCAACAAGAAGACTTTTGAGCCCATTGAAGGAAAAGGCAAGTCCACGATTGAAGAAGGCAGTAGGCCCCTTGATGGCCAGTTCAGAGTGCCAGAAGCTTATTCTTCATGGGATGATACTGAGACTCGTCCGGCAAGCCCCGTTCCTCCTCGCGTGATGAATACAAGAGAGCTCCTCCTCAGTCTTCACCATAAGGTGGATCGCAATCACAAGTGGGTCAAACGCCAGTTTGGCGCCATTGTGAAAACCCTCACTGACACACAGAACTCTGTGAAGCTCAACCATCATTATCTGCATGAGGTTTTTTATCGCACCCGGGCTACACTTGCACATCTGAAGACTCAGACTGAGCTTGAAGAAATGGACTTTGAGCGAGACTTTGAATGGTCATGGCCTCCCAAGAAGAAGTTCAGGCCTATTCCAGTTCCAGACCTTGAAGACAGCTCCTTTTCTTCATTCCGCACTGCTGAAACTGATGAAGAACAGCTCGACACTGCTACCGGTCCAAGGAAGAAGACTACTCCCAAGAAGCATCACGGCTCTTCCTCAACTGCCAAGAAGTGAAGTCTTCACGGGCGTTAGTCCTCAGTTTGTCCCTTTTTGTCACTTGATGACAAAGGGGGAGTAACTTGAGAGTTAGTCTTCAAGCGGGATATTTTTGTAACATCCCAAATTTTGGAATGTTAATAAAATTATAAGATTGTTTGTTTGTTTGCTTGAGTGATTGAAACTTGAGTGAAATTTGAAACTTTTCAAAACTTTTGAATGAGAGGGAATAAAATGACTTTCCCCTTTTCCTGTGAATTCAAATTCATCTTTTTTTAAAAATCAGCGAGAGGAGATAGCATGACTTCTTCAACTATAAAGAATTTGAATCAAGGTGGCATTGGAATTCCTTTCGATTTTGCTTTGCATTTTGTTTCTTCCACACTCACGGAATGCCGGAACCATATCTTGTCAAGCAAGAAAAAGAGAGGAGAAACCTGACCCTCCAAAACCCGGGGATATTCTTTGAAATATTTGAGCTATGAAACCCAAGATTTATTTGAGAAAATATTTGCAAAAAGAAATAAAGCATTTAGGGATTTCCTAAAAAACATTTTTTTTCAAGTATTTATTTTGGTAGTGGAAAAATGCCCATCTTTTTGGATTTATTTTTCTGAAAATTTTAATATATTATACCCCTATATTCCGAGGATATTCTATTTCCTTTTAATCGTATTAATTCCTGTTTTAATAAAAAGGGAAAGAGATCTCTTATTTTAGGAATGTACTTGGGCCACGTTAGGAAACCAATCTGGCCCAATCCCACCTTCTTCTTCCTCCTCACGAGCTTCCTTCTCTCGCCATGGCAGAAGCTTCCCACGAAGTTTCCCTCCCCCGATTCGCGGGCTACACTTCCTTCCCGAGCCTCCACCACCCCTATAAGAACGCCCCTCCTCTCCTCGTTCCATTTTCCCCATCAGCTCGCCCTCTCCCTGCCCGTAGCCACCACGCCCCCACCATTGTTGTTTCTGCAAGGAGCCGAACAGAAGAACGCCCAGGAGCCCCTGACGCCCCCTTTCTCGCCTCCGGGACCCCCTCCGCCGTTCCCCCTCCCCGCCGGCGACCTTCCCACCTCGCCGGAGCAGCTACCTCGCCGGAGTTCTTCCTCTCTGTCACCCATGGTAAGATTCACGAAATCCCGTATTGCAGTTTTTTCAGAAAATTGCAATCTTAGAAAATTCATATCTATTAGTAAATAACTCCGAATTAGGTGATTCTTTTCGCGTTGGATCATAAATTTTATGCAGTTTCTGTAGATATATAATTTGTCTATGTTTGGATTTATAAAAATTGAGTTAGGTCAGATTTGAATTAAAGCTTGTTTTGCTTATTCCGGAAGTTTAAAAATAGATTTTAATTTGATTCTTTTTGCTGATGCTTCCTGTTGATCATATATTTCAGTAGTTTAAGTTTCAATTTTTTTAAATACTTTTACTTAGGGTTTTAAGCAAAACAGATTCTGTTTTAGCCTTTTTTGTTTTCTTGCTATTTCTTTTGTATTAATTGTTCTTAATTTGTTTTTTTTTGTAATTGTGACAAGTTATATTTTGTTTTCTGATATTTACTAGTAACTTTTCAACAACAAAAAAAAATTATTTTATTTATTCTGATTTGTCTGCATGGAATCAATTATAGTTCTATACTAACTTGCGAATTGATTGCATTGCTAGTTTGATTTCCTATTTTGAAAATACTTATAAAATAATATTGTTTTGTAAATTTTACTTCTGTTATCTTAGTTATTTTGTATTTTGTTTTCTGTTATTTTTCTATTTTAGTGTTTTATTTTCAGTTAGAACAAAAACTATATAGTGTTTGATGTAGTAGAAGGCTTCCTAGCTTCTTTGAAGTTTCCTTTGGATTTTTATCCGCTCTCTCTTATTGATTTTTGATTGCATCAACTTTTATTGCTGTTTGTTAATTGATTGCTAGAATGATTGCTAGTGTGAGTGCTTATGTGAATACTATGTTTGATTATATAGATTTCATCGGAGAGTGACGAATAGTTCTATCACGTATTTCCCGAGAACGAAAATTCTTCTTCGTCAACATCACCAGGCAAGTCATTTGATCATGTATCACCTATGTTTTATGCATCGTAGTTCTACCATCCTATGCCCAATTGCATGCTGAGTAGGTACTTGCAAATTATGGTTACATATTGTAGTATCATGTGGTAGGCACCCAACAACCCCGTTACTTGGCCCGGGAAGACAAATTTCATATTGCTATGCTTGAGTAGACGGGATTATGATTGAGAGTTTATCACGAGTGATGCGAGAATAATTTAATAACCAAGACCGGTTAAGTCAAAACTTTTCAAGACCTTGGGATGAAATGCAACTCTAGGTGAAGGACGGTTGATCGCCTCCCTGGAGAAACCAGTGGATGACCCGGGATGCTGGAGACGGCCATGCCATCTTGCGGAAAGCTTCACCCAGGCTCAAAGAGACGGACGGATATTTTCAAGACCCAAGGCTTACCTGCACAGCCACAAGTCATTATGGGCTCTGGCTTGGTTGGACAACGCGACGACTCTGGACAGGCAGTGCTAGCAGATGTAGAAGAACAGTAGGATTGGATGGGCACCGACAGGGATTTAGAGGGACCCATTGAAAGACCATGTTTTGATCATTCGGTCTTCAAACACCCTGAAGTGCGAGGACATACACGGAGGCGATCAAATCTTGTGGGGAACGTGTGCAAAACTCTGCAGAGTACTCAAACCTAATCGATTAGCCGTGTCCACGGTCATGGACAACTTGAGCCAAAGGAACTGAAGTTATCTGAAATTCTCAACACCATTATAAATACTTGATGAGGGTAATATTGATAACTCGGGCATGAGAACTCGTTGGCGGAACCATCTCATTAACAACCAACAATGTAGTAACATTTTGCTTTTAGCCCTCTCTTGATGTAGGAGAAAACTTGCTTTCCGCTAAAAACTTATAGCCCCACCTGCCATATATGCATATAGTATAGATGATTACTTTTCACCCCTCTCATATGTGACTTGCCGGCATATTCAATATGCTGACCTACACGGCTGCAACGTCTTATGTTGCAGATATTTTTCTTCGACGAGTAAGAGTACGATTCAGGGTTACGGTCAACACTCAACTTGCCGTTGGTGTTTATTGGGACTCCACTCCCTTGACTGCTTCCGCTGAAATAATTAAGGTATATATTAGTTTTACGCTATTTACATGTGATTGCACTTTGATATATACATTGATGTACTGTGTGTTCCAGCATACTGATCCAGGGATGGCACAGAAACACAGAGGCTTGACTCGTCTTGAGTCGGGTCGCTACAATTTTTGGGGCTTATGAACTATATTTAAGTTACAAACTCTTGGCTCTTCTGAAGTTTTTATGTAATGAGTTGTAACTTAAGCCCAATGGTACTCTGACGCTTTTGAACATTTTTCTTCGCATGCTTATTCCTCAAGTTTTAATGCACGCATGTTGGAATTCGTCACATACCATTTGTCATCATGCATTTTCATTTTCTTCATATGATATGTTACATGTATGCATGATTTACAAGACATAGGGGGAGATCTCCATGATATAAATCATCAACGTGCATTTGCTGTGAAAAGCAAAATCCTCAAGATATGCACATCTTCAGGGGGAGTCTCTCTGAATCTTGATTTCAAATTCCTCAAATGAGTATTTACACTTCATACTTTTGATCCCTGTTGAAGACTTAACCTAATTGTCATCAACCACCAAAAAGGGGGAGATTGTAAGTGCATCTAGTGCCCCTTAGTGATTTTGGTGGTTTGAAGACTTATAGGTTAAGTATCTAATGTGTTTGTGAGTGTACACAGGATCTATAAGTCATTGCGGAGTTTGAGATATTTGAAGAATATCGACCCCTAAAAATATATGTCTTCAGTTGAAGAAATTGGTCTGAAGCTGAAGAAACGAATCGCGAGGAATCTGCGATGAAATTGATATTCCTCATGAAGATACTGATATTGAGGAATCCGGTGTGTCCTGAAGAAAATCACTCTGAAGAATTTGAAGCATGAAGATTTACACTTTCTATTTTATTTTCTTCGCATTTGAGTAATAGGAACACCATACTGTTAAAGGGGGTCGAAGTTACACTTTGGAATGAATTTCCTCATGATGCTCAACCTAAGCCTAATCCTACCAAAAGCCTCAAGTGAGGAATACGAGTGACATGAGGACTCTCACAGTTGGGGGTTCCGACTGTTTCGATAGCCACGCCAATTCATTGGTTTTATCCACTCCAACGGTCATATTATTTAAGGGCATTAGTGGCAAATCATGTTGGGATGCTCCCATGCTATAAATAGCCACCCCCACAACCATTAGCTGGTTGGCTGCTCCGTTAGAATCTGACACTTGTCATAAGAGCAACCCAATTCCTCAGAGTCTTCGAGAGTAATTCATCAGTGAGGAAATACCCCATACACCGAAACCACAAACCAAACCTAGTGATTGAGCATCACTGAAGAAGTTGTTCCTGTGTGGGACTGAAGCCTTTTACCTTTGAGGACTGTGCATCCTCCAGACGGTTAGGCGTCATGGTCTAGAGCTTTCCAGCAGTCAATTGTGGATCGCCGGGTGACCAAGTTTGTGAGGGTTTGGAAGTCTGCCGTGAAGACTCATCAACGATTGTCTTCACTGAGAAACGGGTTCTAATTCCTCAACTCCTTACTTTCCTCGTATTATGTGTTGATGACTTTCACTGCGACCGTTTGAAGAATTTGCTGAAGACTTTCTCTCTATTTCCTCAACCCCAAATTCTTCACGTCAGTTAATCCTCATCTGTATTCTGCGTGCCTGCTCATAGTGCAATCTGTTTTCACATTCTTCACTTTGAAAAACTGCTGTTGTGAAACTTTGCACTTCTGATCCTTTACTGTTTCCGCTTTAAGTTAGTCATCAGTGAGGAATTTCCTCAAAAGGAATTTCCTCAGTGGTGAAATTCCAAAAATCTCCTATTCACCCCCCACTTGTCGATATAACGCACTTTCAAGTGTCGAACCCAACGAGGAGCAGAAGGATCTGACAAGTGGTTTTCAGCAAGGTAATATCTGCAAGCACTGAAATTATCGGTAACAAGTAGTTGTGTGGCAAGATGATTCGTAGCAAGTAGCAAGTAACAAAAGTAACAACGGTGCAGAAAAGTGGACCAATCCCTTTTGTAGCAAGGGACAAGCCTGGACAAAGTCTTATAGGAGGAAAAACGCTCCCGAGGACACATGAGAAATTTTGTCAAGCTAGTTTTCATCATGTTCATATGATTCGCGTTCGTTACTTTGATAGTTTGATATGTGGGTGGACCGGCGCTTGGGTACTGCCCTTACTTGGACAAGCATCCCACTTATGATTAACCCCTCTCGCAAGCATCCGCAACTACGAAAAAAGAATTAAGACAAATTCTAACCATAGCATTAAACTAATGGATCCAAATTAGCCCATTACGAAGCAACGCATAAACTAGGGTTTAAGATTCTGTCACTCTAGCAACCCATCATCTACTTACTACTTCCCAATGCCTTCCTCTAGGCCCAATTAATGGTGAAGTTTTATGTAGTCGACGTTCACATAACACCACTAGAGGAAAAACAACATACAACACATCAAAATATCAAACGAATACCAAATTCACATGACTACTTATAGCATGACTTATCCCATGTCCTCAGGAACGAAAGTAACTACTCACAAAGCATAATCATATTCATGACCAGAGAGGTAATGAGTAGCATCAAAGATCTGAACATAAACTCTTCCACCAAGTAATCCAACTAGCATCAACTACAAAGAGTAATTAACACTACTAGCAGCCTTACAAGTACCAATCGGAGTCGCAAGACAAAGATTGGTTACAAGAGATGAACTAGGGTTTGGAGATGAGATGGTGCTGATGAAGATGTTGATGGTGATGAATCCCCTCCGATGAGAGGAGTGTTGGTGATGACGATGGCGACGATTTCCCCCTCCGGGAGGGAAGTTTCCCCGGTAGGATCTTCCTGCCGGAGCTCTAGATTGGTTCTGCTCAAGTTCTGCCTTGTGGCGGCGGCGAATCCTCCAAAAACCCTCCTCCTGATTTCTTCCAGACCAAAACCCTTCTTGTAGCAAAAGAGGGGGACCAGTGGGCCAGCAGGGAGCTCACAAGCCCCCTAGGCGCGGCTGGGGGGAGGCCGCGCCTAGCAGGCTTGTGGCCTCCTGTCGGCGCCCCTCTGGCACTTCTTCGGCCCAGTATTTTTATAAATCCCAAAAAAATTCCTCGTTGATTTTCACGGCTTTTGGAGTTGTGCAGAATAGGTATCTCAAACTTGCTCCATTTTCAGGCCAGAATTCCAGCTGTCAGCATTCTCCCTCTTCATGTAAACCTTGCAAAATAAGAGAGAAAAGGCATAAGTATTGTACCATGAAGTGAAATAACAGCCCAAAAAGCGATAAATATCAACATGAAAGCATGATGCAAAATGGACGTATCACCCGCCATTGCTTCTTCATAGTTCGAAGGTTCACCGTTGTCTAACAACATGATTTCCATCACAGGGTTGCCGTACCACTCTGGTGCAGAACGTACCCTTGTGGACCTTCGCGGTTCAGTAGCAACTTGATCCGAAGCTTCATTATCATCATCATTAACTTCCTCTTCAGTTGGCGTAGGCGCCACAGGAACAATTTCCCACGCTGCGCTACTCTCCGGTTCAAGAGGGGGTACAATTACCTCATCAAGTTCTACTTTCCTCCCACTTACTTCTTTCGACAGAAACTCTTTCTCTAGAAAGGATCCATTCTTGGCAACAAATATTTTACCTTCGGATCTAAGATAGAAGGTATACCCAATTGTTTCCTTAGGGTATCCTATGAATACGCATTTCTCCTCTTTGGGTTCGAGCTTTTCTGGTTGAAGTTTCTTCACATAAGCATCGCAGCCCCAAACTTTTAGAAACGACAGCTAAGGTTTCTTGCCAAACCATAATTCATACGGTGTCGTCTCAACGGATTTAGACGGTGCCCTATTTAAAGTGAATGCTGCAGTTTCCAGTGTGTAACCCCAAAATGATAGCGGTAAGTCGGTAAGAGACATCATAGATCGTACCATATCTAATAAAGTACGATTACGACGTTCACACACTCCGGTACATTGCGGTGTGCCGGGCGGCGTCAGTTGTGAAACAATTCCACATTTCCTTAGGTGTGTGCCAAACTCGTGACTCAAATATTCTCCTCCATGATCAGATTGTAGACACTTTATTTTCTTGTCACGCTGATTCTCAACCTCACTCTGAAATTCCTTGAACTTTTCAAATGTTTCAGACTTGTGCTTCATCAAGTAGATATATCCATACCTACTCAAATCATCGGTGAGAGTGAGAACATAACGGTAGCCACCGCGAGCTTCAACGTTCATTGGACCACACACATCAGTCTGTATTATTTCCAATAAGTCGGTTGCTCTCTCCATTATTCCTGAGAATGGAGTCTTCGTCATCTTGCCCACGAGGCACGGTTCGCATGTGTCAAATGATTCAAAGTCAAGAGACTCTAACAGTCCATCAGTATGGAGTTTCTTCATGCGCTTAACACCGATATGACCAAGGCGGCAGTGCCACAAGTATGTGGGACTATCATTATCAACATTACATATTTTGGTATTCACACTATGAATATGTGTAACATCACGATCGAGATTCATCAAGAATAAACCATTCGCTAGCAGAGCATGACAATAAAACATATCACTCATATAAATAGAACAACCATTATTCTCTGACTTAAATGAGTAGTCGTCTCGCATTAAACAAGACCCTGATACAATGTTCATGCTCAAAGCTGGTACTAAATAACAATTATTAAGGTTTAAAACTAATCCTAAAAGTAGATCTAGAGGCAGCGTGCCGACGGCGATCACATCGACCTTGGAGCCATTCCCCACGCGCATCGTCACCTCGTCCTTGGCTAGCCTCTGTTTATTCCGTAGTTCCTGCTTTGAGTTGCAAATGTGAGCAATAACACTGGTATCAAATACCCAGGAGCTACTATGAGCGCTCGTAATGTACACATCAATAACATGTATATCACATATACCTTTGACGTTGTCGGCCTTCTTATCCGCTAAGTACTTGGGACAGTTCCGCTTCCAGTGACCTTTTCCCTTGCAATAGAAGCACTCAATCTCAGACTTGGGTCCATTCTTTTTCTTATTCCCGGCATCTGGCTTACCGGGCGCGGCAACGGCTTTGCCGTCTTTCTTGAAGTTCTTCTTACCCTTGCCCTTCTTGAAACTGGTGGTCTTGTTGACCATCAACACTTGATGCTCTTTCTTGATTTCTACTTCTACAGATTTTAGCATCGAGTACAACTCGGGAATTGTAATGCCCCAGAGTGTAACTTGCCTTATTTGGAACCTTCTTGTATGTGGGTCCATCATGTCAGTGAAATGAGAGTTATATTCCATGTGGTATTTCATGTTCATGTCTTGTTTCCCTTTGCATGCATGCATCCATTCATCCATGCCTTCATTGTTTTGTTGCTGTTGTTGATCCATGAAAGTGATATGTGGTGTGATGTGCTATGTGAAGTGATGTGGAGTGGGGTTTGTAAGTGGGTTGCAACTTTGTTAGTCTTCAAATAGGTTTCAAAAACCCTCCCTCTCCATTTTTCTCAAAGCTCAAGTTCTACTTGCCCTATCCCTGATCCAAAAATGTATATATTTTAAAGTGATTTGCGGTGGATGTGATGCTAGGTCTTTTGTGATTTTAGGATTTGTTTCAGAGGGGTAAATATTCACTAAAGTGATTATTTAATTATGTTTGGTAAATATTTAAGTGCTCCAAAAATTTCTTTTTCATTTTATTTAAATAGGTCATAATTCCCTTATGACCAGGGGCATTTTTGTTTTATTTTTAGCTTCAATAGTGTTACCTGTGTTTATTTTTGTGTGTGTTTGTTTTAAAATAGAAAACCCCACTGGGTTTTCTTTTTATCTACCTGGCGTCTTCGAGCGGGTTTTCTCCCCTAGCTGGCCCACTAACACCCTCCTCGCGCGTAGCCCACCTCCTTCCCTCTCCTATAGACGGCGTCTCCCTCCTCTCGCCTTTCCGTCAGTTTACTTCAGAGACAGCGCGAAACACACGACGCCGTGCTCACGGACGTCGAGGCCACGCGTCCCTCGCCTCCTCCTCCTCCTATAAAGACCCCTTGGCATCCGTGCAAGGCCTAGGTTTCCTCCAAGCCGCCGCCACTCCTTTCCTCTTCCTCCTCCCTCTCCCCAGATCGACAGCAGCGGGACGAGTTCCTCCTCCGCCATGGCCGATCCATGAGGAGCTCGTCGCCGTCGTTGCCTTTCGTCTCCGTCCTCTTCGAGCAGTCCAGGAGCACGCGGGACCTCAAGGGGATCCGTTGCCGGAGCTAGGAGGTGCAGATCGGGTCTGCTTCCACGTTGTTGACGTCATCCCCTTCTTCCTCTTCCGCTCCGACGATCTCCTCCGCCTCGGCTTCTTACTCTACTTCCTCTCCGGCAGGCTCGGCTTCCTCGACCAGTGGGTGAGCACGAGCAACCTTCCCCTTCCCCCATAGCTAGATCGCGCGTATAGGGTCGTATCATCGCCGACGTTCTTCTCTCTGTCGTCGGCACCGCCGTGCACGTTGCAGTAGTAGTTGCAGGGCTTCTCGCGTCGTGCTTAGTGCTGAAATGGATCCCGGGATGTTCCCTCTTCCTCCCGGCAACGAGCCCGAGCTCAATCCGGTGTGGATCGCCGATGGTGAGCCTCCCCTGTTCCGGCCACCGTCGGGCACAAGTAGATCGAGAGGGGGTTGATCAAAAGAGCAGAGCCCCCCTCTCTATTAACATCCGAGCGCGTAGCAGAGTGGTAGGTGGGGTTTTGGCATAGCTGATGGTTGTGGGTTCGAGTCCCGCAGCGCGCACCCTTTTTGTGTTTTGTTTTCGGCACATTAGCAGCAGGAACAGAGCTTACCGTGTATGTCTCCTATGTTTTGTTGAGTGAATGGCCAGTAGTGCAGTGGTTAGCTCAGGTGTGTTAATCTAGTAGGTTGTGGGTTCGAATCCCCACTACCCATTTTTATTTTTTTTTATTTCTTTTGTGTCCCTTGATGTTGAATTCATTCTAGATGCTCCAAAGCTTGCTTGAGCAACAAGTTGAGAGGATCATACCTTATATCCAGTAGGTTTTTCACCTTGTGCTAGTTATATGCATGCGTAGGAGTTAGTGTTTGATGAATGCATGTGTAGGTGATGAGCTAGTGTGTAACACATATGATATGGCACTATTTACCTCTATGTGATTCCATGTAGATTTTCTTCTTAGCTTTGTGCCCATTTGTTCTATGCAAGTACCTAGGTATTATATATGTTTTTGGGGTAGAATCATCCCAGGAATCCAATGGTGGAATCAGATTCTCCTTTCGAACACTTTCTGGGAATGTCATTTTTCTGTTTTGTTCTAAGTTTAGAGCTTGGTTCCATGTGATGTGGTGAGCCTAAGAGGATGATTCCTTGTCGTGGCAGTAGAGGGTGAACCCCTCTATAGCATGGTGGTTTTGTTTTATGCTTAGGAGTTTATATGTGCAAGTTGTGCTTTGTCAAAGTAGGCATGGTGCTGAAATTATCAGCTTAGTGAAAATCTGTGATTTTCACTAAGTCTGAGAAACTGCTGATATTTTCTTCCCTTGTAGTTGTGCTTGCAAAAGTACATGTGTTGGGAATCAGCCCTTGCAATCAACTATAGAGTTGTAGCTTTTATGTTTGTCTAGCTCTCTGTCAATTTTCATTCCATTTGACTTCCTGTAGATATTGTTTTGGGTGCTGTCAAAATAATTAAGAGCATAAACAGCTAGTGAGAATCTGAGAATTTCACTAAGTCCCTGAAAACTGATATTTTTGTCCAAGTTAGCAGCTGTAGATCTTTCTGTGTGTAACTCCTTTGTATTATATTTTTTCTCATGCTTGTAGATATTTTGAATAGCTTTTGCCACATATCTTGTTTGGCAAATTTGGGTGGTTGTAGGTGCCTTGTATGTTGCTCTCAAACTGCTATGATGTTGTTTATGACAGATTGTATAGTTTTGTTGTTTTGATGCTTGTGTGTGCATGGTTGATGGTGTGGTGAGTTTGTTTGCACCACCCCATCTATACTTGTTTGTTTGGTGATGTGGCAACCTAGGAATACCAGAAGTATGCCATTGGAGAGTGCTTGTCGTAGATTTGATCCGTAGAACTCTGTATCTTGTTTCGAAGTTTTTGGTTGATCCATAGCTCCGTTCGTGACGTTCTTTATATGCTTTTGCATCATTTTCTCGTGATGCATCTGTTCATGTCATATTCATGCATGTCAAGATAGCCTAGAGAGAAGTTATGTCCAGAAGTTTGTCTTTTCTTCTCATGCATGTGCAAGTGATTAGAATAGAGATGCATGCTACATTCTCATCTCATGCATCATGTGCTTGTTGCATCATGTTGTGTTGTTGTTCATTGGATGATATTTTTATGTTGGGTAGCACCGGGATCAGAGAGCGAGTACGTGGATTCGGGAGAGTACGTGCAGGACGAACAAGAACAGTTCCAAGCTGAAGACATCACAGGCAAGATGACCATGACCTTGATACCGTATCTAGCTTTGTTATGCCTAGATTCACGTTTCCTTCGTCATATGCTCGCTGCCTACCACTGAAATAATTGCCTCCTGATATTGCCATGAAACCCAAACACTTTCCCCTCCTAGGTAATATTGAATGGCTAAGTAGGCTTTCTCAGCTTCTAATGTTAGCGTTGCTAGTTGGAGCTGCATTTGTCTCATGTGATAACATGAGTTTGATATCATTATGTTTAAATCTATTATTTACTAATGCACCTATATACTTGGTAAATGACGGAAGGCCTAGCCTCTTGTCGGGTGTTTTGTTCCGTTATTGCCGCCTTAGTTTCCAGCTACCGGTGTTTGATTCCATAACTGATCGCTCCTAACACGTTCGGGGTTGTTATGGGGACCCCCTTGATAAATCGTGTAGTGTTAAGACTTGTCCGGCAGGACCCAACACTGGTTTTACTTTGCTAATCACATAATAATAATCTTCATAGGGAATAACTACCCCGAGGAATTAATCAACAACCCAGGCCAGTGCTCCTCAAGAGTGTTGGTCCAAACCTGAGCACTATTCGGGACCAACTCAGGGCAACTTGAGTGATTTCTATCAGGCCATCGTGCGAGTAGCTCATCCGTCGTGTCCTGAGACTAAGATACGCGGCTCTTATCGGGGTCATCGACACGACGGGAGGTCCTGCTAGTCTTGTCTTACCTTAGCGATATATCTTGTGTATAGGAATCTCGGTGAAGCTTTGGTTCTCCCAGAGTTGAGGTTTTCCTCTAAGGAATCCGATGAGATCACGAGATTCATGATAGAGGATTACTTTGCGGCCCATGACCGTTTGTGATGGACTAGTTGGAGCACCCCTGGAGGGTTTAATCTTTCGGGAAGTCGTGCCCGTGGTTATGTGGCAACTTGGAATATTTGTTAACATCCAGTTATAGATAAGTTGAACGTAATCTAATAAAACTGTCAGCGGCGTGCGTAACCGTGACTGTCCCCTTCGAAGACCTCTCTTCGATCGGGAACATGGTGGGGTTATGTTTGACGTAAGTAGGTGTTCAGGATCAATTAGTGATCAGCTAGTCTTCGACCGCTAGCGTAGACCACCACACCTAAAACTTGTTCTACGTAAGTTAGCCATCATAAATGCTTAGGATGCTGCAAACCTAAACAATGAACCTTCCTCACCTAATAACTTGACTAATTTCGGTACCGAGGTCATAGATTGCTGAGTCCCTGTGGCTCACAGATTACTTCAACACCCCAATAGGTACAGGTACGCCCGACACAGGTGATCCCGATGTTACGCAGCTGGCGTGGCAGTACGATGAGGAGAACTACTGCATGTACGTGAACTATCCAGAAGACCGAGGAATGATCGTGATCGTGGGCAGCATGCGAGATAGCATAGCCTTTTTCACATGTTATGTAGTCCGTAGCGTAACTACCTTGTCTGAATAAATGTGTGATGTAAACTCTGATATTATCTATGAGATGGCAGACGATTCCCTATTTGTCATTTTTTATTTATGTATGTGCTATGTTTATCTTACTTGCGAAACGCTTAGATGCGCTTATATCCATTTTTGGGGCCTCGTTCCCTAAATCGGAAAGGACCACATCTTAGTCGTTACTGTTGGAATTATGCCCTAGAGGCAATAATAAATATAGTTATTATTATAATTCCTGTATCAAGATAATCGTTTATTATCCATGCTATAATTGTATTGAATGAAGACTTATATACATGTGTGGATACATAGACAAAACACTGTCCCTAGCAAGCCTCTAGTTGGCTAGCCAGTTGATCAAAGATAGTCAGTGTCTTCTGATTATGAACAAGGTATTGTTGCTTGATAACTGGATCACGTCATTAGGAGAATCACGTGATGGACTAGACCCAAACTAATAGACGTAGCATGTTGATCGTGTCATTTTGTTGCTACTATTTTCTGCGTGTCAAGTATTTGTTCCTATGACCATAAGATCATATAACTCACTGACACCGGAGGAATACTTTGTGTGTATCAAACGTCGCAACGTAACTGGGTGACTATAAAGATGCTCTACAGGTATCTCCGAAGGTGTTCGTTGAGTTAGTATGGATCGAGACTGGGATTTGTCACTCCGTGTGACGGAGAGGTATCTCGGGGCCCACTCGGTAATACAACATCACACACAAGCCTTGCAAGCAATGTGACTTAGTGTAAGTTGCGGGATCTTGTATTACGGAACGAGTAAAGAGACTTGCTGATAAACGAGATTGAAATAGGTATGCGGATACTGACGATCGAAACTCGGGCAAGTAACATACCGAAGGACAAAGGGAATGACATACGGGATTATATGAATCCTTGGCACTGAGGTTCAAACGATAAGATCTTCGTAGAATATGTAGGATCCAATATGGGCATCCAGGTCCCGCTATTGGATATTGACCGAGGAGTCTCTCGGGTCATGTCTACATAGTTCTCGAACCCGCAGGGTCTGCACACTTAAGGTTCGACGTTGTTTTATGCGTATTTGAGTTATATGGTTGGTTACCGAATGTTGTTTGGAGTCCCGAATGAGATCACGGACGTCACGAGGGTTTCTGGAATGGTCCGGAAACGAAGATTGATAAATATGATGACCTCATTTGGTTACCGGAAGGTTTTCGGAGTTACCGGGAATGTACCGGGAATGACGAATGGGTTCCGGGAGTTCACCGGGGGGCAACCCACCCAGGGGAAGACCATAGGCCTTGGGGGTGGCGCACCAGCCCTTAGTGGGCTGGTGGGACAGCCCAAGAAGGCCCTATGCGCCATAGGAAGAAAATCAAAGAGAAAAAAAAAGAGGAGGTGGGAAAAAGGGGAAGGACTCCTCCTTCCAAACCTAGTTGGACTCAGTTTGGAAAGGGAGGGTTCCCCCTTAGGCTCGGCCGACCCCCTTGGGAGTCCTTGGACCCCAAGGCAAGGCTCCCCCTCCTCCCCCTATATATACGGAGGTTTTAGGGCTGATTTGACACAACTTTGCCACGGCAGCCCGACCACATATCTCCACGGTTTTACCTCTAATCGCGTTTCTGCGGAGCTCGGGCGGAGCCCTGCCGAGACAAGATCATCACCAACCTCCGGAGCGCCGTCACGCTGCCGAAGAACTCTTCGACCTCTCCGTCTCTCTTGCTGGATCAAGAAGGCCGAGATCATCGTCGAGTTGTACGTGTGCTGAACGCGGAGGTGCCGTCCGTTCGGCACTAGATCATGGGACTGATCGCGGGACGGTTCGCGGGGCGGATCGAGGGACGTGAGGACGTTCCACTACATCAACCGCATTCACTAACGCTTCTGTTGTACGGTCTACAAGGGTATGTACATCACACATCCCCTCTCGTAGATGGACATCACCATGATAGGTCTTCGTGCGCGTAGGAAAATTTTTGTTTCCCATGCGACGTTCCCCAACAGTGGCATCATGAGCTAGGTTCATGCGTAGATGTAACCTCGAGTAGAACACAAAAGTTTTTGTGGGTGGTGATGTGCGTTTTTCTGCCCTCCTTAGTCTTTTCTTGATTCCGCGGTATTGTTGGATTGAAGCGGCTTGGACCGACATTACTCGTACGCTTACGAGAGACTGGTTTCATCGCTACGAGTAACCCCGTTGCTCAAAGATGACTGGCAAGTGTCAGTTTCTCCAACTTTAGTTGAATCGGATTTGACCGAGGAGGTCCTTGGATGAGGTTAAATAGCAACTCATATATCTCCGTTGTGGTGTTTGCGTAACTAAGATGTGATCCTACTAGATACCCATGGTCACCACGTAAAACATGCAACAACAAAATTAGAGGACGTCTAACTTGTTTTTGCAGGGTATGCTTGTGATGTGATATGGCCAACGATGTGATGTGATATATTGGATGTATGAGATGATCATGTTGTAATAGATAATATCGACTTGCACGTCGATGGTACGGCAACCGGCAGGAGCCATAGGGTTGTCTTTATACTAACATTTGTGCTTGCAGATGTGTTTACTATTTTGCTAGGATGTAGCTTTAGTAGTAATAGCATGAGTAGCACGACAACCCCGATGGCGACACGTTGATGGAGATCATGGTGTGGCACCGGTGACAAGAAGATCGTGCCGGTGCTTGGTGATGGAGATCAAGGAGCACGTGATGATGGCCATATCATGTCACTTATGAATTGCATGTGATGTTAATCCTTTTATGCACCTTATTTTGCTTAGAACGACGGTAGCATTATGAGGTGATCTCTCACTAAAATTTCAAGACGAAATTGTGTTCTCCCCGACTGTGCACCGTTGCTACAGTTCGTCGTTTCGAGACACCAAGTGATGATCGGGTGTGATAGACTCAACGTTCACATACAACGGGTGCAAAACAATTGCGCACGTGGAACACTCGGGTTAAGCTTGACGAGCCTAGCATGTGCACACATGGCCTCGGAACAAATGAGACCGAAAGGTCGATCATGAATCATATTGATGATATGATTAGCATGGGGATGCTTACCACTGAAACTATGCTCAACTCACGTGATGATCGGACTTGAGCTAGTGTAAGTGGATCATGAACCACTCAAATGACTAGAGAGATGTACTTTTTGAGTGGGAGTTTAGCGAGTAATTTGATTAAGTTAAACTCTAATTATCTTGAACATAGTCTAAGTCCACTTTGAATATATTTGTGTTGTAGATCATGGCTCACGTGATAGTCACCCTGAATTTTAATACATTCCTAGAGAAAGCTAAGTTGAAAGATGATGGAAGCAACTTTGTAGACTGGGCTCGTAATCTTAAGCTAATCTTACAAGCTGGGAAGAAGGATTATGTCCTTAATGCTGCGCTAGGAGATGAACCACCCGCTACGGCTGATCAGGATGTTAGGAACGCTTGGTTAGCATGTAAGGAGGACTACTCAGTAGTTCAATGTGCAGTCTTGTATGGCTTAGAACCGGGACTTCAACGTTGCTTTGAGCGTCATGGAGCATTTGAGATGTTCCAGGAGTTGAAGTTCATCTTTCAGAAGAACGCCCGGATCGAGAGGTATGAGACCTCCGATAAATTCTATGCTTGCAAGATGGAGGAGAACTCGTCTGTCAGTGAACATGTGCTCAAAATGTCTGGGTACTCAAACCGTCTAGCTGAGCTGGGGATTGAACTCCCACAAGAAGCTATCACTGACAGAATCCTTCAATCACTGCCGCCAAGCTATAAAGGCTTTGAGTTGAACTACAACACGCAAGGGATGAACAAGTCTCCCGGCGAGTTGTTTGCGATGCTGAAAGTCGCAGAGTCTGAACTCCGTAAAGAGCATCAAATGTTGATGGTGAATAAGACCACTAGTTTCAAGAGAAACGGCAAAGGCAAGAAGGGTAATTTAAAGAAGAGCGGCAAGCCTGTTGCCAATCCGATGAAGAAACCCAAAGCTGGACCTAAGCCTGAAACAGAGTGTTACTATTGCAAGGGTATGGGTCACTGGAAGCGCAATTGCCCCAAGTATCTGGCTGATAAGAAGGCGGCCAAAGAAAAATCAGGTATATTTGATATACATGTTATTGATGTGTACTTAACCGGCTCTCGTAGTAGTGCCTGGGTATTCGATACCGGTTATGTTGCTCATATTTGCAACTCGAAACAGGAACTGCGGAATAGACGAAGGCTGGCGAAAGATGAAGTGACGATGCGCGTAGGAAATGGTTCCAAGGTTGATGCAATCGCCGTCGGCACAGTTTCACTTCAGTTACCATCAGGATTAGTTATGAACTTAAATCATTGTTATTTAGTGCCTGCGTTGAGCATGAACATTATATCTGGATCTTGTTTATTGCGAGACGGTTACTCTTTTAAGTCAGAGAATAATGGTTGTTCTATTTCTATGAGTAACATCTTTTATGGTCATGCACCCAATGTGAGAGGATTGTTCATATTGAATCTTGATAGCGATACACACATACATAACAATGAGACCAAAAGAGTTAGAGTTAACAATGATAGCGCCATATTTTTGTGGCACTGCCACTTAGGTCATATTGGTGTAAAGCGCATGAAGAAACTCCATGCCGATGCACTTTTGGAGTCACTTTACTTTGATTCACTTGACACGTGCGAACCATGCCTCGTGGGCAAGATGACTAAAACTCCGTTCTCCGGAACAATGGACCCTGCAAGTGACATGTTGGAAATCATACATACCGATGTGTGTGGTCCGATGAGCGTAGAGGCACGCGGCGGATATCGTTATTTTCTCACCTTCACTAACGATTTGAGTAGATATGGTTATGTCTACTTAATGAAGCACAAGTCTGAAACATTTGAAAAGTTCAAACAATTTCAGAGTGAAGTTGAAAATCATCATAACAAGAAGATCAAGTTCCTACGGTCTGATCGTGGGGGTGAATATTTGAGTTTCGAGTTTGGTGCTCACTTAAGACAATTTGGAATTGTTTCACAGTTGACAGCGCCTGGAACACCACAGCGTAATGGTGTGTCCGAACGTCGTAATCGTACTTTATTAGAGATGGTGCGATCTATGATGTCTCTTACCGATTTGTCGTTATCGTTTTGGGGTTATGCATTAGAAATAGCTGCATTCACTTTAAATAGGGCACCATCAAAATCCGTTGAGACGACACCATATGAACTGTGGTATGGCAAAAGGCCAAAGTTGTCGTTTCTTAAAGTTTGGGGATGTGATGCTTATGTCAAAAAGCTTCAGCCTGAAAAGCTGGAACCCAAAGCGGAAAAGTGCATCTTCAAAGCTACCCAAAAGAGACAGTTGGGTACACCTTCTATCTCAAATCCGAGGGCAAAGCGTTTGTTGCTAAAAACGGAGCTTTTCTCGAGAAGGAGTTTCTCTCGAGATAATTGAGTGGGAGGAACATAGAACTTGATGAGGTTGTCGAACCTATCATCCCTCTAGATGGTGGCGCAGGTCAAGGGGAAACCTCTGTCGTTGCGATGCCGGTTGAGGAGGAAGTTAATGATGATGATCATGAAACTCCGGTTCAAGTTTCTGTCGAACCACGCAGGTCAATGAGACCACGTGCTACTCCAGAGTGGTACGGTAATCCCATCTTGTCAATCATGTTGTTAGACAACAATGAACCTGCAAGTTATGAAGAAGCAATGGTGGGCCCGGATTCCAACAAATGGCTAGAAGCCATGAAGTCCGAGATAGGATCCATGTATGAGAACAAAGTGTGGACTTTGGAAGTACTACCTGAGGGCCGCAAGGCTGTTCAGAACAAATGGATCTTTAAGAGGAAGACGGACGCTGACGGCAATGTGACCGTTTATAAAGCTCGACTTGTGGCAAAGGGTTTTTCACAAGTTCAAGGAGTTGACTACGATGAGACATTCTCACCCGTAGCGATGCTTAAGTCCGTCAGAATCATGTTAGCAATAGCTGCATTTTTTGATTATGAAATCTGGCAGATGGATGTCAAAACGGCGTTCCTTAACGGTTTCCTTAAGGAAGAGTTGTATATGATGCAACCCGAAGGTTTTGTCGATCCTAAGAATGCTAACAAAGTGTGCAAGCTCCAGCGATCCATTTATGGACTGGTGCAAGCATCTCGGAGTTCGAACAAACGCTTTGATGAGGTGATCAAAGCATTTGGGTTTATACAAGTGGTTGGAGAATCTTGTATTTACAAGAAAGTGAGTGGGAGCTCTGTGGCGTTTCTAATATTATATGTGGATGACATATTGCTGATTGGAAACAACGTAGAGTTTTTGAGAGCATAAAGGATTACTTGAATAAAAGTTTCTCTATGAAGGACCTAGGAGAAGCTGCTTACATTCTAGGCATTAAGATCTATAGGGATAGATCAAAACGCCTGATAGGACTTTCACAAAGCACATACCTTGATAAAGTTTTGAAGAGGTTCAAAATGGAACAGTCCAAGAAAGGGTTCTTGCCAGTTTTACAAGGTACGAGATTGAGTAAGACTCAGTGCCCAGCAACTGATGAGGATAGAGAGCATATGAGCACCGTCCCCTATGCTTCAGCCATAGGTTCTATCATGTATGCAATGATGTGCACTAGACCGGACGTTAGCGTGGCCATAAGTATGGCAGGTAGGTTCCAGAGTAATCCAGGAGTGGATCATTGGACGGCGGTCAAGAATATCCTGAAGTACCTGAAAAGGACTAAGGAGATGTTTCTCGTGTATGGAGGTGACGAAGAGCTCGCCGTAAAAGGTTACGTCGATGCAAGCTTCGACACAGATCCGGACGACTCTAAGTCGCAGACCGGATACGTATTTATTCTTAATGGGGGTGCGGTAAGCTGGTGCAGTTTCAAGCAAAGCGTCGTAGCAGATTCTACATGTGAAGCGGAGTACATGGCTGCCTCGGAAGCGGCTAAGGAGGGTGTCTGGATGAAGCAGTTCATGACGGATCTTGGAGTGGTGCCGAGTGCACTGAATCCAATAACCTTGTTCTGTGACAACACGGGTGCCATTGCCCTGGCAAAGGAACCACGGTTTCACAAGAAGTCCAGACACATCAAACGACGCTTCAACCTCATCCGCGACTACGTCGAAGGGGAGGACGTGAATATATGCAAAGTGCACATGGATCTGAATGTAGCAGACCTGCTGACTAAACCTCTTCCACGGGCAAAGCATGATCAACACCAGAACGGTATGGGTGTTAGATTTATTACAATGTAATTCGCATGATGATGTGAGGGCTAGATTATTGACTCTAGTGCAAGTGGGAGACTATTGGAATTATGCCCTAGAGGCAATAACAAATATAGTTATTATTATAATTCATGTATCAAAATAATCGTTTATTATCCATGCTATAATTGTATTGAATGAAGACTTATATACATGTGTGGATACATAGACAAAACACTATCCCTAGCAAGCCTCTAGTTGGCTAGCCAGTTGATCAAAGATAGTCAGTGTCTTCTGATTATGAACAAGGTGTTGTTGCTTGATAACTAGGTCACATCATTAGGAGAATCACATGATGGACTAGACCCAAACTAATAGACGTAGCATGTTGATCGTGTCATTTTGTTGCTACTATTTTCTGCGTGTCAGGTATTTGTTCCTATGACCATAAGATCATATAACTCACTGACACCGGAGGAATACTTTGTGTGTATCAAACGTCGCAATGTAACTGGGTGACTATAAAGATGCTCTACAGGTATCTCCGAAGGTGTTCGTTGAGTTAGTATGGATCGAGACTGGGATTTGTCACTCCGTGTGACGGAGAGGTATCTCGGGACCCACTCGGTAATACAACATCACACACAAGCCTTGCAAGCAATGTGACTTAGTGTAAGTTGCGGGATCTTGTATTACGGAACAAGTAAAGAGACTTGCCGGTAAACGAGATTGAAATAAGTATGCGGATACTGACGATCGAATCTCGGCAAGTAACATACCGAAGGACAAAGGGAATGACATACGGGATTATATGAATCCTTGGCACTGAGGTTCAAACGATAAGATCTTCGTAGAATATGTAGGATCCAATATGGGCATCCAGGTCCCGCTATTGGATATTGACCGAGGAGTCTCTCGGGTCATGTCTACATAGTTCTCGAACCCGCAGGGTCTGCGCACTTAAGGTTCGACGTTGTTTTATGCGTATTTGAGTTATATGGTTGGTTACCGAATGTTGTTCGGAGTCCCGGATGAGATCACAGACATCACGAGGGTTTTCGGAATGGTCCGGAAACGAAGATTGATATATAGGATGACCTCATTTGGTTACCGGAAGGTTTTCGGAGTTACCGGGAATGTACCGGGAATGACGAATGGGTTCCGGGAGTTCACCGGGGGGCAACCCACCCAGGGGAAGCCCATAGGCCTTGGGGTGGCGCACCAGCCCTTAGTGGGCTGGTGGGACAGCCCAAGAAGGCCCTATGCGCCATAGGAAGAAAATCAAAGAGAAAAGAAAAAAAAGAGGAGGTGGGAAAAAGGGGAAGGACTCCTCCTTCCAAACCTAGTTGGACTCGGTTTGGAAGGGGAGGGTTCCCCCCTTAGGCTCGGCCGACCCCCTTGGGAGTCCTTGGACCCCAAGGCAAGGCTCCCCCTCCTCCCCTATATATACGGAGGTTTTAGGGCTGATTTGACACAACTTTGCCACGGCAGCCCGACCACATATGTCCACGGTTTTACCTCTAGATCGCGTTTCTGCGGAGCTCGGACGGAGCCCTGCCGAGACAAAATCATCACCAACCTTCGGAGCGCCGTCATGCTGCCGGAGAACTCTTCTACCTCTCCATATCTCTTGCTGGATCAAGAAGGCTGAGATCATCGTCGAGCTGTACGTGTGCTGAACGCGGAGGTGCCGTCCGTTCGGCAATAGATCGTGGGACTGATCGCGGGACGGTTCGCGGGGCGGATCGAGTGACGTGAGGACGTTCCACTAAATCAACCGCGTTCACTAATGCTTCTGCTGTACGGTCTACAAGGGTACGTAGATCACACATCCCCTCTCGTAGATGGACATCACCATGATAGGTCTTCGTGCGCGTAGGAAAATTTTTGTTTCCCATGCGACGTTCCCCAACAGTTACAAGTTGGTAATCAGAGCCTTACGACCGTAGGAGCCTTTGTGTGATCGTACTTGGCCGAGTCGAGTCTAGTAAAATGTTTTGAGTCTTAGTTATATCGGAGAGTAGGATTCTTTTTTCTCCTCTTCCATGCTCTGGTGAGGTTCTCGACTTAGGAATCTTAATTCTACTCCTCTTCTCGCTCAAAGTTTTTTTTTAGGATCACGCGGGTATTTTGAAATCTATATGATATCGATGTGACGGAGTTCTGTCTTGGTGCCTCCTGTCTGCCTTGATTTCTTCCGGGGAGTTGAGCTCCAAGGGATTCTTGTGCACATCGCCATCATTTAGATTTCTGAGTATCTCAGAACGAAGGATATTCATAATTGCTTCAATACTAGTAGTGGCGAGATAACCCCGATGTCCCCAGTACTGGTGCAGATTGTTCGGGAATACTGCCATACTTTGTATCCTTGTGATCACGAGGGTCTGTAGTAGATGAAGGTCCGAGATTCTGGTTATGTGTTGACGGATGTGATATAGTGGATGGGTTAGTATAGGAGTTGTGTGAATATTACTCCTTGTATCTGTGTACCAGATTGCATGACCAGATATTTCGGGAATTCATAGGTGGGATATCAAGTAGTGACTTATAGGACAATCTTCCTACAGATGCATGATGTGAGGTTGGGATTCGATATTCAGTGGGTATGTTTGTTCACGGTTGTCTTACAGCGGTTCTCGTTGTGTCTTAAAGAGTCCTTGTAGCTTGCTACGACTCGGGGATACTTCGTAAGTCGTGTGCACTACCTTGCAAAGGATGGCTATTGTAAATTCGAGCCCGTGCGATCTTATCCACGAAGATATCGGATGAAATCTCAATCATATGTTTGTTCTGAGCAGTTCTAGCTCATACTTGTTTGCAAGTGGTCTTAATCAGAATTTTGTCGACAGTCACTTTGAGGAAGCATTCTTACTATTTTGTTCGAGTGCAATTGCTTTGTTCCTGTTCAGATATTCCTGTCGTTTTTGATTCAGCAATTCCATCAATTTATTCTATGGGCTAATGTGTTGTCCGTCTTCAGGATGGCTCCACCAAATCGTCAGAATCCAGGTCCTGAGGATATACCGCCACCACCTCCTCCTCCAGAGAATCCTCCTCCGCCGCCGCCTCCTCCTACTGAGGCTTGGCAAGCAGTGATGGCTACTACAAATGCAAACACTCAGATGCTGATACAATTGTTGCAAGAGAGGACTAATCAGCAGCAAGGCAACTTCCATCATGTGGGCAATCAGTTTGCTAATCTGAGTCAGTTCCTGTCGAATCAGCCGAAGACTTTCACTTCCTATGACCAGCCGTTTGATGTTGAGGATTGGATCCGCGACATGAACAAGCACTTTGAATGTAGCAATGTTCGTCCAGAGGATTTCGTCAAGTTTGCAACATTCCAGCTGAAGGGGCAAGCATCTATCTAGTGGCAGCAGTTGAAGGATTCCAAGGGTGCCAGAGTGATCTCTTGGGATGAGTTCTGCAGAGACTTCAGATCCCACTACATCCCGTCCAGCTTTGTGGAGGAGATGCGTGAGAAGTTCAGGCGCTTGAAGCAAGGTGGTAACTCCGTGTACAAGTACAACGTCGAGTTCCACGAGCTAGCCCGATACGCCTTGCAGGATATCCCTGATCAGAAGAGCAAGATTTATCAGTTCAGAGGTGGTTTGAAAGAGGATTTGCAGCTAGCTCTCGCTTTGCACGATCCCGAGGAGTTCGATAAGTTCTACAACTTGGCTCTCAGGGCTGAGGCATCTTTGCTCGGGGTGGAGAATTCAAAGAAGCGCTTCAGCGATTCCAGCTCGTCTTCCTCAACTCAGGTGGTTCAGAAGCAACAGAAGTAATTGGTATCTCCTCCTCCTGCTCGGCACACGCAGCAGTTTAAGCATTCAGGTGCCGTGGTTCTTCCCACCCACCCAACCCAGCTTTCCGGCGGAGATTCCAGTAGCAGAAGCAAGGGCCTCCTCAGACACAGTACCGTCAGCCAGCAGATGTTACTTGTCACAAGTGTGGGCAGAAGGGTCACTATGCCAACAAGTGCACTTCTCAGTTGCGTCTTCCGCCTCCTCCTCCAGGCAAACCTCCAAGCAATGCTATCGTCAAGTTCAATCCCACGTCTGCTCGAGTCAACATGGTGAATGCGGCTGAGGCAGAAAACTCGTTAGATGTGATTATGGGTAACCTCCTCGTTAATGATATTCCTGCTAAAGTGTTGTTTGATTCTGGTGCTTCTCATTCGTTCATGTCTAGACCATTTGCATGGAATCATGATTTCGTTTCTAAGACATTGGACAAACCTCTTCGTGTGGTTTCCCCGGGCATGTTGATGAGCTCTAATGTGGTAATTCCGGATGTTTCTGTCAAGATGGGTAGTTATTCTTTTCTGGTGTCTCCTATTATCTTGGGCAATTCCGACATTGATTTGATCCTTGGTATGGACTAGTTGGCCATGAAACAGGCATTGATTGATTGTGAAGCTAAAGAAGTGAAGCTTACTCACTCTTCGGAGGACGTGATTATATTCGCGGCGCGTGATGACACAATCCGTCTGTTCTCTTTGACTGGAAAGGGTGAGATTAATCCAATTTCGCAAGTCCCAGTGGTCTGCGAATATGAAGATGTGTTTCCAGAAGAACTGCTAGGAATGCCTCCACACCGAGAAGTTGAATTTGTTATTGAGCTTGAACCAGGTACTGAGCCTGTGTGCAAACGGCCGTACAAATTGGGTCCAGAAGAGCTGAAGGAACTTAAGAGACAACTCTTTGAGCAGGAGCGTTTGGGTCTGATCAGACCAAGCTCGTCTCCTTGGGGCTATGGAGTGTTGTTTGTCAAGAATAAGAATGGCACGGACCGATTGTGTGTAGATTACCGTCCATTGAACAAGAAGACAATCAGAAACAAGTACCACTTCCGAACATAATGAGTTGTTCGAGCAGTTGAAAGGGGCTAAGATCTTCTCCAAGCTCGATCTCAGGATGGGCTATCATCAAATTCGCATTCGCGAAGAGGATATTCCAAAGACTACTTTCAGGACAAGTTTTGGCTCGTATGAGTATACGGTCATGTCTTTTGGTCTGGCAAATGCTCCACCGACTTTTTGTCGTATGAGGAAATACATATTATCTCCGTTCAAGAATGAGTTCGTCTTGCTGTATCTCGACGACATTCTGGTCTTTACGAAAATTGAGGAAGAGCATGAAGAACATCTCAAGCTAGTGCTTGATAAGCTGAGAGAGCATAAATTCTATGCCAAGTTTTCCAAATGTGAGTCCTGGTTGAAAGAAGTTGTCTATCTTGGGCACATCATCTCTGCCGAGGGCATCAAAGTTGATACGTCGAAGGTGCAGGCCATTGTTGAGTGGGAGCCTCCGCAAAATGTGAAACAGCTTCGAAGCTTTCTCGGGCTTGCAAGCTATTGTAGAAGTTCGTTGAGAACTTCTCCAAGATTGCTAAGCCTCTCTCAAGTCTTCTTCAGAAGGGTGTGAAGTATGCCTGGTCTCCAGAGTGTCAGTTGGCCTTCGACACACTCAAAGAGAAGCTCACCTCTACTCCAGTCTTAGTTCCACCTAATGACTACAAACCTTACCAAGTGTTATGCGACGCCTCTCTTCAAGGTCTTGGTGCAGTTCTGATGCAAGAGAAGAAAGTGGTTGCTTGTACCTTGAGGCAGTTGAAGCCAAGTGAGAAGAATTATCATGTGCATGATCTTGAGCTGGCAGCAGTGGTACATGCTCTGATGACTTGGAGACACCTCTTGTTGGAACGAAAGGTTGAAGTGTTCACCGATCACAAGAGTCTCAAGTACATCTTCACCCAGCCTAACCTGAATCTTCGGCAAACTCGTTGGGTGGAAATGCTCCAAGATTTTAATCCGAGCGTTGAGTATACTCCACGCAAAGCTAATGTCGTGGCAGATGCTTTGAGCAGGAAGGCTTACTGCAACAGTCTCATTCTAAAGCCTCTCCAGCCTGACCTTTGAGAATCTTTCAGAAAGCTCAACCTTCAGTTAGTACCTCAGGGATTTCTTGCAAATCTTCAGATCTCTCCTACCTTGGAAAATCAGGTCCGAGCAGTGCAGCTTCTTGATGCAATGGTGAAGAAAGTTAAGATTGGCTTGGCAAAGGGAGTTCCCAAATATAAGTGCTTCAGTGTTGATGCCAGAGACACGTTGTTCTTTGAGGATCGTCTTGTCATTCCGAAAGGGGGTCTCATAAAGGAAATTGATACGTCTGTTTTGCATCATGTTTTCATGTTGATATTTATCGCTTCTTTGGCTGTTATTTCACTTCATGGTACAATTCTTATGCCTTTTCTCTCTTATTCTGCAAGGTTTACATGAAGAGGGAGAATGTCGGCAACTGGAATTCTGGCCTGAAAGTGGAGCAAAGTTGAGATACCTATTCTGCGCAACTCCAAACACAGTAAAAATCAACGAGGATTTTTTTTCCGGATTTATCAAAAATACTGGGCCAAAGAAGTGCTAGAGGGGCGTCAGGGGTTGGCCACAAGCCTGCACGGCGCGGCCACCCCCCCCCCCAGGGCGCGCCATGAGGGCTTGTGGGCAGCGTGCTGGCCCACTTGCCCCCCTCTTCTTCTACATGAAGGGTTTCGTCCAGAAAAAAATGAAGGAGGAGCTTTTTCATGGTTTCGCCACCGCCACGAGGCGGAACTTGAGCAGAACCAATCTAGAGCTCCGGCATGACGATCCTGCCGAGGAAACTTCCCTCCCGGAGGGGGAAATCGTCGCCATCGTCATCACCAACACTCCTCTCATCGGAGGGGACTCGTCACCATCAACATCTTCATCAGCACCATCTCATCTCCAAACCCTAGTTCATCAGTTGTAACCAATCTCCGTCTCGCGACTCCGATTGGTACTTGTAAGGTTGCTAGTAGTGTTAATTACTCCTTGTAGTTGATGCTAGTTGGATTATTTGGTGGAAGAGTTTATGTTCAGATCCTTGATGCTACACATTACCTCTCTCGTCATGAATATGATTATGCTTTGTGAGTAGTTACTTTTGTTCCTGAGGACATGGGATAAGTCATGCTAATAGTAGTCATGTGAATTTGGTATTCGTTCGGTAATTTGATATGTTGTATGTTATTTTTCCTCTAGTGGTGTTATGTGAACGTCTAGTTTAATGCTAGAGTGGGAAGGCATTGGGAAGTAGTAAGTAGATGATGGGTTGCTAGAGTGACAGAAGCTTAAACCCTAGTTTATGTGTTGCTTCGTAAGGGGCTGATTTGGATCAACTAGTTTAATGTTATGGTTAGACTTTGTCTTAATTCTTCTTTCGTAGTTGCGGATGCTTGTGAGAGGGGTTAATCATAAGTGGGATTCTTGTCCACGTAAGGTCAGTACCCAAGCGCTGGTCCACCCACATATCAAACAATCAAAGTAACGAACGCGGATCATATGAACATGATGAAAACTAGCATGACAGAAATTCCCGTGTGTCCTCGGGAGCGTTTTTCCTCCTATAAGACTTGGTCCAGGCTTGTCCCTTGCTAAAAAAGGGATTGGGCCACTTTTCTGCACCGTTGCTACTTTTGTTACTTGTTGCTCGCTACGAATCATCTCACCGCACAATCACTTGTTACCGACAATTTCAGTGCTTGCAGATTTTACCTTGCTGAAAACCACTTGTCAGATCCTTCTGCTCCTCGTTGGGTTCGACACTCTTACTTATCAAAAGGACTACGATTGATCCCCTATACTTGTGGGTCATCAGTAATCATGGAAGAAGCTCATAACTCTCTGCTCTCTATACATCGAGGAAGCTCCAAGATGTATCAGGACTTGAAACAGACCTTCTGGTGGACTCGCATGAAGCGTGAGATTGCTCAGTTGTACATGAATGTGATGTATGTCGGAGGGTGAAAGCAGAGCATCAATGTCCAGCAGGTCTTTTGCATCCATTGCCCATTCCCGAGTGTAAGTTCGACCATATTGAGATGGATTTCGTCACCGGGTTTCCGAAGTCCAAGAAGGATAACGATGCCATCTTCGTCGTCATCGACAAGTTGAGTAAGTGGCTCATTTTCTTCCAGTCAAGGAATCCATTTCGGCAGCTCAGCTTGCAGAGCTATACACTTCCAGGATAGTATCTTTGCACGGCATGCCTATGTTGATTTCTTCGGATCGCGGAAGTATCTTCACTTCCAAGTTATGGGACTCTTTTCAGTTTGCGATGGGCACGAAGATACGATTCAGCACAGCTTTTCATCCTCAGACTAGTGGGCAAGTGGAGAGAGTCAATTAGGTCCTTGAGGATATGCTGAGAGCCTGTGTTATCTCTTTTGGCATGAAGTGGGAAGACTGCCCGCCTTTCGCTGAGTTCTCGTATAACAACAGTTATCAAGCTAGTTCAGGCAAAGCTCCGTTTGAGATTCTCTATGGTAGGAAGTGTCGTACTCCGCTCAACTGGTCCGAGACCGGCGAGCGTCAGATTCTTGGGAATGACTTGATAGGAGAAGCTGAAGAGATGTGTCGGGTCATTCGGGATAATCTTAGAGCAGCGCGGTCCCGTCAGAAGAGCTATTATGATAGCAAGCATCATGACATGTCTTATGAGCTCGATGACTTCGTCTATCTCAAGGTGTCCCCTATGAAGGGTACACAGCTTTTGGCATCAAAGGCAAGCTTGCGCCTCGTTTCGTTGGTCCTTTCAAAGTTGTTGGCAAGAGAGGCGACCTTGCATATCAGCTCGAGCTCCCTTCAAACTTTGCAAATGTGCATGACGTGTTCCATGTCTCTCAGCTACGTAGTAGTCTCGCATGAAACAAGACCCTGATACAATGTTCATGCTCAAAGCTAGTACTAAATAACAATTATTAAGGTTTAAAACTAATCCCGAAGGTAGATGTAGAGGAAGCATGCCGACGGCGATCACATCGACCTTGGAGCCATTCCCCACGTGCATCGTCACCTCGTCCTTGGCCAGCCTCTATTTATTCCGCAGTTCCTGCTTTCAGTTGCAAATGTGAGCAACAGCACCGGTATCAAATACCCAGGAGCTACTACGAGCGCTCGTAAGGTACACATCAATAACATGTATATCACATATACCTTTGACGTTGACGGCCTTCTTATCCGCTAAGTACTTGGGACAGTTCCGCTTCGAGTGACCTTTTCCCATGCAATAGAAGCACTCAGTCTCAGGCTTGGGTCCATTCTTTTTCTTATTCCCGGCATCTGGCTTTGCCGTCTTTCTTGAAGTTCTTCTTACCCTTTCCCTTCTTGAAACTGGTGGTCTTGTTGACCATCAACACTTGATGCTCTTTCTTGATTTCTACTTCTACAGATTTCAGCATTGAGTACAACTCAGGAATTGTAATGCACCAGAGTGTAACTTGCCTTATTTGGAACCTTCTTGTATGTGGGTCCATCATGTCAGTGAAATGAGAGTTATATTCCATGTGGTATTTCATGTGCATGTCTTGTTTCCCTTTGCATGCATGCATACATACTTCCATGCCTTCGTTGTTTTGTTGGTGTTGTTGATCCATGAAAGTGATATGTGGTGTGATGTGCTATGTGAAGTGATGTGGAGTGGGGTTTGTAAGTGGGGTGCAACTTTGTTAGTCTCCAAATAGGTTTCAAAAACCCTCCCTCTCCATTTTTCTCAAAGCTCAAGTTCTACTTGCCCTATCCGTGATCCAAAAATGTATATATTTTAAAGTGATTTGTGGATGTGGTGCTAGGTCTTTTGTGATTTTAGGCTTTGTTTGAGAGGGGTAAATATTCACTAAACAGATTATTTAATTCTGTTTGGTAAATATTTAAGTGCTCCAAAAATTCCTTTTTCATTTTATTTAAATAGGTCATGATTCCCTTATGACCAGGGGCATTTTTGTTTTATTTTTAGCTTCAACAGTGTTACCTGTGTTTTATTTTTGTCTCTGTTTTTTTAAAATAGAAAAGCCCAATGGGTTTTCTTTTTCTCTACCTGGCACCTTCGAGCGGGTTTTCTCCCCTAGCTGGCCCAGTAACACCCTCCTCGCGCGTAGCCCACCTCCTTCCCTCTCCTATAGACAGTGTCTCCCTCCTCTCGCCTTTCCGTCAGTTTACTTCAGAGACAGCGCGACACACACGACGCCATGCTCACGGACGTCGAGGCCACGCGTCCCTCGCCTCCTCCTCCTCCTATAAAGCCCCCTTGGCGTCCGTGCAGGGCCTAGGGTTCCTCCAAGCCGCCGCCACTCCTTTCCTCTTCCTCCTCCCTCTCCCCAGATCGACAACAGCGGGACGAGTTCCTCCTCCGCCATGGCCGATCCATGAGGAGCTCGCCATCGTTGTCGTGCGTCTCCGTCCTCTACGAGCAGTCCAGGAGCACGCGGGACCTCAAGGGGATCCGTTCCCGCAGCTAGGAGGTGCAGATCGGGTCTGCTTCCATGACGTCGATGTCGTCCACCTCCGCCTCGGCTTCTTCCTCTACTTCCCCTACTTCCTCTCCGGCAGGCTCGGCTTCCTTGACCAGTGGGTGAGCACGAGCAACCTTCCCCTTCCCCCGTAGCTAGATCGCGCGTATAGGGCCGTATCATCGCTGTTTTGTTTTCGGCACATTAGCAGCAGGAACAGAGCTTACCGTGTATGTCTCCTATGTTTTGTTGAGTGAATGGCCAGTAGTGCAGTGGTTAGCTCAGGTGTGTTAATCTAGTAGGTTGTGGGTTCGAATCCCCACTACCCCTTTTTATTTTTTTTATTTCTTTTGTGTCCCTTGATGTTGAATTCATTCTAGATGCTCCAAAGCTTGCTTGAGCAACAAGTTGAGAGGATCATACCTTATATCCAGTAGGTTTTTCACCTTGTGCTAGTTATATGCATGCGTAGGAGTTAGTGTTTGATGAATGCATGTGTAGGTGATGAGCTAGTGTGTAACACATATGATATGGCACTATTTACCTCTATGTGATTCCATGTAGATTTTCTTCTTAGCTTTGTGCCCATTTGTTCTATGCAAGTACCTAGGTATTATATATGTTTTTGGGGTAGAATCATCCCAGGAATCCAATGGTGGAATCAGATTCTCCTTTCGAACACTTTCTGGGAATGTCATTTTTCTGTTTTGTTCTAAGTTTAGAGCTTGGTTCCATGTGATGTGGTGAGCCTAAGAGGATGATTCCTTGTCGTGGCAGTAGAGGGTGAACCCCTCTATAGCATGGTGGTTTTGTTTTATGCTTAGGAGTTTATATGTGCAAGTTGTGCTTTGTCAAAGTAGGCATGGTGCTGAAATTATCAGCTTAGTGAAAATCTGTGATTTTCACTAAGTCTGAGAAACTGCTGATATTTTCTTCCCTTGAAGTTGTGCTTGCAAAAGTTCATGTGTTGGGAATGAGCCCTTGCAATCAACTAGAGAGTTGTAGATTTTATGTTTGTCTAGCTCTCTGTCAATTTTCATTCCATTTGACTTCTTGTAGATATTGTTTTGGGTGCTGTCAAAATGATTCGGAGCATAAATAGCTAGTGAGAATCTGAGAATTTCACTAAGTCCCTGAAAACTGATATTTTTGTCCAAGTTAGCAGCTGTAGATCTTTCTGTGTGTAACTCCTTTGTATTATATTTTTGCTCATGCTTGTGGAGCTTCTGAATAGATTTTGCCACATATCTTGTTTGGCACATTTGGGTGGCTGTAGGTGCCTTGTATGTTGCTCTCAAACTGCTATGATGTTGTTTATGACAGATTGTATAGTTTTGTTGTTTTGATGCTTGTGTGTGCATG
Organism: Hordeum vulgare subsp. vulgare; assembly: GCF_904849725.1. Taxonomy (NCBI): domain Eukaryota; kingdom Viridiplantae; phylum Streptophyta; class Magnoliopsida; order Poales; family Poaceae; genus Hordeum; species Hordeum vulgare. The sequence goes on along the minus strand of NC_058522.1, from coordinate 100,622,882 downwards.
GTTGATGGTGCGGTGACTTTCTTTGCACCACCCCGTCTATACTTGTTTGTTTGGTGATGTGGCAACCTGGGAATACCAGAAGTATGCCATTGGAGAGTGCTTGTGGTAGATTTGATCCGTAGAACTCTGTATCTTGTTTCATAGTTTTCGGTTGATCCGTAGCTCCGTTCATGACGTTCTTTATATGCTTTTGCATCATTTTATCGTGATGCATCTGTTCATGTCATCTTCATGCATGTCAAGACAGCCTAGAGAGAAGTTCTGTCCAGAAGTTTGTCTTTTCTTCTCATGCATGTGCAAGTGATTAGAATAGAGATGCATGCTACATTCTCATCTCATGCATCATGTGCTTGTTGCATCATGTTGTGTTGTTGTTCATTGGATGATATCTTTATGTCGGGTAGCACCGGGATCAGAGAGCGAGTACATGGATTCGGGAGAGTACGTGCAGGACAAACAAGAGCAGTTCCAAGCTGAAGACATTACAGGCAAGATGACCATGACCTTGATACCGTCTCTAGCTTTGTTATGCCTAGATTCACGTTTCCTTCGTCATATGCTCACTGCCTACCACTGAAATAATTGCCTCCTGATATTGCCATGAAACCCAAATACTTTCCCCTCCTAGCTAATATTGAATGATTAAGTAGGCTTGCTCAGCTTCTAATGTTAGCGTTGCTAGTTGCAGCTGCATTTGTCTCATGTGATAACATGAGTTTGATATCATTATGTTTAAATCTGTTATTTAATTAATGCACCTATATACTTGGTAAATAACGGAAGGCCTAGCCTCTTGCCGGGTGTTTTGTTCTATTATTGCTGCCTTAGTTTCCGGCTACCGGTGTTTGACTCCATAACTGATCGCTCCTAACACATTCGGGGTTGTTATGGGGACTCCCTTGATAAATCGTGTAGTGTTAAGACTTGTCCGGCAGGACCCAACATTGGTTTTAATTTGCTAATCACATAATAATAATCTGCATAGGGAATAGCTACCCCGAGGTATTAATCAACAACCTGGGCCAGTGCTCATCATGAGTGTTGGTCCAAACCTGAGCACTGTTCGGGGCCAACTCAGGGCAACTTGAGTTATTTCTATCAGGCCATCGTGCGCGTAGCTCATCCGTCGTGTCCTGAGACTGAGATACGCGGCTCTTATCACGGTCGTTGACACGACGGGAGGTCCTGCTAGTCTTGTCTTACCTTAGCGATATATCTTGCGTATAGGAATCCCGGTGAAGCTTTGGTTCTCCCCAGAGTTGAGGTTTTCCTCTAAGGAATCCGACGAGATCACGAGATTCGTGATAGATTACTTTGCGGCCCGTGACCGTTTGTGATGGACTGGTTGGAGCACCCCTGTTGGGTTTAATCTTTTAGAAAACCGTGCCCGCGGTTATGTGGCAACATGGAATATTTTTTAACATCCGGTTATACATAACTTGAACTTATTCTAATAAAACTGCCAACGGTGTACGTAACCGTGACTATCCCCTTCGAAGACCTCTCTTCGATCGGGAACACGGTGGGGTTATGTTTGACGTAAGTAGGTGTTCAGGATCAATCAAACCTGGCCAAACGGGCCGAGCTAAACAGGCCGGCCCGCCAGCTCGCCACGACGGCATGACACGGGCCTGGCCTGGCACGATTTAAACGGGTCGTCCCAGGCACGCGGCACGCCTCGGGTCGTGCCTGGGCTTGAGGGTTGGGCACACGGGCCAGCACGGCACGGCTCGTTTATTATTTTATTTTTACTTATTTATATATATATAGGATAAAAAAATAACCTAATAGGCCAAAATTGGGCCAAAACACAGCCCAATATATTAAGATAGGCCCAAAAAACAGCCTAACAGGCCAAAATCAGCCCAAATAATAGCCTTAAAATAAAAAAACTAAGAGGCTAGCGGGCCTGGCGTGCCTACGGGCCGGCCCGTATAGCCTCCGTGTCGTGCCTGGGCTAGGAGGCTGCGCCGGTGGGTCGGCACGACACGGCCCGGCTAATAATCGGGCCCAGTCGTGCCATGCCGTGCCTGGCACGATTATGGTGGGCCGGGCCGTGCCGGGCCGGGCCAGGCCGTTTGGCCAGGTGTGGGATCAATTAGTGATCAGCTAGTCTTCGACCGCTAGCATAGACCACCACACCTAAAACTTGTTCTACGTAAGTTAGCCACCATAAATGCTTAGGATACTGGAAACCTAAACACTAAACCTTCCTCACCTAATAACTTGACTAGTTTCGGTACCGAGGTCATAGATTCTTGAGTCCCTGTGGCTCACAGATTACTTCAACACCCCAACAGGTACAAGTACGCCTGACACAGGTGATCCCGATGGCACGCAGCTGGCGTGGCAGTACGATGAGGAGAACGACCGCCTGTACATGAACTATCCAGAAGACTGAGGCATGGTCGTGATCGTGGGCAGCATGCGGGATAGCATAGCCTTTTTCTCATGTTATGTAGTCCATAGCGGAACTACCTTGTCTGAATAAATGTGTGATGTAAACTCCAATATTATCTATGAGATGGAAAACGATTCCCTATTTGTCATTCTTTATTTATGTATGTGCTATGTTTATGTTGCTTGCGAAACGCTTAGATGCGCTTCTTTCCATTTTTGGGGCCTCGTTCCCTAAATCGGAAAGGACCGCATCTTAGTTGTTACAGGAATGGTCTTCTCCATCCCTTGCATGTTGTAGTTCAGCACAAAACCATTGTAGCTTGGTGGGAGAGACTGGAGGATTCTGTCAATTACAGTGGCATCCAGAAGTTTGACTCCAAGCTGAGTGAGACGACCGTGCAACCCACACATTCTGAGTATATGCTCACTAACAGAACTGTTCTCCTCCATCTTACAGCTAAAGAACTTATTGGAGACTTCATATCTCTCGACCCGGGCATGAGCTTGAAAAACTAGCTTCAGCTCCTGGAACATCTCATATGCTCCGTGTTGCTCAAAACGCCTTTGGAGCCCCGTTTCTAAACTGTATAACATGCCACACCTAACTAGAGAGTAGTCATCACTCCGCATCTGCCAGGCGTTCTGAACATCTTGGGCTGCCACGGGAATAGGAGGGTCACCTAGCGGCGCATCAAGGACATAAGCCTTCTTGGATGCAATGAGGATGAGCTTCAAGTTGCGGACCCAGTCCGCATAGTTGCTACCATCATCTTTCAGCTTGTTTTTCTCTAGGAACGCGTTGAAATTGAGGTTGACAGGTGCGTTGGTCATTGGATCTACAATATTTGTAAAGACAACTTTTAGACTAAGTTCATGATAATTAAGTTCATTTAATCAAATTATGTATGAACTCCCACTTAAATCGACATCCCTCTAGTCATCTAAGTGATACATGATCCATGTCAACTAACCCGTGTCCGATCATCACGTGAGACGGACTAGTCGACGATGGTGAGCATCTTCATGCTGGTCGTATTCAACCATACGACTCATGTTTGACCTTTCGATCTCTCGTATTCGAGGTCATGTCTGTACATGCTAAGCTCGTCGAGTCAACCTAAGTGTTTCGCGTGTGTAAATCTGGCTTACACCCGTTGTATGCGAACGTTAGAATCTATCACACCCGATCATCACGTGGTGCTTCGAGACAACGATCCTTCACAACGGTGCACACTTTAGGGGAATACATTCTCAAATTTTATGAGGGATCATCTTATTATACTACCACCGTTCTAAGAAATAAGATGAAAAACATGATAAACATCACATGCAATCATATAGTGACATGATATGGCCATTGTCATCTTTGCTCCTTCGATCTCCATCTTCGGGCATCGCATGATCATCATCGTCACCGGCATGACACCATGATCTCCATCATCATGATCTCCATCATCGTGTCTTCGTGAAGTTGTCACGCCAACTACTACTACTACAGCTAACCGTTAGCAATGAAGTAAAAGTAGTAAACACATGGCGTTGCATCTCATACAATAAATTAAGACAACTCATATGGCTCCTACCGGTTGTCATACTCATCGACATGCAAGTCGTGAATCCTATTACAAGAACATGATCATCTCATACATCACACATGTAACATCACATCCTTTGGCCATATCACATCACATGTCAAACCCTGCAAAAACAAGTTAGACGTCCTCTAATTGTTGTTGCAAGTTTTACGTGGCTGATTTGGGTTTCTAGCAAGAACGCCTTCTTACCTACGTGACAGCGACAATGATGATATGCCAAAGCTATTTACGCTTCATAAGGACCCTTTTCATCAAATCCAATCCGACTAGAGTGGGAGAGACAGACACCCGCTAGCCACCTTATGCACCATGTGCATGTTAGCCGTGGAACCTGTCTCACGTAAGCGTATGTGTAAGGTCAGTCCGGGCCGCTTCATCCCACAATACCGCCGGAAAAGAATAAGACTAGTAGCGGCAAGCAATTGACAAAATCAGCGCCCGCAACCTTTTTGTGTTCTACTCGTGCAAAGAATCTACGCATAGAAAACCTGGCTCAGATGCCACTGTTGGGTAACGTAGCAAAATTCAAAAAAATTCCGACGCCATATTCAGATCTTCCTATGGAGAAACCAACAACGAGAGAGGGGTGAGAGCATATTCATGCCTTTGAAGATCGCTAAGCGGAAGCGTTGCTAGAACGCGGTTGATGGAGTCGTACTCGCTGCGATTCAGATCGCGGTGTGATTCCGATCTAGTGTCGAACCACGACACCTCCGCGTTCAACACACGTGCAGCCCGGCGACGTCTCCCGCACCTTGATCCAGCAAGGAGGAGGGAGAGGTTGGGGAAGAGCTCCGGCAGCACGACGGCATTGTGGTGATGGAGCGACAAGGTCTCCCGACAGGGCTTCACCAAGCACCGTGGGAGAGGAGGAAGAAGAGAGACAGGGTTGCGCCGAGAGAGAGAAATGGTCGTATCTCCAATGGCCAAAAACCCCACTATATATAGGGGGAAGGGGAGGGTGGCACCCCCCCCCCTCTTAGGGTTCCCACCCCTAAGGGGTGCGGCAGCCCTAGATGGGGCACGAGGTGGAGGAGGGGGTGGCGCACCCGTGGAGGGCCTAAGGCCCACCTGACTTAGGGTCCCCCCCTTCCCTCTCTTGGCGCCTTGGGCTGGGTGTGGGGGCGCACCAGCCCACCCAGGGGCTGGTTACCTCTCACACTTGGCCCATGTAGCCTCCCGAGGCTGGTGGCCCCTCCCGGTGGGCCTACGGAACCCTTCCGATGGTCCCGGCACGTTGTCGGTGGTGCCCGAAACATTTCCGGCGTCCAAACCCATCCATCCTATATATCAGTCTTTACCTCCGAACCATTCTGGAGCTCCTCATGACGTCCGGGATCTCATTCGGGACTCCGAACAACCTTCGGTAACCTCGTATAACAATTCCCTATAACCCTGGCATCATCGAACCTTAAGTGTGTAGACCCTACGGGTTCGGGAGGCATGCAGACATGACCGAGACACCTCTCCGGCCAATAACCATCAGTGGGGTCTGGATACCCATGGTGGCTCCCACATGTTCCACGATGATCTCATCGGATGAACCACGATGTCAAGGATTCAATCAATCCCGTATACAATTCCCTTTGTATGTCGGTATAGAACTTGCCCGAGATTCGATCGTCGGTATCCCTATACCTTGTTCAATCTCGTTACCGGTAAGTCTCTTTATTCGTTCCGTAGCACATCATCCCGTGACTAACTCCTTAGTCATATTGATCTCATTATGATGATGTTCTAACGAGTGGACCCAGAGATACCTCTCCGTCACACGGAGTGACAAATCCCGATCTCGATTCGTGCCAACCCAACAGATACTTTCGAAGATACCCGTAGTGTGTTGATACGTCTCAAACGCATCTATAAGTTTTGATAATTTCACGCTGTTATCTTGCCTTCTTTGTATGTTTTATGTACCTTTTTATATCTTTTTGGGACTAACTTATTAATTCAGTGCCAAGTGCCATTTCCTGTTTTTTCCGTGTTTTTGACTCTTTTCAGATCTGATTTTGGAACGAAGTCCAAACGGAAGAAAAACCCCGAAATGATTTTTTCCCGAACGGAAGAAGTCCACGGGGCTTTTGGGCCAAACCAGGTGGGCTCCAGGGAGCCCACAAGCCCCCACTCCGCCACCAGGGGGGAGGCGGCGGTGGGCAGGCTTGTGGCCTCCCTGGCCGCCCCCTGACCTAGGTCTTTGGCCTATAAATTCCCAAATATTCCTCAAAAAATGAGGGGAGCCTCGAAAATACTTTTCCGCCGCCGCAACCTTCCGTTTCCGTGAGATCTCAACTGGAGACCCTTCCCGGCACCCTGCCGGAGGGGACTTTGGAGTTGGAGGGCTTCTTCATCATCATCATCGCCCCTCCAATGACTCGTGAGTAGTTCACTTCAGACCTACGGGTCCGTAGTTAGTAGCTAGATGGCTTCTTCTCTCTCTTGGATCTTCAATACAAAGGTCTCCATGATCTTCATGGAGATCTATCCGATGTAATCTTCTTTGGCGGTGTGTTTGTCGAGATCCGATGAATTGTGGACTTGTGATCAGATTATCTATGATATATATTTGAGTCTTTGCTGATTTCTTTTATGCATGATTTGATATCCTTGTAAGTCTCTCCGAGTCTTGGGTTTTGTTTGGCCAACTAGATCTATGATTCTTGCAATGGGAGAAGTGCTTGGTTTTGGGTTCTGCTATGTGGTGACCTTCCCCAGTGAGAGTAGGGGCAGCAAGGCACACATCAAGCAGTTGCCATCAAGGGTAAAAAGATGGGGGTTTTATCATTGGTTTGAGATTATCCCTCTACATCATGTCATCTTGCTTAAGGCGTTACTCTGTTCTTATGGACTTAATACACTAGATGCATGTTGGATAGCGGTTGACGTGTGGAGTAATAGTAGTAGATGCAGAAAGTATCGGTCTACTTGTTTCGGACGTGATGCCTATAAAAATAATCATTGCATAGATATCGTCACGACTCTGCACAGTTCTATCAATTGCTCGACAGTAATTTGTTCACGCTCCGTCTACTTGCTTTCATGAGAGAAGCCACTAGTAAACACTACGACCCCCGGGTCTATTCACATCCATCGTTTGCAACTCCGCTTTTACTTTGCTTTGTTACTTTGTTGCTTTCAGTTCTCACTTGGCAAACAATCTATAAGGGATTGACAACCCCTTCATAGCGTTGGGTGCAAGCTTTTGTGTTTGTGTAGGATCTTGAGATACTCCTCCGCCGGATTGATACATTGGTTCTCAAACTGAGGGAAATACTTACCTCCGCTGTGCTACATCATCATCTCCGCTTCGAGGGAACACCAACGCAGAAGGATTCCTGGTGTCGTCAACGTGCCCATTTCTGGCGCCACTGGAAGGTCTTTTGTGCAGTAGCATAACAGACATCAGAAGCATTTCTAGCGCCGTTGTCGGGGAGGAGAAATCAAGATCTATCCAAGTAGGTCTCACAAACTCTTCTCTTGCATTTACTTTTGTTGCCAGTTGCCTCTCGTTTTCCTCTCCCCCACTTCACATTTGTCGTTTTCATTCGCCTTTCTCCTTCGCTGTTTTCCTTTGCCTTTGTCATTCCATTTTTGCCCGTCCGCTCTTAGGTTTGTTCGTGAGAGACCTTTCCTCATGGCCAAACTAAACTATTTCAGAAAATTGGAAGAGATTGAAACTAATGTCAAAAGTTTCATGTCTTCTCAGTTTGACCAAAATGGGTACTTTCGTAGGGAATTAAAAGAGCAAAATTCCTTGTTGGTATGTTTGAATAAAGAGGTTGAGGTTATGGCCAATGATTTCCTTGCACTTAGTTCTCAGTTTGCTCACTTGGAAAAATTGGAGGGCCAAATTTCTGACAAGCATGCTACCTTAGTCAATAAGATGGCAGCTAAACCTAAAATTAGTGATGCAAATCACGAAGATCTTAAAGTGCTTGGTGTGTCTCCTCTTGAATCTTTGTTTTCGCGTGTCAAACCTATTTATGGAGGGGCTGGATATGAATCCACTTTGGTTGAAAAACGCCCCGATGATTTGGAGTCCACCTATCTTGATGATAAAGGTGTGGAGAGTGGAGTAGAAGAAGTCAAAATTTTGGGTAGTAATGAAACTCCCACTTTGGATTTCAAGGAATTCAATTATGCTAATTGCTCCTTGTTTGAATGCATTTCTTTGATGCAATCCATTGCAAACTCTCCACATGCTTATAGCCAAAGTAAAGCCTTTACCGCGCATATCGTAGATGCTATGATGAAATCTCTTCAAGAGAAGCTCGAACTAGAAGTCTCTATACCTAGAAAACTTCATGATGAGTGGGAACCTACTATCAAAATCAAGATCAAAAACTATGAGTGCAATGCTTTGTGTGATTTGGGTGCTAGTGTTTCCGCGATTCCAAAGTCTTTATGTGATATTCTTGGTTTTCATGGGATTGAAGAGTGTTCTCTTAATTTGCATCTTGCGGATTCTACCGTCAAGAAGCCCATGGGGAGGATCGATGATGTTCTTATTGTTGCAAATAAGAACTATGTACCCGTGGATTTCATTGTACTTTTCATAGATTGCAATCCTTCATGTCCCATTATTCTTGGTAGACCTTTCCTAAGGACTATTGGTGCTATCATCGATATGAAGGAAGGGAATATTAGATTTCAATTTCCCTTAAAGAAGGGCATGGAGCACTTTCCTAGAAAGAAAATAAGATTGCCTTATGAATCTATGATGAGGGCTACTTATGGTTTGAGTACCAAAGATGACTATACGTGATTCCATCACTTTCGCCTAGCTAAGGGCGTTAAACAAAAGCGCTTGTTGGGAGGCAACCCAACGAATCTATCCTTTTCCTTTCTGTTTTGTGTTTTCCACACTTTCATAATTCTGTTATGATTGTGTTTTTTGTGTTTCTTTTTGCGTTTGTGCCAAGCAAAACCGTTATGATTAGTCTTGAGGATGATCGTTTGGTGATGCTGCAAAAGACAGAAACTTTCTTCTCACGAAAATAATTTTAATTTTTTTTTATGTAAGAGATTTTGAGTTTATTCTTTTTGCTTCTGATTGCTACGCAAATTCTTCAGACTGTCGTAATTGTTCAGAAGTTTTGAAGTACCATAGGTATACGAAACATACAGATTGCTACAGACTGGTCTGCTGTTAACAGATTCTGTTTTTGTTGTGTTGGTTGCTTATTTTGATGAAACTATGGATAGTATCGGGGGTATTAGCCATGGAAGATTGAAAGTACAGTAACCCAACATCAGCACAAGTAGAATTTAAGTTTGCTACAGTACCTAAGGAAGTGGTTGTTTGCTTTCTTGTACTAATGTTATCACGAGTTTCTGTTGAAGTTTCGTGTTGTGAAGTTTTCAAGTTTTGGGTGAAGTTCTTATGGACAAAAAGATAAAGAGTGGCAAGATCTCAAGCTTGGGGATGCCCAAGGCACCCCACGAAATTCAAGGATGCCGTAAAAGCCTAAGTTTGGGGATGCCCCGGGAAGGCATCCCCTCTCTCGTCTTCGATCCATCGGTAACGTTACTTGGGACTATATTTTTATTCACCACATGTTATGTGTTTTTGCTTGGAGCGTCTTGTATCGTAGGAGTCTTTTATTTTCGTTGTGTCACAATCATCCTTGCTGCACACCTAGAGAGAGAGACATGCACACACCGTGATTTTGTCGAGCTTCACTTATATCTTTTGGTAGACAAGTCAGCTCACATGTGCTTCACTTATATCTTTTGAGCTAGATACTTTTGCTCTGTGTGCTTCACTTATATCTTTTAGAGCACAGCGGTGCGTGGCTTGGTAGTTGATCTATGCTTTTAAAGTAGTCTCAAAAGGGGTAGTTATCCAAAGGGATACGAAAACTTCCACCTTCATGTGCATTGAATAGTTAGAGAAGTTTGATTCATCTCAATTAGTTTTGAGTTGTGGTTATGGTAATATTGAAGTCATGCTAGTAAGGTGTTGTGGATCTAAAAATACTTGTGTTGAAGTTAGTGATTCCCGTAGCATGCACGTATGGTGAACCGCTATGTGATGAAATCTGAGCATGATTAGTATATTGATTGTCATCCTTTGCGTGGCGGTCGGGATCGCGCGATGGTTTATACCTACAAACCCTTCCCCTAGGAGTATGCGTTGAATGCTTTGTTTCGATTACTAATAAAACTTTTGCAACAAGTATTTGAGTTCTTCATGACTAATGTTGATTCCATGGTTTAGATGCACTTTCACCTTCCACCATCACTATATTCTTAGTGCCGCGCAACTTTCACCGGTGCACAAAACCCACCATTAGCCTCCCTCAAAACAGCCACCATACCTACCTACTATGGCTTTTGCAAAGTCATTCCGAGATATATTGACATGCAACTACCACCATGACATGTGCCACCACGTCTACATTGCCTTTGCACGATCGTAAGATAGCTAGCATGATGTTTCCATTGATGTCTATGTCATGCTAGATCATTGCCACGGTACACTACCGAAGGCATTCCATATAAAGTCATAGTTGCTCTAAGTTTTGAGTTGAAAGTGTGATGATCATCATTATTGGAGCATTGTCCCATGTGAGGAAATAAAAGAGGCCAAATAAGCCCATAAAAAAAGGCCAAAGAGCCCACCAAAATAAATAAATAAATAAATGAGAAAAAAGAGAGAAGGGACAATGCTACCACTTTTTCCACACTTGTGCATATTGAGCACCATGATCTTCATGATTGAGAGTCTCTCATTTTGTCACCACCATATAGCTAGTGGGAAATTTTCATTATATAACTTGGCTTGTATATTCCAATGATAGGCTTCCTCAAAATTGCCATAGGTCTTCGTGAGCAAGCAAGTTGGATGCACACCCACTAGTTTTCTTTAAGAGCTTTCACATACTTGTAGCTCTAGTGCATCATTTGTATGGCAATCCCTACTCATTCACATTGATATCTATTGATGAGCATCTCCACAGCTCATTAATATGCCTAGTTAATGTGACTATCTTCTCCTTTTTTGTCTTGCAACCTCCACCACATTCCACACCATCTATAGTGTTATAACCATGGCTCACGCTCATGTATTGCGTGAGAGTTGATAATGTTTGAGAAAGTAAAGGTGTGAAACAATTACTTGGCCAATACCGGGGTTGTGCATGATTTAAATTCGTTGTGCAATGATGATAGAGCATAGCCAGACTATATGCTTTTGTAGGGATAACTTTCTTTTGGCCTTGTTATTTTGAAAGTTCATGATTACTTTGCTAGTTTGCTTGAATTATTATTGTTTCCACGTCAATAGCAAACTATTGTTTTGAATCTAATGGATCTGAACATTCACGTCACATAAGAGGAATTACAAAGGACACCTATGCTAGGTAGCATGAAAGCATCAAAAATTCATTCTTATCACTTCCCTACTCGAGGACGAGCAGGAGTTAAGCTTGGGGATGCTTGATACGTCTCAAACGTATCTATAATTTTTGATAATTTCACGCGGTTATCTTGCCTTCTTTGTATGTTTTATGTACCTTTTTATATCTTTTTGGGACTAACTTATTAATTCAGTGCCAAGTGCCAGTTCTTGTTTTTTCCGTGTTTTTGACTCTTTGCAGATCTGATTTTGGAATGAAGTCCAAACGGAAGAAAAATCCCAAAATGATTTTTTTCCCGAACGGAAGAAGTCCAGGGGGCTTTTGGGCCAAGCCAGGTGGGCTCGAAGGAGCCCACAAGCCCCCACTCCGCCACCAGTGGGAGGCGACGGTGGGCAGGCTTGTGGCCTCCCTGGCCGCCCCCTGACCAAGGACTTTGGCCTATAAATTCCCAAATATTCCTCAAAAAATGAGGGGATCCTCGAAAATACTTTTCCGCCGCCGCAAGCTTCCGTTTCCGCGAGATCTCAACTGGAGACCCTTCCCGGCACCCTGCCGGAGGGGACTTTGGAGTTGGAGGGCTTCTTCATCATCATCATCGCCCCTCCAATGACTCGTGAGTAGTTCACTTCAGACCTACGGGTCCGTAGTTAGTAGCTAGATGGCTTCTTCTCTCTCTTGGATCTTCAATACAAAGGTCTCCATGATCTTCATGGAGATCTATCCGATGTAATCTTCTTTGGCGGTGTGTTTGTCGATATCCGATGAATTGTGGACTTGTGATCAGATTATCTATGATATATATTTGAGTCTTTGCTGATTTCTTTTATGCATGATTTGATATCCTTGTAAGTCTCTCCGAGTCTTGGGTTTTGTTTGGCCAACTAGATCTATGATTCTTGCAATGGGAGAAGTGCTTGGTTTTGGGTTCTGCTATGTGGTGACCTTTCTCATGACAGTAGGGGCAGCAAGGCACACATCAAGCAGTTGCCATCAAGGGTAAAAAGATGGGGGTTTTATCATTGGTTTGAGATTATCCCTCTACATCATGTCATCTTGCTTAAGGCGTTACTCTGTTCTTATGGACTTAATACACTAGATGCATGCTGCATAGCGGTCAACGTGTGGAGTAATAGTAGTAGATGCAGAAAGTATCGGTCTACTTGTTTCAGACGTGATGCCTATAGAAATAATCATTGCATAGATATCGTCATGACTCTGCACAGTTCTATCAATTGCTCGACAGTAATTTGTTCACCCTCCGTCTACTTGCTTTCATGAGAGAAGCCACTAGTAAACACTACGGCCCCCGGGTCTATTCACATCCATCGTTTGCAACTCCGCTTTTACTTTGCTTTGTTACTTTGTTGCTTTCAGTTCTCACTTGGCAAACAATCTATAAGGGATTGACAACCCCTTCATAGCGTTGGGTGCAAGCTTTTGTGTTTGTGCAGGATCTTGAGATACTCCTCCGCCGGATTGATACCTTGGTTCTCAAACTGAGGGAAATACTTACCTCCGCTGTGCTACATCATCCTCTCCACTTCGAGGGAACACCAACGCAGAAGGATTTCTAGTGTCGTCAACGTGCCCATTTCTGGCGCCACTGGAAGGTCTTTTGTGCAGTAGCATAACGGACATCATGCACCTTTATAGTCACCCAGTTACGTTGTGACGTTTGATACACCCAAAGCACTCCTACGGTATCCGGGAGTTGCACAATCTCGCGGTCGAAGGAAAAGACGTTTGACATTAGAAAAGCTTTAGCATACGAACAACACGATCTAGTGCTATGCTTAGGATTGGGTCTTGTCCATCACATCATTCTCGTAATGATGTGATCCCATTATCAATGACATCCAATGTCCATGATCAGGAAACCAGGATCATTTATTGATCAACGAGCTAGCCAACTAGAGGCTTGCTAGGGACACATTGTGATCTATTTATTCACACATGTATTATTGTTTCCTGTTAATACAATTATAGCATGAACAATAGACGATTATCATGAATAAGGAAATATGATAATAACCATTTTATTATTGCCTCTAGGGCATATTTCCAACAACAACCCCCTTACTCGGGTGTATGTTTTTGTCACTTTCACCACCCACTATAAGTGAATCATGAACGTATTGCAACACCCTACATCAGTCATCCCACATGCTTGCGCTACACGGAGGGCACAGTAGGACAGCACCATATCAACATACATCTCATATCAATCACACCATACCACAATTAACTCTTAGGATAAAAATAAATCTACTCAAACCTCATAGGATAGCCACACATCATTAGATAATAATATATAGCATTAAGCACCATGTTTAAGTAGATATTGCAGGGGGGAAAGAGGTTTTACACCACTGCATAAAGGGGGAGAGAGTTGGTGGTGACGGCGGAGAAGTTGGTGGTGTAGATTGTCGTCACGATGGTTCCCCCGATGGTGATTCGGTGTCATGGGAAGAGAGGCGGAGATAGTCCCCCTCCTTCTTCTTCTTGCTTGCCCCCCCCTAGATGGAAGGAGAGTTTCCCCTCTGGTCCATGGATGACATGGCTCCTGGAGGGTAGGAGTCTCTCTCACACACACACACTCTCTCTCTCCCCCTCCCTACCTATCCTCTCTCTCTCTCTTTCTCTCTCCCTCCCCATCCCCCTCCCTCTCTCTCTCTCTCCCTCCCTCCCTCTCTCTCTCTCCCTCCCTCCCTCCCTCCCTCCCTCCCCCCTCTCCATCTCTCTCTCTCTCTCTCTCTCTCTCTGCTTCAGTTCCTATTTTCTCGCGTTTCACTGTTTCTTAAATATCCAGAGATCTGTAAATCCTATTGAAATGAAATTTTGAGGGGATTTTATCCATATATTAGCTTCCTTGCGGCCGAAGGACACCCCCAACTGACCTTCGAGGGGCGCACGAGCTCAAGGGGTGTGCCTACCCCCTAGGACGTGCCATGTGAGCTCATGGGACCCTCGGACATCGTCTGGCGTCTAGCAGTGATTCTTTTTCCCTAAAATCACATATATTCCAAAACAAATCTTTGTAAAACTTTATCACGTTTGGACTTCGTTTGATATGAATTTTCTATGAAACAAAAAACAGGCAACACTAGGCACTCGATCAATATGTTACTCCAAGAAAATCATATAAATTGTTGCCAAAATATATAAAAGTTGTAAAATAATGACATGAAACAATCAAAAATTATAGATACGACGAAGACATATCACTACAATAGAGGTCATCGGGTTTATCAAGAACTGGTGCCACGTCAAGTAGACATCTTAAATTAAAATTTCTTAATATGAAGACCTGGTTCTAATTGAACTTAGTTGTAGGAACAAACACTATGGTATTCGCATGCATGGTTAAAGATAGGACAATGACAAAAGAAGATATCAGTACCCAACAGGGAGATACTATCTACTACATTATGTGAGGTACACACAATTTCAGGCTTCCCATTCACATAGGGCTCCTATATCCTAATCAACACTTAAACATAATTCCTTTCTAGCTTTTATCCTGTCAGTCATAATTAATAAGAAGGATGTGTGCAAAGGAGACGTATCACGATCTTAGAACAAGAAAGAGGCCCCCGTGCCGCTCCCTCCCCGGGGCGACACGGGCAGCGACCCCGTCCCCCCCGCAGCCGGACTCTCCTCACCAGTCCCTCCCCTCCTCGCCATCGCCAGTGGCCTCCGGGAGGCAAAGCCTGCGCGGAGCCGGCGGCGGCGGGGTGCTCTCTGGCTGCAGCTCGCGCGAGAGGAGGGGATCTCGCGTGCGGGCGGCGGCTGTCCGGCGTCCGGCTCCGGGGCAGCGTCCTTGCTCGCGGCGGAGGCGGTCTCTGGCGTGCGGCATGGCGCCTCGTCGCGTTGGTGGGAGCACCGTCACGGTGCGCGGGGTCACGGTCGTCGGGTCCGTTCGGTCCTGATCCGATCTGGGATCCGCGGGCGGCGGCTAGCACGGACGGTGCGGACGGTGGTGGGAGACTCGGCTCCGCTGATGCACGTCCTGGAGGCCTCCTACAGCGTCTTCTCCGGCCTGGGGTCGTGGTGGTTCGGGTTGGGGTTGCGGCTGGTCGGCTGCCTACCAGGATCAGGATTTGCGGGCGGCGCGAGGGGTGGTGGCGGCCGTCATGGGTCGCTGTAGGGGTCACGGCTCGTGGAGTCGTTGGCTGTTCTGGCGGCCGGCGATGGCTGATCCGGTCACTGTCCTCTGGCCCCTAATCGGTGCGCTTCTCTCCTGCGGGTTCCTGGCGGTGCCGGCGTGGCCGCGAAAGAAGTTGGTGGAGGAGATTCAGATTGGGGGAAAACCCTTGGTCGGCCCTGGCCGGCCGCGCCGACGACGACGCTCAAGAGCGCCATTTTTCTTCTTGGAGACGTCGGTCTACATCTGCTCCTCCACTTCCTACCTCACTGCCTCTCGGGTGAAAACTCTAACTCCGGTGCGCGGCGGCGGCGTCCTTGATGCCGTGACCTTCCTGAAGGCGTCGTCTTGAGGGCTGAGTGGTGGTGGACACTGTGTGGGTCCTTGACGGTTGCTGGTGGTGGGCACTGCTTCGGGGGAAACCCTAAGATCTGGCCTTACAGATCGGACGATGGCGATACTGCGGTGTTGTTTCTCTCTTGGGAGCATCGTTTGTGGAGCAGTGTTGGATGACAGAGGCTGGAGATGGAGTGGCATCGTCTTGCGCGAAGATTTGGTGGAGCTGTCAAGTCATGCCTAGCCGACAGGTGCTACGCTGAGTCATGCCTAGTTGGCAGGTGCTACGCACGACGGTTCTTCAAGAATCTTCGCTTCTGGACGGATGAGCACAGGGTGGTGGCGCTGTTTGGCGCCGTGGTGGCGTCGACGGATGTTCGGACTGGCAAAGATGATACGGATCTCTCTCCTGAAGTTGGGTCACTGGACCGATGATGATGGCGGCTTCTAACGTGTGCATGTGGCGCGCGCTTTAAGTCTGTTGCACCGACTGTTGGTCCCGATACGTTATGTGGATGGATTGGCGACAACACCGGTTTTAGATATGTGAAGTGAGAGCACTCCACATTATCGAGTCTGTAGGTGTGAATGATGGCTTCGGATGATGTGATGTATATTTTTGTCAGACCATCGTGAAATAATTAATAAAGATGGTTGTATGCATCGAGTGATGCAGAGGCCGGGGGTTAAACCTCCTTTCCTAAAAAAAAGGAGACGTATCACCCATGTTAATGTTAACCAAATAAATGGCGTGCAAACTCACATGCCGCAACAATCTAAATAGGTTATGGGCATATGAACATTCTATCCATATGAATTTCATGTTTTTACTTCTTCCTTTGCTCCATCTTGTGGTTTGAATGAAACAGAAATGATGGTGTATGCACATGGTAAGGAGCCTGAAACAGGGAAATGGAATCCCCAGTACCAGAGACATGCATACTTAGAAATTGAAACAGTTGTTGTTTGATACCTAGAATAAGTATCATCCAGTGGTCAAACGAGGTGTTTTGTAAATGATGTTAGTTGGCTCTAAATGGAGTAAATTAAAAAATCTAGATAAAAGTATTACTCCCTCCGTTCCTAAATATAAGTCTTTTTAGAGATTCCAGGGACTACATACAGAGCAAAATGAATGAATTTATACTCTAATGTATGTCTATATACATTCATATATAGTTTTATAATAAAAACTCTAAAAAGACTTATATTTAAAAACGGATGGAATATGAAATAATGAGATGTATGATTCATTAGAAATGCTATATAGATAGCTAAAAGAAAGAAGGCATGATGTTGAATGGTGTGGTAATTCCATAAATCCATCTAGAGAGTTAACTCTAGGTGTATTTTTGGAGAATTGCTCTTCTTTAAAAAATTATAAGGATGAAGGCATAGAGCATACTTTAGGATAGATTCACCTGTCCCATGCAAATGGTCAACCAATGTGACAATAATGGTAAGGGGAACCTGATTAAGTATCAAAATCAATGCATTGTCGAACGTGGCCTGCTTGGATCATCATTGAAAAGAAACATAACTAACTTTGATCAGTTCGAGGTAAAAATAATAATTACAGATTGAATATTTTAAATACTTCTAAGAAAATGTGTACGTGTACGGAAGGAATGCTTAACAAGAAACAAAGGGACATGGAGTTTCTCAGCCCGAGCTCAAATGAGCTTGGATGAACAATAAAATCAAAAGAATTTAAAAAAAAACAAAAAATAATAATTTCTTTTTATGATAAATATTGACAAAAGTTCTAATATCTTGCCAAATTTCATCAGAAAATCACATTTTTGTAAGGCGTGGTAAAAAAACAAAATCGATACTTTAAAAATGCTACTTTCAAAAGGAGTATCGATTTTGTTTTTTTGCCACGGCTTCCACAAATGTGATTTCGTAATGTAATTTTGCAAGCAGTTGGAACTTATGAATGTTTGTCATAAAAAAAATCAGATTTTTTGAATTTGTTTTGATTTTATTTGGATTTTACTGTTCACCCCAATCTTATTTGAGCTCGGGCTAAGAAGCACACTTTCCGAAGCAAAGGGCAATCTGAGGGAATGACGCGCAAGGGGTCGGAGAAACAGAGAGCACAAAGGGAAGTCGGGTCATACTACTGCTGGGATTCATGCTACCCAAATACTCCCTTTGTCTCATAATATGAAATCGTTTCCAAACTGTTTGAGCTTGCAAAACGATCTTATATTATGGGACGGAGGTAGTGCTAAATTGGAAGAGCAGAGGCACTACTCGAATAAATTGGGGAGCATACAAAGTAACTAAGTTGTATTTTTTCTTACTAATAAAAGTAATAGAAGTAGAAGAAGCACAGTAGCAACTTCGGTTGATTTGTGCTGGGATTCAGAATTCCCGCAAATATGAAAAATCTGAAGAGCGGAAGAGGGCAAGGGTAAAAAAACAAGTATGAATCTTACAAGGTTCTTGATGATTTGGCCACTCGTTTACAATTTGTCATCAGAACAATCTACACAGAAACACCATCCTCTTCGCGTCACAAATGCAAGCCAGATCAATCCAATCGCATGTTAGTCGCGCATCGCCACGGAATGTAGAACCCAAAAGCGCCAGCCTCGGCTCACTCGCTACTCTAATCTTTGGTACCAGAAGTTGCGGTTGGAGGAAGTGCAGGCATATCCTCCCACGAATTCGGAAGACGCCTCATCCGCACAATCTTCAGCATTGGCTGTTCCGCAAAAACAATCACACCAGAGGTACGAATCTTTTCTTGGGTTGACGCGTCGCTCCATCACTGATGATGTTCCCCCCTCACTCGCACACTGACCCCGCCTTAGCAAGTTGTTGGAATCTTCATTCCTCGATAATGCTGTTCTTCGCAGCAGCTGATGCATTTCGCTGCACTTGATTCTGGACAGCGTACTTCCTTTGCAGCTCCCGGAGCTTCTCCAGAAGTTCTTGGAATGATGGACGGCTTTGTGGGTCACTGCTTGCAGCAAGGACAATGGTAGTAAGAACAAACCATCACAGTTCAAATTTTATGAAATCTGAAAAGGCAAATCTTTAAGAAGAGTAGAAAGAAAAGGAGGGAAATAGTACATACGTTTCCCAACAACTAAGTATAAGTGATGTCCAGTAAGGATCTGTTTCACTGGGAATCTCCAACCTTTGGTTCATGAAACCCACTGCACCAATGACCTACATAGAAAAGAGTTTCAAGAATTAATGCACAAATAGGCAAGAGTTTAAAGAATTAGTGTACACTGCAAAACTTGTCAAATTCTGAGAAAAACTACAGGTGGTCTAGAAGAGGATTCATGCAATACAGTTTTAATCTGCAATGCCGAGCACAGACGCTGCTACCATAAGAAAATTTCACGCTATGCATGGGACATCTCCACAATACATGCTGCTTCTAGTAACTCTAGTAGTTGCATTCCCAAGGTGACCAATAATAGTAGCAATCGCAATTAAATTGAAAAACTTAGAATCCCATCAACTGAATATTCATATGTCAACCAGCACATATGTGTCACCTTGCTAATGTTGTTGTGCCAGACTGAAAGAAGCGATGTAACCAATCCAAAAAGAATATATTACTCTGGAATTTAAAACGTTACTTTTTGTGCAGCTGCTGATACAAATATTAATTGAAGTTCAAATCATCGCAATCTGAACCAAATGTATGGCCCGAACCGGAGGATTTAAAGACAGATAAAACTACATAGAAGCAATATACCTGCATTGAATTGAGATTTTCCCACGGTATCTTCTGAGTGACAAGTTCCCATAGGATCACCCCATAGCTATACACATCAGACCTATATATGTAGCGTCACTCAAGTCATTAGCAATTATATACTTTTGCAGATGTGACTAGAGGAACTTCTGTTGATTGTCCTGTACTTACTTCTCATCTGAAGGTTCATTGCGCAAAACCTCTGGAGCCATCCATTGTGGCTACATTGGAAAGAGGCGTCAATAGAGTTAGGAAAACAAAATAATATTTAGGAAAAGAAAATACTCCCTCCGTTTCAGTTTATAAGTCCGGCACGTGTATCTAGGTCGTCAATTTGACCAACTTATTAAAAGGCATATATTACAAAAAAATATATCATTAGAAACTTTAGATGTTCTATTTTCTAGTAATATAATTTTTATGTTAAACAATATATTTTATATAAGTCAAACTGACGACGTAGATATACGTGCATGCCTTATAAACTGTGATGGAGGAAGTAATATTTATGCTAATCCCACAAATTCAAAGGGTCCATGCTGTGTGTATCAATCAATCAAACAGTCAGACGAAAGTGTTGATGACATGCTATGTTTTTGTATTGTTCTCACACAAGAACAAGCATGCTCCGCCCCCGCACCCCGCTAGCCTGACTTGCGCCGCGCCGCCAACGCCGCCTCCGTCCCCGCCGGCCGGACCTCCCCCGCGGCCCTCCCCTCCCGCAACATGACTCCAGTGGGGGCTGACCCTGTCGACCGCCGCGAGACCCTCTCCGGCGAGCGTGTCTCCTACGGGGACCGCTGGTCGAGCTCGGAGAGCGAGTCCTCGGCGCGCTCGTACAAAGACGTCGCCCGCACTCCGCCGGCCGCTGCTGCGCCGCCGGCCGCCCTCGCCCCCGGCCGCCTTGCGCCTGCAGCCCGTCCCCCCGCCAAGGAGCGCCTCGGACCCCGCTCGGAGGTTCATCGTGTCTCGGGCGGCCCAGTGCTCGACGCCGACGGCTTCCAACAGGCTCGTCGCAGAGAACCGCCCCGTTGCCCGCGTCGCGTTGCGCCTGCCGCGCCTTCGCCTGCGCGCCGCCGCAGCCCCTCCCCGGAGGAGCTCGCAGGCCTCTGCTTCCGGTGCCTTGATCACCGCCACTGCGTCAGGGACTGCCCCAACGACATCCGCTGCCGCCGCTGTCTCGCCTCTGGCCACGCCTCCCGCGGCTGCGATGGTCGGCGACCCGCGGCCGCGCCCCAGCGCTCCCAGCGCGCCGCCGGGGACCAGCAGCCCAGGCCCCCTCGCGGTGCCCCTACCAGGGCGTCCCCCCCGACGACGCGCCTGCCCGCTCCGATCCCCACCGCTGTAGCCCCTCTCCTGCAGCGGCCTCGCCAGCCCGATGATGCCCCCACCCGCGTGTTCCTGGCCCAGACAGAAGAAATGGACGAGGCGGAGCTGGTGCTCGGCCGCGCAATGGTGGCCACCGTCACGGGCACTCGGCCATCTGTGTCCCTGATCGAGGTGTCCGAGCTCGTCATGTCCTCTCTGGAGTTGGAGGAGGGAGACTTCTCGGTCCATCAGCATCACCCGGAGGACTTCCTGATTCTCTTCTCCTCCCTCGCAACCATGAGAAGGTTCCGCGGCGAGCACTTCATCAGCTCGCCGCGCTTTGCCCTGTCCCTTCGGCCCTGGTGCAAGCTTGCCCACGCCGGCGCTGGCGAGCTCGAGTACCGCGTCGAGCTGGAGCTCCGCGGCATCCCCGCCCACGCCTGGCTGCTCTCCACGGCGAAGCACGTGCTGGGTGGCAGCTGCTGGATCGAGCGCCTGCACCCCCGTACGCGTTCCCGCGAGGACATGGCCGTCTTCCGCGTCACCGGGCGCACCCACGACCCGGCTGACATCCGGCGCGCCGCCACCCTGGAAATCATTGAGCAGCTGCCCGGCCGTGTCCCGTCGGAGGCGCCAGACATCCGAACGCTCACCTTCCCCGTCTCCATTGCTCTCACTAAGGCGGAGCTGATCAGGGCTGCTCCGGCTATCGCCCAGGACGCTGCGGGCAGCGCCGGAGACGGTGAGGACGGTGGCGCAGACGGTCGGCATGGCCCCGGCAATGGGCACGGTCACGGTCCAGGCCCGGGGCTCGGGCGCGCTCGCCGGCGTGGTCGCAAACGCCGTCGTACAGCGGAGGCACAGAACGGCCGGGCCGATGGTATGGCAGTGGACGCGCTCGCGCACGCACGTGGCCACTCCGGCCGTGCAGACGGCGCCGGCGTGGTGGCTCCCTGGCCGCGCCGCGGCAGGGGCTGTGCCCCAAGCGGGCTGGCATGCTGACCTGGCCCGGTCAGCAGGGCCCAGCACGCCCTCGTCACGGCGTCAGAAGAGGACACCAGCAGACGCGCGTCGTGACGCACAAAGCGTCTTTGTCGGCGGGCCCCTCGCGCAAAGTGGCGAGCACAGGCGTGGAGGACGGTTCGGCCGTTCGCTTTGGGACAGTTGGCACTCCCCCGTTCGCTGCTCAGGGCCACGATGCGGCAGGGGCGTCGACGTCGCGCACGACCGAAGCAGATGCGGACGGACCCACTTCTGCAGCAGCTGATCCTAGGCCCTGTCGGGATCGGTGCCTGCTGCGTCTGGGGCCCGCCGAGCAGCGGGTGAGGTCGCCGCCTGCACCCCGGTTGGGGCAAATCGAGCCGATCCCATCCCTTGCCGCTGCCACACCAACAAAGGCCCCCTTTGACCGACCCCCTCGGCTAATTTCGCGCGCCTGTGAGGAGAGGGCGGGACGCGCATCGCCCTCCCCCGCCAGCCCTGCTGACGCCGCCCCATCCCTACCAGCCTGCTCTCTGGAGGCGGGGCCCGCGGCCGTCGTGACCACCAGCGCCGCGCCAGCGCCCTTGGATGCCGCTGGGACCGAGCCCTCTGGGCTGGTGGCTGACGTCGTTGTTGCTGGGACGCTAGCCGAGGATCACCTGCCCGCTGGGGCCACGCCTGCTCCTGCAGAGGCGCACACGGCAGGAGTAATGCCCACGCCTGATGGCTCGCCTGTTGTTCAGTCTGTGGTGCCCTTGGACGCGCAACAACAGCAGGGACCAGGAGTGCATCCCCCCCCCCCCCGGTTGCGGCCACATCTCCATCCTGCCGAGGCCTGCCTGCCAGCCGGATCCTGGGGCGATTCCCATCAGCAAACGGACGCAACCTTCGATGCCAGGGCGCTTTGCATCGCCGCCGCTTACTCTGCAGAGACGCCGACCCTGTGTAGCCACTGGACAGACATGGATGTTGCGGGCCTTCCTGTCCGCAGCCACTAAGCAGCTTGATGCGATGCTGCCATCTCCCGGGAAACGCCAGCGGCCCCCTCTCAACTTCAGTCCCAGGAGGGGGCGTTCCGCCGCCGTCGTCGCTCCGGCACCCGCGGCCTGCACTACAAACAGGAGGGCGGTGGTGCAGATTCTCCGCACCCTCGGGATCGTCGGCGCGAATCAGCAGATCACCCCCGTCGAGATGAAAGCATACGACGACATGTTCGCCGCGCCGATCAAGCTTCCGGCGCTGCATGCCATAGCCGCTCTCGTCGACCGTGCGATCCCTGCAGGCCTGTCTATGCCGGCTGGTGATGCCATGGCATGTGCGCGCTAGGCTGGTGGTGCATGTAGTCGACCTCGTGCTTATGTATCCAGGACCCCAGATATTGGTTTGGAATGTCAGGGGCTTGAACTCGCGCCCTAGGCGCTGCGCCATCCGCTCACTGATATGTACCACCAGTGCGTCCATTGTATGCCTCCAGGAAACTAAAATGACGTTGGTCTGCTCGTCGATTGTGCTAGACACCCTTGGGTCCGAGTTTGATGGCTCTACTTATCTCCCTGCCGACGGCACCCGCGGCAGTATTCTCATCGCTTGGAAGAGTAGGGCTGTCACCATCTCCGACCCCCTATTCACCCAAAATGTGATCACGGTTAAAGTGTGCGCGCCTAGTGGTGCACCGTGGTGGCTTACCACGGTGTATGGCCCCCAAAGCGACCCCGACAAGATACTGTTTCTGCAAGAGCTGCAGGATATCCGGGCTGCTTGCCCGGGCCCTTGGATGCTATGCGGCGATTTCAACCTCATCTACCGTGACGCGGACAAGAGCGCCGGTACCCTGAATCGCCGCATGATGGGAAGGTTTCGCCGCGCCATCAACGATCTTGCCCTGAAGGAGGTATACCTGAATGGGCGCCGCTTCACATGGTCTAATGAGCAGACCCCGCCGACGCTTGTGCACCTCGATCGGGTACTCTGCACCACGGACTGGGAGGATTACCACGGAGAGTGCCACCTCAGATGCATCTGTCGTGTCTGATCATTGCCCCCTGCTGTTGGACTGCTCCCCCATGCCCACGGCCCACAGACGCTTCCGCTTCGAGTCTTTCTGGCCCAGCCGTGATGGATTTCAGGACACAGTCGCCACAGCCTGGAGCTCCGTGCATGACCCCGACCCCTTCTAGCGGCTGGTTCGGCGTCTGCAGGCCACCGCCCGCGCCCTTACGAGTTGGAGTGCTAGGTCCACGGGCAATGTCCGGGACAAATTGGCCATATGTCGAGAGCTGATCGCCCGCTTCGACCACGCGATGGAGAGTCGCCTGTTCTCTCCGGCAGAGGACTGGCTGCGCAAGCAGCTCAAGATGGCGTGCCTTGGGCTGGCTTCTCTGGAGCGCACCATCGCGCGGCAGCGCGCCCGCATCTCCTTCCTGGCCGAAGGCGACGCCAACACGAGCTTCTTCCACAAGCAGTGTACGTTCAGGCGTCAAAAAAACCGCGTGCACAGCCTCCTAGTTGACGGACATGTGCTATGTGAGCATGAGGAGATGGCCCACGCGGCATTCGCGCACTTTGACGGGCTGCTGGGCACTGGCATGGACCGAGAGCACACTCTGGACCTCGAGCAGCTCGTCACGGCTGATGACCTTGGCAGCCTGGATGCGCCCTTCACCCCTGAGGAGATCTGGGCTGCGGTGCAGCGCATGCCGGCGCATAAGGCACCAGGGCCAGACGGGTTCTCCGCAGAGTTCTTGCGGGCCTGTTGGGGCGTTATTAGGCGGGATATCCTGGATGTCTTTGAGCAGTTATTCCTGCTTCGTGGGAGAGGGTTTGCTAAGCTCAACCAAGCCCTCCTGACCTGCTGCCTAAGCGTGCGGATGCACAAAAGCTGGGCGACTACCGGCCTATTTGCCTGATCCACATCATGGCCAAGCTATTCGCGAAAGTTCTGTCGTTGCGCATCGCCCCAAGCTGGACAGCCTAGTCAGCCGCAACCAGAACGCATTCATTGCCGGACGCTCCCTCCACGACAACTTCATGCTCGTTCGGCAGTCTCTCCGGATGCTTCACCACTTGGGCGCCCCGTGCATCATGCTCAAGCTCGATCTCACGCGGGCTTTCGACTCCATATCTTGGCCGTTCCTCTTCGAGATGTTGCGTCAATATGGGTTTGGGGACAGGTTCAGGGAGTGGATAGCCATCCTCCTTTCCTCGGCCAACACGCGGGTCATGCTCAATGGCGTGCCTGGCACCCCGATTTGGCACCGTCGCGGGCTGCGTCAAGGGGACTCCACATCACCGCAGCTATTCGTCCTCGCTGTCGACGCGCTGGGCCGCCTCATGCATCGGGCACTCCAGGCCGGCATACTTCGGCGGCTGCACCCCCGACGTACTGTTCCGGCCGTCTCGCTCTACGTCGATGACGTGATGCTGTTTTGCCATGCTGAGATGGATGAGGTGCTCGCGGTGAAGGGCATCCTAGGTATTTTCGAGGCCGCATCGGGCTTGCAGGTCAACTATGGCAAGAGCTCGGCCACGACCCTACACGGCGACGAGGAGAGCGCTGCCCTG
This sequence comes from Hordeum vulgare subsp. vulgare, assembly GCF_904849725.1. NCBI lineage: Eukaryota > Viridiplantae > Streptophyta > Magnoliopsida > Poales > Poaceae > Hordeum > Hordeum vulgare. Next base: position 100,597,475 of record NC_058522.1, on the reverse strand, counting down.
CTGGAGACATTGGGCTGCCAGGCGGCGAACCTGCCCATCACCTACCTGGGAATACCGCTCACCACCAGACGACCCACACCAGCTCAGATGCAGCCGCTAGTCGATGCTGTGGCTGGCCGCCTCCCGACATGGAAAGCATGGCTCATGAACAAAGCTGGGAGGTTGGCATTGATCAAATCGGTCCTCAGCGCGATCCCAATCCACCAGATGCTCGCCCTGGCACCCCCGAAGAAGACCCTGAAGCAGCTAGAGAAGATCCAGCGCGGCTTCCTCTGGGCTGGCCGTGCGGCTGCTCAGGGAGGACACTGTCACGTTAACTGGCGCGCGGTCAGTCGGCCTCTCGCACTGGGAGGGCTGGGCATCCAAGATTTGGAGCGCATTGGGCTAGCACTCCGGCTGCGGTGGCTCTGGCTATCTAGGACGGACGCCGACAGGGCCTGGAAAGGCCTGGACCTGCAGTTCTCCAGTGAGGAGCTCGGCCTCTTCTATGCCTCCACCTTCATGGTGCTAGGTGATGGCCGCACGGTGCTGTTCTGGGAAGACCGATGGCTGCATGGGCAGTCGATTCGCGAGCTAGCACCCCTGCTGTACCTATGCATTCCCAAGAACAGGAGAAGGGTGCGGACGGTGGCGGATGACCTCGCCGGCAACGCGTGGACCCGAGACATCCGCGGTGTCGTGGGGCTGCAAGAGATTGGCCAATACCTGACGACATGGCAGCGCGTCACGCACACCGCCTTGTCCGCCGAGCCAGACAGGCTTGTCTAGAAATGGACTGCTAATGGAGAATACTCGGCGCGATCATGCTATCAGGCCACCTTCCACGGATCCCTCGCTTGCCATTCCTGGAAGTTAATCTGGAAGGGATGGGCTCCGCCGAAGGTCAAGTTCTTCCACTGGCTTGTGAACCTAGACCGATGCTGGACCGCGGACAGACTTGCCCGTCGCGGCCTACCTCACCACGCCCGATGCCTTCTTTGCGACCAGGAGCCAGAGACCATTCACCACCTGCTACTGGCATGTCCCTTCGCGCGGCAAGCCTGGCACGAGGCTCTTTCCTGGCTGCGCTTACCAGCCCCCACACCGGAGCAGGATATCTCCATTCGGGACTGGTGGATTAGGGCGAGAGATGCAACACCACCATCACTCCGCAAGGCGCTGAGGTCCACCACACTGCTAGTTCCATGGATGATCTGGAAACATAGGAATGCGTGTGTATTTGATCATGCCACTCCGTCGCTCCCCGAGCTCGCGGATGGGATCAAAGATGAGATGAGATGTTGGGCTAGAGCTGGGGACAAGGGGCTTAGGGTAGTCTTGCCCCCATCCTGGGATGTCCATTGAGTTGCTTGTAATCTGTTGTAACCGTCTCCCCTGAGACTGACTTTCCCTCTTTTCAATACAAAGAAACGCACATCTCTGCGTTTTCTCGAAAAAACCAATCAAACAAAATTTTGTTTGTACTTACCGTTCCTTTTCCAGTTTTTGTTGTCAGATAAGTTTCACGCTTGAGACGTGAAAGACCAAAATCTGCAACCTGATTGAGCGAGATGAAATAAGATGCAGGTAGGAATATATTAAAAGGTTTGAAGAGCAAATCATTGTAATTTTACCTTCACGGTCCAGTTCTTATCCACCAGTAGATTTGACGATTTTAAATCTCGATGAATGATAGGTGGGCTATAGTGATGAAGGTAATTCATGCCCCTTGCCTGCAGAAATGTTAATAAGAAAGCGTTATGAAACTTCTTATTGTCCAGGAGATTGGGAAGTTCCTTGCTCGAAATGAAATGCAAACAAGCCAAAACTATTCACATAATCATTATGTGCGTATTAGCATAATAATAATTCGAAAATCCAGGTAGAATCCAGCCACCGAAGGGAGGGAACGAATGAATACATTGAACATACAAGATACAATAGCCTTGCACTTTTTAAATATATTTCTTTCTTGCACTGAAACTACCCAATGTGGCATTCTTACCTGGAATTGAACTTTTACACATGCCCATTTGCAATAAATAGAAAATCAGGTGTCTAATATTTTACGTTTTGTACGCAATCTAAGAATAATTCTCTGTTTTTCCTGTCATTAACTGCATTTCCTTTTGGACTAGAAAGTAATCTGTGATCTGTAGGAAAATTCACATTCGGCTTTTAGAAAGAAATGCACTTACAACATCTAAAGCCATGTGAACTCGTCGTCTCCAATCCATCTTGGTAGTGCTTCTTTGAAGTAATCGAAATAAACTTCCACTGCATTTGAGAAATAATGAACAATGAAAATGAGACCCAGCCTATTTTTCTTACGTAAAAAAATCATGAAATCTGGGTGGTAGTCAAATTCTGTAATAAAAATTGAACAAAACCAATCTTGACGTGCCAGTGAGTATTGAAGCATAAATTCAAAAATTATTTTGATGTCTAACATGGATAAAAATATACAAGTAAACAGCCTACTAAATGGTGTGGCCCCATAAAGTTTTGTCCACCTCTGTCCACAAGTATGGATACACCATAAGTCCTTTTCAAAAAAAAATGGATACACCATAAGAGAAAAGGAGAAATGTCTAATCTAATTAAACCAAGGCGAATAACTTCTGTTTAGCTAGGATCAAATACACACATTGTTGTACAGTTGCAGACATTCAACTTCTATTAGAATTAAAATTGATCATTAATGGTCCTAGAAAATATTATGCAAACTATATGGAATGTGTTAGTCTTTATATGCATGTGAGAGAAATCTAGAGACAGGAGGTGTGCTCTTAAGTACTCCCTCCGTCCCAAAATAAGTGTCTCAACTTTGTACTAGTTCTAGTACAAAGTTGTACTAAGCTTGAGACAGTTATTTTGGGACGGAGGGAGTATTTACTTAGCAGTGAGTGCTTTCTTCGGTATAATTTTCAAAAAAAAAACATATGATTGAGTCAAGCAGTAGAAAGAAAATGGAGTGACATGGCACTTGCTTGTGCCATCTTCTATACTTAATTTTGATAGAGATGAGATTTACCATGCCTTGATGAAATTGTGTTTGTAAAAATCAAGCCATGCAACAGGTTTTGTACAAATAGCTCTGGTCATTTATCTTATACATTTGAATAGAGCAACAACAAGAGAATAGATATTTCCAAACATATAGGGTAGTAGCACGCAAGTAGAAGGCAGGGAACATACCGTGGGAGGAACTCGGTAACGATACAAAGGCGGTGTGGAGATGTAACCGCACCCATGAAGAGCAGTATATTAGGATGACGTAGTTTCTTCATAAGGGATACCTTCACATACAAATGATGACAATTTATCATAGAAGAACTAAATTTAAAATGATGTCACGAGATCTGAAGTCGGTGAATACTTCTATCTTCCGAATTAACCTTTAAAAAAGTGAAGAACTGTGGCCATGTTATTTTCATATTTATTCACATCAAAATGTTTGGCAACTATGGCAATGATAGGTTTTTATGGGCATCCTGAGATCACAAATTTTCAGAGTAAGTTTCTTTTGGAAGGTGCAAACTATCGACAGAACTGTTAGAATTATATTCTAGCCATATATGTTTTCCCCGCTGTATGAGGGGTTTCCTGCATAGTTACCACATGTACATGTATATATATAGGCCATTGGCCCTCAGGGAATACATGTTGCATATTCCTAACAAGGTACTAGAGCTTAGGGGTTTTTAGCACGTGCAACTCGTCCTTGATCCTCTTCTCACGCCGCCGTGTTCTTCTTACCGTCCGTCGCTGTCTTCATCGCTGCCACGTTTTCTCTCCCAACTACCTCGGTCAGAGCGGCTACCCCGACCCATCCGCCTCGTCCCGATCCGATTCGAGTAGCCCGACTCGAGCACTCCAGGTTGAGCTGGTGGACTCCTTTGTGCTGACTCCAGATCGAGCCCGCGCGAGAACATCACAGGTTTTATGCTAGCTAATCAGGCTAAGAAACTACTGAAAGCCACTCCTCTCTTTTTTCTTTTTTTTAGCGAATGAAAAGCTTCCACTAATTAAGGAGGAGCATTACAGTCATTTTGGCACAGATTGCCAATTTAGTCCGGACCTTATATATTTCATGAATCAACTAACAAAAGTTGTGCTGAATATGGAAAGCTACCTCTTGTCGAAAGGCCTGTATCACTTCCTCCGAATATTCTTGCCTGGAAAAAACTTTCACACCCACATCCTGCAGCAAAATGCAACACAAAAAGATGAAACTAATAACCAAAAATGAATAGAGATAAGTCACTCATGCAACAAAGAAACAACTGAACATACCGAGCCATACCACAAAGCATGGTATACTGTCCCACAGGAGCCTGTGCAGATCAAAATTCAAAGGGACACAATTAGAAGACACTCAATATAATAGAAAGCAGTAGAACCCGTTGTCCGTTTAACATTTTTGTCATGCTTGTACTCTTCTAAAAATATCAACCCAATATTATAGCAACTAAATTCAGAGTATTTGGACATGGAGAAGTGTTTGAGCATAAATGCAAGGAAAGTTCTTGATGGTCTAAGCTCTCTAAATTTTCAGGTCCTGAGGATAAGCACACACACAGACTTTTAGTAGGGCAAATTCATATCAAAACAAAATAGCATATTAAGAGCTTGAAAGTAGAAATTTCATCACAAATTTGAAAGCACACTTAAGCTACCCATGTGAAAGCCCAGAGGTTCTATGTCTCATTAGGAGTTAGAGCTAGTGAGCTACGTAGCCCCACTTGTAATAAAATTATAACCAAAACTTGGCAAAACTGGGGGCAAAATGGATTATTATTTATTCCAACTACATATCTAGTTGTAATACTATCTACTCCCTTCGTTCCTAAATATAAGTCTTTTTAGGGATTCCACTTCAAACTATATTTTAGAGTGTGGATTCATTCATTTTGCTACGTATGTAGTCCATAGTGGAATCTCTAGAAAGACTTATATTTAGGAACGGAGGGAGTAGCTGATTTGACAATGGAGGTTATGCAACAAGCATAGATTCTATAAAACAAATGCGACGGGAAAGGAGCTATTCTAAAGTAATGTCATGCAGACAAAGCCAGTTACAATAACCAAATAGTCAATTCTAAAACTGCTGATAGAAACTATAAAACAGCATAGAAACTTCAATGTGATAAAAAAAATACACATAAGAATTCACAAAAGGAGAAGCAACTACCTTGTCCTACTTGTTCTCCAATTACAAGATCTTCCCACAGGATTTCATAATCCAGACAGTCTGCTTCATGGTCTATTTTGTATAGAGCACTACTATTGGTACTTCCAGTGCTGCTTGCACTACTTGAGCTGTTATTGTTGAAAGAAGACCAGGAACCTGATGCCTCATTTTTGTTAGGTTGGTTGTATTCAGCCACTTGAGTGTCAGCGATTTTCGGATGATTCTGGCCATTCTCTTGCTCACCATGCAATGATGGCCAGGTCATTTGATTTCTGCAATCAGACCCATCATTCTCCCGCCCTTTCCAAGGCCATGTTATCCCTTTCTTGTTCAACAATGCCTCTGCTTTTGAACTCAAGATCTTGTGGAGACCTATTTTGGCTTCTGATTCATCACCGTTTGTTTTGGTTGATTTCCCAGGGGAATTCTCTTCCGTGCCGAAGGCACCATGTGGTGCATCCCCTCTTGGTGTACTTGGTCCACTAGATGGACCATCCTTGTTATCACGATCAGAGCACTGACTCTCACCACTGCCACCTTCCCGTACCATGCCATTCTCATCCATCTTGACCCTCGAACGAACTTTATTTGTAACCTTGGTAGCCTGTGTTATTCTAAATATCAGAAAGGAATACAGTAGCAAATAATTAAGAAGACATGCTATAGAGAAACAATGTCTCATTGCTATAAAATGGCATACATATTTCTGCTTTTTTTACTATGAAGTAGTAACAGAACTCACCAAATTTGTTATCTTGGAGGCTATAGTAGACTGCAAGGGATGCTGGGGATCAAACGGATTTCTGTTCAACAAACTGGGTTTTCGATTGCTGTTGCTGCAACTGCCATCACAACAGGAGGGGCTGGATGATTCTGAATGGGACCTTGCAGAGGTTGAAGGTCCACTGAGTATCTCCTCCAAGGCGCGTGAATCACTAGAAACACAAATAATGCCCACCAAACTGCCATCCTCATCATAGAAAGGAGTGTTGGTGCCAACAGCTAAAAACCTATCTCCTGCCTTGTTCTTAACTGGAAACTTTCCAGTCCAACTCTCACCCAAAGAAATGCGTCGGAACATATCATTCACCACACTGAGGTCTCGGGAATCAACCAGCAGCATAAGTGCATCCTGACCAAGTACTTCGGATGCAGGATAACCATAGAGATTCTCTGCAGACCGATTCCTGCGTCATAGCAAATGAAAGGCTTTGATGAGAAGAAAACACTAACAGGAACGAAAGAGAAGCAAAGGTCCATGCAGAACTGCAGGCTAAAAAATATTATTATGTGATGTTTATTTAGCACAGGTGGGAAGTATGTACAGGACTATCAAACTGTGTTGTTGATACGATAAGCAATGCGACTCGCACAAAAATAAAGACCCGAAACTTTGACACATGTGCATCACTCAGTTCTTGGCTCTTGGGCAACTTGAAACAACAAGGGAAGAAGTGCCATGAAACCTTATTGTGCTGTTTTCCTGTTACCAATCTGTTCAATCATGCAAGAAAGCTTCACCTCAAATCAATAGAAACTGTGGCATAGCATGGACGATACGTAACTTGTAGGAGTTCAACCTTGCACAGCCTAGGGTTTGTACAAAGCTCTGACAAAATACCAGATTTCACAAAGTAGTAAGTTCCATCATCGCATGCGTACATACATGGTTAAAATGACACTAAGAGCATTTCAATCACAGCTCCCATTGGATGCATGGTCACTTCATTGCAGTATATATAACAACAACAGCTCAACCGATGCCATCACTATCATCACCGCAGCAGCTCATCAAGCATTTACAAGCTCGCACAAAACAGGTCAACAAACATTCAAGAGGAAGAAAGCTCACCAGTATATGATCCTTCCATCGAGGTCAAGAATGTGGACGGACTGCCCCAGCGACTGGAGCACCCTGCGGTACTGCCGCTCCGCCAGGCCAGCGCCCGTGGCGCCTCCCTCCGCCGCGGCACGGCCTTCACGCTGCAGCGGCGACGAGTGGGAGAAGGACGCGGAGCCACGGCTCCACGCCCGCGGGCCTCCGTCAAACCCCCCGGAGAGCCGCCTCGAGGGCGCCGGCGCCGGCGGAGGATGAGGCGGCGCGCCGCGGGAGGGCGAGACGGACTGCGAGCGGCGGCGCTCCCCTCCGCCGCCGGTCGGCGGCAGTGCGAACTTGGACATCTCCTGCTTGAGTTGCGCCTGGCCCACCTCCAGCTTCCGGATCTTCTTCAGGAGCTCCTCCCCGCTGGATTCCATCCCCAGCACCTGACCAGCAGCGTGAGCCAGAATCAAAGAAGCGGCATCACAGCCCTCCCGAGCGCTCCAAGGCCAGCTCCTCCCACCCTCCGCGGCTCCTGGGAGCTCGAAAGGCCGCTCGCCTGTCGCCGGTCCCGAGGCAGGACGATTCGGGCTCAAAATGGAGCAAGAACCAGCACCAAATCCTCCTGCCGGAGATCCAGCCGCCGCCAGCCCAAGATTTTCCAGACAGAACCGGGCCAAATCCAGGAAAAGAAAAAAGATCCTTGCTTGGGAGGGAGCTGTTCTTGGCTTCTGCGTGGAGCAAACAAGTAGCAGCTAGCCGGGGTTGGAAACTTGGAATCTATCTATCCATCCATCACCCAAATGGGCGAACAACTAAGCAATTAAATAAGCAAGAAAACAGAGAGAGGAAGAAGATAAAAAAAGAAAAAAGAAACAAGCGTACGAGAGGGAGGAAATGATGTAGGTGGCCTGGCGGTGAGCTCCGGAGGGGTCCTCCTCCGGCGATTGGTCAGCCGGGCAATAAAAAACACGGCGGCTGCTCGCTGGCCTGTGCGCAGCGCAAGGTGATAGCTCCGGTCTTAGTTTTTATTTGGGCCTTTGGAATTTTCCTCGGACGTTTTTATTTACTTATACCATCGCCAATCCATCTTTCGGGTGTTGCGAGTTGCGACGATCCATCCGCATCCACTCCACAGAGTAGGAGAGGGGGGGGCTGGCTGTCCTTGTCCCTATCCATCTACCTTGCTGCCGATGCCAACCTGTGGCGTCATCTGTCGAGGGGGAGCGAGGAGGAATGGGCAATTTGGTTGGTCCATTTTATCAGTGGCTTTTCCCACTGGTGTGGTGTTTCCACAATTGGGTTAGGGTTTGGCTTCTAACTGCCTCCTTGGTGCTTTGTGCTGCGTGTTTCTATTATGGTGTGCTCTTCTCTTTTTCGTGCTACTCCCTCCCCGTTCCTAAATATAAGTTTTTTAAGTTATTTCACTAGGAGTCTACATACAGAGTAAAATAAGTGAATCTACACTCTAAAGTATGTCTATATACATCTATATGTAATCCACTAATCAAACCTCTTTAAAGACTTATATTTAGGAACGGAGGGAGTAGATGTTTGTGGGTGCATGTAGATCTTTTTTTATAAGCACTTGAATGGTTTTAATGTCTTCATCCTCATCCACCGTGTTGTTGTTGTACTTCTTTGGTCCCAAAATTCTTGTATTAGATTTGTCTAAATATAAATGTATCTAGTTATATTTTAATATTTAGATATATTCATTTCTAAACAAACTTAAGACAAGAATTTTGGGATGAAGGAAGTACAATTTTCTCTTCTTCTCTTTCCCATAAGATTTCTTTTTCTACCGAGCATTTTGAATGAGAAAGCGCAGCAAAGATATGCCAGATAAGTGTATTATTATTGGATGCGCAACAGCTATACAATAATGAAAAAGTTGAAAACGAAATATGCTGATTAACTTGTGATGTGTCTTAAATCAGAAATTTTCTCTTCTAAGATAAAAACAAAACATGTGTTTTGTATTTCCTTGCTTTCTTTTTCTGCGGAGAGAAAAAGAATTCATTAATCAAGTACAAAACATGTCTGCATTACACAATTCAGGTATCTCAAATCAAGCCACACAACAACGCTTCTCCTTTCCACCAGAATTTGCTAAATAATGACTCGCAAAGTTTTGCTCTCTTCTAACGTGCTTCATTACAAACTCTTTTCCTTAGAGATATGTGTTGATTTCACGAACCACAATAGAATGCAAAGATCTTCATCACCCACAATTTGTACCATGTGTGTCAACTGGAGGCAATCCGACTGCACCACAACAGCCAACGGGCACCGCGTCCACTGGGATAGCTAGAGCTAAGCCCTCCATGCATGTAGCGAACTCTCATTTGAACGACGAGGAACATTGTTGTAGCTCTCAGCAGGATGAGAATATGGATGCCTCGGATTCCTCATGCAAGATCATTCATGCACCCGCCTCGTTCTCTCGTGCACCGAAGGAACAATCAATCTTCAAAGTAGTCCACCCCGGTAACGGTGATTTCCAGCATAATGTTGGGATGTTGGCTTCTTCCACATATGAAAGCACTCTTTGAGGGAGATGATCACCGACCAACATCTTGCCCTTAACTTGGCCCGCATCAGGGTAGTTCTTGATGGACACCACCGAGTTGACATAGCTCAATAGGAATCTCAATACCTCCACCTCTGATGGTCGCTTGTGATGACACCTAGTTACTGACATGCCAGCTACACCATAATGTCGTCAGCAAAGTTAGGTGCTCCTTATCTAGTTGATTAGCAAGGGTGTGGATCAGCCATTCGGGCCCTGGGTGCACTAATTGATGAAGCTTCGGGAGTCTCCAGTGTTGCGCCATTGTCTGTCAAAGCGCCATCGCTCGTGGGCATCTGTAGAGGGCATGAAAAGTATCATCTGGGGCAGTCACACAAAGAGGGCATAAGTGTATGACATTTTTCATTCACCCAAATAGGCAGAGAATCGGTTCCAACACACACCTTAGGAGGAGCAGGGCACCTCCATAACAAAGCCCAGACGACTTGTCGCCCGTCCAATGCCTGCTCGCCATGATTGAAGAAGAACGAAGATGATCTTTGAGCGCCACCCATTACCCACTCCGGACTGTGAACACGCCACTCTATTCTAGTTCCCATGCCAACACATTCTCCCTGAGGTGATGGGATGCTCGGATTTTGACTATCTGCTCGATGTTGACTAGAAGGAAGTATTGTTGCAATAAATCAACTCTTCAATTGCCATTAGCGCCCAATAATTCAGATGCCCTCTGAAAACTTGCATCATCCAATGGGAAAATTGGCCTAGCAGACCCTCCATTTGGGATCCACCTATCGCGCCAAATCTGAATTGACCGTCCATTCCACCTCTCCAAACTAAGCCTTTTTTGAAAAGTTCAAGGCAATGTTGAACTACTTGCCAAGTAGGTGAGGAAGCATCAGAAAACAATAGTGTCTTCCATGTTATCGTTGAGGAAGTATAGCACCTTCAACAGCCATTAGCATAAGGTATCAGGGAAGGAGAGCAGTCTCCAACCTGTCACCCGAGCAACACCTGGTTACAAAGGCGGAAATCCATGAATCCAAGGCCTCAGTGTGACTTTGGTTGCATCAGAACCTCTCATGTGTGCCAGTGCATCTTCATTCTCTCCTTCTCGTCTCCCAAATATTAATTTTGAGCCATGCATGTGAGATCATCATATGTGATTGCATGTAACGAGAAGACACTCATCGAGTAATTCATGAGTGCTTGGGATATGGCCTTGATTAACACTACCTTTCCACTTTGAGCCATTTGAGAATCACACCAAAGGATAATCTACTTTGTATATCTCTCTTCTATATTCTTAAATCACCCTTTAGACATGCACCCATTAGGGGTTGGCACCCCCAAGTACATTTATTCAAAGTTAAAATTCTCTACTTTGAGAACCCTAGTAACATCATTTTTTCACCTACTCGACAGTGTTCTCCACACAAAATAGAGGACTTTCCAATATTGATAAATCAGTTAGTCAGTAGCTCTTGCATAGTTCTCCTAGACTTGTTTAGCCCGCGTCACCTCATCCCCGGTTGCCTAGAAGAATAGCGGCATGTCATCTGCAAATAGGAGGCCTGGAATCCCTCGTGCTCACGGGCACACCTTGCAAAGTGGTGATGCTTGTACTCTAAACTTCATGTTTCAGCAATCAAGCTAAACCATCAGCAACAAAAAGGAATAGGAATGGTGAAATAGAATCTCCCTAACGTATCCCTCGTGATGGTGCAAATGAATCAGAGCAGGCTCCATTAGTATTAATTGTATATCTCACCAAGGTGACGCATGACATCATCCATCTCACCCATCGATGAACAAATCCCAATTGTTGCATAACTCGCTATAGAAAGTTTCAATCCACTCTACCGTACGCCTAAGACAAGTCCAACTTATATGAACAAAAGCTCTTATTGAGGTCTTCTCTTGCTTAATAAAGTGAGTGCACCGAAACGCAATCAATGTGTTATTTGTGATTATTATGCGTGGTACAAATGCACTCTTCTCCAGTGAACTAATGTTTCCCGAAATGGGTCGTAACATGTTAACCAAATATTGTGCAATCACCTTGTAACATTACAAAGGCTAATAGGTCTCAACTTTGAAATCCTTGTTGGCACATCAACTTTAGGAATTAACACAATGGTCATATCATTCACTCCCCCTGGCATGGGTACAGACTCAAGAAAAAGCTTCACCGTTGCGATAATATCATCCTTTAGGATGCCCCGATGCTTCAAAAAAATCAAGCAGGAAACGCATCTGGCCCTCACAGCTTCAAGGGCTCGGTCTGGAACATGGCATCACTGATCTCCTTATCTAAAAAGAGAGTATATAATTTCCCATTCATCTCCTCCGAGACAGCCGCTCGAACAAGGGCACCACATGATCTGTGGTGAGTCCAAAATGTATGATAATTTTGTTAGTTATTTGGTGGCTACACGGTAGGCTTTGTAGAATTTTATTGCGTACGCGCATTCCTTTTTGCCGATTTTCACAAGAAATGTCTTTTGAAGAGAATAATATTATGGAAGGAATCTAAGAAAATTATGGTGGAATCACATTATTCAATGTGACAATGGACTGCCGATACGTCTTGAACGTATCGATAATTTATGAAGTATTCATGCAATATTCACCTATGTTTACAATATTTTTGTATGGCTTTGATGCACTTTTTGTGATTTATTTAGAACTAACCCGGACTGACGATGTTTTCATCTGAATTACCGTGGTGTTGTTTTTGTGCAGAAAATGAAAGTTCTCGGAATCGCTCGAAACTTTTCATATTTTTTCTAGAGGAAATAAGCAATATTGGAGCGAAGAACCCCCGGAGGGGAGCCACCAGTGGACCACAAGCCAACAAGGCGCGACCCCCCCCCGCTAGGTCGCACCCTGGTAGCTTGTGGGGCCCAAGTGGCCCCGTTAGGCGTGATTCCAACGCTGAAAAATCCCATATATACCAGAAGTAAAAAAAAAAGAACTTCCGCTCCGCCGCCGCAACTCTCGGTACCGACGAAAAACCCATATGGAGCCTTTCCAGTACCCTGCCGGAGAGGGGAAATCATTTCTGGTGGCCATCTTCATCATCCCGGCGGAGGCCATTACGAGGAGGGAGTACTTCATCCTCGGGGCTGAGGTTTTGTACTAGTAGCTATGTGTTTAATATTTCTCTCTCATGTTCTTGAGATGTCACGATCTTTACGTATCACGGGATTTGTTAATATAGTTGGATCATATGGTGTTTGTCCCTTGCTCTTGTTGTGATGAATTGAATCTTTACCTTTAAGATCTCGTTATGTTGAATTGAATATTCTGGTTTGTGAGCACTTAATGTATGTCTTGCATGCAAATACCCGTAGTGACATTGGGGTATTCAATTGATTCACTTGATATGTGTTATGGCATCAACTTGCGGATTCTGGTGACCTTGGGGATCTATGCATAGGGGTTGATTGCACGTTCTTGTACCACATTCTCTGGTAGAAATCTTGGGGTGCTCCTTGAAGTTCTTTATGTTGGATTGAATATGATAGATCTGAAATTGTTTGATGCATGTCACATAATTTACCCATGGATACTTGAGGTGACATTGGAGTATCTAGGTGACATTAGGGTTGATTTATATGTATCATGGGTGTTATTCTAGTACGAACTCTAGGGTTGTTTGTGATACTTATAGGAATAGCTCAAAAGATTTATCAGAAAGAATAACTTTGAGGTGGTTCTACTACCTACACCAATTTCATCTTATTGTTCTCCGCTAGATAGGAACTTTGGAGTGATTCTTTGTTGCACGTTGAGGGGTGATCATATGATTCTATTATATTAGCATTGTTGAGAGATTGTACTAGTGAAAGTATGAACCCTAGGCCTTATTACCAAGCATTTATACAATGTTTTTTTGTGGTTTTACACTTGCTACCTTGCTGTTTTTATATGTTCAGATTACAAAAAACATATATCTACTATGCATACCACACTTGTATCACCATCTCTTCACTGAACTAGTGCACCTATACAATTTGCCATTGTATTGGGTGTGTTGGGTACACAAGGGATTTTTTTTATTTGATTGCAGGGTTGTTTGAGAGAGATCATATTCATCCTACACCTCCCATGGATTGATAAACCTTAGGGCATCCACTTGAAGGAAAATTGCTACTGTCCTACAAAACTTTGCGCTTGGAGGCCTAACAGAGTCTACAAGAAGGTGTCGACGAGGAAGAAGATGTTGCGGAAGCAGTCGTCGGAGCAGAGGAGGAAGAAGGGGTCGTCGTCGACGTCGAGGAAGCAGAGGCGATCGACGTCTCCTAGCTGCGGGAACGGACTCCCCTGGTACTCCGCGTGCTCCTGGATCGATTGGAGAGGAAGAAGAGGGACGGCATCGACGGCGGTGAGCTCAACAGGGGTCGCCCATGGCGGAGGAGGATCTCGGGCCGCCTCCTGACGATGCCAGGGAGAGGGAGGACGAAGATGGAAAGGAGGTGGCGGCGGCTAGGAGGAACCCTAGAACAGGGCACGCATGCCGGGGGATTAAGTAGGGGTCGAGGGGGGCCGCCTTGACGTCCGTGAAGCCACGGCGTCGGCCCTCTCTCTCGCTCTCTCTCTCTGAAACTCTGACGGAAAGCAGGACACGAGGAGGGAGACGGCGTCAACAGGAGAGGAACGGGGGAATGGGCTACCGCGCGAGGAAAAGAAATGCTGGGCCGGCGAGGGGAGAAGGCCCACTCGGTTGGCGCCAAATAAAAGAAAGAAAACCCACTAGGTTTTCCTTTTAAAAACAAATGCCAGCAAACATTAAACTCCTAGGTAATTCTATGGCTCCAAAAAAATAAAATAAAAATGACCCTAGTCATAAGGGAATTATGACCTATTTAAATATAATGAAAAGAGGATTTTTGGAGCAAAGAAATATTTACAAAACAGAATTATTGTCATCTGTTTTGTGAATATAAACCCCACTTAAGCATAGTTTTAAAATCCCTAGACATAGCACCACATCCACCAGAAAATACTCTAAATGACCTACATTTTTCAAACAGGGGTAGAGCAAGTAAAACTTGAACTTAAGAAAAATAAAGAAGAAGAGGTTTAGTTGAAACCTAGCTTTTGGCTAAATGAGCAAAGTTGGAACCCAAGCTTTCCTCATCACTTCACACAGCACATGCTCATCACAAACACACATAAAGATCAACACCACAACACACAAACAAGGTATGTATGCTATGGATGCATGAATGCAAAGGGGTAGACAAGGCATGAGCACATGAAATAACACATGAAATGATAACTCCATAGAATGACATCATGGACCCACACACATGAAGGTTCCAAATATGGCAATGTTGCACTTGGGGCATTACATCGAGCAAATCCAAGCTTGTTGGATTCAGGACGACAAGAGCTATCTGAATCGAGCAAACCCAAGCTTGTTGGAAATCTTAAGACCATGCAGATATGAAAATGCCAATGATATAGAGATGTGAGTCCTCTATGAATGAAGAACCGGCAAAAACTCCAACATCAAAAACATCATAGTAGATGCATATGGACTCCGTTTTCGATGAACTCGAGCTTGTCATGAAGATGACCATAAGCTCTAAAACTTGGAAAGAGAAACACCAAATAAGAACCAAGAAGTATGATGCAAAGATGGAAATGGTTTGAGCTCTCAACGAACGATACGATCAAGCTACTCACTTGAGATCCCCCTTGACAGAATGGCAATCTACCCTAAAACATAAAACCTATCAAGGGCAAACCTATACCTTGGACCTCGTCCTCTTGAGCTAGATGACGATGATCTTGGCTTCCTTAAGATGGACCACCTTCTCTATTGCGTTGGTTTGATGAAGACTAGTTGATTGCTCCCCCATACACAAGATGGGTGAGCCGCTCTTCATTATATCTTCACAAGTCCATTGCCACCACAATGGACGGCAGGCTTCAAGCATGATATCTTCGTGCTGATCCACTTGAACTTGCACTCCGCAATCTTGATGACGGTCACCACTTGACCTCATCCTTCATGGGTTGTATGAGATCTTCCTCTAGACGCAAGCCCATGGAGACACACCTAACCCCACATAGAACTCTCACGAAGACCATGGTTTAGTACACAAACACGTAATGGACAATGCTTACCATACCATGGGATCACTTGATCCCTCTCGGTACATCTTGTACGCTTTGCGTATTGATCATCTTGATTTACTCTTTGTCTGAGATCTTGATAAACCTTGTGTCTCTATGACCATACTTTGGATAATACCTTGAATACCATCTTGGTCATCATATAAACTCCTTGAACCCAACAGATGGACTTCAAGAAGTGCCTATGGACAAATCCTATAAATATAACTTAAGGAAACCATTAGTCCATAGGAATTGTCATCAATTACCAAAACCACATATGAAGATATATGCTCTAACATTTGTTCCTAAGACCATGAGATCATGGAACTCCCTGACACCGGAGGAATGCCTTGTGTGTATCAAACGTCGCTTCGTAACTGGGTGATCATAAAGATACCCTACATGTATCTTCAAGGGTGTTTGTTGGGTTAGCATGGATCAAGACCGGGATTTGTCACTCCATATGACAGAGAGGTATCTATGGGATCTCTCGATAATACAACATCACAAGAATCTTGCAAGCAATGTGACTAAGGAGTTAGTCACGGGATCTTGTATTACGGAATGGGTAATGAGACTTGTCGGTAATGAGATTGAACTAGGTATGAGATATTGACGATCGAATCTCGTACAAATAACATATCACTAGACAAAGGGAATTGCATACGGGATTAACTGAATCCTTGACATCATGGTTCAACCGATGAAGATCTTCATGCAATATGTAGGAACCAATATGGGCATCTAGGTCCCGTTGTTGTTTTTTTTATCAAAGAGGTGTCTCGATCATGTCTACATGATTCTCGAACCCGTAGGGTCGCATGCTTAACGTTTGATAGCACTAGGGTAATGTTGACATATTAATAGTGGAAATTATAAAATTTGTTCAAAGTCCCGAATGGGATCCAGGACATCACAAGGAACTCCGGAATGATCTCGAGGTAAAGATTTATATATGGGAAGTCATATTCAGGGTTCCGGAAAAGTTTAGCAATTTTTTGGTAGAGTACTGCGAAGGTTCTAGAAGGTTTAGGGGGTTCCACCGTGGGGACCAACAACTTGAGAAGGTCCCACATGGACCAAGGGGTGGGGCTACAACCCACCTGGTCTGTATGCACCATTCCCCAAGGCACATGTTGTTTAAATCTAGAGATAAGCTCTTATCTCTAAATTTAAAGAGTTGAATCTAGAAATAAGATCATATCTTCGTGTGTAAAGGCTTTTCTCCCTTGTGTCTAGACCTAGGAGGGTTTTGGATGCCCTCCCATGCCCTCTATCCTATATATAGATGGGGAGGTGCATGGGGGCAGCCAACCCTTCACCCTTGGCCATTGGCTCTCCCAACTCCTCCCACATTTCTCCGGTACGCGCTTGGCGAAGCCGTGCTGGAATTCCGCTCCCACCACCACCACCACGCCGCTGTGTTGGTTAAGATAGCATCTACCTATTGTCCCTATCTTGCTGGATCAAGAAGGAGGATATGTTACCAATCCAGACGTGTGCTAAACTCAAAGGTGACACACAAGTGGTGCTTGGATCAGATTGGATCGTGACACGAGTACGACTACGCCAACCACGATCTCTGGATCGTTAACGCTTTCGGTCTACAAGGATATGTAGACACCTCTCCCTCTTGTTGCTAGAATCTCCATAGAATAGATCTTGGGTGTTTCTAGGAAAAAATTTGTTTGCCATGGAACGTTCCCCAATAGTGGCATCATGAGCTAGGTCTATGCGTAGATGATATGCACGAGTAGAACACAAAGTGTTTGTGGGTGTTGATGTTCATATTGCTTACCTCCTTAGTCTTGTTTTGTTTTGGTGGTATTGTGGGATGAAGCGGTTCATACCAGCCTTACTTGTCCTCGCACAAGAGACCGGTTCCACCGACTGACATGCAACTTGTTTGCATAAAGGTGGCTGGCTGGCGGGTGTTTGTTTGTCCCACTTTAGTTGAATCAGATTCAATATAGGCGGTCCTTGTAGAAGGTTAAAAGGCAACTTGAATATTGTGGCTTTGCGTAGGTAAGAATGGTTCTTGCTAGTTGCCCATATTAGCCATGTAAAACTAGCAACAATAAAGTAGAGGACGTCTAACTTGTTTTTGCAGGGCATGTTGTGATGTGATATGGCCAAGACGTGATATGATATATGTGATGTATGATATGATCATGTTTTTCTAATAGTTATCACAACTAGCATGTCGATGAGTACGGCAACTGGTATGTGTATTTAATTATTTATGTCGTTTGTTTTACTTTATCGCTATGAGTTATCAATAGTTGTAGAAGCAATAGTTAGCACGACAACCACATGACGATACGATGATGGAGATCATGCTGTCATGCCGGTGACGGTGGAGATCATGTCGGTGCTTTGGAGATGGAGATCAAAAGCACAAGATGATGATGGCCATATCATGTCACTTATATGATTTGCATGTGATGCTTATCCTTTTATGCATCTTATTTTGCTTAGGACGACTGTAGCATTATAAGACGATTCCTCACTAAAATTTACGATAAAAATTGTGTTCTCCCCAAGTATGCACCATTACGAAAGTTCATCGTTTCGAAGCACCTCGTGATGATCGGGTGTGATAGACTCTTCATTCGCATACAACGGGTGTAAGCCAGTTTTACACATGCGGAATACTTGAGTTAAACTTGACGAGCCAAGCATGTACAAACATGGCCTTGGAACACAGGAGACCGAAAGGTCGAACCTGAGTCATGTAGTAGATATGGTCAACATGTAGATGTTGTTAGGGATTTTTCCTGCCTTAGTGTTTTGGTGATGATGACAACTCGTTATGTGATCTAATTGTGTGTCAAGTTCTTCAGGTACCTCACTTTGGACACAAGATGTTTGTGCTTTCCCTATGGACGGAAAAGAATGAAGACGGTGTTCTCTACGTGTTTATTTCTTTGGTCCTAGGGAACCCGTACTACTAAGAGGGAGTTCAAATCGAAAGGTAGTGGGTGAATCAATGCATGTACACATCCTTCATCTCCCACCCAAGATTCCTTCTGATCTTTGAGAGAGGTCCTTGTTTCTTCCCCAACCAGCCTTTTTCTCTCCTGGTGGTCGTACTGCTGGTTCCAGCGGTTGTACCACTAGGATGGGTATGTCACCTATAACTGCCACTCCAGGGGTGAAAACCTGGAGTTGTTGCTCTCAGGGTGCTGCCCGGCGATTGTACCGCCGCCTCCGGGCGGTTGTACCACAAAGTCTGGCTAACCCTCGAGTGGTGGCAATAGGCAGTTGTATTGTCCCAGTACCGCCCAACCACCAGACTCGGCTCTGTTGTGGTGCTCTACTTGGGCGGTTAAGGGCCAGTAGCTCCTATCATGACAAGTTGACCGACACTATCGGTGTCTTGGGCAGTTGTACCACCCAGGCGGTTGCACTGGCCTAGTACCACCCCACCAATGGACTCGACTCTCTTGTGGTGATGTACTTGGGCGGTTGTAGGACGGTAGTTCCTGTCACGTCTAGTTAACCGGTACTACCGGTGTCTAGGGTTGTTGTACCGCCCATGACTTAGTTGCATCCACGTATACCTCCTAGCGGTTGCACCGCCCCAACATCGCTCGAGGGCGACTCCTCTGTGTTTCCAAGCGGTTGTTGGGTGGTGGTAGAGCAGTTGTTCCGGTCCTCTTGTATGATCGGCACTATCACCCTATCAACCGGTTGGACCGCCCCTTTGGAAAAACGTGTGTAACGGTTGGGAATGGGGGGCACTATATAAAGTGGTGCTTCTTCCACCTACCACGTCACATCTTACCTCTCTCTCTCCACCATTGATCTCCTCCAAGATTTATTGCCCGATCTCTCTCATTGTATCCACTCAAACTTGTTGATTGGCTAGGGATTCAAGGAGGAGATCTAGATCTACACTTCCACCAAAGGAAACTTGATTCACCATACTTTCTTGTGTGGATTTTGTTACTCTTGGGTGTGTGAGAACCCTAGACGGAAGAGGTCACCTCGAAGCCATAGTCCATTTTCATGAAGCTTCGTGGTTTCGTTGGGAGCCTTCATTTCAGATGTGGAGATTGCCCTAACCTTGTTTGTAAAGGTTTGGTTGCCGCCTTCAAGGGCACCACTAGTGGAATCACGGAATCTCACATTGTGTGAGGACGTGAGGAGAATATGGAGGCATTAGTGGCATCTTGGGGAGCATTGTTCGTCCACACTGCTCCAACAAAGACGTACTTCCCCTCAAAAGGAAGGAACTTAGGAAACACATCCTTGTGTTTCATCGGTTCCACTTGTGGTTACTTCTTACATTTACTTGTATTTGTTACTTATTTGTTATTGTTATTATTAGCATCATATAGGTTGCTCACTTAGTTGCATATCTAGACAACCTATTTTTTGCTAAACTTATTTTGTTAAAGAATAGCTTTAAATTGTTAGTTGCCTATTCACCCCCCTCTAGTCAACCATATCGATCCTTTCACATGTTCACCATTGTAACCACATCATCTCACATGATGATCGGACATGGGTTGGTGGATTTGGATCATGTCACACTTAGACAACCCGAGGGATGTTCATTTGAGTGGGAGTTCATTAGTAATTTGATTAATTTAACTATTTATCATGAACATAGTCAAAATATCTTTGAAAATTATATCATGGATCAATGGGTCGCGCTGTAGTTCCCCTGTATTTTGATACATTCTTAGAGAAAGGCTAAGTTCAAAGATAGTGTAAACAATTGTGCGTATTGGGTCCGTAATCTGAGGATTGTCCTCACTGCTACACAAAAGGCTTATGTCCTTGATGCACCGCATGGTATGCCAACCCCTCTACCGTCGTTTGTGGATGTTATGAACGCCTGGCAGACATGTTCTGATGACTACTCCATAGTTTAGTGTGCCATGCTTTACGACTTAGAATAGGGGATCCGGAGATGTTTTGAACGCCATGGAGCATATGAGATGTTCCAAGAGATGAAATTGGTATTTCAGGCTCATGCCCATGTTGAGAGGTATGATACCTCTGACAGTTTCTTTGCCTACAGGATAGAGGAGAATAGCTCAGTCAGTGAGCATGTTCTCAGAATGTCTAGGTGCTACAATCACTTGAATCAAGTGGGAGTTGTTCTTCGAGATAAGATAGTGATTGACAGAGTTCTCGAGCCACTGTCACTAAGCTACTAGAGCTTTGTGATGAACTACAACATGCAAGGGATGGAGATGATGATCCGTGAGCTATTCGCATTGCTTAAGGCCGCAGAGGTAGAAATAAAGAAGGGGCACAAATTGTTGATGGTTAACAAGACCACTAGTTTCAAGAAGGGCAAGGGATAGAAGGGAAACTTCAAGAATGGCAAGACAGTTGCTGCTCTAGCGAAGAAACCCAAGGTTGAACCCAAACCCGAGACTAAGTGCTTCTATTGTGAGGGGAACAGTCACTGGTAACAGAACTACCCCAAATACTTGGTAGATAAGAAGGGTGGCAATGTCAACAGAATTATATTTGATATACGTGTTATTGATGTGTACCTTACTAGTACTCGTAGTAGCACCTGGGTATTAGATATTGGTTCAGTTGCTAATATTGGTAACTCGAAGCAAAAGCTACGGAATAACCAAAGACTAGCTAAGGGCGAGGTGACGATGTGCGTTGGAAGTGTTTCCAAGGTTGATGTGATCACCATCGCACACTCCCTCTACCTTCAGGATTAGTGTTGAACCTAAATAAATGTTATTTGGTGTATGCATTGAGCATGGACATGATTGGATCATGTTTATTGCAATACAGTTATTCATTTAAGTCATATAATAATGGTTGTTCTGTTTACATGAATAGTACCTACTTTGGTCATGCACCCAATGTGAATGGTTCGTAGTGATACACATGTTCATAATATTGATGCCAAATTATGCAAAGTTAATAATGATAGGACCACGTACTTGTTGCACTGCCGCTAAGGTCATATTGGTGTAAAGCACATGAAGAAACTCCATGCTGATGGAACTTTGGACTCACTTGATTTCGAATCGCTTGAGACATGCATATCATGCCTCATGGGTAAGATAACTAAGACCATGTTTTCCGGAACAATAGAGCGGGCAAGTGACTTGTTGGAAATCATACATACTGATGTGTGCGGTCCAATGAATGATGGAGCATGTGGTGGATATCCTTATTATCTTACTTCCACAAATGATTTGAGTAGATGCGAGTATATTTACTTGATGAAACACAAGTCCAAAATTTTAAAAAGTTCAAGCAATTTTAGAGTGAAATCGAAGATCATTGTGACAAGAAGATAAAATGTCTAAGATATGATTGTGGAGGTGAATATCTGAGTTACGAGTTTGGTATGCAAGACAATATGGAAGTTGTTTCACAACTCACGCCACCTAGAACACCACAGTTTAATGGTGTGTCTGAACATCATAACCATACTCTATTGGACATGGTGCGCTCTATGATTTCTCTTATTGATTTGCCACTATCGTTTTGTGGTTAGGCATTAGGGACAACTACATTCACTCTAAATAGGGCACCATCTAAAGCCATTGAGATGATATCGTATGAATTATGGTTTGGCAAGAAACCTAAGTTATCATTTCTTAGAGTTTGGGGATTCGACACTTATGTCTGATAAGCTCGAACCCAAAGCAAAAAAGTGCATCTTCATAAGATACCCTAGAGCAATAATTGGGTATACCTTCTATAACAGAGCCAAAGGCAAGGTACTTGTTGCCAAGAATGGATCCTTTCGAGAGAAGGGGGTTCTCTCGAAAGAAGTGAGCGGGAGGAAGGTAGAACTTGATAAGGTTATCGAACCTTCACTTGAATTGAAAGTGTTGTAAATATGCCCTAGAGGCAATAATAAATTAGTTATTATTATATTTCTTTGTTCATGATAATCGTTTATTATCCATGCTATAATTGTATTGATTGGAAACACAGTGCATGTGTGGATACATAGACAAAACACTATCCCTAGTAAGCCTCTAGTTGACTAGCTCGTTGATCAAAGATGGTCAAGGTTTCCTGACCATAGGCAAGTGTTGTCACTTGATAACGGGATCACATCATTAGGAGAATCATGTGATGGACTAGACCCAAATTAATAGACGTAGCATGTTGATCGTGTCATTTTGTTGCTACTGTTTTCTGCGTGTCAAGTATTTGTTCCTATGACCATGAGATCATATAACTCACTGACACCGGAGGAATGCTTTGTGTGTATCAAACGTTGCAACGTAACTGGGTGACTATAAAGATGCTCTACAGGTATCTCCAAAGGTGTTCGTTGAGTTAGTATGGATCAAGACTGGGATTTGTCACTCCGTATGACGGAGAGGTATCTTGGGGCCCACTCGGTGATACAACATCACACACAAGCCTTGCAAGCAATGTGACTTTGTGTAAGTTGCGGGATCTTGTATTACGGAATGAGTAAAGAGACTTGCCGGTAAACGAGATTGAAATAGGTATGCGGATACTGACGATCGAATCTCGGGCAAGTAACATACCGAAGGACAAAGGGAATGACATACGGGATTATATGAATCCTTGGCACTGAGGTTCAAACGATAAGGTCTTCGTAGAATATGTAGGATCCAATATGGACATCCAGGTCCCGCTATTGGATATTGACCGAGGAGTCACTCGGGTCATGTCTACATAGTTCTCGAGCCCGCAGGGTCTGCACACTTAAGGTTCGACGTTGTTTTATGCGTATTTGAGTTATATGGTTGGTTACAGAATGTTGTTAGGAGTCCCAGATGAGATCACGGACATCACGAGGGTTTCCGGAATGGTCCGGAAACAAATATTGATATATAGGATGACCTCATTTGGTTATCGGAAGGTTTTCGTGCATTACCGGAAAAGTTTCGGGCTCATCGGTAGTGTACTGGGAGTGCCGGGAGGGGTGCCGGGGACCATCAGGAGGGGTGTCACGCCCCAAGGGGTCTCATGGGCTATGGGAAGAGATAAACCAGCCCCTAGTGGGCTGGAATAAGGTCCCACTAAGGCCCATAAGGTTTGAGAAGGAAAAAACACAAGGTGGAAAGAGTTTCCAAGTGGGAAGGTGGAATCCTACTCCAAGTAGGATTGGAGTAGGACTCCTCCACCTCCAATTTCGGTCAAACCTTTAGGTTTTGAGGCTGCCTCCTCCCCTCCCTCCCTCCTATATATAGTGGGGTTTTAGGGCTGATTTGTGACAACTTTTTCCACGGCAGCCCGACCACATACCTCCACGGTTTTACGTCTAGATCGCGTTTCTGCGGAGCTCGGGCGGAGCCTTGCTGAGATTAGATCACCACCAACCTCCGGAGCGCCATCAAGCTGCCCGAAAACTCATCTACCTCTCCATCTCTCTTGCTGGATCAAGAAGGCCGAGATCATCGTCGAGCTGTACGTGTGCTGAACGCGGAGGTGCCGTCCGTTCGGCACTAGATCGGAGCGGATCGTGGGACGGATCGCGGGACGGTTCGTGGGACGGTTCGCGGGGCGGATCGAGGGACGTGAGCACGTTCCACTACATCAACCGCGTTTCTTAACGCTTCTGTTGGGCGATCTACAAGGGTACGTAGATTGGAAATCCCCTCTCGTAGATGGACATCACCATGATAGGTCTGCGTGCGCGTAGGAAAATTTTGTTTCCCATGCGATGTTCCCCAACAGTGGTATCAGTGCTAGGTTCATGCGTAGATGTAATCTCGAGTAGAACACAAAAGTTTTTGTGGGTGGTGATGTGCATTTTGCTGCCCTCCTTAGTCTTTTCTTGATTCCGTGGTATTGTTGGATCGAAGCGGCTCGGACCGACATTACTCGTACGCTTACGAGAGACTGGTTTCATCGCTACGAGTAACTCCGTTGCTCAAAGATGACCGGCGAGTGTCGGTTTCTCCAACTTTAGTTGAATCGGATTTGACCGAGGAGGTCCTTGGATGAGGTTAAATAGCAATTCATATATCTCCGTTGTGGTGTTTGCGTAAGTAAGATGCGATCCTACTAGATACCCATGGTCACCACGTAAAACATGCAACAACAATTAGAGGACGTCTAACTTGTTTTTGTAGGGTATGCTTGTGATGTGATATGGCCAACGATGTGATGTGATATATTGGATGTATGAGATGATCATGTTGTAATAGTTAATATCGACTTGCACGTCGAATGTACGGCAACCGGCAGGAGCCATAGGATTGTCTTTAAACTAACGTTTGTGCTTGCAGATGTGTTTACTATATTGCTAGGACGTAGCTTTAGTAGTTATAGCATGAGTAGACGACAACCCCGATGGCGACACGTTGATGGAGATCATGATGATGGAGATCATGGTGTGACGCCGGTGACAAGAAGATCATGCCGGTGCTTTGGTGATGGAGATCAAGAAGCACATGATGATGGCCATATCATGTCACTTATGAATTGCATGTGATGTTAATCCTTTATGCACCTTATCTTGCTTAGAACGACGGTAGCATTATGAGGTGATCTCTCACTAAAATTTCAAGACGAAATTGTGTTCTCCCCGACTATGCACCGTTGCGACAGTTCTTCGTTTTGAGACACCACGTGATGATCGGGTGTGATAGACTCAATGTTCACATACAACGGGTGCAAATCAGTTGCACACGCGGAACACTTGGGTTAAGCTTGACGAGCCTAGCATGTGCAGACATGGCCTCGGAACACATGAGACCGAAAGGTCGAGCATGAATCGTATAGTTGATATGATTAGCATAGAGATGCTTACCACTAAAACTATTCTCGACTCACGTGATGATCGGACTTGAGATAGTGGATTTGGATCATGTACCACTCAAATGACTAGAGAGATGTACTTTTTGAGTGGGAGTTCTTAAGTAATATGATTAATTGAACTAATTGTCATGAACATAGTCTAATGGTCTTTGCGAATTACGATGTAGCTTGCGCTATAGTTCTACTGTTTTTAATATGTCCCTAGAGAAAATTTAGTTGAAAGTTGATAGTAGCAAACTTTGCGGACTGAGTCTGTAAAACTAAGGATTGTCCTCGTTGCTGCGCAGAAGGCTTATGTCCTTAATGCACCACTCAGTGTGTTGCACCTCGAGCGTCGTCTGTGGATGTTGTGAACATCCGACATACACGTTTCTGATGACTACGCGATAGTTCGATGCAAAATACTTAATGGCTTAGAAGCATGGCGCCGAAGACGTTTTGAAACGTCACGGAATATGAGTGATGTTCTAGAGAGATGAAATTGTGATTTCATGCTTGTGCCCTTGTTAAGAGGTATGAGACCTCCGACAAGATTCTTTGTCCACAAAGTAAGGGAGAAAAGCTCAATCGTTGAGCGTGTGCTCAGATTATCTCAGTATGACAATCGCTTGAATCAAGTGGGAGTTAATCTTCCAGATGAGATAGTGATGGTTCTCCAAAGTCACTGCCACCAAGCTGTGAGAGCTTCGTGATGAACTATAACATATCAAGTATAGATACAATGATCCTTGAGCAATTCGCGATGTTTGACACTGCGAAATTAGAAATCAAGAAGGAGCATCAATAGTTGATTGTTAGTAAAACCACTAAGTTTCAAGAAAGGCAAGGGCTAGAAGGGATACTTCGTGAAACGGCAAAACTATTGCTGCACTAATGAAGAGACCCAAGATTAAACCCAAACCCGAGACTAAGTGCTTCTGTAATGAGGGGAACAGTCACTGAGGTGGAGCAACTCTAGATACTTGGTAGATAAGAAGGCTGGCAAAAGTCGAAAGAGGTATATTTGATATACATGATGTTGATGTGTACTTTACTAGTACTCCTAGTAGCACGAGGGTATTGGATACCGGTTCGGTTTCTAAGTGATTAGTAACACGAAATGAAAGCTACGGCATAAACGGAGACTAGCTAAAGGCGAGGTGACGATACGTGTTGGAAGTGTTTCCAAGGTTGATATGATCAAACGTCGCATGCTCCCTCTACCATCGGGATTGGTGTTAAACCTAAATAATTGTTATTTGGTGCTTGCGTTAAGCATGAACATGATTGGATTGTGTTTATTGCAATACGATTATTCATTTAAAGAGAATAATGGTTACTCTATTTGCTTGAATAATCACCTTCAATGGTTTATTGAATCTCGATTGTAGTGTTACACATGTTCATGATATTGGTGCCAAAAGATACGAGGTAATGATGATAGTACCACTTACTTGTGGCACTGCCGCTTGAGTCATGTTGGTATAAATTGCATGAAGAGGCTCCATGCTGATGGATCTTTATACTCACTTGATTTTGAATCACTAGTGACATGCAAATCATACCACATGAGCAAAGCCTTGTTTTCATTGAGATGAAACAAGATAGTAACTTGTTGGAAGTGATACATTTTGATGTATGCAGTCCAATGGGTGCTGAGGCACGCAGTGGATATCATTATGTTCTTACTTCAATGACGATTTGAGTAGATACAAGAGTATTTACTTAATGAATCACAAGTCTGAAATATTGAAAAGTTCAATTCTGTTTCAGAGTGAAGTTCGTCGTAACAAGTGGATAAACGATC
The DNA here is from genome assembly GCF_904849725.1 of Hordeum vulgare subsp. vulgare. NCBI lineage: Eukaryota > Viridiplantae > Streptophyta > Magnoliopsida > Poales > Poaceae > Hordeum > Hordeum vulgare. The sequence continues at coordinate 100,570,285 of NC_058522.1, read as the reverse complement.
TACGATATGATCATAGAAATGAATATCCGAGTTAAGAGTTTTGGTACGCAGTTAAGACAATGTGGAAATTGTTTTGCAGTTCATGCCACCTGGAACATCATAGTGTGATGATGTGTCTGAACGTCATAGCCACGCACTATTTGGTATGGTGCATGCTATGATGTCTCTTATAGAATTACCACTATCATTTATGGGTTATGCATTAGAGACAACCGCATTCACTTTAAATAGGGCACCGCGTATTTCCGTTGAGATGACACAGTATAGACTGAGGTTTAGAGAAATCTAAACTATCGTTTCTTGAAAGTTTGGGGCTTCGACACTTCTGTGAAAAAGTTTCAGTCTGATAAGCTCGAACCCAAAGCGGATAAATGCATCTTCATAGGATATCCAAAACAGTTGGGTACATCTCCTATCTCAGATCCGAAAGCAAAGTGTTTGTTTCTAGAAACGGATCCTTTCTCGAGGAAAGGTTTCTCTCGAAATAATTGAGTGGGAGGGTGGTAGAACTTGATGAGGTTATTGAACCATCACTTCAACCAGTGTGTAGCAGGGCGCAGGAAGTTGTTCCTATGGCGCCTACACCAATTGAAGTGAAAGCTGATGATGGTGATCATCGAGCATCGGATCAAGTTACTACAAACCTCGTAGGTTGACAAGGTCGCGTACTACTGCAGAGTGGCACGGTAACCCTGTCTTGGAGGTCATGTTGTTGAGCAACAGTGAACCTACGAGTTATGAAGAAAGCAATGGTGGGCCCGGATTCCGACAAATGGCTGGAGGCCATGAAATCCGAGAGAGGATCCATGTATGAAAACAAAGTGTAGACTTTGGAAGAACTACTCGATGGATCTTTAAAAGGAAGACAGACGATGATGGTGATAAGTCACTATTAAGAAAAGCTCGACTTGTCGCAAAGATGTTTCCGACAAGATCAAACAGTTGACTATGATGAGACTTTCTCACTCGTAGCGATGCTAAAAGTTTGTTAGAATTATGTTAGTAGTTGTTGCATTATTTTTGAAATATTGCACATAGGATGTCAAAACATTGTTTCCTCGACGGTTTCCTTGAGCAAACATTGTATGTGATACAACCAGAAGGTTTCGTCGATCCTAAAGATACTAACAAGTATGCAAGCTCCAGCGATCCTTCAATGGACTGGTGCAAGCATCTCGGAGTTGGAATATACACTTTGATGAGATGATCAAAGATTTTGGGTTTGTACAAGGTTTATGAGAAACTTGTATTTCCAAAGAAGTGAGTGGGAGCACTATAGAATTTTTGATGAGTATATGTGGTTGACATATTGTGGATCAGAAGTAATGTAGAATTTCTGTAAAGCATACAAGGTTGTTTGAAAGGAGTTTTCAAAGGAGTACCTGGATTGCGCTACTTGAACATTGAGCATCAAAGATCTATGGAGACAGATCGAAAGCGCTTAATAGAAGTTTCAACAAGATGCATGCCTTGACAAGTTTTTGAAGGAGTTCAAAATAGATTAGCAAAGAAGGAGTTCTTGGTTCCGTTGTGAGGTGTGAATTTGAGTAAGACTCAAAACCCGACCCCGGCAGAATAAAGAGAATAGATGAAGGTCGTCTTCTATACCTTGGCCGTAGAATCTGAAGTATGCCATGCTGGGTACCGCACCTGATGTGTGCCTTGACTCAAAGTATGTTGAGAGGTACAGAGAGTGATCCATGATTGAATCACTAGCAGCGGTCAAAATTTATCCTTAGTGACTGATGGACTAAGGAATTTTTCTCGATTATGGAGGTGGTTAAAGAGTTCGTCGTAAAGGGTTACGTCGATGCAAGCTTTGACACTAATCCGAATAACTATGAGTAGTGAAACGGATTCGTATAGTAGAGTAGATATTTGGAGTATTTCTGAATAGCACATAGTAGCAGCATCTATAAGATGACATAAAGATTTGTAAAGAACACACGGATCTGAAAGTTTCAGAACCGTTGACTAAAACCTCTATCACGAGCAAGACGTGATCAGACCCCATAACTATATGGGTGTTGGATTCGTTGGAATCACATGGTGATGTGAACTAGATTATTGACTCTAGTGCAAGTGGGAGACTGTTGGAAATATGCCCTAGAGGCAATAATAAATTAGTTATTATTATATTTCTTTGTTCATGATAATCGTTTATTATCCGTGCTATAATTGTATTGATTGGAAACACAGTGCATGTGTGGATACATAGACAAAACACTATCCCTAGTAAGCCTCTAGTTGACTAGCTCGTTGATCAAAGATGGTCAAGGTTTCCTGACCATAGGCAAGTGTTTTCACTTGATAACGGGATCACATCATTAGGAGAATCATGTGATGGACTAGACCCAAATTAATAGACGTAGCATGTTGATCGTGTCATTTTGTTGCTACTGTTTTCTGCGTGTCAAGTATTTGTTCCTATGACCATGAGATCATATAACTCACTGACACCGGAGGAATGCTTCGTGTGTATCAAACGTTGCAACGTAACTGGGTGACTATAAACATGCTCTACAGGTATCTCCAAAGGTGTTCGTTGAGTTAGTATGGATCAAGACTGGGATTTGTCACTCCGTATGACGGAGAGGTATCTCGGGGCCCACTCGGTAATACAACATCACACACAAGCCTTGCAAGCAATGTGACTTAGTGTAAGTTGCGGGATCTTGTATTACGGAATGAGTAAAGAGACTTGCCGGTAAACGAGATTGAAATAGGTATGCGGATACTGACGATCGAATCTCGGGCAAGTAACATACCGAAGGACAAAGGGAATGACATACGGGATTATATGAATCCTTGGCACTGAGGTTCAAACGATAAGATCTTCGTAGAATATGTAGGATCCAATATGGGCATCCCGGTCCCGCTATTGGATATTGACCGAGGAGTCACTCGGGTCATGTCTACTTAGTTCTCGAGCCCGCAGGGTCTGCACACTTAAGGTTCGACGTTGTTTTATGCGTATTTGAGTTATATGGTTGGTTACCGAATGTTGTTTGGAGTCCCGGATGAGATCACGGACGTCACGAGGGTTTCCGGAATGGTACGGAGACAAAGATTGATATATAGGATGACCTCATTTGGTTATCGGAAGGTTTTCGTGCATTACCGGAAAAGTTTCGGGCTCATCGGTAGTGTACTGGGAGTGCCGGGAGGGGTGCCGGGGACCATCAGGAGGGGTGTCACGCCCCAAGGGGTCTCATGGGCTATGGGAAGAGATAAACCAGCCCCTAGTGGGCTGGAATAAGTTCCCACTAAGGCCCATAAGGTTTGAGAAGGAAAAAACACAAGGTGGAAAGAGTTTCCAAGTGGGAAGGTGGAATCCTACTCCAAGTAGGATTGGAGTAGGACTCCTCCACCTCCAATTTCGGCCAATCCTTTAGGTTTTTAGGATGCCTCCTCCCCTCCCTCCCTCCTATATATAGTGGGGTTTTAGGGTTGATTTGAGACAACTTTTGCCACGGCAGCCCGACCACATATCTCCACGGTTTTACCTCTAGATCGCGTTTCTGCGGAGCTCGGGCGGAGCCCTGCTGAGATTAGATCAGCACCAACCTCTGAAGCGCCGTCACGCTGCCGGAGAACTCATCTACCTCTCCGTCTCTCTTGCTGGATCAAGAAGGCCGAGATCATCATCGAGCTGTACGTGTGCTGAACGCGGAGGTGCCGTCCGTTCGGCACTAGATCGGAGCGGATCGTGGGACGGATCACGGGACGGTTCGTGGGACGGTTCGCGGGGCGGATCGAGGGACGTGAGGACGTTCCACTACATCAACCGCGTTTCTTAACGCTTCTGTTGTGCGATCTACAAGGGTACGTAGATCGGAAATCCCCTCTCGTAGATGGACATCAGCATGATAGGTCTTCGTGCGTGTAGGAAAATTTTGTTTCCCATGCGACGTTCCCCAACAGAAAGTAGCGCAACACAGAAAAGTGTTTTTGTGATGCTTACATGTAACGCCCAAGATGCGATCCTATCCTTATTTTGGCACGAGGGCCTCGACAGGGATAAAAGAGCATTTCATCATTTTGCAAGAATGGATATCATTACAATTACATGTACAAAAGAGATGAGTATACAGAATTGGCTTACACTCGCCACAAGCTATGTCATGAACATCTCAATACAACAATACATTCAAACATCATGTAGAAGAGCAGGGTCCGACTATGGACAAAAACAAAAGATAAAAGAAGGACGTCCATCCTTGCTATCCCAGGCCGCCAGCTTGGAACCATCCTAGATCAATAAAGAGGAAGAATAAGAAACTCCAAATAGAACAATAATCGAGCTCACGTCAAAGTATCGCTTTACATGTACCTACAACTATTTTTGTAGTAATATGTGAGCCACAGGGACTCAACAATCTCATTTCCAAAGGTATCAAGACTAGCAAAGCTTAATGGGTGAGGTATGGTTAAGTGGTCAGACTGCAGCAAGCGACTAAGCATTTATTTGGGTGGCTAATTTACGAGTACAAGAATAAGAGGGGGTGATCTATGCATAAACAAACGTGAACTAATAATGATCTCGAAGTGATCCTGAACACCTACTTATGCCAACCATAATCCCACCGTGTCCTCTCTCGGATACAAAGCTCATGAGAAGAGACAATCACAGTTACGCACATAGTTGGCAAGTTTTAATTAAGTTTATTTCAAATTTGCTATGACCGGGTGCTAAACAAAGTTTCCAAGTTGCCACATAACTGCGGGCACAACTTTCGGAAATATTTTACCCTGCAGGGGTGCTCCAACTAGTCCATCACAAACTACCACAAGCTGCGTCCGAAACCTCGACCACAGAAAAATGTGATCTCCTCGAATTCCTGGTGGAAAACTCAACCTCGAGATAGCCCAAAGTATCCTCGGAATCCCTCGCACAAGACACTCGAGAAGGGTAAAACAAATCCAGCAAGGCCGCCCGACGTGCCGACAATCCCGATAGGAGCCGCGTATCTCGTTCTCAGCGCACACCGGGTGAGCAGTACGTACGATGGTGGATAGAAATCCCCCGAGTTGCCCCGGGTGGGCCCGCAAGTGGTTCTATTTGGACCAACACTCATGAGGAGCACTGGCCCAGGGGGTGATTAATTATCCGCGGCTGCCAGCGGGTCCCTATGCTTTTTATTAGTTATTAGGCAAATGTAGTACCAATGTTGGGCCTTGCCAGAAGAGTTTTATCCCAAAACAAAAGTCAAGGGTGTCCCCATAACAACCCCAAGCATGTTAGGAGCGCTCAATTATGGAACATAACACCGATACACAAGTAACTAGGGCGACAAAGGTGGAACAAAACACCGAGCTAGAAGGCCAAGCCTTCCACCTTTTATCAAGTATATAGGTGCATTAAATTAGATAGCAATGATATGGTGATATAACAAGGAACCCATGTTTTCACATGGAAGCGACTGCACCTGCAACTAGCAACACTATAAGAAGGCTGCGAAGCGGTAACATAGCGAGACAAGGGTTTGATGGGTTGTAGAGGGGGTTAGAGGCTTTTCATGGCAATGTTGGGAGGCTGAACATGACAGTGGTGGGCAGTGATACTTAGCGTAAGAAACGAGACAACTAGCATGTCAATGATAGTAGTGGTATCTACGGAAATGATCATCTTGCGTGTGATCCCGCTTGGAAGAAGAACGGATCCGTGAACTAGACGAACCAACGTAGTCAAACGAATCCTCACACTCCGACATGCTTGCGGAACTCTATCAAGAAGAATCAATTCGGAAACAACAATCAACACACAATAAACACCACAACATATGCATGACAAGATGCACAATCAAATATGATGCATGTCCATTTCAATTATGCAAGGCATGACAAAGCACAATAATCAACTCCTACACATTAAGTGAAGCTTTGCATATTGATGAAACTCTAAGTTTGTATTACTTAGTTCACACCCGTTTAAGTACACAACAATGTTAAATGTTGTTAAACATGGCAAGATGTGAAGCTTAAATAAACTACACAATCTAGGCATTTTGAATAATGTCGGAAACAGCTTATAGTATTTCCGGTATGACCCATATGTTAATTTTGAAATTGGTCCAGATCTGAAGTAAACATGTTTTATATTTATTAAACATCAAAATAAAGTGGACCATGTGATTATACACGTCATTCTAGTCGATTTACATATATAGATCATTGCAAATGGAGCTACGATCTAAAAGATATGAGCAACACAAGATGATATGCTATGAACGCAAAATGCATGCAAATGACAGCCACAACATGTTAAAACATGGATGCATAAGATATTATGGAACTACATAAAATTCTAGGCAAGTTTAAATGAGTCCGGAACAACGAATAACAATTTCGGAAAGTCCCCATATGCAATTAAGTTTCCGGTATTGTTCTGCCTATAACACAGTTTTAGAGTCATTAAATAGCAAAATAAATGCCACCATGTTATTCTACACATTTTTCTAGTCACGTTACATATATAAAACATTTTAATCGGGGTTACGATTCAATATCTATGAATTAAAGCATTTTAATATGGCGTTAATGCAAATTACATGAAAGCAGCAAGTTAAATATTTTAATCACATGTGAGAGTTGGATCTTGGTAAACTAGACAAAATTATAAGCATATTTCATGTATAAAGTTTTAAATCCAACGCACGGTTATGTTGCTACGGATTAAATCATTTTAATATGGCATCACACAAATTAATTCAAACAGCACGTTAAACATTTTTAAACATGCATACAAGTTGGAAATTCTTAATCTACACGAAATTATGGGCATTTGACATATATAAAGTCTTTACATGCGATGCACGGTTAATTAGTTATTAGCAATTCAAAAATATGCATTTTTTCTGTAATTATAAAAATCATGGATAAATGGTTTAATTCACTAGACGAAAAATAATACGAGTCGGGCCGAAACTCTGGTTACGGGGCTACGAAGGTTGGGCGTTGGATAAGAAAATCACGCACACGGCGATCAATAGAGGTGACTGACAAAGGCTCACCAGAGTAGGCCGAGCCCATGGCGACGCAGGATCTGGGCTAGTTTGACTGGGCTTTGGTGAGGTCTGCTCGAGCACGTCGGGGCCTTGCGGGCGACCGGCCCACGCGGCTGGAGGGACGGTTGGGCCGTGACACGCCATCGAGCTAGGTCGGGTGCTAATTCTTGAGCTTGCGTTGGTTTTCCCTTGAAAAGGAAAGGGTGATGCAGCAAAGTAGATAGTATTTCCCTTAGTTTGTTGAGAACCAAGGTCTCAATCCAGTAGGAGGAACAAGCAAGGCCCCAATCTTAGCACCTACACAAACAATCAAACACTTGCACCCAACGCTAAAAAGGGGTTGTCAATCCCTTCACAGTTATTTGCAAGGATGAGATGTGATAGAGATAGATAAAGATTGCTCGAACTAAAAGTAAAACAAAAGTAAATAACAAGATTGATTAAAGGAAATAACTTCAATTTAACTATTTCATTATCCACATCTTTCTTATTTTACATATCACACAACTCAACGTAAGTATTTAGATGGGATGCATCATCTTCACTAGGAAGGTGAGAAAATTGTTCTTTCATAACAAGATTGAGCAAAGCGGCATTGATTTGACGAGATTCCGCACTAGTGGCGGGAGCAATCGGAGTACTAATAAAATCATTATTATTAGTAGTGGAAAAATCACATAACTTGGTATTCTCTTGAGTCATTGTGACAAAGCAAGCAATCTAGCACACAAGCAATCAAACGAAAAGACGAACAGAAGAAGGGCGAATAAAAAGGCAAATCTTTTTGGTATTTTCTGGAAATCATTTTAGAAGTGAGGGAGAGGAAAACGAGAGGCAAAAGGCAAATAAAGTAAATTCAAGAGATGAGTTTGTGATGGGTACTTGGTAGGCTTTATCTTGCTATGTATCCTCCCCGGCAACGGCGCGAGAAATCCTTCTTGCTACTTCTTGAGCTTGCGTTGGTTTTCCCTTGAAGAGGAAAGGGTGATGCAGCAAAGTAGATAAGTATTTCCCTCAGTTTGTTGAGAACCAAGGTATTAATCCAGCAGGAGGAACAAGCAAGGCCCCAATCTTAGCACCTACACAAACAATAAAACACTTGCACCCAACGCTAAAAAGGGGTTGTCAATCCCTTCACGGTTATTTGCCAAGATGAGATCTGATAGAGATAGATAAAGATTGCTAGAACTAAAAGTAAAACAAAAGTAAATAAATGGCAGCAATATATTTTTGGTTTATAGATCTGAAAGTATAATATGGAAAATAGACTCGGGGGCTATAGGTTTCACTAGAGGCTTCTCTCATGAAGGAAAATAATACGGTGGGTGAACAAATTACCGTCGAGCAATTGATAGAAAAGCGAATAATTATGAAGATATCCAAGGGAATGATTATGCATATAGGCATCACGTCCATGTCAAGTAGACCGAAACGATTCTGTATCTACTACTATTACTCCACACATCGACTGACTCCTGCCTGTATCTAGAGTATTAAGTTCATGAAGAAGAGAGTAACACATTGGGTAAAATGACATGATGTAGAGGGATAAACTCAAGCAATATGATGAAAACCCCATCTTTTTATCCTTGATGGAAACAATGCAATGCGTGCCTCGCTACCCCTACTTTGTCACTGGGTGAGGACACCGCAAGATTGAACCGAAAACTAAGCACTTCTCCCATTGCAAGAATTACCAGTCTAGTTGGCCAAACCAAACCAATAACTCGAAGAGACTTGCTAAGATATGAAATCATGCATATTGGAATTCAGTGAAGATCCCAATAATATTCATAGATAATCTGAACATAAACCCACAATTCATCGGATCTCGACAAACACACCGCAAAAGAGTATTACATCGGATAGATCTCCATATAGATCATGGAGAACATGGTATTGGAGAACAATGAGAGAGAAGAACCCATCTAGCTACTAGCTATGGACCCGACGGTCTATGGTGCACTACTCACGCATCATCGGAGGGGCAATGGAGTTGATGTATATGCCCTCTGTGATCGATTCCCTCTCCGACAGATTACCGGAAAAGGCTCACAGATTGGATCTCACGGGAACAGAGGCTCCCGGCGGCGGAAAAGTATTTTTTGTCTCTCTTCGGTAATGAGGGAATATTTGGGAATTTATAGGCCAAGGATTAGGGTTATGAGAGTTGTAGGTGGCCCACAAGCCAGGGGCACCCCCCATAGGGCACGCCGTGCAGGCTTGTCGCCTCCCGATAGGTCTCCTCCCCCTTCTCCGAGTCTCGCAGATGTCTTGTGGTCCAAGAAAAATCATTCCGCAGATTTTATTCCGTTTGGACTCCGTTTAATATTCCTTATCTGCAATACTCAAAAACATGGAAAAAACATAAACTGGCACTAGGCTCTAGATTAATAGGTTAGTCCAAAAAATAATATAAAGTAGCATATTAAAGCATATAAAACATCCAAAACAGATAATATAATAGCATGGAACAATAAAAAATCATAAATACGTTGGAGACGTATCAAGCATCCTAAGCTTAATTCCTGCTCGTCCTCGAGTAGGTAAATGATAAAAATAGAATTTTTGATATGGAATGCTACCTAACATATTTATCCATGTAATATTATTTATTGTGGCATGAATATTCAGATCCATAAGATTCAAAACAAAAGTCTAATATTGACATAAAAACAATAATACTTCAAGCGTACTAACAAGGCAATTGCGTCCTTTCGAAATAGCATGGTCTTAGAAAGTTATCCCTACAAAATCATATGGTCTGGCTATGCTCCATCTTCACCACACAAAGTATCGAAATCATGCACAACCCTGATGAAAGTCAAGCAATTGTTTCACACTTTTTATGTTCTCAAACCTTTTCAACTCCCACGCAATACATGAGCGTGAGCCATGGATATAACACTATGGGTGGAATAGAATATGATGGAGGTTGCAAAAAGAAAGAGGAGAAGATAGTCTCATATGAACTAGGCATATCAACGGGCTATGGAGATGCCCATCAATATATATTAATGTGAGTGAGTAGGGATTGCCATGCAACAAATGCACTAGAGCTATAAGTGTATGAAAGCTCAAAAAGAAAACTAAGTGGTTGTGCAAAAGATGAAATTCCACTAGTTATATGAAAGTGACAAAATAGGAGACTCTCTATGAAGAACATGGTGCTAGTTTGAAGCACACGTGTGGAAAAAGATAGTAGCATTGTCCCTTCTCTCTTTCTCTCATTTTTCCTTTTTTTGGTGGGCATTTCTAGCCTCTTTTATTTTTTTATGGGCTTCGCTGGCCTATTATACTTTTTGTAAAGTCCGGAGACTCATCCCAACTTGTGAGGGAATCATAGCTTCCAACATCCTTTTCTCACACAAGACAATGCTCTAATAATGCAAATCGTCACACTTTTATTTACTTACAACTCAAAGATTACAACTCGATATCTAGAACAAAATATGACTTTAAAAGCAATATGGAAGTGATGGTGCGTGTCATAAAAAATGGGGCGGTGGTGTTGCATGGCAATATATCTCAGAATGGCTATGAAAATGCCATAATAGGTAGGTATGTTGGTTGTTTTCAGGAAAGTATATGGTGCTTGTTTTGAGGAAGGTGGGTTTAATGTACCGGCGGAAGTTGCGCGGTACTAGAGAGGCTAGCAAAGGTGGAAGGGTGAGAGTGCGTATAATCCATGAACTCAACATTAGTCATAAAGAACTCACATACTTATTGCAAAATCCTATTAGTTATCGAAACAAAGTATTGGACGCATGCTCCTAGGGGAAGGGTTGGCAGGAGTTAACCATTGCGCGATCCCGACCTCCACACAAAGGTTGACATTCATTAAACAAATCATGCTCCGACTTCATCACATAACGGTTCACCATACGTGCATGCTATGGGACTCACAAGCTTTAACACAAGTATTTCTTCCAATTCAAAATTACTTACTAGCATGACTCTCATATTACCATCTTCATATCTCAAAACTATATGCAAGGAATCAAACTTCTCATCATATTCAATGCACTAATATGAAAGTTTTTATTATGTCCCTCTTGGATGCCCATTATATTAGGACTAAATTCATAACCTAAACCAACTACCATGCTGTTTAAAGACTCCCAAAATAATATAAATGAGGTACTAGAGTTTAATAATTTCTATAAAATAAAACACCGCCGTGCTCTAAAAGATATAAGTTAAGCACTAGAGCAACATTGCCTAGCTCAAAAGATATAAGTGAAGCACATAGAGTATTCTAATAAATTCACGATTCAACGTGTGTGTCCCAAAAGATGTGTGCAGCAAGGATGATTATGGCAAACTAAAACGTAAAGACTCATACCATACATGATGCTCCAAACAAAACACATATCATGTGGTGAATAAAAGTATAGCCTCAAGTAAACTTACCGATGGATTGAAGACGAAAGAGAGGATTCCTTCCGGGGCATACCCAAGATTAGGCTCTTTGGTATCCTTGAATATGGCTTGGGGTGCCTTGGGAATCCCAATCTTAGGGTCTAGCCATTCCTTATTCCATAGTCCATCAAATCTTTACCCAAAACCTGAAAACTTCACAACACAAAACTCAACACAAAACTCATGAGATCCGTTAGTATAAGAAAAATAAATCACCACTTTAGGTACTGTTTTGAACTCATTCTTTATTTATATTGGTGTAATATTTACTGTATTCCAACTTCTCCATGGTTCATACCCCCGGTACAACCCATAGATTCATCAAAATAAGCAACCAACACAAAGAAAACAGAATTTGTCAAAAACAGAACATTCTGTAGCAATCTATAAACTTCGAATACTTCTGTAACTCCACAAATTCTGAAAAATTAGAAGAATCCGGGAAATTTGTATATCAATCTTGTGTAAAATATTCAGATCAACATCACCTTCTAGTGAATTTACAAAATTCTTGGACTGAGAGTGAAAGTTTCTGTTTTTCAGCAAAATCAACTTGCAAACACCATAGACCATCCCAATGGTCTTACTTGGCTCAAACACTAATTAAAACAATAAATCAAAATTATTACAGAGGTAATAGTGTGTGTAGCACTCAAAAACAGAAGCAAAACCAAAAGCATAAAAATAAAAATGGGTTGCCTCCCAACAAGCGCTATTGTTTAACGCCCCTAGCTAGGCATAGTGCAATAGATCTAGGTATTGTCATCTTTGGTATGCAAACCATAAGTAGCTCTCATAATAGATTCATAAGGTAATTTTATTTTATTTTTAGGAAAGTGCTCCATGCCTTTCCTTAATGGAAATTGGAATATAATATTTCGTTCTTTCATATCAATATTGCACCAATCATTCTAAGGAAAGGTCTATCAAGAATAATAGGACATGTAGGATTGCAATCTATATCAAGAACAATGAAATCTACAGGCACATAATTCCTATTTGCAATAATAAGAACATCATTAATCCTTCCCGTAGGTTTCTTAATTGTAGAATCCTCTAGATGCAAATTTAAAGAGCAATCATCGAATTCACGGAATCCTAGCACATCACATAAGTTTTTGGAATCGTGGAAACACTAGCACCCAAATCACACAAAGCATGGCACTCATAATATTTAATTTTAATCTTAATAGTAGGTTCCCACTCATCATAAAGCTTTCTACACTATTGGAATCAGGGAATTTGCCATCAGCCAGTTCTTTGCGTCTGGTGGCTGATCGCAAAGAGCCTTTGTGCCGTCAACTTTCACAAAACAGATGTCAAACATCTCGTTGATGGCAAAGAGCCTGTTTGCCATCAGCCACCTCTTTATCGTTTGCCAACGGATGACAGAGAAGGTGCAGGCAGATGGCAAAGAGCTGGCTGTTGGCAAAAAACATGTTGGCCATCAGCCACCTCTTTCCGTGTGCCAACAGACGACACAGAAGCTGAAGGTAGACGACAAAGGGGATGACCCTAACGGACGGAGCCCACCCCACCCCACCCCGTTGTCATATGCCTCCCAACCTTTGTCGTCCGGTGCAGACGGCAAAGGGGGTGCCCCCCTAATGGTCATCAGCCCCACCCGCTCCCCCACTCTCTCTCCCACTCTCTCCACCCCACACACCCTCTCTCTCTCGCCCCTGCGCACCCTCTCTCTCTCACCCCTGCCCACCCCAGCGCTGCCGCCGCACCACTCGAGCCGCTCGGGCCCCCACCCCGCCCAGCCACCCACTACACCCCGCCCCGCTACCCACCCCGCTCTGGCCCCCACCCCGCTCCCCCTCGACGCCCCTAGCGTCGCGGCGCCCGTCGTCGCCACAACCGCCCCTAGCGTCCCCGTGCCGCCCCCGTCCACCGCTGCCCACGTCGCCCCGCCGCCCCCCACTCGTGAGTACCACCGCCGTCTTGCATTTTTTTATATTTTTTATTTCGGTTAATTTAGTTAGTTTATAATTAGGTTAGTTTTATTACTTTATTAGGTTAGTTTATTAAGCTAATTAGGTTAGTATTATTAGTTTATTAGGTCAATTAGGTTAGTTAGTTAGGTTAGAATAAAAAAGAAGAAAAGAAGAAGGAAAAAATGAAAAAGAAAAAAGGAAAAAGAAGAAAAGAATTAGAATAAGAAGAAGTAAAAGAAGTAGGAAAAGAAGAAGGAGAAGAAGAAGAAGAGGAGGAGGAGGAGGAGGAGGAGGAGAAAAAAGAAGAAGAAGAAGAAGAAAAAGAGGAGAAAGAAGAAGAAGAAAGAAGAGGAAAAAGGAAAAGAAGGGGGAGGAAGAAGAAGAAGAATAAGAAGAGGAAAAAGGAAAAGAAGGAAGAAGAAGAAGAAGAACAAGGTGACACCCCGACACGACGCCCCGACACCCGACACAATGCCCCGACACCCCGACACGATGCCCCGATGCCCCGACACCTCGGCACGATGCCTGACACCCTGACACGACATCCCGACAACACCCCGACACAAAACTCCGCGCATCTGTTAATACGCCGCCCCCGACGCCACTCACCCCAACCCCCGACCACCAACACCTCTTCGGCCTCTTGTTGACCGAAAAGGTGATCTTCGGCCATCTAGAGGCCGTCGGCCATGGACCTCACCAGGAGAATGCTCGGAGAGGATAGGAGAGGCAAAGAAGAGAGTTAGGGGGTTCCTCGACGTCGATGGAACCCTAGATGACATCTATATAGGTCATATATTTGTGTCAGGTCATATATTTTTCGATTTTATTAATGAACACAAAATATTTGTGTTGATCGGATGGATTTACATGTGCAGTTGTCTCGTCTGCTGTTTGAAGACCTCCTCGTGCGTTCGACGAGCTCCGCCCCTGTGTTCGTGGGTGAGTACAAATGACATCTCCTCCTCGCCCCTTAATTTGCGCTCGATCGGTCCGTACATGAAACTTCCTAGATATAGGTGCATTAAATTATCAGTATGCATGACCACTATGCATCTCCTGTTCGAAAGGGTTACAGTTATAAATATGCATGCATTTGCATATATTTATAACCGTGATTCTTCCAAATTGTCCAACGTTATCCATGGATAGCTTGAGTATGTGTAGATTGGGTTCATTTTCCCATATGCTTTGTTGTAGATCGGATGCAGAATTTCATCAGTGCCTCCTTGTTGTTCTCCGGATACACATCCTCTCTGTTTATTGCCGAGATGTGTATCAGGAGAACAACGGGGAGGTGCTGCCGAAATTTTGTGTTGGATCCAGAGCACAACATGGAAAACGAACCCAATCTACACATACTCGGGTGGGATTAGGACCTATCTTTACCTATTAGCGTGTAGGTTGCATGGACGTAATAAAACTGACGAACTTGATTAACTGATGAACATATATGCTGAATTTTATATATTTCTTGTGTGTTTAGTAGCTAGGCAAGATGAGTGATCGTACATGGATGTACACTGGTCACCCTAGTCAGAAAGAGATGACGAAAGAATGGTTTCTAAAAACCAAGGACTTTGTGAAAGCTGCATTTGAAAATGGCCAGGAAACAAACTGGTGCCCCTATCCACAGTGCGACAACTATAAAAAAGGGCAAATGTTGTAATGATTAAACACCTGCAGAGGAGGGGTTTTAAGCCTAATTATACGGTGTGGACATTTCATGGTGAGTCTATACAACGCACCAGAGCTGAGGTGGTTCATCGTCGCACCGACGAGCATGGTACCAGGATCGAAGACATGGTGCAAGACTTTGATGATGCTCAGGATTCAGATGAAGAGATGGAGGAATCTGCAAAGGCCTTCTATGAAATGTTGGAGTCTTCAAAACGTCCTCTCCACGAGCACACTGAGCTTTGTCAGCTGGATGCCATTACACAAGTAATGGCTCTGGAGGCTCAATTCAACTTTGGAAGAGAATGCTATGACCGATGATGACACTATTTGGACGCTTTATACCCAAAGGCCATGTCATGCCTGCAAACCTGTATCAGTCGGACAAAATACTTCGTGTACTTAAGATGCCCTATGAGAAGATAGATGCCCGTGAGAAAGGATGTGCCTTATTTAGGAAGGAGTATGCACACTTGGACCATTGTCCCAATTGTGAGTCTTGCAGGTATCTTGTGGTAGACAACGGTATGGGTGAGAAGAGGCAGACCAAAATCGCAGTTAGTGTTCCTCGGTATATGCCAATCATAACAAGGCTTCAACGTATTTTCATGGTCAAAGAGAAAGCCAGACAGATGACATGGCACAAATTGGGAAAAAGAACCGAACTAGATGCGGATGGGAATAAGTTGGCGGTACACATATCGGATGGGGAAGCGTGGAAACATTTCGATGAATTACATCCAGATAAAGCGATAGATCCAAGGAATCCTCGAGTGTGCGTCACCACGGATGGGTTCAATCCTTTCGGCATGTGATGACTCACAAGTGTAGGGGATCTATCGTAGTCTTTTCGATAAGTAAGAGTGTCAAACCCAACGAGGAGCAGATAGTATTGACAAGTGATCTTGAGCGAGGAATAACTGCAAGTACTGAAAGGTAACTTTTTATGGGTTTTCTAGTATAAGCAACAAGGAAATAAATGCAAGTAAAGTAAATCGTGCTGAGGTGCAGCAAGTTGCCCAATCCTTTTAAACACAAAGGATAAGCCGAGGGACTAAACTTATAAAGACTAAGGCGTTCCTCAGGACACACCGAAGAGATAGTCAAGTGCTTTCGCCATACTCTGTCTAGTACTATGTTTTGTATTGATAAGTGTTATGTGGGTGGATCTTAACTAGTGCACCGTCTAGGCTAATACAAGTACACTCTTACGATTAATCCCTCTTGCAAGCATCCGCAAATACAAGAGAGAAATTAAGGCAAAGCCTAACCATATCAATAAGCTTTAGGATCCAATACTCCCTCATGCAAAAGTATGCAAACTGGGGTTGAGGTTTCTATCACTTCGGCAACCCACCATAAGCATTGTTTATACACGATGCATTCCCCTAGGTACTTAAAAAAAGGCGAAGTGTTATGTAGTCTACGTTCACATAACACCACTAAAAGAATAACACCATAACTTAAATATCAATCAACACATATTACTTCAACATCATATGACTACTAGCATCTAGACTTTTCCCATGTCCTCAAGAAGTAACATAACTACTCACAAGACATAAAAGCGATCATGATCAGAGGTGATGAAAATATGTTTGACAATCTGGTCATAACAATAATTATCCAACAAAACTCAATAGCATTCACCACAAAAGAGCAATCAACACCGGTAGAGTAGAGGGGATGAATAGTGTAAGGTACAACTCCGATTGCAATTTTGAAGTAGATGGGATGAAAGTGGAGATGGTGCTGGTGTTGGTGATGATGGTGATGATGATATCGATGATGCCCGTGACGATGGTGATGACGACGAGGACGATCTCCCCTTCCGAGAGGAGTTCTCCCCGGCGGAATCTGCCCGCCAGAAAGGTCTTTTCTTCTCTGTAGGTTTCCGCCGTGGAGCGGCGGCGGAATCACGAAAACTCATATGTTCCCAGAATTTTTAGGTCAAGAGGGACATATAGGCCAAAGGAGAGCACCAGAGGGTGGGCCCATCACCCAGGCGGCCTCCTAGCGCGACCTAGGGGGCGCACCAGCAGGTCGCCTGGGTGACCCGTGCCCCCCCTCCGGCTCTTCTTTGGCCTGTCTTCAGGACCTGTTCGGAAACTTCCTCCCTCAAAATTTCAGCGGAATTGGAGATGTTCTGATATTGCAACTCTTCTTGCTATTTTCTCCACTGAATCCTGCGTCTGCTGTTTCGGCACCGGAAAGTTGTAAACTGTGTAAAATAAGCCAACACACTATAAGTACACCATCATAAAGTGAAATATATCAATGAATAGAGACAAATTATGATACATAATAGTGATGCATTTTGGACGTATCAACTCCCCCAAGCTTAGACTTCGCTTGTCCCCAAGCGAATACTGAGCTCGGTAAACCTGTCCACAAGTTTAGATAGTGAAGTGTCGATAAATAAGAATACAAACAAGAAGCATCATAATTTCTCTACTAAACTCAACCATCCTTAACAGCAATCTCAACTCATAAGGCCCTTATGAAAGGGTAATATCAATTACAATCAAAAGTAGAGCAAAGAAAACTCATCAAACCATGGCAAACATGTCCTTGGTCAAAGAACAACTAATAACTTTTAACTTTTGCTCTTCCTCTTATATTTTGATGAGGTCAATTGAAGCTTTTTGAAAGAACATGTTATTAGTCAAGAAGTGAAAATGCTAACACAAAGGAAGATGTTTGTTTTAGCTAAGATTTAACAAAGGTGTAATATGACAACTCTGAATGAAACAATATAAATGCATGCATCTTTGTCAACATAAAGTGTCTGCTCTTTTCAGGATAGAAAGAAGTGGGTTTACTTACTCAACATAAAAGTAAAAGATGGGCCCTTCGCAGAGGGAAGTAGGGAAAACTCATGTGCTAGAGCTTTTAGAGAACAACAAGATTGTAAAACAAGCTTTTGAGAGGTGCATGATTTGTCAACGAATGCTAGTAGATAGCCCAATACTTCTCATGTTGGACAAGTTTTGACGAACGACTCGCAAAGTGGGGACGATCACATCCCCTTAGTCTCCTTTGTTTATCACTACCAAAGTTTTCTGATTTCTCATCAACAATGCATGAAGGAGGTTTTGTTTGTTGTTATTATCTTTTACGAGCTGGGCGCGCTCATGTCAGTCCCTTCTGGTGTTAGGGGTTCTCATATCACATGCAAACCCAAGATAAAACTTGTCCAGTATGAGAAGATCATGAATTACCTACTACTTCCTCATGAGCTAAAGCAGAGGCACAAAACATGGAGTAATATTGAAGGTTTAAAGATAGCACGTGAGTAATATACTTTAGGAGTGGCGGTGAAATACCACGTATAGGAAGGTATGGTGGACTCTTGGGAAGGTTTAGGTTTTAGGGTATGGATGCACAAGCAGTATTCCCGCTTAGTGCAAGGGTTGGCTAGCAAAGGATTTTAAGAGTGGACAAATAGTGTTGACTTGGATGCAAAACAATATAAAGTTTAACATAAAGAATTGGCATAAAACATCAAGTTGTATTCCTTGTGAGCATAACACTTCAAGCATAAGAACATAAATGTTTTGGCTATGTCCCTACTAGAAAAACTCATGCTTGTTGTTATGACCAATGCTATGTTTGCCAAGATTTAATAAAGTTTTCAAAGCCATACCTGATATGTAAGATCAATACTCCCATAAGAATCAGCATATGAGATCGATTGCATGAAGAGCATACCAAGTGCAGCAAAGAAACCAATAGACTTTTCATTAATATTCCATCATAGACACTGCACGCTCACGGATACAAACTCTCCACAAAGGAGTGACAGACCTCAATGCAAACACGTATTTCATAAGATAACTTCCCTAGACATGATACGACGCTAAACTTGACGAAGAAAGATAAAGGATAAAAATAAAGATACCGGGCACTCCCCAAAGCTTGGAACAAGCTAAGGGAATGTCATTACCCGTGAAGATTTCACTCTTAATCCTTGTTCTTGTTCCTCAGGTAATCCTTAGTGAAATGCTTCCATGGCAGAGGTCCTCCCTCCACACAGGATTCTTGAGTCTCCAAGATCCTGCTTTCGGCAGATAAGCCTATGCGCAAAAACTTAAGTTCATACTCACAATTCTGGTTTTGAAGGTCATAGATGTGCCCTTGAAGCTCGAACACTCTGGTTTCTAGTGCGGATATGATTGATCGCACTTTCTTCATCTGCTCCTCATGTTCCCTCTTCAGCTCGGCGATGATATCGTAGTTGACCTCGACACCACGCTCGATCATCAACTTGTACTTGAAAACTTCTTGCTCCACTTCTTCCAGCCTGGCCCTGGTGCCCCCACCTTGTCATGTCCCTTCAAATATTCTTTGTGGAGGACACCATCTTCCACCCAAAGTGTTTGAGGGTGTCTCTTTACCTCTGCTAGGTAAGGGTTGATGACGTTGACGAGGAACTTGTCCTTGGGAGATTTTGGGGAAGCCATGGCGCCTAAGTTTGCTAAAAGTTCTCCTGGCACAAACAGATCGAAAAGAAAATGCAGGGAATCGCAAGATACAAAGCCGGGACAATCCGGGAAAATATATAGGAAACATTTCTGCACCAAAAGGAAGGTAACAAGCCAAAGTGGAGTCGGAGACGGGCTCCGGGGAGTCCAGGCGGCCTCCTGGCGCGGCCAGGGGCTAGCCCGCGCCAGCAGGTCGCCTAGGTGACCTGGAGCTCCTCTTCGGCTCCGCTTCGGCTCTGAATTTTCCTAATTATGCAAAAACGCATAAAACGGAACTTTTATTGATGTTCGTGAAGTTTCGTTACTGTATTTCATACCTTTTCTTATTCTGCTTCTGTCGGTGTCTGATACAGTGTTGCAATATGTTCTTCGTGAGTGGCTACGTGTATCACATCCACCTCTACATTGATGGGGTCTCCAGCCATGTAATGCTTGAGTCTTTGCCCATTCACAACATGTGGTTTTGTGCCTTCAAAATTATTAATCTTGATTGCACCGGAGCGGTAGACTTCTTCAATATGGTACGGTCCTTCCCACTTGGAAAGTAATTTCCGTGGAGAAAACCTAAAACGAGATCTATACAACAAAACTTTGTCACCAACATTAAATTCACGTTTAAAAATTCTCTTATCATGCCACTTCTTTACCTTTTCTTTGAACATTTTTGTGCTCTCATATGCTTCACTTATCCACTCATCTAGAGAAGTCAAGTTCATGAGACGCTTTTCACCAGCAAGCTTTGGATCAACATTAAGCTCTCTAACAACCCAGAAAGCTTTGTGTTCTAACTCTAGAGGTAGATGGCATGCCTTGCCATAAACCATCTTATACGGAGACATCCCCATGGGATTTCTGTAAGCAGTTCTATATGCCCACAAGGCATCTCCTAGCTTATTGGACTAGTCCTTTCTAGAACTTTTCACTATCTTTTGCAAGATCAACTTGATCTCTCTATGTGTGAGCTCAACTTGCCCACTTGATTGCGGGTGGTAAGGTGAAGCAATTCTATGATTAACATCATATTTGGCTAGAGCATTTCTAAATGCATCGTGTGTAAAATGTGATGCTCTGTCGGTCATGAGGTACCTAGGTACACCAAACCTGGGGAAGATTACATCCTTGAGCATTTTCAAAGATGTCTTATGATCAGCACTTTCAGTGGGGTTTGCTTCAACCCACTTGGTCACATAATCTACAGCTACTAAGATGTGAGTGTATTTGTGTGAAGGAGGGAAAGGACCCATAAAATCAAAACCCCATCAATCAAAAGGCTCAATGACTAGAGAATAATTCATAGGCATCTCATTCCTCCTACTAATATTACCAACTCTCTGGCACTTATCACATGATAAAATGTAACTTCTAGCATATTTAAAGAGAGTAGGCCAATAAAAACCTGATTGGAGAACCTTGTGTGCGGTCATCTCATCGGCATGATGTCCTTCATAAGGACTGCTATGAAATTGTCTCAAGATATCCTTCTGCTCATGCTCCGGTATGCATCTCCTCACAATCCCATCCGCACCTGCTCTAAAAAGATGTGGGTCATCCCAAAAGTAGTACCTCAAGTCGTGGAAGAACTTCTTCCGCTGCTGGAATGTTAAACCTGGAGGCAAAAACTTTGCAACGATAAAGTTAGCATAATCTGCATACCATGGATCTGAATTAGATTTCACCTGCAAAACAGCTAACTGTTCATCAGGAAAACTATTATTGACCGGAACAGGATCATGTGGTATGTCCTCCATCCCGGAAAGGTTGTTTGCTACAGGGTTGTCTGCTCCTTTCCTATCAACAATCTGCAAATCAAATTCTTGAAGAAGAAGGACCCATCTGAGAAGCCTTGGTTTGGCATCATTCTTTTCCATAAGATACTTAATAGCAGCATGATCAGTGTGAATGATAACTTTAGAATCAACAATGTAAGGCCTAAACTTATCACAAGCAAACACTACCGCTAAAAAATCTTTCTCAGTAGTAGCGTAATTCTTTTGAGCAGTGTCAATGGATTTGCTAGCATAATTTATAACATTCAATTTCTTATCAACCCTTTGTCCTAACACTGCTCCAACAACAAAATCAGTAGCATCACACATGATTTCAAAAGGCAAATTCCAATCAGGTGGTTGGACTATAGGGGCGGTTATCAAGGCTTTCTTAAGAACTTCGAAGGCTTCCTTACAATCTTCATCAAACACAAAAGGAATATCCTTCTGGAGAAGATTGGTAAGGGGTTTCGAAATTTTAGAAAACTATTTAATAAATCTCCTATAGAAACCAACATGATCGAGGAAACTACAAATACCTTTGATGTCTTTTGGATAAGGCATTCTCTCGATTGCTTCAACCTTTGCCCTATCCACCTCGATTCCTATTTGAGAAATCTTGTGGCCAAGAACAATTCCCTCATTTACCATGAAGTGGCACTTCTCCCAGTTGAGTACCAAGTTCGTCTCCTCACATCTCTGCAAAACTTTATTAAGGTTGTGGAGACAATGGTCAAAAGAGGTTCCATAGACGGAGAAATCATCCATGAAGACCTCCACAATTTCCTCACAAAAATCATGAAAGATAGCGGACATACATCTTTGAAAAGTAGCAAGAGCATTGCATAAACCAAAAGGCATACGTCTATAAGCATAAGTACCAAAGGGACAAGTAAAAGTGGTCTTCTCTTGATCGGCAGTATTAACATGAATTTGAGAGAAGCCAGAGTACCCATCAAGATAGCAAAAGTGAGTGTTTTTGGATAACCTTTCAAGCATTTGGTCGATGAATGGGAGTGGGTAGTGGTCCTTCCTGGTTGCCTTGTTTAGCTTCCTATAATTAATACACATTCTATATCCAATAATAATTCTTTGAGGTATTAGTTCATTCTTATCATTAGGAACCACAGTCGTACCTCCTTTCTTGGGAACACAATGTACTGGACTTACCCACTTACTATCAGCTGTAGGGTAGATAATATGTGCAGCTAAAAGCTTGAGGATTTTGGTCCTCACAACATCCTTCATCTTCGAGTTTAACCGCCGTTGATGATCAACAACCGGTTTAGCATCAGGCTCAAGATTGATAGTATGCTGACAAATAGATGGACTAATCTCCTTAAGGACATCAAGGGTATAGCCAATAGCGCCTTGGTGTTTATGAAGGACTTCGAATAATCGCTCTTCTTCATATCCTGAAAGGTTAGAATTGATAATAACAGGATATACTTTCTTTTCATCTAAATAAGCGTAATTGAGCGTACTGGGAAGAGGTTCGAGGTCAAACACCGGGTCTTCTTTTGGTTTAGATAAAATTCCCAAAGGCTCAACCAGAAGGTTGTGCTTCGGGATAGCAGGTTGTCTCAAGAATATGTCATCTAGCTCATTCCTTTCCTGCATATGCATATCATTCTCGTGGTTTTCCATAAATTGCTGCAAAGGATCATTAGGAGGAATAGCAATAGAAGCAATCTCTTCAATAATTTTATCATTACTAGGTAGATCGGTTCCACGAGTTTGCTTCGAAAATTTAAAAAAGTTAAATTCATATGGTCACCATTAAATTCAATAGATACTTTTCATTTCCTGCAATCTATAATAGCTCCACAAGTTTTGAGAAAAGGCCTACCAAAGATAATAGGGCAAAAACTATCTTGTACTGAACCAAGTACTAGAAAGTTGGTAGGATATTTTACCTTTCCACATAGAACTTCAATATCTCGCACAGTTCCAATAGGAGAGATAGTTCCTTTGTTTGCAAGATGAATAGTAACATCAACTTCTTCAATTTCACATGGTAGAATCTCATTCATAATCTCTTGATAAAGTGAAAAAAGGAATAACACTAGCACTGGATCCCAAATCACATAGCCCATAATAACTATGATCTCCTATTTTAACAGATACAACTAGAGTACCTGAAACTGGGCCTTTATTCTTAGCTGTAAAAAGGTTAGTGGAAACAACACAAAAATTTATATTAGAATCCTCAATATTACTAGTAACAAGATCCTTGACTAATGCAACTTGAGGATCTACTTTAATCAGGTCCTCATGCTCATCAGTCGTTCTTTAACTTTGATTCAGGATGCCTGTGACAAAAGAATGGTCCCTCATCCTTGCGGGAAAAGGGGGCCTTTCATATTCAACTGCAGGGAAGAAAGGGTCAACAACATTAATATCAATAGGTAATTCCTTAAAAGGTTTATGATGTTGATCCTCCTTCTTCTCAGAAGAGTCAATATGAGAGGCAAAGTCTTTGCAAAAATCAATTAGAAGCTGGGAATCAAGACTAATCTTAGCACAAAAGGTATTGAAGTAATCAGTTTTCACATAGCTCTCAATGTAATCACGCTCATAATTTATAACGAGTTCAATACCTTTATCAATCTCCCAGTCTTCAGTGTTCTTCTGGATCCTTTCAATGAGATCCCACTTAGCTTTAGTGCTTTTGTTGGAGAATGCCCACTAGAGGAAGCATCAAGCATCTCTTTATCTTGACGAGAAAGTCTTGCATAAAAATCTGTGAGAATAATTTCTTTGGAGAGCTCATGATTGGGGCATTTGAGCATTAAGGACTTCAATATCCCCCGAGCTTGAGCGATTCTTTCTCCGTCACGAGACCAAAAGTTATAAATATAATTCCTGTCTTGATGTATTTCATGAAGAGGGTAAAACTTTGCATAAAAGAGAGGCATAAGATCTTGCCAATTTAGTAAATGAGAGTCATCAAGAAGCCTATACCAATCCAAAGCCTTACCTTTTAATGATAGAGAGAATAGCTTTCTCATAACAAAATCCATCGATATACCTGCAAGCTTAAATAAGGAGAATAGCTGTGAAAGGTATAGCAAGTGTTCACGTGGATGTCTATCTCCTGCATATCGATTAGCCAACACAGAATCAATAATACTAGTTGGTATTTTAAAAGGCACAATTTCAGTAGGTGGGGGAAGATTCTCCACCACAATTACGTTGGGGTGGTTCTCGACAAGCAACAAACCAAGAGCACAGTGGTCCATAGGGACAAAAAGCAGGAAGAGTAAAACAAAAACAACACGTACAATGTAAAGATTTCCTTACCAATAGCGCTACACTCCCCGACAACGACGCCAGAAAATGGTCTTGATGACCCACAAGTGTAGGGGATCTATCTTAGCCTTTTCGATAAGTTAGAGTGTCGAACCCAACGAGGAGCAGAAGGTATTGAGAAGTGATCTTGAGCAAGGAATAACTGCAAGTACTGAAAGGTAACTTTTTATGGGTTTTGTAGTATAAGCAACAAGGAAATAAATGCAAGTAAAGTAAATCGTGCCGAGGTTCAGCAAGTGGCCCAATCCTTTTAAACACAAAGGATAAGCCGACGGACTAAACTTATAAAGACTAAGGCGTTCCTGAGGACACACGGAAGAGATATTCAAGTGCTTTCGGCATACTCTGTCTAGTACCATGTTTTGTATTGATAAGTGTTATGTGGGTGGATCTTAACTTGTGCACCGTCTAGGCTAAGACAAGTACACTCTTATGATTAATCCCTCTTGCAAGCATCCGCAAATACAAGAGAGAAATTAAGGCAAAGCCTAACCATAGCAATAAGCTTTAGGATCCAATACTCCCTCATGCAAAAGTATGCAAACTGGGGTTCAGGTTTCTGTCACTCCGGCAACCCACCATAAGCATTCTTTATACACGATGCATTCGCCTAGGTACTTAAAAAGGCGAAGTTTTATGTAGTCGACGTTCACATACACCACTAGAAGAATAACACCATAACTTAAATATCAATCAACACATATGATTTCAACATCATATGACTACTAGCATCTAAACTGGTGATGATGGTGATTATGATCTCGATGATGCCCGTGACGATGGTGATGATGATGAGGACGATCACCCCTTCCGGGAGGAGTTCTCCCCGGTGGAATCTGCCCGTCGAAAAGGTCTTTCCTTCTTTGTAGGTTTCAGTCGCGGAGTGGCGGCAGAATCGTGAAAACTCTTTTGTTCCCAGAATTTTTAGGTCAAGAGGGACATATAGGCCAAAGGAGAGCACCGAGGCTGGGCCCATCACCCAGGCAGCGTCCTGGCGTGGCCTAGGGGGCGCCAGCAGGTCGCCTGGGTGACCCGTGGCCCCCTCCGGCTCTTCTTCGGCTTGTCTTCGGGACCTGTTCGAAAACTTCTGCCCTCAAAATTTCATCGCAATTGGAGATGTTCTGATATTGCAACTCTTCATGCTATTTTCTCCGCTGAATCCCACGTCTGCTGTTTCGGCACCAAAAAGTTGTAAACCGTGTAAAATAAGCCAAAACACTGTAAGTACACCATCATAAAGTGAAATATATCAATGAATAGAGACAAATTATGATACAGAATAGTGATGCATTTTGGACGTATCAGCATGACGGCAACCCAATACATTAGTTGGCATGTATTTGTCATTCCACTCAATCCCCCCCCCGGTCAGATTATGCAAAGAAAGAACATATTCCTGACGTTGATAATTCCAGGGCCCAATTATCCGGGGAAGAATATGAATGTGTACATACAACCGCTTAAGGATGAATTGCAAGAAGATTGGGATAATGGGGTCAAGACATACGATGCCGCTAGAAAAGAAAACTTGAAAATGCATGTGTGGTACATGTACTAGATGCATGACTTGCCGGCGTATGCGCTATTCTCTAGATGGTGTGTGCATGGAAGGTTCCCGTGCCCCTTGTGCAAGGGAGCTCTTCAGTTTCATTGGTTGCAGGTGGGTGGGAAGTATTCTTGCTTTGACTTGCATAGACAGTTCCTGGATCCTCACCATCATTTCAGAAAAGACAAGAAGAACTTTACCAAAGGTAAAGTTGTCAAAACCTTGGCACCACCTGTTGGGGAACGTTGCATGGGAAACAAAAAAATTCCTACGCACAAGAAGACCTATCATGGTGATGATCATCTACGTGAGGGAGATCGATCTACATACCCTTGTAGATAGCTAAGTGGAAAGCGTTAATAAATGCGGTTGATGTAGCGGAACGCCTTCGCGATCCAAATCACCGCTGTCCCATGATCCGTCCCGATCTAGCACCGAACGGACGGCACCTCCGCGTTCAACACACGTACAGCTCGATGACGATCTCCGCCTTCTTGATCCAGCAAGAGAGACGGGGAAGTAGATGAGTTCTCCGGCCGCGTGACGGCGCGCTCGTGGTGGTGGTGATCTATTCCTGCACTGGTTCGCCTAAGCACCGCAGAAATCCGATCTAGAGGAGGAACTACAAACTAGAGGAGAGGGTTGCACGTGGCTGAAATTGTGTCTTAAAAACCCTAAAACCTCTAGTATATATAGGAGGAAGGAGGGGCTAGCCTTGAGCACCAAGGGAAACCCCCTTGGGCTCAGCCGAAGCTAGGGAGGAGGAGTCCTCCTCCAATCCTACTTGAAGTAGGACTCCTCCCCAAGTTGTCCACCTCTTTTGGTTTTTCCACTTTTACCTCATGGGCTTTCTTTGGTTGACTAGTCAGCCCACTAAGAGCTATAGCGCCACCATAAAGTCCATGTGGCACTCTTGGGGAGTGGTGGGCCCACCTGGTGGGCCCCCGGT
Source organism: Hordeum vulgare subsp. vulgare (assembly GCF_904849725.1). Taxonomy (NCBI): domain Eukaryota; kingdom Viridiplantae; phylum Streptophyta; class Magnoliopsida; order Poales; family Poaceae; genus Hordeum; species Hordeum vulgare. Next base: position 100,543,182 of record NC_058522.1, on the reverse strand, counting down.
ACCCATTCGCCACTCCCGGTACACTACTGGCAATGCCCTAAATTCTTCCGGAATCCAAATACCAACTTCATATATATCATTCTTCGTTTCCGGACCATTCCGTAACTCCTCGTGATGTCCGGCATCTCATCTGGGACTCCGAAAAAAACTTCGGTTACCAGCACCTATAACTTAACTATACCGAAACGCCACCGAACCTTAAGTGTGCAGACCCTGCGGGTTCGAGAACTATGCATACATGACCTGAGACACTCTCCGGTCAATATCCAATAGCGGGACCTGGATGTCCATATTGGATCCTACATATTCTACAAAGATCTTATGAACCTCTATGTCAAGGATTCATATAATCCCGTATACCATTCCCTTTGTCCTTAGGTATGCTAGGAAACCTTAACCATCCTTGATCAACAGGCTAGTCAACTAGAGACTCACTAGGGACACAATTTTGTCTATATACCCACACATGCATTTATGTTTCCATTCAGTATAGTTAGAGCATGGATAATAAACAATTATTTTGAAATAGGAAATATAATAATAACAATTTTATTATTTCCTCTAGGGCATATTTTCAACAGTCTCCCACTTGCACTATTTATTGTGATTCACAATGTAATGAATTTAACACCCATACAGTTCTGGTGTTGTTCATGCTTCGCTCGTGGTAGAGGTTTAGTCAGCGGATCTGCAACATTCAGATCCGTGTGCACTTTGCAAATATTTAGGTCTTCCTCCTTGATGTAATCGCGGATGGCGTTGAAGCGTCGCTTATGTGTCTGTTCCTCTTGTGAAACCTAGGTTCCTTGGCTTGAGCAATGGCACCAGTGTTGTCACATAACATACTGATTGGATCCAGTGCACTTGGCACCACTCCAAGATCTGACATGAACTGCTTCATCCAGACACCCTCCTTGGCCACCTCTGAGGCAACTACATACTCCGCTTCACATGTAGAATCAGCTACGACGCTTTGCTTGGAACTGCACTAGCTTACTGCACCCCATTAAGAACAAATATGTAACCAGTTTGCGACTTAGAGTCATCCGGATCGGTGTCAAAGCTTGCATCAACGTAACCCTTTACGACAAGCTCTTCGTCACCCCCATAAACGAGAAACATTTCCTTAGTCCTTTTCAGGTACTTCAGAATATTCTTGACCCCCGCCCAGTGCTCCACTCCTTGATCACTTTGAAACCTGTCTGCCATACTTATGGCTAGGCTGACATCCGGTCTTGTGCACAGCATTGCATACATGATATACCCTATGGCTGAAGCATAGGGGACGACACTCATTTTTTCTCTATCTTCTGCAATTACTAGACATTGAGTCTTACTCAACTTTATACCTTGTAACACACGCAATAACCCCTTTCTTGGATTGTTCCATTTTGAACTTCTTCAAAACTTTATCAAGGTATGTGCTTTGTGAAAGAGCTATCAGCGCCTCGACCTATCTCTATAGATCTTTATGCCCAATATGTAAGCAACTTCTCCTAGGTCTTTCATTGAAAAACTTTTATTCAAGTAATCTTTTATGCTTCCCAAAAACTCCACATTGTTTCCAATCAACAATATGTCATCCACATATAATATCAGAAACGCTATAGAGCCCCCACTCACTTTCTTGTAAATACAAGCTTCTCCAAAAACTTGTATAAACCCAAACGCCTTGATCATCTCATCAAAGCATTGATTCCAACTCCGAGATACTTGAACTAGTCCCTAAATGGATCGCTGGAGCTTGCACACCTTGTCAGCATTCTCTGGATCGACAAAACCTTCGGGTTGTATCATATACAACTCTTCCTTAAGAAACCCGTTAAGGAACGCCATTTTGACATCCATCTGTGAGATTTCATAATCGAAAAATCTAGCTATTGCTAACATGATTCGGGCGGACTTAAGCATCGCTACAGGTGAGAACGTCTCATCGCAGTAAACTCCTTGAACTTGTGAAAAACCCTTTGCCACAAGTCAAGCTTTATAAACGGTCACATTACCGTCCGCGTCCGTCTTCTTCTTAAAGATCCATTTGTTTTGAATTGCCTTGCGACCTTCAGGTAATACGTCCAAAGTCCACACTTTGTTTTCATACATAGATCCTATCTCGGATTTCATGGCTTCTAACATTTGTTGGAATCTGGGCCCACCATTGCTTCTCCATAACTCGCAGGCTCATTGTTGTCTTACAACATGATAGACAAGACATGATTCATGTACCACTCGGGAGCAGTACGTGCTCTTGTCGACCTGCGCGGTGTGACAGTGACTTGATTTGAAGCTTAATGATCATCATCATTAGCTTCCTCTTCAACTGGTGTTGCCTCGACAGAAATTTCTTTCTGCCCTGCGCCACCATCTTGTTGAAGCAGAGGTTTTGTAACCTCATCAAGTCCAATCTTCCTACCACTCAATTCTTTCGAGAGAAACTATTTCTCAAGAAAAGCTCCGTTCTTAGCGGCAAACACTTTGCCCTCGGATTTGAGATAGAAGGTATACCCAACTGTCTCTTTTGGGTAACCTATGAAGACGCACTTTTCTGCTTTGGGTTCTAGCTTTTCAGGCTGAAGCTTTTTGACATAAGGATTGCATCCCCAAACTTTAAGAAACGACAACTTTGGTCTTCTGCCATACCACAATTCGTATGGTGTCATCTCAACGGATTTTGATGGTGCCCTATTTAAAGTGAATGCAGCTGTCTCTAATGCATAACCCCAAAACGATAACGACAAATCGGTAAGAGACATCATAGATCGCACCATATCTAACAAAGTACGATTACAATGTTCGGACACACCATTACGCTGTGGTGTTCCAGGCGTGTCAACTGTGAAACAATTCCACATTGTCTTAAGTGAGCACCAAACTCGTAACTCAGATACCCTCCTCCTCGATCAGATCGTAGAACTTGATCTTCTTGCTATGATGATTTTCAACTTCACTCTGAAATTGCTTAAACTTTTCAAACGTTTCAGACTTGTGCTTCATCAAGTAGATATAGCCATACCTACTCAAATCATCAGTGAAGGTGAGAAAATAACGATATCCACCGCGCGCATCTATGCTCATTGGTCCGCACACATCAGTATGTATAATCTCCAATAAGTCACTTGCATGCTCCATTGTTCCAGAGAACGGAGTCTTAGTCATCTTGCCCATGAGGCATGGTTCGCATGTGTCAAGTGATTCAAAATCAAGTGACTCCAAAAGTCCATCAGCATAGAGTTTCTTCATGCGCTTAACACCAATATGACCTAAGCGGCAGTGCCACAAGAAAGTGGTGTTATCATTGTTAACTCTACATCTTTCGTTCTCAATGTTATGGATGTGAGTATCATCACGATCGAGATTTAATATGAACAAACCCGTCAAATTAGGTGCATGACCATAAAAGATATTACTTATATAAATAGAACAACCATTATTCTCATACTTAAATGAGTAACCGTCTCACAATAAACAAGATCCAGATATAATGTTCATGCTTAACACGGGCACTAAATAACAATTATTTAAGTTCATAACTAATCCCGATGATAACTGAAGTGAGATCGTGCCGACGGTGATCGCATCAACCTTGGAACCATTTCCCACGTGCATCGTCACTTCATCCTTCGCTAGCCTTCGCTTATTCCACAGTTCCTGCTTCGAGCTGCAAATGTGAGCAACAGAACCGGTATCAAATACCTAGGCACTACTACGAGAGTTGGTGAGGTACACATCAATAACATGTATGTCATATATACCTTGTTTGGTGTTGTCCGCCTTCTTATCGGCCAGATACTTGGGGCACTTGCGCTTCTAGTGACCAGTCCCCTTGCAATAATAGCACTCAGTTTCCGGCTTAGGCCCAACCTTGGGTTTCTTCGTCGGAGGGGCAACAGTTTTGCCACTCTTCTTGGAGTTACCCTTCTTGCCTTTGTCGTTCTTCTTGAAACTAGTGGTCTTATTGACCATCAACACTTGATGTTCTTTCCGGATTTCTGACTCAGCGACTTTCAGCATCGCAAATAACTCGCCGGGTAACTTATTCATCCCTTGCATGTTATAGTTCAACACAAAGCTCTTATAGCTAGGTGGCAGTAATTAAAGAATTCTGTCAGTGATAAATTCTTGCGGTAGATCGATCCCTAGCTCAGCTAGACGGTTTGAGTACCCAGACATTTTGAGCACATGTTCACTGATAGACGAATTCTCCTCCATTTTGCAAGCATAGAATTTATCGGAGGTCTCATACCTCTCGATCTGGGCATTCTTCTCAAAGATAAACTTCAACTCCTGGAAAATCTCATATGCTCCATGACGTTCAAAGCGTCGTTGAAGTCCCGGTTCTAAGCCATACAAAATTGTACATTGAACTAACGAGTAGTCATCCTTACGAGCTTGCCAAGCGTTCAAAACATCTTGTTCAACCGTAGCGGGTGGTTCATCTCCTAGCGCTGCATCAAGGACATACTTCTTTTGCCCAACTTGAAGGATAAGCCTCAGATTTCGAGCCAGTCTACAAAGTTGCTACCATCATTTTTCAGCTTAGCTTTCTCTAGGAACGTATTGAAATTCAGGGTTGCTACTACGCGAGCCATTGATCTACAACATAAATTTTTGCAAAGATTACTTAGACTATGTTCAGGACAATTGAGTTTAGCTAATCATATTACTTATAAACTCCCACTCAAATAGACATCCCTCTAGTTATTCGAGTGTCGCATGATCCAAATTCACTAACTCAAGTCCGATCATCAGGTGAGTTGAGTATAGTTTCAGTGGTGAACATCTCCATGTTGATCATATATACTATATGATTCATGCTCGACCTTTCGGTCTCTTGTGTTCCGAGGCCATGTCTATACATGCTAGGGTCGTCAAGCTTAACCCGATTGTTCTGCGTGTGCAATTGTTTTGCACCCGTTGTATATGAACGTTGAGTCTATCACACCGGATCATCACATGGTGTCTCGAAACGACGAACTGTCGCAACGGTGCACAGTCACGGAGAACACAATTTTATCTTGAAATTTTAGTGAGGGATCACCTTATAATGCTACCGTCGTTCTAAGCAAAATAAGGTGCATAAAAGGATTAACATCACATGCAATTCATAAGTGGCATCATATGGCCATGATCTTGTGCTTCTTAATCTCCATCGCCAAAGCACCGACATGATCTTCCTCATCACCAGTGCGACACCATGATCTCCATCATTGTGTCGCCATCGATGTTGTCGTGCTATCTATGCTATCACTACTAAAGCTACTACCTAGCAATATAGTAAACGCATGTGCAAGCACAAACGTTAGTTTAAAGACAACCATATGGCTCTTGCCGGTTGCCGTAGCATCGACATGCAAGTCGATATTTAACTATTACAGCATGATCATCTCATACATCCAATATATCACATCATGTCTTTGGCCATATCACATCACAAGCATACCCTGCAAAAACAAGTTAGACGTCTTCTAATTTTTTGTTGCATGTTTTACGTGGCTGCTATGGGTATCTAGTATGACCGCATATTACTTATGCAAAGCCACAACAACGATGTGCAAATTGCTATTTAACCTTCTCCAAGGACCACCTCGGTCAAATCCGATTCAACTAAATTTGAAGAAACAGACACCCGCCAGTCATCTTTATGCAACAAGTTGCATGTTAGTCGATGAAACCGTTCTCTTGTAAGCGTACGAGTAAGGTTGGTCCGGGCCGCTTCAATCCAACAATACCACAGGATCGAGAAAAGACTAAGGAGGGAAGCAAATCGAACATCAACGCCCACAAAAACTTTTGTGTTCTACTCGAGATTTCATGTACGCATGAACCTAGCTCATGATGCCACTGTTGGGGAACGTTGCATGGGAAACAAAAAAAATTCCTACGCACGCTAAGACCTATCATGGTGATGATCATCTACGAGAGGGAGATCGGATCTACATACCCTTGTAGATCGCTAAGCGGGAAGCATTAAGAAACGCAGTTGATGTAGTGGAACATCTTCGCGGTCCAAATCGCCGCCGTCCCACGATCCGTCCCGATCTAGCAACGAACGGATAGCACCTCCGCGTTTAGCACACGTACAACTCGATGATGATCTCCGCCTTCTTGATCCAGCAAGAGAGACGGGGAAGTAGATGAGTTCTCCGGCAGCGTGACGACGCGCCGGTGGTGGTGGTGATCTATTCCTGCACTGGTTCGCCTAAGCACCGCAGAAATCCGATCAGAGGAGGAACTACAAACTAGAGGAGAGGGTTGCACGTGGCTGAAATTGTGTCTCAAAAACCCTAAAGCCTCTAGTATATATAGGAGGGAGGAGGGGCTAGCCTTGAGCACCAAGGGAAACCCCCTTGGTCTCGGCCGAAGCTACGGAAGAGGAGTCCTCCTCCAATCCTACTTGGAGTAGGACTCCTCCCCAAGTTGTCCACCTCTTTTGGTTTTTTCCCACTTTTACCTCATGGGATTTCTTTGGTTGACTATTCAGCCCACTAAGAGCTATTGCGCCACCATCAAGTCCATGTGGCACTCTTGGGGAGTGGTGTGCCCATCTGGTGGGCCCCCGGTACCCATTCGTCACTCCCGGTACACTGCCGGCAATGCCCGAAATTCTTCCGGAATCCAAATACCGGCTTCCTATATATCAATCTTCATTTTCGGACCATTCCAGAACTCCTCTTGATGTTCAGGATCTCATCTGGGACTACGAACAAAACTTCGGTCACCAGCACCTATAACTCAACTATACTAAAACGTCACCGAACCTTAAGTGTGCACACACTGCGGGTTCGAGAACTATGCAGACATGACCTAAGACACTCTCCGGTAAATATCCAATAGTAGGACCTAGATGTCCATATTGGATCCTACATATTTTATGAAGATCTTATCGGTTGAACCTCTATCTCAAGGATTCATATAATCCCGTATACCATTCCCTTTGTCCTTCGGTATGTTACTTGCCCGAGATTCGATCGTCGGTATCTCCATACCTATTTCAATATAGTTACTGGCAAGTCTCTTTACTCGTTCTGTAATACAAGATCTCGTGACTAACTCTTTACTCACATTGCTTGCAAGGCTTATATGTGATGTTGTATTACCGAGTGGGCCCCGAGATACCTCTCCGTCACACGGAGTGACAAATTCTAGTCTTGATCCATGCTAACTCAACGGACACCTTCGGAGATGCCTGTAGAGTACCTTTATAGTCACCCAGTAACGTTGCGACATTTGATACACACAAGGCATTCCTCCAGTGTCAGTGAGTTACATGATCTCATGGTCATAGGAATGAATACTTGACATGCAAAAAACAATAGCAACAAAATGACACGATCACATGCTACGTTCATAGTTTGGGTCTTGTCTATCACATCATTCTCCTAATGATGTCATCCCGTAATCAAGTGACAACACTTGTCTATGGCTAGGAAACCTTAACAATCCTTGATCAATAGGCTAGTCAACTAGAGACTCACTGGGGACACAGTTTTGTCTATATACCCACACATGCATTTATGTTTCCATTCAATACATTTATAGTACGAATAATAAACGATTATACTGAAACAGGAAATATAATAATAACTATTTTATTATTGCCTCTAGGGCATATTTCCACCACTTGTGTTGGCAGGCCAACAGATCCTGGATTAGTTAGATGCCCTCGAGCCTGATCCAAAGCGTCCACGGTATTTCAAGGGGTATAATTCAGAACACGTCTGGACTCACAAGTCATGCTTTTTGGATCTGCTTACTTCAAAGACCTCCTTCTTCCACACAACATCGACATGATGCACACTGAAAAGAATATCGAAGAGGCCATTTTTGGTACATTGTTCAGCATAGATGGGAAGACAAAGGATAATCCTAAGTCTAGAGTCGATCAAGAGACACTATGTCATAGACCGCTACAAAACATGCGAGAAGGCAAAGAAAAACATAAGTGGTCGAGGCCAAAGGCCTGGTTCAATCTTGGAAGGCCAGCTACGAGGGAAATTATCTTGTGGGTCAAAATGCACTTGATGTTCCCCGATGGGTATGCAACAATCTAAAGAGGGGAGCGAGTCTTGAAAAATTAAAAATATTTGGTCTCAAGAGTCATGATTGGCACAGATGGCTTGAGCGGGTAATGCCGGTGATGTTATGTGGCTTTATTCCTGAGTATGAATGGCTAGTATTGGCGGAGTTGAGCTATTTCTTCCGGGTTTTTTGTGTGAAAGAATTGTCGCCTGGAGTGGTAGATGACATGGAGGAGTTTGCGCCGGAGTTGATCTGCAAGTTAGAGCAGATCTTTCCGCCAGGCTTCTTTAATCCAATGCAACATTTGATTTTACATCTACTGACCGAGGCAAGATTGGGTGGGCTCGTGCAAAATCATTGGTGCTATGCAACTGAGAGGATGCAGAAGACGCTTCGAGCTAAATGTAAAAATAAACGTAGAATTGAAGCATCTATGGCCGAGGTATTCATTACTGAGGAGGTGGATAACTTTGTGACAGCACACTACGAAGTCAAAAATCGTCATTTGCATAATCCGAAGCCTCGGTACAATGATGCCGACACTAAAAAAGGTAGATCCAACCTCAGCCTATTCAAAGAGAAGCTCGCACCAGCCGGTGCTTCGAAACCAATAACGTGGGATGTCGAAGAATGGCAGAACATTTCATTGTATGTCTTCAATAACCTAACAGAAGTGCGGCCGTACATTGAGTAAGTTCTCGGCACATTTTTCCGTAACTTCTAGTTTCTTTAAACTGCTCTTATTCCCGGATATTTGATACAGTCGATACGTTGCCAAATTCTCGGATGGAGCGGTGATCCAAAATGATTCCATCGAAGAGTATGAGCTTCTAGCAAAGCATGGAGGCGGCTATCCCGGGTTCATCTCTTGGTTCAAACAAACGGTAATTATCAATAATGGACCATTTCATTCCTTGGTCTAACTTGCGGCTAATGCAACAATCGTTTCGTATTAAACTTGTAGGCTAATTCAGAGTCTATGGACGCCGAATTGAGACAAGCCGCAATGGTTTTGACTATAAGGTCCGTTCATTTGAGAAATACAACATCAATGGGTATCACTTTTGTACCTTTGGAAATAGCTATCTATGTCGGACCGGAAATCTAGAAATTGTGGTGTCTCTCTATCGGCGAAGGTGGTATCGAGTATTATGGAAGAGTTGAAGCAATTTATGAACTTCCATTCTATGGTGAAAACCCACCAAACATCGTAGTCTTCAAATGTTATTCGTTCCAACCGAAGGAGACTAGAAGGACTCATGAACATATAGGGCTAGTCGAAATCAATCCAAGCACCCATTTAGATGTTCCCGATGTCTATATTACACCTCAACAGGCGACCCAAGTTTTCTATCTACCATGGGCATGCCAAACTGATAAGAATCTGAATGGTTGGTATGTTGTTTATGAAGTGCCGCCACGTGTTAGACCACCTGCCCCAGATGAAGAGGATTATGAACCTCACATTAACCTAGACACATATGACGGAGAATTCTTCCAAGAAACATGTCTTTCCAAGAAACGTTTCAACCACCGTTATTCACCCCAGAACATGGAAGTAGACAGTGATAGTGAATCCGACTTCACCCCTGAGCTGGAACAAGCAGAGCCGGAACTAGAAGAGGTTACTTCTGCGGATGACCTGTCAATGCTTGACCGATTATATAAAGGCATTCCACAAGTTCATGCCGTTGAACCCGATGACCACGTCATTCATGACGACATGCATGATAGTGATGATGATTATGCATTTATTCATCGAGAGTATTATTAATTTGTATGCATCCCAAATTAAATTATATATGTACATATTTTTATTCATGTCAGGTATTCAATTGTTTTATGTATTACTAATTTCTTTTACTCTTTATCATGGCAGGTGTTGAAAGATGGTGGGTGCGGGTCCAGATCGCTCGGTGGGTTCTTCTTTGTCGGCGGCCTATGCGAGGGGTGGTACTTCCATTCCACCCCTATCTCTCCGTAGAGCCTTGGCGGATAGTCTGATGACACCACCCGCGGTTGCTTCTTCGTCGGCGGCGTTGCCCACTGCGAGAGGAGGTCTCGCAGGGAAGAAGGGGAAAGGTACAAGACGTGGCCGCAGGAGAGGTAGGCGGACTGCTATGCCGTCCTCGCCACCACCACCAGCTCATTCACCTGAGCACGGGACCACTATGGTGGACCCGTTTGCGGTGGATGCTACGGGGACTCCGGTCCAAGAGCCTCGGGTCGACGGGCATTCATCCCATGAGACTCCGGTCAGGTGCCTGGGGTTGACGGGCATTCGGCCCATGAGACTCTGGTCGAGTAGCATGGGCTCGACAGTCATTCGGCCCATGAGACTTCGGTTCCTGAGGCTACGCCCGAGGAGACTCCTGCCACATAGGATTCGACTAATGTGGAGACGTCCGGATGGGGTGCCTGGCTGGATCAGACCGAGGGGACATATCGGATCAAGGGGCCGGGTAGCCATTCTGTTGGTGGCGGGGATGAGTCTATAAATAATGAGGGCGACGTGGTGGATGGGGTCACTGTGTACAAGCGTGGTAGTACACGTCTCCCGGTCGTACCGGCGACCCGCGAGCAGAGGCCGGTGATTAAGCGTGAAGGGGAGAGGTAAGTGCATTTACTATTTTTTTACCTTTTGCCTTCAAGTTTCTTCAAATATGTAATGCCTTGACCTTGTCATACTGTAGGGGTTGGATACACCCCCTTGGAGTCCGCAAGCCGAACATCGTCCTTGGTGTGCTTTGCCAGACAAATTTCCCGGGGTTTGTCATGTTCCTGGTGAGGGTCAGGTTCCTACACTAGGATTTACCTAGGAGCACTACCAGGCTATGCAGGCCCCACTGGAGGAGATTGTAGATGGTGTCTTGTGCCACACGAGGGCCGAGACGGTGATCAACACCTTCTGGGTAAATTCTCCTTTTATACAATCTAAAATTAACAATATAGCTAATTATTGTACTAATCGGTGTTGTCTTGTTTGATTGCAGACCTTCTACACGTGTGAGGAGGGATATGAGGAGGCGGCGGCCAATGTTCTCGAGGCCGAGTGCAGGCGGCTATTACAGAACTTGCGCCACAAGGCTCGGCCGCACGCTATTCGAGACTACTACGCCACGCGTGGTGTTAAGAAGGACAAGAAGGACTGCCGCGGAAAGTATCTGAAGAAGGAGTAGTACATGAAGGTAATTACCTACTCTTAAGGCATTGTACGTAGTTTTCTTGATTTGATTCGTAGGCATAGCGCTCAAAATTCTTTTTACTAACTCATAGGTGCCCCCGAGATGGTGTGCGGATAAGATGGATTGTTGGGAGGAGTTGGTGGATGAGTGGTACACAGGCAACTGGCGAGCCGTCCACGACAATGTGAAGGAGCGGCGTGCCCAAATGGTTGGTGTGCCACACCATCAAGGTAGCGCCAACTTAATTCAGTTCATACGGAACTGGATACGTGGTTTGCTTCCTTATTCATGCAATTAATTCTTCATGCTACCTTGAGCCCTTTACTAATACTTTCTTCCTCTCTTTTAGGCGCATCACAATAAGGCGGAGGTGCCAGAGTTGTACGACCTTTATGGCATGGCCCATACTGCCTCCTACAAGAAGGCCAAGGCATTCTTTGAGTCTGACCTGGATCATCCAGAGATGTTCACCAACATCTCCTCCCACCACAAGCTCGTGAAATACAGGGACGTGGGGAAGGCTAGGAAAGGGGAGGACTTTAACCCAAGCCAGGAATCTTTGGATCCAGAGCTGGTGATGATATCTGGCCGCGAGAGGCCCCATGGCTCGATAGCCGTTGGAGATGGGATAATACGTTGTCCACTCACTCTCCCGGAGATCAAGTCGCTAGTCGAGCTCCCGTCCTGAGATAACACACCGTCCACGACCAGTCGATCTCGCCATTGAGGTTAGTTGTACGGACTCAGAGAATTTTCATCCATTTCATTGTGTGTGTGGCCATCGATCATTATAGTGGTAACGAGGAATGGTGTTTCAGGCTGCTCTTCAGAAAGAGAGAGCGGCAAACTAGGCTGCTCTTGAGAAAGAGAGAGTTGCAAACCAAGCTGCTCTTCAGGATGCTCTTGAGGAGAGGGACCGGAACACGACTCGGTTGTTGGAGGAGGAGAGGGCCCGGAATGATGCGGGTCACCTCGCCACGTACGAGCTTATTGTGGTAACTTCCTGTTTCACATTAGCCAAATCATGCGTAAAATGTCGGTTTCATTAGTAACTAATACAACCGACTCTTCAAAACAAAATGTGTAGTCTATGTGCGAGAAGACCGGTCAGCCTCCTCCGTCGATGCATGTCTTTTCTTCGATTGGCACGGTGAGTTTCATTTCAATGGTCATTATAAACTAGAATTAACATTTGAGTGTCATCATGCTAACGAGACATTGCAAAATATCTTTTTTCCAGAATAACCCCGGAGCGGCATCGCACGACCCTTCTCCAGGGAAACCGTCTCCAAACGCAACCGGCCCGAGCAACCCTGGTGCTTCTCCCAGATGACCACGACGGTAAATTTTCTCTAGTTCATTTATGGCATAATTAGCTAATTTAGCTCCAAAATGACATAATTATCTAGTTTAGCTCCAAGAAGACATACTTAGCTAATTTAGCTCCAAAATGACATAATTAGCTAATTTAGCTCTAAAAACACATACTTAGCTAATTTAGCTCCAAGTAGAGGAGAAGAGGAGGAGAAGAAAGAGCAAAAATGAAAATACGGAAGAAGAAGAAGAAGACAAGAAAAAAAGATGAAGAATGAGAAGGAGAAGGAGAAGGAGGAGACGGAGGAGAAGGAGTCCTCCTGCTCCTTCTTTTCCTTCTTCTTCTTATCCTTCTTATTCTCCTTCTTCTCTTCTTCTATTCTTCTTCTTCTTCTTCTTCTTCTTCTTCTTCTTCTCCTCCTCCTTCTCCGTCTCCTCATCCTCCTCCTCCTCCTTCTTCTTCTCCTTTTTCTTCTCCTTCTTCTTCTCTTGTTTCTTCTCCTCTTTCATCTTCTACTTAGCTTATTTTCCCCAACAAAGACACAATTAGCTAATTTAGCTCCAAAATGACATAATTAGCTACTTTATCTCCAAAATGACATAATTAGCTTAGTTAGGTAAAAACATCACAAGAATCATGGTTAGCTCATAACTTAGTGTATCTTCCTATTAAATGACATAATAGGCTTTTCCTCCTAAATGACATATCCTTTTCCTCTGTGTCGGGACCCCGATCCTAATCCATAGGAATCCAGCCTGCAACACATCACATCTCTTTGCGGTCTCACGCACGGTTATCCCCACGGCTGCAGCCTTACCTTAGCCGGGACCGTTTGCGACTTTCGACTCGCGTATGCAATTGTGTCGCTAGCATTCCGATGTCAAAGAACCCAGGTCGACATGTCTAGTCATAAACTCAAGTGGCAGTTCCGTACAGGGACATGCATACATGACCCAACAAAGCAGGTGTCGGTCAACAACGAGTGTAGACGAGTCGTAGCAAGCTACAAGGACTCTATTACACCGCTGTTAGAGCATATATCTCCATATGTGGTTTTGGTAATTGATGACAATTCCTATGGACTAATGGTTGCCTTAAGTTACATTTATAGGATTTGTCCATAGGCACTTCTTGAAGTCCATCTGTTGGGCTCAAGGAGTTTATATGATGACCAAGATGGTATTCAAGGTATTATCCAAAGAATGGTCATAGAGACACATGGTTGATCAAGATCTCAAACAAAGAGTAAATCAAGATGATCAACACACAAAGCGTACAAGATGTACCGAGAGGGATCAAGTGATCCCATGGTATGGTAAGCATTGTCCATTACGTGTTTGTGTACTAACCCATGGTCTTCGTGAGAATTCTAATTGGGTTAGGTGTGTTTCCATGGGCTTGCGTCAAAGGGAAGATCTCATACAACCCATGAAGTATGACATCAAGTTGTGATCGTCATCAAGATTGCGATGTGCAAGTTCAAGTGGATCAACACGAAGATATCATGCTTGAAGCTTGCCGTCCATTGTGGTGGCAATGGACTTGTGAAGATATGCTGAAGAGTGGCTCACCCATAGTGAGTATGGGGGAGCAATCAACTAGTCTTCATCAAGCCAACGCAATCAAGAAAGGCGGTCCATCTTGAGGAAGCCAAGATCATCATCATCTAGCTCAAGAGGACGAGGTGCAAGGTATAGGTTTGCCCTTGATAGGTTTTCTGTTTAGGATAGATTGTTGTACTATCAAGGGGGGCTCTCAAGTGAGTAGCTTGATCGTATCGTTCGTTGAGAGCTCAAACCATTTGCATCCTTGCATCATACTTCTTGGTTCTTGTTTGGTGTTTCTCTTTGTGATTTTTAGAGCTTATGGTCATCTTCATGACAAGCTCGAGTTCATCAAAAACGGAGTCCATATGCATCTACTATGATGTTTTCGATGTTGGAGTTTTTGCCGGTTCTTCATTCATAGAGGACTCACATCTCTATATCATTGGCATTTTCATATCTGCATGGTCTTAAGATTTCCTGAATCCAACAAGCTTGGGTTTGCTCGATTCGGAGCTCGTATGCGAAAGTTATGGTTGTTTCAGTGGCGAGCGGTAGTACCGCTGGACCTAGCGGTAGTACCGCTAGAGTTGGCGGTAGTACCGCTGGCCCTAGCGGTAGTACCGCTAGAGCTGGCAGTAGTACCGCTGTCCCAGCGGTAGTACCGCCCCTGGCCAGCGGTAGTACCGCTCCAAGTTTTTAGTACCGTCATCCTTGCAGTTGTAATACGTCGGACATTTTTGCGAAGACTTTCTTGGCGGTGGTTGGCCCGGTAGTATCTTTGCGCTACCATGGGCTCAGCGGTAGTACCGCCGGAGGGTCAGCGGTAGTACCGCTGGGCTCGAGTTGTAAGTGGGGGTAACGGTCTGATTCCTTCCCCCACTATATAAAGGGGGTCTTCTTCCCCCTTGGCCTTACCTATCTGTTGAGCTCTTGTTCTACCTCCATTGTTGACATTCTTAGAGCTTGCTAACTCTCAATCCCTCCAATGATTCTTGCTTGTTCTTGAGGGAAAAGAGAGAGGAGATCTAGATCCACATCTCCACCAATCACTTTCTCCTCTATGTGAGGGGAACCCCTTGGATCTAGATCTTGGAGTTCTTTGTGAGCTCCTTGTTCTTCCTCTTATATTTCTCCATAGCTTTTGTTGTTGTGGAGGGATTTGAGTGTGAGGGACTTGACCACTTCGTGTGTTCTTGCCATTGCATTAGTTGCATCGGTTTGAGTTCTCCACGGTGATTCGTGGAAGTGAGAAGTTGAGAAGCTTACTACCTTTGGTACTTTGTACCCTAGATATTGTTCTTCATGGATGCTTTGGCATCCTAGAAGCTTGGTGGTGTCTCGGAGCTCAATCATTGTGGTCTGAAGCTCCGGGCAAGCGTCGGGGTCTCCAATTAGGTTGTGGAGATAGCCCCGAGCAATTTGTACGGGTACTGGTAACCACCCCCAAGGGTTGCCACGTGTACGGGTTCGGTGACCGCCCCCAAGGTTTGCCATTTGTATGGGTTCGGTGACCGCCCTCAAGGGTCCCTTAGTGTAATCACGGCATCTTGCATTGTGCGAGGGCGTGAGGAGATTACGGTGGCCTTAGTGGCATCTTGGGGAGCATTGTGCCTCCACACCGCTCCAACGGAGATTAGCATCCGCAAGGGTGTGAACTTCGGGATACATCATCGTCTCCCCGTGCCTCGGTTATTTCTTACCCGAACCCTTTACTTATGCACTTTACTTTGTGATAGACATATTGTTTATTGTAATATATCTTGCTATCACTTAGTTGTTTATCTTGCTTAGCATAAGTTGTTGGTGCACATAGGTGAGCCTAGTTGTTTGTAGGTTTTGTGCTTGACATATTAAACTTTAGTTTTATTCCGCATTTGTTCAAGCCTAAACCTTAATTATTTTAAAGCGCCTATTCACCCCCCCTCTAGGCGACATCCACGTCCTTTCAACCGCGTGACATTTCCCCAAAGGGACAGACACAACAGCTAAGAAGGACACATGCCGGTCAACCAATGTGTCCGGAGCAGTAGCGAACTACCATGGCTCGGTGGAATCACAAAGGGGCATTTCCCCGTAAAGAGTGCTACTAAGGCCTACAACTAGGTGTTCGAACCCCATACATATCAAGTACAACACACGTATGCATAGATACATCAATGTCATCACAACATAACCATAAACATACAAACTTTATTTAGAAGGCTCGGAAGAGCCTCACACATAACATTGCACAGATCGGGGTCTCACGACCCATTATCACAAGTCATTCAAACAAGTCTTACAAGCCAGCGGAAGATTAAAATTGTCTAAGTACAGACATAGGGAAAGGTAAAAGGCACATGGCCTTACTATCTACAGACCCAACCTAGGGCCGGATTGTAGCTGGGACACCAGTTACTCGTCGTCGTCAATGTCTAGATAGAACCCACCATTAGAGTCATTAACAAACTCTGCAACAATTTATTAAGCAAACATGAGTACAAAAGTACTCAACGAGACTTTAGAATAATCTATCTACTCATGCAAATGTATCAACAAGGGGTTGTGGGGTTTCAAGCAGAAACCAGCTTTGACTCTTGGCTAGACAAACTACATTTTCAAATAGTTTTGACAACTTTGTTTTCTCGCACACGAGTCCACTAACACCACAACAATACTCCATCGTGGAATCTTTCCGTCTCCCTACGGAAATGCCATCCACGACACTCACGCTTATCTTGACATTTTTGTGAGTAGCCATTATAGTTGTCTATGAACAACATATGTTTCCAAGTAGTCCATGTCCACGGACGCGACTATTCGAATAGATCATAACCCTGCAGGGGTGTACTTCTTCACACACGCTCTCGCCACTTATCGCCATGTGCACGTCATGCACCTCGGCAACCTTCAAGCGGAAGCCCAGCGAGGGAGTCGGCCACGACCGTTAACCACGCTAATACCTAGTCCAGGTTTATCGCCTATCTGAGGGTAACCCGCACGGAAGTCCGACCGAGGTTTCCGCCACGACCCCAAACAATGTGCGCAGGGTTCCCAAGCCCACCATCTGGGTGCCACTTGGTACACCGTGCCACTGTCTACCGCATCATAGCCCACCTCTAAGGTCAGCACTATGCACGGCCTCCAGCATGACTATAAACACCAGAAACTACTTGCAACTCGTGGACCAAGTACTAGGCGATTAATAAGCCGAGAGGGTCAATTAAGTATCCCAACGTGTGGTAGTATCTAGTCTTGTATTACATACACGGAACTCAGTTCCTAAGGACGGTTCCAATGAAACAACCCGCCATGTACTCCTACATAGCCTTTCACCGGTACCTTTACCAAACCAGGTTCAACACACAACCTTTATTAACTGAACACATTCTCATGATCCTGTTCATCACCCAGATGACAGACCATACACAACTCTAAGCATAACATGCATAGCAGGATAAGACACATCATGGCTCAAGCATCTACTGGGTATGCTAGGTTGCAAGGTTTAGCTAATTACTGTGACAAACACAGGTCATGCAAAGGAATGGGTTCAACTACTGTGGTAAAAGCATTGAAAGCATTTTGACCTAATGCAATAAGTAAGAGCAGGAGCGAGAACATGGGATTTATCGGAATGATCAAAATGGTTGCTTGCCTTGTTGCTCAGCAGAGGGGTGATACCCGTCAGTCGGATAATCAGTCGTGTCCGAAGGGGCGGGGCCTACCGAATAACAACATACAATCAATAACAATCATATGCAACCTTCATGATGCATGAACATGACTTGAAATGAAGGGTGATATGTTTCAATGTGGTTGGTGAAACCTCAGTTTGCATCTGGTTTGAAATCCAAATTCAAATATTATTTGAAATGGCATATTTATCTTAATCATTCAATTGATTTGACCTGATGTTGTTTCATAACTTTATTTTTCATGCATGAAAGTAGCACCATTGTGTTCATTGAATTTTTCTGATCAATTTGCACTATTTATCTGATTTGGAGTTATATTCAATTTTCTATGAATTTCCAAAGTTTTGCAATTATTCTGAAATTATATTAAAACCAGAATTAGATTTATTGCATCAGCATGACATCAACAGGTTAGCTCGTCGTTGAAAGTCAAACCTAACCAGTGGGACCCACATGTCAGTGACTATTTGACTTTTAATATAATTTTTATTTTTATTTTAACTAAACTTTAATTAAACAGGGGGCTGGCCCACTTGCCAGAGACTCAGGAGAGTCAACCCCACCGGCGATGGAGTCAAACCCACCGGCGGTGAGGCTCTGGCGACCACGCTATTTCGATGACCAAAAGACGACGGAGGGCACCAGACGATCGGCCACTCGATCGCAGCTCCATTTTTGCAAAGAGCAGGGGCTGAAACCACCGGAGATGACGCCGACGACGAACTCAGCGGCTGCCGGCGTTCGGGCTCCATCGGGATCGTAGCTACGGGGCCTATCACGCACGGGGCTGAGCTCGTACAACACCTACACGATGCACTGAAGCTAACGGTGGCCTTAGAATGACCAGCCGATCACCGGAGAGCTATCAACGACGAGGTCCCGCGGCGGATTTCGTCAGGCTCCGGTGGAATCGGGGCCTAGGGCTCGGGATCGAAGGGCAAAATGAGGGGGAAAGCACCCTGAGCTCACAGGGAGTGCTTAGACGATGAGAGCAGGCTCGGGGATGGTCTGAGGAGGGAGAACGTCGGCGGCAAGCTCCAGGGATCCGAGGTTGAAGACGATGGTGTCACGGAGTTGCAGGGCTCAAGGTCTCTTCTCCTTTGGCAGGGACGACCAGCTCGTAGAGGCGGAGTGAACGGTGCACTCAGGGGCGAGGGAGGACGGCCGGAGCGAAGGCTAGCTCGAGCTCGAGCTCGCAACAATGGCGGTCGAGAGGGGAAGAGGCATAGGGGGCGAATGAGGAGGGGGAGAGGATGGGAACGAGCTCGGGGAGGCTTATCCTACCTCTCTAGCTCATTTGGGCGAGCCAGGCATGATCACAGGTGCGTGGCCGCGCCGGAGGGAGCGGCGAGCACCTCCTGCTCCGACTGGCGAAGGAGGAAGACGACAGAAGAGGGGAAGATGGGCCTGGGCCAGGTAGGCGACAGGTAAGGTATTTCCTATTTCCTTCTTTTCTGGTTCTGTTAATTCTCTGACTTTGTTTTGTTTTATTTTTGGCTTCAAACTATTCCTAAAATAGTTTGAAACATGCTAAAATGTTATTTGGAATATTTCCAAATATATATAAAAGTTTTAGCATTTTTGAAAACTTTGAAATCAATTATTTAGTTGATTTCAGTAGCTTTTAACTTCAAAATAAAATGCCAAAACATTTTGAAAATATATTTCACTCCTGATATTTTGTTTTCAACATTTAACAGAAATGGTGAACTTTTCTAATGGCCATTTTGGAAACTTTAATTTGCCACCAAATTTGAATTGCTTTTGAATATAGAGTTGCTAGGGTTTTGCTTTTGTTTCTTTGCTTTGCTTTTGATTTCATTTCCTTTTTCTTGGATGCAATGAAGAAGACATGGGCACAAACTTGCTATACTCTAGTAGGGATCAGGGATGTGACAACTCACCCCACTCAAAAGAATCTCGTCCCGAGATTTGGGAGTCGTCGGGAATAGCGCGGGATAGTCAAGTCGAAGACGATCTTCTCTTTCCCATGTTGCCTCTTTTTAGAATGATTTGACCATTGAACTTTAAGAAACTTGAAGTTTTTACGTCGAGTGGTACGCTCAGCTTGATCAAGAATACGGACAGGGTATACTCGGTATGAAAGGTTATCTTGGAGATCAAGCGTTTCGTGGTCCACTTCACGGATAGGATCCGAAAAGCAACGCCTAAGTTGCGAGACGTGGAATACATCATGAACCTTGGAAAGGTGCGGAGGAAGTTCCAATTAGTAGGCAACTTCTCCTCGTTTAGCAAGAGTGCGAAAAGGACCGATATAACGAGCAGCCAACTTGCCCTTGATACCGAAAGATGGGTACCCTTCAAAGGTGTAACCTGAAGGTAAGCCTTCTTCGTCAACTTCAAAGGTCACAACCTTATGATGACGATCATATTGGCTCTTTTGACGAGACTGGGCTGTTTTCAACTTTTCACGAATAATGCAATTGCTCTTTTGCATCCTGGATCATATCCGGACCAAAGAGTTGCCTATCCCCGGTTTCTAACCAATTAACAGGTGTTCGACATCTTCGTCCATAGAGAACTTCAAAAGGATCTTTGCCCAAGCTTGATTGATAACTATTGTTATAAGCAAATTCGGCGAATGGAAGGCACTTCTCCCAATTCATACCGAACGGTATAACACAAGCTCGGAGCATATATTCTAGGATTTGATTTACTCTTTCTATTTGACCACTTGATTGAAGATGGAAAGTAGTGCTGAAAGATAAGTGAGTCTCCATGGCATTCTGAAAACTCTCCGAGAAGCAAGAAGTAAAAATACTTCCACGGTCTGAGTTAATCTCCAGAGGAACACCATGAAGAGACACTATTCGAGAGATATATAACTCTGCTAGCTGGCTAGTTGTTATACTCTCATGAACTGGAAGAAAATGAGCTACTTTGGAAAGACGGTCAATGACCACAAAGATAGCATTATTTCCTTTCTTGGTCTTGGGAAATCCAGTGATGAAATACATACTGACTTTATCCCATTTCCATTCAGGAATAGCTAAAGGTTGAAGGGTGCCAGCATGCCTTTTATGTTCTGCCTTAACTCGACGACAAACGTCGAGTTAGCAACGAACTCAGCAATTTCTCCCTTCATCCTAGTCCACCAAAACCTCTGGCGTAGGTCCTGATACATCTTAGTACTACCAGGATGAATGGTGATAGGAGAATCATGAGCCTCCTTAAGGATCAACTGCTGCAGACGTTTGCTCTTATGAACCACTAGACGGTTCTCAAAGAACACGACACCTTGCTCATTAATAGAGAAATCCCTAGCGTTTCCGCTAGTAATATTCTCCTTGATCCGGGATATACCCTTATCATATGTCTGCACGGCTATGATTTGATCCCTAAGAGTAGGTTTCGCCACCAGGTTAGAAAGGAATCCTTGAGGAACAATGTGAAGATTTAACTTCCAAAATTCCTCATAGAGATGTGGTTGACCTCGTTGTAGCATCAGGTTGTTACAATAAGACTTACGACTTAGTGCATCAGCCATAACATTGGCCTTCCCGGGGGTGTAAGTTATCCCTAAGTCATAATCTGTGATCAACTCAACCCACCGTCTTTGCCTGAGATTCAAATCCGGCTGGGTGAAGATATATTTCAGACTTTGGTGATCAGTGAATATTTTGCAACGATTACCAAGAAGGTAATGTCACCAGGTTTTAAGTGCATGGACTACAGCTGCAAGCTCAAGATCATGTGTGGGATAATTATCCTCATGTGGACGCAACTGTCGAGATGCGTATGCAATCACATGACGATCCTGCATGAGAATGCAACCTAATCCTTGTCGTGAGGCATCGCAATAGATAACAAAGTCCTTAGAAAAATCTGGTGGTAGCAACACACGTGCGGAAGTCAGGCGTCTATTCAGTTCCTGAAAACTATGCTCACACTATGGTGTCCATTCAAACTTTTTATCTTCCTTGAGGAGTTCAGTTAGAGGCTTCGCAACCTTGGAGAAATTCTCGACAAAGTGGCGGCGATAGCTCGATAGACCAAGAAAACTCCTAACTTGCTTAACCGATTCAGGTTGAGTCCAATCAAGGACGGCTTAAACTCTCTCGGGGTTGACAATTATACCCTTACCAGAGATTACGTGACCTAGATAGGTCACTTCTGGTAACCAAAATTCACATTTTGAAAACTTGGCATAAAGGCGGTGCTCTCAAAGTTTCATCAATACCAGCCTTAGATGCTCGGCATGTTCTTGTTTGTTCTTCGAGTAGATGAGAATATCATCGAGGTATACCACGACGAATTTATCCAAATACTCCATGAAGATTGAATTCATCAAGCAAGAGAAAGTGGTGGGGCATTGCTTAACCCGAAGGACATGACAGTGTACTCGTATTGGCCATAATGAGTGACAAAAGCCGTTTTTGGAATGTCCCCGTTCTTGATCTTGATTTGATGGTAGCCCAACCTCAAATCCATTTTGGAGAAGACTGAGGATCCAGCGAGCTGATCATACAGGTCGTTGATCCTGGGGAGCGGATACTTGTTCTTTATGGTGACCAGGTTAACTGGTCGATAATCTACAACCATCCGATCCGTTCTGTCTTTCTTCTTGACGAAGAGGACGGGGCAAGCCCAAGGAGAAGAGCTAGGACGAATGAAACCTTTATTCAAGGCCTCATCTAGTTGCTTCTTAAGTTCGACTAGATCCAGGGGTGCCGTCTTATAAGGTCTTCTAGCTATTGGAACAGTTCGCGGAACAAGGTCTATCATAAACTCTACATCCCTGTCAGGTGGAATTCCTGGCAGTTCTTCTGGAAAAACATCCGGAAAGTCACGGACTACCGGAATGTCTTCAAGTTCTGGAAGAGGGTTGGCATTGAGGGAATAGAGTTGGCATTTGGCAACTCGAGTAGAGACATTGACTATCTCACCCGAGGGATGGGTAAGCTGAACATTTCTAGAATGAGTATCAATCTTGGCATAATGAGCTGACATCCAGTCCATACCCAAGAAGATATTGATATCTGAAGATTTCAGGGCTATCAAAGATGCTATAAAAACTAGCCTGTCTACTAGAATTTCATTGTCATAGGTTATCCTGGAGGTTTGCCACTTACTACCAGGGGTTTGGACATCCAATGGGATTGGCATATCACAAAAGGACATGTTATGCAACTGTGCACAACTTTCTGAAATGAAGGAATGAGATGACCTAGTGTCAAAAAGAACAGACGCTGGGTGATGATTGACAAGGAGCGTACCCAATATGACGTCGGGATCCTCTGCAGCTTCTTCTGCTGAAACATAGTTCACGCGGCCACGTGCAGGAGTTGGCTTCACATAGTAAGCTTTGCCCGACTTGCCTTGCCCAACGGACTTTCCAGGTTGCTTGGCACCTATATTCTGAGGACACTCTCGTGAGTAGTGCCCTGGTTCTCCACACTTGTAACAGATCACCTGATTGGCACGAGGTGCAGCATTGCTAGCTGGACCACCATAGGTTTTTGCTGGAGGGTTGGTCTGATTCGCCTCAGGCGCCACATAGGATGGCCTCGGGGTATATCTTGGCGGCAGAGAGCTATTTGGAACCCACAGCCTACGTTTTGGGAACGCGGAACCAGATGACGAGCCAGAGTCACGGGAGTGCTTCTTCGTGGCTTCATAGTCGGTATGACCAGTCTCGGCACTGATCGCCTTGTTGACAAGAGCTTGAAAGCTTGTACACTCATGGAGGCGCAGGTCACGACGAAGTTCAGGGCTCAGACCCTTGCGGAATCTTGCTTGCTTCTTGGCATCAGTTGACACCTCTTCAGTTGCATAGCGGGCGAGGTTACCGAACTCGCGGCTATAAGCATCCACGGTCAATTTTCCCTGGGTGAAGGCACATAATTCCTCTCTCTTACGGTCCATCAGACCCTCTGGAATATGGTGCAAACGAAAGGCTGCACTAAAGTCTGCCCATGTGGCTCCTGGTCCGGCAGGACGCATGGCTTCAAAGTTCTCCCACCACACATTGGCGGGTCCTTCCAGAAAGTATGCCGCAAAGGTCACCTTGTCGGTCTCAGAAACATCTGCAGAGCGAATCTTGCGTGTTATACTGCACAACCAGTCATCAGCGTCGAGGGGATCGACAGAGTGATGGAACTTCGGAGGATTTAGCTTCACGAAGTCATTGAGGGACACTGCATCATTCCTCGGCTGACGAGCCGTATTTTTCTCAATACGCTCTAGCAAACGGTTGGTCTCCCTTTTATTTCTTTCCGCCTCAAGCATAACTTCCACCAGAGAAGGCGGGTGAGGCAGTTCCTCCTGCGATGCTTGACTACCCTCTCCATGCTCATGAACAGGGGCACGGTTCATCCTGGTGAACACCATCCTGACAAACAAACTCACAGCTTAGACCAATATCAACATCAATACTAGCTATGGATTAAGAATGCACTAAACACATGGAATGCGGAAATGAACATCTGAACAACATGGTAACAAGCAACTGCTATATATACACCTTGGTTCATACACACCATTACATAGTTCAGTACAACCTCAACCGAAGAGCAAACTACTGAAAAGATGATACTACTCATCAGAGGCTTTCCAAACTTCCTATACATTATTTATCTATGCCTCCGAAAGTCATATCACGACATAAGCATACTCCACAAGACACACAAGACTGTGGAAGTACAACTACTACCATACCACTCTTCCACTCACGGGTTCAGGCATCCGCATAGAACATCTCATAAAGGTTGCCTCCATGGCCTCGGAGCTCAACCCGCGGATCAGGAAATACTCGAGCCTGAGACCCCTGGGAACCGTAAGGACACGGGTGTGGCCTTGGTCCCCTGACTGGTGGTAGTAGAGGTCCCCGAAGAGGGGTGACTCCTCCTATAGCAGGCCAGTCAACATGAGCCAGAAGATGGGTCCTAACAGGGTTCAGCATCTCCATATCTCCATACCCTGTCTGTACTACAGGTGCCAGCTGTGTCAAAGCCGTCCATAGATGGGCACGTGTAGCATAGAGCTCCATACAAAGGGCACGAGCATCCCTGTCTCTATTCTCTAACATCTCAGCGGTGGACTGCAGCAGCGGATCCTCCATAGAGGAATCAAAGTAGACCCCACTTAGGTATCCTTCTTCTCCTGGCTGAGAGGCAGGAACATAGCACAACTCTGAATTCTGCAGTAGTGCATGTCTGGCCCTCATAATGGTCAACATTGAATAGGCAACATCTTGTACTGCCATGTCAACAGTAACCCCCAATCCATAAGACCAATGGATCGGCTCCTCGGCTCCACGATAATCTGGGAATACCCTAACAGTGCACATATACTGACTCTGATTAAAATCCCGATACTGCTCCTCCATTGTATACTCTGGGTACCAGCGGTAACCGGCTACTGACATCATCCTGACTAGCATGGCCGTGTGACCCGACACATCAATGCACCTAGTCAGACGGACCACCTGACGAGAAGGACGACCAGGCATCTGAAATAGAGAGTAATGCAAAGGCATTAGAGCTCAGAAGACAAAATTGGGCAGCATAACAGTTGTAAATGCTCAAAAACAATTTTGAGACAACCCACAAAAGATAAGATAGCATAACCACTCAACTATCAAGTTCAATTCCATGGTCATCAAAACTTACTTTCTTTTCCTTGGAATAAAAGAAACCCGGAGTAACTCTCGACTCGTTGTCCTATAATCTACCGATCAATAATACACGATCCTGAGAGAAAGATAAGTAACCTAGTTCTTAATCCCTGCAGAAAAGACGAGGATGACCAGAATAGAATAATTTAAGAAGAGAACCAAGAATCTTATGTTCCCTTCCACAAATAATTCCCTTATATATAACTAAAGCAATTCTAGACTCAACTTCGACTAGTTTGGCTTAGTAATCCTACAGTCAGTCAGGCTCTGATACCAAAGCTGTCGGGACCCCGATCCTAATCCATAGGAATCCAGCCTGCAACACATCACATCTCTTTGCGGTCTCACGCACGGTTATCCCCACGGCTGCAGCCTTACCTTAGCCGGGACCGTTTGCGACTTTCGACTCGCGTATGCAATTGTGTCGCTAGCATTCCGATGTCAAAGAAACCGGGTCGACATGTCTAGTCATAAACTCAAGTGGCAGTTCCATACAGGGACAGACATACATGACCCAGCAAAGCAGGTGTCGGTCAACAACGAGTGTAGATGAGTAGTAGCAAGCTACAAGGACTCTATTACACCACGTGACATTTCCCCAAAGGGACAGACACAACAGCTAAGAAGGACACATGCCGGTCAACCAATGTGTCCGGAGCAGTAGCGAACTACCATGGCTCGGTGGAATCACAAAGGGGCATTTCCCCGTAAGGAGTGCTACTAAGGCCTACGACTAGGTGTTCGAACCCCATACATATCAAGTACAACACACGTACGCATGGCATACCGATATGCATAGATACATCGATGGCATCACAACATAACCATAAACATACAAACTTTATTTAGAAGGCTCGGAAGAGCCTCACACATAATATTACATAGATAGGGGTCTCATGACCCATCATCACAAGTCATTCAAACAAGTCTTACAAGCCAGCGGAAGATTAAAATTGTCTGAGTACAGACAGATGGAAAGGTAAAAGGCACATGGCCTGACTATCTACAGACCCAACCTAGGGCCGGATTGTAGCTCGGACACCAGCTACTCGTTGTCGTCAACGTCTAGATAGAACCCACCATTAGGGTCATTAACAAACTCTGCAACAATTTATTAAGAAAACGTGAGTACAAAAGTACTCAGCAAGACTTTAGAATAATCTATCTACTCATGCAAATGTATCAACAAGGGGTTGTGGGGTTTCAAGCAGAAAGCCAACTTTGACTCTTGGCTAGACAAACTACATTTTCAAATAGTTTTGACAACTTTGTTTTCTTGCACACGAGTCCACTAACACTACAACAATACTCCATCATGGAATCTTTCCGTCTCCCTACGGAAATGCCATCCACGACACTCACACTTATCTTGACATTTTATGAGTAGCCATTATAGTTGTCTATGAACAACATATGTTTCCAAGTAGTCCATATCTGCGGACGCGGCTATTCAAATAGATCATAACCCTGCATGGGTGTACTTCTTCACACACGCTCTCGCCACTTATCGCCATGTGCACGTCATGCACCTCGGCAACCTTCAAGCGGAAGCCCAACGAGGGAGTCGGCCACGACCGTTAACCATGCTAATACCTAGTCCAGGTTTA
Organism: Hordeum vulgare subsp. vulgare; assembly: GCF_904849725.1. Taxonomy (NCBI): domain Eukaryota; kingdom Viridiplantae; phylum Streptophyta; class Magnoliopsida; order Poales; family Poaceae; genus Hordeum; species Hordeum vulgare. The sequence continues at coordinate 100,516,199 of NC_058522.1, read as the reverse complement.
TCGCCTATCTGAGGGTAACCCGCACGGAAGACCGGCCGAGGTTTCTGCCACGGCCCCAAACGATGTGCGCAGGGTTCCCAAGCCCACCACCCGGGTGCCACTTGGTACACCGTGCCACTGCCTACCGCATCATAGGCCACCTTTAAGGTCAGCACTATGCACGGCCTCCAGCATGACTATAAACACGAGAAACTACTTGCAACTCCTTGAGAGAGTGCTAGGCGATTAATAAGTCGAGAGGGTCAATTAAGTATCCCAACGTGTGGTAGTATGTAGTCTTGGATTACATACACGGAACTCAGTTCCTAAGGACGGTTCCAATGAAACAACCCACCATGTACTCCTACATAGCCTTTCACCGGTACCTTTACCAAATCAGGTTCAACACACAACCTTTATTAACTGAACACATTCTCACGATCCTGCTCATCACCCAGATGACAGGCCATACACAACTCTAAGCATAGAATGCATAGCAGGATAAGACACATCATGGCTCAAGCATCTACCAGGTATGCTAGGTTGCAAGGTTTAGCTAATTACTGTGACAAACACACGTCATACAAAGGAATGGGTTCAACTACCGTGGTAAAAGCATTGAAAGCATTTTGACCTAATGCAATAAGTAAGAGCAGGAGCGAGAACATGGGATTTATCGGGATGATCAAAATGGTTGCTTGCCTTGTTGCTCAGCACAGGGGTGATATCCGTTAGTCGGATAATCAGTCGTATCCGAAGGGGCGGGGCCTACTGAATAACAACATACAATCAATAACAATCATATGCAACAGTCATGATGCATGAACATGACATGAAATGAAGGGTGATATGTTCCAATGTGGTTGGTGAAACCTTAGTTTGCATCTGGTTTGAAATCCAAATTTAAATATTATTTGAAATGGCATGTTTATCTTAATCATTTAATTGATTTGACCTAGTGCTCTGTCATAACTTTATTTTTCATGCATGAAAGTAGCACCATTGTGTTCATTGAATTTTTCTGATCAATTTGCATATATTATTTGTCTGATTTGGAGTTATATTCAATTTTCTATGAATTTCCAAAGTTTTGCAATTATTCTGGAATTATATTAAAACCAGAATTAGATTTATTGCATCAGCATGACATCAGCAGGTGAGCTGGCCGTTGAAAGTCAAACCTGACCAGTGGGACCCACATGTCAGTGACTATTTGACTTTTAAGATAATTTGTTTTTTTATTTTAACTAAACTTTAATTAAACAGGGGGCTCGCCCACTTGCCAGAGACTCAGGGGAGTCAACCCCACCGGCGATGGGGTCAAACCCACCGGCGGTGAGGCTCTGGCGACCACCAGAATGGCGGAGGGCCTCGGGTTTGCTATTCTCGTGACCAAAAGCACGGCGAAGGGCACCAGACGATCGGCCACTCGATCGCAGCTCCGTTTTTGCAAAGAGCAGGGGCTGAAACCACCGGAGATGACGCCGGCGACGAGCTCAGCGGCTGCCGGAGTTCGGGCTCCATAGGGATCATAGCTACGGGGCCTATCACGCATGGGGCTGAGCTCGTTTATCACCTACACGATGCACTGAAGCTAATGGTGGCCTCAGAATGACCAGCCGATCACCGGAGAGCTACCGGCGACGAGGTCCCGCGGCGGATCTCGTTGGGCTCCGGTGGAATCGGGGCCTAGGGCTCGGGATCGAAGGGGAAAATCAGGGGGAAAGCACCCTGAGCTCACAGGGAGTGCAGAGACGACGAGAGCGGGCTCGGGGACGGTCTGAGAAGGGAGAACGATGGCGGCGAGCTCCGGGGATCCGAAGTTGAAGACGATGGTGTCACGGCGTTGCAGGGCTCGAGGGCTCTTCTCCTTTGGCAGGGACGACCAGCTCGTCGAGACAGAGCGAACGGTGCACTGAGGGGCGAGGGAGGACGGCCGGAGCGAAGGCTAGCTCGATCTCGAGCTCGCAACACTGGCGGTCGAGAGGGGAAGAGGCATAGGGGGCGAATGAGGAGGGGGAGAGGATGGAAACGAGCTCGGGGAGGCTTATCCTCCCTCTCCAGCTCATCTCGGCGAGCCAGGCATGCTCACAAGTGCGTGGCAGTGCCGGAGGGAGCGGCGGCCACCTCCTGCTCCTACTGGCGAAGGAGGAAGACGACACAAGAGGGGAAGATGGTCCTGGGCCAAGTAGGCGACACGTAAGGTATTTCCTATTTTCCTTATTTTCTGTTTCTGTTAATTCTTTTCTGACTTTGTTTTGTTTTATTTTTGGCTTCAAACTATTCCTAAAATAGTTTGAAACATGTTGAAATGTTATTTAGAATATTTCCAAATATATATAAAAGTTTTAGCATTTTTGAAAACTTTGATATATTTGAAATCAATTATTTAGTTTATTTCAGTAGCTTTTAACTTCAAAATAAAATGCCAAAAGCATTTTGAAAATATATTTCACCCCTGATATTTTGTTTTCAACAATTAACAGAAATGATGAACTTTTCTAATGGCCATTTTGGAAACTTTAATTTTCCACCAAATTTGAATTGCTTTTGAATATAGAGTTGCTAGGGTTTTGCTTTTGTTTCTTTGCTTTGCTTTTGATTTCATTTCCTTTTTCTTGGATGCAATGAAGAAGACATGAGCACAAACTTGCTATACTCTAGTAGGGATCAGGGATGTGACACTCTCCTTCTTCTTCTTCTCCTCCTCCTCCTTCTTCTTCTTCTCCTTCTCCTTCTCCTCCTCTTTCTTCTCCTTAGCTTATTTTCCCCAACAATGACATGATTAGCTAATTTAGCTCCAAAATGACATAATTAGCTAGTTTAGCTCCAAGAAGACATACTTAGCTAATTTAGCTCCAAAATGACATAATTAGCTAATTTAGCTCTAAAAATACATACTTAGCTAATTTAGCTCCAAGAAGAGGAGAAGAGGAGAAGAAAGAGGAAAATGAAAAGAAGGAAGAAGAAGATGAAGAAGAAGAGAAGAAGAAAAAAGAAGAAGAAGGAGAAGAACAAGGAGAAGGAGGATAAGAAGGAGAAGGACTCCTCCTTCTCCTCCTTCTCCTTCTTCTCCTTCTTCTTCTTCTCCTTCTTCTTCTCTTCTTCTTTTATTCTTCTCCTCCTCCCCCTCCTTCTTCTCGTTCCCCTCCTCCTCCTCCTCCTCCTCCTCCTTCTTCTTCTTCTCCTTCTTCTTCTCCTTCTTCTTCTCTTCTTTCTTCTCCTCTTTCATCTTCTACTTAGCTTATACCCCCCAACAAAGACATGATTAGCTAATTTAGCTCCAAAATTACATAATTATCTTAGTTAGGTAAAAACATCACAAGAACCTTGGTTAGCTCATAACTTAGTGTATCCTCCTCCTAAATGATATAATAAGCTTTTCCTCCTAAATGACATATCCTTCTCCCCTCCTTCTTCTTCTTCTTCTCCTCCTTCTCCTCCACCACCTCCTCCTCCTCCTCCTCCTCCTCCTCCTTCTTCTTCTTCTTCTTATCCTCCTTCTCCTCCTCTTTCTTCTCCTCTTTCATCTTCTCCTTAGCTTATTTTCCCCAACAGTGACATAATTAGCTAATTTAGCTCCAAAATGACATAATTAGCTAGTTTAGCTCTAAAAAGACATACTTAGCTAATTTAGCTCCGAAATGACATAATTAGCTAATTTAGCTCTAAAAATACATACTTAGTTAATTTATCTCCAAGAAGAGGAGAAGAGGAGGAGAAGAAATAGGAAAAATGAAAATAAGGAAGAAGAAGAAGAAGAATAAGAAGAAGAGAAGAAAAAAGAAGAAGAAGGAGAAGAAGGAGAAGGAGGAGGAGAAGGATAAGGAGTCCTTCTTCTTCCCCTCCTTCTTCTTCTTCTCCTTCTTCTTCTCCTTCTTCTCTTCTTCTTCTCTTCTTCTTCTCATCCTCCTCCTCCTCCGCCTCCTCCTTCTCCTTCTCCTCCTCCTCCTTCTTCTTCTTCTTCTCCTTTTTCTTCTTATTCTTCTTCTCTTCTTTATTCTCGTCTTTCATCTTCTACTTAGCTTATTTTCCCCAACAAATACATAATTAGCTAATTTAGCTCCAAAATGACATAATTAGTTACTTTAGCTCCAAAATGACATAATTAGCTACTTTAGCTCCAAAATGACATAATTAGCTTAGTTACGTAAAAAAACATGACAAGTACCTTGGTTAGCTCATAACTTAGCGTATCTTCCTCCTAAATGACATAATAAGCTCAAAATGGCATAAGAACCTTGGTTAGCTCATAAATATTATATACTTAGCTTGTTTTCCTCTAAAATGACATAATTAGCCTAATTAGGTCAAAAAAGGCATAAAACCTTTATTAGCTCAAAAAGGTCATATACTTAGCTTATTTTCCTCCGAAATGACATAATAAGCTCAAAATGTCATATATTGTTGTTCTTCTTCTTCTAACTTTCTTATTCCCATTTTGCAGATTAGATGTACTACATGGAAGCTCGCATTGATGGAGTGCTTTAGTTTTTGTTTTTGTTTGAGTTGATGATAATGTGGAACTATATGTATATGTCTATATTGATAAACAATGTAAAACATTGTATGTTGGTTCTTTCGATATATGGGTTGTGACTGATGAACAAACGACATTGATGAACTTTATATGTATATTATATATGTGGCGTGAACTGTATATGTGTGTTGTAAACTATATCATATATGTGCTTTGAAATATATATATATATATATATGTGTGTGTGTGTGTGTTGTGGAATATATATATATATATATATATATATATATATATATGTGTGTGTGTGTGTGTGTGTGTGATGTGAAATAACATAAAACAAATAAAACAGTGAAAATATGAGCTCTTTGTCGTCTGCCAGCTGATGGCAAAGACCTTTGCGAGCAGGTAGCAGACGACAAAGAGGCCACATGGGAGCGAGCTGTGCAACCTGGGGCAACATGGGGCCAACCCATATGGTTACTTTGTCGTCTGCTGCCTTTGAAGGCACACGGTAAAGACAGTGAAAGCAGACGAGAAAGAGTCTGAGAGAGGCAGACGGCAAAGAGTCTGAGAGAGGCAGACGTCAAACACTTGCAAACAATGAGATGGCAAGGAGCGTGAGAGAGGCAGAGGGCAAAGAGCCTGAGACAGGCACACGACAAAGAATCTGAGAGAGGCAGACAAAAATACTCAATTAGCCACCTAACGAAGTAGTTGCATGTCAGTTGTTGTGTACATGTCTTTGCCGCCTGCTTCGACAGGTGGCTCACGGCAAAGGTCTTTGCCGTCCGCTTTGTGGTAGCACACGACAAAGAAGGTACTTTGCCGTTGAAAGCTGTCGCAGAAATTTTGCCAACGGGAAACTAACGGCAAAGGCCTTTGCCATCCGTGGAACACCCCTTTGTCGTCTGTTATGGTAGACGGCAAAGACTCTCATTCTTGTAGTGCTAGGTATAGAAACTTCCAACTCAAGTTTTTCTTCAAAAGATTTCATCATAGCATCTCAATATGTTTAGTAAAAGCTTTATTTTGTTTATAAGCATGCGGAGAATAAAACATGGATTGCAACAAGGAAACAAAATCAATCAAAGAATAACTATCATAATTAAAGTCCTTGAAATCCAAAAGAGTGGGTTCATTGCTATTTAAAGTTTTGACCACGTCAATCCCACTTTTATCAATCTTACCATTAAGATCTATAAACTCTAAATCATTGGGACGCCTTTTAACTAAAGTTCACTCATCTCCAGTCCATCATTTTCAAGATTTATACTAGAAAACAAAGATTCAATAGGAGTCACATCAATCACTTTAAGATCTTCATCATTACTATCACGAGAAAACACCTTTTCAAGCCATTCACGCTTAGCACGTATTCTAACGGTTCTTTCCTTACACTCATCAATAGAGATTCTCATATCATGCTTGGGTTGAATAGATCTAATTTTCAAAGAATCAAACTCAAGAGAAATTGTATCAACGTTCCTAGCTAAATCATCAATCCTGAGCATTTTTTCTCCAATCATAGCATTGAAACCTTTTTGCGAGCTAATGAATTCTTTAATATTATTCTCAAGATCAGAGTGCATCTTATTATAATTCCATAAGAATTTTTGTAGGAATTACCATAATTTTTAGAGGAATTACTAGGAAACCGCTTAGGATTGAAATTACCTCTATATGCGTTATTGCCAAAATTGTTCCTACCAACAAAATTCACCTCCATATATTCATTATTATTTCCAATCAAAGAAGACAAAGGAATATCAATGGGATCAATAGGAGAACTCTTACTAGCAAACAATTTCATCAATTCATCCATCTTTTCACTCAAAGTATTTATTTCTTCAATAGCGTGCACTTTTTTACTGGTAGGAGATCTTCCGGTGTGCCATTGAGAGTAATTTGCCATAATATTATCTAGGAGTTTAGTAGCTTCTCATAATGTGATTTGCATTAAAGTACCACCCACGGCGGAATCTAAAAGATTTCTAGAAGGAAAAGTGAATCCTGCATAAAAATTTATATAATCATCCATAAACTCAAACCATGCGCGGGGCAATTCCTAATCATTAGTTTCATCCTCTCCCAAGATTGTGCAACATGCTCATAATGAAGTTGCTTAAAATTCATTATATCATTCCTAAGGGAGATAATCTTAGCGGGCGGAAAGTACTTGGAAATAAAACCATCTTTACACTTATTCCACGAATCAATACTATTTTTAGGTAAATATGAAAACCAAGTTTTAACACGATCTCGTAATGAGAAAGGAAATAGATTCAATTAACTATTTCATTATCCACATCTTTCTTATTTTGCATATCACACAACTCAACGAAAATATATAGATGGTGTTAGGGCATATTTTATGCCTAAGTAATTTTGGTGATTGATGACAGTACCGCAAAGGACTAATCGTGTGTGTTAAGATTTCAGATAACACGTGTCAACGGCACAAGACGACTCGCCCCCTCTTTCCATGGAACAGAAGCACGGTGTACTCTACAATTCTCTTTCTTTGAGTCATAGGAACGCGGTACTATTAAGAGGGGACCCGTAGTGGAAAGGTTTGGGTGGAATCAATTTTGCACGCACACACTTTATCTCCTTTCCCCTTACCTGCAACTTTGGAGTGGCTCCCGCCTCTGTGTTTATCTCATCTAAGCAAATGGTCCCTCAGCGGTAGTACCGTTGTGCCTAGCGGTAGTACCGCTCGCCCTAGCGGTAGTACCGCTAGCCCTAGCGGTAGTACCGCTAGTGCTGGCGGTAGTACCGCCCCTGGTCAGTGGTAGTACCGCCCCTGGTCAGTGGTAGTACCGCCTTCCTAGCAGTTGTACTTCGACGGACCTTTTTGCGAAGACTTTCTTGGTGGTGGTTGGCCCGGTACTGCTTATGCACTACCATGGGCCCAGCGGTAGTACCGCTGCTGCCAGCGGTAGTACCGCTGGAGTGCCAGCGGTAGTACCGCTGCAGCCAGCAGTAGTACCGCTAGGCTCGGGCTGTGAGTGGGAAAACGGTTGGATTTTCTCCCCACTATATAAGGGGTTCTTCTAGCTGTGGAACCCTACCCTCCCAAGCTCCATTGTTGCTCCCTAAGCTCAAAAGTGCCCGATCTCTCTCCCTAGCCAATCAAACTTATTGATTCTTTAGGGATTGGTTGAGAAGGCCTAGATCTACACTTCCACCAAGATAAAAGTTGATTCCCCCACCAATCCCTTGTGGATCTTGTTAGTCTTGGGTGCTTGACCATCCTAGACGGCTGAGGTCACCTCAGAGCCACATTCCATTGTGGTGAAGCTTCGTGGTCTTGTTGGGAGCCTCCAAGCTTTGTGTGGAGTTTGCCCCAACCTTGTTTGTAAAGGTTCGGTCGCCGCCTTCAAGGGCACCTATAGTGGAATCACGGTACCTTGCATCGTGTGGGGGCGTGAGGATAATACGGTGGCCCTAGTGGCTTATTGGGGAGCATTATGCCTCCACACCGCTCCAACGGAGACGTACTTCCTATCAAAGGGAAGGAACTTCGGTAACACATCCTTGTCTTCATTGGTTCCACTTGTGGTTATCTCTAACCTTTACTTCGTGTATGCTTATGTTGTTGTCTATCTCTTACTTGTCTTAGTAGTTCTTGTTGTTAGCTTCATATAGGTTCACCCCGTTGTTGCTATTTTTGTGAACCCGTATGTTGCTTACCCTAACTTGCTAAGATTAATTAAAAAGTGGTCGTTGCCTATTCACCCCCCTCTAGTCAACCATATCGATCCTTTCAATTGGTATCAGAGCCATGTCTCTTTATTAAGGGTTTAACCACCCGAAGAGTATGGAATATGATGAGGGAGTTCCCCGTGCACAAACCGAGGGCATGGACTTGACTTCGATCACAAGGGACGACTTGAATACGACTATGGCCGCACTCAAGACGTCCATGAAGAACGAGGTCAAGACCATGCTTAAAGAGTTAATTGAGGGAATTAAAAACTCTCCCGAACCAACATTGGTGGTTAAACCCACCACCACGGATTCGGAGGCCAATTCCGTCAAGGAAATGGCTAAAGGTATGCAACCTTCCTGTCCTCTCGAAAATGATGGGAATGGGACGTATGCATCTGTTCCACCACCCTTAGTCTATGGAGGACCGGTTCCCACACCGCGTCTTAATCCTGTTGGTCCTCCTCCTAAGCTTGTAAAAGGTGATTTTGCTAAATGGGTATTTTCTATTAAGTCTCATTTGAATCACAGCTCAACAAATTTGTGGAGAATCATCGAGCAAGGATATTATCCCCATGATCCAAGCAACCTCACTCTAAGAGAAGATGCGGACAATCAATATAATCACTCTGCTTTGTTTATTCTCCAGTCCACAGTGCCACCTGAAGATCTTACTCACTTGCGTCCCTTCACTTTGGCCAAGGACTGTTGGGAGCACATTATGGTGTTGTACAAGGGAAGCTCAAGCATTCAACGGTCCAACTATGAAGTGATACTTGATAAGGCCGATGAGTTTGTGATGAAGGAAGACGAGGACACTCGTGATCTCTATCGGAGGGTGACTGCTATTGCTGTAGCACTCAAGGACCATGGGAGCAAGGATGTGGATGATACATGGGTCAAGCGCAAGTTTCTCAAAGCCATCATGCCTTTCAATAAAGCCATGTCATCTGTCATTCGTCAGCGACCAGACTTCCACTCCTTGTCTTCCAGTGAGGTGTTGGATGAATTCATTGCAATGTCAATCATGAACGAAACAGCTGACAATGCACTTGCTCGTGTTCGCTCAAAGACAGCTTCACCCAACCTTGCGTTAAAGGCAAAAGAAACTTTTGAAGAAGAAGAAGAGGATGAGGAACAGGAGAGCTGCCCTGAAGACACGAAGTATGCCTATCATGAGCACATGGCTCTTGCGTCAAGGCAATTCTGGGGCAACAAGAGGAACTCAAGACCCACCTTCACCAAGAACAACTCGAGTGGGTTCAAACCCAAGCAACGAGTGAGGACATGCTATAATTGTGGTAACGTGAGTCAATTCGTGGCCGAATGTCCCTATGAGAAAAGGGAAGACAACGGGGGCAAGCTCATTCGCAAAGACAAAACCAAGACATTCCCAATCAAGAGCAACTTTGTGAAGAAACCTCACCCAAAGGGCATGGTGGCCCTTGAAGAGTACCCTTCCGATGATGATGATGATGATGATACAGTGGCAACGGCAACTGTTGCTATTGCCACTCCCTCTCCCAAGAAGGTGTCTCTCTTCAACGCCCCCAACGAGAACCACATCACCAAGTGCCTCATGGCAAAAGGTATCAATCAGGTAACCCCCATCATTAAGACCAACATCGCTACTGCTCCTTCATTGTTAAATTGTGTTGATGATAGTGATGTTGGGGAACTTAATGAGCATGATCTTGACAAGTTTCTGTGTACTATTAAGGGAGAATCCAAGAAGCACTTTGTTGCTCTCTTGGAACAACTGGGTGAGGCCAATGACCTCGTCGAGTCTCATGAGGAGACCATCTACAAGCTTCAGGGACACAGTCGTGACTATGCCGATGAAATTGCTGAATTATCTATTGCTATAGAAAAGGAGCGCACTCTTCGTTTGGCTCTTGAGGAGTCATACAATGATGACTGCGCTAAAATGCAAAAGAAACTAGATCATGATACTGTTCTTAGTCGTATGCTTAAGTCTGAGAAGTATGCTCTTGGGGTTGGCCATGACAGAGTCAAAGAGGAGTTTGACACACTTGACAAGGCTCACAAGGTCTTGAAAGGTGTTCATTTCTCTCTGAAAGAGTCTCATGATCAACTCCAAGCAAAGCTTACCAAGGAGATCTCTACTTGTCCTCCCTTTGTGTTAATTGATAATGCTTGTACAACTAATCCTTGTTGTGAGCATGTACAACTTGTGGAGGAAAATTCCAAGTTAAAGGAGAAACTTGAGAAGGGCCTTGTGGCATGCATACAAGGTGAGAAGAGCCTGAACGACCTCCTGAGCAATCAAAAGGGTGTTGTAGGAAAGGAGGGACATGGACTTACCTCCAAGTCAAAAGGAAAAATGAGGAACACGAACAAACGATCCCCTACCCTCATGGACATCTTTGTCAAAGAGGGTGAAGGGACTCAGGAGGTGAACAGGAACAAGGTGGACGATGGTAACGTCAAGAAGGGCAAAACCATTCCTACTAACACAACCGGCAAACTCAATTCTTCCTATGTCTTATGTTGTGCTAGTGATGGGCATGTTTATGCCAGATTTGTTGGTTCTTACTATGAGTCCATTGAATGGGCTATCTGGGTTCCTAAGACCCTTGTCTCTAACATGAAAGGACCCATTAAAAATGGGTACCTAAAACCAAGCCTTGATCTATTGCAGGAGTTTGCTTCCGGTGGGGTGTCATGGTTGCTCGATAGTGGAGCAACAAATCATATGACCGGAAGCAAGGACTTAGTGGTGGATGTGCATCCTTCTCCATCTATGCCCACCCATGTCCAATTCGCTAATGCATCCTCGTCAAAGGTGGGATTTGGTAAGGTGGTCATCTCTCAAGAGTTATCTATTGAGAAGGTCATGCTTGTTGAGTCTCTTGCCTACAATTTACTTTCGGTTCGTCAACTTGCAATTATGGGTTTTTTCACTTTCTTTAATCTTGATACTGTGGTCCTCCTGTGGAGCAAGACTCTTAAAGTAGCCAATGTTGGATATGTCAAAAATGGACTTTATGTGGTGAACTTCTCAAAGGACCCACTAAGACTGCGACGTGTTTAATGGCTAAAGTTGATGTGGGCTGGCTTTGGCATCGCCGACTAGCTCATGTCAATACGAGATCTTTGCAAAGTCTTCTAAAAGGGGACCATATTCGTGGACTAACAAATGTGAGTTTTGCTAGAGATCGTGCTTGCAGTGCCTGCATTGAAGGAAAGATTCATGAAACTGCTCATCGTCCAACGACTCTCATTTACACTAAGAGGCCATTGGAGCTCCTCCATATGGATCTTTTAGGCCCTCCATCATTTGATAGTCTTGGAGGCAGAAAGTACTGCTTGGTGATTGTTGATGACTACTCAAGATACACCTGGGTATATTTCTTCAAAAGGAAGAGTGAGACTCAACAAACTGTCATCAACTTTGCTAATGAAGCTCAACATCAACCTGAAGCAAAGATCTTGATGATTAGAAGCGACAACGGCACCGAGTTCAAGAACTACACATTGGATGAGTTTCTAGGTGATGAGGGAATAAAACATCAATATTCAGCACCATATACCCCTCAACAAAATGGCATGGCAGAAAGGAAGAACCGGACCTTGATGGATGCTCCAAGAACAATGATGGCGGAATTCAAATCTCCATATAACTTTTGGGCAGAGGCCATCAACACAGCATGTCATGCGTCCAATCGGCTCTATATCCGTAAAGGCTTGAACAAGACTCCATATGAGATTCTCACTAGAAACAAACCCAATCTCAAGTACTTCCGGGTATTCGGTTGTAAGTGTTTCATTCTCAAGAAAGGTGCACGTTTAGCTAAATTTGATTCTAGAGCACATGAGGGCATCTTTGTTGGTTATGCTACAAACTCTCATGCTTATCGTGTCCTCAACAAGTCCACCGGACTCATTGAGGAGACGTGTAACATGGAGTTTGATGAAAATAATGGCTCCCAAGTGGAGCAAAGTGGTCTTTGTGATGTAGGTGATGAAATTCCTCCCCAAGCCATAAGAAGAATGGGGATTGGTCAAATACTCCCCATTGAGGAACCCCTTGGGGACGAAGGAGAAGGACAATGCTCTACTCAAGTGGAGCCATCACCCCCACAAGCCCCACACGCTTCCGATGAACAAAGAGAAGACTCTCAAAAAGATGAACAAGCTCAAGGTCAAGATCCCAACAACGATGATGTGTCCCATGATATTCAAGCACTTACCCAAGGTTCCGAACCTGCTCATGATCAAGATCAAGTGCAACCACAAGACCCAGACCAAGTAGAAGCACAAGATCAAGAGCAACCACAAGTACAAGGACAAACAAGTGAACCTGCTCAAGTTGAAAGTCAAGATGATCAGGATACTGTCTCACAATTCCCTTCTGCAGCACCAACAGCCGGTGCCAAGGGAGGTTCAAGACGCAAGGGCAAGCAAAGTAAACAAGTCGATGCTCCCCAGTTATCCAATGAAGAACTCTTGGAGCGTCGAGCAGCCAAGATTGCGAACAAGCTGAGAGTCAAGTCACATCTTATGAAGAATGTACTTGGCAGTTTAAAAAAGGGAGTATCCACCCGTCAACAGATTTGGAATTATTGTGAGCATCACGCGTTTGTTTCATATTGTGAACCTCAACAGGTACAGGAAGCGCTCGATGATGAGGATTGGCTTATGGCCATGCATGAAGAACTTAACAACTTCGAGCGTAACCAATTCTGGGATTTAGTGCCAAGACCAAAGGAGGAACATAGTGTCATCGGGACCAAATGTATTTTCAAAAACAAGCAAGATGCCAATGGGATTGTGATTCGAAACAAGGCAAGATTGGTGGCTCAAGGCTACTCCCAAATCAAGGGTATCGACTACGGTGAAACCTTTGCCCCTGTTGCTCGTCTAGAATCTATTCGCATGTTGCTTGCATTTGCTTCTCATCATAATTTCAAATTACAGCAAATGGATGTGAAAAGTGCCTTTCTTAATGGTCCTTTAAATGAGTTGGTCTATGTCAAACAACCCCCGGGATTCTAACATCCCAAGCTCCCCAATCATGTGTACAAACTTAATAAGGCACTCTATGGCCTTAAACAAGCCCCACGTGCGTGGTATAAGTATCTTACTGAGTTGTTACAATATCGTGGGTTTGAAATTGGGAAGATAGATCCCACTCTTTTTACTAAGAGGGTTAAAGGGGATTTGTTCATATGCCAACTATCTGTTGATGATATTATTTTTGGTTCTCCTAACATTTCCTTCAATGAAGAATTTGTTGCACTAATGACCGAGAAATTTGAGATGTCTATGATGGGAGAGTTGAAGTTCTTCCTCGGATTCGAGATTAAACAAGGCCTATAAGGGACCTTCATCAAACAAGCCAAGTACACTCATGACATGCTCAAACGGTTCGAGCTTGAAGATGTCAAGCCGGTCAAGTTCCCCATGCCAACAAGATGCAAGCTTGACAGTGATCCCAATGGTAAAGCAGTGGATCAAAAGGTATATCGCTCCATGATTGGATCCCTCCTTTACCTTTGTGCATCTAGACCAGATATTATGTTGAGTGTAGGGATATGTGCAAGGTTTCAGTTTGCACCAAAAGAAAGTCATTATATGGCTATTAAGCGAATCTTTCGATATTTAGCTCATACCCCAAACTTTGGTCTATGGTATCCCAAAGGAGCAAACTTCAATCTAGTTGGCTATTCTGACTCAGATTGGGCAGGAGATTGTGTGGAGAGGAAGTCAACTTCTGGAGGATGCGAATTCCTTGGTCGCTCACTGGTAAGTTGGTCTTCAAAGAAGCAGAATTGTGTCTCACTATCATCCACCGAAGCTGAGTATGTGGCAGCTGCAAGTTGTTGTGCACAATTGCTATGGATGAGGCAAACTTTAAAGGATTACGGTGTCACTTGTGACAAAGTGCCTCTTCTATGTGACAATCAAAGTGCTATCAAGATTTCCCTCAACCCAGTGCAACATAGCAAGACCAAGCATATTGATATTCGCCATCACTTCATTCGTGAACATATCAAAAGCTTGGTGATATTGAGGTTCACTTCATCCACACTGAAAAGCAACTTGCAGATATTTTCACTAAGCCCCTAGATGAAGCAAGGTTCCGGGAGTTAAGGCATGAACTAAATATCATTGATTCAAGTAATGTGGATTGAAGCTAGGCACTCTGCACCTCACTATGCATTCAATCTTGTTCTAGATGTAGGCATGGACATAGGGGGAGTGTTGTTCTCTCAATGAACTCTTCCTCCCCCCATTATGCATAAATTGATCTAGTCTTTCACTTTAGCCATTACCAAATGGCACTTGTCCTTCAAAGACGAGCGTTGGTCATGAACCCAAGGATAATTCTTCACGGTGTCATACCTTTGTCTCAAACATAGGTGGCCTCGGCCACCGCCCCCACCTTTCTTTCATATGGAAGAAAGGATACAAAATGACGAGTCAGTATATCTTGCTGGTGCTATCTTCTTATTACACTGACTTGTTGTTTGCCCACGTCTTTCTCATCTCCTATGTCTCGTTGTGCCATTTGCAGCGGTACTACTGCCAGAACCCCAGCGGTACTACCGCCAGGGGTAGCGGTACTACCGCCAGGACCCCAATCCACCACGACCTGACTAGGCCTTTTAGGGCTGTCTCAAGGGGGAGCGGTACTACCGCCAGGACCCCAGCGGTACTACCGCTGCAGGCAGCGGTACTACCGCCAGGACCCGAGCGGTACTACCGCTAGCCCGTACCCCTTGGACTATATAAAGGAGGGGGAGCCCGTTTTTTCCTACCCTATTTCTTCTTCCTCGTGGCTCTTCCCTCCCCAACCCCGAACTCCCCCTATTTGGATCTCTATCTGTGGAGCCCCTTCTCTCCGTTGAGTTGGAGGGTTTGCTCCACTCCTCCTTCCTCCACCAAGTGCCATGGACTCCGGTAAAGCTCCTCCCTTTATTCTCTTGGTTGGTGTTTTCTTGTTCTAGGGTTAGGAGCATTGGTGATTTGGATCCATGGTTATGGTTGTGCTTTGTTCTTGGATGGAACGAAGGATATATTCTAGGGGAGTGCAGGTCCTATGATTCATTGCGTTTATATTTCCATGCTCTAGGTTCTTCATGTTTTAGATCAAGCACTTCTTCTCTTATTTTGGATTAGATCTAAAACTTGAATCCTCTTGAATAGGCATGTCTTTATCTAGATGATTTTGGAGATCCTCATGTGTTTAGGGCTATGGTGGTTTTTGTAGTGGTTATATGCAGTACCCATGGCCCTCATAAATCCAATCTAGCCGTTCCTATGAGTCCTTTTTTATTCAGATCTGAAAGTCAACCCCCTAGCGGTACTACCGCCAGGGGTAGCGGTACTACCGCTAGGACCCCAGCGGTACTACCGCCAGGGGTAGCGGTACTACCGCTAGGACCCCAGCGGTACTACCGCCAGGGGTAGCGGTACTACCGCGAGGAGGATATTTTTCTTCTTTTCATTTTTTTGGCAATGTGAGTTTACTTTTATGCCTCTTTTTCATTCATTGCCTTGACTCCTTCTGTCGCTCTTTTTCGGTGTGTGTCTTGTGTGTCACAGGTGGTGCTCGCCGCTTGAATCCCCCACGGGACACCCAGTCGAGACAGTATCGCAATCAAGAGGCTCCAGAGGGCTCCGCCACTTCTGGTCTGCAACCCAAAAAGAAGTCTTTCAAGAAGGCAGCTCACAAGGACAAGGGGGTCAACGTTCGCACTATGCCCCCTAAGGATTTTCTGCGGTTCCGCACCAAAAATCACTATCTAGAAGAGAAGACTGTGATCAAGGATATCGAGCATGTTTGGTCACGGGATCACTGCAGGATCTATCGCGACATCATCAAGAACTTCAAAAAGATGTTTGTTCTAGTTCAGTGGATTGACTTTGCTCACCTTCAGCGGAACCAGGATTACTTTGGTGAGGCTCTCTCTTTGATTGACAAGCTTGGCCTTAAGGAGATCATTACCTTCAAGCGCGACTTTGATCCAGACGTTGTCGCCCAATTCTATGTCACTATTCACTTCCCGCCTAATGAAGAGCGCACCATGACTTGGATGACTGCTACTAAGAAGATGACAGGTTCCTGGTCAGAATTCATGAAGCTTCTCAAGGTCGACTTTCAGGGAGCTGACAATCCTCTTGGGTCGCGTCCTCATGCTCCAGCTTCAACTGATAGGGCCCCCGCCAAGGACAGGTTGCAACAACTTTATGTGAAGAAAGGTGTGCTCCCCAAGCATCTGGATATCATGCATTGGATCTTCCGCAACACTCTCTTTCCTCGCATTGGCAACTTTGACGAGGTGCATGGTTATCTAGCTGAGATGCTTCTGCTTTGTGAGGAGGCTATGACTAAGGAGTCTTCCCCTCTCGATATTTCTGACGTGATGTTCAATGAGCTCTCGAACTGCATCATGAACCGCAAGGTTCCCATCTACGGGCCCTACTTGTTTGCCTATATTCGCCAGAAGTGGCACGACACCTATTTGATTGAGGAGTTCCATCTTCAGGCTGATTACTTTGTGCACGATCCTATCAGGCTCCGCATCAAGGACAAATGGGCCAACCCATCAACTTCATCTCAGCACATGGACACTGACACAGAGACTGCTGCTGAAAGAGGCACCGCTTCTCAGTCCCACTCTTCTGCTATGCCATCTTGGGCAGTGAAGCTGAAGGATAAAATGAAGACTCTCTTCTGTATGCAGGCCAAGGGATAGTATCAGACTCATGTGGCCCAGAAGGAGAACCGTCAGAGGCACAAGTGTGTCCTCAGGACACTTGATGTTGAGATCTCCAGCGGCTTAGAGGACGACATCACTCCAGAGTCTGCTTGGATGCGGGCTCAAGGTTATCAGTGGTCTGATGCAGAGGAGGAGGCGTCTGAGGAGGACAATGAGGAGGAGAAGGACGATCCGGATGCCACGGACGAGTCTGGGGCTGATGAGGATGAGGAGTGACCACCTGTGTCATTAGGTGTGCCCCTTTTTGGTGTCTTGTGCCAAAGGGGGAGAGAGTCTAGGAGCTGGATTTGAGATTTGAGCTTTGCTTATCTTATCGTGTTTGCTTTGAACTTGGTTTGCTTTTATTTGCTATCTTTGCTTTGTGTGATGTGAGACTTGAACTAGTGTGAGATTTATTTCTATCATATGTTGTGAGTCATATGCTCCTTATTTTTCTATACCACTATCTTTATGTTCACATGCTATTCACTGTGCAAATCTGGTATTGTCATCAATCCACCAAAAAGGGGGAGATTGTTAGGGCATATTTTATGCCTAAGTAATTTTGGTGATTGATGACAGTACTGCAAAGGACTAATCGTGTGTGTTAAGATTTCAGATAACACGTGTCAACGGCACAAGACGACTCGCCCCCTCTTTCCATGGAACAGAAGCACGGTGTACTCTATGATTCTCTTTCTTTGAGTCATAGAAACGCCGTACTATTAAAGGGGACCCGTAGTGGAAAGGTTTGGGCGGAATCAATTTTGCACACACACACTTTATCTCCTTTCCCCTTACCTGCAACTTTGGAGTGGCTCCCGCCTCTGTGTTTATCTCATCTAAGCAAATGGTCCCTCAGCGGTAGTACCGCTGTGCCTAGCGGTAGTACCGCTAGCCCTGGCGGTAGTACCGCTAGTGCTGGCGGTAGTACCGCCCCTGGTCAATGGTAGTACCGCTCCAGGAGCTTAGTACCGCCTTCCTAGCGGTTGTACTTCGACGGACCTTTTTGCGAAGACTTTCTTGGCGGTGGTTGGCCCGGTAGTGCTTATGCACTACCATGGGCCCAGCGGTAGTACCGCTGGAGTGCCAGCGGTAGTACCGCTGCAGCCAGCGGTAGTACTGCTAGGCTTGGGCTGTGAGTGGGAAAACGGTTGGATTTTTACCACACTATATAAGGGGTTCTTCTAGCTGTGGAACCCTACCTTTGACCCTCCCAAGCTCCATTGTTGCTCCCTAAGCTCAAAAGTGCCCGATCTCTCTCCCTAGCCAATCAAACTTATTGATTCTTTAGGGATTGGTTGAGAAGGCCTAGATCTACACTTACACCAAGAGAAAAGTTGATTCCCCCACCAATCCCTTGCGGATCTTGTTACTCTTGGGTGTTTGAGCATCCTAGACGGTTGAGGTCACCTCGGAGCCACATTCCATTGTGGTGAAGCTTCGTGGTCTTGTTGGGAGCCTCCAAGCTTTGTGTGGAGTTTGCCCCAACCTTGTTTGTAAAGGTTCGGTCGCCGCCTTCAAGGGCACCTATAGTGGAATCACGGTACCTTGCATCGTGTGAGGGCTTGAGGAGAATACGGTGGCCCTAGTGGCTTATTGGGGAGCATTGTGCCTCCACACCGCTCCAACAGAGACGTACTTCCTGTCAAAGGGAAGGAACTTCGGTAACACATCCTCGTCTTCATTGGTTCCACTTGTGGTTATCTCTAACCTTTACTTCGTGTATGCTTATGTTGTTGTCTATCTCTTACTTGTCTTAGTAGTTCTTGTTGTTAGCTTCATATAGGTTCACCCCGTTGTTGCTATTTTTGTGAACCCGTATGTTGCTTACCCTAACTTTCAAAGATTAATTAAAAAGTGGTCGTTGCCTATTCACCCCCCCCCCTCTAGTCAACCATATCGATCATTTCAGATGGGATGCGGAATCTTCACTAGGAAGGCCAGAAAATTGTTCTTTCATAACAAGATTGAGCAAAGCGGCATTGATTTCACAAGATTCCGCACTAGTGGCGGGAGAAATCGGAGTACTAATAAAATCGTTATTATTAGTAGTGGAAAAGTCATATAACTTGGTATTCTCTTGAGTCATGTGACAAAGCAAGCAATCTAGCACACAAGCAATCAAACGAAAAGACGAACGGAAGAAGGGCGAATAAAAAGGCAAATCTTTTTGGTATTTTCTGAAAATTGTTTTAGAAGTGGGGGAGATGAATTTGTGATGGGTACATGGTAGGCTTGATCTTGCTATGTATCCTCCCTGGCAATGGCGCCAGAAATCCTTCTTGCTACTTCTTGAGTTTGCGTTGGTTTTCCCTTAAAGAGGAAAGGGTGATGCAGCAAAGTAGATAAGTATTTCCCTCAGTTTGTTGAGAACCAAGGTATTAATCCAGTAGGAGGAACAAGCAAGGCCTCAATCTTAGCACCTACACAAACAATCAAACACTTGCACCCGACGCTAAAAAGGGGTTGTCAATCCCTTCACGGTTATTTGCAAGGATGAGATCTGATAGAGATAGATAAAGATTGCTAGTACTAAAAGTAAAACAAAAGCAAATAAATGTCAGCAATATATTTTTGGTATTTTTGGTTTATAGATCTGAAAGTATAATATGGAAAATAGACCCGGGGGCCATTGGTTTCAGTAGAGGCTTCTCTCATGAAGGAAAATAACACGGTGGGTGAACAAATTACTGTCGAGCAATTGATAGAAAAGCGAATAAATATGAAGATATCCAAGGCAATGATTATGCATATAGGCATCACGTCTGTGTCAAGTAGACCGAAACTATTCTGCATCTACTATTATTACTCCATACATCGACCGACTCCTGCCTGCATCTAGAGTATTAAGTTCATGAAGAACAGAGTAACGCATTAGGTAAGATGACATGATGTAGGAATAAACTCAAGAAATATGATGAAAACCCCATATTTTTATCCTTGATGGCAACAAGGCAATACGTGTCTCGCTACCCCTACTTTGTCACTAGGTGAGGACACTGCAAGATTGAACCCAAAACTAAGCACTTCTCCCATTGCAAGAATTACCAATCTAGTTGGCCAAACCAAACCAATAACTCGAAGAGACTTGCTAAGATATGAAATCATGCATATAAGAATTCAGAGAAGATTCAAATAATATTCATAGATAATTTGAACATAAACCCACAATTCATCTGATCTCGAGAAACACACTCAAAAGAGTATTACATCGGCTAGATCTCCATGAAGATCATGAAGAACATGGTATTGAAGAACAATGAGAGAGAAGAAGCCATCTAGCTACTAGCCATGGAACTGAAGGTGTGTGGTGAACTACTCACGCATCATCGGAGGGGCAATGGAGTTGATGTAGATGCCCTCCGTGATCGACTCCCTCTCCAGCAGATTACCGGAAAAGGCTCCCAGATTGGATCTCACGAGAACAGAGGCTCCCGACGGCGGAAAAGTATTTGTTTTGTCTCTCTTCGGTAATGGGGGAATATTTGGGAATTTATAGGCCAAGGATTAGGGTTAGGAGAGCTTTAGGTGGCCAACAAGCTAGGGGGCACCCCCCATAGGGCACGCCGTGTAGGCTTGTCGCCTCCCGGCAGGTCTCGTGCCCCCTTCTCCAAGTCTGACAGATGCCTTCTTGTCCAAGAAAAATCATTTCGGAGATTTTATTCCGCTTGGACTCTGTTTAATATTCCTTATCTGCAATACTCAAAAACATGGAAAAAAACAGAAAGTGGCACTAGGCTCTAGATTAATAGGTTAGTCCCAAAAATAATATAAAATAGCATATTAGTGCATATAAAACATCCAAAACAGATAATATAATAGCATGGAACAATCAAAATTATAGATACGTTGGAGACGTATCATCGAGGCGCTCTAGCACGGCTGGGCCGCAAGCGAGGCTGGTCCTCGAGCGTTGGATCGACGTTGTTGCATCGGAGGTCAACGGGGCGGCGGCCGAAGTTCTGCGGTGACGGCGGGCATGGCAGGGGGTCGGGGATTGGCAGATATGTCCATCCGTGGCCGGATCTGGGCAACGGCGGCTTGGGAACGACCGGCCGCGGGCTAGGGGCGAGGCAGGCCTCAACGTCTCGGGCAGCGTGAAGTCCGACGTGGGGTCAATCTCGGCTACCCCGATGAAGGTTGCACGTGGCGTCTGGCTTCGGGGCACGCCAGGATGCGTGCGTCCACTCGGGCTGCGGGAGGGGCTGAGGCCATCGGGCATGGGGCTCGGGGCTAACTACGGGCAGAGCGCGAGCTGGCGGCGGATCTCTTCGGGCCCGAGAGGGTGTGTGATGGTCTTGACGGGCCGGCTGGAGGTGGGAGAGAGGTGCACGGCACCGACGGCTGCGGGTTGACTGGGCGCGGACCCCGAAGAGGCTAGGGTTTGCGTGAAATGTACGTGGGGTGTCTATTTATAGGCAAAAGGGGCCAGGGTAGGTTGTTTGGGGACGTTTTTCGACCCTCCGATCGTGATTGGACGGTCCGATCGGGGAGGTGGTTTTTGTGGGTTGTGTTGGTGTGTTGACGGGCTAGGTGGGGATGAGAGGTAGGTGGTGCGACCCGGCACAGAGTTCTAAAAATTGAAAACGTGTGTGATTTAGACCGACTATAGTGTCGCTATAGGTTTAACGGTTCGGGTATCAAACGACCTCCAATTGCGATGAAATTTGGCAGGCGGTCTACCTACACGATAATAAGACCGCACGCCAACTTTCAACCCAATCCTAGAAAGTTTTATACACACTTTTAAAAACAATATTTTAACAATGTCGCGGGCGCATGCATGTGTGGTTGGTCTTGAAACGGTCGATGATAAAAATAGAGAGGACCGGCAACTATGAACGGGTGCAAGTTTTGAAAAATGACGACAACGAAATGCCGATGCAATGTGGATGATGCGCATGATGCGATGATGAATGTGACAACTAAATAAATCTCATGGCGGCAATGGAATAAAATGGGAATCTTCTAGAGCGTCGGTTCCAGGATGTTACAGTACACCAATTGAAGACGAAGCTAATGACGATGATCATGAAACTTCAGTACAAGTTACTACTGAATCTCGTAGCTCAACAAGGGAATGCGCTGCACAGAGTGGTGCGGTAATCCTTTCTTGAAAGTCATGTTGTTAGACAATGATGAGCCTAGGAACTATGAAAAAGCGATGGTGGGCCCGGATTCTGACAAATGGCTAGAGGCCATAAAATTCGAGATAGGATCCATATATGAAAACAAGTATGGACTTTGGTAGACTTGCCCGATGACCCGCAGGCTATTATGTACAATTGAATATTTAATAAGAACACATACGATGATAGTAATGTCACTATTTATAAAGCTTGAATTGTCGCAAAGAGGTTTCCGACAAGTTCAAGAAGTGGACTACGATGTGACTTTCTCACCCGTAACGATGCTAAAGTATGATGGGATTACGTTAGCAGTTGCTGCATTTTTCGATTAAGAAATCTGGCAGATGGATGTCAAAACTTCGTTTCCTTAATGGTCTCATTAAAGAAAAGGTTATATATGATACAACTGGAAGGTTTTTTCGATCCTGAGGATGCTAAAAGTTTGCAAGCTCCAGCGATCCTTCCATGTATTGGTGTGAGCATCTTGGAGTTGGAATACACGCTTTGATGAGGTGATCAAAGTTCTGGAAAGCATAAAAAGTTGGAATACACACTTTGATGAGTTGGAATACACGCTTTGATGAGGTGAGCATCTTGGGTTTATACAAAGTTCATGAAGAAACTTGTATTTACAAGAAAGTTAGTGTGAGCACTATAGCATTTCTGATAAGTATATGTGGATGACATATTGTTGATTGGAAATGATGTAGAATTTTTGGAAAGCATAAAGGGTTGTTTGAAAGGAGTTTTTCAAAGGAAGACCTGGGTAAAGCTTCTTGCATATTGAGCATCAAGCCTATAGAGATAGATCAAGACGCATGATAAGACTTTCACAAAGCACACACCTTGAAAATATTTTGAAGGAGTTCAAAATGGATTAGTCAAACAAGGAGTTCTTGCATGTATTGTAAGGTGTGAAGTTGAGTAAGACTCAAAGCTCGACCACGACAGAAGAAAGAGAAAGGAAGAAGGTCGTCCCCTATTCCTCAGCCATAGGCTCGATACTGTATGCCATGATGTGTACCACATGTGATGTGTGAATTGCCACGAGTTTGGCAAGGGGGTACAATAGTGATCCAGGAGTGGATCGACGGACAACGTTCAAAATTATCCTTAGGTACCTAAAGAGGACTTAGGAAATTTTTGTCGGTAATGGAGGTGATAAAGAGTTCGTCGTAAAGCGTTGCGTCGATGCAAGCTTTGACACCAATACAGATAACTCTGAGTAGAAAATCGGATACGTATAGTGGATTAGTCATTTGGAATAGCTCCAAGTGGAGCACGGTAGTAGCATCTACAGTACGACATATAGATTTGCAAAGTAAACACGAATCTGAATGTTGCAGACTCGTGGACTAAAACCTCTCTCACAAGCAAAACATGATCAAACCCTAGAACTCATTGGGTGTGGATCACATGACGATGTGAACTAGATTATTGACTCTAGTGCAAGTGGGAGACTGTTGGAAATATTCCCTACAGGCAATAATAAATTATTTATTATCATATTTCCTTGTTCATGATAATCGTTTATTATCCATGCTAGAATTATAGTGATCGGCAACTCACATACATGTGTGGACACATAGACAACACCGTGCCCCTAGTGAGCCTCTACTAGACTAGCTCGTTGATCAAACATGGTTAAGGTTTCCTAACCATAGACATGAGCTGTCATTTGATAATGGTATAACATCATTAGTAGAATGATGTGATGGACAAGACCCGACCGTAAGCATAACATTTGATCGTATCACTTAGTTTATTGCTACTGCTTTCCTCGTGTCAAGTATTTGTTCCTAAGACCATGAGATCATGCAACTTCCTCACACCGGAGGAATGCCTTGTGTGTATCAAAAGTCACTTCGTAACTGGGTGATCGTAAAGATACCCTACGGGTATCTCCGAGGATGTCTGTTGGGTTAGCATGGATCAAGACTGAGATTTGTCACTCTGTATGATAGAGAGGTATATCTAAGCCCTCTCGGTAATACAACATCACAAGAAGCTTTCAAGCAATGTGACTAAGGAGTTAGTCACGAGATCTTGTATTATGGAATGAGTAAAGAGACTTGCCAGTAACGAGATTGAACTAGGTATGAGATACCCACGATCGAATCTCGGGCAAGTAACATATCGCTAGACAAAGGGAAATGCATATGGGATTAACTGAATCCTTGACATCGTGGTTCAACCGATGAAGATCTTCATGGAATATATATGTAGGAACCAATATGGCATCCAGGTTCCGCTATTGGTTATTGACCAGAGAGGTGTCTCGGTCATGTCTACATGATTCTCGAACCCGTAGGGTCGCACGCTTAACGTTCGGTAGCGCTAGGGTAATGTTGAGATGTTAATAGTGCAAATTTTGTAAGTTTTTCAGAATCTCGGATGGGATCTTGGATATCACTAGGAGTTCCAGAATGGTCCGGAGATAAAGATTTATATATGGGAAGTCGTATTCAAGGTTCTGGAAAAGTTTGGGAATTTTTCTGTAGAGTACTGATGAAGTTCTAGAATGTCTGGGGGTTCCACCGTGGGGCTCAACGACCCGGGAAGGGTCCACATGGACTGAGGGGTGGGGCTACAACCCACATGGACTGGCTGCAGCATTCCCCAAGGCACATGTCGTTTAAATCTAGAGATAAGATCTTATCTCTAAATTTAAAGGGTTGAATCTAGAGATACGATCTCATCTTCATGTTTAAAGAGTTTTTCTCCTTTGTGGGCAGCCCTAGGAGGGTTTTGGACTCCCTCCCGTGCCCTCTAGCCTATATATAGATGTGGGAGGTGCATGGGGCAGCCAACCCTTCACCCTTGCCATTGGCTCTCCCAACTCCTCCCACCTTTCTCCGGTACGCGATGGGCAAAGCCCTGTCGGAATTCCGCTGACACCACCATGATCACGCCGCCGTGTTGGTTCAGATCTCATCTACCTATTCTCCCTCTCTTGCTGGATCAAGAAGGAGGATACGTCACCGAGCCAGACGTGTGCTAAAATTGGAGGTGTCGCACGTGCAGTGCTTGGATCGGATTGGGTCGCGACACGAGTACAACTACGCCAACCATGATCTCTAGATCGTTAACTCTTTTGGTCTACAAGGATATGTAGACACCTCTCCCTCTCGTTGTTAGTATCTCCATAGAATATATCTTGGGTGTTTCATAGGAAAAATTTTGTTTCCCATGCAACGTTCCCAACATAATCACCGTTTGGTAACCGGAGTGGAGAAGAATAGTGGTGGTGTTTGTGATACGCGGTTGATGCGTGTATGCATGTATATGTACCGGCTCCGCCCACAAATAGAAATATGCAAAATGGGTTAGTATTCCGACATAACATTGTGTTTAGGCATGACTATAGACGCACACTAGTGGGGAATCCAGACTCCCGAGGAACACCTTAATCCTATTGTTTTCGACAATTTACTTTATGTCCCTCGTTACTTAATTTTATTTCATCATTTTACCTTTAGACTCGTTACACCATTTCCACCCATATTATTACTGCTTTGGATATGTTACAACTTGCAGGCATTGCTATTTAAACCTTCCAAAATATAAAAGGCCGATTCATGTGCTTCGCCTGGAATATATTCTTATTTGAAAAGGTTATAACTAAACCTCGTGCACTTGCATAACATCAAATTGCATTCAAGTTTGCATCAGCTTCAATAAATTTTCAAAGTAACTCATCGCCACACTCTCCATTTCTTGTTGATTAGTATAGAGCACTCCATTACCATGAGTCAAGCCTTTTATTATTTTATACTTCATGATTAGAGTAAAGAAGACTTTGTCAAATTGCTCGATGCTCAGACATCTCCCATAGTGCTCTTAGTCAAGATTTTCTGAAGTATGCTATCATCTTTATTTTCAAACTGTAATTTTGATTATCTTGGCCGAAAATTTGTAACATCCCTTGACTTTGTAGATATATTACTACTTCTTAACATTGTTTTTATTTTGAGCGTAAATGAGGTATATAATGAGGGTGCTTCCTTTTCGTGGTTGATTTGCTAACAAGGTCAATGTTAGTGTGTACCGGTGGATCTTTTTCTATAAGCACCAAAATCTACATTGGTATAAAAATTTGTCTTTTCTTGTCACCTGCAAGTGTTCTTCTTTTTTCAAAGCAGGCCGAGGTATGGTCTAACCTTTTAAAAAGGGTCTAGCAATACTAAAAACACTGCAGTATATGTACAAATAATTATATTATTGGATGCATAACAGCTATAAAAAAAATTGAAGTCAACTATTTGTGGTTTTAAAAAATTGGAAACAAGATAAGTTGATTAACTTGTGGTTTGTCTTAAATCAGAATTTTTCTCTTTTGAGATAATGTAATTCATATATTTTATATTTCATGAATAGACCTAAGGAGTCTTTGCAAACATATTACCATTAGTAATTCCTTACCGCTATTTTCATTTTTGGCGTAACTGAGGTATATGAAGAGGGCTTCATCGCCGTCAGCACTTATTTATTTTTGTCATCCTATTAAAGTCTATAATTGTTAGTTGCAATAGTGAAAAAGTTACTGCATATGTTGCAAAATACATACTCACTTTAGCGATCTAAAAGATCTTATAGTATTAGTTTACAGAGGGAGTACCATATATGTATTTACTAGAGCAGGTTAGAGTTGAACAAAATAGTGAGGCATCATCTACGTGTACACCCAACAGTTCCCGGTGCTGTTTTCTCCATCCAGAATCCAGATGATAAACCACAAACAGTACTAGTACTAGTAGCAACAGTTACAAGTAGAAATTGTCCAGAAGTAGAGTACCAATCTCTTTCAGCTGTCATTCAAGTTTGTTTGCCATGGCCACCCTTCTCTCGCTTGGGGAGCAGAGCATATCCCCTCCCCTCCCCTCCAAAATTGCTGGATAATCATTAGCTTTGCATGGGCCTCAAGCAACCCATCCGTCTTGCTGGTGGTGCTGCTGTGCTCCCACACGCAACCCTTCCTCCCTTTTTCTTTGCTGGCTTTTGCAACTTGCAGCCACCCTCTGGATTTATTTCATCTTCAAACTTATCGACCATTTCTTTTATGGGCTCACTACCTAGCGGCGCTGCACGGCTGCCTTCCCGTGCGGCGGCGGTTCGCTCATCATGACGCAAATCGCGTTTAAGCACATGTTTGGGGATTAAAAAATTATACAAGTACGGCTCTGTTGTATGCATTGTACTGTTGCATGTATTTCAATGATGAAGCATTTTGGCAGCGCATGCATGCAAAACATTTTCCAGTCCTAGTCAATATTTTATGCATATTTATTGTCAATCTTAAAAATATTGTATCTCATAAATTAATAATTTGATTGGAGATTCGCCTTCACTGTTAGGTTCGTCTCGACAAAACCTTCAAAATAAGATCCCATGTTGACATGTTTCGTTGATTCTTTTTCGTCGTTCCTAGTTGCCACATTTATGTCATCATAGTTGTCATCTTACGGATGAACAATTGTCATAAAAATTTATACATAGTTACCGTGATAATAATTTTATATTTTTTAAGTATTGCAGTATTCTGTGAAGCTAAAAAATATTATTAAAACACTAATAATTGGCAAGCAAATGCTTGAACCAGCACAAGCATAATGAATCAAGTTTTTTACTCATTCATGAACGTGATAACCAAGTTGATTTAATGTGAGAACTATATAACAAATAATATGACAAGTAAGTCATAATAATCTGGCAAGTATCAACGAAAACAAAAGTTATCGAAACATGTTAACATGGGATCTAGTTTTAAAGATCTCGTCGCGATAAAATCAATGATGAAAACGGATCATTAATTGAGATAACGGTTTGAAAGATAAATCTTTTTTAAAATGCAAATAGCTAGTATAACTCAGCAGCGTGTAAGTGCAAAAAGTAGATTCCCTCTTATACTCGTGTTAAACTAACCAGTATTACATTATGCTAATTTGTAAATCGTCTCCGTACTTTTAAGATCTGACACATGCGTGCGGCCGCTGCACGGAAGAACATGTATGCGTAAGAAGCCCATTAGATTTTCCCTTCTTTTTCTCTGAGAAAAGAAGAGAGAAAACGACGGACCATTGATTTCTTCTCTTCCAACAAAGGAAAAAACCAATCGAACAACGCTAACCGATCATTTACGTATCCCGTGACCTAAACCAAAACCATCGGTTCTTCCTTTTTCCTTGGTATATGAATGTCGCTCTCGCCTCTCTTCCTTTGACTCCGCCCTCGTGTAAGATGTCGCTTCAACGACTCGAAAGTATCTAGAATAGGAGGGGGGAAAAGTAAGGCAGATATGCAACTTGAGCAGCGCAGGTCGGGCCGATCCGTCCTGCTCAAGAAAGAAGTCAAATACCGAACCACCAATCAAATGAGGATGAAACTGAAAATGTGTTGCTGATTGGCACACGCGCATCGCAAAAATATACAGTTTCCAGCCAAATTCTGACCATTTCGAACGGTTGACAATGCCCCATCTCCAGGCCCAATTGTTCAGAAAGGAGCCATGGCAACTGGAATGAATGAATCAGCAGAGCTACACATTGCGTTCATCTCCTCCACGCCTTTTCGCTGGCCCTTTCCACGGCGCCTCGTCAGCCAACCACTTGAGCTGCACACACAGCCACAGCCTGCTTGCTCATCATTCATGGACGACGAGATGCCATTTGCATCTTCAGCAAAGCTGATGGCATCTTGTAAAGCAGCATCACGAGCCAAAGGGGGGAAACCAGCCAGTGGAGGTGTCAGCGTCATCCATCCATCCATCCATGGCACTTGCCGAAACAAGAGCTCCAGGTATCTGCCTTCAGAGGACAAGTACCAAAACAAGAACTCAAGGCATCTTAACCAGCAGCAGATGACCCTCTGGGAGCAGTGATACCCGGTCCGTGCTGTCGACGAAGCGACAATCCATAGACGAGAGGGGAGCCAACCGGGCGGATTCTGATTAAACTTCTTTTTCCACCCTTGATCAAAGGAGTTGGAACTTGAAAGGCACACTGCCAATTAACAACGGGATTCAACAACAAAACAAGCTCCTATTCGGCGAGCCTATATATAGTACACTACAATCTTCTGAAAGGCAGAAGACAAACTAAAGAGAGGCAGGGGAGAGCTTACAGACAGCGCTGCTACTGACAAGGTATGCCGTGCTCTAGGGGCTACAACTGCAGCGCCTCCAACCTCGGCACCAGATTGGATGGGGTTGCATGCTGCGCACGCTCGTCGCTGAGGAGTATTGTGTTGATGGTGCCAGATTCTCTTAACCAGGCAGCCACCACGACACTAGGAGACACAAACCTTCCAATGTTGAATCGTTCAACCTGAAAGGGTGCTCCGATTGAGTTGAGCAGTGCTTCAATGACGTGGCGGAGAGTGCTTGCGCCCGCAATCTTGCTATGCTTTCCCCACCCTGTCAGAATGCTGTACAAAAATACAGAGAATGGCTTCAGTCCACAGATACAGATAGAGGAGAAGTTTACAACCTTTATATTTGCGTGGAGACACAACTACTGTAAATGTAACTAACACAAGAAAGTAAGTTGTAGCATCGAGTACCTTAGAAATTCAGGCATAGCTCGACCTTCGAAAACAATGGAGCGCACATTCAGGAGCCATGCATGAACCATTGCTTGAGCTGCACCACATGACATAAGGTGCAGGTCCAAGCAAAACTCACTCCATGTGTTCTCCCACACGCGGCGATTTACCCCTTCGAGCACAATTAACTGAGCTCCTTGCCTCTGAAATAATAAGGAATACACATTTGTCATTCAGTTCATCGAATGGATTAGCCCTGTGTATGCAGTTTAACAGGGAACATTTTACATAGCACACAATGTTTGCTACCCTACATATGAAGATGGTTTAGTACGATTAAATATCTAGCTGTCCAGTAAATGCCAATTCAGGCAGTTTAACTACTACTCCCTCTAAACAAATATAAGACGCTAAAACAAGTTCCAAAGTACAATATAAATGTCAATAGACTATGTCAGAAATGTTTTATTTAAATATTTGAATGGCTATCGCACAACACGAGTATCTTCATTCAAGAGGGGAGATCGAATTCCATGTATACTAAGGTTAAGGACAATAACGAAATTCATTACACCAAGGGATAAGAAAGATCACAAACTATCCAAGTCACTTAAAAGTTAATGTTAAGCTTCATGAACTAGCCAACGCAACCAAAAGTCCGAACTGATGGAAAGGGTTAGTGCAATCCACATATACTGTAACACCCCCTCTCATGTATGACGGAAAGACAAGTCAACACGTGCAACCGGAAGAGAGCGACGACGCGCAAAACTCACGTATGACTCAAGAGGCCTCTACGTGGACACAAAAGGGGGCTACCAGCAACTTTTAATAAATTGCGAAAGCCAGGACTTGAACTCAAGACCTTAGCTCCGATACCATGTTAAGCTTCATGCACTAGCCAACGCAACCAAAAGTCCGAACTGATGGAAAGGGCTAGTGCAATCCACATATACTGTAACACCCCCTCTCACGTGTGACGGGGAAGACAAGTCAACACTTGCAACCGGAAGAGAGCGCCGGCGCGCGAAACTCACGTATGACTCAAGAGGCCTCTACGTGGACACAAAGGGGGGCTACCAGCAATTTTTTTAAATAAATTGCGAAAGCCAGGACTTGAACTCAAGACCTTAGCTCCGATACCATGTTAAGCTTCATGCACTAGCCAACGCAACCAAAAGTCTGAACTGATGGAAAGGGCTAGTGCAATCCACATATACTGTAACACCCCCTCTTACGTGTGACGGGGAAGACAAGTCAATACGTGCAACCGGAAGAAAGCGACGACGCGCGAAACTCACGTATGACTCAAGAATATGAATCGGATAAGAGATATCCGGACAAGTGACAGCTAGATAGACAAGACTGCCAACAAGATGATAATGCGTCAGGTCAGGCAGGGGGTCACCATCAGTATCACGGAGGTGAACATTGAGCTCCATGGGAGTCAACAATGCGCTCGTCAGTAAGAGCAGCACGAGCAAGAAGATCCTGGATATACTTTTCCTGGGATATAAAAAAGCCATCAGAGGTAGAAGAGACTTTGATCCCAAGAAAGTAGCGAAGAGGGCCAAGATCGGACATAAGAAACTGCTCACTAAGACGGGCCTTCACAAAGGCAACATACTCAGGGTCGTCACTAGTGATGATCGTGTCATCAACATAGAGAAGAAGAAGAGTCCGACCACGAGGAGAAAGGTGGACAAACAATGCCGAATCATGAGCACTGGCTGAAAAACCAGCGGCAGTCACCACAGAGGCAAAACGCTCAAACCAGGCACGAGGGGCTTGCTTAAGGCCATAGAGAGAGCGAACGCAACCAAAAGTCCGAACTGATGGAAAGGGTTAGTGCAATCCACATATACTGTAACAGTTAATACTCCCTCTGTTCCATAATATAGTGCGTACAGACTTCTTGAAAAGTTAAACTTTGCAAACTTTGACCAAGTCTATAGAGAAAACTATTTATATCCACAGTATCAAATATATAAAATATGAAACTACTTATAATGAACCTAATGATATATGCTTGACATTCTAGATGTAAATGTTTTTCTTCATAAACTTGGTCAAAGTTCGTGAGGTTTGACTTCTCAAAAAATCTATATGCACTACATTATGGAACCAAGGGAGTATTAAAAAAACAAGTATTACTATGATACTATTTCATCTTTTGAAATATAATCAGTCAGTTGAGAATAAAAATTACCCCTAAGCATCAATAAATTGTTAAGGATTACTCAATGATTTAATCTTTTTAACAACACAAAATCTCTGTTCTGCGAATCACCAAAATACTTCGAGCAGAACCTACCTGGCCAAAATGCCATAGCATATCAGTAAGAGCGTTGTAGAAGGCAGAGGATGTCGGAGAATCCATGCGTCCCAGTTGATTAAAAAGGGACTGTGCTTGCGACCAAATTTCTTGGTAACCCATAAGGAGCCCATACGCAACACCGTAGACAAAGTTATCAAACAAGCGAAGTTGTTCTAGTAACAGGGCTGCATCTTCAAAGTTATTACAGCGACTGCAAGAACAGAATTAAAGCGAAGAGTTAGTTACCGTATACCAGATTTGCAGGTTGGAGAGGAATGCAATGTGACTCTGCTAATTCAGATTTATGTACTAATAACATAATTTCCTAACTCCACTCTCATATGTACACTTCTGTTTTGGCCAAAATAAATTAAATATTGAGTTCTTCGGCTTACACTCTTTTTGTAGAACCAACAAAAAATGAGAGGATGTAAAATAAATATTACCTCTGTTCACTAATCTAAGACGTTTGGGCAGTTCAAACAGAGGTAGTAGTATTTTCCATAGGCCGATCATGTAATGTGAAGGCTAAAATTTAATCAGTGCAAGCATCATTGTTCCAAATACCGGCCAGTTAATCGGCATCTCGGTCAATTAATCGCTACTTGGTGGGTCACCATATAGACAATTCTCATTTATCGGCCGATTGACTGGAAAATTCGCCTATTATTCCTACTCAGCGCCCGACTAATATGGTACCAGTTACCGATATATTGAATATTGGCAAGCATACATCCATATTGGACTTAGAGAAAAAATGAACTGACAGGAAAAGGGTAATTAACTTCCAGTACAATGCAGCACAACATTTTGAAATTTTCAACTGTTATGACAAGTTTATAACTAAATGGCCAGACAGCATCTAGTGGCAGGATACCGAGAACAATTTCCAGTATAATACAGCACCACTTTTTTTTAACTTTCAACTAGTACGGCATAATTAATAAAGAAATGGCTAGACAAGCATCCACTGGTAGAATACTAAGAATTAGAGAGATTTGGCATTAAAAGGCTTCAATAAAAGAAATTGAGATGTACCTGCAAGCATTCAGGATCGCAGAAAATGTAACAACATTTGGCCTTACACCCTGTTGGACCATCTTCTGAAACAATTCCAGAATGAAATACAATTCCTGAGACCTCCTCATCCGGACATCAATGGCAGAGCGTCCTCTTGTCACTGGATTAGCAGCCCTTATGATCTGGCCATTATAAACCCCAACAATGCCCATGTCCCCAGCTTCAGGATCTTCCTCAGTGTGTACCTTAGACTTGCCAAATGCATCAATTATTGTGTTATACGTAACCACATTTGGCTTGATACCCATCTCGGTCATATCATTTAGCAAAGATAATGCCCACTCTACCAAACCATTCTTGGCCAATGTGTCAATGAAAGAGCTGAACAGAACAACATCGGCCTTTAGGCCAGATTCCTTAAAATCTAAATAGACATTAAATGCATCTCCGTGCATTCCTGCCTTTGAATAGATATCTATCAAAGTTGAGTATGTGAGTACACTAGGAGCTACCCCGCGTCTCCTCATATCCTGCACGAGGAAAGAGACAATGTCCAAGCGCCCCTGCTTTCCATATCCATTAATCAAAGAGTTGTAAGTGACAGTATCCTTCTCAATCCCAGAGTCCTCCATCTCGTCACACACAATGGCAATTTCGGCATACTTTCCGGTCTTCACATAAATAGCTAGCACTGTGTTGTAGCAAACTCGGTCCAATCGAATACCCAAAGACTTCATCTTTTCGTACAACTTGAGTGCCTCATCATACTTCTCCAGCTTGGAGTATCCATCAATCAGTGTACTGTACGTAACAACATTTGGCTTCATATTTTTCGCTTCCATATCCAGCAGAACCTGCATAGCAAGCTCTATGTTGCCACACTTGCAAATTGCATCGATAAATGTGTTATATGTGTAAATGTCACGCCCAATGCCAAGATGGATCATTTCATCAAAGACAGCACGGGCATCCTCCAAGTGCCCTGCGCGGCTACACGCAGAAAGAAGTGAATTGAATGTCTTCCGGTCTGGACAAAGCCCATCCCGTAGCATCTGACGAAAATATCCAAGAGTGAACCTGAGGTCAACACCCCCTTTCCCACATGCATCAATCACCGCATTGTACGTAACGGTGGTAGGCCGCAAGCCTGCACCCTTCATCGACTCAAGCACCCCCATGGCCTCGGTCGCAAGACCACTCCTCGCATATGCTGATATGAGCGCTGAGTATGCAAACACCGTTTTGCCATAACCCCCTGCAATGCCAGCATCAAAACCTCTTCTCGCGAGGTCTGGTCGCCCCATCTTGCCGAGTGCACCGATTGCGGCAGTCAAAAGCTTGCCCTTATCGACTGAGCCATTGCCAACAAGGGGCAGTGCAGCGTGGAACACCTCAAGCGCACGCAGTGCGGACTTGTCCCTGTCGCCGAGTCCCCGAAGGACATGGCAGTAGTCATCAGGACCAACCAGCTCTCCCCTGAAAGAAGACAGCGATGCGCCGAGCGCGCGCCGATCCTCCGGGGGCACGCGGAGCAGCTTGTCAACACAGCGCCCAGCAGCAGCTGAGGAAGCGCGCGCCCCGCGGTCCTGGCCACCCGCACCACGGTTGTTGCGCTTGGAGATGTTCTTGGTGGAGCGCGCACGCCGGAACTCCGGGCCAAGCGCCCCAGCAGCGGCGCGCTGGGGCTGCACCGCCCACGGCGCGGCCGGGCCACTAAATATCGGGTTCTGGACGGGCGGGCAAGCTACGGAGTGGGACCCCGCCGCGAGGAAGGGCGGGCAAAGCGCCGCCGCCGCGGCCGGCGCCGAGGCGGACGCCGACGCATGCAGCCGGGCAGTGGCCGTGGCGGTGGCCGCCGCCGCCGCCGCGGCGGGGTGGTGGGAGGCGGCCGCCGCGTGCGCCTGCGACGGCGTGAAGTGCGTCGTTGGCGCCATCACGGCCACCGAACGCAATCACCTTCCCTCCTCGGTTCCTCCACGGACTCCCGGCACCGTACGTAATCCGCCTCGGAGACTCCTCCAAATCCTTCCACGCAACCAACAGCTTCTCCAATCAGGCCTGACCGGAACCAAATCACCGGGAGACAGCGACCAGGGGCAGCTGGAAGGAAGCCCGGATATTTATACGGCCGGAACAACAAGATCGCTCCCGCGTGCAGCGGCAGCGACGGCGACGGCGATTACTGCGTCGCCGCGCGCTGGCAGCATGCTAGTAGCGGCGAATGATTTGGTGATAGGGTTGGATTAGGCGGATTTGGGGGATTGGATGGCTGGGAGAGGAAGATCGCACCAGGCTGCGCGCGCGGGTGGGGGTGGGGGAGGGAGGAGATAACAGATAAGACGCCGGAGCAAGCAAGGAAGAGATGATTATTTGCGGAAGATTTCTCGACTGGAAAGCGTGGCCGGTTTTGTTGGTTGTGTCAAGTCCATGACCTGTGGGGTTGGCACTCGTGGTGGCCCGGCTGCGACGTAGCGGCTAGAGGGTGGAGGTGTGTGGGAATGACATGTGGGGCTGGCTATGTCCAGGTCGGATGAGCTGACCTGGTGCTGATTACAGCATGTGCATTCCACACCTTAGCTGATTTATGGAAACTGATTTGAAACAGTCAGATGCAAACCGCCTTCCGTGCAGACTCCTCCTGTGATTGACACGTGTCTTGAGCAGGCCCACGCACCACGCTACATCTGAGTCGTATGTTTAGTATAGCAAGTACAATAAGGTACAGTCAGCAGGCTGTAAGATTTAAAATACTATATTTTTGCTGAGTTGGATGAGAGAGAAGATGAAAGAGAAGGGAAGCGGGCTCTTCGTGAAGAGCCGGCTCTAGCACGTGCTCCTAGGTGCTTTGTGAGGATGAAAGGTGGGCCATATATGATAAAACTAGTACTCTTTTGTAGCTAACTATTGTACAAGCTAGCTATAAGATGGACTATAAGACTGCTTATAGCCAGCACTTGGCTATACTATTAACCATGCTCGTATCCATGCGGTTGACCCATTCATCCCCTACCTACGTCTACATCTCATCGACGTGCATAAAATTCTCCTCATCCCTGACGGTTTCCTCCCGGCCGTCCCGGCCGAAATCAGTGTTAGAAATTAATTAGTAGATTAATTCAAGGGATATGTCCAACCCGAACAGTCGTGTCTTCTCTTTGTGTCTATTGCCAACAGGCACCTGTTCTGGAGGGATGCCTCCGAACAGGCACCTCTTCTTCGCACCTCTTCCAGATGTATATAAACTTGAGAATCAATAGAAATCAGGACTAATCGTCCATTACTTTCATTCAATCTTGTTTTACTCGAACACGTTATCAGCACACGATAGACTCTACCGCAAGAGCAATAGGGCGACGCTTGATTCCTGTGACGCCCGCTGACGGAGTAATTTCACCGACTTGCAGATCGGGCCTGCTATCCCCGACGGCCTCCGGCATGGTTGCCCGTGGCGGCGGGCCCTTGGGCACAGCCACGGCTTCTCCTCACGCGTGATACACAACATGCTACAGCGGCGTCCTTCGATGCGGCGGGCTACCGCGGGAAGCCAAGCCACAAGTCCCTCCACGCAGTGACGGTCGACGACACAGATTCTGCCGGCTCGGCCTCGGTTCCTGCTAGTGGCAAATGGAACTAGCGGCCAGCAACCACGCTTCCTCGGAGGAAACGAGCATGCTATACGCATAGCCATGCATTCATCCCTACATTAAATCAATCAAAGAGAAAGCCAACTTGGATTGTCTATTTATGATTAAGATGATCCTTTTAACTGATAATTTTCCCTTGAATCAGCGATCGTTCGGAATCTCGCATACAATCCTCGAGACGGGACCTCGAACAACAAACAACGAAGAGGCTGAGCGTGGCCTAGCCCTAGCGCAATGCAAGGCAACATCCACGAACCCCGGTCAACCGGCAGTGCAGCGGACAACACAACTTGATTCTTGCACGCAGCAACAATAATGGCTTCGCATGCGGCTACGAAAAGCAACGATCCATCAGGCGGAATTGATTAGTGTGCTGCGACGATGCTAACATGGAACGGCTGGGCCATGCGGTCGGCTGGATGCGCGTAAACAGTGACATGCATGCATTCAATCTCTTCATCACATGAAGAGGCCGGCGGCAAGCATGGCTGCGTGACGCTAGCGGCCACTTTCGTGAAGAGGCCGGCGGCACTTCATCCACATCACGAAGGCGTTTCTTCTACTTGTAAAAATGACGTCCGACATGGCGAGGCTTCGATCCATGCGAGACACCCGACAACGGGAGGCAACACCGGCCTCGACGAAACGGCGACCTCCATCCCGGAACGCATGGCGACCATCGGCCCCGTCGCTATCCTCCGACGCGCAGCCCCGTCATGGCCATCAGCCGGCTCCAAAGGACAAGACACGAGTCCCGGTGGTGCGTCCTAAGACGCGACCGTCATCCAACATGACGACCCGACCTCTCGCTCATGCTTGACCGCGGCGCCCTCACGCTAGCCACGAGGCAGCATCCTCCGAGATGGCGACCCAAACGAATCAATTTGATTCTTATACATGCAAAGGGACACAATCCCTTACATACCCCCATTGAGCCCTCAGGCTTAGAATACTTTGCAGATTAATCGTTATACTTTCTGCGAATGAAATTACAGAAATATGTGGGCTGCACTTTGAAGCCCTCTGGTTTTCATATATTACATAAATATGTAAATTATTAAGGTTTGCATCCATATGTATTACCATGGTAATACTAAATGCAAAATAATATTTTGCGTGCATTTATTCCTTCGCAATTTAAGACAATGTATATGTCTTTGCCGCAAACATTTCCTAAGGCATGCGTTTTAGGGGAGCAACTATTTTTGCAATTAATTTTAATTTTCGCAAATGTTATTGTAATTCAAAACAAGGATTAGGTACTATCATACTTAATATGATGGCATCCAAGTTTATTTGTGAATTACAAGGTATTTGATGGCATCTACTGCATATTTTTGCAGAGTATCCATCATTACTGTAAGATCTACATTTTGTCATTTTGGCAAGATGACTATCTTCAAAGATATCATAAGGTAATATTGGCATCTACTGTAAAAATTTACAGACTATCCACTATTACTGCAAGGTCTACATCATGTCATTCTGACATATGACTACCTTCAAAGTGATTTTATTAAAAATAGCATAACATAAGGTAATAGAATTATAAACATCCACTGACAATAGTCAGACTATGTTTTCTATTACTGCGAGATCTACACCATATTGGTGATTATCTTTAAAGTGTTATCCTATATAAATTGAGGTCTACACATATGGCTATATGGCATCAGTCGTACTAAAATTTGCTCCTCTGAAGCAATTGTTGTTGTTCACTAAAATGATTTACTATCATAGTAAATTCATGCATGATTATTGCATGTTGAATGGTATTATCTACCAATATCAATTATTCAAGCCTCTTTTTGCTTGAATATGTCATAGGGAACTACATAAATATTTGCATTTACTTGTGATTACCTTCTATTACATTGGTAAAATACATGGCAATGAAGCCTACGACAATATTTCTAATTATAGCGTCGTCCATCCATCATGATGGACCACATAATTTATGACAATGATTAAGTGTCTCAACACTTTCGCAAGGTCCACAGGACATCGTGGTTATAATTTCATAGTGACTAACCAATGTTAAGCATGCAAGTCTATACGTTTTGGCAGTGACTCTAAAGTCACACACTTTCTCAAGAATGAAGTCCAAAACATTAGCAATAATTTAATCACATGTGTTATATTGAAGGATACACCCAGGTTCACCAAGGATCACCTTGACCATGATTGTTCTCAAAAAAATCATTTATTTATAAATGCCACTTACTCCTAGAAGTAAATTAAATAAATGCATTAGCATTTTCAAGTAACGCATGGCTCACATTTCCAAATACAGTAAGTACATGTTAGGTGAGATTATTTATTGTAAGATGATTTACGACATCAGTCGTAGTATCCACCCGAGGTATTATTGCTACTATAACCCCACCTTCGGAATATGTGTCATGGCTATTCTCTTAATAGCTAAGTATGATCATATGTATTTCATCTCTCACCAACTTCACTTAGTTCTCAAACTAAGTACATAATGGATGAATATTTATTCACCTTGAATATTTCCCTTAAGAGAAACATGCTGCCCCGAGCACATTTGGAATGATCACCCAATAATTTTTCAAGACCTCAAGTCTATCGCAACTTACAATTTTGGTAATTATAAAATCAACTTGAAATTGAGATCTCATGATCTGACATTTTCATATGCAGATCAGGTTGAAAAGCCCTTGGTACACTTTACATCTCCTTATGATGGTATTACCATTTTCATGGTAAAGAAACATGTTATTTCTTAAACTCATCATATTCACCCAACGGGTGCTTCAAATATTTCCTAGCATTGAGAATACTATGCATGTGAGTGGTCACAAAATAGAACAATGAGGCATTCAAAGTAAAGTTGAGGATAAAGACAACCAATGACATAATTACCTTTTAATTAGTAATTGATCATTTTAAAAATATTACAAAGACAACTCTCAAGTTTGTCAAATGTGTGGTTACATGAATATCGTACCTATGATTACCAAACCCTCAAACATATGGTCAAACCACACCATGAGTTTATTAAAAGTCAAATAAGTTCATTGTGGTATTTGAAAATTTGCAAACATACGACCAGAAACTATTCTGGTAAATGATGTTCTCGAATCTTCATCAGAAGGAGAACCAAAAATATAGTGCAATAAAAGAATGATCAATTCGTTTGTGCCTATGATATGTTTGCATAACTCATTTTTCCGTAATATGGGAGACCTCATGTAATATCCCGATTATTCCCAAAATATTGTTTGCCTATAGTCGTACTACTACATGTAGTATAATGTCCAACATCCTATTTCTTGGACATCATGTTTGATAAATTTTGAATGTATGAATCAATTCATACTCAGTTTTGTTGCGTACACAATAATTTTCTAAATCTTACAAAATATTTGGTTTTAAGCCTTACAATCCAGGTTTGGGGTTGTTTAGAAAATTATTGACAATTCTATTGGTCACAACTTAACAAGTTGCAAAATTTCCCAAATCATCAGATTTTATGTGCACCACATGTGCCATAAGGGAAATTAATTTAAGGAACTCTCACCTTACAATTCTAAATGAGCCAACTCATTCTTCCTTGAACACATTCAGAAGATATGTGCATTCTCAACCATTGTGTGATATTTTATAGATACTTTATGGTACTCATGGAAACATTTATAAAATGATTTCTGGTGTGTCTCTTGTCACACAAACCATGAATGATATAACTAAATCAATCGCTCAAATTCTCAAAGTAAGAGCAAGTTGTCCTAAACAAGGGATAAATCCATTCGAAGGACAACTTTGTTGAACTCATTTCACAAGAAATATCTGATTATATATAATATTTTATGTACATACCCAAAATGGTTTAGTTCAATATCTTATCAAAGATAGTGAAATTAATAATATGACCAAACTTATAGAATCATGATTTACTAGCCTCATGCTAGACAAATACGACATTACACACCGTAAGTATGATATAAATCATACCAACTGCATAGCATACTACTTTCCCCTTTTAGTAATTACGTGGAAATCAACAAAGTATTTCCTATCTGCGATAATTCAGTTACATACCGATATCACCACTCCAGCATACATCAATGGGCTCTCACAGAAAATTAGGGATCTAAGTGAGGAATGACAATTTATCCGTCAATCAAAATTATTCATAGCCCGTATGCTGATTGCATCAGCAATAAGGACATTTCTGGCCTTAGGGGGAGATAAGTACCACAAAGAATGCCAAGAAATAAATTAGGAATGTTATTCACATTCAGTCCTTATATCCACGTACTCACAGAATCTGAACAAGAAGTTTAGAATCACATATTTGCAACACATTGCAAATCTGCCACATACATTTACTGATGACAAAGGTGTCACTCAATTTTATATTCCTGCAGTAAAGTGTCAGAAAGAGTGGAGGTACCTGATAAACCACTCTTCTCCCAAAATGAGAGCAAGAGGGGGAGAAATCTGACCACACGAGATATAATCTCGCATATGCTTCTGCGGAAATAGAGGAAATCAAATCCTCAACTAGTAAATGTAATTCAACATCAAGTTGAAAGACACCTCACTGGATGCTCATCATCCAAATCCTGACATAAATGTGCACAAATGTTTTTGTGTCGGGAGATCGGAACACCTTGACTCCATTGTTGTAGGAAATCACAAGGAGTTAAAAGGAATAAATACATTTCCACAAATTTCATCGATTCCATCAGAATCATATAAAATAAAGACTACATTTGTCGACATATATTTATTCTCAAAATTGCTAAAACCTTTTGGGCCCTGAACCAAAATCCATGGTAGAGTGCCTCTTGCACTCATATTGGTTCACATAAAAGGAAGCAAGTAATGAAGAATAGCCTCGCTCTGCAAACGAGTAGTATTTACCACAGTAATACCTACTCCTCATAAGTATCTTCCATATGGAATACTAAAAACTTCTCATTCATAGACAAATTCAATGAGGTGGTGAGAAAGCGAGGCTTGTAGCAAAAGGGTTCACGCAGAGACCCGACATGAAATTATGATGTAACATACCCTCTTGGTATGAGTGGAATTAAGTTTCGATAACAAATATCATTGGCAGTACAAATAATATTATCCATGTAGTTGATAGATGAAGTGGCTACATACTCATATGAGTCACTCATTTAGGAAATATATATTAAAGTCCCTGAAGGGCTTACAATTCCGAATCCAAAATAAATCGCAACATATTTGTGTAAAATTTCAGAAGTCACTCTATGACTAGAAATAGTCGTGAATCATATGGTACTACCAACTAGACGAGTTCCTTCTTCACAGGATTACTCAAAGGATGATGATTGTTTATGTGTTAATAAAGGAATACCAAAATTTTATTTCCTTACATCACCTCAGTGTATATGATGATTTCATCATCAATGTCTCTACAAGACCTAAACATACATAAAATCATCTCAAGATGGAAAATTTGGATCCAACCAAATTTAGCTTAAGTTTACAACTTGAGCATTCTCTCAAGAATACATGTCAGTCTACATATATCCAAACATATACTAGAAGTTCAATTTGGATATATCATATCAACAAAAGACATGTATGGTCATACTACCTTTGATAAGGTACAAATCCATTTATACCTAGGGGTGATAATGAAGTGATACTAGGACCTGAAGTTCTATATCCCACTAATGTCAAAGCACTCATATACTTGCAAACTACGTCAGGCCTGACACTATATTTGCTATCTTTATTCAGAGTGCAAACCCCAACAAAAGGTATATGGTTGATATAAGTAATATCATCTTATATCTGAAGATTACAGTAAATCTTGGATATTTCCATCAGGAAATAGAAGATATGACCATGATATGATGTAATGATATTGGCTCTTTATTTGATCCCAACGATGCCATATCAATGACTGAATTTGCTGGAATAGCCTTCACATGGAAGTCATATAAATGGATTTTAGTGGTTATTTCCAGTTATCATTCTAACATAATTGCTTTATCTAAAGGCATTGAAAAATATGCATAACTTAGTAGAATGGTTAACCACACTCAAAATCATGTGGTTGAGATTCATCGGAATCACATAACTTGATTTATCAAGATACTTCCACTTGTGTTACTCAATACCTATAGGTTATATGAAGAGCAATATCATAAATCACATTGCTCGGAAATTACTTAGCCTTACGGATTATAGAAAAGTGAGGAAATAATTTGCAAACAAACTACTGTTATAATCCAACAGATTATACACAATCTCATGTTCATGTCAATGGAATTGGTATGAGACATCCTTCATATTTGCAAAGTTCAGGGGGAGTAATCTCCCAAACTATAACCTATTAACAATCATCAGATTACATATATTGTACTCTTTTTCCCTTGATGAGTTTTCCCTATTGGTTTCTCATAAAAGGTTTTTAACGAGACAATATAAACACAAGTGTCTTTATATGCTATATCATTTTCTCCTTGTATTTTTCCCATTGGGTTTTAAAGGAGTTTTCAATGGCATGTACGATTGCACTCTTTTCCCTTATGAGTTTTCTCTCAAAGTTTCTCATAATGGTTTTTAGTGAGGCAATATCTTCTCAAAGATCATATGTCATACTTCCTATTTTCCCTACCAGGGTTTTTAAAGGAAGTACTCAAGACATATTAATTGTTCTCTAAACTTATCAATGAGTTTTCTCCTTCTTCAAAGGTTTTTATCATATGAGTTATCAAGAGACAATAATCATCATATGTTGCATCATTTTCTCCTTATTTTTCCCACTGGGTTTAAAGGAGTTTTAGCAACATATCTACTCTATTCTCCTCATGTTTTTCCCACAGGGTTTTTGGGGGAGACTCTCAAGATTATCTGAAAGATTTCTCAAGATGGAAGATCTATATGCAAGAAGCTTTCAACGATGAAACATTCAAGGAGCGGTGTTGTACAAGGGGGAGTGTTAGAAATTAATTAGTAGATTAATTCAAGGGATATGTCCAACCCGAACAGTCGTGTCTCCTCTTTGTGTCTATTGCCAACAGGCACCTGTTCTGGAGGGATGCCTCCGAACAGGCACCTCTTCTTCGCACCTCTTCGAGATGTATATAAACCCTTGGAAAGAAGGTGACTTAGAGATCGCGAGAGTCACGATCTATGAAAAGGAAAGGACCCTTGTAAACCCTAGGGACTCGACCTGTATATAAAGGCGAGTCCCGGGGAAGAAGAGGGTAGGTTAGAAATCATCGAGTGCTAGGTCTGGCGAGTTACGCCCTCCTTGTAATCGAAAACTCCATCAATACAACACAAAGCAGGACGTAGGCTTTTACCTTCTCACGAGGGGCCGAACCTGGGTAAATCTCTGTCTCGCTCCCGTTCAACCCCTTTGAGTCGCCACCAAGGTGCGATGGCTCCAACACTAAGTCCTTTCACGAGGACATCTGCCGTGACAAAACCACGACAGTTGGCGCCCACTGTGGGGCCTGCGCACGGTGGAGTTGAGTTCTCAAAGGGAGCCCTACCAGGGTTTGGGAGCTACGCGACGGGGTTCATGACCCGGAGCTGCCGCGAGAAGTACTACATCAACAACTTGCTATGGGGGCCCGAGGCGGATTCGATCGAATCTGGTTACAAGGTCCCCTTCGGCAGGATCAGCGTCTTCATCGGAATGATTATATCGCCCGTGCCCGAGCCGGACACCTCCTCCGACATCGTCGAGCCGGCCATGTACGTCCGCCCGGTCGTGACGCCAAAACTAACCCGCCCGGTCTTTGTTGGATTCACGCAGGGATCTGAGGAACCAGAACACTCAGCGACCCAGGAAACCACGCCGGTCAACACTGATGACGAATCGTCCATGGGCATTCAGATTCAATCCAGTCTCTACACGGGGGCTGCCTTGGGGGCTTGTCACTGGCCATGGACCCCGAAGTTCTTGACTGGACTCGCCATCAGATCGCCGTTTACATGGCAGGGGCGACTGAACCCTCGCCAAACCCGGCAGGCGGAGATGGAATTGGCGAGACGTCTAGAAGCCCGGCCGCAATTTTGGTGGAGTTAGCAGCAGAAATAACAAGGCTCATGGCGACCCCCATCACACCGGAAAACCAGGAGGCGGTAAACACGGAACTGACAAAGCTAAGAGAAGGGGTGGCAAAGGCTCAGCGGGATGCCGAGGTGGAGTCCGCCAGGATCGAAACCCGGCAAGCTCAAATTACCGCTGAGATAGCTTGCTTGAATACCGACAACTGGCGGCTCGAAAGGCACCAACGCGCATCTGACGCCGTCCATCAGCGGAGGCACCAGGG
Organism: Hordeum vulgare subsp. vulgare; assembly: GCF_904849725.1. Classification (NCBI taxonomy): domain Eukaryota; kingdom Viridiplantae; phylum Streptophyta; class Magnoliopsida; order Poales; family Poaceae; genus Hordeum; species Hordeum vulgare. Next base: position 100,471,354 of record NC_058522.1, on the reverse strand, counting down.
TCGTCTGCCCCCTGATCTCAACCCGACCCGCCTATTCGACACTCCGCGAACTCCCGGGGCGGTGGCCAGGCCAGCCACCGAACCCGTCGTTTCAGCCAGTTGTGGATCGCGTTCCCCGATTCCATACACCTCAAGGTCACTTTTCCAACCCGGTGGACAACGTCCTTGCCGAAACTCACCATTTGGAATCCCTTCCGATTCACGGCAACACTCCTGCCGAGATAGAGGCGAGGAACGCCATTGAGATATTGAAGACGACGGTGGTTCAAAACGCCCAGTTCTCACACAGCCTAGATAGGCTGCATTCCACTCCTCAGGCAAGCCGCACCAGGAGTCGGCCAGAGGACCAGCCCGCTATAACCAGCGGACCGCGGCCCTTCCCCCAGGACAACTCGCCTGATCATCGAGACCCGCCAGGTCGGGATCACCCAGACACCCAAGTCGCCCCAGCGCCTCTTGTTGGGAGCGGCAGACAAGTGGGGGTGCCGTGCTTGGCCCCCGCCCTTCGCAACGAGCGAATGCCCAAGGATTTTAAAGGGCCAAGAAAGGTGCCCAACTACACTCCGGACCTTGAGCCGGCGTCGTGGGTCGAGAGTTACGAAATCACCATGGACATGCTCGATGTAAGTGAAGCAGTTTGCGCCAGATATTTCACAATGATGCTCGAAGGGACGGCGCGTACTTGGTTAAAGAACTTGCCCCCAACTCCATCCAGACTTGGGCCGAATTGAAAGAGCGTTTCGTCAAAAACTTCCGAGGAACCTGCAAGCGTCCAATGACAATAGTCGATCTACAACACTGCATTCAACGCCCGGATGAGTCGGCCCACCACTGGTCGCGGCGGGTCGCGGAAGTCATTCACTCGTCAGACGGTATTATGGCGGCTCAGGATGTGTTGATCCTCGAGCAGAATTGCCACTACGAGCCTTTGGTGCAGAAGTTGGGGCGACTCAAGCGAAAGGTCCAAGACATGGGGGAGCTAATGGACACCCTCACTAGGTACGCTGAGGCGGACGACACCAAAGATCCCGACGAGGATGGTGGTAAAGTTAACTCGCCAAGGAAGGGCGATTCATCCAAAAATCATACCCGGTTCCAGGGACGCGCCCGCCATAATCAGGGAGCGAATAGCAAGAGAAGGCAGCAGGAAGAATCTTCGGACTTAGTCGCCAACACCAACACCAATAATGGCAACCAGCGCCAGAAGAAAAGTAGGGGTTACAGTGGCAAAAAGCCGCGCAACTATAATGAGTTACTCAAGGGCCCCTGCCCGCACCATACCATGGCAGACGGACCGGTGACTCATGCCTGGGAGGACTGTTACATGATGCGGGAGTTTCGGGCGGAGGCGATCAAAAAAGGGCAAAGCGGTGACCTGGACCAACGGCAGGAACAATTCGGCGCACCCAATCAACGCGAGAACCCCTTCGGCAGTTTCCCCTAACCTGGGGCTCAGGGTGGCTCGCAGCCAAGCAGCAGCCAGTATCCGGTGCATCACCAGCGACGGTATAACCCGCCTGGAGTTTTTCAGCAACCACCCCCACACGGGGCTTCGTAGGGGCAGGATGATAATGGCGGCTTCCGCAACAATCCCAAGCAGTTAAGCAATGGACAGTACCACGTTTTCACCACCAATGCTGGCAGGCGTGATAAAAAGGTGAGTCACCGAGCGTACAGTGTGTCTGAGCCGGCACTCCCTAGATACCTCCATTGGTCCGAGCAGACTATATCATGGAGTAGGGAGGATCACCCGCCAAGAGTTGATAATCCCGGCGACTTAGCGTTGGTCTTGGCTCCCCAAGTTGGGGGTATACCTTGTCGAAGGTACTGATGGATGGTGGCAGCAGCATCAACATTTTGTACTTCGAAACTTTCCAAAGGATGAACCTGTTGGAGAAAGATTTGATGCCCTCCACCACGGTATTCCACGGGATCGTCCCAGGCAAATCAGCGTACCCCATAGGCCGAGTCAGGCTCACATTTGCGTTTGGAACAACATCTAATTACAGGAGTGAGTCGCTGATGTTTGAAGTGGTCAAGTTAAAAAGGCCCTATCATGCGCTGTTCGGGCGGCCGGCTTATGCCCGGTTCATGGCTCACCCATGCTATGTTTACCTTAAACTCAAGATGCCTGGTCCTAAAGGACCCATCACGGTTGATGGTGATAGGAGGATTGCAAGGGAATGTGAAGAAGGGGATGCGGCTTACGCAAAAGTCGCGTGTGCTGCGGAGGAGCTCAAATATCACCAGGCCAATGTTGATCCGGCTGATATGTCACCCCTAAAAAAACCGACGACAGACGTTGAGCCGCCCCTCAAGTTCAAGCCAACAGATGACACTAAAACGGTGGATTTCGTCCCTGGCGATTCAACCAAGCAGTTCACTATTGGGACGGGTCTGGATCCTAAATAGGAAAGCACGCTCATCGAATTCGTCCGTGAGAATCGGGACATCTTCGCATGGAAACCTTCTGACATGCCTGGTGTGCCGAGAGAATTCGCTGAGCACCACCTTAATGTTTACCCAAAGGCAAAACCTATTCAGCAATATCTTTGTAGGTTCAATGAGGAACGACGCAAGGCAATCGGGGAGGAAGTTGCCCGTCTCTTGGCAGCCGGATTCATCGTAGAGGTCTTCCACCCCAAATGGTTGGCTAACCCGGTCTTGGTGCTCAAGAAGAATGGTACCTTCCGTATGTGCATTGATTACACGGACCTTAATAGAGCTTGTCCGAAAGATCCTTTGCTCTTCCCCGCATCGACCAAATTATCGATTCAGTGGCGGGATGCGAACGTTTGTGCTTCCTGGACGCTTATTCTGGATATCACCAAATCAAGATGGCCATGGAAGATCAAGAGAAAACAACTTTTATAACCCCCTTTGGGCCTTTTTGCTATGTGTCCATGCCATTCGGACTCAAGAGTGGAGGGGCGACTTATCAACGCTGCATCCGAAATTGCCTCCGTGGCCAAATCGGATGCAACGTCCATGCCTATGTTGATGACATTGTGGTTAAAACCCACAGGAAGGAAACGCTATTAGAAGATCTCAAGGAAACTTTTGATAATCTGCGGGTATATCAGATGAAGCTTAATCCCACCAAGTGTGTCTTTGGTGTTCCTGCAGGGAAGTTGTTGGGCTTCCTGGTATCTGAGCGCGGCATCGAAGCTAACTCGGACAAGATCGAAGCGGTTACTTCCCTTGGGAAACCAGCGAATATTAATCAAGTCCAACAGATGGCGGGTCGTATTGCGGCCTTAAGTCGTTTCATAAGCCGTCTGGGAGAGAAAGCTATTCCCCTTTATCAATTGCTTAGGAAATCTAACCATTTTGTTTGGACAGACGAGGCCGATGAAGCTTTCGAAGCCTTAAAGCGGTAGCTGGTCAACCCGCCGGTCTTGGCCGCCCTGACTGAGAAAGAGCCCATGCTTTTATATATTGCGGCAAACTCCAAAGCGGTGAGTGTGGCGGTGGTCGTCGAAAGGAAGGAGGAAGGGAAGGAATACCCTGTGCAGCGCTCGGTGTATTTTATCAGCGAGGTGCTAACTCTTTCCAAGCAGCGATACCCACACTGGCAAAAATTAGTTTATGGGGTCTTTATGGCAAGCCGGAAGCTTAAACATTATTTTCAAGAGCATCCCATCATGGTGGTTAGCTCTGCTCCCATCGGGGACATCATCCAGAATCGGGAGGCGACAGGGCGAATTGCCAAGTGGGCGATTGAACTTGGGCCGCACCACGTGCGATACACCCCTCGCACGGCTATCAAGTCTCAGGCCTTGGTTGATTTCGTCAATGATTGGACCGAGTTACAGATCCCGGAAGACAGGCCTGACCTTACATACTGGACTATTTATTTTGACGGGTCTAGGCAGTTGGAAGGCTCGGGGGCTGGCGTGGTGCTGATATCGCCTCAAGGGGACAAATTCTGTTACGTCCTCCGACTCATGTTTCCATGTACCAACAACGCTGCGGAATACGAAGCTTTGCTTCATGGCTTCCGACTCGCCAAGGAGATGAATCTTACACGGGTCAGATGTTTCGGCGACTCTGATCTAGTGGCTCAGCAAGTTTCAGGCACTTGGGATTCTCGGGACCCCTTAATGGCGGCTTACAGGAGGGCTGTGTCCGATGTGGCGGGTCATTTCCATGGCTATCAGGTCGATCACATTGACCGGCGCCTTAACGAAGCAGCTAATGCCCTTTCACGTGTCGGTTCCCAGCGTAAGCCGGTTCCCCCCAATGTTTTTCTGGATACTCTGCATAATCCTTCCGTAAGGTTGCCTTCAGAGGAGGAGTTGGCAATACCAGATCCTGAGTCCCAGTTCGTGGCGGCTCTCCATGTTACGCCGGATTGGGTTCTTCCGTATCTGGCCTATCTCGCCCTAGGCGAGTTACCTACGGATGAAGTGTTGGCTCGCCAAATCGTTCGGCAAAGCAAATCCATGGTGATCATCAATGGCGAACTATACAAGCGAAGCACTTCCGGGGTTTTTCAAAGATGTGTTTCCTCCGAAGAAGGGTGTGTAATTCTAAACGACATTCATTCCGGAGATTGTGGGCATCAGACCGGGTCACGCTCCTTGGTTTCAAAGGCGTTCCGTCATGGTTTCTTCTGGTTGACGACCCATGCGGATGCAGAGGAGATAGTTCGTTGATGTGATGGATGCTAGCGTTACGGGCGAGAGGCCCATGTGCCGGCTCAAGAATTAAGGATGATACCCATCACTTGGCCTTTCGGGGTCTGGGGGTTAGACATGGTTGGCCCCTTTAAGATGTCGTCCAACAAGAAAACTCATCTGCTGGTGGCGGTTGATAAGTTCACCAAGTGGGTTGAAGCAGAACCTGCTGGAGCTTGCGATGCGGAGACAACGGTCAAATTCTTGAAAAAATTAATCTTCCGGTTCGGATATCCGCACAGCATCATTACTGATAATGGCACTAATCTGTCTCAAGGAGCGATGCAGGAGTTTTGCCGTCGTGAGCACATCCGGCTTGATATTTCTGCAGTTGCTCACCCACAATCTAATGGACAGGCGGAGCGGGCGAACCAGGAAGTTTTGCGGGGAATCAAACCTCGACTCATGGTTCCCTTGGAGCGTACCCCGGGGTGTTGGGTTGAGGAGTTGCCTTCGGTACTATGGAGCATCCGGACCACCCCGAACCGTTCTACAGGTTTTACTCCTTTCTTTCTGGTCTATGGAGCAGAAGCCGTTCTTCCCACCGACATAAGGCATGACTCGCCCAGGGTTACCGCTTATGTGGAACAGGACAACGAACTGGCGCGTCAAGACTCTTTGGACGCCTTGGAGGAAGCGCGTGATTTGGCTGCAGCCCGATCGGCCATTTATCAGCAGGACTTACGACGTTATCACAGCCGCCGGGTCAAGAGTCGGACTTTTCAGGAAGGCGACTTAGTGCTTTGGCTGATACAAGATCGTACTGGCATGCATAAGTTATCACCACCATGGGAAGGACCGTTCGTCGTCAGTAAAAACCTTCGCAACGGGTCTTACTATCTGGTGGATCTACAGCCTGGTCGGCCAACCACGGAGGCTGAGTCAACTCGCCCCTGGAACATAGCCCACTTGCGGCCTTATTACACTTGAGCTATTAGCTCTACGTTTTGTAAGTTTTTCATTTGTTATAAAGCAATAAAATTAACGCCTCCCGACTTGGGGGCTTTCCTGCTAATTCATCTTATTGAAAGGTATGGATCTTTATTCTTTCATCAACAAGTCGCCCAAACATGGACCCTATCCATACCAAAGAGCTTAAGTCGCCACGACGCGCTTATTACAAAACTGGGTATCGATAAGCCAAAGAGGATCGAAGTCGCCACAAGCGCGCGATTCAAACATAGGCGCCTTATGTGATTCTGTGGATTAGGCCGGCTTACTTGAGGAGAGTGTGTTCTCAAGTCATTTTGTGGTAATAGCGTATATGCTTCTACAATCCTATGACGGTCTTTCCCTTAATCATAGGTCACTTAGGGGCTTCCTCTCACTGAGATCAGCCTTACTACCCATTTGGCCTGCGAAAAATTACCGCATTACAAATGGTTATACTGGACTGTGTGTTGGCCGAATCGCCATATGGACCCGTGAACTCTTGGCGAGTTATTCCGCTCATGGACCCTGAACTCGCCTTGGTTAAAACATGTCTGGTACCGGCAAGCGCCTCACATGGAAAATAGAGAAACCATTGGTTCATTGAACCCGCTTCACTGAAGCTTGACTCGTGCCTGATCAACCGGTCTAAATACTTGAGCTTTTGATACAAAAGTCTCCCTTGGGTGGCGCTTGAGTTTATTTAACTCGCCCTATCCTGTCGCGACCTGATGAGCCGACGAAATTGCTATTTTTTACCTTCCTGGCACTGCCACAAGGTTTTTCAGACTTTTTTCTGACTCGCCGCAAAATATCTTGGGGCGATTGCTATTTATTATTACCCATTACTCACTGAGATGGTTTGATATATGTTTTCAAGCTTAAAGCAGGTTGATGATCGAAATCACTCTAGCCATGGCGGATCAAGCATCATGAAAACGCCTCAATGGCGGGTCAAGCATCATAATAACGCCTCAAAACGGCGGATCAAGAATTTCAAAACGCCTTAAGGGCGACATAAGGATTTTTCGAGATATCACAGAAGCAGTTTGATTCCTAAAAAGACTTATTACATGGCTCTCATGGCCAAATCTATGAAGTTTTATTCTGCTGATGTCCTTGGATCAGCTTGCTGCGAGCTTTGGCCGACTTCAATTTGCAAATCGCCCAGTACCCAGTTACACTTGGATAACGCGGCGAACTCATCTTCATCGTTCATCACTGATGAGAGATCCGCCTCCAAGTCAAAAGGATTCTTGGGTTGACGCGGAGTTAAGCTGGTCGTCACAAAGGTTGGCGGGTTAACTTTCTTGTTCTTGTTGTCATAAGCGGCTTGGTATTTTGATAAATCCAAGCTTGCAGCAAGCTGATTTGCCGCCAAACAAGAGTCTTTAACAACACGCTGGTAGTCCTCTTCAGCAAATTCTGACCCGTCATCCTTGAGCTGAGGAAAGCCCGCCGCTACTTCTTCTGGGTTTATTTCTGGAGCCTACGCCAAACACCGACTCAGCGTAGTCAGTGCTCCTTTTCGGGCGGCTGACCGAGTTAGCTCACCAATTTGAGGAGGAACAGTGGATAATCAGCCAAGCATCTTCTTTATTGATGTTATAGGTTCCTTGGCGTCCATCACTGCTTTCACGGTCAGCACACTTCCGGTATACAGTTGCTCCGTCAACGTGTAAATCGCCTTCAGCATCAGGACGCAATCATCCTCAAGGTTGGCGGCTCTCGGACCTGTATAAGAGGTAATGATAGTCAGCGATTTATACAAAGCTATTTGTTTACAAAGGTCAAGGGTTGGTTTTTCCAAAGACAGCTTGCGCCATGTTGGAGATATGTCGCTTTAAGCCGGACAGCTCTTGTTGCACAGTATCCAACTTGGCTTCAACTTTTTCTGCTCACTTTATTAAGGCATCTTGATCAGCTTGAGCCCTTTTTAAGTTGGCTTTTAGCTTCTCCATCTCAGATAAGATCAGTTGATACTTCTCTTCTGATTTTGCCCGGGCATCCTGCTGATCGGTTAAACTTTTCTTCAAGTCGCCAAATGCTGATTCAGTTTGGATAAGTGATTCCTGTTGAAATATATAGTTAAGGGGCAAGTCTCAGAATTATTGCAAGCAACATCCTTGACACTTGGGGGCTAATGTATAATTTTTTAGACAAAATTATACAGTATCAAGACCCGGCTCATCTTTTTTACTGATGACCCGACCCTTGGGGGTTACAGTTCGAAAGTTTTTTCTTCAATTATCAAGACCCGACTCATCTTTTTACTGATGACCCGGCCCTTGGGGGTTACAGGTCGAAAGTTTTTTTTCTTCAATTATCAAGACCCGACTCATCTTTTTACTGATGACCCGGCCCTTGGGGGTTACAGGTCGAAAGTTTTTTTTCTTCAATTATCAAGACCCGACTCATCTTTTTACTGATGACCCCGCCCTTGGGGGTTACAGGTCGAAAGTTTTTTCTTCAATTGTCAAGACCCGACTTATCTTTTTACTGATGACCCGGCCCTTGGGGGTTACAGGTCGAAAGTTTTTTCTTCAATTATCAAGACCCGGCTCATCTTTTTACTGATGACCCGACCCTTGGGGGTTAATGAGGATAATACAGTGTGCAATAAGACGTACCTCATGTTTGTTCTTCAGAAATCGAAGCAGGCTTTTTTCCATCTCATAACTCGCCTCCAGGCGACTTGCAAAGCCAGAGCAAAGTTCTTTGAATTCGAGATTCTCATATTGGGAGAGCTTAGCCTTGGAAAGGTCATGCTCAAAAACAGGTTGAGCTGATGATGATACATGCTTCGATAAAACCGCTGTGTCCGGCTTAGAGAAGTGAGTACTGGTGATAACTACACCGTCTGGGTCTTCTGCTGTTTTCAATGGACTTGGCGGGTTAGGTGTTTCCATGGTTTCCTTGGACTAGTTGGGGAGATCCACTTGATCTTCAGGCTTGTCTTGGTTTGGGTTATCCTGGATCGGCGTCGATTGTTCAATAGGCTCCGAAGCTGTAAGGGGAGTTGACCCGCCAGTTTTCCTTTTCTTTGCATGTGCCCTAAAAAGAGAAGAGGGTGCGTTTAAAGGAGTTGATGTTACCACCATCAAAACAAAGGTAAATGTTGTAAAAGGCTTACCCGGGGACACAGATCATTGGTGGGAGTGCCGACATCACTGAATCGCTAGATGTGGGTGGTGAGCTCTGCAAAAATAATACCTCGAAGATATGAGCGAGTTACAAACGCGATCCAAAAGGACCTGAAGAAGTGTTATTAAAAGATACCTCATTTGGCCTTTTCTTGTTCCTTGTTGGTAACCCGGACACCAGGTCTCCAGAATGACTTCGAGTTTTCCGATTTGAGGCATGTTGTGCTTTCTTCAGAAGGAAATTTGGATCCAAACAAGCATTTGGGTGTGAGAAGGGAACTTTCCCACAAATTCGCATGGCCGGCTTAGGTGGAGAAGAAGATGAGTCGGAGGAAACAGAAATTACCTCTACAAAGTCTTCCTGGCTTTCATTGTCCTCATTCTACACAAAAGATATAGAGGTGTAAACACAAAACTATCAGTAAATGGATGGCGAGTTAAAGAGGATGGATTTTTTACCTCTGAAAGTACGTCGCCGACTTGGGATTCATCGGCTTCAGATGGCTCAGTAATGACGGCTTTGCCCTTTCCCTTGGACTTCTTCTTTGGAGGCGGCCTAGCTTGCTTCATGGCCGACTTCTTTGGCCTCTTGGACCAGAATTTATCACCTTTCTGAAATGGCATATTTTATAAGAGGTCATAGTTCAAGTAAGACGAAAGTAATAAAAACAAGAGGCGGGTTAAGTTATTTACCTTTGGTGTCGGGTTGATCTTGCAAAATGGCTTAAGACCTATTTGGCCGCATTTTGCCGCGGGTTCACCGGTCAACTTCTTGATGATGGTTACAATATCACTCTCTGTCAGAGCCGTGTGGAAGTAGCACTGAGGGTGATCCAGGGTGCCGTCAAAATCACACATTAATCCCTCCCTACGGCTTAAAGGAAGGATACGCCATTCGACCCAGCAGCGGATCAAGTCAACCCCAGTAAGGCCGTTGTTTGTCAGAGATCTTAACTCGGACAATACTAGGATAAAATCTGACTCCTCTTCTTCGGTGAGCTTGTCTGGGAGTTTAAAATTTGTTGGAAGGCGATCTTTCCTATAACCGAGAAGCTTGTTCTCGCCCTCAGGCGAAGTCTCCCGGCAGTAAAACCAAGACTCGCCCCAGCCTTTGGGATGGCTTGGCATGTCGCGTGATGGGAATGGACTATCCCTACGGCGCTGAACATTGACACCTCCAAGCTCCAGACTAGGGGCATTGTGAAATTCTGTTTGGCGATTCAAGTGGAAGAAGTACCAAAATAAAGGAACTGAGGGTTCCATCCGCAAGTAAGCCTCACAAAACACTTGGAACTGGCATAGATTGCTTATCGAGTTGGGTCCTAAATCTTGGAGGCAAACATTCATAAAAGTCATGGCGTATCTGAGGAATTTCGATCCGGGCGGCTTAAAGCCCCGTTCAAGGTGTTCAACAAAAACAACTATCTCCCCTTCCTTCGGATTGGGGACTTCTTCTCCTAACTCGGTGCGCCAACCGATAACCTCTTGAGGGTCCAGATTCCCCGTTTTTACATAGTCATTAAGTATAGCATCATTAACCTTGGTTGGGAGCCAGTCACTTTTGAAAACAGCGCCCATGCTACAAAGGGATAAAATTACGGGTGAATCGACATGCCAAGCATCTACTGAAAATGGTGAAACAAGTTCATTTGACTCGCCAAACAATTTGCCTGATGGCCGAGGGAGTTTTTTGACCCGCCAACGAAGGTCCGGGTCAGGTTGCCAGGGCGACTTATGAAACTCTTGCTACTTAAAGGAGAGGTGTTTCAGAGCATCAGTAGTATTTGTCAAGATGGTGAAGTATGAGATTATAAACAGATTTCACTTGACAAGCGATAGATTATGGATCTACCGGGCAGACAGAAATGAATGCAAAAAGATCTGGATAAAAACGGCCTGCAACTAAGGTGGCAGCAATACTATTTATCTGGTGAAACCTTTTCTAAGTATGCAAGTCAAGGCCGAACAAATAAAGTATGAAAAACATTGTTGTGCTTGCTATCATCACCGCCAACTAATCAGGAATTATGAAGCCGTTCGGGTGGTACCAAGAACACAGTAGGTATGAACCTCGAAAAACTTGGATCTGCTTTCAATGGCGGGAAGCTGACCTGAGGGATACGGCTGGAGACGTCCGAGGAGGGGTTCGTCGCGAGCGTTGTGCGGACGGCGACGAAGATCTCGGACGGACGCGAAGATCTCGGGCGGCGACAAGGTGCTCGGCGGCGACAAGGTGCTCGACGGCGGCAAGGCGTTCGACGGCAGCGAAATGCTCGGCCACAACGAGGTGCTCGGTGGCGACGAAGTCTTCGGGTGGCGCCGAAGCTTTCGGATGACGACGAAGTCTTCGGGTGGCGGCAGAGCTCTCGAGTGGCAATAAGATTTTTGCTGCGATGGCGAGGAAGAGAAGGGTGACAAGACGGGTAGGTGAAATGCGCCCAGTCCCTTCCTCTCACCTATTTATCAGGTCAGGCGCTAGGATTAAGGCGCCACGAGCGGGAACTGCCAAAGGATAAAGATTCGCCATGATGGCGCCCCGAAATTTTTGGGATAACAATATCGAAGGATCCGTTGGGGATTATGTCATCATCCTTTCCGAGATTCAAGGGACAAGGAGGTGCCAACAAGAAGTGGTTTGGCAACTTGAGTTTTTCCGCAGCAGATGGCGGTTTAAGTCCATGGTGCATAAGAGAAGTGAAGATGAATCGCCCTTAACTGAGTAAGGATATTGGCGTGAAAGAAATTCAAGTCAATGTGGGGCCTAATGTTGGGGATATTATCTGTTGGATAACCCGCCCTAGTTGGGCCGGGTCACCGAAGCTGGCGACTCATCTCAAAGTGGATCGGGCCTTGGCCTGGTAAGGTCAGAAGTCGTATGGCGGTTTAAGACCTTCAGAAGGAGTCCATAGGAGAGAAGGTCTCCGAGCCTTGGAAAGATGGCGACTTAGAGATCGCGAGAGTCACGATCTGTGAAAAGGAAAGGACCCTTGTAAACCCTAGGGACTCGACCTGTATATAAAGGTGAGTCCCGGGGAAGAAGAGGGTAGGTTCAAAATCATCGAGTGCTAGGTCAGGCGAGTTACGCCCTCCTTATAATCGAAAACTCCATCAATACAACAAAAAGCAGGACATAGGCTTTTACCTCCTCACGAGTGGCCGAACGTGGGTAAATCTCTGTCTCGCTCCCGTTCAACCCCTTTGAGTCGCCACCAAGGTGCGATAGCTCCAACACTAAGTCCTTTCACGAGGACATCTGCCGTGACAAAACCACGACACGGTGGCAGGCCGAAGGGGAAGGAGGCCGGTCGGGCCTGGGGCCGCCGATGCTAGGCCACTGCGGGGCCCAGGCGGGAGGAGGCCCAGGCGGGGAGACGCGTACGGTCGTTGATCACGGGGGCGCCCTCGGCCTCCCGTGAGGAGCCATGGCGGCGGCCGGGAGGACTCTGGCGAAGGAGCACTCAGGCGAGGGGGGACCGCCGAGGAACGGGCAGTGGTGGATGGATCCGGCCTCCATGACCCCATTCCCGGCGACAGCAGCCCGAGATGGAGCCGGGGCGACGGATCGGCAGGCGCAGCTCTTGGCGGCGGTGTAGGTCTTGGCAGGCGAGCGGGGGCGCGCGTTCCAGGGCGGCGGGCGCGCAGGCAGGCGGCGAACGGCGGCGAGATCGGCCAGGGATGGCGCGGGGACGAGGGCTCTGGATCGGGGCTCCTCCCCGATCTGGAGCTCGGCCTCTGTTTCGCACGTTGGTCGCCCGGACAATGTCCGACGGCCATGGACAATGTCCGACAGGGCTAGGAGACGAAAACCTAGGCCTCTAATTGCGGATCTGAGGGCTGAAAATGAAGGGAAGGAGTGGATTTCGGGATTGGAGGAGGTGGGACTTGAAGTTGGAGTTTGGTAGGGGGTGGCTGCAATTTTTACATGGGGGAAAACCTAGAGAGTGAGAGGGGTCTCTCCATGGGGTGGTTTTATATAGGGTTGGGCTAAGGTGGGGTGGATCTCATCCGTCCGATCGCGATCCGACGACCACGAACGAAGGGAGTAACTAGATGGGTCTAGTGGGCTGTGTAGTTGGGCTATGTAGGGATGAGGGGGAAATGGTGCGGCCCGTGACAACGCGAATTAAAATATCGAATGACGTCCGACGATAGACCGACTATGGTGCCGCTACGGTCGACCGTTCGGGTTCCAGACGGCCTCCGATTGTGATGAAATTCGACATGCGGCCTACCTATATTAAAATAAGACCGCACGTCAAATTCCAACCCAATCAGAGAAAGTTTTACACACACCTTTAAAAACAAGATTTGACGATGTCGCGGGCGCGTGCGAGTGCAGTCGGGCTCAGAACGGACAACGACGAGAACCGGCAACTAATAACGGATGCAAGTTTGAAAAGTGGCAGCAACGGAGATGTCGATGCAATGCTGATGATGCGCATGATGCGATGATGATGCGACAAATAAAAATAGACACACGACGAAACGGAATAGAAGGGGAATCTTCTGGAATGTCGGTCTCGAGCTCTCACACCAAGGGTGGCGCACGAGCCCTTAGTGTGCTGGTAGACAGCCCAAGAAGGGTCACTTCGGCTGAAGAATGAGAAAGGAAAGGAGAGGAGGCCAAACCGAATTGGGGAAGGATGACTCCTCCTTCCAAGTTGTGCTGGAGGAGGACTCCTCCCTCTCCTCTTGTGTCGGCCAAACCCTAAGGATTTTCCCCTAGGGCGCCACCCCTCCCTCCCACCTATATATAGTGGAGGTGATATAGGCTTTTGGCACACCAAGCCATAGTGCAACCCTCTCTCCCTCCACCACTTCGTGACACCGTGTAGCTAGTTCGGTACGACACGGTGAAGCCATGCCGGAGTAGCTCCACCACCATCACCGCCACACTATTGTGCTGCCGGAGAATTCAGCTACCTCTTCGTCCCTCTTGCTGGATCAAGAAGGCAGAGATCATCATCGAGTTGTACGTGTGCTGCACGCAGAGGTGTTCTGTAACGACTAAGATGCGGTCCTTTCCGTTTTCGGGAACGAGGCCCTGAATTGGAAAGAAGCGCATCTAAGCGTTTCGCAAGCACGGTAACATAGCACATACATAATAATAGTAGAATGACAATAAGGGGTTCAACTGCCATCTCATAAATATATCAGAGTTACATCACGCATCCAAACAAGGTAGTTCCGCTAAGGACTACAAGACATGAGAAATGACTATGCTACCCTGCATGCTTGCCCACGATCACGACCACGCCTCAGTCTTCTGGATAGTTCACGTACAGGCGGTCGTTCTCCTCATCGTACTGCCACGCCAGCTGCGTGCCGTTGGGATCACCTATCTCGGGGGTACATGAACCTGTTGGTGTTGTGAAGGAATCTGTGAGCCACGGGGACTCAACAATCTATGACCTCGGTGCCAGAACTAGTCAAGTTATTAGGTAAGGAAGGAGGAGTATTTAGGTTGCAGCATCCTAAGCATATATGGTGGCTAACTTACGTGGAACATGTATTCAAGGTGGTCTATACTAGAGGTCAACAATTAACTGATCACTAAGTGATCCTGAACACCTACTTACGTCAATCATAACCCCACCATGTTCCCGATCGAAGAGCGGTCTTCAAAGGGGGCAGTCACGGTTACGCTCATAGTTGGCAATTTTATTAGAGTTATGTTTAAGTTGTCTATAACCGAATGTTAACAAATATTCTAACTTTCCGCATAACCGCGGGCACGGCTTCCCGAAAGATTAAACCATGCAGGGGTGCTCCAACTAGTCCATCACAAACGGTCACGGGCCGCAAAGTAATCCTCTATCACGAATCTTGTGATCTCGTCGGATTCCTTAGAGGAAAACCTCAACTTTGGGGAGAACCAAAGCTTCACCGGGATTCCTATACGCAAGATATATCGCTAAGGCAAGACAAGACTAGCAGGACCTCCCATCGTGTCGACGACCCTGATAAGAGCCGCGTATCTCAGTCCCAGGACACGACGAATGAGCTAGACGTCGGGATGGCTAAACCTCTGGGTGACCAGTGGGGCCCCGGACATCGCTCAGGTGGGACCAACACTCATGAGGAGCACTGGCCCGGGTTGTTGATTAAATTCCTCGGGGTAGCTATTCCCTATGCAGATTATTATTAAGTGATTAGCAGATTAAAACCAATGTTGGGTCCTGCCGGACAAGTCTTAATGCTACACGATTTATCAAGGGGGTCCCCATAACAACCCCGAACGTGTTAGGAGCGATCAGTTATGGAATCAAACACCGGTAGCCGGTAACTATGGCGGCAATAACGGAACAAAACACTCGGCAAAAGGCTAGGCCTTCCGTTATTTACCAAGTATATTGGTGCATTAATTAAATAACAGATTAACATAATGATATCAAACTCATGTTATCACATGAGATATTTGCACCTGCAACTAGCAACGCTAACATTAGTAGCTGAGCAAAGCCTACTTAGGCCCTGTTTGGAACCACCCAGATTATATAATCTGGTTTTTTTATAACCTGTTATGTTTCCAAACATGACAGTTTATATTGTAGATTCTTAAAAACTGGATGACCAGATTATTAAAAACTCATAATCTACTCTACCCCAGCTAAAATCAGATTATGGATTACTAAGGACCTATTACCCATGCAAACTTGGAGATAATTACCTACTGCCACCGCCACTGTCCTATTTTTATAAACAGGGCAGACATGTCATTATACAATGTAAAACCTGAATTACAGTTTATATAATCTGGCCTCCAAACATGTCCACCTGGATTATTTTTATAAACCAGATTATATAATCAATCTTCATAATCCAGATTATTCTAATCTATTGTGGTCCCAAACAGGGCCTTAGCCATTCAAGATTTGCTAGGAAGGGATAAGTGTTTGGGTTTCATGGCAATATCAGGAGGCAATTATTTCAGTGGTAGGCAGCGGGCATATGCCGGAAGAAACGTAAACTAGCATAACAAGTCTAGAGATGGAATAAAGGTCATATCATCTTACCTGTGATGTCCTCAGCTTGGAACTGCACTCGTTCGTCCTGCACGTACTCTCCCGGATCCACGTACTCGTTCTCCGATCCCGGTGCTACCCAACATAAAAATAGCATCCAATGAATGACAACACCTCAAGATGCAACACGCACATGATGCATGAGATGAAAGTGAACATGCACCTCTATTCTACTCACTAGCACAAGCATGAGGAGGAAATACAAGTTCCTGGACAGAACTGCACTCTAAGCTATCTTGACATGCATGAGGATGACATGAACAGATGCATCACGCGAAAACGATGCAAAAGCATATAAAGAACGTAACGATCGAAGCTACGGATCAACGGGAAACAACGAAACAAGAGATGACGTCCTACATATCAAAATCATCACAACACACACCAATGGCATACTTGTGGTATTTCCAGGTTGCCAAGACATAAAACAAACCAACATGGATGGGGTGGTGCAAGGAATAACACCACACCATCATCTATGCACTCACAAGCATCAACACATCAAAACTATACAATCTGCCATAAACAGCATCATAGCATTTTGAGAGCTACATGCAAAGCACCTACATCCACCCAAATATGCCAAATAAGATATGTGGCAGAAGCTATCCAAGATTACTACAAGCACAAGCAAAAATGTAATGCAAATGAGTTTCACACAGAAAGTTACACAACTGCTAACTTGGACAAAAACATCAGTTTTCAGGGACTTAGTGAAAATTCCAGATTCTCACTAGCTGTTTATGCTCTGAAGCATTTTGACAGCACCCAAATCAATATCTACACGACTCCAAATGGAATGAAAATTTACAGGGAGCTAGATCAACACAAAATCTACAACTTTCCAGTTGATAGCTAAGGCTGATTCACAACACAAGGACCTCTACAAGCTCAACAACAGGAGAAGAAAATATAAACAAATTCTCAGACTTTGTGAAAATCACAGATTTTCACTAAACTGGAATTTCAGCCACATGCCTACTTTGACTAAGCACCACTGGCACACATGAACTACTAAGCATGAAACAAAACCAACATGTCATAGAGGGGTTCACCCTCTAATGCCACAACAAGGAATCAACCTCTTGGGCTCACCACAACTCATGGAACCAAGCTCCAAACATTGGACAAATCTGAAATATGACATTCCCAGAAAATGTTCCAAAGGCAAAACTGACTTCACCAATGGATTCCTGGGATGACTCTACCCCAAAAACATATATAAAACATAGGCACTTGCATAGAACAAATGGGCACAAACTAGAAAAGATAATCTACATGGAATCACATATAGTGAATAGTGCATCATCACATGTGCTATTCACTAGGACAACACCTACACAAGCACTTCCACACTCTCACAAGTCCAATGGTGAAATGAGGGTTTAGACCTCATGTATGTGTGCCATAACACATCCGCATTCCCACACACATACAACAAGCACAAGCATAAAAGTCACCTACACATGCTAAATGGAATTCACTACTAGCTTGCACTCACATAAGCACTTCTACACCTACACATATAATCTTGCACATGTGCTACCAAGGCACAAGCAAGCCTTGGCATACGTGGAACACACACACACAAGCACACACAACATCCATAGGCACAATCACATCACCTATGCACTAGGCTACCACCTCATCACTTAAACACACCACTTATAAACTAGCAAACATATGTATACATGCACCGAATCCTATACATGCATTCCTAAGCATATATATCTACACATGCACTCCTAGTGCAAACACACACACAACATATGATCCAGAACAACATAAACACATATGCCCCAAAGCCCACACATGCATCCATCTCAAACTAGCAACAAATGCTAGAACACCTACTGTAGAGAGCAAGAAAAAATAAATACTACAAGGGTTGTAGCCTACCATAGCAAGGGTGCAAGTAAGAAATGCAAAACAGGATACAAGGCAACAAAAAATATAAAAGGTCTGGGGGGGGGGGCTACACACCCACCCAACATCACCACTACAGTAATGCCTACGCACTCGACAGGGAAGGGATGCCAAGCAAGGATATGGTGCTACTGCAGCTACTGCAACTGTGCTGAAGCAAAGGATAATAAAAAAGGGGGGTGACAACCCTGGGACTCGAACCCAGCCCCTCAGGCCAACACACACAACATATGCACTGCAACCACTGGGATACGCTACGGGGACTTGACTGAACAGAGGGGGTATACTAGGTATACTACCAGGCCTCCCTGCTCTGCTCTGAGCACAAAGAGATGCCGGTGGCAGAGAACATGACCGGAGCAAGCTTTCTCTACTGACGCTACTCCCACGCCCGCAGGGAAGGGGGAGTACACCTACGCTGCGAGGAGAGCCTCTGCTCTGCACCTACATCTACCGAGCACACCACACACAACACACAACAGCACATGCATGAACTCCTCTCGGGACAGAGGTGAGCCGACAAGCCCTAGGCCGGTCTACTCGAGGAGGAAGGAGGGAGGAGAGGCAGCTGACCTAGGGGAAGGACAAAGGGGCCGATCCGATCGGGAAGAAGCCGGCACAGAGACGATCTGAAGGGGAAGTAGATGAACTGAAGAAGACGCCTGCTGCAGCCGAGGTAGATGAAGAAGACCGACGGGTGCATGCCGTAGACAAGCTCCTGCCCATCGGTGAGGTCGCTCCCCGGCCTCACCGAGGATGGGAATGGAGCGCGGGCATGCCCTTTGAGCCCCTGGACATGGCGGCCGCCGCCGGAGACGACGGGAGTAGGGGATCGACGGCGACGCTCTTCCTCTCTCTCACTGCTACCTGCACTACAGAGGCATACCAGGGGAGGAAGAAGATGGAGGGATATGGAGAGAGGTGGCGGCGGCGCAAAGAGGGGACGCGAAACCCTAGGGAAAGGAGGGCACGAACGCCAAGAATATAAGAGGGCCTCTGATGGGATGGACGACGTCATCTCTCGTGCTCTCTCTCTTGGGACCCTGACGGAAAGCAGCGCGGGGAGGTGAACGCCGTCTCAAGAAGAAGAGGGACGCGCTAGCTGGGCTGCTGCGCCAGAAGAGAGGGGGTTTGGGCCTGCTAGTAGGAGGGAGCCCACTAGTAGTGCGAGATAGAAGGAAAATAAATAATCCCTGGGGTTTTTTATTAGAAAACAACAAAGAAAGGAAAAATAAAACCCTAGGCAAACTGATGATGCTAAAAATAAAATAAACACACCCCTGGTCATAAGAAAATACAACCTATTTAAGAAAAATAGAAAAGGAATTTTAGGAGCCACTAAATATTTACAAAACAGAATATGTTGGGCTGTTTTGTGAATATTTGCACCTTTAAAACTTGGATCAAAACAGCAAATTCACTTTCTCACAAACACCACAAAATATATTAAATCATGAACATTTTTAAAATAGGAAAGGATCAAGTGAAACTTGACCTTGAGATGAATTAGAGAGGGGGGGGGGGGTTTCTAAAACCCTAGTGCAAACCAACATGGTTTCCTACTAGCAATGGCACCACTCCAACTCTCACACACACT
Organism: Hordeum vulgare subsp. vulgare; assembly: GCF_904849725.1. Taxonomy (NCBI): domain Eukaryota; kingdom Viridiplantae; phylum Streptophyta; class Magnoliopsida; order Poales; family Poaceae; genus Hordeum; species Hordeum vulgare. The sequence goes on along the minus strand of NC_058522.1, from coordinate 100,452,054 downwards.
ATCATCACATGACATATACATCAAACCACATACACACATGGATCCACAAGGCACCAACACAAGACAAAAATGAAATGATGGTGATGCATGCATGCAAAGGAAGAATAAACAAGGTGACATCACATGAAATCATATGCATTGAGCTCTCATATCAATGACAAGGTGGACCCTGATGTCTACTACGCAACCTTCTCCTTGTAGATGTTGTTGGGCCTCCAAGTGCAGAGGGTTGTAGGACAGTAGCAATTTTCCCTCAAGTAGGTGACCTAAGGTTTATCAATCCGCGGGAGGCGTAGGATGAAGATGGTCTCTCTCAAGCAACCCTGCAACCAAATAACAAAGAGTCTCTTGTGTCCCCAACACACCGAATACAATGGTAAGTTGTATAGGTGCACTAGTTAGGCGAAGAGATGGTGATACAAGTGCAATAAGGATGGTAGATATAGGTTTTTGTAATCTGAAATTACAAAAACAGCAAGGTAACTAGTAACAAAAGTGAGCACGAACGGTATTGCAATGCGTGGAAACAATGCCTAGGGTTCATACTTTCACTAGTGAAGTTCTCTCAACAATGATAACATAATTGGACCATATGACTAGCCCTCAACATGCAACAAAGAGTCACTCCAAAGTCATTAATAGCGGAGAACAAACGAAGAGATTATTGCCTGGTACGAAACCACCACAAAGTTATTCTTTCTGATCGATCTATTCAAGAGTCCGTAGTAAAATAGCACGAAGCTATTCTTTCCGTCCAATCTTTCATAGAGTTCATACTAGAATAACACCTTAAGATACTTATGAACCAAGACCCTAATGTCACCTAGATACTCCATTGTCACCTCAAGTATCTGTGGGTATGATTATACGATATGCATCACACAATCTCAGAATCATCTATTCAACCAACACACAAAACTTCAAAGAGTGCCCCAAAGTTTCTACGAGAGAGTCAAAACGTGTGCCAACCCCTGTGCATAGGTTCCGAATGTCACGAACCCGCAAGTTGATCACAGCAGATAGACACATGCAAGACATACATCAAGTTTTCTCAAAGACTCAATCCGATAAGATAACTCCAAAGGGGAAACTCAATTGATTACAAGAAGGGAGAGGGGGAAGAACATCATAAGATCCAACTATAGTAGCAAAGCCCACGATACATCGAGATCAAGACATCTCAAGAACACGAGAGAGAGATATCAAACACATAGCTACTGGTACATACCCTCAGCCCCGAGGGAGAACTACTCCCTCCTCGTCATGGAGATCGCCGGGATGATGAAGATGGCCACCGGAGATGGATTCCCCCTCTGACAGGGTGCCGGAACGGGCTTCAGATTGGTTTTTGGTGGCTACAGAGGCTTGCGGCGGCGGGACTCCCGATCTAGGTTTATTTCTGGAGGTTTCTGGATTTATAGGACCAGATGGCGGTGGAGTTGCGTCAAGTGGCCCCCTGAGGGCCCACAAGCTTGGTTGGTGCGGCCTAGGGGGGGGGGGGCGACAGGGCTTGTGGCTTCCTCGGGACCCCTCTTCGGTATTTTTTCTTCCGGTATTTTTGATATTTTCCATAAAAAATCATCGCGAAAGAATTATTCCGTTTGGACTCCGCCTGAAAAAGGGTCAAAAACACGGAAAGAACAGGAACTGGCACTTGGCACTGAATTAATAGGTTAGTCCCAAAAAAGATATAAAAGGCATATAAAACATCCAAAGTTTGACAAGATAACAACATGAAACCATCAAAAATTATAGATACGTTGGAGACGTATCAGACCCACATAGAGAAGGTTCCAAATAGGGAAAGATACACTCTTGGGGCATTACAAACTCTCCCACACTACAAAAAGATCTCGCCCCGAGATCTACGCCTGAAAGAACTCCAGAAATTCAGAACGGAGGTGATCCTCACGTTCCCAAGTAGCCTCTTTATCGGAATGGTGTGACCACTGCACTTTGAGAAATTTGACAGTCTTGTTGCGGGTGTTGCGCTCAGTCGCCTCGAGAACCGCAACTGGATGCTCACATTAAGATAGGTCAGGCTGAAGGTCGATGTCTTGAAGATGAACAGTGCGCTCGGGGGTCTTGAAGCACCTTCGGAGCTGAGAGACATGGAACACATCATGCACATTTGCAAAGTTTGACGGGAGCTCAAGCTGGTACGCAAGGTCGCCTCTCTTGCCAACAACTCTGAACGGACCAATGAAACGAGGCGCAAGCTTGCCTTTGATGCCAAAGCATTGCGTACCCTTCATAGGCGATACCTTGAGATAGACAAAGTCATCGATCTCATAAGACATGTCACGATGCTTGCTATCATAATAGCTCTTCTGACGGGACTGAGCTGCTGTGAGGTTGTTTCGAATGACCCGACACATCTCCTCAACTTCTTCTATCAAGTCATTCCCAAGAATCTGACGCTCGCCGGTCTCGGACCAGTTGAGTGGGGTACGGCACTTCCTGCCATAGAGAATTTCAAACGGAGCTTTGCCATAACTAGCTTGATAACTGTTGTTATACGAGAACTCCGCGAAAGGCAGACAATCCTCCCACTTCATGCCAAAAGAGATAACACAGGCTCTTAGCATATCCTCAAGAACTTGATTGACTCGCTCCACTTGACCACTAGTCTGAGGATGAAAAACTGTGCTAAAGCGTATCTTCGTGCCCATCGCAGACTGAAAAGAGTCCCAGAACTTAGAAGTGAAGATACTTCCGCGATCCGAAGAAATCATCATAGGCACGCCATGCAAAGACATAATCCTTGAAGTGTACAACTCCGCAAGCTGAGCTGCCGAAATGGATTCCTTGACTGGAAGGAAATGAGCCACTTTACTCAACTTGTTGATGATGACGAAGATGGCATCATTACCCTTCTTGGACTTTGGAAACCCGGTGACGAAATCCATCTCAATATGATCGAACTTCCACTCGAGAATGGGCAAAGAATGCAAAAGACCCACTGGACGTTGATGCTCTGCTTTCACCCTTCGACATACATCACATTCATTTATGAACCGAGCAATCTCACGCTTCATGCGAGTCCACCAGAAGGTCTGTTTCAAGTCCTGATACAACTTGGAGCTTCCAGGATGTATAGAGAGCAGAGAGTTATGAGCTTCTTCCATGATTACCTTTTTGAGATCACTTTCGGAACGACAAGACGATCCTCAAAGAACAACGTGTCTCTGACATCAACACTGAAGCACTTATATTTGGGAAGACTCTTTGCCACGCCAATCTTGACTTTCTTCATCATTGCATCAAGAAGCTATGCTGCTCGGACCTGATCTTCCAAGGTAGGAGAGATCTGAAGGTTTGCAAGAAATCCCTGAGGTACTAACTGAAGGTTGAGCTTCCTGAAGGACTCACAAAGGTCAGGCTGGAGAGGTTTCAAAATGAGACTGTTGCAGTACGCCTTCCTGCTCAAGGCATCTACCACGACATTAGCTTTTCCTGGCGTGTACTCAACACTCGGATTAAACTCTTGGAGCATTTCCACCCAACGAGTTTGCCGAAGATTCAGGTTAGGCTGAGTGAAGATGTACTTGAGACTCTTGTGATCGGTGAACACTTCAACCTTTCGTTCCAACAAGAGGTGTCTCCAAGTCATCAGAGCATGTACCACAGCTGCTAGCTCAAGATCATGCACATGATAATTCTTCTCCGCTGGCTTCAACTGCCTGGAGGTATAAGCAACCACTTTCTTCTCTTGCATCATAACTGCACCAAGACCCTGGAGAGAAGCATCGTAGAACACCTGGTAAGGCTTGGAATCATCCGGAGGAACCAAGACTTGAGTAGAGGTGAGCTTCTCTTTGAGTGTGTCGAAGGCCAACTGACACTCTGGAGAGCAAGCATACTTCACACCTTTCTGAAGAAGACTTGAGAGCGGCTTAGCAATCTTGGAGAAGTTCTCAGCAAACCTTCTGTAATAGCTTCCGAGCCCGAGAAAGCTTCGAAGCTGCTTCACATTCTGCACAGGCTCCCATTCAACAATGGCTTGCACCTTCAACGGATCAACTTTGATGCCCTCGGCAGAGATAATGTGACCAAGATAGACGACTTCTTTGAACCAAAACTCACACTTGGAAAACTTGGCATACAATTTCTAATCTCTCAGCTTATCAAGCACCAATCTGAGATGTTCTTCATGTTCTTCCTTAGTTTCAGAAAAGACCAGAATGTCGTCGAGATAAAGCAAGACAAAGTCATTCTTGAACGGAGAGAATATGTAGTTCATCAATCGACAAAATGTCGGAGGAGCATTTGCCAGACCAAAAGACATGACCATATACTCATACGAGCCAAAACTAGTCCTGAAAGCAGTCTTCAGAATATCTTCTTCGCGAATGCGAATTTGATGATAGCCCATTCTGAGATAGAGCTTGGAGAAGATCTTAGCCCCTTTCAACTGTTCGAACAACTCAGTTATGTTCGGAAGTGGATATTTGTTCCTGATTGTCTTCTTGTTCAATGGACGGTAATCGACAGACAACCGGTCCGTGCCATCCTTCTTCTTGACAAACATAACTCCACATCCCCACGGAGACGAGCTTGGTCTGATCAAACCCAAACGCTCCTGCTCATCGAGTTGCCTCTTAAGTTCCTTCAACTCTTTTGGATCCAATTTGTACGGCCGTTTGCACGCAGGCTCAGTACCTGGCTCAAGCTCAATGAAAAATTCAACTTCTCGGTGCGGAGGCATGCCTGGCAGCTCTTCTGGAAACACATCTTGATATTCGCAGACCACTGGAACTTGCGAAATAGGATTAATCTCACCCTTTTCATTCAAAAAGAATAGACGGATTGTACCATCGCGCGCCGTGAATATAATCACGTCCTCCGAAGAATGGGTAAGCCTCACTTCTTTAGCTTCACAATCAATCGATGCCTTGTTCATGGCCAACCAGTCCATACCAAGGATCAAATCAATGTCGGACTTGCCCAATACATACGGAGAAGCTAGAAAAGAATAACTGCCCATCTTGACAGAAACATCTGGAGCACGACTACTAGCATGCATGAACTTGCCTGGAGAAACTACTAACAACGGTCTAGGAAGCTCTTCAACATGAACATTATGCTTGGATGCAAATGGAATGGAGAGGAACGAATGCGAAGCACCAGAATCAAACAACACTTTAGCAGGAATATCATTAACGAGGAGGTTACCCATGATCACATCTGATGAGTTTTTTGCCTCAGCCGCATTCACCATGTTGACTCGAGCTGACCTGGGGTTGAACTTCACGAGAGCATTGCTAGGACGTTTGCCTGGAGGAGGAGGCGGTAGACGGAGCTGAGAAGTACACTTGTTAGTATAATGACCCTTCTGCCCACACTTGTGACAAGTAACCTCTGCTGGCTGACGGTACTGTGTCTGAGGAGGCCCTTGCTTCTGATGCTGGAATCTCTGCTGAACGAGTGGGTTAAGTGGGTGAGAAGAACCATGGCCACCAGAATGCTTGAACTGCTGCGAGTGCCGAGGAGGAGGAGGAGGAGACACCCAAAACTTCTGTTGCTTCTGAACCACCTCAGTAGAGGAAGAGCTGGAATCTCTGAAGCGCTTCTTAGAATTATCCACCCTGAGCAAGGCTGCCTCTGCCGTGAGAGCTAAGTTGTAGAACTTGTCAAACTCCTCAGGATCGTGCAAAGCGAGAGCTAACTGCAAATATTCTTTCAAGCCACCTCTGAACTGATAAATCTTGCTCTTCTGATCAGGGATATCCTGCAAGGCGTATCGGGCTAGCTCATGGAACTCGACGTTGTACTTGTACACGGAGTTACCACCCTGCTTCAAGCGCCTGAACTTCGCACGCATTTCCTCCATGAAGCTGGACGGAATGTAGTGGGATCTGAAGTCACGGCGGAACTCATCCCAAGTAATCACTCTAGCGCCTCTAGAATCCTTCAACTGTTGCCACCAGATAGATGCTTGCTCATTCAGCTGGAATGTAGCAAATTTGACGAAATCCTCAGGACGAACATTGCTGCACTCAAAATGTTTGTTCATGTCGCGGATCCAATCCTCAGCATCAAACGGCTGGTCACAGGAAGTGAAAGTCTTCGGCTGATTCGACAGGAACTGACTCAAATTAGCAAACTAATTGCCACCATGCTGGAAATTGCCTTGCTGCTGATTAGCCCTCTCTTGCAACAACTATAGCAGCATATGAGTGTTTGCATTTGTAGCAACCATCACCGCTTGCCAAGCCTCTGCAGGAGGAGGCGGCGGAGGAGGAGGATTCTCCGGAGGAGGAGGAGGTGGCGGCACATCCTCACGCCCTGGATTCTGACGAGTTGGTGGAGCCATCCTGAAGACGGACAACACAATAACCCACAGAATAAATTGAAGATATTGCTGAATCAAAATGACAGGAATATCTGAGCAGGAATATAGCAATTGCACTCGAACAAAAATAGTAAGAATGCTTCCTCAAAGTGACGGTCGATAAAATTCTGATTAAGACCACTTGCAAACAAGTATGAGCTAGAATTGCTCGGAACAAACATATGATCGAGATTTCATCCGATATCTTCGTGGATAAGATCGCACGGGCTCGAATTTACAGTAGCCATCCTGTTCAAGGTAGTGCACACGACTTACAAAGTGTCCCCGAGTCGTAGCGAGCTACAAGGACTCTTTAAGACACAACGAGAACCGCTGTAAGACGGCCATGAACCAACGTACCCACTGAACAATGAATCGCAACCTCACATCTGTTGGGGAACGTCGCATGGGAAACAAAAATTTTCCTACGCGCACGAAGACCTATCATGGTGATGTCCATCTACGAGAGGGGATGAGTGATCTACGTACCCTTGTAGATCGTACAGCAGAAGCGTTAGTGAACGCGGTTGATGTAGTGGAACGTCCTCACGTCCCTCGATCCGCCCCGCGAACAATCCCGCGATCAGTCCCACGATCTAGTACCGAACGGACGGCACCTCCGCGTTCAGCACACGTACAGCTCGACGATGATCTCGGCCTTCTTGATCCAGCAAGAGAGAGGAGAGGTAGAAGAGTTCTCCGGCAGCGTGACGGCGCTCCGGAGGTTGGTGATGACCTTGTCTCAGCAGGGCTCCGCCCGAGCTCCACAGAAACGCGATCTAGAGGAAAAACCGTGGAGGTATGTGGTCGGGCTGCCGTGGAAAAGTCGTCTCAAATCAGCCCCAATACCTCCGTATATATAGGTGGGAGGGAGGGGACCTTGCCTTGGGGCTCAAGGAGCCCCAAGGGGGTCAGCCGAGTCCAAGGGGGGAAGGCTCCCCCCCAAACCGAGTTGGACTTGGTTTGGTGGGTGGGAGTCCTTCCCTTCCTTCCCACCTCCCTTTTTTTTTCTTTATCTTTGATTTTTATTTGTATGGCGCATAGGGCCCTTTTGGGCTGTCCCACCAGCCCACTAAGGGCTGGTGCGCCACCCTTATGGCCTATGGGCTTCCCCGGGGTGGGTTGCCCCTCGGTGAACTCCCGGAACCCATTCGTCATTCCCGGTAACTCCGAAAACCTTCCGGTAATCAAATGAGGTCATCCTATATATCAATCTTCGTTTACGGACTATTCCGGAAACCCTCGTGACGTCCGTGATCTCATCCGGGACTCCGAACAACATTCGGTAACCAACCATATAACTCAAATACGCATAAAACAACGTCGAACCTTAAGTGTGCAGACCCTGCGGGTTCGAGAACTATGTAGACATGACCCGAGAGACTCCTCGGTCAATATCCAATAGCGGGACCTGGATGCCCATATTGGATCCTACATATTCTACGAAGATATTATCGTTTGAACCTCAGTGCCAAGGATTCATATAATCCCGTATGTCATTCCCTTTGTCCTTCGGTATGTTACTTGCCCGAGATTCGATCGTCAGTATCCGTATACCTATTTCAATCTCGTTTACCGGCAAGTCTCTTTACTCGTTCCGTAATACAAGATCCCGCAACTTACACTAAGTTACATTGCTTGCAAGGCTTGTGTGTGATGTTGTATTACCGAGTGGGCCCCGAGATACCTCTCCGTCACACGGAGTGACAAATCCCAGTCTTGATCCATACTAACTCAACTAACACCTTCGGAGATACCTGTAGAGCATCTTTATAGTCACCCAGTTACGTTGCGACGTTTGATACACATAAAGCATTCCTCCGGTGTCAGTGAGTTATATGATCTCATGGTCAGAGGAATAAATACTTGACACGCAGAAAACAGTAGCAACAAAATGACACGATCAACATGCTATGTCTATTAGTTTGGGTCTAGTCCATCACGTGATTCTCCTAATGACGTGATCCAGTTATCAAGCAACAACACCTTGTTCATAATCAGAAGACACTGACTATCTTTGATCAACTGGCTAGCCAACTAGAGGCTTGCTAGGGACGATGTTTTGTCTATGTATCCACACATGTAAATGAGCCTTCATTCAATACAATTATAGCATGGATAATAAACGATTATCTTGATACAAGAATTATAATAATAACTATATTTATTATTGCCTCTAGGGCATAATTCCAACAGTCTCCCACTTGCACTAGAGTCAATAATCTAGCCCTCACATCATCATGTGAATTACATTGTAATGAATCAACACCCATACAGTTCTGGTGTTGATCATGCTTTGGCCGTGGAAGAGGTTTAGTCAGCGGGTCTGCTACATTCAGATCCGTGTGCACTTTGCATATATTTACGTCCTCTCCCTCGACGTAGTCGCGGATGAGGTTGAAGTGTCGTTTGATGTGTCTGGTCTTCTTGTGAAACCGTGGTTCCTTTGCTAAGGCAATGGCACCCGTGTTATCACAGAACAAGGTTATTGGATTCAGTGCGCTTGGCACCACTCCAAGATCCGTCATGAACTGCTTCATCCAGACACCCTCCTTAGCCGCCTCCGAGGCAGCCATGTACTCCGCTTCACATGTAGAATCTGCTACGACGCTTTGCTTGGAACTGCACCAGCTTACCGCACCCCCATTAAGAATAAATACGTATCCGGTTTGCGACTTAGAGTCGTCCGGATCTGTGTCAAAGCTTGCATCGACGTAACCTTTTACGCGAGCTCTTCGTCACCTCCATACACGAGAAACATCTCCTTAGTCCTTTTCAGGTACTTCAGGATATTCTTGACCGCTGTCCAGTGATCCACTCCTGGATTACTCTGGAACCTACCTGCCATACTTATGGCCAGGCTAAAATCCGGTCTAGTGCACAGCATCGCGTACATGATAGAACCTATGGCTGAAGCATAGGGGACGGAGCGCATATGCTCTCTATCTTCATCAGTTGCTGGGCACTGAGTCTTACTCAATCTCGTACCTTGTAGAACTGGCAAGAACCCTTTCTTGGACTGTTCCATTTTGAACCTCTTCAAAACTTTACCAAGGTATGTGCTTTGTGAAAGTCCTATCAGGCGTTTTGATCTATCCCTATAGATCTTAATGCCTAGAATGTAAGCAGCTTCTCCTAGGTCCTTCATAGAGAAACTTTTATTCAAGTAACCTTTTATGCTCTCCAAAAACTCTACGTTGTTTCCAATCAGTAATATGTCATCCACATATAATATCAGAAACGCCACAAAGCTCCCACTCACTTTCTTGTAAATACAAGATTCTCCAACCACTTGTATAAACCCAAATGCTTTGATCACCTCATCAAAGCGTTTGTTCCAACTCCGAGATGCTTGCACCAGTCCATAAATGGATCGCTGGAGCTTGCACACCTTGTTAGCATTCTTAGGATCGACAAAACCTTCGGGTTGTATCATATACAACTCTTCCTTAAGGAAACCGTTAAGGAACGCCATTTTGACATCCATTTGCCAGATTTCATAATCGAAAAATGCAGCTATTGCTAACATGATTCTGACGGACTTAAGCATCGCTACGGGTGAGAAAGTCTCATCGTAGTCAACTCCTTGAACTTGTGAAAAACCCTTTGGCATAAGTCGAGCTTTATAAACGGTCACATTGCCGTCAGCGTCCGTCTTCCTCTTAAAGATCCATTTGTTCTGAATGGCCTTGCGGCCCTCAGGTAGTACCTCCAAAGTCCACACTTTGTTCTCATAAATGGATCCTATCTCGGATTTCATGGCCTCTAGCCATTTGTTGGAATCTGGGCTCACCATTGCTTCTTCATAATTTGCAGGTTCATTGTTGTCTAACAACATGATTGATAAGTCGGGATTACCGTACCACTCTGGAGCAGCACGTGGTCTCGTTGACCTGCGTGGTTCGACAGAAACTTGAACTGGAGTTTCATGATCATCATCATTAACTTCCTCCTCAACCGGCGTCGCAACGACAGAGGTTTCCCCTTGCCCTGCGCCACCATCTAGAGGGATGAGAGGTTCGACAACCTCGTCAAGTTCTATCTTCCTCCCACTCAATTCTCTCGAGAGAAACTCCTTCTCGAGAAAAGCTCCGTTTTTAGCAACAAACACTTTGCCCTCGGATTTGAGATAGAAGGTGTACCCAACTGTCTCTTTTGGGTAACCTATGAAGACGCACTTTTCCGCTTTGGGTTCCAGCTTTTCAGGCTAAAGCTTTTTGACATAAGCATCACATCCCCAAACTTTAAGAAACGACAACTTTGGCCTTTTGCCATACCACAGTTCGTATGGTGTCGTCTCAACGGATTTTGATGGTGCCCTATTTAAAGTGAATGCAGCTGTTTCTAATGCATAACCCCAAAACGATAACGATAAATCAGTAAGAGACATCATAGATCGCACCATCTCTAATAGAGTACGATTACGACGTTCGGACACACCATTACGCTGTGGTGTTCCAGGCGGTGTTAACTGTGAAACAATTCCACATTGTCTTAAGTGAGTACCAAACTCGAAACTCAGATATTCACCCCCACGATCAGACCGTAGTAACTTGATCTTCTTGTTACGATGATTTTCCACTTCACTCTGAAATTGCTTGAACTTTTCAAATGTTTCAGACTTGTGCTTCATCAAGTAGACATAACCATATCTACTTAAATCGTTAGTGAAGGTGAGAAAATAATGATATCCGCCGCGTGCCTCCACCCTCATCGGACCACACACATCGGTATGTATGATTTCCAACAAATCACTTGCACGCTCCATTGTTCCGGAGAACGGAGTTTTAGTCATCTTGCCCATGAGGCATGGTTCGCACGTGTCAAGTGAATCAAAGTCAAGTGACTCCAAAAGTCCATCAGCATGGAGTTTCTTCATGCGCTTTACACTAATATGACCTAAACGGCAGTGCCACAAAAATATGGCGCTATCATTGTTAACTCTAACTCTTTTGGTCTCAATGTTATGTATATGCGTATCGCTATCAAGATTCAATATGAACAATCCTCTCACATTCGGTGCATGACCATAAAAGATGTTACTCATAGAAATAGAACAACCATTATTCTCTGACTTAAAAGAGTAACCGTCTCACATTAAACAAGATCCAGATATAATGTTCATGCTCAACGCAGGCACTAAATAACAATGATTTAAGTTCATCACTAATCCTGACGGTAACTGAAGTGACACTGTGCCGACGGCGATTGCATCAACCTTGGAACCATTTCCTACGCGCATCGTCACTTCATCTTTCGCCAGCCTTCGTCTATTCCGCAGTTCCTGTTTCGAGTTGCAAATATGAGCAACAGAACCGGTATCGAATACCCACGCACTACTACGAGAGCCGGTTAAGTACACATCAATAACATGTATATCAAATATACCTGATTTTTCTTTGGCCGCCTTCTTATCTGCGAGATACTTGGGGCAATTGCGCTTCCAGTGACCCATACCCTTGCAATAGTAACACTCCGTTTCAGGCTTAGGTCCAGCTTTGGGTTTCTTCGTCGGATTGGCAACAGGCTTGCCGCTCTTCTTCGAATTGCCCTTCTTGCCTTTGCCGTTTCTCTTGAAACTAGTGGTCTTATTCACCATCAACACTTGATGCTCTTTACGGAGTTCAGACTCTGCGACTTTCACCATCGCAAACAACTCGCCGGGAGACTTGTTCATCCCTTGCATGTTGTAGTTCAACACAAAGCCTTTATAGCTTGGCGGCAGTGATTGAAGGATTCTGTCAGTGATAGCTTCTTGCGGGAGTTCAATCCCCAGCTCAGCTAGACGGTTTGAGTACCTAGACATTTTGAGCACATGTTCACTGACATATGAGTTTTCCTCCATCTTGCAAGCATAGAATTTATCGGAGGTCTCATACCTCTCGATCCGGGCGTTCTTCTGAAAGATAAACTTCAACTCCTGGAACATCTCAAATGCTCCATGACGCTCAAAGCGACGTTGAAGTCCCGGTTCTAAGCCATACAAGACTGCACATTGAACTATTGAGTAGTCCTCCTTACGTGCTAACCAAGCGTTCTTAACATCCTGATCAGCTGTAGCGGGTGGTTCATCTCCTAACGCAGCATTAAGGACATAATCCTTCTTCCCAGCTTGTAAGATTAGCTTAAGATTACGAGCCCAGTCTACAAAGTTGCTTCCATCATCTTTCAACTTAGCTTTCTCTAGGAACGTATTAAAATTCAGGATGACTGTCGCGTGAGCCATGATCTACAACACAAATATATTCAAAGTGGACTTAGACTATGTTCAAGATAATTAGAGTTTAACTTAATCAAATTATTCGCTAAACTCCCACACAAAAAGTACATCTCTCTAGTCATTTGAGTGGTTCATGATCCACTTACACTAGCTCAAGTCCGATCATCACGTGAGTTGAGTATAGTTTAAGTGGTAAGCATCCCTATGCTAATCATATCATCTATATGATTCATGATCGACCTTTCGGTCTCATGTGTTTCGAGGCCATGTCCGCACATGCTAGGCTCGTCAAGCTTAACCCGAGTGTTCCGCGTGCGCAACTGTTTTGCACCCGTTGTATGTGAACGTTGAGTCTATCACACCCGATCATCACGTGGTGTCTCGAAACGACGAACTGTAGCAACGGTGCACAGTCGGGGAGAACACAATTTCGTCTTGAAATTTTAGTGAGAGATCACCTCATAATGCTACCGTCGTTCTAAGCAAAATAAGGTGCATAAAAGGATTAACATCACATGCAATTCATAAGTGACATGATATGGCCATCATCACGTGCTTCTTGATCTTCATCACCAAAGCACCGGCACGATCTTCTTGTCACCGGCGCCACGCCATGATCTCCATCAACGTGTTGCCATCGGGGTTGTCGTGCTACTCATGCTATTACTACTAAAGCTACATCCTAGCAAAATAGTAAACACATCTGCAAGCACAAACGTTAGTATAAAGACAACCCTATGGCTCCTGCCGGTTGTCGTACCATCGACGTGCAAGTCGATATTTCGATTACAACATGATCATCTCATACATCCAATATATCACATCACATCGTTGGCCATATCACATCACAAGCATACCCTGCAAAAACAAGTTAGACGTCCTCTAATTTTGTTGTTGCATGTTTTACGTGGTGACCAAGGGTATCTAGTAGGATCGCATCTTACTTATGCAAACACCACAACGGAGATATATGAGTTGCTATTTAACCTCATCCAAGGACCTCCTCAGTCAAATCCGATTCAACTAAAGTTGGAGAAACCGACACTTGCCAGTCATCTTTGAGCAACGGAGTTACTCGTAACGATGAAACCAGTCTCTCGTAAGCGTACGAGTAATGTCGGTCCAAGCCGCTTCAATCCAACAATACCGCGGAATCAAGAAAAGACTAAGGAGGGCAGAAAAACGCACATCACCGCCCACAAAAACTTTTGTGTTCTACTCGAGAAGACATCTACGCATGAACCTAGCTCATGATGCCACTGTTGGGGAACGTCGCATGGGAAACAAAAATTTTCCTACGCGCACGAAGACCTATCATGGTGATGTCCATCTACGAGAGGGGATGAGTGATCTACGTACCCTTGTAGATCGTACAGCAGAAGCGTTAGTGAACGCGGTTGATGTAGTGGAACGTCCTCACGTCCCTCGATCCGCCCCGCGAACAATCCCGCGATCAGTCCCACGATCTAGTACCGAACGGACGGCACCTCCGCGTTCAGCACACGTACAGCTCGACGATGATCTCGGCCTTCTTGATCCAGCAAGAGAGAGGAGAGGTAGAAGAGTTCTCCGGCAGCGTGACGGCGCTCCGGAGGTTGGTGATGACCTTGTCTCAGCAGGGCTCCGCCCGAGCTCCACAGAAACGCGATCTAGAGGAAAAACCGTGGAGGTATGTGGTCGGGCTGCCGTGGAAAAGTCGTCTCAAATCAGCCCCAATACCTCCGTATATATAGGTGGGAGGGAGGGGACCTTGCCTTGGGGCTCAAGGAGCCCCAAGGGGGTCAGCCGAGTCCAAGGGGGGAAGGCTCCCCCCCCAAACCGAGTTGGACTTGGTTTGGTGGGTGGGAGTCCTTCCCTTCCTTCCCACCTCCCTTTTTTTTCTTTCTCTTTGATTTTTCTTTGTATGGCGCATAGGGCCCTCTTGGGCTGTCCCACCAGCCCACTAAGGGCTGGTGCGCCACCCTTATAGCCTATGGGCTTCCCCGGGGTGGGTTGCCCCCCCGGTGAACTCTCGGAACCCATTCGTCATTCCCGGTACATTCCCGGTAACTCCGAAAACCTTCCGGTAATCAAATGAGGTCATCCTATATATCAATCTTCGTTTCCGGACTATTCCGGAAACCCTCGTGACGTCCGTGAACTCATCCGGGACTCCGAACAACATTCGGTAACCAACCATATAACTCAAATACGCATAAAACAACGTCGAACCTTAAGTGTGCAGACCCTGCGGGTTCGAGAACTATGTAGACATGACCGAGAGACTCCTCGGTCAATATCCAATAGCGGGACCTGGATGCCCATATTGGATCCTACATATTCTACGAAGATCTTATCGTTTGAACCTCAGTGCCAAGGATTCATATAATCCCGTATGTCATTCCCTTTTTCCTTCGGTATGTTACTTGCCCGAGATTCGATCGTCAGTATCCGTATACCTATTTCAATCTCGTTTACCGGCAAGTCTCTTTACTCGTTCCGTAATACAAGATCCCGCAACTTACACTAAGTTACATTGCTTGCAAGGCTTGTGTGTGATGTTGTATTACCGAGTGGGCCCCGAGATACCTCTCCGTCACACGGAGTGACAAATCCCAGTCTTGATCCATACTAACTCAACTAACACCTTCGGAGATACCTGTAGAGCATCTTTATAGTCACCCAGTTACGTTGCGACGTTTGATACACAGAAAGCATTCCTCCGGTGTCAGTGAGTTATATGATCTCATGGTCATAGGAATAAATACTTGACACGCAGAAAACAGTAGCAACAAAATGACACGATCAACATGCTACGTCTATTAGTTTGGGTCTAGTCCATCACGTGATTCTCCTAATGACGTGATCCAGTTATCAAGCAACAACACCTTGTTCATAATCAGAAGACACTGACTATCTTTGATCAACTGGCTAGCCAACTAGAGGCTTGCTAGGGACGATGTTTTGTCTATGTATCCACACATGTAAATGAGCCTTCATTCAATACAATTATAGCATGGATAATAAACGATTATCTTGATACAGGAATTATAATAATAACTATATTTATTATTGCCTCTAGGGCATAATTCCAACAACATCATGCATCTGTAGGAAGATTGTCCTATAAGTGACTACTTGATATCCCACCTATGAATTCCCGAAATATCTAGTCATGCAATTTGGTACACGGATACAAGGAGTAATTTTCACACAACTCATATACTAACCCGTCACCTGTATCACATCTGTCAACACATAACCAGAATCTCGGACCTTCATCTACAACAGACCCTCGTGATCACAACGATACAAAGTATGGCAGTACTCTCGAACAATCTGCACCAGTACTGGGGACATCGGGGTTATCTCGCCACTACTAGTATTGAAGCAATAATGAACATCCTTCGTTCTTAGATACTCAGAAATCTGAATGATGGTGATGTGCGCAAGAATCCCCTAGAGCTCAACTCCCCGGAAGAAATCAAGGCAGACAGGAGGCACCAAGACAAAACTCTGTCACGTCGAAATCATACAGATTTCAAAAATACCCGCGTGATCCTAAATTTTTTTTTGAGCAAGAAGAGGAGTAGAATTAAGATTTCCTAAGTCGGGAACCTCACCAGAGCATGGAAGAGGAGAAAAAAGAATCCTACTCTCCGATATAACTAAGACTCAAAACATTTTACTAGACTCGACTCGGCCAAGTACGATCACACAAAGGCTCCTATGGTCGTAAGGCTCGGATTACCAACTTGTAACGACTAAGATGCGGTCCTTTCCGATTTAGGGAACGAGGCCCTGAATTGGAAAGAAGCGCATCTAAGCGTTTCGCAAGCACAGTAACATAGTACATACATAATAATAGTAGAATGACAATAAGGGGTTCAACTGCCATCTCATAAATATATCAGAGTTACATCACGCATCCAAACAAGGTAGTTCCGCTACGGACTACAAGACATGAGAAATGACTATGCTACCCTGCATGCTTGCCCACGATCACGACCACGCCCCAGTCTTCTGGATAGGTCACGTACAGGTGGTCGTTCTCCTCATCATACTGCCACGTCAGCTGCGTGCCATCGGGATCACCTGTCTCGGGGGTACCTGAACCTGTTGGTGTTGTGAAGGAATCTGTGAGCCATGAGGACTCGGCAATCTATGACCTCGGTGCCAGAACTAGTCAAGTTATTAGGTAAGGAAGGAGGAGTATTTAGGTTGCAACATCCTAAGCATATATGGTGGCTAACTTACGTGGAACATGTATTGAAGGTGGTCTATACTAGCGGTCGACAATTAACTGATCACTAAGTGATCCTGAACACCTACTTACGTCAATCATAATCCCACCGTGTTCCCGATTGAAGAGCGGTCTTCGAAGGGGGCAGTCACGGTTACGCACACAGTTGGCAATTTTATTAGAGTTATGTTTAAGTTGTCTCTAACCGGATGTTAACAAATATTCCAAGTTGCCACATAACTGCGGGCACGGCTTTCCGAAAGATTAAACCCTGCAGGGGTGCTCCAACTAGTCCATCACAAACGGTCACGGGCCGCAAAGTAATCCTCTATCACAAATCTCGTGATCTCGTCGGATTCCTTAGAGGAAAACCTTAACTCTGGGGAGAACCAAAGCTTCACCAGGATTCCTATACGCAAGATATATCGCTAAGGTAAGACAAGACTAGCAGGACCTCCCGTCGTGTCGACGACCCTGATAAGAGCCGCGTATCTCAGTCTCAGGACACGATGGATGAGCTTGCCGTCGGGATGGCTAAACCTCTGGGTGACCAGTGGGGCCCCGAACATCGCTCAGGTGGGACCAACACTCATGAGGAGCACTGGCCTGGGTTGTTGATTAAATTCCTCGGGGTAGCTATTCCCTATGCAGATTATTATTAAGTGATTAGCGGATTAAAACCAATGTTGGGTACTGCCAGACAAGTCTTAACTCTACACGATTTATCAAGGGGGTCCCCATAACAACCCCAAACGTGTTAGGAGCGATCAGTTATGGAATCAAACACCGGTAGCCGGTAACTATGGCGGCAATAACGGAACAAAACACCCGGCAAAAGGCTAGGCCTTCCGTTATTTACCAAGTATATAGGTGCATTAGTTAAATAACAGATTAACATAATGACATCAAACTCATGTTATCACATGAGACATTTGCACCTGCAACTAGCAACACTAACATTAGTAGCTGAGCAAAGCCTACTTAGCCATTCAAGATTTGCTAGGAAGGGATAAGTGTTTGGGTTTCATGGCAATATCAGGAGGCAATTATTTTAGTGGTAGGAAGCGGGCATATGGCGGAAGAAACGTAAACTAGCCTAACAAGTCTAGAGATGGAATCAAGGTCATATCATCTTGCCTGTGATGTCCTCAGCTTGGAACTGCTCTTGTTCGTCCTGCATTTACTCTCCCGGATCCACGTACTCGTTCTCCGATCCCGGTGCTACCCAACATAATAATAGCATCCAATGAATAACAGCACCTCAAGATGCAACAAGCACATGATGCATGAGATGAAAATGAACATGCACCTCTATTCTACTCACTAGCACAAGCATGTGGTGGAAATACAAGTTCCTGGACAGAACTGCACTCTAAGCTATCTTGACATGCATGAGGATGACATGAATAGACGCGTCACGCGAAAATGATACAAAAGCATATAAAGAACGTACCGATCGGAGCTACGGATCAACAGGAAACAACAAAACAAGAGATGACGTCCTACGTATCAAAATCATCACAACACACACCAATGGCATACTTCTGGTATTTCCAGGTTGCCAAGACATAAAACAAACCAACATGGATGGGGTGGTGCAAGGAATAACACCACACCATCATCTATGCACTCACAAGCATCAAAACTGTACAATCTGCCATAAACAGCATCATAGCATTTTGAGAGCTACATGCAAAGCACCTACAACCACCCAAATATGCCAAATAAGATATGTGGAAGAAGCTATCCAAGAGTACTACAAGCACAAGCAAAAATATAATGCAAAGGAGTTTCACATAGAAAGTTACACAACTGCTAACTTGGACAAAAGCATCAGTTTTGAGGGACTTAGTGAAAATTCCAGATTCTCACTAGCTGTTTATGCTCTGAAGCATTTTGACAGCACCCAAATCAATATCTACAGGATTCCAAATGGAATGAAAATTTCAAGGGAGCTATATAAACACAAAAGCTACAACTTTCCAGTTGATAGCTAAGGCTGATTCACAACACAAGGACCTCTACAAGCTCAACAACAGGAGAAGAAAATATAAACAAATTCTCACACACCAAACTGGAATTTCAGCCACATGCCTACTTTGACTAAGCACCACTTGCACATATGAACTACTAAGCATGAAACAAAACCAACATGTCATAGAGGGGGTCACCCTCTAATGCCACAACAAGGAATCAACCTCTTGGGCTCACCACAACTCATGGAACCAAGCTCCAAACATTGAACAAATCTGAAATATGACATTCCTAGAAAATGTTCCAAAGGCAAAACTGACTTCACCAATGGATTCCTGGGATGATTCTACCCCAAAAACATATATAAAACATAGGCACTTCCATAGAACAAATGGGCACAAACTAGAAAAGATAGTCTACATGGAATCACATATAGTGAATAATGCATCATCACATGTGCTATTCACTAGAACAACACCTACACAAGCACTTGCACACTCTCACAAGTCCAATGGTGACATGAGGGTTTAGAACTCATGTGTGTGTGCCATAGCACATCCCCATTCCCACACACATACAACAAGCACAAGCATAAAAGTCACCTACACATGCTAAATGGAATTCACTACTAGCTTGCACTCACATAAGCACTTCTACACCTACACATATAATCTTGCACGTGTGCTACCAAGTCACAAGAAAGCCTTGGCATATGTGGAACACACACACACACAAGCACACACAACATCCATAGGCACAATCACATCACCTATGCACTAGGCTACCACCTCATCACTTAAACACACCACTTATAAACTAGCAAACATATGTGTACATGCACCGAATCCTATACATGCATTCTGTCGGGACCCCGATCCTAAGCCATAGGAATCCTGCGTGTAACACATCACATCTCTTTGTGGTCTCACACACGGTTATCCCCACGGCCGCAACCTTACCTTAACCGGGACCGTTTGCGCCTTTTGACTCGCGTATGCAATTGTGTCGCTAGCATTCCAATGTCAAAGAACCCGGATCGACATGTCTAGTTATAAACCCAAGTGGCACTTCCGTACAGGGATAGGCATACATGACCCAACAAAGCAGGTGTCAGTCAACAACGAGTGTAGACGAGTCGTAGCAAGATAGAAGGACTCCATTACATCGCGTGGCATTTCCCCAAAGGGACAGACACAACAGCTAAGAAGGACACATGCCGGTCAACCAATGTGTCCGGAGAAGTAGCGAACTACCATGGCTCGGTGGAATCACAAAGGGGCATTTCCCCGTAAGGAGTGCTACTAAGGCATACGACTAGGTATTCGAACCCCATACATACCAAGTACAACACACATACGCATGGCATACCGATATGCATAGATACATCGATGGCATCACAACATAACCATAATCATACAACTTTATTTAGAGGGCTCGGAAGAGCCTCACACATAATATTACACAGATAGGGGTCTCACGACCCATCATCACAAGTCATTCAAACAAGTCTTACAAGCCAGCGGAAGATTAAAACTGTCTGAGTACAGATAGAGGAAAGGTAATAGGCACTTGGCCTGACTATCTACAGACCCAACCTAGGGCCAGATCGTAGCTGGGACACCAGCTACTCGTCGTCGTCAACGTCTAGATAGAACCCACCATTAGGGTCATTAACAACCTATGCAACAATTTATTAAGCAAACGTGAGTACAAAAGTTCTCAGCAAGACTTTAGGATAATCTATCTGTCACATCCCTGGTATTCCCTGTTAGGGTTTAATAACTTGTGATCATATCTTTTTTGATTGCATCCAAGAAATGGAAATGAACCCAAAGGAAGTGGTGAAATTCAAAGCAAAACCTTAGCCACTTCTTATTCAAAAGAAATCCAACTATTATCAAAATCAATGAATCCAAAATGGCCATTAGAAAAGTTCATCTTTTCTGATAAATATAGAAAACAAAATATCAAAGGTGAAACTTATTTTCAAACTACTTTTGGCATTTTAAATTTAAGTTAAAAGCTACTGAAATCAATTATATATTTGATTTCAAATAATTCAAAGTTTCCAAAAATGTTGAAAACTTTATGAGTAGTTCGAAATATTCCAACTAACACTCTGGGTTTTTTCAAACTATTTTTAGGAATAGTTTGGAGCCAAAAATAAATGAAACAATATCACAAAGAATAAAACAGAAAACAGGAAGGAAAGAAAATAGAAAAACTCTACCTGTCGCTCACCTGAAGCCTAGCCCACCTAGCGCCGTCGTCTTCCTTTGCAAGTCGGAGCAGGAGGTGGCCGTCGCGTTCCCCGGCACGCCCACGCAGCTGCGTGCCTGCCTGGCCGCCGCGTCACGCTGGCACGAACGGGGGTAAGCTCCCTTAGGTCTCCCCGAGCTCATCCCCTCCTCATTCGCCGTGCTCTCTTCTCCCCCCTCTCGGCCGCCATGACCGCAAGCTCAAGCTTGAGCTTGCCGTCGCTCCTGCCCCTCTCCCTCTCTCGTGAGCCGCGCAACAACTTCACCATGATCCCGTGAAGCTCTCCAGCTAGTCGCTCGACGCCGAGAAGCTCTGAAATGCCGTGAAGCCATCGTCTTCTTCCTCGGGTCACCGGAACTCGCTGCCGTCGTTCTCCCTCCTCAGGCCATCTCCGCGCCCACTCTCGACGCCTCTGCACTCCCGTGAGCTCAGGGTCCTTTCCCCTAAGTTTTCCCCTCGACCCTTCCTCTAGACCCCGATTCCACCGGAGCCCGACGAGATCCGCCGTGGGACCTCGTCGCCGGTAGCTCTCCGGTGATCGGCTGGTCATTCTGAGGCCACCAATGGCTTCATTGCGACACGTAGGTGCTCTAGGAGCTAAGCCCCGCTCGTTTTGCCTTCAGTTTCGTCGATCTCGACATAGCCCGAGCTTAGGCCGCCACCAAGCTCGTCGTCGGCGTCATCTCCAGCCGTCTTAGCCTCGGGTCCTTGCAGAAATGGAACTGCGGCTATGTGCTGATTCGTTTGGTGCCCTCCGCTGTGCATTTGGTGGTCGTTGCAGAGATGCATTCCCGAGCCCCTCCGCCGTTCTGGTGGTCGCCGGAGGCTCACCGCCGGCGAGATCGACCTCGCCGCCGTTGGATCTGACCCCCGTGAGTCTATGACAGGTGGGGCCAGTCCCTGGCTAATTAAGTTTAGAATTTTTTTTTAAATAACTTATTTTATTAACTTAAACAAACACTGACAGGTGGGTCCTACTCTGTTAATTAACTAATTAAGTTAAATCTAAATTAAAACTGGCCAGAGTCACTAACAAGTGGATCCCACTAGTCAGGTTTGACTTTCAACGGCCAGTTGGACCTGCTCATGTCATGCTGATGCAATAAAGACTTCTCTGTTTAAAAATAATTCTAGAATAAGTTCAAAACTTTGGAAATTCATAGAAATTGGAATATAACTCCAAACTTGACAAACAATATATGTAAGTGGATCAGAAAAATCCAAGGAATCCAATGGTGCTATTTTCATGCATGAAAAACAAAGTTATGAAACAACATCAGGTCAAATCAATTAAAAGAATGTGAGAAATTATAATTCAAATGATATTTGAATTATGATTTCAAATCAAGATCACCCCAAAGGGTTCTGCTAGTCTTTTCAAACCATGCTACATTGCATTTCATGCATCATTTTGTTGCATATGTTTGATATTGATTGATTGTTGTTATTCCGGTAGGCTCCACCCCTCCGGATACGTCTGATTATCCGACTGACGGGTATCACCCCTGTGCTGAGCAACAAGGCAAGCAACCATTTTGATCATCCCGATAAATCCCATGTTCTCGCTCCTGCTCTTATTTATTGCATTAGGTCAAAATGCTTTCACTGCTTTTGCCACATTAGTTGAACCCACTTCCTTTGCATGACCTGTCCTTGTCACGGTAAATAGTTGAACCTTGCAACCTAGCATACCTGGTAGATGCTTGAGCCATGATGTGCCTTATCCTGCTATGCATGCTATGCTTAGAGTTGTGTATGGTCTGTCATCTGGGTGATGAACAGGATCGTGAGAACGTGTTCAGTTGGTAAAGGTCGCGTGTTGAACCTGATTTGGTAAAGGTACCGGTGAAAGGCTGTGTAGGAGTACATGGCGGGTTGTTTCATTGGAACCGTCCTTAGGAACTGAGTTCTGTGTATGTAATCCAAGACAATATACTACCACATGCTAGGCCCTGAAATATGACCTCGCTCGACTTATTAATCGCTTAGTACTCGGTCAGGAGTTGCAAGTAGTTTCTCGTGTTTATAGTCATGCTGGAGGCCGTGCGTAGCGCTGACCTTAGAGGTGGGCTATGACGCGGTAGGCAGTGGCACGGTGTACCAAGTGGCACCCGGATGGTGGGCTTGGGAACCCTGCGCACATCGTTTGGGGCCGTGGTGGAAACCTCGGCCGGACTTCCGTGCGGGTTACCCTCAGATAGGCGATAGACCTGGACTAAGTATTAGCGTGGTTAACGGTCGTGGCCGACTCCCTCGCTGGGCTTCCGCTTGAAGGTTGCCGAGGTGCATGACGTGCACATGGCGATAAGTGGCGAGAGCGTGTGTGAAGAAGTACACCCCTGCAGGGTTATGATCTATTCGAATAGCCGCGTCCGTGGATCTGGACTACTTGGAAACATATGTTGTTCATAGATAACTATAATGGCTACTCATAAAATTGTCAAGCTAAGTGTGAGTGTCATGGACGACATTTCCGTAGGGAGACGGAATGATTCCACGATGGAGTATTGTTGTGGTGTTAATGGACTCGTGTGCGAGAAACAAAGTTGTCAAAACTATTTAAAAATGCAAGTTGTCACCATATGAAAGATTCCGTCAAATAGGGCACCATCAAAATCCATTGAGATGACACCATATGAACTATGGTATGGCAAGAAACCAAAGTTGTCGTTTCTTAAAGTTTGGGGATGTGATGCTTATGTCAAAAAGATTCAACCTAAAAGCTGGAACCCAAAGCGGAAAAGTGTGTCTTCATAGGTTACCCAAAAGAGACAATTGGGTATACCTTCTATCTCAGATCCGAGGGCAAAGTGTTTGTCGCTAAGAATGAAGCTTTTCTTGAGAAAGAGTTTCTCTCAAAAGAATTGAGTGGGAGGAAGATAGAACTTGATGAGGTTGTAGAACCTTTGCTTCAACCAGATGGTGGCGCAGGACAGAAAGAAGTTTCTGTCGAGGCTAAACCAGTTGAGGAGGAAGCTAATGATGATGATCATGAAATTTCAGATCAAGTTGCTATCGGACCTCATAGGTCGACAAGGGCACGTATTGCTCCCAAGTGGTACGGGAATCCTGTCTTATCAATCATGTTGTTAGACAACAATGAACCTGTGAGCTATCGAGAAGCAATGGTGGGCCCGGATTCCAAAAAATGGTTAGAGGCCATGAAATTCGAGATAAGATCTATGTATGAAAACAAAGTATGGACTTTAAGAACAAATGGATCTTTAAGAAGAAGACGGGCTTGGACGGTAATGTGACCATCTATAAAGCTCAACTTGTGGCAAAGGGTTTTTTCACAAGTTCAAGGAGTTTACTACGATGAGACTTTCTCACTAGTAGCGATGCTTAAGTCTGTCAAAATCATGTTAGCAATAGCTACATTTTTCGATTATGAAATTTCGCAAATGGATGTCAAAACATCATTCCTTAATGGGTTTCTTAAGGAAGAGTTGTATATGATGTAACCGGAAGGGTTTGTCGATCCAGAGAATGCTGACAAAGTGTGCAAGCTCCAGCAATCCATTTATGGACTGGTGCAAGCATCTCAGAGTTGGAATCAGCGCTTTGATGAGGTGATCAAGGCGTTCGGGTTTATACAATTTTTTGGAGAAGCTTGTATTTACAAGAAAGTGAGTGGGAGTTCTATAGCGTTTCTAATATTATATGTGGATGACATATTGCTGATTGGAAACAAAGTAGAACTTTTGGGAAGCGTAAAGGATTACTTGAATAAAAGTTTTTCAATGAAGTACCTCGGAGAAGCTGCTTACATATTAGGCATTAAGATCTATAGAGATAGATCAAGACGTGATACGTCTTCGTCGTATCTATAATTTTTGATTGTTTCATGCCAATATTCTACAACTTTCATATACTTTTGGCAACTTTTTATACTATTTTTGGGACTAACATATTGATCCAGTGCCGAGTGCCAGTTCGTGTTTGTTGCACGTTTTTTGTTTCGCAGAAAATCCATATCAAACGAATTCCAAAAGGGATAAAAACTTACAGAGATTTTTTTGGAACATATGTGAATTTTGGGAAGTGGAATCAACAGAAGGCGATGCCCGAGGGCCCACAAGCCAGAGGGGCGGCCAAGGGGGTAGGGCGCGCGAGGCTGGCTTGTGGCCACCCCGTAAGGCGGTTGCTGCCCTTCTTTCACCGCAAGAAAGATAATATATGGATAAAAATCATGTTTAAATTTCATCCCAATTAGAGTTAGAGTTACAGATCTCCGGGAGTATAAGAAACAGTGAAACGCTAGAATCTGAAATGTAGAAAAACGCAGAAACGGAAGGAAACAGATAGTGAGATCCAATCTCGGAGGGGATCTCGTCCCTCTGCCGCCATGGAGGCCAAGGACCAGAGGGGAAACCCTCCTCCCATCTAGAGGGGAGGCCAAGGAAGAGTAAGAAGGAGGGGGACTCTCTCCACCTCTCTCCCGGTGGCACCGGAACACCGCTGGGGCCATCATCGTGACGTCGATCTACACCAACAACTTCGCCGCCGTCATCACTAACTCTCTCCCCTCTCTATGCAGCGGTTCAACGTCTCTTCTTACCACTGTAATCTCTACTTAAACATGGTGCTCAACGCTATATATTATTTCCCAATGATGTATGGCTATCCTATGATGTTTGAGTAGATACGCTTTGTCTTATGGGTTGATCGATGATCATGATTGGTTTGAGTTGCATGTTTTATTATTGGTGCTGTACTATGGTGCTCTCCGTGTCGCGCAAGCGTGAGGGATCTCCGCTGTAGGATGTTGCAATGTGTTTATGATTTTCCTATGGTGGGTTGCTTGAGTGACAGAAGCATAAACCCGAGTAGGTGGGTTGTTGCATATGGGATTAAATAGGACTTGATACCTTATAATGGTATGGTTGGGTTTTACCTTAATGATCTTTAGTAGTTGCAAATGCTTGCTAGAGTTCCAATCATAAATGCATATGATACAAGTAGATAAAGTATGTTAGCTTATGCCTCTCCCTCATATAAAATTGCAATAATGATTACCGGTCTAGTTATCGATTGCCTAAGGACAAATAACCTTCTTGTGACAAAAAGATCTCTACTAAGACTAGCTTAGTTGTTTCTTTATCTTAGCAGCCCCTAGTTTTTATTTACATGTTCTTTATTTTCTTGCAAGCCTATCCTATCACGCCTACAAAGTACTTCTAGTTTCATACTTCTTCTAGGTAAAGCGAATGTTAAGCATGCGTACAGTTGTTTCAGTGGTCGATAGAACTTCAGGGAATATTTGTTCTACCTTTAGCTCCTCATTGGGTTCGACACTTTTACTTATCGAGAAAGGCTACAATTGATCCCCTATACTTGTGGGTTATCAAGACTTTTTTCTCGCACCGTTGCCGGGGAGCAATAGCGTGGGGTGAATATTCTCGTGTGTGCTTGTTTGCTTTATCGCTAAGTAGATTTTATTTTTTATTTAGCTTGTTTTCTATCTTTAGATATGGGTAGGAAATGCAAAATACCAAAAAAATGTAGATGTACTTGCTTCTCCAAAATTTGAGGAACCACTAGTGTTCCGTACCACCGAAGAATAGTACTTGGGTCGTCTTCCATCCATTTGTGCTCGTGCTGAAACCCCAACTAGCATAGTTGAGGGCAAATCATTAAATGAGCATGCTTATTATGTGCGACACCGCATATCTCAAAAAGGGAAACTTTTATGGCATCATATTAATACTTTGCAATGCTATGCTTAGAATTTATGCAAAATTTATGATTTTACTTGTTGTTCTGAAGACCCTAAAAATCAGCTTCCCTATCAATATGAGTTTAAGGATAATGGAATCATATCTTCTTATGCCAAGGGTGTTTGTAATTACTATGATATTGAGCAAATTGAAGAATTTGTTGCTTTTAAGGTTGCCTATGAAATTGCTTCTTTGATTGAAAAGTATAATGCTACTCTTTACAAATCTAAAAGTTTTGCCATACTTAAATATTGCTACGAAAATATGCTTCTAATGCTTATGTTAAGCCATATATCGAGGACTCCTCCGCTGTCCAAGAGGAGCTTAATATTGTGCAGGAATCTCTGGAAGAAGAAAGTGATGACACTGTGAGCTCATTGGATGAAAAAGATGAGGAGAAGAGCGAAGAACAAAAGGAGGAAGAGTGGATTAGCTACCCATACCCACCATCTAATGAGAGTAACTCTTCAACTCATACATTGTTTAATTTCCCTTCGTGCTTACCGAAGGATGAATGCTATGATAATTGCTATGATCCCTTAAATTCATTTGAAATGTCCCTTTTTGATGCACTTGATGCTTGCTATGCTTGTGGACATGATGCCAATATGAATGATGATTATGGAGATGAACTTGCTATAGTTCCTTATGTTCAGAATTAAATTGTTGCTATTGCACCCACACATGATAGTCCTATTATATTTTTGAATTCTCCCAACTACACTATATTGGAGAATTTTGCACTTATGAAGGATTATATAGATGGGTTGCCTTTTACTATTACACATGATGATTTTTTATAGATATAATATGCATGTGCTTGCTGCTCCTAGTTGCAATTATTACGAGAGAGGAACTACATCTCCGCCTCTCTATGTTTCCAATACGATAAAATTGCAAGAAATTGTTTATACTATGCATTGGACTTTACTTTGTGTGCATCAATTGTTCTTTTATGACATGCCGATGCATAGGAAGAGAGTTTTCCTTTGTTGTTGTGTGTGATATGTTACTTTGTGCTCACTACTAAATTACAAATCATTGTTAATTAAAATTGGCTTTGATATAGCTTGGGATCCGGGTGGATCAATTACTTGAGCACTTTATGCCTAGCTTAATGGCTTTAAAGAAAGCGCTGCCAGGGAGACAACCTAAAAGTTTTAGAGAGTTATTTTATTCTGTTATGTGCTTTTATATAGTTTAAAAACAAAAATAAATAAAGAGGGGAACCTAAATTTTTTTCAAAAAGAAAAGTGAAAGTGAGAGAGACGAGCATTGTTAAAATGGGAGCATGCCTTGAACTTTGTTCATGCCCATGGAAACCTTGTGAATCTTAATTAGAGAAACTTTTCAACAAAAATAATTATATCCTTGTATAAATACATTCTATTAAAAATAATGTGCCAAGATTTGCCTTTAGGATGATTAGATAGCTTGTTTGGTGTGTGCAGTGCGAAAACATAAACTTTGGATGTAGTGCGTAAATTTACATTTTTTACTCGAATGTAAAAAGTTTCTGAAAATTATACACAGTAGTGCTATGCAAATTGTTTATTTCATCCTAATGTTTCAGAATTTGTAGAGTTATAGAAGTATGGTGAATGTACAGATTACTAGAGACTCTCCTGTTTTGACAGATTTTGTTTTTGATGCATTGTTTTGCTTGTTTTGATGAAACTATCAATTGTATCGGTGGTATATGCCATGGAAAAGTTATATTATAGTATATACAATGTAAAAAAATTAATTATTTGGTTTTCAATAGTACTTGAAGTTGTAATTTTCTTTATTATTACTAACGGATCTCACGAGGGTTTTGTTAAGTCTTGTGTGATTGAACTTTTCAAGTTTTGGGCAAGATCACGATGGATGAAGGAATAAGGAGTGGAAAGGGACTAAGCTTGGGGATGCCCGAGGCACCCCAAGGTAATATTCAAGGACTCCCAAGCAACTAAGCTTGGGGATGCCCCGGAAGGCATGCCCTCTTTCTTCTAACAACCATCAGTAATTTCACTTGGATCTATATTTTTATTCGTCACATGATATGCGTAAATCTTGGAGCGTCGTGTGCTTTTCATTTTTCTTTTAATAATGCACCATGCTGGTATGAGAAAGTCCTTGGTTGATTTATATAAGGCTCTTTGCACCTCACTTATATCATTTGAGTATGGCTTTATAGAATGCTTCATGTGCTTCACTTATATCATTTGAAGTTTGAATTGCCTATTTCTCTACACATAGAAAACTGCCATTTGTAGAATGCTCTTTTGCTTCACTTATACTTGTTAGAGAATGGACATATCTATTGTAGAAAGAATTAAACTCTCATGCTTCATGATACGTCTCCATCGTATCTACTTTTCCAAACTCATTTGCCCTTGTTTTGGACTCTAATTTGCATGATTTGAATGGAACTAACCCGGACTGACGCTGTTTTCAGCAGAATTGCCATGGTGTTGTTTTTGCGCAGAAATAAAAGTTCTCAGAATGACCTAGAAATTTACGAGGATTGTTTGTGGAATATATAAAAAATACTGGCCCAAGAATCACCCGGAGACGTGGAGCGAGGAGCCCACAAGCCCAGGAGGCGCGACCCCCCTGGCCGCGCCTGGCAGGCTTGTGGGGCCCTCGGGGCTCCGCCGCCTCCAACTCCAGCTATATTTAGTCCCTTTCTCCCAGAAAAAAAAATCAAGGATAAGAGTTCATCGCGTTTTACGATACAGAGATGCCGCAACCACCTGTTCTTCCTCTGGAGGGCATATCTGGAGTCCGTTCTGGGCTCCGAAGAGGGGAGATCATCGCCGTCGTCATCACCAACCTTCCTTAATCGCCAATTCCATGATGCTCTTCACCGTTCGTAAGTAATCTCATCGTAGGCTTGCTGGACGGTGATGGTTTGGATGAGATCTATCATGTAATCGAGTTAGTTTTGATGGGGATTGATCCCTAGTATCCACTATGTTCTGAGATTGATGTTGCTACTACTTTGCCATGCTTAATGCTTGTCACTAGGGCCCAAGTGCCATGATTTAATATCTGAACCTATTATGTTCTCATCAATATATGTGTGTTCTTGATCCTATCTTGCAAGTTGTAGTCACCTACTATGTGTTATGACCCGGCAACCCCGGAGTGACAATAGCCGGAACCACTCCCGGAGATGACCATAGTATGAGGAGTTCATGTATTCACTAAGTGCTAATGCTTTGTTCTGGTTCTCTATTAAAAGGAGAACCTTAATATCCCGTAGTTTCCATTAGGACCCCACTTCCACGGGAGGGATGAACAATAGATGTCATGCAAATTCTTTTCATAAGCACGTATGACTATATACGGAATACATGCCTACATTACATTGACGAACTGGAGCTAATTACATATCTCTCCATGTTATAACAGTTGCATGATGAATGTTATCCGGCATAATGATCCATCACCGATCCAATGCCTATGAGTCTTTTCCTACTGGTGCTTGCTACGTTACTTTGCCGCTATTGATGTCACTGCTACTACTGTTACCGTTGCTACTGTTGCGATCACACTACTCTGTTAGTAAAACTTTGCTACAGATACTAAGTCTTTCGGGTGTGGTTGAATTGACAAATCAACTGCGAATACTCGAGAATATTCTTTTGCTTCCCCTTGTGTCGAATCAACAAATTTGGGTTGAATACTCTACCCTCGAAAACTGTTGCGATCCCCTATACTTGTGGGTTATCAAGACTATTTTCTGGCGCCGTTGCCAGGGAGGCCTAGCACTATTCTCTGAGTCACTTGGGATTTACGTCTGTTGATCACTATGAGGAATCCGAGAGATACAAAAACTAAAGTCTTGCCCTCAACTACGAGGACAGGTAAGGAACTGCCATCTAGCTCTGCACTTGATTCACCTTCAGTTATGAGTAAGTTTGCGACACCACCACCTACTAGAAATTCTGATATGTCGTCTGTGCTTGATGATGCTACTTATGCTATCCATGATGTTTGTGATGATGCTTTGCTTGATACTGCTTTGCCACTAGGTGCATTCCTTGATGCACAAATTGCTAGAGTTGATGCTGAATGTGATGATACTTCTGGAACTGCTGAGATTATTGAAGTAAAAGCTGCTATTTCACCTGTTAGAACTAGCTCTCCTAGATATGAATTGCCTGATATACCTGAGGGTTATGTTATGGAGGGAGAGGTAGCTGAGGACTTTCTTGCTTGTAAGGATAGCTATGATCTTGAGAAATTACTGCGTAAGTGGAAAGAAAAATCTCTGAACGCTAGAATGAAATACGATCCTAAGTTTGCTACTTCGACGATCTTTGTGACCGATAAAGGTTATGAATTCTCCGTCGATCCTGAGTTAATCACTTTGGTCGAATCTGATCCTTTTCATGGTTATGAGTCTGAAATGGTTGTAGCACTTCTTACTAAGCTGCACGATATAGCCACCCTATTCACGAGTGAGGAAAAGATCCGCCACTACCAATCCTTAAGTTGTTTCCTCTCTCGCTAAAGGATGATGCTAAGACTTGGTTCACTTCTCTTGCTCCTGGTTGTGTGCGTAGTCCCCAGGATATGATCTACTACTTCTTTGAGAAATATTTTCCTGCCCATAAGAAACAAGCTGCCTTGCAGGATATATATAACTTTGTGCAAGTTGAAGAAGAGAGTCTCCCACAAGCTTGGGGGAGGCTTGTCCAGTTACTGAATGCTTTGCCTGATCACCCTCTTGAGAAAAATGAAATACTTGATATCTTCTATAATGGACTAACCGATGCTTCTAGGGACCACCTTGATAGTTGTGATGGTTGTGTTTTCAGGGAACGAACTGTGGAACAAGTTGAGATTCTATTGAATAATATCTTGTGCAATGAGAATGCTTGGACTATTCCCGAACCACCTCTGAACCAACTCCGAAGAAAAGAGGTATCCTATTCTTCAGTCCTGAAGATATGCAAGAAGCTAAGAAATCTATGCAAGAGAAAGGCATTAAATCTGAAGATGTCAAGAATCTACCACCTATCGAAGAGATCCATGGTCTTGATAACCCGACACTGGTAGTAGAGGTAAATTCTCTTTGTAGATTCAATGAGAGTGATATTCCTTTTGATAAACGTGCTAGCTTATGCTTAGATGAATTTGCTAACTTTGTTGCCAAACAACAAAGTTTCAATGATTATGTTAGAGACAATTGGAACAGAATGCTCGTATTCTTAGTCATTTAAGTGCTTGTGTGGATAGAAATGTCAATCATCTTAAGCTTTTGAGTAAACATGCCTCTATGGTCACTACTCAAGTAGAACAAGTACTTACGGCTCAAAATGACTTGCTCAATGAGTTGAATGACAATTCTATTAGAGTCCTCACTAGATATGGTAGAATGACTCAGGAATCTTTGTATCCTGAGGGCCATCCTAAGAGAATTGAACAAGATTCTCAAGGAGTTAGCACTGATGCACCTAGTCATCCTAGTAATAGGAAGAAAAATAAAGATGATAGGAACTTGCATGCTAGCAAACCTGCTGCTGTTACACGTGAGAATCCAAATGATATCTCTATTTCTTATGCCGAAACACAATTTGGTGATGAACATGAGCCTAATGATAATATCGATAGTGGTGTTCATGATAATTCTCAACCTAGTAATGATAAGGATGTGGGGATTGAACCTAGTTTTGATCTTGATAACCCACAACCTAAGAACAAGAGATACGATAAGAACGACTTTATTGCTAGGAAGCATGGTAAATAAAGAGAACCATGGGTTCAAAAACCCATGCCCTTTCCTCCCAAACTATCCAAGAAAAAGGATGATGAGGATTTTGAGCGATTTGTTGAAATGATTAGACCTGTCTTTCTGCAAATGCGTTTGACATATATGCTCAAAATGTCTCCTTATGCTAAGTACATGAAGGATATTGTGACTAATAAGAGGAGGATACGTGAGGTTGAGATTTCCACCATGCTCACTAATTACACCTTCAAGGGTGGAACTCCTAAGAAACTAGGTGATCCCGGAGTGGCCACTATACCTTGCTCCATTAAAGGCAACTACGTTAGAACTGCTTTATGCGATATTGGAGCTGGTGTTAGTGTTATGCCTCTCTCTCTTTATTGTAGACTTGAATTGGATAAGTTGACACCCACTAAAATCTCCTTGCAAATGGCCGACAAATCAACTGCTTTCCCTATCGGCATTTGCGAGGATGTGCCTATTGTGGTTGCTAACGTTACTATCTTAACGGACTTTGTTATTCTGGATATTCCCGAGGATGATTCCATGGCGGTCATCCTTGAAAGACCCTTTTTAAACACTGCAAGGGCTATTATTGGTTGCAACAAAGGCAATGTCACTTTCCCTGTCAATGGTAATGAGCATACGGTGCACTTTCCGAAGAAACAATATCGAGTACATTACATCCATGCTATTGAAAAAACTTCATCGATTCTTATTGGGAGCTTTGAATGCCCTATACCTACTGTTAAGATGAAGTATGATTTGCTTGTTGGGTATATGCACATCCCCATTGAGGTAACCTAGTGACTATTCGAAAATTCTCGGTTTTTTTTTGCGGTTCATAAAAGTTTGTCAAGGAGACTTCCTCAACCTCATTGACGGATTTCTTTTGATGACCATGAGATGGATGAATCTAGGAGTCACAACCCTTTGTTCCGAACTTTTAATTTCGGTTTTTTAGAAGGAAAATTATAAATTTAGCTTTAGTTTTTCCTGTTTTCTACTTTTTGCGTCCCTTAGAAAAGTGTCCCGAAAATAAACCGCAAGATCTGGGGAGCTAAGAGGAGCTCACCCAGCAGTGGCACCCTGAGTACACTTCGGAGTACCCCGTAGACGGTTACTTCCCACCTTGTGAGTAGACCAACTTAGGACAAAAGTGTAAGCTTGGGGGAGTACGGGTTTCTCACCGACTTTATATTCTTGCTCACGCTTTCACTTTGTTAGTCGGTGTTCACACCTTGCCGCTGTATCATCCATGCTAGTTTATTTATTTTTCTCGCTTTCTTCTCATGTGTTTGTTTAGATTGAGAAAACTCAAAAAGATTTTCCGTTCTTCTTTTGCTTGTTGGGAGCTTTCCTGTGTAAATAGTTTTCTTTTTCTTTGGGTCAAGGTAGAAGACCATGGTTACAATGTTTAGTGGCTCTCGCTTGCATATCTGTTTATCTGCCAAAGAGCCATATTACTTTGTTTTCTTCTTTGTGTTTGCTTGCAGATTCAGCTTATTCCAATGCACGAACACTCTTATTATTGTTCACATCATTCGGTCGTGCAAGTGAAAGGCAATAATGACGATATATGATGAAGTGACTAGGCCTGGAAAAGCTTGTATGAACTCGATCTATTTTGTTTTTGTAAATATGACTAGCTCATCGTTCCTCATTCAGCTTTGTTGTGAGAGAAACATGTTTGCAATGACAACTTAGAGATCATAGTTTCTGATGCCATGCTTAATTAGCTAGGAGCTTATAATGGTTTGTCTTGGATGTCAACACGAATTTCTAGATGATTATGATGTAGTATGATAGGATGGTATCCTCCTTTGAATGATTCAAGTGGATTGACTTGGCACATGTTTACGCATGTAGTTGAAACAAAATCAACATAGCCTCTATGATATTCATGTTTATGGTGACTTATGTCCTACTCATGCTTGCACTCAATGTTGGTTAATTTCGATGCATATTGATGACTGTTGTCGCTCTCTAGTTGGTCGCTTCCCAGTCTATTGCTAGCCTTCACTTGTACTAAGCCGGAATACTGCTTGTGCATCCACTTCCATAAACCGAAAGTTGTTCCATATGAGTCCACCATACCTACCTATGTGCGGTATCTACCTGCCGTTCCAAGTAAATTTG
Organism: Hordeum vulgare subsp. vulgare; assembly: GCF_904849725.1. Classification (NCBI taxonomy): domain Eukaryota; kingdom Viridiplantae; phylum Streptophyta; class Magnoliopsida; order Poales; family Poaceae; genus Hordeum; species Hordeum vulgare. The sequence continues at coordinate 100,417,461 of NC_058522.1, read as the reverse complement.
CATGTGCCACTCTCTAAACCTTCAAGTAATAATCTGTTTTGCATGCCCGAACCGCTCATGTGGTGACAAGGGGCGATCAGTATCTTCCATGCTAGGCGTGTTATCCTCGATACGTGTTTATTCACTATCATTCACGAGAAAGGGGCCGGTAATTGGAATGCCCAGTTCCATGCTCAAATCGAAAAGATAATTGCAAACAAAACTCCCCATGGATTGTTGTTGGTACGGACGGCACCCAAGTTTTCGGCTAGTCGTTGAGTGTGATTGATCGATGGTAGGGGAGTCCAAACTTTACTTTTCTGTTTGGGAACCGCCTATAGCATGTGTAGCATGGAAGATGGTGAAAACTCTTGGTCATTGCGTTGACAATGAAAGCATGCCACCCAAAATTATTTATCTCTGTTTAAAAGCTTGAGCTGTGGCACCTCTGCAAATCAATGCTTCCCTCTGCGAAGGGCCTATCTATTTATGTTTTTGTTGAGTCATCCTCTTCTTTCAAAAAGCACCAATTAGAGAGCACTTTCGTCATTTTTATGCTTTGCTTTTAATTGATATTGAGTATGACTGTGACTGGATCTTCTTTGCCATGAATTACAATGTTCAGTCAGCCCTTGGTCTTTGAAGGTGCTCTACATTTATGTTTTGTGGTCTCAGAAAGAGCTAGCGAGATACCATTTGTTCATATTGCTTCATGATTGTTTTGATTGAAGTGTTTACGTTTGAAACTTATTATTATTGCTCGCTAGTTGATTATGCCATTGATATGAGTACATCTTGAGACCTAAATGTCATTGCTTATGTGGTTAGCTTATGATCTTGCTGAAAATCTGAATATGAGTTAGACATAATTACAGCAACAGGATCAAACAGAGTTCGTAAAAGTTTTTCTTTTGTCTCTTTCAGTTTGTCAACTAAATTGCTTGAGGACAAGCAAGGTTTTAAGCTTGGGGGAGTTGATACGTCTCCATCGTATATACTTTTCCAAACTCTTTTGCCCTTGTTTTGGACTCTAATTTGCATGATTTGAATGGAACTAACTCGGACTAACGCTGTTTTCAGCAGAATTGCCATGGTGTTGTTTTTGCGTAGAAATAAAAGTTCTTGGAATGACCTGGAAATTTACGAGGATTTTTTGTGGAATATATAAAAAATACTAGCGCAAGAATCAACCGGAGACATGGAGCGAGGAGCCCACAAGCCCAGGAGGCGCGCCCCCCCTGGCCGCGCCTGGCAGGCTTGTGGGGCCCTCGGGGCTCCGCCGCCTCCAACTCCAGCTCTATTTAGTCCCTTTCGCCCAGAAAAAAATCAAGGCGAAGAGTTCATCGCGTTTGACGATATGAAGGGGCCGCCACCACCTGTTCTTCCTCTGGAGGGCAGATCTGGAGTCCGTTCTGGGCTCCTAAGAGGGGAGATCATCGCCGTCGTCATCACCAACCTTCCTTCATCGCCAATTCCATGATGCTCTTCACCGTTCGTAAGTAATCTCATCGTAGGCTTGCTGGACGGTGATGGTTTGGATGAGATCTATCATGTAATCGAGTTAGTTTTGATGGGGATTGATCCCTAGTATCCACTATGTTCTGAGATTGATGTTGCTACTACTTTGCCATGCTTAATGCTTGTCACTAGGGCCCGAGTGCCATGATTTCATATCTGAACCTATTATGTTCTCATCAATATATGTGTGTTCTTGATCCTATCTTGCAAGTTGTAGTCACCTACTATGTGTTATGACCCGGCAACCCCGGAGTGACAATAGCCGGAACCACTCCCGGAGATGACCATAGTATGAGGAGTTCATGTATTCACTAAGTGCTAATGCTTTGTTCCGGTTCTCTATTAAAAGGAGAACCTTAATATCTCGTAGTTTCCATTAGGACCCCGCTGCCACAGGAGGGATGGACATAGATGTCATGCAAGTTCTTTTCATAAGCACGTATGACTATATACGGAATACATGTCTACATTACATTGACGAACTGGAGGCAGTTACATATATCTCCATGTTATAACTATTGCATGATGAATGTCATCCAGCATAATTATCCATCACCGATCCAATGCCTACGAGTCTTTTCCTACTGGTGCTTGCTACGTTACTTTGCCGCTACTGCTGTCACTTCTACTACTGTTACCGTTGCTACTGTTGCTATCACACTACTCTGTTACTAAAACTTTGCTGCAAATACTAAGTGTTTCAGGTGTGGTTGAATTGACAACTCAAGTGCTAATACTCGAGAATATTCTTTTGCCTTCCCCTTGTGTCGATCAACAAATTTGGGTTGAATACTCTACCCTCGAAAACTGTTGCGATCCCCTATACTTGTGGGTTATCACTTCACTTATATCTATTTAGAGAGTTAACAGTAGTTGGTCATTCACATGGTTAGTCATAAAATCCTACGTAAAACTTGTAGATCACTGAATATGATATGTTTGATCCCTTTCAATAGTTTTGCGATATAAAGATAGTGATATTAGAGTCATGCTAGTGAGTAATTGTGGATTGGTAGAAATATTTGTGTTAAAGTTTGTGATTCCCTTAGCATGCACGTATGGTGAACCGTTATGTGAAGAAGTCGGAGCATGATTTATTTATTGGTTGTCATGTGCGGAGGTTGGGATCGCGCGATGGTTAATTCCTACCAACCCTTCCCCTAGGAGCATGCGTGTAGTACCTTGTTTCGATGACTAATAATTTTTTTCAATAAGTATGTGAGTTCTTTATGACTAATGTTGAGTCCATGGATTATACGCACTCTCACCCTTCCACATTTGCTACCCTCTCTAGTACCGTGCAACTTTCACCGGTGCATTAAACCCACCTTCCTCAAAACAGCCACCATATACCTTACTAAAAAACACCATACCTATTATGGCATTTCCATAGCCATTCCGAGATATATTGCCATGCAACTTCCACCGTTCCGTTTATTATGACACACACCATCATTGTCATATTGCTTTCCATGAACGTAAGATAGCTAGCATGATGTTTCCATTTGTTGATATCATTTCTACGCTAGATCATTGCACATCCCAGTACACTGCCAGATGCATTCATATAGAGTCATCTTTTGTTCTAGTATCGAGTTGTAATTCTTGAGTTGTAAGTAAATAAAAGTGTGATGATCATCATTATTATAGCATTGTCCCATGTGAGGAAAGGATGATGGAAGCTATGATTACCTCACAAGTTGGGATCAGTCTCTGGACTTTATGAAAAAAAGAGACCAAAGAAGCCCACCATAAAAAGGAGAAAATAAAAAAAATGAGAGAAAAGAGAGAAGGGGCATTGCTACTATTCCTTTTTCCACACTTGTGCTTCAAAATAGCACCATGATCTTCTTGATAGAGAGTCTCCTATATTGTCACTTTCATATACTAGTGGGAATATTTCATTATAGAACTTGGCTTCTATATACAATGATGGGCTTCCTCAAATTGCCCTAGGTATTCGTGAACAAGCGAGTTGGGTGCACACCCACTTAGTTTCTTTTTGAGCTTTCATACACTTATAGCTCTTGTGCATCCGTTGCATGGCAATCCCTACTCACTCACATTGATATCTATTGATGGGTGATATGTCCCAAACGTATCTATAATTTCTGTTTGTTCCATGCTCTTTTGCGTGACATTGTTATATGTTTTGCTACACTTTTATACCTTTTTACACATATTTGGACTAACCTACTAGCTCAGTGCACCCAGTACCAGTTTCTGCCTGCTGATGTTTTTTAATTGCAGGGACTTTACCCCAATTTTCATAGCCCCAAAAATACCGAGAAAAATATATAAAAATCAGCGTGACGGAAGCTTCACGAAGCACCAAGGTGGGCTAGAGGGGAGCCAGGCCTCACCCAAGCGGCCACCTAGCGTGGGCCCCCTCCCTGGCCGCGCCACCAGGTTGCCTGGGCGGGTGGTCCACCCCAAGGCGCCCCCTTTGGCCTAGATTTACCCCTCGAACGGAAAACCCTAAAGATATATCAAGAATCGTGAATTTCTCCATCGTTTCGCCACCGTAGCGTTTCCGAGATCGGGAGCGCCAGAAGACCTCTTCCCGGCACCCTACCGGAGGGAGGATTGACATCCGGGAGCTTCTCCACCACCATGGATGCTTCTCGGACATGTCGTGAATAGCCCTCCTTGGACCATGAGTCCATGACCAGTAACTATGTGACGTCTTCTCTCCAATCCTATGCTTCAATGATTGGCCCTTGTGACCTGCCCTACATGATCAAGGCATATATGTAAATTACCTGTTGTTGCTATGCTAAGTTTGGTGGGATCCGATGGATTATGAGATTATGTTCAGATTGTGATGAGTTATATATTTGGTTCTCCTTTTATATTATGTTCTTGAGTAATTGATGCATGTTCCCCGCTGCTTTTTATTGCTTTGGCTGAGTAGTAGATTGTAACTCCAAGAGGGAGCGTTATGCATGATTGTGGGTTCATGCCCCCTGATGTCTAGCTTGAGTGACGGAAACATGAGACTAGGGGATGTGATGTTGCCGCCAGGGAGAAAACAACGGTGCTTGTGACCACGGTTGCAAGGATTGTTTACCTTACGCAAAGTTCATTAATGCAGTTGTCCATTGCTTTGAGTTTACACTTTGGGTGGGGCTCGCAACTTAATACCAACGAGATGTTCTCGATAGATATCTCAAGGTGTAAGATTAGAGAGTAGATGCTGATGGATAAACGGTCTACTTGTCTTGGCGTACTGCCCGTTACTTTTGAGCCTCTAACTTTGTAGTAGCATGATTAGCATTGCGGTGTGTTTATAATTCTGTCAATTGCCCACCTGTAATTTGTTTACCCAGCATAGTTGTTTATCGTTCTTTTGGGAGAGAGACATCACTAATGAACATCACGGGACTCTGGTCCATATTACCACCATTGTTTACAGCTCCATCATTTACTGTTTTTATTTACTTTTCCGTTGCAATCACTATCACTATTCCCGCTTGTGTTTTCATCCTTTGCAAATTACAAGGCCGGAGAGATTGTCAACCTCTGTGAACTCGATGGGAGCAAAGTTATTTGTTGTGTGTGCAGGTCCACGTCTTCTGGTAGCGCTAGAGCAGCGGACACCTACTAGTTGATCCTCAGAGTCCTCCTGGTTCGATAGACCTTACAGTCTCCGTGTAAGGGAAATTTGTTGCTGGCTACATCTCCACCTTCCACTTGGGGTAACCAACGAGGGGCGAGAAGTATATCCATCAACTCGTCATCAAGCAAATTTCTGGCGCCGTTGCCGGGGACTCCAGTCTTCAAGATAGGGGAGTTGCACACTATCTTTTGCCTTTGCTTTTTAGTCTTGTTAGTTTGCTTTCTAGTTTTTGCTTTAGAGTCTTATACCAAAAACCACAAAAAACTAGTTGCTTTGTTCTTGCATAAAAGAAAGTGCTTGTTGGGAGGCAACCCAATTTGTTTTTACTTTCAGTTATAGTGGTCTTGATGCTTGTTACTACTGTAGCAACATAAATGTCTCTTTATTTTCAAGCTTTGTGCCAAGTTTTAGCCTCCGATTGCAAGAAAGTTCAAAAGTTGTGACATGCTGCCCAGAAACAGATTATGTGTGCTTGACGGAAAAATACGCCAAAAATCACCAGATCATAATTTTGATCCGAATTATTTTGACAGTATGCTCTATATAATTGTCTTTCTGGCTTTTGTTCTGATTTTTTTGATTTGAGTTGCAGAAGTTCCCCGAAATAAATATTTACTAGCTGTTGTTCTATTTTTCCCAGATTCTGCCCTGTTTTGCATTTTCATTGTATTGCAAATCTTAAGCTTGTTTTTTCTTTGCAAAAACCTTTTGGCAATCTTGAGAAACAGTAGCTCTTCCTGAAAATCTTTATTTCCAGTAGATAAAAATATATTTTATTATGAGCACTAACAACTCTAATCAAGTTATGATGAGTTTCGTATGAAGGGAGTTTTCAAGTATGCGATGGAAGATGATGAAAGAAGATCCAGCAGTGTCAAGCGCTCAAGCTTGGGGATGCCCCCATGCACCCCCAAGAAATATTCAAGGAGACTCAAGCGTATAAGCTCAGAGATGCCCCCGTGCATCCCCTTCTCTGTCAACAATCATCAGTTCACCCTTCTCCATGCTATATTTTTATCACTTCATATGTTATGTGCTATGCTTGGAGCGTCCTGCTCTTTACTTTTTAGTTTGTTTTAGTTTTGCTTGCTGTTCATAACAAGTTGGAACCTAGCCTTCTTTGTTTGGGAGAGAAACACGCTCTACTCCACCCTAGAACACAACATAGGTTTTCATGCTTATCTTTTGTGTGTGTTCTTTATCTTTTCATAGCTGCTGTCATGCTTACCTCTTAGTTTTCATGCTTTATCTTTTTAAGAGCTTTTATTTAGGTTTCTTTTGGAACTCTCTTGAGTCATCATGCTTATCTTGTTTAGAGAGTTGGCTTGTTGCATTGAGTTGTGTGTCTTGCATGAGTAGGTAATTGAGGTTGTTATTTAAGAATAGTAGTAACTTGCAATAGTTTTGAGGTATTGATTTGAGTAATGTTTGGACTGTTGGTGTAAAGAGCTTGAGCCTATTAGTAATAGGTGTCGTATTTTGGGAAATCCGTGTGTATTTTCAAAAACTAAAAAAAATAGTTGAGAACTCTAGCTACTAGATGGATCCCTAACCTCTGGAGGGGTTGGAATATATAGAGTAACCTCGCGTTATCATGGGTCGAGGATGCGCAAGGATAACCAAACCGCCAAACACTCCTCCTCGGGGTGCTTGTCTTTTGGTGAATCTCCTGACTAGATAGAGAGTTACCGATAATAAGTGAATGGGTTCTTCGGACTAATGCGAGTATTCGATTGTTGGCACTTCCACCATCCATATTTTGCTAGCCTCTTTGGTACTGTGCATTGCCCCTTCTCATCTTGAGAGTTGGTGCAAACTTCGTCGGTGCATCCAAACCCTTGGCATGATACACTCTGTCATCATAAGCCTCATTATATCCTTCCTTAAAACAACCACCATACCTACCTATTAAGACATTTTCATAGCCTTTCCGAGATACATTGCCATGCAACATCCACCATCTCATGACTTGATCTTCATGTCATACATGCTTTTGCTTGATCGAGGAGTCGCATGCTAGTTGGGCCTTGCCCTTATTATTGCTTCATGACGCGCTAGTTTCATTGCGTATCCTGCTACACTGGGAGAGGCATACATTTGCATATGTCATGATAGTTTTCATTTGTCTTTATGTTGAGTACTTCTTATAAAGTGTGAAGATCTTCTTTTTATTCTTGTATAACATAGAGTGTTGCCCTTAAGTGAGGAAAAGATCCCAAAGAGGACAAATTAAAAGATCCCAAAGAGTACACATGAAAAGATCCCAAAGAGGACAAATGAGAGATAAATAGAAAGAGCCAAAGAGGCCACAAAAAAAGAAAAAAAAGAGAGAAGGGGCAACACTACTATTCCTTTTGAAAGATCCACACTCGTACTCCATTGTTATATTTGTACTCCATAGAGATTATCATTCATGCATAACTATGTGGGTACCCTTACACTATAGAACTTGGCTTGTATATCCCAATGACGAGCCTCCTCAAATGAGCTCTAGGTCTTCATGAGCAAGCAAGTTGGATGCACCCCCACTAGTTCCATTGGAGAGCTTACCTTAGCTCATATGTGCATCCGTTGCATGGTAATCCCAACTCCTCACATCATATCTATCATTTGGCTTTCTCTCGCCTATGGTTCTCCTCATTGATGTGAGCCTTTCACACCTTTTTTGTCTTCCTTCCTCATCATTATTCTCTTTGCCATCCTAACTGCCAACATATCTTTCTTGCACTCATCCATTGCATGAGTGCTCAAAGTCGAAAGGGAGAGGATCATTTTGACTTGTGCCTGACTAGTGGTCTGGGGATGAGTCAAAATAAGATTCCAAAGGAGACCAAGTGTGAAGTTTTAGTAGATTGAGTTCTCAATTAAACTATATAATATTTTTTATGATCTAAACCCATCCCCCACTTCTCGCACGCAAACACCATTTGGAGACATTCGAGTCACGGACATCGAGAGCTCTTGCACCTTTATGTTCTTACTTTGCTAATTTCAATACTAAATATAGACTCCTTCTTGTCATTGTCTTGACTTGAATTGCATATCTTACTTGCTTTACTTTGAAGTTCTTATATGTGTGTTAGCATGCCACCACATAAATTGTTTGTGTTATCATTTACCTACTCGAGGACGAGCAGGAATTAAGCTTGGGGATGTTGATACGTCCCAAACGTATCTATAATTTATGTTTGTTCCATGCTCTTTTGGGTGACATTGTTATATGTTTTGCTACACTTTTATACCTTTTTACACATATTTGGACTAACCTACTAAGTCAGTGCACCCAGTGCTAGTTTCTGTCTGCTGATGTCTTTTAATTGCAGGGACTTTACCCCAATTTTCAGAGCCCCAAAAATCCCAAGAAAAATATATAAAAATCAGCGTGACGGAAGCTTCACGAAGCACCAAGGTGGGCTAGAGGGGAGCCAGGCCTCACCGAGGCGGCCACCTAGCGCGCCCCCCTCCTGGCCGCGCCGCCAGGTCGTTTGGGCGGCTGGTCCACCCCCTGGCACCCTCCTTTGGCCTATATTTACCCCTCAGACGGAAAAACCTAAAGATATATCCATAATCGTGAATTTATCCACCGTTTCGCCGCCGTAGCGCTTCCGATATCGGGAGCGCTAGAAGACCTCTTCCCGGCACCCTGCCGGAGGGAGGATTGACCTCCGGGAGCTTCTCCACCATCATGGATGCTTCCCGGACATGTCGTGAGTAGTCCTACTCGGACCATGAGTCGATGAACAGTATCTATGTGATGTCTTCTCTCCAATCTTGTGCTTCAATGCTTAACTCTTGTGAGCTGGCCTACATGATCAAGGCATCTATGTAATTTACCTGTTGTTGCTTTGCTAAGTTTGCTGGGATCTGATGGATTATGAGATTATGTTCAGATTGTGATGAATTATGTATTTGGTTCTCCTTTTATATTATGTTCTTGAGTAATTCATGCATGTTCTCCGTTGCTTTTATTGCTTTGGCCGAGTAGTAGATTGTAACTCCAAGAGGGAGCGTTACGTATGATTGTGGGCTCATGCCCCCTGATATCTAGCTTAAGTGACAGAAACATGAGACTAGGGTATGTGTTGTTGCCACTAGGGAGAAAACAACGGTGCTTGTGACCATGGTTGCAAGGATTGTTTACCATACGCAAAGTTCGTTAATGCAGTTGTCCGTTGCTTTGAGTTTACACTTTGGGTGGGGCTCGCAACTTAATACCAGGGAGATGTTCTCGATAGATATCTCAAGGTGGATGATTAGAGAGTAGATGCTGATGGATATACGGTCTACTTGTCTTTGCATACTGCCCGTTACTTTTGAGCCTCTAACTTTCTAGTAGCATGATTAGCATTGCGGTGCGTTTATAATTCTGTCAATTGCCGAGCTGTAATTTGTTTACCGAGCATAGTTTTTTATTGTATTTTGGGAAAGAGACATCACTAGTGAAAATCATGGGACTCTGGTCCATATTACCACCATTGTTTACACCTCCATCATTTATTGTTTTTATTTACTTTTCCGTTGCAATCACTACCACTATTCCCACTTGTGTTTTGATCCTTTGCAAACTACAAGGCCGGAGAGATTGACAACCTCTTTGAACTCGTTGGGAGCAAAGTTATTTGTTATGTGTGCAGGTCCACGTCTTCTGCTAGCGCCAGAGCAGCGGACACCTACTTGTTGATCCTCGGAGTCCTCCTGGTTCGATAAACCTTGCAGTCCCCGTGTAATGGAAATCTGCTGTTGACTACATCTCCACCTTCCACTTGGGGTAACCAACGAGGGTCGAGAAGTATATCCATCAACTTTTCATCAATGGGCATCTCCATAGCCCGTTGATACGCCCAGTTGATGTGAGACTATCTCCTTCTTTTTGTCTTCTCCACAACCTCCACCATATTCTATTCCACCTATAGTGCTATACCCATGGCTCACCCTCATGTATTGCGTGAAAGTTGAAAAGTTTGAGAATACTAAAGTATGAAACAATTGCTTGGCTAAAACCGGGGTTGTGCATGATTTAGTACTTTGTGTGATGTAGATGGAGCATCGCCATACTATATGATTTTGTAGGGATACCTTTCTTTTAGCCATTATATTTTGAGAAGACATGATTGCTTTATTAGTATGCGTGAAGTATTATTGTCTTAATGTCAAATGATAGACTATTGTTTTGAATCACTCATGTCTTAATATTCATGCCATGATTAGAGCATATGATCAATATTATGATAGGTAGCAATCCACATCAAAAATTATCTTTTTTATTATTTACCTACTCGATGACGAGCAAGAATAAAGCTTGGGGATGCTGATACGTCTCCGTCGTATCTATAATTTTTGATTGCTTCATGCCAATATTCTACAACTTTTATATACTTTTGGAAACTTTTTACACTATTTTTGGGACTAACATATTGATCCAGTGCCCAGTACGAGTTCGTGTTTATTGCATGTTTTTTGTTTCACAGAAAATCCATATCAAATGAAGACCAAATGGGATAAAAACTTACAGAGGTTTTTTTGGAATATATGAGAATTTTGGGAAGTGGAATCAACAAAAGGCGGTGCCCGAGGGGCCCACAAGCTAGAGGGGCGCGACGTGGGGGTAGGGCGCGCCAGGATGGCTTGTGGCCTCCCCATAAAGCGGCTGGTGCCCTTCTTTCCCCGCAAGAAATCTAATATCTGAATAAATATCGTGTTAAAATTTCAGCCCAATCGGAGTTATAGATCTCTCAGAATATAAGAAACGGTGAAACGCGAGAATCTGAAAGGCTGAAAAATGCAGAAACAGAAGGAACCAGAGAGAGATCCAATCTCAGAGGGGCTCTCGCCCCTCCGCCACCATGGAGGCCAAGGACCAGAGGGGAAACCTTCCTCCCATCTAGGAGAGGCCAAGGAAGAATAATAAGAAGGAGGGGGGGCTCTCTACCCTCTCTCCTGGTGGCACCAGAACGCCGTCGGGGCCATCATCGCAACGGCGATCTATACCAACAACTTCGTCGCCGTCATCACCAACTCTCTCCCCTCTCTATGCAGCGGTTCAACACGTATGGTGAACCGCTATGTTCGGAAGTCGGATATTAGAGTTATGTTAGTAGGGTGTCGTGAATCTAGAAATACTTGTGTTGAAGTTAGTGATTCCCATAGCATGCACGTATGGTGAACCGCTATGTTAGGAAGTCGGAGCATAATTGATTTCTTGATTGTCATCATTTGTGTGGCGGTCGGGATCGCACGATGGTTAACACCTACCAACCCTTCCCCTAGGAGTATGCATTTAGCACTTTGTTTCGATTACTAATAAAACTTTCACAATAAGTATATGAGTTCTTCATGACTAATGTGAGTCCATGGTATAGATGCACTTTCACCTTCCACCATTGCTAGCCTCTCTAGTGCCGCGCAACTTTCGCCGGTACACAAACCTACCATGTACCTTCCTCAAAACAGCCACCATACCTACCTATCATGGCCTTTTCATAGCCATTCCGAGATATATTGCCATGCAACTCCCACCGTTCCATCTCATGACTTGTGCCGTCACTTTTATATTTCCATTGCATGATCGTAAGATAGCTAGCGAGTCATATGCCAAGCTAGATCGTTGCACATCCCGGTACACTGCCGGAGGCATTTCCTATAAGAGTCATCATTGTTCTAAGCATTAAGTTGTGAGTAAATAAAAGTGTGATGATCATCATTATTAGAGCATTGTCCCATGTGAGGAAAAAAAAAGGAGGCCAAAGTTGCCCACAAAATAAAATAAAATGAAAAGAGACCAAAGAGCCCAAACAAAAAAAAGAGAGAGAGAAAAATAGAGAAGGGACAATGCTACTATCTTTTTCCACACTTGTGCTTCAAAAATAGCACCATGTTCTTCATGATAGACAGTCTCTTGGTTTGACACTTCCATATACTAGTGGGAATTTTCGTTATATAACTTGGCTTGTATATTCCAATGATGGGCTTCCTCAAAATTGCCCTAGGTCTTCGTGAGCAAGCAAGTTGGATGCACACCCACTAGTTCTTGTTTTGAGCTTTCACACACTTTAGCTCTCGTGCATCCGTTGCATGGTAATCCCTACCCATTCACATTGATATCTATTGATGGACATCTCCATAGCTCATTAATACGCCGAGTCAATGTGACCATCTCCTCCTTTTTGCCTCACAACCTCCACCACACTCTATTCCACCTATAGTGATATATCCATGGCTCACGCTCATGTATTGCGTGAGAGTTGAAAAAGTTTGAGAAAATAAGAGTGCGAAAACAATTACTTGGCCAATATCGGGGTTGTGCATGATTTAAATTCGTTGTGTGGCGATGATGGAGCATAGCCAGACTATATGATTTTGTAGGGATAACTTTCTTTGGCCTTTTTATTTCAAAAGTTCATGATTACCTTGCTAGTTTGCTTGAAGTATTACTATTTTCATGTCAATAGCAAACTATTGTTTTGAATCTTACGGATCTGAACATTCATGCCAGAAGAAAGAAGTTACAAAGGACAAATATGTTAGATAGCTTTCCACATCAAAAATTCAGTCTTTATAAATGCCCTACTCGAGGACGAGCAGGAGTTAAGCTTGGGGATGCTTGATACGTCTCCAACGTATCTATAAATTTTGATGGTTCCATGCTATTATCTTGTCATCTTTGGATGTTCTGTATGCATGAATATGCTATTTTATTTCTTTTTTGGGACTAACCTATTAACTCAGTGCCAAGTGTCAGTTCCTGTTTTTTCCGTGTTTTTGACCTTTTTCAAAGGAGAATATTGAACGGAGTCCAAACGGAATAAAAATCTGCGGAATGATTTTTTCCATAACAGAAGACACGCAGGAGACTTGAGAACCAAGGTAGGGGACCTCGGAGGAGGTCATAAGCCACCCAGGCCCAGCCTAGGCGGTCGGGCCTAGCAGGCTTGTGGGCCCCCTGTAGCTCCCCTGCCCTAGTTGTTCCGCCTATAAATTCCCTAAAAATCTAAAACCACGAGAAGGAGCCGCCGCAAGCTTCTGTCTCCACAAGATCCCATCTGGGGCACGTTCTGGTGCCTTGCCAGAGGGGGGATTCGGACACAGAGGGCTTCTTCATCAACAACATTTCCTCTCTGATGATGCGTGAGTAGTTCACGATAGACCTTCGGGTCCATAGCTAGTAGCTAGATGGCTTCTTCTCTCTCTTGGATCTTCAATACAAAGTTCTCCATGATCTTCATGGACATCTATCGAATGTGATCTTCTTTTGCGGTGTGTTCGTCGAGATACGATGAATTGTGGATTTATGATCAGATTATCTATGAATATTATTTGAGTTTCTTCTGATCTCTTATATGCATGATTTCATATCCTTGTAATTCTCTTCGAGTTGTGGGTTTTGTTTGGCCAACTTGATCTATGATTCTTGCAATGGGAGAAGTGCTTGGTTTTGGGTTCGTACCGTGCGGTGACCTCACCCAGTGACAGAAGGGGTAGCGAGGCACGCATCGTGTTGTTGTCATCAAGGGTAAAAGATGGGGTTTATATCTATTGCATGAATTTATCCCGCTACATCATGTCATCTTGCTTAAAGCGTTACTCTGTTCGTCATGAACTCAATACACTAGATGCATGCTGGATAGCGGTCGATGTGTGGAGTAATAGTAGTAGATGCAGAAAGTATCGGTCTACTTGTCTCGGACGTGATGCCTATATATATGATCATTGCCTTAGATATCGTCATGACTTTGCGCGGTTCTATCAGTTGCTCGACAATAATTTGTTCACCCACCGTAATATTTGCAATTTTGAGAGAAGCCTCTAGTGAACACTATGGCCCCCGGGTCTACTTCACATCATATTTTCAGCCTTACACTTTTACTTCGTTGCACTTTCCGCCTTCAGATCTCACTTTGCAATCAATCTTGAAGGGATTGACAACCCCTTTATAGCATTGGGTGCAAGCTCGTTTGTGTTTGCGCAGGTACTCTGGACACTTGGCTTGATTCTCCAACTGGATTGATACCTTGGTTCTCAAACTGAGGGAAATACTTACTGCTACTGTGCTGCATCACCATTTCCTCTTCAAGGGAAAAACCGTAGCAAGCTCAAGAGGTAGAAAGAAGGATTTCTGGCGCCGTTGCCGGGGAGTATCAAGTCAAGAATAGTCTCCCGTCAACGTGCAAATTTTTGGCGCCGTTGCCGGGGAGGATCAAGTCAAGAATAGTCTCCCGTCAATGTGTCAATTTCTGGCACCGGGGATTATTCTAAGTGAAGCTTATCCAAGTAAGTGTCGCAAACTCATCTCTTGCATTTACTTTTTTTGCCTCTCGTTTTCCTCTCCCCCACTTCTGAAAAACAAAAATTTACAATTTGTTTTGCCTTTTTTGTTCGCCCTTTTCTTTCGCTTGCTTTCTGTTTGCTTGTGTGCTATGTGCCTTCAATATGCTGAAAACCTATTGATATGGATCCTCATCCACTTACTAATCTCTTTAAGAGATCCAATTATGTTGACCCAATTGCTAGTGAGTTGAGTGCACTTGACTTTCTGAAAAGGGTTTTGCTTGAGATGCGTGAATCTGAAAATCGTGATGAAGAAATTTATGAAGTGATTCACGAGGGCTCCTTGAATGAAAAGCATGATTGCAATTATTTCATTATAAATTCTATTAATGATAATCATGCTAAAAATATGCAAAAACCTAAGCTTGGGGATGCTAGTTTTGCTATGTCCACTACTTGTTGCAATGATTGTGATTGGGGTGATAATTTTTCTTATGATCTTGAAAATTTGTTTAACCCTCAGGATGATTATGATATTTTCAATAATATTGAAAGTAGATTTGGAGAAGTCATGACTTTAGTTGATGATAATCCCACTATTTTTGAAGAGCGTCAACTTTGCATGCATGTGGATCATGAAAAGAATATCCTTTGTGATAGCTATATTGTTGAATTTGATTATGATCCCACATTTAATTGCTATGAGAGAGGAAAATGTTGTGGTAGAAACTTTCATGTTACCAAATTACCTCTCGTTATGTTGAGATTGCTATTGTCTCTTTCTTTTTCCTTGCATTTGGTAACTATTGGTTGTCTTGCCAATTTGTTTTCCTATAAAATGCCTATGCATAGGAAGTATGTTAGACTTAGATATGTTTGTCACATGCTTTATGATGCTCTCGTTGTGCTTCAATTCTTATCTTTTATGTGAGCATCATTGAATTATCAATGCCTAGCTAAGGGCGTTAAACAACAGCGCTTGATGGGAGGCAACCCAATGAATTTGTCTTTGCTTTTCGCTTTCTGTTTTGTTGCGTCCACACCATCATAATTCTGTTATGATTGTGTTTTTTGTGCTTCGTTTTGTCTTGGAGCCAAGTAAAACCTTTATGACTAGTTTGGTGATGGTTGTTCGATCGTGCTGGAAAAAGACAGAAACTTTTCGCTCACGAAATTATTTTTCATTTTTATCCAGAAAGAGATTTTGAGTAGATTCTTTTTTCTGATGGTTGATATGCCAATTGCCCAAACTTTCGTAATTTTTCCTAATTTTTGAGATACCAGAAGTATACAAAGTATACAGATTGCTACAGACTGGTATGTTTTTGAGAGATTCTGTTTTTGTTGTGTTGGTTGCTTGTTTTGATGAAACTATGGATAGTATCGGGGGGTACTAGCCATGGAAAAGTGAGAATACAGTAATCTAACACCAATATATATAGAAATCAAGATTGCTTCAGTACCTCAAGAGGTGGTAGTTTGTTTTCTTGTGCTAATGATATCACGAGTTTCTGTTTAAGTTTTGTGTTGTGAAGTTTTCATGTTTTGGGTGATGTTCTCCTAGACAAAGGGATAAAGAGTGGAAATAGCTCAAGCTTGGGGATGCCCAAGGCACCCCAAGCCAAATTCAAGGACACCAAAAAGCATAAGTTTGGGGATGCCCCGGGAAGGCATCCCCTCTTTCGTCTTCAATCCATCGGTAACATTACTTGGAGCTATATTTTTATTCACCACATGATATGTGTTTTGCTTGGAGCGTCTTGTATCGTAGGAGTCTTTTATTTTTGTTGTGTCACAATCATCCTTTCTGCACACCTTTTGAGAGAGAGATGCACTCATCGTGATTTTGCTAGAATACTCTTCGAGCTTCGCTTATATCTTTTGAGTTAGGCAATTTAGCTCACATGTGCTTCACTTAGATCTTTTAGAGCACGACGGTGTCATATTTTGGAGAAATAAGAACTCTCGATCTTCACTTATATCTTTTTGAGAGTGATCTCTCTGAGCAACTTGGTAGTTGGCTTGTGCTATGAAAGTATTCCCAAAGGTGATAGGAATCCAAAGAGGATACAATAATACTTCCATCTTCATGTGCATTGATTAGAAAGAGAAGTTTGATTCCTCTCAATAAGTTTTGAGATATGGATTTGGTGATACTAAGAGTTATGTTATTAGGGTGTTGTGAATCTAGAAATACTTGTGTTGAAGTTAGTGATTCCCGTAACATGCACGTATGGTGAACCGCTATGTTAGGAAGTCGGAGCATAATTGATCTATTGATTGTCATCCTTTGTGTTGCGGTCGGGATCGCGCGATGGTTAACACCTACCAACCCTTCCCCTAGGAGTATGCATTTAGCACTTTGTTTCGATTACTAATAAAAACTTTCGCAATAAGTATGTGAGTTCTTCATGAGTAATGTGAGTCCATGGTATAGATGCACTTTCACCTTTCACCATTGCTAGCCTCTCTAGTGTCGCGCAACTTTCGTCGGTGCACAAACCCACCATATGCCTTCCTCAAATCAGCAACCATACCTACCTAATATGGCATCTTCATAGCCATTCCGAGATATATTGCCATGCAACTCCCACCGTTCCGTCTCATGACTTGTGTCGTCACTTTCATATTGCCATTGCATGATCGTAAGATAGCTAGCGAGTCATATGCCAAGCTAGATCGTTGCACATCCCGGTACATTGCCGGAGGCATTTCCTATAAGAGTCATCATTGTTCTAAGCATTGAGCTTTGAGTAAATTAAAGTGTGATGATCATCATTATTAGAGCATTGTCCCATGTGAGGAAATAAAAAAAAGAGGCCAAAGTTGCCCACACAAAAAAACAGGAAAGAGGCCAAAGAGCCCCCAAAAAAAGAAGAGAGAAAAAGAGAGAAGGGACAATGCTACTATATTTTTCCACACTTGTGCTTCATAATAGCACCATGTTCTTCATGATAGAGAGTCTCTTGATTTGTCACCACCATATGCAAGTGGGAATCTTCGTTATATAACTTGGCTTGTATATTTCAATGATGGGCTTCTTCAAAATTGCCCTAGGTCTTCGTGAGCAAGCAAGTCAGATGCACACCCACTAGTTCTTCTTTTGAGCTTTCACATACTTATATCTCTAAGTGCTTCCATTGCATGGTAATCCCTACTCTGTCACATTGATATCTATTGATGGGCATCGCCATAGCCCTTTGATATGCCGAGTCGATGTGACCATCTCCTCCCTTTTTGTCTCACAACCTCCACCACACTCTATTCCACCTATAGTGCTATATCCATGGCTCATGCTCATGTATTGCGTGAGAGTTGAAAAAGCTTTGAGAAAGTAAGAGTGCGAAAACAATTACTTGGCCAATACCGGGGTTGTGCATGATTTTAATTAGTTGTGTGGGGATGATGGAGCATAGCCAGACTGTATGATTTTGTAGGGATAACTTTCTTTGGCCTTGTTATTTCGGAAGTTCATGATTACCTTGCTAGTTTGCTTGAAGTATAATTGTTTTCATGTCAATAGAAAACTATTGTTTTGAATCTTACGGATCTGAACATTCATGTCACATGAAAGAAGTTACAAAGGACAAATATGATAGGTAGCATTCCACATCAAAAATTCAGTCTTTATCACTTCCCTACTCGAGGACGAGCAGGAGTTAAGCTTGAGATGCTTGATAGCTCTCCAACGTATCTATAATTTTTGATGGTTCCATGCTACTATCTTGTCAAACTTTGGATGTTTTGCATGCCTATTATATCTTTTTTGGGACTAACTTATTAACTCAGTGCCAAGTGTCAGTTTCTGTTTTTCCCGTGTTTTTGACCCTTTTCAGAGGAGAATATTAAACGGAGTCCAAACGGAATAAAACTTCCGAAAAGATTTTTTTCCGGAACAGAAGATACGCAGGGGGCGTGAGAACCAAGGCAGAGGCCACCAGGGGAGGCCACAAGCCCCCTAGGCGCGGCCAGGGGGGCCGCGCCTAGCAGGCTTGTGGGCCCCCTGTGGTTCGTCTGCCCTACTTCTTCCGCCTATAAATCCCCGAAAAATCCAAAACCACGGGTGAGATCCACGAAAATACTTTTCCGCCGCCACAAGCTTCGGTCTCCGCAAGATCCCATCTGGGGCACATTCTGGTGCCCTGCTGGAGGGGGGATTCGGATACGGAGGGCTTCTTCATCAACACCATTGCCTCTCCGATGATGCGTGAGTAGTTCACCATAGACCTTCGGGTCCATAGCTAGTAGCTAGATGGCTTCTTCTATCTCTTGGATCTACAATACAAAGTTCTCCATGATCTTCATGGAGATCTATCCGATGTAATCTTCTTTTGCGGTGTGTTTGTCGAGATCCGATGAATTGTGGATTTATGATCATATTATCTATGAATCTTATTTGAGTTTCTTTTGATATATTATATGCATGATTTCATATCCTTGTAATTCTCTTCGAGTTGTGGGTTTTGTTTGGCCAACTTGATCTATGATGCTTGCAATGGGAGAAGTGCTTGGTTTTGGGTTCATGCCGTGCGGTGACCTCACCCAGTGACATAAGGGGTAGCGAGGCACGCATCGTGTTGTTGCCATCAAGGGTAAAAAGATGGGGTTTATATCTATTGCGTGAATTTATCCCTCTACATCATGTCATCTTGCTTAAAGCGTTACTCTGTTCGTGAAGAACTCAATACACTAGATGCATGCTAGATAGCGGTCGATGTGTGGAGTAATAGTAGTAGATGCAGAAAGTATCGATCTACTTGTCTCGGACGTGATGCCTATATGTATGATCATTGCCTTGGATATCGTCATGACTTTGCGTGGTTCTATCAATTGCTCGACAATAATTTGTTCACCCGTCGTAATATTTGCTATTTTGAGAGAAGCCTCTAGTGAACACTATGGCCCCCGGGTCTACTTCACATCATATTTTCAGCCTTACACTTTTACTTCGTTGCACTTTCCGCCTTCAGATCTCACTTTGCAATCAATCTTGAAGGGATTGACAACCCCTTTATAGTGTTGGGTGCAAGCTCCTTTGTGTTTGTGCAGGTACTCTGGACACTTGGCTTGATTCCCCTACTGGATTGATACCTTGGTTCTCAAACTGAGGGAAATACTTACTGCTACTATGCTGCATCACCCTTTCCTCTTCAAGGGAAAAACCAATGCAAGCTCAAGAGGTAGCAATGAACCACCCACTACGTATGACCAAGATGTTTTGAACGCTTGGCAATCACGTAAGGAGGACTACTCAGTAGTTCAATGTGCAGTCCTGTATGGCCTGGAACCAGGATTTCAACGACGCTTTGAGCGTCATGGAGCATATGAGATGTTCCAGGAGTTGAAGTTTATCTTTCAGAAGAACGCCCAGATCGAGAGGTATGTGACCTCTGATAAATTCTATGCTTGCAAGATGGAGGAGAATTCGTCTGTCAGTGAACATGTGCTCAAAATGTCTGCGTACTCAAACCATCTAGCTGAGCTGGGAATTGAACTCCCGCAAGAGGCTATCACTGACATAATTCTTCAATCACCGCCACCTAGCTACAAGAGCTTTGTGTTGAACTATAACATGCAAGCGATGAACAAGTCACCCGGCGAGTTATTCACGATGCTGTAAGTTGCAAAGTCAGAACTCCGGAAAGAGCATCAAGTGTTGATGGTCAATAAAACCACTGGTTTCAAGAGAAACGGCAAACTCAAGAAAGGTAACTCCAAGAAGAGCGGCAAAACTGTTGCCAATCCAACGAAGAAATCCAAGGCTCGACCTAAGCCGGAAACAAAGTGCTATATTGCAAGGGGATGGGTCACTGGAAGCGCAACTGCCCCAAGTTTTCGGCTGATAAGAAGGCGGCTGATACGTCCATTTTGCCTCATGTTTTCATGTTGATATTCATCGATTCTTTGGTTGTTATTTCACTTCACGGTACAATTCTTATGCCTTTTCTCTCTTATTATGCAAGGTTTAAATGAAGAGGGAGAATGTCGGCAGCTGGAATTCTGGCCTAAAAGTGGAGCAAAGTTGAGATACCTATTCTGCGCAACTCCAAACGCCGTAAAAATCAACGAGGATTTTTTCCTGATTTATCAAAAATACTGGGCCGAAGAAGTGCCAGAGGGGCGCCAGGGGTTGGCCACAAGCCTGCACGGCACGGCCACCCCCCAGGTCGCGCCATGAGGGCTTGTCGGCAACCTGCTAGCCCACTTGCCGCCCTCTTTTGCTATATGAAGGGTTTCGTCCAACAAAAAATCAGAGAGGACTTTTTCGTGGATTCGCCGCCGCCACGAGGAGGAACTTGAGCAGAACCAATCTAGAGCTCCGGCAGGACGATCCTGCCGGGGAAACTTCCCTCCCGGAGGGGGAACTCGTCGCCATCGTCATCACCAACACTCCTCTCAGCGGAGGGGACTCGTCACCATCAACATCTTCGTCGGCACCATCTCATCTCCAAACCCTAGTTCATCTCTTGTAACCAATCTCCGTCTCGCGACTCCGATTGGTACTTGTAAAGTTGCTAGTAGTGTTGATTACTCTTTGTAGTTGATGCTAGTTGGATTATTTGGTGGAAGAGTTTATGTTCAGATCATTGATGCTACTCATTACCTCTCTGGTCATGAATATAATTATGCTTTGTGAGTAGTTACTTTTGTTCCTGAGGACATGGGTAAGTCATGCTAACAGTAGTCATGTGAATTTGGTATTCGTTCGGTAATTTGATATGTTGTATGTTGTTTTTCCTCTAATGGTGTTATGTGAACGTCGACTACATAACACTTCACCATTATTTGGGCCTAGAGGAAGGCATTGGGAAGTAGTAAGTAGATGATGGGTTGCTAGAGTGACAGAAGCTTAAACCCTAGTTATGCGTTACTTCGTAAGGGGCTGATTTGAATCCACTAGTTTAATGCTATGGTTAGACTTTGTCTTAATTCTTCTTTCGTAGTTGCGGATGCTTGTGAGAGGGGTTAATCATAAGTGGGATTCTTGTCCAAGTAAGGGCAGTACCCAAGCGCTAGTCCACCCACATATCAAACTATCAAAGTAACAAACATGAATCATATGAACATGATGAAACTAGCATGACAGAAATTCCCGCGTGTCCTCGGGAGCGTTTTTCCTCCTATAAGACTTTGTCCAGGCTTGTCCCTTGCCACAAAAGGGATTGGGCCACTTTGCTGCACCGTTCCTACTTTTGTTACTTGTTGCTTGCTGATACGTCTCCGTCGTATCTACTTTTCCAAACTCTTTTGCCCTTGTTGTGGACTCTAATTTGCATGATTTGAATGGAACTAACCCGGACTGACGCTGTTTTCAGCAGAATTGCCGTGGTGTTATTTTTGTGCAGAAATAAAAGTTCTCAGAATGCCCGGAAAATTTACAGAGATTTTTTCTGGAATAAAAGAAAAATACTTGTGCAAAGATCTGTTAGGGAACATCGCATGGGAAATAAACAGTTTCCTATGCACACGCAATACCTATCATGGTGATGTTCATCTACGAGAGGAGATTTCCGATCTATGTACCCTTGTAGATCTTACACCAGAAGCGTTAAGAAACGCGGTTGATGTAGTGGAACGTCCTCACGTCCCTCGATTCACCCCTCGAAACATCCCATGAACTTTCCCGCGATCCGTCCTGCGATCCATCCCACGAACCATCTCGCAATCCGTTGCACGAACCGTCTTGCGATCCATCTCACGATCCGTTCTGATCTAGTGCCGAACAGACGGCACCTCCACGTTCAGCACACGTACACATCGACGATGATCTCAGCCTTCTTGATCCAGCAAGAGAGACGGAGAGGTGGATGAGTTCTCCGGCAGCGTGATGGCACTCCGGAGGTTGGTGGTGATCTTATTCCAGTAGGGCTCTACCCGAGCTCCGCAGAAACGCGATCTAGAGGAAAAACTGTGGAGGTATGTGGTCGGGCTGCCGTGGCAAAAGTTGTCTCAAATCAGCCCTAATACCTCAATATATATAGGAGGGAGGGGCGGGAACTTTCCTTGGGGGTCGGCTGAAGGCGGGGGGGGGGGGGGAGGAGGAATCCTCCTCCAATCCTAGTCCAACTAGGATTGGAAGGTGGAGTCCTTCTCTTCCTTCCCCCTTCCCCTTTTTTCCTTTTCTCTTTGATTTCTTTTTATCCTGCACAGGGGCCTTCTTGGGCTTGCCCACCAGCCCACTAAGGGCTGGTGCGGCACCCCTAAGGCCTATGGGCTTCCCCGGGGTGGGCTGCCCCCCCCGGTGAACATCCGGAACCCATTCGTCACTCCCGGTACATTCCCGGTAATTCCGAAAACTTTCCGGTAATCAAATGAGGTCATCCTATATATCAATCTTCGTCTCTGGACCATTTCGGAAACCCTCGTGAGGTCCGTGATCTCATACGGGACTCCGAACACCATTCGGTAACCAACCAAATAACTCAAATACGCATAAACAACGCTGAACCTTAAGTGTGCAGACCCTGCGGGTTTGAGAACTATGTAGACATGACCCGAGGGACTGCTCGGTCAATATCCAATAGCGGGACCTGGATGCCCATATTGGATCCTACATATTCTACGAAGATCTTATCGTTTGAACCTCAGTGCCAAGGATTCATATAATCCCGTATGTCATTCCCTTTATCCTTCGGTATGTTACTTGCCCGAGATTCGATCGTCAATATCCGCATACCTATTTCAATCTCGTTTACCAGCAAGTCTATTTACTCGTTCCGTAATACAAGATCCCGTGACTTACACTAAGTCACACTACTTGCAAGTCTTGTGTGTGATGTTGTATTACCGAGTGGGCCCCGAGATACCTCTCCGTCACACGGAGTGACAAATCCCAGTCTTGATCCATACTAACTCAATGGACACCTTCGGAGATACCTGTAGAGCATCTTTATAGTCACCCAGTTACGTTGCGACGTTTGATACACACAAAGCATTCCGCCGGTGTCAGTGAGTTATATGATCTCATGGTCATAGGAATAAATACTTGACACGCAGAAAACAGTAGCAACAAAATGACACGATCAACATGATATGTTTATTAGTTTGGGTCTAGTCCATCACATGATTCTCCTAATGATGCGATCCCGTTATCAAGTGACAACACTTGACTATGGTCGGGAAACCTTGACCATCTTTGATCAACGTGCTAGTCAACTAGAGGCTTACTAGGGACAGTGTTTTGTTTATGTATCCACACAAGTATTGTGTTTCCAACCAATACAATTATAGCATGGATAATAAATGATTATCATGAACAAAGAAATATAATAATAACTAATTTGTTATTGCCTCTAGGGCATATTTCCAACAGTCTCCCACTTGCACTAGAGTCAATAATCTAGTTCACATCACCATGTGATTTCAACGAATCCAACACCCATATAGTTCTGGGGTCTGATCACGTCTTGCTCGTGAGAGAGGTTTTAGTCAACGGTTCTGAAACTTTCAGATCCGTGTGTTCTTTACAAATCTTTATGTCATCTTTATAGATGCTGCTACTACGTGCTATTCAGAAATACTCCAAATATCTACTCTACTATACGAATCCGTTTCACTACTCATAGTTATTCGGATTAGTGTCAAAGCTTGCATCGACGTAACCCTTTACGATGAACTCTTTAACCACCTCCATAATCGAAAAAAATTCCTTAGTCCATTTAGTTACTAAGGATAACTTTGACCGCTGCTAGTGATTCAATCATGGATCACTCTCTGTACCTCTCAACAGACTTGCTGCAAGGCACACATCAGGTGCGGTACTCAGCATGGCATACTTTAGAGTCTACGGCTAAGGCATAGAATACGACCTTCGTCATTATCTTTATTCTGCCGTGGTCGGGTTTTGAGTCTTACTCAAATTCACACCTTACAACACAGTCAAGAACTCCTTCTTTGCTGATCTATTTTGAACTCCTTCAAAAACTTGTCAAGGCATACATCTTGTTGAAACTTCTATTAAGTGTTTCGATCTATCTCCATAGATCTTGATGCTCAACATTCAAGTAGCTCAATCCAGGTATTCCTTTGAAAAACTCCTTTCAAACAACCTTTTATGCTTCACAGAAATTCTACATTACTTCTGATCAACAATATGTCAACCACATATACTTATAAGAAATTCTATAGTGCTCCCACTCACTTCTTTGGAAATACAAGTTTCTCATAAACCTTGTACAAACCCAAAATCTTTGATCATCTCATCAAATTGTATATTCCAACTCCGAGATGCTTGCACTAGTCCATTGAAGGATCACTGGAGCTTGCATACTTGTTAGTATCCTTAGGATCGACAAAACATTCTGATTGTATCACATACAATTTTTCCTCAAGGAAACCGTCGCGGAAACAATGTTTTGACTTCCTATGTGCAATATTTCACAAATAATGTAGCAACTACTAACATAATTCCAACAGACTTTTAGCATCGCTACGAGTGAGAAAGTCACATCATAGTCAACTCTTTGATCTTGTCGAAAACATCTTTGCGACAAGTCGAGCTTTTCTTAATAGTGACTTATCACCATCATCACCTGTCTTCCTTTTAAAGATCCATCTTTACTTAATAGTCTTACTACCATCAAGCAGTTCTTCCAAAGTCTACACTTTGTTTTATACATGGATTCTCTCTCGGATTTCATGGCCTCCAGCCATTTGTCAGAATCCGGGCCAACCATTGCTTCTCCATAACTCGTAGGTTCATTGTTGTTCAACAACATGACCTCCAAGACAGGGTTACCGTACCACTCTGTAGTAGTACGCGACCTTGTCGACCTACGAGGTCTGTAGTAACTTGATCTGATGCTCAATGATCACTATCATCAGCTTCCACTTCAATTGGTATAGGCGCCACAGGAACAACTTCCTGCGCCCTGCTACACACTAGTTGAAGTGATGGTTCAATAACCTCATCAAGTTCTATCACCCTCCCACTCAATTCTTTCGAGAGAAAACTTTCCTCGAGAAAGGACCCGTTTCTAGAAACAAACACTTTGCTTCCGGATCTGAGATAGGAGATGTACCCAACTGTTTTGGATATCCTATGAAGATGCATTTATCCACTTTGGGTTCGAGCTTATCACACTGAAACTTTTTCACATAAGTGTCGCAGCCCCAAACTTTCAAGAAACGACATCTTTAGATTTCTCTAAACCTCAGTCTATACTGTGTCATCTCAACGGAATTACGCGGTGCCCTATTTTAAAGTGAATGCGGTTGTCTCTAATGGATAACCCATAAATGGTAGTGGTAATTCGATAAGAGACATCATAGTATGCACCATATCAAATAGGGTGTGGCTATGACGTTCAGACACATCACCACACTATGGTGTTCCAGGTGGCATGAACCGCGAAACAATTTTCACATTGTCTTAACTGCGCACCAAAAACTCGTAACTCATATATTCATCTCTATGATCATATCGTAGACAGTTTATCCTCTTGTCACGACGATCTTCACTCTGAAATAGCTTTGAACTTTTCAATATTTCAGACTTGTGATTCATCAAGTAAATACTCATGTATCTACTCAAATCGTCAGTGAAGTAAGAACATAACGATATCCACTGCGTGCCTCAACACTTATTGGACTGCACACATCAAATATGTATTACTTCCAACAAGTTACTATCTTGTTTCATCTCAATGAAAACAAGGCCTTGCTCATGTGGTATGATTTGCATGTCACAAGTGATTCAAAATCAAGTGAGTATAAAGATCCATCAGCATGGAGCCTCTTCATGCAATTTATACCAACATGACTCAAGCGCCAGTGCCACAAGTTAGTGGTACCATCATCATTACCTTGTATCTTTTGGCACCAATATCATGAACATGTGTAACACTACGATCGAGATTCAATAAACCATTGAAGGTGACTATTCAAGCAAATAGAGTAAACATTATTCTCTTTAAATGAATAATCGTATTGCAATAAACACGATCCAATCGTGTTCATGCTTAATGCAAGAACCAAATAACAATTATTTAGGTTCAACACCAATCCCGATGGTAGAGGGAGCGTGCGACGTTTGATCATATCAACCTTGGAAACACTTCCAACACGTATCGTCACCTCGCCTTTAGCTAGTCTCCGTTTATTCCGTAGCTTTCATTTCGTGTTACTAATCACTTAGCAACCGAACCGGTATCCAATACCCTCACGCTACTAGGAGTACTAGTAAAGTACACATCAACATCATGTATATCAAATATATTTCTTTCGACTTTGCCAGCCTTCTTATCTACCAGGCATCTAGGGTAGCTACGCCTCAGTGACCGTTCCCCTCATAACAGAAGCACTTAGTCTCGGGTTTGGGTTTAATCTTGGGTCTCTTCATTAGTGCAGCAACTGTTTTGCCGTTTCACGAAGTATCCCTTCTATCCCTTGCCTTTCTTGAAACTTAGTGGTTTTACTAAACATCAACTATTGATGTTCCATCTTCATTTCTACTTTCGCAGTGTCAAACATCGCGAATCACTTAAGGCTCATTGTATTTATCCTTGATATGTTATAGTTCATCACGAAGCTCTCACAGCTTGGTGGCAGTGACTTTGGAGAACCATCACCATCTCATCTGGAAGATTAACTCCCACTTGATTCAAGCGATTGTCGTACTCAGACAATTTGAGCACACGCTCAACGATTGAGTTTTTCTCCTTCACTTCATGGACAAAGAATCTTTTCAGAGGTCCCATACCTCTCAACAAGGGCACGAGCATGAAATCTCAATTTCATCTCTTTAGAACATCTCTTATGTTGACGTTTCAAAACGTCTTCTGCGCCTTGCTTCTAAGACATTAAGTATTTTGCACTGGACTATCGCGTAGTCATCAGAAATGTGTATGTCGGATGTTTCACAACATCCACCGACAATGCTCAAGGTGCAGCACACCGAGTGGTGCATTAAGGACATAAGCCTTCTGCGCAGCAACGAGGACAATCCTCGGTTTTACAGACTCAGTCCGCAAAGTATGCTACTATCAACTTTCAACTAAATTTTCTCTAGGAACATATAAAAGCAGTAGAGCTATAGCGCAAGCTACATCGTAATTCGCAAAGACCATTAGACTATGTTCATGACAATTAGTTCAATTAATCATGTAACTTAAGAACTCCCACTCAAAAACTACATCTCTCTAGTCATTTCAGTGGTACATGATCCAAATCCACTATCTCAAGTCCGATCATCACGTGAGTCGAGAATAGTTTCAGTGGTAAGCATCTCTATGATAATCATATCAACTATACGATTCATGCTCGACCTTTCGGTCTCATGTGTTCTGAGGCCATGTCTGCACATGCTAGGCTCGTCAAGCTTAACCCCAGTGTTCTGCGTGTGCAACTGTTTTGCACCCGTTGTATGTGAACATTGAGTCTATCACACTCGATCATCACGTGGTGTCTCGAAATGACGAACTGTCGCAAC
The DNA here is from genome assembly GCF_904849725.1 of Hordeum vulgare subsp. vulgare. Taxonomy (NCBI): domain Eukaryota; kingdom Viridiplantae; phylum Streptophyta; class Magnoliopsida; order Poales; family Poaceae; genus Hordeum; species Hordeum vulgare. The sequence continues at coordinate 100,389,652 of NC_058522.1, read as the reverse complement.
GGTGCACAGTCGGGGAGAACACAATTTCGTCTTCAAATTTTAGTGTGAGATCACCTCATAATGCTACCGTCGCTCTAAGCATAATAAGGTGCATAAAGGATTAACATCACATGCAATTCACAAGTGACATGATATGGACATCATCATGTGCTTCTTGATCTCCATCACCAAAGCACCGGCATGATCTTCTTGTCACCAGCGCCACACCATGATCTCCATCATCATGATCTCCATCAACGTGTCGCCATCGGGGTTGTCGTGCTACTCATGCTATTACTACTAAAGCTACGTCCTAGCAATATAGTAAACACATCTGCAAGCACAAACGTTAGTTTAAAGACAACCCTATGGCTCCTACCGGTTGCCGTACCATCGACGTGCAAGTCGATATTAACTATTACAACATGATCATCTCATACATCCCATATATCACATCACGTCGTTGGCCATATCACATCACAAGCATTCCGTGCAAAAACAAGTTAGACGTCCTCTAATTGTTGTTGCATGTTTTACCTGGTTGCCATGGGTATCTAGTAGGATCGCATCTTACTTATGCAAACACCACAACGGAGATGTATGAATTGCTATTTAACCTCTCTCCAAGGACCTCCTCGGTCAAATCCGATACAACTAAAGTTGGAGAAACTGACACTCGCCAGTCATCTTTGACCAATGGGGTTGCTCGTAGCGATGAAACCAGTCTCTCGTAAGGGTACGAGTAATGTCGGTCCGAGCCGCTTCGATCCAACAATACAGCGGAATCAAGAAAAGACTAAGGAGGGCAGCAAATCGCACATCACCGCCCACAAAAACTTGTGTGTTCTACTCGAGATAACATCTACGCATGAACCTAGCTCATGATGCCACTGTTAGGGAACGTCGCATGGGAAACAAAAGTTTTCCTACGCACACGCAATACCTATCATGGTGATGTTCATCTACGAGAGGAGATTTCCGATCTACGTACCCTTGTAGATCGCACAGCAGAAGCGTTAAGAAACGTGGTTGATGTAGTGGAACGTCCTCATGTCCCTCGATCCGCCCCGCGAACCGTCCCATGAACCGTTCCGCGATCCATCCCGCGATCCGTCCCATTAACCATCTCGCGATCCGTTGCACAAACCGTCTTGCGATCCATCTCACGATCCATTGGGATCTAGTGCCGAACAGACGGCACCTCCGCGTTCAGCACACGTATAGCTCGGCGATGATCTCGACCTTCTTGATCCAGCAAGAGAGACGGAGAGGTAGATGAGTTCTCCGGCAGCGTGACGACGCTCCGGAGGTTGGTGGTGATTTATTCTAGCAGGGCTCTGCCCGAGCTCCGCAGAAACGCGATCTAGAGGAAAAACCGTGGAGGTATGTGGTCGGGCTGCCGTGGCAAAAGTTGTCTCAAATCAGCCCTAATACCTCAATATATATAGGAGGGAGGGGAGGGGCCTTGCCTTGAGTCTCAAGGAGCTCCAAGGTGCTCGGCCGAAGGGGGGAGGAGGAATCCTCCTCCAATCCTAGTCCAACTAGGATTGGAAGGTGGAGTCCTTCTCTTCCTTCCCACTTCCCCTTTTTTTTCCTTTTCTCTTCGATTTTTTCTTATCCTGCGCAGGGGCCTTCTTGGGCTTGCCCACCAGCCCACTAAGGGCTGGTGCGGCAGCCCTAAGGCCTATGGGCTTCCCCGGGGTGGGCTGCCCCCCCCCCCCCGGTGAACATCCGGAACCCATTCGTCACTCCCGGTACATTCCCGGTAATTCCGAAAACTTTCCAATAATCAAATGAGGTCATCCTATATATCAGTCTTAATCTCCGGACCATTCTGGAAACCCTCGTCATGTCCGTGATCTCATCCGGGACTCCGAACAACATTCGGTAACCAACCAAATAACTCAAATACGCATAAAACAACGCCGAACCTTAAGTGTGCACAACCTACGGGTTCGAGAACTATGTAGACATGATCCGAGGGACTCCTAGGTCAATATCCAATAGCGGGACCTGGATGCCCATATTGGATACTACATATTCTATGAAGATCTTATCGTTTGAACCTCAGTGCCAAGGATTCATATAATCCCGTATGTCATTCCCTTTGTCCTTTGGTATGTTACTTGCCCGAGATTCGATCGTCAGTATCTGCATACCTATTTCAATCTCGGTTACTGGTAAGTCTCTTTACTCATTCCGTAATACAAGATCCCGTGACTTACACTAAGTCAAATTGCTTGCAAGGCTTGTGTGTGATGTTGTATTACCGAGTGGGCTCCGAGATACCTCTCTGACACACGGAGTGACAAATCCCAGTCTTGATCCATACTAACTCAACGGAAACCTTCGGAGATACCTGTAGAGCATCTTTATAGTCACCCAGTTACCTTGTGACGTTTGATACACACAAAGCATTCCTCCGGTGTCAGTGAGTTATATGATCTCATGGTCATAGGAATAAATACTTGACACACAGAAAACAGTAGCAACAAAATGACACAATCAACATGCTACATTTATTAGTTTGGGTCTAGTTCATCACATGATTCTCCTAATGATGTGATCCCGTTATCAAGTGACAACACTTGCCTATGGTCAGGAAACCTTGACCATCTTTGATCAACGTGCTAGTCAAGTAGAGGCTTACTAGGGACAGTGTTTTGTCTATGTATCCACACAAGTATTGTGTTTCCAATCAATACAATTATAGCATGGATAATAAATGATGATCATGAACAAAGAAATATAATAATAACTAATTTATTATTGCCTCTAGGGCATATTTCCAACAAGATCCAACGGAGGAGGTGGACCAGTGGGCCACAAGCCCACAGGCCGCAGCCACCCCCCCTGGCCGCACCGTGAGGGCTTGTGGGGCCCACGTGGCTCCACCGCCCCCAAACTCAGCTCTATATCTTCCGTTTCGCCCGGAAAAAATCATAGAGAAGGTTTATCGCGTTTTGCAATACGAAGGCGCCGCCACATCATGTTCTTCATTTGGAGGGCAGATCTGGAGTCCGTTTCAGGCTTCGGAGAGGGGAAATCGTCGCCATCGTCATCATCAACCTTTCTCCATCGACAATTCCATGATGCTCTTCATCGTTCGTGAGTAATCTCATCGCAGGCTTGCTGGAAGGTGATGATTTGGATGAGACCTATCATGTAATCGAGTTAGTTCTTGACGGGAATTGATCCCTAGTATCCACTATGTTCTAGATTGATGTTGCCACTACTTGGCTATGCTTAATGCTTGTCACTAGGGCCCGAGTGCCATGATTTCAGACCTGAACCTATTATGTTGTCGCCAATATATGTGTGTTTTAGATCCTATCTTGCAAGTTGTAGTCACCTACTATGTGTTATGACCCGGAAACCCCGGAGTGACAATAGCCGGAACCACTCCCAGAGATGATCATAGTATGAGGAGTTCATGTATTCACCGCGTGTTAATGCGTTGGTCCGGTTCTTTATTAAAAGGAGAACCTTAATATCCCGTAGTTTCCATTAGGACCCCGCTGCCATAGGAGGGATGGACAATAGATGTCATGCAAGTTCTTTTCCCTAAGCACGTATGACTACATACGGAATACATCCCTACATTAAATTGACGAACGGGAGCTAGTTACTTATCTCTCCGTGTTATAGCTGTTACATGATGAATCACATCCGTCACACTTATCCATCACCGATCCACTTCCTACGAGTCTTTTACTACTATTACTTGCTATGTTACTTTGTCTAGGCTTGTCCCTTGCTACAAAAGGGATTGGGCCACTCTGCTGCTACTGCTGTCACTTTGCTGCTACTGTTGCTACTGTTGTTACTCTGTCGCTGCTGCTACTGTTGTTCCTTGCTACTCCACTGTTACTTGTTGAAAGATTTTTTCCGACACCGTTGTCGGGGAAGAATATTTCCCATCTATGGGAAACTTACTGGCGCCATTGATACAACAGTTAGGAATAGTTTGCCGTCAACAGATCGTTTCTGGCACCGTTGCTATCATACTACTTTGCTACTGATACTTTGCTTGTAGACACTAATCTTTCAGGTGTGGTTGAATCTGATAAACTCAGCTGCTAATACTTGAGAATATTCTTTCGCTTCCCTTGGCGAACCAACAAATTTGGGTTGAATACTCTACCCTCGAAAATAGCTGCGATCCCATACGCTTGTGGGTCATCAAGGCTTTTTCTGGCGCCGTTGCCGGGGAAGCACAACTATATTCTCTGAGTCACTTGGGATTTTCGTCTGCTGATCACTATGAGGAATCTGAAAGATCCAAGAACTAAAATCTTGCCTTCCACTATGAGGATAGGTAAGGAATTGCCATCTAGCTCTGCACTTGATTCACCTTCAGTTTTGAGTAAGTTTGCGACATCGCCTCCTGCTAGAAATCTTGATATGTCGCATGTGCTTGATGATGCTACTTTTGCTGCCCATGATGCTATGCTTGATACTATGCGTGATGATGCTATGCTTGATGCTATGCCTGATGATGCTATGCTTGATACTGCTTTGCCACTAGGTGCATTCCTTGATGCACAACTTGCTAGAGTTGCTGCTAGATGTGATGATACTTCTGAAACTGCTGATACTATTGAAGTAGAACCTGCTACTATGCCTGAATTGCCTGCTATGCCTGATACGCGTTATGTTATGGAGGGAGAGATAGCTGAGGATTTTCTTGCATGTAAGGATAGCTATGATGTTGAGAAACTTCTGCGCAAGTGGAAAGAAAAATCTCTGAACGCTAGGATGAAATACGACCCGAAGTTTGCCACTTCGCCTATCTTTGTGACCGATAAGGATTATGAATTCTCTGTCGACCCTGAGTTAATCACTCTGGTCGAATCTGATCCTTTTCATGGTTATGAGTCTGAAACAGTTGTAGCCCATCTTACCAAACTGCACGATATAGCCACCCTATTCACTAGTGAGGAAAAGATCCGCCACTACTATATGCTCAAGCTGTTTCCTTTCTCGCTAAAGAATGATGCTAAGACCTAGTTCACTTCTCTTGCTCCTAGTTGTGTGCGTAGCCCCCAGGATATGGTCTACTACTTCTCTGAAAAATATTTCCCTGCCCATAAGAAGCAAGTTGCCTTGCAGGAAATATACAACTTTGCTGAAGCTGAAGAAGAGAGTCTCCCACAAGCTTGGGGGAGGCTCATCCAGCTATTGAATGCTTTGCATGATCACCCTCTTGAGAAGAACGAAATACTTGATATCTTCTATAATGGACTTACTCATGCTTCCAAAGACCACTTAGATAGTTGTGTCGGTAGTGTTTTTAGGGAACGAACTGTAGAACAAGCTAAGATTCTGTTGAATAACATCTTGTGCAATGAGAATGCTTGGACTATTCCCGAACCACCTCCTAAGCCAACTCCTAAGAAAATAGGTATTCTATTCCTCAGTCTCGAAGATATGAAAGAAGCCAAGAAATCTATGTGAGAGAAAGGCATTAAATCTAAAGATGTCAAAAATCTACCACCTATCGAAGAGATCCATGGTCTCGATAACCCGATCCAGGTTGTAGAAGTAAATTCTCTGCGTAGGTTTGATGAGAGTGATATTCCTTTTGATAAACCTGCTAGCTTATGCATGGATGAATTTGATAACTTCATTGCCAAACAACAGAGTTTCAATGATTATGTTAGCAGACAATTGGAACAGAATGCTAGTATGCTTAGTCATTTAAGTGCTTGTGTGGACAGAAATGTCAATGATCTTAAGCTTCTGAGTAAACATTCCTCTATGGTTACTACTCAGGTAGAACAAGTAATTAAAGCTCAAAATGACTTGCTCAATGAGTTGAATGACAATTCCGTCAGAGTCGTCACTAGAGGCGGTAGAATGACCTAGGAACCTCTGTATCCTGAGGGTCATCCGAAGAGAATTGAACAAGATTCTCAAGGGGTTAGCACTGATGCACCTAGTCATCCTAGAAAGAAGAAGAAAGATGATAGGAACCTACATGCTAGCAACCCTGTTGCTGCTACCCCTGAGAGTCCAAACGATGTCTCTGTCTCTGATGCTGAAACACAATCTGGTGATGAACATGAGCCTAATGATAATATCAATAGTGATGTTCATGAAGATGCTCAACCTAGCAACGAAAAGGATGTGGAGATTGAACCTAGTGTTGATCTTGATAACCCACAGCCTAAGAATAGAAGATACGATAAGAATGACTTCGCTTCTAGGAAGCACGGTAAAGAAAGGGAACCATGGGTTCAGAAACCCATGCCCTTTCCTCCCAAACTATCCAAGAAGAAGCATGATGAGGATTTTGAGCGCTTCGTTGAAATGATCAGACCTGTCTTTCTGCAAATGTGTTTGACGGATATGCTCAAGATGTCTCTTATGCTAAGTACATGAAAGATATTGTGACTAATAAGAGGAGGATACCTGCGGTTGAGATTTCCACCATGCTTGCTAACTATACCTTCAAGGGTGGGACTCCTAAGAAACTAGGTGATCCCGGTGTGCCCACTATACCTTGCTCCATTAAGGGCAAGTATGTTAGACCTGCGTTATGCGACCTTGGAGCCAGTGTTAGTGTTATGCCTCTCTCTCTTTATCGTAGACTTGAACTAGATAAGTTGACACCCACTGAAATTTCTCTGCAAATGGCTGAAAAATCAACTGCTTTCCCTATCGGCATTTGCGAGGATGTGCATGTTGTGGTTGCTAACACCACTATCTTAACAGACTTTGTTATCTTGGATATTCCTGACGACGATGCCATGGCTGTCATCCTCGGAAGACCCTTTTTAAACACTGCAGGGGCTGTTATAGATTGCAACAAAGGCAATGTCACTTTCCATGTGAACGGTAATGAGCATACGATGCACTTTCCGAAGAAACAATATCGAGTACATTGCATCAATGCTATCGAAAAGACTTCATCCATTCTTATTGGGGGCTTTGAATGCCCTATTCCTCGTGTCAAGATGAAGTATGATTTGCTTGTTGGGGAGATACACATCCCCATTGAGGTGACCTAGTGACTATTTGAAAATTCTCCGTTCTCTTTTGCGATTCGAAAAAGTTTTGTCGAGGGGATTTGATCAACCCCATTGACGGATTTCTTTCGATGACCATGAGATGGATGAATAGAGGAGTCACAAACCTCTGTTTCAAGCTTTCACTTTAGATTGCTTAGAAGAAAAATGATAGGTTTAGTTTAGTTTTCCCTATTTTCTGTTTTAGCGTTCGGTAGAAAAGTACCCCGAAAATGAAAGTTCTCCGAACGCTGTGGAAATCAAGTATGATTTTTCTGGATTTTTAGAAAAATACTAGGACAAAGAGTCTGTGTGGGGCCACACCAGTGGGCCATAAGCCCTAGGGCCGCGGGCACCCCCCTGGCCGCGCCACCCAGGCTTGTGGGGCCCACAGGCACCCCCTCCACTCATTCTTGTTCTCATCTGGTTCTCCTACCTCCAGAAAAAATCGTTTCGCAGCTCAAACCCGTGTTCTTGCTCCTCTTGCTGGGATTTTCGATCTCTTTGCTCAAATCACCATTTTCGAACTGTTTTGGGGAAATTACTCCTTGGTAAGTGACTCCTCCATTGGTCCAATTAGTTTTTGCTCTAGTGCCTTATACTCCGCGTATTTTTGCTACCTTTGTGACCTTGTTCGTGAGCTTTGCATGCTAATTTTAGCTGGTCCCAAGTAGATTTGATGTGTAATATGGTCTCTAGGCACTTATGGGAGTAGTTGCTACTAGTTTAGTTGAACCTTGTTCACCTTTCCTTTGGGTCACTGAAAATTTTAGAAAAGGAAGATGTTCAGGAGAAAGTTTCATGGTGGTTCCTCAAGCAAGAGAGGTCCCCGTCTTGCAATTCGGGAGCCTGATCCTTACCAACCTAGGGACGCGCAGGTACAGCCATGTGAATGGCCTTCTGATGAATTTATGATTGAGGCAGGTTTCAAAGATGAGGTTGATGCACTTGTTCACAATGTCGGACTCGAAGAATTCATCTCCGATAAATGTGAACAGTATGTTGCTCTCACTGCCTCTTTTGTTCGTAGATTCAAATTTTCAGCTGGCCGTGAGCCATCGGTACTGTTTGATCTCTATGATAAATCTTATACCATGAATTTAAAGGATTTCAATAGAATTTGCAAAATACCTACTTGGGGTAGCCTCAACGATCCTCCTAAATCTTCGGTTAGAGATTTTTGCTCTGGTATTACGGTTGGAGAAACTAGAGACATTATGCAAGCTACCATGGGGAGTATTCATTTTCCTGCCTTGCATTATTTTGCCCTCTTCATAGGCAGATGCATTAATGGCAAGATTGAGCATTGTCACCTCTGATCACCCGACCTTAGTATCCTTAAGAGCGCAGTGACAGGTGACAAAAGCTTCAACATGGGAGCTATTATAGCAAGGAGGCTGAATAAGAATGCTATTGAAGGGGATTTCTTTGGCGGGATCTATGCCACTCGCATAGCAAATTTCCTTGGAGTACCCATCCGCGAAGGAGATCCCCCGCTCCATACAACTTTCCTTGATCGTGTCGCTTTGACACGCTACCAGTTCCTTGAGAGGGATGACGAATCCCTCCTTTACTGATTGATATTTAACCGGCTGCGTGTTTTCCATATTACCCTTCCTGCTCCTGCCTTCTTTGACTTTCAGGTAAAATGGAGATATTACATAACTAGAGGAGAGGCAGAGGAGTATGAGAGGGAGGCAAAGGCTGCTCGTCTCCATGAGGCAGCTATTCAGGCAGTGGCTGCAGCGCTCCCGTATAACCCCGAGTATGATTTTGGATTTTGCCAGGACCATCCTTGGGAGTAGACCAAGTTAGGCCAAAAGCATAAGCTTGGGGGAGTACGTGTTCTCACCGACTTTACATTCTTACTTATGCTTTCACTTTGTTAGCCGGTGTTCACACTTTGCCACTGTATCATCCATGCTAGTTTATTTTCTTTTTCTCGTTTTCTTTTCGTGTGGCTGTCTAGTTTGAGAAAACCCAAAAAGATTTTCTTTTTCTTCTTTTGCTTGTTGGGAGCTTTCTCGTGTAGATAGTTTTCTTTTTCTTTGGGTCAACGTAGAAGACCATGGTTACAATGTTTAGTGGCTCTTGCATGCATACCTATTTAGCTTGCATAGAGCCATATTACTTTGTCTTCTCCTTTGTGTTTGCCTGCAGATTCCAGCGTAGTCCAATGCACGAGCACTCTTATTATTGTTCACATCGTTCGATCGTGCAAGTGAAAGGCAATAATGACGATATATGATGAAGTGACTGAGCCTGGAAAAGCTAGTATGAACTCGATCTATTTTTTTTTTGTAAATATGACTAGCTCACTGTTCCTAGTTCAACTTTGTTGTGGGAAAAACATGTTTGCAATGACAACTTAGAGATCATAGTTGCTTATGCCATGCTTACTTAGCTAGGAGCTTATAATGGTTTGTCTTGGTTGCCAACATGAATGTTGAGATGACTATGATGTAGTATGATAGGATGGTATCCTCCTTTGAATGTTTAAAGTGGCTTGACTTGGCGCATGTTCACGCATGTAGTTGAAACAAAATCAACATAGCCTCTATGATGTTCATGTTCATGGTGATTTATGTCCTACTCATGCTTGCATTCAATGTTAGTTAATCTCAATGCATTTTGATGACCGTTGTCGCTCTCTAGTTGGTCGCTTCCCAGTCTTTTGCTAGCCTTCACTTGTACTAAGCGGGAATACTGCTTGTGCATCCACCTCCCATAGCCCAAAGTTGTGCCATATGAGTCCACCATATATGCCTATGTGCGGTATCTACCTACCGTTCCAAGTAAATTTGCATGTGCCACTCTCTAAATCTTCAAGAAATAATCTGTTTTGCATTCCCGAACCGCTCATGTGGTGACAGGGGGGCTATTGGTATCTTCCATGCTAGGCGTGTTATCCTCGATATGTGTTTATTCACTATCATTCACGAGAAAGGGGCCGGTAATTGGAATTCCCAGTTCCATGCTCAAATCTAAAAGATAATTGCAAACAAAACTCCCGCAGGATTGATGTTGGTATGGACGGTACCCGAGGATTTGGCTAGCTGTGGAGTGTGATTGATTGGTGGTGGGGGAGTCAAAACTTTACTTTTCTGTTTGGGAACCGCCTATAGCATGTGTAGCGTGGAAGATGTTGAGAACTCTTAGTCATTGTGTTGGCAATGAAAGCATGCCACCCAAAATTATTATCTCTGTTTTCAAAGCTTGAGCTCTGGCACCTCTGCAAATCAATGCTTCCCTCTGCGAAGGGCCTGTCTATTTATGTTCCTGTTGAGTCATCCTCCTCTTACAAAAGCACCAATTAGAGAGCACCTCTGTCATTTTTATGCTTTGCTTTTAACTGTGTTGAGTATGACTATGACTGGATCTTCGTTGCCATGAATTACAATGTTTAGTCAGCCCTTGGTCTTTGAAGGTGCTCTGCATTTATGTTTTGCGGTCTCGGAAAGAGCTAGCGAGATACCATATATTCGTACTGCTTCAAGTTGTTTTGATTGAAGTGTTGACGTTTGAGACTTACTATTATTTAGTCGCTAGTTGATTATGCCATTGATATGAGTCTACTGTGAGACCTAGATGTCATTTGCTTATGTGGTTTGCTTGTGATCTTGCTGAAATTCTGGATATGAGTTAGACATGGTTGCAACAACAAGATCAAACAGAGTTCGTCAAAGTTTTTCTTTTGTCTCTTTCAGTTTGTCAACTGAATTGCTTGAGGACAAGCAAGGCTTTAAGCTTGGGGGAGTTGATACATCTCCGTCGTATCTACTTTTCCGAACTCTTTTGCCCTTGTTTTGGACTCTAATTTGCATGATTTGAACGGAACTAACCCGGACTCACGCTGTTTTCAGCAGAATTGCCATGGTGTTGTTTTTGTGCAGAAATAAATGTTCTCGGAATGTCCTAAAAATTTGCGGAGATTTTTTCTGGAATAAAAGAAAAATACCTGCGCAAAGATCCACCGGAGGAGGTGGATGTCACGCCCAAGATGCGACCCTATCCTCAATTTGGCACGAAGGCCTCGTCAGGGATAGAAGCGCATCTCGTCGTGTCGCAAGAATGGATATCGTTACAAGTACATGTACTTAAAAGAAAAGATATATAGAGAGAATTGGCTTACACTCGCCACAAACTACATCAGAGTCACAACAGTACATTACATGTTCATCAAGAGTAAGAGCAGGGTCCGACTACAGACGAAAACAAACGACAAAAGAAGAACGACGTCCATCCTTGCTATCCCAGGCTGTCGGCCTGGAACCCATCCTAGATCAATGAAGAAGAAGAAGAAGCAACTCCAAATGAACAATCAATGCGCTCGCGTCAAGTAACCTTTACCTGTACCTGCAACTGATGTTGTAGTAATCTGTGAGCCACAGGGGACTCAGCAATCTCATTTCCAAAGGTATCAAGACTAGCAAAGCTTAATAGGTGAAGCATGGTTAAGTGGTGAGGTTGCAGCAGCGCTAAGCATATATTTGGTGGCTAAACTTACGAGTACAAGAAATAAGAGGGGGGAAGATCTACGCATAACGGACGTGAGCTACTGATGATCAAATGAATGATCCTGAACACCTACCTACGTCAGACATAACCCCACCCTGTCCTCATTCGGAGAAGGACTCACGAAAGAGACAGTCATGGTTACGCACACAGTTGGCAAGTTTTTAATTAAGTTAACTTCAAGTTATCTAGAACCAGTGTTAAACAAAGTTTCCACGTTGCCACATAACCGCGGGCACGACTTTCCGAGAAGATTTAACCCTCCAGGGGTGCTCCAACTAGTCCATCACAAATTACCACAAGCCGCATAGAAATCCTCAATCACGAAGCTCATGATCTCGTCGGATTCCCTAGTGGAAAACCTCAACTCTGAGATTACCCAAAGCATCACCGGAATCCCGATGCACAAGATATCTCGTCAAAGGTAAAACTAATCCAGCAAGGCCGCCCGACGTGTCGACGATCCCGATAGGAGCCGCGTATCTCGTTCTTAGGACACGACGGATGAGCGATGGTTACCACGCCAAACGTCGAGTTGCCCCGGGGTAGCGATAATAAGCTGCTCTGTTTTGGACCAACACTCATGAGGAGCACTAGTCCGGGGGTTGATTAAATTATCCTCGGGGTCCAGAAAGTCCCTATGCAATTTTATTAGGTGATTAGGCAAATGTAGTACCAAAGTTGGGCCTTGCCAGACCAGCTTTAATCTAAAACGAATTATCAAGGGGGTCCCCATAACAACCCTGATCGTGTTAGGAGCGCTCAAATATGGAACATACCACCAGTAGCCGAAACTGAGGGGGCAAAGGTGGAACAAAACTCCAGGCTAGAAAGGCCGAGCCTTCCACCTTTTACCGAGTATATAGGTGCATTAAATTAAATAGCATTTAATATGATGATATAACAAGGAACCCATGTTTTCACATGGAAGCAACTGCACCTGCAACTAGCAACGCTAACACAGGGTTAAGCAAGCAGTAACATAGCCAATCAGTGGTTTACTAGGTTGAACGGGTTGAAGGTTTCATGGCATTGTTGAGAGGCCGATATTCAACATGTGGTAGGCAACGAGACATAATCGATAGAAACGATAAAACTAGCATGGCAATGATAGTAATGGTATCTGGGGAAATGGTCATCTTTCCTGAGATCCTGCTTGGAAGAAGAATGCCTCCGTGAAGCAGACGAACCGACGTTGCCGAACGGGTCCTCACAATCTGGCACGCTGCGGAACTCTATCAAGACGAAGCAAACCGGAAACACAAATCAACACACGGAGTTCACCACACGATGCACAACACAAATGATGCATGAGCAGCTGAATACATGCAAGTCACGGCATGACAATTCACACAAACAGACACTACACATTAAGTGAAGTTCAATATGCAATGAGTTGCATATTGACGAAACTCCACGTTTATTATTTAGTTCTATCCCGATTAGGTACATGGCAATATTAAATGTTGTTAAACATGGCAAGAGGTGAAGCGCAAGTAATCTACCTTTCTAGGCATTTTAAATGAGGTCGGAAATGACATATAGCATCTCCGAAACGACCTCACCCGTTAATTTGCAATTCTATCCAGATCTGAAGTAACACATTTAATTAGTTGTTAAACAGCAAAACAAATAGGTTCACGTGATTCGACGCATCGTGACAAGCAATTTACACATAGAGATCATCTCCAACGGAGCTACTGATCAAAAGATACGGACACCGCAAGATATGATGGCATGAATGCAATATGTGTGCAACGACGGTCACGAGCATTTCAAAACATACAACCAGCAAGAGAAAATGGAACTACACGAGATTCTACGAAAGTTTCATGTAGGACACGATCAAATCGGAGCTACGGTTCAACAACTACGAGCAAAACAAGAAATCGCTACAATCTGCCAAAATCAGCCACATAGCACTTTCTACACCCCACAACTACGAGCTACGCAACTCCAATAAACTCGACCAAGGCATGACACGATAGAGGGCAAGACGCACTACAACAAACAACTAACAACAACTAGCATGGCATCATGGATCACTAGGGAAAGAAGTCACAAAATGGCATCTCACACACTATTTCAGACTTAGTGGAAATAGCAGTTTATGAAGCAGCAGTTTTCGATCTGAAGCCATATTGACAGCAGCAAAACCATAAGCTACAGGACTCCAAATGGCATGAAAATTCACAACATGCTAGAGAAACATAAGGTCTACAACTAACTCCATTGGACCAACCTCAAAAGAGCTACAGATCAAAAGATAGAAGCAAGACAAGACATCAACAAAATATAACAGATTCCAGACTTAGAAATATTTCAGCACCTCCAAATCAGCACTATTTCTAGCAACTTGAGAGCAAGCAAACCACACCTAAACATGCATTTCTATTGCAACCAAAAATACCAGGGGCTAGACTAAACATCAAAGGGCAACTCTCTAGTTGACACCTCCTTCAAACGAAGCACGGATTAAATCCTACGAAATAGCCAAGAGGGCAACATGTCAAATTATCGCGCCAACTAACTTGCTCAAAAGCTAAAACTACTTACACAGGAAAATCCTATGGATTTTTTTACCCCGAAAACATATAAAATATGTGGGGTTGCACAACATTAATTTCACCACACGTAAATGCGAGAAAAATAACCTAAGCACGGAAAATAAACTAGTGGCAAATCCCTACACGCAAAAATACCAATGACCGCTCTAAAATACATGGCTAGAGGGTTCCTAAAACATGGACATTTAACCTAAGGCATACGGGCAAACCGGACACGCGCGAAAAATAAATACGGGAAACAAACATAATAGGACAGCACGTGTGTCTAGGCATACGACACGCTAAACGACGTCAAACAACTATGCAAGTTGCAAAATCTGATTCTACGCGAAATTCAACACCAAAACCATATCTAATTCATCGCGATCCGAACTACGGATAATAATCTACGGACGATCTAATATTCATCTATTTTCTGGAATTTATTAATTCCGAAAATAACCTAATATACTAATGGGCCGAACAGCATGCGCAACATAATAAAAATGCGTTGGGGGTGGGGAATAGCCTCACCTGGGCCTGGCCGGCCTGGAGGGACAACCGGGCCGAAGGGGGCGCTGGGGGAAGGCCGAATTGGGCCTGGTCCGGCCTGGTCGGGAGGCCGGCTGCGGTGGCCACCTGGGCCGGCTGCGGGCTCCCTGGGCCTGCTCGGCTGGGAGGCCCACGCGGGCGGCTCGAGCGCTGGGATAGCCCGACGTCCCGGCGGCTCGCGCTCCCTCGATCTCGCTTGGATCGAGGAGCAGGAACCGGCGGCGCTGCCTGGAACGAGCGGATCCAACCCCCGGGGACCCGCTCCCGGCGGAGGAGCCGAGCACCGGCGAGCAGGGCGGCGTGGCGACGTGGGCGAGGAGCTGCAGGCGGCGGGGCAAGGGGGAAGCAACACAGGGCGCTCGTTCTCCGGCCGGTTGCTGTTGCATCTCCGGTGATGTCGGGGGCGACCGGAGGAAGACGACGGGTGGCTGTTGGAGGGGCTCACGACGAGGAGACAGCGGGGCACGGTGCTCGGGCCTGCTGCCTTGGGCACGGCTGCCATGGACGGGAGCTCAGGAGCCTCGGGGGCTCGGGGCAGAACGGGCGGCGGCGGCGGCGGCCGGATGGGCCTGCCCGGGCCCGATCTGGGCTCGGCGGGCCCGCGGCGGCTGGTGGGTGGTGGGAGGAGAGAGAGAGTGGGGGGTAGGGTTTCGGGCGCACGGAAACCGAGGCAGGGCTAGGGTTGCTGTCCAAAATAATAGGAGGGGTCTATTTATAGACAAAATGGGGGGGGGGGCTAGGTTAACCGGAATTTCATTCCGGATCCAACCGTGCGGTCGGAATAGGACGATTCCGCACGCGGGAACGGGTAAGTGGCCGTGAGGAGTGGTTTACCGGAGACGAGAGGGAAAATGGGCGGCGCGGCAACGCATTTTAAAACACCGACAGTCGTCCGACGGTAGACCGAATACGGTGCCGCTACGGTCGTCCGTTCGGGTACCATACGTACTCCGATCGCGAAGAAATTTGACAGGCGCCTAGCTATAACTAATCATGACCGCATGCCAAGTTTCACCTCGATCAGAGAAAGTTTTCAACACACTTTTAAAACAGGGTTTCGACGGTGCCGCGGGCGCGTGCGTGTGCGGTCGGGCTCAGAACGAACAACGACGAGAACCGACAACTAACAACGGATGCAACTTTTGAAAACTGGCGGCAACGGAGATACCGATGCAATGCTGACGATGCGCATGATGCGATGATGACGCGACAAAATAAAATAGACACACGACGAAAACGGAAAGAAAGGGGCATCTTCTGGAACGTCGGTCTTGGGCTGTCACAACTCTCCTACACTACAAGAGGATCTCGCCCCGAGATCCAAGAATGAAAGGGGGAGAGGATGAGAAAGAACAAGTGGTAAAAACTTAGTCGCTTCTTTGACAAACGAGTGAGACCAACGATCCTTGAAGGTTGCAAAGAGATGAGGAATGATATAAGAAAGAAGCAAGAATTCAGGAAAATTTCAGCAGCACTTCGGTAGGAAAATGGGACAAAAAATTCGATAAGATGGGAGAAATAGACAATACTCATAACAATCAACTACATAGAACAAGGGAACACCACAATCTTCATAGAACAACAAGATTGACCCAAAAGAGCAACATCGCAAGGCCTCCGGAAGAATATAATAGGAACTAGCTCATACGAAAGAAGAGAATGAAGAGAGAATGACAACTACTATCTCAAATGAACTTGGCAAGCATCCTTGCAAGAAGAATTGGATGGATTTGTTGGAAAAACAACAACGAAAAGAACAAGATAGTAGTGGGCTTATGGAAACCTTTTCAAACTAATGAAATGACAACCAGCCACTAACAGAAAGAAGGCTTGATTGGGAGAAACAAGATATGAACAATTTCTTACACCAAGAGGATACCTTGAGAACTTGGATCAATGACAAGCACCATGATAGCATAACCCATAGGAAAAGATTTAGGTGAAATCCAAACCAAGATAGCTCAATGAAGAAATCATGGGTTAAAAAATATTTCATGATCATAGAATTGGTGGATTTAATTATCTCATACTTGAAAGGAAATCTCTGCGAGGCTCCTACACTAACAAGAATGCTATAATACCAGCTCAAATGATAAGGAGGAAGAACTGCACTTTGAAATGCAAGAGAAAGGATACTTGAGGTTCTCCAACAAGAATCTTGAGGAAGACTTGAGAATGAATTGAAAGCTTGATGAACCACCATGAGGGACCACCGTATACAAATGAATGACGCAACGATATGAAGGTAGAAAAGAATAAGATTATGACCTTGCCAAGATTTAGATGAAGCTTCACAAAGAGATACTGATTTACTTGGAACTCCGGAAGAAAGATAAGCACCTGAGAAAAGAATCGATATCATGAGCCACTCCGGAAGAAGAATTCAGATTACTATGAACAAGAATAAGGATTACGTTATGCTTATCCTTCATCAAGTTAAACTGATGACAAGCAACGGATTTAGCAAACCACTTAATATTCTTGAAATGATTGAGGAGATATATGAGAACAAACTAGAAGAATTGTTGCAAGAAACACCGGCGAGAATTGAAATGAACGAGGCAACCATGAATGAATGGAGATACAAGAGAATGAAGAGATCATGAGCCACCTGAGAGAAAACTAGAACAAGGCACCGGAATAATTGAGAGACGATCGAAGAGACAACAATTGATAAGAATTTGAGAATGAAAGCTGCAAGCTGAGAACGAACAAAATCTTCTAAAATGATGGCCTACGGAGGATCGAGAATGAAAACAACTCAGAAAAGCACCGGATAGCAAGAAAAGGGATTACTCATGATTGGAACAATTAAGATGATGGCCCCAAGCTGAAATGATGAATATCCAAGAGAATAGATCAAGATTTGAGAGAAAACACTCCTTCGAATAGCAAGCTGAGAATGATGACGAGAAACAACACCACGAATAACTGAGACACTCCGGAATGAAGAAGAATGCAAGGTTGAGCCAAATACGAGAAATAATTCAAATAGATCTTGAAGAAGTAATATGACTGATGGAAATCATACTTACGTCATAGTTGAAAAGAATTAATGATCTCCGATAAAAGATTAAAAGAGTCAGGAAAGATCCTGGGAAAACATGTGGGTTATGGGCCCACTCAAAGAAACCACCGTTGAAAAGATTGCTAGAAAGATTGATATTGCACCGGTATAAATGAAGACTAGATGAAGTTAGCACCTCGAAATAATTAAAGATCTGAAACAAGAAACTCTGAGATATCTTCAGCACTCCGGATAGGAAAGACATGAATGAATAACATGATAGGCTGTTAAGAATTCCCAACATAGGAAGGAATTACAAGGACGAAAAGGATATGATGAACACGGACAACTGAATTGAATTCAGCGGAAAAGATGACAAGATGAATAAATATGAACACGAAGCTCCTAAGAATCTTCACAATGAATCACCGGATACGACACAGAATAAAAGATAGCTGAAGCAACAATGAAAAGAAAACTCTTGGATGAAAATCCAATCGCTGAAGAAAAGGGTGGGAGGGCAGGGAAAAACAAAGGCAACTCGGGACAGATGAGATGAACTCCGGAATAAATGAGAGAAAGATCTCCAAGAATTGGAGAGGATAGAATCCACTTGGAGAGAAACACACCGGTTGGAAAAGAATTAACATGACGACTCCGGTTGTCAAGAATTGACATGACAATTGAACGAACAAAAGAATTTGCATTCTCACATAAAAATATGAGAACGCCTCTTAGGAAAGAGCTGAAATCACCACTTGACATCGAAGCAACTTAAATTACCATATTCCAACAACACATGGGGTGCGGCTTATGAAACAAGCCAGAACAAACTCATGAGAAAGATTTCGTCCGATATTTTCGTGGACAGGATCGCACAGGCTCGAACCTTACAGTAGACATCAAGTGCAAGGCAGTGCACCCGACATATGAAGTGTCCCCGAGTCGTAGCAAGCTACAAGGACTCTTTAAGACACAACGAGAACCGTTGTAAGTCGACCGTCAACAAACGAATCCACTAGATGTCGAACCCCAACCTAACATCATGCATTTGTTGGAAGATTGTCCTATAAGCAACTACTTGAGTTCCCACCTAAGAATTCCCGAAATATCTGGTCATGCAATCTGGTACACAGATACAAGGAGTAATAATCACACAACTCCTATACTAACCCGTCACCGGTATCACATCCGTCAACACACGACCAGAATCTCGGACCTTCATCTACTACAGACCCTCGTGATCACAACGATACAAAGTATGGCAGTACTCCCGGACAATCTGCACCAGTACTGGGGACATCGGGGTTATCTCGCCACTACTAGTATTGAAGCAATTACGAACATCCTTCGTCCTATGATATTAAGAAATCTGAATGATAACGATGTGCTCAAGAATCCCCTGGAGCTCAACTCCCTGGAAGAAAATCAAGTCAGACAGGAGGCACCAAGACAGAACTCCGTCACATCGGCATCATATAGATCCCAAGAATATCCGTGTGATCCTAAAATTTTTTTGAGTGAGAAGAGGAGTAGAATAAATTATTACGTCAAGATTCCTTACAAGAGCATAGAAGAGGAGAAAAAGAATCGTACTCTCCAATATATAACTAGACTCAAAGCAGTTTTTCATTAGACTCTACTCGACCAAGTTCGATCAATCAAGGGGGCTCCTATGTCGGTACTGCTCTGATACCAACTTGTCACGCCCAAGATGCGACCCTATCCTCAATTTGGCACGAAGGCCTCGTCAGGGATAGAAGCGCATCTCTTCGTGTCGCAAGAATGGATATCGTTACAAGTACATGTACTGAAAAGAAGAGAGATATATATATAGAATTGGCTTACACTCACCACAAACTACATCAGAGTCACAGCAGGACATTACATGTTCATCAAGAGTAAGAGCAGGGTCCGACTATGGACGAAAACAAACGACAGAAGAAGAACGACGTCCATCCTTGCTATCCCAGGCTGCCGGCCTGGAACCCATCCTAGATCGATGAAGAAGAAGAAGAAGAAGAAGCAACTCCAAATGAACAATCAACGCGCTCGCATCAAGTAACCTTTACCTGTACCTGCAACTAGTGTTGTAGTAATCTGTGAGCCACAGGGGACTCAGCAATCTCATTTCCAAAGGTATCAAGACTAGCAAATCTTAATAGGTGAAGCATGGTTAAGTGGTGAGGTTGCAGCAGCGGCTAAGCATATATTTGGTGGCTAAACTTAAGAGTACAAGAAATAAGAGGGGGGAAGATCTACGCAGAACGGACGTGAGCTACTGATGATCAAATGAATGATCCTGAACACCTACCTACGTCATACATAACCCCACCATGCCCTCGATCGGAGAAGGACTCACGAAATAGACAGTCACGGTTACGCACACAGTTGGCAAGTTTTTAATTAACTTAACTTCAAGTTATCTAGAACCAGTGTTAAACAAAGTTTCCACGTTGCCACATAACCGCGGGCACGGCTTTCCGAGAAGATTTAACCCTGAGGGGTGCTCCAACTAGTCCATCACAAATTACCACAAGCCGCACAGAAATCCTCAATTACGAAGCTCGCGATCTCATCGGATTCCCTAGTGGAAAACCTCAACTCTGAGATTACCCAAAGCATCACCGGAATCCCGATGCACAAGATATCTCGTCAAAGGTAAAACTAATACAGCATGGCCACCCGACGTGTCGACGATCCCGATAGGAGCCGCGTATCTCGTTCTCAGGACACGACGGATGAGCGATGGTTACCACGCCAAACGTCGAGTTGCCCCGGGTAGCGTTAATAAGCTGCTCTGTTTTGGACCAACACTCATGAGGAGCACTGGCCCGGGGGTTGATTAAATTATCCTCGGGGTCCGGAAAGTCCCTATTCAATTTTATTAGGTGATTAGGAAAATGTAGTACCAAAGTTGGGCCTTGCCAGACCAGCTTTAATCTAAAACGAATTATCAAGGGGGTCCCCATAACAACCCCGATCGTGTTAGGAGCGCTCAAATATGGAACATAACACCGGTAGCCGAAACTAAGGGGGCAAAGGTGGAACAAAACACCAGGCTAGAAAGGCCGAGCCTTCCACCTTTTACCAAGTATATAGGTGCATTAAATTAAATAGCATTTAATATGATGATATAACAAGGAACCCATGTTTTCACATGGAAGCAACTGCACCTTGAAAAGACCTCAATGACGCCTAGAGGGGGTGGTGAAAAGGCTATTTAAAAACTTCTTCGGATTTGGCTTAAACCTAATGCGAAAATAACCTAAGAGGATATTTGTCAAGCACAAATCCTAAATGCACTAGGCACTGCAACGTGTATCAACAACACGATCTACCAAGATGGACACAATACAGTTACTAACAAGCACAAGTAAGTTACACAAACTTACTTGAGCTATATCACACGACAAGTAGGTGAAAGACACAAGATACTAGATCACACTATAGCACACGATATATCAAAAGCTGCAAGTGTGAACGTGTGGATATAGAAGGTATGCTTGAATGATTAATCTTGTACAAGAAATAGCCAACACAATATAATGAGCACAAACAATATGCAATGTATGTATGCTCAAGTAACACAAGTAAACCACAAGTAAGGAGTTAGGGTTAAGGATAACCAAGGTCACTGAGACGAAGATGTATCCCGATGTTCACTTCCTTGGAGGGAAGCTAGTCACCGTTAGAGAGGTGGATGTTACCACGAAGGCACACCAATGCCATGAAGGCTCACCCTATTCTCCCTTTGAGATAACACCACGAAGGTGGTTCTCAATTACTAGTGGTAAGCCTTTGAGGTGGCTTCCAAACCCTCACAAACTTTTCCTCGGGTAATCACACGGATTGATTCCTCTCCGAAGAACTCCTACCGCCTAGGAGTCTCCAACCTCCAAGAGTAACAAGATCACGGGGAATGCTCAAAACTTGCTCAAATCTCAAATAGCTTGGGTTGAGAGAAGGAGAGCGAGACGGTCTATCTTTGGATTGGAACAACTCTCAAAGGGGCTCACAAATGCTCTTGGGATCTAAGATTTGGTGTGAGCAAATGTGTGTGAGGTAGAAATGTGTTCTTGTGAGGATGTGGCTGTGTTGGGCCCCCTCTCACGAAGTGGGAGGGGGTATATATAGTGAGGAGTGTAAAACAGCCGTTGGGGACACTTTAAGTCACACAGGGGTCGGACATCCGGCTGTTCACGGATGTCCTGGCGTCCACAAGGAGTCGGACGTCCGACAGGGGTCGGCCGTCCGAGGGCTGTAGATATGTCTGGAAACACTATGGAGTTGAACAAGGACCGGACGTCCGGAGAAGGCCGGAAGTCCGAGTTATTCGACTCAAACTTCTCTGGTGCACAATTCCGGATTTCCGAAAGGGGACGGACGTCCGGCCCTCGGACGTCCGGAGGGAGCCGGAAGTCCGAGTTATATGGCTCAAGTTCTTCTGGTGCAGAGCTCCGGATTTCCGAAGCTGGTCGGACGTCCGGCCCTTGGACGTCCGGAGGGAGCCGGAAATCCGAGTTATATGGCTCAAGTTTCTCTGGTATAGGATTCCGGATTTCCGAAGCAGTCGGTCGTCCGGCCCTCGGATGTCCGAGGCACTGGTCCTATTTTCTGATAACAGCAGAGCAGTGGAGATGTGGTATGAGCCGAACAGTGGATATCTAGTTTGAGCAAGGTCATCACAAAACCTGTGATCCCCTCTTAATAGTGTGGGATCCCTAAAGACTCAAGAATTGTAAAAGGGGTACCGATGATCCATACTTGAGTGTATACTTTTATTCGCTGATCATCACTCCGCACCGCTAACTTCAAAGGAACTGATACCTTTGAGTTAGCCCTTTCACTTGAGCGTGATGTTGTTTTTCCTTCTTGGCTCAATGTTGAAAGCAAGACATGATGAAGTCTTCAAGTAGCTCTCCCATACACAATGTGGAAAGCCTAGCTTATATATTCATCTTCATTTGTCCACCATGTGAACATCCACAAGGATCAAGCATGTAGTGCTCAGGAATGCTTATCTTGATCTTGTCCTTGTTAGCACATGAGCTTTTCCTTATCAACACATGATCATTCACAATAGCTTAAAAGGGGATTAGTGATTAATTATCTATATGTGTGTTGTCAGCAACACCAAAACACGATTAAGGGCATGACTGCACTTTCAATCTCCCCCTTTTTGGTAGTTGATGACAACATACATATAGCTCTCAAAAATAGTAATAGACATGTGTGGCTTAGGAGAGATTTGTTACGATGCTTATGAAGCTCCCCCTTATTATATGCATAGTAAAATAGGTAAGTGCGGGAGCTCCCCCTTAATGTGTGCATTGAATATAATAGCATGATATAACACCATAATAGTTCAACAATACATAGCATATCATATGAATCAAGGCATGTCATATGAATCAATAGAATAGCATAAAACTCACCATCATATGACACAACGATAATATCATGATATCTCATCACCACATGATAGTTCAACAATACATCATCCATAGGTGATGGCATAGCACACCGTCCATAAGTATCGTTACATGATGACACATCATTAAGTTCGACATAATACATCATACCATACATTGTGAGAGAAACTAAAATCGAAACTAAGATAAGATAATGTCCTCCCCCTTTGGCATCAAGGACCAAAAAGGAGGGAAAAACCGGCAATGCTATCACATACTCAAATATCACACTCATCAATATCATCATTAATCAGGCATCATCCTCATCATCATCATCCTCATCGTCAGGCAAACCACTGCCACCAGCCTCGTCAAGAAAATCAGCCCACTCAGGACCAGATGGGAAGCCAAAGTCAGAAGGAGGAGCATCAGGAAGGGCCTCATCGTCACTCACATCAAGAGCGCCCGAGTCTCTCAGACGAGCCTTTACGGCATTCTTGGAGGAGATGAGACGAGAA
The DNA here is from genome assembly GCF_904849725.1 of Hordeum vulgare subsp. vulgare. Lineage (NCBI taxonomy): Eukaryota > Viridiplantae > Streptophyta > Magnoliopsida > Poales > Poaceae > Hordeum > Hordeum vulgare. The sequence continues at coordinate 100,366,111 of NC_058522.1, read as the reverse complement.
ACCACATCATGGGTTTGACCGCACTAGAAAGAGAAGGCCTTCATCATAGAAGAATGTGCCTTGCCAATGAATTTGGCAAAGCGACCGAGAGGAGCTGAGCTGGATGAAGGGGTTGCTGTCTGGGCAGCAGTGTGGCGAGTGGAGGTGGATGGTGGGGTTATCTTGGGAGCATAGTTATCCGCCATGTGAGCGGGAATGACCCACTTGTGATGCATGTGAGTGACAGCCACAGTGAATTCAGCAACATGGTTAATAAAAGCCTGGATGAAGGGGGCATGAGGGAAGGCTCGCTTGTATTGAAAACTAGCAAGCCGAATCTCATGCCATAGAAAGTGAGGCACATTAATTTTGCTCTTGGGGTGCTCATACAAATGTGACATGATGTCAATACAGTAGCCACTGCAGGATCCCTTATCACCCATCTTGGGATAGATGGTGCGGATAAGACACTGAAAGATGATAAAGTAGGGAGAGCGCCAGATGGATACTTGGTTAAGATCCTTCATTCGTTCCTCTGCATCAAGTTCACGGAGTGGTTTGAGGAGATACCCACACGCCTCAATTGGCTTATGTGCATGGTTAGGATCATTCTTATGGATTTTGAAGCCGGAGTTGGGGAAACCAAGTGCGGCAACAAACGCATCATAAGAGGCTGTGAACTGAACGTCAGAGGTTATCCAGCTAACAGTGTTGTTTGGACCGAAGAAACATGTGGCATAAAATTGGTGAATAGCAGCGGCGTTAAAATCGCACCGAAAAGCAAAGGGGGCAGCAAGCCCCGATGACTCAATGAGCTCAATGGCACCCGGGTATTTAGCCGGGTGCGTGCGAATATGCTCAACATCAATAAAGTGATGAACAGAGAGACCCTTAGGAACAATGACCGTAGTAAAGATGTCTGCCTGGACGTTTGTGCGGAAACGTGAGTCCATAGAGTCACGTACAACAGAGAATTGGTCAACGTCGCGGCGGAAAGTGAAATAGGAAGACTTAGCAACCGTGGTGAAGTTCTTGACTTCACGTCCTAAAGTAGCAGGAGGTTCAAGAGAGATGAGACGAGCTTCACCTTCGGGCTGTTCAGGAAGAGGTGGTGGCATATAGGAGAGCCTGCGAGTCCCAGGCTTCGGCATAGACTTCCGAACGGCGGGCTGTTCAGCACAGTCCTCAGCTGCAAGCTCATCCTCGAAGTCAGAGCCATCAGACGATGAGGGGAGCTGTTGAGGAGGAGGACGACGAGCGAACCGTTTGAAGGGACGACGTTGCCCATCGGAGTCATCCGACCCCGTGCCAGTAGGGGCACGAGCGAATGAGCCAGCAGTGTTCTTCGGGGCGGTGTGCTTAGTCTTGGGCATGATGAACAAGGCCTACACGGTTGGAAACCCAATGTGGAACGGTCACGGTCAAACCACATGAACGAACACATGAATCTTGGGAGAAAGGGGAACCAAACGTGAGTGACACCGAGGGGATACCTGCAGATCGAGAGAGGAGAGGAAGGGAAGACGAATCCCGCGGAGGAGATCGGATCCCGTTGAGGAGATCAGTCAGATCCCAGAGCAGGGCCCCTGGTGGCGGCGCCGGCGAGCACCTCTGGCGCTGGCGGCGTCGGCTGTGGTGGCGGCTGGGAGAAAAGGACGCGGGTGGGGGCTAGGGCAAGGCCCAGCCCGCGCCCTTCTATTTATAGAGCTCCCGAAGTGTCGGACGTTCGAGGGGCGTCGGACGTCCGGAGAATGTTTAGCCGTCGGACGGCCGACATGTGCCGGACGTCCGGAGTGCGTTTAGCCGTCGGACGACCAAGATCCGTCGGACGACCGAGAGAGAAGGCGGAGGCAACTTCTGGAACTTGGATGATGAGGTGAGAGTATTCTCGCATGTGTAGCAACCAAAGGGACCACTCAACTAACATATTTTGGACATGGTCTGATGTAAGTCTTTTAATACGATTACTATGATAAGTGTGGGTCCAAAATACCGTCAAACACATGAGTGCATAGAATCATGCACAAGTTATCCTCTTAGAAGAGCAAGGCACATGACACAGGGGTCATGGCACAAATTTGTCTCATTCATATGACCATGAAGAGCTAAGAGAACACCAACACTAAGCATTTCATCAATGTGATTGACAAGGACATGCAGGAAATTACAAAGTGGAAAAGGTATTATGTTCATGCCATGATGCAACCTAAACAGTGTTGACTCTAATGTTGTACATGCATGAAGTAAATACTTGTTACCGGAAAAGCATTGGTATGACGTAGAAGTAGCCAAGTCCTGTCTTGACTCTAATTTCTTCGTGACCAGCACCATCTTCTTCTGAGAATAAGTCAAGATAGCAATGCTTCTCCAAAGTACCTAAACCACCAATTAAGCACAATATGGTCCCCAAACTTATTGGGTCCGAAGTAGTTAGTCCAACTACAATATATATAGGGTAAGATCACTCAATTATGTGCATATAGATATAAGTTTTACTTTCAAGCACACCCTAACCTTTTAATGGATATGTCTGATTTACCATATACATATATTGGAACAAAGATACGATAGACACGGCATGTGCATCTACATGTAGTAGATATGCCTACACAATCCTATCAAAATCCAAGGATATACAATTTGGGCAAATGAACACATAATTTTCTATTACAAAACATTCATGTCGTCCAAAATGGATCAGGGTGACAAATCAACATATGGTAGCACCCCAGGTTCAGCACATGAACCGGTCAAGGCATCAAACCATGTAAGGCATGCATTTTGCACAACCTTACATGCATGTCTCACCCCAGTAGATGTATAAGTGTAGGTAATATGATTATAACTCCCACAACATTATGAAATAAATAGTGCGAGGTCTACCGGGAGACACGTGAATTTCTCGGCACGTTGTGTAGGTCAACTAAAGATAAAGCCGAAATAAAATGACCATGAAAAACACTACCAAGCCAGAGATACCATGTGTGAGAGAACACAATGGCATTTAGAGTTATCAGTGGTGGTAGGTGCCAAACGAGCACAAAGATCGTTTTATACTCACACAAGTGTGATATGGGAGTTCAACCATAAGCATAATGTTTAGATGTCATACGTTAACATCCCAATTAGTTAGATCATAGTGTGTAGAATTAATTCGAAAGGCATGCATCAACAATGCCCTTCTTTTAGATATGATCTAGCAGCTAAGCCATGGGCATTGGTGTAGTAGGACATTATACTCACGCACATCTAAGGGATTTAGATACCAACAGGGCTTATTATGCGAATTAAGATATGTGGAGCATGACACGCCACACAGTTATAGGATAACCCCATGTGGTAGATTTTGAGTGGCATACATCGGATGTTTTATCTTACCAGGGGATGTGACATGCACAAAGCATATCATACTCCCATAATGTGATAATCCATGTATTTATCATACAAGGAAATCAATCATCCAACTAAGGTGATAAGTGGATGCCAATTAAACTTCGGATGGCTTTGACATCAAACTAATTGATTGGATAATCTTGCACCGAATACTACATGGAGTCCAATATATATATACACATTTTGGGTTAGTGGTGTGCGTAGAGCAAAACACTCCCCCTTAATGTAACGTCTCAAAAGACCCACACAACGGTGCAACTAGGATGCAAGTAATGATCAGGACTACACACAACTATATGACATACATAACGACCTACACATGATAGATAACATATAACAATCATACTAGTAGGCGCAACATGTCAAAGTACATGCTAGGTACCAAACCTAGACATGAGAAGGAGTGGGGCAGGCAACTTTCAATGTAAACAATTTAAGTACAAGTCACCCCAAAGAGGCACATTGGATATGGGATATGGGCTCGATAATCCAAGTGACTTGGCTTGAGATGATACGAATGATGAAGAGTCCTCAAATCTTCATTGTGTACCCAAGTCTCCAATGTCCTCCAAAGTCACCTATTGATCAAGTTTGAGCTTGTTGGTCCCCAACTACGTTGGGTCCTAAGAGGTTAGTCACAATAGGCTTGGCAACCCAAATGGTTCTTTTCTTGACACCATTTTGAGTTCCAACAAACTTGGAAAACACATTGCCAACCTTATCCTTCCCAAGGGAATGGCTATCATCAATAGTGATTGGGTTGGATAAGTTACCTCTCGTGCAAGACGAAGCGACATGACCCTTCTCACGACATAAGTAGCAACATCTACCCTTTGTTTTCTTCCCAGTTGATTTCTCACCTCGGGGAGTGTTGGCTTGGGTCTTATTGGGAAGAGGCCTTCCTTCAACTTGTAGCTGAGTGTGTGATTGAGTTTGTGTCCGCTTCCCTTGTTGCTTGTGACTTTGAGACTTCGTCTTCAGAGGGCAAGATCTAACATGGTGCCCTTTAACTTTGCACTTGAAGCAAATGATTTTGGCTGAATCCTTAACTCGTTCTAGGCCACTCTTGTTCTTGTTTGAGTTTACTCCAACATCATTTTTGTCATTCGGAGATGTTTGCTCACACAGGACGTTGTTGAGTGTGGACATCCCTTCATGACACTGTTCCAAGTCTTTCTTCAAAGAAGTGACTTGGGCCTTGAGCTCTTCGATTTCCTCTGCGCGGTTAGTGTCAATGCAAGTACTAGAGGAAGTGTAAGCTTCATTGTTAGAGCAACAAGGCAAGCAAAGTAATTCATCACACGAGGTAGCAACATTATGAGTAGAGGAATTATGAGGACTAGCACATGCAAATATAGTACTTTGATTAGAAGTGGTGCCATTGTCCACATGAGGCTCACTGGATGTTACCTTGGTGATCATAGCCTCATGAGCTAACTTTTTCACATTATGGGATGTTAGAAGATCGGCATGGGAGCTTGTGAGTATTACATGGTTTTCTTCCAACTTCCCATAATTGCTAGTTAGTAAATCAAGTTGAGCACGTAGCTCAACATTCTCCTTCAATGTTGATACTTTAAAAGAGATAGGGTTAGATGCACAAGTATCATCAACAATATGAGAGGAGTAAGTAGCAATAAGAGACTTCTCATGAGTAGATTGAAGCTCCTCATAGATCTTAGAGGTTTTGATGAGCTCTCCCTTGACATTCTTGCATTCAAGGAGAAGGACCTCAAAATCCTTTTTACGTTTATCATGAGCAACTTCAATCTCTCCTTTTGAAGATCTTAAGTCTCTACATGCTTGATGACTCTTCTCAAGTTCATATTCAAGTTGTTCACTTTTAGCTTGTTCATGATTAAGTGAATCATTACAATTTTCAAAGTAAGCAAGAACATCTTGGAATCTTTGAAGAGCGTTATTTTTAGCTTTATGAAGAATTTTACTGATCACATAGATATTTTCAGTCAAGTCATCATCATCATCCTCATCGCAAATATTATCGTTATTGCACAGGGAAGATGATACCTCATTATTACCTCTTGCCATGAGGCACATGTGAACTGGAGGAGTTGATGATGATTCTTTTGGTGAATCAGATTCTTCATTAGTCAAAAGTACTTCATATTTCTTGGCTTCCCCTAAATGATTAGTCATAGAACAACTAGGGAGAAACAAGATATTTTGATCAAGAGGACACGGGAAAGCAGGCATATCACCACAGACATTTGTCGACGGATCTTTAGGTGAAATGCATGACCTATCAGCACAATAATTTGCACTATGTGTGGTGCTCGATATGCTCGTGTCCATGGAGGCTATGACATTTTCGTCAACATGTATTTCTTCCCTCACCATATCGTTACCTTGTGAGATTGAATTTGCTGAGGTGTGCAAGTAATCGGATATGAAAGTAGTGGTGGACTCTTTATGATCGAAAAGAGTGAAGATCTCATGCACCAACTCCTTCATCATAATATCGTCTTCATCAAGATTGGACCCACCATATATATCTTCAAGTTTAGTCCAAACTTCATGAGCTGACTTGCAAGTCGAGATAGACTTAAACACTTCAGGACTTATGGTTTGATGAATGGCAAGAAAAGCCTCACAATCAAGATACATTACATTAGTATATGAAGATGCATCATCTTTTTTGTCGGCAATCCCTACAAGAACAATTCGTAAAGTATTTGGGCCCATGGCCCGAAAGTGATGAAGCATACGAATTCTCCATAGGGTATAATTTGTGCCATCAAAGTCAAAGGTGTCATTATGCACTAATCCAATAGTCGACATCGATACCCTCTAGGTCGTGAAACCTAATTAAAGAGAGACCTTCCTCTGATACCAATTGAAAAGACCTCGATGACGCCTAGAGGGGGGTGAATAGGCTATTTAAAAACTTCTTCGGATTTGGCTTAAACCTAATGCGGAAATAACCTAAGAGGATACTTGTCAATCACAAATCCTAAATGCACTAGGCACTGCAACGTGTATCAACAACACGATCTACCAAGATGGACACAATACAGTTACTAACAAGCACAAGTAAGTTACACAAACTTACTTGAGCTATATCACACGACAAGTAGGTGACCGACACAAGATACTAGATCACACTATAGCACACGATATATCAAAAGCTGCAAGTGTGAACGTGTGGATATAGAAGGTATGCTTGAATGATTAATCTTGTACAAGAAATAGCCAACACAATATAATGAGCACAAACAATATGCAATGTATGTATGCTCAAGTAACACAAGTAAACCACAAGTAAGGAGTTAGGGTTAAGGAAAACCAAGGTCACTGAGACGAAGATGTATCCCGATGTTCACTTCCTTGGAGGGAAGCTAGTCACCGTTAGAGAGGTGGATGTTACCACGAAGGCACACCAACGCCACGAAGGCTCACCCTATTATCCCTTTGAGATAACACCACGAAGATGTTTCTCAACCACTAGTAGTAAGCCTTTGAGGTGGCTTCCAAACCCTCACAAACTTTTCCTGGCGTAATCACACGGATTGATTCCTCTCCGGAGAACTCCTACCGCCTAGGAGTCTCCAACCTCCAAGAGTAACAAGATCACGGGGAATGCTCAAAACTTGCTCAAATCTCAAATAGCTTGGGTTGAGAGAAGGAGAGGGAGACGATCTATCTTTTGATTGGAACAACTATCAAAGGGGCTCACAAATGCTCTTGGATCTAAGATTTGGTGTGAGCAAATGTGTGTGAGGTAGAAATGTGTTCTTATGAGGATATGGCTGTGTTGGGCCCCCTCTCACGAAGTGAGAGGGGGTATATATAGTGAGGAGTATAAAACAGCCGTTGGGGACACTTTAAGTCACACAGGGGTCGGACATCCGGCAGTTCACGGATGTCCTGGCGTCCACAAGGAGTCGGACGTCCGACAGGGGTCGGCCATCCGAGGGCTGTAGATATGTCTGGAAACACAGTGGAGTTGAACAAGGACCGGACGTCCGGAGAAGGTCGAAAGTCCGAGTTATTCGACTCAAACTTCTCTGGTGCAAGATTCTGGATTTCCGAAAGGGGACGGACGTCCGGCCCTCGGACGTCCGGAGGGAGCCGGAAGTCTGAGTTATATGGCTCAAGTTCTTCTGGTGCACAGCTCCGGATTTCCGAAGCTGGTCGGACGTCCGGCCCTCGGACGTCCGGAGGGAGCCGGAAATCCGAGTTATATGGCTCAAGTTTCTCTGGTATAGGATTCCGAATTTCCGAAGCAGTCGGTCGTCCGGCCCTCGGATGTCTGGAGGAAGCCGGATGTCCGAGGCAGTGGTCTTGTTTTCTGATAACAGCAGAGCAGTGGAGATGTGGTATGAGCCGAACAGTGGATATCTAGTTTGAGCAAGTTCATCACAAAACCTGTGATCCCCTCTTAATAGTGCGGGATCCCTAAAGACTCAAGAATTGTAAAAGGGGTACCGATGATCCATACTTGAGTGTATACTTTTATTCGCTGATCATCACTCCGCACCGCTAACTTCAAAGGAACTGATACCTTTGAGTTAGCCATTTCACTTGAGCTTGATGTTGTTGTTCCTTCCTGGCTCAATGTTGAAAGCAAGACATGATGAAGTCTTCAAGTAGCTCTCCCATACACAATGTGGAAAGCCTAGCTTATATATTCATCTTCATTTGTCCACCATGTGAACATCCACAAGGATCAAGCATGTAGTGCTCAGGAATGCTTATCTTGATCTTGTCCTTGTTAGCACATGAGCTTGTCCTTATCAACACATGATCATTCACAATAGCTTAAAAGGGGATTAGTGATTAATTATCTATATGTGTGTTGTCAGCAACACCAAAACACGATTAAGGGCATGACTGCACTTTCACACCTGTAACTAGCAACGCTAACACAGGGTTAAGCAAGCAGTAACATAGCCAATCAGTGGTATGCTAGGTTGAACAGGTTGAAGGTTTCATGGCATTGTTGAGAGGCCGATATTCAACATGTGGTAGGCAACGAGACATAATCGATAGAAACGATAAAACTAGCATGGCAATGATAGTAATGGTATCTGGGGAAATGGTCATCTTTCCTGAGATCCCGCTTGGAAGAAGAATGCCTCCGTGAAGCAGACGAACCGACGTAGTCGAACGGGTCCTCACAATTTGGCACGCTGCGGGACTCTGTCAAGACGAAGCAAACCGGAAACACAAATCAACACACGGAATTCACCACACGATGCACAACACAAATGATGCATGAGCAGCTGAATACATGCAAGTCACGACATGACAATTCACACAAACAGACACTACACATTAAGTGAAGTTCAATATGCAATGAGTTGCATATTGACGAAACTCCACGTTTATTATTTAGTTCTATCCCGATTTTGTACATGGCAATATTAAATGTTGTTAAACATGGCAAAAGGTGAAGCGCAAGTAATCTACCTATCTAGGAATTTTAAATGAGGTCGGAAATGACATATAGCATCTCCGGAACGACCTCACCCGTTAATTTGCAATTCTGTACAGATCTGAACTAACACATTTAGTTAGTTGTTAAACAGCAAAACAAATAGGTTCACGTGATTCTACGTGTCGTGGCAAGCAATTTACACATAGAGATCATCTCCAACGGAGCTACTGATCAAAAGATACGGACACCGCAAGATATGATGGCATGAATGCAATATGTGTGCAACAACGGTCACGAGCATTTCAAAACATACAACCAGCAAGACAAAATGAAACTACACGATATTCTAAGCAAGTTTCATGTAGGACACGATCAAATCGGAGCTACGGTTCAACAACTACGAGCAAAACAAGAAATCACTACAATCTGCCAAAATCAGCCACATAGCACTTTCTACACCCCACAACTACGAGCTACACAACTCCAATAAACTCAACCAAGGCATGACACGATAGAGGGCAAGACGCACTACAACAAACAACTAACAACAACTAGCATGGCATCATGGATCACTAGGGAAAGAAGTCACAAAATGGCATCTCACACACTATTTCAGACTTAGTGGAAATAGCAGTTTATGAAGCAGCAGTTTTCGATCTGAAGCCATATTGACAGCAGCAAAACCATAAGCTACAGGACTCCAAATGGCATGAAAATTCACAACATGCTAGAGAAACATAAGGTCTACAACTAACTCCATTGGACCAACCTCAAAAGAGCTACAGATCAAAAGATAGAAGCAAGACAAGACAGCAACAAAATATAACAGATTCCATACTTAGAAATATTTCAGCACCTCCAAATCAGCACTATTTCTAGCAACTTGAGAGCAAGCAAACCACACCTAAATATGCATTTTTATTGCAACAAAAAATACCAGGGGCTAGACTAAACATCAAAGGGCAACTCTCTAGTTGACACCTCCTTCAAACGAAGCACGGATTAAATCCTACAAAATAGCCAAGAGGGCAACATGTCAAATTGTCGTGCGAACTAACTTGCTCAAAAGCTAAAACTAATTACACAGGAAAATCCTATGGATTTTTCTACCCCGAAAACATATAAAATATGTGGGGTTGCACAACATTAATTTCACCACACGTAAATGCGAGAAAAATAACCTAAGCACGAAAAATAAACTAGCGGCAAATCCCTACACGCAAAAATACCAATGACCGCTCTAAAATACATGGCTAGAGGGTTCCTAAAACATGAACATTTAACCTACGGCATACGGGCAAACTGGACACGCGCGAAAAATAAATACGGGACACAAACATAATAGGACAGCACATGTTTCTAGGCATATGACACGCTAAACAACGTCAAACAACTATGCAAGTTGCAAAAACGGATTCTACGCGAAATTCTACACCAAAACCATATCTAATTCATCACGATCCGAACTACGGATAATAATCTACGGACGATCTAATATTCATCTAGTTTCTAGAATTTATTAATTCCGAAAATAACCTAATATACTAATGGGCCGAACAGCATGCGCAACATAATAAAAATGCGCTGGGGGCGGGGAATGGCCTCACCTAGGCCTGGCCGGCCTGGATGGACAACTGGGCCGAAGGGGCGTTGGGGGAAGGCGGAATTGGGCCTGGTCCGGCCTGGTGGGGAGACCGGCTGCGGTGGCCACCTGGGCCGGCTGCTGGCGCCCTCGGGCCTGCTCGGCTGGGAGGCCCACGCAGGTGGCTCGAGCGCTGGGACAGCCCGACATCGCGGCGGCTGGCGCTCCCTCGATCCCGCTTGGATCGAGGAGCAGGAACCGGCGGCGCTGCCTGGAACGAGCGGATCCAATCCCCGGGGACCAGCTCCCGACGGAGGAGGCGAGCACCGGCGGGCAGGGCGGCGCGGCGACGTGGGAGAGGAGCTGCAGGCTGTGGGGCAAGGGGCGAAGCAGCACAGGGCGCTCGTTCTCCGGCCGGTTGTTGTTGCATCTCTGGTGATGTCGGGGGCGACCGGAGGAAGACGACGGGAGGCTTCCGGAGGGGCTGGCGATGAGGAGGCAGCGGGGCACGGCGCTCGGGCCTGCTGCCTCGGGCACGGCTGCCATGGATGGGATCTCGGGAGCCTCGGGGGCTCGAGACAGAACGGGTGGCGGCGGCGGCCGGATGGGCCTGCCCGGGCCCGATCTGGGCTCGACGGGCCCGCGGCGGCTGGTGGGTGGTGGGAGGAGAGACAGAGAGTGGGGGGCTAGGGTTTCGGGTGGACGGAAATCGAGGCACGGCTAGGGTTGTTGTCCAAAATAATAGGAGGGGTCTATTTATATTCAAATGGGGGGCTAGGTTAACCGGAATTTCGTTCCGGATCCAACCTGCGGTCTGAATCGGACGATTCCGTATGCGGGAACGGGTAAGTGGCTGTGAGGAGTGGTTTACCGGAGACGAGAGGGAAAACGGGCGGCGCGGAAACGCATTTTAAAACACCGACAGCCGTCCGACGGTAGACCGAATACGGTGCCGCTACGTTCGGGTACCATACGGACTCCGATCGCGACGAAATTCGACAGGAGGCCTAGCTATAACTAATCACGACCGCATGCCAAGTTTCACCTCGATCAGAGAAAGTTTTCAACACACTTTTAAAACAGGGTTTCGACGGTGCCGCGGTCGCGTGCGTGTGCGGTCGGGCTCAGAACGGACAACGACGAGAACCGACAACTAACAACGGATGCAACTTTTGAAAACTGGTGGCAATGGAGATGCCGATGCAATGCTGATGATGCACATGATGTGATGATTATGCGACAGAAGAAAATAGACACACAACGAAAACGGAAAGAAAGGGGAATCTTCTGGAACGTGGGTCTCGGGCCGTCACAGTGGACCACAAGCCCACAGGCCGCGGCCACACCCCCCCCCCCTGGCCGCGCCGTGAGGGCTTGTGGGGCCCACGTGGCTCCACCACCCCCAAACTCAGCTCTATATCTTCTGTTTCGCCCGAAAAAAAACAGAGAGAAGGTTTTATCGCGTTTTGCGATACGGAGGCGCCGCCACATCCTGTTCTTCATCTGGAGGGCAGATCTGGAGTCCGTTTCGGGCTCCGGAGAGGGGAAATCGTCGCCATCGTCATCATCAACCTTTCTCCATCGACAATTCCATGATGCTCTTCATTGTTCGTGAGTAATCTCATCGTAGGCTTGCTGGACGGTGATGAGTTGGATGAGATCTATCATGTAATCGAGTTAGTTCTTGACGGGGATTGATCCCTAGTATCCACTATGTTCTAGATTGATGTTGCTACTACTTGGCTATGCTTAATGCTTGTCACTAGGGCCCGAGTGCCATGATTTCAGATCTGAACCTATTATGTTGTCGCCAATATATGTGTGTTTTAGATCCTATCTTGCAAGTTGTAGTCACCTACTATGTGTTATGACCCGGCAACCCCGGAGTGACAATAGCCGGAACCAGTCCCGCAGATGACCATAGTATGAGGAGTTCATGTATTCACCGTGTGTTAATGCGTTGGTCCGGGTCTTTATTAAAAGGAGAACCTTAATATCCCGTAGTTTCCATTAGGACCCCGCTGCCACGGGAGGGATGGACAATAGATGTCATGCAAGTTCTTTTCCCTAAGCACGTATGACTACATGCGCAATACATGCCTACATTAGATTGACGAACGGGAGCTAGTTACTTATCTCTCCGTGTTATAGCTGTTACATGATGAATCACATCCGTCACACTTATCCATCACCGATCCACTGCCTACGAGTCTTTTACTACTGGTAATTGCTATGTAACTTTGTCTAGGCTTGTCCCTTGCTACAAAAGGGATTGGGCCACTCTTCTGCTACTGCTCTCACTTTGCTGCTACTGTTGCTACTGATGTTACTCTGTCGCTGTTGCTACTATTGTTCCTTGCTACTCCGTTGTTACTAGTTGAAAGATCTTTTCCGACACCGTTGCCGAGGAAGAATATTTCCCGTCCACGGGCAACTTACTAGCGCCATTGATACAACAGTTAGGAATAGTCTGCCGTCAACAGATCGTTTCTGGCACCGTTGCTATCATACTACTTTGCTACTGATACTTTGCTTACAGACACTAATCTTTCAGGTGTGGTTGAATCTGGTAAACTCAGCTGCTAATACTTGAGAATATTCTTTCGCTTCCCTTGGCGAACCAACAAATTTGGGTTGAATACTCTACCCTCGAAAACTGCTGCGATCCCATACGCTTGTGGGTCATCACTTGCTACAAATCATCTCACCACACAATCACTTGTTACCGACAATTTCAGTGCGTGCAGATTTTACCTTGCTGAAAGCCACTTGTCAGATTCTTCTGCTCCTCGTTGGGTTCGACACTCTTACTTATCGAAAGGACTACGATTGATCCCCTATACTTGTGGGTCATCAAGACTCTTTTCTGGCGTCGTTGCCGGGGAGTGAAGCGCCTTTCGTAAGTGGAACTTGGTAAGGAAACATTCATATAGTGTGCTGAAATTTATTGTCACTTGTCACTATGGATACTAATCCTTTGAGGGGCTTGTTCGGGGTATCTTCACCTAGAACGGAAGCACGAAGAGTTTCTCCTCAACCTGCTGCACCTACTGAAGATATTTGCTTTGAATTTCCTTCGGGTATGCTTGAGAAACTGCTTGCTAATCCTTTTGCAGGAGATGGAACATCACATCCAGACTTGCATCTAATCTATGTAGATGAAGTTTGTGCTTTATTTAAGCTTGCAGGTTTGCCCAAGGATGAGGTCAAGAAGAAGTTCTTTCCTTCATCTTTGAAGGATAAGGCGTTGACATGGTATAGGCTATGTGATGATACTGGATCATGGGACTACAATCGGTTGAAATTGGAATTTCATCAAAAGTTTTATCCTATACATTTAGTACATCGTGATCGGAATTATATTTACAATTTTCGACCTCGTGACAGAGAAAGCATCGCTCAAGCTTGGGGGAGGCTTAAATCAATTCTATATTCATGCCCCAATCATGAGCTCTCGAGAGAAATTATCATTCAGAACTTCTATGCTCGGCTTTCTCATGATGATCGCACCATGCTTGACACTTCTTGTACCGGTTCTTTTATGAAGAGAGATATTGACTTCAAATGGAATTTATTGGAGAGACTTAAACGCAACTCTTAAGATTGGGATCTTGAAGAAGGTAAGGAGTGAGGTATGAATTTCACGTTGATTGCGTTAAATCCTTTGTTGAGACAAATACCTTTAGTGATTTTAGCGCTAAGTATGGACTTGACTCTGAGATAGTAGCTTCATTGTGTGAATCCTTTGCTGCTTATATTGTTCTCCCCAAAGAGAAGTGGTTTAAATATCATCCTCCTTTAGAAGTCAATGTAGTTAAACCCACTCCAGTTGAAGAGAAAGTCATTGCCTATAATGATCATGTTGTTCCCAGTGCTTACATTGAGAAACCACCTTTCCCTGTTAGGATGAAGGATCATTCTAAAGCTTCAACTGTGATACGTAGAGGCTATATTAGAACACCTACACCCCCTGAGCAAATTAGATTTGAACCTAGCATTGCTATTATCAAAGATCTTCTGTCCAACGATGTTGAGGGACATAATATTTACTTCTATGAAGATGCTGCTAGAATTGCTAAACCTCACGTTAGAGACAAACATAGGCCTGTTGTTGGCATGCCTGTGGTTTCTGTTAAGATAGGAGATCATTGTTATCATGGTTTATGTGACGTGAGTGCTAGTGTTAGTGCAATACCTCAATCCCTATACGATGAAATCAAAGATGAGATTGCACCTGTTGAGATAGAGCCCATTGATGTCACTATTCAGCTTGCCAATAGAGATACTATCTGCCATGTGGGAATTGTTAGGGATGTTGAAGTCTTGTGTGGTAAAATGAAGTATCCTGCTGATTTCCTCGTTCTTGCTACCGCACAAGATAGCTTTTGTCCCATCATATTTGGCAGACCCTTCCTCAATACTGTCACTATTGGCTTTGAAGGTGTGTCACATGAGTTCAATTTCTCTAAGTTCGGTAGACAACCTCATTAAAAGGAGTTGCCTAGTAGGGATGAAACTATTGCCTTAGCCTCTATTGTCGTGCCTCCTACTGATCCCTTAGAGCAATACTTGCTTGAGCACGAAAATGATATGCATATGGATGAAAGGGATGAGATAGATAGAGTTGTCTTAGAACAATATCCTATCCTTAAGAATAACTTGCCTGTTGAACTGCTTGGGGATCCACCCCCACCAAAGGGTGATCCTGTGTTCGAGCTTAAACAGTTGGCTGATACTCTTAAGTATGCCTATCTTGATGAAAAGGAGATATATCCTGTCATTATTAGTGCTAGCCTCTCAGAGCATGAAGAAAAGAAGTTACTAAACACTCTGAGGAAGCACCGGGCTGCTATTGGATATACTCTTGATGATCTTAAGGGCACTAGTCCCACTCTATGCCAGCACAAGATTAAAACTGATCCTAACTTCAAACCAGTTAATGATCATCAAAGGAGATTAAATCCTAAGATGAAAGGATTAGTGAGAAAATAAATACTAAAGCTCCTGGAAGCAGGTATCATTTATCATGTTGCTCACAGCGATTGGGTGAGACCGGTGCATTGTGTTCCTAAGAAGGGAGGCATTACCGTTGTCCCTAATGATAAGGATGAATTGATCCCACAGAGGATTATTACTGGCTATAGGATGGTGATCGGTTTTAGGAAATTGAATAAAGCCACTAGGAAAGATCATTACCCTTTGCATTTTATCGACCAAATGCTAGAAAGGATGTCTAAACACACACACTTCTGCTTCCTAGACGGTTATTTTGGTTTCTCCCAAATACCAGTTGCACAATCTGATCAGGAGAAAACCACTTTCACATGCCCTTTCGGAACCTTTGCTTATAGACGCTTGTGTAATGCACCTGCCACCTTTCAAAGATGTATGATGGCTATATTCTCTGACTTTTGTGAAAAGATTGTTGAGTTGTTCATGGATGACTTCTCCGTTTACGGGTATTCCTTTGATGATTGCCTCAGCAACCTTGGTCGAGTCTTGCGGAGATGTAAAGACACCAATCTTGTCCTGAATTGGGAGAAGTGCCACTTTATGGTTAATGCAGGCATCGCCTTAGGACATAAAATCTCTGAAAGAGGTACTGAAGTCGATAAGGCTAAGGTTGATGCAATCGAGAAAATGCCATACCCCACAGATATCAAAGGTATAAGAAGTTTCCTTGGTCATGCTGGTTTCTATAGAAGGTTCATCAAAGACTTCTCTAAGATTTCTAGGCCTCTTACCAATCTCTTACAAAAGGATATTCCTTTTGTTTTTGACGATGATTGTGAGGAAGCCTTCGAAATACTTAAAAGGGCTTTGATAACTGCACCTATTGTTCAACCACCTGATTGGAACTTACCTTTTGAGATCATGTGTGATGCTAGTGATTATGTTGTTGGTGTTGTTCTAGGGCAAAGAGTCGATAAGAAGTTGAATGTTATTCACTACGCTAGTAAAACTCTAGACAGTGCCCAGAGAAACTATGCTACTACGGAGAAGGAATTTTTAGCAGTCGTGTTTGCATGTGAAAAGTTCAGGTCTTACATAGTTGATTCCAAAGTCACTATTCACACTGATCATGCTGCTATTAAGTACCTCATGGAGAATAAGGACGCTAAACCTAGACTTATCAGATGGGTTCTCTTGCTACAAGAATTTGATCTGCACGTTGTCGACAGAAAGGGTGTTGATAACCCAGTAGCAGATAACTTGTCTAGGTTGGAGAACGTTCTTGATGACCCACAACCTATTGATGATAGCTTTCTCGATGAGCAACTGAATGTCATCAATGCTTCACGTAGTGCATCGTGGTATGATGATTATGCAAACTATATCGTTGCCAAATACATACCACCTAGTTTCACGTACCAGCAAAAGAAGAAATTCTTCTCTGACTTGAGACATTACTTTTGGGATGATCCTCACCTTTATAAGGAAGGAGTAGATGGTGTTATTAGACGTTGTGTACCTGAACATGAACAGGGACAGATCCTACAGAAGTGTCACTCCGAGGCCTACGGAGGACACCATGCGGGAGATAGAACTGCACACAAGGTATTGCAATCAGGTTTCTATTGGCCCACTCTCTTCAAGGATGCCCGTAAGTTTGTCTTGTCTTGTGATGAATGTCAAAGAATAGGTAATATTAGCAAACGTCAGGAAATGCCTATGAACTATTCACTTGTCATTGAACCATTTGATGTCTGGGGCTTTGATTATATGGGACCTTTTCCAAAATCCAACGGGTATACTCACATCTTAGTTCCTGTTGATTACGTCACTAAGTGGGTAGAGGCTATCCCCACTAGTAGTGTCGATCACAACACCTCTATCAAGATGCTGAAAGAAGTTATCTTCCCTAGATTTGGAGTCCCTAGATATCTAATGACCGACGGTGGTTCACACTTCATTCATGGTGCTTTCCGTAAAATGCTTGCTAAGTACGATGTCAAGCATAGAATTGCGTCTCCCTATCACCCTCAGTCCAGTGGTCAAGTAGAGCTAAGTAATAGAGAGATTAAACTGATTCTGCAAAAGACTGTCAACAGGTCTAGAAAGAATTGGTCTAAGAAGCTCGATGATGCACTGTGGGCTTATAGAACTGCCTATAAGAATCCCATGGGCATGTCTCCGTACAAAATTGTGTATGGGAAAGCATGTCACTTACCTCTTGAGCTAGAGCATAAAGCTTATTGGGCAATCAAAGAGCTCAACTTTGATTTCAAACTTGCCGGTGAGAAGAGGTTATTTGACATTAGCTCGCTTGATGAGTGGAGAACTCAGGCATATGAGAATGCCAAGCTGTTCAAAGAGAAGGTTAAGAGGTGGCATGATAAGAGGATACAAAAGCATGAGTTCAATGTAGGTGATTATGTCTTGCTATATAACTCTCGTTTAAGATTCTTTGCAGGCAAGCTTCTCTCTAAATGGGAAGGTCCCTATGTTGTTGAGGAAGTATATCGTTCCGGTGCTATCAAGATCAACAACACGGAAGATAATTGTCCGAGAGTGGTAAATGGGCACAGAATCAAGCATTATATCTCAGGTACTCCCATAAATGTTGAAAGCAATATCATCAATACCATAACTCCGGAAGAATACCTAAGGGATATTTATCAGCCTGTTTCAGACTCCGAAAACGAAGAAGTATGTGATTCGGTAAGAAAACAGAGTCCAAAACCTTTCTAGTAGGAAATTTTCTCCGTTTTGGAATATTTGAAAAAATACAAAAATTGGAAGTAGTCCGGAAAGTGCGCGAGGAGGCGACAAGCATGCACGGCGCGGGCCCACCCCCGGGTCGCGTCGTGAGGGCTTGTGGCCACCTCGTGCGCCTCTCGGACTCCGTTTTCGTGCACGGTACTGCTTCTGGTCTGGATAAAATCATTATATATATTCTCGTTTGGTCTGACCCCTGCATCACGCAGATTTCCTCTGTTTTCCGTTTCGAGTCTGTTTTCTGCCGCAGATCTAGGTCAAGATGTCTTCTCAAGATTCAGAGGGGAAGAGCTATGTGGTTGATTACCTTGCTAACCCCAAGGTCTATGGGGACTTGGATCCTTATGGCTGGACAACTGATGAGGAAGAAGATTATGATCCGAAGGGGAAGGAACAAACAAGTTCCGCTGAAGAGCAGGCTCCTTTACCTCAACCTGGACACACTCATGTGGAGTTCAAGAAGTCGAGCCTCCCTGACTCAAGGAAGAAGCCTAAGACCTTGTTTATCCCTTCTCGTTTCTTGCAGGAGAGTAAGTAGGAATTATGCCAAATGGTGTTGAAGCTTGAAGAGGCAAATGATGATCTGAGGGAGCAGAATTTTATGCTCAAGTGGAAATTAAACAAACTCAAGACCTCTTCAACAACTCCACCACCATCACCACCAAAGGAAGACAACTGAGCATTGGTACGGGCAATCCCCTTGGCTTGTACCAAGCTTGGGGGAGTTGCCCCGGTATCGTATCACCATCACATCTTTTGCCTTTACCTTTGTTTTAGTTTTCCTTTTTAGTTTTCTCTTTCTCTAGTAGTTTAAAAGTCTTAGTGTTTTAGTCTTGAGTTTTTGCTTTGTGTCACCCCCGATGTATTCTTGCTCGTGAGCCATATAATAAAGAGTGTCTTAGTTGAAGGGCTTTGCCTCTTCCCATGATCAAAAGAGTGAGAATAGAACAAAAGCATGAAAGATCATGTATTGATCTTATGGGAAGTGATGGCTTCACAAATAAAAATAACGAGGATTGAAACTTGTTGAGGGTAGGCAAACGTAGACCTTGGTCATTCTTGCAATTAATAGGAAACGATCAAGAAGGAGAGGTTCGCATATAAATATATCATCTCTGACACCATCTATGATTGTGAACACTCACTAAACTATTGCATGCCTAGAAGTAGATGTTGGACAAGGAAGACAACATAATGAATTGTGTTTGCTTGGCTCCGAACAATGTTATATGATTAGAGATCCCTTAGCATGTGACGATTGCTTCCACCTCATATTAGCCAAAACTCCAGCACTAAGTAGAGATACTACTTGTGCATCCATAAACCTTCAACCCAGTTTTGCCATGAGTGTCCACCATACCTACCTATGGATTGAATAAGATCCCTCAAGTAAGTTGTCATCGGTGCAAGAAATAAAAATTGCTCTCTAATATGTATGATCTATTAGTGTGTGGAAAATATGCTTTATACGAACCTGTGATGAGGAAGACATAAAAGCGATAGACTGCATAATAAAGTTCTTTACCACAGGAGGCAATATAAAGTGACGTTCCTCCACACTAAGAGGACACGCATCCAAACCTCAAAAGCGTATGACAACCTCTGCTTCCCTCTGCGAAGGGCCTATCTTGTACCTTTACTTTTTGCCCTTGAAAGAGTCATGGTGATCTTCACCAATTCCTTATTCCGCCTTTATCTTGGCTAACGTCATATGCTTGGGAAAGATCTATATTCATATGTCAACTTGGAGGTAGGCATTCATGAATTATTATTGTTGACATTATCCTTGAGGTAAGCAGTTGGGAGGCAAAACTGTAAGCCCCTATCTTTCTCTGTGTCCAGCTGAAACTTTGATCTCATGAGTACCACGTGAGTTGTAGCAATTGTAGAGAACGAAAGAATCATTGAGTATGTGGATTTGCTTTACAAGCTCTTATTTGACTCTTTCTGATGTTGTGATAAATTGCAATTGCTTCAATGACTAAAGGCTATCGGTTGTTACTTCTCGGTAAGGTTCTTGATCCATGCTTTACTTTGTGAAGGACTTATCACTTTAGCATGAGAGATTATATGTTGGTATTGTTGTTCTGATCTTGATCATGATGCATGCATGTTCGTATCTTATTTTGTCGACACCTCTCTCCCTAAACATGTGGACATATTTATTGAGCTAGGCTTTCGCTTGGGGACAAGCGAGATCTAAGCTTGGGGGAGTTGATACGTCCATTTTGCATCATGTTTTCATGTTGATATTTATTGCTTCTTTGGCTATTATTTCACTTCACGGTACAATCCTTATGCCTTTTCTCTCTTATTTTGCAAGGTTTACATGAAGAGGGAGAATGCCGGCAGCTGGAATTCTGGCCTGAAAGTGGAGCAAAGTTGAGATACCTATTCTGCGCAACTCCAAACGCCCTAAAAAACAACAAGGATTTTTTTTCCTGATTTATCAAAAATACTGGGCCGAAGAAGTGCCAGAGGGGCGCCAGGGGTTGGCCACAAGCCTGCACGGCGTGGCCACCCCCGGGCCGCGCCATGAGGACTTGTGGGCAACCTGCTGGCCCACTTGCCCCCTCTTTTGCTATATGAAGGGTTTCATCCAGGAAAAAAATCAGAGAGGAGCTTTTTCGTGGATTCGCCGCCGCCACGAGGCAGAACTTGAGCAGAACCAATCTAGAGCTCCGGCGGGACGATCCTGCCGGGGAAACTTCCCTCCCAGAGGGGGAAATCGTCGCCATCGTCATCACCAACACTCCTCTCATCAGAGGGGACTCGTCACCATCAACATATTCATCAGCACCATCTCATCTCCAAATCCTAGTTCATCTCTTGTAACCAATCTCCGTCTCGCGACTCCGATTGGTACTTGTAAGGTTGCTAGTAGTGTTGATTACTCTTTGTAGTTGATGCTAGTTGGATTATTTGGTGGAAGAGTTTATGTTCAGATCCTTGATGCTACTCATTACCTCTCTGGTCATGAATATGATTATGCTTTGTGAGTAGTTACTTTTGCTCCTCAGGACATGGGATAAGTCATGCTAATAGTAGTCATGTGAATTTGGTATTCGTTCGGTAATTTGATATGTTGTATGTTGTTTTTCCTCTAGTGGTGTTATGTGAACGTCGACTACATAACACTTCACCATTATTTGGTCCTAGAGGAAGGCATTGGGAAGTAGTAAGTGGATGATGGGTTGCTAGAGTGACAGAAGCTTAAACCCTAGTTTATGCGTTACTTCGTAAGGGGCTGATTTGGATCCACTAGTTTAATGCTATAGTTAGACTTTGTCTTAATTTTTCTTTCGTAGTTGCGGATGCTTGCGAGAGGGGTTAATCATAAGTGGGATGCTTGTCCAAGTAACGGCAGTACCCAAGCGCCGGTCCACCCACATATCAAACTATCAAAGTAACGAACGTGAATCATATGAACATGGTGAAACTAGCATTACAGAAATTCCCATGTGTCCTCGAGAGCATTTTTCCTCCTATAAGACTTTGTCCAGGCTTGTCCCTTGCTACAAAAGGGATTGGGCCACTTTGCTGCACCGTTGCTACTTTTGTTACTTGTTGCTTGCTATGAATCATCTCACCACACAATCACTTGTTACCGACAATTTCAGTGCCTGTAGATTTTACCTTGCTGAAAACCACTTGTCAGATCCTTCCGCTCCTCGTTGGGTTCGACACTCTTACTTATCGAAAGGACTACGATTGATCCCCTATACGTGTCGGTCATCAGCGGCCAACGCCAAACCAGGTATATGTGATATACATGTTATTGATGTGTACTTAACCAACTCTCGTAGTGGTGCCTGCGTATTTGATACCGGTTCTGGTGCTCATATTTGCATCTCGAAGCAGCGACTACGGAATAAACGAAGGCTGGCGAAGGATGAAGTGATGATGCGTGTGGGAAATGGTTCCAAGGTTGATGCAATCGTTGTCGCCACAGTCTCACTTCCATTACCATCAATATTAGTTATGAACTTAAATAATTGTTATTTAGTGTGTGCGTTAAGCATGAACATTATATCTGCATCTTGTTTATTGCAAGACGGTTACTCATTTAAGTCAGAGAATAATGGTTGTCCTATTTTTATGAGTAATATCTTTTATGGTCATGTACCCAATGTGAGGGGTTTGTTCATATTGAATCTTGATTGTGATGACACACATATACATAACATTGAGACCAAAAGATGTAGAGTTAACAATGATAGAGCCACGTTTTTGTGGCACTGCCACTTAGGTCATGTTGGAGTAAAGCGCATGAAGAAACTCCATACCGATGGGCTTTTGGAGTCACTTGATTTTGAATCACTTGACACGTGAGAACCATGCCTCATGGGCAAGATGACTAAGACTCCATTCTCCGGAACAATGGAGCGTGCAAATGACTTGTTGGAGATCATACATACTGATGTGTGTGGTCCAATGAGTGTGGAGGCGAGCGGCGGATATCGTTATTTTCTCACCTTCACTGATGATTTGAGTAGGTATGGATATATCTACTTGATGAAGCACAAGTCTGAGACATTTGAGAAGTTCAAGCAATTTCAGACTGAAGTTGAAAATCATCGTAACAAGAAGATCAAGTTCCTACGATCTGATCGAGGGGGTGACTATCTGAGTTTCGAGTTTGGTGCTCACTTAAGACAATGTGGAATCGTTTCACAGTTGACACCACCTGGAACACCACAGCGTAATGGTGTGTCCAAACGTCGTAATCGTACTTTGTTAGATATGGTACGATCTATGATGTCTCTTACCGATTTGCTCGTTTTGGGGTTATGCATTAGAGACAGTTGCATTCACTTTAAATACGGCACCGTCAAAATCCGTTGAGACGACACCATATGAGCTATGGTATGGCAAGAGGCCTAAGTTGTCATTTCTTAAAGTTTGGGGATGCGATGCTTATGTCAAAAAGCATAAGCCTGAAAAGCTGGAACCCAAAGCGGAAAAGTGCGTCTTCATAGGTTACGCAAAGGAGACAGTTGGGTACACCTTCTATCTCAGATCCGAGGGCAAAGTGTTTGTTGCTAAGAACGGAGATTTTCTTGAGAAGGAGTTTCTCTCGAAAGAATTGAGTGGGGGGAAGATAGAACTTGATGAGGTTGTAGAACCTCTGCTCCCTCTAGATGGTGGCGCAGGGTAGGGGGAAACCTCTGTCGAGGCGATGCCGGTTGAGGAGCAAGCTAATGATGATTGATACGTCTCCAACGTATCTATAATTTTTTATGGTTCCATGCTATTATCTTGTCAACTTTGGACGTTTTGTATGCATTTTATATCTTTTTTGGGACTAACCTATTAACTCGGTGCCAAGTGCCAGTTCCTGTTTTTCCGTGTTTTTGACCTTTTTCAGAGGAGAATTTTAAACGGAGTCCAAACAGAGTAAAACCTCCGGAAATATTTTTTCCGAAACAGAAGATACACATGGAACTTGAGAACCAAGGGAAAGGGCTCTTGGGGAGGCCACAAGCCCCTAAGCCACGGCCTTGGGGGAGCCTAGCAGGCTTGTGGGTCCCCCGTGGCTCCTTTTCCCTACCTCTTCCGCCTATAAATTCCCTAAAAATCTGATACCATGGGAGAGAGCCACGAAAATACTTTTCTGCCACCTGAAGCTTCTGTCTCTGCAAGATCCCATGTGGGGCACGTTCTGGTGCCCTGCCGGAGGGGGGATTCGGACACAGAGGGCTTCTTCATCAACGCCATTTCCTCTCTGATGATGCGTGAGTAGTTCACCACAGACCTTCGGGTCCATAGCTAGTAGCTAGATGGCTTCTTCTCTATCTTGGATCTTCAATACAAAGTTCTCCATGATCTTCATGGAGATCTATCCGATGTAATCTTCTTTTGTGGTGTGTTTGTCGAGATCCGATGAATTGTGGATTTATGATCAGATTATCTATGAATCTTATTTTAGTTTCCTCTGATCTCTTATATGCATGATTGCGTATCCTTGTAATTCTCTTCGAGTTGTGGGTTTTGTTTGGCCAACTTGATCTATAATTCTTGCAATGGGAGAAGTGCTTGGTTTTGGGTTCATACCGTGCGGTCACCTCACCCAGTGACAGAAGGGGTAGCGAGGCACGCATCGTGTTGTTGCCAACAAGGGTAAAAAGATGGGGTTTATATCTATTGCATGAATTTATCCCTCTACATCATGTCATCTTGCTTAAGGCGTTACTCTGTTTGTTATGAACTCAATACACTAGATGCATGCTGGATAGCGGTTGATGTGTGGAGTAATAGTAGTAGATGCAGAAAGTATCGGGCTACTTGTCTCGGACGTGATGCCTATATGTATGATCATTGCCTTAGATATCGTCATGACTTTGCGCGGTTCTATCAATTGCTCGACAGTAATTCTTTCACCCGCCGTAATATTTGCTATCGTGAGAGAAGCCTCTAGTGAACACTATGGCCCCCGGGTCTACTTCACATCATATTTCCAGCCCTACACTTTTACTTTGTTGGACTTTCCACCTTCAGATCTCACCTTGCAATCAATCGTGAAGGGATTGACAACCCCTTTGCACCCCCGACCCTGAGCATGTGCAACCGGTGCACAGGCACAGGGCCCCCGATTGTTAAGGGCCCACCCTAACAGGTGCACCTCGGCAAATCCGTCAGCTTTTTCAAAATCCGTTCGCTGTTCCTACGTGTCTGTTGTTACAAATTAATACTCCTCCGTCCCAAAATTATTGTCTTAGCTTTATCTATAAATGGATGTATCTAAATACTAAAATGTGACTAGATACGTCCATATCTACATAAATATAAATGTAAGACAAGAATTTTGAGACGGAGGGAGTAGTATTTTCTTTAAGAATCGGTTACAAATTAATAGAATTACCACATGAATACTCCCCCGGTTGGTACATGGGCCATCCATGTTGGTTGTATAGGTTGCATGCATGCGAGCGGATAGGCATGATAGTTTTAGTAAGTAATATACGCCAGTTTTTTTATTAACTAATCTACGCCAGTTAATTCAATCATACATCGTTTATAATGGTTTACATTGGTAGATTTAAGAAAGAAAAAGGGCTAAAAATATGAACATATTTCTATGACCCTCGCAATGACTTTTCCTAGAAAATTAAATAAAAAAAGAAAAAACAATACCGTGAAAAAAAATTGGTTTTACAATTGTATGTGTACGAAGGTCCTACTCTGTTATCTCATACCGGGGCCCCTCGAATGTCAGGGCCGGGCCTGCCCCTTTGTAGCATTGGGTTCAAGTTTGCTGTTTTTGCGCACGTACTTTGGAGACTTGCCTTTATAGTCCTACTGGATTGATACCTTGGTTCTCAACCTGAGGGAAATACTTACTGCTATTGTGCTGCATCACCCTTTCCTCTTAAAGGGAAAAACCAACGCAAGCTCAAGAGGTAGCAAGAAGAATTTCTGGCGCCGTTGCCGAGGAGCATCAAGTCAAGAATATTCTTCCTCCAACGTGTCAATTTCTGGCACCGGGGACTATTCTAAGTGAAGCTTATCCAAGTAACTGTCGCAAACTCATCTCTTGTATTTACTTTTTTTGCCTCTCGTTTTCCTCTCCCCCACTTCTAAAAAACAAAAATTTACAAAAATATTTGCCTTTTTCTTTCGCCCTTTTCTTTCGCTTGCTTTCTGTTTGCTTGTGCGCTTGTCTGCTTGCTAATACCTGTATGGCCCAACCAAAGGATTATGATGCTTACTATAAAAGGTTGGAAGAGATTGAAACTAGTGTTAAAGGCTTCATGTCTACAGAGTTTGATTATAATAGTTTTCAAGAAGTTCAAAATGGAGCAGTCCAAGAAAGGGTTCTTGCGAGTATTACAAGGTATAAAGTTGAGTAAGACTCAGTGTCCAGTAACTGCGGAAGATAGAGAAAAGATGAGTACTGTCCCCTATGCTTCAGCCATAGGGTCTATCATGTATGCAATGTTGTGCACAAGACCGGGGTCAGCCTGGCCATAAGCATGGCAGGCAAGTTTCAAAGTAATATAGGAGTGGATCACTGGATGGCAGTCAAGGATATTCTGAAGTACCTGAAAAGGACTAAGGAAATGTTTCTCGTTTATGGAGGTGACAAAGAGCTCGTCGTAAAGGGTTATGTCGATGCAAGCTTTGAAACTGATCTGGATGACTCTAAGTCTCAAACCGGATATGTATTAATTCTTAATGGGGGTGCGGTAAGCTGGTGCAGTTCCAAGCAAAGCGTCATAGCAGATTCTACATGTGAAGCAGAGTACATGGCTGCCTCAGAGGCAGCTAAGGAGGGTGTGTGGATAAAGCATTTCATGACGGATCTTGGAGTTCTGCCAAGCGCACTAAATCCAGCTGGTGCCATTGCTTTAGTAAAGGAACCAAGGTTTCACAAGAAGACCAGACACATCAAATGACGCTTCAACCTCATCCGCGACTACGTCAAAGGAGAGGATGTAAATATTTGCAAAGTGCACACGAATCTGAATGTTGCAGATCCGCTGACTAAACCTCTTCCACGAGCGAAGCATGATCAACACCAGAACTATATCGGTGTTAGATTCATTCCAATGTAAATCGCATAGTGATGTGAGACTAGATTATTGACTCTAGTGCAAGTGGGAGACTATTGGAAATATGCCCTAGAGGCAATGATAAAATAGTTATTATTATATTTCCTGTTTCAAGATAATAGTTTATTATCCATGCTATAATTGTATTGAATGAAAGCATAGATACATGTGTGGATATATAGACGAAACAATGTCCCTAGTAAGCCTCTAGTTGACTGGTCAGTTGATCAAGGATGGTTAAGGTTTTTTGACCATATGCAAGTGTTGTCACTTGATAACTAGATCACATCATTAGGAGAATGATGTGATGGACAAGACCCAAACTATGAGCGTAGCATGTGATTGTGTCATTTTGTTGCTATTGTTTTCTGTGTGTCAAGTATTCATTCCTATGACCATGAGATCATGTAACTCACTGACACCGAAGGAATACCTTGTGTGTATCAAATGTCACAATGTTACTGGGTGACTATAAAGGTGCTCTACAGGTATCTCCGAAGGTGTCCGTTGAGTTAGCATGGATCAAGACTGGGATTTGTCACTCCGTGTGACGGAGAGGTATCTCGGGGCCCACTCGGTAATACAACATCACATATAAGCCTTGCAAGCAATGTGACTCAAGTGTTAGTCACGTGATCTTGTATTACGGAACGAGTAAAGAGACTTGCCGGTAACGAGATTGAAATAGGTAGAGATACCGACGATCAAATCTCGAGCAAGTAACATACCGAAGGACAAAGGGAATATTATACGGGATTATATGAATCCTTGGCACAGAGGTTCAACCGATAAGATCTTCGTATAATATGTAGGATCCAATATGGACATCCAGGTCCCGCTATTGGATATTGACAGGGGAGTGTCTCAGGTCATGTCTACATAGTTCTCGAACCTGCAGGGTGTGCACACTTAAGGTTCGGTGACGTTTCGGTATAGTTGAGTTATAGGTGTTGGTGACCAAAGGTTGTTCGGAGTCTCGGATGAGATCACGGACGTCACGAGGGTTTCTAGAATGGTCTGGAAACAAAAATTGATATATAGGATGGTTTCATTTGGTCACCGGAAAGATTTTGGGCATTAACTGTAGTGTACCGGGAGTGACGAATGGGTTCCCGGTTTTCACCGGGAGTGGCCCATCCACCTGGGAGTGATCCCAATAGTCCTAGAGTGGCACACCAGACCTTAGTGGGCTGGTGAGGCCAGCCCAAGTGGGCTATGGCGCTAGGAAAGAAAACCAAAAAAAAGAGGGGGTGGGAAGGGAGAGGAGGACTCCTCCTTCCCCAAACCGAATTGGAGTTGGATTCCTCCTCTCCACTTCGTACGGTGCCCTAGGGGATCCCTTGAGCCCCAAGGCTAGCCCCTCCCCTCCTCCTATATATACTAGAGGTTTTAGGGTTTTTGGGACACAACTTTGCCACGTGCAACTCAAACATATACCTCGTAGTTCTTCCTCTAGATCGGATTTCTGCGGAGCTCGGGCGGAGCCTTGGAGGAATAGATCATCACCATCACCGGTGCGCCGTCACGCTGCCGGAGAACTCATCTACTTCCCCGTCTCTCTTGTTGGATCAAGAAGGCGGAGATCGCGATCGAGCTGTATGAGTGCTGAACGCGGAGGTGCCGTCCGTTCGGTGCTAGATCGGGACGGATCGTGGGAGGACGGTGATTTGAATCACGAGTACCACTACATCAACCGCATTTCTTAACGCTTCCCGCTTAGTGATCTACAAGGTTATGTGGATCCGATCTCCACTCGTAGATGAACATCACCATGATAGGTCTTCGTGTGCGTAGGAAATTTTTTGTTTCCCATGCAACGTTCCCCAACAGAGACAACCCGAAAGTTTTAGAGAGTCATTTTATTCTGTTGTGTGCTTTTATATAGTTTAAAAACAAAAATAAATAAAGAGGGGAACCTAAAACTTTTTTAAAAAGAAAAGTGAAAGTGAGAGAGACGAGCATTGTTAAAATGGGAGCATGCCTTGAATGTGGTGCTCAACGCTATATATTATTCCCAATGATGTATGACTATCCTATGATGTTTGAGTAAATCCGTTTTGTCCAATGGGTTGATCGATTATCATGATTGGTTTGAGCTGCATGTTTTATTATTGGTGTTGTCCTATGGTGCTCTCCGTGTCACGCAAGTGTGAGGGATCCCCGCTGTAAGGTGTTGCAATGTGTTCATGATTTGCCTATGGTGGGTTGCTTGAGTGAGAGAAGCATAAACCCGAGTAGGTAAGGTAGGGCACGAGAGGGGGATGGGCCCCACCCAGGCGGCCTCCCTGCGCGGCCAGGGGGCAGGCCGCGCCACCAGGGCGCGTAGGGGCCTGGTGACCCCCCTCTGGCCCTCCTTCGGCCGTGTGGAGTCTTCTGGAACGCTGACTTTTTATATTTTTTGTGGAATTTTTCAGGCACTGTAAATATGGGTATAAACCTGCAATTCATAGACATTAGTAGACAGAAACTCGCACTAGGTGCACTGAGTTAGTAGATTAGTCCAAATATGTCGAAAAAGGTATGAGATTGTACAAAACACATAGCAATATCACCCAAAACTTGCATGGAGCAAGACGAAATTATAGATACGTTTGGGACGTATCACCGATTAATTGGCGTACTTGGACAACAACATGTCAAAAGTCGGCTTGATCCGCTTACGATGTACCTTGCCTTCATTCATCTTCCACTTGCCAAAATCTGGACCCTTGGGCTTAAAAACTTGACATGAATGTTCTATTGTGCTTGTGGTTGCCCCCCGAGTGTAGGATTCTTGATGGTGATCTTAATCATCTCTTTGCCACCGGGCTGTTTGTCAAGCACAACTTGTCTTCCCAAGATCTTGTCGCCCTCCTTGCCTTTACTGGGCTCACCTATGACAACATTGGATCTATTAGCAGATTAGGCTACCTCCGGCCGAATGAGCAGTTTCTTCACCTCCATATCCATGGTGTTCATAGGAAAATGTTGTTTATCAACTTGCATCTCAGAAAAGTTCAATTGACCGTCATTAATGGCTGATTGTATCTATCGTTGAAAAACATTGCAATCATTAGTAGCATGAGAAAAAGAATTATGATACTTGCAATAAGCGCGCCGTTTCAGCTCTTCAAACGGCGGTAAAGTATGAGAAATTCTGATAACCTTAGCTTACAACAAAGCATCAAATATTTTTTTCACACTTTGCAATGTTAAAGGTGAACTTCATCTCTTCATCATGATTCTTATGAATCGATTTCAGATCATTGCAAGTAAATGGTTTGGCCTTTGATGGCCAAACAAATTCAGTGGCATAAATATCACCCTCATCGTCCGAGTGATCACTATCATATTCAACCATATTCATATTTGGATGATCAGTTTTATATTTATTCACTTCTTTAAGATCTTTACTTCGGCTTTCCTGATCCAAAGATCTTTGCAAGACTTGGTCGATACTTAAAAATTCATAGCCTTCTAGATTTTCTCTTATGTGAGTTTTCAAACCATTAAGCATAAGAACTGCCAAGTCCCTCACGGCTATCACCAAACTATAACACCGACTCTATATTTCTCTAAACCTCTTGACGTAATCGGAGACTGATTCACCATGTTTCTTCTTAACCGATGTAAGATGTGACAACTTAAGTTCGTTGTCGCCGCTATAAAAGTGATCATGAAATTTGTGTTCTAGCTGCGACCACACATGGATAGAACCATGTGGTAAAGAAGAAAACCACGAGAATGCGGTACGAGTCAATGATAAAGGAAAAAAACGCATTTCAATTCATTGAGTGAACCTACTTCACCTAACTAAGATAAGTATTGACTAACATGATCCCATATGTTTTTTGTGCCCTTTCCATTGAACTTAACAAAATATGGAATTTTATATCCTGGAGGGCACTAGATTGCATCGAATTACTCGAGATATGGTTTTTGATAAAACCGATTCCTACGTAATTCAACACCAAAGTTTTCCCGAAGCATGTTAGCCATCTCTTCTCTAAAATTGGCTAGAGCATTGTCTATAGATGATGAAGTTTGCACTGGCATAGGAGGAGTAGGATTACTAGCTGCAGGTAGGAACTATGGTATATATGCCAAACCATAGTTCGGCAACGGTCTAGCAGTGTTTGCACCTACATGTAAGGTATGGTTAAACGTTGTCGCCGAACTTGGCATGCTCATGACAGGATTAATCGGTGCAGCCACAATCCATTTCGTTTGAGTAGGATAATAATTCATTGGGACGAGAGGCGCCGGTGAAATAGGTAAAGACAGATTAGGGCTTTCTACACCAGTCGGCACACTAATATTATGAGTAGATGATCGAGGCATATTTTTTTGAGCATTAGTATTGTGACAGCCCAAGACCGACGCCCCAGAAGATTCCCCTTTTATTCCGTTGATGCTGTGTAATTATTTTGTCTGTGGCATTCCGCATCGCCTCATTCGCATCATGTGCATTGCATCGGCCTCCGTTGCTGTCAGTTTTCAAAACTGCATTTGTAATTAGTTGTCGGTTCTCCCCGTGTTCATCGTTGACTGTTTTGAGACCAACCACACACGCACGCGCCCGCGGCATCATTAAAAATCTTGTTTTTTAAGGTGTCCGGAAAATATTCTCAGACTGGGTTGAAACTTGGCGCCGGTCTTAATATAGTGTAGGTAGACTGCGTGCCAAATTTCATCGCAATCGGAGTTCGTTTGATACCCGAACGGTCGACCGTAGCGGTACCGTCATCGGTTTATCATCAGACTTTTTTGGTGTTTTAAATTCTCTGTCGTCAGGTGCCCATTTTCCCTCTCATCTCCGCCTATCCCCCTCTACACAGCCAACAAATCCATCCTAGCCAACCTTGCGACCTGAGCCATTTGATCGAGATCGAACGCTCCGAAAAAGGACAAAAACCCCTAACCCTAGCCCATGTCTATAAATAGACAACCCCCGTGCCATTTTTGGACCTAACCCTAATTCTCCCTTGATTTCCGTGCATTCCCAACCCCCAGCCGCCACCTGGTCGCCTCCCACCTCCCAGCGTCGCCAGGGCCTGCCGGACCCAGATCTGGCCCGCCCATGCCCGATCCAGGCAAGGCAACCGCCGCTGCCAGCGAGCAGCTCAAGGGGAGGAGCCCCCGAGCCAGTCGCGTCCCTGCTGCCGAATCTCTACCTCATCGCCGTGCACCTGGCTCTCCGGAGCTCCGCCGCCGTCGGGCCGGGCCGATGCCCCGCAGTCCCGCCGCCAGCCGTCGCCCCGAGCAGCTCCTACGCTTCAGCCCGAGCTGCACATGCCCTTGCCCCGCCGCTTCCTTCTGCGTCCGTAGCCGGCGGGATCCGGCCAGATCTGGTCTGGGAGTCATTCTTCGCGCCGCCGAAGCCGCCCTCTCCGGCAGCTCACCCTCCCCGTCGGTCTCTGTTGCTTCGCTCGAGCCGCCGCATGGCCTCGTGGCCTCGCTCCAGCGAGCGACGGGAGGCAGATGACGTGCTCGCGTGGGCCTCCTACCCCGCGCCTGGCCCAGCTCGCCACGGCCGGCCTCCTCAGCAGGACGAGCTCACGCAGCCAGCACTCATCCCAGCCACTGCCTCGTCAGGCTAGCGCGGCCCAAGCCCACTCGCCCACCCCGCGCCATATCCTCCAGCCCAGCCGGCCTGCCCAGATCTGCAACGAGCCAGCCCAAGGTGAGCGCCCTGCCCTATCCTGTACCGCGTGCACTTTTTAGCTATCTGTCGCCATGCCCTGTTTTGGCCCATAGCAGATTTTGGCTCGTTAGTATTTTTGTTAGGTCCTGCGATTTAATTAATTTTTAGGAGAAACACATATTTTTCAAATGGTCGTAGTTTTAAATCCGTGCGTCGGATCGCGGTCAGTTATATATGTAACTTGGCTAGAATTTCGCGTAGATTAATATTTTCCAGCTCTCATGCATATTTAAAGTTGTTTAGCATGTTGTTTGCATTGGTTTGCGTGTCGACGTGATAGAAACGGTTTAGGTCGTAGTTAATTAACCGTAGCTCCGTTGGTGATGAGCCATATATGCAGATGGACTACAACAGCGAGTAGAATCACGTGAACCACTTTGTTTTGCTGTTTAATAAACATAAGATGTGATTAGGACAAATCTGAATAGAATTAGAATGTAACGCGTGGATCGTTTTGGAGATGATATACGTCATTTCCGGCCTCATTTAAAATGCATATATAGGTAGATTAATTTGTGCTCCACCCCTTGACATGTTTAACGACATTTAATATAGCCGTGTACCTAAACGGGAGTGAACTAAATAAATAAATGTGGAGTTTCTTCACTTAATCTGTAGCGTTTGACTGTGTGAATTGCCATTCCATTTCTTGCATAATTTAAACTGGACATGCATCATATTAGGGTGTGCATCATATCATGCATGTGTCGTGGTGAATATTGCATGTTGATTCTATTTTGGTTTGCTTTGTCTCGATAGAGTTCCACAAGCGTGTCGGAATGTGAGGATCCGTTCGACTATGTTGGTTTGTCTGCTTGATGGAGTCATTATTCTTCCAAGCGGGATCTCAGGCAAGATGATCATTTCCCTATATACCATTACTATCAATGCCATGCTAGTTGTCTCGTTTCTTTCGCTATGTCTCGCTGCCTACCACCTGTTTAATATGCCTCCCAACATTGCCATGAAAGCCCTCAACATGTTCACAACCTAGCAAACCACTGATTGGCTATGTTACCGCTTGCTTAACCATGTGTTAGCGTTGCTAGTTGCAGGCGAAGTTGCTCCTATGTGATAACATGGGTTCCTTGTTATATCACCATATTATTGCTAATTAATTTAATGCACCTATATACTTGGTAAAATGTGGAAAGCTCGGCCTTTCTAGCCTGGTGTTTTGTTCCACCTTTGCCGACTTAGTTTCGGCTACCAGGGTTATGTTCCATAAATGAGCGCTCCTAACATGCTTGGGGTTGTTATGGGGACCCCATAGATTCTTGTTTTGGGATAAAGCTCGTTTGGCAAGGCCCAACATTGGTACTATATTGCCCAACATAATAATTATGTTAATATAGAAAACATAGGGAGTTAGCGCTACCCGAGGAGTAATTCACTATAATACAGGGGGGCCAGTGTTGATGGTATTGGTCCCAAAAGTGTGATGATCATCATTATTACAGCATTGTACCATGTGAGGAATAAAAAAAAGAGGCCAAAGATTCCCACCAAAAAAATAAAAATAACAATAAAAAAGAGTCCAAAGAGCCCAAACAAAAAAATGAGAGAAAAAGAGGGAAGGGACAATGCTACTATCCTTTTCCACACTTGTGCTTCGAAATAGCACCATGTTCTTCATGATAGAGAGTCTCTTGTTTTGACACTTCCATATACTAGTGGGAATTTTCATTATATAACTTGGCTTGTATATTCCAATGATGGGCTTCCTCCAAATTGCCCTAGGTCTTCGTGAGCAAGCAAGTTGGGTGCACACCCACTAGTTTTCCTTTTGAGCTTTCACACACTTATAGCTCTTGTGCATCCGTTGCTTGGCAATCCCTACTCATTCACATTGATATCTATTGATGGGAATCTTCATAGCCCATTGATACGCCGAGTCAATGTGACCATCTCCTCCTTTTTGCCTCACAACCTCCACCACACTCTATTCCACCTATAGTGCTATATCCATGGCTCACGCTCATGTATTGCGTGAGAGTTGAAAAAGTTTGAGAAAGTAAGAGTTCAAAAACAATTACTTGGCTAATACCGGGGTTGTGCATGATTTAAATTCGTTGTGTGGGGATGATGGAGCATAGCCAGACTATATGATTTTGTAGGGATAACTTTCTTTGGCCTTGTTATTTCAAAAGTTCATGATTACTTTGCTAGTATGCTTAAAGTATTATTGTTTTCATTTCAATAGTAAACTATTGTTTTGAATCTTACGGATCTGAACATTCATGCCACAAGAAAGAAGTTACAAAGGACAAATATGTTAGGTAGCATTCCACATAAAAAATTCGGTCTTTATCACTTCCATACTCGAGGACGAGCAGGAGTTAAGCTTGGGGATGCTTGATACGTCTCCAACGTATCTACAATTTTTGATGGTTCCATGCTATTATCTTGTCAACTTTGGATGTTTTATATGCATGAATATTCTATTTTATAACCTATTAACTCAGTGCCAAGTGCCAGTTTTTGTTTTTCCGTGTTTTTGACCATTTTTCAGACGAAGTCCAAATGGAATAAAACTTTCACAATGTTTTTTTGGACCAAAAGAGACCCCCGAAGCTTTGGAAGAAGGTCAAAAGAGCCACGGGGGAGTCACAAGCCCAGGAGGCGCGGCCCCCCTAGGCCGCACCTACCAGGCTTGTGACCTCCTCATGGGCTCAACTAACGTAATTCCACCACCATAAATTTCTATAAATATAGAAACCCCCCAAAAGAAACCTAAATCGGGAGTTCCACCGCCGCAAGCCTCTGTAGCCACCAAAAACCAATCTAGAGCCCATTCCGGCACCCTGTCGGAGGGGGAATCCATCTCCGGTGGCCATCTTCATCATCCCGGCGATCTCCATGACGAGGAGGGAGTAGTTCACCCTCGGGGCTGAGGGTATGTACCAGTAGCTATGTGTTTGATCTCTCTCTCTCTCGTGTTCTTGAGATGTCATGATCTCGATGTACCGCAGGCTTTGCTACTATAGTTGGATCTTATGATGTTCTTCCCCCTCTCCCTTCTTGTAATGAATTGAGTTTTCCCTTTGGAGTTATCTTATCGGATTGAGTCTTTAAGAACACTTGATGTATGTCTTGCACGTGTCTATCCGTGGTGACAATGGGATATTCATGTGAGTACTTGATGTATGTTTTGGTAATCAACTTGCGGGTTTCGTGACATCGGGAACCTATGCATATGGGTTGGCACATGTTTTGACTCTCGGGTAGAAACTTCGGGGCACTCTCTGAAGTTCTATGTGTTGGTTGAATAGATGATTCTGAGATTGTGTGATGCATATCGTATAATCATGCCCACAGATACTTGAGGTGACAATGGAGTATCTAGGTGGCATTAGGGTCTTGGTTGATATGTTCCTTAAGGTGTTATTCTAGTACGAACTATATGATGGATCGAAAGGAAAGAATAGCTTCGTGTTATTTTACTACGGACTCTTGAATAGATCGATCAGAAAGAATAACTTTGTGGTGGTTTCATACCCGGCAATAATCTCTTCGTTTGTTCTCCGCTATTAGTGACTTTGGAGTGACTCTTTGTTGCACGTTGAGGGCTAGTTATATGATCCAATTATGTTAT
This sequence comes from Hordeum vulgare subsp. vulgare, assembly GCF_904849725.1. Taxonomy (NCBI): domain Eukaryota; kingdom Viridiplantae; phylum Streptophyta; class Magnoliopsida; order Poales; family Poaceae; genus Hordeum; species Hordeum vulgare. Next base: position 100,330,210 of record NC_058522.1, on the reverse strand, counting down.
CATTGTTGAGAGAACTTCACTAGTGAAAGTATGAAACCTAGGCCTTGTTTCCAGGCATTGCAATACTGTTCGTGCTCACTTTTACTACTAGTTACCTTGCTGTTTTTGTAATTCAGATTACAAGAACCTATATGTACCATCCATATTGCACTTGTATCACCATCTCTTCGCCGAACTAGTGCACCTATACAATTTACCATTGTATTGGGTGTGTTGGGGACACAAGGGACTCTTTGTTATTTGGTTGCAGGGTTGCTTGAGAGAGACCATCTTCATCCTACGCCTCCCGTGGATTGATAAACCTTAGGTCACCCACTTGAGGGAAAATTGCTACTGTCCTACAAACCTATGCACTTGGAGGCCCAACAACGTCTACAAGGAGAAGGTTGCGTAGTAGACATCACACACACTCATGCACCGAAGCTACGAAGGGGGGATCTGCACTACTAGCAACGCTGTGCGGGGGGAGACCCCGATACCCAGTGGTGCTCGCAAGCACACAGCTGCGCTACTGTGCCTCGTCGGAGAACTACGACAACGGGGCATGGCGGCCACGAAGAGAGAACGGAGAAAGACGGAGGGGAGTGGCGCGCACGCTCACCTAGAGGTATGAGGAATCGACCTGCTCTAAGGAGGGGAACGACGGCGCAGAGCTTTTGTCGACGATATCGGAGTGGAGGAAGAAGGGGCCGTCGTGGGGGCGTCGATGTCGTCGTACTCGTCGCACGCTCGCCGCGGGAATGGATCTCCCACGACCCCCGCGTGCTCCTGGCATTGTCGGAGAGGAAGAAGGCGTCAACCTCGTGCTGGCGTCGAGCTCACCTAAGCCCTCCCATGGCGAGGACGTCCCTGGAATCCATTTGACGGCGCGAGGGGAAGAGGAGGAAGGAAATGGAGAGGCTACGGTTGAGAGGAGAAGCGGGGCGACTAAATAACCTCGGGGGTCGCGCTTGGACCTGTGGATCGAGGGGGAGAAGGGATCAGTGGCTCTTGTGTGGTCGTACTGACGACGACAGCCGAAGGAAGGAGACGATCGCGCTGCGGGCCTCCTCGCTCACGGAGATGGGCCACTCGAGAGCTAAGTTAGACCAAGCCCTATCTCTCTGCTTAAAACCGAAAGGAAAAAAACAAATCCTACTCTTTTAATAAAACCAGCCCCACCAAATAATTCCCACGCAAATATAAAAGGGTTTTTTAATTAAAATTAAATACCTTGTCTAAGTAGAAAAATATAACCTATTTAAAGAAATAGGTCTAACTAATTATGGACAAGGTAAAAATGAATACTTTTATTAGTAAACCTAAGTTATTTTGCAATAAACCAAAATGCCAAGAGCTTAGAAAAAATGAGAGAGCTTCACTAACCCACTCACAAAAATTGAGAGGAGAAGCAGAACACTTTTATTGGGGCAAAACAGAAACTTAGAATCTTCCTCAAAAGAAAATAAGAGGAGAGAAGGGTTTTTGTACTATGGTGCAGCTAGTGGGTTTGAAATGCACTTGTTGCACCCACATATCAACAAACACAAAAACATATCACTAATCACTTGCACAACACATCAAGGTCCACCCACATAAACACAAGCAAAACCAAAAGGAAAAAGATGTATGCATGATGCCATGATGCACATAAAAATGATGACACCAACAACTCAAAACTAATTCATTACCATATCAAGGTTGCCATACAAGGAAAGATTACAAGAGGGGGAAGGGAATGCAGTTGGGATGTCACAACTCTCCCACACTACAAGAGGATCTCGACCCGAGATCTATAACTGGAAGAACTCCGGGTACTCGGAAAGGAGGTGGTCCTCGCGCTCTCAAGTGGCTTCTTTATCTGAATGATGTGACCATTGCACTTTGAGGAACTTGATTGACTTATTGTGGGTCTTGCGCTCAATCTCTTCAAGTATTGTTATTGGATGCTCATGGTAGGATAGGTCGGGCTGGAGATCGATATCCTGGAGATCAACTGTGTGCTAAGGAGTATTGAAGCATCTCCGGAGCTGAGAAACGTGAACACATCATGCACATTGGAGAAGTTGGATGGAAGCTCTAACTGATATGCAAGATCATCTCGCTTGCCAACAATTCTGAAAGGACCAACAAATCGAGGAGCGAGCTTTCCTTTGATGCCGAAGCGCTGAGTGCCCTTCATGGGAGACACTTTCAGATACACAAAATCATCGAGCTGAAAAGTCATGTCACGATGCTTGCTATCATAGTAGCTCTTCTGACGGGACTTGGTTGCTTTGAGATTACCTCGAATGACACGACATATTTCTTCTGCTTTAGCAATCATGTCATTCCCAAGAATCTGACGCTCACCAGTCTCTGACCAATTAAGCGGGGTACGACACTTCCTGCCATATAGAATCTCGAATGGAGCCTTGCGTGAGCTTGCTTGAAAGCTGTTGTTGTATGAGAACTCGGCAAATGGTAGGCAATCTTCCCACTTCATGCCAAAAGAAATCACATAAGCTCTGAGCATATCTTCAAGGATCTAATTGACTCTCTCAACTTGCCCACTTGTCTGAGGATGGAAAGTTGTACTGAAATGGATCTTAGTACCCATCACAGTCTAAAAGGAGTCCCAGAGCCTCGAAGTAAAGATGCTTCCACGATCTGAAGAAATGAGCATAGGAACACCGTGCAACGAGACTATCCTTGACGTATACAACTCTGCCAGCTGAGCTGCCGAGATAGACTCTTTGACCGGTAGGAAATGAGCAACTTTGGTCAACTTCTCGATGACAACGAAGATGGCATCGTTGCCTTTCTTGGACTTCGGAAACCCAGTGACAAAATCCATCTCCACATGATCGAATTTCCACTCGGGTATAGGCAAGGGATTCATAAGACCTGTTGGACGTTGATGCTCTGCCTCCACTATGCGACACACATCAGACTCGTTCACAAACTGAGCAATCTCACGTTTCATGCGAGTCCACTAGAAAGTCTGCTTCAGATCCATATACATTTTGGAGCTTCCTGGATGTATCGAGAGAAGGGAATTATGGGCTTCATCCATGATAACTTCCATGAGCTCTCCTTTCAGAACGACAAGGCAGTCCTCAAAGAACAAGGTATCTTTGTCATCAACACGGAAGCACTTATATTTCGGAATGCTCTTTGCCAAGACAATCTTCACTTTCTTCACCATAGCATCCAGAAGTTGAGCCTGGCGGGCTTGGTCTTCCAAGGTAGGAGAAATCTGGAGATTAGCAAGAAATCCCTAAGGTACTATTTGGAGGTTGATCTTCCTGAAAGATTCAAAAATATCAGGCTGGAGAGGCTTCAGGATGAGACTGTTGCAGTAAGCCTTTCTGCTCAAAGCATCTGCAATGAAATTTGCTTTGCTTGGAGTGTAGTCAACGCTCGGATTATAATCTTGGATCATTTCCACCCAACGAGTTTGCCAAAGATTGAGACTAGGCTGGGTGAAGATGTATTTGAGACTCTTGTGATCGCTGTAGACCTCAACCTGTCTGCCCAACAAGAGATGTCTCCAAGTCATCAGAGCATGTACCACTGCCGCCAACTCAAGATCATGAGTGGGGTAATTCTTCTCACTTGGCTTCAACTACCTCCACGTATAAGCTACCACTTTCTTCTCTTGCATCAGAACTGCACCAAGACCTTGAAGAGAGGCATCACAAAACACTTGGTAAGGCTTGGAATCATGAGGAGGAGTCAAGACTAGAGTAGAAGTGAGCTTCTCTTTGATTGTGTCGAAGGCCAACTAACACTCTGGAGACCAGACAAACTTCACACACTTCTGAAGAAGGCTTGACAGAGGCTTAGCAATCTTGGAGAAGTTCTCAACGAACCTTCTGCAATAGCTTGCAAGCCCGAGAAAGCTTCAAAGCTGCTTCACATTCTGAGGAGGTTCCCACTCGACAATGGCCTGCACCTTTGACAGATCAACTTTGATGCTCTAGGCAGAGATAATGTGCCCAAGGTACACAACTTCCTTCAACCGGAACTCACATTTGGAAAACTTAGCATAGAACTTATGCTCTCTTATCTTATCAAGCACAAGCCAGATATGTTTTTCATGCTCTTCCTCGGTTTCAGAAAAGACCAGAATGTCATCAATATACAGCAAGACAAATTCATTCTTGAATGGGGAGAAGATATAATTCATCATTCGACAAAAGGTCGGTGGAGCATTGGCGAGACCAAAATACATCACTGTGTACTCATAAGAGCCAAAGCTTATCCTGAAAGCAGTCTTGGGAATGTCTTCTTCACGAATGTGAATCTGATGATAGCACATCCTGAGATCAAGCTTAGAGAAAATATTTGCCCCTTTCAATTGCTCCAATAATTCATTGATGTTGAGAAGTGGATACTTGTTTTTGATCATCTTCTTATTCAATGGACGGTAATCGACACAGAGTCGGTCCGTTCCATCCTTCTTCTTGACAAAAAGAACTCCACAACCCCAAGGAGATGAGCTTGGTTTGATCAGACCCAGACACTCTTGCTCATCAAGGTTATTCTTCAACTCTTTCAGCTCTTTTCGACCCAGTTTATACGGCCGCTTGCATACTGGTTCGAATCCTGGTTCAATCTCAATTACGAACTCAACTGCGCGGTGCGGAGGCATTCCTGGCAGTTCTTCCGGAAAGACATCTTCATGCTCACATACCACTAGGACTTGAGAAATTGGAGAGATCTCACCCTTCTCATTCAAGGAAAATAGACGGATCATGTCATCACGCGCAGCGAAGATAATCACATCCTCCGAAGGATGACTCAACTTGACTTATTTTTCTTGACAATCAATATACGCCTTGTTCATCACCGTCCAATCCATCCCAAGGATCAGGTCAATATCATACTTGCCAAGGACAATTGGATAAGCCGAGAAGGAATAGTCACCCATCTTGACAGCGACATCGCGAACCACCATATTGGAACTGAGACGACTGTCCGGAGACACAACTTGCAAAGCCTTTGGTAAAAACTCGGTCGCAAAATTATTGCCAGATGCAAAGGGAAATGACATAAAAGTATGCGATGCACCTGAGTCAAATAAAACCTCCGTAGGAATATCATTAACCAAGAGATTAGCCATGATAACATCTGAGGAGTTTTCTGCTTCTGCTGCATTCACCATATTGACTCTCGCAGACTTGGGGTTGAACTTCACCATTGCATTTCCTGGAGGCTTGACTGGAGGAGGAGGAGGAAGACGCTGCTGAGTGGTGCACTTGTTAGAGTAGTGACCCTTCTGCCCACACTTGTGACAAGTTGATACGTCTCCAACGTATCTATAGTTTTTTATGGTTTCATGCTATTATCTTGTGAAACTTTGGATGTTTTGCATGCCTTTTATATATTTTTTGGGACTAACTTATTAACTCAGTGCCAAGTGCCAGTTCCTGTTTTTTCCATGTTTTTGACCCCTTTCAGAGGAGGATTTTGAACAGAGTCCAAACGGAATAAAACTTCCGAAAAGATTTTTTTCCGGAACGGAAGAAGATCGGGAGACTTGAGAACCAAGGCAGGGGGTCCTCAGGGACCCCACAAGCCCTCATGGCGCGGCCAAGGGGCCACGCCGTCCAGGCTTGTGGTCTCCTTGGGCCACCTCTGCCCTAGGTTTTGCGCCTATATATCCCCAAAACTTCCACAAAAAATCACGAGATCATCGAAAGTACTTTTCCGCCGCCGCAAGCTTTTGTCTCCGCAAGATCCCATCTGGGGCACGTTCTGGTGCCCTCCCGGAGGGGGATTCGGATACAGAGGGCTTCTTCATCAACACCATGACCTCTCCCATGATGCGTGAGTAGTTCACCATAGACCTACGGGTCCATAGCTAGTAACTAGATGGCTTCTTCTCTCTCTTGGATCTTCAATACCAAGTTCTCCATGATCTTCATGGAGATCTATCCGATGTAATCTTGTTTTGCGGTGTGTTTGTCGAGATCCGATGAATTTTGGATTTATGATTAGATTATCTATGAATCTTATTTGAGTTTCTTCTGATCTCTCTTATGCATGATTTCATATCCTTGTAATTCTCTTCGAGTTGTGGGTTTTGTCTGGCCAACTAGATCTATGATTCTTGCAATGGGAGAAGTGCTTGGTTTTGGGTTCATACCGTGCGGTGACCTCACCCGGTGATACAAGGGATAGCGAGGCACGTATCGTGTTGTTTCCATCAAGGGTAAAAAGATGGGGTTTTCATCATTGGTTTGAGATTATCCCTCTACATCATGTCATCTTGCTTAAGGCGTTACTCTGATCGTCATGAACTCAATACACTAGATGCATGGTCGATAGCGGTCGATGTATGGAGTAATAGTAGTAGATGCAGAAAGTATCGGTCTACTTGTCTTGGACGTGATGCCTATATGTATGATCATTGCCTTAGATATCGTCATGACTTTGCGCGGTTCTATCAATTGCTCGATAGTAATTTGTTCACCCACCATAATACTTGCTATTTTGAGAGAAGCCTCTAGTGAACACTATGGCCCCCAGGGTCTACTCCACACCATATTTTCAGCCTTACACTTTTTACTTCGTTGCACTTTCCGCCTTCAGATCTCACTTTGCAAACAATCTTGAAGGGACTGACAACCCCTTTATAGCGTTGGGTGCAAGCTCTTTTGTGTTTGTGCAGGTACTCTAGACTTGACGAGATTCTCCTACTGGATTGATACCTTGGTTCTCAAACTGAGGGAAATACTTACTGCTCCTGTGCTGCATCACCCTTTCCTCTTCAAGGGAAGAACCAACGCAGGCCCAAGGGACGACAGAAGGATCTCTGGCACCACTGCGAGGGAAGAACTTTTGTTGCCGTAGCAGAAGAATTTCTGGCACCGTTGCCGGGGAGGATCAAGTCAAGAACGCATCCAAGTAGGTGTCGCAAACTCATCTCTTGAATTTACTTTGTTAGCCAGTTGCCTCTCGTTTTCCTCTCCCCCACTTCACAATTTTCCTTTTTCGTTTGCCTTTTTCGTTCGCCCTTTTTCTCGCTTACTCTTTGTTCGTTGTGTGCTTGCTTGCTTGCTGAAGTCACCATGAATGAAAACACCAAACTTTGTGACTTCTCGAATACTAATAATAATGATTTTATTAGTACTCCAATTGCTCCCGCCACTAGTGCGGAGTCATACGAAATCAATGCCGCTTTGCTGAATCTTGTTATGAAAGAGCAATTCTCCGGCCTTCCTAGTGAAGATGTTGCATCCCATCTCAATACCTTCATTGAGCTTTGCGATATGCAAAATAAGAGACATGTGGATAATGATATGATTAAATTGAAGCTTTTTCCTTTCTCGTTGCGAGATCGCGCAAAAACTTGGTTTTCTTCTTTGCCCAAAAATAGTATCAATTCTTGGGATAAGTGCAAAGATGCTTATATATCCAAGTATTTTCCGCCGGCTAAGATCATCTCTCTCCGTAATGATATCATGAATTTCAAGCAACTTGATCATGAACATGTTGCACAATCTTGGGAGAGAATGAAATTGATGATTAGAAATTGTCCCGCTCATGGCTTGAGTCTTTGGATGATTATACAAATATTTTACGCTGGCTTGAATTTCGCTTCTAGAAATATCTTGGACTCCGCCTCAGGTGGAACGTTCATGGAAATCACGTTAGGGGAGGCCACAAAGCTCCTAGACAATATCATGACGAACTACTCTCAGTGGCACACTGAAAGGTCACCTACTAGTAAGAAGGTACACGCTATAGAAGAAATTAACTCGTTGAGTGCTAAGAAATTAACACTAGTATGAGTTAATGAATTTGGTTGATAGTAGAAGTGCTCCTTTAGATCCTAATGATATGCCCTTGTCTTCTTTGATTGAGAGTAGCAACGCTAGCTTGGACGTTAATTTTGTTGGTAGGAATAACTTTTGCAACAACAATGCTTTTAGAGGAAACTATGTTCCTAGGCCTTTTCCTAGTAACTCCTCTAATAATTTTGGCAACTCCTACAACAATACTCATGGAAATTACAATAGATTACCCTCTGATCTAGAGAGTAATATCAAAGAGTTCATCAACTCTCAAAAGATTTTCAATGCGTCCATAGAGGAAAAGCTACTCAAAATTTATGATTTGGCTAAGAGCGTTGATAGAATGTCTAGTGATGTTGATGCTTTGAAAGTTAGATGTGCTCCTCCCAAGATCAACATGGATGAAACTTTGAAATCTATGCGTGTTTCCATGATTGAGAGCCAAGAAAGAACCGCCCAATTCGTGCTAGACATGAATGGCTTAAAAAGGCGTGTTCTCGTGATAAGAATCACGAAGATCTTAAAGTGCTTGTTGTGACTCCCATTGAATCTTTGTTTTCTTGTGTCAAACCTAATGATTATGAGGCTGGATATGAATCCACTTTGGTTGAAAAGTGCCCCAATGATTCAGAGTCCATCTATCTTGATGCTAAAAGCATTAAAAGTGGAGTAGAAGATATTAAAACTTTGAGTAGTAATGAAATTACTACTATGGATTTCAAGGAATTCAATTATGATAGTTGCTCCTTGATTGAATGCATTTCCTTGATGCAATCCATGTTAAACTCTCCACACGCTTATAGCCAAAACAAGGCCTTTACCGATCATATCGTCGAAGCTATGATAAAATCTCTTGAAGAGAAACTTGAATTGGAAGTCTCTATCCCTAGAAAGCTTCATGATGAGTGGGAACCTACTATAAAAATCAAAATCAAGAACTATGAATGCAATGCTTTGTGTGATTTAGGTGCTAGTGTTTCCGTGATTCCAAAGTCTTTGTGTGATGTTCTGGATTTTAATGAGATTGAAGAGTGTTCTCTTAATTTGCATCTTGCTGATTCTACTGTCAAGAAACCCATGGGAAGGATCAATGATGTTCTTATTATTGCAAATAGGAACTATGTACCCGTGGATTTCATTGTGCTTGACAGTGATTGCAATCCTACATGCCCTATTATTCTTGGTAGACCTTTCCTAAGGACTATCAGTGCTATCATCGATATGAAGGAAGGGAATATTAGATTTCAATTTCCTTTAAGGAAGGGCATGGAACACTTTCCTAGAAAGAAAATAAGATTGCCTTATGAATCCATGATGAGGGCCACTTATGGTTTGAGCACCAAAGACGACGATACGTGATTCTATCGCTTCTATGCCTAGCTAAGGGCATTAAACAATAACGCTTGTTGGGAGGCAACCCAATGAATTTATATTTTTCTTTCTATTTTGTTGCGTCCACACTTTCATAATTCTGTTGTGATTGTGTTTTTTTGTTTCTTTTTATTTTTGAGCCAAGAAAAACCTTTATGATTAGTCTTGCTAATGGTTGTTTGATCCTGCTGAAAAAAGACAGAAACTTTTCGCTCACGAGATGATTTTTCATTTTTATTCAGAAAGAGATTTTGAGTTGATTCTTTTTGCTGCTGGTTGATATGCCTTTTTCCCACGCAGTCGTAAGTTTTCAGAGTTTTTGAGGTACCAGAAGTATACGAAGTCTAAAGATTGCTACAGATTGGTCTGTTTTTGACAGATTCTGTTTTTGTTGAGTTGGTTGCTTGTTTTGATGAAACTATGGTTAGTATCTGGGGATACTAGCCATGGAAAAGTGAGAATACAGTATCCCAACACCAATATAGATATAATTCAAGTTTGCTATAGTACCAAAAGAGGTGGTTGTTTGTTTTCTTGTGCTAATGTTATCACGAGCTTCTGTTTAAGTTTTGTGTTGTGAAGTTTTCAAGTTTTGGGTGATGTTCTCATGGACAAAGAGATAAGGAGTGGAAAGAGCTCAAGCTTGGGGATTCCCAAGGCATCCCAAGCCAAATTCAAGGACACCAAAAATCCTAAGCTTGGGGATGCCCCGGGAAGGCATCCCCTCTTTCGTCTTCAATCCATCGGTAACATTACTTGGAGCTATATTTTTATTCACCACATGATATGTGTTTTACTTGGAGCGTCTTGTATCTTAGGAGTCTTTTCTTTTTGTTGTGTCACAATCATCCTTGCTGCACACCTTTTTGAGAGAAAGAGACATGCACTCATCGTGATTTTTGCTAGAATGCTCATAGTGCTTCACTTATTCTTTTGAGCTAGATACTTTTGCTCTATGTGCTTCACTTATATCTTTTAGAGCACGGCGGTGCGTGACTTGGTGGTTGGCTTATGCTATGAAAAGTAGTTCCAAATGTGATAGGTACCCAAAGAGGATACAAAAACCTCCATCTTCATGTGCATTGAGTAGAAAGAGAAGTCTTGATTCCTCTCAATTAGTTTTGAGACGTGGATTCGGTAATATTAAGAGTTATGTTAGTAGGGTGTTGTGAATCTAGAAATACTTGTGTTGAAGTTAGTGATTCCCGTAGCATGCACGTATGGTGAACCGCTATGTTAGGAAGTCGGAGCATAATTGATCTATTAATTGTCATCCTTTGTGTTGAGGTCGGGATCACGCGATGGTTAACACCTACCAAGCCTTCCCCTCAGAGTATGCGTTTAGCACTTTGTTTCGATTACTAATAAAAAATTTCACAAAAAGTATGTGAGTTCTTCATGACTAATGTGAGTCCATGGTATAGATGCACTTTCACCTTCCACCATTGCTAGCCTCTCTAGTGCCGCGCAACTTTCGTCGGTACACAAACTCACCATATGCCTTCCTCAAAACAGCCACCATACCTACCTACTATGGCATTTTCATAGCCATTCCGAGATATATTGCCATGCAACTCCCATTGTTCCATCTCATGACTTGTGCCGTCATTCTCATATTGCCATTCCATGATCGTAAGATAGCTAGCGAGATGTTTCAATGTCATACGCCATGCTAGATCGTTGCACATCCCAGTACACTGCCGGAGGCATTTCCTATAGAGTCATCATCGTTCTAAGCTTCGAGCTGTGAGTAAATAAAAGTGTGATGATCATCATTATTAGATCATTGTCCCATGTGAGGAAATAAAAAAAAGAGGCCAAAGAGCCCAAAAAAAGAGAAAAAAGAGAGGCCTAAGAGCCCAAATAAAAAAAAGACAAAGAGAGAAGGGACAATGCTACTATCTTTTTCCACACTTGTGCTTCATAATAGCACCATGTTCTTCATGATTGAGAGCTTCTTGCTTTGGCACTACCATATGCTAGTGGGAATCTTCATTATATAACTTTGCTTGTATATTCCAATGATGGGCTTCCTCAAAATTGCCCTAGGTCTTCGTGAGCAAGCAAGTTGGATGCACACCCACTAGTTCTCCTTTTGAGCTTTCACATACTTATAGCTCTAGTGAATCTCTTGTATGGCAATCCCTACTCATTCACATTGATATCTATTAATTGGAATCTCCATAGCCTTTTGATACGCCGAGTCAATATGACCATCTCCTCCTTTTTGTCTCACAACCACCACCACACTATTCCACCTATAGTGCTATATCCATGGCTCGCGCTCATGTATTGCGTGATAGTTATAAAAAGTTTTAGAAAGTAAGAGTGTGAAAATAATTACTTGGCCAATACCGGGGTTGTGAATGATTTACATTAGTTGTGTGAGGATGATGGAGCATAGCCAGACTATATGATTTTGTAGGGATAACTTTCCTTGGCCTTGTTATTTTGAAAGTTCATGATTACCTTGCTAGTTTGCTTGAAGTATTATTGTTTTCATGTCAATAGCAAACTATTGTTTCGAATCTTACAGATCTGAACATTCATTACGCATGAAAGAAGTTGTAAAGGACAACTATGCTAGGTAGCATTCCACATCAAAAATTAATTCCTTATCACTTCCCTGCTCGAGGACGAGCAGGAGTTAAGCTTGGGGATGTTTGATACGTCTCCAACGTATCTATAATTTTTGATGGTTTCATGCTATTATCTTGTCAAACTTTGGATGTTTTGCATGCCTTTTATATATTTTTTGGGACTAACTTATTAACTCAGTGCCAAGTGCCAGTTCCTGTTTTTTTCCATGTTTTTGACCCCTTTCACAGGAGGATTTTGAACGGAGTCCAAACGGAATAAAACTTCCGAAAAGATTTTTTCCAGAACGGAAGAAGATCGGGAGACTTGAGAACCAAGGCAGGGGGTCCTCAGGGATCCCACAAGCCCTCATGGCGCGGCCAGGGGGCCCGGGCCGTCCAGGCTTGTGGGCTCCCTGGGCCACCTCTGCCCTAGGTTTTGCGTCATACAAGGGTGATCCAACTAGTCCATCAAAAATTACCATAGGCCGCATAGTAATCCTCTACCACGAAACTCGTGATCTCGTCGGATTCCTTAGTGGAAAACCTCAACTCGAAGAAGACCCAAAGTCTCACAGGAATCCCAATGCGCAAGATATATCGCTAAGGTAAGACAAGTCCGGCAAGACCTCCCGACGTGTCGACGAACCCGATAGGAGCCGCATATCTCGTCTCAGGACACGACGAATATAACTAGCTACGAGAACCAAACCTCGAGTTTCCTCACGGTGGCCTAACAGGTAGTCCGTTTTGGACCAACACTCATGAGGAGCACTGGCCCAAGGGGTTGATTAGATTCCTCGGGGTAGATATTCTATATGCTTTTTTATTATTAAGTTATTAGCAAATTAACACCAAAGTTGGGTCCTGCCAGACAAGCCTTAACACTAAACGATTTATCAAGGGGGTCCCCATAACAACCCCGAACGTGTTAGGAGCGCACAATTATGGAATAAAACACCGGTAACCGAAACTAAGGCGGCAACAACGAAACAATCACCCGGCAAAAGGCTAGGCCTTCCGTTATTTACCAAGTATATAGGTGCATTAATTAAATAGCAATTAATTATGATGATATCAAATTGCTGATGCTATCACATGGACCAACTGGCACCTGCAACTAGCAACGCTAACAAATTAGTGACTGAGCAAGCCTAACTTAGCCAAACAACATTTGCTAGGAGGGGAGGTGTTTGAGGTTTCATGGCAATGTTTGATGGCCTATATATCATGTGGTAGGCAGCGGAGATGTAACAAAGGAAACATAACACTAAGCAAAACAAAGCTAGAAACGGTGTCAAGATCACGATCATCTTGCGTGTGATTTCTTCAGAGTGGAACTGATCCTGATCTTCCTGCATGAACTCGCCGGACTCTTCGAACTCATTTCTGGTCCCAGTAGCTACCCAAAATAAACAAGAAGGAAATAAATGCCATCAAGTAGATGATGCCACAGACATAATGATGCATGCAAGCACTATCTCTAACCATGCACATGAATCACCCTACATAGATAAAACTATTGCCACCTCACCACAAGGAGGCTTCTACTGAAATGCTCAAAACCAGAATCTAGTAACACCATTGGATTCCTTGGGATTTTCTACCCCAAAAGCATATATGCATATATCACACTCCTATATACCTATGGATAAAATGCCCCCAATTCTGAAAAGAAAAACCACCCAATTCCTACAACAAACTATAGGTCAAAACTTGCTTATTATGGGATACACCAGATCTGGCTATTTCCCCAAATGGGCTAATGGCTAAAATGGAATAAGCTCAACAATACGGCACTAGGGGCTCAACAATACATACACACACTGTAAAATACACTCAACAAAAGTAGATAAAACTATTGCCACCTCACCACAAGGAGGCTTCTACTGAAATGCTCAAAACCAGAATCTAGTAACACCATTGGATTCCTTGGGATTTTCTACCCCAAAAGCATGTATGCATATATCACACTCCTATATATCTATGGATAAAATGCCCCCAATTCTGAAAAGAAAAACCACCCAATTCCTACAACAAACTATAGGTCAAAACTTGCTTATTATGGGATACACCAGATCTGGCTATTTCCCCAAATGGGCTAATGGCTAAAATGGAATAAGCTCAACAATACGGCACTAGGGGCTCAACAATACATACACACACTGTAAAATACACTCAACAAAAGTAGATAAAACTATTGCCACCTCACCACAAGGAGGCTTCTACTGAAATGCTCAAAACCAGAATCTAGTAACACCATTGGATTCCTTGGGATTTTCTACCCCAAAAGCATGTATGCATATATCACACTCCTATATACCTATGGATAAAATGCCCCCAATTCTGAACACTTTTCTATATTAAAACATCTAGACAATCATTTGGACCTATCTTTTCAATCGGATATCGGCTAACGTCACTCGGATTCAAACCTTTTCAATCGGATATTAGGATACTTCATTCGAATCACACGATCATATTTCTTCATCCTAATAATAGGATTTCACCTGAACAACAAGCTTCTTATTCGTTCGACATTTTCTCACTCGGTCGGCAATTTTCACTCGGCCGACAAACTTTTCACTCGGATTCCTGACTAAAACTTTAGCCTGATCTTGTTTTGTCCCTCCAGGTTGCATAGGAACTCGGATCGAGACAAAATATATATGAAAATTGATCGGCTCGACGAGAAAAAAGCTTTTTCATGTTGTAAGTTTTTCCATTTGATGTCATATTAAGGGCATAATAGCTCATGCCTTGTATGAGACACTTGTCAACGTGTGTGTGATATCAAGGGTAATATTTTAATCTTGGTTCGGCCCCGTCCTTATTGACTGTAGCTTCTAACTCGGATTGGAATGATTTATATATATATCAATCGATCGCTTTAACGAGACGAAGACAATCCATATAAAGACATTACTCGTCCGAGGTTGTTTTGGAGGTTTAATTGGCTGAACATCATTTAGAAAGTAAATTCTGATATTTCGAATATACTTTTCGCCCTTAAGATGAAATTGGATAAAAATGGCCTAGACATCAAAATTATTCTATTTGACATTGTAAAACCTTTTCATTTTAATCATCTTTTTATTCGAGGCTATCTTAATTGTATTTTGCACCATGCCAAAATCATTATCTATACCTTAATAATAAAGCGGCTATTGCTTCCGTCGGAAAACCCACCGCGACATTTTTATAAATAAAACCTGCAATTTTTGTTATTCAACCCGCGCTCCATCATTTATCTGCAACGCAAAAGGAAAAATGATTGGCTGTAAAAATTGTACCCGTACGCATCGCCTCCTCCCGTCGACCCTGGTCCACCCTGGCCTGTGCCCAGGCCGCCGCCATACCACTCGCCGCCGAGGCCGACCTCAACCGCCACCGCTGTCGAACTCAACCCACCCGCCTCCGCGGTCGTACCTCTCCCCGCTCACTGCCACTGTTGCGGCGCTCGAGCGCATCGCGTCGACCCTGGTCCACCCTGGCATGTGCCCAGGCCGCTGCCACACCACTCGCCGCCGCGGCCGACCTCAACCACCACTGTTGTCGATCTCAACCCACCCGCCTCCGCGGTCGTACCTCTGCCCGCTTGCTGCCCCCGTTTCGGCGCTCGAGCACAGCTTCTGGATCAAATCAACGCGACAGCTACAGTGACTGGGGATGATGCGTCTGCTCGATGCAGAACGGTGGCGGCGCGCGAATAAGGCGCGGCGGAGCAAAGTACTTGCAGGTGGAGGCGGGCCTCCATGGCTCACACGGGGAACTTCGAGGTTATGGCGCGACAACGGCGACTCCTTATGGCCAGATAGAGGCGCCTAACCCTTGCTCCACTAGGGATGGTACCCGCAGGGTATGGGTACGGGTGGAGCCTCCCCATACCCTTACCCGTCCCGTCTGAGATTACCCATCACCCTTACTCATACTTGTCAACGAATACAATTTTTCCCCATACCCGTTACCCGACGGGTAAACGGGTACCCGCGGTTAAAATTACCCATATTTGCAAAACATCAATTTAAACAACTTATAGTTATAAACTTCATTGTATCATATAGTTTACGAATACAGATTATAACTACAACACATTCTTATAAAACAACATCATATAGTCATAAACAATAACACATAGGCATACACTTTCAGTTCACAAATTACTGACATAGTGTAGATTGTAGAGATAATTTTGAGTTTACATAGATTTTATATGGGTACATGGGTACATGGGTATGGGTTATATGATCCCATACCCGTACCCGCTTTACCTGATGGGTTTTAGATTTTCCTATTTATATACCCATGGATAAATTTTTGTCCCATACCTTTACCCTAATAGGATTTTTACCCGCAGGGTACGTGGGTAATGGGTACCCATTGCCATCCCTATGCTCCCCTCATCGCATCCCCTCCTCCGGCAGGAACTCATCATCTGGTAAGATCCCCTCCCCATGCCTCCAACCGTGTGCCAAGCACCGGCAAGAAAATTTGTTTTGTGGGAATTTGTTTGCTGATGAATAAATGTATTGAATGTAAGATTGTATTGTTGTAGAGGCAGAGAATGGAACACCACCTTCAGTTTGTCATCTGATCCCACATTCTCTACCCCATAAATGAAATAAGATAACAGTCCATTGATCAATTCATGTAGCCTCTTTATTTTGCTTTGCTTGTCCCGCTCAATTTTTCATCATGGTGAAATAAACAATGGACGGGTTGATTTCTCAACAAAATAGGATAAGACTGACTAAATTAGTTAGTTAGCTTATTATTTTAATAAATCAAAATGATTAAAAAATTTAAAAACATGTGGTTTTTTTTTTCGTTACAACGCACGGACCCTTTTGCTAGTAGTAGATAAAAATGTATAGTATGAGAGGATTTGCTTTCGCTGGCGTGTTTAGGTCAGGTTTTCCTCTGCCCTCCCCACCAGCGGGTCGTGGCTTGTGTTTATTCCGATTCGAATTGGCTTCCGGCTTGTCCGCCCTTCGGTCAAATTTCTTTTTTGTTTATATATAGATTGAGAACGGGAAGGGCAGATCGAGCTAAAAACGAGAGCAGAAGTCTTCGTTCCTCGATTTCTCGACTCAGGTACCGAACGTGGTGCGAGAATCATGGGGATGCTGGCGCTGAAGCGGCTCATGAACAACCAACAGCGGGAGAGGCGGCACCGTCGCAGACTTCAAGCTCGCGGTAAGACTCGTCCGATGCCCCATAAAGAAAAACCCAATTTACGAGAATCACGGGGTCGCGGTAAGGATATTTTTAATCCACTTTGGATCGGCCCTTCACTCTCATTAGTTTGTTCGGTTAATCCCTTCCAGGAGGGGATTGTAGATGATTGGAGGGGATTGAGGCAGATTTTGATTTGTAGGGGATTTAATCCCTCTCAATCCCCTTCAAATCTGAAGGAACTGAACAAGGCCTTAGGTGGTTATTGTTAAGGCGACTGTTACGGATCAGCCAGCTAATCTTAGGGCAAGATCAGCCGCCTGCCGAGCTGTCTGATTAGAGCAGAGCGAACGCAGCCCTAGTTTTCTCCTTTCTTTCGCATCACTGCAAAAAAAAAAAAAAAAGCGGCTGCAGCACTGGGCCACCGGCCCCTCCCCTGGACGAAGCTCCATTGCAGCCCCTCGCGGCAAAGACAAGCTGCAACGCAGCACCGTCCCTGCGGCGAAGCTTCGTTACAACACCAACGACATTCCAATGCAGCATCGGCAGAGCTCCATTGCAGCCTAACAACTCCGGCGATGCGCCAATAAAGCTCAGTTGCAGCACCAACAACGCTCCATTGCAGCTCTGGGTAACGCTTCATTGCAGCCCCGGCAGCGCGGCCAAGCTCTGACACAGCACCAGCGGCGTGATGAAGCTCCAATGTGCCCGGGTTGAGGGAGAAGCCCCTTCGCAATAGCAGCGGCTGTGGCCATGGCGAGGATGCAACAGTAGCAGCTGCGGCCATGGCGAGGATGCCAAAAGGCAGCGCCTGTGGCCACTGGGGTCTGTGCTCTTGACAAGCAGTGTTTCCAGTCTAGCTGTGTCAAATCGGGTGTGAAGTGTCCTTCTAGGTTCTGGCTGGTAGAGCAGAGGACTGAAAATCCTCTTTAGTTTCACGCATGTGATTCTAAATCCCAATTGCGCTAGCTCTGCGGTTTGATTCCACAACAGAACAAACAATGAATGAATGTGGGCGGTCAACCAGGTAAGCGTCTGCTTTGCCGGAGGAGGATGGGCTGAGCTGCCGGAGGAGTGGATGAGAGAAAGGAATGTAGCATCCTAGCGCTTATTCCATGGTGATGCTACTCAACAGCGGCACCTGCCTTGCAGCAGCTTGGATCGGAATAGACGGATGGGAGTAGGCGAGGAAGAAATCGGTTTGAGGAAAAGGGAGGCGTCGGGAGGAAGACGGCGGTTGGAGAAGATAAGGTTGTGTGTGGCAGAACTTGCCCAAAGCGAGGTGCGTTGGCGCCGCACGATCAAGAGATCGGATGACGTAGGAAGTGACTTATGAGTCGGTCGATTCTAAGAGTTTTTCTATTGTTAAGCTCTGTATTGCGCTTATATTTGTATTTGGTGCATGTGTAGGCGTGATTTGGACTAACTATGTAGAGACCGGATGCCAACTCAATATGCTCGTACGAGTATTATCTTGATTTGACGTTATGGATCAACAAAAGCGTCTTTTGTCAATGAAACATCGACCTGGTTCACCGCCTAACGTTAGTACCCATGGTCGACTCAGAAGGCCTCTATTCCCAACATCCTTTTGTTCCTGGCTTCCAATTTCTAATTCATCTTCGAGTATTTCAGTCACCACCTTGTAAATCGGAGGAGGCGTCATCAGCATCACCATCCCAAATAACAACACACAGCCCGTCATTGCATGACTTCACAAATCTGCATCATAATTTTTAGTGCTTCTTATTCTAGTTTCGCCGCTCCTGCAATCAAATCTTCATAGGTTCCCCCATCCAATTTTTAATGAAGGAGCATATGTAACAAATGGTTTATGCAGGCGATTTATGCAAAATAAAAATTAGAAGTAAACGGCAAACCATTGTTTACCTTATGCATTCAAAACAGCCGTAGCCTGGATGACCAGGGGTCAATTACATGAGTGAGTTTGGTGGATACAGAAAGATTCCACCTAACTTAGAAATACAGGGGAATGAGAGAGATACAGATTACTCGAGAAGAATCAGCTCTGATGCCTATGAAACCATGACAAAAGTGACGTTTTGTCTAGTTGACACTGCGCCCAGTGGCTACATAGCTTGAGTAACTCAGTGACATTATAGCATAGTGCCCCTGGCGACCATCTTTTGTTGTTGAAAATGTAGTCATTTCTAGCTTGCCACGACGACACAGCACAGGCAGCAAAAAGCGCAGACCACAGATGCCCATATTTGTTCCCTTGAGTTATACGATCAATAAACTCTGAAATATTGGCAGCGCTGTTTGCAATGTCAGCAACTCCCAAGCCTATCCCAGAGTTCATAACCAAGCTGACAACGTAAAATGATGTGACTTATTGTCTCAGTGGTAGGGCAGATTTCACAGTCTGCAACCGGAGATATAGCATTCCATTTTTTGCGAACCATATTGTCTCTTGTGTTCAAGCGTCCTTTGAAAGCAAGCCACAGGAAAACCCTGTGTTTTAAAGAGTCTATATAGCGTTTTCAAATAGACTCCTCTGAAGGTTGGCAGGTTGTAGAAATAGAGAGTGCTTAAATCTGAACGATGAATTGAGGACAGGTGTCTGTCCTGGCCGTCAGAATTTCCGCTAAGCAGAGCAACAACTGTTCTATCTCTCTAGAGACCAGCAGCAACAAGTTCGGGTGTAGCTTGAGTTACCAAGCTCCTTGCTTGAACTGAGAGGAGATGTTGCAGGAGGGGTCCCGAGCAAAAGAATAGAGAGTTGGGAAAACTAGATGCAGCCTACCCATTGTTGACCATTTATCATGCCAGAAAGAGATGAGTGAACATTACCTAACATGGATATGCACGATTTTATGGTTTTCCAAATGACCGTGTCACTGCTTGAACTGGTGCTTGGAATCCTTTGCCAGCAATACGTTGGGCAAACCATTGATAGGAGGGAATGGTATTAACCTGTAGTATTCTTGCAGCAAACTTACAGTTCAAAGCTGTATTGTGAGCCCTGAGATCCCTAATGCCAAGCCCACCACACTCCCTGGGTGTGATAACTTTATCCCACGTTTTAGACAGTGCTCCCCATGAACAGAATTTTTCCCTTCCCAGAGGAAAGCTCTCAGCAAACGCTCCAGCTTATCCAGAGACTCTTTGGGCCACAAGAAGCATGCCATATAGTACTTAACACTGCATTGATTAGAATCAGGCACCCTCCCCAAGAAAGAAGTGTAGCCAGCTAGATAGCCTATTGTGACTCGGATAACAGGCATCAAAAGCCCATGGATGATCTTGTAGCAAACAAAACAACAACAATGCTAGAGGTAAAACCCATAAGATCTCGCGACCAACTCATGGTTCTGGCACATGGATAGCAAGCTTCAACGCACCCCTGTCCATGACTTGTTCTTTGGTGATACTCCAGTCCTTCAGATCTCTCTTTACGGACTCCTTCCATGTTATCAGCATACTTTAGCCGTCCGTTATGCGCTGGAGCTTTTGGAGGCCTTCGCTGAATATGCCCACACCATCTCAGACAATGTTGGACAAGCTTCACTTCAATTGGTGCTACCCCAATTCTATCTCGTATATCATCATTCCGGAATCGGTCCTTCCTTGTATGGCCACACATCCATCTCAACATTCCGGAAAGGTGCAAGGAAAGTCTGACAAAGAGCAGCCCAAAAATTCCGCAACCAATGTCGCAGTACCTTCCGCCTCACTGATTAGAACAAGGGTACTCTTATGAAAGTTGATCCGCAATCCAGTGAAATCAGAAAAAATGATGAAGATTTCCTTTACTCTGGCTTGGCCATACTTCCTCTGAAAAGCAACAGTGTATCATCGGTGAATTGCAGTGCCGGGAAGAAAGAGTCCACATTCAGCGGGTGTGACAGATGGCCCTCCTGGCAAGCCTTGCAGCAAAGTCTCTGAAGAACATCTGCTACAAGAATGAAGAGATATGGGGATAAAGGATCACCTTGCCGTAGATCCCTGTTAGACTGAAAAGGCTCTCCCACCTTACCGTTGATAACCACTCGAGAAGACCTAGTGGTGAGCAAGGCGTCAATCCATCTGATCCATTTTGTGTCAAAACCTCTGGCCTTCAGAGTTGCAAACAACCTAGACCAGCTAACACTGTCAAAAGCCTTCCTGTAGTCAAGTTTTAGAGCCATCATAGGTAGTTCCCTTTTATGTGCACACTGTACCAATTCTGCTGCAAGAGCAAAATTTTCCAGAATGGACCGGCTGGGCAAGAAACCAGACTGCAGGGGGGGTGAACTAAGTCTCTAATTATACGCTGCAACCGGCCAATACCTTGGTAACAAGCTTAGGAACAGAATGCACAAGAGATATTGCCTGAAATCTGAGACCTCCAAAGGGGTGTCTTTCGTGGGCAGCAAGGTCATTAGGGCAGTGTTAATACCTTTGAGTTCAATCTTGTGATTATAGAAGTCTGTGAAAAAGTTGATAATATCATGTTTTATCAAATGTGCAAACTTCTTGTAGAATTCATTAGTGAGGCCATCAGGCCCTGGACTCCTGTTATTTGGAAAGTTTTGGATGGCAGAAACAATTTCTTCCGATGAGAAAACATCAATTAAACCAGCCGAGCCGACTTCCCCATATAACATGTTAAGCAACTTTTATTTGTGTGTGGCTAGCTTTCATCTAGATGAGAATTCACGATGTCTCGTGTAATTTCTACACCATTTGGTATTAGATTCCTGTGATTTTTTATTTCTTGTTTAATTAATCAGATAGTATAGATGTTAGATGGGACTTTACTACTCATATAAATCCATTATTCATATATGTATTTGCATGACCAGTTGCAAGATTTGAGTATCCATATAGATAAGGAAAAGAAGTAATGAAGGAACTCTGGACAGCTTACATATCCTTTTCATCGTTATAAGAGCATCAAGGAACCGAAATACATGTCGAGCATATGACATCAGTAATTGTGCTCCACAGTCTGTCTGATGACTATCCATCAAAGCACAACTGAAACACACAACACCCACATCACCACACAAGAAGGTGAACTTCTCCAACACCACAAAGGAACTAACGCAGGACGCCAACACCAGTAAAGAAACGAACGAAAATATACAACATCCACACAAACACAGAGCACATTGGCGCCCCACATCAGCGCAAACTTCCGCCCATGCTACAACATAGACTCCACAGTACATAAAGCCCCAAGCCCAATCCAATGCAGGCGAGAACGCAACAACATAACTGTCTGCACACGCTGCAGCGCAGCCCCACAGCCCTATTTGCTGCCGCAAAACACGACCCTAACCCGAGCAGAAACATAATGATGGCCACCGATAGAACCCACTGGGAAATCCAATGCCATCAGGAGAGTGCCCTGAACCACCACCAGGTGACCTCTGCCATCCGATCAATAAAGATTACGCCGGTCCGCCACACGGATCCAAAGCGAACGGAGCAAGTATGCCGGCAAACCTTTCCAGGAGCAGGTAGCAGGTACAGGGCAGAGGAGCCGACCATGTCCAGCATCCCACCGAACCCGTAGGCGGCGCTAGCTTCACTCCCTTGCCAAACCGCTCTTCCTCTCCTCCTAGGAAAACAACAGAGCGTGGAAGCTATGTGAAGACAAAGAAATCCCACATGAGCGACACGTGAAATGCGGGCTGGAGCCAGATGGCACCGGTGCTTAATCCTGCTGACCTTCGGGGTCCACCCGAGTGCAATACCCGGAGCGCTCACAGGCCCCTATTTCTAGGCAACATAGAGTTTTTAAGGACTGAAGACATCTATCTATCATGTATTTTTTGTGTTACATTACCTATTATTATTGACCAATAACCGGCAAACAATGTAACCTCAAATTGTGCCCGCCTTAGATTTCTATGTATATTCTCCTTAGAGTAACCATATATGATGGATGTGTTGCAGATGGATCAATTACTTGTACGCCCAAAAGAGACGACTGGCTTCTCTGTCGAGAAGATGGTAAATCTCTTCCTTGTGGTAAACGATTGAGAGATTCAGTGTCAGACCTCCCACAGGTATGTTACAGTATAACATATTGATTGCGGGGGACTTACATTGCAAGTAAAATATCACTTTGTTCTAAGTACACAAATTGATGTCGACCTAAGTTTGGTAGCTAAGTCCAGTTGCAATGCTTAGTGTCATGTACCCGTATCATAGTGCATGATACTACTTTAGTTTCTTCATTCACATTACATAGTATCGTACACTGGTGTTATATTGCCGTTTCATTTATTTATTGTAGAATCCCAATATAAAGTTGTGGATAGGATTTATTTCTTATTGACTTTTCTTGTTTGACGCGCTTTGGTACCGTCTCATTATTTGATACTAGAATTTTCTCCCATATCCTTAATTGCTTGCCACATCATCTTCTTGCTTAGGCACCATTGCATGACGCTTGTATGATATTTGCACTTTGAGAGGCCTAAGTAAAATTCACGAACAGGACTGCCAGTATTGATATTGAATTCACTACTCTGCTATTGTGATCGTCAATTGAGGTGAATTTAGTTACATTGAGACCATATCACAAGAGTTTATTATTAGGAGTAAAATGCACTGTCGAAATTTGCACTGCAAATGTCACTTCAGTCCCTATGCTGTGAAAGTGCAGATTTGGGTCCTCAAACCTTTAAGTGGTTCAAGCCATATAACCATAATTGTCCTTTTCTTATATCTTCTCTTTGCCTCGCCCCCAACAACACAGCAACAACAAGCCCGCACCCGGCAGATTTTCTGGTATCGTCATCAGGAGTAGACCTTGTGCTTGTGGAGCAATGACTTGTGCTTCTCCTGCTGTGATTGCTTGGTCTATCATGTGTCCTCCTGCTGTTTATGCTTATCAAGATCCTCTATGGGCAACTTGTCCTTAGCGCCGGCCAGTAGTAACATGCCATTTCCCGGGTTCTAGAGCTGTGCTAAAAAACAACCAGAAATAGAACAAACAACATCCTGATGCACGGCACTAAGGTCAGAAAGAGTTCGAAACGAACTAACATCCTTTACTCAGGTCAGAAAAACTTGGATCAGATAGGGACATCCATAAGTTTCACCTGAATACTTTGGTCTGCTGAATCCTGATGCGGATGATAATCAAAGCCTGCTGACAGAACCTGCTGCATTTCTTTCTTTGGAGCCATGCCACCCTGCCAGTGTTTGGAGAGAGATATATTTATCGCACACAACTTAGTACAAAAATCCCACTTGCATCTGTGCTCGTGCATGTGGGGTTCCCACTCGGCTGGGGGCAGATGCCATCCTGAAGGGCTTTTGCTTCCCCTGCCATGGCCGTCGTTGTGGCTCTTGGACGTAGCAAGCTCCTTCGGTGTATGGTAGAGACTTTCATGCATGTTAGTGAGGATTGCCTAGCCTTTTCCATTAGTTCAGACTTTTGGTTGCATTAACTAGTGTGCATGAAGCTTAACACGGTATCAGGGCCTAAGATCTCGAGTTCAAGTTCTACCTTTCACAGTTTATCGAAAATTTACTGGTGCTCCCTTCTTGTGTCCATGTATAGGCCTCTTGAGCCATATCTCTGAGTCTATTCACGTGTTAGACTTTCCGCGTCACACATGAGAGGGGGTGTGAAGTGTATATGTGGATTGCCTTAGCCCCAATGTTTTAAGGCCGTAAGACAAGACAAGGCGCTGGGGGGGGGGGAGGGGGGGCTCACTGCCTAAGCGCTAAGGCATAAGGCAAGGCGACGCCTTAGAGAGTTTTAAGAAGTATAATAGAGCAGAATTTGGTAGGCAACTAGGCATACATACCTTGCAATTGCTGCTGTTTGTCTTGAAGAAGAGGGAAGAACCTACGGAGAGGAGGGGGAGGAGGAACTGCAGTACAGGAGGGGGGGGGGAGCTCAGATCCAGCCGCCAGAGGTGGGGGTGGGGGGAAACTGAAACTGGATAGAGCTCTCTCTCTCTACCTGCTAGTAACTATTGGCGCCCAAACTCTGTTTCCCGCCCTTCTCTTCCCTCCCAGAGCTCTGTTTCCTGCCTAAACTCCCAGCCCTGTCTAAGGCGTCCTCAGTTGCCGGGCTGAAGGGACGCCTTGGACGCCCTATGGACTAAGGCGGACACCTTAGGCATGCATGCAAGGCAAGGCCGACGCCTTGCGACCTTGGGGCGCCCTGACGCCACCGCGCCACCTTAAAAACAATGCTTAGCCCTTTTCATCAGTTCAGACTTTTGGTTGTGTACTTGCGTTACCTAGTGCATGAAGCTTAACAGTTGGTTGTCCACTTCTTTGTTCTTTGCAATGGGTAGCTGGTGTTTGTCTTGGTCGTTGCTCGCTTGGCATTTGTGCCGGCGATCCTTAGTTTGTCCATTGTCACAGCTGTGGTTATGCTTTGAGTCGTGCCATCTTTGGTGTTGTAAACTTCTTCCTATCCTATCTTAATGGATAGATGCAGTTCTTTTGCATGGTACAGAAAAAAAAAGTTCTGTTGCCATGTCTCCGAAACGCCTCACATATGGATGCAAGTCCAACTCTGAAAGTTCTCTCCATTTGTGGTAGATAAGCATTCATCCGTTCACAAAGTTGACTCTTTTTAGCACGTTAAACATTTTCCCCAAAAAATAAAAAAACTACCATACCTCTTAACACATTTGACCATTTTACAACCAACGGAAAGGCGGTGTACCGTTTCTCTTTCATTACTGAAAGCGCAAAGGGGATTACCCTGCCACTCTCTTCTTAATATGCTATCTTTACTAAGAACTGAGTTTCTTTTGAGCAACGACGTAAAGATTTTGATCTTAACTGGCAATTCACTTTCCAAATTTTACTATGAGAATCCCTGATATTGTTCAAAAGGGCTTGTCTGTAAAAGATGTTGAAAGACTGCCTTCCTATCCCACAACCATTTCGGTTATCTCTTGCTTCTGTTAATCCCAAGGTGGCCAACAAATCCATGAATTATTTCTATGTCCAGTTCCTGCTGGATAACAGAGCTACATTGATTTTTGTTGGGGGGTGGGGGGGCTCATGAAATACCTGATACATATCAGGGTATGTGCATTCAGAGGAGTTCCTTCACTCAAAATTCCTTCCCAGGAATCCGCACACATAGATAAGTCTAGTGATCTTTATGTTTCACTTGAGCTACACAACCATGTGAAAGACATTTCTGTCTAGCTATATCTTGCCAAAATGCATTAAGTAAGATTGTTGTTCACCTTTTGTACTTTGCGATGTTCAAATGTGACTGAAGAATTATTTGGCCAAAATGCATTAAGTAAGATTGTTGTTCACCTTTTGTACTTTGCGATGTTCAAATGTGACTGAAGAACTATTTGACCAAAATGCATTAAGTAAGATTGTTGTTCACCTTTTGTACTTTGCGATGTTCAAATGTGACTGAAGAACTATTTGGCTCCTCTCGTGTGCGTGTGCGTGTGCGTGTGCGTGTTTGTAGGAGAATTATTCACTTCTGATTTTTTTCTCGGACAAAAGAGGGAGCTGCTGATATTTTATTCACATTGAAAGCTGTGCCAGCCCATGTTGCTAGAGTTCGCATCCACTTGTATTGTTTAATATGTGTCTGGTCAGAGTGGTGAGTAACTTAGAATAGTAACATGCATATTTTACTACTCTTACTCTCATAGTGGATAGTGTCATATGTGTGATAACATAGAGACCTTCATTTATTATTTTGTAGAGTCATTTTTCAGTGAGAAGCGTTATGTGATGGTAACATATTATGTAATGCTACTCCATTTTTCTCTCTTCTCTTTAATTACTTGCCACATCATCTTTTTTGTGTATATGGCAGGCATGTTACTACTATGTTACTCCCACTATCAGTAGTCTATAAGCTGCTACACTAGGCAACATTTCCCAATGCACCATCAACTTCTTTTATGTAAACATGCAAAGAGCACATGTCATAGAATGTTATTCGATATGACACTATTCCCAAATAGGTGGCGTATAAGTTGAGTCAAATAATTAATGGTTTTAAAATTTGACCAAGACCAAGCTGTTAGGAAAGCAACTTGTCTATTATTGAAGGCCCAAGGGGCATATCTATATTACACATGACTTGAGGTGCAAGGAAAGTAAACATAGACTAATAAGGACTCCTAGACTAATACTAGTAGACTAATAAGGACTCCTAATACTAATACTTCCTAACACCCCCCCCCCCCCCTCAAATGCAAAGCGTATGCAGTAGCATTGCATTTGAAGAAGTGTAATACTAAAAACAATGATAATCCAAATCCGCGTCTTGAGAGTGTCGTCGTAGCATGAAGAGTCTTCAAAACTTGTCGAGTCGCCGAAGGAGATAACGAAGAGATGGCACATCAGAGGTAGACACCGCATCACATGAAGATACAACAAAAGTATCAGGAGAAGATGGGTTGTCAAAAGAAGATGGCACATCGAGAGGAATAAAGCATTGTGCAGAAAATCATAGTCCACGACAACCGTCGGCGAAGGAAGCTCGGCGGATAAGGCACGATGGACGTAGATCGACAATGCAAAAGAAGTCCAGAAAATCCTATAGAAAACAACAAGGGCAAATAGACCACAAAAGTTGCATAGAAAGGATCAGGACCGGAGAAAGGCTCACGGACTAAGTTATGGTGGACTCGCATGGCATGAGAAAACAAAAAATGTCAACGGATTTGGTGGACGCAGCGGAAAACAAAGAAAACTAGAAAACACACACTAGATTAGAGATGATGGCAGCGGAAGAGAAAAAAATAAGATCATGGCGGCGAAGGCCAATTCCAACCAGAGTGTGCGTGAGACGGTCCTGACTGTGTAGGAGGTGGTTGCTCAGTGCGGGAAGCCTGAGTCAGAATACCAGCAGTACCCGTCGAGAAAGAACCTGAAGCAGCGAGCAGACGCTTAAGGCGCAGAATATCCTGCTCAGTCAAAGCGATGGCTGAAGCTGTCGAGGTAGATGACGAAGTCTCTGTAGATGATGATTGCGCCTGGCGCAAGTGGTTCTTCTTCGTGTAGCAGTGGGACTCAATATGACCATCATTGTTGCAGTAGCCACAATATGGATGGGGGCGACCTGCGCCTCCAGAAGGAGTGGGTAAGAGCGACGGAGCACTCGAGTGAGAAGGGGTCGGTGCAGCAGGGGGCGTAGAAGTAGCCCGGGCAGTGAGCACCGAGGGAACCTCCAGCAAACCAGCACCACGTAAGCGAGTCTCCTCAGCACGAATCTCAGAAAGCGCCTCCATGAGGGAAATACGGCCACAAGCAAACAACTGAGCACGCCGAGGCTCAAACTCCTTACGGAGCCGAGACAGGAATTCGTAGACGCGATGAAACTCCAAGTTGGTCTGGACAGCCTGGCAACAGGGGCAAGTACGACAACCAGCAGTGCGGAGAGAATCGAGCTAGCGCCAGATAGCAGAACTCTGTGCATAGAAGTCATCAACAGTAGAGTCACCTTGCTGAAGAGCATGCTCCTGACGAACCACGGAGAGGTATAAGGCATCACCAGAGGGCGCATAGCGCTGACGAAGGCGAGTCCACATCTCAAAGGCAGTAGGAAGGCCCAAAAACTCAGAGGCAAACTGAGGCAGAACACTAGCAGTGAGAACAGCTGCAGCACGGGCATCATCATCAAGCCACTGGGTGTAAACGGTCAGAGCACCACGATACACCTGAAGAGCCTCCTCATAAGCCAAGACCTTCTCATCATAAGCACTCACAACGGCCTCATCAGCAAGTTTAGCCGAATCCTTTGCGGTCTGAGAAGCATCCGTAGGAAGAGCCGGTGGGGTCGGCGGAGTGGGAGCCACGGGAGGAACCGGACATGGCGGACAGCAGACCTCGCCAGAAAGAACACCCCATAGACGGATGCCACGCATGTGAATGCGCATAAAGCCAATGAACTCAGTGTAGTTACTACCATCGAAGATCACCGAACAACGAGGGACAACAACATAGCCCGATGCAGTAGACATCTTCTTCTTCTCTTTTTCTTTTTTTTTAGAACTCAGTCAGCAAACCGCGTCCGCGTATGACAGCAGCGGACTCGATCTGGCGAGATGTAGCGTCAGATCTGGCTCTATTGGACTCGATCCCTCTGCCAGACTGGTTGTAGCAGACTCAATCCCTCTGCCAGATGCGAGCTGCAGCGGCTACTAGTTGTAGACAGCCTCGAGCTGGAGCGACCAAAGCTGCTGGCGACCTTGAAGCAGAACCGGGGCGAAGCGGGATGGGAGACCAAAGCTGCTGGCGGCGTACAGCAGCGGGAAGGGGCGGCGGCGTCCAGATCGATCCCCTGCTGGGCTCTCCGCCTTCGTTCCTTCAGGGTCGAGACAGGTGGAGTCGGCCTCCAGATCGAGGCAGCGGCGAGGACAAGATATCCTGCAGCCAGGGAGAAAACGGATCGGGAGCGAGATCCAGCGGCGTTGGACAGACCGCGGCGGCGTGGGGCAGGCTGGAGACGCGGCTGCAGCACGAGCACGACGCGAGAGGAAGCGTCGGCTAGAGAGGCTGTAGCGAGAGCGTCGGGTTAGAGGAAAAAGCACGAGTTGCGCGTGCGAAAAAAGAACCTAGGGCTCTAATACCATGTTAGGAAAGCAACTTGTCTATTATTGAAGGCCCAAGGGGCATATCTATATTACACATGACTTGAGGTGCAAGGAAAGTAAACATAGACTAATAAGGACTCCTAGACTAATACTAGTAGACTAATAAGGACTCCTAATACTAATACTTCCTAACACAAGCAACAAAAATATGAATATAAATAACCAAGTCAGTATCAATATATTGGGCAGGCTGTTGCATGTAAACAGCCCTGTAATTCTTGTAACTGGACGGAGTCTTCCTTTTTTTTATGAGAAAATGCAAAGACTTTGCGTTCCATTTCATTAAACAGAAGGAGAGTTTAGCAGTACAGGTCTCAGAGCAGGAGAGATACAGGGTCAAAATGCAAAAAAATTAGTGGACGTCCCAAGTCATGGGGAGGACCAGTCCCAGGCCAGTGGCGCCTGCCTGAACCCAGAGTGTAGCCTTGTCTTTGATTCTCGCCATGAGCTGGGTGGAGGAGGGTTGTGCGCCGTTGAACACGTAGGCATTCCGCTGCTTCTAGATCATCCACGCCGTCAAGTGGACCGCCGATGCGAGCCCTTTTCGCATTGGCGGCGGCGTGGCTTGTTTGGCTTGCTGCCACCAGTCCTTCAGGTTGTCGTCCTGGGTTGGGTCAGGCGACCGGCAGGACAGGCGGAGCCAAGAGAGGGCATCGTGCCGAATTTGCCGCGAGAAGGGGCACGCAGCCAGCAGGTGGTACATCGTTTCCGGCTCCTGGTCGCATAGGACACACCGGGGGTGGTGCTGCATGCCGCGGCGGCTCAGTCTGTCAGCGGTCCAAGTTGGCCAGCCACATGTGAAACTTGACCCGTGATGGCGCCCAACTTTTCCAGATCAGGTCCCATGCATCGCAACCGGAGGAGCTCTCGAAGGTGGCCAAGTAGGCGCTGCGCATGGAGTAGACGCCATCCGGTCGCCACTTCCAGACTAGCTTGTCAGGGCGATCCTGGAGTCTTCCTTTCTCTTCAAAAATATATGATACACACACATGTGCGTATTTGAAAAAAACAAAATATTCACCATTGCGTATATTTTCATAATGTATTTATTCAACTGTAGTTGTTGATATTTTCTTCTATACATTCGGTCAAACTTAGAAATAATTGACTTTTTCACTGAATTTATGCGCACCTATTTGGAGATGGAAGGAGTATTTTTTTTGTCACAGTAACCACTTGCCCTTATGACCCAAATGATGAACGATCTTTCATGCTTCTGCAGGACATCTGGTGCCACATACATTCTCTGATGCCAATGCAAGACTCTGCTCGTTCTGCTTGTGTATCACATGCATTTCTGGATTCATGGAGACACCATCCGAACCTCATCTTAAACAAGGAAACACTGGGACGAAATGCATGTGGAAAGGGTGATATAGCGAGGACTTTGATTAGCAAAGTTGACCAGATTCTGAAAAAGCACTCGCGCACTGCCATGAAGATACTCAAGCTTGACATCTTTGATTGTCACGATGTCGACATTTCTGATCTCAATAATTGGCTTCAGATTGCTATTATACCCGGGATTGAAAAACTGGTCCTTTCTCTGCCTTCAGGATACCAAGAAGTGTACACCTTCCCATGCTCACTTTTGTTTGGTCAGAATGGAAGCTCACTTCGGTATCTTCAGCTCAGTTACTGCACCTTCCGTCCCACAGTTGGCTTTGGTTTCTTGAGAAGCTTAACAAAGCTATATTTGCGTAATGTGAGGACTACAGGGGGAGAGTTAGGGTGCCTTCTTTCTAATTCTTTGGCTTTGCAGCTGTTGGAACTCAGGTATTGCAGTGAAATAATCTACCTGAAGATACCATGCGTGCTGGAGCGACTCAGCTGCCTCAATGTTTCTGCATGCAATGCGCTGCAAATAGTTGAGAGCAATGCTCCGAACCTCTCCACCTTCAACTTTAATGGCGACACAGTACAGCTCTCTCTCAGACAATCATTGCAAGTTAAGAACCTATATATGGGATGTCCAAATGTGTCAAACCTTCTCTGCTACGCTATTACCAAGCTTCCATATGTTGTGTCAACCGTTGAAGATCTTAAATTGTCTTCACCTAGTGGTGAGGTATAATCTAAATCTCAGTATTATTAAATACTTGTCACCTGTGTGATGACTTTTGTCAGTACTTATGCATGAATGCCCCATGTTATCAATAAAAATGAGAAGATATCTTTATGCAGAGAGTTAATACACCGATGGCAGCTGCAAAATTCCTCCACCTCAAGTTCTTGGAAATTTATCTTGATGGAGATCTTTCCCCAGGATATGATTATTTGTCTCTGGTTTCTTTTCTCGATGCTTCTCCTGCTTTGGAGACTTTCATCTTCAGGGTGAGTCACTCAACTTTTAGCCAAGCTATATTGTGCCTGTGATAAACCATATAAGATAGTGACCGGCATTTGTTTTGATGATGTGCAGGTGGATCAGGATGAAATGCTGTTTGATTCGATTATTGGAGGTGCCTTACATATGAGGCAGATGCCCGAACACAAGCACAACAGCCTCAAGAATGTGAAGATCCTTGGCTTCTGCTCTGCAAAGAGCATGGTTGAGCTAACATGCCATATTCTAGAGAATGCTACATCACTGGAATGTATCACCTTGGACACCATATATGATGCAGAAGACGAAGACTTTGTCGGTAGATGTTCTGAAACTTCTGCACGGAGATCCGGTAAATGCTCCATTCAGACAAGTGAGATGATGTTGGAAGCTAATAAAGCTCGCATCGCCATTGTGGGATACATCGAGAGGAAAGTTCCCTCTACAGTTAAATTAGATGTTCGGGGGCCCTGTAGCCGGTGCCATACTTTAGAGCTGATCTCGAGTTGAAAGTTTGTGAAAACACTATCGGATCCAAATATTATAAGACGAAATGCCAAACGGAGTCTGAGCTCCATGGAGGCCTTTATTTGAAAAGATCAAAATTCGAAATTTTCAGTTTAAAAAAATTCTGAAAATAAATACACATATACCTAAATACATAATGTACATGTGCAAATTTTCAGGTCGAAATACATTAAAATATGAGCTACGCAAAAAAGACAAATCTTGTGCTTTTTAGCATATGTACTGTTCATCTTTAAAGTCCATGATTTTTTTGTGCAGCTTGCAATTCAAGGTAGTTCATCCTTTTCACACATATACTTTACATCCTTGAATACATGTGTATTTATTTTCAGAAAATCTTGAAATTGAAATTTATGAATTTTGATTTTTTTAAAACAAAGGGCTCCATGGAGCTTGGTCTCCAAAATGCCTTACTCATTTTAGTTTCTTTTCATGTCATTTAATTTTGGGAAACATTACACATCACCCAATGGATAATCTTATTCAGATCCGCTCCCTCTGTTGCTTGCCACGCGTCTCCTATGAACCCGCCCAACACATTCTTTGCAACAACCATTCTTCGTACCTTATCCCCATCTCCAGATCTCCTTCCTCCAGAATCAGCACTGCCAAGCGAGATAGTCGCCTGCTCCCTGAGGATGCTCCTACTCGCCACCAGCCTGTGCTGGCAGCCGTCGTCACCAGCTAAGCATGCCTTCACCATTGTTATCGGTTGTCACTCCGGTGCGCCGTAGCAGTGGGCCTTGCACGGTCGTCGCCATTATCGTCCGCCTCCACCATGACGGTCGAGCACTGGGTCGGTGGCTTCGCTCCTCGACGGTGAGGCGAGCTAGTCGGAGGTCTAGCGCTCGCCGGCGGCGGCGCTCCTCTCTCACCGTCAATTTTCTGCAACGCGGTCGTTGTTTCTGCAACGCGGCCGTTGTTTCAGGAATTCCAGTTGAATTTTTGGATCCCGTCTCCTACCTCTCCCTCTTCAGTTTTTCTGCAACGCGGTCGTTGTTTCTGCAACACAATCGTTGTTTCAGGAGTTTTGGTTGGATTTTTGGATCCCGTCTCCTACCTCTACCTCTCCATTTATCCCTTTTCAGTTTTTGCAACGCGGTCGTTGTTTCTGCAACGCAGCCGTTGTTTCAGGAGTTGCATAATTATTTTTTAACGCAATTGTTGTTTCAGGAATTATTTTTACAACATGGTCGTTGTTTCTGCAGCGCGGTTGCTGTTTCTGCAACTCGATCTTTGTTTCAGGAATTATTGGGTGCGGGGAGGCGACCGAGCCGTATAGATCGTACGGCTACGCGCGTACATCGGACGGTCCTTGCGGCGACGGATGTTTACTAAATATCCGTCGGTGAACGCGTAGCAGCCCCCTTTAATTTTTAATCAAATTTATAGTAAGAAAATATTTCATAAGAGGTCTACTGATGCTAATATGTTGTTGTAGGTGCTCATATTTTTTCTACTCCCTGCATTCACAAATATAAGATGTTTTCGATATTTAAATATGGACCATATTTTGATCGAAATGAGTAAACATACACACTAAAAACACTAAAATGTGTCTATATACATCTGATTTTTCTTAGGTTAGAGCATCTTATATTTGTGAACGGATGGAATGATAAATTTGATCAACCTTGAGAACATCTAACAGCAAAATCAAATATGTATAGGCCCAGTTCGTAAGAAGTGTTATCGATTTATGGATAGATACGAACGCTCAACGCTCCAAAGTGTTTTAACTCTTAGAAAACAAAACTAAATTTTAACTTGTTTCTGTTATTGAAACACCCAAATGATAACGCCCGCACGTATGGCATATCTATACTTTGTTCCTTTCGCTCAAAAATAATAATAATCTATACTTCGTTTACACACATTGATCTTCGTCTGTTCTGTTTTGCTTGAATCATGACGATGTCTGACGAAAATTTGGTGCCACGTATACATCCTGGTCTGTGTGGGTGTTGGAGAGTTCGTCCGAACACCCTCTTGCCCCCCCGCAGCATGCGGTTGCCACCTCCAACGTGCGGTGGAATTGCCGTCGTGCCCGCACGCCCTCACGATCGCCAAGTCGACAATTTTCACGGCAAGACGACATATTTTCCAGCGATTTCTACTCCCCTCTTTTCTCCCCCCCACCCTCATTCGCATTCGTGAGTGTAGAGAACAGTTCCGCGACGGAGCAGAGGAGAGGCGGCGGCAGAAGTCTCGCAGGGACTCGTGGCCGCCGCCAGAGCTCACACAGCCCGACCATTGTCGTCGGAGCCTGCATCGTGCAGACGTACCGTGCTTGACTCATGTCGCTCTGCTTCTCCTCCTCCCGTTTCATGTGCTTCGAATCCATGAAGATTCCAGTGTGTTGTAGAGCGCTCGCATGATCCCCGTCGGCGGAGAGTCGCCGACGTGTATTTAGGCCACCTTTGGTACGCGTCATAGCCACAACGGTGGAAGTCTCACCGGCGAGGAGTCGTCCGTCCCACGTGATTCAATTTCATAGATTATATGCTTTCAAATCTAGATTGGAGTGGTTTGGCATAGTTCATGCTTGACGATTTTGTTCATTTGATGGTCTTGTACGCAGTGGTTCGCTGTTTTAGGTGTTTTTTTTGCTTGAAATCCAAGCCTGAGAGCATGGCAAGATCCCTAGATCTCGGTTGCCGTGCTCTCAGTTTGTGCAGGAATGTGTAAGATTGTTCGATGCATTTCGTGTAGGTCGAATGGCAGTTGATTGTTTTGTGAAAATCACTCATTTGCCATGTTGATAAGCTACAATTTGTCGCATTGTTTACTTAGGAGATAACAACTCTTGCTTTACCCCAAACTTTTAGTTGCCATGTATTTGCAGTGATACAGGAAACTGCCTAGTATGCTTGTAAGCAGATGGCAACTCTCTCTTTATCCCAAGATATTATTTTCCATGTCTTTTGCAGTGTTTCAGGGGCAACTACCTAGTGTATTTTAGTTATTAGGCGGCAACTTGCTCTCCATGTCCCAAAACATTGTATGTTTCCAAGATTTTTTGCACGACCACATGGAAAATGCCTCCTGCTTAATTTCCATGTTGCAAGCATGGCAACTATATCTATGTAACAACTTACCAATTTGACATACTGCTTTAGTTAGCAGATGACAACTTCCTACTTGTCTGCAGCCCACTTTTTTTGCCTTGCTTGTGTGGGGCTCCATGGCAACTGCCCTTTTTGTGCTATTGTATGAAAGCAGTAGCAAGCATGGCAATTTTTGTGTGAACCCCAATTGCATTGTTTGCCATCAGAAATTGTTTGATTGCAAAATCCCTATTCATAGGAAGCGGGTTAGACTTAAATGTGCTTGTCATGAGATTTATGATGCTCTTTTGCATGTTTCATTCACTATTCTTATGTGAGCATCTGATACGTCTCCAACGTATCTATAACTTTCGATTGTTCCATGCTATAATATTATCATTCTAGGATACTTTTTGGGCATTTATTTGCTGATTCATATTCTAAGCACTAACCTATTAACCCAGTGCCAAGTGCTAGTTGCTGTTTTCTGCATGTTTTTGGCTTTTCAGGTTTACAGTATCAAACGGAGTCCAAATACCCCGAAACTTCTTGATGATTTTTTCTCGACCAAAAGAAGACCTGAAAGCTTCAGGAGAAGATCGAGGGCTGCACGAGGGCCCCACAAGCCAATAAGGCGCGCCTAGCGGGGTGGGGGGGGTGGGGGTGGTCGCGCCCTGTTAGCTTGTGGCCCCCTCCCGTCTCTCCTGACCTCGTACCTTGGCTTATACATTCTCATATATTCCAAAAACCCTCTCCCGAAACACTTTTTCCGCCGCCGCAAGTCCCTATTCCGTCGTGTGCCCATCTAGAGCCTTGTTCCGGTGCCCTGCCGGAGGGGGGGGGGTCGATCACGGAGGGCCTCTACATCAATTTTCCCATGGTGATGTGTGAGTAGTTCACCATAGACCTACGGGTCCATAGCTAGTACCTAGATGGCTCTCTCTCTCTCTCTCTATATATATATATAATCACTTTTTCATGAAAATCACTTTGTGTGGTGCGTTTGTTGGGATCCGATGAATTGTGGGTTTATGTTGAGATTATTCATAAAAAAGGTTTGAGTCTTTTGTGAATTACTATTTTTTCTTCTTATTTGCATGATCATTATAGCTTCTTAATTCTCTTCGATCTACTAATTTGGTTTGGCCAACTAGATTGATCTATCTTCAGTGAGAGAGGTGCGTTGTAGTGGGTTCAATCTTGTGGTGCTCAATCCGAGTGATAGAGAGGGACATGACACGTATTCGTATTACTGCCAGTAAGGATAAAACGCTGGGGTTGATTCATATTAATTGGGTTTTCTTTTTCTACATCATGTCATTGTTCTCCAAGCATTACTCTATTTTACTTAATACTCTAGATGCATGCTGGATAGTGGTCGATGGATGGAGTAATAGTAGTAGATGCAGGCAGGAGTCGGTCTACTTGCTTATGGACGTGATGCCTATATACACATGATCATTGTCATGAATAAATATTGCATAACTATGCGCTTTTCTATCAATTGCCCAACAGTAATTTGTTTACCCACCGTATGCCTTCTTCAAGAGAGAAGCCACTAGCAAACACTATAACCCCCGTCGTGGTTTTGTCACGACAGATGTCCTCATGAATGGGCTTAGTGGTAAGGCCATCGTCGCGGTGTGGTGACTCGAAGGGGTTTATTGGGGACGAGAGACGGATTTACCAAGGTCCGGCCCCTCCAATGGAGGTAAAAGCCTACGTCCTGCTTTGGTGTCTATATTGATGGAGATCTCGATTACAAGGATGTGGAATCGCTAACCTAGCTCTCGAGGGTTCTTTCCTCTCTTTATCTGGCTCGAGGGCTCTCCTTTATATATAGGTAGAGGCCTCGAGTTTAAAACAGAGGGTGGAATAAGCTCCCGTGACTTACTATAATTCTACTTCATCTTGCTTCCCAAGTTAAGAAAGTTTTTGGCGTCTCCTTCCTTCTGGGCCTTGAGTAGCCGTCTTCTGGTGTTGGGCCGCGAGGAGGCTTACTTGATAAGTCTTTGAGCCCATATTCCTATCTCGTGTTATGGTTTGACCCAGCCCCGTAGGGTGGGTTATACCCCGGGGTTATATTCCCGATATTAGGCCCCAGGTTGACTTGAACTTGTTCATGTCAATCCCCCTTTCTTCCATCACGCGGTTTTAATTTTATTCTTGTGTGTGCACTTCCTCAGCTCCTTCAATTGCCGGCTTGTAGCTCTTGCTGTTTTAGAAATTTTCCTTGTGTCGTCTTCTCGTGACATCACCCGCGAGAAGTTAATGTGGGTGTGGTAACATCACGATCGATCCCTGCATGCATCTTTATCCCGAAAACCGAGGCGTCATTCCTTCAAATTTTTACTGTGACTCCTCTATTCCCGTGCCTTGCAGTTGTCACTTCAAATGTTATAAATATGGGTAGAGGGCCCCTCATTTTCCACTTTAACCCCTCCCCTCATCTTCTTCATCCTTTGGCCCGTAGACCCGGTCGTGTCATTGTTGTTGCTTTGTCTGCTCGTCTTCGACGACTGCTTTAGTTTGCAGCGATTCCTCGCCTCCTCCCGGGTTTATTCAAGCATCTCTTGCATTCTCACCAATGGGCGAAGGTAAGTTTTTTCTATTCCTTTGTAAATCTTTCGCCTGAGTTTCTCTCTGATACTTCTTGAGCTTGCGTTGGTTTTCCCTTGAAGAGGAAAGGGTGATGCAGCAAAGTAGATAAGTATTTCCCTCAATTTGTTGAGAACCAATGTATCAATCATGTAGGAGGAACAAGCAAGGCCCCAATATTAGCACCTACACAAACAATCAAACACTTGCACCCAACGCTAAAGGGGTTGTCAATCCCTTCACAATTATTTGCAAGGATGAGATCTGATAGAGATAGATACAAAAGATTGCTAGAACTAAAAGTAAAAGAAAAGTAAATAAATGTCAGCAATATATTTTTGGTATTTTTGATTTATAGATCTTAAAGTATAATATGGAAAATAGACCCCAGGGCCATAGGTTTCACTAGAGGCTTCTCTCATGAAGGAAAATAATACGATGGGTGAACAAATTACTGTCGAGCAACTGGTAGAAAAGCGAATAATTATGAAGGTATCCAAGGCAATGATTATGCATATAGGCATCACGTTCGTGTCAAGTGGACCAAAACGATTCTGCATTTACTACTATTACTCCACACATCAACCGACTCCTGCCTGCATCTAGAGTATTAAGTTCATGAAGAAAATAGTAACACATTAGGTAAGATGACATGATGTAGAGGGATAAACTCAAGCAATATGATGAAAACCCCATCTTTTTATCCTCGATGGCAACAATGCAATATGTGCCTCGCTACCCCTACTTTGTCAGTGGGTGAGGACACCGAAAGATTGAACCCAAAACTAAGCACTTCTCCCATTGCAAGAATTACCAATCTAGTTGGCCAAACCAAACCAATAACTCGAAGAGACTTGCTAATATATGAAATCATGCATATAAGAATTCAGAGAAGATTCAAATAATATTCATAGATAATATGAACATAAACCCACAATTCATTGGATCTCGACAAACACACCGCAAAAGAGTATTACATCGGATAGATCTCCATGAATATCATGAAGAACATGGTATTGAAGAACAAAGAGAGAGAAGAAGCTATCTAGCTACTAGCTATGGACCCGTAGGTCTGTGGTGAACTACTCACGCATCATCGGAGGGGTAATGGAGTTGATGTAGATGCCCTCCGTGATTGATTCCCCCTCCGGCAGATTACTGGAAAAGGAACCCATATTGGATATCACAGGAACAGAGGCTCCCGGCGGAGAAAAAGTATTTTTTGGTCTCGTTCTGGTATTGGGGGAATATTTGGGAATTTATAGGACGAAGATTAGGGTTAGGAGGTGTGCAGGGGGCCCACAAGACAGCGGCCACCCCCCAAGGGCGTGCCTTGCAGGCTTGTCGTCTCCTGGCAGGTCTCCTTCCCCCTTCTCCAAGTCTGGTAGGTTTCTTCTGTTCCAAGAAAAATCATTCCAGAGATTTTATTCCGTTTGGAATCCGTTTAATATTCCTTATCCGCAATACACAAAAACATGAAAATAGAAATGGCACTAGCCTCTAGGTTAATAGGTTAGTCCCAAAAATAATATAAAATAGCATATTAATGCATATAAAACATTCAAGACAGATAATATACTAGCATGAAACAATAAAAAATTATAGATACGTTGGAGACGTATCAAGCATCCCCAAGCTTAATTCCTGCTCGTCCTCGAGTAGGTAAATGATAAAACCAGAATTTTCGATGTGGAATGCTACCTAACATATTTATCCATGTAATATTCTTTATTGTGGCATGAATATTCAGATCCATAGGATTCAAAACAAAAGTATAATATTGACATAAAAACAATAATACTTCAAGCATACTAACAAGGCAGCTGTGTCGTTTCGAAATAACATGGTCTTAGAAATTTATCCCTACAAAATCATATGGTATGGCTATGCTCCATCTTCCCCACACAAAGTATCTAAATCATGCACAACCTCAATGAAAGTCAAGCAATTGTTTCACACTTTTTATGTTCTCAAACCTTCTCAACTCTCACGCAATACATGTGCATGAGCCATGGATATAACACTATAGGTGAAATGGAATATGGTGTAGGTTGCAAGAAAAAAAGGAGAAGATAGTCTCACATCAACTAGGCATATCAACGGTCTATGGAGATGCCCATCAATAGATATCAATGTGAGTGAGTAGGGATTACCATGCAACAAATGCACTAGAGCTATAAGTGTATGAAAGCTCCAAAAGAAAACAAAGTGGTTGTGCAAAAGATGAAATTCCACTAGTTATATGAAAGTGACAAAATAGGAGACTCTCTATGAAGAACATGGTGCTACTTTGAAGCACAAATGTGGAGAAAGATAGTAGCATTGTCCCTTCTCTCTTTCTCTCATTTTTTTTCTTTATTTTTTTTCCTTTTTTTGGTGGACATCTTTGGCCTCTCTTTTTTATGGGCTTCATTGGCCTCTTTTATTTTTTGTAAAGTCTGGAGACTCATCCCAACTTGTGAGGGAATCATAGCTTCCATCATCCTTTTCTCACACGGGACAATGCTCTAATAATGCAAATCATCACACTTTTATTTACTTACAACTCAAAGATTACAACTCGATATAATAGGTTAATTGGTTAGTCCCAAAAATAATCTAAAACAACATATTAATGCATATAAAACATCCAAAACAGATAATATAATCGCATGGAACAATAAAAAATTATAGATACGTTGGAGACGTATCACTCTCGAAGTTCATCGAAGAACACGAGGATGCCCCATCTGTTCACTACCATTTTTTTTACTTTCCACGTGCTTCAAAACTTCATTTTCACCAGACGGGGTAGTGGGCTCTATGACTTCTTCTCAATATAGTGTATTCAGGTGTTTCTCAAGAATTTTGTGACGTGGACCACTGCCATTGCCATGCTTTAGGTTTAGCAATTGTTTCCTTTTTCAAAACCTTTTCAGATCCATAGCTGTAGAGAAATTGGTAGGAACATGTTTGTCCCATACTTTAGGACAATTTTTAGAAGGAAATTTTAGTTGGTGTAAGGGGCCTCAAACTTCACCGACTTGTTTAAGTAACCACGACTTGCCACATACAGATGTTGTCAGTTTTTTGGGTACCGTCTCATCTTGGTAATGCCTCTTCTGTCCGTACTTGTTTATCCTTGATTATGACACGGGTGATTCTGCAACTTTGTCACTGATGTCCGGGTGTATCATCATGTTGAAGATTTCCATCTACAACTGGGCGCCTTCACAAGTTTCGGAAGAGCTACTCCAGGATTATGTAAACCAAGGTCTATTGTCCTCGAAAGAAGTAATTGGATGGCAGGTTCCTCAAGGGGAGACACGCCCGAATACTAATGAAGGAGAGGTTGTGGTTTTCACACGCCATATTTTCAGAGGCTTTTCTCCTCCCGGGTCAAGATTCTTTCGCGACACACTCAAGTTTCTTCACCTGCATCCACAAGATTTGGCCTCCAATTCCATATAGAACCTTCGCCAATTTCAAGTCTTGTGTGAGGTGTAATTGCAAATGGAACCCACCGTTCCAATTTTTCTGGAATTCTTTTATCTTAATTGCCAGACTGAGTGCACAGATGGTCCTAGCCAGGAATTAGGTGGTATTTCAATTCAGAGATGCAGAAATGGAGATTTTCCTTCTGTTACCTTGCCAAGTCATCCCAAAGGGTGGACAAAAACTTGGTTCCATTGCCAAAACATTGCCCCAGCAAACGAACACCCCATGTCGGGTTATAGATCAAATTGCTATCGAGTGGATTTTGAACTTCCTGGCCAGGTTTCTCAAGAGGAGCGTGATAAATTTTATTTTGTATTTCAAAAACTGGTGGCTCTTTAGTCTAAGTGTCTGACTGGAGTGGAAGTCAAGTAATTGTTTCACACTTCTTATGTTCTCAAACCTTTTCAACTCTCACGCAATACATG
This sequence comes from Hordeum vulgare subsp. vulgare, assembly GCF_904849725.1. NCBI lineage: Eukaryota > Viridiplantae > Streptophyta > Magnoliopsida > Poales > Poaceae > Hordeum > Hordeum vulgare. The sequence goes on along the minus strand of NC_058522.1, from coordinate 100,288,355 downwards.
AGCGTGAGCCATGGATATAGCACTATAGGTGAAATAGAATATGGTGGAGGTTGCAAGAAAAAAGGAAAAGATAGTCTCACATCAACTAGGCATATCAACGGTCTATGGAGATGCCCATCAGTACATATCAATGCGAGTGAGTAGGGATTTCCATGCCACAAATGCACTAGAGCTATAAGTGTATGAAAGCTCAAAAATAAAACTAAGTAGTTGTGCAAAAGATGAAATTCCACTAGTTATATGAAAGTGACAAAATAGGAGACTCTCTATGAAGAACATGGTGCTACTTTGAAGCACAAGTGTGGAAAAAGATAGTAGCATTGTCCCTTATCTCTTTCTCTCATTTTTTCTATCTTTTTTTCCTTTTTTGGTGAGCATCTTTGGCCTCTTTTTTTGTAAAGTCTGGAGACTCTCCCAACTTGTGAGGGAATCATAGCTTCCATCATCCTTTTCTCACACGGGACAATGCTCTAATAATGCAAATCATCACACTTTTATTTACTTACAACTCAAATATTGCGACTCGATATCTAGAACAAAATATGACTCTATAAGCAATATGGAAGTGATGGTGCGTGTCACAAAAAACCCGGAACGGTGGTGTTGCATGGCAATATATCTCAGAATGGCCATGAAAAATGCCATAATAGGTAGATATGGTGGCTATTTTGAGGAAAGTATATGGTGGTTGTTTTGAGGAAGGTGGGTTTAATGTACCAGCAAAAGTTGCGGTATAGTAGAGAGGATAACAAAGGTGGAAGGGTGAGAGTGCGTATAATCCATGATCTCAACATTAGTCATGAAGAACTCACATACTTATTGCAAAAGTCTATTAGTTATTGAAGCAAAGTATTAGACGCATGCTCCTAGGGGAAGGGTTGGTAGGAGTTAACCATCGCACGATCCCGACCTCCACACAAAGGTTGACAATCATTAAAAAAATCATGCTCCGACTTCATCACATAACGGTTCACCATACGTGCATGCTACAAGAATCACAAGCTTTAACACAAGTATTTCTTCCAATTCACAATTGCTTACTAGCATGACTCTCATATTACCATCTTCATATCTCAAAACTATATGCAAGGAATCAAACTTCTCATCATATTCAATGCACTTAATATGAAAGTTTTTATTATATCCCTCTTGGATGCCCATTATATTAGGACTAAATTCATAACCTAAACCAATTACCATGCTGTTTAAAGGACTCTAAAAATAATATAAGTGAGGTACGAGAGTTTAATAATTTCTATAAGATAAAACACGACCATGCTCTAAAAGATATAAGCGAAGCACTAGAGCAACATTGCCTAGCTCAAAATATATAAGTGAAGCACATAGAGTATTCTAATAAATTCACGATTCAGCTTGTCTCTCTCAAAAGATGTGTGCAGCAAGTATGATTGTGGCAAACTAAAAAGTAAAGACTCATATCATACAAGACACTCCAAGCAAAACATATATCACGTGGTGAATAAAAATATAGCCAGAAGTAAATTTACCGATGGATTGAAGACGAAAGAGGGGATGCCTTCCGGGGCATCCCCAATCTTAGGATCTTTGGTATCCTTTAACATGGCTTGGGGTGCCTTGGGCATTCCTAAGCTTAGGCTCTTGCCCCTCCTTATTCCATAGTCCATCAAATCTCTATCCAGAACTTGAAAACTTCACAACACAAAACTCAATAGAAAACTCATGAGATCCGTTAGTATAAGAAAAATAAATCACCACTTTATGTAGTGTTGTGAACTAATTCTTTATTTATATTGGTGTAATATTTACTGTATTTCAACTTTTCCATGGTTCATACCCCCCGATACAACCCATAGATTCATCAAAATAAGCAAACAACACAAAGAAAATAGAATCTCACTACTGAAATTCAGAAATTTGCCGTCTTCCATGGCAGACGGCAAAGGGGGGTACCACGGACGGCAAAGGCTTTGCCGTCAGTCAGCAGACGACAAACTAGACGGTAAAAAAAATTCCGGTGAAGAGGTTCTTTGCCGTCTGCTTTTGTAAAGCGGACGGCAAAGAATCTTTGCCATGAGGGGGCAGACGGCAAACAAAATGGGATGACACATAGTGCAACGGCCCCGTTAAGTGTTAACGGCAGGCCTCCTCTCTTTGCCGTCTGCCATCCCCCCTTTGCCATGCGGGGGCACACGACAAAGAGGGGAGAGAGAGGGGGCTGATTCCCCCCTTTGCCGTCTGCCCACCCCCCTTTGCCATGTGGGGGCAGACGACAAAGGGGGGAGAGAGAGAGGGGGCAGATTCCCCACTTTGCCGCCTGCCTACACCCCTTTGCCATGTGGGGGCAGACGGCAAAGAGGGGAGAGAGAGGGGGCAGATTCCCCCCTTTCCCGTCTGCCATCCCCCCTTTTCCATGTGGGGGCAGACGACAAAGGAGCTAACTAAGCTAATTATGTCATTTAGGTGGAACCCTAGCTAACTATAGGTCGTTTCGGAGCTAACTTGGGTAAAATAGGTCATTCCGGAGCAAACTATGCTTATTAAGCCATTTTGGATCTAGCTAGGCTAATTATAGGCCATTTAATACCTAAGTTAGGGGGAATAGGTCATCTTGCAGCTACGTAAGCCTTATTATGTCATTTAGGAGAGAACTTAGCTAACTATAGGTCATTTTTTTATTAAATAGGTCATTTTGGAGCTAACTAAGCTAATTATGTCATTTCGTAGGATAATTAGCCAATTTAGCCTTTCTTGGATGAGTATAAGCTACGTAGAAGAAGAGAAAGAGAAGAAGAAGTAAAAGAAGGAGGAGGAGGAGGAGGAGGAGAAGGAAGAGGAGAAGAAGAAGAAAAGAAGAAGGAGAAGGAGAAGGAGGAAGAAGGAGGAAGAAGAAGGAGAAGGAGGAGCTCCTTCTCCTTCTTCTCCTCCTTCTTCTCCTTCTTCCTCTCCTCCTCCTTCTCCTTCTTCTTCTTCTTCTCTTCTTCTTCTTCTTCCTTCCTTTCATTTTTCCTCTTTCTTCTCCTCTTGTCCCCTTCTTTGGGCTAAATTGGCTTAGAATGCCTTTTTGGACTTAATTATGTCATTTCGAGGATAATTAGCTAAGTATAGGCCATGTTTTATTAAATAGACCATTTAGGATCTAACTAAGCTAATTATGTCATCTAGGTGGAACCCTAGGTAACTATAGGTCGTTCCGGAGCTAACTTGGGTAAAATAGGTCATTCTGGAGCAAACTATGCTTATTAAGCCATTTTGGATCTAGCTAGGCTAATTATAGGCCATTTAATACCTAAGTTAGGGGGAATAAGTCATCTTGCAGCTACGTAAGCCTTATTATGTCATTTAGGAGAGAACTTAGCGAACTATAGGTCATTTTGGAGCTAACTAAGCTAATTATGTCATTTCATAGGATAATTAGCCAATTTAGCCTTTCTTGGATGAGTCTAAGCTACGTAGAAGAAGAGAAAGAGAAGAAGTAAAATAAGAAGGAGGAGGAGGAGGAGGAGGAGGAGAAGGAAGAGGAGAAGAAGAAGAAAATAAGAAGGAGAAGGAGAAGGAGGAAGAAGGAGGAAGAGGAAGGAGAAGGAGGAGCTCCTTCTCCTTCTTCTCCTCCTTCTTCTCCTTCTTCTTATCCTCCTCCTTCTCCTTCTTCTACTTCTCTTCTTCTTCTTCTACCTTCCTTTCATTATTCCTCTTTCTTCTCCTCTTGTCCCCTTCTTCGGGCTAAATTGGCTTAGAATGCCTTTTTGGAGCTAATTATGTCATTTCGAGGATAATTAGCTAAGTATAGGTCATGTTTTATTAAATAGACCATTTAGGAGCTAACTAAGCTAATTATGTCATCTAGGTGGAACCCTAGCTAACTATAGGTCGTTCCGGAGCTAACTTGGGTAAAATAGGTCATTCCGGAGCAAACTATGCTTATGAAGCCATTTTGGATCTAGCTAGGCTAATTATAGGCCATTTAATACCTAAGTTAGGGGGAATAGGTCATCTTGCAGCTACGTAAGCCTTATTATGTCATTTAGGAGAGAACTTAGCTAACTATAGGTCATTTTTTATTAAATAGGTCATTTGGAGCTAACTAAGCTAATTATGTCATTTCGTAGGATAATTAGCCAATTTAGCCTTTCTTTGATGAGTCTAAGCTACGTAGAAGAAGATAAAGAGAAGAAGAAGGAAAAGAAGGAGGAGGAGGAGGAGGAGGAGGAGGAGAAGGAAGAGGAGAAGAAGAAGAAAAGAAGAAGGAGAAGGAGAAGGAGGAAGAAGGAGGAAGAAGAAGGAGAAGGGGGGGGGGCTCCTTCTCCTTCTTGTCCTCCTTCTTCTTATCCTCCTCCTTCTCCTTCTTCTTCTTCTCTTCTTCTTCTTCTTCTTCCTTCCTTTCATTTTTCCTATTTCTTCTCCTCTTGTCCCCTTCTTCGGGCTAAATTGGCTTAGAATGCCTTTTTGGAGCTAATTATGTCATTTCGAGGATAATTAGCTAAGTATAGGTCATGTTTTATTAAATAGACCATTTAGGAGCTGACTAAGCTAATTCTGTCATCTAGGTGGAACCCTAGCTAACTATAGGTCGTTCCGGAGCTAACTTGGGTAAAATAGGTCATTCCGGAGCAAACTATGCTTATTAAGCCATTCTGGATCTAGATAGGCTAATTATAGGCCATTTAATACCTAAGTTAGGGAGAATAGGTCATCTTGCAGCTACGTAAGCCTTATTATGTCATTTAGGAGAGAACTTAGCTAACTATAGGTCATTTTTTTATTAAATAGGTCATTTTGGAGCTAACTAAGCTAATTATGTCATTTCGTAGGATAATTAGCCAATTTAGCCTTTCTTGGAGCTAACTAAGCTAATTAAGTCATTTAGATGGAAGTCTAGCTATTTTTTATTAAAACACTAGAAATAACATACCATTATCGTCATCACAGCGGTGAAGGACGGTGGCTCTGGCTTGTTTCACCTGGAGAAGGCTGCCCTGGAGAAGGCTCGACTGTAGAAGGGTCGTGCGATGCATTTCGGGAGATATTCTGCACTAAACATCATTTGCATTGTGTAGTTAGCATGAGGATACTCTTAAGATCACTGCACTGAAATGAAACTCACCGTCCCCGCCATGTTAATGACTGGCATCGGCGGAGGGACTTGGCCGCTCTTCTCGCACATAGACTATACATTTGGTTTCGACAAGTCAAACTTTTTTATTAATAAAACGAACATTCAAATGCAAGATTTGAAATAACATGAAGAAGAAACTTACCACGAAGAGCTCGTATATGGCCCTGTTAGACGCATCATTTCGTGCCCTCTCCGCCTCCACCAATGAGTCGTCCTCTCCTCCAGCTCCCTAATTTCCTTATCCTTCTCCGCCATAGCCGCCTGCATTGCCTCTCTCTCTTTCTGAATAGCAGCCTGCAACACAACTCATTGTTAGCAATGTAATCATATTGGTTCCAACGCACAACATAATGCAGAAAAATAGTTGAGTCCATTAAACTAACCTCGATGGCGAGCTCGACTGGCCGTGGACGACGTGTTATCTCCGGACAAGAGCTCGTTTGGCGTGCCTTTATCTGCCGGAGAGTGCTAGGACAACGTATAAGGCCGCCTCCAATGGCGATTGAGCCATGGGGCCTCCCGTTGCCAGCTATCATCACCAGCTCTGGATCAATAGGCCCCTCGCTCAGGTTAAAGTCCTCCCCTTTCCTCGCCTTCCCGTGATCTCTGTACTTCATGAGCTTGTGGTGGGAGGAGATGTTGGTGAAGTTTTCTGGATGCTCGAGGTCAGACTGAGAGAATTCCTTGACCTTCTTGTACGAGGCAGTATGGGCCATCGCATACAGGTCGTACATCTGTGGCGCCTCCGTTTTATTGTGACGCGCCTAAAAGAGAGAGAGAGGACAATTGTATTAGTAAAGGGCTCAAGATAGCATTAAGAATGAATTGCATGAGGCATGAAGCAAACCACATACCCAGTTCTCGCCAAATTGGATTAAGTTGACGCTCCCTTGATGGTGTGGCACGCCAACCATTTTGCCACGCCTCTCCTTGGCGTTGTTGTGGCTGGCCTCCCACATTTCGGAGCACCACTGATCCACCAAGGCCTCCCAACAATCCATCTTATCCACACCCATCTCGAGGACACCTAAGTTAATAAAGATAAATTTGAGCGCGTAAGAACCAAATCAAGGAAACTAACTACAAAGCCTTAATAATATGTAATTACCTTCATGTAATGCTCCTTCTCCATCTTAGCATCACGGCACTTCGCCTTATCAATCCTAATACACCGCGTGGCATAGTAGTCTCGAACAGCCTGCACCCGAGCCTCGTGCCGAACATTTTGAAGTAGGCGGCGACATTCGGTTTCGATAACCTTTGCCGCGTCCTCCTCGTATCCCTGCTCACACCTGTAGTAGGTCTGCAAACGAGACAACACCGATTAGTACAATAAATAGCTATGGTTGATTTATAATTGTGTGAAGGAGAAATTACCCAGAACTTTCGGATCACCATGTCCGCCCTCGTGTCGCACAAAACACCGTCGATCTCCACCTCCGGCGGGGCCGGGGCACCCAAGTAGTGCTCCCAGGTCATTCCTACCTCTCGCTCCCGACCGGGCAACGTAACAAACCCTGGGAAGTTTTTACGACAAAGAACACCAAGGACGTTGTTGGGCTTGCGGACACCCTTGGCAACAATCCAACCCCTACAGTATGAGAAATTAAAGCCAAAACATTAGATATTTGAGAAAACACGAAAGCAAAAGGTTAAATAAGATTGAATTAACTTACTTGTCCCCATTTGGCCTAATCGACCACCTCTGCTCGGGGGTGGCTGGCACGAGCGGGAGCCCCGAACTACCACGTTGGTAGACGGTAGCCCCCTCACCCACCTCCTCGTCGCTACGAGCATCTCACTGGGTCTCTTGGGACGTACCCTCTGCCCTGCTTTGCTCCGGAGTCGCCTGGAAGGAAGCCTCTGGGACACGAGTCTCGTGGGTCGAAGGCTCGTCGACCTGAGGCTCGTCGACCCGAGGCTCGTGAACCGGAGACCGTGTAGCCTCCACCTCAGACGAATCCACCCTAGAAGTCCTGTGCTGAGGTGAATCAGCTTGGGGTGGTGGCGGAGACCGTATAGCCGCCACCTCAGAAGGCATGGCAGCCACCACCCTACCTCTCCCGCGGCCACGTGTACCTTTAGTACAACATAAATACCAACATGAGTAATAAAATGTATATAAATACCAATATGCATACAACATGAGTACAACATAAATACCAACATTAATACAACGTGTACCTTTAGTACCTCTCGGCTTCGCAGGGGGTCGACCTCCTCTCACGGGGGGCGCTCCTTGCAGAGTAGAGAGCAACGCTCTCCGAAGAGGCGAGGCAGGAATGGAAGTACCCATCCCATCACCCGCCGACGAAGAAGGAGCCGCAGAGTGCTTTTGACCCTTTCCCACCATCTTTCAACACCTGTCATGACAAAGAGTAAATGAAATTAGTACAACATAAATACCAACATGAGTAATAAAATGTATATAATTTAAGTGTATCATCGTCATAAATACCAACATGACTAATAAAAATTGAATACCTAACATGAACTCAAAATTTATATATAGTATAATAGTTGAATACTTGACATGAACTAATAACAATCGTGCTCGTCTATATATGCTTCGGGGTCAATAAATGCATCATGATCATCACTATCATCAATAAATGCATCTTCATCATCACTATCACGAAGAACTTGTGGAAGGCCACCATTATGTGATCGGCCAAGAAGTGACAGGTCATCCGCAACAGTAAACTCTTCTTCTTCCAGCTCTTCCTGTTCGGGCTCAGGGGTTAAGACAGATTCACTGTCGCTGTCTACTTCAATGTTCTGGGGTGAAGTAGAGCGGTTCTTGAAACGTTTCTTGGACATACGTGTTTGTTGGAAGAATTCTCCTTCATATGTGTCTGGGTTAATGTGAGGTTCGTAATCCTCTTCATTGAGGGTAGGTGGTCTAAAATGTGGTGGCACTTCATAAACGACATCCCAACCTTTGAGATTTGGATGAGTTTGGCAGGCCCACGGTAGATAGAAAACTTGTGTCGCGTGTTGACATCGAATATAGACATCGGGAACATCTAAGTGGGTGTTTTGGTTGATTTCGACTAGTCCTATATGTTCATGAGTCCTTCTAGTCTCCCTCGGCTCAAACCAATAACATTTGAAGACTACGACGGTCGGTGGGTTTTCACCATAGAATAGAAGTTCATAAATTGCTTCAACTCTTCCATAATACTCGGTGTCTCCTTCGCCGATAGCAGAGACAGAACAATTTGTAGTCTTTAGGTCGGGCATTGATAGCTCTTTGCCAAAGGTACGAAAGTGATACCCGTTGATGTAGTATTTGTCAAATGAACGGACCTTATAGTCAAAACCATTAGCGACTTGTCTCAACTCGGCGTCCATAGACTCTGCATCAGCCTACAAGTTTAATACGAAAGAGTGGATGCATTAGCCACAAATTAGACCAAGAAATCAAATGGCCCCTTAATGGTAATTAATTACCCTTTGTTTGAACCAAGAGATGAAATTGGGATAGTCGCCTCCATGCTTTGCGAGAAGCTCATACTCTTCGACGGAATCCTTTTCGATGACCGCTCCATCGGAGAATTCGGCGACGTATCGACTATATCTAATATCCGGGAATAAGAGTAGTTCAAAGCAATTAGAAGTTGCGGAACAATAAGTTACCGAGAACTTACTCGATGTACGCCACACTTCTGTTAGGTTGGTGAAGATATACAATGAAATGGTCCGCCATTCTTCGACATCCAACGATTTCCCTTTCGAAGCACCGGATGGTGCGAGCTTACCTTTGAATAGGCTGAGGTTGGATCGAACTTTTTTTCGATCGCCATCATTGTACCGAGGCTTTGGGTTATGCAAATGATGTTTTTTGCCTTCGTAGTGTGCTGTCACGAAGTTTGCCGCCTCCTTAGTAATGAATGCCTCGGCCATCGATGCTTCAATTCTACGTTTATTTTTACACTTAGCTCGAAGCTTCTTCTGCATCCTCTCAGTTGAGTAGCACCATCGATTTTGAACGGGCCCCCCATTCTTGCCTCGGTCGGGAGATGCAAAATCGAATGTTGCATTGGATTAAAGAAGCCCGGTGGAAAGATCTTTTCTAATTTGCAGATCAACTCCGACGCCAACTCTTCCATTTCATCTAGCACGCCAGGCGATAGTTCTTTCGCACAAAGAGAACGGAAGAAATAGCTCAGCTCTGCCAGTACTAGCCATTCATCCTCAGGGATAAAGCCACGCAACATCACCGGCATTACCCGCTCAATCCATATGTGCCAATCATGACTCTTGAGCCCAAATATTTTCAATTTCTCAAGACTTTCTCCCCTCTTTAGATGCGAAGCATACCCATAGGGGAACATCAACCGCATTTTCACCCACAATAGCATTTCCCTCATAGCTGGCCTTTCAAGATTGAACCATGCCTTTGGCTTCGCTATGCTTTGCTTTCTTTCCGTTGTCGCAAGTTTTGCAACAGTCTATCACATAGAGCCTCCAAGTCGATTCTAGCCTTAGGATTATCTTTTGACTTCCCCTCTATGCTGAACAATGTACCAAAAATGGCCTCCGCAATATTCTTTTCAGTGTGCATCACGTCAATGTTGTGTGGGCAAAGGAGGTCTTTGAAGTAAGCTGGATCCCATAAGCATGACTTGTGAGTCCAAGAGTGTTCCGTATTATACCCTTTGAAGTATCCTGGACGCAAAGGATCAGGTTCGAGAGCGTTTAACTGATCAAGGGTCTGTTGGCCTGTCAACGCAGCTGGTGCAGTGTTTTTGACAAATCTACCTTTGATGAAATTCTTCTTGTGTTTTCTGAACTTATGGTCAGGATCCAGGAATTGTCTATGCATGTCGAAGCAAGAATACTTGTGACCAGCCTGCAGCCAACGGAGCTGAAGAGCTGCCTTGCATGTGGTGCACGGGAACCTTCCATGCACACACCAGCCAGCGAATAGCGCAAACGCCGGATAATCATGCGTCGAGTACATGTACCACACATGCATTTTGAAATTTGTTTTGGTAGCCGCGTCGTAGGTCTTGATCCCATTATCCCAGGCTTCTTGCAACTCATCCTTAAGCGGCTGCATGTACACATTCATATTCTTCCCCGGACAGTTGGACCCTGGAATTATCAACGTCAGGAAAATGTTCTTTCTTTTCATATTCTCTCCGGGTGGCAAATTTAGTGGAATGACAAATACAGGCCAACAACTATATTGTGCTGCCGTCATACCATACACATTGAACCCATCCGTGCTGATGGCAACTCTAGGTTGCCTTGGATCTTCCGGTTTATCCTTATGTAATGCATCGAAGTGCCTCCACGCAAAACCATCTGAAGTGTGTACCAGCATCTTGTTCCCATCCGCATCTAGTTCGGTTCTTTTGCCCAATTTGTGCCATGTCATCTGTCTGGCCGTCTCTTCGACCATGAAAAGACGTTGAAGTCTTGGTACGATTGGCAGATACCGAAGAACACTAATGGGGATTTTGGTCTGATTCTTCTCACCCATGTCGTTGTCTATCACAATATACCTAGAAGAATTGCAAATGGGGCAATAGTTCAAGGCCACATACTCAAGCCTAAATAAGGCACATCCATTCTCACAGGCATGTATCTTCTTATAGGGCATCTTAAGTACACGGAGGATTTTCTCTGACTGGTACAGGTTTGCACGCAGTACATGGCCTTTGGGTAGAAAGCGTCCAAATATCGTCATCATCGCGTCGTAGCATTCTCTTCCTAGGTTGAATTGAGCCTTCAGAGCCATTACTTGCGCGATGGCATCCAGCTGACAAAGCTCAGTCTGCTCGTGGAGAGGACGTTTTGAAGACTCCAACATTTCATAGAAGGCCTTTGCAGATTCCTCCATCTCATCGTCCGAATCCCGAGCATCATCAAAGTCTTGCACCATGTCTTCAATCCCGGTACCATGCTCGTCGGTGCGACGACAAATCACCTCAGCTCTGGCACGTTGGTCAGACTCACCATGAAAAGTCCATACCGTATAATTAGGCATAAAACCCCACTTGTGCAGGTGTTTACCCATTTCAAACTCTCTCTGCTTTTTCCAGTTGTCGCAGTTGGGACAGGGGCACCATGTTTTTTGCTGGCCATTTGCAAATGCGGCTCTCACAAACCCCCTGGTTTTTGTTAACCATTCATGGGTCATGTCTTTCTGACTAGGGTGACCATTGTACATCCAAGCACGATCACTCATGTTGCCTAGCTACCTATGGGGGCACAAGAAATAAATATATATTCATCATCTATATTCATACGCTAATCAAGTTTGTCAGTTTTATTACGTCCATGCAACCTACACGCTAATAGGTAAAGATAGGTCCTAATCCCACCCGAGTATGTGTAGATTGGGTTCGTTTTCCCATGCTCTGCTCCAGATGCGATGCAGAATTTCGGCAGCGCCTCCCCGCTGTTCTCCTGATACACGTCTCGGCAATAAGCAGAGAGGATGTGTACCCGGAGAACAACAGGGGAGGCATTGACGAAATTCCGCATCGGATCCGGAGCACAGCATACGGGAAAACAAACCCAATCTACACATACTTGGGCTGTCCATGGATAATGTTGGAAAACTCTAAAGGATGACGGTTATAAATATGCAAATAAATGCATATTTATAGATGTCGCCCTTTCGAACGGGAGACGCATACTGGTCACACATACTCATGATTGAAGAAACCTATAGCTAGCAAGTTTCATCGGCACGAAGACCGGGACAGAGAAAATTAAGGGGGTAGGAGGAGAAGTCATTTGTGCTCACCAACAAACGCAAGGACGGAGCTCGTCCAATGCACGTGGAGGTCGTCGAACAACTGCACATTGAAGTTCACACGATCAACACAAACATGATGTTTTTATAATTAACATAATCGGAAAATATGTGACCTAACTCATAATTTACAAAACTATGACCCCGTCGGCTTGTGGAAGGCCGAAAAGCACCTTCTCGTTCAACCGGAGGCAGAAGAGTTGTCGGGGGTCAGGGGTTAGTGGTGTCGGGACTCAGTGCCGTCGAGGGTCGGTGGTGTCGGGTGTCGGTGGCGTCGGGGTTCGGGGGTTAGTGGCGTCGGTGGTCGGGGTCAGTGTCGTCGGGGGTCCAGGGTCAGTGGCGTCAGGGTCGTTGGTCGAGGGACTTTTCGGTCAACAAGAGGCCCAAGAGGTGTCGGAGGTCGGGGGTTGGGGGTCAGTGGCGTCGGGGGCGGCGTATTCTGCCAGGGTGTCGTCAGGATGTCGTGTCGGGGTTTCGGGCATCGTGTCGGGGTGTCGAGGTGTCAGGGTGTCATTTTCTTCTTCTTGATCTTCTTTTTTTCCTCCTCTTCCTTTTCTTCTTCTTCTTCTTCTTCTTCCTTCCTTCCTTTTCTTCTTCTTCTTCTTCTTCTTCTTCTTCTTCCTTCTTTTCCATTTCCCTCTTCTTCTTCTTCTTCCTTCTTTTCCTTTTTCATCTTCTTTATTCTTCTCCTCTCTCCTCTTTTTCTTCTTCTTCTTTTTATCCTCCTCCTCCTCCTCCTCTTCTTCTTATTCTTCTTCCCTTATCTACTTATTCTTCTTTTATTCTTCATCTTTTTTCTAGTTATTCCAATTATGACTATGTAGAATCTAAACCTATCACTAAACCTATATAGCACTAAACAGCAAAAAAAATAACAAAAACAAAATCTACCAATCATTAACTAAAAAAGAATCTACCACTAATTAACAAAATAGAATCTACCTCTAAATTAACAAATCAAATAACTAACTAAATCTACTATTTAACTAAACCTACTATTCAAATCAACTAACTAAATCTAATTAAAACAACTAACTAAATCAACTACCACTAAATCAAATAACTAAATCAACTAACTAAATCTAATTAAATAAAAAAAACTCACTTAGCCGGGGAGGAGGGGGCGGGGCGGGAGGGGAGGCGGCCGGCGGGCGGGAGGGGAGGCGGCCGGCGGGCGGGAGGGGAGGCGGCCGGCGGGCGGGGAGGAGGGTGTGGGGAGGAGGGCGCGGGGAGGAGGGAGCGGGAGGGGAGGCGGCCGACGGGGGGAGGGGAGGCGGCCGGCAGGCTGGAGCAGAGGTGGCCGGCGGGCGGGGAGGAGGGGGTGCCGCGGGCGGGCGCTGGGAGGAGGCCGCGGGGAGGAGGGGGCGGGAGGGGAGGCGGCCGGCGGGCAGGGAGGAGGGGTGCCGCGGGAGGGGAGGAGGGGGCGGGGGAGGAGGCGGTCGGCGGGAGGGAAGGCGGCCGACGGGCGGGGGACGAGCGGCTGAGAGAAACTGTCGGAGCGGAGGAGACTGGCTAGTGAGAGTGAGAGGGAGAGGGAGACGATCATTAAGGGGGGGGGCTCGCTTTGCCGTCCGCCCCCCGATGGCAAAGTGAAGGAGGGCAGACGACAAAGGGAGCGCCCGTTATGGGGTGGGAGGGGTGTACGGTGGCACCCCTTTGCCGTCTGCCACCCCTTTGCCGTCTGCCTGTGGTTCCTTTAATATTGTCAACTTTGGTATGCAATCCATAAGTAGCTCTTATAATAGATTAATAAGGTAATTTTATTTTCTTTCTAGGAAAGTGCTCCATGCCTTTCCTTAATGGAAATTGGAATCTAATATTTCCTTCCCTCATATCAATAATTGCACCAATCGTTCTAAGGAAAGGTCTACCAAGAATAATAGGACATGTAGGATTGCAATCTATATCAAGAACAATGAAATCTACGGGCACATAATTTCTATTTTCAACAATAAGAACATCATTAATCCTTCCCATAGGTTTATTAATTATAGAATCCGCTAGATGCAAATTTAAAGAGCAATCATCAAATTCACGGAATCCTATCACATCACATAAAGTTTTTGGAATCGTGAAAACGCTAGCACCCAAATCACACAAAGCATGGCACTCATAATCTTTAATTTTAATCTTAATAGTAGATTCCCACTCATCATAAAGCTTTCTAGGGATACAAACTTCCAACTCAAGTTTTTCTTCAAAAGATTTCATCATAGCATCCAAAATATATTTAGTAAAAGCTTTATTTTCATTATAAGCATGGAGAGTATTCAACATGGATTGCAATAAGGAAACAAAATCAATCAAATAAAAACTATCATAATTAAAGTCCTTGAAATCTAAAAGACTGGGTTCATTGCTATTTAAAGTTTTGACCTCTACAATCCCACTTTTATCAATCTTAGCATTAAGATCTATAAACTCCGAATCATTGGGATGCCTTTTAACTAAAGTTGACTTCTCTCCAGTACCATCTTTGTCAAGGTTTATAGTAGAAAACAAAGATTCTATAGGAGTCACATCAATCACTTTAAGATCTTCATCATTATTATCACGAGAAAACACCTTTTCAAGCCATTCACGCTTAGCACGTATTCTAGTGGTTCTTTCCTTACACTTATCAATAGAAATTCTCATAGATTTTAAAGACTCATTAATATAATTCTTGGGTGTAATTGATCTAATTTTCAAAGAATCCATCTCAAGAGAAATTCTATCAACGTTCCTAGCCAAATCATCAATCTTGAGCAATTTTTCTTCAATCATATCATTGAAACCTTTTTGCGAGCTAATGAATTCTTTAATATTATTCCCAAGATGAGAGGGAATATTATTACAATTTCCATAAGAATTGTTGTAGGAATTACCATAATTGTTAGAGGAATTACTAGGAAACGACCTAGCTAGGATTGAAATTACCACTATACGCGTTATTGCCAAAATTGTTCCTACCAAAAAAATTCACATCCATAGATTCATTATTATTTCCAATCAAATAAGACAAAGGCATATCATCGGGATCAATAGGAGCACTCTTACTAGCAAATAATTTCATCAGTTCATCCATCTTTTCACTCAAAGTATTTATTTCTTCAATAGCGTGCACTTTTTTACTAGTAGGAGATCTTTCGGTATGCCATTGAGAGTAATTTGTCATAATATTATCTAGGAGTTTAGTAGCTTCTCCTAATGTGATTTTCTTCAAAGTACCACCCGCGGAGGAATCTAAAAGATTTCTAGAAGGAAAATTCAATCCCGCATAAAAAAATTGTATAATCATCCATAAAATCAAACCATGCGCGGGGCAATTCCTAATCATTAGTTTCATCCTCTCCCAAGATTGTGCAACATGCTCATGATCAAGTTGCTTAAAATTCATTATATCGTTCCTAAGGGAGATAATCTTACCGGGCAGAAAGTACTTGGAAATAAAAGCATCTTTACACTTATTCCACGAATCAATACTATTTTTAGGTAAAGACGAAAACCAAGTTTTAGCACGATGTCGTAGTGAGAAAGGAAATAGCTTCAATTTAATAATTTCATTATCCACAACTTTCTTGTTTTGCATATCACACAACTCAACGAAATTATTTAGATGGGATGCGACATCTTCACTAGGAAGGCGAGAAGATTGTTCTTTCATAACAAGATTGAGCAAAGCGGTATTAATTTCATAAGATTCCACACTAGTGGTGGGAGCAACGGGAGTACTAACAAAATAATTATTATTAGTAGTGGAAAAATCAGATAACTTGGTATTCTCTTGAGTCATTGTGACAAATCAATCAATCTAGCACACAAGCAATCAAACGAAAAGACGAACGGAAGAAGGTCGAATAAGAAGGCAAATCTTTTTGGTATTTCCTGAAAATAGTTTTAGAATTGGGGGAGAGGAAAACAAGAGGCAAATGGAAAATAAAGTAAATGCAAGAGATGAGTTTGTGATGGGTATTTGGTAGGCTTGATCTTGCTATGTATCCTCCCCGGTAACGGCACCAGAAACCCTTCTTGCTACTTCTTGAGCTTGCGTTGGTTTTCCCTTGAAGAGGAAAGGTTGATGTAACAAAGTAGATAAGTATTTCCCTCAGTTTGTTGAGAACCAAAGTATCAATCCAGTAGGAGGAACAAGCAAGGTCCCAATCTTAGCACCTACACAAACAATCAAACACTTGCACCGAACGCTAAAAAGGGGTTGTCAATCCGTTCACAGTTATTTGCAAGGATGAGATCTGATAGAGATAGATATAAAAGATTGCTAGAACTAAAAGTAAAACAAAAGTAAATAAATGGCAGCAATATATTTTGGGATTTTTATTTCTGTGCCCCTCGTTTGTTAGTTCTACTCATTCATCCCCACGCTCTTAACTTTTGCTCACTTTTCCCCACTCCCTTGCTCGAAACCCTCAGAACATGTTACAACGGACGTTGCCGTCGGGTCAGTGCTTTGGCCGTTAACTCTGACGAGTGGGGCCACGTAGGGCCAAGTCCACCTTTGACCATTTACGCGTATAGTGGTTTCGTATGCTGACTGTACAATGGCATTCATTTACGTGGGCGCATGCAACTGAGCGCGGTCGTGGGGTAGCACGTGTCGATGCGACATGCCCGAAACGTCCCATCGTATAAAGAGGGGAACCACCTCCCAGCGCATCACCCCTACCATTTCCCTCAAATCCCCTCCCTGCCGCATTGTCTTCCTCTCCCCAACCGACATCATATCGCTCTCCTCCACTGCCGTCTCGCTGTCTCCCACCGCATTATCTTCCTCACCTTCATCGCCTCCATCTATCCGATGGCGGAAGCTCATGGCGACGCCGGCTCAACAGCTGGAGATGTAGTGGAGTTGCAGGGCGCGGTGACCGCGGATGAAGTGAAGGATGTTGGTGGCGTCAACGGTGGTGCGGGGAAACTCGCAACCGCTGCGGATGTGGAGAAGGAGGTGGCGATCTCCATCTCAGTGCTGCCGGAGCAGAAGGTGACGGCGTCGAGCAGCGCACCCGATACCCGTGATGCACAACCTGAAGAGGAGCAGGAGGTATTTGCACTTGCTTGTTAGTTGCAATATTTAGGATATTAGCTTGTAGAGTTAGTTGCATTGGTTAGATTGTGATTCATACGGTAGTACAGATGGTTAGAGTAGTTGGTTTGACGGATGTGCCGGGGTTTTCTATATGGGGGATGGGGGTTTTTTCGTTGCAAAAATGCTAGATAGATCTGTATGAGAGATAGGGATCTCTGTGTGTGCTTCAATGCTACACATATGTATGCTTATTAGATTTGTTTTTAATGCTACACAAATTGGGTTTTTTAATGCTACACACATGTATGCTTATTAGATTGGGTCCCTATTAGATTTGTTTTTGAATGCTACGCATATTGGGGTTTTGAATGTCATATGCCCAAATGGAATCCATTGAAAGAAGTTATTTGATTCATTAGTATATAAATTTGTCCACAATATGTAGTTATATTAGCTCTGTTGTTCAACGTGTGTGCATGACAATGGAAAATGCAAATATGATCATAGTATATTAGCCTTATGATCAATGTGTCATGTGTGCATCTCTAAATTTTCAGTTGGCTTCTATATTTACTAGTGATGGATGTAATTGTATATTCAGGAGGATGATGGATGGGGGAAAAAGAGGAAGCGTGCCTTTACTGGGTTCGACCCGTACGATCCATAGTATAATGATGACGAAGAATATGAGGTAAGCCTACTTGAAATTTAGATTGTTCATTTAGTTCCTTAGACATGGTGTATATGCATCTATAATGTATTAATGCAATTCATTCATGTGTGCAGTATGATTCTGGAGAAGATGTGTACAAGGGCAACATCACGTCCTTCACAACGAAGGAGGTGGAGAAGATCAAGGCCAAGGGACTTGCTTCCTTCTTCAACCACAAGATCAAGAAGTGGCGCTGCCCCTACTGCACCACCAAGCCAAAGCCAAAGGATGGCCGCGTCGATCACCTTGTGTCTCATGCAGAGGATGTAGCGATTCGCGGGGAGGACTACATGATCAGGGGGCAGCATGCTGCCCTCGCGAAGGCACTGGCTCCAGTGTGATGTGATGATGTGATGAACTGAATGTGGCAGCATGTTTTATCTTTATCTTTTGGGTTACTTTTGGTAAATTGAATGTGGCTGTTTATGATGTGATGAACTGAATCTATGGTAGTAATGTATTAGGGTACCCAATGTATTATGGGAACCCATGTATTATGCTATCTACATTTGTGTGTCCTTAAATTTGCCTCTGGTGTATGGTTACTTCTGTTTAGATATTTTTTGAATTAATCTTCATATTTTTACATTTTCTTTTAAAAAATATGCTTTAATATAAAAACTATTAAAAACACGTTTAAAATATGAGAATGTAAAACTAAGTTCAAATCCTTTTTATTCACTTTGAAATAAAGCTTTGGTGATTTTTTTGATTTTTTTTAAATTTTTCAAAAACAGAAGGTAACCCTACCTCATCTCCTTGAACTCTATGAAATCTTGTAGGTGATAGCGCATATGTGTGAAGGTTTTCTCATGAAAATGACCATAGATGTTGTGTCCTTAAATTTTCCTGTGGTGTATGGTTACTTCTGTTTAGATGTTGTGAGCTATGAGTTTAGGTGTTGCAATGATCACACATGTTATTTCAGTATTGCTTCACTGATTAGACATGCTGCAAAAAAAACCTTGGCAAACTATCTAGGGTAACTATCTATGTTTGTATAAGAGATCATGTGTGCAAAATTTGAGGTGATTTAGAGGATGTCAAAGGAATTTCAATTCGAGAAATGTGCTCCAAATGAGCTCCCAGGCTAGGGTAAACAGCCCCATTTGTAATCAAGTTTTTCTGGACCTACTCTAAATGAGCCAAATGTTTTTTGAACACCTATTCAATCTATATAGTGTAGATTCGAAGTCTCACTATTTTTTGAATTAATCTTCATATTTTTACATTTTATTTTGAAAAATACGCTTTAATATGAAAACTATTAAAACACGTTTAAAATATGAAAATGTAAAACTAAGTTCAGATCCTTCTTATTCACTTTGAAATAAAGCTTTGGTGATTTTTTTATTTTTTTTTTAAATTTTTCAAAAACAAAAGGTAACCCTACATCATCTCCTTGAACTCTATGAAATCTTGTAGGTGATAGCTCATATGTGTGAAGGTTTTCTCATGAAAATGAGCATAGACCAAGTTTATGATTTTTGGTTGGTAACATGTCACATTAGACAACATTGTGTGCATGTTTCATAATTTTTTGATTTTTTTAAATTAATGGTGCTCATTTGACCTCGATCGTGCGAGCTAGGGTTTTTTCATGAAAATGACCATAGACCAAGTTTAGTATTTTTCCTCGTTAGTGTGTCTTATAAACACAACGAACGACGAAGGTTTCATATTTTTTCGTTTTTTTAATTAGTTATGCTCAATCAAAGCTTTCATAACCCCGTTGACCAGCTCAAAACCCCTCTATACCCCGCGGAGTTTCGCCTAACCCTAGCTTCCAACGTCAGCCATCTGATCACACCCTGGCGCCAAGCGACATCCCTCAGATGTGGTTGTCTAGAAGGAATTCGGTGGGCAGGCTGCATGCAGGCTCCGGGCCGTTGGATCACAAGGACGGCTCCGCATCATTGGATCGTGGGACGATCCATGAGAGGCGATCCCATTCGTTGTGCTCGGCTGCTCGCCCACCACTGACTCCGCATCATTTTTTTTGCATCATTTTTTCGCATCGTTTTTTGTATCGTTTTTTGGTATCGTCTTTTGCGTCGTTTTTTTGCATCGCTTTTTGCGTCGTTTTTTGCATCATTTTTTTGCATCTTTTTTGCATCATGTGTGAACGTGCTGGCTCTTTCACATTTGACCCCGATCACAGTCCACTCATCAAACCAGCCACAGTTTCCCACACGCGTACACTCCTGATGTCGCAGTGGGTGTGAAAACGAGGCGGTTTAGGGTTTAGGTTACAATAGCTATTTAAGCCGGACGGACACTCCCCTCCCTAGCCGTAGCTCTTCGCATGCTCCGTTTTCCCGCCGGGACCCGAGCACTCCCCTCTCCCAGCCCATCAGCCATGCCACCACGCGGCCAGTATTACACGATCGAAGAACGTCTCTACCTCCTTCGGCGGGCCCAAATTCGGAGGCAAGTAAGGCTACCTCTAGAGGATTTTGGGGAGCCGAAGGAGGAGGCACCGGAGGTGGAGGCATCGCTGGAGGAGGAGGCGCCGCCGCAGGAGCCGGAGGTGGAGGCGCCGCCGCAGGAGCCGAAAGTGAAGGCACCGCCGGTCTACTATCTGTGGCCCAACCAAGTGGTGATCCTCAACTCCATCCGCTCGGAAGTAGCTGCGCATGCACGACTTCTTCGTCACCAGCAGATGCAGGCAGCACGGGTGGCGCAGGAGGAGGCACAGGTGGTGGCCCAGGAGGACCAGGCTCCGGCGCAGGCGGATCAAGCCATCTCTGACTACGAAGACGCATAGTGCACTAGGCAGTACGTAGGATATATATCGTAGGCTTCTCTATATTGTATGCTTTCTTTATTATGTTCTCTCAGCTATGTTTGTTGATGCTTCAGCATGTATGCTTTCATTATTATGCTCTCTGAGCTATGTTTGTTGATGCTTCAAAAAACATATTACATGCTTTTTGTTGATGCTTCAAAGCCCTAAACCCTAAAATACCTAAACCCTAACCCTAAACGTAGCACTGCACCCTAGCCTTGGTCTGTGGCACTTGGAAGGTGGAGACGCATGTGAGAAGAGAGGAACTAGTGGCAACGACTATTGCTGCGTCCGTGACTGCGCACATGCACGCAACCTAGCTCGATCACATGGCATGCACAGCAGGCTTCGCCGCTTCGGTATCATGATGGCGCATGTCGATCGGTATGCCCTAGAGTTTAATTGCCATGCTGAATTGATGCTGCGGTGGTCAAAGGCTGAGACGGTGTGAACTGTGAATCGATCGAGGAGGCGACAGACGCTGCGTCCCGTGGCCGCTCACAGGAAGGATGCATCCATGGCGGGGCGCATCGATGCATGCTGGCAGGCAGGCAGGCGGTTCATGTCGCGCATGCATAGCTTTGATTGCCACGTTCAATAAATGCGAGTGGATCGGGGAGACAAGCGTGTGACATGAGATGAACCAGCAGCAGCGACCGTCCCTGCGTCCGTGGCGGCTAGCATGCAGAAATAGGCCGGTCAACGTACGTGGCGGCTCGTGTGCAGAAAGAGGGGAGGTTAGTGTTGGGTAACGTAGCGTAAATTCAAAATTTTCCTACGCCATATTCAGATCTTCCTATGGAGATACCAGCAACGAGAGAGGGGAGAGTGCATCTTCATACCTTTGAAGATCGCTAAGCGGAAGCGTTGTTAGAACGCGGTTGATGGAGTCGTACTCGCGGCGATTCAGATCGCGGTGTGATTCCGATCTAGTGCCGAACCACGGCACCTCCGTGTTCAACACACGTGCAGCCCGTTGACATCTCCCGCACCTTGATCTAGCAAGGAGGAGGGAGAGGTTGGGGAAGATCTCCGGCAGCACAACGACGTGGTGTCGATGGAGGGACGAGGTCTCCCGGCAGGGCTTCGCCAAGCACCGTGGGAGAGGAGGAAGAAGAGGAACAGGGCTCCACCGAGGGATAGATCAACTTGTGTCCCCAACAACCCCAACCCCTCTCTATTTATAGGAGGAGAGGGGAGGGGTGCGCCACCTCTAGGGTTCCCACCCTAGGGGTGGCGGCAACCCAGATGGGAGAGGGGGGGGGGCAGGGGCAGGAGAGGGGGTGGCGCACCCCCTGGTGGGCCTTAGGCCCACCAGCGTCTAGGGTTCCCCCCTTCCTCTCTAGTGCGCCATGGGCTGGTTGTGGAGGGCGCACCAGCCCACCCAGGGGCTGGTTCCCTCCCACACTTCACCCATATAGCCTTCCGGGGCTCGTGGCCCCTCTCGGTGGGCCTCCGGAACCCTTCCGGTGGTCCCGACACTTTGCCGGTGGTGCCCAAAACATTTCCGGCATTCAAACCCATCCATCCTATGTATCAATCTTTGCCTCCGGACCATTCCAGAGCTCCTCGTGACGTCCTGGATCAAGAAGGCTGAGATCAAGAAGGCTGAGATCATCGTCGAGCTGTACGTGTGCTGAACGCGGAGGTGCCGTCCGTTCGGCACTAGATCGGAGCGGATCGTGGGACGGATCGCGGGACGGTTCGTGGGACGGTTCGCGGGGCGGATCGAGGGACGTGAGGACGTTCCACTACATCAACCGCGTTCACTAACGCTTCTGCTGTGCGATCTACGAGGGTACGGAGATCGGAAATCCCCTCTCATAGATGGACATCACCATGATAGGTCTTTGTGCGCGTAGGAAATTTTTTGTTTCCCATGCGACATTCCCCATCAGTGGCATCATGAGCTAGGTTCATGCGTAGATGTCTTCTTGAGTAGAACACAAAAGTTTTTGTGGGCGGTGATGTGCGTTTTGCTGCCCTCCTTAGTCTTTTCTTGATTCCGCGGTATTGTTGGATCGAAGCGGCTCGGACCGACATTACTCGTACGCTTACGAGAGACTGGTTTCATCGATACGAGTAACTCCATTGCTCAAAGATGACCGGCGAGTGTCGGTTTCTCCAACTTTAGTTGAATCGGATTTGACCGAGGTGGTCCTTGGATGAGGTTAAATAGCAATTCATATATCTCCGTTGTGGTGTTTGCGTAATTAAGATGCGATCCTACTAGATACCCATGGTCACCACGTAGAACATGCAACAACAATTAGAGGACGTCTAACTTGTTTTTGCAGGGTATGCTTGTGATGTGATATGGCCAACGATGTGATGTGATATATTGGATGTATGAGATGATCATGTTGTAATAGTTAATATTGACTTGCATGTCGATGGTACGGCAACCGGCAGGAGCCATAGGGTTGTCTTTAAACTAACGTTTGTGCTTGCAGATGCGTTTACTATATTGCTAGGATGTAGCTTTAGTAGTAATAGCATGAGTAGCACGACAACCCCAATGGCGACACGTTGATGGAGATCATGGTGTGACGCCGTGACAAGAAGATCGTGCCGGTGCTTTGTGATGGAGATCAAGAAGCACATAATGATGGCCATATCATGTCACTTATGAATTGCATGTGATGTTAATCCTTTATGCACCTTATCTTGCTTAGAACGACGGTAGCATTATGAGGTGATCTCTCACTAAAATTTCAAGACGAAATTGTGTTCTCCCCGACTGTGCACCATTGCGACAGTTCTTCGTTTCGAGACACCACGTGATGATCGGGTGTGATAGACTCAACGTTCACATACAACGGGTGCAAAACAGTTGCACACGCGGAACACTCGGGTTAAGCTTGACGAGCCTAGCATGTGCAGACATGGCCTCGGAACACATGAGACCGAAAGGTTGAGCATGAATCGTATAATTGATATGATTAGCATAGAGATGCTTACCACTGAAACTATTCTCGACTCACGTGATGATCGGACTGGAGATAGTGGATTTGGATCATGTACCACTCAAATGACTAGAGAGATGTACTTTTGGAGTGGGAGTTCTTAAGTAATATGATTAATTGAACTAATTGTCATGAACATAGTCTAATGGTCTTTGCGAATTACGATGTAGCTTGCGCTATAGCTCTACTGTTTTTATATGTTCCTAGAGAAAATTTAGTTGAAAGTTGATAGTAGCAAACTTTGTAGACTGAGTCTGTAAAACCGAGGATTGTCCTCGTTGCTGCGCAGAAGGCTTATGTCCTTAATGCACCACTTGGTGTGCTGCACCTCGAGCGTCGTCTGTAGATGTTGTGAACATCCGACATACACGTTTCTGATGACTACACGATAGTTCAGTACAAAATACTTAATGGCTTAGAAGCAAGGCGCCGAAGACGTTTTGAAACGTCACGGAACATAAGAGATGTTCTAAAGAGATGAAATTTTGATTTCATGCTTGTGCCCTTGTTAAGAGGTATGAGACCTCCGACAAGATTCTTTGTCCACGAAGTAAAGGAGAAAAGCTCAATCATTGAGCGTGTGCTCAGATTATCTGAGTACGTCAATCGCTTGAATCAAGTGGGAGTTGATCTTCCAGATAATATAGTGATGGTTCTCCAAAGTCACTGCCACCAAGCTGTGAGAGCTTCGTGATGAACTATAACATATCAAGGATAGATACAATGATCCTTGAGCGATTCGCGATGTTTGACACTGCGAAAGTAGAAATCAAGAAAGAGCATCAATAGTTGATGGTTAGTAAAACCACTAAGTTTCAAGAAAGGCAAGGGCTAGAAGGGATACTTCGTGAAACGGCAAAACATTTGCTGCACTAATGAAGAGACCCAAGATTAAACCCAAACCCGAGACTAAGTGCTTCTGTAATGAGGGGAATAGTCATTGAGGTGGAGCAACTCTAGATACTTGGTAGATAAGAAGGCTGGCAAAAGTCGAAAGAAGTATATTTGATATACATGATGTTGATGTGTACTTTAGTAGTACTCCTAGTAGCACGAGGGTATTGGATACCGGTTCGGTTGCTAAGTGATTAGTAACACGAAATGAAAGCTACGGCATAAACGGAGACTAGCTAAAGGTGAGGTGACGATACGTGCTGGAAGTGTTTCCAAGGTTGATATGATCAAACGTCGCACACTCCATCTACCATCGGGATTGGTGTTAAACCTAAATAATTGTTATTTGGTACTTGCGTTAAGCATGAACATGATTGGATCGTGTTTATTGCAATACGATTATTCATTTAAAGAGAATAATGGTTACTCTATTTGCTTGAATAAATCACCTTCAATGGTTTATTGAATCTCGATCGTAGTGTTACACATGTTCATAATATTGGTGCCAAAAGATACGAGGTAATGATGATAGTACCACTTACTTGTGGCACTGCCGCTTGAGTCATGTTGGTATAAATTGCATGAAGAGGCTCCATGCTGATGGATCTTTATACTCACTTGATTTTGAATCACTAGTGACATGCAAATCATACCACATGAGCAAGGCCTTGTTTTCATTGAGATGAAACAAGATAGTAACTTGTTGGAAGTGATACACTTTGATGTATGCAGTCCAATGGGTGCTGAGGCACGCAGTGGATATCATTATGTTCTTACTTCAATGACGATTTGAGCAGATACAAGAGTATTTACTTAATGAATCACAAGTCTGAAATATTGAAAGGTTCAATTCTGTTTCAGGAGTGAAGTTCGTCGTAACAAGAGGATAAACTGTCTACGATATGATCATAGAAATGAATATCTGAGTTACGAGTTTTGGTACGTAGTTAAGACAATGTGGACAGTGTTTCGCAGTTCATGCCACCTCGAACATCATAGTGTGATGATGTGTCTGAACGTCATAGCCACGCACTATTTGGTATGGTGCATGCTATGATGTCTCTTATCGAATCACCACTATCGTTTATGGGTTATGCATTAGAGACAACCACATTCACTTTAAATAGGGCACCGCGTATTTTCGTTGAGATGACACATTATAGACTGAGGTTTAGAGAAATCTAAACTGTCGTTTCTTGAAAGTTTGGGGCTTCGACACTTGTGTGAAAAAGTTTCAGTCGAATAAGCTCAAACCCAAAGCGGATAAATGCATCTTCATAGGATATCCAAAACAGTTGGGTACATCTCCTATCTCAGATCCGAAAGCAAAGTGTTTGTTTCTAGAAACGGATCCTTTCTCGAGGAAAGGTTTCTCTCGAAAGAATTGAGTGGGAGGGTGGTAGAACTTAATGAGGTTATTGAGCCATCACTTCAACTAGTGTGTAGCAGGGCGCATGAAGTTATTCCTGTGGCGCCTACACCAATTGAAGTGAAAGCTGATGATGGTGATCATCGAGCATCGGATCAAGTTACTACAAACCTCGTAGGTTGACAAGGTCGCGTACTACTGCAGAGTGGTACTGTAACCCTATCTTGGAGGTCATGTTGTTGAGCAACAGTGAACCTACGAGTTATGGAGAAAGCAATGGTGGGCCCGGATTCCGACAAATGGCTGGAGGCCATAAAATCCGAGAGAGGATCCATGTATGAAAACAAAGTGTAGACTTTGGAAGAACTACTTGATGGTCATAGGACGGTTGAGTAAAGATGGATCTTTGAAAGGAAGACAGACGATGATGGTGATACGTCACTATTAAGAAAAGCTCGACTTGTCGCAAAGATGTTTCCGACAAGATCAAACAGTTGACTGTGATGAGACTTTCTCACTCGTAGCGATGCTAAAAGTCTGTTAGAATTATGTTAGTAAGTTGTTGCATTATTTATGAAATATTGCACATAGGATGTCAAAACATTGTTTCCTTGACGGTTTCCTTGAGCAAACATTGTATGTGATACAACCAGGAGGTTTTGTTGATCCTAAATATACTAGCAAGTATGCAAGCTCCAGGGATCCTTCAATGGACTGGTGCAAGCATCTCGGAGTTGGAATATACACTTTGATGAGATGATCAAAGATTTTCGGTTTGTATAAGGTTTATGAGAAACTTGTATTTCCAAAGAAGTGAGTGGGAGCACTATAGAATTTCTGATAAGTATATGTGGTTGACATATTGTGGATCGGAAGTAATATAGAATTTCTGTAAAGCATACAAGGTTGTTTGAAAGGAGTTTTCAAAGGAGTACCTGGATTACACTACTTGAACGTTGAGCATCAAAGATCTATGGAGATAGATCAAAAGCGCTTAATGGAAGTTTCAACAAGATCCATGCCTTGACAAGTTTTTGAAGGAATTCAAAATAGATCAGCAAAGAAGGAGTTCTTGGTTGCATTGTGAGGTGTGAATTTGAGTAAGACTCAAAACCCGACCCCGGCAGAATAAAGAGAATAGACGAAGGTCGTCTTCTATGCCTTGGCCGTAGAATCCGAAGTATGCCATGCTGGGTACCGCACCTGATGTGTGGCTTGACTCAAAGTCTGTTGAGAGGTACAGAGAGTGATCCATGATTGAATCACTAGCAGCGGTCAAAATTTATCCTGAGTAACTGATGGACTAAGGAATTTTTCTCGATTATGGAGGTGGTTAAAGAGTTCGTCCTAAAGGATTACGTCGATGCAAGCTTTGACACTAATCCGAATAACTATGAGTAGTCAAACGGATTCGTATAGTAGAGTAGATATTTGGAGTATTTCCGAATAGCACATAGTAGCAACATCTATAAGATGACATAAAGATTTGTAAAGAACACACGGGTCTGAAAGTTTCAGAACCGTTGACTAAAACCGCTCTCACGAGCAAGACGTGATCAGACCCCATGACTATATGGGTGTTGGATTCGTTGGAATCACATGGTGATGTGAACTAGATTATTCACTCTAGTGCAAGTGGGAGACTGTTGGAAATATGCCCTAGAGTCAATAATAAATTAGTTATTATTATATTTCTTTGTTCATGATAATCGTTTATTATCCATGCTATAATTGTATTGATTGGAAACACAGTGCATGTGTGGATACATAGACAAAACACTGTCCCTAGTAAGCCTCTAGTTGACTAGCTCGTTGATCAAAGATAGTCAAGGTTTCCTGACCATAGGCAAGTGTTGTCACTTGATAACGGGATCACATCATTAGGAGAATTAGGTGATGGACTAGACCCAAACTAATAGACGTAGCATGTTGATCGTGTCATTTTGTTGCTACTGTTTTCTGCGTGTCAAGTATTTGTTCCTATGACCATGAGATCATATAACTCACTGACACCGGAGGAATGCTTTGTGTGTATCAAACATCGCAACGTAACTGGGTGACTATAAAGATGCTCTACACGTATCTCCGAAGGTGTTCGTTGAGTTAGTATGGATCGAGACTGGGATTTGTCACTCCGTGTGACGGAGAGGTATCTCGGGGCCCACTCGGTAATAAAACATCAGACACAAGCCTTGCAAGCAATGTGACTTAGTGTAAGTTGCGGGATCTTGTATTACGGAATGAGTAAAGAGACTTGCCGGTAAATGAGATTGAAATAGGTATGCGGATACTGACGATCGAATCTCGGGCAAGTAACATACCGAAGGACAAAGGGAATGGCATACGGGATTATATGAATCCTTGACACTGAGGTTCAACCGATAAGATCTTCGGAGAATATGTAGGATCCAATATGGGCATCCAGGTCCCGCTATTGGATATTGACCGAGGAGTCACTCGGGTCATGTCTACATAGTTCTCGAACCCGCAGGGTTTGCACACTTAAGGTTCGACGTGCTTTTATGCGTATTGAGTTATATGGTTGGTTACCGAATGTTGTTCGGAGTCCCGGATGAGATCCAGGACGTCACGGGGAGCTCCGGAATGGTCCGGAGGTAAAGATTGATATATAGGAAGTCCTGTTTTGGTCACCGGAAAAGTTTCGGGCTCATCGGTAGTGTACCGGGAGTGCCGGGAGGGGTTCCGGGGACCATCGGGAGGGGTGTCACGCCCCAAGGGGTCTCATGGGCTATGGGAAGAGATAAACCAGCCCCTAGTGGGCTGGAATAAGTTCCCACTAAGGCCCATAAGGTTTGAGAAGGAAAAAACACAAGGTGGAAAGAGTTTCCAAGTGGGAAGGTGGAATCCTTCTCCAAGTAGGATTGGAGTAGGACTCCTCCACCTCCAATTTCGGCCAAACCTTGAGGGTTTGAGGCTGCCTCTTCCCTCCCCCTCCCTTCTATATATACTGAGGTATTAGAGCTGATTTGAGACAACTTTTGCCACGGCAGCCCGACCATACCTCCACGGTTTTTCCTCTAGATCGCGTTTCTGCGGAGCTCGGGCGGAGCCCTGCTGAGATTAGATCATCACCAACCTCCGGAGCGCCGTCATGCTGCCGGAGGACTCATCTACCTCTCCGTCTCTCTTGCTGGATCAAGAAGGCCGAGATCATCGTCGAGCTGTACGTGTGCTGAACGCGGAGGTGCCGTCCGTTCGGCACTAGATCGGAGCGGATCGTGGGACGGATCGTGGGACGGTTCGCGGGGCGGATCGAGGGACGTGAGGACGTTCCACTACATCAACCGCGTTCACTAACACTTCTGCTGTGCGATCTACGAGGGTACGTAGATCGGAAATCCCCTCTCATAGATGGACATCACCATGACAGGTCTTTGTGCGCGTAGGAAATTTTTTGTTTCCCATGCGACGTTCCCCAACAAGGGGTGCGCAACCTCTAGGGTTCCCACCCTAGGGGTGGCGGCAGCTCAGATGGGAGAGGGGAGGGCGTCCAGGGCACGAGAGGGGGCGGCGCACCCCCTGGTGGGCCTTAGGCCCACCAGCGTCTAGGGTTCCCCCCTTCCTCTCTGGTGCGCCATGGGCTGGGTGTGGAGGGCGCACCAGCCCACCCAGCAGCTGGTTCCCTCCCACACCTGGCCCATATAGCCTTCTGGGGCTTGTGTTCCCTCCCGGTGGGCCTCCGGAACCCTTCCGGTGGTCCCGACACTTTACCGGTGGTGCCCGAAACATTTCGGGCGTCCAAACCCATCCATCCTATGTATCAATCTTTACCTCTGGAGCTCCTCATGATGTCCGGGATCTCATCCGGGACTCCGAACAGCCTTCAGTAACCTCGTATAACAATTCCCTATAACCCCAGCGTCATCGAACCTTAAGTGTGTAGACCCTATGGATTCAGGAGGCATGCAGACATGACCGAGACACTCTCCATACAATAACCATCAGCGGGATCTGGATACCCATGGTGTCTCCCACATGTTCCACGATGATCTCATCGGATGAACCACGACTTCAAGGATTCAATAAATCCCGTATACGATTCCCTTTGTCTGTCGGTATAGAACTTGCCCGAGATTCGATTGTTGGTATACCCAACCTTGTTCAATCTCGTTACCGGTAAGTCTCTTTACTCGTTCCGTAGCACATTATCCCGTGACTAACTCCTTACTCACACTGAGCTCATTATGATGATGTTCTACTGAGTGGGCCCAGAGATACCTCTCCGTCACACGGAGTGACAAATCCCGATCTCGATTCGTACCAACACAACAGACAGTTTCGAAGGTACCCGTAGTGTACCTTTATAATGACCCAGTTACGTTGTGACGTTTGATACACCCAAAGCACTCCTACGGTATCCGGGAGTTGCACAATGTCACGGTCGAAGGAAAAGACACTTGACATTAGAAAAGCTTTAGCATACGAACAACAAGATCTAGTGCTATGCTTAGGATTGGGTCTTGTCCATCACATCATTCTCCCAATAGATCCCGTTATCAATGACATCTAATGTCCATGATCAGGAAACCATAATCATCTACTGATCAACGAGCTAGCTAACTAGAGGCTTGCTAGGGACACATTGCGATCTATTTATTCACACATGTATTACTGTTTCCTGTTAATACAATTATAGCATGAACAACAGACGATTATCATGAACAAGGAAATATGATAATAACCATTTTATTATTGCCTCTAGGGCATATTACAAACAGTCAACACATCGTGGCGGCGGGCATCCGCGCATGGAGGCACGCTAGCTACGTGCATGCATAGCAGGCTCATGTCGTTACGGCGCGTGCATGGCCGAGTAGTGACCGATGGAGGCATGCTAGCTGTGTGCATGCATAGTAGGCTCATGTTGTTACGACGCGCGCAGGGCCCAAGAATCTTTTCACGGCCCAACGAGCGAGTAGAGGCATCATTCAACGTGGCCCCAATTGTCACGTCCAACGGGCGACACAGTCCAGCGTGGCCCGACCCGTCAGAGTTAACGGTCAAAGGATTGACCCGATGGCAACGTCCGCTCTGACCAGTTCTGAGGGTTTCGGGCAAAGGAGTGGGGAAAAGTGAGCAAAAGTTAAGAGTGTGGGGATGAATGAGTAGAGCTAACGAACCAGGGGCACAAAAATAAAAAAAACATATATTTTTGGTATTTTTGATTTATAGGTCTGAAAGTATAATATGGAAAATAGATCGGGGGGGGGGGGCATAGGTTTCACTAGAGGCTTCTCTCATGAAGGAAAATAATACGGTGGGTGAACAAATTACTGTCGAGCAATTGATAGAAAAACGAATAATTATGAAGATATCCAAGGCAATGATTATGCATATAGGCATCATGTACGTGTCAAGTAGACCGAAACGATTCTGCATCTACTACTATTACTCCACATATCGAGCGACTCCTGCCTGCATCTAGAGTATTGAGTTCATGAAGAACATAGTAAGGCATTAGGTAAGATGACATGATGTAGAGGGATAAACTCAAGCAATATGATGAAAACCCCATCTTTTTATCCTTGATGGCAATAATGCAATACGTGCCTCTCTACCCCTACTTTGTCACTGGGTGAGGACACCGCAAGATTAAAGACAAAACTAAGCACTTCTCCCATTGCAAGAATTACCAATCTAGTTGGCCAAACCAAACCAATAACTGAGAGACTTGCTAAGATATGAAATCATGCATATAAGAATCCAGAGAAGATTCAAATAATATTCATAGATAATCTGAACATAAACCCACAATTCATCGGATCTCGACAAACACACCGCAAAAGAGTATTACATCGGATAGATCTCCATGAATAGCATGAAGAACATGGTATTGAAGAACAAAGAGAGAGAAGAAGCCATCTAGCTACTAGACATGGACCCGTAGGTTTGTGATGAACTACTCACGCATCATCGGAGGGGCGATGGAGTTGATGTAGATGCCCTCCGTGATCGATTCCCCATCTGACAGATTATTGGAAAAGGCTCCCAGATTGGATATCACAGGAACAGAGGCTCCCAACGATGGAAAAGTATTTTTTGGTCTCGTTCTGGTATTGGGAGAATATTTGGGAATTCATAGAACGAAGATTAGGGTTAGGAGGCCTGCAGGGGGCCCACAAGCCACAGGGGCGCCCCCTAGGGCATCCCTACAGGCTTGTCGTCTCCAGACAGGTCTCCGGCCCCCTTCTCCAAGTCTGGCAGGATTCTTCTGGTCCAAGAAAAATCATTCCGGAGATTTTATCCCGTTTGGAATCCGTTTAATATTCCTTATCTGCCATACTAAAAAACATGAAAAAATAGAAACTGGCACTAGGCTCTAGGTAAATAGGTTAGTTCCAAAAATAATACAAAATAGCATATTAATGCATATAAAACATGCAAAACAGATAATATAATAGCATGGAACAATAAAAAATTATAGATACGTTGGAGACGTATCAAGCATCCCCAAGCTTAATTCCTGTTCGTCCTCGAGTAGGTAAATCATAAAAATAGAATTTTCGATGTGGAATGCTACCTAACATATTTATCCATGTAATATTCTTTATTGTGGCATGAATATTGAGATCCATAGGATTCAAAACAAAAGTATAATATTGACATAAAAACAGTAATACTTCAAGCATACTAGCAAGGCAGCCGTGTCGTTTTGAAATAACATGGTCTTAGAAAGTTATCCCTACAAAATCATATGGTATGGCTATGCTCCATCTTCCCCACACAAAGTATCTAAATCATGCACAACCTCGATGAAAGTCAAGCAATTGTTTCACACGTTTTATGTTCTCAAACCTTTTCAACTTTCACGCAATACATGAGCATGAGCCATGGATATAACACTATAGGTGAAATAGAATATGGTGGAGGTTGCAAGAAAAAAGGAGAAGATAGTCTCACATCAACTAGGCATATCAACGGTCTATGGAGATGCCCATCAATAGATATCAATGTGAGTGAGTAGGGATTGCCATGCAACAAATGCACTAAAGCTATAAGTGTATGAAAGCTGCAAAAGAAAAAAAAGTGGTTGTGCAAAAGATGAAATTCCACTAGTTATATGAAAGTGACAAAATAGGAGACTCTCCATGAAGAACATGGTGCTACTTTGAAGCACAAGGGTGGAAAAAGATAGTAGCATTGTCCCTTCTCTATTTCTCTCATTTATTTCTTTATTTTTTTCCTTTTTTTGATGGGCATCTTTGGCCTCTCTTTTTTATGGGCTTCGCTGGCCTCTTTTATTTTTTGTAAAGTCCGGAGACTCATCCCAACTTGTGAGGGAATCATAGCTTCCATCATCCTTTTCTCACACGGGACAATGCTCTAATAATGCAAATCATCACACTTTTATTTACTTACAAATCAAAGATTACAACTTGGTATAATAGGTTAGTCCCAAAAACAATATAAAACAACATATTAATGCATATAAAACATCCAAAACAGATAATACAATAGCATCGAACAATCAAAAATTATAGATACGTTGGAGACGTATCACTCTCAAAGTTCACCGAAGAACACGAGGATGCCCCATCCGTTCACTGCCATTTTTTACTTTCCACGTGCTTCAAAACTTCATTTTCACAAGCGGGGTAGTGGGCCCTATGAATTCTTCTCAATATAGTGTATTCAGGTCTTTCTCAAGAATTTTGTGACGCGGACCACTGCCATTGCCATGCTTTAGGTTTAGCAATTGTTTGATTTTTCAAAACCTTTTCAGATCCATAGCTGTAGCGAAATTGGTAGGAACATGTTTGTCCCATACTTTAGGACAATTTTTAGAAGGAAACTTTAGTTGGTGTAAGGCGCCTCAAACTTCACCGACTTGTTTAAGTAACCACGACTCGCCACATACAGATGTTGTCAGTTTTTTGGGTACCGTCTTATCTTGGTAATGCCTCTTCTGTCTGTACTTATTTCTCCTTGATTTTGACACGGGTGGTTCTGCAACTTTGTCACTGATGTCCGGGCGTATCATCATGTCAAAGATTTCCATCTGCAACTGGGTGCCTTCACAAGTTTCAGAAGAGCTACTCGAGGATTATGTAAACAAATGTCTATTGTCCTCCAAAGAAGTAATTTGATGGCGGGTTCCTCAAGGGGAGACACGCCTGAATCCTAATGAAGGAGAGGTTGTTTCGCGACGCACTCAGGTTTCTTAACCTTCATCCGCAAGATTTGTCCCCCAATTCCATATCGAACCTTTGCAAATTTCAAGTCTTGTGTGAGGTGTAATTGCCAATGGAACCCACCATTCCACTTTTTCTGGAATTATTTTATCTTAATTGCCTGACTGAGTGCACAAATGTCCCTAGCCAGGAATTAGGTGGTATTTCAATTCAGAGATGCAAAAATGGAGACTTTCCTTCTGTTACCTTGCCAAGTCATCCCAAAGGGTGGACGAAAACTTGGTTCTATTGCCAAAACACTGCCCCAGCAAACGAACACCCCATACCGGGTTATAGATCAAATCGCCTTCCAGTGGATTTTGAACTTCCTGGCCAGGTTTCTGAGGAGGAGCGTGATAAATTTGCTTTTGTATTTCAAAAACTGCGGCTCTTTAGTCTAAGTGTCTGACTGGAGTGGACTTGACCTGTTGTTGGGTATCCTGGATGATCCTTCCGCTGATCCGCCGAAATGCTCTTATGTGCAAATATTTTGATCTCGTGGATGACCCTCAAAGGTATAGCGCAGTAATTTTGACAGATGATGACATAAATAAGGTTGTGAAGAAATTTCTTGGGGAAACTCAAGCAGTCTGCGATCAAGTTGGCTTGAAATGCTTCAATACTCTCAACCTGACTCCTCCAATATGAAACCTACTCAACTATTACCTGATTATCTTTGTGACAACCTTTCCAAGCTTTTAGTAGTTTGCTTTTGTTTAATTCACCAAAATCTTACAAGCTTCTTCTTCATTTTGGAAAAAGAAAAGGAAAGTCCCAGCTAGTAAGTCAAAATCCTCCCCCACTAACAAAAATAAGGCGGTCGCTACTACTTTAACATTTCGGGGCGAGTCTTCTTCAGCCAGTGTACCTGGTCAGTCTGCTGCTCGGAAACTTCAAGACAAGGTGCCTCATAGTCCAACTCCATCTCGTCCACACGCTGGTCTTTTTAAACAACCTCTGAATCCTGCTGACTCAAATTATCAGGAATCATCCCCCTTATCTGGCGATTCATCTTCCATGAAGTTGCCACCTTTTGTTATCAATCAAGGGTAAGTTTTTCCTTCTTCTGAAACATATGTTTGCTTGTTAAGACTTTTGAATTTTATCCTGCCTTCTTGTATTGTAGAGCCAGGGCCAAAAAAAGAATCTTGGTAGTTCTTTTGTTACTCCTGAAATAGAAAAGCTAGACACGTCGGCTTCCACACACACTTGGCGAGTCGAAGATTATCAAGAATTTTAAGTTGATCTACCTCAGCCTAGGGTAGAAAAGGTTTGCTTCACCTCCAGGTGCTGAAACCGACCCGACAATTGGTATTAACCCGCTGATTTCTCCAACACCTTTTGAAGATGTTTCTTGTGATAAGAACGCAGAAGTGGTCATCCTTGGGTCGAGTTATATTTCTCCTGGGCCTTCTGACGTATTGGCAAAACAATCCACGAAGGAGGAATTTGTCCAATCTGGCCAAGGAAAAACTAAATTGAAGTCTGTGCATTATGATGCTTTTAGCGTCAAAGAATTGCACGCTGGTTATCTTGAGCGTCTTTCTTCAAGCCAGCAAATGGAAGCTGGCCTTGTAAACATAATGAAAATGAAATATGAGGTAAGCTATGTATTCCATATATATCCTCCTATAGCCCCCAAGGGTCGGTTCATCTTCCTGAGATGAGTCGGGTCTTAATTTTTGAAGATGAATTCGACATGTAGCCCCCATGGATCGACTCATCTTCTTGAGATGAGTCAGGTCTTAATTTTTGAAGATGAATTCGACATGTAGCCCCCATGGATCGGCTCATCTTCTTGAGATGAGTCGGGGCTTAAATTTTGAAGATGAATTTGACCTGTAACCCCCCAAGGACCGGCTCATCTTCTTGAGATGAGTTGGGTCTTGCTCTATCATATGTTAATGAAAGAACTAATACACATTAGCCCCCAAGTGCCATGTATATTTCTTGAAATTTTCTTGGGACTTTGTTTTCATAACCGTAATCTTACCCTGCCTCCGGCTCATTGTCACTGTAATTTTTATGTACGAAAATTTGAAATCCACCGAATACAAAATTGCTGATTTGACAAAGGATCTTGAAATGGGGCAACACGCCCGAGCAGAACTTGAAAAAAAAACTTCGTTTATCTTTGGAGCAAAAGGAGAAAATCAAGGCAGATTTTGCAATAGAAAGATAACCCTTTGTACACAAAAGGGCCACCTTGACTAAGCGCTTCAATGATGCCGAGAGCAAACTAAAAATTGTCTGTGAAGAGCTATCCGTGTTACATAGGCATATTGACCAGATGACTCATGCTATCTTTGGTAAGTGTCTATGGGAACTCTTCATTATCCCACTTGACTCCTATTTGTCAAGGCCAACCTTGTGGTGACTTATGTGCATGATTCCTTGCAGGCCGCCGTATGCACAATCTTCAAGATAATTTCTTGCTGAAGCTTAAAGTTGTATATGTACTAACATAACAACTTTATACTGGAAGCTTATGCACAATCAAAGCCGCCGCGGGGAATAGGGAACCGGTCAAGTTTGTAAAAGACGTGCTCGCATTCCTTTCTACAACCCCAAAATAGATTGGAGATCTTAAGAGATCAGCCGCCCGCGCCAGAGCCACATATTCTTTGAGTTCTGCTTTGGCTTACTCGTCTCAGCTTGACACGACAGAAATCTCTGGAGGGTTTCTAGAACTGAAGGCGGATGGATCATGTTTCAATGATGATGGTTATCGTCGGTGCGTCTCAGCGGCTGGTAAATTGGCCAGTGAGCCTGTAAGTGACATGACTTTGAAGAGCTATATTCCCTCTTATGACTCAAACAATGCCCGAATTCAACCACCCCAATTTAAATCAGTTAGTCTGACTCCGCAGAGCCCCAAGCAACTCTTTGCTCTTGACATCGACACGTCGCATGTCATCAACAAGGAAGCCTTGTTTGAAGCCTTGGCCCACTGCAACTGGAACTTGGATGGTCTTCAGATTGTGCAACCGGCAAATCAAGTGGAAGACCAACCAAAGGTGGCTCAGACCAAAGATTAAGATAGAGCTTAACCCCGAACTTGTAAAGGCCCAGTTAAAAAACTTTGAATTTCCACTATTTGGGCCTGAAGCGCCTTTGTAATATATTGAATCAACAACTGTTTGTCTATACCGTACCTTTGCATACGCCTTTAAAACTCTTTGACCTTGTCATAATGGCAAATAAATCCACGTCTGGACGAGTCTTTTGTTATCTCACTTTTAATCCTTTATGCATATGAGCCAGATAAACTTTAGTCTTTTAACTCTGCTTCTTTTCAACTAATCCTTAGTTGTTTATGATAGTATTATGACTTCATAACCCTTGCACTCTCTATGATCTAGAAAGAAACAACATCTGTACGTGAAAGGATCAAGTGATGGTAACAATAACAATCCGGCTGAGTGAGACGCGACAAAAGGAGACCGGCTTTCGAAGCTCAAGCCCTTGCTTTAGTGAAGCGGGTGTGTTAACCCATGGTTTATCCTCGCTTTCAGTATGCCAGCTCTCACGTGACAAACCAATGTTTTAACCTTGCTGATTCAGGGGCCACAATGGATTGATAGTCAAGACTACAGGGAGTCACCTGATCGGAGTCACATCAAACATACCTGCAGGTTTAACATTTTTTTGGCATCTTTGCGAGATCAAGAGGGTGAGAAACCTAAACTCGATGAGATGGAAGCCCCCAAGTGACCTATGATCAAATAGAAAAGCCCAACATAGGATTGCAGTAGAAAATGCTATTACTCCTAAACAACCTCGGGACCAGTAGCCCCGGATAAGCCGACTTGATTCCATTGACCATGATAATTTATTTGGACTTTTAGCCCCGATGTAACATAAATAATAAAGGCTCATGCTCAATTTATGGCTAAAAGACGAGATTTATTAGATTCAAAATATCATGGAAGTATGTACGTAATTTAGGGGATGTACAAGAAATAATGAGCCAATGGCTCTATGTATAATAAGGCCGCAGGTAAGAAACGTTCCACGGCCGGGTTGTCTCTGCTTGAGAGGTCTTCTTACCAGGTCATAGGTTGATCAGGTAACATGAGACATTTTTGAGATTTTTACTGATGATAAACGGGCCTTCCCCGGGCGGTGAGAGTTTATGCATCCCCGTTTGATCTTGGATTATCCAAAGGACCAAGTCGCCTTCTTGAAAGGTGCGGCTTTTAACCCTACGTCTATGATAGCGACATAGGTCTGGTAGGTATATGGTTGACCTAGTTGCTGCTAAGTCTCGCTCTGTAACAGCCTAGATGTTTTCTTTCCTTATTTGTAACTCCCTTTCCAATTGTGGAGACCTTGTTGAACCCATGTATGGAAGTTATGAGGAGGTTATCATTTCATGTTTGTCATTTCATGTGCATCTCATGCATCATATCATCTCTATCTTGTGTTTGTCTTCTTCTTGTCTACCTTGTTGTGGTGAACTCATGTGGATTGTGTGGTGTTGTGGAGTGTGGTGTGGGTGCAACAATGACCTCAACATCAAGTTGCACCATAGCCCAACCCCCCCTCTTTTATATTTTCCTTGAGGCATAATCAAGTTGCTGTTTTGGGGTTTTAAAAATACTCATCTTCTTTGCAAATTCTTTCAAATATTTGTGGATGCAAAACATCACTGATTTGAAACCATTTTCCATTTTTATTTAAAAGCAAGGGCTGATTTATAAAAAAATTAATTAATCTGCTTTGCTCTAAAATGCCACTTCTATTTTTATAAATAGGAGCAGCATTTTAGAGACTTGTTATGATTTTTCCTTTTCTAATTTTATTTTGTTTTAGCCTCTCTCTTATATTTATTCAAAGTCTGATTTGAATTAATTGAAAGAGAGAACATGTTTGGTTTCAAAGTAAGGAGGGAGGCAGTTGATTGGGCTTTGGCCCATAGCCTCCTCGCTGGCGCGCTGGAGCCCAGCTCCCTTTCCTTCTTCCTCCTCGTCACACCGTTTCTTTTCTTGTTTCCGTCGGTAGAGGGATGCGAGGGCGTGAGTGAAGGCTCATCCACGTCGACGCCGTGAGGTTCACAAATGTCGAGGGGCCCCTATTTAACCTTGTCTGTCGTGCCTTCCACCTCCTAGGGTTCCTCTTCCTCCCTCCTCGCCACCGCCACTCTCCCCATCTCCTGTTCTTCTCTGTAGATAGGTTCAGAGAGAGGTGTGATTCAGAGAGAGGAAGCAGGAGGTGCTCCACCCTCGTCGCCGTCGTCCTCGTCAACGCCGACTCCTCCCGCTCGAGAAAGCGTGTCAGCGACGCGC
This sequence comes from Hordeum vulgare subsp. vulgare, assembly GCF_904849725.1. Classification (NCBI taxonomy): domain Eukaryota; kingdom Viridiplantae; phylum Streptophyta; class Magnoliopsida; order Poales; family Poaceae; genus Hordeum; species Hordeum vulgare. The sequence goes on along the minus strand of NC_058522.1, from coordinate 100,249,256 downwards.
CCGGAGATGCCGGCGTTCCATTCCCGTCGCTGGTGAGGCCGGAGTGCGTCCGCAGCGACGGCCTCGACCTCTTCTCTGATGAGCACCCGAAGCACCTGAGCCCCTGCAGCAGCGCCTCTTCTTCCTCTTCCCACGCCGATCTTCTTCATTGAGGTGCTCCAGGGTGAGAGTCCCCTCCCCCTCTTCCTTCTCCCGTGTGTAATAGGGCGCCTCTGTGCGCAGGTGTCGACACCGTCGTGGTCGGCCATGGAAGGTAGCCGAGCTCCGTAGCCCCACTGTGGTAGTCCACGTCCCACCGCACTAGTAGCGGGAATGGAACCCCCTTGGTTCCCGTGTTCCCCGCCGCCAGCTTCTAGCTGCCGTTGCCGCCCCCTAGCTCGCCGACGTTAGGATCCCCTTCTCTGCAATTCGGTCTGGAGGTAGAAGATGACCATGTGCTTGGAATATGAGGAGTAGAGCCTCCTTTGGTTGTTACTCCCTCGCGCTAGCCAAATGGCGCCAGCCCCGTGCCTCCACCAGTATGTCGTGGGTTCGATCCCCCCTGGCGCCCCGTTTTATCTTATTTGTTTGGTTGTGTCCTGTGCAGCGCTATCAAAGGTTGTTCACCTCCCTGTTGACCCCTTAATTGCAGCAAAGAGGTGGTGTGTTCGAATCCCTCTTGCACCTCTTTACCTTTTTTTAACTAAGAGCTGCACTTTATATTTTCATGCCCTCTGAAGAGCTTCATATTAGGTGGAACTTTGATTCATTGATGGTGGTTGTTTTATGGAATGGTAGTGGGTGAACCCCTCTACAACTTGGGGCATTCATTTTGCTCTTAAGTTTTTTTATGCACCTATTACACCTTCTCAAAGTGGGCACTTGACTAAATCTGTCAGATTTGTGAAAACCCTAAGATTTCACTAAGTCTGTGAATCTGGAGTTATTTTCTTCCCCTGTTGTGTTGCTCATATTTGCTCCACCCTTTTCTTTTATTTGTTTGGTTGTGTCCTGTGCAGCGCTATCAAAGGTTGTTCACCTCCCTGTTGACCCCTTAAGTGCAGCTAAGTGATTATAGTCCAGTGGTAGCTAGTGTGTAGTGCCACTAAGAGGTGGTGTGTTTGAATCCCTCTTGCACCTCTTTACCTTTTTTTTTCCTAAGAGCTGCACTTTATATTTTCATGCCCTCTGAAGAGCTTCATATTAGGTGGAGCTTTGATTCATTGTTGGTGGTTGTTTTGTGGAATGGTAGTGGGTGAACCCCTCTACAACTTGGGGCATTCATTTTGCTCTTAGGTTTTTTATGCACCTATTACACCTTCTCAAAGTGGGCACTTGACTAAATCTGTCAGATTTGTGAAAACCCTGAGATTTCACTAAGTCTGTGAATCTGGAGTTATTTTCTTCCCCTGTTGTGTTGCTCATATTTGCTACTCCCTTTTCTTTTATTTGTTTGGTTGTGTCCTGTGCACCGCTAGCAAAGGTTGTTCACCTCCCTGTTGACCCCTTAAGTGCAGCAAAGTGATTATAGTCCAGTGGTAGCTAGTGTGTAGTGCCACTAAGAGGTGGTGTGTTCGAATCCCTCTTGCACCTCTTTACCTTTTTTTCCTAAGAGCTGCACTTTATATTTTCATGCACTCTGAAGAGCTTCATATTAGGTGGATCTTTGATTCATTGTTGGTGGTTGTTTTATGGAATGGTAGTGGGTGAACCCCTCTATAACTTGGGGCATTCATTTTGCTCTTAGGTTTTTTATGCACCTATTACACCTTCTCAAAGTGGGCACTTGACTAAATCTGTGAGATTTGTGAAAACCCTGAGATTTCACTAAGTCTGTGAATCTGGAGTTATTTTCTTCCCCTGTTGTGTTGCACATATTTCCTCCATTGTTGGTGGTTGTTTTATGGACTGGTAGTGGGTGAACCCCTCTACAGCTTGGGGCATTCATTTTGCTCTTAGGTTTTTTATGCACCTATTGCACCTTGTCAGAGTGGGCACTTGACTTAATCTGTCAGATTTGTGAAAACCCTGAGATTTCACTAAGTCTGTGAATCTGGAGTTATTTTCTCCCCCTGTTGTCATCTTTACCTTTTTTTCCTAAGAGCTGCACTTTATATTTTCATGCCCTCTGAAGAGCTTCATATTAGGTGGAGCTTTGATTCATTGTGGGTGGTTGTTTTGTGGAATGGTAGTGGGTGAACCCCTCTACAACTTGGGGCATTCATTTTGCTCTTAGGTTGTTTTATGCACCTATTACACCTTCTCAAAGTGGGCACTTGACTAAATCTGTCAGATTTGTGAAAACCCTGAGATTTCACTAAGTCTGTGAATCTGGAGTTATTTTCTTCCCCTGTTGTGTTGCTCATATTTTCTCCTCCCTTTTCTTTTATTTGTTTGGTTGTGTCCTGTGCAGCGCTAGCAAAGGTTGTTCACCTCCTTGTTGACCCCTTAAGTGCAGCAAAGTGATTATAGTCCAGTGGTAGCTAGTGTGTAGTGCCACTAAGAGGTGGTGTGTTCGAATCCCTCTTGCACCTCTTTACCTTTTTTTCCTAAGAGCTGCACTTTATATTTTCATGCACTCTGAAGAGCTTCATATTAGGTGGAGCTTTGATTCATTGTTGGTGGTTGTTTTATGGAATGGTAGTGCGTGAACCCCTCTACAACTTGGGGCATCCATTTTGCTCTTAGGTTTTTTATGCACCTATTACACCTTCTCAAAGTGGGCACTTGACTAAATCTGTGAGATTTGTGAAAACCCTGAGATTTCACTAAGTCTGTGAATCTGGAGTTATTTTCTTCCCCTGTTGTGTTGCTCATATTTGCTCCATTGTTGGTGGTTGTTTTATGGACTGCTAGTGGGTGAACCCCTCTACAGCTTGGGGCATTCATTTTGCTCTTAGGTTTTTTATGCACCTATTGCACCTTGTCAAAGTGGGCAGTTGACTTAATTTGTCAGATTTGTGAAAACCCCGAGATTTCACTAAGTCTGTGAATCTGGAGTGATTTTCTTCCCTTGTTGTGTTGCTCATATTTGCTCTTGTGTTGGAAATTAGCCCAAGAAACAAACTAATGTTTGTTTGATGTTATGTTTGTCTAGCTCCGTGTAAAAATTTCATGCTTAGACACCTCTTGTAGATATCATTTTGGAGGCCGCCAAAATGTTTCAGAGCATAAGCAGCTGCACCTTTACCTTTTTTTCCTAAGAGCTGCACTTTATATTTTCATGCCCTGTGAAGAGCTTCATATTAGGTGGAGCTTTGTGTTGCGGAACGTCGCATGGGAAACAAAAATTTTCCTACGCGCACGAAGACCTATCATGGTGATGTCCATCTACGAGAGGGGATGTGTGATCTACGTACCCTTGTAGACCGTACAGCAAAAGCGTTAGTGAACGCGGTTGATGTAGTGGAACGTCCTCACGTCCCTCGATCCGCCCCGCGAACTATCCCGCGATCAGTCCCACTATCTAGTGTCGAACGGACGGCACCTCCGCGTTCAGCACACGTACAGCTCGGCGATGATCTCGGCCTTCTTGATCCAGCAAGAGAGACGGAGAGGTAGAAGAGTTCTCCGGCAGCGTGACGGTGCTCCGGAGGTTGGTGATGATCTCGTCTCAGCAGGGCTCCACCCGAGCTCCGCAAAAACGCGACCTAGAGGCAAAACTGTGGAGATATGTGGTCGGGCTGCCGTGGCAAAGTTGTCTCAAATCAGTCCTAAAACCCCACTATATATAAGAGAGAGAGGGGGAGCCTTGCCTTGGGGTCCAAGAACCCCCAAGGGGTCGGCCGAGCCAAGGGGGGAAGGATTCCCCTCCCAAACCGAGTCCTACTTGGTTTGGAAGGTGGAGTCCTTCTTCCCTTTCCCACCTCCTCCTTTTTTTTTCTCTTTGATTTTCTTCCCAATGTGCATAGGCCTCTTTTGGGCTGTCCCACCAGACCACTAAGGGCTGGTGCGGTACCCCAAACACCTATGGGCTTCCCCGGGGTGGGTGCCCCCCCGGTGAACTCCCGGAACCCATTCGTCATTCCCGGTACATTCCCGGTAACTCCGAAAACCTTCCGGTAATCAAATGAGGTCATCCTATATATCAATCTTCGTTTCCGGACCATTCCGGAAACCCTCGTGACGTCCGTGATCTCATCCGGGACTCCGAACAACATTCGGTAACCAACCATATAACTCAAATACGCATAAAACAACGTCGAACCTTAAGTGGGCAGACCCTGCGGGTTCGAGAACTATGCAGACATGACCCGAGAGACTCCTCGGTCAATATCCAATAGCGGGACCTGGGTGCCCATATTGGATCCTACATATTCTACGAAGATCTTATCGTTTGAAGCTCACTGTCAAGGATTCATATAATCCCGTATGTCATTCCCTTTGTCCTTCGGTATGTTACTTGCCCGAGATTCGATCGTCAGTATCCGTATACCTATTTCAATCTCGTTTACCGGCAAGTCTCTTTACTTGTTCCATAATACAAGATCCCGCAACTTACACTAAGTCACATTGCTTGCAAGGCTTGTGTGTGATGTTGTATTACCGAGTGGGCCCCGAGATACCTCTCCGTCACACGGAGTGACAAATCCCAGTCTCGATCCATACTAACTTAACGAACACCTTCGGAGATACCTGTAGAGCATATTTATAGTCACCTAGTTACGTTGCGACGTTTGATACACACAAAGTATTCCTCTGGTGTTAGTAAGTTATATGATCTCATGGTCATAGGAATAAATACTTGACACGCAGAAAACAGTAGCAATAAAATGACACGATCAACATGCTACGTCTATTAGTTTGGGTCTAGTCCATCACGTGATTCTCCTAATGACGTGATCCAGTTATCAAGCAACAACACCTTGTTCATAATCAGAAGACACTGACTATCGTTGATCAACTGGCTAGCCAACTAGAGGCTTGCTAGGGACAGTGTTTTGTCTATGTATCCACACATGTAAATGAGTCTTCATTCAATACAATTATAGCATGGATAATAAACGATTATCTTGATACAGGAATTATAATAATATCTATATTTATTATTGCCTCTAGGGCATAATTCCAACAGTCCCCCACTTGCACTAGAGTCAATAATCTAGTCCTCACATCATCATGCGAATTACATTGTAATAAATCTAACACCCATACAGTTCTGGTGTTGATCATGCTTTGCCCGTGGAAGAGGTTTAGTCAGCGGGTCTGCTACATTTAGATCCGTGTGCACTTTGCATATATTTACGTCCTCCCCTTCGACGTAGTCGCGGATGAGGTTGAAACGTCGTTTGATGTGTCTGGACTTCTTGTGAAACCGTGGTTCCTTTGCTAGGGCAATGGCACCCGTGTTCTCACAGAACAAGGTTATTGGATTCAGTGCGCTTGGCATCACTCCAAGATCCGTCATGAATTGCTTCATCCAGACACCCTCCTTAGCTGCCTCCGAGGCAGCCATGTACTCCGCTTCGCATGTAGAATCTGCTACGACGCTCTGCTTGGAACTGCACCAGCTTACCGCACCCCCATTAAGAATAAATACGTATCCGGTTTGCGACTTAGAGTCGTCCAGATCTGTGTCAAAGCTTGCATCAACGTAATCTTTTACGGCGAGCTCTTCGTCACCTCCATACACGAGAAACATCTCCTTAGTCCTTTTCAGGTACTTCAGGATATTCTTGACCGCCGTCCAGTGATCCACTCCTGGATTACTCTGGAACCTACCTGCCATACTTATGGCCAGGCTAACATCCGGTCTAGTGCACAGCATTGCATACATGATAGAACCTATGGCTGAAGCATAGGGGACGGAGCGCATATGCTCTCTATCTTCATCAGTTGCTGGGCACTGAGTCTTACTCAATCTCGTACCTTGTAAAACTGGCAAGAACCCTTTCTTGGACTGTTACTTTTTGAACCTCTTCAAAACTTTATCAAGGTATGTGCTTTGTGAAAGTCCTATCAGGCGTTTTGATCTATCCTGTAGATCTTAATGCCTAGAATGTAAGCAGCTTCTCCTAGGTCCTTCATAGAGAAACTTTTATTCAAGTAATCCTTTATGCTCTCCAAAAACTCTATGTTGTTTCCAATCAGAAATATGTCATCCACATATAATATTAGAAACGCCACAGAGCTCCCACTCACTTTCTTTTAAATACAAGATTCTCCAACCACTTGTATAAACCCAAATGCTTTGATCACCTCATCAGAGCGTTTGTTCCAACTCCGAGATGCTTGCACCAGTCCATAAATGGATCGCTGGAGCTTGCACACCTTGTTAGCATTCTTAGGATCGACAAAACCTTCGGGTTGCATCATATACAACTCTTCCTTAAGGAAACCGTTAAGGAACGCCGTTTTGACATCCATCTGCCAGATTTCATAATCGAAAAATGCAGCTATTGCTAACATGATTCTGATGGACTTAAGCATCGCTACGGGTGAGAATGTATCATCGTAGTCAACTCCTTGAACTTGTGAAAAACCCTTTGCCACAAGTCGAGCTTTATAAACGGTCACATTGCCGTCAGCGTCCGTCTTCCTCTTAAAGATCCATTTGTTCTGAATAGCCTTGCGGCCCTCAGGCAGTACTTCCAAAGTCCACACTTTGTTCTCATACATGGATCCTATCTCGGACTTCATGGCTTCTAGCAATTTGTTGGAATCTGGGCCCACCATTGGTTCTTCATAATTTGCAGGTTCATTGTTGTCTAACAACATGATCGATAAGACGGGATTGCCGTACCACTTTGGAGCAGCACGTGGTCTCGTCGACCTGCATGGTTTGACAGAAACTTGAACCGGAGTTTCATGATCATCATCATTAACTTCCTCCTCAACCGGCGTCGCAACGACAGAGGTTTCTCCTTGCCCTGCGCCACCATCCAGAGGGCTGAGAGTTTCGACAACCTCGTCAAGTTCTATCTTCCTCCCACTCAATTCTCTCGAGAGAAACTCCTTCTCGAGAAAAGCTCCGTTTTTAGCAACAAACACTTTGCCCTCGGATTTGAGATAGAAGGTGTACCCAACTGTCTCTTTTGGGTAACCTATGAAGATGCACTTTTCCGCTTTGGGTTCCAGCTTTTCAGGCTGAAGCTTTTTGACATAAGCATCACATCCCCAAACTTTAAGAAACGACAACTTTGGCCTTTTGCCATACCATAATTCGTATGGTGTCGTCTCAATGGATTTTGATGGTGCCCTATTTAAAGTGAATGCAGCTGTTTCTAATGCATAACCCCAAAATGATAATGGCAAATCGGTAAGAGACATCATAGATCGCACCATCTCTAATAAAGTATGATTACGATGTTCGGACACACCATTACGCTGTGTTGTTCCAGGCGGTGTCAACTGTGAAACAATTCCACATTGTCTTAAGTGAGCACCAAACTCGAAACTCAGATATTCACCCCCACGATCAGACCGTAGGAACTTGATCTTCTTGTTACGATGGTTTTCAACTTCACTCTGAAATTGCTTGAACTCTTCAAATGTTTCAGACTTGTGCTTCATTAAGTAGAAATAACCATATCTACTCAAATCGTCAGTGAAGGTGAGAAAATAACGATATCTGCCACGTGCCTCTACGCTCATCGGACCACACACATCGGTATGTATAATTTCCAACAAGTCACTTGCACGCTCCATTGTTCCGGAGAACGGAGTTTTAGTCATCTTGCCCATGAGGCATGGTTCGCTCGTGTCAAGTGAATCAAAGTCAAGTGACTCCAAAAGTCCATCGGCATGGAGTTTCTTCATGCGCTTTACACCAATATGACCTAAGCGGCAGTGCCACAAAAATATGGCGCTATCATTGTTAACTCTAACTCTTTTGGTCTCAATATTATGTATGTGTGTATCACTATCAAGATTCAATATGAACAATCCTCTCACATTGGGTGCATGACCATAAAAGATGTTACTCATAGAAATAGAACAACCATTATTCTCTGACTTAAAAGTGTAACCGTCTCGCAATAAACAAGATCCAGATATAATGTTCATGCTCAACCCAGGCACTAAATAACAATGATTTAAGTTCATAACTAATCCTGATGGTAACTGAAGTGAGACTGTGCCGACGGCGATTGCATCAACCTTGGAACCATTTCCCACGCGCATCGTCACTTCATCTTTCGCCAGCCTTCGTCTATTCCGCAGTTCCTGTTTCGAGTTGCAAATATGAGCAACAGAACCGGTATCGAATACCCAGGCACTACTACGAGAGCCGGTTAAGTACACATCAATAACATGTATATCAAATATACATGATTTTTCTTTGGCCGCCTTCTTATCAGCGAGATACTTGGGGCAATTGCGCTTCCAGTGACCCATACCCTTGCAATAGTAACACTCTGTTTCAGGCTTAGGTCCAACTTTGGGTTTCTTCGTCGGATTGGCAACATGCTTGCCGCTCTTCTTCGAATTACCCTTCTTTCCTTTGCCGTTTCTCTTGAAACTAGTGGTCTTATTCACCATCAACACTTGATGCTCTTTACGGAGTTCAGACTCTGCGACTTTCAGCATCGCAAACAACTCGCCGGGAGACTTGTTCATCCCTTGCATGTTGTAGTTCAACACAAATCCTTTATAGCTTGGCGGAAGTGATTGAAGGATTTTGTCAGTGATAGCTTCTTGCGGGAGTTCAATCCCCAGCTCAGCTAGACGGTTTGAGTACCCAGACATTTTGAGCAAATGTTCACTGACAGACGAGTTCTCCTCCATCTTGCAAGCATAGAATTTATCGGAGGTCTCATACCTCTCGATCTGGGCGTTCTTCTGAAAGATAAACTTCAACTCCTGGAACATCTCAAATGCTCCATGACGCTCAAAGCGACGTTGAAGTCCCGGTTCTAAGCCATACAAGACTGCACATTGAACTATTGAGTAGTCCTCCTTACGTGCTAACCAAGCGTTCTTAACATCCTGATCAGCCGTAGCGGGTGGTTCATCTCCTAGCGCAGCATTAAGGACATAATCCTTCTTCCCAGCTTGTAAGATTAGCTTAAGATTACGAGCCCAGTCTACAAAGTTGCTTCCATCATCTTTCGACTTAGCTTTCTCTAGGAACGTATTAAAATTCAGGATGACTGTCGCGCGAGCCATGATCTACAACACAAATATATTCAAAGTGGACTTAGACTATGTTCAAGATAATTAGAGTTTAACTTAATCAAATTATTCGCTAAACTCCCACTCAAAAAGTACATCTCTCTAGTCATTTGAGTGGTTCATGATCCACTTACACTAGCTCAAGTCCGATCATCACGTGAGTTGAGTATAGTTTTAGTGGTAAGCATCCCTATGCTAATCATATCATCTATATGATTCATGATCGACCTTTCGGTCTCATGTGTTCCGAGGCCATGTCTGCACATGCTAGGCTCGTCAAGCTTAACCCGAGTGTTCCGCGTGCGCAATTGTTTTGCACCCGTTGTATGTGAACGTTGAGTCTATCACACCCGATCATCACGTGGTGTCTCGAAACGACGAACTGTATCAACGGTGCACAGTCGGGGAGAACACAATTTCGTCTTGAAATTTTAGTGAGAGATCACCTGATAATGCTACCGTCGTTCTAAGCAAAATAAGGTGCATAAAAGGATTAACATCACATGCAATTCATAAGTGACATGATATGGCCATCATCACGTGCTTCTTGATCTCCATCACCAAAGCACCGGACGATCTTCTTGTCACCGGCGCCACACCATGATCTCCATCAACGTGTCGCCATCGGGGTTGTCATGCTACTCATGCTATTACTACTAAAGCTACATCCTAGCAAAATAGTAAACGCATCTGCAAGCACAAACGTTAGTTATAAAGACAACCCTATGGCTCCTGCCGGTTGCCGTACCATCGACGTGCAAGTTGATATTATCTATTACAACATGATCATCTCATACATCCAATATATCACATCACATCGTTTGGCCATATCACATCACAAGCATATCCTGCAAAAATAAGTTAGACGTCCTCTAATTTTGTTGTTGCATGTTTTACGTGGTGACCATGGGTATCTAGTAGGATCGCATCTTACTTACGCAAACACCATAACGGAGATATATGAGTTGCTATTTAACCTCATCCAAGGACCTCCTCGGTCAAATCCGATTCAACTAAAGTTGGAGAAACTGACACCCGCCAGTCATCTTTGAGCAACGGAGTTACTCGTAGCGATGAAACCAGTCTCTCGTAAGCGTACGAGTAATGTCGGTCCGAGCCGCTTCAATCCAACAATACCGCGGAATCAAGAAAAGACTAAGGAGGGCAGCAAAATGCACATCACCGCCCACAAAAAATTTTGTGTTCTACTCGAGAAGACACCTACGCATGTACCTAGCTCATGATGCCACTGTTGGGGAACGTCGCATGGGAAACAAAAAATTTCCTATGCGCACGAAGACCTATCATGGTGATGTCCATCTACGAGAGGGGATGTGTGATCTATGTACCCTTGTAGACCGTACAGCAGAAGCGTTAGTGAACGCGGTTGATGTAGTGGAACGCCCTCACGTCCCTCGATCCGCCCCGCGAACTGTCCCGCGATCAGTCCCACGATCTAGTGCCGAACGGACGGCACCTCCGCGTTCAACACACGTACAGCTCGACGATGATCTCGGCCTTCTTGATCCAGCAAGAGAGACATAGAGGTAGAAGAGTTCTCCGGCAGCGTGACGGCGCTCCGGAGGTTGGTGATGATCTCGTCTCAGCAGGGCTCCACCCGAGCTCCGCAGAAACGCGATCTAGAGGTAAAACCGTGGAGATATGTGGTCGGGCTGCCGTGGCAAAGTTGTCTCAAATCAGCCCTAAAACCCCACTATATATAGGAGAGAGAGGGGGGAGCCTTGCCTTGGGGTCCAAGAACCCCCAAGGGGTCGGCCGAGCCAAGGGGGGAAGGATTCCCCTCCCAAACCGAGTCCTACTTGGTTTGGAAGGTGGAGTCCTTCTTCCCTTTCCCACCTCCTTTTTTTTCTTTTTCTCTTTGATTTTCTTCCCAATGCGCATAGGCCTCTTTTGGGCTGTGCCACCAGACCACTAAGGGCTGGTGCGGCACCCCAAACACCTATGGGCTTCCCCGGGGTGGGTGGCCCCCCCGGTGAACTCCCGGAACCCATTCGTCATTCCCGGTACATTCCCGGTAACTCCGAAAACCTTCCGGTAATCAAATGAGGTCATCCTATATATCAATCTTCGTTTCCGGACCATTCCGAAAAGCCTCGTGACGTCCGTGATCTCATCCGGTACTCCAAACAACATTTGGTAACCAACCATATAACTCAAATACGCATAAAACAACGTCGAACCTTAAGTGTGCAGACCCTGCGGGTTCGAGAACTATGCAGACATGACCTGAGAGACTCCTCGGCCAATATCCAATAGCGGGACCTGGATGCCCATATTGGATCCTACATATTCTACGAAGATCTTATCGTTTGAACCTCAGTGTCAAGGATTCATATAATACCGTATGTCATTCCCTTTGTCCTTCGGTATGTTACTTGCCCGAGATTCGATCGTCAGTATCCGTATACCTATTTCAATCTCGTTTACCGGCAAGTCTCTTTACTCGTTCCGTAATAAAAGATCCCGCAACTTACACTAAGTCACATTGCTTGCAAGGCTTGTGTGTGATGTTGTATTACCGAGTGGGCCCCGAGATACCTCTCCATCACACGGAGTGACAAATCACAGTCTCGATCCATACTAAGTTAACGAACACCTTCGGAGATACCTGTAGAGCATCTTTATAGTTACCCAGTTACGTTGCGACGTTTGATACACACAAAGTATTCCTCCGGTGTTATTAAGTTATATTATCTCATGGTCATAGGAATAAATACTTGACACGCAGAAAACTGTAGCAATAAAATGACACGATCAACATGCTATGTCTATTAGTTTGGGTCTAGTCCATCACGTGATTCTCCTAATGACGTGATCCAGTTATCAAGCAACAACACCTTGTTCATAATCAGAAGACACTGACTATCGTTGATCAACTGGCTAGCCAACTAGAGGCTTGCTAGGGACAGTGTTTTGTCTATGTATCCACACATGTAAATGAGTCTTCATTCAATACAATTATAGCATGGATAATAAACGATTATCTTGATATAGGAATTGTAATAATAACTATATTTATTATTGCCTCTAGGGCATAATTCCAACACTTTGATCCATTGTTGGTTGTTGTTTTATGGAATGGTAGTGGTTGAACCCCTCTACAGCTTGGGGCATTCATTTTTCTCTTAGGTTTTTTTATGCACCTATTGCACCTTGTCAAAGTGGGCACTTGACTGAATGTGTCAGATTTGTGAAAACCCTGAGATTTCACTAAGTCTGTGAATCTGGAGTTATTTTCTTCCCGTGTTGTGTTGCTCATATTTTCTCCTGTGTTGGAAATTAGCCCAAGCAACAAACTAATGTTTGTTTGATGTTATGTTTGTCTAGCTCTGTGTAAAAATTTCATGGTTAGACACCTCCTGTAGATATCATTTTGGAGACTCGCAAAATGCTTCGGAGCATAAGCAGCTGGTGAAAATCTGTTATTTTCACTAAGTCCCAATTTGTGATATTTTTGTCCAAGTTAGAGGCCGTAGATCTGTTCATGGGTGATTCCTTTGCCTAAGCTTTTTGCGAGAGGTTGTAAGGTAGTTGGATGGTTTTATTTCCATGCCTTGTTTGATGTATTTAGAGGGTTGTAGATCTTGTAGTCAAACTGCTATGTTGCTATTAAAACAGTTGTATGCTTATATGGTTTTAGAGCCTGTGTGACCATTCGTTGATGGTGTGGTGTGTTCTTAGGCACCATTCCACTTGTATTGTGGTACTTGGTCACTTGGCATCCTGGTTACACCAGTGAGTGCCCTTTTAGTTGCGTTTGTGGCTGTTTTGAACCCGTAGACCTTCGTAATTTGTTTTGTAGTTTCCGGTTGATCCGAGACTCCGTTCACAATGTTCTTTATATATTTTTTGCATCGTTTTCTCGTGATGCACGTGTTCATGCCATGTTCATGCATGTCAAGATAAATTAACATGAGGTTCTGCCCAGAATGTAAATAACCCAACTAATGCATGTGAAAGTGACTAGAATAGTGGTGCATGTTTCCTTTTTCACACATGCATCATATTGGGTCTTGCATTATGTGTTGCCGGTGTTTATTTGCTGTTATCTTATCTTGGGTTGCATCGGGAACGGAGAGCAAGTACGTGGATTCTGGAGAGTACGTGCAGGAAGAACAAGCGCAGTTCCAGGCTGAAGAAATCACAGGCAAGATGATCGTGCCCTTGACACCGTTTCTAGCTTTGTTATGCTTAGAATCACGTTTCCATCATTACATGCTCACTGCCTACAACATGATATATATGCCATCTATCTTTGCCATGAACCCCATACACTTCCCATTCCTAGCAAATATTGTTTCGCTAAGTAGGCTTGCTCAACCTCTAATGGATAGCTTTGCTAGTTGCAGGTGCGAGCTGGTCCATGTGATAACATGGGCATTTTGATATCATTATGTTCAACTGCTATTTAATTAATGCATCTATATACTTGGTAAATAACGGAAGGCCTAGCCTTTTGCCGGGTGATTTGTTCCGTTGTTGCCACCTTAGTTTCAGCTACCGGTGTTTTATTCCATACCCGATCGCTCCTAACACGTTCGGGGTTGTTATGGGGACCCCCTTGATAAATCATATAGTGTTGAGGCTGGTCAGGCAGGACCCAACTTTGGTTTTAATATGCTAATAACCTATTAATCAAATTCTTAGGGAATAGCTACCCCGAGGAATTAATCAACAACCCGGGCCAGTGCTCCTCATGAGTGTTGGTCCAACCCAGAGCAGCTTATTAACGCTCCCTGGGGCAACTCGGTGTTTTGGCATGGTAACCATCGCTCATCCGTCGTGTCCTGAGAACGAGATACGCAGCTCCTATCGGGTTCGTCGACATGTCGGGAGGTCTTGCCAGATTTGTCTTACCTTAGCGATATATCTTGGGCATTGGAATTCCGGTGAAACTTTGGGTCTCCTCAAAGTTGAGGTTTTCCTCTTAGGAATCCGACGAGATCACGAGTTTCGTGATAGAGGATTACTATGCAGCCTGTGGAAATTTGTAATGTACTAGTTGGAGCACCCCTGCAGGGTTTAATCTTTCGGAAAGCCGTGCCTGCGGTTACGTGGCAATCATGGATATTTTGTTAACATCCGGTTCTAGACAACTTAAAGTAATTCTAATAAAAGTGCCAACTGAGTGCGTAACCGTGACTGTCTCTTTCGGAGATCCTTCTCTGATTGAGAACACGGTGGGGTTATGTCTGACGTAAGTAGGTGTTCAGGATCACTTAGTGATCAATCTAGTGTTCGACCGACTTGCGTAGACCACCATATGTTCACTCTGTTCATCATAAGGTAGCCACCAAATATGTTTAGGTTGCTGCAAACTCATACACTTAACCTTCCTCACCCATTAGCTCGGCTAGATTCGATACCAAGGTCATTCGATTGTTGAGTCCTCGTGGCTCACGGTTTACTACAAACACTAACAGGTATATGTATGCCCGATGCAGGAGTTCCTGATGACAACCAACTGAAGTGGGAGTTCGATGAGGACTCTGGCAGACTGTACGTGACTTATCCAGAGGACTAGAGGCCGTGGTCGTGATCATGGGGCTAGCATGCTGGATTTCATAGCTTTACCTATTTTCATGTTGTCCGTAGCTGGACTAAACTTTGCTCTGAATAATGTGTGTCTCTAAGCTATATGCTATATTCTTATCAGATGGCAAGTGTATGCCCTACTTGTCACTCTTTCAGTTATGTAATGTTATGATTATCTCGCTTGCGAAATGTTTAGATGTGCCCCTTTCCCCTTTGAGGCCTCATCCCCAAATAAGGAAAGGGCCGCATCTTAGTCGTTACAAGTTGGTAATCAGAGCCTTACGACCATAGGAGCCTTTGTGTGATCGAACTTGGCTGAGTCGAGTCTAGTAAAATTATTTGAGTCTTAGTTATATCGGAGAGTAGGTTTCTTTTTCTCCTCTTCTATGCTCTGGTGAGGGTCACGACTTAGGAAATCTTAATTCTACTCCTCTTCCCGCTCAAATTTTTTTAGGATCACGCGGATATTTTGGAATCTATATGATATCGGTGTGACGGAGTTCTATCTTGGTGCCTCCTGTCTGACTTGATTTCTTCCGAGGAGTTGAGCTCCACGAGATTCTTGAGCACATCGCTATCTTTCAGATCTCTTAGTATCTCAGCACAGACGATGTTCGTAATTGCTTCAATACTAGTAGTGACGAGAGGAGTCCGGCTTCCCGAGTACTAGTGCAGTGAGTTTCGGATGTATCACCACACTTTGTATCATTACGATTACGAGGATCTGTGATAGATGAAGTTCCGAGATTCTGGTTATGTGTTGATGGATGTGATACACTGGACGGGTTAGTATAGGAGTTGTGTGACATATTACTCCTTGTATCCGTGGACCAGATTGCATGACCAGATATTTCAGAAATTCTTAGGTGGGATATCAGGTAGTGACTTACACGGCAATCTTCCTACAGATGCATGATGTGAGGTTGGGATTCGACATTCAGTGGGTCCGTTTGTTCATGGTCGTCTTACATCGGTTCTCGTTGTGTCTTATGAGTCCTTGTAGCTTGCTACGACTCGGGGACGCTTCGTATGTTGTGTGCACTGCCTTGCACAGGATGGCTACTGTAAGCTCAAGCCCGTGCGATCATATCCATGAAGATATCGGATGGAATCTCTGTCATACGTTTGTTCTGAGCAGTTCTAGCTCATACTTGGTTTGCAAGTGGTCTTTAATCAGATGTTGTCGACAGTCACTTTGAGGAAGCATTCTTACTAATTATTGTTCGAATGCAATTGCTAAATATTCTTGTTCAGATATTTCTGCCTATTGATTCAGCTTTACCTTGAATGTTATTCTCTGGTCTAATGTGTTATCCGTCTTCAGGATGGCTGCACCAACTAGCCAGAATCCGGGTCGCGAGGGTGCTGATGCTCCGCCACCGCCTCCTCCACCTCCTCCGCCGCCGTTGCCTCCTCCTGTAGAGGCATGGAAAGCGGTGATGGCTGCAACAAATGCTAACACCCAGATGTTAATTAAGCTGTTGCAAGAGAGGAACAATCAGCAGCAGGGCAATTTCAACCATGGTGCTCATCAGTTTGCATCTCTGAATCAATTCCTGGCGAATCAGCCAAAGTCCTTCACGTCTTGTGACCAGCCATTCGATGCTGAGGACTGGATTTGGGACATGATTAAACACTTTGAGTGCATCAATGTCCGTCCAGAGGACTTCGTCAAGTTTGCAACGTTTCAGCTCAAGGGGCAGGCAACAGTTTGGTGGCAGCAGTTGAAGGACTCCAGGGGAGGCAGAATGATCAGCTGGGACTATTTCTGCAAAGATTTCAGGTCTCACTATATCCCGTCTAGCTTTGTGGAAGAGACACATGAGAAGTTCAGGCGCTTGAAGCAAGGAGGATCCTCTGTGTACAAGTACAATGTCGAGTTCCACGAGTTGGCTCGATTTGCTTTGCAGAACATTCCAGATCAGAAGAGCAAGATCTATCAGTTCAGAGGTGGTCTGAGAGAGGACTTGCAGCTGGCCCTTGACTTGCATGATCTCGATGAGTTTGATAAGTTCTATAACTTGGCTCTCAGGGCTGAGGCAGCTTTGCTCAGAGTGGAGAATTCGAGGAAGCGTTTGAGGGACTCCAGCTCATCACCCTCAACCCAGGTGGTCTAGAAGCAGCAAAAATATTGGGTGTCTCCTCCTCCTCCTCGACAGACTCAACATTTCAAGCACTCAGGTGGTCGTGGTTCTTCCCACCCACCCAACCCAGCTTTCCAGCAGCGGTTTCAGCAGCAGAAGCAAGGGAATCCTCAAGTGCAATTCCGTCCGTTGTCAGATGTTACTTGTGACAAGTGTGGGTAGAAGGGTCACTACTCCAACAAGTGCACCTCTCAGCAGCGTCTTCTGCCCCCTCCTCCACGGAAGCCTCCAGGCAGTGCTATGGTGAAGTTCAACCCCAGGTCTGCGAGAGTCAATATGGTGAATGGAGCTGAAGCAGAGAACTCCTCAGACGTGATTTTGGGTAATCTCTCAGTTAATGATATTCCTGCAAAGGTTTTATTTGATTCTGGTGCATCGCATTAATTCATTTCAAGGCCTTTTATTGCTAAGCATGACATTCCCGCAATTCACTTGGATAGTCCTTTCCGCGTGGTTTCTCCGGGAATGCATATGAGTTCTCATATGATGGTTTCAGATGTCTCTGTCAAGATGGGCGATTATGCCTTTTTGGCTTCTCCTATTGTCCTTGGCAACTCTGATATTGATTTGATCCTTGGGATGGATTGGTTGGCTATGAACAAGGCGTCTATTGATTGTGAAGCCAAAGAAGTGAAGCTAACTCATCCTTCGGAGGACGTGATTATCTTCGCGGCGCGTGATGACATGGTCCGTCTGTTTTCCTTGAATGAGAAGGGTGAGATCTCTCCAATTTCTCAAGTCCCACTTGTGTGCGAGTATGAAGATGTCTTTCTGGAAGAGCTTCCAGGAATGCCTTCACACTGGGAAGTTGAGTTCGTAATTGAGCTTGAACCGGGTACTGAACCAGTGTGCAAGCGGCCATACAAACTGGGTCCAGAAGAGCTGAAGGAGCTGAAGAAACAACTTGATGAGCAAGAGCGTCTGGGTCTGATCAGACCAAGCTCATCTCCTTGGGGTTGTGGAGTTCTTTTCGTCAAGAAGAAGGATGGCACGGACCGACTCTGTGTCGATTACCGTCCATTAAATAAGAAGATGATCAAAAACAAGTATCCACTTCCCAACATCAATGAGTTGTTTGAGCAATTGAAAGGGGCTAAGATCTTCTCGAAGCTTGATCTCAGGATGGGTTATCATCGGATTCACATTAGCGAAGAGGACATTCCCAAGGCTGCTTTCAGGACAAGCTTTGGCTCGTATGAGTACACAGTGATGTCTTTCTGTCTGGCCAATGCTCCACCGACCTTCTGTCGGATGATGAATTATATCTTCTCCCCCATTCAAGAATGAATTTGTCTTGCTATATCTTGATGACATTCTGGTCTTTTCGAAAACTGAGGAACAGCATGAAGAACATCTCAGGCTTGTGCTTGATAAGCTAAGAGAGCATAAGTTCTATGCTAAGTTTTCCAAATTTGAGTTCTGGTTGAAGGAAGTTGTGTACCATGGGAACATCATCTCTGCCGAGGGCATCAAAGTTGATCCATCAAAGGTGGAGGCCATTGTTGAGTGCGAATCTCCGCAGAATGTGAAGCAGCTTCGAAGCTTTCTCGGGCTTGCAAGCTATTGCAGAAGATTCGTTGAGAATTTCTCCAAGATTGCTAAGCCTCTCTCAAGTCTTATTCATAAGGGTGTGAAGTATGTCTGGTCTCTAGAGTGTCAGTTGGCCTTCGACACACTCAAAGAGAAGCTCACTTCTACTCCAGTCTTGATTCCTCCTGATGATTCCAAACCTTATCAAGTGTTCTGCGATGCCTCTCTTCAAGGTCTTGGTGCAGTTCTGATGCAAGAGAAGAAAGTGGTAGCTTATACCTCGAGGCAATTGAAGCCAAGTAAGAAGAATTACCCCACTCATGATCTTGAGTTGGTGGCAATGGTATATGCTTTGATGACTTGGAGACATCTCTTGTTGGGCAGACGAGTTGAGGTCTACACCGATCACAAGAGTCTCAAATACATCTTCACCCAACCTAACCTCAATCTTCGGCAAACTCGTTGGGTGGAAATGCTCCAAGATTACAATCCGAGCGTTAACTACACTTCAGGCAAAGCTAATGTCATTGCAGATGATTTGAGCAGAATGGCTTACTGCAACAGTCTCATTGTGAAGCCTCTCCAACCTGATCTTTGTGATTCTTTCAGGAAGCTCAACCTTTAGTTAGTACCTCAGGGATTTCTTGCTAATCTCCAGATTTCTCCCACCTTGGAAGACCAAGTCCGGCAAGCTCAACTTCTTGATGCAATGGTGAAGAAAGTTAAGATTGGCTTGGCAAAGAGCATTCCCAAATATAAGTGCTTCAGTGTTGATGACAGAGAAACCTTGTTCTTTGAGGATCGCCTTGTCGTCCCGAAAGGGGATCTCAGGAAGGTTATGATGGAAGAAGCTCATAATTCCCTTCTCTCGATACATCCAGGAAGTTCCAAGATGTATCAGGATCTGAAGCAGACATTCTGGTGGACTCTCATGAAGCGTGAAATTGCTCAGTTCGTAAATGAATGTGATGTCTGTCGCAGAGTGAGAGCAGAGCAACAGGTCTCTTGCATCCCTTGAGCATTCCAAGTGGAAATTCGATCATATTGAGATGGATTTCTTCACTGGGTTTCCGAAGTCCAAGAAAGGCAACGATGCCATCTTCTTCGTCATTGACAAGTTGAGCAAAGTCACCCATTTCCTTCTAGTCAAGGAGTCTATCTGGACAGCTCAGCTTGCAGAGCTGTATACCTCAAGGATAGTCTCATTGCATGGTGTTCCAATGCTGATATCTTCGGATCGCGGAAGCATATTTACTTCCAAGTTCTGGGATTCATTTCAGTCTGCGATGGGTACTAAGATTCGATTCAGTACATCCTTCCATCCTCAGACTAGTGGGCAAGTTGAGAGAGTCAATCAGGTCCTCGAGGATATGCTAAGAGCCTGTGTGATTTCCTTTGGCATGAAGTGGGAAGACTGCCTACCTTTTGCTGAGTTTTCATACAACAACAGCTATCAAGTAAGCTCAGGCAAGGCTCCGTTTGATATTCTTTATGGCAGGAAGTGTCGTACCCCGCTCAATTGGTCAGAGACTGGTGAGCGTCAGATTCTTGGGAATGACATGATTGCTGAAGCAGTTGAAATGTGCAGTGTCATTCAAGATAATCTCAAAGCACCGTAGTCCTGTCAGAAGAGCTACTATGATAGAAAGCATCAGGACATGACTTTTCAGCTTGATGAGTTCGTCTATCTCAAAGTGTCTCCCATGAAGGGCACTCAACGCTTCGGCATCAAAGGAAAGCTTTCTCCTCGTTTTGTTGGGCCTTTCAGAATTGTTGTCAAGAGAGGCGATCTTGCATATCAGTTAGAGCTCCCTTCCAACTTCTCAAATGTGCATGACGTGTTTCATGTCTCTCAGCCCCGGAGATGCTTCAAGACCACCGAGCGCACAATTGATCTTCAGGATATCGACCTCCAACCCAACCTGTCATACCGTGAGCATCTAATTGCGGTTCTTGAAGTGACTGAGCGCAAGACCCGCAATAAGTCAATCAAGTTTCTCAAAGTGCAGTGGTCACATCATTCCGACAAAGAGGCCACTTGGGAGCGCGAGGATCACCTCCATTCTGAATTTCCAGAGTTCTTCCAGTCCTAGATCTTGGGTCGAGATCCTCTTATAGTGTGGGAGAGTTGTAACAGCCTAGATGTTTTCTTTCCTTATTTGTAACTCCCTTTCCAATTGTGGAGACCTTGTTGAACCCATGTATGGAAGTTATGAGGAGGTTATCATTTCATGTGTTGTCATTTCATGTGCATCTCATGCATCATATCATCTCCATCTTGTGTTTGTCTTCTTCTTGTCTACCTTGTTGTGGTGAACTCATGTGGATTGTGTGGTGTTGTGGAGTGTGGTGTGGGTGCAACAATGACCTCAACATCAAGTTGCACCATAGCCCAACCCCCCCTCTTTTATATTTTCCTTGAGGCATAATCAAGTTGCTGTTTTGGGGTTTTAAAAATGCTCATCTTCTTTGCAAATTCTTTCAAATATTTGTGGATGTCAAACATCACTGATTTGAAACTATTTCCTTTTTGTTTTATTTAAAAGCAGGGGATGATTTATAAAAAAATCAATTAATTTGCTTTGCTCTAAAATGCCACTTCTATTTTTATAAACAGGAGCAGCATTTTAGAGACTTGTTATGATTTTCCTTTTCTTCTTTTATTTTGTTTTAGCCTCTCTCTTATTTATTCAAAGTATGATTTGAATTAATTGAAAGGGAGAACCCGTTTGGTTTTTGAGTAAGGAGGGAGGCAGTTGATTGGGCTTTGGCCCATAGCCTCCTCACTAGCGCGCTGGAGCCCAGCTCCCTTTCCTTCTTCCTCCGTGTCACGCCGTTTCTTTTCTTCTTTCAGTCAGCGGAGGGAGGCGAGGGCGTGAGTGAAGGCTCGTCCACGTCAATGCCGTGACATTCACGGACGTAGAGGGGACCCTATTTAACCTCGTCAGTCGTGCCTTCCTCCTCCTAGTGTTCCTCTTCCTCCCTCCTCGCCGCCGCCACTTTCCCCTTCCCTTGTTCTTCTGTGTAGATAGGTTCAGAGAGAGAGAGAGAGAGGTGAGATTCACAGAGAGGAAGTAGGAGGTGCTCCACCCTCGTCTCCGTCGTCCTCGTCAACGCCGACTCCTCCCGCTCGGGCAAGGGTGTCAGCGACGCGCCCGGAGATGCCGACGTTCCATTCCCGTCGCTGGTGAGGCCGGAGAGCCTCCGCAGCTTTTATGGAATAGTTCGAAAACGTTCTCTTGCACCTTTTATATTAGGTGGAGCTTTGATCCATTGTTGGTGGTTGTCTTATGGAATGGTAGTGGGTGAACCCCTCTACATCTTGGGGCATTCATTTTGCTCTTAGGTTTTTTATACTCCTATTGCACCTTGTCAAAGTGGGCACTTGACTGAATCTGTCAGATTTATGGAAACCCTGAGATTTCACTAAGTGTGTGAATCTGGAGTTATTTTCTCTTGCACCTTTACCTTTTTTTCCTAAGAGCTGCACTTTATATTTTCATGCCCTCTGAAGAGCTTTATATTAGGTGGAGCTTTGATCCATTGATGGTGGTTGTCTTATGGAATGGTAGTGGGTGAACCCCTCTACATCTTGGGGCATTCATTTTTCTCTTAGGTTTTTTATACTCCTATTGCACCTTGTCAAAGTGGGCACTTGACTGAATCTGTCAGATTTATGAAAACCCTGAGATTTCACTAAGTGTGTGAATCTGGAGTTATTTTCTCTTGCACCTTTACCTTTTTTTCCTAAGAGCTGCACTTTATATTTTCATGCCCTCTGAAGAGCTTTATATTAGGTGGAGCTTTGATCCATTGTTGGTGGTTGTCTTATGGAATGGTAGTGGGTGAACCCCTCTACATCTTGGGGCATTCATTTTGCTCTTAGGTTTTTTATTTACCTATTGCACCTTGTCAAAGTGGGCACTTGACTGAATATGTTAGATTTATGAAAACCCTGAGATTTCACTAAGTGTGTGAATCTGGAGTTATTTTCTCTTGCACCTTTACCTTTTTTTCCTAAGAGCTGCACTTTATATTTTCACGCCCTCTGAAGAGCTTTATATTAGGTGGAGCTTTGATCCATTGTTGGTGGTTATCTTATGGAATGGTAGCCCCTCTACATCTTGGGGCATTCATTTTGCTCTTAGGTTTTTTATACTCCTATTGCACCTTGTCAAAGTGGGCACTTGACTGAATCTGTCAGATTTATGAAAAGCCTAAGATTTCACCAAGTGTGTGAATCTGGAGTTATTTTCTCTTGCACCTTTACCTTTCTTCCTAAGAGCTGCACTTTATATTTTCATGCCCTCTGAAGAGCTTTATATTAGGTGGAGCTTTGATCCATTGTTGGTGGTTGCCTTATGGAATGGTAGTGGGTGAACCCGTCTACATCTTGGGGCATTCATTTTGCTCTTAGGTTTTTTATGCACCTATTGCACCTTGTCAAAGTGGGCACTTGACTGAATCTGTCAGATTTATGAAAACCCTGAGATTTCACTAAGTGTGTGAATCTGGAGTTATTTTCTCTTGCACCTTTACCTTTTTTTCCTAAGAGCTGCACTTTATATTTTCATTCCCTCTGAAGAGCTTTATATTAGGTGGAGCTTTGATCCATTGTTGCTGGTTATCTTATGGAATGGTAGCCCCTCTACATCTTGGGGCATTCATTTTGCTCTTAGGTTTTTTATACACCTATTGCACCTTGTCAAAGTGGGCACTTGACTGAATCTGTCAGATTTATGAAAACCCTGAGATTTCACTAAGTGTGTGAATCTGGAGTTATTTTCTCTTGCAGCTTTACCTTTTTTTCCTAAGAGCTGCACTTTATATTTTCATGCCCTCTGAAGAGCTTTATATTAGGTGGAGCTTTGATCCATTGTTGGTGGTTGTCTTATGGAATGGTAGTGGGTGAACCCCTCTACATCTTGGGGCATTCATTTTGCTCTTAGGTTTTTTATGCACCTATTGCACCTTGTCAAAGTGGGGACTTGAATGAATCTGTCGGATTTATGAAAACCCTGAGATTTCACTAAGTGTGTGAATCTGGAGTTATTTTCTCTTGCACCTTTACCTTTTTTTCCTAAGAGCTGCACTTTATATTTTCATGCTCTCTCAAGAGCTTTATATAAGGTGGAGCTTTGATCCATTGTTGGTGGTTATCTTATGGAATGGTAGCCCCTCTACATCTTGGGGCATTCATTTTGCTCTTAGGTTTTTTATACACCTATTGCACCTTGTCAAAGTGGGCACTTGACTGAATCTGTCAGATTTATGAAAACCCTAATATTTCACTAAGTGTGTGAATCTGGAGTTACTTTCTCTTGCAGATTTACCTTTTTTTTCCTAAGAGCTGCACTTTATATTTTCATGCCCTCTGAAGAGCTTTATATTAGGTGGATCTTTGATCCATTGTTGGTGGTTGTCTTATGGAATGGTAGTGGGTGAACCCCTCTACATCTTGGGGCATTCATTTTGCTCTTAGTTTTTTTATGCACCTATTGCACCTTGTCAAAGTGGGGACTTGAATGAATCTGTCGGATTTATGAAAACCCTGAGATTTCACTAAGTGTGTGAATCCGGAGTTATTTTCTCTTGCACCTTTACCTTTTTTTCCTAAGAGCTGCACTTTATATTTTCATGCTCTCTCAAGAGCTTTATATTAGGTGGAGCTTTGATCCATTGTGGGTGGTTATCTTATGGAATGGTAGCCCCTCTACATCTTGGGGCATTCATTTTGCTCTTAGGTTTTTTATACACCTATTGCACCTTGTCAAAGTGGGCACTTGACTGAATCTGTCAGATTTATGAAAACCCTAAGATTTCACTAAGTGTGTGAATCTGGAGTTACTTTCTCTTGCACCTTTAACTTTTTTTCCTAAGAGCTGCACTTTATATTTTCATGCCCTCTGAAGAGCTTTATATTAGGTGGAGCTTTGATCCATTGTTGGTGGTTATCTTATGGAATGGTAGTGGGTGAACCCCTCTACAGCTTGGGGCATTCATTTTGCTCTTAGGTTTTTTATGCACCTATTGCACCTTGTCAAAGTGGGCACTTGACTGAATCTGTCAGATTTTTGAAAACCCTAAGATTTCACTAAGTGTTTGTGAATCTGGAGTTATTTTCTTCCCCTGTTGTGTTGCTCATATTTGCTCCTTTGTTGGGAATTAGCCCAAGCAACAAACTAATGTTTGTTTGCTGTTATGTTTGTCTAGCTCCGTCTAAAGATTTCATGCTTAGACACCTCTTGTAGATATCATTTTGGAGGCTCCCAAAATGCTTCAGAGCATAAGCAGCTGGTGAAAATCTGCTATTTTCACTAAGTCCCAATCTGTGATATTTTTGTCCAAGTTAGAGGTTGTAGATCTGCTCATGGGTGATTCCTTTGCCTTAGCTTTTTGTTAGAGGTTGTAAGGCAGTTGGATGGCTTTAGTTTCATGCCTTGTTTGATGTTTTTAGAGGGCTGTACCTGCTGTAGATCTTGTAGTCAAACTGCTATGTTGCTATTAAAAACAGATTGTATGCTTATATGGTTTTAGAGCTTGTGTGAGCATTGGTTGATGGTGTGGTGTGTTCTTAGGCACCATTCCACTTGTATTGGGGTGCTTGATCACTTGGCTTCCTGGTTACATGAGCGAGTGCCCATTTAGTTGTGTTTGTGGCTGTTTTGAACCCGTAGACCTTCGTAATTTGTTTTGTAGTTTCCGGTGGATCCGAGACTCCGTTCACAATGTTCTTTATATGTTTTTACATCGTTTTCTTGTGATGCACGTGCTCATGTCATGTTCATGCATGTCAAGATAAATTAACTTGAGGTTCTGTACAGAATATAAATAACCCAACTAATGCATGTGAAAGTGACTAGAATAGTGGTGCATGTTTCCTTCTTCACACATGCATCATATTGGGTGTTGCATTATTTGTTGGTGGTCTTTATTTTCTATTTTCTTATCTTGGGTAGCATCGGGAACGGAGAGCGAGTACGTGGATTCTGGAGAGTACGTGCAGGAAGAACAAGAGCAGTTCCAGGCTGAAGAAATAACAGGCAAGATGACCGTGACCTTGACACCGTTTCCAGCTTTGTTATGCTTAGAATCATGTTTCCATCGTTACATGCTCGCTGCCTACCACATGATATATATGCCATCTGTCTTTGCCATGAACCCCATACACTTCCCATTCCTAGCAAATATAGTTTGGCTAAGTAGGCTTGCTCAACCTCTAATGGATAGCTTTGCTAGTTGTAGGTGCCAGCTGGTCCATGTGATAACATGGGAATTTTGATATCATTATGTTTAACTGCTATTTAATTAATGCACCTATATACTTGGTAAATAACGGAAGGCCTACATTTTGCCGGGTGATTTGTTCCGTTGTTGCCGCCTCAGTTTCGGCTACCGGTGTTTTATTCCATAAGTGATCGCTCCTAACACGTTCGGGGTTGTTATGGGGACCCCTTGATAAATCATATAGTGTTAAGGCTGGTCTGGCAGGACCCAACTTTGGTTTTAATCTGCTAATAAACTAATAATTAAATGCATAGGGAATAGCTACCCCGAGGAATTAATCAACAACCCGGGCCAGTGCTCCTCATGAGTGTTGGTCCAACCCAGAGGAACTTATTAACGCTCCCCGGGGCAACTCGGTGTTTCGGCATGGTAACCATCGCTCATTCGTCGTGTCCTGAGAACGAGATACGCGACTCCTATCGGATTTGTCGACACGTCGGGATGTCTTGCCAGATTTGTCTTACCTTAGCGATATATCTTGCGCATTGGAATTCTGGTGAAACTTTGGGTCTCCCCAAAGTTGAGGTTTTCCTCTTAGGAATCCAACGAGATCACGAGTTTCATGATAGAGGATTACTATGCGGCGTGTGGAAATTTGTAATGGACTAGTTGGAGCACCCTTGCGGGGTTTAATCTTTCGGAAAGCCGTGCCCGCGGTTATGTGGCAATCATGGAAATTTTGTTAACATCCGGTTCTAGACAACTTAAAGTAATTCTAATAAAAGTGCCAACTGAGTGCGTAACCGTGACTGTATCTTTCGGAGATCCTTCTCTGACCGAGAACACGGTGGGGTTATGTCTAACGTAAGTAGGTGTTCAGGATCACTTAGTGATCAATCTAGTGTTCGACCGACTTGCGTAGACCACCAGATGTTCACTCTGATCATCGTAAGGTAGCCACCAAATATGCTTAGGTTGCTGCAAACTCATACACTTAACCTTCCTCACCCATTAGCTCGGCTAGATTCGATACCAAGGTCATTCGATTGCTGAGTCCTCGTGGCTCACGGTTTACTAAAAACACCAACAGGTACAGGTACACCCGATGACAGCCAGCTGAAGTGGGAGTTTGATGAGGACTCTGGCAGACTGTACGTGACTTATCGGGAGGACTAGAGGCCGTGGTCATGATCGTGGGGCCAGCATGCGGGATTTCATAGCTTTACGTGTTTTCATGTTGTCCGTAGCTGGACTAAACTATGCTCTGAATAATGTGTGTATGTAAGCTATATGCTATATTCTTATCAGATGGCAAGTGTATGCCCTACTTGTCACTCTTTTAGTTATGTAATGTTATGATTATCTTGCTTGCAAAACGTTTAGATGCGCCCCTTTCCCTTTTGAGGCCTCGTCCCAAAATGAGGTAAGGGCCGCATCTTAGTCGTTACACGCTCCTCCTCCAAAGCATCCAAGGAATTTTGTCTTGCCTGTTCATTGTCGTTCTCAACATAAGCGACGACTCTTGAAGGGCCATGACAGATGTCGCTTGGCAGCACCGCCTCAGTACCATAGACCAAAAAGAAAGGAATATACCTAGTGGACCTGTTTGGAGTTGTAATGGTACTCTAGAGAACCGAGGGGAGCTCCTCAACACATCAACCCGGGGTACGTTTCAATGGGACCATGAGCCTGGGTTTAATCCCTCTTAGAATCTCCTGATTCACCCTTTCAGCTTGCCTGTTGGATTGCGGATGTGCCACAGCCGCCAAGTCGAGCCGGATGTGCTCTTTCTGATAGAATTGCTCCATAGGCCCTTCTGATAAACTAGTACCATTATCTATGATAACTCTATGAGGCTAGCCAAAACGGTAGATTAAATTCTTTAGAAATTTTACCACCATTTCCTTGTCGCAATTGCTGATGGGTTCTGCCTCAACCCATTTGGTGAACTTATCAACCGCCACTAGTAGGTGGGTCTTTTTATCCGGAGACATTTTGAATGGTTCAACCATATAAAGCCCCCACACTGCTAACAGCCACATGATTGGGATCATACACAACTCTTGAGCCGGCACATGGGCATGTTGTGCAAACTTTTGATAGCCATCGCACTTGCGTACAAGATCCTCTGCATCCGCATGAGCCGTCAACCAATAAAACCCATGTCAAAAAGCCTTTGCCACTAAAGATATTGAGCCGGCATGATGCCCACAATCACTAGCGTGGATTTTGTTGGGAATTTCTTGCCCCTCTTCAGTAGAGACAAACTGTTGGAAAACGCCAGTGCTGCTCCGCCGATGTAACCCCCCTCTAATAATGGTCATTGACTTAGATCGACGAACTATCTGGCGGGCCTCAACTTCCTCGGTGGGGAACTCTCCTTGAGTGATATATGTTAAGTATGGCACTGTACAATCTGGGGTAGCATGGAGAGCCGCCACCAATTCTGATTCCGGGTCCAGAATAACAATATCCTCTTCACATGGTAATTTCACCGAGGGGTTGTGAAGAACATCGAGAAAAACATTGGGAGGGACCGACTTTTGCTGAGAACCAAGTCGTGATAAAGCATCCGTGTAGCACCCCAAATTTTTGCCACAATTTTATTTATTAAAATTTGGCCAGGATTATTTTAAACTTTCATTTCTGGGTTTTCTACTGATTTCAAAACCTTTCTTATTCTTGGTTTTATCAAAACTCTTTCTCTAGTTAGATATTTTGAAAATGTATTTGTGACTTGAGTGTTGACTCAATTATTTTACCTTTATTGACTATTAAAATGAAGTTTTTTTCTACAAATTTCCTTCTAAGTTTCATTTATTCAAAACTGGTTTTAATTTCCTAAGGACCTAATTTTGAACTGCAACCATGTGATAACTTCTTTTTAAAGTTTCACAAAACTTGGTAATAACTTTTAGTGATCTTGTTGTTCCTTGTGCTTACACTGAGAAACCACCATACCCTGCTAGAATGAAGGATTATTCTAAAGCTCCAACTATGATACGTAGGGGTTACATTAGACCACTTGCACCCCCTGAGGAGATTAGAGTTGAACCTAGTGTTGCTATTATCAAAGATCTCTTAGCCGAAGACATAGACGGGCATGTTATTAAATTCGGTGAGGACTCTGCTAGAATTGCTAAACCTCACGTGAAAGACAAGCACGAACCTGTAGTTGGCCTGCCCGTTGTTTCTGTTAAGATAGGAGATCACTGCTACCATGGTTTATGTGATATGGGAGCTAGTGTTAGTGCAATACCCCGTTCTCTCTATGATGAAATCAAAGATGAGATTGCACCTGCTGAGATAGAACCCATTGATGTCACTATCACGCTAGCTAATAGAGACACTATCTGCCCTTTGAGAATTGTGAGAGACGTAGAAGTCCTGTGTGGTAAGACGAAGTATCCTACTGATTTCCTCGTCCTCGGTACTGCACAAGATAGCTTTTGTCCCATCATATTTGGTAGACCCTTTATCAACACTGTCAATGCTCACATTGATTGCATTAAGCAGACTGTCACAGTAAGTTTCGAGGGTGTGTCTCATGAATTTAACTTCTCCAAGTTTGGAAGACAACCCCATGAAAGAGAGTCGTCTGGTAGAGATGAAATCATTGCTCTTGCCTCTATTGCCGTACCTCCTACGGATCCTTTAGAGCAATATCTGCTTGAGCATGAAAATGATATGCATATGGAGGAGAGAGATGAGATAGATAGAATTTTCTTAGAACAACATCCTATTCTCAAGAATAATCTGCCTGTTGAACTACTTGGGGATCCTCCCCCACCAAAGGGTGATCCTATGTTCGAGCTTAAATAGTTGCCTGATACTCTTAAGTATGCCTATCTTGATGAGAAGGAGATATATCCTGTCATTATTAGTGCTCTCCTCTCAGAGCGCAAAGAGAAGAAGTTACTAAAAACTCCGAGGAAGCACCGCGCTGCTATTGGATATACTCTTGATGATCTTAAGGGTATTAGTCCCACTCTATGTCAGCACAAGATTAAAACCGATCCTGACTTTAAACCAGTTGCTGATCATCAAAGGAGATTAAATCCTAAGATGAAAGAGTGTCATAGTCAAGGGCTTTGCTTTGTTCCATGATCAAAAGTATGAAAAGAACGATAGCATGAAAGATCATGAGATGATCTTATGGAAAGTGATAACTTCACATATGACAAGTATGATGATTGAAACTTGTTGAGAATAAATTAACATAGACCCCAGTCATTGTTGCAATTAATAAGAAGTAATAAGGAAAGAGAGGTTCACATATAAATATATCATCTTAGAGACTTTTTACAATTGTGAGCACTCACCAAACTATTACATGCCTATGAGTAGATGTTGGACAAGGAAGACAACATAATGAATTGTGTTTGCTTGGTTCCAAACAATGTTATATGATTAGAGATCCCTTAGCATGTGACGATTGCTTCCACCTCATATTAGCCAAAACTCCCGCACCAAGTAGAGATACTACTTGTGCATCCATAAACCTCCAACCAGTTTTGCCATGAGAGTCCACCATACCTACCTATGGATTGAATAAGATCCTTCAAGTAAGTTGTCATCGATGCAAGCAATAAAAATTGCTCTCTAATATGTATGATATTTTAGTGTGTGGAAAATAAGCTTGGTACGAACCTATGATGAGGAAGACATAAAAGCGACAGACTGCATAATAAAGTTCTTTATCACATGAGGCAATATAAAGTGACGTTCCTCCGCACTAAGAGGACACGCATTCAAACCTCAAAAGCGCATGACAACCTCTGCTTCCCTCTGCGAAGTGCCTATCTTGTACCTTTACTTTTTACCCTTGTAAGAGTCATGGTGATCTTCACCAATTCCCTTTTTGCCTTTGTCTTGTCTACCGTCACATGCTTGGGAAAGATCTATATTCATATATCAACTTGGAGTTGAGTATTCATGCTTTATTATTGTTGACTTTACCCTTGAGGTAAACTGTTGGGAGGCAAAACTATAAGCCCCTATCTTCCTCTGTGTTCGGCTGAAACTTTGACACCATGAGTACCACGTGAGTTGTAACAATTGTGGAAAACGAAAAAGATGGTTGAGTATGTGGGTTTTCCTTACAAGCTCTTATTTGACTCTTTCTGATGTTGTGATAAATTGCAATTGCTTCAATGACTAGGGACTATTGTTGGTTACTTCGCGGTAAGGTTTTTTGCTTCATGCTTTGCTTTGTGAAGGAATTGTTACTTCCCCATAAGAATTTTTATGATATATTGCTGTTCTATGTGTGATCATGATGCCCTCATGTCCGTATTATGTTTTATCGACACCTTCGTCCCCAAACATGTGGACATGTTTATGGAACTTGGTTTTCGCTTGAGGACAAGTGAGGTCTAAGCTTGGGGGAGTTGATACGTCCATTTTGCATCATGCTTTCATGTTGATATTTATTGCTTCTTGGGCCGTTATAATACTTGTGGTACCATATTTATGCCTTTTCTCTCTTATTTTGCAAGGATTATTTGAAGAGGGAGAATTCAGGCAGCTGGAATTCTGGACTGGAAAAGGAGAAAATCCTAGTCCACTAT
Organism: Hordeum vulgare subsp. vulgare; assembly: GCF_904849725.1. Lineage (NCBI taxonomy): Eukaryota > Viridiplantae > Streptophyta > Magnoliopsida > Poales > Poaceae > Hordeum > Hordeum vulgare. The sequence continues at coordinate 100,218,139 of NC_058522.1, read as the reverse complement.
TCTGCACATCTCTAAATGCCTTGAAAATTTACGTGTATTTTTCTATAATATATTAAAAATACTGGGCGAAAGGACTACCGGAGTGGGGCCAGCAGGGCCCCACAAGCCCCCACTCTGCCACCACCCCCTCGTGACGGTGGGCAAGCATGTGGGCTTCCTGAAGGCCCACTAGCCCTCCTCTTTTGCTATATGCAGCGTCCTGACCTAGAAAAAAAATCATACGGGAGCTTTTTCCTGGTTTCGCCGCTGCCACGAGGCGAAACTTGAGCAGATCCAATCTAGAGCTCCGGCAGGACGATCCTGCCGGGGAAATTTCCCTTCCGGAGGGGGGAATCGTCGCCATCATCATCACCAACACTCCTCTTGTCGGAGGGGAGGAATCTTCATCAACATCTTCATCAGCACCATCTCCTCTCCAATCCCTAGTTCATCTCTTGCAATCAATCTTTGTCTCGCGACTCTGATTGGTACTTGTAAGGTTGCTAGTAGTGTTGATTACTCTTTGTAGTTGATGCTTGTTGGATTACTTGTTGGAAGAGTTTATGTTCAGATCCTTGATGCTATTCATTACACCTCTGGTCATGATTATGATTACGTCTTGTGAGTAGTTACTTTTGTTCCTGAGGACATGGGATCAGTCATGCTGATAATAGTCATGTGAATTTGATATTCGTTCGGTATTTTGATATGATGTATGTTGTTTTTCCTCTAGTGGTGTTATGTGAACGTCGACTACATAACACTTCACCATGTTTGGGCCTAGAGGAAGACATTGGGAAGAAGTAAGAAGATGATGGGTTGCTGGAGTGACAGAAGCTTAAACCCAGTCTATGCGTTGCTTCATGAGGGGCTGATTTGGATCCACTAGTTTAATGCTATGGTTAGACTTTGTCTTAATTCTTCTTTTGTAGTTGCGGATGCTTGCGAGAGAGGTTAATCATAAGTGGGATGCTTGTCCAAGTAAGGGCAGTACCCAAGCGCCGGTCCACCCACATATAAAACTATCAAAGTAATGAACGCGAATCATATGAACATGATGAAACTAGCATGACAGAAATTCCCGTGTGTCCTCGGGAGCGTTTTTCCTCCTATAAGACTTTGTTCAGGCTTGTCCCTTGCTACAAAAGGGATTCGGCCACTTGTTGCACCGTTGCTACTACTTGTTACTTGTTACTCTTTGGTTGCTACATTTCACCTCGCTACACAATCACCTGTTACCGCTACTTTCAGTGCTTGCAGTTATTACCTTGCTGAAATCCGTTTAACAGAGCCTTCTGCTCCTCGTTGGGTTCGACACTCTTACTTATCGTAAGGACTACGATTGATCCCCTATACTTGTGGGTCATCATGCCCTCGCCAGAACCTCGCTGGCGTACTTATCCATCTCCACCGATGCACCGACAGCTCCGACTATATAAGGAGCCCCCCAAAGCCGTAGAGTAGCCAGGAAGTGTCCTAGGAGCCGTAGCTACATTCCCCTAGCACCAATTGAGCCGAAAGACGTCGTCATGACTCGGGTCGATTGGGCTTAGCCGAAGGCCTCTAGCCTCACCCGAGCCTACCATCGATTCCCCCTCAACCTCCTGGAGCTGCCCCATCCCTCGGATCATACTTAGAGCTCCTCCTGGCTAGCACCTAGTCAGACCCGAAGCTCCCTCCACCGTGGAGGAAGGGTTGCTCGCCCTCGAGCTCTGCTGTGTCCCCAAGTCCCAAAAATGGATGCGCCTTAGCCTCCTGAGCAGGTGCATAGACGGAGATTCGCATGAGGTGCACGGAGTCGCTGACAATTGTCGCTGGAGTGAGCTCTGTGCTCACTGTCAACGCGCGCGGGAGGAGGTAGGAGGACCCGACAGATGGGTCCCATCTGTCGGTGAGTGCCCTAACTCCCTCGGCCGTGCAGACGCGCAAGTGCGCTTCCCCCTTGGGAAAGCGTAGTCCGGCTGGTACGTATCCGCTTTGTGAAAGCGCATTTCCATCCGAAACGTTTTCTTTTGAGTTTGATTATAAAACAGACTTTTGACCCAACTTTGACTGGCTCTAATTTCTAAAATAAAACTCCAAATGAGTTGATTCTTTTTCTCACCCCTTTCAAATTTTGTCTAGTTTATTTTCGTATTTATTTGAAAAAAATTCTAAGACAAATTTTTGTGCTGTTTGTATATTGTGTCTTAATTAGAATATTTTTAAAATTAGGTCATGGAGAGAGGAGCAAAAACTTGCAGAAGTTTAAGAGTGAACCCTACGTATCTACACTTTGAAGGCAAGCATTCTGAACCTACATCCATCTTGGTTATGTGTGGGTTGCTTGATGAGAATAACTTATGGATATGCTAAACTTGTGGTGTTATTTCATGTGACAATCATGTACGAGGCTTCATGAATACATTTGAGATGCATGGGACTGTGGCCACACCTTCCTACCCTACTTGTCTACCGGATGGGATTCGGTATGAGTCAGTGTCTTGTGGAGACATGACCATGGGACTGACATCTCATGGGACGAGAGTGGTCAGCAAGGCATGTTAGGGCAGGTGGTGACATTGTGTGCATCTTGTTGATACTAATTATGCAGGTAATACTTAAACCTCCTGAGTCGGCCATAAATCGACTCTTGTCAATATGTCACCTTACCCTTTCGTGCTATGATAGTTTCCTGGATAATGGATTCAGTATAGTCAGTTGTAGACCTAGTATCAGTCACACACAAAGTAGAGGGGCCGTGGACTAAATCCAGTCTTTCCGGTCCAGGATTTGAAGGGAGGGCACTCCCCGTTAGCGCGTGGTATATATTTTTGATCCCATGCTAGTCGAGGTCGGAGCCTCCCCGTCTTATGGTTTTGCCTTGGCAGTGTAGTACAGGTGAAGTCGGGCTTCACAGAGGTGAAATGGGTGTGTGCTGGTTCTGAGTGTATGCTTCTAAGGTACTATATGCTGGATTAGTCTTGTTGACTATCGGAACTTGTAAGCTGTGGGTAAAGAGTACACCCTCTGTAGAGTTAAAACTATTCGAGTAGCCATGTCCTCGGTCAAGGACGACATGTTGACTAGTCCAGTGTCGGTCTGAGTGTCGGTCTTCGGAGGTTGTTAAAGAAGTATGAGACTAATCAGGGAATATGGTGGATGATTATAAACATTATTTTCTGTGGACTAACCTTTATGATATTGATTGATGAATATCCCTGGGACGGTTCTACCTCCTAGATATTCTTTATTTATCCATATAAGTTCTTTATGTGGTGTCGCTTAGACGCCCGACTATGGCATGTGTATTATTTCATATAAGCCCTTTGTGTGGTGTCGCTTAGACGCTCGACTGTGGCGTGTTTATTAATTCATATAAGCCCTTTATGTGGTGTCGCTTAGACGCCTGACTGTGGCATGTCTATTATTTCATATAAGCCCTTTATATGGTGTCGCTCAGACGCCCGACTGTGGCATGTTTTATATTACATATGTTATTATTACCCTTATTGATTGCTTATTAAATTTCAGTATGATTATATTTTTACTAGTAATACTTGAGAAGTATTTCTGGGCTCACGAAGTATTGTGGCATTATTATAAGTGTATAATTAACCCTGCCAATTTATGTTTGTTTCATGATGTTTGCGAGTACATTCAAAGTACTTACTGGCTTGTCCCTGGCTATTGTCTTGGCCAGATTGCATGCTTGGAGAGGAGGAGCTTGATGATAAACCCAGAACCTAGGCCTCGAAGACAGCAGCCGTGTGAGATAGGAATTATCCAGGTCAGCTGTTCCTGTGGGAAATGGAGTCCAATAGACGCTGGAGATCCCCGAACCGCTTCCGTCATCAACCATTAGAAACATTTTGATGTACTCTATGGACCACCCTGGTCCTGTACCTCATTTGTAGTTTTGCTTGGACAATTTGTATCAAGGGATTGTGTGCCAGCTAACAGTATTCCTGGGGCTGGTATACTTAAGGGCCATTTGAAGGGAAATTAAAAATTCCTGAAAATCCGGTCCCCACAACCTTGGTATCAGAGCCATGCTGATCGTTGGCTAATCCTATCTTAGCCAGGTAAATAAACCTAGGAAACCACCTAGTCAAGCCTACTCAAACCAGTAGCCCGCATAGTGTTCGCCAACACCTTTAGAAAATCGGTGCCCAACCTATCAGACTAGCCCTGTGGTCACATGCATGTGACCCATGACCTATTTGTCCTTTCTCGCAATCTTGCGAGGGAAGACTCCAATTTCCTTTTCTATAAAGGGAACGATGGCACATCAAAGCACATCACAACCACTACCACCTCAAGATGCCAGGCCCCATTGTCCACAATGGGACCACTGCTACTGACTAAGAAGGTTTTGTAGCCATCCTAGCCAACCTGACCCGTCGTGCCTTTGTCATGAAAGAGCCTCCGCAGTATGTTGTGTACCAAGAGCGCACGAGTGATGCCATTCGTCACTTCTGGGCCACGGTACACATCTCCAGCAGGAGTGTCACCCAAGAGCGTCCCCATCGGTTCACCGGAAGGACAACTTCCTAGGAGCCCAAAGCCATCCAGCTCGCATATCGAGAGGCAATAGTTTAACTCCGGCACCTGTCGCCAGGAGTTATCTGTCGCTCGTTCTACTACTACCCTAGCCGTGGAGGTTATGGTAGGCCGATCCATGTCGCCAGAGGAGACCATGAGACCGACCCCGCCCTGTTGCACCTTGTGCGCTACGTGAGAGCGCAAGAGGCACTGTACGCTCAGGTCACCCTCGACCTGCTTGCAGCTCGTGAAGAGTTGGCCCATCTTGACCCAAGGAGGAGAGAAGTGGAGCCCGACGCCATCAACCTTGTAGTGTTGTTTGGGAGACCGATTAAGCTCCAGAGATCTGTCCCAGCTGCCGACCCGAATCATGGACCTATCTCCCCCGAGGAGCTTCGCCGCATTTTGGGGATTTCCTCCAACGGAACGGTAGCCACATCACCGCACAATGGACACCACCGCTACCCCAACCTTGTAGCTCCACCTCCTTCCCTGAGCAACCGTGATGCCGTAGTTCCAGCAAACTCGACGCCCGCAAGACCCGCTCACCTAGATGTTAATGAAGTAGACTAAGCCTTGACCCTGCTTTAGAATTCTCTTGCATGTAATGTATGAGCTGCTATTTTCATAAAGTAAATGAGTAAGCTATTTTTGTACCATTATTTTTATAAGCACCACAGATAATCACCTGTGTATGATTTTAGGCAGCATAGCTATAGTTGGACGTAACCGCGAGAAGCCGATTCCCTGCAGACCAGCACAGTAATATGTCACATTTCGTGGACTATTATCTGTGGCCTTGCCCAGACCACGTTAGAGCGAAGCTAACCACCGAGACCAAACCAACCTACGACTTGTGTCCCAACCCCGCCTATATAAGGGTCACCCAGTGATCTTTCTAGCATCTCTCACCTTGTGCACTGGATTCAGAGCCTTTTGCCATGCTACCCCAAGGGAGTTACCTCAGAACTCCGGATGCAACTTCGGGCAGTTTTGTTAAAGTATTGTGGGATTTTACCTGCAGTACCATGGATTCTTGCCTTCCACCCCGGTACGAGCTGTTCAAATTGAGGATCACTTCCACTATCTCGAAAATTGGGCAATTGTGCACATTTTCCCAGTGGACCCTAACCAAGACCCCATGGAAATCTGCTTCAGCAGAGAATCTATGCCTACCATGGAAATGGCCATAGAGGTTGCTTCCTATGAAGCGGTTACTCGTCTTCAATATGCAGTACAATATGCCAGTGAAAGGGGGTATTGTTATTTTCCGAGCCGTGCAGAGCCCGGAGGAGCATCTTCTTTTCCGGGAACCCGTTCAGAGAGAGACCCCGTGTTGTTCAGGCTCGTGCAATATGTCATCGCTCAAGAGCGCTTGAGACAACACGTGATAGATTTTCTCCAGAACCTCGCCATCAAAAACCTTTAGATCGCCATTGGCGAACCCGTGAGGATAGACCCAACATGACGCATTTTGCGAGTCCTCCAATCACTCACCCCTGAACACGAAGTAGATATTCCACTGCCAGGAATATCCCCTCATGATCGTTAGATTTTTCTTTTGCGTATTCCATAAACGCCTGGCTGTATTTACTAGTATAGTTATGTTTGTGTAATGAGATGATTGTGCCTTGTATTTTATATTACTGCGATCACGTGTTTTATTTGTGTGATCGCTGTAAATTTTTGCATGAGATTGCTTTTTCTTAGCATGGTCCTTGCGTGATTATTTTTCTTAATACAACTACTGCAGAAAAAATATTTTTTCAACAAGATTTTATTCGCATGCCAATCAGCTCACAACCACACTCACTCTGCCAATGCACTAAGAGCAGAACCACACACACAGAACCCTAGCTAATTGCCTCGCTAGCACCATAGTTTCTCCGAAGGGAATACACTGTGAGTAATTTATTTTTGCAAGAGTGCTACCGGCATGCTGGCAGCCACACCGGCATTTTTGCGCGCGCTTAGTCTTTATGTTCATCACCATTGCAGAGAACCGCCACCCGAGAAGCGACATCGCGACGATCATCTTGGATAATCATGCATAGGAGCATTGAGAATCCGATCAACGCTGCCGTTATTCCAGCCAGCAAGACTACCACCCACCCCGGGTGCTCGTCCACCGTTGGAGCATCGCTTTGAGCTCCTGCAAACAGAGAGGAAGAGGGGGAGGAAGCAGGAAGAGTGAGGCCGAGAGTGAGGTAGAGGAGAGAACGACGCAGTCATTTTATAGCCTGAAATCGGTGCGCGATGGACGCAGTCCACCAGCGCCGCTCGTCGCTCGATCGCCGATATTAGAAAACAAATCCGCGAGCAGTACCAGCAAAGCGCTGGCTCGCGATGCGAGTGCACGCTGCACTGGCAGCTAGCACGCCGCGCACTAGCATGGTACGTCCCTAGACGCCTATGAGCTAGAAGCCACGCATGGAGAATGAAGTGAAAAGTGCAACACAGACAGGAAAGAGGAGAGCCAGAGGAAGAAGAAGAGACTGACTGTGGGCCTAGGACCCACCTGTCAGCGAGAGAGAACACTATGCACTCGTGTATGGCAAGCACAATTCGGAAATTGGAAATTTTCCTTTTTCGAATATTTTGTCGTAGCCGTTCATAGACACGCCTCAATTGCCCCAACCATAGCATTTGTCTGTATCACCAGTACCACACCTTAGCTGCACCAATTATTGTTTTTACTATGATCTCATTATTTTTGTTTCGATACCGCCTTGCGATTTCGTCTCTAACAAATCTCGAGGACGAGATTTTTCTTCAAGGGGGTAGAGTTTGTAACACCCCAAATTTTTGCCATAATTTTATTTATTAAAATTTGGCCAGGATTATTTTAAACTTTTATTACTGGGTTTTCTACTATTTTCAGAACCTTTCTTATTATTGGTTTTATGAAAACTCTTTCTGAACTTAGAGCTTTTGAAAATTTATTTGCGACTTGAGTGTTGACTCAATTATTTTACCTTTCATTGACTATTCAAATGAAGGCCTTTTCTATAAATTTCCTTCTAAGTTTCATTTATTCAAAACTGGTTTTAATTTCCTAAGGACCCAATTTTGAACTACAACCATCTGATAACTTCTTTTAAAGTTTTCACAAAAACTTGGTAATAACCTCATATGTTTTTGGATCACTTTTGTGCAAAAACCTAGCTGGGTGTTTTGGTAAAATCTTGCTCAATATCTTATTTTCTATTCTGGTCCAAGTAGGTGCTTTGCACTACAACCCCTTAATAAAAGTCTTCAAAAATTCTGCAAAAAATTGTAGTGGTCAAAAGGTTCATACTAATGAGTTTTATGCAAAAATATATGTTGGTCTTTTGAAATATTTGAGCACCCCATCTTGTTTTCTCTTCTGGACCAGATTGGCAATTTACACTACAACACCATTTTTTATTTCCCAATGACCTTGATTTTTTTTGCTTGTAGTATACCCTGCAAAACCCTTAAGTGCTACATTTTAGGCCCATCTGAGTTGTTTAACCTGTGTTATATCATCACCTTGTTTCTGTCCAGAAATGGACTTTTGCTATAGTTGCATTATGAAGTTGTTGGGTTGCTAAATCTAACCAGACCAGCATTGTTTGCATCCAAAGAGGCATCTGTCTGGAGATTTTTATGGCTAGATAGCATCCCTAGAAGCCCATGACTTTCTGTCGAACACCTTGCACCCATAGACAAAATGGGCATGTGGTTTTGTTTGTTTGGTGAAGTTGAACCCAGGACCAAACCAACATGTCCGGTAACCCTTTGCCACCCCATTAGTGGATTTGGAGTTTTGTAGCTGCACCCAGAGTACCTGGCATGCCCTGGCATTGTGTCGAGCACCTGGCAGGCATGCCAAGAGCACGCTCCAGAGCGCGCGTATCGCAGCCTAGCAACCGAGTCGCCGCATCCCCTCCAAACCACACCTGTGGCTCTTGCTCGCTCGAGGAGACACGCCCCCGACCTCTCCAACACACGAGGATCACGCGACAGCCTTTGGGAGCACCACAACCGTGCCGACCGTCAAAGACAGAAGCATGCTGCTGCTGCACAGAGCTCCCTCTGCCATGGCAGCGCCGCCCGAGCCACCCCCCGAGCGCCACCTGCCCGTGGACCTATCCTCTGCGTCGAGCCCTTGCCTAACTCGCATTGTGGCCACCCTCGGCCACCCCTATGCCCTCGCCAGAACTGTCGCCGCTGTTGCCATCTCCACCGATGCACCGATAGCTCCGGCTATATAAGGAGCCCCCGGAGCCGCATAGTAGCCAAGAACTGTCCTAGGAGCCGTAGCTACAGTCCCCTAGCTCCAATCGAGCCGGAAGACGTCTTCTTCTCCAGCTCCAGTGGTTTCACCCGCCGTCGTGCCTCGGTCGATTGGGCTTAGCCGAAGCCCTCTAGCCTCACCCGAGCCTACCATTGATTCCCCCTCAACCTCCTGGAGCTGCCCCAACCCTCGGATCGCACCTAGAGCGCCTCCTGGCTAGCACCTCATCGGACCCGAAGCTCCCTCCGCCGTGGAGGAAGGGCTGCTCGCCCTCGAGCTCCACCGCGTACCCATGTCCCAAAAAATGGATGCGCCTTATCCTCCTGAGCAGATGCATAGCTGGAGCTTCGCCTGAGGTGCACCGAGTCGCCGGCAATTGTCGCTAGAGTGAGCTCTCTGCTCACTGTCAACGCGCGTGGGAGGAGGAAGGAGGACCCGACAGATGGGTCCCATCTGTCGGTGAGTGGCCGAACTCCCTCGGTCGTGCACACGCACAAGTGCACTTCCCCCTCGGGAAAACATAGTCAGGCTGGTACGTATCCCCTTTGCGAAAGCGCATTTCCATCTGAAATATTTTCTTTTTGTTTGATTTTAAAACAAACTTTTGACCCAACTTTGATTGTCTCTAATTTCTAAAATAAAACTCCAAATGAGTTGATTCTTTTTCTCACCTCTTTCAAATTCTGTCTAGTTTATTTTTGTATTTATTTGAAAAATTTCTAAGACAATTTTCGGCGCAGTTTTTATATTGTGTGTTAATTAGAATATTTTTAAAACTAGGTCATGGAGAGAGGAGCAAAAACTTGCAAAAGTTTTAGAGTGGACCCTACCTCTCTACACTTGGAAGGCATTCATTGTGAACCTACATCTATCTTGGTTATGTGTGGGTTATTTGATGAGAATAACTTATGGATATGCTAAACTTGTGGTGTTATTTCATATGACAATCATGTATGTGGCTTCATGAATACATTTTAGATGCATGGGGCAGTGGCCACACCTTCCTATATTACTTGTCTACCGGATGGGATTCGGTATGAGTCAGTGTCTTGTGGAGACACGACCGTGGGACTGAAATCTCGTGGGACGAGAGTGGTCAACAACGCATGTTAGAGCAGGTGGTGACATTGTGTGCATCTTGTTGGTACTAATTATGCAGGTAATACTTAAACCTCCTGAGTCGGCCATAGATCGAGTCTTGTCAATATGTCACCTTACCCTTTCGTGCTACCATAGTTTCCTAGATAATGTATTCGGTATAGTCATTTGTAGACGTATTATCAATCACACACCAAGTAGAGGGGCTGGGATGAAGGTATCCACGGCCGTGGACTAAATCCAGTCATCCGGTTAGGGGGCATGGGTGTTTCTGGTCTGGGACCGGAAGGGAGGGCACTCCCCGTTAGCGTGCGGTACAAAATTTTGATCCCATGCTAGTCGAGGTTGGAGCCCCCTTGTCTTATGGTTTTGCCTTGGCAGCGTAGTCCGGGTGAAGCCGGGCTTCGCGGAGGTGAAATGGGTTTGTGCTGGTTCTAAGTGTCTGCTCCTAAGGTACTGTATGTGGGATTAGTCTTATTGACTATCGAAACTCGTGAGCTATGGGTAAAGAGAACACCCTCTGCAAAGTGAAAACTATTCGAGTAGCCGTGTCCTCGGTCAAGGACGACTGGTTGACTAGTCAAGTGTCGGTCTGAGTGTCGGTCTTCAGATGTAGTTAAAGAAGTATGAAACTAATCAGGGAATATGGTGGATGATTATAAACATTATTTTCTGTGGACTAACCCATATGATATTGATTGATGAATATCCGTGGGACGGTTTACCTCCTGGATATTCATTATTTATTCATATAAGTCCTTTATGTGGTGTCTCTTAGACGCCCGACTGTGGCATGTCTATTATTTCATATAAGCCATTTGTGTGGTGTCGCTCAGACGCCCAACTGTGGCATGTTTATTAATTCATATAAGCCCTTTGTGTGGTGTCGCTTAGACACCCGACTGTGGCATGTCTATTATTTCATATAATCCCTTTATGTGGTGTCACTCAGACGCCTGACTGTGGCATATTTTATATTATATATGTTATTATTACCCTTATTGATTGCTTACCAAATTTCAGTATGATTATATTTTTACTACCAACACTTGAGAAGTATTTCTGGGCTGACGAAGTATTGTGGCATTATTATAAGTGTATAATTAACCCTGCTAATTTATGTTTGTTTCATGATGTTTGCGAGTACATTCAGAGTACTCACTGGCTTGTCCCTGGCTATTTTCTTGGCAGATTGCGTGCTTGGAGAGGAGGAGCTTGACGGTAAACCCGGAACCTAGGCCTCGAAGACAGCAGCCACATGAGATAGGGATTATCCACGTCAACTGTTCCCATGGGAAATGGAGTCCCATAGACGCTGGAGATCCCCGAACCGCTTCCGCCATCAATCATTATAGAAACCTTTTGATGTACTCTATGGACCACCCCTGGCCTTGTACCTCAATTTGTAGTTTTGCTTGGACAATTTGTATCAAGGGATTGTGTGCTAGCTAACAATAGTCCTGGGGCTGGCATACTTAAGGGACATTTGAAGGGAAATTAAAAATCCCTGAAAAATCTGGTCCCCACAATCGGCCGCCTCATTGGGCCGACGATTATCTGATCAACTTGGTATCCATGAAAGTAACTCGCCACATTAGTGACTTATCGTCAATAGTCCGCCATCAAGGGATCTTTAGAATCCCAGGTCCCTGAAACTTGCTGCGCTACCAAGTCTGAGTCGCCCAGATACCTGACCCGGGTGAGACTCATTTCCTTAGCCATCCTTAGCCCATGCAACAAAGCCTCGTACTCAGACACTTTATTGGTACACGGAAACATGAGCCATAGAACATAGCAAAACTTGTCACCTCATGGACAAGTTAACACGACCCCAACCACGGATCCTTCTAATTGTCCGGACCCATCAAAGTTCAGGGTCCAGTACGTGTTGTCTCGCCTGTCCTCTGGAATTTGCAACTCCATCCAATCATTGATGAAATCTACCAATTCTTGAGATTTGATAGTCGTTCGGGGCATGTACTTCACCTGGTGCGGGCCAAGTTTAATCGCCCACTTAGAGATCCGTCCAGTCGCCTCTCGATTTTGTATGATATCGCCAAGGGGTGCTGAACAATCCACAAGAATCGGATGCTCGTGAAAGTAATGTTTCAGCTTCCGGCTTGCCATAAAGACCCCCAAAACCAGTTTCTGCCAATGTGGGTATCGTTGTTTTGATAGGGTCAAGACTTCACTGATGAAATAAACCGGCCGTTGGACTGGATATTCTTTTCCTTCCTCCTTCCGCTCGACAAAAACAACAACTTTGAACTGGCCGTGGGCTCTTTGTCAGCCGGGGTGGCCAGAGCCGGCGGCTCAGCCAACGGCTTCTTGAGCACTTCGAAGGCTTTGTTGGCTGCATCGGTCCAAACAAAATTTTCCATTTTCTTCAACAATAGATAGGGAGGGATCGCCTTCTCCCCCAGGCGGCTTATAAACCGGCTCAATGCTGTGATACAGCCCGCCAGGCATTAAACCTGGTTTATGTTAGCTGGCTTACCCAATGAGGTTACCGCCTTGATCTTGTCAAGGTTGGTCTCAATGCCTCGTTTAAAAACTAAGAAGCCCAATAGTTTACCAGCAGGGACCCCAAAGACACACTTTGCCAGGTTATGTTTCATCTAGTACACTCAAAGGTTATCAATTGTTTCTTTGAGATCATCTAAGAGTGTTTCCTTCTTCTGAGATTTCACCACAATGTCATAAACATAAGCGTGAGCATTGTGCCTAATCTGCGAGTGAAGGCAATTCTGCACACATTGGTGGTAAGTCACCCCTGCGCTCTTATGCCCAAAAGGCATAGAAATATAGCAGAAGGCACCAAAGGGGGCTATAAAAGTTGTCTTCTCCTGATCCTCCTTAGCCATTTTGATCTGATGATAGCCTGGATATGCATCAAAGAAGCACAAATGCTCGCTACCCGCCATAGAGTCAATGATCTGGTCGATGTGCAGGAGGGAAAAATGATCCTTGGGATAGGCTTTGTTGAGGTTCATGTAATCAACACACATGCGTGAGGTGCCATTTTTCTTTAGAACATGCACTGGGTTAGCCATCCATTCAGGATGAAAAACATCAACGATAAATCCAACAGCTAGGAGTCGGGCTACCTCTTCCCCGATAGCCTTGCGTCTCTCCTTGTTAAAACAATGGAGGTATTGCCGTATTGGTTTCATCTTTGGATCCACATTAAGATGGTGCTAAGTGAGTTCCCTTGAAACTCCAGTCATGTAAGAAGACTTCCATGCAAAGATGTCCCGATTCTCACGGATCAACTCAATGAGCACGCTTTCCTATTTAGGATCTAGACCGGTCCCAATAGGGAACTGCTTGGATGAGTTGCCTGGGACGAAATCAACCTGTTTAATATCTTCAACCGACTTAAAATTGAGAGGTTCTTTGGACTGAACAGTCGGTTTCTTGAGTGGACTCATATCAGCCGGGTCGACATTAGCCGTGTAAAACTTTAGCTCCTCGGCAGCGCAGGCCGACTCAGTGTAGGCTGCGTCCCCTTCTTCACACTCTTGAGCCGTCATTATTTCTCACTTCACCATGAGAGGGCCATTGGGACACGAAATTTTAAGCTTGAGGTAAACATAACTGGGGCGAGCCATGAAACGTGCATAAGCTGGTCTTCCAAAAAGAGCGTTATAAGGGCTTTGTATATTCACCACCTCGAAAGTCAAGGGCTCGATCATGTAATTGTGCTCATCTCAAAATACCACATTAGGCTTGATTTACCCAACTGGGTATGCCGACTTCCCGGGGACGACGCCATGGAAAACGGTGGTCGAAGTCTCCAAGCTGCTGTCGAGTAGATTCATCCGCCGAAAGGTGTCATAATAGAGTATATTGATGCTACTTCCTCCATCCATGAGGACCCTTGATAGGTTATAGCCACCCACCTGAGGCGCCACCACCAAAGCCAGCTCTCCGGGGTTGTCGATTCGAAGAGGATGATCATGTCACCACCAAGTGATTGGTTGCTCAGACCAATGGAGGTACTCGGCAATCGCTAGCTCAATCATGCTGATAGCTCTTCCTTTAACCTTTGTGTCTCGCTTACAAGCATTGGTTGTGAAGACATGGTAGAGACCACTACTTGGTTGTTTAAGGTTCCCATATGACCCGCCAGGGGTATCCCGAGCCGTACGTTCCTCTACGTGCTTCTCAAGAATCTGGTTATGGTATTCTCGCATGATATATCAGTCCTCCCTTGAATGTTTGGCCGGCTTCTCCTGAGTACCGTGTTTGGGACAAGGCGCCTTGAGCGCAACCTATTAATTGGGTGCCTTGCTCGTATGATGATCCTTAGGGTGGCCACTTCATCGTTGGTTTTTAAAACGAGCATTGGTATTGACCGCAGACTCTGACCAGGATTCGAATTGCTTCCGTTTGTTGTTACCTTGACCTTCAACGTCCCCATCTCTGGGATGATGCGCTAACCCGGTGTTCTTCGCCATGGGGTGACTTCGGCCATCCCTACTCCAACTGGGGTGAGAACGACGAGCCGGCTCGGCGATGTTGGTGCAGATGTCCGGTTCTTGTGCTGTTTGGTTGACCTGACCAATGAAGCTATGTATATTGCCGAAGGGGACTCGGTACCCATACTCGATCGAGTCAGCATCGGGACCCCAGTTTGAATCGTCGATTTAGATCTTTCCATGATGACTCTTCGTCATCTGACCCGCCATGTAGCTCTCGAACCCTGGAATAGCTCCCTTCGAGAACTCAACTCCACCTTGCACTAGCCCCATGGTGGGCGCCAACTTTCGTGGTTTTCTCACGGCAGATGTCCTCATGAACGAACTTAGTGGTGAGGCCATCATCGCGGTGTGGCGAATCGAAGGGGTTGATTGGGGACGACAGACGGATTTACCGAGGTACGCCCCTCCAATGGAGGTAAAATCCTATGCCCTGCTTTGGTGTCTATATTGAAGGAGATATTTATTACAAGGATGCGAAATCACTAACCTAGCTCTCGAGGGTGTTTTCCTCTCTTTCTCTGGCTCGAGGGCTCTTCTTTATATATAGGCAGAGGCCGCGAGTTTACAACAGAGTCCGGGTGGAATAAGCTCCCGTGACTTACTATAATTCTACTTCATCTGGCTTCCCAAGTTAGGCAAGTTTGTGGCGTCTCCTGCCTTTTGGGCCTTGAGTCACCGTCTTGTGGTGTTGGGCCGCTAGGCGACTTACTGGATAAGTCTTTGAGCCCATCTTTATATCTTGTCTTATGGTTTGAGCCGGCCCCATAGGGCAGGTTATATCCCCGACATCCCCCGAGTCTATTCACATATATTTTTACAAATGCTACTATTTTCTAGCTCCCTTTATTTACTTTTTATTTATTTTCTATTTTATATTTATCAACTATCAACCACACTGCTCATTTTCTTGAAAGTCCACCTTTGTATGGAAGGAAGGAGAAGGACCAGGATTTTACCTCCTCCCCCTTGGCTGCACCCTAGGGTTAGAAGTGGTTGTTACACACGCCCCTCCACCTATATATAGAGGGGATGGGGCACCCTAAGGGCACACAAAAAGCCCTTGGCGTCCCTCTCTCTCTCCCTAGATTGTTTTCTCCTCCGTTTGCGGTTTTGGTAGCGCTAGGCGTAGCCCTACTGGGATAGCACCACCACCATCGCCACCATGTTGTCATGCTGCCGAAGAACTCAGCTACTACTTCATCCACGCTCGCTGGATCGAGGTGGTGAAGGCGTCATCGAGCTGTACGTGTGCTGAACATGGAGGTGCCATCTATTTGACACTTGATTGGGACGTTCGTGATTGGATTGTTGGACGGATCATGATTGGATCGCGAAGACGTTCGACTACATCAACCGCATTTCTCAATGCTTCCGCTCAGCGATCTACGAGGGTATGTAGATGCACATTTCCTCTCGTAGATATGGATCTCCATAGATTTCTCTTGGTGAGCGTAGGATTTTTTTTGTTTCCCATGCGATGTTCCTCATGTGTGGTATCAGAGTTAGGTCCATGCATAGATAACATGCACGAGTAGAACACAAAAGAGTTTGTGGGCGTTGATGTTCAGATTGCTTACTTCTTTAGTCTTATTTTGATTTGGCGATGTTGTAGGATGAAGCGGCCCGGACAAACCTTACTCGTCCACGTACGAGAGACCGGTTCCATTGACTGACGTGCAACTTGTTACATAAAGATGGTTGGTGGGTGGTTGTCTCTCCCAGTTTAGTTGAATCGGATTCGATAGAGGCGGTCCTTGTAGTACGTTAAATAGCAACTTGAATATCGCCCTTGTGGCTTTGCGTAGGTAAGAACAATTCTTGCTAGTTACCCATTGTAGTCACGTAAAACATGCAACAACAAAGTAGAAGATGTCTAACTTGTTTTTGGAGGGTATGTTGTGATATGATATGGCCAATGACATGATGAGATATATGTGATGTATGATGTGGTCATGTTTTCTATATAATTATCACAACTTGCATGTCGATGAGTACGACAATCGACAGGAGCCATAGGGTTGTCTTTAATAATTTGTCCCTTTTTGCTTTACTTGATCGCTGTGATTTAGCAATAATGGTAGAAGCATAGTTGGAGCGACAACCCCAATGGCAAGACGATGATGGATATCATGATGATGGAGATCATGATGTCATGTCCGTGATGATGGAGATCATGCCCGTGCTTTGGAGATGGAGATGGAAAGCACAAGATGATGATGGCCATGTCATGTCACTTATATGATTTCCGTGTGATGTTAATCCTTTTATGTATCTTATTTTGCCTAGGACGATGGTAGCATTATAAGATGATTCCTCACTAAAATTTCAAGATAAAATTGTGTTCTCCCCAAGTGTGCATGTTTGCGAAGGTTCGTCGTTTCGAGGCACCACGTGATGTTCGGGTGCGATAGACTCTACGTTCGCATACAATGGCTGTAAGCTAGTTTTGCACATGTAGAACATTTGGGTTAAATTTGACGAGCCTAGCATGTACATACATGGCCTTGGAACACAGGATACCGAAAGGTCGAACATGAGTCATATAGTAGATATGATCAACATGGAGATGTTCACCATTGAAACCACCTGATCTCACGTGATGATCGGACTTGGGTTGGTGGATTTGGATCATGTCACCCCCAAACAACCCGAAGGATGTTTATTTCAGTGAGAGTTCTTAAGATATATGATTAATTGAACTCATTATCATGAACATATTCTAAGTTGTATTTGCAATGTATGTTGTAGAACAACAGCTCGCAGTGTAGCTCCCATGTTCTTTTGTTGCTTTCCTAGAGAAAACTAATTTCAAAGATGATATTAGCAATTATGCGGACTGTGTCCGTAAACTAAGGATTGTCCTCATTGCTGCATTGAAGGCTTATGTCCTTGATGCACCGCTTGATGTGCCACCCCCTCAAGCATCGTCTATGGGTGTTGAGAACATCAGGCACACATGTTTGGATGACTACTTGATAGTTCATTGTGTCATGCTTTACGACTGAGAATTGAGGCTCCAAATATGTTTTGAACATCATGGATCTTATGAGATGTTCCAAGAGGTGAAATTGGGATTTCAGGCTCTTGCCTATGTTGAGATCTATGAGACCTCCGACAAGATTCTTCGCCTGCAAGATGAAGGAGAATAGCTAAATTGTTGAGCATGCACTCAAATTCTCTCGGTGCTACAATCGCTTAAATCATGTGGGAGTTGATCTTCTAGCTAAACAGTGATTGATATAGTTCTCAAGTCACTGCCACCAAGCTACTAGAGATTCATGATGAACTATAACATGCCAAGGATGTAGAAGATGATCCCTGAGCTATTGGCGATGTTTTACACCGCGAAGGTGGAAATCAAGAAGTAGAATCAAGTGTTGATGGTTAGTAAAACCACTAGTTTCAAGAAGGGCAAGGTCAAGAAGGGAAACTTTGAGAATACCAAGCCAGTTGTCATTCCAATGAAGAAACTGTGGCACCCCGGCTCAGAGCAAGCAGCCTACCCTGCATTGCTAGCCCATGGATAATGTCTTCTGGCAACACACAACAACTTGGTATGGAAATACAACCACTTTATTAATCTCTAGCGGGTACATTGGTTCCAGCTTACATAAAGAAGCGAGGCCCAGCGGCACACAAGGTGCGGCTATAAATATGTACATTACTTAGTAGACAAGCATGAGGCCTCGATGCTCACGACACAACTACTTGGCAGCGGACAGACGACGTAGCAGAGCTCCAGCTCATATGGACACAACTGGGACATGACCTAGAGTGCGATGATGCACCTCAGACTCCTAGAAGTGCTTCTCCAGGAACTAGCATGACACGCTAGGTGAGTACTTTGAATGTACTCGCAAGCTCACAACCAAAAAAATACAATAATGACAAACAATGATACGATATTTAAGCTGGTTATATACAAGACATTACATGCTACTCATGAAGTGCAAGTACTAGCCACTTAGTGTCTCTCTTACCATGATGGTTACCGCGTAACCATATCCATCATCTTACCAGGGTGATCACCTCCGGATCACAAAAGAAACCATCTCATTGATGTTGATACCATATAACATATGCCATATGATTATATATATCATTAGTGTGCATGTTAATCCTTTTTTGTGGATCCATGATGTGACCTACTACTAATTGTGTCCATGATCGAGGATGTGGCTATCGGTAGATCATATACACACACTACAGAGGTTAGTACACTGTACCCACACCATAGAACCCATGGCCTCATGTTCCCATTCGGGTGGACCAACGACGTTTTGACAAAACCGATCTTCTGCATGACACTCTCCTGGCCACTCCAAGCAACTCCCCTTTGGGATAAGTCATGGGTGGCCCCGGATGCAACTCTAGAGATCACCCGACCACCGTCGTGGCAAAACAAAATAGTCCCAAACAGGGACAGTGGTACCAAAACAACTATGGGCACACAAGGCTATACCTACCTACCGAGCGAGGGTAGCACCAGCGCATAGCCTTCCCTCGCTAGAGGCACCGACGAGAGGCATGTCAGTAGACCAAATAAGGGCCTTCCCATAAAGGAAAATGTGCTTGCACTGGGAAGCTCGATTTGATGGCACCATGACTCGATCAGCAACATGTTCAAGTTGGATTATTAACATTTTTAACATGAGATAAAATTTACCCGAGCCATAGTATGCAATGTAAAGTTCCATGATATGCATATGCACAAAGTTGACCTAATGACTGTACTAACACAAGAAACATTATGATGGTATAACTCTACTGTAAAATCTTAACCAAGTAACCATCTTACTTTTATCATACTAACAAGAATAGCATGAAATTTAAGTTAGCACAAGTGACGCCATTTAATTTATCATATGCCATATATGAATTTAAGTTCAAGCAAAAATCATAGTCATTGCAAATCACCCTTGAAAATGTTTGTGGTGGCTTGACTTAGTTCAGAGGAGGGTCACAAAACTCCTGGTACTCTTCAAGGCAAGTTGAACCTCCTGAAAAAAATCAAAATACAAAAAGGAATATGTCACATAAAGCATTTTAATGCACTAGAAAATATGTACAACAAGAAAAATCTCAATTTTTGCATGCTGACAGAGGAGCTTAATACAAAACTGTTGCAAAAAGAATCATCTCATTTGGACTTATGGTTTAAGAGTTAGAGGTGGTCAAAGTTTCTGTCAAAATATTGACTTTAAAAAAATAGAAAAATCCGAGAGAGGCCACGTCAAAGGCGTAATCTCAGGATACGCCTGCACTTATACCACTTCGGGAGAGAGGGGAGAGACTGATAGAGGGGGCCCTCGTGTCAGCTCTATCAGAGGGAGAGAGGTAGATAGGGACGACGGCTTGGCCGGCGATGAATCTCCGACGAGGAGGGCATGGTTTCCGTCAGCAAGGAGGGGAATGGACGTACCTCATCAGGATGAGTATGCACGTACCAGGAACTTGAGAAGAGAAGGTCAGACGACATTGCGGGGCTCTTCTCCATATACGGCGGGTGCCGGAGCTCGTTGGCTCTTGGGATTCCGGCGAGGTTGAGGTGCTTCAGCAGCACCGTCACGCTCCATGGAAGGTCTACGCAAGAGGAGATGGAGAAGGACAAGGAGCACTGGAGCAAGATGTCGATGGAAATGGGATCTGCGGCCAACTCGGGCGATGATCGGTGGCTGGAGGCCCGCCCGACCTTGCCGTGGTGCTTCTCTAGTGTTCTCGTGGCCACATGAGAAGGGTGTGGCTAGATTGGCTCGAGATGGGTACTATTTATAGGGAGGGACGAGGTAGAGCTCTCGCACGCCGCCGAGGCTTATGGAGCGGTGAGAGGGGACGAATGGGGTTCAGGTGGATGGGAGAAGTCAAGGGGATCCTCCAAACAGAGTGGCAATGCCATGCAAAGCATAGGACACACGAGCGAGACATTTGATTCACGCGGATTATTGTACTCCGTGCGCCGCCGCGTCTGCGTCCATCGATCCAGCCATTGGCGTCGAGGAGCGACAAAGAGGGATGGGTAGGAATGGGCTGAAGTAGTAGGAGGGTGGAGACATGCCGAGGCATCACAGGGCGAGCTCACCGGAGAGACAGAGCAGTGGCCGATGCGCAGAGCACGTTGAAGACATGTCGAACACCTTGGTGCCACGCGGTCACTGCATGCACTGATGCTACATGTGCGCCAAGGCTGCCAGACCATGTATAGGCTCAAGTCCCTTCAAGGGAAGACCTATATGTGGTATTGGTTCATCTCCACACTACTTCGACAAGAAATGATAGAGCTGGCAAGTTTCTGGACAGAAACTGTAGCAGCTATTTGCAAGAAAAATAGAAAGACATATGAGCTAAAACTTGGAGGCCAAGGTTTAGGTTGGAAGGTAGCTTTGCTAGAAACATTTCAACTCAAATGTAGAAGGCAAAAGTGCACTTCCTTCACATTCCAGAAGATAAGATTTTGCCGAGCCAAAATTCTTCACATGACATGAGATATTTTTGCATAGAAAGGTGAGGCACGACCTAAAGAAAGCTACGGAATTTACTCAGATTTTTCTGAGCAAGAAAAATGAGGGTTGCTTTGGATCATAAGAGAGAAATACTCATTTTCAGGCACAAAATGAATATTATTTTAAATGGCAATATCATGAGAGAGATGATGTCTTAAGATGGTTTGAGAGAACTACGAGTCACTTGGGTGAAGATCAAAAGAATGCTCAAGTGAATAATCCCCATGAGATGATTCAAAAACTCAGTTTCAAATCAATTATTCAATAAATATCAAATAAAAGAAAAGGGGCAAAAACGAGGTGAATCTCGTCCTCGAGATTCGGTTGCTCGGGAAACAATTCAGGGAATGCATTCCTTAAAAAGTCCTCTGTTTCCCAAGTAGCTTCTTCCTCGGTATGGTGGTCCCATTGTACCTTGTAAAATTTTACTGACTTGCTCTGGGTGACTCTTTCCATCTCATCCAATATTTGGAAAGGTCTCTCTTCATAATTCAGATCCCGAGCAAGATCTATGTCGGTCATGTGAGTACATTTTTCTGGCGGTGAGACACACTTCCGCATTTGCGACACATGGAAGACATCGTGTATGCATGACAACTTGGCTGGAAGTTCCAACTAGTATGCCACTACACCAACCCTCGACATGACAGGAAAGGGGCCAATATACCTTGGTGCAACCTTCCCGCGAGTGTGAAGTCTTTTGACTCCCTTCATGGGTGTGCCTCGGAGATAGGCATACTCGTATGATTCAAAGCTGTTTTGTCGGTGTTTAGAATTAAAGTAACTATTTTTTCCGGATTTTGCCACCTGAAGTCTGTCCCGGAATTCTCTTACTTGCTTCTCAACTTCCATCATTAGGTCCGTCCAGAAGATGCG
Organism: Hordeum vulgare subsp. vulgare; assembly: GCF_904849725.1. Taxonomy (NCBI): domain Eukaryota; kingdom Viridiplantae; phylum Streptophyta; class Magnoliopsida; order Poales; family Poaceae; genus Hordeum; species Hordeum vulgare. The sequence goes on along the minus strand of NC_058522.1, from coordinate 100,196,417 downwards.
GCTACCTCCTGTCTGAGACCACTTCTGAGGAGTGCGGCATTAACACCCATACATGGTTTCACATGGTGAAATATTGAGGTTGGTGTGATAGTTGTTGTTGTAGGAAAACTCTATGTAGGGCAAACTATCTTCCCAGTTAGGCCCTTGAGCGAGTGCGCATGCGCGAAGCATGTCTTCTAGTATCCGGTTCACTCGTTTAGTCTGACTGTCTGTTTGGGGATGACAAGCTAGATTGTACTTCAGGGAGGTTCCCAAAGCTTGATGAATGCGTGACCAAAACGCCGAGGTGAAAAGAGATCCTCAATCAAAGGTGACGGTTCTTGTAACTCAATGCAAGCCAAGATTCTGGACACATATAGTTGAGCAAGTTGGTCTGCTCGGTACGTCGTCTTAATTGGAATGAAATGGATACCTTGGTCAGCATGTCCACCATGACCCATACGACATTATTTCCTCGAGGAGTTTTGGGGAGTCCCATGATGAAGTCCATCCCTACATCATGTCATTTCCACTTTGGAACATGTAGGGGTTAAAGCAACCTGACGGGTTTCTGATGTTTCACCTTTACTGTGTTGGCACACGATAAAATATGCAATATCCTTCTTCATGCCATCCCACCAAAATGTTTGCTTTAGGTCTTTGTAAATTTTGGTCCCACCAAGATGTGATGAGGACATCAATACCATTGTTACACCGACAACCCCAGCTGCTATACATACTGGACCAGTTTCTAGAGCTCGCGCAAGCCAATTGAATTACCAGGTACTTTCATTTCTTGGAAATCCTTCTAATGTTCATGAACATGTGATTCTGCCTAAGTTAGATACTTTTGTTGTACCTATGAATGAAGGACCTAGCATGGACAAGAAGGATATCTGTTGGATCAAGCATGGAGAAGAAGGTGCACATGCGGGAAAGAACAATGGAGCTTCCATTGGTGATTTTCGAACTTTGAAGCCACCGTAAGGAGAGCATGAAGGCTTGGACGAAATAGTCACGATGCCAGTTTATAAATTTCGTCCATAGACTATTTTAGGTGCCGCACCACCTTATTTTTGGGCCAGGCCCATGTAATTTTGAAATACCATATTATAGGATGGTTTTAGAGTCCGTGTGTGTGGGGAAACCGAGTTTAGGGTCGTTTTCGGACCCCTCCTCCAAGGATCATGAAAATTCCCCTGTGTTCCCTCATATATACAGCCCTTAGGGCACCGTTTAGACTTGGGTTTTGTTTATATTAGAAGTTCGCCATAGCTGCAACTTCGCGTTTTTCATTTGTGTTGCATGACGAGAAAAAGGCGTCACAGAACCCCACCTTCATCAATAAAGCTTTCCTCTTATATTCACAATATCCAGATTGCAATCTTAGTTTCTTGCTTGTTCTTTATTTGCATGCAGGAAACATACCCTCGTGGTCAAGTTGATTGTGCTTCAGTGTTGTCGATAACCTCTCGGAGTTGGTTTAGCGATTGCTAAGGCGCGACGCCCTCACACGTTCGTAGTCGGATTGTCAAAGTCTACTCCACAAAAACGATAACCATCATCTCATCGAAAGACATGGACAACTTTGCTTATATCAAGTGGTATCAGATTTCCAGGTTTCTCGGTGAGATTTTACCAGTTTTTCGTAGTTAGATCGCATCTGTTGTTCCTACCTATAGTCCACGGAAAAGCCACAAAAAATCAGGGTTAGATCATCATATCCGAACCAATCTGAGCCTTTGCATAATATTTTTCAGTATTTTGCTTTGTTGAATTTGCGGTTACATCATCGTGTTGAGTTTCTGGTCGTAGTGTCTAGTCCTTTAGAGTTTCTAGTTTTGTTCACAGGTTGTCACGCCGCCACCGCCCCATCTTTTATCGCTGCCATATACTACCACCACGCTACCATCATCGCTGCTGCCATATACACTACTGGAATTCAGTTATTTGCCGCCTGCCACATCTTTGCCGTCAGCCAGCAGACGACAAAGAACCTCTATGCCGTCAGCTTTGAGAAAACAAACGGTAAAGATATGGCTGATGGCAAAAACCCTATTTGCCATCAGCCACCTCTTTGCCGTCTGTCTACCGATGGCAAAGGTAGTGAAGGCAGACGACAAACCTATTCTCCTCTCTCCCCACCCCACCCCGACCCACCCCACCACTTCGCCGTCTGCCTAACTACATTTGTTGTCCGTGGCAGACGGCAAAGGGGATGGATCCCTATAGGTCGTCCTGCCCACCCGCTCCCCCACTCTCTCTCCTACTATCTCTCCCCTCTCTCCCCACCGCAACCGGGACCCCACCCCAGTGCCGCCGCCGCCACCCCACCCCAGCGCTGCCGCCCCACTCCAGCGCCGCCACCCCACCCGAGCGCCGCCACCCCACCCCAGCCCAGCGCCACCACCCCACCCCACCCGCCCCGTCCCACCCCAGCACGGCCGCCGCACCACCGGCACCCTCCCCGCCCGACCCACCCCAGCACGGCCGCCGCGCCCCAATCGCCCCCAGTGCCCCTGCCGCCCCCGGTGCCACTACCGCCCCGCCGGTGAGTAGCACCGTCGGTTGCCCCTTTTTTCTATTTTTATGTTTTTTGTTTCGGTTAATTTGGTTAGTTTATAATTAGGTTAGTTTTATTTTTCATTAGGTTAGTTTATTAGTTTATTAAGTTAGTTTATTAGGTCAATTAGGTTAGTTAGTTAGGTTAGAAGAAAAAAGAAGAAAAAAGGAGAAGAAGAAAAGAATTAGAAGAAGAAGAAGGAAAAGACGAAGGAAAAGAAGAAGAAGAAGAAGAAGAAGAAGAAGAAGAAGAAGAAGAAGAAGAGGAGGAGGAGGAGGAGGAGGAGAAAGAAGAAGAAGAAGAAGAAGAAGAAGAAGAAGAAGAAAGAGGAGAGATGAGAAGAATAAAGAAGATGACAAAGGAAAAGAAGGAAAAAGAAGAAGACGAAGAAGAAGAAGAAGAATAAGAAGAGGAAAAAGGAAAAGAAGGAAGAAGAAGAAGAAGAAGAGAAGAAGAGAAGAGAAGAAGAGAAGAAGAGAAGAAGACATAATAAGTCCAAAATGGCATAATTCGCCCATTTAGCTCCAAAATGACATAATAAGTCCAAGATGGCATAATTAGCCCATATATTCCAGAGGCCCCCGACGACCGACGCCACCAACCCCCGACCCCCGACGCTACTGACACGTGACTCCTGACCCCCGACGCCCGACACCACTGACCCCCGACCCCGACCCCCGACTCCCAACCCCCGACTCCACTAACCCCCGACCCCCGACGCCACTGACCCTCAACTCCCGACGCCACTGACCCTCGACCCCCGACCCCCGATGCCCGACGCCACTAACCCTTGACTCCTGACGCCACGGACCCTCGACCCCCGACGCCACTGACCCTCGACCCCCGATCCCCGACCCCCTACCCCCGACCCCCGATGCCACTAACCCCCAACCCCGGACCCCCGACACCTCTTTGGCCTCTTGTTGATCGAAAAGACCCCAACCCCCAATGCTAGTGACCCTCGACCCCCGACGACATTGACCCCCGACCATCGACGCATTTAACCCGACTCCCGACACCACCGACCCTCGACGCCACTAAGCCCCGACCCCCGACACCTCTTCTACTTACTGTTGAACGAGAAGGTGCTTTTCGTCCTTCTAGATGCCCACGGGGTCATAGTTTTGTAAATTATGAGTTAGATCACATATTTACTGATTATGTTAATTATAAAAACATCATATTTGTGTTAACCGTGTGAATTTCAATGTGCAGTTGTTCGTCGACCTCCATGTGCGTTGGACGAGCTCCGCCCTTGCGTTTGTTGGTGAGCACAAATGACTTCTCCTCCTACCCCCTTTAATTTGCTCTGTGCCGGTCTTCGTGCTGATGAAACTTGCTAGCTATAGGTTTCTTCAATCATGAGTGTGCGTGACCAGTATGCGTCTCCCGTTCGAAAGGCCGACATCTATAAATATGCATTTCTTTGCATATTTATAATCGCCATCCTTTCGAATTGTCCAACATTATCCATGGACAGCCCGAGTATGTGTAGATTGGGTTCATTTTCCCGTATGCTGTGCTTTGGACCCGATGCAGAATTTCGTCACTGCCTCCCTGTTGTTCTCCGGGTACACATCCTCTCTGCTTATTGCTGAGACGTGTATCAGGAGAATAGCGGGGATGTGCTGTCAAAATTCTGCGTCGCATCTGGAGGAGAGCATGGGAAAACGAACCCAGTCTACACATACTCGGGTGGGATTAGGACCTATCTTTACCTATTAGCATGTAGGTTGCATGGACGTAATAAAACTGACAAACTTGATTAGCGTATGAATATAGATGATGAATTATCTATTTATTTTTTGTGCGACCATAGGTAGCTAGGCAACATGAGTGATCGTGCTTGGATATACACTGGTCACCCTAGTCAGAAAGACATGACCCATGAATGGTTAACAAAAACCAGGGGGTTTGTGAGAGGCGTATTTGCAAATGGCTAGCAAAAAACATGGTGCCCCTGTCCCAACTGCGACAACTGGAAAAAGCAGACAGAGTTTGAAATGAGTAAACACCTGTAGAAGTGGGGTTTTACGCCTAATTATACGGTGTGGACTTTTCATGGTGAGTCTGGCCAACGTGCCAGAGCTGAGGTGATTCGTCGTCGCACCGACGAGCATGGTACCGGGATTCAAGCTTTGGTGCAAGACTTTGATGATGCTCAAGATTCGGACGATGAGATGGAGGAATCTACAAAGGCCTTCTATGAATTGTTGGAGTCTTGAAAACGTCCTCTCCACGAGCAGACTGAGCTTTGTCAGCTGGATGCCATCGCGCAAGTAATGGCTCTAAAGGCTCAATGGAACCTTGCAGAGAATGGTACACCGTGATGATGATGATATTTGGACGCTTTCTACACAAAGGCCATGTACTGCGTGCAAACCTGTACCGGTCAGAGAAAATCCTCCGTGTACTTAAGATGCCCTATGAGAAGATACATGCCTGTGAGAATGGATGTGCCTTATTTAGGCCTGAGTATGCGGCCTTGAACTATTGCCCCATTTGCAATTCTTCCAGGTATATTGTGGTAGACAACGGTATGGGTGAGAAGAATCAAACCAAAATACCCATTCGTGTTCTTCGGTATCTTCCAATCATACCAAGACTTCAACGTCTTTTCATGGTCGAAGAGACGGCCAGACAGATGACATGGCACAAATTGGGAAAAAGAACCGAACTAGATGCGGATGGGAACAAGATGCTGGTACACACTTCAGATGGTTTTGCGTGGAGGCACTTCGATGCATTACATAAGGATAAATCGGAAGATCCAAGGCAACCTAGAATTGCCATCCGCACGGATGGGTTCAATGTGTATGGTATGATGGCAGCACACTACAGTTGTTGGCCTGTATTTGTCATTCCACTCAATTTGCCACCCGGAGATATTATAAAAAGAAAGAACATTTTCCTGACGTTGATAATTCCAGGGCCCAACTATCCGTGGAAGAATATTAATGTGTACATGCAGCCGCTTCAGGATGAGTTGCAAGAAGCCTGGGATAATGGGATCAAGACCTACGACGCGGCTACCAAAACAAATTTCAAAATGCATGTGTGGTACATGTACTCGACGAATGATTATCCGGCATTTGCGATATTCGCTGGCTGGTGTGTGCATGGAAGGTTCCCGTGCACCACATGCAAGGAAGCTCTTCAGTTCTGTTGGCGGCAGGCTGGTCGCAAGTTTTCTTGCTTTGACATGCATAGACAATTCCTGGATCCTGACCAGAAGTTCAGAAAAGACAAGAAGAATTTCATCAAAGGTAGAGTTGTCAAAAACACTGCACCAACTACGTTGACAGGCCAACAGACCCTTGATCAGTTAAACGCTCTCGAGCCTGATCCTTTGCGTCAGGATACTTCAAAGGGTATAATACGGAACACGCGTGGACTCACAAGTCATGCTTATGGGATCTGCCTTACTTCAAAGACCTCCTTTTCCCACACAACATCGACGTGATGCACACTGAAAAGAATATTGTGAAGGCCATTTTTGGTACATTGTTCGGCATAGAGGGGAAGTCAAAAGATAATCCTAAGGCTAGAATCGACCTGGAGGCTCTATGTGATAGACCTTTGCAAAACTTGCGACAACGGAAAGGAAAGCAAAGCATAGCGAACCCAAAGGCATGGTTCAATCTTGAAAGGCCAGCTATGAGGGAAATGCTATTGTGGGTGAAAATGCGGTTGATGTTCCCCGATGGGTATGCTGCCAATCTAAAGAGGGGAGGGAGTCTTGAGAAATTGAAAATATTTGGTCTCAAGAGTCATGATTGGCACATATGGATTGAGCGGGTAATGCCAGTGATGTTGCGTGGCTTTATCCCTGAGGATGAATGGCTAGTACTCGCAGAACTGAGTTACTTCTTCCATTCTCTTTGTGCGAAAAAACTATCGCCTGGCGTGCTAGATGAAATGGAAGAGTTGGCAGCAGAGTTGATTTGCAAATTAGAAAATATCTTTCCACCAGGCTTCTTTAATCCAATGCAACATTTGATTTTGCATCTCCCGACCGAGGCAAGAATGGGGGGGACCGTTCAAAATCGATGGTGCTACTCAACTCAGAGGATGCAGAAGATGCTTCGAACTAAGTGTTAAAATAAATGTAGAATTGAAGCATCGATGGCCGAGGCATTCATTACTGAGGAGGCGGCAAACTTCGTGATAGCACACTACGAAGCCAAAAATCATCATTTGCATAACCCGAAGCCTCGGTACAATGATGGCGATCCAAAAAAAGTTCGATCCAACCTCAGCCTATTCAAAGGTAAGCTCGCACCATCCGGTGCTTCGAAAGGGAAATCGTTGGATGTCGAAGAATGGCGGACTATTTCATTGTATATCTTCACCAACCTAACAGAAGTGCAGCCGTACATCGAGTAAGTTCTCGGTAAATTATTTTTCCGCAACTTCTAATTGCTTTGAACTACTCTTATTCCCGGATATTTGATATAGTCGATACGTTGCCGAATTCTTGGATGGAGCGGTTATCGAAAAGGATTCCGTCGAAGAGTATGAGCTTCTCGCAAAGCATGGAGGCGACTATCCCGGTTTCATCTCTTGGTTCAAACAAAGGGTAAGTAATTACTATTAAGGGCTCATTTGATTTCTAGGTCTAATTTGCGGCTAATGCATCCATTCTTTCCTATTAAACTTGTAGGCTGATGCAGAGTCTATGGACGCCGAGTTGAGACAAGTCGCTAATGGTTTTGACTATAAGGTCTGTTCATTTGACAAATACAACATCAACGGGTATCACTTTCGTACTTTTGGCAAAGAGCTATCTATGCCCGACCTAAAGACTACAAATTGTTCTTTCTCTGCTATCGGCGAAGGAGGCACCGAGTATTATGGAAGAGTTGAAGCAATTTATGAACTTCTATTCTATGGTGAAAACCCACCGACCGTCGTAGTCTTCAAATGTTATTGGTTTGAGCCGAGGGAGACTAGAAGGACTCATGAACATATAGGACTAGTCGAAATCAACCAAAACACCCACTTAGATGTTCCCGATGTCTCTATTACGGCTCAACAGGCGACACAAGTTTTCTATCTACCATGGGCCTGCCAAACTGATCCAAATCTCAAAGGTTGGGATGTCGTTTATGATGTGCCACCATATTTTAGACCACCTACCCTCAATGAAGAGGATTACGAACCTCACATTAACCCAGACACATATGAAGGAGAATTATTCCAAGAAACACGTATGTCCAAGAAAAGTTTCAAGAACTGCTCTACTTCACCCCAGAACATTGAAGTAGACAGCGATAGTGAATCCGTATTAACCCCTAAGCCCGACCAGGAAGAGCTGGAAGAAGAAGAGGTTACTGCTGCGGATGACCTGTCACTTATTGGCTGATTACATAATGGTGGCCTTCCACATGTTCTTCCTGATAGTGATGATGACGATGCATTTATTGATGATAGTGATGATCATGATGCATTTATTGACCCCGAAGCATATATAGACGAGCACGATTGTTATCAGTTCATGTCAGGTATTCAACTATTATACTATATATAAATTTTGAGTTCATGTTAGGTATTCAATTTTTATTAGTCATGTTGGTATTTATGACGATGATACACTTAAATTATATTCATTTTATTATTCATGTTGGTATTTATGTTGTACTAATTTCATTTACTCTTTGTCATGACAGGTGTTGAAAGATGGTGGGAAAGGGTCGAAAGCACTCCACGGCTCCTTCTTCGTCTGCGGGTGGTGGGATGGGTACTTCCATTCCTGCCTCGCCTCTACGGAGAGCATTGCTCTCTACTCTGCAAGAAGCGCCCCCCGTGAGAGGAGGTCGACCCCCTGCGAAGCCGAGAGGTACTAAAGGTACACGTTGTATTCTTGTTGGTATTTATGTTGTACTCATGTTGTATGCATATTGGTATTTATATACATTTTATTACTCATGTTGGTATTTATGTTGTACTAAAGGTACACATGGCCGCGGGAGAGGTAGGGCGGTGGCTGCCACGCCTTCTGAGGTGGAGGATACACAGTCTCCAACACCACCCCAAGCTGATTCACCTGAGCACATGCCTTCTAGGGTGGATTCGTCTGAGGTGGAGGCTACACGGTCTCCGGTTCATGAGCCTCGGGTCGACGAGCCTTCGACCCACGAGACTCGTGTCCCATAGGCTTCATTCTAGGCGACTCCGGAGCAAAGCAGGGATGAGGGTACGTCCCCATAGACCCAGTGGGATACCTGGGCTGAGCCAAGTGGCCATGCTGGTAGCGGCGAGGAGCTGCGTGAGGGGGCTACCGTCTACCAGCGTGGTAGTTCGGGGGCTCCCGCTCGTGCCGGCGACCCCCGAGGAGAGGTGGTCGATTAGGCCAAATGGGGACAAGTAAGTTAATTTACTCTTATTTAACCTTTTGCCTTCACGTTTTCTCAAATATCTAATGTTTTGGGTTTAATTTGTCATACCATAGGGGTTGGATTGTTGCCAAGGGTGTCCGCAAGCCCAACAGCGTCCTTGGTGTGCTTTGCCGTAAAAACTTCCCAGGGTTTGTTACGTTGCCCGGTCGGGAGCGAGAGGTAGGAATGACCTGGGAGCACTACTTGGGTGCCCCGGCCCCGCCGGAGGTGGAGATCGACGGTGTTTTGTGCCACACGAGGGCCGACATGGTGATCCAACAGTTCTAGGTAATTTCTCCTTCACACAGTTATAAATCAACCATAGCTAGTTATTGTACTAATCGGTGTTGTCTCGTTTGTAGACCTACTACAAGCGTGAGGAGGGATACGAGGACGACATGACAAAGGTTATCGAAACCGAATGTCGCCGCCTACTTCAAAACTTTCGGCACGAGGCTCGGGTGCAGGCTGTTCGAGACTACTATGCCATGCGGAATATTAGGAAGGACAAGACGAAGTGCCGTGATTCTAAGATGGAGAAGTAGCATTACATGAAGGTAATTACATATTATTAAGGCTTTGTAGTTAGTTTCCTTGATTTGGTTCTTACGCGCTCAATTTTCTCTTTATTAACTTAGGTGCCCTCGAGATGGTGTGTGGATAATATGGATTGTTGGGATGCCTTGGTGGATCAGTGGTGCTCCGAAACGTGGGAGGCCAGCCACAACAACGCCAAGGAGAGGCGTTGCAAAATGGTTGGTGTGCCACACCATCAAGGGAGCATCAACTTAATCCAATTTGGCGAGAACTGGGTATGTGGTTTGCTTCACGCCTCATGCAATTCATTCTTAATGCTATCTTGAGCCCTTTACTAATACAATTTTCCTCTCTCTCTCTTTTAGGCGCGTCACAATAATACGGAGGTGCCACAGATGTACGACCTGTATGCGATGGCTCATACTGCCTCGTACAAGAAGGTCAAGGCATTCTCTGAGTCTGGCCTCGAGCATCCAGAAAACTTCACCAACATCTCCTCCCACCACAAGCTCGTGAAGTACAGAGATCACGGGAAGGCGAGGAAAGGGGAGGACTTTAACCCGAGCGAGGGGCCTATTGATCCAGAGCTGGTGATGGTAGCTGGCAACGGGAGGCCCCATGGCTCGATCGCCATTGGAGATGGCCTTATACGTTGTCCTAGAACTCTCCGGCAGATAAAGGCACGCCAAACGAGCTCCTGTCTGGAGATAACACCTTGTCCACGGCCAATCGAGCTCGCCATCGAGGTTAGTTCAATGGACTCAACTATCTTTCCGCATTATGTTGTGTGTTGGAACCAATATGATTACAATGCTAACAATGAGTTGTGTTGCTGGCTGCTATTCTGAAAGAGAGAGAGAGGCAATGTAGGCGGTTATGGCGGAGAAGGATAAGGAGATGAGGGAGCTGGAGGAGAGGACAACTGCATTGGTGGAGGCGGAGAGGGCACGGAATGATGCGTCTAACAGGGCGATATACGAGCTCTTCGTGGTAAGTTTCTTCTTCATATTATTTCAAATCTTGCATTTTAATGTTCGTTTCATTAATAACTACAAAGTTGGACTTGTCGAAACCAAATGTACAGTCTATGTGCGAGAAGACCGACCAAGTCCCTCCGGCGATGCCAGTCATTAACATGGCGGAGACAGTGAGTTTCATTTCAATGCAGTGAGCTTAAGAGTGTCCTCATGCTAGCGACATTGCAAATGATGTTTGGTGCAGAATATCTCCCGAAACGCATCGCACGACCCTTCTACAGTGGAGCCTTCTCCAGGGCAGCCTTCTCTAGGTGAAACAAGCCAGAGCCACCGCGCTTCACCGCCGTGATGACGATAATGGTATGTTATTTCCAGTGTTTTAATAAAAATTACATATACTTAGCTAAGTTCTCTCCTAAATGACATAATAAGGCTTAGGTAGCTCCAAGATGACCTATTCCCCCTAACTTAGGTATTAAATGGCCTATACTTAGCTTAGCTAGATCCAAAATGGCTTAATAAGCATAGTTTGCTCCGGAATGACATATTTTACCCAAGTAGCTCCGAAATGACCTATAGTTAGCTAGGCTTCCACATAAATGACATAATTAGCTTAGTTAGCTCCAAAATGGTCTATTTAATAAAATATGACCTATATTTAGCTAATTATCCTCGAAATGACATAATTAGCTCCAAAAAGGCATTCTTAGCTAATTTAGCCCGAAGAAGGGGACAAGAGGAGAAGAAAGAGGAAAAATGAAAAGAAGGAAGAAGAAGAAGAAGAGAAGACGAAGGACAAGAAGAAGGAGAAGAAGGAGGAGAAGGAGAAGAAGCTCCTCCTTCTCCTTCTTCTTCCTCCTTCCTCCTTCTTCTCCTTCTTCTTTTCTTCTTCTCCTCCTCTTCCTTCTCCTCCTCCTCCTCCTCCTCCTTCTTTTACTTCTTCTTATCTTCTTGCTTCTTCTCTTTCTCTTCTTCTAAGTAGCTTAGACTCATCCAACAAAGACTAAACTGGCTAATTATCCTACAAAATGACATAATTAGCTTAGTTAGGTGAAAACATCATAAGAACCTTGGTTAGCTCACTAAAATGACCGATTTAGCTAAAAAATGAAATAATAAGCTCAAAATGGCATAAGAACCTTGGTTAGCTCATGAATATTATATACTTAGCTTGGCTTCCACCTAAATGATATAATTAGCCAATTTAGCTCCAATATGGCTTAATAAGCATAGTTAGCTCCAAAATGACATATTTAACCCAAGTGAGCTCCGAAACGACCTATAGTTAGCTAGGCTTCCACCTAAATGACATAATTAGCTTAGTTAGCTCCAAAATGACCTATTTAATAAAAAATGACCTATAGTTAGCTAAGTTCTCTCCTAAATGACATAATAAGGCTTATGTAGCTCCAAGATGACCTATTCCCCCTAACTTAGGTATTAAATGGCCTATAATTAGCTTAGCTAGATCCAAAATGGCCTAATAAGCATAGTTTGCTCCGGAATGACATATTTTACCCAAGTAGCTCCGAAATGACCTATAGTTAGCTAGGCTTCCACCTAAATGACATAATTAGCTTAGTTAGCTCCAAAATGGTCTATTTAATAAAACATGATCTATACTTAGCTAATTATCCTCGAAATGACATAATTAGCTCCAAAAAGGCATTCTTAGTAATTCAGCCCGAAGAAGGGGACAAGAGGAGAAGAAAGAGGAAAAATGAAAAGAAGGAAGAAGCAGAAGAAGAAGATAAGAAGAAGAAGAGAAGAAGAAGGACAAGAAGAAGGAGAACACAAAGGAGAAGAAGAGCTCCTTCTCCTTCTTCTTCCTCCTTCTTCCTCCTTCTCCTTCTCCTCATCCTCCTTCTCCTCCTCCTCCTCCTCCTCCTCCTTCTTCTTTTACTTCTTCTTCTCTTCTTGCTTCTTCTGTTTCTCTTCTTCTACGTAGCTTAGACTCATCCAACAAAGACTAAATTGGCTAATTATCCTACAAAATGACATAATTAGCTTAGTTAGGTGAAAACATCATAAGAACCTTGGTTAGCTCATTAAAATGACCAATTTAGCTAAAAAATGAAATAATAAGCTCAAAATGGCATAAGAACCTTTGTTAGCTCATGAATATTATATATTTAGCTTGGCTTCCACCTAAATGATATAATTAGCCAATTTAGGTCCAATATGGCTTAATAAGCATAGTTAACTCCAAAATGACATATTTAACCCAAGTGAGCTCCGAAACGACCTATTGTTAGCTAGGCTTCCACCTAAATGACATAATTAGCTTAGTTAGCTCCAAAATGACCTATTTAATAAAAAATGACCTATAGTTAGCTAAGTTCTCTCCTAAATGACATAATAAGGCTTACGTAGCTCCAAGATGACCTATTCCCCCTAACTTAGGTATTAAATGGCCTATAATTAGCTTAGCTAGATCCAAAATGGCCTAATAAGCATAGTTTGCTCCGGAATGACATATTTTGCCCAAGTAGCTCCGAAATGACCTATAGTTAGCTAGGCTTCCACCTAAATGACATAATTAGCTTAGTTAGCTCCAAAATGGTCTATTTAATAAAACATGACCTATCCTTAGCTAATTATCCTCGAAATAACATAATTAGCTCCAAAAAGGCATTCTTAGCTAATTTAGCCCGAGGAAGGGGACAAGGGGAGAATAAAGAGGAAAAATGAAAAGAAGGAAGAAGAAGAAGAAGAGAAGAAGGAGAAGGAGGAAGAAGGAGGAGAAGGAGAAGGAGGAGAGAAGCTCCTTCTCCTTCTTGTCCTCCTTCTTCTCCTTCTTCTTGTCCTTCTTCTTTTCTTCTTCTTCTCCTCTTCCTTCTCCTTCTCCTCCTCCTTCTCCTCCTCCTTCTTCTTTTTCTTCTCCTTCTTCTTCTCTTCTTGCTTATTCTCTTCTTGCTTCTTCTCTTTCTTCTTCTACGTAGGTTATTTTCCCCAACAAAGACATACTTAGCTAATTATCATCCAAAATCACATAATTAGCATAGTTAGGTGAAAACATCATAAGAACCTTGGTTAGCTCATTAAAATGAATAATTTAGCTCCAAAATGACATAATAAGGTCGAAATGGATTAATAATCATAGTTGGCTACAAAATAACATATTTTATCCAAGTTAGCTCTAGAATGACCTATACTTAGCTAAGTTCTCTCCTAAATGACATAATAATGCTATGTAGCTCCAAGATGACCTATTCCACCTAACTTAGCTATTAAATGGCCTATACTTAGCTAAGTTCTCTCTGAAATATCCTATATACTTCTTCATCTAGTATTATTCTTCTACCTTTCTTATTTGTCATTTTGCAGATTACATTCACTTCACGGGAAGCTTGGATTATATTGATGGAATGCTTGAAGATGATTTCTTGTACCATGGCTTCACGGAAGCTTGTATTGAAACAATTGTAGTATATGGATATATATGAAACTTTGTATGCATTTGGATGAAACTAGTGTAATATATGGTTTGGTACGGATGGAACTTGCATAATATGTATGTACTATGGATGAAAGTTATTTTAATATGGTTATGAGTATGGAAACAATTATTTTTGTGAAATATATATATATATATATCCTAATTATTGTGAAAAATGCTGGATATAATAAGAAATAAAATAAAAGGGGCTGGTTCCCCCCTTTGCTGTCTGCCCCCACATGGCAAAGGGGGTATGGCAGACGACAAAGAGGGGAGAGAGAGGGGCTTAGTTCCCCCCTTTGCTGTTTGCCCCCACATGGCAAAGGGGGGATGGCAGACGGCAAAGAGGGGAGAGAGGGGCTTAGTTCCCCCCTTTGCTGTCTGCCCCCACATGGCAAAGGGGGGATGGCAGACGACAAAGAGGGGAGAGAGAGTGGCTTAGTTCCCCCCTTTGCCGTCAGCCCCTTCATGGAAAAGGGGGGAGGGCAGACGGCAAAGATAGGAGGCCTACCGTTAACACTTAACGGGACCGTTGGTGTATCTGCCGTCCCATATAATTTGCCGTCTGCCCCCTCATGGCAAAGATTCTTTGCCGTCCACTTTAAAAAAAGCAGACGTCAAAGAACCTCTTCACCGGATTTTGCCGTCTGCTGACCGACGGCAAAGCCTTTGCCGTCTGTGGTTCCCCCCTTTGCCGTCAGCCATGGCAGATGGCAAAATTATAAATTCCAGTAGTGATACCACCACCACACCACCATCATCCTTGCTGCCATATATCACCACCACATATCCACCACCAATCCTAGTCCGAGTCCTTTACGTATTAGGTTAATTTCGAGATCCTCTTGTTTTCAGTTTCACGTTTCCTTACCTGAGTAGGTTTCGGTAAAAAAAAATCTGGCATGCTTTTTCAGAGCACTTTTTAGGCAAAATTTCAGAGGGTGAAACTTTTTCCCCTATCGTTTTGTTAGGCTTATTAGAGAGTTTTGAGACACTCGTCACCATCGTGATTTTTGTCGCAATTTTTGGTCATGGCAGCCCCGAATTGCTCCAGAAAAAGAATTAGTAAAAACAATCCGTGCCTATCGTGTTTTTATTCTTTCGTAAGAGTTTTGAGACACTCGCCATTATAGTGATTTTTTGAAAAAAGAGCGCAAAAAAGAGCACGGAAAAAGAAAAAAATAAAGAAAATCAGAGTGTCTCTTCCGTTGATCAAGTGTACCGTCGTGCTATTGTTGGTGTTATAGGCTCGCGTCTCTAGTACGGTCTAGCCTAGGACCAACACGGTACCATCGTTGAGTGTTCTTTCACCTTTGCATCTCTGTACTGATTATTGCTGACCCTTTTTGCTACCATATTATAAGCCTTCCTAGCTCCACATACATCTACATCCTGTGTTGGCCACCACCTACAATCGCTCTATCAAAGCTTTGAGAGTTTTGACTACATCGGTTGCCGATCACCACCCGTTGTTGGGTAAGAACTGGTAAGAATTTGATATTTGCTTGATGGATTTGTTACACACCACCACCACCTCTTCTTAGTAGTCTGTAGGTTCATATGTTATGTGTTCCTATTGCTGCTAACCATGCCAGGATCACAAGATGAAGAGTTCGACTAGGAGAGCCTGACCAACCGGGAGTTGCATGATAAATTTCAACAAATGATGGCTGACCAAGTACACGACTTCGTGACCAGCCTTGGAGAGGCCATGGAGAAGCTAGATGGTTTGGAGAAGACATTCAACACCAAGATCGATTCCAAGTTGAATGAGGTGCTTGCCCATTTACCACCACCAGCTGCAGCTTCTATCCCTCTCCACTTACAACAACGACGACAACAACGAGGCCCGAACATGGTGGGACGAGCGTGACGTGTGCCTTCCGGCCAAGTTTAGAATTCTAGTGTTGTTTCTCCTGCTGCTGGTGTATACACTGCTACTGATGTTTCTGTGGCTGAGAAGAATGAGGATTATGATGGTGATTACGATGATAAGGGAGATATTGCTCCAAATCAGCACCAGGGACAACAACCACCACCACAAGCCGGAGGTCATCCACATGAACACGATCGCAATGGTAGGGTTGCACCACCACCTCAGGTACTTGATCATGACCATCTCCCTAAACTTAAATTGAATATTCCTACATTTGATGGTCGATATGTTCCTGACATATATCTTACTTCAGAGTTAGAAACGAAGCAACGTTTTAGATGCTTACAATTTCGTGAAGATAGACGTGTTGTTGCTGCTATTTGTTCTTTCACTAGTTCTGCTTGTGTTTGGTTGTCTGAACATTGTCGAATACATCATGCTAATATTCCAACTACTTGGGATGCTTTGCAAACTGCTATGCGTACTCGTTGGGTTCCATCATATTATCAGTGTGAATTACTTCAAAAATTGCAGCGTTTAAAACAAACAAAAAATTCTATAGAAGAATATTACCAGGAATTACAAATTGGCATGATTTGATGGGGTATTGTTGAGGACAATGAAGCTATGCTTTCACATTTTATGGGTGGATTAAATAGAGATATTCAGACTATTCTAGAATATAAGGATTATAACACTATCACTCGTTTATTCCATCTTGCTTGCAAAGCTGAACGTGAAGTGCATGATCGACACACATTGGTGATAACTAACTTTTCTGCAGGTCGCACTTCCTCATGGACGCGCCGGACCTCATATACTTCCACACGTCCTCCTTCATTAGGACCGCCTACTTCAGCCACCAATTCCAACAGAGATACCAGGAAACAGGGCCCTACCCCACCCTTCGCTAAGGTCTAGAACAGAGCTCTTCTCCATCCATGGCATCCACAGGGCAAACACATGAGGTTATCTGTCGTCATTTCAAGGGTGGAGATCATTATCTGAGAGAGTGCCATGCAAGCATGTGATGATTATTACTGAGGATGGTGGATATGAATTCGCTAGTGATTATGACGAGGAGACTCTCGCTCTTATTGCAAGTGAAGAACAGGGTGTAGATGATGCTAAACAAGAGACACAATACATAGCTGCTGACTACGCTGACAGGTATGAAAGCTTAGTTGCTCAACGTGTTTTAATTGTGCAGGTAACACAGGCTGAGGAAAATCAGAGGAACAACTTGTTCCATACAAAGGGAGTTGTGAAGGAACGTTCTGTTTGCATAATCATCGATGGAGGGAGTTGCAACAACTTAGCTAGCATGGAGATGGTGGAGAAGCTATCTCTCACCACCAGGCCACATCCTCATCCTTATTACATCCGGTGGTTCAACAACAGTGGTAAGGTTAAGGTAACACGTATTGTTCGTGTGCAGTTTATCACTGCTACATGTTCTGATTTTTTAGATTGTGATGTTGTACCCATGCAAGCTTGCTCCGTTTTACTTGGTAGACCATGGCAATTTGATATAAATTCTGTACACGATGGTAGGACAAATCAGTATGCTCTTGTTCATAAGGATCAAAATATAACTTTGCTTCCTATGTCTCCTGAACATATTATTAAAGATGACATCGCTAGAGCTAGTAAAGCAAAACAGGACCTACATAAGAGTGAAAATCAGATTGTTGCAAAGGAATTTGAGCAACAAAATAAGCCTAATAAACCATCATCTAGTGTTGCATCTGAAATAAAACTGACGAGTGGTTGTTTACTTGCCACTAAATCTGGTATTACGGATTTAGATGTTACTACATCTGTTTGTTATGCTTTCGTATGCAAAGAGGTATTATTTTCATTTGAGGACATGCCTCCCTCTTTGCCTACTGCTATGTAACGCCCCGGACACACCCGCCAGCGGTCGTTACTCCTGGCGGGATCTAGACTAGCCCCACATATCAATACTAGTCTTTTCTGCGCACTTTGTCCTCACTCATGCGCACCCAGGATCAATTTCCCGGTCGGTCACCCATCCTAGAACTGCTCCAAGCTGAGCACGCTTAACGATATGAGTAGTCTATCATCCCTAATAAGCCAGGCTATCACATACACCACCACTCAGAGGAACCGACGTCCTCGTCGGGCCACAGGAGCGTTCCCTCTTGGTACAAACGTTTGTGCATCCAGTCCAGTACATGTACCATGTCGTGTGCTAGGACGGGTCATAAACGTCATGAACAACATGACTGCATATCTGTCTGCAAACATCTGTATAACCGCGAGGGTCGGCTCTGATACCAAACTTGTAACGCCCCGGACACACCCGCCGGCGGTTGTTACTCCTGGCGTGATCTAGACTGGCCCCACATATCAATAATAGTCTTTTCTGCGAACTTTGTCCTCACTCATGCGCACCCACATATCAATAATAGACTACTCCAAGTTGAGCATGCTTAACCTGAGAGCTCTGTTCGAATGGGCTCCCGGAAAAGAAGGAATTCCTTATTGATATGAGTAGTCTATCATCCCTAATAAGCTAGGCTATCACATGCTATTATTAACATTTTGCAGGAGTTCACTAATGTCTTTCCATAAGATGTGCCACCCGGATTACCACCTATTAGAGGGATTGAGAATCAGATTGACTTAATTCCCGGTCCATTGCTACCCAACCGTGCACCATACCGCACCAATCTAGAGGAGACGAAGGATATTATGCGTCACGTATAGGAGCTGCTTGACAAAGGTTATATACACGAATCTCTTAGTCCTTGTGTTGTTCCTATTATTTTAGTGCCAAAAAACGATGGTACATCGCGTATGTGTTTTGATTGTAGAGGCATTAATAATAATACTATTCGTTATCGTCATCCTATTCCTAGGCTAGATGATATGCTTGATGATTTAAGTGGCTCTACAATTTTCTCCAAAGTTGATTCACATAGTGGATACCATCAAATTCGCATGAAATTGGGAGATGAATGGAAAAGAGCATTTAAAACTAAGTTTTGATTATATGAGTTGTTAGTTATGCCTTTTGGTTTAACTAACGTACCTAGCACTTTCATGAGATTAATGAATGAGGTTTTACGTGCTTTCATTGGTGATTTGGGGTAGTCTACTTTGATGATATACTGATTTATAATAGACCTTTGGAGGAACACTTGGATCATTTGTCTGATGTTTTTATTACTCTACGTGATGCACTTTTGTTTGGTAACCTTTGGAAGGGCACCTTTTGCACTGACCGAGTATCTTTTCTTGGCTATGTTGTTATTCCATAGGGAATTGAAGTTGATAAAGCCAAGACTGAAGCTATTGAGAGTTGGCCGCAACCCAAAACAATCACACAAGTGGGGAGTTTTCTTGGACTCGTCGGGTTTTATAGGCGTTTTGGGAGAGATTCCAGCACCATTGCTGCACCTCTCAATGAGCTTACAAAGAAGGATGTGCCTTATGCTTGTGGTACCGCACATGAAGAAGCCTTCACGGTTTTGAAAGATAAGTTAACACATGCCCCTTTACTCGAGCTTCCTAATTTTAATAAGTCTTTCGATATTGAATGTGATGCTAGTGGAATTGGATTAGGATGTGTGTTATTACAAGATGGTAAACCAATTGCATACTTTTCTAAAAAATTGAGTGGGCCTAGTCTGAATTATTCTACTTATGATAAGGAACTATATGTGGCACCCCGATTCAACGAATCGGATTACCAGTGTTTCCAACCCAGAGATCATGTCTTCTGGAAACACTCAACAACTTGGCACAGAACATAACTGACTTTATTGATAGCATAATGTTACAAGAGCATATCTTACAATGATAGCGAGGCCAAAGGTACCCTTGGTACAGCACAATATCTACATTATTTATGAGACATAGTGGGGCCTCGAAACTACTAAGTACTTCTACGGCGTAGCGGAATATAGCGGCAACTCCATACACACGGACACTGCTTTCGACACTTCCTAGTACGCATCATCAGGACCTCCGTCCTCGGCTTCTCCTGCATCTGGCATGATACGCCAGGTGAGTACTTTGAATGTACTCACAAGCTCATAATAACCAAGCAACGCAGCAAACAATAGCATGGCAACAAATTAAGAATAATACCACTTGACTTTATAGCAACCACTTACTCACGTCCGGGGTTGTTTCCCAACCACCGGAATGCTCATCAAGCATCTCCACTCAACTGGAGAGTTCTTCCATCATTACTAACATCCACACGGGTGACCATCTACTGAGGTCTGGTCGGGCCGTCCATTATCATGGACACGGCTATTCGAATAGATTTTACACTCTGTAGAGGTTGCACACTTTACCCACACTCTGGAGCACCGACCTCGAGATCCCATTCGGGTGGACCAGCATTGTTCCAACGTTTCAGTTAAAAATACCGAAATTTACCAAACTGTAAAGAATTTCAATACAAACCCAATGCAAAAAGAATCAAGTGATTTGGACTTGTAGATAAAAAGATTTAAATGATCAAAGTTTCTGTTAAAAACTGAAATAAAAGAAAAAAAAAACCTGGGGGCACGTCGAAGGCGTAAAGTGGAGGGGTGCCTCCACTTAACGCTTCGGCCGCAGGCCACAACCCCTGGGAGGTGGGGTCTGCCCTTTCTAAAACAGAGAGAGGGGAGGGGAACAGAGGAGGGCGGTTCACCGGCGACGCTCACCGGCGAGAGGGACGGCGGCGAGGCTAAGAGATGACGGGAATGGAACGGTCGCTCGACGGCGATCCTCCCTGTACCCGTAGCTCCTCCGGAGGTGGACGGACGGCGTGGCCCCTCTTTCTACGGCGGGTGGAGGCTACGGTGGTCGTCGATGGCGACGGTTCCGACAGGGATTCAACTCTCCGACGGCTCGAGGAGCACCAGAGGGACCCAAGGAACACACTGGTGGCCTTGGATTGGACTGGGGAGGGGTGGAGGAGGCTGGCGACAAAGAGGATTTGGCGGTAGAGCAACTCGCCGGAGCTGAGGGAGACGAGCTCCCGGCTCTTGCTGGGGGGTTCTAGGGCTAATCCAGAGGTGGAGGAGAGGGGTGGGAGCTAGGGGGTTCGAGCAGCGCCATAAATAGGCCAGCAACGAGCGCTGCCGAGCTCTCCCAAAGCGGCGAGGCTTGGACTTGCCACTGGAGCAAGGACGGCGAGCTGGCTGTCGCGACGCGGTGGTGAGGTGATATAGGAGGTCACGGGAGCGATGGGACGAGTCCGGAGCCATTAATGGCGTGCGGACGACCACAGTGGCCGAAGCCCACTGTGTTTCCCGTGGCGGAGCTTGGCCGGGAGCGCCGGCGGCCTTCCCCAACGAACCACAGGGTTCGGGAGATGCCACGCGGCTACCAGGGACCTCGTCGACGCTTCAAACAAGGGGGGGGGGGGCAGCGATTGACGGCTCGGGGCGGCTCGGGTGTCACTGGAGCTGCGCAGAGTATGCTCTATGGCATGCCAGCACCGTGATCACCACGGTTGCGGCCACCCTGATGCCATGCAAGCCTTGAGACCTTGTCCATAGCGTTGGCCAGCCTTCCATCAGTCACCATCCACTGTTAGCCTGGGCATACAAGCTCTGTTGCGACTAGGAAAATCATCAAGGTTCTGCCAGCAGACTTTGGGAGGTTCTGGAGCTCAACAGGGTTGGGATTAGAGCAAACTAAGATGTCTAATGGAATCAACATAGAAAGACTCTAAACTGGCAAACTTTGGCAAGGTTTGAAGATCAAATGGATATAGTTCCTTTGTATTCCACCTTTCTAGTCCAGAACACAAATGAGCTTCTAGCACTAAGTTTCAAGCTTTGCTACCAGTGTCTTTTGGTGGGGAAGTGTCATTTGGTGGTGCACACATGCCCAAAAATTTGCAGCTCCATTGTGCACTCCTAGCTGGCACTTCCTTCACAAAGGTCCTGTTTTAGCAGAAACTTAGCAAAGTGTTTTTGCTCAAAATTTGTACTGGGCCATAGGATATTTTTACATATTGGAACCATATATGATCCCTAGTAACTACAAGAATTTATTGGGAATTTTTCAAAATAGGAATCATAGGGTTGCTTCACAAAGGGATGATTCTGGTCAAATAATAAATAATTATTCTGGCCATAATTATCCATTGCACAAAGAAATATTTTTCCATATTTTGAAATCATATAGCATTGAGAAAATGTTGCAAAAGTTTTGGGTCTTAAAGCTCACCCAAGCTATAGGTTGCTTCACAACCCATAGTGATGGCATAATTCCCAAAATAGAAAAAGAGAATTAGTTAATGAAAGAAAATATTGCAAATAAATCTCAGAAGGGTTTTAGTATGAACAAATGGTTTTGGGTTGCTTGAGACAAGAGTTCAAAGATTTCATAATCCAACTTGCTTCGAAAATCCACCAAATTGCAAGTGCTTTTCAAAATATTTTGAAAAGAAAAGGTTTGAAAAATCAGGGTGTTACAAATCTACCCCCCTTAGGATGAATCTCGTCCTCGAGATTCGGTTGCTCAAGGAACAAGTATGGATATGTGGATCTCAAGAAATCTTCTCTCTCCCATGTAGCTTCTTCCTCAGTATGGTGTTCCCACAGTACTTTATAAAACTTGAGCACCTTTCTTCTGGTAGTTCTTTCCATCTCATCCAGGATACTGACGGGTTTTTCCTCATAGGTCAGATCCTTAGCCAATTCTAGCTCACTCATATATGCCTTCTTAATTGGAGGTGCAATACACTTTCTTAGATGTGAGATATGAAAGACATTGTGCACATCTGACAATTCGGGTGGTAGCTCTAACTGGTAGGCGACTTTGCCTCTTCTTGCCATAACTGGAAAGGGACTGATATATCTCGGTGCGAGCTTTCCCCGTGTGCGAAATCTTCTCACTCCTTTCATGGGAGTTACTCGGAGGTAGGCATATGCTCCTGGTTCAAAGGTCACTTCTCGGTGCTTTGGATCATAGTAGCTTTTCTGGCGGGACTTGGCTGCTTGAAAGCGTTCCTGAATATCTTTGACCTGTTTCTCAACCTCTAGCATCAAGTCGGTTCCAAATATTCGACTGTCCCCTGTCTGTGACCAATTCAATGGGGTTCGGCACTTCCTACCATACAATGCTTCAAAGGGTGACATCTTCAGGCTTGTGTGATAGCTGTTGCTGTAGGAAAATTCTGCATAGGGTAGGCTATCTTCCCATTTGGGCCCATGGGTGAGGGCACATGACCGAAGCATGTCCTCTAGTATTTGATTCACTCCTTTTGTCTGTCCATCCGTCTGAGGGTGGTATGCGGTACTGTGTTTTAGCATGGTGCCCAAGGCCTGGTGAAGTCATAGCCAGAATGCCGAGGTGAATAGAGAGCCTCTATCCGATGTGATTGACTTGGATACCCCATGTAGGCTTACTATCCGGGACATGTATAGCCATGCCAGTTGGTTGGCGTTGAAAGTAGTCTTTACCGGAATAAAGTGAGCTACTTTCATGAGCATATCCACAATGACCCACATAGCATCATTGCCTCTTATTGACTTGGGTAGCCCAACAATGAAATCCATGCATATGTCGTCCCACTTCCATTGGGGCACCGGTAAATGTTGTAGTATCCCCTCGGGCTTTTGGTGTTCCGCCTTAACCTTGTTGCATATATCACAGCAGGCGACATAATATGCTATATCCTTTCGCATCCCTGACCACCAAAATGTCTTTCTCAGGTCTTGGTACATCTTCGTACCTCCTGGATGAATAGAATATGCAGAATCATGCGCTTCTTTGAGTATTTGCTGCCTCAGGCTGTTTTGGTCAGGGACGCATATCCGTTTTTCGAACCATAGGATCCCTTGGTCATCTACTCGGAAAGATTTGTCCTTCCCTTTTGGCAGTGACTCCTTGATCTTCTTGATTCCCTCGTCTAATTCTTGAGCTTTCTTGATTTCTTCTATGAGGGTGGGGATAATTTCCATGGTCTCTGGGAAAATTGGATCGCATAATATTATGTTGAGACTAATGAACTCTTCTTGTAGTCTTGGATGCATATTTTCCAGTAATGCATTTATCGTGATTGGCTTTCGACTAAGAGTGTCTGCAACCACATTGGCTTTCCCCGGATGATAGTAGATTCCAAGGTCATAGTCCTTGACGAGTTCAAGCCATCGTCGTTGCCTGAGGTTCAGCTCGGGTTGGGTGAAAATATACTTAAGACTTTAGTGGTCCGTATATATCTCAAACCGTTGCCCAATGAGGTAATGTCTCCAAATTTTTAAGGCATGAACCACGGCCGCTAGCTCCAAGTCATGGGTGGGGTAGTTCTCTTCATGCGGTCGTAGTTGTCGGGATACGTATGCTACAACCTTCCCTTCTTGCATCAGTATGCAACCAATTCCTCGTCGGGAAGCGTCACAATAAATGTCAAAACTCTTGTGAATATTTGGGAGGATTAAAACAGGTGCGGTCGTTAGCCTTGTTTTTAACTCCAGGAAACTGCTTTCACATGCTGTCGTCCATACGAATTTCTGGTTTTTCTTGAGCAATTCCGTCAATGGTTTGGCTATCTTGGAAAAGCCTTCTATGAATCGTCGGTAGTAGCCTGCCAATCCCAGGAAGCTGCGAACTTCGGTCACCGAGACTGGTGTCTTCCAATTTAGCACTGATATTACCTTACTCGGGTCGACAACCACTCCTTGCTCTGACAGGATGTGTCCCAAAAATCCCACTTCCTTCAGCGAGAACTCACATTTACTGAACTTAGCATACAGTTGATGCACTACTGGAATCTGCTGGTTTGCCGACAGCCAGAGCTGACGGCAAAGGACAGTTTAACTGATGGCAAAGGCTTTGCCGTCAGCGAGCTGTCGGCAAAGGTGTCGGCCAAGATTTTATCGGCAATCACCTTCTTTGCCGACAGCCGGAGCTCCACCGACGGCAAAGACTGTGCCATCAGCCTTGTGGCACGGGCTGACGGCAAAGAGCAGTGGCGGCAACGGCGCAGGCCGAGCTCCGTTAGAAGGTTAACGGCAGGCTTTGCCCACAGCCGTAGCAAAGCTGACGGCAAAGCCTCCCCTCTTTGCCCAGAGCCGTAGTAGAGCTGACGGCAAAGCCCAAACACCTGGGTCCCCTTGGCCGCCTCTTTGCCGACAGCTAGAGCCCAGCTGACGGCAAAGCCTACCCCTGGGTCCCCTTGGCCGCCTCTTTGCCGACAGCTTTGTCCCAGCTGACGGCAAAGCCGAAAAATTGGTATTCCCAGAGTTGCCAGAATGCACAGGCTGCCGCCACGTGTCCTCTTTGCCGACAGCCCACCGATGGCAAAGGCTTTGCCGTCAGTGAGCTGTCGGCAAAGACCCTCTTTGCTTTTTTTTCATATTTGTTTTCTGTTAATTCCCTACATTTGCAAAACATAGATACAAACAGCAACATATATATACTGAATCTGCCCCTAAACAGCACCACAAGTGCATCACAAAGTGCAAACAGCACAACACAAGTGCAAACAACACGAATATATGTCATTAAAGTGCAAACAAGATCACAAAGTATTACAAAGCATCACAAGTGCATCCACAAATACAATTGCATTACAAAGTTCATCTAGGACTACACAAGTGCATTACAAAGTCTCGAGCATCCATCCATATGCCATGCTGCCTTATCAAAATCTGCATAATGAGAAAGAATTTAGAAGAAGAATACAATAAGAAAGAAGTTATCTAAATTAAGCTAAGCAATTAGAAGAAGAAGTGGAAGAAGAAGAAGAAGAACAAGAATAAGAAGTGGAAGAAGTGGAAGAAGAAGAAGAAGAAGATAGAGAAAAAGAAAGAAGAGAAGTTATCTTTTTCTCCTCTTTCTTCTTCTCTTATTTCTTCATCTCTTGTTTGTTCTTCTCTTCTGGTTTCTTTTAAAACTTTCTAAACTAATTATGTCATTTTTGAGCTCTAATATCAACTAGAATTTACTAAGTAACTAAACCATGGCTAATATCAACTAGAATTTACTAAGCTAACTAAAGCCTGGCATAATCTAAGTTGATCTAAACAATAAGAAGAATAAGAAGGAGAGGAATAACTTACCAAATGCCAGGAAACGAAGGAGAAGCTGCATCTCCGTTGGTCGCTGGGTTGCTAGGGCTCTCACCAGGAGAAGTAAAGGGATCGTGGGATTCAACTCTTGAATGATGCTGCAACAAGGCAAGAGTTAAAATATGTGGTTAGCACGGCAACAGACAATGGTATAAGACCATGCAAGGTTGATCATTGAAAGGGAACTCACCGTTCCCACCGGAGAAGGCATCGGCGGAGGGGGCGGCAAACCTTGCTTCTCACACATAGCCTGCAAATTAGTTTTCGAGGAGTCAAAGAAATAGCCTTGTTGCGTCTCACACATGGCCTTGCTTCTCACACAACTGACTTACCGCAACGAAGTCGTGCATGGCCTTCGCATGGGCATTATTGTGTGCCCTCTCCTCATCAAGCAACCTCTGCGTATTCCGGTCCCTCTCCTCCAACAAGAGCCTGGTGGACTCCCTCTCCTTCATAAGTGTGGCCTGCAACCACTCCTCAAAAGGAATTTTCATCATCCATCCAGGGACAAAAGAACGAAAGAACTAATGAAGAAAACTAACCTCGATGGGAAGATCAACTGGCCTCGCGCGTTGCCGTATTGCAGGAGCGGAGCTCGTTTGCCTCGACTTGATCTGAGATAGAGTCTCAGTGATAGGGACGAAGCCACCACACATGGCCAGCGTGCCATGACTCTTACCGCCACCAGAGATCATTAACGCCTCTGGATCGATAGGATTCTGGCTCGGGTCAAAGTCAGGCCCGCGCAGCTGTTTGACCACCTCAGAATAAGACGTCATCTTGCTGTAGGCGGACAGGCTTGTGTACGCCGACGGCCCGTCCCCCTCAGAATATGCCTTCGCCGTCTTGTACGAGCCCTTATGGGCCATGCTAAACGCGGCGTATCCCTCAGGCTCGGGCTGGTTATTGTGTTTGGCCTCACGAAAAGACAAAGAATTAGTACAACAAAAATCATGAACGAACGAATTATTGATGAAACAAAACAAGGCACACATACCCATTTTTTGGCGTATTGCTTGATGTTGGCATTGCCTTGGTGGTGTGGCACACCAACCAGTTGGTCACGACGGTCCTTGGCCATAGTGTGGGTGCTCAACCAAGCCTCTGTGCACCACCTGTCCGCTATCATCTCCCAACAATCCATCTTATCGGCCAACCATCTCGGGGGCACCTATGAATGTAAGTTAATGAAGAATGAAACTAAGTATTATAACTAAATAGACCTAACTAGCCCTAAGAATTGATATTTGGAATGTACATACCACCATGTACTCGGTCTTATCATGGAAAATCTTTCGACATTCAGTCTTTGTCTTCGGCTCCCCTTGCTTGGCGTACCAATCTCGAACAGCCTGAACACGCATTTCGTGCCTCGTGTTATTCAATAAACTCTTGCACTCTTTCACGAGGTTCTTCTTGGCCGCCTCCTCCGTCCCCTCCTCGACCCTAAAGTGACTTTGCAATTATGCCAAATAGATGCACAGATGAATAGTGAAATGATTTGGAAGGAAATAACAATATATAACATTGTATACTTACCCAAAAATCAGCCAACACCTTGTCGGCCACGCTCACGCAAACAACACCATTGACATGTGTGTTTTCCGGGAGCAGAGCGGCTTGGTAGTGCTCCCAGTTGAGTCCTGGCTCGGGAACCATACCCTCACCGGGCAACTGCACTATCCCGGGGAAGTGCTCCCTAAGTAAAGCACCAAGGAGGTAGTTTGGATTCCGGGTATTCTGCGGGTAATCCCACCCCCTACATAATGATAAGGCAAAGACATTAGCTACTTGGTGAAATATAATGATATAAGGTACACAATATATATCAACTTACTTCTCGCCTTCTGGCTTAATTAACGGCATGTGCTGCAAGTCCAATCGGTCTGGAACTCGTGTCATACCACGTTGGTAGACCGACTTGCTGGCAGCCCCCTCAGCCTCCGCCTCAGCACCCTCCGCCTCAGCCTCCGCCTCAGCACCCTCCGCCTTAGCACCCTCCGCCTCAGCACCCTCCGCCTCAGCACCCTCCGCCTCAGCCCCCTGCATCGGTGTCTCCTCCTGGACGGTAGGATCCCGCACCGGCGACACCCTCGTTTGCAAGGGTGAAGTGGCCGAGGATGGTGGCGACTGGCTCCTATCATGCAGCCTCCCTCTCCCACGACCACGTCCTCTGCCTCTCTTCTTTCCTACGCCTCTCCCACGGGGCTCCTCGGCAAAGCTCTGCAACAAAGTTCTCCGTAGCTGCCCAGGTGCTATCCTCAACTTATCCCCGCCTGCCATGTCTCACCACCTGTAACGATAAATAGTTAAATAATTAGTACAAATTCAAGGACAATAATTAAGTGAACAATAATAAATACATGAATAATTCAACTAATAATTGAATAATTAAACAACAATGTTTGGATGCATACAAAGTACTAATAGTCTGGATCATCTGTCTCTTCTCCATGGTCAATTGAAGCAAAATCATCATCAGTATCACACGTGTCGTCATGACTGATATCGTCATCAGGTTCAAGGACATCATGTGGAAGGCCTTTTTGTAACCGATCAAGCATTGATAGCTCATCGGCATTGGTAACTTCTTCTACTTCCACTTCTTCCTCATCATCACGTGAGTCTTGTTCCTCTGTGTTCAGGGTGGAGGGTACGACGTCTGGCCCCACGTGATTCTTGGAAAAATTCTCCATCATATGTTATTGGGTCAATTTGAGGTTCATAATCGTCTTCATTTGGGGGAGGTGGTCTAAGATGTGGCGGCACATCGAACACGACATACCAACCTTCTAGGTTCTTAACACTTTGACGACAGTATGGCAGATAGAAAACTTGGGTGGCCTGTTGAGCCACAATATAGACATCGGCACCGCTTAACTGCCTGTCTTGTCGAATTTTGACAATCCCAAGATGTTCATGAGTCCGTCTTGTCTTAGTAGGATCGAACCAATGACATTTGAACACAACAACGTTCGGAGGATTTTCACCATAATAATGAAGTTCGTAGACTTCTTCAAGTCTTCCATAATACTCGACACCTCCCTCGCCTATAGCAGAGACACCGGAATTGTTTGTTTTTTGACCGGGCATTGAAAGCTCTTTGCTAGCAGTACGAAAGCGATACCCGTTGATGTCATACTTCTGAAATATACGGACCTTAAAGTCAAAACCATTAGCTATTTGTCTCAATTCATCGTCGACTTGCTCATCTGAATTAGCCTAGAAGTTAAGAAAAGATAGAGTTTGGTGTGTTACTCATGAGTAATAGCAACAAAGGAAATCACTTATTATATATAAGGGAGGTACCGTTTTTTTGAACCAAGAGATGAAACCGGGATAGCCGCCTCCTGTCTTTTCAAGAAGTTCATACTCGAGAATGGATTCTTTCTCGATTGCAACACCATTCGAGAATTGTTCGACGTATCGACTATATCAATTAATAATAGTTGTTAGACACAAAACTTGTTAAAAGTTGCGAAACAATGTACACAGCGCTTACTCAATGTATGGCCGAACTTCTATTAAATTGTTCAATATATACATCGTTAGTGTGCGCCACTCCTCGACGCACAGCAACTTTGGTTTTCCCACACCAAAAGGTGAGAGCTTCCCTTTGAAAAGGCTGAGATTGGATTCACGTCGTTTGGGGTCGCCCAGATTGTACCGAGGCTTTGGATTATGCAAGCTGTGCATAGTGGCATCATAGTGTGCTGTTACGAAATTTTCCGCCTCCTCGATAATGAACGCCTCGGCCATCGATGCTTCAATTCTACGTTTATTTTTACATTTTCCTCGAAGTGTCTTCTCCATTCTTTCAGTTGCGTAGCACCAACGATTTTGCACAGGGCCACCCAATCTTGCCTCGGTTGGGAGATGCAAAATCATGTGTTGCATCGGATTAAAGAAGCCCGGTGGAAAAATCTTCTCTAACTTGCAGAGCAACTCAGGCACCAACTCTTCCATGTCATCTATCAAGGCACGCGACAACTCTTTAGCACAAAGAACACGGAAGAAATAGCTCAACTCGGCCAATACTAGCCATTCAACCTCGGGGATATAGCCACGCAACATCACCGGCATTATCCGCTCAAGCCATATGTGCCAATCATGACTCTTGAGCCCAAAAATTTTCATTTTTTCAATGCTCGCTCCCCTCGCTAGATTCGCAGCATACCCATCGGGGAACAACAACTTTTTTTGCACCCACAAGAGGATTTCCCTTATTGCTCCCTTCTCAAGATTGTACCAGGCAGGTGGTTTGGACCAATTTTTTCTTCCTTTCGGTTCTCGCATGTTTAGTGATGGCCTATCACACAGAGTCTCCTGGTCAACTCTAGCCTTTGTATTATCTTTGCCCTTATCAGTGCCAAAAAATGTGCCAAGAAGGGCCTCGGCAATATTCTTTTCAGTGTGCATCATGTCAATGTTGTGTGGAAGTAAGAGGTCTTCGAAGTAGGGGAGATCCCAGATGCATGGCTTGTGGGTCCAGGCGTGTTCCTCATTATAACCCAAGAAATACCCTGGACGGTTTGGATCAGGCTCCATAGATTTTAACTGTTCATTAATTTGTGCCCCCGTCAACGCAGGTGGTGCAGAGTGTTTGACAACTTTACCTTTCATGAAATTCTTCTTGTCTGTTCTGAATGGATGGTCCATAGGCAAGAACTGTCTATGCAAGTCAAAGCAGGAATACTTCCCACCCGCCGGCAACCAATGAAACTTAAGAGCTGCCTTGCATTGTGGGCATGGGAACCTTCCATGCACACACGAGGCAACGAAAAGCGCAAATGCTGGCAGATCATGCAACGAGTATTGGTACCAAACATACATTTGAAAGTTCTCTTTCTTAGCTGCGTCGTATGTGTTGACCCCATTCACCCAAGCTTCTTTCAAGTCATCCATCAGCGGTTGCATGTACACACTCATATTCTTCCCCGGGTATTTTGGCCCTGGAACTATCAACGTCAGAAATATGTGCTTTCTTTGCATAATGGATGATGGTGGAAGATTGAGGGGAATGACAAATACAGGCTAGAAACTATATTGGGTAGCCGTCATACCAAAAGGATTGAACCCATCGAGGCTGATGGCGATTCGACAATTCCTTGGTTCTTTAGCTTTTTCCTTATGTATACTATCGAATGCCTTCCATGCGTCACCATCTGAAGGGTGTACCAACATCGGAACTCCGTGTTCATCTAATTCTTTCCTAATTCCATGTTTGTGCCATGTCATCTGTTTTGCTGTTTCTTCGAGCATGTAAAGTCGTTGAAGTCTTGGTAGGATCGGCAGATACCGTAGGACACTCACGGGGATTTTGCTCTGCTTCTTCTCACCTTCACCGTTTTCTACCTCAACATATCTGGAGGACTTGCAAAATGGACAATATGTTTCTTCCGCATACTCTTTCCTAAATAAGGCACATCCCTTCTCACAAGCATGTATCTGCTCATACGGCATCTTGAGTGCACTAAGGATTTTGTTTGACTCATATAGGTTTGAAGGCATAATATGACCTTCTGGTAGAAAGCGCCCAAATAGGGTCATCACTGAGTCAAACAGATCTCTTCCAATGTTGAACTCGGCTTTCAGAGCCATTACTTGTGCGATGGCATTTAGCTAAGAAATCTTAGTGTGCTCGTGAAGAGGATGTTTTGAAGACTCCAACATGGCATAGAAGGCTTTCGCGGATTCCTCCATCTCTTCGTCCTTGTTCCGAGCATCATCAAAGTCATTCACCATGTCTTCAATCCCTGTACCATGATCATCGGTGCACCGACGCAACACCTCGTCTCTGTTACGTTGGGCCGACTCAGCATGCAATGTCCACAAGGTATAGCCGGGAGTAAAACCACGCATCTGTAGGTGTTTACCCATTACATCCTTTGTCTGTCGCGAATAATTCTTGCACTTAGTGCAGGGGCACCATGTTTTTGGCTGGCCTTTAGAAAACGTCGTTTCCACGAATTCATAGGTTTTGCTCAACCATTCATCGGTCATATCTCTCTGACTATGGTGACCGGTGTACATCCATTCACGATCAGTCATTCTGGCAAGCTAGCTACATAGTATCCACATATAAAACAATATAAAATATCAATTCATCAAGTATGTTAAATTAATTATGGCCATTTTTTAATCATGGTTAATACATTGGGATGCACGGCATGCACACCTACGAGCTACTAGGTAAAGATGGGTCCTAATCCCACCCGAGTATGTGTAGATTGAGTCATTTCCCACTGCTCTGCTCCCGACCCAACGCAAAATTTCGGCAGCACCTCCCCGCTGTTCTCCTGATACACGTCTCGGCAACTAACCGAGAGGATGTGTACCCGGAGAACAACAAGGAGGAGCTGTCAAAACTCCGCATGGGATCCGGAGCAAAGCGTGGGAAACGACCCAATCTACACATACCCGGGTTGTCCATGGATAACGTTGGACAATTCGAAAGAATCACCGTTATAAATATGCAAATGCATGCATATTTATGACAGGAACCCTTTCGAACGGGAGACGCATATTGGTTACGCAACACCTTTGCATTTTAATACTAAAAATACCTAGCTAGATAGTGTCATCAGCACGAAGGCCGGAATAGAGCAAAATAAAGGGGGTGGAGGAGGAGTTAACAAATGTGCTCACTTTCGAATGCAAGGGAGGTCGTCGAAAACCAATCCCTCGCGGAGAAGCTACTGCACATTTAAATGAACTCAATCAACACAAATACGCACTCGCGGTAATTAAGCTAACTAATACTAACATCTATCATTTAAATGCATTTTTCTAAAACTCTGAATCTCCATATCTTTACATGCGAAATACTTAAATTTCACTGCTAAATTGTGATCTTCGGGGGCATAATTCATAGAGTTCTCCAAAACTACTTTGAGTGTGATGCATTCAGGTTTGTTGTGTAGAGCTAATATTACTTCCCCTATTTTGTAGATTAATAAAGTTCTTCGAGTAATCTATACTTATACCAGATATTTCCAATTCAATCTCTCACATATCCGTTTTTGTCAGTTACGCATCCCTCACGTATCTCTATCTCAAAAAATAATATCTCTAACGTATCTCTCTCTCTTAACATATAGTCTAAGTTTTTTACAACTGCACCACGTTCTACATCAAACATAGTCCAGCCAGTACAATAGCGCCTTCTCTCTCCTGGAAACAAATATAGGCTGCTCTGATCCTCCGCCTCACGCACTCCTCTCCAGCACACATTCTATCCTAGGCCGGCTGTCACCTTGGGATAGGGAAAGATTGATCCAGGTTTGATCTACTTATAATTTTATCCTTGCTTTATTCCTATTTAGATGATTAGATCACACTTCATAATGCATGGATGCGAATTTCGGCAATTCGATCATTGATGCGTTGTGCTCTACTATGATGCAGATCATATATGCGACATGTGAGCATGTACGCTGGGTAGGCTCTCAAAGCTAATTATTTCTTCATCTCAGTAGTACCAGGAAACAAAATTAATTACCTTCTGCTCTCTGAATTTGTTCCCCTCTCAGTCAATCTTCTCTGTTTTTCCACGGCCATAGCTTTTACATAATGTATAGTAGTGCAGGCGAGTATAATATGGAACGACTAGCTCATCCTTCATATTAAAAACCTTGATTTTAATTAACTATTATCTCAATCAATGTAAAACTTCCCATATATTAGCTTACAAAAAACTTTTGATTTGTTCGATCAACCTACGTTAACTGTCCCGATTTAATATACCGATTTTGGTATACAGAACATAGTAAGAACAAACTCTAACCTGAGATTTTATACTCCAAAACAAAATCTAACCTAACTTCATGTATTATGTTTCCCTGCATATTCAGGTACAAGTATTATACCGAACCTGGCGCGGATGGACCGGCGGGAGGGAGAGGCGGGGGCCGCGGAGGAGGGGAGGAGGAGGGGACTCCGGCGGCGTCGGGCGGGGGGGGGGGGCGACAGGGGCCGGGGCCGGCGGCGCCTCGTCGTCCGGCGGCTGGCGGCGGGCTGGAGGGGGCGGCGCAGGGCCCGAGCCGGAGGGGGCGGCGTCGGGCGGGGGGCGGCGGGGGCCGGCGGTGCCTCGTCGTTCGGCGGCTGGCGGCGGGCCGGAGGGGGCGGCGCAGGGCCCGAGCCGGAGGGGCAGTGCAGGGCGGCGCGGGGCGGGGCGGGCGAGGAGCGGCGCAGGTCGGGGCGGCCGCGGGGCAGCGCAGGGCGGGGCGGCGTGGGGCGGGCGAGGGGCGGCGCGGGGCGGGCGAGGGGCGGGCGAGGGGCGGCGCAGGGCGGGCGAGGGGCGGCGTGGGAGAGCAGGGCGCGCGTGCACGGGACGGTGAGAGAGAGAAGGCGCGGTGAGAGAGAGAAGGCACGGGGGGATAAGGCAGGTGTATGGGGTTAGCCTCTTTGCCCTCAGCCAGCTGTCGGCAAAGACAGCCGTTAGTCTTTGCCCTCAGCTGGCTATCGGCAAAGAAGGCCCCTGAATTTTTTTTTCTCGCCGAGGCGGCGACTGGGTTAGCCCCTATGCCGTCAGCCTTCCTATGCCGACCGCTTTTTTGTCCTTTGCCGTCAGCTGGCTACCGGCTTAGATAAAGCGGACGGCATAGATTTTATTTGCCGTCAGCCCCTCCTATGCCGTCAGCATTTATTTTGCCTGAGGGCAAAGTCTCTTTGTCGTCAGCCCCGTAAAATTGCTGACGGCAAAGCTTAAAGCTGTTGGCAAACTAGCAGATTCCAGTAGTGATGGGATCTCAGTGTTTCCAAGACAGCACGGAGGTGACGCTTGTGATCCTCTTCGTCTTTAGAATATATCAGTATATCATCAATGGACACTACCATGAACTTGTCTAGGAAATCCATGAAGACCTTGTTCATCATACTCATGAAATAGGATGGAGCATTTGTGAGACCAAATGACATGACCATGAACTCAAACATGCCATATCGGGTAGTGAACGATGTCTTGGGTATATCTTCCTTCCTGATTTTGAGTTGATGATACCCGGTCTTGAGGTCAATCTTTGAGAACACTCGTGCTCCGGTCAACTGGTCGAATAGGTCATCGATGCGTGGTAGAGGGTACTTGTTATTAATGGTGACCTCATTTAGCTGACGATAGTCTATGCACATTCGCAAACTTCCATCCTTCTTTTTGACGAATAGCACTGGTGATCCCCATGGTGATGTTTTTGGGCGAATGTATCCTTTCTGTAGTAATTCATCCAACTGTTTCTTCAGCTCTGCCAATTCTGGTCCTGGCATACTGTAGTATTTCTTGTAAATTGGGGCAGTACCGGGAACTAATTCGATTACGAACTCCAACTCCCGGTCCGGTGGCATTCCTGGCAATTCCTCGGGAAACACATCGATAACGACTTCTCGAGCTTCGCATGCTTCTTTGGCAGAGATATGGTAGACGCGTCCTTGAGTAACCTTAGAGTTAGGGCGGCGTCCAATAGTGTTGAGCTGTGGTTTGATGTTGGAGGATGGCTTTCCAACATTGGTGGGGCACTGCTTTGCATAGTATCCACTTTGGCCGCAAGAAAAACAGGTGTTGTTGCGGCGACAATCCTCTAGCGCTGGTTGCTTGTGAAGGCCTTGTTCTGGCTCACTGTCTTGGTAGTGTTGTTACTGTTGTTCCAAGTGGGCTTGTAGATAGTGGTGTTTGGATGCCAGGTACGCGGCTTCTGTGCAATCTGCTCCTTGTTGTCCTTCTTGGGTTCAAACTTCCTCTTGCGGTCATCGTATCCGGTCTTAAGCTCTTGGTCGGCTATGAACGCTTTGTTTACCAGTGTCTGGAAGTCTGGAAAGTCCAGCATACAAAGCTGACAACGGAGGGCATGGTTAAGACCGCCTAGGAAGCGATCAACCTTCCTTTCCTCAGTGGATACATCATGGGTCGAGTATCGTGCCAGAATGTTAAACTTTTTCAGATACTCGACTACCGTCATGTTTCCTTGTGTAACGGCAAGGAATTCTTTTTGCTTTACCTTCATAATACTCGTTGGAATATGATATTTGCGGAATGCTTCCTTGAATCTTTCCCATGTATTCTCTTCTCCACAGGGCCACGTTATCTTAGTATTATCCCACCATATAGCTGCTAGCCCTTCCAGGTAGTGAGTGGCAAAGGATACCTTGTCGGCTTCCTCACAACGGGCTATTTCTAGCTTCTTCTCCATAGCCCTTATCGAGTCGTCGGCTTCAATCGGATCCACGGCTTGAACGAAATTGGGAGGCTTAGTACGCTGAAAATTCGACAACCTCGATCGTGCTCCTTTGTGGTTGTTCTGGCCTACCATAGCTTGCATGCTTCTTAGGAATTCCATGAGATCCTGATTCCTCTTTTCCTCAAACATTCTCATAATCTTCTCAGTACTTGGTGCCTGGGTGGTGGAGGTGGTAGGTCTTCTGGTGGTTGGCCTGCCTGCCTGGCAGACGGGCGGATGGGGGTTCCATCGTTACCTTGGCTACACCTTCCTTTCATCCTAAATTATTGTTCCCATTGCAAAGTACCGAATCGATGAGCAACATCCATAAGGGAAAAGCATGGTCATAAAATCCAAAGAAATCCTTATGAAAGGCAAATAAGCAAAGAACATAATCATACAATGCACATTAACATCACCATTGGCAAGCTAGTAGGGGAACATACCATGACTAGACTGCTCACACAACAGTTGACATATGCAAAGATGCACGCTCAACAACTCCAACCTCGGCTCTAGTGGCGCGGATGGCACGAACACTAGAAGACCTCCGACTCCTCGTCGTCTGATCCTAGTCAGAGTCTGAACTGAGGATATTGACCTCAATCTCTGGAGCAAAGGCTATGTGGCAACGCTGACAATACGGTCCTGCTTCCGAGGGAGCACGACGCCTCAGCATCGGGGCAGCAGGAGTAGCAAGGAGTGAGACCCACTCAGAATGAGTCTCACGGCGACTGCCAGACGAAGTGCCTAGCAGTGCTGAAGAACTAGCTGGGATCTCAAATCCAGGTGGTGGTGGAACTGGTGGTGCATCTGTGGGTGGAACAGAAGACTGGGGTGGGGGTGGCACTGCAGTTGCAGTGACAAGTGCCGCCTGAAGACGGGATAGATCCTCTGCCAGGGACACGATCGTACGGTAGATGCCGCTAATATAGAGAGACAGCACAACAGTCGCACGATCACATGACGGGTCTACGGGAGCAAAAAATGAGTCGCCTTGTCAAAGGCGACAAGGTGGGGTAATGGAAGAAACCTGGATGAGTCTGCATCTCCACCTCGTGGTAGCGCAAGTCAGTGAGAGCCTCCACCGCAGCAAACTGGATTGCCATCTCTGGAGTGGAAGCCGTTCCGCCCTTAGTAGAGCGAGAATAGCTGCCAATATCCGAGCTCACAACTAGGTAAGCCTGAACATGGAACTCGTACACGGACTCGGCAAGATGCTCCCGAAACACCTGGTACACTGGTTCCTAGCCATGTGGGTACAGTCGAAACCAGACGTTCCACATCAGTGCTGGGAAGGAGGATGGTGCAGGCTCATACTTGAAATGATATGGAACTGGTGCCATCTACACTCACAAAGCCAAAGGTTAGTAACACAATGAATCATGATGCATGCCATGCAACAATCAAATGCAACAAGCAAATGCATACTCACGACCCTGTACTACTCGTTGTGCTAACGTGGGTACTAGGGTGTCCTACAGTCAGCATGCTCTGATACCAAGCATTGTGGCACCCCGATTCAACGAATCAGATTACCAGTGTTTCTGGAAACACTCAACAACTTGGAACAAAACATAACTGACTTTATTGTTAGCATAATGTTACAAGAGCATATCTTACAATGATAGTGAGGCCAAAGATACCCTTGGTACAACACAATATCTACATTATTTATGAGACATAGTGGGGCCTCGAAACTACTAAGTACTTCTACGGCGTAGCGGAATATAGCGGCAACTCCATACACAGGGACACTGCTTTCGACACTTCCTAGTACGCATCATCAGGACCTCCGTCCTCGGCTTCTCCTGCATCTGGCATGATACGCCAGGTGAGTACTTTGAATGTACTCGCAAGCTCATAATAACCAAGCAACGCAGCAAACAATAGCATGGCAGCAAATTAAGAATAATACCACTTGACTTTATAGCAACCACTTACTCACGTCCGGGGTTGTTTCCCAACCACCGGAATGCTCATCAAGCATCTCCACTCAACTAGAGAGTTCTTCCATCATTACTAACATCCACACGGGTGACCATCTACTGAGGTGTGGTCGGGCCGTCCATTATCGTGGACACGGCTATTCGAATAGTTTTTACACTCTCTAGAGGTTGCACACTTTACCCACACTCTGGAGCACTGACCTCGAGATCCCATTCGGGTGGACCAGCATTGCTCCAATGCAACTTTCCTGACCCGTGACTCTCTCATCATATCCCCGGCAACCACTCCCTTCCGGAGTCCTGCCCTCGGTGGCCCTGTGTCCTCATGACACCTGTGTCCTCATGACACCTGCCACCGTCGTGGCCAAACAAACTGTCGCAAAAGGGGACGGGCCCAACTCAACT
The DNA here is from genome assembly GCF_904849725.1 of Hordeum vulgare subsp. vulgare. NCBI lineage: Eukaryota > Viridiplantae > Streptophyta > Magnoliopsida > Poales > Poaceae > Hordeum > Hordeum vulgare. The sequence goes on along the minus strand of NC_058522.1, from coordinate 100,158,055 downwards.
TAACTGGGCTCACAGAGTTATCACCGCCCATCGGGCCAAGGTGGCATGCGTGCATAACCCTCCCTCTTTGGGGCATATCGGTGAGAGATCACGCGAACATCCCAAGTCACGGCCGTCCCATACCGGCAAGAGGTGGTTGTACCATTATGCCCGGTCAGGTGACTCATGATCATCCACCATATCATAGCAACCATAGTAACTCATAATCGTAAGCATATATCTCTATATGATCATTTATTAAATCATTATTTTCTCAGAGAGTTAAGCAAGTTTAATGCATGAGGATGTGAGTTATGCTATGCAAAACTACATCACATGGATATGATGGCTTGCCTTGATGAGTGGGGTTGTTCAAGCACTCCTGGTCTTCAAAGTTTCCCTCTGAAAATGTATTTGAAATAGCAAAAGAAAAGGGAAAAGCATTAAATACCTTTTTATTAACCAGAAATTCAATGAGTGTGGGAAAATACCAAAATTTACCAGATTGTAAAGAATTTCAATACAAACCCAATGCAAAAATAATCAAGTGATTTGGACTTGTAGATAAAAAGATTTAAATGATCAAAGTTTCTGTTAAAAACTGAAATAAAAGAAAAGAAAACCTGGGGGGGCTACGTCGAAGGCGTAAAGTGGAGGGGCGCCTCCACTTAACGCTTCGGCCGCGAGCCACAACCCCTGGCAGGTGGGGCCTGCCCTTTTTAAAACATAGAGAGGGGAGGGGAACAGAGGAGGGCGGCTCACCGGCGATAGGGACGGCGGCAAGGCTGGGAGATGACGGGAATGGAACGGGCGCTCGACGGCGATCCTGCCTGTACCCGTAGCTCCTCCGGAGGTGGACGGACGGCGTCGCCCCTCTTTCTCTGGCGGGTGGAGGCTACGGTGGTCGTCGACGGCGACGGTTCCAGCAGGGATTCAACTCTCCGACGGCTCGAGGAGCACCAGAGAGACCCAAGGAACACACTGGCGGCCTTGGATTGGACTAGGGAGGGGTGGAGGAGGCTGGCGACAGAGAGGATTTGGCGGCGGAGCAACTCGTCGGAGCTGAGGGAAACGAGCTCCCGGCTCTTGCTGGGGGGCTCTAGGGCTAATCCAGAGGTGGAGGTGAGGGGTGGGAGCTAGGAGGGGTTCAGGCAGCGCCTTAAATAGGCCAGCGACGAGCGCTGTCGAGCTCTCCCGAAGCGGCGAGGCTCGGGCTTGCCACTAGAGCAAGGACGGTGAGCTGGCTGTCGCGGGACGGTGGTGAGGTGATGGAGGAGGTCAGGGGAGCGATGGGACGGGTCCGAAGCCATTAATGGCGTGCGGACGACCACAGCGGCCGAAGCTCACTGTGTTTCCCGTGGCGGAGCTTGGCCGGGAGCGCCGGCGGCCTTCCCCGGTGAACCAGAGGGTTCGGGGATGCCACGCGGCTACCAGGGACCTCGTCGGTGCTTTAGACAAGGGGGGGGCAGCGATTGACGGCTCGGTGCGGCACGGCTGTCACTGGAGCTGCGCGGAGTGCGCTCTGTGGCATGCCAGCACCGTGATCGCCACGGTTGCGGCCACCCTGATACCACACAAGCCTTGAGACCTTGTCCATAGCGTCGGCCAGCCTTCCATCAGTCACCATCCACTGCTAGCCTGAGCATACAAGCTATGCTCCAACTAGGAAAATCATCAACAGGTTCTGCCAGCAGACTTTGGGAGGTTCTGGAGCTCAACAGGGTTGGGATTAGAGCAAACTAAGATGTCTAATGGAATCAGCAGAGAAAAGACTCTAAACTGGCAAACTTTGGCAAGGTTTGAAGATCAAATGTATATAGTTCCTTTGTAAACCACCTTTCTGGTCCAGAACACAAATGAGCTTCTAGCACTCAGTTGCAAGCTTTGCTACCAGTGTATTTTGGTGGGGAAGTGCCATTTGGTGGTGCACACATGCCCAAAAATTTGCATTTCCATTGTGCACTCCTAGCTTGCACTTCCTTCACAAAGGTCCTGCTTTAGCAGAAAATTAGCAGAGTGTTTTTGCTCAAAATTTGTACTAGGCCATAGGATGTTTTTAGATATTGGAACCATATATGATCCCTAGTAACTACAGGAATTTATTGGGAATTTTTCAAAATAGGAATCATAGGGTTGCTTCACAAAGGGATGATTCTGGTCAGATAATAAATAATTATTCTGGCCATAATTATCCATTGGACAAAGAAATATTTTTGCATATTTTGAAATCATATAGCATTGAGAAAATGTTGCAAAAGTTTTGGGTCTTAAAGCTCACCCAAGCTATAGGTTGCTTCACAACCCATAGTGATGGCATAATTCCCAAAATAGAAAAAGAGAAATATTTAATGAAAGAAAATATTGCAAATAAATCTCAGAAGGGTTTTAGTATGAAGCAAATGGTTTTGGGTTGCTTGAGACAAGAATTGAAAGATTTCATAATCCAACTTGCTTTGAAAACCCACCAAATTGCAAGTGCTTTTCAAAATATTTTGAACAGAAAAGGTTTGAAAAATCAGGGTGTTACACTATATGCTCTTGTTCAGACTTTGGAAACATGGCAACATTATTTATGGCCCAAAGAATTTGTCATACATTCTGATCATGAATCATTGAAACATATTATAAGTCAAGCAAAATTGAACCGTAGACATGCTAAGTGGGTTGAATTCACTGAGACTTTCCCGTACGTCATTAAACACAAAAAGGGAACATAAAATGTTATTGCTGATGCACTGTCTTGTCATTATACTATGCTTTCACAACTTGACTTTAGATATTTGGTTTGGAGACCATCAAAGATCAATATGTGTGTGATGCTGATTTTAAAGATGTGTTAGAGAATTGTAAAGAAGGGAGAACATGGAACAAGTTCATCATTAATGATGGATTTGTGTTTCCTGCTAACAAGCTATGCATTCTAGCTAGCTTCGTGGTCTTTTGTTGGTACATGAGGCACATGGAGGAGGACTGATGGGACACTTTGCTGTAAAGAAGAAGGAGGACGTACTTGCTACACATTTCTTTTGGCCAAAGATGTGACGGGATGTTGAGCGTTTTGTTGCTCGCTGCACGACATGTCAAAAAACTAAGTCACGACTCAATCCTCATGGTTTATATATGCCTTTGCGTGTACCTAGTGTTCCTTGGGAGGATATATCTATGGACTTTGTTTTAGGTTTACCTCGAACAAAGAAGGGGAGGGATAGCATATTTGTTGTCGTGGACAACTTTTCAAAAATGGCACACTTTATACCTTGTCATAAAAGTGATGATGCTTCTAATGTGGCTGATTTGTTTTTCGTGAAATTATTTTCTTTGAATGGTGTGCCAAATACGATTGTTTCAGATCGTGATGCGAAATTTCTTAGCCACTTTTGGAGATGTTTATGGGCTAAGTTGGGGACAAAATTGCTTTTTAGTACTACATGTCACCCTCAAACTGATGGACAAACTGAAGTAGTCAATAGATCATTGTCTACTATGCTTAGGGATGTTTTGAAGAAAAAGCTGAGAATGTGGGAAGAATGCGTGACTCATATTGAATTTGCTTATAATCGTTCGCTGCATTCGACTACTAAGATGTGCCCTTTTGAAGTTGTGTATGGTTTCTTACCTCGTGCACCTATTGATTTGTTACCTCTTCCATCTTTGGAGAAGGTTAATTTTGATGCTAAAGAACATGCTGATTTGATATTAAAGATGCATGAGTTAACTAAGGAAAACATTGAGCGTATGAATGCTAAATACAAACATGCTAGAGATAAGGGTAGAAAACATGTTGTTTTTGCACCTGGAGATCTTGTTTGGTTACATTTGCGTAAGGATATGTTTCCTGATTTGCGCAAGTCAAAGCTAATGCCGCATGCTGATGGTCCTTTCAAGGTGTTAGATAAAATAAATGATAATGCATATAGACTTGAGGTGCCTGCATATTTGGGGTTAGTCCCACTTTTAACATTGCAGATTTGAAGCCATATTTGGGCAAAGAAGATGAGCTTCCGTCGAGGACGACTTCGGTTCAAGAAGGGGAGGATGATGAGGACATCAATACCATTGTTATACCCACATCCCCTGCTGCTATACATATTGGACTGGTTACTAGAGGTCGCGCATGCCAATTGAATTACCACGTAGTTTCGTTTCTTGGAAATCCTTCTAATGTTCATGAACATATAATTTTGCCTAAGTTAGATACTTTTGTTGTACTTATGAATGAAGGACCTAGCATGGACAAGAAGGATATCCGTTGAAGGAAGATCAAGCATGGAGAAGAAGGTGCACGCGCGGGAAAGAACAATGTAGCTTCCACTGGTGATTTCCGCACATTGAAGCCACCGTAAGGAGAGCATGAAGGTTTGGACAAAATATTCAAGATGCCAGTTTATAAATTTTGTCCATAGGCTATTTTAGGTGCTGTGCCACCTTATTTTTGGGCCAGTCCCATGTAATTTTGAAATACCATATTATAGGTTGTTTTAGAGTCCCTGTGTGTGGGGAAACCGAGTCTAGGGTTGTTTTGGACCCCTCCTCCAAGGGTCACGAAAATTCCTCTCTGTTCCCTCATATATACAGCCCTTAGGGCTCCGTTTAGACTTGGGTTTTGTTTAGATTACAAGTTCGCCATAGCTGCAACTTTGTTCTTCGTTTGTGTTCCACTATGAGATAAAGGCGTCACCGAACCCCACCTTCATCAATAAAGCTTTCCATTTATATTCACAATATCCAGATTGCAGTCCTAGTTTCTTGCTTGTTCTTCGTTTGCGTGCAGGAAACAGACCCTCGTGGTCAGGTTGATCATGCTTCGGTGTTGTCAATAACCTCTCGGAGTTGGTTTAGCAATTACTAAGGCGTGATGTCCTCACACGTTCGTAGTCGGATCGTCAAAGTATACTCCACCAAAAACGATAACCACCATCTCATTAAAAGATAGGGAAAACTTTGCCTCTATCAGGATGGATAGAGTATGATGACTCATGCGCCTCCTTTAATAACCGTTGCCCCGAAATCTCAGAGTACCTTGACCATCCAACATGAAATCTAGAGTCTTGCCGGCTTGCACTCGAGCGGCATGCTGTTGCAATATCAGGTCTTCCGCTTGGGACTTGTGGGCCTATTCTTGTAGAGTGGGGGTGTCTTCTAGCATAGCGGTGCAGCCGACATCAACAGTAGTCAGGTTAAGCTGGGCCATCTCCTCTTGTACCTAGGGAGGCAAAGCTTCTATTAATGCGTTTAATGTGGCTGGTTGGCGGCTGAGGGCATCGGCAACCACATTAGCTTTACCTAGATGGTAATTGGTACCAAGGTTGTAGTCTTTGACCAACTCAAGCCATCTTATTTGCTGGAGATTAAAATCTGGTTGCGTGAATATGTACTTGAGGCCTTTGTGATCGGTGAAGATTTGGCATCGCTTGCCGATGAGGTAATGCCTGCAGATTTTTAATGCAAGCACAACTGCCGCTAACTCCAAGACATGAGTAAGGTAGTTCCCTTCATGAGATTGTAGTTGTCTTGATGCATAAGCCATGACCTTGCCGTCTTGCTTGAGTACGCACCCTATACCTCTTCGGGATGCGTCACAATATACGTCGAAGCTTTGCTAAATATCAGGACGTGTCAATATGGGTACCGAGGTTAATCGAGTCTTTAATTCATTAAATCTCTTTTCGCAATCCTTATACCATAATTTTTTTGATCCATCTTGAGCAACTCGGTCATGGATTTCACAATCTTGGAGAAACCATCAATGAATCAATGATAATAACCAGCAAGCCCGAGGATACTCCGGATCTCGGTCACAGTCTTGGGTGCTGGCCATTTTAGCACACCCTTGACTTTACTCGGGTCCGCTTCTATTCCGTCAGCTGACATGATATGCCCCAAAAATCTTAATTGCTTGAGCCAAAACTCACACTTGCTGAATTTCACATATAGTTGGTGATCACGGAGATGCTGTTTATGGTCTTCCTCTCCCTTGGAATAGATGAGAACATTGTCGATGAAGACCACCACAAACTTGTCCAAGAAATCCATGAACACCTTCTTCATCATATGCATAAATAATGCTGGGGCATTTTTAGGCCAAATGGCCTGACACTACATTCATACAAACCATAACGAGTGGTGAATGCGGTCTTGGGAATATCCTCCTGCTTGATCTTAAGTTATGCTAACCGCTTCTCAAATCGATTTTGATTATATATGAGCTCCATTTAGCTGATCAAACAAATTGTCAATTCGGTGAAGCGGATATTTGTTCTTGATGGTGACGTCATTAAGATGATGATAGTCCTCACACATTCGAAGACTACCATCCTTCTTGTCCATGAATAGGGTAGGCGATCCCCATGGCGATGAGCTAGGACGAATATATCCCTCCTTGAGCTTCTCATCTACTTGTTTCTTCGACTCCAATAGCTCGGATGAAGACATTCTATAATATTTCTTGCATATAGGTCTTGTCCCGGGGACGATATCAATAATGAATTCAAGTTCCCGATCTGGTGGCATTCCTTGCAGTTCTTCAGGGAATACATCTGGAAACTCACTGACTACCTGGATTAACTCCATGCGTGAGGTTATTGTTGTGAAGACCATATCCCTTGTAGGAATGGTTTTGCGAGCCACAAACTGTGCTACTTGTCCTGCTGGATTTCTTAACGTGACTACTCGGGTTGTGCAATTTATGCAGACTTGATGTCTTGTCAGACAATCCATTCCGAGTATAACATCCATCTTTGTAGACTCAATTGACACCAAGGGGCAGGAAAAGTAACTATGTGGATGTTTATTTCCAAGACACGACATACCGCATTGGATTTGAGCATGGATCCCGGGTATTGCGCCACCATGAATTTCTCAAGAACAGAGCAAGAAAACTTGTTTTGGGCGACGAAAGTCCGTAAATTAAAAGAATGGGAATTCCCAAAGTCAAATAAAATTGTTGCACGTATGCTATTAACGAGGAACATACCAATGACTACTTTGGGGTTTTCTTGGTCTTCCTCGGCAGAGAGATGGTGCACTTGTCCTTGGATGAGCCTCTGCGAGGATCCCATGTTGTTGACTTGTGGCTTGAGTGTTGTATTAGGCTTGCCATTCTTGGGGCACTGCCTTGCGTAGTGTCCAGTTTGACTGCAAGGAAAACATGCGTTGTTATGATGAGAGTCCTCCTTTACGGGGTGGGTCACATAGTTCTCGATGCAATTCTCGGTCTTGTTGGTATTCTGCTGCCATATTGGCTTGAATTCAAACTATGGTTGGTTCCAGGTGCGAGCCTTCTGAACCGTTGGTCCATCTTTCTTAGGTTCAAACTTGCATTTGTGGTCTTCATATGTTGGCTTGTTACCATGTACAAGCTTGTGCTCTCGCTCAACGATGAGAGCCTTGTTCACCAAAGTCTAGAAATCGGGAAAGTCTAGCATACTGAGCATGCATCGGAGGGTCTCGTTGAGTCCTCCAAGGAATCAGTCTATCTTCCTTTCTTCGATGGCCACGTCATGGAGGGAATAGCGAGCCAAGTGATTGAACTTATTTAAATACTCACTTACTGACAGGTTCCCTTGGGTAAGGGTAAGGAACTCACGTTGTTTGACTTTCTTAATGCCGACGGGAATGTGGTAGTTACATAACTTGTCCTTGAATTTATCCCACGTGCTCTCGTCGTCTGCGGGCCACATGACTTCCATATTATCCCACCATATAGAAGCGGGTCCTTCAAGATAGTGAGTAGCAAATGAAACCTTGTCGACTTCTTTGGTACAAGCAATTTCTAGTTTCTTCTCAATGGTTCTCAAGAAATCGTCCGCTTCTATTGGATCAACAACTTGACTGAAACCGGGACGTTTGGTTCTTTGGAAATCTGACAACTTGGAGTGATTACCATTATGAGTGTTGTTCTACCCAACCATAGCCTGCACAGTCCTCAATAGTTCAAGAAAATCATGGTTTCTTATTTCCTTGAACAAGTGCATAATATGTTCTGTAGTGGGTGAATGCGGTGGAGGATTTGGTGGTGGATATCATGCGGGGGAGTGTCCTCCTTGCCAGGTGGAGCAACGATGAGGAAGATCATCACCACCATGACTGATGTTACCGTATCTTCTCATCCTATTTTTGTTTCCCAATATGAAGTACCGAGATGAGGAACATCAATAAGTAGGGAATAAAAGCAAGTGACATAACTCCAAAAAAACGATGAAAACCAAAGAAAATAGATGTTCCAATATAATTATACATAGAATCATACATGAAAGGAAATCATCATGGCAAGTACGCTTACACTCATACAACCAAGCATCATAACAACCTCGACTACTCTTGAAGAAAGTGACCACACTAGTGTTGTGTCAGATCCTGCTAGAGTCTCCCCAGTCTCGGACTCAGACTCTGAGCCGGCGATGCGAACGGAAACCTCCAAAGTAAAGGAAACGCGGAGCCTCTGCCTCGAGGGCTCTACCTCAGGGGCAGGTGCTGGGCGAGGCTGAAGCCTAGGGGCGGCGGGAGTAGCATGAAGCAAGGCCCAGTCGACAGGAGACTCATGAGGAGTCACCGTCGAAGCGCCCGACTTACTTTGAGGGGTAACTAGAGTGGATGGAGGGATGGAAACTGTGGTGGTGAGTGGGGTAAAGCTGAGCGAGGGAGGGATGAAAGCTGATCTAGCAGCGGCCAGAGTTGCACGAGTACGAGTTAGCTCCTGGGCCCGGTTGAAAATCAAATGATAACTAGCCGTTATGTAACGAGAAAGTTGGCTAGAATAGCGGTCACACGCTGGATCAATGGGAGGGAATATGATATGACCATCATCGAACATGGATGGATAGAAATAGAAACATGGGTACGTCTACATCCAGACTCCATTGTAGCGTAGGCCCACGAGAGGCTCAAATGCAGCGGACTGGACTGCCTGGTCGGGGGTCTACGTGAAACCACTCCTAGAAGAATGAGTGTAGGTGCCAGTCAGGGAACTATTGTGCATGGTGACCTCCGCTTGGTATTCATACACCGAGTGTGCCAGCCTCTCCCGGTACTCCTGGTACACCAGATCATCGCCGTCGGTGTTGAGTCACCACCACACGTTCCGGAGAAGGTGCAGAGAGGTGAGGGGTGCTAGCCAGACTGGCATGTGTACAACACTGGAGCCATCTACACTCACAACCATTAGTCTATTAGCCATCAATATTAATCTAAATGCATGCAATGTAACAAGACAAACACCCTTACGACGCTTAGGACTACTAACTACCGTTTAACTAACACGTCGGCGGTCTAGGGCGTCCTACAGTCAGTGCGGCTCTGATACCAAGCGTTGTGGCACCTTGGCTCAGCGCGACCGGTTTACCCTGCATTGTGAGACCATGGGTCATGTCTTCTGGTAACACACAACAACTTGGTATAGAAATACAACTGCTTTATTGATCTCTAGCGGCTACATAGGTTCCAGGTTACATAAAAAAGAGAGGCCCAGCGGCACACAAGGTGCGGCTATACATATGTACATTATTTAGTAGACAAGCATGGGGCCTGGATGCTCACAGCACACTACTCGGCAGCGGAAAGACGATGTAGCAAAACTCCAGCTGACATGGACACTACTGGGACACGGCCTAGACTGTGATGATGCAACTTAGACTCCTAGAAATGCTTCTCCTGAAATTGGCATGACACGCCAGGTGAGTACTTTGAATATACTTGCAAGCTCACAACAAACAATACAATAATGGCAAACAATGGTATGATACTTAAGAAGGTTATATGCAAGACATGACATGCTACTCATGAAGTGCAAGTGCTGGCCACTTAGAGTCTCTCTTACCATCATGGTTACCATGTAACCACATCCATCATCTTAGCATGGTGATCACCTCCGGGTCACAAATGAAATCATCTCGTTGATCTCAACAAACCATATAACATATGCCATGACTATATCATTAGGGTGCAGGTTAATTCTTTTTGTTGATCCACACTGTGACCTACTACGAACTGTGTGCATGACCGAGGACGTATCTATCGATAGATCATATACACAATATGCGGAGGTTAGTACACTGTACCCACACCACAGAATCCATGGCCTCATGTTTCCATTCGGGTGGACCAACGACGTTCTGACAAAACCAATCTTATGCATGACACTCTCCCGACCACTCCGACCAAATCCCCTTTGGGCTAAGTCATGGGTGGCCTCGGATGCCACTCTCGACATAACCCGGCCACCGTCCTGGCAAAACAAAACAGTCCCAAATAAGGACAATGGTACCAAAACAACTATGGGCACACAAGTCTATACCTCCCTACCGGGCCAGGGTAGCGCAAGCGCATAAACTTCCCTCGTTGGAGGCACCGACGAGAGGCATGTTAGTAGACCGAATAAGGGCCTTCCCATAAAGGAAAATGTGGTTGCCTTGGGAAGCTCGATTCGGTGGCATCATGACTCGATCAAGAACATGTTCAAGTTGGATTATTAACATTCCTAACCTGAAATAAAATTTACTCAGGCCATAGTATGCCATGAAAAGTGCCATGATTTGCATATGCACAAAGTTGACCTAATGACCGTACTAACACAAGCAACATTATGATGGTACAACTATACTGTAAAACCTTAACCAAGTAACCATATTACTTCTATCATACTAACATGAATATCATGAAATTTAAGTTAGCACAAGTGATCCCATTTAATTTATCATATGCCATATTTGAATTTAAGTTCAAGCAAAAATCATAGTCATTGCAAGTCACCTTTGAAAATGTTTGTGGTTGCTTGCCTTAGTTCATAGGAGGGTCAAAAAACTCCTCGTACTCTTCAAGGCAAGTTGAACCTTATGAAAATAATCAAATTACAAAAAGGAATATGTCACATAAAGCATTTTAATGCACCAGAAAATATGTTCAACAAGTAAAAAACTCAATTTTTGCAATCTGACACAGGAGGTGAATTCAAAACTATTGCAAAAATAATCATCTCATTTGGACTTATGGTTTAAGTGTTAGAGCTGGTCAAAGTTTCAGTCAAAATATTGAATTTAAACAGAAAATAGAAAAATTCCACAGAGGCCATGTCGAAGGCGTATTCTCAGGATACGCCTGCACTTATACCGCTTTGGGAGATATGAGAGAGACTGATAGAGGGGGCCCTCGTGTCAGCTCTATCAGAGGGAGAGAGGTAGACAGGGACGACGGCTTGGCCGACGATGAATCTTCGACGAAGAGGGCATGGTTGCCGTCGGCGAGGAGGGGAATGGACGTAGCTCATCAGGACGAGCACACACGTACCAGGAACTTGAGAAGAGAAGGTCGGACGGTGTTGCGAAGCTCTTCTCCACAGACGGCGGTCGCCAGAGCTCGTCGGTTCTTCGGATTCCAGCGAGGTTGAGGGGGTTCAGCAGCATCGTCGCGCTCGAGGGAAGGTCAAGAGTATGCGAGAGGATATGGAGAAGGAAGAGGAGCATCGGAGCGAGATGTCGATGGAAAGGGGATCCACAGCCAACTCGGGTGATGATCGGCGGCTGGAGGCCCGCCTGACCCTGCCGCAGTGCTTCTCTATTGTTTTGGTGGCCACATGAGAAGGTTGGGGTGGCTAGATTGGCTCGAGATGGGTCCTATAGGGAAGGACGGGGCAGAGCTGTGGGCCGCAGACGAGGCTTCTGAAGTGGTGACAGGGGACGAACGGGGTTCAGGCGGATGGGAGAGGTCAGGGTGATCCTCCAAACATAGTGGCAACATCAGGCCAAGCATAGGACGCGCGTACGAGACATTTGATTCACGCAGGTTACTGTACTCCATGCGCCACCGTGTCCGTGTCCATCGAGCTAGCCATCGGCGTCGGGGAGCGACAGAGAGGGATGGGAAGGAACGAGACGAAGCAGCAGGAGGGTGGAGACATGCTGGTGCGTCACAGGGCAAGCTCACGGGCGAGACAGAGCGCTGGCTGACGCGTAGAGCACGCTGAACACCTGTCGAACACCTTGGTGCCACACAGTCACCATGTGCAATGGTGCTACGCGTTAGCCGAGGCTACCAGACCATGTCTATGCTCAAGTCCCTTCAAGGCCAGACCTATATGTGGTCTTGGTTCATCTCCATACTGCTCGGACAAGAAATGAGAGAGCTGGCAAATTTCTGGATAGAAAATGTAGCAACTAATTGCAAGAAAAATAGAAAGAGATAGGAGCTTAAACTTGGAGGCCAAGGATTAGATTGAAAGGTAGCTAAGCTAGAATTTTTTTAGCTCAAATGGAGCAGGCAAAAGTACACTTCCTTCACAATTGACTTTTCTATCTAGAAGAGAAAAGATTTTCTTGAGCCAAAATTAGTCACATGACCATGAGATATTTTTGCATATGAAGTGAGTCATGACGTAAGGAAAGCTAGGGAATTTATTCACATTTTTTTGCGCAAGAAAAATGAGGGTTGCTTTAGAGCATAAGAGAGAAATACTCATTTTTGAGGGTGAAAATGAATATTATGCTTAAAATAAAAGAATGCCCAAGTGAATAATCCCCATGAGATGATTCAAAAACTCAGTTTCAAATCAATTATTCAATAAAAATAAAAGAATACAAAAAGGGGCAAAAACCAGGGTGTTACATAAACCCAAGGTTGGACCCAAACCCGAGACCGAGTGTTTCTTCTATGAGGGAAACGGTCACTGAAAGCGGAACTGCCCTAGATACTTGATAGATAAGAAGGTTGGCAATGTCAACAAAAGTATATTTGATATGCGTTTTATTGACGTGTGCCTTACTAGTGCTCGCTGTAGCCCCTGTGTATTTGATACCAGTTCAGTTGCTAATATTAGTAACTCGAAATAGGAGTTGCGGAATAAATAGATACTAGATAAGGGCAAGGCGTCGATGTGTGTTGGAAGTGTTACCAAGGTTGATCTGGTCACCATCGCACGCTCCATCTATCTTTGGCATTAGTGGTAAACCTAAATAAATGTTATTTGGTGTCTGCGTTGAGCATGAACATTATGTTGATTTTTTATTGTGAGACATTTATTTATGCAAGTTAGAGAATAATGGGTTATTCTGTTTACATGAATAATATGTTCTATGATCATGCACCCAATATGAATGGTTTATTGAATATCGACTGTAATGATACACATGTTCATAGTATTGATGCCAAAATATATAAAGTTAGTAATAATGGTATCACTTACTTGTGGCACTGTCGCTGAGGTCATATTGGTGTAAAACGCATGAAGAAACTCCATGCCAATGGATCTTTCGAATCACTAGATTTTGAATCGCTTGAGACATGAGAACCATGCCTATTGGTGTAAAACGCATGAAGAAACTCCATGCTGATGGATCTTTGGACTCACTCGATTTTTGAATCGCTTGAGACATGTGAGCCATGCCTCTTGGGCAAGATGACTAAAAGACCCAGTTTTCAAGTGACATGGAGCGGGCAAGTAACTTACTAGAAATAATACATTCTGATGTATGCAGTCCAATGAGTGCTGAAGAACACTGTGGATATCATTATTGTCTTATCTTCATATATGATTTGAGTAGATACAGGAGTATTTACTTGAAAAATCACAAGTCTGAAATGGTGAAAAGTTCAAGCAATTTCAGAGTGAAATTTATGATCATCGTGACAAGAAGATGAAATGTCTACGATGTGATTGTAGAAGTGAATATCCGAGTTACGAGTTTGGTATACATTTGAGACAATGTGGAAAAAATTTCACAACTCATGCCACCTGAAACACCATAGTGTGATGGTGTGTCCGCACATCATAGCCGTAATCTATTAGATATGGTGCGTACTTTGATGTCTCTGACCGATTTGCCACAATCATTTTGGGGTTATCCATTAGAGACAACCACATTCACTTTAAATAGGGCACCATCTAAATCCGTTGAGATGACTGTTGGGAAACATCGCAAGGGAAACAAAAAATTTCCTACGCGCACGAAGACCTATCATGGTGATGTCCATCTACGAGAGGGGATATTCGATCTACGTACCCTTGTAGATCGCACAGCAGAAGCGTTAAGAAACGCGGTTGATGTAGTGGAACATCCTCACGTCCCTCGATCCGCCCCGCGAACCGTCCCGCGATCCGTCTCACGATATAGTGCCGAACGGACGACACCTCCGCGTTCAGCACACGTACAACTCGACGATGATCTCGGCCTTCTTGATCCAGCAAGAGAGACGGAGAGGTAGATGAGTTCTCCGGCAGCGTGAAGGCGCTCCGGAGGTTGGTGGTGACCTAATCTCAGCAGGGCTCCGCCCGAACTCCGCAGAAACGCGATCTAGAGGTAAAACCGTGGAGATATGTGGTCGGGCTGCCGTGACAAAGTTGTCTCAAATCAGCCCTAAAACCTCCATATATATAGGGGGAAGAGGGGGAGCCTTGCCTTGGGGATCAAGAGGCCCCAAGGGGGTCGGCCAAGCCAAGCGGGGGGAGTCCTCCCCTTCCAAACCGAATCCAACTAGGTTTGGAAGGAGGAGTCCTTCCCCTTTTTTCCACCTCCTTTTGTTTTCTTTTCCCTTTGATTTTCTTCCTATGGCGCATAGGGCCTTCTTGGGCTGTCCCACCAGCCCACTAAGGGTTGGTGCGCCACCCCCAAGGCCTATGGGCTGCCCCGGGGTGGATTGCCCCCCCCCCCGGTGAACACCCGGAACCCATTCGTCATTCCCGGTACATTCCCGGTAACTCCGAAAACCTTTCGGTAATCAAATGAGGTCATCCTATATATCAATCCTCGTTTCCAGACCATTCCGGAAACCCTCGTGACGTCCGTGATCTCATCTGGGACTCCGAACAACATTCGGCAACCAACCATATAACTCAAATACGCATAAAACAACGTCGAACCTTAAGTGTGCAGACCCTGCGGGTTCGAGAACTATGTAGACATGACCCGAGTGACTCCTCGGTCAATATCCAATAGCGGGACCTAGATGCCCATATTGGATCCTACATATTCTACGAAGATCTTATCGTTTGAACCTCAGTGCCAAGGATTCATATAATCCCATATGTCATTCCCTTTGTCCTTCGGTATGTTACTTGCCCGAGATTCGATCGTTAGTATCCGCATACCTATTTCAATCTCGTTTACCGGCAAGTCTCTTTACTCGTTCCGTAATACAAGATCCCGCAACTTACACTAAGTCACTTTGCTTGCAAGGCTTGTGTGTGATGTTGTATTACCGAGTGGGCCCCGAGATATCTCTCCGTCACACGGAGTGACAAATCCCAGTCTCGATCCATACTAACTCAACGAACACCTTCGGAGATACCTGTAGAGCACCTTTATAGTCATCCAGTTACGTTGCGATGTTTGATACACACAAAGCATTCCTCCGGTGTCAGTGAGTTATATGATCTCATGGTCATAGGAACAAATACTTGACACGCAGAAAACAGTACCAACAAAATGACACGATCAACATGCTACGTCTATTAGTTTGGGTCTAGTCCATCACGTGATTCTCCTAATGACGTGATCCGTTATCAAGCAACAACACCTTGTTCATAATCAGAAGACCCTGACTATCATTGATCAACTGGCTAGCCAACTAGAGGCATGCTAGGGACAGTGTTTTGTCTATGTATCCACACATGTATATAAGTCTTCATTCAATACAATTATAGCATGGATAATAAACGATTATCTTGATACAGGAATTATCATAATAACTATATTTATTATTGCCTCTAGTGCATAATTCCAACAGTCTCCCACTTGCACTAGAGTCAATAATCTAGCCCTCACATCATCATGCGAATTACATTGTAATAAATCTAACACCCATACAGTTCTGGTGTTGATCATGCTTTGCCCGTGGAAGAGGTTTAGTCAGCGGGTCTGCTACATTCAGATCCGTGTGCACTTTGCATATATTTACGTCCTCCCCTTCGACGTAGTCGCGGATGAGGTTGAAGCGTCGTTTGATGTGTCTGGACTTCTTGTGAAACCGTGGTTCCTTTGCTAGGGCAATGGCACCCGTGTTATCACAGAACAAGGTTATTGGATTCAGTGCGCTTGGCACCACTCCAAGATCCGTCATGAACTGCTTCATCCAGACACCCTCCTTAGCCGCCTCCGAGGCAGCCATGTACTCCGCTTCACATGTAGAATCTGCTACGATGCTTTGCTTGGAACTGCACCAGCTTACCGCACCCCCATTAAGAATAAATACGTATCCGGTCCGCGACTTAGAGTCGTCCGGATCTGTGTCAAAGCTTGCATCGACGTAACCCTTTACGGCGAGCTCTTCGTCACCTCCATACACGAGAAACATCTCCTTAGTCCTTTTCAGGTACTTCAGGATATTCTTGACTGCCGTCCAGTGATCCACTCCTGGATTACTCTGGAACCTGCCTGCCATACTTATGGCCAAGCTAACATCCGGTCTAGTGCACAGCATTGCATACATGATAGAACCTATGGCTGAAGCATAGGGGACGGTGCTCATATGCTCTCTATCCTCATCAGTTGCTGGGCACTGAGTCTTACTCAATCTCGTACCTTGTAAAACTGGCAAGAACCCTTTCTTGGACTGTTCCATTTTGAACCTCTTCAAAACTTTATCAAGGTATGTGCTTTGTGAAAGTCCTATCACGCGTTTCGATCTATCCCTGTAGATCTTAATGCCTAGAATGTAAGCAGCTTCTCCTAGGTCCTTCATAGAGAAACTTTTATTCAAGTAATCCTTTATGCTCTCCAAAAACTCTACGTTGTTTCCAATCAGTAATATGTCATCCACATATAATATTAGAAACGCACAGAGCTCCCACTCACTTTCTTGTAAATACAAGATTCTCGAACCACTTGTATAAACCCAAATGCTTTGATCACCTCATCAAAGCGTTTGTTCCAACTCCGAGATGCTTGCACCAGTCCATAAATGGATTGCTGGAGCTTGCACACCTTGTCAGCATTCTTAGGATCGACAAAACCTTCGGGTTGCATCATATACAACTCTTCCTTAAGGAAACCGTTAAGGAACGCCGTTTTGACATCCATCTGCCAGATTTCATAATCGAAAAATGCAGCTATTGCTAACATGATTCTGACGGACTTAAGCATCGCTACGGGTGAGAATGTCTCATCGTAGTCAACTCCTTGAACTTGTGAGAAACCCTTTGCCACAAGTCGAGCTTTATAAACGGTCACATTGCCGTCAGCGTCCGTCTTCTTCTTAAAGATCCATTTGTTCTGAATAGCCTTGCGGCCCTCAGGTAGTACTTCCAAAGTCCATACTTTGTTCTCATACATGGATCCTATCTCGGACTTCATGGCCTCTAGCCATTTTTTGGAATCTGGGCCCACCATTGGTTCTTCATAATTTGCAGGTTCATTGTTGTCTAACAACATGATTGACATGAAGGGATTACCGTACCACTCTGGAGCAGCACGTGGTCTCGTCGACCTCCGTGGTTCGACAGGAACTTGAACCGGAGTTTCATGATCATCATCATTAACTTCCTCCTCAACCGGCGTCGCAATGACAGAGGTTTCCCCTTGCCCTGCGCCACCATCTAGAGGGATGAGAGGTTCGACAACCTCATCAAGTTCTATCTTCCTCCCACTCAATTCTCTCGAGAGAAACTCCTTCTCGAGAAAAGCTCCGTTTTTAGCAACAAACACTTTGCCCTCGGATTTGAGATAGAAGGTGTACCCAACTGTCTCTTTTGGGTAACCTATGAAGATGCACTTTTCCGCTTTGGGTTCCAGCTTTTCAGGCTGAAGCTTTTTGACATAAGCATCACATCCCCAAACTTTAAGAAACGACAACTTTGGCCTTTTGCCATACCACAGTTCGTATGGTGTCGTCTCAACGGATTTTGATGGTGCCCTATTTAAAGTGAATGCAACTGTTTCTAATGCATAACCCCAAAACGATAACGACAAATCGGTAAGAGACATCATAGATCGCACCATCTCTAATAAAGTACGATTACGACGTTCGGACACACCATTACGCTGTGGTGTTCCAGGCGGTGTCAACTGTGAAACAATTCCACATTGTCTTAAGTGAGCACCAAACTCGAAACTCAGATATTCACCCCCACGATCAGACCGTAGGAACTTGATCTTCTTGTTACGATGATTTTCAACTTCACTCTGAAATTGCTTGAACTTTTCAAATGTTTCAGACTTGTGCTTCATTAAGTAGATATAACCATATCTACTCAAATCATCAGTGAAGGTGAGAAAATAACGATATCCTCCGCGTGCCTCTACGCTCATCGGACCGCACACATCGGTATGTATGATTTCCAACAAGTCACTTGCACGCTCCATTGTTTCGGAGAACGGAGTTTTAGTCATCTTGCCCATGAGGCATGGTTCGCACGTGTCAAGTGAATCAAAGTCAAGTGACTCCAAAAGTCCATCGGCATGGAGTTTCTTCATGCGCTTTACACTAATATGACCTAAGCGGCAGTGCCACAAAAATATGGCGCTATCATTGTTAACTCTAACTCTTTTGGTCTCAATGTTATGTATGTGTGTATCACTATCAAGATTCAATATGAACAATCCTCTCACATTGGGTGCATGACCATAAAAGATGTTACTCATAGAAATAGAACAACCATTATTCTCTGACTTAGAAGAGTAACCGTCTTGCAATAAACAAGATCCAGATATAATGTTCATGCTCAACGCAGGCACTAAATAACAATGATTCAAGTTCATAACTATTCCTGATGGTAACTGAAGTGAAACTGTGCCGACGGCGATTGCATCAACCTTGGAACCATTTCCTACGCGCATCGTCACCTCATCTTTCGCCAGCCTTCGTCTATTCCGCAGTTCCTGTTTCGAGTTGCAAATATGAGCAATAGAACCGATATCGAATACCCAGGCACTACTACGAGAGCCGGTTAAGTACACATCAATAACATGTATATCAAATATACCTGATTTTTCTTTGGCCGCCTTCTTAACAGCCAGATACTTGGGGCAGTTGCGCTTCCAGTGACCCATTCCCTTGCAATAGTAACACTCTGTTTCAGGCTTAGGTCCAGCTTTGGGTTTCTTCGTCGGATTGGCAACAGGCTTGCCGCTCTTCTTTGAATTACCCTTCTTGCCTTTGCCGTTTCTCTTGAAACTAGTGGTCTTATTCACCATCAACACTTGATGCTCTTTACGGAGTTCAGACTCTGCGACTTTCAGCATTGCAAACAACTCGCCGGGTGCCTTGTTCATCCCTTGCATGTTGTAGTTCAACACAAAGCCTTTATAGCTTGGCGGCAGTGATTGAAGGATTCTGTCAGTGATAGCCTCTTGCGGGAGTTCAATCCCCAGCTCAGCTAGACGGTTTGAGTACCCAGACATTTTGAGCACATGTTCACTGACAGACGAGTTCTCCTCCATCTTGCAAGCATAGAATTTATCGGAGGTCTCATACCTCTCGATCCGGGCGTTCTTCTGAAAGATGAACTGCAACTCCTGGAACATCTCAAATGCTCCATGACGCTCAAAGCGACGTTGATGTCCCGGTTCTAAGCCATGCAAGACTGCACATTGAACTACTGAGTAGTCCTCCTTACGTGTTAACCAAGCGTTCTTAACATCCTGGTCAGCCGTAGCGGGTGGTTCATCTCCTAGTGCAGCATTAAGGACATAATCCTTCTTCCCATCTTGTAAGATAAGCTTAAGATTACGAGCCCAGTCTACAAAGTTGCTTCCATCATCTTTCAACTTAGCTTTCTCTAGGAACGTATTAAAATTCAGGGTGACTGTCGCGTGAGCCATGATCTACAACACAAATATATTCAAAGTGGACTTAGACTATGTTCAAGATAATTAGAGTTTAACTTAATGAAATTACTCGCTAAACTCCCACTCAAAAAGTACATCTCTCTAGTCATTTGAGTGGTTCATGATCCACTTACACTAGCTCAAGTCCGATCATCACGTGAGTTGAGTATAGTTTCAGTGGTAAGCATCCCTATGCTAATCATATCATCTATATGATTCATGATTGACCTTTCGGTCTCATGTGTTACGAGGCCATGTATGCACATGCTAGGCTCGTCAAGCTTAACCCGAGTGTTCCGCATGCGCAACTGTTTTGCACCCGTTGTATGTGAACGTTGAGTCTATCACACCCGATCATCACGTGGTGTCTCGAAACAACGAACTGTAGCAACGGTGCACAGTCGGGGAGAACACAATTTCGTCTTGAAATTTTAGTGAGAGATCACCTCATAATGCTACCGTCGTTCTAAGCAAAATAAGGTGCATAAAAGGATTAACATCACATGCAATTCATAAGTGACATGATATGGCCATCATTACGTGCTCCTTGATCTCCATCACCAAAGCACCGACACGATCTTCTTGTCACCGGCGCCACACCATGATCTCCATCAACGTGTCGCCATCGGGGTTGTCGTGCTACTCATGCTATTACTACTAAAGCTACATCCTAGCAAAATAGTAAATTCATCTGCAAGCACAAACATTAGTTTAAAGACAACCCTATGGCTCCTGCCGGTTGCCGTACCATCGACGTGCAAGTCGATATTATCTATTACAACATGATCATCTCATACATCCAATATATCACATCACATCGTTGGCCATATCACATCACAAGCATACCCTGCAAAAACAAGTTAGACGTCCTCTAATTTTGTTGTTGCATGTTTTACGTGGTGACCATGGGTATCTAGTAGGATCGCATCTTACTTACGCAAACACCACAACAGAGATATATGAATTGCTATTTAACCTCATCCAAGGACCTCCTCGGTCAAATCCGATTCAACTAAAGTTGGAGAAACTGACACTTGCCAGTCATCTTTGAGAAACGGGTTACTCGTAGCGATGAAACCAGTCTCTCGTAAGCGTACGAGTAATGTCGGTCCAAGCCGCTTCAATCCGACAATACCGCGGAATCAAGAAAAGACTAAGGAGGGCAGCAAAACACACATCACCGCCCACAAAAACTTTTGTGTTCTACTCGAGAAGACATCTACGCATGAACCTAGCTCATGATGCCACTGTTGGGAAACGTCGCAAGGGAAACAAAAAATTTCCTATGCGCACGAAGACCTATCATGGTGATGTCCATCTACGAGAGGGGATATTCGATCTACGTACCCTTGTAGATCGCACAGCAGAAGCGTTAAGAGACACGATTGATGTAGTGGAATGTCCTCACGTCCCTCGATCCGCCCCGCGAACCGTCTCGCGATCCGTCCCACGATCTAGTGCCGAACGGACGGCATCTCCGCGTTCAGCACACGTACAGCTCGACGATGATCTCGGTCTTCTTGATCCAGCAAGAGAGACGGAGAGGTAGATGAGTTCTCCGGCAGCGTGACGGCGCTCCGGAGGTTGGTGGTGATCTAATCTCAGCAGGGCTCCGCCCGAACTCCGCAGAAATGCGATCTAGAGGTAAAACCGTGGAGATATGTGGTCGGGCTGGCGTGGCAAAGTTGTCTCAAATCAGCCCTAAAACCTCCTATATATAGGGGGAAGAGGGGGAGACTTGCCTTGGGGCTCAAGAGGCCCCAAGGGGGTCGGCCGAGCCAAGGGGGGGAGTCCTCCCCTTCCAAACCGAATCCAACTAAGTTTGGAAGGAGGAGTCCTTCCCCTTTTTTCCACCTCCTTTTTTTTCTTTTCCCTTTGATTTTCTTCCTATGGCGCATAGGGCCTTCTTGGGCTGTCCCACCAGCCCACTAAGGGCTGGTGCGCCACCCCCAAGGCCTATGGGCTTCCCCGGGGTGGGTTGCCCCCCCCCCCCCCCGGGTGAACACCCGGAACCCATTCGTCATTCCCGGTAACTCCGAAAACCTTCCGGTAATCAAATGAGGTCATCCTATATATCAATCTTCGTTTCCGGACCATTTCGGAAACCCTCGTGACGTCTGTGACCTCATCCGGGACTCCGAACAACATTCGGTAACCAACCATATAACTCAAATACGCATAAAACAACGTCGAACCTTAAGTGTGCAGACCCTGCGGGTTCGAGAACTATGTAGACATGACCCGAGTGACTCCTCGGTCAATATCCAATAGCGGGACCTGGATGCCCATATTGGATCCTACATATTCTACGAAGATCTTATCGTTTGAACCTCAGTGCCAAGGATTCATATAATCTCGTATGTCATTCCCTTTGTCCTTCGGTATGTTACTTGCCCGAGATTCGATCGTCAATATCCGCATACCTATTTCAATCTCGTTTACCGGCAAGTCTCTTTACTCATTCCGTAATACAAGATCCCGCAACTTACACTAAGTCACTTTGCTTGCAAGGCTTGTGTGTGATGTTGTATTACCGAGTGGGCCCCGAGATACCTCTCCGTCACACGGAGTGACAAATCCGAGTCTCGATCCATACTAACTCAACGAACACCTTCGGAGATACCTGTAGAGCATCTTTATAGTCACCCAGTTACGTTGCGACGTTTGATACACACAAAGCATTCCTCCGGTGTCAGTGAGTTATATGATCTCATGGTCATAGGAACAAATACTTGACACGCAGAAAACAGTAGCAACAAAATGACACGATCAACATGCTACGTCTATTAGTTTGGGTCTAGTCCATCACGTGATTCTCCTAATGACGTGATCCAGTTATCAAGCAACAACACCTTGTTCATAATCAGAAGACCCTGACTATCTTTGATCAACTGGCTAGCCAATTAGAGGCATGCTAGGGACAGTGTTTTGTCTATGTATCCACACATGTATATAAGTCTTCATTCAATACAATTCTAGCATGGATAATAAACGATTATCTTGATACAGGAATTATAATAATAAATATATTTATTATTGCCTCTAGGGCATAATTCCAACAATGACACCGTATAAACTATGGTTTGGCATGGAACCTAAGTTGTCATTTTTTAAAGTTTGGTGTTGCGATGCTTATGTCAAGAGGCTTCAGCGTGATAAGCTTTAACCCAAAGCGGATAAGTGCGTCTTCATAGGATACCCAAAGGATACGGTTGGGTGTACCTCCTATCTCAGATCTGAGGGCAAAGTGTTTGTTGCTAAGAATGAGTCCTTTCCTGAGAATGAGTTTCTCTCGAAAGAATTGAGGGGTAGGGTGGTGGAACTTGATGAGGTTATTGAATCGTCACTTCAACCAGAGAGTAGGAGGGCGTAGGAAGATGTTCCCGTGGCGCTTACACTAGTTGAAGAGGAAGCTAGTGTTGGTGATCACTACAGATCATGTCAAGGTACTACCGAACATCATAGGTCGACAAGGACGCGTACTGCTCCTGAGTGGTACGGTAATCATATCTTAGAGGTCATGTTGTTGGACAATGATGAACCTACGAGCTATGGAGAAGCGACGGTGGGACTGGATTCGAACAAATGGCTAGATTCCATGAAACCCGAGATAGGATCCATGTACGAAAACAAAATGTGGACTTTGGAGGAATTACCTGATGGTTATAAGGCTATTAAGTACAAAGGAATCTTTAAGAGGAAGACAGACGATGATGTTAAATGCCACCATTTATAAATCTCGACTTTCCGCAAAGTGGTTTCCGACAAGTTCAAGGAGTTGACTATGATGAGACTTTCTCACCCGTAGTGATGCCAAAGTTTGTTGGAATCATGTTAGCACTTGCTACATTTTTCGATTATGAAATATGGTAGATGGATGTCAAAACATCGTTTCCTTAATGGTTTCCTTGAGGAAAGGTTTTATGTGATACAACGAGAAGGTTTTTTCATTCCTAAGGATGATAAAAGGCATGCGAGATCCAGCGATATATTTATTGACTGGTGTAAGCAAGTTGGAGTTGGAATAAGCGCTTTGATGAGTGATCAAAGCTTTTGGTTTATACAGAGTTTATGAAGAAACTTGTATTTACAAGAAAGTGAGTGGGAGCACTATATAATTTTTGATAAGTATATGTGGTTGGCATATTGTTCACCGTAAACGCTCTAGAATTTCTGGAAAGCATAAAGGGTTGTTTGAAAGGAAAACCTGATTAAAGCTACTATATAGATAGATCAAGACGCTTGATAAAACTTTCAATGAATGCATACCTTGACAAGATTTTGAAGGAGTTCAAAATGGGTCAAGCCAAAGAAGGAGTTCTTGTATGTATTGTAAGGTGTGAATTTGAGTAAGAGTCAAATCTCAACCACGACAGAAGAAAGAGAAAAAGGACAAAGGTCGTCCCCTATGCCTCATCTTTACGGTCTACAGTATGCCATGTTGTGTACCTCGCCTGATTTGTGCCTTGTCATGAGTTTGTCAAGGGGTACAAGAGTTATCCGGGAGTGGATCACTAGATAGTGGTCAAAGATGTATTTAGTAACTAGAGGACTAAGGAATTTTTTCTCGATTATGGAGGTGATAAAAGAGTTCATCGTAAAGGGTTATGATGGTGCAATCTTTGACACCAATCCGGATAACTTTGAGTAGCAAACCAGATTTATATAGTGGATCAGTCACTTGGAATAGCTCCAAGTGGTTCATGGTAGCAACATCGACATTATGACATAGAGATTTGGAAAGTACACACGAAGTTGAATGTTGCAGATTCATTGACTAAAACCTCTCTCACAATAAAAACATGATCAAACCGCATAACTCATTGGGTGTTAA
The DNA here is from genome assembly GCF_904849725.1 of Hordeum vulgare subsp. vulgare. Taxonomy (NCBI): domain Eukaryota; kingdom Viridiplantae; phylum Streptophyta; class Magnoliopsida; order Poales; family Poaceae; genus Hordeum; species Hordeum vulgare. The sequence continues at coordinate 100,133,494 of NC_058522.1, read as the reverse complement.
TCACGTGATGATGTGACCTAGATTATGGACTCTAGTGCAAGTGGGAGGCTATCGGAAATATACCCTAGATGCAATAACACAGTAATTATTATCATATTTCATTGTTCATGATAATTATTTATTATCCATGCTGTAATTGTATTGATCAGAAACTCAAGTACATGTGTGCATACATAGACAACAGTGCGTCCCTAGTAAGCCTCTACTATACTAGCTCGTTGATCCAAGATGGCTAAGGTTTCCTAGCGATAGACATGAGTTGTCATTTTATACCGGGATCACATCATTAGGAGAATGATGTGATGGACAAGACCGAATCCGTAAACATAATGTTTGATCATATCAAGTTTACTGCTATTGCTTTCTGCATATCAATGTGACTTTTCCTATGACCATGAGATCATGCAACTGACTGACACCAGATGTCGTGGTTTTGTCACAACAGATGTCCTCGTGAAAGGACTTAGTGGTGAAGCCATCGCAACTATGTGGCGACTCAAAGGGGTTGATCGGGAACGAGAGACGAGTTTACCCAGGTTCGGCCCCTCAGATTGAGGTAAAAGCCTACGTCCTACTAGGTGTATATTGCTGTGGAAATCATTTACAAGGGTGCAGATTCACCTGACCTAGCCCTTGATCAATGTTAAATTAATCCTACCAGCCCTAGAGACTCGCCTTTATATACAGGTCGAGGCTCTAGGTTTTACAAGAGTCCGGGTCACGCTACGATTCGTGACCCAGTACGTCTCTAACTCGCCTTGCCCTTTAAGCAAGGAAACTCCTGGCGACCCTTCTCCTGCATAGGCCGTGAGTCGCCCTCTTCTTGTCTTGGGCGGCAGCCGGCTCTTGTTTTAAACGTCTTGTGCCTTCTGTTTCATAAATCAGGCCCATCTTGAGTATGAGATGTTGAGCCACCATCATCTTGACCCGGACCCCTAGGTGTCGGGGGGATAACCCCGAGGTAGGTTCAACGAGCCTGCTCCTTTATCTTCAGCCCAGAAGGAATGACCAAAAACAATTCTACAAGGTCCAAGTCTCGTGGCCGGCTAGGAAGCACCTGCCGACTGGGGGGCGAGACGGCCAATTCTCTGGCCGGCCAGGTAGCACCTGTCGGCTAGAGGTGAGACGACTACCTCTCCCTAGCCGCCTAGGCCAAGCTAGCCGGCTAGGGACGAGGCGGCCGTGCCCAGGCCGGCTAGTCAAGCAAGCTAGCCGGCTGGGGATCACAAGTGACATCAGATCGTAGGTCATGACGAGACCCTATGACTAAAGGTGGCTACGCGTCAGCAAAGGTATTGGTACCACCGTCGGCGGCCACGCCGCTGACCTCCCCCGGCTCTGATCCATCACCCTGCACAGTGTCGGCCCGTCAAACTCCCACTCTGTTACTGCACTCGGCGTGGGAACAGTGGATGCAGCCGTACTGTCTGCCCATGACGAATCTCGCTGGACGACGCGAGACGTACCACACGTGTCCTGCGTCAACCTTACGCGAGATCCTCATTGGCTAGCCGGCGGGTCCCATAGATAGACGGGACGTCGCAGTCGGCGGGCCCCTCAAGCGACAAGACAAGACCCCCGTTGGCCCCCTGGCCAGCCGGCAAGGCTGCCAGCCGGGTCCCACTCTTGTACCCTTTATCCATATTATAGGCTGGTGGGTTCATCTATAAAACTCCCCGGCCCCACTCCATGCAAAGGGTTGGTCAACTTCTCAGACACACCAACCACATAGAAGAGGCAGAGTCGAGCCGGCTGCTCCTCCTTCCTCTTCCCTGATACAGCTCCACGAGCAACTTGTAATCCCATCCATACACATCATACACTCCGGCAGGACTAAGGGTATTATCTCTACGGAGAGCCCTGAACCTGGGTACATCGTGCGTTCCATGCTTGTACCAACCTCGCCCCCAGCACCCTCCGGTGTCACTTCAGTTCCTATCATCTTTAGCCTACCCGTGGCTTATGTTGTGAGTATTCACCGACATTTGGCGCCCACCGTGGGGCCGATCCCTGCATCGGCTGGCTTTAAGCGCTGGGCGGGGCCCCACACCTACACCACCGGATGCATCGCGTCTGGACCGATCTGCATGCCCGTGGAGCCTGTCTTCGATGAGGCAACGCCGATGATGATCGACATCCCTGTCCGCCATGCGGATTCGGACGGGGACTCCGCTGACGAGGCGCCTCCCAGCGTCGTCCTCGCTGCTATGGAGAACTTCAGCGTTCTCTTTAGCGACTTGCGCCTCAACGATGGTCCTCGCTACTTCACGAAGGACCTCAATGTCGAGGCGTTATGCGCCAGCTTCGATAGGCTCTCTATCGCTGATACGCCTACACACGACGTGTACCCCAGCAACGTACTCATCTTCGGCGGTCCTCCGCCGTCTGTGGGGTTCTTCACCCCGTACCATGTTGACACCGTCTCCAACGTCGTGGAGGTGATGGTCATCGGCGCTGGCAGCAGCAGGGCTCATGGCAAGGCATCAGCAGATGCCAGTGAGCCTGCTGTTGTCACCGCTGACACTCTTCAGGCTGCGCTTACCGTCCTGAAGACGCCCATCGCCGCCTCCACAGACCCTAACGACATGTGGGCCTCGCTGGAGGAGGCTCGCAGGCAGATCTTGGAGGAGGGCATCACCATTGTTTTGGCTAAACGCCGGATGGAGGCCACGCAGTGCAAGTATAACTCCGCATACGGCCTCACTCTGATTTCCGAGGCCCCTAGCCGGCTTGGTTCAGTCCGCGGCCGCGGCTGGGCCATCGTCGAGATTCTGGGTGGCAAGCAGCCCATCTACGAGACTTGTGCGGCCAACTTGCGGGTGGCCTAGGCGGCCATGGCAGAAATGCCAAGTTTGGAAGGCGAGGAGCGCGCCTTCCAGGAAAAGCGGGTCAAGGATCTCCTTGACGCCGCCAACGAGCAACAGACACGGCTTGACCCTGGTGAAGCCCAATCAAAGTCTCCGGGACCCAACCTCGGAGCGTGTCGCAAGCCCAACGGTCATCAACGCGCCGAAGGATCTTCCTCGCATCGCATTTCCAGCCGGAAGCGTGAGGGCAGCCACGACAGGCGCTCCCAGCGCCAGAGCGAGCATACTTCAAGCCGGCGTTGTGGAGATGACGAGAGTGACTCAGTGTATGAGGTTCCTTGTCCGGGGAGGACCCATGCCACCGGTTCGCAAGGTGCCCTTCTGATCGCGGCTCGGATCGGCGCTCGCCTTCTCCAGGGCGACCACGACGCTCGTTGGCGTCTCAATGCCCTAGCGCAGTCAGCTCTTCTAAAGGAGGACGGTCCCATTGGCCCTGCCTGCTTCGGCCCCCGGATCCGAGGGGAGCCGTTTCCCCGAGGCTTCACCCTGCCTCGGGATACTCCCAAGTATAATGGCACCGCCAATCCAGAGGACTAGCTAATCGACTACACTATCGCCGTTGGCATTGCCAGGGGCAACAAGCGTGTAGTAGTCCGCTACATGCCACTCGTGTTGGCCGGCTCGGCTCAGACATGGCTTAACAACCTTCCAGCCGACAACATCAACTCATGGGTGGATTTCGAGGAGGCGTTCATCCGCAACTTCACTGGCACCTACAAGCGCCTTGGCCGGTCACGCGAGTTGGCCATGTGCGTCCAGAGGCCCGACGAACCCCTTCGCGACTACGTCACGCGCTGGCGGAGCTTCGCAACTCCTGCGAGGGAGTGCATGAGGTACATGCCATCCAGTACTTCATCGGCGGTTGCCGAGACGGCACTCTCCTCATGCACAAGCTCATGTGCTCCAAGCCCACCTCTCTAGCAGTTCTCATGGCCACGGCGGACAAGTACGCCACGGCCGACTCCGCGATGCGAGTTAAGCTGACCGCCTCGGACAAGGCTGTCCCCACGCCGGCTACTCCTAACCCGGCTGGAGACAATCGAGGTGTCCAGAACAAGAACAAGCGCAAGGCGGATCAGCTAGATTCGTGCTCCAACAACAAGTTAGTGGACAACGTGGAGGGTGAGGCACCGGCTACTCAGGCCGCCTCCTAACGAAGGCGGCCCAACAAGGGCAACTGGCAGCCCAAGCAGACCTTCGAGCAGATGCTTGATGCGCCCTGCAAAATGCATTCTGGGGCATAACCCTCTACCCACACCCGTCGACAGTGCAGCTTCGCACAACGATTGTCGCAAGGGGAGGGCATGCCGGCTGCCCCAGGTGCACATGCCGCACCTCAAGCTCCGTCTCCTGGTCCCCCTCCAGCTCCACCACCGTCGCCTCGCGACGACGGCCGTCTCCATGACGACTACCCCCATCAAGACGGAGCATTCGTTGTCTTCACCAGTGATGGCAACGACAAGCATAGCCTGCGCCAGCGACGGTGTGAGGTGAATGCCACGGTTCCCCCAGTTCCCCAATACATGCACTGATCTGAAAAACCCATCACATGGAGCCGGGTCGACCATCCTGCGGTGATGCCCAACCCGGGCTCATACGCAGTCGTCCTCGACCCTACCTTCGCCTGCATGAGGCTCCCATGTCGTTTCTCCCGGGTGTTGGTCGATGGCGGCAACAACATCAACATCCTCTACCTCGACACCCTCGTCAAGCTCGGGCTCAAGGAGACGGACGTCTTGCCGACCAGCACTGTCTTCCACGGCATCGTGCCGGGCCAGTCCTGCTCGCCGATCGGCAAAATTCAGCTGGACGTCCTCTTCGGCGACAAGGCTCACTTCCGCCGCAACTCCATATGGTTCGAGGTGGTGGACATCAGCAGCCCGTATCATGCGCTGCTGGGCAGACCGGCTCTGGCCAAGTTCATGGCTATTCCCCACTACGCCTACATGAAAATGAAGATGCCGAGTCCAAAGGGCATCATCACCATTGTTGGCGACTACAAGAAGTCACTCGAGTGTGCACAAGACATCAGCCGCCTAGCCGACGCCATGGTGATTGCTGAGGAGAGGAGGAAGATTGACCGGCTCATGGCTTAGGCTACCGAGCAGCCGGCGATCCCTTCTCATTCATCCCAGTCAGCTGACGAAGGCTCCTTCAAGACGGCTAAAGAGACCAAGCAGGTGCCACTCGACCCTGCAAACTCCAAGCAGTGCGTCACCATCGGGGCTGGCCTCAGACCCAAATAGGAAGGCGAGCTCGTCAACTTCCTCCGTGAGAATCGGGACATCTTTGCATGGTCCCCCAAAGACATGCCGGGTGTTCTGAGGAAGTACGCCGAGCACAAACTTCACGTGTGACCGGATGCAAAGATGGTGAAACAACCTTTGCGCTGCTTTGCCAAGGGGAAGCGACGCACGATTGGAGAAGAGATTACCCGGCTCCTTGCAGCCGGCCTCATCATGGAGGTTTTTCACCTGGACTGGTTAGCCAATCTAGTCCTGGTGCTGAAGAAAAACAACACATGACGAATGTGTATCGACTACACAAGCCTGAATAAGGCATGCCCGAAAGACCCTTTCGCGTTGCCTCGGATATATCAAGTGATTGACTCCACTGCCGGCTGCGAAATGTTGTCATTTCTAGATGCTTATTCAGGCTACCATCAAATCAAGCTGGATCCAGATGATCGCCTGAAGACCTCCTTCATCACGCCCTTCGGGGCCTACTGCTACACCACCATGACGTTCGGTCTAAAGAACGCTGGTGCGACATTCCAACGCTACATGCAGCAGTGCCTACTACCGCATATTGGCAAAAACATCCATGTCTATGTGGATGACATCATCGTCAAGACCAAGCAGCACTTCAGCCTCCTCGACGACCTGTGGGAGATGTTCGCCAACCTGCGCGAGTACAAGATCCGTCTCAACCCGGAGAAGTGCGTCTTTGGGGTTCCAGGCGGCAAGCTCTTAGGGTTCTTCGTGTCCGCTCGTGGCATCGAGGCGAACCCCGAGAAGATCGGCACCATCGAGCGGATGGTGAAGCCGGCTCGAATCCTAAACATCCAGAAGTTCACCAGCTGCCTGGCGTCACTTAGCCAGTTCGTTAGTCGGCTCGGCGAGAAGGCCCTTCCACTCTACCAGCTCATGAAGAAGCGACTAAGTTCGAGTGGAACGACCAGGCGGACGAAGCCTTCCGCGACCTCAAGCGGGTCATCTCGAGCCTGCCAATCTTGGCAGCGCCGACTGAAAGGGAACCCATACTCATATACATTGCAACGACCACTCGCGTGGTTAGTGTAGTGCTAGTAGTTGAATGCAAGGAGGAGGGCAAGGTACTGTTAGTGCAATGCCCTATATACTACCTCAGCGAGGTCTTGTCCGCCTCCAAGCAACGCTACCCCCACTACAAGAAAATGTGTTATGGTGTTTACCTTGTCGCAAAGAAGTTGAAGCAATACTTCCTAGAGCATGCCATCACTGTGGTGAGCACCGCTTCACTTTCAGAAATCATGGGCAACCGTGACGCGACTGGCAGGATTGCCAAGTGGTCCATCGCCATGGCAGATCACGACGTCTGCTACGAGCCTCACACTGCCATCAAGTCTCACGTGGTGGCCGACTTCCTAGTCGACTTGGCTGAAACCCAATTTGAGCCGCCACCTCCAGACTCCACCCATTGGCGGATGCACTTCGACGGCTCGAAGATACGAACTGGTCTGGGAGCCCACATCGTCTTGACGTCTCCAAAAGGAGACCAGCTCAAGTATGCTCTCCAGATCCACTTCGCCGCCTCCAACAACGTCGCCGAGTACGAAGCACTCGCTCACGGCCTCCGGCTCGCCAAGGAGATTGGCATCCAGCGGCTTCTCTGCTTCGGCGACTCAGATCTCTTGGTGCAGCAAGTTTCTCGCAAATGGGACGCCAGGGACGCCAACATCGCGAGCTACCGCTTCCTCATCCAACAGCTCAGCGGCCCTTTCGAGGGTTGCGAATTTCACCACGTTCCCAGGGCGGACAATGAGGCGGCTGATACACTGGCTAAGATTGGCTCCATGAGATAGGCCATCCCAGTCGGCGTCTCCCTCGAGCAGCTGCATAAGCCGTCTATCACGCCGTATCTAGAGCCAGCATCAATTTTCATGCCGGCTGATTCCTTGGTGCAAGCGCCATCGGCTATGCCAGCTGCGCCGGCTACAACTCCTCTGCCGGCTGCACTGGCTCTGCTGACTCCAATTGCGGCACCGGCTACAACCACTTCGCCGGCTACGACTACTTCGCCGGCTACAACAACAAATCCAGCTCCGCCAAGCCTCGAATCCTGTCGTCTCAACACCCAGTGGGTGGATGTCATGGAGATAGACGGCGAGCTGGCTGCTACGACGGCAACTGAGACAGAGCGTCTCGAGCCCGCGACTGCTTCATCAAGTGCGGGGGCTGCAGAAGCCCCCGACACTTAGGTCGAGACGGAGCCAACCCTTGTGTCGGCTCCGTCATGGGCTCAATCCATCTTGGCCTTCCTTCTTCACGACGAACTTCCTCAAGAGAAGGCGGAGGCGAGGCAGATCCAGTGCCGATCTGCAGCCTTCGCAATCATCAATCGCGAGCTGGTTCGGCGTAGCGTGACTGGCGTGTTCCAACTCTGCGTCGAATTAGAAAAGGGACAGGAGATCCTCACAGACATTCACCAGGGGGAGTGCGGGCATCATGCCGCCTCTAGAACCCTGGTGGCCAAGGCATTCCGCCATGGATTCTACTGGCCCACGACCCTCGAGGAGTCCGTGTGTAACACCCAAGATGCGATCCTATCCTCAATTTGGCACGAGGGCCTCGTCAGGGATAGAAGCGCATCTCGTCGTTTCGCAAGAATGGATATCGTTACAAGTACATGTACTGAAAAGATGATATATATGGAATTGGCTTACACTCGCCACAAGCTACATCGGAGTCACACTAGTACAATACATAATCATCATGAAGAAGAGCAGGGTCCGACTACGGACGAAAACAAACGAGAAAAGAAGAACGACGTCCATCCTTGCTATCCCAGGTTGCCGGCGTGGAACCCATCCTGGATCGACGAAGAAGAAGAAGAAGAAGCAACTCCAAATGAACAATCAACGCGCTCGCGTCAAATAATCTTTACCTGCACCTGCAACTGGTGTTGTAGTAATCTGTGAGCCACAGGGGACTCAGCAATCTCATTTCCAAAGGTATCAAGACTAGCAAAGCTTAATAGGTGAGGTATGATTAAGTTGTGAGGCTGCAGCAAGCGACTAAGCATAATATGAGGTGGCTAACTTACGAGTACAAGAATAAAGAGGGGTATGATCTACGCATACCGGACGTGAACTACTGATGATCAAATGAATGATCCTAAACACCTACTTACGTCAGACATAACCCCACCGTGTCCTCGATCGGAGAAGGAACTCACAAAAGAGACAGTCACGGTTACGTGCTCAGTTGGCATATTTTAATTCAGTTAACTTCAAGTTGTATAGAACCAGTGTTAAACAAAGCTTCCACGTTGCCACATAACTGCGGGAACGGCTTTTCGAAAATATCTAACCCTGTACGGGTGCTCCAACTAGTCCATCACAAATTACGACAAGCCGCATAGAAATCCTCGATCACGAAGCTCGGGATCTCGTCGGACTCCTTAGTGGAAAACCTCAACTCTGGGATTACCAAAAGCATCACTGAATCCCGATGCACAAGATATCTCGTAAAAGGTAAAACTAATCCAACAAGGCCACCCGGTGTGTCGACGAACCCGATAGGAGTCGCGTATCTCGTTCTCAGGACACACCGTCTATGCATAGTGGACGGTAGCCAAACGCTCAAGTTGCCACGAGGTGGCACCGCCGACTGCTAGGTGGGTGGACCAACACTCATGTGGAGCACTGGCCCGGGGTTGATTAATTACTCCGCGGGTGCCGGCGGGTCCATATGCAATTTTTTTAGGTTATTTGGCAAATGTAAAACCAATGTTGGACCTTGCCAGACCAGCTTTAATCTAAAACGAATTATCAAGGGGGTCCCCATAAAAACCTCGATCGTGTTAGGAGCGCTCAAATATGGAACATAACACGGGTAGCCGAAACTAAGGGGGCAAAGGTGGAACAAAACACCAGGCTAGAAAGGCCGAGCCTTCCACCTTTTACCAAGTATATAGGTCCATTAAATTAAATAGCCTTAATAGGGTGATATAACAAGGAACCCATGTTATCACATGGAAGCAACTGCACCTGCAACTACCAACGCTAATACATGGTTAAGCAAGCGGTAACATAGCCAAATCAGTGGTTTGCTAGGTTGTGAACAGGTTGAAGGTTTTCATGGCAATGTTGGGAGGTTGATATTTAACATGTGGTAGGCAACGAGACATAAGCGATAGAAACATTAATACTAGCATGGCAATGATAGTAATGGTATCTGGGGAAATGATCATCTTGATTGAGATGCCGCTTGGAAGAAGATCGACTCCGTGAAGGAGACGAACCGACGTAGTCGAACGGGTCCTCACTTCCCGACACGCTTGCGGAACTCTATCGAGACGAATGAAACCGGAAACAAGAATCAACACACGATATTCACCACACGATGCACAACACATATGATGCATGAATGGTGAACATAAATGCAAGACATAGCATGGCAATTCACGACAATCAAACAGTACACATTAAGTGAAGTTCAATATGCAACGAGTTACATATTGATGAAATTCCACATACGGATTAATTAGTTATATCTCGATTAGGTACACAGCAATACTAAATGTTGTTAAACATGGCAAGAGGTGAAGCGCAATTGATCTACCTATCTAGGCATTTTAAATGAGGTCGAAAATGACATATAGCACCTCCAAGACGACCTCACATGTTAATTTATAATTCTGACCAGATCTGAACTAACATGTTTAAATGTTGGTTAAACAGCAAAACAAATAGGTTCACGTGATTCTACGCGTCGTTACAAGCAATTTACACATAGAGAACATCTCCAACGGAGCTACGGAACAAAAGATACGAACACCGCAAGATATGATGGCATGAATGTTATATGTGTGCAACGATAGTCACGAGCATTTAAAAACATACAACCAGCAAGATAATGTAAAACTACACGAGATTCTAAGCAAGTTTCATATAGGACATGATCAAAACGGAGCAAGGGTTCAACAACTACGAGCTAAACAAGAAATCACTACAATCTGCCAAAATCAGCCACATAGCATTTTCTACACCCCACAACTACGACCTACACAAAACCAATATACTCAACCAAGGCATGAGACGACAGAGGGCAATAAGCACTACAACATACAACTAATAACACCAAGCATGCAAGCATGGATCACTAGGAAAAGAAGTCACAAAAAGGCATCTCACACACTGTTTCAGACTTAGTGAAAACCACAGTTTATGAAAGTGCAGTTTTCGATCTGAAGGCATATTGACAGAAGCAAAACCCTAAGCTACAGGACTCCAAAAGTCATGAAAATTCACAGCATGCTAGAGAATCCTAAAGTCTACAACTAACTCCATTGCACCAACCTCAAAAGAGCTATAGATCACCAGATAAACTCATGCAAAGACATCAACAAAATATAGCAGATCTCAGACTTAGAAATATTTCAGCATCTCCAAATCAGCACTATTTGCTAGCATGTTGAGAGCAAGCAAACCACACCTAAACATGGATTTCTATTGCAACCAAAATCACCAAAGGCTAGCATACATATCCAAGGGCAAATCTCTATTTGACAACTCCTGCATATCATGCACGGATTATATCCCACAAAATAAACAAAGGGCATCACCGCGAAATATCACGCGAACTAACTTGCTCAAAAGCTAAAAACTAAATACACAGTTAAATTCTATGGATTTTTCTACCCCGAAAACATATATAACATGAGGGGTTGCTAAATAAAAACAACTCCACACGTATATGCGAGATTATGTCCTAAACACGGTATAATAAACTAGCGGCTAAACCCTACATGCAAAAATACAACCAACTACTCTAAAACACATGGCAATAGGGTTCCTAAAACATGAGCATTTTATCTACGGAGTTCGAACAATCCGGACACGCACGAAAAAATACTACGGAATAATTCCCTATTGGGACAGCATGCAAATCTAGGCATTTGGCGGGTCAAACTATGTCAAACATGCATGCAAGTTACAAAATATTAATCTACGCGAAATTCTAGCCAAGTTACGTATATAACTTGTCGAAATTCGACGCACGATTTAAGATTTACGAGCGTTTGAAAATATTGCTTTTTCTGAAAATACTAAATTCGCATAACCACAAAAATTAAACATGCCGAAACTGGTGGGCGTTGGATAGCTAAACGGCGCACGGGTGAGATATAACACGCTTGGGGGGGGGTGCTCACCACAGGACACACGGGCCGGATCAGGAGCAGGTTGGACCAGGCGGTGGTGGGCCGACTCGGGGGGCGCTGGCCAGGCGCGGCCCATGGGCGGCGCCGCCACGGGGGTCAACGGGGGCCGCGGGATCCAGATCTGGATCGGGGCTCGACGGGCGGCATCCGACAACCTGGGCAGTTGCGGCGGTTGGCTGCTCCTGCAGCGCAGCATCGTGGTGGCCAAACGTGCGCGGCTGAGGGCACGAGTGGCGCGGCAGGGCTGTGGTGAGGCAGCGGCGAGGACCTTCCGGCGTGGAGGTGCAACGGGTGCTCAGGCTCCGGTGGAGCACCCTGGCAGCGGGGCCGCAGACTGGCTCGAGAAGCAATGGACGGGCGGCGGCGGCGAGCTCGGCAGGAAGGGGCGGCGGGGATGGCACTGCAGGCTCCGGCAAGCTCCGGCGGCTCCTGGCACGGAGGGAGCTGCTGAGGCACGGGTGCGGGGCGGCGTAGGAGGACGGGCGAGGCGGCGGCGGGGCTTCGGGCCCGGGCGGGCCAGCCGTGGGCCTGGCGGGCCGGCGGCGGCTGGTGGGAGGAGAGAGGAGGTGGGAGGCTGGCCTAGGGTTAGGTGAGGGCACGGTTTTCGAGGCACAGGGGGTTGGCTGCCCACAATTAGGAGGAGGGTCTATTTATAACAAAGGGGGGGCTAGGTTTAGCAGTTTTTCGTCCCGGTTTAAACCGCGCGGTCGGAATCAAGCAATTCAGAACGCGGGACGGGCTAAGTAGCCGTGTAGAGTAGGCTAGCCGAGGAAGAGAGGGAACCGCTGCGGTGCGACAACACGATTTTAAAACACCGAAAAATGTCCGACGGTAGACCGAAGACGGTGCCGCTACGATCGACCGTTCGGGTACCAGACAGACTCCGATTGCGACGAAATTTGATAGGCGGCCTACCTATAACTAAATACGACCGCACGCCAAGTTTCAACTCAATCAGAGAAAGTTTTACACACACTTTTTAAACAAGATTTAAACGATGTCGCGGGCGCGTGCGAGTGCGGTCGGGCTTAGAATGGAGAACGACGAGAATGAAGAGACCCGTCAACTAACAACGGATGCAGGTTTGAAAACTGGCGGCAACGGGATGCCGATGCAATGCAGATGATGCGCATGATGCGATGATGACGCGACAGATAAAATAATCACACGACGAAAAGGGAATAAAGGGGAATCTTCTGGAATGTCGGTCTCGGGTTGTCACACCGTGGACATGGTCAACAAATGCGAGGGCTGCCAACGCTTTGGTGCGCAGAGCCACATGCCGCCTTCGGCCTCAAAACCATCCCCTTCTCATGGCCTTTCTCCGTGTGGGGGTTGGACATGGTGGGGCCATTCAAGACGGCTCGCGGTGGCATGACTCACCTCTTGGTGGCCATCGACAAATTTACCAAGTGGATCGAGGCTAGGCCCATCAAGAAGCTTGATGGCCCCACGGCTGTCAAGTTCATCACGGACATCTGTGTCCGATACGGCCTCCCCCACAGCATCATCACCGACAACGGCACGAACTTCGCCAAGGGCGCTTTGGCGCTCTACTGCTCCAAAGTAGGCATCCAGCTCGACTTGGCTTCAGTGGCACACCCACAGTCCAACGGCGAGGTGGAGAGGGCCAACGGCCTAATCCTGGCTGACATCAAGCCAAGACCGGTGGCACTACTTGTGAGGTGAGTCGGCTGCTGGATCGAAGAGTTGCCGGCAGTAATGTGGAGTCTCCGCACCATGCCCAACCGGTCAACCGGCTTCACCCCGTTCTTTCTGGAATATGGGTCCGAGGGTATCATCCCTACGGATATCAAGTTGACTCGCCTTGGGTCACATTGTACACATAAATGGAGGAAAAGGAGGCAAGAGAAGACGACGTCGATCTCCTCGAGGAGGCGTGAGACCTAGCCTTGAGCCGGACGGCAATCTATCAACAGAATCTGAGGTACTACAACAGCAAGAAGATCAAGCCTCTCTCTTTCATAGAGTGAGACTTGGTACTCAGAAGAATCCAGCTCGCAGCCGGACAACATAAGCTCTCATCCCCATGGGAGGGACCCTTCATCATCAGTAGAGCCCTGCACAACAATTCATACTACTTGATCGATGCCCAGAAGCCAAGGAAGCGCAAGAGGGACGACTCCGGCCAGGAGACGGAACGTCCATGGAACGCGGCGTTGCTTCACCCGTTCTATTCCTAGAAGGCAAGTATCAAACATGGAAAGAGCATGCACATATGTATGTTTCTCCCTCTTCAGGGATTTCTAATGAATGCAATGAAAAGAGCATTCACATATGCTTCTTTTTAGATTCATATCTAGAGTTTTCACTCACTCTGTGAGTCCCTTGACCGGCTCTAATAAGCTCGGGGGTTTGCTAGCCGCCCGGACGACTTCCTTAGGTTGTAGAAAAGCACATAGTGTACGCCGGATCGATCCCTGGTCATCTCGTAAGAGCTATGGACCGGCTCCTAGCTGTCCAGCTAGCGAGGCGACGCCAGGTAAGGTCGGATACATGAAAAGCTTGACTACAAAAAGGTCACCGGCTCGGGTTGGTTTGATCTTTTTATGATCCCATTCTAGTCGGCCTCTGCTGGTTTATGTTTGAGTCTTTAAGTCTTGATGGCTTCAAAAAATCTAAGTCCTATATTCCCAAAGACAGAAGCCTCGACCCAGTCATGGACCGACTCTCGGTTGTCGGGCTGGCAGGGTGGAAGCTAGGGGGAGTAGAGGGGTTGGAGAAAAAGAAGTCAAACAGGAATCAAAAGATAAAGATATAAAACAGCACGCATGGCAATATGAATATAATGCATAATTCATACATTCAAAAGCATTGGCCCATGGCCGAAGTTCATTACACCCCCCGTGGGTGGAACTGTTGGACTGACAATTCATTGCAGACAACCAAAAAAAAGACTGGCTAGGCGGCAGCCTCGTCCGTTTCCCCGGCTGCGGCTCTTGAAGTGGTGGCTTCAGCATCGCCGGTTGCTCCCGAGGCGGTGGCGCCGTCTCCTCCATGAGGGCTTTCGGCTCCGTCCTCGGCGGACTCGGCATATGCCTCGCCGCTGGAGGCGACGTCTTCCACCTCAGGGGCCGCCTCGTCGGAGCTGCCATCGGCATCATAGGGCTGAAGGCCGTGCAGATCCTCAGGGATCACGTTGCCGTCTTCACCCCACTCCAAGTTGAGGTCATCCCAGGCGGCGTACGAGGCGATGTCGCTGGCCCTCATGCACAGTTGCTCCTCCATGGCCTGCAGCTCCCCCTCTGAGTCGTCACGCTAAGCGACGAGCTTGCCCAAGTCCTGGTTTTGGTACCAGGACTTGGCCAAGCGCAGGGCCATGTAGGCTCCAGCACGCGCGGCCGAAGCGCGCCAGGCGTCAAGGCGATCATCGCCAGCCGCAAGCCAGCGGAGAGTCGGCTCATCGACGCCGGCTCCACGCCATCAGGCCATAGAGCCTTTACCATCGACGAGCCTGCGACTTGGAGCCGCGCCATGGACTCGCCCAGGGCATGCAGGCGGGCTCTGAGGCCCACGCCGATCTCCTCCATTGTCCAGCCGGAAGCGACGTCTACCTCCTGCCCGGCCACGCGACGCTCCTCGTGGCTCACCTCGACGGTCGTCTCGACCACGTCCCATGTCTCACGGAAGAGACCTGAGATAGGGGAAGGGGCGCAAAGAAGAGTAAGAAGAGGAGGCGGCAAAGAGGAAAATTCAAGAAAAAACAAAGAGGACTCGTGGTCGAAGTGGCCATCAGTCTCATGAGCACTCTCCAGGGCCTCGAGCTCCCGCACCTTGCTCGCTTGGGTGATGCGGGAGACTTCTTCCTAGAGGGCCGCGGCTGTGTCCAGCGCCTTGGCCAGCTGCGCCTGCCTCTGGGTCAGGGATTCCTCCTTCTCCTTCAAGGCAGCGTCCTTTAGCTTCATCTCTTTGAGATGAACCGTCTCAAGACGCTCCATGTCGGCAGTATGAGAGTTGTCCTTCTCCTGCAGGGAGGTGCGCAACTTCTCTTGCTCAGCCTGGCGGGCCGCCTCGAGCTCCTTCTTATCCGTCTGGAGAAGAGTCAGATGCTTCTGGAGTCGGCCGCCCGACTCGCGCAGGGCGTCCCGCTCTGCAATGACTTCACCCAGCACGGCCTGAAGTTCGGTGACCTGGCCATTAGCCGCCTGGTTCTGATCTCGCAGCATGTTATATGCCTGCACCTCGGCATCATAGAGATCCTACAAGCAAAGAAAGTAAGATTCGGCCTGGTTAATTCATAACCAGCCCGATTCTCGGGGGCTACACCCAGTGGGTGCGCTAGCGTGGCCCCACTAAAAAAACAAGACAAGAAATAAGCTTGAAGAGATTCGGCCCGGCCAACGGTCGGTCGGCCCAATTCTCGGGTGCTACACCTAGTGGGTGCGCTCGCGCGCCCCCACTGGTTCAAGAAGAAGAAGAAAAAAAAATCAAAAACCAAGACAAAGAGGAGGCAAAAGACGAAGCACTTACCCTGGTGTGCTCCTCCAGACGCTCCAGATCACTACCCGCCACGTGGGCTGCCTGCTCCACCTTGTACCGGCTATTGGCGAACAACGATACCAGCTCCGGGACACCTTGGAGTATGGTGCCCGCGGGCAGCGTCTAGCGCTCAAGGTTGGCCGCTCGCCAAGCCTTCATGGGACGGCTCCCGGCTCTGGGACCGGCTCCTGGATTAGCCGGGCCACGATTGGAGACGATGATGGTTCCGTCTCCATGCGTCGGTGTGGCACCGGCTCCGCCGACGTCCCAGCCACTGTCGTCTCCACAGGAGGAGGTGGATTGGCCACGTCCGGCGCGTCCATGACCACCTTTGGTGCACCCATAGCCGCCTCCGGCGGGTCCAGGTTCAGCTCCGGCGCATCAGCCGCCGCCTCGGCCTTCGGCGACTCAGGGATCTCCTCGAGGTCCACTGGTGCAGAGGCGTCCGACTCGGACGGCCTGGCCGCCTCGGCCCCCCGGGCACGTCTCGGGGCCGCCTCGCTAGCTGGCTCCTCCACGCGAGCACGCGTGGAGGGGTCATATCTAACCTTTGTACGCCTCTCTGCATGCTTCTCGGCCCGACTGGGCCCAGATTGGCCTTCGGCCTTCTTCTCCGCAGCCACATCCCAGCGGCGGGCGGATTGTTCCTCAAGTTCCTTCTGGGCAGCGTCAGCCGCTGCCCAGCCGGCTCGCTCAGCGGCGGAGGCAGTATCTTCCTCTACAACCTCCGCCTCCCTGCCAAGTAGCACTTTGACGAACAAGTCTTCACGCAAGACAAAGCAAAAAGAATGAAAGGGGACCCTTACCCCGCGACGATGGTCACCTGCCTCCTGCCGACACCAGCACGATGCTTCTTAGCGCCGCCTGCTCGTACTCCGGCTGGAGGACCTGTCGCGGCTCCCTTGGGAGCCGGCCTGGAAGCTTTGGCACCCTTGCCTTTCCTCCAGGCCGCCTCGCCAAGACCGACCGCCTCGGCCTTATGGCGCCGTCCGCGCGTCAGAGGCCGGCTGGTGACCTCCTCCACCCCTTCGGACTCTTTCGCGAAGGCTGCATCAGATAGGGAGGGTGGAGCCTCATCATCATCCATCCAATAAACAATGGAAGGCTTCAGATGCTCACCAGACGGCTCCGTGCCCTCCGATCCAGCGCATCCTCCGAACCTTCGGAGGCGGCTGAGCGAGACTCGATCATGCCCTCGTCCTCGATCTCCGAGGCGTGAGACGTCACCACGTCGGGGGCAGGCGGGTTTAGTGCCTGCAGCTTCTCGAACATCTGCGCAATGGAGTCGGCGACCGGCTCAAAAAGATGATCGACTACAAGAAAAACAACAAGAACAAACTCAGCGAGAGGGCTTACCATCGGAGGCGGACGGGACCTGTCATAAGGGGCCAGCCCCCACTCCCAGTTCCCACCATCGTCCATGTGGGCGGTGGAAATCTGGTTCACACCCCGCGCCACCGTGCTGGCTGTGAAGCTCTTGGTGGAGGTCCGACATGGATCATACCGGACGCTCATCTGGCAAACCAGATGGGGCCGCCTCTGTAGAGGCAAGATCCTGCGGGAAACCATGGTGGTAAGCAGGTCACGTCCCAGGAGGCCTCGACCCTTCAAGCTGTCAAGGTAGGCGCCGATGTGCGCTACCTCAGGAATCGGTCTCGGATACTTCGCCTGCCAATTCAACTTCGCCATCGGAGGCTCGATGTCGAATGGGGGCATGTTGAGGGCGTCGTGTGCGGGGCTAGCGTTCTTCACATAGAAGAAGCCCCTCTGCCACTTCTTGATGGATTCTTGCAGTGGCATCTGGGGGAAGCCGGACTTCGAGCTTTGGTGCACCGGTGCAGCTCCGCACGGTGTCATCGGGCGAGGCCCGTCGAGCTTCTCCAGCTCGGCCTTGTCCATCTTCCTGGACTGCTGCTTGAGGAAAAATAAGCTCTACCAGAGGTCGAGGTGAGGCTGGATCCCCAGAAAGCCCTCGCACAGGACGACGAAGGAAGACAGCTGGAGAATGGTGTTCGGCGCCAGGTCGTGGGGCTGTAGGCCGAAGAAGATGATCCAGTTGGAGAAGAAGGTGCTCGCTGGAATCCCGAAGCCCCTATAGAAGTGCTCGTCGGACACGTCAATCTCTCCATCCCGCGACATCGGGGCGGTCTCGGCGTCGGGAAGACGCACCGTCACGAGAGAGGCCGGAGGCAACATCCGGCGGTGGCTGAGCGCCTCGATGTGGCCGTCACAAACCTTGCTGTCGAGCCAAGCTCCGTGGGATGAGCTCTTCTTCGAAGAGGAGCCGCTCGCCATGACCGCGGGCGACGGATGCTTGGGAAGATTGGTGGCGACGGGTGGCGCGACGATGACGGAGAGGATGAAGATGAAGACAGACAGACTCTTTCTCTCTGGGCTTAGGGAGGAAGAGGGCTTAGATGCCGGTCGGGAAGGGGGCGAATGGCCTCCTCGGTACCCCCGCACCCCATTTAAATCCCACAAAAGATCGTGGGGAGGGGATCCGGTGCGCAGTGACCCACTAATCCCGTGTATTACGGGCGGTAACATTTCCAGAAACCCAACCTCGTGTAGTAAATCCGCATAGGATCCTCCGCACGGCGGCCGAGGGGGCGTCGTGGCGGGACCCAGGGCCCAGGAACATTCCCGTCACTTGCGTAAAACCATCATCACGTCAGGCTGGGCCTGGCACATGGTGCGATTTGCGCAGCCTACGACGAAGCCGAGGCGTCGCTTGGAAGCCAGCCGGCTTTCGAGCCGGCGTCCCCTGCCGCAGGCAGCGACAGGAATACAACGACAAACAATCAAGCCGATGAGGCCACCCGCAACCAAGCGGCGGGCCTCTCTAGCTTCGGGGACTACTCTCGGGGGGATAACCCCGAGGTAGGCTCAACGAGCCTGCTCCTTTATCTGCAACCCAGAAGGAATGACCAAAAACAATTCTACAAGGTCCAAGTCTCCTGGTCGGCTAGGAAGCACCTGCCGGCTAGGGGGCGAGACGACCAATTTTCTCGCCGGCCAGGTAGCACCTGCCGGCTAGAGGTGAGACGGCTACCTCTACCTGGCAGCCTAGGCCAAGCCAGCCGGCTAGGAATGAGGCGGCCATGCTCAAGCCGGCTAGTCAAGCAGGCTAGCCGGCTGGGGATCACAACTCACATGAGATTGTAGGTCATAACGAGACCCTACGACTAAAGGTGGCTTCGCGTCAACAAAGGTACTGGATTGGAGTGTACGACGGGTACCAACGTTGGCGGCCATGCCGCTGACCTCCCCCGACTCTGATCCATCACCCTGCACAGTGTCGGCCCGTCAAACTCTCACTCCATTACTGCACTCGGCGTCGGAACAGTGGAGGCGGCCGTACTGTGTGCCCATGACGAATCTCGCTGGACGAAGCCGGACGTACGACACCAGTCCTACGTCAACGTTACGCGAGAGCCTCATTGGCTAGCCGGCGGGACCCACAGCCAGACAGGACCTCGCAGCCGGCCGGCCCCTCAAGCAACAAGACAAGACCCCCGTGGGCCCCCTGGCCAGCCGGCGAGGCTGCCAGCCGTATCCCACTCTTGTACCCTTTATCCATATTGTAGGCCGATGGATTCGTGTATAAAACCCCCCGGCCCCCTCCATGCAGAGGGTCGGTCAACTTATCACACAGACCAACCACATAGAAGAGGCAGAGTCGAGGCGGCTGCTCCTCCTTCCTCTTCCCTGATACAGCTCGAGGAGCAACTTGTAATACCATCCATACACATCATACACTCCGGCAGGACTAGGGGTATTATCTCTACGGAGAGCCCTGAACCTAGGTACATCGTGTGTTCCATGCTTGTACCAACCTCGCCCCCAGCACCCTTCGGTGTCACTTCGGTTCCTACCATCTTTAGCCTACCCATGGCTTATGTTGTGACTATTCACCGACACTAGGGCGGGTCTCATGGCGGGATAATATCCCCAACATTAGGCCCCAGATTGACTTGAACTTGTTCATGTCAATAAACCTCTCACATTCTTGGCGGATCAAACACAATCCCAACTTGTCCCCAACGGAGAAATTACCAGCTTATAAACTTCTCCTGATTTTCTGCTGTTGAAATTAATGACGTTAGCTATCCCGAAATTTTAGGAATCTTCATGACGTTACTCCGACGCCTTTTTGGTCTATCTGTTTAGCCCGACAATCGAGGCACCATCTATTCCAAGATTTAAGGCATCCCCTAGATTCCCGTGCCTGCCATTTCCATTTCCATCTCGGCCTTTAAATACCGACAAGGGGATCTCTTTTAATTTTACCCTAGCTTATCCTCGTCTTGTACCTCGAGCTTTCAGTCTACAACGTGCGGCCGATGCGCCTCCCACCGACGAGCACTCTAGTACGAGGGTTTCGCTGCCACGCGTCTTCTGCTCTGGGCCGCAAATTTCTTACGCTTCCGTCAACACCATCAGGTAAGGCTTCATTCCTTCGCATTAGATCTGCTTAAGTCACTACCATAGCTCACTGGAGTTCTTAGGGTTCGTCCTGCCGCCATTGATAGCACAGATTTGTTCGGTCTCTTTTAGCAAAAACATTCCCCATCGATAGGTTGCGGGATGGATATGAATCTAATCTTGCATAGACTTCATGGATATTTTGCGGGAACCTCGTGGACATTTGCCGTTGTTGCCCCCGTATTTCAATGCCATCTGGAGCCATTAAATTTTGTTTTTCGTACTGTTTGTAGATCCACCTTTCTATTTGTTTTGGTAGAAAACTATTTACCCGACGCTTAGTGGAATCCGATACCACAGTTCCCTCGTGAACCCATGTTACTCTCTCACAAGCCGGTTTAAACATTTTGTAACTCGCCATCATCGTGAGTCGCCTTGTACTCAGGCGACTCAAGTATTATGAACTTCTTTATTGACTATTTCTTGAACTCCTCGCTTCTCCCAACGATTTTCATTTGCTAGAATAATCCACCAATCATGCTTATGCAGCTCGCTTCTTCATGAATCTAGAAGTCATGTCGGAACCATCAAAATGTGACTGGTTACCTTCATACATTGGTGCGGCTGCCTTGCAACAATTCGTGTCAGTGGGGACCTTCTCTCCTAAGGAAATAATTGAATGGAGAGCCACTTCTTGAGAAGTGCAATTTAAACCCGCCGAAGGAGAAGTTGTGGTTTTCACAGATCATTTAGAACGAGGCTTCTCCCCTCCCGGTTCAAAATTCTTTCGGGATGCTCTCAACTTTTTCAACCTTCACCCTCAAGATCTAGGTCCCAATTCAATCAGTAATTTATGTCAGTTTCAAGTCTTTTGTGAAGCATACCTAGGAATAGAACCCACCGTTCCTTTATTTAGGGTGTTCTTCAACTTAAACCTCCAAACAGAATGGGCTGACGACCCCAGCTTAGAACTCGGTGGAGTCACAATCCAGAGGCGGCATGATTGGCTTTCCTGCCGCCACTTTACCCAGCCACCCCAAAGGCTGGGGAAAAAATGGTTTTATTGCAAGAATACCACGCCGGCTCAGGAAAATCCTCTGTCGGGTTCCAGAGAAGAGCGTCTTCCAATGTATTTCCAACTTCCCGATGCTCTGACCCCGGAAGAACGAGCCGCCCACAAGTTTGTTTGGGCAAAACTGAGAGCATTGAATGCCAACGGCTTGACAAGAGTTGACTTAATTGGATGCTGGGTGGAATTGCGCATTATGCGCTTAAGCCGCTAAGATAGACTGATGTGCCATTACAACAACGATTTAAACAATGCTCAACATTTCACCAATGTAATTCTTGACTCTGAAGAAGTTAATAGCCTTGTGAAGAAATTATGTGGTGAGCCCAATGACGCATGTTCCAAAATTGGTTTGAAACCATTTTGCATCATGAATACGGCTCCCGAGGTAAATAAATCCAACCATCACCCGCCTTATTTGGTATTCCCCTTGTTCTTTGTAGGACTAACTTCCCCTGTTGTAGAAAACATCGCCCTTCTGGAAGCGTAGGCCAGTAAAGCCGCCTGTTAAAAGGGTCAATACTATTGCGAAGAAGAAGAAAACCAAAGCAGGTACATGCGAGTCATCTATTGTGGGCGAGTCACAAAACATTGAGGAATTGTGTGAGGTAAATGTCTAGATTGTTCCTTTGTTGTGTCACATGCTGTTCTAAATACTTAACTTATTCTCGGGGGGATGATGTTGAAAGTGACGCTGAAGATGCTGAGGTAATTTCAATATCTTCTAACTCAAATATTTCCTTGGAAAGACCTCAAAGGCGGGTTTGTAGGAAAGTCCCTATGAATCATCGAGATGCTCATTTGGATCCTAACTTCCTTTTGAAGAAGTTTGTGTATACTCCAAAACGCCACACCCGCAGCTCCTCAAGTGATCTTATGGCGGGTTTGCGTGAGAAAACATCCGGCCGGAAACGCCACACTGAGGTGCCTTGTCTTTCCTTATAAAATATATTATCAATTTGCTCAACATCACCAATTTTTTTCCATTGTAATAGGTGACTCTTCTTTCATCTGGCGATCCAACATCCTCAAACTTGCCACCCCTTGTTCGTCTCGCAGGGTATGTTACTATTTATTTTATCAGCACATGCTTCAATACTTCACATGTCATTCACATGTCATTATATATACCTTAACCTTTCATTTTTTTGAGATCAAGCAAAGAAATGAAAAACCGGTGGGTCAGCTCCAAACATTGAAACACTTGAAGTGGAAGAAACACATGCCTCTATCCATGATATTCCGGCTGAACCAGCTAGAGCATATACTGAACCTTCAGAAAGCACTGCCATGGATAATATCCCTGATATTCAAGCCAATCCAGCAAAAACTGATGATGTGATCATGGATCTGAGTCAGAAAGAAAACATCAACCTGCCAAGCCCCCTAAAGTCATCAAAAGATGCCATGTTTGAATAAGATGTTGTTCTCATTACTAGGATGGGTCACAGGACGCCCGTCCGTAATGTGTTGGCTAAGCATACTACCGAGGACGTCTCAACCAAGATAGTCAAAGGGAAAGCTGCACTTGAGCTTCCCAATATCAAGAAGCTAGACTTCGAAGAGCTGCATGCAGGATATCTGAACTGCCTTTCCCTGAGCCGGGACATTGAAGCTGGCCTGGTAAACATCATGAAGAAAAGATACGAGGTATTGTGTTGTGTAATAAATTACCAAATATATCCCTCTGTAGCCCCCAAGGGCTGGGTCATCTTCTTGAAGATGAGCCGGGTGTTGTGTAATTAATCTTGAAAACTCCAACCTATAGCCCCCAAGGGCCGGGTCATCTTCTTGAAGATGAGCCGGGTCTTGTTTAATAACTTTTGAAAAACTTCAATCTGTAGCCCCCAAGGGCCGGATCATCTTCTTGAAGATGAGCCAGGTCTTGTTTAATAACCTTGAAAAACTTCAACCTGTAACCCCCAAGGGCCGGGCCATCTTATTGAAGACGAGCCATGTCTTGTTTAATAGTCTTGAAAACTTCAACCTATAGCCCCCAAGGGTCGGGTAATCTTCTTGAAGATGAGCCGGGTCTTGTTTAATAACTTTTGAAAAACTTCAACCTGTAGCCCCCAAGGGTCGGGCCATCTTCTTGAAGATGCGGCAGGTCTTGTTTAATAACTTTTAAAAAGCAAGTACATTAGCCCCCAAGTGTCAAGTGTATTGCTTGCAATCTGCTTGAAACTTGATGTCAATCGATCAATTCGACCAAGTAGCAACAAGGTAACTGATCCATCCTGCTTGATTTTGTAGGAGACGATAAGTCAAGCTGACACATCCTTAAGTGGGACGAAAAATAGTTTGGGAAGTCAACAAGACGCCACGGCTACGGCGGAAGAACAACTTCAAGACCCTTTGGCAGAACTTGCAAAAACCAAAGATGAGCACCTAGTATACAAAGAGTCAACTGAAGCTGAGAAAGCCGTCCTGGTGAAACATGCTGAAAACACCGATGGTCAGCTGAAACAAGTCACAAAGGAATCGTATGGTCTTCGTCGACACATCTCCAATATGACCAATGCTATCTTTGGTAAGTCTTTGAGATAGTGCCTATTATAATCATTGTAAAGGACACAAGTTGCGAGACGA
Organism: Hordeum vulgare subsp. vulgare; assembly: GCF_904849725.1. Taxonomy (NCBI): domain Eukaryota; kingdom Viridiplantae; phylum Streptophyta; class Magnoliopsida; order Poales; family Poaceae; genus Hordeum; species Hordeum vulgare. Next base: position 100,109,620 of record NC_058522.1, on the reverse strand, counting down.
CTTATGTTTCATTTGCTCCTTGCAGGCCCTCGATCCGCCAACCTTCAGGATGACTGTGTGCTGAAGCTAAAGGCAATACATACCCTGATAGAACAACTCTATGCTGGCGACTTACTCACCGTTAAGGCTGTATGGGGTGACAAAGACCCGGTAAAATACATGAGGGACATGCTGAGGCGGCTCTCAACCATACCCCAACATATAGAGGAAATAATCAAATCGTCCGCACGGAAAGGCCTGATTACGGCTATGAGCCGGTCTTTAGACTATGCTCCAGAGCTCAAGCCGGATGAAATAGCCGGCGGGTTTCCTGAGTATAAGGATGACGGCTCAGAATTTACGCAAGAAGACTATGCCCAGTGCGTAAAGGATGTTCGTCCTGCGGGAAACCGGCTTGCCGAGAGTCTTGACCTATAAAAGTATCAGGCGGCTTACGGTGATGACTATAAGCGTGTGGCGCCTCCTAGTTTTGCACCAATGGATTTGGCTCCTCAACGCCGTAAGCATATTTTTGCCTCTGATGCTAACCCGTGAACCATCTTGATAGAGGAAGCTGAATTTCATGCTTTAATCAATTGCACCTGGGATGTGGACAACTTCCAGATCCAAGACCTCGAAAACTAGGCACAAGGTGATCCGGAGGCGGCTTAGACGTGGCGACCCTCGGAACTTCAACCTGAAGAAAAAGACTGTACCCGGAGGAAACTTGCCACCAGGTTAATATAGAAAAACCTTTGGCCTTTATGAGCCATGTAATTTGCTTTCGAGCATATTTAAACTGCTTATATAGTTGCATGAATCCGGATGCCAAACTTTCCTGGTGTTACCTTGTAATATAAGTATCCTGTTTGAGGTATCGGTAGTTAGAAAGTATTTTGTCCACTTATTCCTTGAAAGGAATAACTTTTAACATCTCCCAATTTAAATGAGTCAGCACAGCTGTTGGATCTCTGCCTGAAAATATTACACCATATAAGGTGAAAAGTAAGCCGACTCAGTGAGTCACGACGGGTAGACGGGCTTGCAAGGCTCTAGTCATACCCTGAGAGGTTTTTGCAAAAAACTTTATGTTTTTAGATTAAGTGATCAGGCTCAAGTCAAGCTTTAGTGAAGCAGGTTCAGTGAACCCATGGTTTGTCTATTTTCCATATGCTAGCTCTCGCAAGCACCTCAATGTTTTAACTTTGGAAGTTCAGGGTCCAATATTGGATTGACTCGCCAAGAGTACACGGGGCTTATGGGTGAGTCACAAAACATACAACCCAGTATAACCATTGTAATGCATTAATTTTTCGCTAGGCAAGAGGGTAGTAAGGCGGGACTCAATGAGTCAGAAGCCCTCAAGTGACCTATGATCAAGGAAAAACGGGCGTAGGATAGCAGAAGACAATGCTATTGCTGCTAAACGACGTGGGAACTAGTAGCCCCCCAAGTAAGCCAGTTTTTATTGTTCATGACCATACATTGGCGCCTATGTTTGAACCGTGCATCATGGCACTTGATCCTCTTTGGCTTACTAGTATCCATGTTTGAGCGATAACAACATGGAAACTCACTCTCTTTGATACTAATAGCGTCCATGTTTGGATGGCCTCCTTGGCGGCGACTCATCCTCTTGGGCGGATTATTTAATCAATAAAGACTCATGCTCAAAATATAGGCTGAAACGACAGAGACCCCAAATTTCGTGGGCGCCGGCTTTATTGATGTGATGTAAAGAGTACACATATACCAAACTATGTACATGGATAAGGAGCCAATGGCTCTAAGTGTAGTAAGGCCGCAAATGAGCAATGTTCCACGGGCGGGTTGTCTCTTCCTCCAAGGTTGGCTTGTCAGGGCGAAGATCAATCAAGTAATAAGACCCATTGCGAAGGTTTTTGCTGACGATGAAGGGTCCTTCCCATGGAGGCGAAAGCTTGTACATACTCGTATGATCTTGAATCAGTTGAAGCACCAAGTCGCCCTCCTGGAAGACTCGACTCTTGACTCGTAGACTATGGTAACGACACAAGTCTTGTTGGTAGATAGTCCATCGTGCTGCGGCTAAATCACACTCCTCCTCGAGAGCATCCAAAGAATCCTGACGTGCTTGCTCATTATCGACTTCTACGTATGCGACGACTCTAGAAGAATCGTGCCTTAAATTACTTCGAAGAACCGCCTCAGCCCCATAGACGAGGAAAATGAGTGTAACTAGTGGATCTGTTTGGTGTTGTTCTGATACTCCAAAGTACGGAAGGAAGCTCTTCGACCCAACAACCCGGAGTGCGCTGCAAGGGAACCATGAGCCGGGGCTTGATCCCATGCAAGATTACCTGGTTAGCCCGCTCAGCTTGACCATTGGACTGTGGATGAGCTACTTCGGATACATCAAGCCGGATGTGCTCTCGTTGACAAAACTCCTTCATTGCCCCCTTAGACAAATTAGTAACATTATTAATAATGATGTTGTGGGGATAACCAAAACGGAAAATCAACTTCCTGAGGAATTTGACTGTCGTCTCTGCCTCACAATTGCTGACCGGCTCTGCTTCAACCCACTTGGTAAACTGATCAACCGCCACCAACAGATGGCTCTTTTTGTCAGAAGATATCTTGAACAGGACAACCATATCAAGCCCCCAAACTACAAAAGGCCATGTAATTAGGATCATGCGCAACTCCTCGGCCGACACATGTGCTTGACGTCCAAACTTCTGACATCCATCACATCAGCGCACTATATCCTCTCCATCCGCCTGAGCCCTCAACCAGTAGAAACCATCCCGAAAAGCTTTTGACACCAAATATCGTGACCCGCCGTGATGTCCACAATCGCCCGCATGTATCTCGTTGAGAATATCTCGCCCTTCTTCCAGCGAAACACATCGCTGGAAAACCCCACAAGTACTTCGCTTGTGCAACTCGCCTTTGTGTATAACCATGGACTTGCACCGCCGCACGATTTGCCTAGCAAAAACTTCATCAGATGGCAACTTGCCTCGAGCTAGATAAGACATGTAAGGTACCATCCAGTCAGGAATTTCGCGGAGAGCCGCCACCAACTGTGACTCTGGGTCAGGAACATCTATGTCTTCTTCAGAAAGCAACTTCACAGAAGGATTATTTAAGACATCCAAGGACACATTGGGGTGAACGGGCTTACGTTGTGATCCGAGTCGCGAGAGAGCATCAGACGCCTCATTCTGTTGACGATCATTATGATCAACCTCATAGCCATGGAAATAACCCGCCACCTCGGTTACCGCAAGCCTATAAGACGCCATCAATGGATCCTTGGAATCCCAGGTTCGTGATACTTGATGAGCCATTAAATCTAAGTCGCCTAAGCACCTGACCTGGCTCAAGTTAATCTCCTTAGCTATCCTGAGCCCATGGAGAAACGCCTCGTACTCAGTTGCATTGTTTGTGCAAGGAAACATGAGCCGCACAACATAGCAAAACTTGTCACCTCTTCGGGACGATAACACCACTCCAGCTCCTGAGCCTTCCAACTACCTAGAGCCATCAAAATGAATAGTCCAATATGTGTTATCAGGCCTATCTTCTGGAATCTGCAACTCAGTACAACCGTTGATGAAGTCTACTAGACCCTGCGAGTGATGGTTGTGCGAGGCATATACTTCACATGATGAGGACCAAGCTGTATTGCCCATTTGGCAATCCACCTAGTGGCTTCTCGGTTCTGTATAATGTCCCTGGTTGGCGCATAACTAACCACAGTAATTGGGTGCTCTAGGAAGTAGTGCTTAAACTTCTGGCTTGCCAAGAAAATCCCAAAGACCAGCTTCTGCCAATGCGGATATCGCTGTTTGGACAAGGTCAACACTTAACTGACGAAATACACTGGCTGCTGAACAATATATTCTTTGCCTTCTTCCTTGCATTCAACAACCATTGCCACACTCACCGCCTTAGAGTTAATGGCAATGTACAAGAGCACTGGCTCTTTGTCAGTCGGGGCTGCCAGCACGGGCGGCTCAGCAAGTTTCTTCGTAAGGGCCTCGAAAGCCTCATTAGCCGCATCGGTCTAGACGAAGTGATCTGTTTTCTTGAGCAAATGATAAAGAGGGATATCCTTCTCACCAAGGCGACTTATGAAACGACTTAGTGCTGCAATATGACCCGCCATACGCTGGACCTGATTAATGTTAGCCGGCTTCCTGACCAAAGTTATCGCCTTGATCTTGTCCAGGTTAGCTTCTATGCCATGCTCGGACACCAGGAATCCCAATAATTTTCCCGCAGGAACCCCAAACACGCACTTGGTCGGGTTAAGCTTCATCTGATACACTCAGAGCTTGTCAAATGTTTCCTTGAGGTCGCCCACAAGCGTCTCCTTCTTCTATGACTTCACTATGATGTCATCAACATAAGCATGGATGTTACACCCAATCTGGCCGTGCAAACAATTCTAAATGCAACGCTGATAAGTCGCCCCCATGCTCTTGAGTCCAAAAGGCATCGAGACATAGCAAAAAGCACCAAAAGGGGTGATAAAGGTCGTCTTCTCCTGATCCTCCTTGGCCATCTTGATTTGATGATAACCAGTGTACGCATCCAGAAAGCACAAACGCTCACAACCGCCGTAGAGTCAATGATTTGATCGATACGGGGAAGGGAAAAAGGATCCTTCGGACAAGCTTTGTTGAGGTATGTATAGTCAATGCACATGAGAAAAGTGTCATTCTTCTTGAGAACTTAGACCGGGTTAGCCAACCACTTAGGGTGAAAAACCTCGACGATGAACCGGCGGCCAAGAGTTGGGCAACTTCTTCCCCAATTGCCTTACGCCTCTCCTCATTAAAATGATGAAGGTACTGACGAACCGGATTCTTCTTGGAATCTACATTCAGAAGGTGCTGAGCGAATTCTCTCGGTACTCCTGGCATGTCAGAAGGTTTCCATGCAAAGATGTCTGATTCTCATGGATGAATTCGATGAGTGCGCTTTCCTATCTTGGATCCAAGCTGGTCCCAATAGTAAACTGTTTGGCAGAGTCGCTAGGGACGAAATCAACTTATTTGGTATCATCCGTCGGCTTTAACTTAAGGGCGGCACAGAATCAACCGTTGGTTTTTTGAGCGGGCTCGTGTCAGCTGGATCCACATTGGCCTTGTGGAACTTCAACTCTTCAGCAGCGTACGCCGACTCAACATATGCGACGTCTCCTTCGTCGCATTCCTGAGCTATCTTTCAATCCCCATTGACTATGATTGTGCCCTTGAGGCTTGGCATTTTAAGCATAAGGTACACATAACAAGGCCAGGCCATGAAGCGAGCATAAGCCGGCGGCCCGAACAAAGCATGAGAAGGACTTCTAATTTTGACCACCTCAAACATCAATGATTCACTCCTGTAATTGGACTCATCACCATAGGCCACATTCAACTTGATCCTCCCCATAGGATATGCCGACTTACCCGGAACAATGCCGGGAAAAACCGCGGTTGAAGGCATCAAGTCCTACTCATCAAAGTTCATCCGTCGGAAGGTGTCATAATACATGATGCTGATACTGCTACCTCCATCCATGAGGACCTTAGAAAGCAGGTATCCCCCAACCTGAGGCGCCACCACGAACGCCAAGTCGCCAGGGTTATGAATCTGAGGCGGGTGATCAGCTCTACTCCATGTGACAGGCTGTACAGACCAGTTTAAGTATCTGGGAACCGCCGGCTCAGCCATATTGATGGCCCTCTTCTTTACTTTCTTATCCCTCTTACATATACCTGTGGTGAAGACATGATATTGCCCACCATTCAACTGCTTAGGATTCCTCTGAAAACCGCCCTGGTTGTTTGGCTGCTGGAAACTGCCCTGGTCATTATACTCCTGACTGCCTTGACCAGATGACTATCCACCATTATTATGTGAGCCGCCTCGCCCTTGAGGACTTGGGTTAGGAAAGTCACTGAACGAGCCTCCTCGTAACCCACCGGGGACAAACTGACCCTGCTGGGCACCCTCGTTACCCGCTTGGTGATCCCGGGACGCCTGAAGACGAAATTCTTGCATGACAAAACATTTTCCGAAGAATGAGTAGACGGGGCACCTGGGGTACTATGTTTAGGGCAAGATCCCTTGAGCAGCTCTTCATAATTGTGTGGCTTCCTTCCGCTAAAACCCCTGTCCTAAAAGCCGCCCTAAATCATGTTCCGATGCTGGTTCTGGGGTCCGGCACTGGTGTTACAACAAAATCAGACATACCATCTTGCTGCCTCTTTTTCCCTGGCCTCCCTGGTTATTGCACCCAGGAGGTCGGAAGTGACCCTTAGCTCTGTCTCCTATTTTAACTTCACTGGCCTTTTCGTCATCAAAGCCGGCATCCTTCTTGCCGTCCGACTCAGCATACCTAGTGAGGAGGTGCACCAACTCAGCCATATCTTGCACCTTCCGCTTGAGACGTCCAAGCTTCAACACCAGGGGATAAAAATGACTATTCTTCTCCAAGATCAGCACGACCTGAGCTCCCGTAATGTCATCCGAAGAGTGGATGATCTCCGCGACCTGCCTCGTCCAATGATGAGCTGATTCATCCGCCCACTAAACACAATGTTGTAGATCTACAATGGTCATCAGACGCTTGCAGGTTCCTCAAAAGTTTTTGACAAAGCGCTCCTTGAGTTCTGCCCAAGTGTTGATGGACTTGGGGGGTAGATTTTTCAACCACGTGCGAGCCGGACCTTCCAACATCATGGTGAAATACTTGGCACAGACTCCGTCGCTAGCGTCAAGCATGTCCATAGCCAGCTCATAGCTCTCAACCCACACCCCTGGCTCAAGATTGGGTGTATAGTTGGGTACCTTACGAGGGCCCTTGAAGTCTCTGGGCATGCGCACATTGTGTAGAGCAAAAGATAGACAGGGGACACCTACATTCCTTCCTCATTGTCCACTGTATCCAGGAGCCAACTGGGCATATGGTGTAACTCCCTGACCCGTCGATGTCGTCGCTGCCTCTGCCTCTGCCTGCCGGGCGGCTCGTGCAGCATTGACAAGCGCCTGAGCATTTGTTGCTGACGTCTTTGGTGGATTGATCTGAGGTTGGTCTCATCGTCCATCGCTGGAAACCGCCAGAGGATCATTTGCGCGACTCTTCCTGTGGCTTGACTGTGGCGTGGAGTGCAGACGATCATGACTATATGAAAACTGCGCCTGCTGGACTACCACCATTTTTAACATCTCGATGGTGCTCCTTGCCTCCACTTCTAGCGTGGTATTCCCACGAATAGGAAGAGACTCCAAGTGGTGGGTCGCAGTCAGCACATTATCCACCAGGTTGGAGAAGTGACCTTGAGGCATTTGGAAGTCCTAAGCCGCCTGCTGGTTCGACGGGGGTTTCATTTGCTGCTGGACAATCTCAACCTCCGGATCACTCTGGCGAGGTGGGTTATGGTCCACTCTGGGCGTATGTGGGCTGCTGAACAGATGAGTAGGGTTAAGGTGGGGTGGGACACGACTCTGACGCCTCCTCTTATAAACAACGTCCGATGCGACTCGCTGGCGTTCAAGTCGCCACGCCTCCAACTTCAAACGCTCCACCTCTTCGTCGATCTAGGCCTGCTGATCCGCCATCTGGGTCTTCTCCGCATCGATCTGGCACTGTATCTGAGCCATCTCTTCTCGAAGTTCGGCCCATTCATCATTCACTTCCTCTTGGTTATCATCCATCATGGCTACTACGTACCATGGGTTTTGACATCTCCACCATCAGATCTGTCATGGCCTGGGCCGGCGTCTTCCCAGATACGCTGGCCCCATTGGCGGTTGCCGTGTTTGGCTGGTTCTGAGCTACTGTGGCCCCCGCCATATAGATGGCGGCTTGGCAGGGCGGTTCCTGTGGCCCTTTAGAGATCACTGCCTTAGGGAAACCGCCCAGCCTCCCCTTGTAGAGAGGACAGATCAAGTCATTATCTCCGATTGATGACTCGCCATCAGAATTAACAGGGGTATCTCCACCAGCTTCTGGCTCATCCGGGAGGCTAGCCCCCTGTGTGAAGCCGACGAAGACGCGACGTCGTCCAATCCGATACATCGCGGGTTGGGCGAGCCGAGCCGGCTCGATGATGTCATTGCAGATGTCCGGCTCGGGAACCGGCGTTCTGATCTTGCCGATGAAGACGTGGATCTTGCCGAAGGGGACCCGGTATCCTGATTCGACTGAACCGGCCTCAGGACCAAAGCTTGAACTATCGATGTAACACTTTCTACGGTGACTCTCGGTCATGAGACCGACCGCCTAGCTCCCGAACCCTGGAAGGGCTCCCTTCGAGAACTCAACTACATCGTGCGCATGCCCCACGGTGGGCGCCAACTATCGTGGTTTTGTGACAACAGATGTCATGGTGAAAGGACTTAGTGGTGAAGCCATCGCAACTATGTGGCAACTCAAAGGGGTTGATCAAGAACGAGAGACGAGTTTACCCAGGTTCGGCCCCTTAGATTAAGGTAAAAGCCTACGTCCTGCTAGGTGTATATTGCTGTGGAAATTGATTACAAGCGTGCAGATTCGCCTGACCTAGCTCTTGATCAATGCTAACTTAATCCTACCAGCCCTAGAGACTCACCTTTATAAACAAGTCGATGCTCTAGGTTTTACATGAGTCCGGGTCACGCTATGATTCGTGACCCGGTATGTATCTAACTCGCCTTGCCCTTTAAGCAAGGAAACTCCTCGCAACCCTTCTCCTCCATAGGCCGTGAGTCACCCTCTTCTTGTCTTGGGCCGCAACCGTCTCTTGTTGTAAATGTCTTGTGCCTTATGTTTCCTAAATCAGGGCTTGTCTTGAGTATGAGATGTTGAGCCACCATCATCTTGACCCGGACCCCTAGGGCGGGTCTCATGATGGGATAATATCCCCAACACCAGAGGAATGCCTTGTGTGTATCAAACGTGACAACACAACTGGGTGACTATAAATATTCTCTACAAATATCTCCGAGGGTGTCTATGGAGTTGGCATGGATCAAGACTAGGACTTGTCACTCCGTTTGACGGAGAGGTATCTAGGGCCCACTCGACAATATAACTTCACAGTAAGCTTGCAAGTAATGTGACTAAGGAGTTAGTCACGGGATCTTGTATTATGGGACGAGTACAGAGACTTGCTGGTAATGAGATTGAACTAGGTATGGAGATACTGATGATCGAATCTCGGGAAAGTAACATACCGATGGACAAAGGGAACTACATACGGGATTAACTGAATCCTCGACTGTTGGTTCGATCGATATAGATCTTCATAAAATAGGTGGTAACCAATATGTGCATCTAGGTCCCGCTATGGGTTATTGATCATAGAGCTGTCATTGTCATATCTATATAGTTCCCGATACCGCAGGGTGTGCACACTTAACATTCGATGACGAGATAGTATTGTTGGGTTATGTATGTTGGTGGCTGAATGTTGTTCGGAGTTTCAGATGAGACCCAGTATGTTACGAGGAACTCCAAAATGGTCCGGAGGTAAAGATTTATATATGGAAAGTCATAGTTTGGCTACCGGAAAAGTTTTGGGTTTTTTCAGTATTGTACCAAGAAGCTTCTAGAAGGTTTCGAAAAGTCCGGAAGTCCACCAATGTTTCCACCACATCCCAAGGGTTTGCATGGGCTGAGGGGAGACGCCCTGGCCTTATTGGGCAAGGCGCGCAAGTTCCTCAAGTCCATGCAATTGGGAAAGGTGGAAATGTTGGGGAACGTGCACAGGAAACAAAATGTTTCCTACGCACACGAAGACCTATCATGGTGATGATCATATATGAGAGGGAGATCTGATCTACATAGTCTTGTAGATTGCTAAGTGGGAAGAGTTACTAGATGCGGTTGATGTAGTGGATCATTTTCCGCGATTCAAATCGCCGCCGTCCCACGATCCGTCCCGATCTAGCACCGGACGAACGGCACCTTCGCGTTCAGGACACGTAAAGCTCGATGACGACCCTAGCCTTCTTGATCCAGTAAGAGAGACGAAGAGGTAGCTGAAATTCTCCGACGTAATGATCTAGCTACGAGGTGTCACGAAGTAGTGAGGGAGAGAGGGCTGCACAAAGGCTTGAGGTACCAAAACCCTAACACCCTCCACTATATATAGGAGGAACCAAGGGGAGGGTGGCTTGCCTCCTACTCAAAGGAGGAGGCTTCGGCCGAGGCAAGGAGGGAGTCCTCCTCCTCCAATTCGGTTTGGTGGAGGACTCCTTCCTATCTTGTAGACCTCCTTCTTTTTTTCTTTTCCTTCTTTATTTTTGCCTTGCCTGAAATAGCCTTATTCGTCTGGGCTCACCAGCCCACTAAGGGTGGTGCGCCACCCATGGGCCTATTTGGTTCTCTCCCAGGTGGGTGGCCCCTCCCGGTAAAACCTCGGAACCCATTCGTCACTCCCGGTACTTTACCGGTAATGCCCGAAATCTTTCCGGAAGCCAAATGAAACAATCCTATATATCAATCTTCATTTCCGGACCATTCCGGAGACACTCGTGACGTCGAGGATCTCATCCGGCATTCCGAACAACATCCAGTTACCAACATCAATAATTCAACTATACCTAAAACGTCACCGATCCTTATGTGTGTAGACCTTGCGGGTTCGAGAACTATGTAGACATGACCGAGACATTCTCCGGTCAATATCCAATTGAGAGACCTGGACGTCCATATTGGATCCTACATATTCTACGAAGATCTTATCGGTTGAACCTCTATGTCAAGGATTCACATAATCCCGTATCTCATTCCCTTTGTCCTTCGGTATGTTACTTGCCCGATATTCGATCGACGGTATCGACATACCTATTTCAATCTCTTTTACCAGAAAGTCTCTTTACTCGTTCTGTAATATAAGATCCCGTGGCTAATTCTTTAGTCACATTGCTTGCAAGGCATTCCTCCGCTGTCAGTGAGTTACATGATCTCATGGTCATAGGAATGTATACTTGAGATGCAGAAAATAGTAGCAACAAAATGACACGATCATATGCTACGTTTATAGTTTGGGTCTTGTCCATCACATCATTCTCCTAATGATGTGATCCCATTATCAAGTGACAACACTTGTCTATGGCTAGGAAACCTTAACCATCCTTGATCAACAAGCTAGTCAACTAGAGGCGCACTAGGGATGTTGTTTTATCTATATATCCACACATGCATTTATGTTTCCATTCAATACAATTATAGCATGGATAATAAACGATTATCTTGAAACCGGAAATATAATAATTATTATTTTATTATTTCCTCTTGGGCATATTTCCAACAGTCTCCCACTTGCACTAGAGTCAATAATCTATCTTCACATATCTATGTGATTTAGAATGTAATGAATCTAACACCCATATAGTTCTAGTGTTGATCATGCTTTGCTCATGGAAGAGTAGTGGATTTGCAACATTCAGATCCGTGTGCACTTTGCAAATATTTATGTCCTCTTCCTTGATGAAATTCCGATGGCATTGTAGCATCGCTTTATATGTCTGGTCCTCTTGTGAAAACTTAGTTCCTTGGCTAGAGCAATGGCACTAGTGTTGTCACAGAACAAATTGATTGGGTCTAGTGCACTTGGCACTACTCCAAGATCTGACATGAACTGCTTCATCCAGACACCCTCCTTAGCCTCCTCCGAGGCAGCTATGTACTCCGATTGGCATGTAGAATCAGCTACGACGCTTTGCTTGTAACTGCACCAGCTTACTGCAACACCGTAAAGAATAAATAGGTATCCGGTTTGAGACTTAGAGTCATCTCGATCAGTGTCAAAGCTTGCATCAACTTAACCCTTTACGACGAGCTCTACGTCACCTCCATAAACGAGAAACATTTCCTTGGTACTTTTCATGTACTTCAGAATATTCTTGACTGCCGCCCAGTGTTCCACTCCTGGATCACTTTGAAACCTACCTGTCATACTTATGGCCAGGCTGACATCCGGTCTTGTGCACAAAATTGAATACATGATAGACCCTATGGCTGAAGCATAGGGGACGACACTCATCTTTTCTCTATCTTCTTCAGTTACTGGACATTGAGTCTTACTCAATTATATACCTTGTAACACAGGCAAGAACCCCTTCTTGGATTGTTCCATTTTGAACTTCTTCAAAACTTTATCAAGGTATGTGCTTTGTGTAAGAGCTATCAGGCGCCTTGACCTATCTCTATAGATCTTTATGCCCAATATGTAAGAAGCTTCTCCTAGGTCCTTAATTGAATTTTTTTATTCAAGTAATCCTTTACTCTTTCCAAAAACTCTACATTGTTTCCAATCAACAATATGTCATCCACATATAATATTAGAAACGCTATAGAGCTCCCACTCGCTTTCCTGTAAATACAAGCTTCTCCAAAAACTTGTATAAACCCAAACGCCTTGATCACCTCATCAAAGCGCTGATTCCAACTCCAAGATGCTTGCACCAGTCCATAAACGGATCGCTGGAGTTTGCACACTTTGTCAACATTCTTTGGATCGACCAGACCTTTGGGTTGTATCATATACAACTCTTCCTTAAGACACCCGTTAAGGAACGCCGTTTTGACATCCATCTGCCAGATTTCATAATCGAAAAATGCAGCTATTGCTAACATGATTTGGACTAACTTAAGAACCGCTACAGGTGAGAATGTCTCATCATAGTCAACTCCTTGAACTTGTGAAAAACCCTTTGCCACAGGTCGAGCTTTATAAATGGTCACATTATCGTCTGCGTTCGTATTCTTCTTAAAGATCCATTTGTTCTTAATAGCCTTTCGACCTTCAGGTAATACTTCCAAAGTCCATACTTTGTTTTCGTACATACATCCTATCTCGGATTTCATGGCTTCTAACCATCTGTTGGAATCTGGTCCCACAATTTCTTCTCCATAATTCACATGCTCGTTGTTGTCCAACAACATGATTGACAAGACAGGATTCCCATACCACTCAGGAGCGGTACGTGCTCTTATCGACTTGCGAGGTTCGACAGTAACTTGATCTGAAGCTTCATGATCACCATCATTAGCTTCCCCTTCAATTGTTGTTTCCTTGACAGATATTTCTTTCTTCCCTGCGCCACCATCTTGTTGAAGCAGAGGTTCTGAAACCTCATCAACTTTTATCTTCCTCCCACTCAATTCTTTTGGGAGAAACTCTTTCTCAAGAAAAGCTCCATTCTTAGTGATAAACACTTTGCCCTCGAGGATCTAAGATAGAAGGTATACCCAACTGTCTATTTTGGGTAACCTCTGAAGATGCACGTTTTTTCTTTGGGTTCCATCTTTTCAGGCTGAGGCATTTTTACATAAGCATCACATCCCCATACTTTAAGAAACGAAAAATTTGGCTTCTTGCCATACCATAACTCATATGGTGTCGTCTCAATAGATTTTGATGGTGCCCTATTTAAAGTGAATGCAACTGTCTCCAACGCATAGCTCCAAAATGATAATGGCAAATCGGTAAGAGACATCATAGAACACACCATATCTAATAAAGTACGATTACGACGTTGGGACACACCATTACGCTGTGGTGTTCCAGGCGGTGTCAACTGTGAAACAATTCGACATTGTCTTAGGTGAGTACCAAACTCGTAAATCAGATATTCACCTCCTCGATTAGATCGTAGGAACTTGATCTTCTTGCTACGATAATTTTCAATTTCACTCTGTAATTGTTTGAACTTTTCAAACGTTTTAGACTAGTGCTTCATCAAGTAGATATAGCCATACCTACTCAAATCATCAGTGAAGGTGAGAAAATAACGATATCCGCCGTGCGCCTCTATGCTCATTGGTCCGCACACATCAGCATGTATGATCTCCAACATGTCATTTGCACGCTCCATTGTTCCAAAGAATGTAGTCTTAGTCATCTTGCCCATGAGACATGTTTCGCATGTGTCAAGTGATTCAAAATCAAGTGACTCCAAATATCCATTAGCATGGAGTTTCTTCATGCGCTTTACACCTATATGACCTAAGCGGCAGTGCCACAAGAAAGTGGCGCTATCATTGTTTACTCTACATCTTTTGGTCTCAACGCTATGGACAGGAGTGTCATCACAATTGAGATTCAATATGAACAAACCACTCACATTGGGTGCATGACCATTAAAGATATTACTCATATAAATAGAACAACCATTATTCTCTGACTTAAATGAGTAACCATCTCTCAATAAACAAGATCCAGATATAATGTTCATGCTCAACACATGCAATAAATAAAAATTATTTAAGTTCAACACTAATCTCGATGGTAACTGAAGTGAGAGCGTGCCGACGGCGATCACATCAACCTTGGAACATTTTCCCATGCGCATCGTCATCTGCTCCTTCGCCAACCTTCGTTTATTCCGCAGTTCCTGTTTCAAGTTGCAAATGTGAGAATAGAACCGGTATCAAATACCCAGGCACTACTATGAGAGCTGGTGAGGTACACATCAATAACATGTATATCAAATATACCTTGCTTGTCGTTGGCCGCTCATACGTCTCCATCGTATCTACTTTTCCAAACTCTTTTGCCCTTGTTTTGGACTCTAATTTGCATGATTTGAATGGAACTAACCCGGACTGACGCTGTTTTCAGCAGAATTGCCATGGTGTTGTTTTTGTGCATAAATGAAAGTTCTCGGAACGTCCTGAAAATTTACAGAGAATATTTCTGGAAAATATGTAAAATACCTGCGCAAAGATCCACCGGAGGGGGTGCGCCAGTGGGCCACAAGCCCTGTGGCCGCGGCCTCCCTCCCAGGTCGCACCGTCAGGGCTTGTGGGGCCCACGTGGCTCTATCGCCCCCAATTCCAGCGCTATTTGTTCCCTTTCATCCCGGAAAAAAACAAGAGAGAAGATTTCATCGCGTTTCATGATCTGGAGTCCCGTTCTTGCACTGGAGGGCAGATCTGGAGTCCGTTTTGGGCTCTGGATCAAGGAGATCGTCGCCATCGTCATCATCAACCTTCTTCCCTCTCCAATTCCATGAAGCTCTTCATCGTTCGTGAGTAATCTATTCGTAGGATCGCTGGGCGGTGATGAGTCGGATGAGATCTATCATGTAATCGAGTTAGTTTTGACGGGGATTGATCCCTAGTATCCAGTATGTTCTGAGATTGATGTTGCTACTACTTTGCCATGCTTAATGCTTGTCACTAGGGCCCGAGTGCCATGATTTCAGGTCTAAAATTATTATGTTGTCACCAATATATGTGTGTTTTAGATCCGATCTTGCAAGTTGTAGTTACCTACTATGTGTTATGATCCGGCAACCCCGGAGTGACAGTAACCGGAACCACTCCCGGTGATGACCATAGTGTGAGGAGTTCATGTGTTCACCAAGTGCTAATGCGTTGGTCCGGTTCTTTATTAAAAGGAGAACCTTAATATCCCGTAGTATCCATTTGGCTGCCGCTGCCACGGGAGGGATGGACAATAGATGTCATGCAAGTTCTTTTCCCTAAGCACGTATGACTACACACGGAATACATGCCTACATCACATCGACGAGCGGGAGCTAGCCACATATCTCTCCGTGTTATAACGGTTGCATCATGAATTTCATCCAACGAATCACCGATCCATTGCCTATGAGTTTGTCCCACTGCCACTGTTACTTGCTTTGCTCTGCTGTTGTTACTACTGTTGCTGCTACGGTTACTTGCTACCACTGTTATGCTCTGCTGCTACTGATGTTACTACTGTTGCTTCTATTGTTACTTGCTTTGTCCTACTGCTGTTGCCACGACTGTTGCTACTACTGTTACTTGATGTTGCTACTTGCTACTGTCGTCACTACTGTTGTTACTCGTTACACTGCTGCAACCTGCTACAATACTTTTCTGGCGCCATTGATACAACAGTTAGGAATAGTCTGTGATACCTCCCAAACGTATCTATAATTTTTGATGGTTTCATGTTGTTATCTTGTCAAGTTTGGATGTTTTATATACCTTTTATATCTTTTTTGGGACTAACTTATTAATTCAGTGCCAAGTGCCAGTTCTTGTTTTTTTGTGTGTTTTTGACTCTTTTCAGATCTCATTTTGGAACAGAGTCCAAACGGAATAAAATCCCCGAAATAAATTTTTCCAGAACAGAAGAAGATCGGGGGACTTGAGGGCCAAGGCAGGAGAGCCACACGGGGCCCACAAGCCCTGTAGCCGCCACCAGGGGGTGGCGGCTACGAGGCTTGTGGCCCCCCTGGAGCTCCCCTGCCCTAGCTCTTTCGCCTATATATTCCCTAAAATCCCAGAAAAAATCAGGGCATCCACGAAAACACTTTTCCGCCCTAGAGCTACCCTGCCCTAGCCCTGCCCTAGCTCTTTCGCCTATATATTCCCTAAGCTTCCGATTCTGGGAGATCTCATCTAGAGACCCTTATCGGTGCTGTGCCAAAGGGGACTTTGGAGTTTGAGGGCTTCTACATCAACATAATCACCTCTCCAATGACTCGTGAGTAGTCCTTTTCAGACCTACGGGTCCGTAGTTAGTAGCTAGATGGCTTCTTCTCTCTCTTGGATCTTCAATACAAAGTTCTCCATGATCCTCATGGAGATCTATCCGATGTAATCCTCTTTGGCGGTGTGTTTGTCTAGATCCGATGAATTGTGGATTTGTGATCAGATTATCTATGAATTATAATTGAGTCTTTGCTGATTTCTTATTTGCGTGATTTGATATCCTTGTAAGTCTCTCCGGGTCTTGGGTTTTGTTTGGCCAACTAGATCTATGATTCTTGCAATGGGAGAAGTGCTTGGTTTTGGGTTCATACCGTGCGGTGACCTTTCCTAGTGACATAAGGGGCAGGAAGGCACGCATCGTGTTGTTGCCATCATGGGTAACAAGATGGGCTTTTATCATAGATATGAGATTGTCCATCTACATCATGTCATCTTGCTTAAGGCATTACTCTGTTCTTATGAACTTAATACACTAGATGCTTGCTGGATAGCGGTCGACGTGTGGAGTAATAGTAGTAGATGCAGAAAGTATCGGTCTACTTGTTTTGTACGCGATGCCTATAGATATAATCATTGCCATAGATAACGTCACGACTTTGTGCGGTTCTATCAATTGCTCGACAGTAATTCGTTCACCCACCGTCTACTTGCTTTCATGAGAGAAGCCACTAGTGAACACTACGACCCCCGGGTCTATTCATAACTATCGTCTACACTTTTACTTTTACTTTGCTTTGTTTACGTTTTGCTTTCAGTTCTCACTTTGCAAACAATCTATAAGGGATTGACAACCCCTTCATAGCGTAGCCCGTAGCAGAAGGATTCCTGGCGCCGTTGCCAGGGAAGGTCTATTGACGCAGTAGCAGAAGGATTTCTGGCGCCGTTGCCAGGGAGGAGGATCGCTTGCCGAGGAGGATCAAGACAAGAATACTCTCCCGTCAACACGCCGATTTCTGGCGCCGTTGCCGGGGAGGAGAGATCAAGTCAAAATCTATCCAAGTAGGTGTCACAAAATCATCTCTTGCATTTACATTTTTTGGCAGTTGCCTCTCATTTTCCTCTCCCCCACTTCACATTTGCCGTTTTCATTTGCCTTTCTCCTTTGCCGTTTTCTTTTGCCTTTTTGACTTTCTCCTTTGCCGTTTTCTTTTGCCTTTTTCCGTTCTCTTTTGCCCGCTTCACTCAGTTTCTTCCTGCTCGTTTGTGTGTGGGATAGTCCATCAATGGCTAGACCCACCACTCCAAACGATACCCCTGAGAACGAAGTTATCAATTTCAAGCAGAATGAGGAAGAAAATTTAAAGGACGCTCGGTACAGGATTTGCAATGCTCAAAGTAGATCTACTCGTAAGCAATCCACTATCGTTCTTCTTCGCAGTTTTTATGTTGGAATCTCTCCTTGGAATAGGTATATTCTTGATACCATCGTAGGCGGGAATTTTTTGGGGAGCCATACTGTTGACTCCTATGGAGCTATCATGAATTTGGTAGGCTCACCCGCGCTCATGGTTAATGGAACTACCTTGACCTTGGAACACGTGATGCAAAGGCTTGGCGCTATTGAAAACAAAATTGCCACAATTGAACTTATTGAGGGTTTGGATAGAAAGATCCACAATCAAATTACTCTGTATGGATCCAAAGTGGGAATGGTTTTGAAAAATTTAAGGGAGAAGGAACCTATAGTTAATGATTCCTCTAGAATTGGCAAACTAGAAGATGTCATAACCAACTTGGGTTCCGCTTTTGCCGCTGTGCAAAATACTCCAAATCTCACTCTCAAAAAGACCGTCAAGTATGTTTTTGTTCCTAAAGCTAGTGGTGAGTCATCCAATAAAGATGAAGACCTTAAGATGATAAATGATCACGCTACTTATGGTTTGAGCACCAAAGATGACTATACATGATTCCATCACCTTATGCCTAGCTAAGGGTGTTAAACAATGGCGCTTGTTGGGAGGCAACCCAACGAATCTATCCTTTTTCTTTCTGTTTTGTGTTTTCCACACTTTCATAATTCTGTTATGATTGTGTTTTTTGTGTTTCTTTTTTGCGTTTGTGCCAAGTAAAACCGTTATGATTAGTCTCGGGGATGATCGTTTGGTCATGCTGGAAAAGACAGAAACTTTCTGCTCACGAAAATAATTTTCATTTTGTTATGTAAGAGCTTTTGAGTTGATTCTTTTTGCTGCTGATTTCTACGCAAATTCTTCAGACTGTCGTAATTTTTCAGAATATTTGAAATACCAGAAGTATACAAAGTATACAGATTGCTACAGACTGGTCTGCTGTTAACACATTCTGTTTTTATTGAGTTGGTTGCTTATTTTGATGAAACTATGGATAGTATCAGGGGGTATTAGCCATGGAAGATTGAAAATATAGTAACCCAACAGCAACATAAGTAGAATCTAAGTTTGCTACAGTACCTAAGGAAGTGGTGGTTTGCTTTCTTATACTAATGATATCACGAGTTTCTGTTTAAGTTTCGTGTTGTGAAGTTTTCAAGTTTTGGGTGAAGTTCTTATTGACAAAGAGATAAAGAGTGGAAAGATCTCAAGATTGGTGATGCCCATGGCACTCCAAGTTGATTCAAGGATGGCGTAAAAGCCTAAGCTTGGGGATGCCCTGGGAAGGCATCCCCTCTTTCGTCTTCAATCCATCGGTAACGTTACTTGGGGCTATATTTTTATTCACCACATGTTATGTGTTTTGCTTGGAGTGTATTTTATTATAGGAGTCTTTTATTTTTGTTGAGTCACAATCTTCCTTGCTGCACACCTAGAGAGAGAGACATGCACTCACCATGATTTTGTCGAGCTTCACTTATATCCTTTGGTTAGACAATTCAGCTCACATGTGCTTCACTTATATCTTTTGAGCTAGTTGATTTTGCTTTATGTGCTTCACTTATATCTTTTAGAGCACGGAAGCGCGTGGCTTGGTAGTTGATCTATGCTATGAAAGTAGTCTCAAAAGGGGTAGTTATCCAAAGGGATATGAAAACTTCCACCTTCATGTGCATTGAATAGTTAGAGAAGTTTGATTCATCTCAATTAGTTTTGAGATGTGGTTGAGGTAATATTTAAGTTATGTTAGTATGGTGTTGTGGATCTAGAAATACTTGTGTTAAAATTAGTGATTCCCGTAGCATGCACGTATGGTGAACCGCTATGTGATGAAGTTTGAGCATGATTAGTATATTGATTGTCATCCTTTGTGTAGCGGTCGGGATCGCGCGATGGTTTATACCTACCAACCCTTCCCCTAGGAGTATGCGTTGAGTGCTTTGTTTCGATTACTACTAAAACTTTTCGCAACAAGTATATGAGTTCTTCATGACGAATGTTGAGTCCATGGTCTAGATGCACTTTCACCTTCCACCATCACTATCTTCTTTAGTGCCGTGCAACTTTCGCCGGTGCACAAAACCCACCATATAGCCTCCTTCAAAACAACAACCATACCTATCTACTATGGCCTTTTTTCAAAGCCATTCCAAGATATATTGCCATGCAACTACCACCATGACATGTGCCACCATTTCTACATTGCCATTGCATGATCGTAAGATAGCTAGCATGATGTTTCCATTAATGTTTATGCCATGCTAGATCATTGTCACGGTACACTACCGAAGGCATTCCATATAGAGTCATCATTGCTCTAAGTTTTGAGTTGTAAGTGTGATGGTCATCATTGATGGAGCATTGTCCCATGTGAGGAAATAAAAGAGGCCAACAAAGCCTATTTACAAAAAGAGGTCAAAGATGCCCACCAAAAAAAAGAGGCCAAAGAGCCCACCAAAAAATGAGAGAAAAAGAGAGAAGGGACAATGCTACTATCCTTCCACACTTGTGCTTATTAAGCACCATGATCTTCATGATTGAGAGTCTCTCGTTTTGTCACCACCATATAGCTAGTGGGAAATTTTCATTATATAACTTGGCTTGTATATTCCAATGCTAGGTTCCTCAAAATTGCCTTAGGTCTTCGTGAGCAAGCAAGTTGGATGCACACCCACTAGTTTTCTTTAAGAGCTTTCGCATACTCTTAGATCTACTGCATCATTTGTATGGCAATCCCTACTCATTCACATTGATATCTATTGATGAGCATCTCCATAGCTCATGGATATGCCTAGTTAATGTGACCATCTTCTCCTTGTTTGTCTTGCAACCTCCACCACACTCCATTCCACTTATAGTGCTAAAACCATGGCTCACGCTCATGTATTGCGTGAGAGTTGAAAAAGTTTGAGAAAGTAGAAGTGTGAAAACAATTACTTGGCCAATACCGAGGTTGTGCATGATTTAAATTCGTTGTGCAAGGATGATAGAGCATAGCCAGACTCTATGATTTTGTAGGGATAACTTTCTTTTGGCCTCGTTATTTTGAAAGTTCATGATTACCTTGCTAGTTTGCTTGAAGTATAATTGCCTCCACATCAATAGCAAACTATTGTTTTGAATCTAATGGACGAGTAGGAGTTAAGCTTGGGGATGCTTGATACGTCTCAAACGTATCTATAATTTTTGATGGTTTCATGTTGTTATCTTGTCAACTTTGGATGTTTTATATACCTTTTATATCTTTTTTGGGACTAACTTATTAATTCAGTGCCAAGTGCCAGTTCCTGTTTTTTGTCTTTTTCACATTTTCAGATTTGATTTTGAAACGGAGTCCAAACGGAATAAAATCCCCGAAATAATTTTTTCCAGAACAGAAGAAGATTGGGGGACTTGAGGGCCAAGGCACGAGAGCCACAGGGGGCCCACAAGCCCTGTAGCCGCCACCAAGGGAGGGGCCGACGGCTACCAGGCTTGTGGCCCCCCTGGAGCTCCCCTGCCCTAGCTCTTTCGCCTATATATTCCCTAAAATCCCAGAAAAAAATCAGGGCATCCACGAATACACTTTTCCGCCGCCGCAAGCTTCCGTTTCCGCGAGATCTCATCTGGAGACCCTTCCCGGTGCCCTGCCGGAGGGGACTTTGGAGTTGGAGGGTTTGTACATCAACATCATCGGCTCTCCAATGACTCGTGAGTAGTCCACTTCGAACCTACGGGTCCGTAGTTAGTAGCTAGATGGCTTCTTCTCTCTCTTGGAATTTCAATACAAAGTTCTCCATGATCTTCATGGAGATCTATCCGATGTAATCCTCTTTGGCGGTGTGTTTGTCGAGATCCGATGAATTGTGGATTTGTGATCAGATTATCTATGAATTATATTTGAGTCTTTGCTGATTTCTTATTTGCATGATTTGATATCCTTGTAAGTCTCTCCGAGTCTTGGGTTTTGTTTGGCCAACTAGATCTATGATTCTTGCAATGGGAGAAGTGCTTGGTTTTGGGTTCATACCGTGCGGTGACCTTTCCCAGTGACATAAGGGGCAGCAAGGCACGCATCGTATTGTTGCCATCAAGGGTAACAAGATGGGCTTTTATCATAGATATGAGATTGTCAATCTACATCATGTCATCTTGCTTAAGGCGTTACTCTGTTCTTATGAACTTAATACACTAGATGCTTGCTGGATAGCGGTCGACGTGTGGAGTAATAGTAGTAGATGCAGAAAGTATCGGTCTACTTGTTTTGGACGCGATGCCTATAGATATAATCATTGCCATAGATAACATCACGACTTTGCGCGGTTCTATCAACTGCTCGACAGTAATTCGTTCACCCACCGTCTACCTGCTTTCATGAGAGAAGCCACTAGTGAACACTATGGCCCCCGGGTCTATTCACAACTATCGTCTCCACTTTTACTTTTACTTTGCTTTGTTTACCTTTTGCTTTCAGTTCTCACTTTGCAAACAATCTATAAGGGATTGACAACCCCTTCATAGAGTTGGGTGCAAGCTCTTTGTGTTTGTGCATGTACTTGTGACTCGACGCGATCCTCCCACTGGATCGATACCTTGGTTCTCAAACTGAGGGAAATACTTACCGCCGCTGTGCTACATCGCCCTTTACTCTTCAAGGGAACACCAACGCAAGGCTCCAAGGCCGTGGGGAAATACTTTGCATATTTGCCAGGGAAGTCCCTATAGGCGTAGCCCATAGCAGAAGGATTCCTGGCGCCGTTGCCAGGGAAGGTCTGTTGACGCAGTAGCAGTGTGCCTTGTCAACAGATTGTTTCTGGCCCCGTTGCTATCATACTACTTTTGCTTCTTATATCCTGCTTGCAGATACTAATCTTTCAGGTGTGGTTGAGCTGACACCTCAACTGCTAATACTGGAGAATATTCTTTCACTCCCATCGTGTCGAACCAACAAATTTGGGTTGAATACTCTACCCTCGAAAATTCTCGCGATCCCACACGCTCGTGGGCCATTGCAAGACAATTGCTAATTGTTGAGCAACTGGAAGCAACTCTTTTCTGGCACCGTTGCCAGAGAGGCATCAAGTCAGGAATAGTTGCACGTCAACAACATTTTTCTGGTGCCGTTGCCCGGGAAGGATAGCTATATTCTCTGAATAACTTGGGATTTATATCTGCTGATCACTATGAAGAATCTGAAAGATCAAATAACCAAAGTCTTGCCCTCAACTACGAGGGGAGGTAAGGAACTGCCATCTAGCTCTGCACTTGATTCACCTTCAGTTATGAGTAAGTTTGCGACACCACCTCCTGCTAGAAATCTTGATATGTCGCCTGTGCTTGATGATGCTTATGATGCTATGCCTGATACTGCTAGAGATGCTATGCCTGATACTGCTAGAGATGCTATGCTTGATACTGCTTTGCCTGATGATGCTAGAGATGCTATTTTGCCTGATGATGCTATGCTTGATACTGCTAGAGATACTACTTTGCCTGATATGCCACTAGGGGTATTCCTTGATGCTCATATTGCTAGAGTTACTACCAATGCTCGTGATGCTTCTGAAATTGACGATACGATTGAGATAGAACCTGCTTTTGCTCCTGCTAGATCTAGCTCTCCTATATATGAATTGCCTGATATACCTGAGGGTTATGTTATGGAGGGAGAGATAGCTGAGGATTTTCTTGCGTGTAAGGATGCCTATGACGCTGAGAAATTACTTCTCAAGTGGAAGGAAAAATCTCTGAAAGCTAGGATAAAATACGACCCGAAGTTTGCCCCTTCACCTATCTTTATCACCGATGAGGATTATGAATTCTCTGTCGACCCTAAGATAATCTCTCTAGTCGAATCTGATCCTTTCCACGGTTATGAATCTGAAACGGTTGTAGCCCATCTTACCAAACTACACAATATAGCCACCCTTTTCACTAGTGAGGAGAAGATCCGCTACTACTATATCCTTAAGTTGTTTTATTTCTCTCTAAAGGATGACGCTAAAGCCTGGTTCACTTCTCTTGATCCTGGATGTGTGAGTAGTCCCCAGGATATGGTCTATTACTTCTGTGAGAAATATTTCCCTGCCCATAAGAAGCAAGCTGCCTTGCAGGAAATATACAACTTTGCTCAACTCAAAGAAGAGAGTCTCCCACAAGCTTGGGGGAGGCTCATACAGCTACAAAATGCTTTGCCTGATCACCCTCTTAAGAAGAACGAGATACTTGATATCTTCTATAACGGACTCACCGATGCTTCTAGAGACCACCTAGATAGTTGTGCCGGTTGTGTTTTTAGGGAATGAACTATAGAACAAGCTGAGATCCTACTGAATAACATCTTGATCAACGATAATGCTTGGTCTATTCCCGAACCACCTTCTAAGCCAACTCCTAAGAAAAGAGGTATTCTATTCCTCAGTCCCGAAGATATGCAAGAAGCCAAGAAATCTATGCGAGAGAAAGGCATTAAATCTGAAGATGTCAAAAATCTACCACCTATCGAAGAGATCCATGGTCTCGATAACCCGATACAGGTAGTAGAAGTAAATTCTCTGCATAGGTTTGATGAGAGTGATATTCCTTTTGATAAACCTGCTAGTCTATGCTTTGATGAATTTGATAACTTCGTTGCCAAACAATAGAATTTCAATGATTATGTTAGCACACAATTGGAACAAAGTACTCGTATGCTTAGTCATTTATGTGCTTGTGTAGACAGAAATGTCAATGATCTGAAGCTTCTGAGTAAACATGCCTCTATGATTACTACTTAGGTAGAACAAGTATTTAAATCTCAGAATGACTTGCTCAATGAATTAAATGACAACCCTATCAAAGTCATTACTAGAGGAGGCAAAATGACTCAGGAACCATTGAATCCTGAAGGCCAACCTAAGAGAATTGATCAAGATTCTCAAGGAATTAATGCTGATACACCGAGTCATCCTAAGAATAAGAAGAAGGATGATAGAAACCTACATGTCAGTTCACCAAATACTGTCACACCTGAAGAACCAAATGATATTTCTGTGTCTGATGCAGAAACACAATCTGGTGATGAACATGAACCTGGTGAAAATATGGACAGCGATGTTCATAATAATGCTCAACCTAGCAATGATAAGGATGTGGAGATTGACCCTACGGTTAATCCTGATAACCCACAACCTAAGAGATACGATAAGAATGACTTCACTACTAGGAAGCATGGTAAAGAAAGGGAGCCATGGGTTCAGAGACCCATGCCCTTTCCTCCTAATCCATCCAAGAAAAAGGATGATGAGGATTTTGAGCGCTTTATTGAAATGTTGAGACCCGTCTTTCTGCAGATGCAGTTAATCGATATGCTCAAAATGTCTCAATATGCCAAGTACATGAAAGATATCGTGACTAATAAACGGAAGATACCAGATCTTGAGATCTCCACCATGCTTGCCAATTACACTTTTAAAGGTGGAACTCCTAAGAAACTTGGTGATCCCGGAGTGCCCACTATACCTTGCTCCATTAAAGGAAACTACGTAAGAACTGCCTTATGTGACCTTGGAGCTGGTGTTAGTGTTATGCCTCTCTCTATTTATGGTAGACTTGAACTGGATAAGTTGACACCCACTGAAATTTCTCTGCAAATGGCCGACAAATCAACTGCTTTCCCTGTCGGCATTTGCGAGGATGTGCCTGTTGTGGTTGCTAACACCACTATCTTAACAGACTTTGTTATCTTGGATATTCCTGAGGACGATGCCATGGCTGTCATCCTCGGAAGACCATTCTTAAACACCGCAAGGGCTGTTATAGATTGCAGCAAAGGCAATGTCACCTTCCATGTCAACGGTAGTGAGCATATAGTGCACTTTCCCGAGAAACGATATCAAGTACATTGCATCAATGCCATCGAAAAAAATTCATTGATTCTTATTGGGAGCTTTGAATGCCCTATTCCTCGTGTTAAGATGAAGTATGATTTGCTTGTTGGGGAGATTCATATCCCCATTGAGGTGACTTAGTGGCTATTCGACAATTCTCCGTTTCCTTTTGCAATTTGAAAAGGTTTTGTCATGAGGATTTGATCAACCCCATTGACGGATTTCTTTCGATGACCATGAAATGGATGAATCAAGGAGTCACATACCTCTGTTTTAAGCTTTCACTTTCTGTTGCTTAGAAGAAAAATGATAGATTTAGTTTAGTTTTTCCTGTTTTCTGTTTTAGCGTCCCGGAGAAAAGTACCCCGAAAATAAAAGTTCTCCGATGGTCCTGAAAATCAAATATGATTTTTTCTGGGTTTTTCAAAAAATACTAGGACTAAGAGCTAGCCTGGGGGCCACACCAGTGGGCCACAAGCCCTGTGGCCGCGGCCTCCGCCCTAGCCGCGGCCACCAAGCTTGTGGGGCCCACAAGGACCCCCCTCCACTCATTCCAGCTCCCATCCTCTTCTTCTACCTCCAGAAAAAATCGTTTCGCAGCTCAAACCCGTGTTCTTGTTCATTTGGCTGTGATTTTCGATCTCCTTGCTCAAAGCACCATTCTACGAACCGTTTTGGGGAAATTACTCCTTGGTAAGTGACTCCTCCATTGGTCCAATTAGTTTCTACTCTAGTGCTTTATCCTTCGCGTATTCTTGCTACCTTGGTGACCCTGTTCTTGAGCTTCAAATGTTGATTTTAGCTGGTCCCAAGTAGTTTTAGCGCGTGATACGGTCTTTAGGCACTAGTAGGAGTAGTTGCTATGAGTTAGGTTAATCCTTACTCACTTTTCTTTCGAAGTCTCTAAAAATTTCAGAATTTTTCAGAGTTAGAAAAGGGAAAAGATGAAGAAGTTCTTGAGAGGCTCTTCAAGCCGTAACCCCAAGGAGGATGAGAAGAACCACCCCAAGTACGTGGTTCCTTGTGTCACAGAAGTTCGAGCGTGCGAGTGGCCAAGTGATGATTTTTTGCGCGCCGCTGGGCTTTATGAAGACTTTTATTACTTGGTGGAGAACGCAGGTCTTACCGCGTCCGTTGAAGATAAGTGCCCACAATACCTCCTCCTCACCAATATTTTCGTTCAAAGTTTCAACTTTTATCCGAGGAAGAATCCTCCTATGGTTGAGTTCATGTTATACGATATCCCCCAGTGCATGACACTACAAGATTTTTGCAATGTGTGCAAATTACCTTATGTTGGGGATATTCATGATCCTCGTCCACGGGACTTGGAGGCTTTCATAGGTACTATTGCTGTTGGAGAGGAGAGAGGAGTGTCTCGCGCTAGAATTGCTAGCATACATTTTCCTGTGCTTCGGTACTTCTCATTATTTGTGGGCAAATGTTTGATTGGCCGTGGGGAGGCTGGATCAGTTAGCTCTCCGGACCTTGCGGTTTTGCACGAAGGCCTTTATAACAATAAGACTTATAGCCTAGGTGCTATAGTAGCTCAGCCGTTGAACACAAACCGTTCCAAAGGTGTCGTCTATGGAGGTATCTATGCTACTCGTCTTGCTAGACACTTTGAGATACCTATTAGACTTCACGAGGAAGAAGAAATGCTTCTTCCTGAGAAATATCTGGATTATGACAGCATGGTTCGCCATGATTTTCTGGATAGAGATGCTAGTAGACGGATGATTATAACCTGGTATTTAGTCAGGGTACTCGAGAGACTATTACTTTGCCTGCTCCTTCTTTGTTCAACCTTTATGCAAGCAGGTACATTATTATGCCCTTGGACATCTACGCGTATTGGGGCTTGGCCCAACCACAAGTGTCCGTGCCCGAGTCGCGAGTCGAGTACCAGACGCCAGTTTATCAGTGGGAGCCAGAGGAGCTCACACAGCAGTGGCATCCTCAGTCCGCTCCAAAATATCCCGGAGCTGGTTATTTCCCTCCTTGGGAGTAGACCAAGCTAGGCCAAAAGCCTAAGCTTGGGGGAGTACGTGTTTGCACCAACTTTACATTCATGCTTATGCTTTCACTTTGTTAGCCGGTGTTTACACTTTGCCACTGTATTATCCATGCTAGTTTATTTTCGTTTTCTTGTTTTCTTGTTTTGTGTCCTTTTGAGAAAACCCAAAAAGATTTTCCTTTCTTCCTTTGCTTGTTGGGAGATTTCCCATGTAAATAATTTTATTTTCTTTGGGTCAAGGTAGAAGATATTGGTTACAATGTTTAGTGGCTCTTGCATGCATACCTGTTTAGCTTTCAAAGAGCCATATTAATTTATCTTCTCCTTTGTGTTTTCCTGCAGATTCAAGCTTTAGTCCAATGCAGAAGCACTCTTATTATTGTTCACATCGTTCGATCGTGCAAGTGAAAGGCAATAATGATGATATATGATGAAGTGACTCAGACTGGAAAAGCTGGTATGAACTCTATCTATTTTGTTTTTGTAAATATGACTAGCTTGTCGTCCCAGATTCAGCTTTGTTGAGAGAGAACCATGTTTGCAATGACAACTTAGAGATCATAGTTTCTGATGCCATGCTTAATTAGCTAGGAGCTTATAATGGTTTGTCTTGAATGCCAACATAGATTTTGAGATGACTATGATGTAGTATGATAGGATCGTATTCTCCTTTGAATGATTCAAGTGGCTTGACTTGGTGCATGTTCATGCATGTAGTTGAAACAAAATCAACATAGCCTCTATGATGTTCGTGTTCATGGTGATTTATATCCTGCTCATGCTTGCACTCAATGTTAGTCAAACTCATTGCATCTTGATGACTGTTGTCGCTCTCTAGTTGGTCGCTTCCCATTCTTTTGCTAGCCTTCACTTGTACTAAGCGGAATACTGCTTGTGCACCCACTTCCATAAACCCAAGAGTTTTTCCATGAGAGTCCACCATACCTACCTATTTGCGGTATCTACCTGCCGCTCCAAGTAAATTTGCATGTGCCATTCTCTAAACCTTCAAGAAATAATCTGTTTTGCTTGCCCGAACCGCTCATGTGGTGACAGGGGGCTATTGGTATCTTCCATGCTAGGCGTGTTATCCTCGACATGTGTTTATTCACGGTCATTCACGAGAAAGGGGCCGGTAATTGGAATGCCCAGTTCCACGCTTAAATCGAAAACATAACTGTAAAACAAGACTCCCCCCAATTGATGTTAGTATGGATGGTACCCGAGGATTCGGCTAGCAGTGGAGTGTGATTGATTGGTGGTGGGGGAGTTAAAACTTTACTTTTCTGTTTGGGAACCGCCTATAGCATGAGAAGCATGGAAGATATTGAGAACTCTTGGTCATTGCGTTGACAATGAAAGCATGCCACCCAAAATTATTACCTCTGTTTTCAAAGCTTGATCTCTGGCACGTCTGCAAATCAATGCTTCCCTCTGCGAAGGGCCTGTCTATTTATTTTCCTGTTGAGTCATCCTCTTCTTATATAGGCACCAATTAGACAGCACCTCTGTCATTTTTACGCTTTGCTTTTGGTTGATATTGAGTATTACTATGACTGGATCTTCGTTGCTATAAATTACAATGTTTAGTCAGCCCTTGATCTTTGAAAGTGCTCTGCATTTATGTTTTGCGGTCTCAGAAAGAGCTAGCGAGATACCACCTATTCATATTGCTTCATGCTTGTTTTGATTGAATTGTTGGTATCTGAAACTCATTATTATTTGCTCACTAGCTGATTATGCCATTGATATTAGTTTACCGTGAGACCTTTATGTCACTTGCTTATGTGGTTAATTTGAGATCTTGCTGAAATTCTGGTTATGAGTTAGACATAGTTGCAACAACAAGATCAAACAGAGTTTGTCAAAGTTTTTCTTTCTCTTTCAGTTTGTCAACTGAGTTGCTTGAGGACAAGCAAGGTTTTAAGCTTGGGGGAGTTGATACGTATCCATCGTATCTACTTTTCCAAACTCTTTTGCCCTTGTTTTGGACTCTAATTTGCATGATTTGAATGGAACTAACCCGGACTGACACTGTTTTCAGCAGAATTGCCACGGTGTTGTTTTTGTGTAGAAAATAAAGTTCTCGGAACGTCCTGAAAATTTACGGAGGATCTTTATGGAAAATATAAAAAATACTTGCGCAAAGATCCACCGGAGGGGGTGAGCCAGTGGGCCACATGCCCTGTGGCCGCGGCCTCCCCCCAGGCTGTGCCGTCAGGGCTTGTGGGGTCCATGTGGCTCTGCTGCCCCCAATTCCAGCGCTATTTATTCCCTTTCGTCCCGGAAAATATCAAGAGAGAATATCTCATCGCGTTTCGCGATCCAGAGGCGCCGCCACATCCCGTTCTTGCCCTGGAGGGAAGATGTGGAGTCCGTTTTGGGCTCCGGATCAAGGAGATCGTCGCCATCGTCATCATCAACCTTCTTCCCTCTCCAATTCCATGAAGCTTTTCATCGTTCATGAGTAATCTATTAGTATGCTCGCTGGGCGGTGATGAGTAGGATGAGATCTATCATGTAATCGAGTTAGTTTTGACGGGGATTGATCCCTAGTATCCACTATGTTCTGAGATTGATGTTGCTACTACTTTGCCATGCTTAATGCTTGTCACTAGGGCCCGAGTGCCATGATTTCAGATCTGAAATTATTATCTTGTCACCAATATATGTGTGTTTTAGATCCGATCTTGCAAGTTGTAGTTACCTACTATGTGTTATGATCCGGCAACCCCGGAGTGACAATAACCGGAACCACTCCCGGTGATAACCATAATTTGAGGAGTTCATGTGTTCACCAAGTGCTAATGTGTTGGTCCGGTTCTTTATAAAAAGGAGAACCTTAATATCCCGTAGTATCCATTTGGACCCCGCTGCCACGGGAGGGATGGACAATAGATGTCATGCAAGTTCTTTTCCCTAAGCACGTATGACTACACACGGAATGCATGCCTACATCACATCGACGAACGGGAGCTAGCCACATATCTCTTCGTGTTATAACTGTTGCATGAAGAATGTCATCCAACGAATCACCGATCCATTGCCTATGAGTTTGTCCCACTGCCACTGTTACTTCCTTTGCTCTGTTGCTGTTACTACTGTTGCTGCTACGGTTACTTGCTACCACTGTTACTTGCTCTGCTGCTACTACTGCTACTACTGTTGCTGCTACTATCACTTGCTGCTATTGTTACTTGCTTTGTCCTGCTGTTGCTGCCACTACTGTTGCTACTAATGTTACTTGCTGTTGCTACTTATTACTGCCGTCACTACTGTTGTTCCTTGCCACTGCTATTACTCGTTACACTGCTGCTACCTGCTACAATACTTTTCTGGCGCCATTGATACTACAGTTAGGAATAGTCTGCCTTGTCAACAGATCGTTTCTGGCACCATTGCTATCATACTACCTTTGCTGCTTATATCCTGCTTGCAGATACTAATCTTTCAGGTGTGGTTGAGCTGACACCTCAACTGCTAATACTAGAGAATATTCTTTCACTCCCATCGTGTTGAACCAACAAATTTGGGTTGAATACTCTACCCTCGAAAACTGCCGCGATCCCACACGCTGGTGGGCCATTGCAAGACAATTGCTAATTGTTGAGCAACTGGAAGAAACTCTTTTTTGGCGCCATTGCCGGGGAGGCATCAAGTCAAGAATAGTTGCACGTCAGCCGCCTTCTTATCGGCTAGATACTTGGGGAAGTTACGCTTCCAGTGACCAGTCCCCTTGCAATAGTAGTACTCAGTTTTCGGCTTAGGTCCAGCCTTGGGCTTCTTCGTCTGAGGGTTTCCGTGCACCAAAGATTTTGCCTTCGATGCCCCGTACTGGTGCACGGGCAGTTAAGAAGCCCTGTCCATGGTAGGGCCACGATGGTGCCCGCGAGAAGTTACCTTAAAGGACCCCGAAGCCTCAAGACCGAAGACCAGGAGCAAGGCCCCGGCAAGCCCCTTTTTGCCGGGAGGAGAACAGCGGAGCCCCGGCAAGCTCCTTGCCGGGGGAGTTCCTAGTGCACCAGCACTCAAGCAGGCCCGGGAGGGTCCCGAAGTGCAACGTGCCAGCGCAACAGCCAGCTGCCCCATAGCAACTTGATACGTGTCGTCCCAGTCGAGGCGTGTCGAGCGCAATCTGCCGATGGGACGCACGCTTGTCCCATCTCTGAGGCACCTGACGAATCCTTTAATGTGTCTGCTAAGATGCCAGAACCGCTCTAGATTACTGTATGACTTGTGGGTGCACTATGCATCCCGTGAAAACTCGATGCTCCCCCTGTGGGAGTCCCCTTCCACCTATAAATGGAGGCCCTGGGCATGCATTTCGAGAGGTTAGCCAGTTGGACAATTAACGCCAAGAAACCATCACCATCGACACGATGCAGGAGTAGGGTTTTACGCCCCCGAGCGGCCCGAACCTGGGTACAAAATGACGGTTGCCTCGATCGC
The DNA here is from genome assembly GCF_904849725.1 of Hordeum vulgare subsp. vulgare. Classification (NCBI taxonomy): domain Eukaryota; kingdom Viridiplantae; phylum Streptophyta; class Magnoliopsida; order Poales; family Poaceae; genus Hordeum; species Hordeum vulgare. The sequence goes on along the minus strand of NC_058522.1, from coordinate 100,077,517 downwards.
TAGGTCTGCCCTTCGTGCATCCTTCACCCCACCGAACCCTAAGGAGCCCGTAGGCTCCATAGGTGCTCGTGTTGTTCCACCACATCTTTGACGCTCCAGGTAGGGGGAAGAGGGTGCGCTAATCTGACCTAGTAGTCGGAGCTCCAACTTTCGACATCATCAGCGCCATGCTTCCTAAGAGAAGGGGTGCAATGGCGACCGACCGACACGCATCCGAAGCGCCTGCAATCGCGCAGGTAGGCGACAGAGCGGGGATGGCCGGAGGGAGTGGGGGTCCTGAACCTCTCCTACATTCTGGCGACCAGACTCAGGCCAGCGGGGCTGTCCGCGGACCTGGCGACAGACCCTGCCCCAATGACCCTGGAGACGGAGCTGGGCAGCACACGGGCGGTGCTGTAAACTCCGGAGACAGGCGGACAACCTCTCAGATGCCTTCCCAAGCACCTTCTCAGGCGCCCTAGCCCGCACACACGCCGTGACCATCCCGGTCTACGTGTAGAGAGCGACGTCGTCAAGGGTAATCTCCGGTGCCTCCCTCTCAGGATGCCCGAGGCCACGCCACACGTCCGGAAGCGGGAGTGTGGGGGGGGGGGGCGGAAGTGCCACGCATGCACGAGATCGCGATGGAGCTCCTTCTAACTTTTTTAGGAGTAAGAGCACCTCGCGGCCCTCGCACATCTCACCGATGCTCACGCTGATGGAAGCGCTGGTAAGAGCGCAAATGCTACCGGACTACCCCCGGAAGCAAACAAGTGCGAGGAATGGAGGGCCATGATCCAAAGCCTCATTGGTCACGCAAACAGCGATGGACCACAGTAGGGAGGGCCCTGGGGCAGCCGTCCATGGGGCCAACCCGCACCCATGGCGAGAAAGCCGCGTAAGGGACGACCACGATGCACTCCCCTCGTCAGCAGCAGCGACGCCCGTCACCTCTGCGAATCCATGTCCCTGATGACTCAAGAGCATCGTCCGATCCGGGAACCCGCCGCGACCAGTGCCGAGTCCTTGAGGAAAGGCGAAAGGAAGATGCCCGTACGCGGATCAAGCGCAACAAGGAAACGCGCTACCAGTCATACAAGCACGCTGGGACCACTGTCGACGCGACCGCTCCCGGGTACCCTGGCGACCTGCCTTACGAGGTGGGCTGCCCGGCGTTTACTCGAGAGCTGCGTCGTGTCCAGTGGCCCAGGTCCTGCACGTTCAAACCAGAGATCCCAGAAAAGTATGATGGAAAAACCCATCCGTCCGAGTTCCTGAGCATATACACCATCACGGTGCAGGCTGCCGGGGGCCGAGACGAGAAGATACTAGCCAACTACTTTCGGTTGGTGCTCAAGCCTAACGTCAGATCGTGGTTGATGCACCTGCCCAAGAACTCCATCATTTCTTGGGCAGAACTGTGCCAGGATTTCGTCGGTGCCTTCACAGGTGACAATCGAGATCCAAGCCAAGAAAGCGACCTCCACCTCATCACCTGGTGAAACCCTGCGCAAATATATCCAGAGGTTCAACCGAATCCAGCACAACATCCCAGATGTCCGTCCTGCCGCTGTCATCAGCGTGTTCCACCAGAATGTGCGAAATTGCAAGATGCGCGAGGAGATGGCGATGAACAAGATCCAGGATGTCTCTGAGCTCTACGCTCTAGCCGACAAATGTGCAAGGGATGAAGAGGGCGTATGCTCCCCGACGAGGAGAGAGGCGCAAAAACTAACAACAAGGAGGAAGGCGCCGCCATGCTGTCCAAAAGGAGCTGACGCAGGAAGCGCAAGGGCAAAGCCATATTTGCTGTAGAGAGGTCCGACACCCCTGACACCGCCAAGAAGGCCAAAGCTGACATACCCGACAAGGATGCTGCTGGATGCACGCCTTACCAGGCCTTGGCGGCGGCCGACAAACTAGAAGGCTCTGGCAAGCAATATTGCAAGATCCACCGCACCAAGGCCATGACCTCCAGGACTGCCGGCAAGTAGAGAAACTTGTTTGGAGGCAAAAAGCTGAGTATGAGAAGCATGAGAAGGAGAAGGCCCAGGGGAGCGCTAAGGGGTCCGGCAAGCAGAGGGGCGGCCGTCGCGGCAGGGCCAACCCTAGAAAGGAGAAACCTTCCCGTGGTCATGACAAAGAAAAGGAGGAGGAGGAAGATGACGGTAGCCAGGAGGAAGACGGGTCTAGCGACCAAAAGTTCCAGAAGGTTATAGACATGAGGTGCCTTGAAGGAGGTGCCTCGCTGCACTCTTCCCACAGCCGCCTTAAAAGGTGGGCTCGTGAGGTCATTGCGGCAGAGCCCTCTGTCGACACCCGGAAGCCACTAAAATGGTCCCACACTCCCATCATCTTCGACGCCGAGGATCACCCTGATCGCACAACATTGGTCGGTTGTTTTCCATTGTTGGTATCCCCAACAATCCGCAACCTCAAGGTGACGATGATCCTGGTCGACTGTGGGGCCGGCATGAACATGATCTCGCCCGATGTGATCAAGAGGCTGCAGTTCCCCGATGAGGATCTCGAGGAGTCAAGAGCATTCCAAGGGATCAGTCTCGGGAAGATCCAGTCAAAAAGGAAAGTCACGTTGCCAGTAACGTTCGAAAGAGACATGAACTATAGGACGGAGAAGGTCGTCTTCGATGTCGCTGAGATTCCATTGGGCTACAACAAGATTCTTGGCCGCCCAGCACTGGCCAAAATTATGGCCGCGCACACTATGCGTACAACACGCTGACGATGCCTGGGCGTGTCGGCGTTCTCGTCATCAGCACTGACAAGAAATACACACTTGTCTGCACCGATCAGCTCTACCGGCAAGCTACCACAGCATCAACCGCCAAGGCGTCTGTTTCTGTCGCTAGGGCTGGTGGGAAGAAGAGGACTTCCAGCGCACCCTCTGGTAAACGCACCTCTTCATAGTGCTGCGTAGCCGTCGACGATGTGTTGGAGAGTTCCAGCGCCAGGGGCAAGAAATCCAAAGCTGGTCCACCCGAAACTAAGAGGGTACCCTCCAGTGAGGATGGCACGGGGGAACATTCACAATAAGTTCCGCCCTTGATCCCAAATAGGAAAGTGCGCTCATTGCCTTCCTGCGGGCGAATCTTGATGTGTTTGCATGGCGACCATATGATATCCCTGGAGTTCCTAGGAATGTAATCGACCACCACCTTGCCGTCTGCCCCCATGCGTGCCCCGTCAAGAAGAATGTTCGGAAGCAAGCTTTGGAACGCCAAGAGTTCACTGCCGAGGAGATCAAGAAGGTAGAGGCATCATGTTTGGTTAGAGGAGTCATCCATCCTACATGGTTGGCCAATCCGATAGTAGTGCGTAAGCCGAATGGAAAATGGTGGATCTGTATCGAATTTACTGATGCCAATAAAGCCTGCCCGAAAGATCCCTTTCCCTTGCCGCGCATCAACCAGATTGTGGACTCCACGGCCGGCTGTGACTTGCTGTCCTCCCTAGACGCCTATTCGGGCTACCATCAGATCTTCATGGCAAAGGAGGACGAAGAAAAACCATGTTTATCACCCATTGCAGCACATATTGCTTCGTTTGTATTCTAGTTGAAGAACGCTGGATCCACGTTTGCGAGAGCAATCTAGATCGGTTTTGAGCCACAGCTCCATAGAAACATGGAAGCTTACATGGATGATATAGTGGTCAAAACAAAGGACAAGACAACACTTATACAAGATATGGAGGAGACATTCAACAACTTGCGCAAAATCAATCTGAAGCTCAACCCCTCGAAATGCATGTTCGGTGTCCCGTCTGACAAGCTCCTCGGGTTCTTTATCTCTCAACGGGGGATCGAAGCGAACCCCGACAAGATCAAGGCTATAGAACAAATTGAGGCGCCCAAGCGTGTCAAGGACGTGCGCCGTCGTGCCAGCTGCGTGGCTGCCCTGGGGAGGTTCATCTCCAAGTTTGCTGAGCACGCCCTGGCCTTCTTCAAAATTTTGAAGAAGGCAGGTCCTATGAAGTCGACTCCGGAGGCGGAGGCAGCGTTGCAAGACCTGAAACGGTACCTCTCCACCGCGCCAACACTTGTCACACCTAAACCCCAGGAACCATTGCTGCTATATCTGGCGTAACCAACTAGGTGGCTAGTGCTGCGCTGGTGGCGCAAAGGGAAGACATCGAAGATGCAACAGCTGAGGTAGCGCAATCAAGCGCAGGGCCATCAAATAGAAAACAAAGCCCAGACCATGTAGAAGCTGACAAAGATGGGTTTGCCCCGGCAAGCGGCGCAGTGCAAAATAAGAAAGTGGTGCACTCCCCGTATATTTTGTCAGCTCCCTCTTGCATTGAGCCAGATCGAGATATTCCGGGGTACAAATATTGCTATTTGGCCTCCTCATAGCCTCTAGAAAGCTTCGCCACTACTTCCAAGCGCACGAGATCACTGTTGTCACCCGCTTCCCGCTGCAACGGATCCTACAGAACCCCGAGGTTACCGGCAGAATTGTGGAATGGGCCATGGAGCTGTCCAGCTTTGATCTCAAGTTTTAGAGCACCGCAATGATCCAGAGCGAGCCCTGGCAAAGTTCATCACAGAATGGACCCTGACGCCGGACGAAAAAACTCGAGAGACGACTATCCACGGCAAGGAAACAAGTCAAGAATGGGTCACATACTTTGATGGAGCTTTCTCACTACATGGTGCCGGGGCCGGCATGCTACTTGTCGCACCCACCGGAGAACACCTCAAGTACGTGATCTAGATGCACTTTCCATATGAGAAGTCGACAGACAACATTGTCGAGTACGAAGGCCTGCTTGCCGGTCTTAGGATCACGGCGGACCTCGGAATAAGGAAGCTCGTTGTCAGAGGCGATCACAGCTCGTGGTCTAGCAGGTAAACAAAGATTATCACAGTCTGCTGATGGAAAGTGAGGAAGATGGAAGAGCGCTTTGATGGTCTGCAAACAGAGCACGTCCCACGTGTTGAGAATACCATTGCCGACGATCTGTCAAAGCGTGCGGCACTGAAGTTACGTGTGGAACCGGGAACTTTCGTGCATCGTCTGACTCAACCAACTGTGGCCCCGTCAACGAAGATGTAACACCGTGTGTTTAGCTTTCCTGAAAAATTAACTTATTTCATAATTAGGACCAATTTGTTTTGTGAATGCTTGTGATGCTTGAAGTGACTATTGCTTGCTTGCTTGCTTGTATGCGTGTGTTTGATTCTCAATAATTTTTATTACTCTTCAGACTCACCTCGTTACCCCAAAACTTCTGCATAATGATTATGCCATGTGTTTAGGACCAGAAACTATTTTTACCAATATTATTTTCATGAAAAAGCAATTCCTTGAATTAAGCTTTCAAAAACCTGTGAGATGGGATTTGTACTACAAGTCCTCAAATTAGGAAATTTATTTTGCACTAATTATTTTATTTAAGACCCACTATCAAAATGACTTCCCAAAACCACAATATTATTATTTTAAAAGTTATTCTACTATTTTATTTAAATGCCTTCCAATGAGGCCAGAAATGGTCTCTTATGAAGGAAAGTTACTTTTATTGCTTTAAAAAAATTTAAGAAAATTTAGGGAAACTCAGTGGATATATATATTTCACATATATGAGTTTCAACACATGGTCATCTTCAAAATATTGGGCAAACCCGTCCAAAACCCTTCCTGCCTATTTCAAGCTTTTGGAATATTTCTATAAGAAACATTCTCAATAAATTCCAGTAAAATTCCAGCATGTTACCTATGACATGTCTTATGATCTTGTCATGTTTCATCTTAATCCAAGTTGATTTGACTCCCCTAATTATTCTAAAACCCTATCTGTCCAGATCAAAATTTGAGCAACTCTACATTGATAAGTGTCTTCAATTGTGCTCAAATTTGGTGGACATGTTCTTATACTCCAATAATGTATCCACACCAAGTGGTGCATCAAGGATAATAGAAGAACTTGTCCCAAGCCCCTCAAAACCCTCTCTGTTGATTTCTGACTTTGGGAAACTTTACATTACAAAGTTTCTCCAATTGACCCCAAACTTGTTGTGCATGCCTTAATGCTCAAATAATGCCCCCACACCAAGTATTGGATTTGTGGGAATTGATTTGAATGGTTTTGTATGCAGAAAGCCATTTCTGCCCATTTCATGGGTTTTCCAAGTCTACATTGGAAACCTTGTCCACCAAATCCCAAATTGGGTGTCCAAGCCTATTTTCATCAATTATTTGATTCTGTTAATTTTCATATCCATTGAAGTCCATCTGATTGCCCTAACACTCATCAAACACCTTGGGTGCACACACTTTAATGGCTACTTTGGCCCCTTCCATTTTAACCCTTGAGCTCAACTTTCTACCACAGCTTCATATAGTTACATTTTACCTCCAGTAACATTTCCATGGCCACTGGTCAATTATTGGGGAGAGACCCTTTGTAGCTACCACTCATTTTCACCCTTGGATCACCACTGTTACCCCTCTTGCCCCACTCCTGCTTAAGACAAAGGCCCCACCTCTTGCCAGAGGGTTCCTAGCATTCCAAGAGACGGCATGATCATGTGGAGAAAATGAGCAGCACATCTCTACAACTAGATTTCTGGCTGAAATGTAGCTTTGTACAACAATTACTAGCTACCCTTGCTTGCTTCAGTTGAAACCTGCAGTGGTGTAGTCCTTCCATACCAGATGCTGCTAGACATGGTTTCACCCCAAGACTTCCCCTCTGAAAACCACTTTTGCCAGCCCCTAGTTTCATGTTGCAAACTTAGTCAGTGTTCAAACCAATTCAAGCCAGCTCCATATCTGTCCAAACTCCACCAGTGCATTGTGGCACTCATGCCTTGCATGTTTGACACCTTGGCCTGGCCAAGGGGTGGCCCGGGCACCAAGTGGAGTGGTGACCATCTCTCTGGAGTGTAGAAATGATGCTCTGCACCTTGTTTCTTTCCTCCCGATCGTTTCTAGCCGAATCATATTGTCTCGGTATATCATAGCCCTTCCCCTTGACCAGTCAAGCCACTTCCCGGCACCAGCTAGCTTCCAAGCTCTCTCTAGGGTGCATGGAGTCCATGCACAGAGAGGTCTCGAGTTCTCTCTTCCTCTCCTCCTCTTATTCCCTCTCTCCCCAAGACTATCTTGCTTCCCTCATCCTCAGAGAATCTGCAGAGCTTCCCCTTGAGCTCCCCTATCCTCCCTAGCTTCCTCCTTCCTCCCATGGTCGTCGTAGAGCCGCATCAACCACCCTGCACCCGGGGCTTGCCAGCCCTCTCCCGGCTGCGTAGTGGTGCCCCGGGGGCCCTGCAGCCCCTCCGCATCCTCCCCGTGCCCCATTTTTTCCTCCAGTTAGCCGAGCTGCCGCGCCCCGCCGAGGCTGCCGTGGCTTCCACCATGGCAGCGAGCTACCTCGCCCCGAGGCTCACCTTGCGGGGCTGGCTTCTCCTCGGGCGCGGGAGGCCCTGCCCCGAGCCCCTGGTGGCCGGCACGCCACCGTATAGGGGCTAGAAGCCGCCGGAGCCGGCCCCTGCTTCTACGAGTCGGGCCTCTGTGCGTGCCCCAGGCCAAGCAGGAGGTAGGAGAAGGCCTGGCAAGGGGGCCGCTCCAGTCAGCGAGCCAGGGCCGGGCCCAACCGGCTTGAGTGGCCGTACCCCGGCTGGGCTACGCCTCTCTGAGGCGGAGGCGCCCCATGGGAAACCGCCTCCTGCGTGGCCTCCTATGCTAGCCAACCGAACCAATGAGCCGGCCCATTCATCTAATTAACACCCTGAGCGCGTTATAAGCCTCCCTGGTTCAGCCCCTTTGTCCTTTTGTTTTTCTTCAGAAACTTCATAAATCCATATTAAAATCATTCTAACTCCAAAAATGTTGATTCAAATTTCTACGCGTCCCTAAAATGAAGGACTATCCAAAGATGTGCTTTGCACATTTTTCCAAGCAATCTTTCTGTGGTATTATTATTCAAATGTAGATTTGAATATATTTAGCCCACCTTTGCAAAATCCTATAAGGTTCAAATCAACTCCAAATGGAGTGATTCCAAATTCCAGAGCCTTCCAATATCATATCATATTTTTGAAGCATTGGTCAACATTTTTGTATGACATATTTCTGTTGCAATAAATAAATAGCTCCCTTTTGCTATTTATTCCATGTTATAAAATCACAAGAATATTCGTGTCAACTCCATATCCAGTGGAACCACTTCCTAAATACTTCTAAAATTGTGCTCTATTAAATGAGTGCCTCCACTCATTTTTATCATGATATTTTCTGTAGGCTTCTTTTAAGATCACCTATCCCTCCATTCGTCCATTCAAAATTCTCTAATGATCCAAACGTCCTATTGCAAGGCTCATGTATTTTTCTTATGGCCACAGAGGTCCAAGAAAAATATAACTTCCATTTTTCTAGCACTTTTATTTCTGCCTACTGTGTGGCTTACCGTGGTTGTTTCCGATGATAGTGCACGGGTAGATGGAATACTCGGAGTTGGATCGGAAGACCTCAAAGACCCCGAGGACTTATGTGAGCAAAGGCAAGAAGCCCTTTGACCATGACTGAGCATATGTTATATTGCATGCTAGTGTAGCAAATATTACCGTTGCATATGATCATAAGAGTCGGTAAATCATTGAAGTGATGTTACCGAAGGCTCCTCTGGAGCACTTGCATTTTGAGCATGATACTACCACCTATGAGGGTCAAGCTAATATCATGTTGACAAGTAAAGCTAGGATAGCAATAGCATGAGCATGTTGTTGGTATAAATCAAGGTTTAACAAAACCCCGTCAGTTCCCACTAATGCCCGAGGTGATGATGAGTTAGGTGGCCACTTTTGGTGAACTGGTGCACCGGGTATTTGTGTGTGTATGGTTTTGGAAATGGGATTAGATTTATGATGTGTCGACCGTCCCAACCTTACATGTACGACCACGTTACCCCTTTATGGGACGGGGTTGTGTTGATTACTCTGGTAAAGTGCTAGCAGACAGACACATTACTACTGACGGGAGTGATGTGTGGTCACTCTCGTGATGGGGTCGTGCCAGGTAGGGCGAGTATGCCGTTTTTATGTGTTCCAGGCACACCATTGGTCCCTGCATGGTTGATACTGTCCAGAGTCGGCGCTCGTAAGACGTACAACATGTGGGTGTTGGGTAACGTAGCAAAATTCAAAAAAATTCCTAGGCCATACTCAGATCTTCCTATGGAGAAACCAGCACCGAGAGAGGGGTGAGAGCATCTTCATACCTTTGAAGATTGCTAAGCGGAAGCGTTGCTAGAACGCGGTTGATGGAGTCGTACTCGCTCCGATTCAGATCGCGGTGTGATTCCGATCTAGTGCCGAACCATGACACCTCCGCGTTCAACACACGTGTAGCCCGATAACGTCTCCCACACCTTGATCCAGCAAGGAGGAGGGAGAGGTTGGGGAAGAGCTCCGGCAGCATGAAGACATGGTGGCGATGGAGCTACGAGGTCTCCCCGTAGGGCTTCGCCAAACACCGTGGGAGAGGAGGGAGAGGAGAAGCAGGGCTGCGCCGAGAGAGAGAGAATTGCGTGTCTCCAATGGCCAAAACCCCCCACTATATATAGGGGGGAAGGGGAGGGTGGCACACCCCTTAGGGTTCCCACCCCTAAGGGGTGTGGCTGCCCTAGATGGCGCCAGGAGGTGGCGGCCAGGAGGGGAGGACGGGGTGGCGCACCCCCTGGTGGGCCTAAGGCACACCTGACTTAGGGTCCCCCCTTCCCTCTCTTGGGCGCCTTGGGCTGGGTGTGGGGAGTGCACCAGCCCACCCAGGGGCTAGTTCCCTCTCACACTTGGCCCATGTAGCCTCCGGGGGCTGGTGGCCCCTCCCGGTGGGCCTCCAGAACCCTTCCGGTGGTCCCCGCACGTTGCCGTTGGTGCCCAAAACATTTCTAGCGTCCAAACCCAACCATCTTATATATCAATCTTTATCTCTGGACCATTCTGGAGCTCCTCGTGACGTCCGAGATCTCATCTAAGACTCCGAACAACCTTCGGTAACCTCGTATAACAATTCCCTATAACCCTAGTGTCATCGAACCTTAAGTGTGTAGACCCTATGGGTTCGGGAGGCATGCACACATGACCGAGACACCTCTCCGGCCAATAACCATCAGAGGGGTCTGGATACCCATGGTGGCTCCTGCTACGGTAACAAAAGTACTTCTTGGCGGTTAGGAATTCTTCTTGCTACTTCTCTTGTTTGCGTCGGTTTTTCCCTTCAAGAGGAAAGGGTGATGCAGCACAGGAGCAGTAAGTATTTCCCTCAGTTTGAGAACCAAGGTATCGATCCATAAGGAGGGTCTCGTCAAGTCCAGAGTACCTGCGCAAACATAAACAAGCTGGCACCCAACACTTCAAAGGGGTTGTCAATCCCTTCAAGATTGTTTGCAAAGTGAGATCTGAAGGCGGAAAGTGCAACGAAGTAAAAAGTGTAAGGCTGAAAATATGGTGTGGAGTAGACCCTGGGGGCCATAGTGTTCACTAGAGGCTTCTCTCATAATAGCAAATATCACGGTGGGTGAACAAATTACTGTCGAGCAATTGATAGAACCGCGCAAAGTCATGACGATATCTAAGGCAATGATCATACATATAGGCATCACGTCCGAGACAAGTAGACTGATACTTTCTGCATCTACTACTATTACTCCACACATCGACCGCTATCCAGCATGCAGCTAGTGTATTGAGTTCATGACGAACAGAGTAACGCCTTAAGCAAGATGACATGATGTAGAGGGATAATCTCAAACCAATGATGAAAACCCCATCTTTTTACGCTTGATGGAAACAACACGATGCGTGCCTCGCTACCCCTTCTGTCACTGGGTGAGGTTACCGCACAGTACGAACCCAAAACCAAGCACTTCTCCCATTGCAAGAATCATAGATCTAGTTGGCCAGACAAAACCCAGAAATCGAAGAGAATTACAAGGATATGAAATCATGCATAAGAGAGATCAGAAGAAACTCAAATAAGATTCATAGATCATCTGATCATAAATCCACAATTCATCGGATCTCGACAAACACACCGCAAAAGAAGATTACATCGGATAGATCTCCATGAAGATCATGGAGAACTTTGTATTGAAGATCCAAGATAGAGAAGAAGCCATCTAGTTACTAGCTATGGACCCGTAGGTCTATGGTGAACTACTCACGCATCATCGGAGAGGTCATGGTGTTGATGAAGAAGCCCTCCGTACCCAAATCCCCCCTCCGGTAGGGCACCAGAACGTGCCCCAGATGGGATCTTGCGGAGACAGAAGCTTGTGGCGGCGGAAAAGTACTTTCGATGATCTCCTCATTTTTTTGGGATTTTTAGGGAATTTATAGGCGCAACCCCTAGGCCAGAGGACGCTCAGGGGTCCCACAAGCCTGGATGGCACGGCCTACCCCCCTGGTCATAGGGTGGGGGCTTGTGGGCCCCCTGGGTCTCCCCTGCCTTGGCTCCCAAGTTCCCGATCTTCTTCCGTTCCAGAAAAACATATTTTCAGGGATTTTCTTCCGTTTGGACTCCGTTTCAAAATCTCCTCTGAAAGGGGTCAAAAACATGGAAAAAACAGGAATTGGCACTTGGCACTGAGTTAATAAGTTAGTCCCAAAAAATATATAAAAGGCATGCAAAACATCCAAAGTTTGACAAGATAATAGCATGATACCATAAAAAAATATAGATACGTTGGAGACGTATCTGGTGCAGCCGACCGCCATGGCACGCACCGGATCGAGCTCGATGGTAAAGGTGTCCGGCGTCTGCTCTTTCCTTGCCGCTGCAGTCGTGGCCTAGTCCCACGCCGCTTCCTCGTCGAACACCACGTCCCTGGAGACCAGGACACAGTTCGACGGTGGGTGGTAAACACGGTAGGCTGCCTAGCCCGGCTCGTAGCCGAGGAAGGCCATGGGCTCATCCTTGTCATCGAGCTTCGACAGGTTCGGGCGCGTTACCTTGACGTGCACGACGCTCCCGAAGACGCGCAGGTGCTGCACATTTGGTCGCCGCCCGGACCAGTCCTCGTGAGGGGTTGAGCCCACGACGCTCTTCATCGTGCACCTGTTCAGCAGGTAGACCGCCATTGTCACAACCTCCCCCCAGAATCATGCCGGCACGCCTTTCGTCTTCAGTAGGCTGCGAGCCATGCCCATGATGGTTTGGTTTCAGCGCTCCACCACGCCGTTCTGCTGAGGCAAGTAGGGCGCCGTGAGCTGGCGTTTGACACCCTGGTCGACGAAGTACTCCTCGAGGCTCAGGGAGGTCAACTCACCCCCGCGGTCCGTGCGCAGCACCTTGAGTTGCCGCCCAGACTCGAGCTCCGCCATTGCCTAGAAGCGCTTCAGCGCCAGTTGCGCCTCATCTTTATTTGCGAGCAGTTACAGCCATATGTGCCTGCTCTTGTCGTTGACCAGTGGGAGGAAATAACATTTCTCTCCCGGTGTCGGAGGGCTGATTAGCCCGCACAGGTCCGCGTGCACGAGCTCGAGCACCTCATCAGCCTTGTTCAGAGCCTGCTAAGGGAATGGTGCCCCCCTATGCTTGCCGGCGAGGCATGCTTCGCAGACGCGGTCCGCCTCGTCGAACAGCGGGAGGCCGTGGACTAGTTCACCCCCGGCAGTTTGGCGTAGAGCCTGGAAGTTTACGTGGCCGTAACGCATGTGCCAGCGCCACACATCCTCACCAGCATGCGCTGTGAAGCACAGTGGTCGTGCCGGCGTGAGCTGCAACACGTAAAACCTCCCTTGGTTCCACTGCACATGAGCGAGGAGACGCCCGCTGGGATCTCAGAGCTGAAGCACTCCGAGACTTATGTTGGTCTAGTAGGCGATCTCATCCTGTTGGCCGATGCTTACTATGTTGCTGCAAAGTTTTGGGATAAAGTACACATCGGACAACACCAGGTGCTCACCCTTGCGGCATTGGAAGAGGATCGTCCCCCTCCCTTCAATCTGAACCGCGGAGCTGTTGCCGAGCTTCACAGCGCCTCGCACACCGGTGTCCATCTCGGTGAAGATCTCCCAACGGCCTGACATGTGGTTGCTCGCCCTCGTGTCGAGGTACCAAGCCATGTCGTAGCGCTGGCCGTCTGCCGCTGCGCGCACCTGTGAGCGCTCTTCGTTGAGCAGCACATGCTCTGAAAGGTGTTCGACCATGGCACTAGAGTTCGTGGTCGGGAGTAGCAAGGAGCTCTCATCCGCCCCACCTTGTGCCAGGTGAGCCTGCTCCTTTCGTTCCCGCCACGGCTCGGTGCAGTCACGGGAGAAATGCCGGTGTTTATTGCAGTTGTAGCACTTCACCTTGCTCATGTCGCGTTCGCCGTCACGAGTGCCCTCACGGTCGACGCTGTTGCCGTTTCCTTGGTTGTCGTTGCCGCGCCTTTGGTTCTGCGGTTTTCCACGACGGCGGTTGGCTCCGCCGGCACCGTCGCCGTCGCCTCCGCCGGGGGCCAAGCCTTGGCCTAGCTCGCGTTCCCGGCACCGTGCATCCCACTACTGCTCCGTTATGAGCAGCTGGCCGCCGTTACCCTGCGTCGGCCCGTTGCTGCAGCACTCCTCAGAGGTTCGCAAACGCCCTATCAGCTCCTCGACCGAATTCGTGTTTAGGTCAAGGAGTGTCTCGATCGCCACGGCGATCTGCGCATAGCGGGAGGGAACGACATGGAGAACCTTTTGGATGACACGTACCTTGTCGACATGGTCGCCCAAGGTGCGCAAGTGGTTCAGGAGCGCGGTGATGTGCATGCCGAAGGCGTCGAGGGTCTCCCGGTCGCGGAAGGTCATTGACTCGAATTCTGCACGCAGCCGCTGCGCGGCGTCCTCGCGGACGCAGTGTACGCCCATGCGCATCACCTTTAATGTGTCCCAGGCCTTCTTTGCCATCTTCTTTATGACAAGCGCACTGAGTGCCTCCGGCGGGACCGCACGTAGGATCACACCAGGGTAGTCGTGTCATCGAGTAGCGTTGCGGCGTTGCCCTCGACTGCGTCCCAGAGCCCCAGGACTCCTGGTGCACCTGCATAAGCAGTGACCACCCGATGTAATTGGTCGGTGTGAGTGGGGGAAAAGAGGCTCCGCCGCCTGACACCACCGGCACGCGCTCCTGATCCGCTGCCTGGTGGATGACGATCTGGCACTCCCGCCTCACACGGTCCCACCCGCGACTCCGCTCCCATGATCACGGTGGAGTGAGGGAACGGTCCGTCTGACCTTCGTTCCCGTTGAGGTTCGCCGCCGCTGCCGTTGCCGCCGGGCTTCTATTGTTCGTCATAGTCGTCGGGATCGTAATGGGCTCTGATGCGAGTTGTCAGGTTTGTTAGCTCTCGCTGATCGCTCGATCTCAGAGGAAGACAGAGTTTTTGCGTCACGTTCAACCTGTCACCTTTTCGTTGTATTTCTTTTTTATGAAAGACCCAGCCCAAGGCTGGCATATATTGATTCAAAGGAGGTAGCAGGGTGGAAAACAAAGGCCGCTGGGGGAAATGATCCGAGTGATCAAGGAGAAAAAGGAAAGAAAGGAAAAAACAAAAGAGTGAAAGGGGTTAGAGGGGGGATAGTTCATGGAGGATCCAGAATGGATGCTCCAAAACCGTGGCTCCGGCTTGTCTCCATAGTTCTATGGTGTTGTTGATAGCATACTTCATGTTTTGAAAATCTGCAGATTTGTCCCTGAAGGTGCAGGCATTTCTCTCCTTCCAAATCTCTGACAGGATCAAAATGATGATTGTCTTGACTGCTTTTTTGTGCTTTGGTAAAGCCGAGTTTATCATCATGGCTAAAATGTCGGATGATTTTTCTTTGTCCCCCCGTGCTCCCGGGTGCAGTGACTCACATCCGGGGTGCGATGCCGCGTGTGTCCATATTTGGAGGGACAACGGGCATTGCCAGAACAGGTGCTTCGCTGATTCGAGGTTCCGATGACATAGTTGGCAGAAGTAGCTGTTTGGCCATCCTCTGCGTTGAAGACGGTCGTTGCACCAAAGTCTGTTCTTTAGTAGCAGCCAGATGAAGATCTTTAGTTGTTCAGGTGCCCAGGTTGCCCATGTCATCTTTTTATACTCAGATCTCAGGTGTCCTTGGAAGTGAGCCTTGTATGCCGAACTGGCTGAATACACACGTGAAGCTTCGAGATTCCACTTGATTGTGTCTTGGATCCCCTCCTGCAATTGGAGGTGCCCGTCTTGGATCCATCTGTGTAACCTAATTGCCTCCAACCCCAGCTGCACCATGTTCCCATGAGGGAGGTCAGCTATCCAAGTGTTGTTTGCGAGTGCATCGCGAACTGATCTGTTCTTTTGCCTGGAGTGTCTAAAGAGGTTTGGGAAGGACGTCTTTAGGTTTCCGGAGCCCGTCCAAGAGCAGTGCCAAAATGATGCCGTTGCGCCGTTTCCTAGGGTGACCGTCGTGGACGCATGAAAAAGGGCCATGTCTGCCTCGTCACATGGTAGAAGCATGCCATGCCATGGTCTCTCTTGTCTTGTCCAGGATAGCCAGAGCAATCGTAGCCTATGAGCTCTACTAGAGCGATTTAACTCCAGGATTCCTAAACCTCCGTTCTCCACAGGGGAGCAAACTGTCGGCCAATTAACTTTGCATTTTCCTCTAGTAGGTTCATCATCCTGTGCCCAAAGGAAGTGTTGCCTAGCTTTGTCTACCTCGGCAAGAAATTTCTTGGGCGTCCTAAGAACTCATAACACGAAGGTTGGTAGGGCGGTTAGGACACTGCGAACCAGGACGCGTCTGCCGGCGATGTTTAGGAGTCTACCCTTCCATCCTGCTAGCCTGGCCCTAATTCTGTCCAGAATGAATTGTATGTGGACTAGACGTAGTCTTGCTAGGGTGATTGACAATCCTAAATATTTCAACGGGAAACCCTTGGTTTCACCCCCGAAGTTAACAAGAATCTCATGGAGGTTGATTCCCTCGCAACTAATGGCCGAGGCGGTAGACTTCGCCGGGTTGATGCGAAGACCCGACGCGTGTCCAAAGCCTTGGAGAATCTCCATCAATGTGTCTATCTCTGCTTTGGTCGGGTTAGCAAAAATTACCGCGTCGTCGGCATAGAGGCTGACCCGGAGGGAGATGCCCCTCCCCGGCAATGGGGCTAGCAGGCGCAGTTAAGTTGCTTTTTCGAGCAGGCGGTGGAGTGTATCTATTGCGATGATGAAGAGTAGCGGTGATAGGGAGTCCCCTTGTCTGAGTCCCCTCTGGTGGCACAAAGAGCGGCCAACCGAGCCATTTAACACGACCGAGGACGATGCAGTGCTGAAAAGAAGTCCCATCCAGTCGCGCCAGCGTGCTGGGAACCCTAGTTGTTGCAGCACTTCTAACAGGTAATCCCATGAGACATTGTCGAAGGCCCTCGCTATATCTAATTTAAGTAGCAGAGCCGGTACTTTTCTCTTGTGTAGTGATCTTGAGTAGACTTGGAGCGCAAGAAAGCTGATTGCGACGGTGAGATGATGGTGTTAATCTGTGTGGCTAGACGTCGGGATAGAACCTTGGAGATGAGTTTTGCTACGGAGTGGATTAGACTGATTGGTCGGAAGTCCTCTACCCTTGTGGCGCCCTCTTTTGTTGGAAGTAGGATTACCCTAGCTGTGTTGAGCCTGCCGAAGTCTCCCCTTGATAAGTTGTAGAAACTACTGAAGACACTCATGATGTCCTCTTTTATTGTTGACCAACACGACCTGAGGAATGTCCTAGTGAACCCGTCTGGGCCTGGGGCTTTTTCTGCCGGTGATGCCTTTATCGCTTCCCAAACCTCCTCCTCAGAGAAAGGGTTATCTAGCCCTCTATTTTGCACTGATGGTAGCTCGAGACTCGTCCAGTCAATCAATAGTGGTCTATGAGCCCTAGTACCCCAATTCTGCTCGAAGTGGTTGAAGATGGCCTCTTCCTTTTGCTCGTGAGAGGATGCTACTGCAGTACCTACTTGCAGGCAGTGGATGAAATTTTTACGCTTCCGGGACGTTGCCTTGGCATGAAAAAACTTCGTTCCCGCATCTCCGAGTCTGATCCGAATAAGGCGTGATGCTTGTCGTCGGCGAGCTCGTTCTAGTGCCGCCAGCCCTAGTAGTCATAGCTTGAGAAGTTTGCGAAGGTGGAATTCTGCGTCTGAGAGTCTACGACTCTCCTGCGCTACATCCAGGCGAAGCACCACTTCTGCAGCCAGATGAAATTGTAGTTTTGCCTGGCTGAAGAACCCCTTACTCCATGTCTTCAAATCGCGTGTCGTGGTCATCAATTTTATGCTCAGTCTATGAAAAGCACAAGTAGATTGCACTGGTCTATTCCATGCTCTTTCCACCGTGACGTGGAAGTGTGGGAAACTAGGCCAGAAATTCTCAAATTTGAAGCTGGCCGGACGAGGGGCGGCTGTGGTGTCCAGTAGAACTAACGGGCAGTGATCCGATGTTGCCCTTGATGCCGCATGCAGGGATAACAAGGGGAAGCAGTTTTCCCAAGGGATGTTGCAGAAAAACTTGTCGATGCTAACTAGGATCCTGGCGCTCATTGCTCCATGTGTATCTGCGGTTTCTGCATCTTATCTCTTTCAGCCCCGCAGAGTCGATTGCCGATCTAAACCTACCCATCAGCCTACGGTTTAGGATTAGATTGTTCTTGTCACGCGCTTCGTAGATGAGGTTAAAATCCCCGTTGATGAGGCATGGCTCAGACGCCGGCGGTGCAGAGGAGGAAATTTCCCGTAGGAAATTGTCCTTTCTAGCATCATCCGCCGGGCCGTAGACAGAAGATAGCCAGAAGGTATGATTCTGCCCCGCCATGGTTACCTTAGCCGTGATGGTGGCGAGGTCTTTATCCCATAGGATAGCTGCCCCCCCACAAGTGCCGATTGTCGGGAGCGCTATGCATCCGGTGAGGTTCGTTCCCCTAATTTCCCTAACTAGTTCTGGCGAGCATCCTGAGATCTTGGTCTCTTGAAGACAAAGTATGGCAGCCCGGTGTGTGTTTGCCATCTCCCCGACGGCTGCCCTCTTAGCCGGGCTATTTAGACCGCGGACATTCCAGCACATAATAGGTGGGAATTTGTCACTCATTTGGAACACCTTTTAAACTCCGAAGTGAAAAACTAATCGGCCTCAGGCCCATGACACACACTACGAACTTAATATTGGAAACCCGGTGCCCACCAACAGGCCCCAAGACGCGCCGGCGAATAGTTGTCGTCCCTCTGCCCGAACGTACCCTAAACGAACCTAGCTTAGACTTAAACCGACCTAGACTTGGTTGCCTTCGGAGTGGAATACTATGGTTGACTAACATGACAACACCATGGCCTCATCGGCAGCTCCTTCAGGGCCGATCATGCTAGCCATGACCCGCAGTGCCTCGCTATCCAGGCGAGTCAGCTTGGCAATCACCGCTAGCTCACTGTCGGACAGTGGCTCGTCGAAACGCTGCAGTAATGCTCATGCCACCTCATCAGTCATCTTGTCTCGGGGGCCCAGCAGTCCCAGCTCCTTCACGAGGCGCAGGGAGGCGTGCTGAGCTACTTGCACCGTCGAGCCGCTTGCCGCCTGCCTGGCGCTGTGTCTATTCGGGGTCGAGGAAGCTCTACTCTTGGGTGGTGCAGCTGGGCATCTAGCAGGGGCCGGGGCAGGAGCAACCGCGATGAGGGATTGCTTGCTGGCGCTGAAAAGGCCTAGTGCCTCCGGCCGGTCGGCAGCGGCTGCTCCTAGCTCCAGCTTGCTGACTTGGCCCGTGACTGCTCCCAGTTGCAGCTGCATCGTACAGGCCGGCGTTGGGGTTGCCCTGTTGTACTGGCCCATGTCCGATGCCGCGACGGACAGAGTGGGGCTAAAAGCGTCAAGCTGCACCGCCTCGGAAGGATCATTGAGCAGTAGTGCCGCGTCGAACTCAAGCGGCGATTTCACCACCGCCTCTGCAGCCGCGTGGACGTCGACCGCCATACTGTCGACGGTAGCGGAGATGATGGAGGGCTTCGACGCCGACTTGAAAAAGTCATCAACAGGGTCCTTCCCTGTGTGCCCCATGTCAGGGCCAGCCACCACCCTACTGACGAGGGCCTCGGAGGCGTCTCTCCCGACAGAGGGAGGCGGAGGAGGAGGTCGCGCCCGCTGCTATTGGGGTTGTGGCCGCGCCCTCGAGTGGGCTCTCCCGGCCCCTTGTCGTCGCCCAGATGCGTCCTTGGACATGCGCCGGGACTGCGAGGAGCGGCTTCGGTGGCGCGGTGCAGGGGCAGCCCTGGGAGGGGCCTGATAGCGTCCACGACGAAGGAGGACATCTCTCCAGGACCTATGGCTACCCCCCCCCCCGAGCCCCCCTCGCTGTCTTGATCTCTCGCTCGGCCACCCGTCGGCCTGCCGCGGCAGCCCATGTCTGCCACCGGCGCGCAAGCCTGGCGCTGGTTGCGCCCCGACCCTTGCCCGTCCTCGACCCCCATCTTCTAGGTGGCTGGACCCACCACCGGGAAAGGGGTGGAGTCGTCGTCGGAGCCTGACGAAGGGAGGCTGCTCTGGCCCGAGTGAGACGAGCGCGGAGAGGGCGGCGTCCAGTCTTCGATCCTATCGACATGGATCAGCATGGTGTAGTCCGCCGTGGCTGGCGGGGGCGCGACGCGCCTGTCGGGAGGGGAGAACCCCTCCATCTCTTCCACCCAGCCCGCACCGCGCGGCAGCACCGACATGGTATGCGAGGTAGGGATGTTGGCAATGTCGCTCGTCCAAACCCAGTAGGCAAAGGTTTTGGTGTGGCCGTGTTTGAGGGTCTGGCTGTCCAGCCGATCCACCCGAACTCGCTTCCCCAAAATCTCCTCCGCCCCCCTTAACCGACCAAAACTGCATTGGCATCATCTCAACGATGACGCGGACATGCAGGAGCAGGGAGTCGAAGATGGCATGATCATGTTCATGCCAGGATGCAATGTTGAAGGAGGCACCCTCAACACGGATGGAGCCGCGGCTTACAACGTTTACTTCGTGTGCAGGCTGTGTGAAGAAGACTAAAAAGTGCTCTGGACGGTGAGTTGTGACACGCAGCGAGTGCACCGGCACCGAAAGCAGCCCCTCGAGGGCTCTCCCCACTGCCATGTGAGAGGTGGCGTTGACCCCGTCTGCCGCCGTCAGGGTGACGACATGACTACGAAGGAAGAAGACCGCCTGGTCGATTGCCGGGGAGGGGATGGTGACAGAGCGGGTCGCCCCTGGGCCGGCACGCGTGGTCGAGGTGGCGGAGCATGGCCGGGGAGAGCTGCGACATGGTGGAGGCGGCCGGTGGTGGGAAACGAATGCGGTGGTGCAGTGGTTGAGCGGGAGGGGCCGGACCTAGCCTATCTCTGACAGGGCCTCCCCGACCTCGGACGAGAGGATTTTGAGGGCAACGTTTGGCGATGTGGCCGGCCCTTCTACAGGTGATGCAGTGGATTGGATCCCGGCACTCGGCGAGTCGGTGACGCTTGCTCAGGCACCGGAAGCAGCGGCCGCGGAAGAGATATAAGGGGGGTGGCGTACCGGCATTGAAGGCCTGCAGGCGGGCGGGCCGCAGCGCCCGGCGCTCCCGAGGGATCGAGGGGTCGAACGGTGGACGACCGCCCCTCCGAGGGCTGACCTCGGTCCAGCCTGGGTCCGTCCCCGAAGAGGAAAGCCTACGGCCCGGGGAAGGCGCGACAACGATGGATTTGATGCGAGGCGCAGGCGGAGACGCTGTCACTGTCCCCTCGGAGGCCAATGGTGAGACTCGCGCAGTCTCTTCAGAGTCCGATAGCGAAATCGAGTTCCGCGAATCCCGCAGCTGTAGTAATGGCGCAAGCTGCACCGACGGACCCGCCGTGCCGCAGGATTCGCGACGCCGAGCCTGGATCTGGTGCAGACCGAGGGGGGATGGCGACTGCGCAGTGCTGGTCGATCCGCAGGGCAAGCAGCCGCGCCGGTCAAGACCAGAGGACCTCCGCGGGGGACTGGTGGATCCACCGGAGCCCGTCATGAATGGAGGGTTGGTGGCCGCCGCGGCCGGAGTAGCCTGCAGCGCGGGTGGAGGAGTGCGCTGGCTCTCACTCACGCAGTCATGGGCAGGAAGCCGAGCCGGATGTGACCTTCTCAGCGGTTGATGCTAGTCATTGTCCCGGTCTTGTACCCTATTACTTCAGGGCTTTTTCAAAAAGAAAGATTACCATCGCACTCTACATCACCTTATAATTAACTTCGTGCCTTCATTTTCCTTGTGTCCGCTTGACCATAAATTAATTTGATGGTCAACAAGGAGCTTTCTTGTGGACTGTTGAGGGCCCGTTGTATTTCTCGTCTCTACTTATTCAGTACAAGATGGAAGAATCGGCCCTGGCGGATCCTACCAAATCGCCACGATCCCAAAGACTCTCGCCATCCCACAAGATGGCGTTTTTTTTTTGAAAGATCCAGCTGCTGGCTGGCATATATTTAGATAGGAGGAAGCATGGCGGGAATACAAAAGGGTGGGGTTGATCAAAAAGATCAAAAGGACTTAACAGGAAGAAATCGCAGGACGAAATTGTGAAAAAACAAGATAGCCTTGCACAGACGCCGTACTCCTCACGTAATTTCCCCAAACGGGTGCTCTAGGAAAACTGCTCCTGCTTGCCTCCAAGATTGGAGAGTTGTAGAGATGGAGGTGGATATGCTCGCTGCTCTTGGTGTTTTGTTTCTGAAAGTGCACTCATTTCTTTCTTTCCAGATTTCTGACAGAACGAGGACGATCATCGTCCTGGCTCCTTTTTTGTACTCTGGTCTTCCCTTGCTTATCATTGTGGTGATGATCTCTCTGGCTGTTTTGTTATGGGCCCAAATTATTGGGCTTAGTGAGGCGCATCCGGTGCGAGATGCCGTCACCCCCCATACTGTTGTTGTGACGTTGCATTTCCAGAAAAGATGATCTGCTGATTCCAAATTTCTGAGGCATAGCTGACAGAAGTAGCTTTTTTGCCAGCCCCTTCTTTGCAATCTGTCGTTGCACCAGAGCTTATTTTTTGTCAGCAGCCATATGAATATCTTGACCCTTTGCGGTGCCCAAGTCTTCCATGTAAAATTGCTGATTTCCGACGTTGTTCTTCCTAGGAATTGGGCTTTTTATGCTGAGTTGGCAGAGTAAGTCCCTGAGGCCTCATGTCTCCATTTGATTTAGTCTCTTGCTTGCTCTATCAGCTGGATGTCCGCTTCCTGGATCCATCTATGCAGACGGAGGACGTCAACCCAAAGGTGCGTCGTGTCTCCGTGCTCAAGGTCGGCTATCCAAGTGTTGCCTTGTAGCGCCTCTTTCACATTCCTATTTTTTCTCCGTGAGTGCCTGAAGAGCGATCGGTATATCGTCTTTAGCGCCCCCTCACCCGTCCAGTGGCAGTTCCAGAAGGAGGCCGTTTTTCCATCCCCTAGGGTGACTGACGTGGAGGCAGTAAAAAGAGCTCGATCGTCGTCATTGCATGGCAGTTGCATGCCGTTCCATGGCCTTTGCGGGCTTGTCCATGACAGCCATAGCCATCGCAGCCGGAGCGCTCTCGAGAAGCGATGCAGATCCAGTACCCCTAGGCCACCGCTCTCCACTGGGGAGCAGACTATTGGCCAACTAACCTTGCATTTTCCTCCACTGAAATCTTCTTCATGTGCCCATAGGAAGCGGCGCCTAACCTTGTCTATCTCGTCTAGGAATTTTTTGGGCGTTCTCAGGACGGATAGGGCGAAAGTTGGCAGCACGGTGAGTACGCTTCGAACCAGGACACGCCTTCCTGCGATGTTCATTAGCTTCCCTTTCCATCCGGCTAGCTTAGCTCTAATCCTATCTAGGATGAATTGGATGTGTACCAAGCGAATACTGCTAAGGGTGAGAGGTAGTCCCAGGTATCTTATTGGGAAGCCTACCCTCTCCCCTCCGAAGGCTGTGAGCACAGCGTCGAGATTTATACCTTCGCAGCGTATTGCCGAGACAGTAGACTTGGCAGGGTTGATGTGCAGACCCGTGGCACTCCCGAAGTCTACCAGGATGCCCATAATCTCTTCAATTTCTTCCTGTATGGGATTTGCGAAGATGACGGCGTCGTCCGCATAAAGACTGAGCCTTAGCGAGATGTCTCTATTCGGCAGTGGTTGTAACTTGTTCAGCTCAGAGGCCCTGCACAGGAGCCTGTGCATGGTGTCGATGGCTAGGATGAAAAGGAGTGGGGATAGCGGGTCTCCCTGTCGCAGACCCCTTTTGTGCCAGATGGGTCTGCCCGTGGCGCCATTTAGAGTTACCCTAGATGATGCAGAGCTGAGGAGTAGAGCTATCCAATCTCGCCATCTTGCTGGGAACCCTAGATGCTGCAGAAGTTCTAATAGGTATTCCCAGGAGACATTGTCGAAGGCTCTTACAATATCTAGCTTCAGCAGCAGCGCAGGGGTCTTCTTTCGGTGTAGGGATCTAACGACATTTTGTACGTAGAGGAAGCTGTCTTGCGTTGACTTGGCACATAAGAAAGCTGATTGTGCTGGCGAGATTAAGCTGTCGATGACCGTGGCTAGCCTTCTTGAGAGAACCTTAGCTATAAGCTTGGAGATCGAATGGATTAGGCTTATTGGTCGGTAGTTCTGTACCTCGGAGGCTCCTTCCTTCTTTGGCACTAGTACTATCGTGGCAGAGTTTAGTTTGGAGAAGTCTCCTCTAGTGAGGTGGTAGAAGCTGTGAAAAGCTTCCATCACGTCTTCCTTAATTAGAGCCCAGCTCGTTTTGAAGAAGGTCCCCGTGAAACCATCCGGTCCCAGTGCCTTCTCCGAAGGTGATGCCTTGACTGCATCCCATACTTCCCGTTCTGTGAAAGGGTTGTCCAAGCCTCTCCTATGAACTGATGGTAGTTGTAAGGAAGCCCAGTCTATTGTGACGGTGCGTGCCGCTGTTTTCCCTAACCCTTCGTTAAAATGCCTATAGATGACTTCCTCTTTGTGTTGGTGAGTCGTGGCTATGTCGTCTCCCGCCTTTAAAGTGTGGATGAAGTTTTTTCGCCGCCTTGCTCTCATCTTGATGTGGAAGAATTTTGTTCCCGCGTCGCCCATCCTAAGCCATGTAAGTCTAGATGCATGTCACCGTCGTGCACGCTCGACCGCAGCGAGGCCGAGCATACGCAGCTTGAGGAGTTTTCGAAGCTCAAACTCTGCATCTGAGAGGCGCCTACTTTCTTGCGCTACATCGAACCTAAGCACTAATTCCGCCGCCAGGTGGAATTGCAATTTTGAATCGCTGAAGAAGGATTTGCTCCATATCTTTAGGTCCCCTGCCGTTCGCGTCATTTTGGTGAGGAGACGATGGAAAGCGTAGGTAGACGGCACTGGTCTATTCCAGGCCCGTTCAACCGTGTCGTGGAACCGCGGGAACCCTGGCCAGAAGTTTTCAAATTTGAACACGGCAGGGCGTGCGGTTGCTGATGTGTCGGTGAGTACTAACGGCAGTGGTCGGAGGTGGCCGTGGATGCCGCGTGCAGAGACGCAGAGGGGAATTTGCATTTCCAATGAAGGTTACAGAAGAACTTGTCGATGCTAACTAGCGTCGGGTTTTGTCGCTCGTTGCTCCTCGTGTAGCGGCGGTTTTTACATCTAATTTCCTTCAACCCGGCAGTGTCGATGGCCTGCCTGAACCTGCCCATGAGCTTCCTGTTGAGGTTAAGGTTATTTTTGTCCCTGGCCTCGTAAAATAGGTTGAAATCGCCGTTTATCAGCCACGGCTCCGCAGGCGGTGGAGCAGAGAAGGATAGCTCGCGGAGGAACGCCTCCTTCCTGGCATCGTCCGCTGGTCCATAGACCGAGGATAGCCAGAAAGGCTGGGTCTATCCTAGCAGGGTGACCTTTGCAGTGATTGCAAAGATTCCTACCGCATGCGGAACTATTGTGGCGAGCTCTTTATTCCATAGGATTGCCGCCCCCCCACTCGTGCCGATCGCCGGAAGCGCGATGCATTCTGTGAGTTGGGTTCCTCCTATCTCCTGCACTAGTTGTGGTGTCCATGCGTCTATTTTTGTTTCTTGTAGGCACAAAATGGCTGCTCGCAATGATTTTGCCATCGCGCACACTGATTCCCTCTTTGCTGGATGGTTTAGCCCTCTAACATTCCAACACATGATCGGGGGTAGCTTTTCACTCATGGGGGGAACTAAAAGGACTCCGGTGACTATATTTCATTGGCCTTTGGCCCATAACATACACCTCCAACATAACCGGGGATCGCCGTCGCCCACCAATAGGCCCCAAGCTACGACGGCGATAGGATACGGCCTCGCTAACCTTACACAATGGAAAGAAACCTAGCTCTAATCAGCTGCCCGCCGGTCGCCACCGGATAAAAACGAAATTTACTCTTAACATAACTAGACTACGGCCTTCTCGGCCACTACGTCAGGGCCGGCCATGCGAGCCATGGCTGAAAGGGCCTCTCCGTTGAGGCGGGTGAGCTTGGCGATGACGGTGATGTCGCTGTCCGAGAGAGGCTCGTCAAATTATCGGATTAGTACCTTTGCTACATCCTTAGTCATCTTTTCCTTCGGTCCTAGCAGCCCTAGCTCCTTGATGAGACGGAGGGAGGCACTACCAGAATAAGGCTAGTTGCCGACGGCCTAACCCCGTCGGCGTAGGCTCACAGGCCGTCGGCATAGGGCTACGCCGACGGGGGCCGTCGGCGTACCTCTGTCGGCAACTCAGACGTCGGCGTATCCAGTGGAGGCCGTCGGCATAGAAAGGCCGTCGGCGTATATGACTATGCCGACGGTGGTCGTACAACCCTCGGCTTAGATACACCGTCGGCATAGTTTTTTCACCTGACGACCGTTAACGGTGACGTCGTTAGGCCAGCACCAATACTACGGCAGCACGTGGCACCACCTGGCTGCTCCTGGCGCAGTGCTATGCCGACGGTGAGGCCGTCGGCATACCTCCATCTATGCCGACGGCCTAGTGCTGCGCCAGGAGCTGCCAGATGGTGCCACGTGTCCATCATTGCCGACGGCCAAGTCGTCGGCGTACTGCTGCGCCAGGAGCTCTCAGATGGTGCCACGTGTCCATCTATGCCGACGGCCTAACCGTCGGCGTAGTGCTGCGCCAGGAGCTACCAGATGGTGCCACGTGTCCATCTACGCCGACGGCCTGACCGTCGGCGTAGTTACAAAAAAAATATTCTGCATTTCCATTTAAATAGACAGGAGATACAACATATAAAACACAGGATATAGTTCAGCATAACATTTAGTTCAACATATAGAACACATAATATAGTTCAACATAGGGCACCGCTACCGCCAAGTTCAACGCAACAACATAATGACAAGTTCAGGACAACTACATAATAACAAGTTCAACAAAATATAAAGGTGGACACCACCACTAGCATAGTTCAACATAGACCACCGCTAACGCTACCACCACCGCTAACTCTACCACCACAGCCACCTCCTTGCGAGATAGGAGTGATTGGGCTTTGTGGCTCGTGAGCGGAACCATCAGTAGGACCACCACCGGCGAATGATCCATCAGTTCCCTGCATTTTTGAAAAGAGATGGGAAAGCAATATATTATTGTATTGAATAAATGCTAAGTTGTGGTTGAATAGTTTGGTGATGTACTAACCGGAGTGCCATAGTATTCTGCCAAGAATTGTTCGAATGTAGGCGGCACTGGTTGAGGTCCAGGAGATGGTGGTGCTGGTGGTAGTGTAGGAACCTCCCCTCTTGACATAGAAGCAACCAGAAGCTCTGTTGTGCGTCTGTTGTGCTCAGTGACTGCTGCAACTCTCTCGTTCCAATCGAACTGCTGCCCACGTATGAAGTTCATGTAGGCCTAAAAATATGACATGATGGTACTCATAAAACATAGGAATGCAGAAAATAAAGGTTGAATGAAAGAAGATAAGAGGGAAAATACTTACAGAGTTCTGCTGGGCTAGCAGGGACAGTGCAGAGGACGTGCTGGAGCGGGGGCACGGGCGATTGCTCGTCCTCGGGTCGGTAGCGCGGATCTGCCTGTAGGAGACAGAAGGGGTGATCACAGAATCCAGAATCTTATGCCCACCATGACTCCTCGGCCCTATGCCGACGGCGGCCCTCTCGTCGGTATCCTCAGACATGGGGTCTGATGTCTCAGGATTCCGCTTCAGAAACTCCTGCGTGTATGCCATCAGGTTCTCCCCAGTATGGCCGTAGTACTCACTCTCGCCGGCCTTGCGATTAGGCCGCACACGGGCAAGCGTCCACGACTCGATGTCTGAGAGCGACCGCTTCAATTTCTCCTCCTGCAACACCAAACAGAGGTTAGTGATACATAATAATACGGTAAAGAGAAGATTAAGAATGTTTCATGTACATAGGTATACCTGAAGTTTCTTGTGGCGCCAGTGGTTTCGGTTTCCCTGACGGTGTGTTCCGTCGATTCTGCGATTAGCCTTGTTTATCATGCTCATGGCAGCAAACTTTGCGTCCTCGCCGACCCACAAATCCACCAATCCCTCCCATCCATCACTTCCATAGCACCAATTAGGACGCACCTACATAAGAAGCATAATGGCATGTGACCACGAAACAATGAAATTGACCACAAACGTCGTAATGAAAAGTATGTTATACTTACCGACATGTATTGCTCCTTAGTCAAGGTAAGGTCACGCTTCTTCACGTCATCCTTGGTCACCTTCTCGCTACATGCCACGTGATAATATTGCGAGACGGCCAGAAAGCGAACCTCATGATGCCACTGACGGGCCTGCTTCCTCGCAGCCCGCAACAAGACCTCATCGGCCTCGGCCTTGTGCTCCTCGAGAACTCTATAGAATTTCTACAGTTATTCATGAAACCAGAATGGAACAAGCCATGAGTTAACCGATGTGATGCTAAACTATGAAAGTAACTCAAGAATTGTGTTTCACAAGAGAACTTACCCAAAACCTTGATATCACGGCCTTAGCGGTCGTCTTATGGGTTGGGTGGTAGGCCGCTTCGTAGTGCTCCCAGCACGTGGCCAAAATCTTGTGCTCCTCCTTCTTTCGGTCCGGAGCAAAGATCCCCGGCCAAAACTTCTTCAACAGGATATGAGGATGCCGTTTGGAATACGACCACCTTCAGGATATTTCCAGCTACTGCAAAATAATGAAAATATTAGCATGTGTACAATCAAAATGATGTTATGTGTTAAAAATATGATTAAGGGCCACTTACTATTTCCCGTTGGGCTTAATGAGCCACTTCATCTCCTCGCTAGCAGGAGGATTTGGGAGTCGTGCACCACCACGCAGCCAACCCTTCTGCTTGCCACCCCCCTCCCCACCAGCACCCCCTTCCTCGCCACCATCCTCCTCCTCGCCACCATCCTCATCCTCCTCCCTAACCTCCCGTTCCTCCTCCTCCTCCTCCTCCTCGCCCTCCCCCCTAACCTCCTGCTCCTCCTCCTCCTCCTCCCTAACCTCCTCCTCCTCCTCAGAGGTTACCTCACTAGCGAAGGGTCGCGAAGACGACCCACCTATGTCGGTCACAGAGCGCAGTTTCTGGCCCCGAGACCGTTGCCCTGGGCCTCTCCCCCCACCACGTCCTCCTCGGGCACCTCTCCCTCGACCTCCCTGTGAGAACTCATCGTCAAGTAGTCGGGAGGGGACATTACGGGGTCGACCACTCCGACTAACCTTCGCGACGAGTTTTTTTAGCAAACCAGTACCATCGGCCTTGCCTTTTCCCATACTTAGCGAACCTGCATTAAAAGGGAATAAAAAGTTAGTGTAATAATAGAAAAGACATATTAATAAACCATATAAAAAAGACATATTAATAAAACATATAAAAAAGACATATTAATAAACCATGTAAAAATACATATTAATAAAACATACAAATAAGACATGGAACATACATGTGTTAAAACCCATACGAATCATCACTGTTGTAACCGTTTCCTCGACCGGTCTCATCGTCACTATCACGCATATCATCTTCATTGTCTGACGTAGGTGCAGGCTCTTCCTCGTCTTCAGCGTATTCATTTAATTTCTCTAGCATTAATATGTCTTGGTTGTTCACAATGGTCTCGCCATCATCTCGTGCATCGTCATCATTTGGATCCACATCAACATCAGCATCATTGTATCGAACCACATCAACATCATCAAGTTGCTCTTGATAGAACACTCCCTCGTATGTCATGGGGTTAATGTAGAAGTAGTCGTCATCGTCCGGGTCCGGTAGCTTACCATGTGGCGCCACCTTGAACACAACTTCCCAACCCTTTAGCTTACCAGCGGCTGCATAAACACTCCCAAATTCTTTCCCGGGTAGTCAGGCCCCGGAATGATCAGCGACAAGAACATGGTCTTGCGTTGCATTATGACACCGGGAGGGAGATTGAGCGGAATAACAAACACGGGCCAGCAACTGTATGGATTGGATGACATACCATAGGGATTCAACCCGTCACCTGTTATCGCAAGCCTGACATTCCCGGCCTCGGCTGCTTCCTCGGGATATTCTTTATCGAATGACTTCCATGCTTCAGCTTGCGATGGATGTATGATTTTTCTTTTATCGTCCCTTTCCCCTTTGTGCCACTTCATCATTTTGGCAGACTCCTCCGTAATGAAAAGGCGCTGCAGTCTTTCTATGAAATGGAGATACCAAAGAATCTTCACTGGGATGTCTAGTTGCTTCTTGTCACCGTGCTCATCGACCACCTCAAGGTACCGAGAGGAACCACACTCCCTACAGTACTTGTCATCCGCATACTCGTGCCTAAACAAAAGGCAATTCTTCGGACAAGCATCTATTTTCTCATATTTCATAGACAGTGCATTCATGATTTTCTTCGTAGCATACATGCTTTTCGGCAGTTCATGACCCTCAGGAAGGCTGTTAGCCCATACTCCCAGAAATGCTTCAAAGCAAGCTTGGGTACAGCCGTACTCAGCCTTGACTGCCATCAGTTGTGAGATGGCATCCAACTGAGAAATTTTGGCACCCGCATAAAGAGGTTTCTTTGATGAGGCCAAGACCTGCAAGAAGGCCTTTGCAATTGCCTCTGGCTCCTCTGGTTCATTCTCTGAAGGTGTTGTATGTGTCGTCTCGGCAGCAAAGACATCATCTAGCATGTCTCTAACCCCATCATCCTCGTAACCACCGATGCGTTGTCGCATCACCTCCTCTCTACCACGATCCCGCTCGGCAAAGTTTATGGGCATATTAAAGTCTTCCATATATCCAAACGTGCGAAGGTGCACTGTCATTTCTCCCTTATCTCTACGGTGACGTCTTTCACATTTTGCACAGGGGCATTCTGGGTTAACTATCATTGGACAACGGAATATCTCCTTCAAGAACACATTGGTTTTCTCGACCAACTCTGTTGTCACTTGATTCCGACAGATAAAACCGTTGTACATCCACTTATTATCTGTCATCCTTTACTGTATCACGAGCCACACAACAAAATTATGGATTCATTAAATTTAATCACATACAAATTATGGATTCATTAAAGAGGTTTTATTTTCTATCGAGTTAACGAGAAAAGGCACTGAATCCACCTACATCTCTAATAGGTAAAGAGGGTCCTAATCCCACCCGAGGATGTGTAGATTGAGTACGTTCTCCATGCTCTATCCCGTTCCGAGACAAAATTTCGGCAGCACCTCCCCGCTGTTCTCCAGATACAAGTCTCGGCAAAAAGCTGAGAGAATATGCATCCGGAGAACAACGGGGAGGCGCCGCCGAAATCCTGTCTTCAAACGGGATAGAGCATGGAAAACGTACCCAATCTACACATCCCCGGGCTGTCCGTGGAAAACGCTGGACAATCCAAAACAATTGCGGTGATAAATATGCAATTAAATGCATATTTATCGATGCAACCATTTCGGACGGGAGACGCCTAGGTTACGCGACTTGACGTGAAAAGAAAATCTGGTGACATGAAAAAAACCCGGAGAATGAGGTGGGTTTGCATCTCACCCTCGGATGTAGAGGAAGTAGTCCAAAAGCAATAAGATGATCAAGGACCAAAAGTTGCGTCAACGCTTATGAGATGCAACACCACAAAGTCTGCAAATTCCATAGAATAAAAAAAATTAGATCATAGAAATCTTGCCAATCCACATTCTTCACGTTCAGTAAACCAACATGATTCTTGCACAAATCTGAAACATGATGCACAATCAAAACTTCCGTTTATGCAGTTTGGTACACATTTCTCAGTCAGAAGATAAATAGCTATGAGTTCAAGCCTACATGCAAGAACGCATGTCCCTCTGTAAAGAAATATACGAAGTACAATAAAGGAAAAAAAGAGAGATAGATTTTCTGATATAAGAAAATTGCTCTATAAGAAAAAAGAGAGACCTGCGACCTGCACAAAAAGAAAGGCTGGGGAGGGGCGGGGTCGGGCCGGGCGGGGCGGAGCAGTGGACGGCCAGGCCGGGGCGGGGCGGAGCAGTGGACGGCCAGGCCGGGGCGGGGCGGAGCAGTGGACGGCGGGGAGGGGCCGGAGCGGCACAGCGGACGGCGGGGCGGGGTGGAGCCGTGGACGGCGAGGCCGGGGCGGGGCGAAGCAGTGGACGGCGGGGAGGGGCCGGAGCGGCGCAGCGGACGGCGGGGAGGGGCCGGAGCGGTGCAGCGGACGGCGGGGAGGGGCAGTGGATGGCGGGGCGGAACAGTGGACGGCGGGGCGGAGCCGGAGCGGCGCAGCGGACGGTGGGGCGGGGTGGAGCCGTGGACGGCGAGGCCGGGGCGGGGCGGAGCAGGGGACGGCGGGGCGGGGCCGGAGCGGCGCAGCGGACGGCGGGGCGGAGTGGAGCCGTGGACGGCGGGGCCGGAGCGGGGCGGGGCCGGAGCGCGACCGAGGCGAAGGAGAGGGCCGACGGTCGCGCCGGGGCGAGACGAAGGAGAGGGCCGGCGGCGCGCTACTGTGGGGAGCGGGACTGGGATGCGAGAGAGAGATGAGTGGTGGAAAGGATAGGTTGTGGATGGATAAGACAAAAAAAATTCACTCTAAAATTCACTCTATGCCGACGGTTACCTCGTAGGCATTGTTATTTTCACTCTAAAATTCACTCTATCCCCGCCAAACCCACCCAAATATTCCCTCCGTGTCGGCCCGACCACGCTTCCACAAGTATAGGAGGGCGCCCACCGCAACACCTGGCGGCATTGCTACCCCTCATGTACCACGTCCTATCTGACCCTGACACAGTCAACCGCCGGATCTAGCCCTTTGACTTCCGCCGAACGGGGTTTGACCGTTGGAAATTTTCACCGGTTTGCCATGCCCAGCCCATAGCTACACCCCCGAACACGGTCCGCGCCCAACCCACCCCAAGATTCCCTCCATGTCGGCCCGACATGGTCGTTCCCTCCCTCCGTGACACGGCGGCAGCGATGCCGGGGAGGCGGCACACCCCGGAGTCGAGTGTCGGGTGCTTGCCCTTGCGACCACGCATCAACAAGCGTAGGAGGGCCCACCTCTACACCTGGCGGCATTGCTACCCCCCCCCCCCCCCCATGTACCCGTCCCGTCTAACCCTGACAAAGTCGACCGTCGGATCTAGCCCTTTGACTTTCTCCGGACGGGGTTTGACCGATGGATCTTTTCACCGGTTTGCCATAGCCCAGCCCATAGCTACACCCCCGAACACGGTCCCCGCCCAACCCACCACAAAATTCCCTCCATGTCGGCCCGACGTGGCCGTTTCCTCCCTCCGTGACACGGTGGCAGCGACGCCCGTGAGGGGGGCACACCCCGGAGCCGAGTGTCGGGTGCTTGCGCCTGCGACCACACTTCCACAAGCGTAGGAGGGGCCCACCGCAACACCTGGTGGCATTGCTACCCCCCATGTACCCCGTCCCGTCTAACCCTGACATAGTCGACCGCCGGATCTAGCCCTTTGACTTCCGTCGAACGGGGTTTGACCATGGAAATTTTCACCGGTTTAGCATAGCCCAGCCCATAGCTACACCCCCAAACACGGTCCCCGCCCGACCCACCCCAATATTCCCTCCGTGTCGGCCCGACGTGGCAGTTTATCCCCTCCGTGGCATGGCGGCAGCGATGCCCGTGAGGGGGGCACACCCCAGAGCCGAGTGTCGGGTGCTTGCACCTGTGACCATGCTTCAACAAGCATAGGAGGGCCTACCGCAAAACCTGGTGGCATTGCTACCCCCCATGTACCACGTCCCGTCTAACCCTGACATAGTCGACCATCGGATCTAGCCCTTTGACTTTCACCGGACGGGGTTTGACCGGTGGATCTTTTCACCGGTTTGCCATAGCCCAACCCATAGCTACAACCCCGAACACAGTCCCCGCCCAACCCACCCCAAGATTTCCTCCATGTTGGCCTGACGTGGCCGTGTCCTCCCTTCGTGACACGGCGGGAGCGACGCTCGTGAGGGGGGCATACCCCGGAGCCGAGTTTCGGGTGCTTGCGTCTGCGACCACGCTTCCACAAGTATAGGAGGGCGCCCACCGCAACACCTGGCGGCATTGCTACCCCTCATGTACCACGTCCTATCTGACCCTGACACGGTCAACCGCCGGATCTAGCCCTTTGACTTCCACCGAACGGGGTTTGACCGGTGGAAATTTTCACCGGTTTGCCATGCCCAGCCCATAGCTACACCCCCGAACACGGTCCCCGCCCAACCCACCCCAAGATTCCCTCCATGTCGGCCCGACGTGGTCGTTCCCTCCCTCCGTGACACGGCAGCAGCGATGCCCGGGAGGCGGCACACCCCGGAGTCGAGTGTCGGGTGCTTGCCCTTGCGACCACGCATCAACAAGCGTAGGAGGGCCCACCTCTACACCTGGCGGCATTGCTACCCCCCCCCCCCCCATGTACCCGTCCCGTCTAACCCTGACAAAGTCGACCGTCGATCTAGCCCTTTGACTTTCGTCGGACGGGGTTTGACCGATGGATCTTTTCACCGGTTTGCCATAGCCCAGCCAATAGCTACACCTCCGAACACGGTCCCCGCCCAACCCACCACAAGATTCCCTCCATGTCGGCCTGACGTGGCCGTTTCCTCCCTCCGTGACACGGCGGCAGCGACGCCCGTGAGGGGGGCACACCCCGGAGCCGAGTGTCGGGTGCTTGCGCCTGCGACCACACTTCCACAAGCGTAGTATGGGCCCACCGCAACACCTGGTGGCATTGCTACCCCCCCATGTACCCCGTCCCGTCTAACCCTGACATAGTCGACCGCCGGATCTAGCCCTTTGACTTCCGTCGAACGGGGTTTGACCGTGGAACTTTTCACCGGTTTACCATAGCCCAGCCCATAGCTACACCCCCAAACACGGTCCCCACCCAACCCACCCCAATATTCCCTCCGTGTCGGCCCGACGTGGCAGTTTACCCCCTCCGTGGCATGGCGGCAGCGATGCCCATGAGGGGGGGCACACCCCAGAGCCGAGTGTCGGGTGCCTGCACCTCTGACCATGCTTCAACAAGCGTAGGAGGGCCTACCGCAACACCTGGCGGCATTGCTACCCCCCATGTACCACGTCCCGTCTAACCCTGACATAGTCGGCCATCGGATCTAGCCCTTTGACTTTCACCGGACGGGGTTTGACCGGTGGATCTTTTCACCGGTTTGCCATAGCCCGGCCCATAGCTACAACCCCGAACACGGTGCCCGCCCAACCCACCCCAAGATTCCCTCCATGTTGGCCCAACGTGGCCGTTTCCTCCCACCGTGACACGGCGGGAGCGACTCCCCTGAGGGGGGCACACCCCGGAGCCGAGTTTCGGGTGCTTGCGTCTGCGACCACGCTTCCACAAGTATAGGAGGGCGCCCACCGCAACACCTGGCGGCATTGCTACCCCTCATGTACCACGTCCTATCTGACCCTGACACAGTCAACCGCCGGATCTAGCCCTTTGACTTCCACCGAACGGGGTTTGACCGGTCGAAATTTTCACAGGTTTGCCATGCCCAGCCCATAGCTACACCCCCGAACACGGTCCCCGCCCAACCTACCCCATGATTCCCTCCATGTCGGCCCGACGTGGTCGTTCCCTCCCTCCGTGACACGGCGGCAGCGATGCCCGGGAGGCGGCACACCCCGGAGTCGAGTGTCGGGTGCTTCCCCTTGCGACCACGCATCAACAAGCGTAGGAGGGCCCACCTCTATACCTGGCGGCATTGCTACCCCCCCCCCCATGTACCCGTCCCGTCTAACCGTGACAAAGTCGACCGTCGATCTAGCCCTTTGACTTTCGTCGGACGGGGTTTGACCGATGGATCTTTTCACCGGTTTGCCATAGCCCAGCCCATAGCTACACCCCCGAACACGGTCCCCGCCCAACCCACCACAAGATTCCCTCCATGTCGGCCCGACGTGGCCGTTTCCTCCCTCCGTGACACGGCGGCAGCGACGCCCGTGAGGGGGGCACACCCCGGAGCCGAGTGTCTGGTGCTTGCGCCTGCGACCACACTTGCACAAGCGTAGGAGGGGCCCACCGCAACACCTGGTGGCATTCCTACCCCCCCATGTACCCCGTCCCGTCTAACCCTGACATAGTCGACCGCCGGATCTAGCCCTTTGACTTCCGTCGAACGGGGTTTGACCGTGGAAATTTTCACCGGTTTACCATAGCCCAGCCCATAGCTACACCCCCAAACACGGTCCCCGCCCAACCCACCCCAATATTCCCTCCGTGTCGGCCCGACGTGGCAGTTTACCCCCTCCGTGGCATGGCGGCAGCGATGCCCGTGAGGGGGGGCACACCCCAGAGCCGAGTGTCGGGTGCTTGCACCTGTGACCATGCTTCAACAAGCATAGGAGGGCCTACCGCAACACCTGGCGACATTGCTACCCCCCATGTACCACGTCCCGTCTAACCCTCACATAGTCGACCATCGGATCTAGCCCTTTGAATTTCACCGGACGGGGTTTGACCGCTGGATCTTTTCACCGGTTTGCCATAGCCCAGCCCATAGCTACAACCCCGAACACGGTCCCCGCCCAACCCACCCCAAGATTCCCTCCATGTTGGCCCGACGTGGCCGTTTCCTCCCTCCGTGACACGGCGGGAGCGACGCTCGTGAGGGGGGCACACCCCGGAGCCGAGTTTCGGGTGCTTGCGTCTGCGACCACGCTTCCACAAGTATAGGAGGGCGCCCACCGCAACACCTGGCGGCACTGCTACCCCTCATGTACCACGTCCTATCTGACCCTGACACAGTCAACCGCCGGATCTAGCCCTTTGACTTCCACCGAACGGGGTTTGACCGGTGGAAATTTGCACCGGTTTGCCATGCCCAGCCCATAGCTACACCCCCGAACACGGTCCCCGCCCAACCCACCCCAAGATTCCCTCCATGTCGGCCCGACGTGGTCGTTCCCTCCCTCCGTGACACGGCAGCAGCGATGCCCGGGAGGCGGCACACCCCGGAGTCGAGTGTCGGGTGCTTGCCCTTGCGACCACGCATCAACAAGCGTAGGAGGGCCCACCTCTACACCTGGCGGCATTGCTACCCCCCCCCCCATGTACCCGTCCCGTCTAACCCTGACAAAGTCGACCCTCGATCTAGCCCTTTGACTTTCGTCGGACAGGGTTTGACCGATGGATCTTTTCACCGGTTTGCCATAGCCCAGCCCATAGCTACACCCCCGAACACGGTCCCCGCCCAACCCACCACAAGATTCCCTCCATGTCGGCCCGACGTGGCCGTTTCCTCCCTCCGTGACACGGCGGCAGCGACGCCCGTGAGGGGGGCACACCCCGGAGCCGAGTGTCGGTTGCTTGCGCCTGCGACCACACTTCCACAAGCGTAGGAGGGGCCCACCGCAACACCTGGTGGCATTGCTACCCCCCCATGTACCCCGTCCCGTCTAACCCTGATATAGTCGACCGCCGGATCTAGCCCTTTGACTTCCATCGAACCGGGTTTGACCGTGGAAATTTTCACCGGTTTACCGTAGCCCAGCCCATAGCTACACCCCCAAACACGGTCCCCGCCCAACCCACCCCAATATTCCCTCCGTGTCGGCCCGACATGGCAGTTTACCCCTCCGTGGCATGGCGGCAGCGATGCCCGTGAGGGGGGGCACACCCCGGAGCCGAGTGTCGGGTGCTTGCACCTGTGACCATGCTTCAACAAGCGTAGGAGGGCCTACCGCAACACCTGGCGGCATTGCTACCCCCCATGTACCACGTCCCGTCTAACCCTGACATAGTCGACCATCGGATCTAGCCCTTTGACTTTCACCGGACGGGGTTTGACCGGTGGATCTTTTCATCGGTTTGCCATAGCCCAACCCATAGCTACACCCCCGAACACGGTCCCCGCCCAACCCACCCCAAGATTCCCTCCATGTTGGCCCGACGTGGCCGTTTCCTCCCTCCGTGACACGGCGGGAGCGACGCCCGTGAGGGGGGCACACCCCGGAGCCGAGTTTCGGGTGCTTGCGTCTGCGACCACACTTCCACAAGTATAGGAGGGCGCCCACCGCAACACCTGGCGGCGTTGCTACCCCCCCCTCCCCATGTACCCCGTCCCGTCTAACCCTGACATAGTCGACCGCCGGATCTAACCCTTTCACTTCCGCGGGACGGGGTTTAATCGGGTTTTCATAGCATGGAGTATATATAACATGGACATAGGGACAAGTTTTTTTAAAAAACTGAACGTACGCGATGGTTAATCAAAATAAAGAAATATAGGGAAAAGATTTAAAAAAAGGACCTACGCCGACGGTTACACCGTTGGCATACCAAAATAAAAAAAAAATATAGGTATGCCGACAGTTAAACCGTCGGCATATCGAAATAAAAATATATATAGGTATGCCGACGTTTAAACCGTCGGCGTAGTCAAAATTGGTATGCTCGAGGGCTGTTGCTTCCTCGGATTGATGACGTAGTATGAACCGCGGATCGATGACGTGGAGCATCAGAGCTATGCCGAAGGTGTCCGTTAGGGCCGTCGGCATATCTTTCAGGGCGTCAAACGGTCGAGTAGTCGGGCCCGCGGATACACCGACGGGTCTGCTATGCCTATGGCAACCGTCGGCATACATAGATCTATGCCGACGGCCGTTAAACGCCGACGGTGGCCGTCGGCGTAGGTGGAGGTACACCGACGGTGTTTTGTACGCCGACGGTTGTCGCAGGCCGTCGGCATAGGGTCACATATGCCTACGGGGGCCGTCGGCATAGATTAGGCCGTCGGCAACTGGCTTTATTCTGGTAGTGAGGCACGCTGCGCTACTGGGACGGTGGACGTGTTTGCTGCCTGGCGCGTGTTGTGCCTGGTCGGGGCAGCCTGCACTCTACTCCTCGGCGGCGGCACCGATCTTCTGGTGGGTGGCGCGGCCAGCAGAGGAGGCCTGCACTCGCGGAAGAGGCCAGGTGCCCTGCTGCCGCTAGCTTCGACGAGCTCAAGCTGGCTCATGCGACTGGTCACGGCTCCCAACTGGACCTTCATCGTGCGTGCGGAGGAGGGAGTCGCCCTGTTGAAGTGGCCGTAGTCGGACAGCGTTGTGGCTAACCACCCCGCTAAACGATCGGCCCGCGATCGTGCCTAGCCTAACTACGTGCATGGCACACACAAAGTGCTGCGGCTGGATCGTGCCTAGCCTGACTACGTTATTTGCTGACAGAAAAGGAAGCTAACTTATCTACTGAATGCAGCGGCTGGATTAGCTAACAATGGCAACTTAGATTTCTGAAACAACTGCAAATGCTAGGTCTGGAGCTACAAGAATTAAAACCGTAGCATGGAATCCCAAATGAGAAATGTAATCCAACCTAAATTAATGTATTCAAGCTTGATCCCACCTTAGGCCACAACGGGCTTCAACACATAAACTACAATAAATCAGTAACATTCGAAGTGGACTAAACCATAGAACTAATATTGATTACCCTATATGTTTTATGAACAGAAATATAAGAAGACATAAGTTATATCTGGCACGAACTCATCTTTGAAGCCCAATTCAAATGGGGAAAATAATTATAATCCATGATGATTCTGCATGTACAGACCTAGAATACTTCTCATCTCAATACTAGCATGTTTGCTTCGTCTTTTTTGTACCGACTGTTCTCTTCAAGCTAATATTAATCCCAAAACTAGTACATGAACCCAATTATCTTACAACCAACGTTTTATTGCCTAATTATATTGGTAGGACAGACCGACTGAGAGACCTGAAACCTACATAGATCTAATAATGAGTACACAAATTATCTCTTGTTGCTCAATCTAATAACTAGCATTTGATGGACGGACAGAAAATGAAGCATATGGACACAAGTTGCTGAATCTAAGGAGTCATTAGACATAAAAATGCGCTGGTAGCTCTATTTGTCGAAGATATGAGATTTGTACAAGGACCGGATGCGTCGGTAGGTCAGATCCGGAGAGAAGCGCTTCTTGATTTGTCCCCAACATCTAATATTCTACCTCGTATACCAGATCACCAATCTTCCCTGCTTAGATTCGAGCGTGCTTTTTTTCTTTGATCGCTATAGAATCTTAATGGGTTAGGATAGATTCCATCCGATCCATTTGGTACTATTATTAATTATGTTCATTAGTTTAATTGGTGGTTATCCTCGGCGTACTGATCGCCGTTCTCGCTTATCCCAGAAATTGAATGCATCTCTACATATTGTACATCCCGTCCTTATTGGACCACTAACCAACATAACAACCTTTCTTACGTTAAAATAGATTTGTTTGTATATTCTTGTTACAAACCAAAACAGTTTTATTTGTAATGGCTGATGTACATACGATCGATGGCTGCTGTACGTGCGGTCTTTGCAGCCGCACAAGAAAAGGAAGATCAAATATCGGGAATGGGACGACTATACATACGATCGATAGTTTTCTGCTCCAGCGTTACGGGATGACAACGTTTTACAGCGGCACACGGCACACGACAATGACAACAACGTATGGCTGGATCAATATTAACGAATACATGATCACATATGGATGGCAGACGCCCAAGATGCATGGCTAACATTACGTTTGCATGCATCATCTACCTATACTACATCTTGTACTTTATATCAGATGAATCAATTATAGAAGTCCACATCTTGTTTCGTTTCTTTTTAGTGGCTCCAGTTTACAACGTAGCCGCCGTCAATTTATTTTGTTTTTGTTGGAGGCCGGCCATGGGTGTACATACACCTTTTTATGAAAGACTCCATGAATTATAATATATATTAGGTATTTTAAATACTCTATACTTCATATTTTATTAGAAGGAAAAAATCCATACTTTCTTAACAGAATACAACATACTACATACTTCATACTTTTCTAAATGGGAAATACTCCTTACTTTCTGAACAGAATACAACATACTACATACTCCATATTTTGTGAACAGAATACATCATACTACATACTCCATACTTTCTTTAATGGAAATACTCCATACTTTCTTCACATATAACAACATACTGCATACATATTAATTTCTATAAAATTACACCATTCTATCTCTCTCTTTTGTTACTATCATATTCTACCTAAAGATTTTTCTTCCACCAGAAATAATAGGCATCACGTCCACATATGCTTATCCAATAAACAGTTTGACCAGGTGCCTAGCCTATAATTGAGGGAGTGGGTGCACAACTCGCCGGATTATTTAATAATAAAACTAAAATAGATGTTCTTATTGGAATGCATAGGGACCCGTTAACCAGATTCATCCTATCCTATTGGCTTGCTCCTACGTAGAGTGTGGACACGTGGAGATCAGTTAGCCAGGTGGTAGTTACCACTGCTTATAGATAAAATTTGTCCTATATGAAAAATGCATTCTACCACATAGTGGTAGTTACCCCCACCCCTACCACCATTCGATTGCATCGAGATCTGTGTATTTCTTAACGGGTTGTGGGCAGAATAATTCACGATTCTTTTTTAACGTCCTATTTGGTTGTTGTACTATCCTTCCGAATTTTGTGAAATGCGGACCTTTTCTCTGACTGTTTATATATTTCTTTCAAGGATACACGGTGGATATGGATGACGCAATCCAGTCAGATCTCTCTCTCTTTCTCTTGAAATTGAAAGATGCGATAGAAGAACTAGATTGACAAAAGAAAGGTAGGCTACCTGTGCACACGTGATTAATTTTCTTGGGCTGGGAGTATCCAGACTAATTAGAAGGTTATACACTCTGGCCATGTTTTTGCCTGATCTTGTTTGGCATAGATGAACTAAGAGGAGTATCTGCGGGGAGGGTTAGGATCCTCTACTGTAGCGCACCGTACTATATCGTTATTGTCGTGTGGATCCGGCCCCATATGTCATCCGCACTACAAAACCGTATAGTGTTGTAGAGGATCTCAACCCCAGTGGAGAGGGGACGAAGGTGATGATGCCGTCTGCAAAGGCTGACCCTACATGGACTTGATGTACGACTACGGCTGGCCGCTCCGACGAGCGACGATATCGGCAAGCCAACATGATTCCATGCATGAAAAACTTGGCATCGCCGCATCAGTCGGAAGCTCTGGAATCCATATGAAATTCATCCATGATTGCAAAATACTAGTACTACATGTAACCATCAAAGGCAACATGTGTCCGTAGATAACTTTCCATATACCACATTTTGTGGATACACCATACTAATTCTGTAAGAGATATACTCGTACTTTTTGCTAAATATCTTATACTACTTGATGCACATACTCCATACTAATTCTGTAAGATATATACTTGAAGCATATGGATTAGTTTGAGCTACAAAGACACATCCGTACATATGATATGCCTACGTGCATAAATATATATTACAGATGCATCATGGTCATAAACTTTAACACGCTCAATTAGATACAGACATACTCCGTACATCTTTTAAGGTGAAGTATATATACTCCATACTCCCTCGAAAAATTATATTCTACATACTTCCGCATGACTTCAAAAAAATGTCCCATACAACCACCTATACTGCATATATACATAGGAAATGTATATATAGACATACTACATACTCCCTTGAGAATGAACTAAATATACTATATACTCCCTTGAAGAGGTATTTTCCCCATACTCCTTTCATAAAGTTTGTATACACAATCCATGTGCAAAATTATACCCCATACCTTGATTTCTAAAAAGTAATAATGTCAATAGTATTGCATTAAGTCGTGAGAGAAAAAAAATATTGCATTAAGTCGAAATGCAAATTCAGGCACCTATACTTCATAACTTCAGAGTATAGATAATAGTTACTCTTTGTTTGCATTTTTGTATACAAATAGATATACTCCACGCCCTATATTCCATGACTGAATGTGTAGTACAAAGCTAAATTTCAGGGGACAACATTATTGACTAGCACGCATCCATTCGGCTCACTACGTTCAAATTAGGAGACCGGCAACAAAGTACTACCTCCCTTGCAGTTTATAAGGCATGTACGTGTACCTAGGTCGTCAATTTAACATATATACAATTTATTGTTTAATATAAAAAAATTATCATTAGAAAATATAACATCTAAAGTTTTTTAATGATATATTTTTTATAATATATGATTATCATTAAGTTGGTTAAATTGCCGACCTAGGTACACTTGCCGGACTTATAAACTGAGATGGAGGAAGTAGCAGATATTGCTACAACAGCTCGCATTATCTTTGTGGTTAAATAATAATTGATAATTAGCGCACGTTAGTGGATACTTGTAGATCCGCTAACCTGTTTGTTTGCGGGTATGGTAGGACACGTGGAAGGCTTAGACTTAGGTGGTAACTAGCACTGTTTGTAGTAAAAATTTGTCATATATACTTAACTGGTGTTTAAGTTTTCAACAAAGATTATAACTAACCATGTCAATGATAATACTTAGGCATTACATTATCACTAGTAGAAAAGGGCATTTTGTCCTGGTTCGTAAGGGTCTTCTGTCCCGGTTTCGGAACCGGGACTAAAAGGTCAACGACCTTTTAGTCCCGGTTCTTACACGAACCAAGACAGATGGACCTTCACATGGCCGGTGCGGCGAGCCCGGACAGGGGGCCTTTAGTCCCGGTTGGTGACACCAACCGGGACCAAAAGGCATCCACGCGTCAGCATTTCAGGTGATGGGTTAAAACATTTAAATGCAACAACAAACGCGATCAAAATCGCAAGTAAGGTAACAATTGACCCAACAGCATAATGATACCAAGCCTCTTTATCAATGGCATATTTTCTAATATTCCTAATCTTCAAGCGCATTTCATCCATCTTCAAGCGCATTGCATCCATCTTCAACCGCATCGCATCGATCTTCATCTTGCGATCGTCAATGACCTCGGCAACATGCAACTCCATTTCCATATTCTTATCCTCAATTATTTTCAATTTGTCCTTCAAGTATTTGTTTTCTTTTTCAACCAAAGTTAACTTCGCGAAAAGCATTTCTAGGTGGGTTGGAATTTCCGGTTCACATACCTCCTAGATTAAAAATATATGTCACATTGGTCATCATAATTGTCACAAACAATAAATGAACCAAATAGTTATGAAAAGATAGTATATACCACATCTGAATCATAGACAGGACGAGGGCCGACGGGGGCGGATACCAAAACCATCGCACTATATAATAACAAAGAATAATAAAAGTAAGAAAATTAGACAAGTATCTATCTGAAGTTAGAATTTTTTTCTTTCAGAAAGAAGATAAGAACAAGAGGCTCACCACGGTGGTGCCGGCGACGAGATCGGCGCGAGCGATCGACGGCGGTGAAGACGGGGCGGGGACGGGGCGTGACGGACCGCTAAATTTAGACAAGTCTCGTTGAAAATGGAGCTCAGAGGTCGAGTTTCGAGAGGAGAAAGCTTAACTAGTGTGGCTCGGGCATTTCATCGAACACCTCATGTGCATAGGAGGTGAACTAGAGCACCCAAATGCCCTCTCCTCGCCGGCTCAACAAAAACAGAGCACTGTGGAGTGCTCTACCACGGCGGTGGGTATATATGTAGGCAAGTTATTTGTCCCGGTTTGTGGCATGAACCGGGACTAAAGGTTGTGGGCCAGCAGCGATGACCATTGGTCCCGGTTCGTGGCTCGAACCGGGACAAATGGTTCCACACGAACCGGGACCAATGCCCACGAGGCCCCGGCCGGCCCCTTGGGCTCACGAACCGGGTCTAATACCCCCCATTGGTCCCGGGTTTTGAAGAACCAGGACTAATGGGCTAGCCAGGGCCGAACGGTAGCCCTGTTTTCTACTAGTGTATATTTACCCATGAGAATAACATAACCAACTAGCAAGAAATAATAAGATATCTCACATGCCAATAATTTACCAAAAACAATCTTGATATAATATGATAGTATTAGTATCTCACTAGCCCTTTCTGAGATCGGAAAACATAAATGCAGAGCACCTCTGAGGTTCAAGCAACGACTAAACATCATAACTCAGGGTAGAAAAGATCTAGTCATGCTCACATCCAACATTAACTAGACTCAATGCATAAGAATGACAATAATTATTTTGTATTGAGGCCCATGCTTGCTATAGTTTAGGTTCTATGTTCTCTCTTCCGTGTCGGGATGAAGATGGATGTAACCCTTATTGTTGTTGTTTTTTTGCTTTGTGTGGCGGTGCTTTTGCCTTGTCTAGATTGGTGTTGTAATTTCCGAGCGGTTATTACCGAATTAGTCATGCATTGTGGTCGATTTTCCTTATAAATTGAATTGATTATCTTCTTTCTAATGCCTTTTTGACAGCTCCCCATTTTTCGATGAGGTTTCGTAAATATATTTTTCTATGAGGTAGAAAGTTGTGATCCAAGCATGGGCCGTGCGCGATGATGGTCCACCT
Organism: Hordeum vulgare subsp. vulgare; assembly: GCF_904849725.1. Taxonomy (NCBI): domain Eukaryota; kingdom Viridiplantae; phylum Streptophyta; class Magnoliopsida; order Poales; family Poaceae; genus Hordeum; species Hordeum vulgare. The sequence continues at coordinate 100,032,720 of NC_058522.1, read as the reverse complement.
CCGTGCTAAGAAATAGAAGTTTCTCGATGACCTAGCCAAGGTGGCAGAGGAGAGTGATGATATGGTACCACTGAGTTCACTGTCTGCCAGTGTCAAGGATGTTGGCTCCTCCATTGGGGGGACATTCGCACTTTCTTCGACTCCATGATGAGCAGCTTCTCCGACTATCTCTGAGATTAGAGCTCCATTATAGTACTCTGATACGTCTCCAATGTATCTATAATTTTTTATTGTCCCATGCTATAATATTATCATTCTAGGATGCTTTTAGGGTGTATACATATCAATTAATATTATTTTTGAACACTAACCTATAAACCCGGTGGCCATTGCCAATTATTGTTTTCTGCTTGTTTTTGGCTTTTTAGGTTTACAATACCAAACAAAGTCCAATTGCCATGAGTTTTTTTATGATTTTTATGAACCAAAAGAAGACATGGAAGCTTCGGGAGGAGACCAGATGCTGCATGAGGGAAGGAGCACAGAATAGGGCGCGCCCAGGGGGGTCGCGCCTTGATGTGTGTTGCCCCTTGTGTGGCTCCTGACGTCCCTTTCTGGCTTATAAATTCTAAAATATCCCAAAACCCTACGAGAGCCACCAGAAACACTTTTTCCACCGCCGCAAGATTCTGTTTTGTTGTGTGCCCATCTGGAGCCCAGTTCCGGTGCACTATCGGAGGGGGGTGATCACGGATGGCCTTTACATCATCCTTGCTGCTCCCATGGTGATGAGTGAGTAGTTCACCACTGACCTACGAGTCCGTAATTACTACCTAGATGGCTATCTCCCTCTCTCTCTTGATCTTCAATACAATGATCATTGCATCTTCGCTTTGATCTATCAGATGTAATTCTTTTGTGCGGTGGATTTGTTGGGATCCGATGAATTATGGGTTTATGTTCAAATTATTCATGATGAAGATTTGAGTCTTCTCGGAATTCTATTATGATTCTTATTTGCATGGTTACAATAGCTTCGTAAATCTCTCCGATCTATTGATTTTCTCTAGCCAAGTAGACTGATATTTATTCACTGAGAGGGGTCCATTGTAGTAGGTTCAATCTGACGAAGTTCTATATCCTAGTGACAGAAAGGGACAAGAGCACGTCTTTGTATTGCTGCTACTAAGGATAAAACGATGGGGTTAATTCATATTGATTGAGTTCTCTTTATCTGCATCATGTCATTGTTCTCCAAGCATTTGTGTGTTTTACTTAATACTCTAGATACATGCTGGATAGCGGTCGATGAGTGGAGTAATAGTAATAGGTGCACGCAGGGGTCGGCCTATTTTCTTATGATGTGATGCCTATATATACATGAGCATTGCCATGAATATCACATAAATATGCGCTTTTCTATCAATTTCCCAACAATAATTTTTTTACTGACCCACAAGTATAATGGATCAATCATAGTCCTTTCGATAAGTAAGAGTGTCGAACCCAATGAGGAGCAAAAGGAAATGATAAACGGTTTTTAGCAAGGTATTATCTGCAAGTCCTATAAGTAACAATGATAGATACTTTAGTAGCAAGATAATCTATACAAGTGACAAGTAACAATAGTAACAAGTATGCAACAAGGTAGCCCAATCCTTTGTATAGCAAAGGACATGCCGGAAAGTACTCTTATATAAAGCAAACTCTTCCGAGGACACATGGGAATTTCTGTCTAGTCATATTGATCATGTTGAGTTGATTCGCTTTTGCTACTTTGATAATTTGATATGTGGATGGACAGGAGATAAGGAATTGTTCTTACTTGAACAAACAACCAACTTATGATTACCCTCTCTGGCAAGCATCCGCAACTACGAAAGAACAATTAACATAAATCTAACCATAGCATTAAACGTGTGGATCCAAATCAGCCCCTTATGGAGTGACACATAAACTAGGGTTTCTATCACTTTCGCAGCCCATCATCTACTTGTTACTCCACAATGATTTCCCTTAGGCCCATAACATGGTGAAGTGTCATGTAGTCGACGTTCACTTGACACCACTAAGAGAAGTAACAACATACATATCATCAAAAAATCGAACGAATACCAACTTCAGATGATTATTTATAACAAGACTTCTCCCATGTCCTCGGGAACAATAGTAACTACTCACACCTCATCAACATGTTCAAGAACATAGGTGTAATAATAATAATTAAGGATATGAACATAATATCTTCCACCAAGTAATCCAACAAGCATCAACTAGAAGATGTAATCGACACAACTAGTAACCCATAGGTACCAATATGAGGTTTTGAGCTAAAGATTGAATATAAGGGATGAACTAGGGTTGGAGATGAGATGGTGCTGGTGAAGATGTTGATGAAGATTAGACCTACCACGAAGGAGGAAGCCTTGGTGATGACGATGGCTTCGATTTCCCCCTCCCGGAAGGGAATTCCCACGGCAGAATCTGAATATCGAAGTGCAAAAGGGCCTTTGCCCAGGTTTCCACCTCGAGACGGCGGTGCTTCATACCGAAATGCTACTTATGATTTTTTTTACAAATTAAAACACACCATATAGGAAAATAAGGAGGTCGGGATACCTGTAGGGGCCCCATAAGTCACCACGGCGTGCCCAAGAGGGGCGCCCTATTGGCTTGTGTCCAGCAGGTGTCCCCGTGTGGTATATTTTTGGTCCAATAATTCTTAAATAATCCATAAAAAATCTCTGTGAAGTTAGATCATTTGGATTCTCATGATTTTTCAGCCTTTTTCTGTGTTTCCCGTTCCAGAATTCCGGTTTCTACATATTTCCCTCTTTATGATGTACCTTGCATATTCAGAGAGAAAGGGCATAAGAATTGTATGGTAATAGGGAATAATGGACAAGAATAACACAAATATCAATAATAAATCATGACGCAAAATGGACGTATCAACTACCCCAAGCTTAGACCTTGCTTGTCCTCAAGCGAAAGCCGAGCTCGAAAATAATGGCCACATGATTTGAGAGGGAGAAGTCGATAAAAACAAAATACGAACTTGAGAGCATCGTGAATATTAGCATAACAGAAGGTATTTTATCATATATCTCCTCATAAACAAGTAACAATCCATTCACAATTATTGAAGTATGAAGCATAAGTCTTATTGACACTCAACAAACTATGTTCTCAGTCATTGCGACAATCATAACTCATCATATTTCAGAGGAGAGTCTATGTAAGAGCTCTCTTATTTGCAAGTTCACGTACTCAACTACCATTTAATCTTCTATGATTGCTCACGCTCAAGACATATTTTTGGAGCTCATGTTTCCATAGGACACATAGGAAGACAGGGGCTTAAATGATTTGACACCCAACTCATTTACCTCAAGGATAATGTCAACAATAATAAGTCATGATCATCTACATCCACTTGGATATATGAGTTTGAACCTTTCCTCAACACATGATGGTTGCCACTATAGAGTTGATAAGTAGGAAGATGAATAAACTTTATTGACTTAAGATAATAGTAAAATATAGGCCCTTCAAAAAGGGAAGTAGAGGTTGTCATGTGCTTTTAAGTTTTCGATGTGCAAACTCTTAATGCAAAGGTGGTTACGATAGGTGGTGCTATCGTACGTCCACGTTAGTGGAGACCTCAATCCACGGAGGGTAACGACTGCGAGAGTGCATAGAGGGCTCCACCCATAAGGGGTCCATGAAGAAGCGTCCTTGTCTATTTCACCATGGCTTATGTTCACGAAGGACCATCCTCACTCACGGTAGATCTTCATGAGGTAGGCGACATCCTTGCCCTTACAAACTTCTTGGTTCAACTCCACAACACGAATTAGGAGGCTCCAAAGCGACACCTAACCAATCTAGGAGGCACCACCCTCCAAAAGGTAATAGATGTGGTAGAACGATGAAGTCCTTGCTCTTGTTCTCCGAATGATAGTCTCCTCAACACTCCATCACTCTTTCACAGATTTGGCATCAGTAGGAGAGATTGATTTTGTGCAAAGCAACTTGGGGAGGATAGAGATCAAGTTTCAAATGGTTGGATTGGAGTCTCTTGTTCCCAACACATGAGTAGGTGGCTCTCTCTCAAAAAAATGGATCTGGCAAATGTATGTGTGTTCTGAGTGCTTCCTCTACGAATGAGAGGAGGTGCGGGTATATATAGGCATCCCCCAAAATCCAACCGTTACAACATTATTTCTTAACTCGGTGACACCAAAATGAATATCGGTGGTACCGAGTTGCACTAAATGTGGCAACTTTTGAATTCTCGGTGAGACTGATATATAAATCTTGGTGGTACCGATATGATGACCTAGAGCAGTTTCCAAATCTCGGTGAGACAGATTCCAATCTCGGAAATTCTGATTCTTGGAACTTGAGACACTAGAGAGTTGGTCACCGATCTTGGTGGCACCGATACGAAAATTTGTGGTACCGAGAGATTAGGGTTTGCCATAGGATCTGCCTGGTGGAAAATCGGTAGGGCCGAGTGGGAAAAGTTGGTGGCACCGATTTTACTTATTTGGCTTTGGACACAGATATTTTGTGGGAGAATGGCTCAGTACTTTTGGTGGCTATCTCTAAGCACTTGAGCAACCAATTCATCATAATACTTCACCCCCTTTTAATAGTATGGCTTTCCTATGGACTTAGAGTGATTTCTCACAAATGTAAAATGTAGAGTCTTCTTGCTTGAATCTTGAGCCAATCCTATTCCTTTCCTTGCATCAAGGGGTTTCTCCTCACAATCCTTTATGCCAATGCATCTTTGAACTTTTTTGAAATATACTTGGATAAGATCTTTAGTTCAATGATACATATGTTGTGATCAATTTCCAAAACCACCTTAGGGAGCAATTGTGCTTTCAATCTCCCACTTTTTGGTAATTGATGAAAACATATAGATTAGAGCTTCGACAAAAGATATAATCAATGATTAACATCAATGCTTTGAGAAGTATGTGAAACACTAGTGGGGACAGGGCCTATAGTCCCGGCCCGTAAGGGGCTTTAGTCCTGGTTCAACAACCGGGACCAAAGGGGCGGGACTAAAGGCCTAACCTTTAGTCCCGGCCTTGTTCCAAGCCGGGACCAAAGGTGCTCCACGTGGGCGCCTCGGAGCGCCCTCAGGGGCAGGCCCTTTAGTCCCGGGTCTTTACACGGACTGGGACTAAAGAGTTTCAGATTTTGTTTATTTTTGGGTTTTAGGGTTTTAGGGTTTAGGTGTTCGGGAGATTAACGTGATGCCTCGTTTGGTGTTCGGGAATTAGTTTTCATATAATTCTAAATAGAAATAATTATGCATATATATATATAAGATTAACTTATCTTACAAGCGAGCATATATATACAATTATATGGAGATCTGAATTATCGGGACTAGAGCCCATCTATTCAATTACATCGACCAACATCAGTAATGGCCCCTAGCTACACTAAATCGTGCTTTGTCATCTATAACTTCCGTCCTCAGAAAGGTCGCAAGCACCTCTGCAACAGCAATCGCGCGTTGCTCTGGTAGGGATTTCTCCCTCATGGCCGTGTACTATATAAGAAGACGAGATGAATATGAATATCAATCATGATAACAAAGAATGACGGGTAAAAATAGAGGTGTGAATGTTCATTGCTTACGTCGAATCTGTGATCCTTGTGCTCAGAGGTAAACGTGCGAATGGTCTCGCAAACATAGTATCCGCATAGATGCGTCCCTCGTGGCTGCTGGTCGCACTTTACGAGAATAGAATATATATAATCAAAATAATAATCTAGCATCATAAATGTATTGAAAATAGAAGTAGATCATACTACTACTTACCTGAGCCGCTCTAAAGGTCAGCTTCGCAGGCTCGATAACGGGAGTCACGCACTGGAACCACTTCCAAACCCTGCCCGACAAGGATAATGATTTGCTAAGTTTTTCATTAATTGATATATCAGAAAATCATCGAAAGAGACCGATAGAGCGCAAGAATGATTGAAATTACCCTTGGAGCATGTCCTGCAGGCTTTGGAACTGTTCCAAGGGTCTCGATAATGGGTCGAAGGCGTCAACTCTTCCCTTATCAATTTGAATGTCCAACAGAATCCAATGGAAGCTGCACATGTATATATATATATATATATATATATGTGTGTGTGTGTGTGTGTGTGTGTGTGTGTGTGTGTGTGTGTCAGTAACTTATCAATTACACTTATAAGTGAATGGACACAACAGAGTAAAGACCCTCACCTGAAGTTGTATGGAAATAGTATGGGGTCACAGAAATTTTGATCTGTTAGAAACCTTAGAAGGTTTACCTCCGTCTCCTTGGGTTTATCAGTTAGCGTCGCTATATGTATTTTGTCTGGCCAATAAACCCAATATTTAGGATGTTCCTATTTTTACAATCCAGAATCTTCATTCTGCATAATAGAGTACAAGTTATATATAGACAATGAATTGAAATAACTAAACAAGTTATATGTAGACAACGAATTCAAAAACTTACAAACAATAGCAACTCATAAGCGATTTGTCAAGGGCGTCGGCATTGTACATCTGGAAGAGTTCATCAAAGTGGATATGGATTTCTTCGAGGCGGCCGTAGTACTCCCGTGGGACACTCACCACGATCATCGTTCTCCCATTCTTTGATTCACTTAAGTACCATGTATGCAAGTAACGCATATTTGTTGGGAGATCATCTTTGCTGACCAAAGGCGCTCCCATGACAAACTGTGGCTTAGGGGCTACCACAGCCTTGGGTAACCTGTCGTCTTGGGAAGCCAGAATGTCTTCAACCGGGATACCCCATTCATTCGCCCACTTCTTTGCTAATTCCAAATCTTGCCCCTGCACCAGAGGGGGGACATTCTCGGGTAACACCCTGAGGGGTGGGATCGACTGTTTGGCCTGTTGTCCAAGCTGAGGAACGTCTGATCCTTTTTTGCTTGTAGTGGAACTTGATTTGCTCCCACTTGCACTTGCACGTGATATGCTCTTTTTCACTTCCTTCTGCAATGTGCATGTATAGTCATCAGGCTTATGGTGTAAGTCATACTGTGATGCAAGGGTCGTGAAGTATTTTGCATATGCTATTTGCTTGTCGGTGTACTCCGGGCGGGGCTCGGGTTCCTTCTTTTTCATCTGCGCATCATGATGTTCCTTTGCTATCCTGGCGTTTTCCTCGGGGGTACGATCATAAGGTCTGATAGGAAGATTAGCATGAGGTACATTTGGGAGGGGCGACAGTTTGTGCTTTGGGGGGCTCCGTCGCTTAGAAATCATCGGCGGAGCGTTCTTGCTGGCACGCTTCCGCTTAGTATCCGGAGCGGGCGGCGGCGGAGACGGACGACCCAAGTCCGGCGGCGGTGATCGAGATGGACTCGTGTTGTGTTGGCCGACGTCATGTGGAGGGCTTGGAGGTGATGGAGGTGTAGGTGACCTGCAACGACTCAGAGGCGGTGTTGTCCTTGGGGCCGAGCCTGGAAGCTTGATGTAGTTCTTGTCCCATAGGATGACTCCACCCAGTACTTCTCCGAGTGTCCTCTCATCTTCGGGTCCAGCTATGTCGAGCTCCATATCATGAAACCCCGCCATGATTTCATCCACCCCGACTTTAGCAAAGCCAGCTGGAATCTAACGGCCATGCCAGCGTGCATCAGGGCCAGAAGGTAAAGCTTGTCCGACGGCCACCTTCATGGATATGTTCTTGAATTTCTGATGGAGTTCACATGATGTTGACTCCTTGATTCCATCCACGGGGTAGCCGGGACCGCCCTCTATCATTCTTCGTATATCGTCGGGCGGGGCCTCAGATTCAGCCATGCTGCTTTTCCGCTTAGATGGGGCGCCGGTAATATCAAGTGCAGGATCTTCCTCGCGCACTACTCCTCTAAGCTCATCAATCTGCTTCTGTTGCTCGCTAATCCTAGCAAGCAACTGGTTGAACTTGTCATTCTCCTCATCCTGCTGCCGCTTCTTTGCTCTCGCTCGGCTTCTGTAAGTGTCTTGGTCTCTGGCAAACCCAAGCCACCACGCGTAAGAAGGACCGAAGCCTCGCGTTCGTCCTCCATGTTCGTCATTGCCGAGGACCAGTGTGAGCAAATCTTTCTCTCTATCTGCAGTGAACTTTCTTTTTCCCTCCTTAATTTCTTTCACTATCTTTTTCCAATTCTCCCTGGGTATCCTAAGACCGTTACTGCAGATGAGGTCCCCTGTTTCTTTGTCGTATGAACCACCATGCACAAGGAACCAATTTCTTGCTCTCAATTCCCACTCATCACGGAGTGGTTTAGGTATGATGCATTTAGCTAGCAGATCTTGCTCTTTCTTATCCCACTTTGGGATGGCAGTCTCATAGCCCCCTGGCCCCAGCTTGTGGTGATATTTCTTCTTGGCGGCATTTTTCTTGTTCTTTTGTGATAATGCCTGGGCATCTTCTGACTCCTTGTACTCTTGAAATGCCTTCCAGTGATTTGCCTGCTTGGCTAGATACCCCTCGAATACTGGCACTTTCTTTGTCTTCAGATAGTTTTTCCATAGCTTCTTCTTCCAGCTACGGAACAGTTCGGCCATCTTCTTTAGAGTCCACTGCTTGACTTTGGCCCTCAGTTTATCTGCGGCGTCTTCATTCTCACATTCTGGCAGGTTGAAATGTGACATGAGATCATTCCAAAGATTATCTTTGTACCTTTCGGTGACATAGTCACTATCGGCTGCCCCTTTGCGCTTGTTCCACTCCCGAACGATGATCGGGACGTGATCCCTAACGAGAACTCCGCATTGCTTCTTGAATGTGTCAGCAGCATTGTTAGGAAGCTTGGGTTCGCCCGTAGGCAATATCACCTCAAAGGTTTAATGCATCCGTGCATCCAACTTTCTAGTCGGGCCTCATTTCGTAGCTTTGCTCGATGTGGAGGCCTAAGAGGGAGAAACATTCATCAAATGAATGTATATGTATACAATATAGAGCTATCTCCAATATTTTTCACATATTACAAGTGATTGTCGAATTTCATATGTATACCTCGCCGGACTTTATTATTTCTCCACCAGCTTCTCCATAAGTGGAGCTATCGCCTTCTCCGTCATTGGACCTATCTCCTGCCCCATCGGCTTCATCTTCGTGTCGGTCGACCTCCATTCCATATCCGGAGGGGTTTAGATATGACGACGGAGATTCAGCTGGTTCAACGTCAGGGCCGTCTTTGATTATATCTTCGAGAAGTTCTTCCTCTTCGAGGTTCCTGATATGTGGATCCATAGTTCTGCAAAAAACGGACATTTGATTAACTAATAAACTAACAAACTATATAAGAGGGGTTGGAAACTTCGAAGTGTCGTTTTATATAGGAGGAACTTTAGTCCCGGGTCTTGGATAGAACCTAAACTCTAAAATATGTCTAACGGATTCTCTTAACCTTTAAGGATTTAACAAAATGGCGACATTCTAGATGTGTAGAAAATGATCCTATTTTTCCTGATCTCATCTACCCTTCAATATGTCACATTGTCTGGTGTCAAAGGACTTTGTTGAACTTTGTACCAAAAAAGAATTATTCTATCAGGAACTCCGTTCCAAAACAACTTTAGTCCCGGGTCGTGGCTCCACCCGGGACTCCTAGATTTCTCCATAGTATTCAAAGTAGGAGCACTTTTCCAATTTGAGCATTCAATAAGCAAAACCAAATCGTAAAATAAAGTAGTATTCAAATTAGCATGCATTCAATTATAAGCAAAACTACATCATCTCTTTTGTCCGTACATCATCGAATATTATCACTAATACTCCTCGAATACTATCATACATATAGCATCACTGATACAGCTAGAACCGTAGCGCCCCACGGGTAACGTCGCGGGCGGTGGACACCCAAAGAGAAGGAACCATCACAGGATCATAGCTCCAGTGAGATCCCCAAAGAACCTGGCAGGTATGCTCGAACCTACCCTCCAACGCAACCATGTAGCGACGGACGTGCTCATCCTCCTCGCTGACACAGTGACGTACCACCTCCGCGGTATCCGGAAGCCTCGGCACTGTCACTGGCCCACGCGACCGCCACCAAACAAGGATCGGGTCAACAACAGTCTGGCTCCTCACCAACCTACGGCTCCCGGAAGATAGCACCTCCCAATACCAGCTGGGCGGAGCCCAGTCCCGGACATGGCCCCTCTGATCAAGCAGGTGTCCTCCGCCGAGTCGACGACGAGGATGCGGGATAGGCATCGTAAAATGAACTAAAAATATAAACTAGTTCTATTAATTTTCTTGCTAAAAATAAACTATTAACACTTAAGCATATACAATAGCAAAATTAAACTATTAACACTTAAGCATATACAATAGCAAAATTAAGCAATAATCTAAGAAACACTAATTAAGCATCTATATACGTAGAAATGTCTTCTACTTCTTCTTCTTCTTCTTTCTTATTTTCTTCTCCACTTCTTCTCCAACTTCTCTTCTTCTACTTCTCCTCTTCTTCTATTTTTCCTCTTCTTCTCCTCTCCTCCTCTTCTTATTGTCCTTTTTTCTTCTTTTCTTCTCCTCCTCTTCTTATTTTCCTTTTTCATAATCTTATTTTCTTATTTTTGTTCATCTTTCTTCTTCTTGTAACCCTAACCTAATTCTAAATATTACTAACCCTAATAATCTAGCACAAACCTAATAACAATAGGAATTAAATGACAAAAAAAACTTTTTCTTTTTCTTCTTTTCTTCTCCTTTTTCTTCTTTTCTTCTCCTTTTTCTTCTTTTCTTCTACTTTTTCTTCATTCTTCTCCTTTTTCTTCCTTTCTTCTCCTTTTTCTTCCTTTCTTCCCTTTTTCTTCCTTTCTACTCTTTTTTCTTCTTTTCTTCTCCTTTTTCTTCCTTTCTTCTCCTTTTTCTTCCTTTCTTCTCCTTTTTCTTCCTTTCTTCTCCCTTTTCTTCCTTTCTTCCCTTTTTCTTCTTTTCTTCTCCTTTTTCTTCTTTTCTTCTCCTTTTTCTTCCTTTCTTCTCCTTTTTCTTCCTTTCTTCCCTTTTTCTTCTTTTCTTCTCCTTTTTCTTCTTTTCTTCTCCTTTTTCTTCTTTTCTTCCATTTTTCTTCTTTTCTTCTCCTTTTTCTTCTTTTCTTCTCCTTTTTCTTCTTTGCTTCTCCTTTTTCTTATTTTCTTCTCCTTTTTCTTATTTTCTTCTCCTTTTTCTTCTTTTCTTCTACCGGCCGGAGTGTTGGGGAGGAGGGGCGAGGGGCTTACCGGCCGGAGGCGTCGACGACGGCGAGGGGGACGACAGGCGGTGGCGAGGAGGACGGCGGCGGCGAGGAGGACGACGGCGACGACGAGAAGGACGGCAGGCGGCAGCGAGGAGGACGGCGGGCAGCCTGACGACGTCGTCGAGTTCGTCGGTGTGCGGCGCCGGGCAGGAGAACGAGGAAGAAGGAGAGAACGAAATGCGATTTGGGTTGGAAATTTTCTAACTCCCGCTTATATAGGTGGATCTTTAGTCCCGGTTCGGGGCTCGAACCGGGACTAAAGACACCCTTTAGTCTCGGGTGGAGCCACGACCCGGGACTAAAGGCCCTTTTTCGGCAGACCAAAAGGCGGGAAGCAGGGGCCTTTAGTCCCGGGTCGGGGCTCGAGCCGGGACTAAAGACACCCTTTAGTCCCGGGTGGAGCCAAGACCCGGGACTAAAGCCCTCACCTGAGCGAGGTGCTTTAGTCCCGGGTCGTGGCTCCACCCGGGACTAAAGCCCCTCCGCTGGCTGCACGATAAGTTTAGTCCCACCTCGCCCAGCAAGGGGGACTAACACTTGTTTATAAGCCCCGTCGCAGCATCTCCATCGAGCTCCTCTCTAAAGCAGGCTTACGTGCCTAAACTGACTGTAAATTTAAAAATTGAAACTATATTTGAAATTATGGAGAAAATTAAACCTGAATTCAAAGTGAGGTCAATTTGAATTTAGGTTTAATTTTCTCTATAAATTCTCATATAGTTTCAATTTTTTTCTATTTTCAAAATTAACTATTTTGTTATTTTCAATTAAAAACTATGTTTATTAAAATTCTTTTTGCATATTTGAGAATTTGACAAAACTATGATAAAGAAAAGTGTTTGAAATTGAATAAATAATTCAAAACTATTTTCTATTTTCAAAAGTAATTATTTTGACTATCCAAACTATTAACTATTTTGTTATTTTCAATTAAAAACTATGTTTATTAAAATTCTTTTTGCATATTTGAGAATTTGACAAAACTATGTGTCGTGGGTATAAGCCTGACAGTAGATGTGTAGGGTACGAATGAGATGGGCAGAGTCTTAGCTTCGGCGAGGTTGTATGAGTTCAGGCCCCTCTGCGGTGGAGGTAACATCCGTACGTCTCAATGCTCTCGGAGCTTGTTGTCGAGTGTAATATGGAATACAATGATTTGCTAACCCCTCTACCAGTGGGGGAGGGCGGCTTATATAGAGTGCGCTGCCCTCCACAATGGTTCCGGTACAGGGGTGGAGTAGTGGGGATTGAATGCGTACGTTACAGGTAACGTATGCTCTAAATGCTAATAAATGCACCCGGAAACGTACGACCGTTTCTCTCCAGAGAGGTTACGATGTACCGAGTGTAGTCAATCGGTTAGCTTGGTATCCTCCGAATGCTAGTCTCCAACTGGATGATTGAGGACCTGTTACCGACTGGATGATGGGGACTCCTTAATTCAGTCGGGGCAGACTTAGGGCCCTGTCCTTTGTGTGGGGTAGTCCTTTGGTAGGACCTGTATGGCAGGCCTATGACCCTACCCTAGGACTATGACCCCATCATTAGTCCCCGAATGGATTGGGGTTGAAACGACGAAGCGGTGCTTGAAGTTCGGATCCGGATCCGACTGGATTAGATTCGGCTTGGGCATTGCTTGCCTCTATCCATTTTATCTTTTCTGACCAACGATCCGAGTGGAAGTGCTTGCGAAAAGACTGTCGGGAGCCGAGTGTTTCTGCGGCATCTTTTGACGCGACCAGTCAACTCACAGCAGCGGATTTTCCCGGATCTCAAATTTCGGGTTCCGCGCGCTCAGCGGGGATGACGCCAGCGCACTCGAGTAGCGCCTGACGACTTGATTCTCGCGCCTTCAACTCCTCCACCGAAATCGCCGCGGCCGGTCGGGCGGGTAAGGTTTCGGGGCCACCCGCTAGTGACCCAGTTGGAACCCTATTTAAATCTGGGCAGCGAGGCTCCTTCGTTACGCTCGCCGAATCTTTTGCTCTCGCCTGCTCCGTCTTCCTCGCCACCTCCAGCGCTTCGACACTCCTTCCTTCTCCTTCCTCTCGAGGGTTCTCCGTCGCCTCCATGACCAAGGGTCAGACCAGCAAGACGGAGGCGAGGAAGAAGAAGGGAAAGGCGGCGGCGCCTACTCAGCGGCGGCAGCGGCCGCTGCCGGCGGGGTGGATCCAAGGAGACTTCCTCCCCTCCACGGTGATTGAGGGAGATCTGCTGCAGCTGGTGGAGCACAGAATGCTCGTGCATAAGTCCTGGAGACTGCCGGCGGAGGACGAGGTCGAGCTAGCGCCTCGGGAGGGGGAGCGCGTCCTGCTCCTCAGCCATGTCCACCGAGGTTTTTCTTTGCCCCCGCATCCTTTCTTCAAGGGCATCATGAATCACTTCGGGGCCCAACTTCACCATTTTCCCCCGAATGCCATCGCCCATCTTTCTTCCTTTATAGTTTTGTGCGAGTGTTTCATCGGCTGCCCTCCCCAATGGGGTTTGTTCAAACACATCTTTTCCGCCAGATCCCAAACCATCAAACGACTTAGCCAGTCGGATGATAAGACGCATCTCCTCCAGCTCTGCGGGGGTTTAGGTTTTCAGAAGAAGAGTCGGAGTAGTTATCCTGCTCTTTAGTTAAGTGAGTCGGTCAGGAACTAGCAGTCGACGTGGTTCTACTACCAGGATATCGCCTGTCCGAATGCGTCGACTGGGCTGCCTCCTTTTAGTTTAGACCGGCCTGCCCCACCTAAGCAACTCGCGCTCACGAGGGCGGAGAAGAACGACGTCCAGCCCTTGGTTGAGGCACTCGTGGACGTCGTCAGGAGGGGGGTCACCGGCATACACTTGCTGGAGGTCTTTCTTGGTTGATGGATCCAGCCTCTACAGGCTCGCGACCATGCCATATGGCATTACACAGGCCCCGAGGACTCCACTCGGACCAACGTGGTGGCTGTGACTGAGGAGAGGGTGACCTCATGGGTGCTCCAAATCACGGGCCCCTGCGAGAATCCCAAAGGGTCTCGGCGAGTGGGGCCTTACAGCGCGGATCATCCTCCACCGAATCAGGTGAGTGACATTGCCGAGTGCACTGGACTATCCCAATACTTGTCGTTTGTCTATACCTCTATGTGATGTCTGATATTGCCGACTGAAATTTATGCAGGAGTGGACCAACTGGTTCTCCCCCGTCTCGAACGGGAATCCGGCGGAGGAGGAGGAGGAAGGCAGCCAAGAGGGCAGCATGGAGAGCGCCGAATACGTCTCCGACAACGGGGAAACGGAGGAGGAGGCCAGCGAGGAGGAGGAAGAAGACGAAGAGCAAGACTCTCCACCTCCGAACCCAGAGCATCGGACCAAGCGCCGACACGAGCCCGCTGTCTCCTCGGCTCCTCCCGCGTCTTCGAGTGCTCCGCCTGCTGCTCCGGCGGTCCCGAGTGTTCGAAGCACTAAGAGGGCCAGGGATGTCGCCGCTGAGCCTGCGGGTCAGTCTTCTAAGGCGGCCAAGCCAAGTGGGCCTAAGCCTCGGAAGGCTCTTCCGCGAATGAGGGTTGTTGTCCCTGTCACCTCCACGTAAGTGTACTCAGCTTTCGATTCTTCCTGATATCCGAGTGAACTTCTATTTACTGGCCGAATGGGTCTCACTCGACAGAGTCGCTACTTCTGCCACCTCTCCGGCGCGTCAGGGAGACGACCCCATGGACACGGACAACGTCGTCTCGTCCTAGCCAGGTGCGTTGTAGGGACGTCGAGTGCTTTATATTATCGTGTCCCAGTCAGGTGCTTCTTTCTTTTTCTGAGACCTCGTGTCATTCGGTCTGTCAGGGGCGATTTGCCTGGATGAGGGCGACCAGGGGAGAGCCGACCCGGCTGTGGAGCCTGTTCTCGAGGCTTCTCCTCCTGCTGCCGCTCTTGCCGCCAATGTGCTGCCGACTGAGGCGCTGCCACAGACTAAACCAGTGCTGGTGGACGAGGAGCCGACTGGGGCGGACCTTGGGATGCCTCAGGAACCTCCGACGATTCCAGGTTCGTCGAATGCTGAATTCAGCATCCAGCGTCTTCAGGAGGAGCAGGTGGGAGCGGCCAAGGGGGCTATGGTGCAGGCGGAGCTGATGACTGGAGAAGCCAAGAGGGTCTACGACTCTGTTGCGGCCTTGTACCTGCGGAGCTTGGAGCTGCGCGATGATATCCGAGTAAGTGGTCTAGTAAGTATTTACTTTTCTCCTGTAACCCACTGGGTGTTCTTGAATAGCAGTTGTTGTTTGCAATGGGTTCACTCTTAGTGAACCCAATGGGTGTAGTCCCCGAGACTTCTATCGAGTGCTTGCACCGGCAGTTGTCTTTATACATATTGTCTTTGCTTTGGTCGTGTCTGTAAATAATATGACCGACTGCTAGCAGTTGTGGCACTCGGAGTGCATTTACTGTAAGAGTCTCCGAGAGTAAGTTGTACTCAGGTCGGGTAGCATTTGCCTCGTAGGCGTAGGTGATAACATGCATCTCAATAGGGCAGGCCTGCTTGAGCTGCATGCCAGTGGGGTCACTCTTAGTAAACCCACTGGGTGTTGTCCCCGAGACCGCTGTCGACTGCTTGCGTTGGCAGGGGTCTGAAGAACTTAGACTTTTAACTGTTGAACTTTCTGATTGTCTCTTGGTGTTTGGTGGCAGAAAACCTGTAAAATGGGATCAGCCTATGAGACTCTCAAGGCGGAGAGGAATCAGTTCGGTGGTGAACTTGATGCGGCCATGCTTGCAATGGTCGGCACGAAGGATGCTCTGGCGGAACAGGAGAAGTCATTGGAGCAGGCGCGTGAAGTGAACAAGGTGTTGACTGAGGAAGTGGAAAAGATGGGGAAACAGAGGACTGCGCTGATGAGTCAGATGGATGTGCTGAACAAACGATGCAGAGCGCAGGAGAAATATGTCAGCGACTGGGCTCGGCAGATGATGACGCGTCTGGCTGGTAAGTCCTTCTTTTTCCGAGTGGTTGTGCTATGCGCGTAACACTGGGCGCTTATTGTCTGTTTGTCCTATTGTCGCAGATTTTTGCTTTGACGCCGAAGCTGAAGCGGCTGACGTGGAGCGTTCGATTCTTGAGAACGTTCCACTCGGCGACGACGCCAATCGGGATCTGCTCCGTGCGCACATCCTCGTGGGCAAAGTTGGTCCTTTCATCGGTCGACTGAGAGAAGTCGTCAGCCGAATCGACAAGGAGCTTTGGCCAGAAGATGAGTCGCGGCAGGAGATGGAGAACCTGATGACCCGACTGGAGGAGATTCCCAACAGAGTGCAGTCGTGGAAGAAATCTGCAGCTCGTTGCGGTGCAGATGTTGCTCTGTCCTTGGTCCGAGTCCATTGCAAGGAGGTGCGTGAGGAAAAACTGAAGACGCTGAAGGTCGCCAACACGAAGAAGCTTCGATTCGAAGACTTCATGGAGACGTTCCTTGAGAGTGCTACCCGCATCGCCGACGGAATCGACTTGGACACTTTCGTGGAGCCCTACAGTCCTGGCGCCGGCCCAACTGACGCGTAAGAAACTTTATCCTCGGTATGCCAAGTGTTTATCTGTAAGGTACTTTGGCCACTTCTGTTGGCTGTCACACTTTTAAATCGGTGCGGGTAAGCTTGATCCGCACTGAGTTAGCTATCTTTGCGAGAAGTTTGGAATCCGTTTTTTGCTCTTCTGTTGCAATGTTGATTCGAGTTTTTGTTTGGCGTTTCTTGGTGAAGCCAAAGGCAAATAGTCGATGCTGGATCGCGGCTAAGCCCCCGAGTGTGACGTGAAGTGCACACTCGGAGAAGGTTAATACTTAGGCGATGCTGGATCGCAGCTAAGCCTCCGAGTGTGAAGTGTAGTGCACACTCGGAGAAGGTTAGTACGTGGGCGATTCTGGATCGCAGCTAAGCCTCCGAGTGTGACGTTAAGTGCACACTCGGAGAAGTTTAATACTTAGGCGATGCTGGATCGCAGCTAAGCCCCCGAGTGTGACGTGAAGTGCACACTCGAAGAAAGTTAACACTTAGGCGATGTTGGATCGCAGCTAAGCCCCCGAGTGTGACGTTAAGTGCACACTCGAAGAAAGTAAATACTTAGGCGATGTTGGATCGCAGCTAAGCCCCCGAGTGTGACGTTAAGTGCACACTCGGAGAAAGTTAACACTTTGGCGATTCAGGATCACAGCTAAGTCCCCGAGTGCGACGTTTTAGTGCACACTCGGAGGAAGTTAGTACTTAGGCGATTCAGGATCGCAGCTAAGTCTCCGAGTGCGACGTTTAGTGCACACTCGGAGAAAGTTAAAACTTAGGCGATTCAGGATCGTAGCTAAGTCCCCGAGTGCGACGTTAAGTGCACACTCGGAGAAAGTTAATACTTAGGCGATGCTGGATCGCAGCTAAGCCCCCGAGTGTGACGTTAAGTGCACACTCGAAGAAAGTTAAGACTTAGGCGATGCTGGATCGCAGCTAAGCCCCCGAGTGTGACGTTAACTGCACACTCGGAGAAAGTTAAGACTTAGGTGATGCTGGATCGCAGCTAAGCCCCCGAGTGTGACGTTAAGTGCACACTCGGAGAAAGTTAATACTTAGGCGATGCTGGATCGTAGCTAAGCCCCCGAGTGTGATGTTAAGTGCACACTCGGAGAAAGTTAGTACTTAGGCGATTCAGGATCGCAGCTAAGTCCCCGAGTGTGACGTTAAGTGCACACCCGGAGAAAGTTAGTACTTAGGCGATTCAGGATCGCAGCTAAGTCCCCGAGTGCGACGTTTTAGTGCACACTCGGAGGAAGTTAGTACTTAGGCGATTCAGGATCGCAGCTAAGTCTCCGAGTGCGACGTTTAGTGCACACTCGGAAAAAGTTAAAACTTAGGCGATTCAGGATCGCAGCTAAGTCCCCGAGTGCGACGTTTAGTGCACACTCGGAGGAAGTTAGTACTTAGGTGATTCTTGATCACATCTAAGTCTCCGAGTGCGACGTTTTAGAGCACACCCGGAGGAAGTTAGTACTTAGGCGATTCAGGATCGCAGCTAAGTCTCTGAGTGCGACGTTTAGTGCACACTCGGAGAAAGTTAAAACTTAGGCAATTCAGGATCGCAACTAAGTTTTTTTTTGTGTGTGACCGGAGTCTGCGACCGTGGGAAAACTCTGAACCTGCAAAAAACTGAATCTGCTGTATATTATTTCATTAATACTTGTTCGTTACACTGCTTCAGTCGATGATCACGTATAGAAGCGCTTGAGGAGGTCTCCGTTCCATGCGCGCGGCTCGTCTGTCTCCCTCTGAATGTTGTAGAGTCTGTATGCTCCGTTGTTCAGCACCTTGGAGATGATGAAAGGCCCTTCCCAGGCCGGAGCCAACTTGTGGGGTCTTTGCTGATCCACTCGGAGCACTAAGTCGCCTGCTTGGAATGTGCGACTCCTGACGTGACGCACATGAAAACGTCGTAGATCTTGCTGGTAAATTGTTGAGCGAGTTAGTGCCATCTCGCGTTCCTCCTCTAGAAGATCTACTCCATCTTGCCTTGCTTGTTCTGCTTCAGCTTCGGAGAAGAGTTCGACTCGTGGGGCATTATGAAGCAGGTCACTCGGAAGGACCGCTTCCGCTCCATAAACGAGGAAGAACGGTGATCGCCCCGTTGATCTGTTCGGAGTGGTGCGGAGGCCCCAAAGCACTCAAGGTAACTCGGTGACCCATGCGCCAGCAGCGTGTCCTATCTCTCGCAGGAGTCGGGGCTTCAAACCTTGCAAAATAAGTCTGTTTGCCCGCTCTGCTTGTCCATTGGACTGGGGATGTGCTACGGAAGCAAAATCCACTCGGATGCAATGTCTTGAACAGAAACCTTTGAATCTGTGCGAGTCAAAGTTTGTCCCATTGTCCGTAATTATGCTGTGAGGTACACCAAATCTGAAGATGATGTCCCTGACAAACTTGACGGCTGTTGAGGCGTCGAGCTTCTTGATGGGCTTCGCTTCGATCCATTTCGTGAACTTGTCGACTGCCACCAACAGATGTGTGAATCCACCTTGGCCCGTCTTGAATGAGCCGACTGTATCTAATCCCCACACTGCAAACGGCCACACAAGAGGGATTGTCTTCAATGCAGATGTTGGCTTGTGGGACTTGTTGGAGTAGAACTGACAGCCTTCACATCTGTCGACCATATCTTTAGCCATCTCGTTTGCGTGCAGCCAAAAGAAACCGGCTCTGAACGCCTTGGCGACGATTGCTCTCGAAGAAGCGTGATGACCGCAGGTTCCCGAGTGAATATCCTCTAGGATCAACTACCCTTCCTCTAGGGAAATGCAACGTTGAAGAACGCTTGAAACACTCTCCTTGTACAATTGGCCATCAATGACAGTGAATGCCTTCGACCTACGGACTATTTGCCTGGCTTGGACTTCGTCTTCTGGAAGTTCTTGCCTCAGGATATATGCAATGATCGACACAGTCCAATCGGGAATGACAGCCAGAATCTCCATGACCAGATCAATCACAGCAGGTATATCGACTTCAGTCGGATATGTTGTGCTCTTGGGTTGTACCGGTTCCTCTGTGAAGGGATCTTCTTTGACTGAGGGAAGGTGGAGGTGCTCGAGGCAGACATCACTCGGGACTGGTCTCCGAGTGGATCCGAGTTTTGCCAACTCATCAGCTGCTTGGTTCTTCAGTCTCGGAACATGGTGGAGCTCTAGACCTTCAAACTTCTTCTCCAGCTTCCTCACTGCATTGCAGTATGTGGTTATGGTGGGGTTCCTGACGTCCCACTCTTTCATCACTTGATTGACCACCAAATCCGAATCGCCGTAGACCATCAAGCGACGGACGCCGAGTGAGATGGCCATGCGCAATCCGTAGAGGAGAGCTTCATATTCTGCCTCGTTGTTGGAGGAATCAAAGTGTATCTGCAGCACATACTTGAGCTTGTCGCCCTTTGGTGATATGATCACAACACCAGCGCCGGAGCCATTCAACATCTTAGACCCATCGAAGAACATTGTCATTGTCCAATGAGCCGAGTAGATGTGGGTCGGTTGCTGTTGTTCTACCCACTCTGCTATAAATTCAGCCAGGGCTTGAGACTTAATAGCTTTCTTGGCCTCGAACTTGATGTCACAGTACAACATCTCCATTGCCCACTTCGCCACTCGGCCTGATGCGTCGCGATTGTGGAGAATTTCCGACAACGGAGCATCAGAAACGACAGATACCGAGTGGTCTTGGAAATAATGAGCCACCTTCTTCGCAGCCATATAGATCCCATAGATAAGTTTTTGATAATGGGGATACCGCTGAACTTTGTATGCTTTGCCTTCTTCTTCTCGCTCGACTCTAAGAACAGTACTGACAACTTGATTTGTAGCCGCGATATATAGAAGAAGGGGCTCTTTACTGAGCAGAGCAGTAAGAACCGGCTGGGTGGAAAGTAGGACTTTGAGGTCGTCGAATGCGACTTGGGCTTCGTCTGTCCACTCGAAGGTATCTGATTTCTTCATGAGTCGGTACAGAGGAAGTGCTTTTTCGCCGAGTCAACTGATGAACCTGCTCAAAGCCGCTAGGCAACATGTGAGCCGTTGAACATCGTGTATTCTGACCGGCCTCTCCATTCGGACGATGGTCCCGATCTTTTCGGGGTTGACTTCGATCCCTCGTTCGGAAACGAAGAAACCGAGTAACTTTCCGCTGGGAACACCGAATGAACATTTGGCTAGGTTGAGCTTGATATCGTACCTACGAAGGTCGGCGAATGTTTCTGCCAAGTCAGTCAACAGGTCGGAACCTTTGCGTGACTTGACTATGATATCATCCATATATGCCTCCACATTGCGACCGATCTGGTCGAGGAGACATTTTTGGATCATGCGCATAAAGGTAGATCCTGCATTCTTCAGACCGAAAGGCATAGTGATGTAGCAGAAGCACCCGAATGGGGTGATGAAGGCTGTCTTTAACTCATCGGGACCATACAGACGGATGTGATGATAACCCGAGTAGGCATCGAGAAATGACAGACGCTCGCAACCCGCAGTCGAATCGACAATTTGATCTATGCGGGGGAGCGGAAAATGGTCTTTCGGGCAGACCTTATTGAGATGCTTGAAGTCGATGCACATTCGGAGTGACTTGTCCTTCTTGGGCACCGTGACAACATTGGCGAGCCACTCGGAGTGGTGAACCTCGCGAATGAAGTTGGCTGCCAGCAGCTTGGCCACCTCTTCCCCGATTGCCTTCCTCTTGTGCGCGGCAGACCGACGCAGGCGCTCTCGGACAGGCCAAGCCATGGAATCCACGTGTAGTCGGTGCTCAGCCAACTCCCTGGGTACACCTGGCATGTCAGAGGGTTTCCATGTGAAGATGTCCCAGTTCTCACAGAGGAATTGGGTGAGCTCGGCTTCCTATTTAGGATCGAGGGTGGTGGAGATGTTCGTCGGGGCAGCAGTGGCGTCCGTCGGGTGGATGCTGACCTTCTTCGTCTCTCCCGCCGACTGAAATGCAGACTCTGAAGTTGGCTTCTTGGAGCGCATCAGGTCGGCGGGGTCGACTGTTTTCTTGTACTCGTCCAGCTCGAGGACGGCCATCTTCTAGTCGGCGATACTTGATCCCTGCTGCAGACAATCTTCAGCCCGCTGTCGATTGCCTGTGATGGTGATCACACCTTTCGGGCCCGGCATCTTCAGCTTCAGGTACACGTAACATGGACGGGCCATGAAGTGCGCATACGCTTGGCGACCCAAAATTGCGTGATAAGCGCTCTGGAAGTCAACCACTTCGAACGTCAGCTTTTCCTTGCGGAAGTTCTTGTCGGAGCCGAAAACGACGTCCAACGCGATCTGGCCGAGTGACTTGGCCTTCCGTCCAGGGACGACTCCGTGGAACTGCATGCTGCTCTCGCTGAGTCTGGACATCGGGATGCCCATCCCCTTGAGGGTGTCAGCGTACATGATGTTCAAGCCGCTGCCGCCATCCATGAGGACTTTGCGTAGTCGGACTCCTTCCACCACCGGGTCAACGACCAGAGCCTGTCTCCCCGGAGTGGATACATGTGCGGGATGATCCGACTGGTCGATAGTGACCGCAGTCTGAGACCATTTCAGGAACTTGGGACTGGTTGGAGTGGCCATGTTAACCTCTCTGTTCACCAGTTTCAGTCGACTCTTGCTTTCGATGTCAGCAAAAATCATGAGGGTTGCATGGACTTGGGGGAACGGATCCTCCTTATCCTCCTCATCTTGTTCAGGATCCTTCTCACTCGGTTGTCCCTCGCTGAACCCCTGGATCAGGAGACAACATTGTCGAGTGGTATGCTTCGCGTATATGGGGTTGCCTTCTTCGTTCATCTTCGTGTGAACCGGACAAGGCTAGTCCAGGATGGGATTGTTGAACGGCTTCTTCTTGGGGGTAAACTGCGCCTTCCCTTTGCCCTTGAACTTGGCATTGGTCACGGCTGCAGCTTCTGCTTGCGGTGTGGGCGGAGCTTTCTGTTTCTGTTTCCGAGTGTTACCTCCGTCAACATCGCCGACTGTCTTGTGCTTGCCGCTCCGGATGCGGTCCTCTTCTTCGCCATTTGCATAGCGAGCCGCTATCTCCATCATCTTACTCATGGAGATGTCGCCTGTTCGACCGAACTTTAGGTACAGCTCTCTATACTGTACGCCTGCCTTGAAGGCGCAGACTGCTTGATGCTCGGTGACGTTCTCCACCGTGTGGTAGAGAGTTGTCCAACGCTGGATGAAGTTGCGCAGGGGCTCATTCGGGTTCTGGACACAGTGCTGGAGCTCCACAAGGCCTGCAGGGCGTTTGCACGTCCCTTCGAAGGTCCTGATGAACACTCGGGCCAGATCCGCCCAACTGTAAATGCTCGAGGGGGCCAACTGGTTCAGCCACGCTCGCGCCAAGCCGTCGAGCATCAGAGGGAGGTGCTTCATAGCGACATGGTCGTCCCCTCCTCCGATCTGGACTGCCACTCGGTAGTCATCCAGCCATGTTTCCGGCTTGGACTCTCCTGTAAACTTACTGATTCCCGCTGCCAATCGGAAGTTGGGCGGGGTGTCAGCCGAGCGGATGGCTCGACTAAAACACTCGGGACCGGACACGATGGCCCTGCTTCCACTCGGACGGTCGATATTGCGACCATCGCGGTGGGCTCGACCTCTGTCGACTCTTCGCTGGGCGATACGTCCTCTTGCGTCGGGTCTTGGGTCGTAAGTGTCGCCGACTGAACGCCGATCATCATGATGTCAGGACCCATAGGGCCCACCCCGCGGAGGGGTGCGTGAGCGGCGACGATCTTCATGAATCATGGAACGACTGCCTCCCCTGTGGCGCTGATGGGAACCAGGGCTGTGAACCGACCGATGCGTATTCGCGTGGACGGAACTGTTATAGATCCGGTTGTGCGACTGGGAGACTGCCGAATTCTGCTGCTGCGCCGTGTGCAACAGGGCTCCGATCTGCTCGATCTCTCTACCAGCCTCTGAATCAGTCGGCTGGAGGGAATCGGCTATCTTGGTAGCTGCAGCCAAGTTGAGGAGGGGCGTGCGGAACAGCTCCATGTTGCTCCGTCGAGTGTGCCGACTAGCAAAACGGCGAGGTGGACGACGTGCGCCGGACGCTTCGCCGATCTCGTGCTCGTTCCGGCCAGCCTGACGGGGATCTTCATGGGAGTTGGCCATGTGTACTTCTGCTGCGGGCCCGTGACCCGCATACTCGGAAGGAAACTCAGTCGGAACTGAGCCCGAGCGCTGGGAACGCGGGGCAAGCACAACAGACTCCAGAACTGCCACTTGAGAAGACGTGATCTGACGCGCTCGGGCATGCTGCACCCAACGTTGGAGACGCGGACGGCGGGACCGCTTGTTGCGGCGCATGACGGAGGTGCAGGTCCACAACGGAGCCGATTTTTGGAGAAGAAGAACGCCGCGGGCGCCGGCACGGAAGTGCGTGGCCCCGCGACAGGGAAGCGCCTCGACGTCGAGAGGTGCCTCCCGAAGCCACGCCGAATCGTCGACGGTGAAGGAGAGAGCGTCGAAGAAGATCTGGTGACCCATGCTCGAATCTCCACCGGTCGACATGACAAAAGGAAGTAGTCGCAAACTCGCCGGAAGTCGCTTAGACGCCTGCCCCACGGTGGGCGCCAACTGTCGTGGGTATAAGCCTGACAGTAGATGTGTAGGGTACGAATGAGATGGGCAGAGTCTTAGCTACGGCGAGGTTGTATGAGTTCAGGCCCCTCTGCGGTGGAGGTAACAGCCCTACGTCTCAGTGCTCTCGGAGCTTGTTGTCGAGTGTAATATGGAATACAATGATTTGCTAACCCCTCTACCAGTGGGGGAGGGCGGCTTATATAGAGTGCGCTGCCCTCCACAACAGTTCTGGTACAGGGGTGGAGTAGTGGGGATTGAATGCGTACGTTACAGGTAACGTATGCTCTAAATGCTAATAAATGCACCCGGAAACGTACGACCGTTTCTCTCCAGAGAGGTTACGATGTACCGAGTGTAGTCAATCGGTTAGCTTGGTATCCTCCGAATGCTAGTCTCCAACTGGATGATTGAGGACCTGTTACCGACTGGATGATGGGGACTCCTTAATTCAGTCGGGGCAGACTTAGGGCCCTGTCCTTTGTGTGGGGTAGTCCTTGGGTAGGACCTGTATGGCAGACCTATGACCCTACCCTAGGACTATGACCCCATCACTATGATAGTGAAAAGTGTTTGAAATTGAATAAATAATTCAAAATTATTTTCTATTTTCAAAAGTAATAATTTTGACTATCCAAACTATTAACTATTTTGTTATTTTCAATTAAAAACTATGTTTATTAAAATTCTTTTTGCATATTTGAGAATTTGACAAAACTATGATAATGAAAAGTGTTTGAAATTTAATAAATAATTCAAAACTATTTTCTATTTTCAAAAGTAATTATTTTGACTATCCAAACTATTAACTATTTTGTCATTTTCAATTAAAAACTATGTTTATTAAAATTCTTTTTGCATATTTGACAATTTGACAAAACTATGATAATGAAAAGTGTTTGAAATTGAATGAACAATTCAAAACTATTTTCTATTTTCAAAAGTAATTATTTTGACTATCCAAACTATTAACTATTTTGTTATTTTCAATTAAAAACTATGTTTATTAAAATTCTTTTTGCATATTTGAGAATTTGACAAAATTATGATAATGAAAAGTGTTTGAAATTGAATAAATAATTCAAAAATATTTTCTATTTTCAAAAGTAATTATTTTGACTATCCGAACTATTAACTATTTTGTTATTTCAATTAAAAACTATTTTTTTGAGCTAGTTGACCCTGAAATTGAAAAGCACTACAAATGAACTCTGAAAATGTTGAAAGTTGGCATGCTATCATCATTTCACCCACATAGCATGTGTTAAAAAGTTGAGAGGTCTACGACAAAAACTGGATGCACTTCGTGTACAAAACGGACAATCTCTCTCGAAGTATCAGGGTTTCGAACGAGAACTCATCTCTTACAAAGGGATTTCATTTTTTTGAACTTATTTGAACTCCATACTTTCTGTGTGTTCAAAATGCACCATTCAAAGGCACATCACAAAATTTCAACAATTTCTCACTTCATTTGGTATTCTTCGTGCATTTACTTATTTTTTGAGCTAGTTGACCCTGAAATTGAAAAGCACTACAAATGAACTCTGAAAATGTTGAAAGTTGGCATGCTATCATCATTTCACCCACATGGCATGTGTTAAAAAGTTGAGAGGGCTACGACAAAAACTGGATGCACATCGTGTACAAAACGGACAATCTCTCTCGAAGTATCAGGGTTTCGAACGAGAACTCATCTCTTACAAAGGGATTTCATTTTTTTGAAATTATTTGAAATCCATACTTTTTGTGTGTTCAAAATGCACCATTCAAAGGCACATCACAAAATTTCAACAATTTGTGACTTCATTTGGTATTCTTCGTGCATTTACTTTTTTTTCAGCTAGTTGACCCTGAAATTGAAAAGCACTACAAATGAACTCTAAAAATGTTGAAAGTTGGCATGCTATCATAATTTCACCCACATAGCATGTGTTAAAAAGTTGGGAGGGCTACGACAAAAACTAGATGCACTTCGTGTACCAAACGGACAATCTTTCTCGAAGTATGTGGGTTTCGAACGAGAACTCATCTCTTACAAAGGGATTTCATTTTTTGAACTTATTTGAACTCCATACTTTTTGTGTGTTCAAAATGAACCATTCAAAGGCACATCACAAAATTTCAACAATTTCTAACTTAATTTGGTATATTTCGTGCATTTACTTATTTTTTTGAGCTAGTTTACCCTGAAATTGAAAAGCACTACAAATGAACTCTAAAAATGTTGAAAGTTGGCATGCTATCATCATTTCACCCACATAGCATGTGTTAAAAAGTTGAGAGGGCTACGACAAAAACTGGATGTACTTCGTGTACACAACGGACAATCTCTCTTGAAGTATGAGGGTTTCGAACGAGAACTCATCTCTTACAAAGGGATTTCATTTTTTTGAACTTATTTGAACTCCATACTTTTTGTGTGTTCAAAATGCACCATTCAAAGGCACATCACAAAATTTCAACAATTTCTGACTTAATTTGGTATGTTTCGTGCATTTACTTATTTTTTTGAGCTAGTTGACCCTAAAATTGAAAAGCACTACAAATGAACTCTGAAAATGTTGAAAGTTGGCATGCTATCATCATTTCACCCACATAGCATGTGTTAAAAAGTTGAGAGGGCTACGACAAAAATTGGATGCACTTTGTGTACAAAACGGACAATCTCTCTCGAAGTATCACGGTTTCGAACGAGAACTCATCTCTTACAAAGGGATTTCATTTTTTTGAACTTATTTGAACTCCATACTTTTTGTGTGTTCAAAATGCACCATTGAAAGGCACATCACAAAATTTCAACAATTGCTCACTTAATTTGGTATTTTTCGTGCATTTACTTTCTTTTTTTTGAGCTAGTTGACCCTAAAATTGAAAAGCACTACAAATGAACTCTCAAAATGTTGAAAGTTGGCATGCTATCATCATTTCACCCACATAGCATGTGTTAAAAAGTTGAGAGGGCTACGACAAAAACTGGATACACTTTGTGTACAAAACGGACAATCTCTTTCGAAGTATCAACATTTCGATTGAGAACTCATCTCTTACAAAGGGATTTCATTTTTTTGAACTTATTTGAACTCCATACTTTTTGTGTGTTCAAAATGCACCATTCAAAGGCACATCACAAAATTTCAACAATTTCTTACTTCATTTGGTATTCTTCGTGCATTTACTTATTTTTTTGAGCTAGTTGACCCTGAAATTGAAAAGCACTACAAATGAACTCTAAAAATGTTAGAAGTTGGCATGCTATCATCATTTCACCCACATAGCATGTGTTAAAAATTTGGGAGGGCTACGACAAAAACTGGATGCACTTCGTGTACAAAACGGACAATCTCTCTCGAAGTATCAGGGTTTCGAACGAGAACTCGTCTCTTACAAAGGGATTTCATTTTTTTGAACTTATTTGAACTCCATACTTTTTGTGTGTTCAAAATGCACCATTCAAAGGCACATCACAAAATTTCAACAATTGCTCACTTAATTTGGTATTTTTCGTGCATTTACTTTCTTTTGTTTGAGCTAGTTGACCCTAAAATTGAAAAGCACTACAAATGAACTCTCAAAATGTTGAAAGTTGGCATGCTATCATCATTTCACCCACATAGCATGTGTTAAAAAGTTGAGAGGGCTACGACAAAAACTGGATACACTTTGTGTACAAAACGGACAATCTCTTTCGAAGTATCAACATTTCGATTGAGAACTCATCTCTTACAAAGGGATTTCATTTTTTTGAACTTATTTGAACTCCATACTTTTTGTGTGTTCAAAATGCACCATTCAAAGGCACATCACAAAATTTCAACAATTTCTTACTTCATTTGGTATTCTTCGTGCATTTACTTATTTTTTTGAGCTAGTTGACCCTGAAATTGAAAAGCACTACAAATGAACTCTAAAAATGTTAGAAGTTGGCATGCTATCATCATTTCACCCACATAGCATGTGTTAAAAATTTGGGAGGGCTACGACAAAAACTGGATGCACTTCGTGTACAAAACGGACAATCTCTCTCGAAGTATCAGGGTTTCGAACGAGAACTCGTCTCTTACAAAGGGATTTCATTTTTTTGAACTTATTTGAACTCCATACTTTTTGTGTGTTCAAAATGCACCATTCAAAGGCACATCACAAAATTTCAACAATTTCTGACTTAATTTGGTATGTTTCGTGCATTTACTTATTTTTTTAGAGCTAGTTGACCCTAAAATTCAAAAGCACTACAAATGAACTCTGAAAATGTTGGAAGTTGGCATGCTATCATCATTTCACCCACATAGCATGTGTTAAAAAGTTGAGAGGGCTACGACAAAAATTGGATGCACTTCGTGTACAAAACGGACAATCTCTCTCGAAGTATCAGCGTTTCGAACGAGAACTCATCTCTTACAAAGGTTTATTAAAATTCTTTTTGCATATTTGAGAATTTGACAAAACTATGAAAATGAAAAGTGTTTGAAATTTAGTACATTCCATACATGCATTACATAAAAGGTTTAATACATTATTACATTATTGCACCAATATTCCTATCTATTATTTATGTTTTCTTCTGGGTCGTAGCCATGGAGAATCTTCATCAGTCAGTAGGATGCTTGGGTCAGTTTTCACTTTGAAGGGCGGAATTTCATGAAACTTATTATAATCTTCTGACATGTCTGTCTTCTCATCTACTCCCACGATGTTTCTTTTCCCTAAAAGAACTATGTAGCGTTTTGGCTCATCGGACGATATCTTCTTTTGCTGATTTCTTTTTCTTGTTTTTGTAGACATGTCCTTCACATAGAAAACCTGAGCGACATCATTGGCTAGGACAAATGGTTCATCCATGTATGCAAGATTGTTGAGATCCACTGTTGTCATGCCGTACTTTTGGTCTACAACTACCCCGCCTCCTGTCAGCTTCACCGATTTGCACCGAAACAAAGGGATCTTAAAAGTAGGTGCATAGTCAAGTTCCCATAGCTCCTCTATGTACCCGTAATATGTTTCCAAACAGTGCCCATTCTCGTCTGTTGCATCAAAGCGGACACCACTATTTTGGTTGGTGCTCTTTTTATCTTGGGCAACCGTGCAAAATGTATTCCCATTTATCTCATACCCTTGGAAAGTACATATAGTCGAAGATGGTGGCCTGGCCAAACAGTACAGCTGATCTCCAACGGTGTCGTCATTCATGAGAAGTGTTTGCAACCAACTGCCGAAAGTCTTCTCATGTTCCCCTTTAATCCAAGAGTCAGCCTTCCCCGGGTTTTTGGAGCGTAGAATATTCTTGTGTCTCACGATATACGGAGCCACCACGGTGGAATTGTGTAGAACTGTGTAGTGTGCTTGAGAGAAAGAATGCTCGTCCATACATACTTTTGCTTTCCTTCCTAGTGTGCCTTTTCCTGTCAGCCTACCCTCATACCGAGATTCAGGAACACCAATCGTCTTAAGGTCAGGAAGAAAGTCCACACAAAACTCAATGACCTCCTCTGTTCCATAGCCTTTGGAGAAGCTTCCTTCTGGCCTAGCACGGTTACGAACATATTTCTTTAAGACTCCCATGAACCTCTCGAAGGGGAACATATTGTGTAGAAACACAGGACCGAGAATTCTAATCTCTTCGACTAGGTGAACTAGGAGGTGTGTCATTATATTGAAGAAGGATGGCGGGAACAACAACTCAAAGCTGACCAGACATTGGACCACATAAATCTGTAACCCTGATAGACTTTCTCGATCGATTACCTTCTAAGAAATTGCATTGAGGAATGCACATACCTTCACAATTACCAGGCCAACATTTTCCGGTAGAATTCCCCTCAATGCAACCGGAAGCAATTGCGTCATAAGCACGTGGCAGTCATGAGACTTTAGGTTTTGGAATTTTTGTCTTTCATATTTACGATTCCCTTTATATTCGACGAGAAGCCAGTCGGGACCTTGATACTGAAAAGGACTTCAAAGAAAATTTCCTTCTCTTCCTTAGTAAGAGCGTAGCTGGCACGCCCTTGAAACTGCCCTGGATGCATGCCATCTCTTCCTTTATGACGTTCCTGGTCCTCCCGTGCTTCCGGTGTATCTTTTGACTTCCCATACAAGCCCAGGAAGACTAGAATATTCACGCAGAGATTCTTCGTCAGGGGCATCACGTCAATTGCCGAGCGGACCTCATGGACTTCCTAGTAGGGTAGCTCCCAAAATATAGATTTCTTCTTCCACATGGGTACGCGCTTATCAGAGCCGTTAGGAACAGGTTGGCTGCCAGGACCCTTTCCAAAGATTACTTTTAAATCTTTGACCATATCAAATACTTCAGCACCAGTACGGATGACAGGCTTCCCCCGGGTTTCTGCCTTGCCATTGAAATGCTTGCCTTTTTTCTTTAAGGGATGCTTGGGCGGAAGAAAACGACGATTGTACGGGTACACATTCTTCCTACATTTGTCCAGATATATACTTTTTGTCTGATCCAAACAGTGCGTGCATGCATTGTATCCCTTGTTTGACTGTCCTTAAATGTTACTAAGAGCAGGCCAATCATTGATGGTTAAGAAAAGCAACGCTCAAAGGTCAAATTCCTCTTTTTTTGTGCTCTTCCCACACACGTACACCTGGTTCGGCCCACAGCTGTAAAAGTTCATCAACTAATGGCCTTAGGTACACACCAATATCGTTGCCGGGTTGCTTTGGACCTTGGATAAGCACTGGCATCATAATTAACTTCCGCTTCATGCACAACCAAGGAGGAAGGTTGTAGATATATAGAGTAATGGGCCAGGTGCTGTGACTGCAACTCTGCTCCCCAAAAGGATTCATGCCATCTGTACTCAGACCTAACCAGAAGTTCCTTGCGTCAGCTGCAAATCTCGGGAACTCTCTCTCGATTTTTCTCCACTGCCGACCATCAGCGGTGTGCCTCAACTTATCGTCTTTCATACGATCTTCCATGTGCCATCGCAACAACTTCGCATGATCTTTATTTCTGAACACACGTTTCAACCGTGGTATTATAGGAGCATACCACATCACCTTGGCAGGAACCCTCTTCCTGGGTGGCTCGCCCTCAATATCACCAGGGTCATCTTTTCTGATCTTATACCGCAATGTAGTGCATACCGGGCATTTATCCATATTCTCGTACTTCTCATCACGGTAGAGGATGCAGTCATTAGGGCATGCATGTATCTTCTGCACGTCTAATCCTAGAGGGCAGACAAGCTTCTTTGCTTCGTACGTGCTGGCGGGCAATTCGTTCTTTCTTGGAAGCATCTTCTTCATCAGTACCAGCAACTTTTCGAATGACGAGTCAGTCACACCGGTCTCTGCCTTCCACTTCAGCAATTCCAGTGTGCTACCCATCTTCTTCTGGCCATCTTCACATGTTGGGTACAACAATTTGTTGTGGTCCTGTAACATCTGCTCGAACTGCAACCTCTCCTTTTCTGTGTCGCAACCTCGCCATGCATCAGAAATGACCCGACCAAGATCATCAGCGGGCTCATCTGGTTCCCGTTCTTCATCCTGATCTTCTTCTTCATTGTCTTCCATTGCGGTATCAACATACTCAGGGAACATAGATCGGTAGTTGTCATCATCGTTCTCTTCTTCTTCATCGTCGTCTTCCATCATAACCCCTCTTTCTCCGTGCTTGGTCCAAACATTATAGCCCGACATAAAACCGGACCGAAGCAGGTGGCTCTGAATGACTCTTGAGGAAGTGTAATCCTTCTCATTCCAACATTCAACACATGGACAAAACAATAAGCCACCACCCTGCTTGTTCGCATCGGCTGCATCTCGAAAAGAATGCACGCCTTCTCTGTAAGCGGTTGTGCGTCTATCACCGTACATCCATGGATGGCTCATCTGCGTCATACGATAGTATATCCAATACAATCACGATCCTAAAAATTAGTACCGCACGGTCTAAACGAGGAAATATAGTTGCTAACCTTTTAGAATAAGTAGAAATAAAGAGGAAGAGGTTTAAGCGTGGCTCAGGCATCTCATATCGTAGTTGTGTTCGGTGAACTGAAGCGGCATCGCTCTAACACACATTTCAACAAACACCTCTAGTGCATCAAAAAAAATGGAGAGCTAGCACACACCCACACTCTTCCATCCAAGAAAAATGCAAGGAAGAGGGGAGAGGGGGCTGTGCTATATATAGGCAGAGGACTTTAGTCTCGGTTTGAGACACAAACCGGGACTAAAGGTGGCGCACATGCGGGCTGCACACCGCGTAGCCCTCTAGTCCGGGTTTGGTACACAAACCCGGACAAAAGGCTCCTTACGGTCCGGGACCAAAGCCTCGTGGGAGGCATTGCGATTTGGGGCGACGTGGCCGGGCCTTTAGTCCCGGCCCAGATGCAGGCCGGGACTAAAGGGTCCAGGCCAAAGGCCCGTTTTCCACTAGTGAAAAAGAAGATCTCCCCCTAAATTTTTGCATTATTTTAAATTTTTGTTTGAATGCAAATTCACAATTGATTAGGATCATGGGGCACTCTTCCAGGTCACATACATCTTGGTGGTGCGCATAAATGATATGAATGAATAGTAATGCACACAACACAAAACAAATAAGTGAATGATCATCACGTAGATAGCTTAAAAGTAATAACTTAGTAGCATCGATCAATCAAAGGGCATGATCAAACACTTCTCCCAAAAGATAAAGCCATCCAAAAGGCCAAATGTTTTCGAAAACCAAACGAGAGCAAATAATAAAGCAAACCACTCTCCCTCGAAGCCCTAATTGATAGATACACAACCCCTTTGGCAACAAGTTACCAAAAAGTTCAAAGGTATAGAACTAGCCGTCTCTCTAGGCTCGATCTCCTTCGATAGCAGATGATGGAGTGGACAGAAGGACATCGACGAAGGCTTGTGCCGATGTCCTTGTAGCTGGAGGTGTTGACACTAGAGGTGCAGGAGATGGAGCTGGAGCTGAAGCTTGACCTAATGAAGTTTTCTTGCTTCCATCATTGGCCCAACTACAGGCCTAGGCTTGGTACCGAACTCAGTGGTCGTGGCAGTAGGCGACCCATCATCATCACTGCTTGAGCGAGGTGAATGACTGCATCAACTTCATGCTTGAGCCGCTCAACACTTGTAGTCAACTATGTTACTTTCACATCCACATCATGGAATTTTGTTTCCACAATCCTTTCTAGGCTCTTCTATTTCAGCAGAATATCAGTAATGTTCTTCTCCATCGCTTGGATGGTGCTGACAAGAAATGACATCTACTCATCTCTGGTTCTAAGTTGTGGAGCTGGTGCTGAAGCATTCCTAGTTGCCTCTGTCTCTGCTGCCTCTGCTGCCTCTCGTGTTCTAGCTGAGTTTGGATGACTGGGATCCATCACAACTACATTATCTTCAAACTCTGCAGGAAGTGGCAGGTGTGGATGATCAATTAGATATACATGCTTGCCAATCTTGGCATTGATGAGCATATGAATATATGGTGCATATCCACACAATCTCTTATGATCTACATCAGTCCTCCTGACAGTCCCTACTATTAAGTCCATCACACGGAACCGGGTGTGGTTGTCTAAGTGATGCAACATGTTGATGGAATAACCTCTGATCATCTTATCATCTCGTGTCTTGGGCATCAGGGCATATCTCATTATGGTGTTTGTAGTAGGTATTCCTGCTTGCAAAAAGTAGACATAGCCAAATTGTGTATCTTCATGTACTAATGGGGCACTGGATTGTACAAGTTAACCATGGAGTTATGATTCATCTTGGGTTCTGAATACACATCCAAGTCTCCCGCTTGTGCCACTGAGGCACCAATGAAAGTGGCCCATTCATCTATTATGGCCTCATACCTGTGACCTTCCATCATCCATACAATCCTTCCATCTGGATAGAAGTGAGCAGTAGAATAGAATTGCATAATCATATCATCATTCCAGGCAGTCATCTCTTTGCCAATAAATCTTCAATGTTGACTAGCCTCAAATTCCCTCTCACATGAGGAAAGTAATTCTCATTGGCCTTAATATATTCCAAATCAACGTATCTCATGTCACTGACTACAGGATTCTTGTCAAGCAACACACTCTCATAGAAATCTTGTAGCGCCTTTGTGTGAAAGTGAGGAGCAACAAATGTTCTCCTTCTGATAGCATATGGATCAGCAGACCTCCACTTTCTCAATCCTTGATCCCTTCTCTTCTTCATGTCTTCAGCTACTGGATGGGCATCATTATGCAATGGAAAATGAGAGCTCAGCTTCATTAGCACAGCTGCATCGTCTTCCTCCTGTGCAGCAAATTCTCTAGATGTAGAGCCTTTGTTCTTTTCAGCTACAGGAATGTCCTTGGTAGTCCTCTTAGGCACTATAGGCCTCTTAGGCTTAGGTGTTGAAGGCTTGGGTGCAGTCTTATTTGGCATAGCATCTGCCATAAGCTTCTTCTTCTAAGCAGGAGGGGCATCAACTTGTATTTCTTCCTCCTCCTCTTCACTCTGCTCAGGAGTTCTTACTATAGAAGTTGGCCTTCGAGTCACATAGACTGTTGTCTTCCTCTCTCTCTTCTTAGCAGGCTTCTTGACTAGCCTGGAAGAGGGTCTCTCAAGGGTGAGTGTCATCCCTTGCCTTGCACACTCTAGGGCTCTCACATCAGCAGGTCCGACATACTCCTTACTCACAGTTTTGTTGACTGTGCTGTTCTCTTTCTGCTTCTGGGGAACAATTTCCTCTGGGATAAACTCGACATCTTCTTCATCCGAATTTAGCTTCTTCCTTGACCTAGCATCTGCCTTGGGCAATCCATGAGAGCTAGGTGTACCTAGGTTAGAAGGTGTTCTCTCTGGACTAGTGCATGAATCCATGTCAACAATGGGCTCACTGAAGTTGTTCTCATTATCCTGTGATCCTGACATACTGTCAAACAGCCAAGCAGACAAGCACACCGTGTGAAAAGATTTAGAAGAGCTGGAATGGATGTGCATCACAAAATTCAGAAGTTTATGAAAGATTTGAACTCTTAAAAAATTAGGTTTAACATTCTGCAAAAGGGGATTTCTATTCCATCGAGTCAAAAAATTTGGTGCCACCGAGACTGACGTTCTCCTTAACAGAAACTTGGCAACCCTTTTTGGTTTCACTGAAAAGGGAAACTCAGTTTCAGTAAGAATGTTCTCAGTAACCCTGAAACAAAATCGGTAAGACCGACTTTTCCGACTCACTCACACTGAGATTCAGTTTTGTGGATGGCTAAACCTAAGTTTTCCATCATTCTCTAATCTACGAGATTTTTCTTCTAGACAGGATGATTGCAGCCGTGGATAAAGTTCATTAATGGATGTTTGTGTAAGAATCAGAATCAAGAGTGCAAAGAGGGGTGAGATCCATACCCTAGCTCGGTGACGGATCCTCTACGTCGGCAATGACGGTGTATATTTCCATCGACGGCAAAGACTCCGGTGGCGAGGGCGCATGGGAGATTCAAGCCAATGTCCCGTGGACTTGGGCGCGCCAGCGAGGAGGTGCGGGAGGTCACGTTTGAGGAAGTTATTTCAAATGTTGGGTCCACAGACTATATATACCCCCTGGTTGTTGGTGACACTGAGATGGAATTTTTGGTGTCACCGAGTTCCATAACTGTCAGCACACAGTGAAACTCGAGCAGGCCAAAAATGACAACTCAGTGGTACCGAGATGAGAAAACCTGATCAACCGTAGGCTTCGATGGGACTGAGATTTTGAGGTTGGTCACTCTAAGATGCACTTTTGGAGGTTTTGGAATTGAACCCTTTTTGAGAGGGATCTCTGAGTGCTCCTCACAAAGAGTGTCCCTAAAGTGCTTGCTCAAATTTTGTGATGTAGCATGAATATAATTTGAGACGAGAAAGCATAGATAGCTATAGAGAGGTACTTAGGCATTGTTGTATATCCAATTGACCAAATAAGTTAGGAAGCTAAATAACAACAATTGGATATCCTTGATTGAGAAAAAATATGCAT
Source organism: Hordeum vulgare subsp. vulgare (assembly GCF_904849725.1). NCBI lineage: Eukaryota > Viridiplantae > Streptophyta > Magnoliopsida > Poales > Poaceae > Hordeum > Hordeum vulgare. The sequence goes on along the minus strand of NC_058522.1, from coordinate 99,996,408 downwards.
ACCAACATGCTCACACAATAAGATGTCAAATAATACATTGTGAACATGCACAAACACTCTAGCATCTACCAAGCACTTTGGCCATGAGGAAGTCATCTATATATGAGTATATTGACATAGGAGCCAAGTAAGAATACTTGATCATAGGTCATACTCATTGTTTAAGCACAAGTGGGTTACCACTTTTACATAAGGCTTTAATGTGTTCACATCTTTAGTAGATGCTTATAATCAAGTCTTAGAGTAAATCTCCCCTTGAAGTGATACCCCCCTAAGAGGGATAAACTAACCTTGGGTTTTGTCGTAGAAGACTTCAAGTAGGTGTAGTCATCGTGGATGGTCATTGTTTATGAAGACCATCTAGAGTTGTGTGAAATCCTTGTTGTTTCTTACTCTTCTCACCTACATGGGTTAGTCCCAGAGTACAAGGAACATATGCAATAATATCTATGGACATGGAATGAAATACATGTGAGTTGATGTCCAAAGATACATTAATTACCTTGTCCCTTGCTTACCTTTGAGGGAATGCGTGACTCCTTGAACGAATGTATATGGTTGGAGTTGATTGCATATAGTTCTTGCCAAAATGAATAAGAGTGAAATTCATTGGCGGAGTCAGCCCTCAAGAACTTCTCTAGTTCTTCCTCTTGGGGACCCACATCAACTTGATGGGGATCCTTGGAGTTATGGTAGCACTAGATGAGGTGGTTCTACTAGTGTCTTTGGGAATTGTGACAACCCCAATACATTCCCTTTCCCCTCTTGTAATCTTTCCTTGTATGGCAACCTTGATATGGTAATGATAAGTGGGTGTGTCCAATTGTGTCTCATTTTATGTGCTTCATGGCATCATGCATACATCTTTTCTTTGTGGTTTATTTGTGTTGATGTGGGTGCACTGTGATGTGGTGTGCAAGTGCATCTGGATGTGCTTTTGTGTTTGTTTGATGTGTGGGTGCAACAAGTGCATTTCAAAACCCACTAGTTGCATCATAGGACCAAAACCCTTTCTCTCCTCTCTTATTTTCTTTTGAGGCTATTTCTAAGTTTCTGTTTTGCTTAAACAAAAATGTTCCTCCTCTTTTTAAAACCTTCTTAGTAATTGTGGAGACAACCCCTTTGGTTTTATTTTTCTATTTTCCTTTTGTTTTATTTAAAGACCAGGGTCTAATTTAATATAAAGGGGTTTTATTTTTATTCTTCAAATTTAAGAGCCCATTCACATTTTTGTCTTTCTCAAAACCTTCCCGTGTTTTCCTTTGTGATTTTTTGTGCAATGCAATTATTTTAAAGGAAGATACTGCGTGTTTACTTATCTGAGTGAAGAGCTCACCTGGGCTTTCTTCCTCTCCTAGCGGCCCAGCTAGCCCGAGCCAGCAAGCGCATCAGAGGCCCAACACGCCCCGCGCAGCCCAGGAGATCCTCGTCACCATGTTCTTCTTCCTCCCGTGGTACAGCAGAGCATCCACCCATGCCACGTACATCTCTCCCCTGATTTGACGGCCAACAGAGGCTCTAGGCCCCTTTATAGACCCCGGTACCCTAGCCTCCTTCCCCCGGTTCCATTTTATCCTTCTCCCCTATCTTCCGCAGCCGGTAGCCAGCGTCGCCGTCACCATCGCCATGGACGGAGGGTGCTCGAGCTCCTCTCCCCCGTGAGTCCAGCAGCTGCGGGAGTGTGGCGAGAATGTCTTTGGCGCCTTCTTCGTCCTCGCCGGCGCCGTCAACGCCAGGAGACAACGTCGCTGGTCATCTGCATCGCTTCGTCGTGGAGCTATGTCATCTTCCGTGCGCCCAAGCGCAAGGCTGCACAAGCCTCGAGGCATCAGCCTCCTCCTCTGCTTCAACGACGTCTCCAGCGACACAGCACGTGACACGTCGTCCTCCCCCTCGGTTCTCTCCCCTTGCAAGCTGGTGAGTAGGTAAGCCATCGCCTAGTCGCACTGCTCCGTTTTCCTGTGCAGTTTGCGTCTCCCCGCGCTAGCTCGCTGTCGTGCGCCGGAGTTGCACCAGCGCCACCACAGCCGCACGCCCGCAGTACCGCATGCATGCATGCACCGCTTAGCAGATGCCTCCCGCTCTGGGACTATGTAGAAGCGCTTAACCCCGCATAGTGCACCGTGCCGCTGTTGCATGTCTGCACCATCGAGAGTAGCGTTGCCGCCGTCGTCTCTGTGTCGCAGCAGCGAAATACGACCCCTTTTGGAGTGATAGCCAACGCGATTCCCCTCTCCGAGCAGATCACCTATCGTAGCCCGTCGCAGCAAAGTGCGCGTTTTTCCACAAGGTCGTGGGTTCGAGTCCCCCTGGCACCCATTTTTGTTTTGTTTTTCCCCTCTTGTTGTTAAGTAGCAGAGGCAACACATCTGAGTTACTGCCCCTAGTAGAACATCTACTCTGGTGTATCCCAGTGGTTAGGGGCAGTGTTTGTTGTGGAGAGGTAGTGGGTTTGACCCCCACTACTCCCATTTTACTCTGTGTTGTAGTGTGCCACTGATAGGTGGGTCCAGGGCCCACATGTCATGCTCTAGGGAACCCTGGTGAGTATGACCAGTGGGACCCTCCACTGTTGTTTATATGTGTGTTGTTTTTTTATTGGTTAAGATGAGTTTCGAAATCTGGAATATTTCCAGAAGAGGAATATACACAATTGGGCAGGTTCAAGAACAACTCCTGTTCTGGACAATAGCAGAGTTTGATCCTGTGTAGTATTTCGTTTGCTGTTTGTGGTGTTTTTCTGCATGCATATATAGAAGTATGATATATGGATTTGGGGTAGAAAAACCCAAGGAATACAATGGTTGTTTTGGATTCCAGAGTTGAGCAGTTCTGCAAAAGTGTCACTTTGTGGTGAGGTGGCGCTTGTTTATTTGTGAAGGATTCTTTATGTGGATAATTAAGGTTTGTGCATCCATGCATCATATTGATTATTGCATTATCAATTGCTAGTGTTTATTTGCTGCTTGTTTCTTTGGGGTAGCTACTGGGTCCGGAAATGAGTTCGAGGAATCCTGTGAGTTCGTGCAGGAAGATCAGGAACAGTTCCACTCTGAAGAAATCACAAGCAAGATGATAGTGACCTTGACACCGTTTCTAGCTTTGTTATGCTTAGTTGATACATTTCCATCGTTATATCTCCGCTGCCTACCACATGATATATAGGCCATCAAACATTGTCATGAAACCTCAAACACCTCCCCTCCTGGCAAATATTGTTTGGCTAAGTTAGGCTTGCTTAACCATTATTATTAGCGTTGCTAGTTGCAGGTGCCAGCAGGTCCATGCGATAACATGGGCAATTGATACCATCCTATTTAAATTGCTATTTAATTAATGCACCTATATACTTGGTAAATAGCAAAAGGCCTAGCCTTTTTCTGGGTGATTTTTTCCACTATTGCCGCCTTATTTTCGGCTACCGGTGTTTTATTCCATAACTGAGTGCTCCTAACACGTTCGGGGATGTTATGGGGACCCCCTTGATAAATCATTTAGTGTTAAGGCTTGTCTGGCAGGACCGAACTTTGGTGTTAATTTGCTAACAACTTAATATTAAAAAGCATAGGGAATAGCTACCCTAAGGAATTAATCAACAACCCAGGTTAGTGCTCCTCATGAGTGTTGGTCCAAACTAGAGCTCCGTGTGGGGCCAACCCGGGGCAACTCGGGTGATTTCTATCAGGCCACTGTACGCTTTGCTTATCCGACGTGTCCTGAGACTGAGATACGCGACTCTTATCGGGTTCGTCGACACGTCGGGTGGTCTTGCTGGACTTGTCTTACCTTAGCGATATATATTGCACATTGGGATTCCGGTGAGACTTTGGGTCTTCTTAGAGTTGAGATTTCCTCTAAGGAATCCGACGAGATCACGAGTTTCGTGGTCGAGGATTACTATGCGGCCCGTGGTAATTTGTGATGGATTAGTTGGAGCACCCCTACAGGGTTAATTCTTTCGGAAAGCCGTGCCCGCAATTATGTGGCAAACATGGATATTTTGTTAACATACAGTTCTAGATAACTTAATAAAACCTGCCAACTGTGTGCATAACCGTGGTTGTTTCTTTCAGAGCTCCTTCTTTGATCGAGAACACGGTGGGGTTATGAATGATGTAAGTAGGTGTTCAGGATCACTTAGTGTTCATTCTTAGATCTCGACCGTCTTACGTAGTCCACCATATCATATTTCTGATCTTCGTAAGTTAGCCACCATATATGCTTAGATTTCTACAAACTCAAACATTTAACCCTACCTTATCCATTAACTTAGTTAGACTCGATACCAAGGTCATGAGATTGTTGAGTCCTCGTGGCTCACAGTTTGCTATAACCACCCACACGTAGAGGTACTCCGGATGCACACGTCCCCGAGGATACCCAGCTGAGGTGGGAGTTTGATGAGGCCAATGTCAGGCTATACGTGACGTATCCCGAGGATTAGAGGCGCTTGGTCGTGATCGTGGGCCTAGCAAGGCGGGATAGCATGGGCTTTTGCGTTTATCTTGTCCGTAGTCGGACCCTATTTTTCCCTTTTGAATAATGTATGACTGTGTGACTCTGTAATTTAGCTTGTGGTGAGTGTAAGACAAATCTTTTTACTCTTCCCTCTTTTATGTATTGTGATGTTATCCTGCTTGCGAAACGCTCAAATGCGCCTCTTTCCCCTTTTGAGGCCTCGCCCCCAAATAAGGAAAGGGCCGCATCTTAGTCGTTACAGGAATCCATTGACCTTGGCTTGGGGTTCTTCCTAAGATGAGTCAATCTCCTCTTGAAGCTTGCCCTTGCCCTTGTGGTCTTGTGGTAGAAGGTCATCTTGAGAGCTTGTTCCCTTGGGGAGAGTAGGATCATACTTCTCCTTTTAGGGAACAAGCTTAGGGATGGGATAGGGACCTTCTTCCCATTCAACTCTGTTGGCATTGAAGTAGCCAACACCATGCTTCTTTCGATGTCCTCCTTGCTTGCGCACAATTTCCTTGAGTTGCTTACTTCCGGCAAGACTCTTGAAGACACCTCTCTCTATAATTCCTTTCAATAAATCGTTTTCTTGCTCAAGTGTTACTTGGCTAAGAGAATCATTACTGGAATCAAGAGAGCTACTAGCAACAACATTATTTGACTTAACTCTAGCATTGTGGTGACTAGATGAAGAAACTTTCTTGCCTTTGTTACTAGTGTTCTTAGGTTTGACTTGTGGAACAAAAGTAGACAAGAGTAATCATTTGTCTAGATAAGAAGAAATCTTGTTCCAAAGATCGTCATTGATTTCTTTTAAAAACTCATGCTCTTGCTCTAAATTTAGCTTATCGAAGTGTAGCTTCTCATGAGTTCTTGCAAGCTCTCTATGATCTTCTAGAGTAGTTTCATGAGCTAACTTGAGAATGTTTAATTCTTTAGTTAATCGTTCAATCTCTTTCTTATCATCATCATTCGACTTCTCTTGACTAGCATGATTATTATCAAGTTCATTTCAATGTTATCAATAGTCTTATCAAAGAAGAAGTCATCATCTCCTAACAAGTCATCCTCATCACTATGAAAATCAAGATACTCGGGGTGTGATACCTTGGGGCCTTTTGCCATGAAGCAGTTTCCAATCCCTTCATATGGTGAATCAAATAAGTCGTAGGAGTTGGAGGAAACAAGTGCAATATCGGAAACACCTTCATCTTAAATATAATCAGAGTTGGAGTGGTAGCTTCTCTCGGATTGGTTGTCGGACTCGAAGCTGGAAACCCATTCACCAACATGATCTTGATGTATTCTTCTTGAGCTGCTCTTGGTGTCCTTGTCCTTCTTCTCCAATTCCTTGTTTCCCTGGAGTGTATTCGTTCATAACAATCTTCTCTACTCCTGATCTCTCTACGAGGTGACTCATCTCTTGAGCTTCGTCTTTTAGGTAACTCTTCTCTTCTTTTGTAGGTATCTGAGAACTCATTGGAGAAGTGTCCGGGCTTTCCGCAATTGTAGCAGTTTCGGTCACGACTAGATGAACGCTTCTCTTCATATCTTGAGCTTGAGATTATCTCTTTGCCTCTATTCTTATAAAACTTGTTGAATTTTGTAACCATGAGACTGATCTCTTCATTTGTAACAAGGTTGTCATTTCAGGTAGCAGGAGTATCACTTGAAGCTTTGTAAGCACCGCTTGACTTGTTATGCGACTCATATTTGTCCTTGAGTGACATTTCATGAGCAACAATCCTTCCAATGACTTCCGTTGGCTTGAGATCCTTGTAGTTTGGCATCATTTGGATTAATTTGCACATGGTGTCATGTCTTCCATCGAAGGCTCTAAGTGTCTTCTTGATGATGAATTTGTCGGTCATATCTTCGCTTCCTAAGACGGTAACCTCATTTGTGATGGCAACAATCTGATGTTGCTTGAACTACGTCGGAATTTCCGCAAAGAGGAAGAGATGATGCAGCATAGCTACAATAGGTATTTCCCTCAGTGATGAGACCAAGGTTATCGAACTAGTAGTAGAACCAAGCAACACTATGTAAACGGTACATGCACACAAATAACAAATACTTGCAACCCGACGTATAAGAGGGGTTGTCAATCCCTCCCGGGTAAAATGATAGATAGATTTGTGGTAGATTGGATAAATAGCTCTCGATAAAACGCGAAATAAAACAAGTAAAAAAGCACAGCAATGTATTTTTGTGTTTTTGGTAATACAGACCTAAAAATAAAAGTTGCAAATGAAGGAAAAATGAAATAGCAATGTAGATCAGAAAGTATATGATGAGAAAATAGTCCCGGGGCCCATAGATTTCACTAGTGGCTTCTCTCGAAAATAGAAAACAGTGGAATTTTTTTTACTGTTGGGCAATTGATAGAAGTGCGAATACTCATGATGATATCCAAGAAAAGGATCATATATAGGCATCACGCCCAAGATTAGTAGACCAACTCCTGCGTGCATCTACTACTATTACTCCACACATCGACCGCTATCCAGCATGCATCTAGTGTATTAAGTTCATGGAAAAATGGAGTAATGCAATAAGAACGATGACATGATGTAGACAAGATCTATTCATGTAGGAATAGACCCCATCATTTTATCCTTAATAGAAACGATCTATACGTGTCTCGCTGCCCCTTGTGTCACTAGGAAAGGACACCGTAAGATCGAACCCATCAGAAAGCACCTCTTCCCATTGCAAGACAAATATATCAAGTTGGCCAAACAAAACCCAAATATTGGAGAAGAAATACGAGATTATAGTAATCAAGATTGGATATTAAATCAAAGCAAATCTGATCATAAACTCACACTTCATCGGATCCCAACAAACACACCGCAAAAAGTCATTACATCAAATAGATCTCCAAGCGAACGTTGTATTGAGATACAAAATGAGGAAAAGCGCCATCTAGCTACTGCCTATGGACCCATAGGTCTGATATGAACTACTCAGCGTCATCGAAGAGGCACCAATGAGTATGAGGAACGCCTCTATGATCGTGTTCCCCTCTGGCAAGGTGCCGAAAAAGGGCTCTAGATTGGATCTCATGTTTCGGAAACTTGCGGCGAGTGGAGAAAAATTTCGTCGACTCTTCTAGAGTTTCTAGAATATTGGAGTATTTATAGAGCAAAGAGGTAGTGCAGGGGGCCACCGAGGAGGGCACAACCCACCAGGCTGCGCCTGGCCTCCCTGGTGCACCCAGGTGGGCGGTGCTCTCCTCGGAGCCCCCCTCTGGTACTTCTTTGGCCCATCTTGTGTCTTCTGGCCCAAACAAATTATCCAAAAAGTTTCGCTGCGTTTGGACTCCGTCTGGTACTGATATTCTGCAAAGTAAAACACAAGCAAAAAACAGCAACTGGCAGTGGGCACTATGTCAATAGGTTAGTCCCAAAAACTGATATAAAGTTGCTATAAAATGATTGTAATACATCCAAGAATGATAATATAACAACATGGAACAATCAAAAATTATAGATACGTTGGAGACGTATCACTATCCTAGAGTATATTTCAGCGACTCCTTCACCATCCTTCATCTTGAACTTATCAAGGTGACGTTGAAGCACAACCAACTTAGATTCCCTGACAGATTTTGTACCTTCATGCATATTAACCAAAGTAAACCAAATTTCTTTTGCACTCTCAAGGCGGCTGATTTTATTGAATTCTTCGAGGCACATGCAGTTGAATAGAATGTCGTAGGCTTGACAATTGTATTGCAACATCTTGAATTTTCTATTGTCGCATCGCGATCCGGTTCTCTTACTTATCCAAAGAAGTCACCTTGCACACTTCGGAGCCCCCCTCCGGTACTTCTTTTGCCCATCTTGTGTCTTTTGGTCCAGAAAAATTCTCCAAAAAGTTTTGCTGCGTTTGGACACCGTTTGGTACTGATATTCCGCAAAGTAAAACAAGCAAAAACAACAATTGGCACTAGGCTCTATGTCAATAGGTTAGTCCCAAAATATGATATAAAGTTGCTATAAAATGATTGTAGAATATCCAAGAATGATAATATAACAACATGTAACAATAAAAAATTATAGATATGTTGGAAACGTATGAGCATTCCCAAGCTTAATTCCTGCTCGCCCTCGAGTAGGTAAATGATAAAAACAGAATTTTTGATGTGGTGTGCTTGTTGGGAAATGTTGCATGGGAAACAAAAAATTTCCTACGCACACGAAGACCTATCATGGTGATGTCCATCTACGAGAGGAGATTAGATCCACATACCCTTGTAGATCGCTAAGCGGGAAGCATTAAGAAACCCAATTGATGTAGTGGTACAACTTCGTGATTCAAATCACCGTCGTCCCACGATCCTTTCCGATCTAGCGCCGAACGGACGGCACCTCCGCGTTCAGCACACGTACAGCTCGATGAAGATCTCGGCCTTCTTGATCCAGCAAGAGAGATGGAGAAGTGGATGAGTTCTCCGGCAGCATGACAGCGCTCCGGTGGTGGTGATAATCTACTCCTGCAGGGCTCCACCGAGCTCCGCAGAAATCCGATCTAGAGGAAAAACTACGTGGTATAGGTTTGAGTTGCACGTGGCACAGTTGTGTCTCAAAAGCCCTAAAACCAATAGTATATATAGGAGGAGGGGAGGGGCTAGCCTTGGGGCTCAAGGGAGCCCCAAGGGCGCCGGACGAAGGAGGAGGTGGACTCCCACCCCAATTCGGTTTGGGGGAAGGAGTCCACTCGTTCCTTCCCACCTCACTCTTTCCTTTTTTTTCTTTCATTTTGGTATTTTCCACTTGTGGCACCATGGGCCTATTGGGCTGGCCTCACCAGACCACTAAGGGTTGGTGCGCCACCCTAGGGTCACTGGGCTCACTCTCTGGTAGGTGGGCCCCTCCCGGTGGATACTCGGAACCCATTCGTCACTCCCGGTACACTGCCGGTAATGCCCGAAACTTCCCGGTGACCAAATGAAACCATCCTATATATCAATCTTCATTTCCGGACTATTCCGGAAACCCTCGTGACGTCCGTGATCTCATCCGGGACTCTGAACAACCTTCAGTAATCACACATATAACTCAACTTTACTAAAACATCATCGAACCTTAAGTGTGCAGACCCTGCGGATTCGAGAACTATGTAGACACTCCTTGGTCAATATCCAATAGTGGGACCTGGATGTCCATATTGGATCCGACATATTCTACGAAGATCTTATTGGTTGAACCTCTACGCCAAGGATTCATATAATCCCGTAAGTCATTCCCTTTGTCCTTCGGTATGTTACTTGCCAGAGATTCAATCGTCGGTATCCGTATACCTATTTCAATTTCGTTACCAGCAAGTCTCTTTTCTCGTTCCGTAATACAAGATCCCTCGACTTTACACTTAAGTCACATTGCTTGCAAGGCTTGTTTGTGATGTTGTATTACCGAGTGGGCCCCGAGATACCTCTCTGCCACACGGAGTGACAAATCCCAGTCTTGATCCATACTAACTCAACGGACACCTTCGGAGATACCTGTAGAGCACCTTTATAGGCACCCAGTTACGTTGCGACATTTGATACACACAATGTATTCCTCCGGTGTAAGTGAGTTATATGATCTCATGGTCATAGAAATGAATACTTGACACGTAGAAAACAATAACAACAAAATGACACGATCACATGCTACGTTCATAGTTTGGGTCTAGTCCATCACATGATTCTCCTAATGATGTGATCCAGTTATCAAGTGATAACACTTGTATATGGTCAGAAAACCTTAACCATCCTTGATCAACTAGCTAGCCAACTAGAGGCTTGCTAGGGACATTGTTTTGTCTATGTATCCACACATGTATCTATGTTTTCATTCAATACAATTATAGCATGGATAATAAACGATTATCTTGAAACAAGAAATATAATAGTAACTATTTTATCATTGCCTCTAGGGCATATTTCCAATAGTCTCCCACTTGCACTAGAGTCAATAATCTAGTCCTCACATCGCTATGCGATTTACATTGTTATGAATCTAACACCCATATAGTTCTGGTGTTGATCATGCTTCCCTCGTGGAAGAGGTTTAGTCAGCAGATCTTCTACATTCACATCCGTGTGCACTTTGCAAATATTTACGTCCTCTCGTTCGACGTAGTCGCGAATGAGGTTGAAGCGTCGTTTGATGTGCCTGGTCTTCTTGTGAAACCTTGGTTCCTTTCCTAAACCAATGGCACCAGTGTTGTCACATAACATAGTTATTGGATTTAGTGCGCTCGACACAACTCCAAGATCCATCATGAACTGCTTCATCCAGGCACCCTCCTTAGCTGCCTCCGAGGCAGCCATGTACTCCGCTTCACATGTAGAATCTGCTATGCCGCTTTGCTTGTAACTGCACCAGCTTATTGCACCCCCATTAAGAATAAATATGTATCCGGTTTGAGACTTAGAGTCATCGAGATCAGTGTAAAAGCTTGCGTCGACGTAACCCTTTACGACGAGCTATTCGTCACCTCCATAAATGAGAAACATTTCCTTAGTCCTTTTCAGGTACTTCAGAATATTCTTGACCGTCGTCTAGTGATCCACTCCTAGATTACTTTGAAACCTGTGTGCCATACTTATGGCTAGGCTGACGTCTGGTCTAGTGCACAACATTGCATACATGATAGAACCTATGGCTGAAGCATAGGGGACGGTACTCATCTTTTCTCTATCTTTCACAGTTACTGGACACTGAGTCTTACTCACTTTTATACCTTGTAATACTGGCAAGAACCCCTTCTTGGACTATTCCATTTTGAACTTCTTCAAAACTTTATCAAGGTATGTGCTTTGTGAAAGTCCTATCAGGCGTCTTGATCTACCCCTATAGATCTTAATGCCTAGAATGTAAGCACCTTCTCCTAGGTCCTTCATAGAGAAACTTTTATTCAAGTAATCCTTTACGCTCTCCAAAAACTCCACGTTGTCCCAATCAGCAATATTTCATCCACATATAATATTAGAAATGCCACAGAGCTCCCACTCACTTTCTTGTAAATACAAGATTCTCTAACCACTTGTATAAACCCAAATGCTTTGATCACCTCATCAAAGCGCTTATTCCAACTCCGAGATGCTTGCACCAGTCCATAAATGGGTCGCTGGAGCTTGCATACCTTTTTAGCATTCTCTAGATTGACAAAACCTTCGGTTTACATCATATACAACTCTTCCTTAATAAAACCGTCGAGGAATGCCGTTTTGACATCCATCTGCCATATTTCATAATCGAAAAATGCAGCTATTGCTAACATGATTAGGACGGACTTAAGCATCGTTACCGGTGAGAATTTCTCATCATAGTCAACTCCTTGAACTTGTGAAAAACCCTTTGCCACAAGTTGAGATTTATAAACGGTCATATTACCGTCCGCGTCCATCTTCTTCTTAAAGATCCATTTGTTCTGAATCGCCTTGCGGCCTTCAGGTAATATTTCCAAAGTCCACACTTTGTTTTCATACATCGATCCTATCTCGGACTTCATGGCATCCAGCCATTCGTTGGAATCCAGGCCGACCATTACTTCTTCATAATTTGCAGTTTCATTGTTGTCTAACAACATGATTGATAAGACATGATTACCGTACCACTCAGGAGCAGTACATGATCTTGTCGACCTGCGAGGTCTGATAGGAACTTGATCCGAAGTTTCATGATCATCATCATTAACTTCCTCCTCAACCGGCGTCGCTTCGACAAAGGTTTCCCCCTGCCCTGCGCTACCATCTTGAGGGATTAGAGGTTCGACAACCTCATCAAGTTCTATCTTCCCCCCACTCAATTCTTTCGAGAGAAACTCCTTCTCAAGAAATGCCCCTTTCTTACCAACAAACACTTTGCCCTCGGATTTGAGATAGAAGGTGTACCCAACTGCCTCCTTTGGGTAACCTACGAAGACGCACTTTTCCGCTTCGGATTCTAGCTTTTTAGGCTGAAGCTTTTTGACATAAGCATCACATCCCCAAACTTTAAGAAACGACAACTTCGGTATTTTGCCATACCACAGCTCGTATGGTGTCGTCTCAACGGATTTTGATGGTGCCCTATTTAAAGTGAATGCAACTGTCTCTAATGCATAACCCCAAAAGGATAACGGCAAATCGGTGAGAGACATCATAGGTTGCACCATTTCTAACAAAGTACAATTACGACGTTCGGACACACCATTATGCTGTGGTGTTCCAGACGGTGTTAACTGTGAAACGATTCCACATTGTCCCAAGTGAGCACGAAACTAGAAACTCAGATATTCACCCCCACGATCAGAACGTAGGAACTTGATCTTCTTGTTATGATGATTTTCAACTTCATTCTGAAATTGCTTGAACTTCTCAAACGTTTCAGACTTGTGCTTCATCAAGTAGATATATCCATACATACTCAAATCGTCAGTGAATGTGAGACATAACGATATCCGCCGCGTGCCTCCACACTCATTGGACCGCACACATCGGTATGTATGATCTCCAACAAGTTACTTGCACACTCCATTGTTCCAGAGAACAGAGTCTTAGTCATCTTGCCCATGAGGCATGGTTCGCACGTGTCAAGTGATTCAAAATAAAGTGACTCCAAAAGCCCATCGGAATGGAGTTTCTTCATGCGCTTTACACCAATATGACCTAAGCGGCAATGCCATAAAAACATGGCGCTATGATTGTTAACTCTACATCTTTTGGCCTCAATGGTATGTATATGTGTATCATCACTATTAAGATTCAATATGAACAATCCTCTCACATTGGGTGCATGACCATAAAAGATATTACTCATAGAAATAGAACAACCATTATTCTCTGACTTAAACGAGTAACCGTCTCGCAATAAACAAGATACAGATATAATGTTCATGATTAATGGAGGCACTAAATAACAATTATTTAAGTTCATAACTAATCCTGATGGTAACTGAAGTGAGACTGTGCTGACGGCAACCTTGGAATCATTTCCCACGTGCATCGTCACTTCATCCTTTGCCAGCCTTCATTTATTCCGCGGTTCCTGCTTCGAGTTGCAAATATTAGCAACAGAACCGGTATCAAATACCCATGCACTACTATGAGAGTTGGTTAAGTACATATCAATAGCATGTGTATCGAATATACCTGATTTTTCCTTGTCCGCCTTCTTATCAGCCAAATACTTGCGGTAGTTGCGCTTCCAGTGACCCATTCCCTTGCAATAATAACACTCTGTTTCAGGCTTAGGTCCAGCCTTGGGTTTCTTCGTCGGATTGGCAACAGGCTTGCCTCTCTTCTTGGAGTTACCCTTCTTTCCTTTGCCGTTTCTCTTGAAACTAGTGGTCTTATTGACCATCAACACTTGATGCTCTTTCCAGAGTTCTGACTCTGCGACTTTCAGCATCGCGAATAACTCGCCGGGTGACTTGTTCGTCCCTTACATGTTATAGTTCTACGCAAAGCTCTCATAGCTAGGTGGCAGTGATTGAAGAATTCTTTCAGTGATAGCCTCTTGCGGGAGTTCGATCCCCAGCTCAGCTAGACGGTTTGAGTACCCAGACATTTTGAGCACATGTTCACTGACAGATGAATTCTCCTCCATCTTGCAAGCATAGAATTTATCAGAGGTCTCATACTTATCGATCCGGGCGTTCTTCTGAAAGATAAACTTGAACTCCTAGAACATCTCATATGCTCCATGACGCTCAAAGCGACGTTGAAGTCTCGGTTCTAAGCCATACAAGACTGCACATTGAACTACTGAGCAGTCCTCCTTACGTGTTAACCAGTCGTTCAAAACAACTTGGCTAGACGTAGCGGGTGGTTCATCTCCTAGCACTGCATTAAGGACATAATCCTTCTTGCCAGCTTGCCGGAGCAGTTTTAGATTATGAGCCGAGTCTACAAAGTTGCTTCCCTCATCTTTCAACTTAGCTTTCTCTAGGAACGTACTGAAATTCAGGGTTGCTACTGCGTGAGACATTGATCTACAACATAAAATATTGCAAAGTGGACTTAGACTATGTTTAAGATAATTAGAGTTTAACTAATCAAATTACTGATAAACTCCCACTCAAAAAGTACACCTCTGTAGTCATTTGAGTGGTACATGATCCAAATCCACTAACTCAAGTCCGATCATCACGTGTGTTGAGAAAAGTTTCAGTTGTAAGCATCTCTATTCTAATCATATCAACTATACGATTCATGCTCGACCTTTCGGTCTCTTGTGTTCTGAGGCCATGTCTGCACATGCTAGGCTCATCAAGTTTAACCCGAGTGTTCCGCGTGTGCAACTATTTTGCACCCGTTGTATGTGAACGTTGAGTCTATCACACCCGATCATCACGTGGTGTCTCGAAACGACGAACTGTCACAATGGTGCATAGTCGGGGAGAACACAATTTCATCTTGAAATTTTAGTGAGAGATCAACTTATAATTCTACCGTCGTTCTAAGCAAAATAAGGTGCATAAAAGGATTAACATCACATGCAATTCATAAGTGACATGATATGGCCATGATCTTGTGCTTCTTGATCTCCATCACCAAAGCACCGACATGTTCTTCTTGTCACCGGCGCCACACCATGATCTCCATCATCGTGTCGCCATCGAGGTTGTCGTGCTATCTATGCTATTACTACTAAAGCTACGACCTAGCAATATAGTAAACGCATCTGCAAACACAAACATTAGTTTAAAGACAACCCTATGGCTCCTGCCGGTTTCCATAGCATCGACATGCAAGTCGATATTAACTATTACAACATGATCATCTCATACATCCAATATATCACATCATGTCTTTGGCCATATCACATCACAAGCATACCCTGCAAAAACAAGTTAGATGTCCTCTAATTTGTTGTTGCATGTTTTACGTGGCTGCTATGGATATCTAGTATGATCGCATCTTACTTACGCAAAAACCACAATGGAGATGTGCAAATTGCTATTTAACCTCTCTCCAAGGATCGCCTCAGTCAAAACCAATTCAACTAAAGTTGAAGAAACCGACACCCTCCAGTCATCTTTATGCAACGAGTTGCATGTCAGTCGATGAAACCAGTCTCTCCTAAGCGTACGAGTAATGTCGGTCCGGACCGCTTCAATCCAACAATACCGCCAAATCAAGAAAAGACTAAGGAACGCAGAAAATGAAACATCAACACCCACAAAACCTTTTGTGTTCTACTCGAGATAACATCTACGCATGAACCTAGCTCATGAAGCCACTGTTGGGGAACGTTGCATGGGAAACAAAAAATTTCCTACGCACACAAACACCTATCATGGTGATGTCCATCTACGAGAGGAGATTAGATCCACATACCCTTGTAGATTGCAAAGTGGGATGCGTTAAAAACGCAGTTGATGTAGTGGTACAGCTTCGTGATTCAAATCACCGTTGTCCCACGATCCGTTCCGATCTAGCACCGAACGGACGGCACCTCCGTGTTCAGCACACGTACAACTCGATGACAATCTCGGCCTTCTTGATCTAGAAAGAGAGACGGAGAAGCAGACGAGTTCTTCGGCAGCGTGACGGCACTCCGGTGGTGGTGATGATCTACTCCTGCAGGGCTCCGCCCGAGCTCCGCAGAAATCCGAACTAGAGGAAAAACTACGTGGTATAGGTTTGAGTTGCACGTGGCAAAGTTGTGTCTCAAAATCCCTAAAACCACCAGTATATATAGGAGGAGGGGATGGGCTAGCCTTGGGGCTCGAGGGAGCCCCAAGGGTTCCGGCCGAAGGAGGAGGTGGACTCCCACCCCAATTCGGTTTGGGGGAAGGAGTCCACTCCTTAATTCCCACCTCCCTCTTTCCTTTTGGTATTTTCCACTTGTGGCGCCATGGACGTATTGGGCTGGCCTCACCAGCCCACTAAGGGCTAGTGCACCACCCTAGGGTCACTGGGCTCACTCCCGGGTGGGTGGGCCCCTCCCGATGGATACCCGGAACCCATTCGTCACTCCCGGTACACTATTGGTAATGCCCGAAACTTACCGGTGACCAAATGAAACCATCCTATATATCAATATTCGTTTCCGGACCATTCCTGAAGCCCTCGTGATGTTCGTGATCTCATCCGGGACTCCGAAAAACCTTCGGTAACCACACATATAACTCAACTATACTAAAACATCATCGAACCTTAAGTGTGCAGACCCTGCGGGTTCGAGAACTATGGAGACATGAACCGAGACACTCCTCGGTCAATATCCAATAGCGGGACCTGGATGTCCATATTGGATTCTAAATATTCTACGAAGATCTTATCGGTTGAACCTCTGTGCCAAGGATTCATATAATCCCGTATGTCATTCCCTTTGTCCTTCGGTATGTTACTTGCCCGAGATTCGATCGTCGGTATCTGTATTACGTATTTTAATCTCATTACCGGCAAGTCTCTTTACTCGTTCCGTAATACAAGATCCCGCGACTTTACACTTAAGTCACATTGCTTGCAAGGCTTGTTTGTGATGTTGTATTACCGAGTGGGCCCCGAGATACCTCTCCGTCACACGGAGTGACAAATCCCAGTCTTGATCCATACTAACTCAACGGACACCTTCGGAGATACCTGTAGAGCACATTTATAGTCACCTAGTTACGTTGCGACATTTGATACACACAAGGTATCCCCCCGGTGTTAGTGAGTTATATGATCTCATGGTCATAAAATGAATACTTGACATGCAGAAAACAATAGTAACGAAATGACACGATCACATGCTATGTTCATAGTTTGGGTCTAGTCCATCACATGATTCTCCTAATGATGTCATCCAGTTATCAAGTGACAACACTTGCATATGGTCAGAATACCTTAACCTTCCTTGATCAACTGGCTAGCCAACTAGAAGCTTGCTAGGGACATTGTTTTGTCTATGTATCCACACATGTATCTATGTTTTCATTCAATACAATTATAGCATGGATAATAAATGATTATCTTGAAACAGGAAATAAAATAATAATTATTTTATCATTGCCTCTAGGGCATATTTCCAACAGTGGTGCTTAACATGTTCATCACATTTTCTTTTCTTATAGCATGGACATTTCTATCTTTATAAGGTTCAAAGTAATAGTCTAGTTTTGACATGAAGACTTTAATACCACAATATATCAACAAGCAACCATGTCTTTCAAAATATCAACACTAAAGCAAGTTATCCCTAGCCTATCATGCTCAATCATTGATCCATCCATGAAACACACTCGCATATTAGCTACACCCAATGCTCAAGTGCGATCATAGTGCCCCCCTAGTTGGTGATTTTATAAGAAAAATGGAGACTCAAAATAAAAATTGCATAAAGTAAATAGAAAGTCCCTTCGCAGAGGGAAGTAGGGATTTGTAGAGGTGCGAGATCTCAAGGTTTAAAATGAGAGGTAAAAAATATTTTGAGTGGCATGCCTTTCATGTCAACGAAAACGATCAAGTGGTTTACAATACTTTCCATGCTAGATACATCATAGGCGGTTCTCAAATAGAAAATAAAGTTTATTCCTTTTTCCACCTTTCTTTCACATTCCATGGCTAGCCGTATTCACGGGTGCCTTCCATACCAACACTTTCCAAGGAATTTATTATTTTGCAATAGAAAGTAAATTCATTTTTCAATTCGGGGCTGGGCATCCCTAATACCTTTGCCTCACTCTCGTGCAATGACAACTGAATAAAAACTCATCTTGAGAATAACACATCTAGCATGGAAAAATATCATCCACCCCTACTGTCTCATGAGCGGTATGATCACACAAAAAAGAAGTTTATTTTAATTATTAGAGATGGCACATGCAAATTTGCTTAGAATGGCACGTAAATAACTCATATAGGTTGGTATGGTGGACTCATATGGCAAAACTAGGTTTAAGGGTTTTGGATGCACAAGTAGTATTTCTACTTAGTATAAGTGAAGGATAGCAATAGATTGAGAAGCATCCAACCAAGAAGCGAAAAATCACATAAGCGAGCATTGAGCATAACTAACACCAAATAATGCACCACAAGTAGGATGTAGTTTCATTGCATAACTATTGACTTTCATGCTTGCAGAGGGAATCACAAACCTTAACACCAATATTCTTACTAAAGCATAATTACTCGCCAACATGACTCACATATCACTATCAACATATCTCAAAACTATTACAAGGAATCAAATTTATTTTTTTCAATGATCTTCATGAAAGTTTTTATTATATCCCTCTTGAATATCTATCACTTTGGGACTAATTTCATATATTGCAATTTCTTTTAGCAAGCTCAAACAAATTTAAGTGAAGATCATGAGCATAAAAATTATCATCTCTCAAAATAATATAAGTCAAGCATGAGAGAATTTATTCAAAATTACTATTCTCAAATAAATCTAAGTGAAGCATGAGAGCATTTTATTCAAAAATACTAAAGCACGCCGTGCTAAAAAATATATAAGTGAAGCACTAGAGCAATTCCATAGATCTAAATGATTTAAGTGAAGCATAGAGTGCAATTATAACAAGTCATGGCATAACTTTGGCTCTCTCAAGTAGGTGTGTAAAAAAGGACAGATGACACAAATCCAAAAACAAAATAAGCAAAGACTCAAATCATACAAGACGCTCCAAGCAAAACGCATAATATGTGACGAATAAAAATATAGTCTCATGTAAAATACCGATGGTCGTTAGAAAATAGAGGGAATGCCAGTCGGGGCATAACCAATATTAGTTGCTTGACACTTCTTGGATATTATATTAGGGTGCCATGGTCATCCACAAGCTTAGGATTTTGTTACTCCTTATTCCTTCATCCATCGTGATCTCACCCAAAACTTGAAAACTTCAATCACACAAAACTTAACAAAATTCTCGTGAGATCCGCTAGTATAATAAAGCAAACATTACTACCTTAAGGTACTGTTCAAAACCATTCATGTTTTAATATTCCATTATATATACTATATTCCAACTTTACCACGGGTTATACCACCCAATACAAGTCATAGATTCATCAAAACAAGCACACAATGCAATGGAAACACAATCTGTCTTAAACAGAATAGTCTATAGTAATATGTACTATAACCATACTTATTTCACTATAATTTTTTGAAAACTTAGGAAAATTAAAGAATTTCTATTAAATTACTGTGTTAAAATTTCAGCTCATTATCATGCTCCAGTAAAAAATGAAAATTCGTGCACTCGAGACAAAGTTTATGTTTCAGATTCATCATTATTTCTACTCATCTTATGAATCATCCTAAAGGTCTTACTTGGCCCAAACACTAAATAAAACATAAAAGCACAATCATAACAGAAGAATAATTGTGCAAAACACTCAAGAACATAAAACAAAAATCAAAAATAAATTTATTCATTGGGTTGCCTCCCAACAAGCGTTATCGTTTTACGCCCCTAGCTAGGCACAACACATAGATCTCAAGTGTTGTCATCCTTGGTGGGTGATCCATAGGTTTCCCTCATGATTGCTTCATATGGAAAATTATTCTTGGTTCTAGGGAAGTGTTCCATACCCTTTATTAGTGGAAACTGAAATTTAATATTCCCTTCTTTCATATCAATCACGACACCTATAGTTCGTAAAAATGGTCTACCAAGTATAATGGGACAAGAAAGATTGCACTAAATATCAAGAACAATAAAATCTATGGGCACATAATTCCTATTTGCAAGAATAAGAACACCATTAATTCTTCCCAAAGGCTTTTTGATAGAAGAATCCGCCAAGTGAAAATTTAAAGAACACACTTCAATATTGGTAATACCAAGCACAAAATGGTGGAAACGCTAGCACCCAAATCACATAAAGCAATACACTAAATATTTTGATTTGATTTTAATGGTGGGTTCCCATTCATCATGTAATTTTCTAGGAAATAAAACTTCCAATTCCAACTTTTGTTCAAAATCTTTCATCATGGCATCAAAAATATGTTTAGTAAAAACTTTATTTTGTTCATAGGCATGAGGTGAATTTATCATGGATTGCAACAAAGAAATACAATCAATCAAAGATCAACTATAGTAATTAAAGTCTTTGTAATCCAAAAGAGTGGGCGCATCGATAGCTAAAGTTTTGACCTCTCCAAACCCACTTTTATCAATTTTTTCATCAAGATTTTCACCCTATGAATTATCGGGATGCCTTCTACCTAAAGTTGACTCTTCTCCAGTCCCTTTATCATCAATTTTTAATTTTACTAAATAAGTAATCAATAGAAGAAACACCAATAATTTGAAGATCTTCATCATTTTTATGAAATTAACCACTAGAAAACGCGTTTTCTAAAGATACTCTCCTAGATCTAAGCAGAACTATTCTTTAATTACTTTCATCTATCGAAACATACATAGCTTTGATTGATTCATCCATATTAGGCACACAAAAAAATTCAAATTGAGATTTTCAACAGCATTGGAAATTATATCAATACTTCTAGCCATATCATCGATCTTATTCGGCTTTATTTCAATCGTAGTATTGAAAACTTTTTGAGTATTGATAAATTCTTTAATATCACTCTCAAGATAATATGTGTTCCCATTATTATTATAGGAGGTATTACCATAGGAATTACCATAATTATTGGAGGAATTTCCAGGAATGGCCTAGAATTAAAATTTCTTCTATAAGCATTGTTATTAAAACTGTTTGACGAGATAAAATTCACATCTATAGGATCACTATTTTGCTCAATCAAAGTAGACAAAGGCATATAATTAAGATCAACATCAACACTTTTACTAGCAATCATTGTCATAAGAACATCAACTTTTTCACTCAAAGTACTTATTTCTTCAACGGAATTAACCTTTTTACTAGTAGGAGCTCTTTCGGTATGCCATTGTGAATAATTTGCCATAATATTATCAAGAAAATTTAGTGGCTTCACCCAAATTAATTTCCATACAAGTACCTCCGGTGGCGAAATCTAAAATATTTCTAGAAACAAAATTCAATCCCGCATAAAAAAATTGTATGATCATCCAAACATTTAACCCATGAGTTGGGCAATTCCTTAGTATCAATTTCATCCTTTCCCAAGATTGTGCAACATGTTCATGGTAAAGTTTCTTGAAATTCATGACTGGGTTCTAAGGGAAATAATTTCGTGGGCGGAAAATACTTAGTAATGAAAGCATCCTTACACTTATCCCAAGAATTGGTACTATTGCGAGGCAAAGAAGAAAACCAAATTTTTGCGCAATCTCGCAAAGTAAACGGAAATAATTTCAGCTTCACCACATTATTGTCCACATCTTTTTTATTTTTCATATCGCATAACTCTACAAATGTATTAAGATGGGATGCGACATCCTCATTAGGAGTACCAGAAAATGGTTCTTTCATGACAATATTCAACAAAGCAGCATTGATATCACAAGATTCCGCACTAGCGGCAGGAGGAGGAATCGGAGTGCTAATAAAATCATCATTATTGGTATTGTAAAATCACACAACTTGGTGTTCTCTTGGGTCATTGTGACTATGCACTCAAGAACACAAGATAGATCCGATGAGAAAAATGGTGAACGAAAAACAGCGCGAATAAAACGACAAATTCTTGTGAAGTGGGGGAGATGAAAATGAGAGGAAAATGGCAAATAATGTAAATTGCAAAGAGATGAGATTTGTGATTAGGAACCTGATAGATGCTGATGATGCTCCCCAGAACGACGCCATAAATTCCTCTTGATGTCGCTTGTACTACGCCGATATTTCCGCAAAGAGGAAGGAATGATGCAGCACAACTACGGTAGGCATTTCCCTCAGTGATGAGACCAAGGTTATCAAACCAGTAGGAGAACCAAGCAACACTATGTACACGATACTTGCACATAAATAACAAATACTTGCAACCGACATATAAGAGGGGTTTTCAATCCGTCCCGGGTAAAAAGATAGATAGATTTGTGGTAGATTGGATAAATAGCTCTCGATAAAACGTGAAATAAAACAAGTAACAAAAAAGTAAAGCAAGGTATTTTTGTGTTTTTGATAATATAGATCTGAAAATAAAAGTTGCAAATAAAGGACAAAGAAAATAGCAATTTAGATCGGAAAGTATATGGTGAGAAATTAGACCCGAGGGCTGTAGATTTCACTAGTGGTTTCTCTCAAAAATAGCAAACGGTGGAAAAATAGTTATTGTTGGGCAATTGCTAGAAGTGCTAATACTCATGACGATATCCAAGATAGTGATAATATATAGGAATTATGTCCAAGATTAGTAGACCGACTCGTGCCTGCATCTAATACTATTACTCCACACATCGACCCCTATCCAGCATGCATCTAGTGTATTAAGTTCGTGGAAAAATGGAGTAATGCAATAAGAACGATGACATGATGTAGACAAGATCTATTCATGTAGGAATATACCCCATCTTTTTATCCTTAATGTCAACGATCTATACGTGCCTTAATGCCCCTTTTATCACTGGGAAAGGACACCGTAAGTTTGAACCCATCACAAAGCACATCTTCCCATTGCAAGATAAATAGATCAAGTTGGCCAAACAAAACCCAAATATCAGAGAAGAAATATGAGGCTATAGTAATCAAGATTGGATATTAAATCAAAGAAAATTTGATCATAAACTCGCACTTCATCGGATCCCAACAAACAAACCGCAAACATTCATCACATCAAATAGATCTCCAAGAGACCATTTTATTGAGATGCAAAAAGAGAGAGATAGAGCCATCGAGATACTGCCTATGGACCCATAGGTCTGATATGAACTACTCACTCATCATTGGAGAGGCACCAATGAGGATTATGAACACCTCCGTGATCGTGTCCCCCTCTGGCAAGGTGCCGGAAAAGGGATCTAGATTGGATCTCATGTTTTTGGAACTTGCGGCAACTGGAACAAAATTTCGTCGACTCCTCTAGGGTTTCTGGAATATTGGAGTATTTAGAGAGCAAAGAGGCGATGGGGGAGGCCACCGAGGAGGGCACAACCCACCAGGCCGTGCCTGGCATCCCTGGCGCGCCCAGGTGGGTGGTGCTTGATACGTCTCCAACGTATCTATAATTTTTGATGGTTCCATGCTATTATATTATCAACTTGGGATGTTCTATATGCATTCATATGACATTTTATATCATTTTTGGGACTAACCTATTAACTCAGTGCCCAGTGTCAGTTTCTGTTTTTTTCCATGATTTTGACCTTTTTCAGAAAAGAATATTAACTGGAGTCCAAACGCAATAAAACCCGCGGGATGATTTTTTCCATGAGAGAAGATACGCAGAGGACTTGAGAACCAAAGCAGGAGGTCTCGTGGGAGGTCTCGAGCCCCATAGGCGCGCCCTAGGGGGCGCCTAGCAGGCTTGTGGGCCCCCCCGTGCCTCCTTTGCCCTACCTCTTTCACCTATAAATTCTCTAAAATCCCGAAACCAATGAAGAGAGCCATGAAAATACTTTTCCGCCGCCACAAGCTTGTGTCTCCGCAAGATCCCATCTGGGGACCGTTCTGTTGCCCTGCTGGCGGGGGATTTGGACATGGAGGGCTTCTTCATCAACACCATTGCCTCTCCGATGATGCGTGAGTAGTGCACCACAGACCTTCGGGTCCATAGCTAGTAGCTAGATGGCTTCTTCTCTCTCTTGGATATTCAATACAAAGTTCTCCATGGTCTTCATGGAGATCTATCGGATGTAACTTTCTTTTGAGGTGTGTTTGTCGAGATCCGATGAATTGTGGATTTATGACCAGATTATCTATGAATATTATTTGAGTATCCTCTGATTTCTTATATGCATGATTTCGTATCCTTGTAATTCTCTTCGAGTTATGGGTTTCGTTCGGCCAACTTGATCTATAATTCTTGGAATGGGAGAAGTGCTTGGTTTTGGGTTCATACCGTGCGGTGTCCTCACCTAGTGACACAAGGGGTAGCGAGGCACGAATCGTGTTGTTGCCATCAAGGGTAAAAAGATGGGGTTTATATCATATTGCATGAATTTATCCCTCTACGTCATGTCATCTTGCTTAAGGCGTTACTCCATTTGTTATGAACTTAATACACTAGATGCATGCTGGATAGCAGTCGATGTGTGGAGTAATAGTAGTAGATGCAGAAAGTATCGGTCTACTTGTCTCGGACATGATGCCTATATGTATGATCATTGCCTTAGATATCATCATGACTTTGCGCGATTCTATCAATTGCTCGACAATAATTCGTTCACCCACCGTAATACTTGCTATCTCGAGAGAATCCTCTAGTGAACACTATAGACCCCGGGTCTATTTTACACATCATATATTTAGATCTACAAAAATACCAATAATACCTTGCTGCACTTTTATCTATTGACCTTTTATCACCTTCAGATCTCACCTTGCAAGTAATCGTGAAGGGATTAACAACCCCTTTATCGCGTTGGGTGCAAGTTTGTTTGCTTTTGCGCAAGTTCATTGGTGCCTCATCTTGATACTCCTACTGGATTGATACCTTGGTTCTCAAACTGAGGGAAATACTTATCTCTACTTTGCTGCATCACCCTTTCCTCTTCAAGGGAAAAACCAACGCAAGCTCAAGAAGTAGCAGGAAGAATTTCTGGCGTCGTTGCCGGGGAGTATTCAAGTGAAGCATATCTACCAAGTACCTGTCGCAAACTCATCTCTTGCATTTACATTATTTGCCTTTTGCCTCTTATTTTCCTCTCCCCCCACTTCTAAAAAACAAAATTTACAAAAATATTTTCCTTTTTCGTTCGCCCTTTCTTTCGCTTGCTTTCTGTTTGCTTGTGTGCTTGTCCGCTTGCTAAGTAATCATGGCCCAACTCTAGATGATTATGATGCTTACTATAAAAGGTTCGAAAAGGTTGAAACTAGTGCTAAAAGCTTCATGTCTACACAGTTTGATCATAATAGTTACTTTCGTAGAGAACTAAGGGAGCAAAATTCTTTTATGGCTTATATTAATAAAGGGGTTGATGATATGGCCAAAGAATTCCTTGCATTAAATTCTCAATTCGCTCGTCTTGAAAAATCCGTAGGCCAGATTTCTGATAAACAAGCTACCTTAGTCAATAAAATGGCTGCTAAACCTGAAATATGTGATGAGAATCATGAAGATCTTAAAGTGCTTGGTGTGACTCCTATTGAATCCTTGTTTTCTAATATCAATCCTAATGATGATGGGGCTGGATGTCAATCCACTTTCGTTGAGAAACGCCCCAATGATTCAGAGTCTACTTATCTTGATGCTAAAAATACTGAAAGTGGAGTAGAGGATATCAAAACTTGGAGTAGTGATGAAATTACTACTTTCAATTTCAAGGAATTTAATTGAATGTATTTCCTAGATGCAATCCATGCTAAACTCTCCACATGCTTATAGCCAAAATAGGCTTTTATCAATCATATCGTTGATGCTATGATGAAATCTCTTGAAGAGAAACTCTAGTTGGTGATATCTATTCCTAGAAAACTTCATGATGAGTGGGAACCTACTATAAAAATCAAGATTAAAAATTATGAATGCCATGCTTTGTGTGATTTGGGTGCTAGTGTTTCCGCAATTCCAAAATCTTTCTGTGATGTTCTAGGTTTCAATGAGATTGATGAGTGCTCTCTTAATTTGCATTTAGCGGATTGTACTATTAAGAAACCTATGGGAAGGATCAATGATGTTCTTATTATTGCAAATAGGAACTATGTGCCCATAGATTTCATTGTGCTTGATATTGATTGCTCCAACATGTCCCATTATTCTTGGTAGACCTTTCCTTAGGACTATTGGTGCTGTTATTGATATGAAGGAAGGGAATATTAGATTTCAATTTCCATTAAGGAAGGGCATGGAACACTTTCTAGAAAGAAAATAAGATTGCCTTATGAATCCATGATGAGAGCTACTTATGGTTTGAGCACTAAAGATGACGATACTTGATTCTATTGCCTTATGCCTAGCTAAGGGCGTTAAACGATAGCGCTTGTTGGGAGGTAACCCAATGACTAAATTTATTTTTCATTTTCACTTTCTGTTTTGTTGAGTCCACACCATCATAATTCTGTTATGGTTGTGTTTTTTATGTTTTAATTAGTGTTTGTGCCAAGTAGAACCTTTATCATTAGTTTTGGTGATAGTTGTTTAATCTTGCTGAAAAAAGACAGAAACTTTGTGCTCACGAAATTATTTTTAATTCCTATCCAGAAATAGCTTTTGAGTTGATTCTTTTTTTTTGAAAATTTCCCAAATGTTTATAAGTTTTCAGAATTTTTGGGATACTATAGATATACGAAATATACAGATTACTACAGACTGTTCTGTTTTTGACAGATTCTGTTTTTGTTGTGTTGATTGCTTATTTTGATGAAACTATGGTTAGTATCGGGGGGTACAAGCCATGGAAAAGTGATAATACAGTAATATAACATCAATCTAAATGGAAATCAAGTTTACTACAGCACCTAAAAAGTTGTTAGGTTGTTTTCTTATGCTAATGATATCCCGAGTTTCTGTTTAAGTTTTGTATTGTGAAGTTTTCAAGTTATGGGTGATGTTCTTATGGACAATGGAACCAAGAGCGGAAAGAGCTTAAGCTTGGGGATGCCCAAGTAATCCTAATCCAAATTCAATGACACCAAAAATCCTAAGCTTGGGGATGCCCCGGGAAGGCATCCCCTCTTTCGTCTTCAATCCATCGGTAACATTACTTGGAGCTATATTTTTATTCACCACATGATATGTGTTTTCCTTGGAGCGTCGTGTATTATAGGAGTCTTTGATTTTTGTTTTATCACAGTCATCCTTGCTCCACACCTTTTTGAGAGGGACATGCACTCATCGTGAATTTGTTAGAATACTCAATGAGCTTCACTTATATCTTTTGAGCTAGGCAATTTAGCTCCCATGAGCTTGACTTATACCTTTTGAGCTAGATGATTTTGCTCTAGTGCTTCACTTAAATCTTTTTAGAGCATGGCGGTGTCATATTTTGTAGAAATAAAAACTCTCGATCTTCACTTATATCATTTTGAGAGCGCTCTCTCTAAGTAACTTGGTAATTGGCGTGTGCTATGAAATTATTCCTTAATATGATAGGCAACCAAAGAGGACGTAATAAAAACTTTCATATTCAAGTGCATTGATTAGTAAGAAAAGTTTGATTCCTTACAATTAGTTTTGAGATATGGATATGGTAATATTAGAGTTATGTTAGTAGGGTGTTGTGAATCTAGAAATACTTGTGTTGAGGTTAGTGATTCCCGTAGCATGCACGTATGGTGAACTACTATGTTAGGAAGTCGGAGCATAATTGATTTATGGATTGTCATCCTTTGTGTGGCGGTCGAGATCGCGCGCTGGTTAACACCTCCCAACCCTTCCCCTAGGAGTATGCGTTTAGAACTTTATTTTGATTACTAATAAAACTTTCACAATAGGTATATGAGTTCTTCATGACTAATGTGAGTCCATGGTATAGATGCACTCTCACCTTCCACCATTGCTAGCCTCTCTAGTCTCGTGCAACTTTCGCCGGTGCACAAACCCACCATATACCTTCCTCAAAACAGCCACCATACCTACCTATTATGGCATTTTCATAGCCATTCCGAGATATATTGCCATGCAACTCCTACCGTTCCGTCTCATGACATGTGCCATCATTTTCATTTTGCCATTGCATGATCGTAAGATAGCTAGCGAGATGTTTCAACGTCATACGCTAAGCTAGATCGTTGCACATCCCAGTACACTACCGGAGGCATTTCATATAGAGTCATTATTGTTCTAAGTATTGAGTTGTAAGTAAATAAAAGTGTGATGATCATCATTATTAGAGCATTGTCCCATGTGAGGAAATAAAAAAAGAGGCCAAAGATGCCCACACAAAAAAAGAAGAGAAAAAATGAAAAAAAGAGGCTAAAGAGCCCAAAAAAATGATGAGAGAAAAAGAGAGAAGGGACAATGCTACTATCTTTTTCCACACTTGTGCTTCAAAATAGCAACATGTTCTTCATGATAGAGAGTCTCTTGTTTTGTCACTTTCATATACTAGTGGGAATTTTCATTATATAACTTGGCTTGTATATTCCAATGATGGGCTTCCTCAAAATTTCCCTAGGTCTTCGTGAGCAAGCAAGTTGGGTGCACACCCACTAGTCTACGTTTTGAGCTTTCACATACTTATAGCTCTAGTGCATCCGTTGCATGGCAATCCCTACTCATTCACATTGATATCTATTGATAGGCATCTTCATAGCCCTTTGATATGCCGAGTCGATGTGACTATCTCCTCCTTTTTTGTCTCACAACCACCACCACACTCTATTCCACCTATAGTGCTATATCCATGGCTCATGCTCATGTATTGCCTGAGAGTTGAAAAAGTTTCAGAAAGTAAGAGTGCGAAAACAATTACTTGGCCAATACCGGGGTTGTGCATGATTTTAATTCGTTGTGTGGGGATGATGGAGCATAGCCAGACTATATGATTTTGTAGGGATAACTTTCATTGGCCTTGTTATTTCAAAAGTTCATGATTACTTTGCTAATATGCTTGAAGTATTATTGTTTTCATGTCAATATTAAACTGTTGTTTTGAATCTTATGGATCTTACATTCATGCCACAATAAAGAAGTTACAGAAAAAAAATATGTTAGGTAGCATTCCACATCAAAAATTCGGTCTTTATCACTTCCCTACTCGAGGACGAGCAGGAGTTAAGCTTGGGGATGCTTGATACGTCTCCAACGTATCTATAATTTTTTATGGTTCCATGCTATTATATTATCAACTTGGGATGTTTTATATGCATTCATATGCCATTTTATATCATTTTTGGGACTAACCTCTTAACTCAGTGCCCAGTGTCAGTTTCTGTTTTTTTCGTGATTTTGACCTTTTTCAGAAAAGAATATTAAACGGAATCCAAAAAGAATAAAATCTGCGGGATGATTTTTTCCATAACAGAAGATACGGAGAGGACTTGAGAACCAAGGCAGGAGGTCTCGTGGGAGGTCACGAGCCCCCTAGGCGCGCCCTTAGGGGGTGCCTAATAGGCTTGTGGGCCCCTCGTGCCTCCTTTGCCCTACCTCTTTTGCCTATAAATTCTCTAAAATCCCGAAACCAATGAAGAGAGCCACGAAAATACTTTTCCGCCGCCACAAGCTTCTGTCTCCGCAAGATCCCATCTGGGGACCGTTCTGCTACCTTGCCGGAGGGGGATTCGGACACGGAGGGCTTCTTCATCAACACCATTGCCTCTCCGATGATGCATGAGTAGTTCACCACAGACCTTCGGGTCCATAGCTAGTAGCTAGATGGCTTATTCTCTCTCTTGGATCTTCAATACGAAGTTCTCCATGGTCTTCATGGAGATCTATCCGCCGTAACTTTCTTTTGAAGTGTGTTTGTCGAGATCCGATGAATTGTGGATTTATGACCAGATTATCTATGAATATTATTTGAGTCTCCTCTGATTTCTTATATGCATGATTTCGTATCCTTGTAATTCTCTTCGAGTTATGGGTTTCGTTTGGCCAACTTGATCTATAATTCTTGCAATGGGAGAAGTGTTTGGTTTTGGGTTCATACCGTGCGGTGTCCTCACCTAGTGACAGAAGGGGTAGCGATGCACGCATCGTGTTGTTGCCATCAAGGGTAAACATATGGGGTTTATATCATATTGCATGAATTTATCCCTCTACATCATGTCATCTTGCTTAAGGTGTTACTCCGTTTGTTATGAACTTAATACACTAGATGCATGCTGGATAGCGGTCGATGTGTGGAGTAATAGTACTAGATGCAGATAGTATCGGTCTACTTGTCTTGGACATGATGCCTATATGTATGATCATTGCCTTAGATATCATCATGACTTTGCACGATTCTATCAATCGCTCGACAGTAATTCGTTCACCCACAATAATACTTGCTATCATGAGAGAAGCCTCTAGTGAACACTATGGCCCCCGGGTCTATTTTACACATCATATATTCAGATCTACAAAAATGCCAAAAATACCTTGCTGCACTTTTATCTATTTACCTTTTATCACCTTCAGATCTCACCTTTCAAGTAATCATGAAGGGATTGACAACCCCTTTATCGTGTTGGGTGCAAGTTTGTTTGCTTTTGCGCAGGTTCATTGGTGCCTCATCTTGATACTCCTACTGGATTGATACCTTAGTTCTCAAATTGAGGGAAATACTTATCTCTACTTTGCTGCATCACCCTTTCCTCTTCAAGGGAAAAACCAACACAAGATCAAGAAGTAGCAATGCTGTCCTCGGAGATCCCCTCTGGTACTTCTTTGGCCCATCTTGTGTCTTGTCGCCCAGAAAAATTCTCCAAAAAGTTCTGCTCTGTGTGGGCTTAGTTTGGTACCAATATTCTGCAAAGTAAGGAACAAGCAAAAAACAACAACTGGCATTGGGCACTATGTCAATAGGTTAGTCCCATGAAATGATATAAAGTATCTATAAAATGATTGTAAAACATCCAAGAATGATAATATAACAGCATGGAACAATCAAAAACTATAGAGACGTTGGAGAAGTATCACTATGCTAGACTATATTTCAGGGACTCCTTCACCATCCTTCATCTTGAACTTATCAAGCTGACTTTGAAGCACATCCAACTTGGATTCCCTGACAGATTTTGTACCTTCATGCATATCAACCAAAGTAAACCAAATTTCTTTTGGACTCTCAAGGTGGCTGATTTTGTTGAATTCTTCACGTCACATGACGTTGAATAGAATGTCGCAGGCTTGAGCATTGTATTGCAACATATTGATTCTTCTGTTGTTGCATCGCGATCCGGTTCTCTTCCTTCCTCGAAGAAGTCACCTTGCACACCAACACGAACAACAACCCAAATGATAGGGTTATGACCAAGAATATGCATTTTCATCTTATGCTTCCAACTAGCAAAGTTTGTACCATCAAAATATGTACCTTTTATGGTGATAAATTCCCTTACTAGATGCCATACTCTCCTAGGTTGTGAAACTAATGCAATGGAGACCAAAGCTCTGATACCACTTGTAGAATCAGAAGTATGTCTAGAGTGGGGTGATTAGAGTACTTGACAAAAGAAAAACTTAGCCTTTTCCCAGTTTTAGTTGTTGGCCAGTTTTAGCAATTATGATTAGTCAAATTCACCCTACACATGCATATCTAAGAGTATAGCAGCAGAAAGTAAAGACATGCAAATGAAATGTAGAGGGAATGGAAGGAAGATCAAACGCAAAGGTTGACACGACGATTTTTGGCGTGGTTCCGATAGGTGGTGCTATCGTACGTCCATGTTAGTGGAGACGTCAACTAACAAAGGGTAATGGCTGCGAGAGTCCATGAAGGGCTCCACCCACAAGGGGTCTACGAAGAAGCGGCCTTGTCTATTCCACTATGACTTACGTCCACGAAGGACTAGCCCCACACATAGTAGATCTTCACGAAGTAGGCGATTTCCTTGCCCTTACAAACTTCTTCGTTCAACTCCACAACACAAAGTAGGAGGCTCCCAAGTGATACCTAACCAATCTAGGAGGCACCACCCTCTAAAAGGTAATAGATGCGGTAGAACGATGAACTCCTTGCTCTTGTGCTTCAAAAGATAGTCTTCTCAACACTCAATCACTCTCTCACAAATATGGCATGGGTAGGAGAGATTGATTTGTGTAAAGCAACTTGGGGAGGCTACAGCTCAAGTTTCAAATGGTTGGATTGGAATCTCTTGATCTCAAGACATGAGTAGGTGGCTATCTCTCAGAAAAACGGATCTGGCAAGTGTATGTGTGTTATGAGTTCTTCTTCTTTGAATGAGAGGCGTTGGAGGGGTATATATAGGCATCCCTCAAAATCCAACCATTAAAACATTATTTCCCAACTCGGTGACACCAAAATGAATCTCGGTCGTACCGAGTTGCACTAAATGTGGCAACTTTTGAATTCTCGGTGAAACTGATATATAAATCTGGGTGGTACCGATATGATGACCTAGAGCACTTTCCAAATCTCGGTGACACTGATCCGATTCCAATCTCGGAAATTGTCATTCTTGTAACTTGAGACACTAGAGAGTTGGTCACCGATCTTGTTGGCACCGATATGAAAGTTTGTGGTACCGAGAGATTAGGGTTTGCCATAGGATCTATCTAGTGGAAAAATCGATAGGGCCAAGTGGGAAAAGTTGGTGGCACTGGTTTTGCTTATTTGGCTTTGGACACATATATTTTGTGGGAGAATGGCTCACTACTTTTGGTGGCTATCTCTAAGCACTTGAGAAACCAATTCATCATAATACTTCACCCCCTTTTAATACTATTGGCTTTCCTATGGACTCAGAGTGATTTATCACAAATGTAAAATGTAGAGTCTTCTTTCTTGAATCTTGAGCCAATATTATTCCTTTCCTTACATCAAGGGGTTTCTCCTCACAATCCTTTATGCCAATGCATTTTTGAACTTTTCTGAAATATACTTGGATAAGATCATTAGTTCAATGATACATATGTTGTGATCAATTTCCAAAACCACCTTAGGGAGAAATTGTTCTTTCAATCTCCCATTTATTGGTAATTGATGACAACATATAGATCAGAGCTTCGACAAAAGATATAATCAATGATTAACATTGATGGTTTGAGAATATGTGAAAAACAAGAGCTCCCCCCTAAATTTGTGTGTCATTTTAAATTAGTGTTTGAATGCAAATGCACAATCGATTAGGATCATGGGGCACTCTTCCATGTCACATCCATCTTGGTGGTGCGCATAAATGATATGAATGAATAGTAATGCACATAACACAAAACAAATAAGTGAATGGTCATCATGTAGATAGCTCAAAAGTAATAACGTAGTAGCATCAATCAAAGCACATGATCAAACACTTCTCCCAAAAGATAAAGTCATCCAAAAGATCAAATGTTTTGTAAAACCAAACGAGAGCAAATAAAAAGCAAAGCTCTCTCTCTCGAAGCGCTAATTGATATATACACTTCTCCCCCTTTGGCAACAAGTTACCAAAAAGTTCAAAGGTATAGAACTAATCGTCTCTCTCGGCTCGATCTCCTCCAATACGAGATGATGGAGTGGAGAGAAGGGCATTGATGAAGGCTTGTGCAGATGTCCCTGCAGCTGGAGGTGTTGATACTAGAGATGCACGAGCTAGAGCTGGAGCTGACACTTGACCTAATGAAGTTTTTCTTGCTTCCATCATTGGCATAGCTGTAGACCTAGTCTTGGTACTTAACTAAGTGGTCGTGGGAGGAGGCGACCCATCATCGTCATTGCATGAGCGATGTGAATGCACTGCATCAACTTCATGCTTGAGCCGCTCAACACTTGTAGTCAACTATGTTACCTTGACATCCACATCATGGAATTTTGTTTCCACAATCCTCTCTAGGATCTTCTGGTTCAGTAGAATCTCAGTAATGTTCTTCTCCATCCCTTGGATGGTGCTGACAAGGACATCTTCTCATCTGTGATTCTGAGTTGTGGAGCTGGTGCTGAAGCATTCCTAGTTGCCTATGCCTCTCTTGCCTCTCGTGTTGTAGCTGAGTTTGGACGAATGGGGTCCATAAAAACTACATTATATTCAAACTGTGCCTGAAGTGGCAGGTGTGGACTATCAATTAGATATGAATGCTTACCAATCTTGGTATTGACGAGCATATGAATATATGGTGCATATCCACACGATCTCTTCTGATCTACAGCTGTCTTCTACTTCTTGAGCTTGCGTTGGTTTTTCCCTTGAAGAGGAAAGGGTGATGCAGCAAAGTAGAGATAAGTATTTCCCTCAGTTTTAGAACCAAGGTATCAATCAGGTAGGAGTATCAAGATGAGGCACCAAGGCACCTGCGCAAGAACAAACAAACTTGCACCCAACGTGATAAAGGGGTTGTCAATCCCTTTACGATTACTTGCAAGGTGAGATGTGATAGTGATAATAGGTAAATATAAATAAATAAATAAAAGTGCAGCAAGGTATTTTTGTATGTTGATCTGAATATAAAATGTGTAAAATAGACCCAGGGGCCATAATGTTCACTAGAGGTTTCTCTCATGATAACAAGTATTACGGTGGGTGAACGAATTACTATCGAGCAATTGATAGAATTGCGCAAAGTCATGACGATATCTAAGGCAATGATCATACATATAGGCATCACGTCCGAGACAAGTAGACCGATACTTTCTGCATCTACTCCTATTACTCCACACATCCACCGCTATCCAGCATGCATCTAGTGTATTAAGTTCATAACAAACAGAGTAACGCCTTAAGCAAGATGACATTATGTAGAGGGATAAATTCATGCAATATGATATAAACCCCATCTTTTTACCCTTGATGTCAACAACATGATGTGTGCCTTGCTACCCCTTCTGTCACTAGGTGAGGACACCGCACGGTATGAACCCAAAACCAAGCACTTCTCGCATTGCAAGAATTATAGATCAAGTTGGCCAAACGAAACTCATAACTCGAAGAGAATTACAAGGATACGAAATCATGCATATAAGAAATCAGAGGAGAATCAAGTAATATTCATAGATAATCTGATCATAAATCCACAATTCATCGGATCTCGACAAACACACCGCAAAAGAGAGTTACATCAGATAGATTTCCATGAAGATCATGGAGAACTTTGTATTGAAGATCCAAGAGAGAGTATAAGCCATCTAGCTACTAGCTATGCACCCGAAGGTCTGTGGTGAACTACTCACGCATCATCGGAGAGGCAATGGTGTTGACGAAGAAGCCCTCCATGTCCGAATGTCCCTCCGGTAGGGCACCAGAATGGTCCCCACATGGGATCTCGCGGAAACAGAAGCTTGCGGCGACTGAAAAGTATTTTCGTGGCTCTCCGTATTGGTTTGGGGATTTTAGGGAATTTATAGGCGAAAGAGGTAGGGCAAAGGAGGCACGGGGGGGGGGGGGGCACGAGCCTGCTAGGCGCGCCCCCCTGGGGCGCGCCTAGGGGGCTCGTGGCCTCCTCTGTGCCCTCTGTCTTGGTTCTCAAGTCTTGTGGATCCCTTCTGTTATGGAAAAAATCATCCCGAAGGTTTTATTCCGTTTGGACTCGTTTAATATTCTTATCTGAAAAAGGTCAAAAACATGGAAAAAACAGAAACTGGCACTGGGCACTAGTTAATAGGTTAGTCCCAAAAATTATATAAAATAGCATATAAATGCATATAAAACATCCCAAGTTGATAATGTAATAGAATGGAACAATAAAAAATTATAGATATGTTGGAGACGTATCACAGTCCTCCTCATAGTCTCTAGTATTAAGTCCATCACACGGAATCGGGTGTGGGTGTCTAAGTGATGCAACATGTTGATGGCATAACTTATGATCATCTTATCATCTCCTGTCTTGGGTATCAGTGCGTATCTCATTATGGTGTTTGTAGAAGGTATTCTTGCTTGCGAAATGTAGACAGAGCAAAATTGTGTGTCTTCACGTACTAACGGGGCTCTAGATTGTACAAGTTAACCATGGAGTTGTGATTCATCTTGGCTTGTGAATACACATCCAAGTCTCCCTCTTGTGCCACTGGGGCACCAATGAAAGTTGCCCATTCATCTATTGTCTCCTCAGACGTGTGACCTTCCGTCATCCATACAATCCTTCAATCTGGATAGAAGTGAGCAGTAGAATAGAATTGCATAATCATCTCATCGTTCCAGGCGGTCATCGCTTTGCCAACAAAATCTTCAATGTCGACTAGCCTGAAATTCTCTCTGACATGAGGAAAGTAATCCTCATTGGCCTTAATATATTCCAAATCAACGTATCTCATGTCACTGACTACAGGATTCTTGTCAAGCAGCATAGTCTCATAGAAATCTTGTAGCTCCTTTGTGTGAAAGTGAGGATCAACAAATGTTCTCCTTCTAATAGCATATGGATCAACAAACCTCCACTTTCTCAATCCTTGATCCCTTCTCTTCTTCATGTCTTCAGCTACTGGATGGGCATCATTGTGCAGTGGCAAATGAGATCTCAACTTCATTAGCACATGTGCATCGTCTTCCTCCTGTGCAGCAAATTCTCGAGATATAGAGGCTTTGTTCTTTTCAATTATGCAAACTTTTTATAACTATACTATCATTATTTGTTATTACTTTTGGTTTGCACTATATTGTGTGCACATGTAATTGACTTCGATTGCATCATCCAGTCACCGCAGCATGCCGACATTGTCGTCCCATCTCCATCAACCAAATTGCGTCGGCGGCATGGTCGACTATTGTGGGAGCTTCGTTTTCACACTGCGAAACTACTCTGTCTCCTCGGCTGGACCAGGGGTTTCACCTCGTCCCTTCCAAAGTGTTATGTTGTCACTTCATCAAACCGATCTCTTCATTGGCTACCTCGTGACCAGCTCGGGGGATGGACCTTGTCCTGCCGTAACTCAGACCGCGTCATCAACACCGAGCACATTAACCAGCTAAGTCGTTTTCATGCTTAGGTTTCTTTGAAATTTTACTTCCTGTTCGGTTGAACCAAACATTGTATTTTTTGCTAAACAAAAAAGGTTTGTCAAAAACTTTGTTTGTTAATTTTTTTCCTTTTTACCCTATTTAACCGGGGGCTCTTAAATTTATATGAGGTGTTTTATAATAAATGTGTTTTATTCTTGGTCGTTGCGAAGTCTTTTTCTAGTACTCCTTTTTCTAACACTAGTGTGTGGTCAATAGCCGGATAGCCTGGTTTCTTTCTAAAGCCGATTGAGATTAGGTCACTAAAGAGGCCTCAGAGAAACACTCCGCCTTTGGGATATGGAGGCTGAAGGCAAAGGCTGGCCCGCTTGAAGTCGGGAGAACGGATGTATCATGTTAAAACATGATCGAAGCACATATTATTTTTAAGACCAATTTTGCGTTAGCACGATAAAAACTTGATTCTATTTAAAATAAAGTTTTTGCATAAGTTTTTTTGGTTTTTCCGAGCATAACTCTTGCAATATAATGCGAGGCGCATTTCAAGTGTCGACAAAGCGTCCTCGGATAGTGATTTATATGCATTAGTCTCGAATTGTGTCTTCGGTCAATAGTTGGGTTGCCCGGCTCCTGTGATTGCTTCCTACGTTCCACTTTGTTTATGCTAGGTGTGCAAAGGGAGAACTACTATGATTATACTTCCGATTTGATTGGTCAAGTACCTCAATGTAGAAAGCCGAAAACTGATAGTCACAATGAGCGCAAACTGGTGAGCGACCCGATGACTTTGTCAAGTTATAGATCGATAGAGATGGGCTTTTCATAAAATTGGCCGAAGTATTAATGGCTTGAGCTCGGCTGACACCGAACACTAACTGGGGGCTAGTAACTGACCTCCTAAACTTTAAGCTCCTATGACTAAGTGAGAGTTATAAAGCCTAGATATCCAATTGCCTCGTTTGTGCTAACACAACCACCTTCGGGCACCTCGACGTTGGCTAAGGGTTGTCTTGTTATCGCGGAAACACCCTGCATAGCATCAAAAAAGGGGTAGAAGCCGACGATCGGCCTATCCCAAATGATAAACGGCCACAAGTGAGTCAAAATTGCATGTAGCATACACTACAGGAATCACCTTCTTTGCCGTCTGCCATCACAGACGGCAAAGACAATATCCCGGACGGCAAAGATTGTCACGGCCGGCAAAATTTCTGCATTAGCCTACGACGGCATAGGACCTTCTTTGCCGTCTGCCCCCCAAAGCGGACGGCAAAGCTCTTTGCCGTCAGCTTTCCTTAGGAGCAGTGGGCAAAGCGCTTGAGACGGCAGCCGACGGGCGTTGCCTCCGTTAGGGGTTAACGGAGGCTTTGTCATCTGCCTCCTCCTCCATCTTTGTCGTCTGCCTCCCCGCCCATCTTTGCCGTCTGCCTTCTCCTCCCCTCCCCTCCCCCTCCATCTTTGTCGTCTGCCATATAATATTCATGAGCTAACCAAGGTTCTTGTGCCATTTTGAGCTTATTATGGTATTTTGGAGCTAAATGGGCTAATTATGTCATTGTTGGGTTAATTAAAGTAAGGATAATATGAAAGAGGAGAAGAAAGAGGAGGAGGAGGAGAAGAAGAAGAAATCAAGAAGAAGGAGGAGGAGGAGGAGAAGGATAGAAGGTCCTTGGCCTTCTCCTCCTCCTCCTCCTCCTCCTTCTCCTTCTTCTCTTCTTCTTCTTCTTCTTCTTTCTTTTCATTTTGCCTATTTCTTCTCCTCTTCTCCTCTTGTTGGAGCTAAATTACCTAATTATGTCTTTTTTGAGCTAAATGGGCTAATTATCCCATTTTAGAGGAAAACAAGCTAAGTATATAATATTAATGAGCTAACCAAGGTTCTTATGCCATTTTGAGCTTATTATGGTATTTTGGAGCTAAATGGACTAATTATGTCATTGTTGGGGAAATTACCCTGCTGCATGGACATGCACCTACCACGCAAAGTTCGCAGGTCCAGAAGTTGCCCTTTTGGTCCAGAGGACTTTCCACGTTACCTATACTACTTTTCAGTTTATACAAAACTTTTCGATATTTTCTACATTTGAGGATGGCAATATTATTTAAGTTGTCCTGTTTTGCTCCGGTACCAATAAATATAGACGATACATTATTTTGACAGACTTGATTTCAACAAAAGAACATGTGATCTTCTTTGAAGTAGTCTTGAACCTAAGCAATAATGATGGGCGAATAAACTAACAGAATCTACCACTAAATCTACTAATTAACTAACAAAATCTACCACTAAAACTACTAATTAATTCCAAAAAACTAAATACCAAACATGTGATCTTCTTTTTGTCTTCTCCTCCTCCTATTCTTCTTCTTCTTCTTCTTCTCCTCCTCCTCCTCTTCTCCTCTTCTCCTCCACCTCCTCTTCTTCTTCTTCCTATTCTTTCTATTAAGCTATCTAACTAACCTAACTAACCATGCTAACTAAACCTATCGCTAAACCTAGATAGCACTAAACAGCAAAAAAATAACAAAAACAGAATCTACCACTATAACAAAAACAGAATCTACCACTAAGTAACTAAAAAAGAATCTAGCTACCACTAAATACCAAACAATAAAAAATCAACTTCTTCTTCTCCTTCTTATTTTTTTCTTATTCTCTTCTTCTCTTCTTCTTCTCTTCTTCATCTCTTCTTCTTTACTTCTTCTCCTTCTTATTTTTTTCTTCTCTTCTTCTTCTTTTTCTTCTTCTTCTCCTTCTTATTTTTCTTCTTCTCCTCTTCTTCTTCTTTTTCTTCTCCTCCTCCTCCTCCTCCTACTCCTCTTCTTCTTCTCCTCTTCTTGTCCTCCTCCTCCTCCTCTTCTCCTCTTCTCCTCCTAACTAAATCTACTAAGCTAACTAAAACTACTAACCTAACTAAATCTACTAACCTAACTAAAACTACTAACCTAACTAAATATACCACTAAAACTACTAACAATAACAACTACTAAAACTACTAAAAAATAATAAAACTAGTAAAAAATAATGCGGGTGGGGGTGGGGGTGGGGGTGTGGGGGCTCACCTAGAGGGACGACTGTGGAGGGGCCGGGGTGGCGGGGGTGGCGGGGCGGCGCCAGGGGCGCCAGGTGCGGCGGCGCGACGGTGGTGGGGCAGCGGCAGCGGCAGCGGGGGCGAGGTGGGGAGAGAGAGAGGGGCGGCGGCGGGGGCAACAGGGCCGACAGGGGTGGCAGTGGGGCGCGACAGGGGCAGCGGCAGGGGCGGCGACGCGACGGGGGC
Organism: Hordeum vulgare subsp. vulgare; assembly: GCF_904849725.1. Classification (NCBI taxonomy): domain Eukaryota; kingdom Viridiplantae; phylum Streptophyta; class Magnoliopsida; order Poales; family Poaceae; genus Hordeum; species Hordeum vulgare. The sequence goes on along the minus strand of NC_058522.1, from coordinate 99,956,217 downwards.
GGCGACGCGACGGGGGCTGCGGCGCGACGGTGGTCCTGACGGCCGTTACAGAGAGAGGAGCGCGCGGGGTGGGGAGAGAGAGAGAGGGGCGCGCGGGGATGAGCCTTTACAGAGAGAGAGGGGCGGGGTGGGGGGGAAGGAGCCGTTAACGGAGTTAGCGCTTTGCCGTCTGCCGGCGGACGGCAAAGAGTCTAGACTCTTTGCCGTCTGCCTCCGGACTCTTTGCCGTACGCTAGCAGACGGCAAAGGTCCGACTCCTGTTTGACCTAGCCACCCCGCGGTCAGGTGGGCCTATCTACATCTTTGCCGTCTGCCTCTGGACTATTTACCGTCCGCTAGCACACGGCAAAGAGGTGACAGATGGCAAAAAGACTGTATGCCATCAGCCTGTGCTTTGCCGTCTGTTTCGCTGAAGGTGACAGCAAAGACAATCTTTGCCATTAGCTAGAAGACGACAAAGACTAGGCTGATGGCAAAATACTGATTTCCAGTAGTGATAGAAGCATTTGTATTCAATATGCGAGTGTTGTCTTCCGTAATCATCGTTATAAAGCATTAAATATGCATCAATTTGTCTTAAGATTTTGGCCTAGGTGGGTTTCTTAGCTCCTGTGCTTACCCCCTACCTTCTTGATTTATCGGCTAGGGGGGTAAAGGGACCACCTTTGTGATTTTTACTTCCGGGTCATCCGAGTTAGTACCTCAGACTGGGTGCAGCCAAAAGCTAGCCACCTTAAGAATATAATTGGTCGGCAACGATAGAGGTGAAAGTTTAGGTTCATTAAAGACCATAGAGTTCGAGTACATTCCTCATACTAAATCCGTAATATTTTCGTCCCACATTGATCGGAGTTGAGGTTTCACGATCATGGTCAACATGAATCCGGACAAGGAACTTATAAATGAAGTTTTTCCCATAAGATGTTTCTTATGATAAATAGTAATATAACATGTCCATCCGCGTACATTTCTTAATAAAATCATATGGCCGGATTTCCTTGTTTGTCGTAAATATTTTCCCTTATAAAGACTTTATAAAGTAGGAGAAACACTCCTTGGCTACTAGACGAGGAGGTTGAAGCCGATTACCGGTCAACAAAGTGTTGTACAATGTGGATCTGAGCATTAATGATGTAAAGTACTTGGATACATAGAATCATTACATTTAAATTGTGTCAAACGTAACAAAGTTTGTGTTGAATAAATATCGATCCTTAATTCGACCACCTATGCCCAAATTAAGGCTCGGGGGCTACTACATTGCTTATTTAATACATCAAATTCAAAGTGCAATACAGTTTTCGAGGAGATTCGATCCTCATGTCGGTCAGCCGCACCCAACCTCAGTCTCGGAGGCTACCGCACACATGAAATAAACTTGATTTAGTTTGTAACATAATGTTTTTGCTAAAGTTTTTTGGTATTACCGAGCTTATGGCACCTTTAACCTACTTATACTTTTTTCTTTCATGAGGCGGGGCATACTCTTGTTCGAGGTTTTCTGCATGGTGATTCTGCTCGGAGATTTTTTTCCCGACCTACAGCTTGGCATCTTCCCTGCCGAGCTCCACCTCGGTGACCCATTCTTGGGGGCTACTAGTTATATAGCTTGTCAGAGAATAAATTACACCAAGTAGAAAATCTTTTTCGACCAGCAGTTCGACATCTTTCTTGTTGATCTGCACCTGGGCATTGTCAATACATACAGAACAAGTGCAAAAATAGTTTTCGAGGAGATTACGATCCTTAGGTTCGTCGGTGCAACCAACATGAGTCTTGGGGGCTACTACACACTGTGTTTCAATTCCTAAAGTATGCTGTTGAGGAAGGAATTAATCCGAAGATCGATTTCGTGAATCGACTTGAGTCTCGACGGCTACTAGGATTAGCAGTTTTATTTTTATCCTTTAGGTGCATCTCAGATTTTAGACCGACACACACCTTGAGGGCTAGTGGCTATACATCTTGGTACTTGCTACTGCGACAACATACCTTCCCTGACAACGGCGCCAGGAATCCTGCTGCTACGGGCTACGCCTATAGGGACTTCCTTGGCAAATATGCAAAGGATTTCCCCGCGGCCTTGGAGCCTTGCCTTGGTGTTCCCTTGAAGAGGAAAGGGTGATGTAGCACAATGGCCGTGAGTATTTCCCTCAGTTTGAGAACCAAGGTATCGATCGAGTGGGAGTATCGCGTCGAGTCACAAGTACCTGCACAAACACAAAGAGCTTGCACCCAACGCTATGAAGGGGTTGTAAATCCCTTATAGATTGTTTACAAAGTGAGAACTGAAAGCAAAAAAGTAAACAAAGCAAAGTAAAAGTGAAAGTGGAGATGATAGTTGTGAATAGACCCGGGGGCTGTAGTGTTCACTAGTGGCTTCTCTCATGAAAGCAAGTATACGGTGGGTGAACGAATTACTGTCGAGGAATTGATAGAACCACGCAAAGTCGTGACATTATCTATGGCAATGATTATATCTATAGGCATCACATCCAAAACAAGTAGACCGATACTTTCTGCATCTACTACTATTACTCCACACGTCGACCGCTATCCAGCATGCATCTAGTGTATTAAGTTCAAAAGAACAGATTAACGCCTTAAGCAAGATGACATGATGTAGATGGAATATCTTGTATTGATGATAAAATCCCATCTTGTTACCGTTGATGGCAACAACATGATGCGTGCCTTGCTGCCCCTCCGTCACTGGGAAAGGTCAGCACACAGTATGAACCCAAAACCAAGCACTTCTCCCATTGCAAGAATCATAGATCTAGTTGGCCAAACAAAACCCTAGACTCAGAGAGACTTAAAAGGATATCAAATCATGCATATAAGAAATCAGCAAAGACTCAAATATAATTCATAGATAATCTGATCACAAATCCACAATTCATCAGATCTCGACAAACACACCGCCAAAGAGGATTACATCGGATAGATCTCCATGAAGATCATGGAGAACTTTGTATTGAAGATCCAAGAGAGAGAAGAAGCCATCTAGCTACTAACTACGGACACGTAGGTCTGAAGTGGACTACTCATGAGTCATTGGAGAGGCGATGATGTTGATGTAGAAGTCCTCCAACTCCAAAGTCCCCTCCAACAGGGCACGGGGAAGGGTCTCCAGATGAAATCTCGCGGAAACAAAAGCTTGCGGCGGCGGAAAAGTGTTTTCGTGGATGCCCTGATTTTTTCTAGGAGTTTAGGGAATATATAGGCGAAAGAGCTAGGGCAGGGGACCTCCAGGGGGCCACAAGCCTGGTAGCCGCCGGCCCCCTGCTGGTGGCTATAGGGCTTGTGGGCCCCCTGTGGCTCTCGTGCCTTGGCCCTCAAGTCCCCCGATCTTCTTCTGTTCTGGAAAAACTTATTTCGGGGATTTTATTCCGTTTGGACTCCATTCCAAAATCAGATCCGAAAAGAGTCAAAAACACAGAAAAAACAAGAACTGGCACTTGGCACTGAGTTAGTAAGTTAGTCCCAAAAAAGATATAGAAGGTACATAAAACATCCAAAGTTAACAAGATAACAACATGAAACCATCACAAATTATAGATACGTTTGAGACGTAACAAGGATCCCCAAGATTAACTCCTGCTCGTCATCGAGTAGGGAAGTGATCAAGAATGAATTTTTGATGCTTTCATGCTACCTAGCATAGATGTCCTCTGTAACTCCTCTTATGTGACATGAATGTTCAGATCCATTAGATTCAAAACAATAGTTTGCTATTGATGTGGAGACAATAATACTTCAAGCAAACTAGGAAGGCAATCATGAACTTTCAAAATAACAAGGCCAAAAGAAAGTTATCCCTACAAAATCATATAGTCTGGCTATGCTCTATCATCCTTGCACAACGATTTAAATCATGCACAACCTCGGTATTGGCCAAGTAATTATTTTCACACATTTACTTTCTCAAACTTTTTCAGCTCTCACGCAATACATGAGCGTGAGCCATGGTTTTAGCACTATAAGTGGAATGGAGTGTGGTGGAGGTTGCAAGACAAACAAGGAGAAGATGGTCACATTAACTAGGCATATCAATGAGCTATGGAGATGCTCATCACTAGATATCAATGTGAATGAGTAGGGATTGCCATACAAATGATGCACTAGAGCTAAGAGTATGTGAAAGCTCTTAAAGAAAACTAGTGGGTGTGCATCCAACTCGCTTGCTCACGAAGACCTAAGGCAAATTTGAGGAAGCCTACAATTGGAATATACAAGCCAAGTTATATAATGAAAATTTCCCACTAGCTATATGATGGCGACAAAACGAGAGACTCTCAATCATGAAGATCATGGTGCTTAATAAGCACAAGTGTGGAAGGATAGTAGCATTGTCCCTTCTCTCTTTTTCCCTCATTATTTTTTTGTGGGCTCTTTGGCCTCCCTTTTTTTGGTGGGCATCTTTGGCCTCTTTTATTTCCTCACATGGGACAATGCTCCATCAATGATGATCATCACACTTACAACTCAAAACTTAGAGCAATGATGACTCTTTATGGAATGCCTTCGGTAGTGTACCGTGACAATGATCTAGCATGGCATAGACATTAATGGAAACATCACGCTAGCTATCTTACGATAATGCAATGGCAATGTACAAGTTGTGGAACATGTCATGGTGGTAGTTGCATGGCAATATATCTCGGAATGGCTTTGAAAAAGCCATAGTAGGTAGGTATGGTGGCTGTTTTGAGGGAGGCTATATGGTGGGTTTTGTGCACCGGCGAAAGTTGCACGACACTAAAGAAGATAGTGATGGTGGAAGGTGATAGTGCATCTAAACCATGGAATCAACATTAGTCATGAAGAACTCATATACTTGTTGCAAAAGTTTTAGTAGTAATCGAAACAAAGCATTCAACGCATACTCCTAGGGGAAGGGTTGGTAGGTATAAACCATCGCGCGATCCCGACCGCCACACAAAGGATGACAATCAATAGACTAATCATGCTCAGACTTCATCACATAGCGGTTCACCATACGTGCATGCTACGGGAATCACTAACTTCAACACAAGTGTTTCTAGATCCACAACACCTTACTAGTATAACTTCAATATTACCAAAACTACAATTCAAAACTAATTGAGAGGAATTAAACTTCTCTAACTATTCAATGCACATGGAGATGGAAGTTTTCATATTCCTTTGGATAACTACCCATTTTGAGAATACTTTCATAGCATAGATAAACTACCAAGCCACGCGCTTCCGTGCTCTAAAAGATATAAGTGAAGCACATAGAGAAAAATCAACTAGCTCAAAAGATATAAGTGAAGCACAGGTGAGCTGAATTGTCTAACCAAAGGATATAAGTGAAGCTCGACAAAATCACGGTGAGTGCATGTCTCTCCCTCTAGGTGTGAAGAAAGGAAGATTGTGACACAACAAAAATAAAATACTCGTACGATACAAGACGCTCCAAGAAAAACACATAACATGTGGTGAATAAAAATATAGCCCCAAGTAACGTTACAGATGGATTGAAGACGAAAGAGGGGATGCCTTCCCGGGGCATCCCCAAGATTAGGATTTTACGGCATCCTTGAATCAACTTGGGGTTCCTTGGGCATCCCCAAGCTTGAGATCTTGCCACTCTTTATCTTTTTGTCCATCATAACTTCACCCAAAACCTGGAAACTTCACAACACGAAACTTAAACAGAAACTCGTGATATCATTAGTATAAGAAAGCAAACCACCACATCCTTAGGTACAGTAGCAAACTTAAATTCTTGTTATGTTGATGTTGGGTTACTGTATTTTCAATCTTCCATGGCTAATACCCCCCGATACTATCCATACTTTCATCAAAATAAGCAACCAACTCAACAAAAACAGAATTTGTTAACAGCGGACCAGTGTGTAGCAATCTGTATACTTAGTATAGTTCTGGTACTTCAAAAATTCTAAACAATTACAAAAGTCTGAATAATTTGCGTAGAAATCAGTAGAAAAACGAATAAACTCAAAAGCTCTTACAAAAAAAATGAAAATTCTTTTCGTGAGAAGAAAGTTTCTGTCTTTTCCAGCATGACCAAATGATCATCCCCAAGACTAATCATAATGGTTTTACTTGGCACAAACGCAAAAGAAACACAAAAACACAATCATAACAGAATTATGAAAGTGTGGAAAACACAAAACAGAAATAAAAAAGGATAGATTCGTTGGGTTGCCTCCCAACAAGCGCTCTTGTTTAACGCTTTAGCTAGGCAAAAGGTGATGGAATCACGTATAGTCATCTTTGGTGCTCAAACCATAAGTAGCCCTCATCATAGATTCATAAGGCAATCTTATTTTCTTTCTAGGAAAATGCTCCATGCCCTTCTTTAGAGGAAATTGAAATCTAATATTCCCTTACTTCATATCGATGATAGCACCAATAGTCCTTAGGAAAGGTCTACCAAGAATAATGGGACATGAAGGATTGCAATCTATGTCAAGTACAATGAAATCCACGGGTACATAGTTCTTATTTGCAACAATAAGAACATCATCAATCCTTCCCATGGGTTTCTTGACAGTAGAATCCGCAAGATGCAAATTAAGAGAACACTCTTCAATCTCATGAAAACCAAGAATATCACATAAAGACTTTGGAATCGTGGAAACACTAGCACCCAAATCACACAAAGCATTGGATTCATAGTTTTCGATGTTGATTTTGATAGAAGGTTCCCACTCATCATGAAGTTTTCTAGGTATAGAGACTTCTAATTCGAGTTTCTCTTCAAAATATTTCATCATAGAATCTACGATATGAGCGGTAAAGGCTTTGCTTTGGCTATAAGCATGTGGAGAGTTTGCAATGGATTGCATCAAAGAAATGCATTCAAACTAGGAACAACTATCATAATTGAATTCCTTGAAATCCAAAGTGGGAGTTTCATTACTACCCAATATTTTGATTTCTTCTACTCCACTCTCCACACCTTTATCATCAAGATAGGTGGACTCCAAATCATTGGGGCGTTTTTCAGCCAAAGTGGATTCATATCCAGCCCCTTCATCAATAGGTTTGACACGCGAAAAAATATATTCCACAGGAGTCACACCAAGCACTTTAAGATCTTCGTGATTTGCATCACTAGAGCGCACCCTTTTAAACCATTCATGCCTAGCGCGAATTTGGGCGGTTCTTCCTTTGCTCTCATTCATGGAGACACACATAGCTTTTAAAGTTTCATCCAAGTTGACCTTGGGAGGAGCACATCTAACTTTCAAAGCATCAATATCACAAGACATCCTATCAACGCTCTTAGCCAAATCGTCTATTTTGAGTAGTTTTTCCTCTATGGACGCATTGAAAATCTTTTGAGAGTTGATGAACTCTTTGATATTACTCTCTAAATCAGAGGGTAATTTGTTGTGATTTCCATAAGTTTTGTTGTTGGAATTGACATAATTGTTAGAGGAGTTACTAGGAAAAGGCCTAGGAACATAGTTTCCTCCAAAAGCATTGTTGTTGGCAAAATTGTTCCTACCAACAAAATTAACGTCCAAACTAGCGTTGCTACTCTCAATCAAGGAAGATAGTGGCATGTCATTAGGATATAAAGGAGCATTTCTACTAGCAACCAAATTCATCAACTCGTCCATCTTAGCACTAAGCGAGTTAATTTCTTCTATAACATGTACCTTTTTGCTAGCAGGTGACCTTTCAGTGTGCCACTGAGAGTAGTTGGTCATGATATTGTCTAGGAGTTTTGTAGCATCTCCTAATGTGACTTCCATCAACGTTCCACCTGAGGCGGAGTCCAAGATATTGCGAGAAGCAAAATTCAAACCAGCGTAAAAGATTTGTATCATCATCCACAAACTCAAGCCATGAGTGGGACAATTTCTAATCATTAACTTCATCCTCTCCCAAGATTGTGCAACGTGTTCATGATCAAGTTGCTTGAAATTCATGATACCGTTACGTAGAGAGATAATCTTAGCCGGCGGAAAATACTTGGATATGTAAGCATCTTTGCACTTATCCCAAGAATTGATACTATTTTTAGGCAAAGAAGAAAACCAAGTTTTTGCGCGATCTCGCAACGAGAAAGGAAAAAGCCTCAACTTAATCACCTCATTATCCACATCTCTTTTCTTTTGCATATCGCAAAGTTCAATGAAGGTATTGAGATGGGATGCGGCATCTTCACTAGGAAGGCCAGAGAATTGCTCTTTCATAACAAGATTCAGCAAGGCAGCGTTGATTTCATAAGATTCCGCACTAATCGCGGGAGCGATCGGAGTACTAATAAAATCATTATTATTGGTACTCGAAAAGTCGCAAAGTTTGGTGTTTTCAGCCATTATGACTTCAACAAACCAACAAGAGCAAAAGCAAGCAAGAAAACTGGAAAAGGAAAACGGCAAAAGGCAAAAGAAAACGGCAAAGGAGAAAGGCAAAAAAGAAAATGAAAACGGCAAATGTGAAGTGGGGGAGAGCAAAACGAGAGGCAAGTGGCAAAAAAGGTAAATGCAAGAGATGAGTTTGTGACACCTACTTGGATAGATCTTGACTTGATCTCCCTTCCCTGTGCCAGAAGTAGGTGTCGTGGGTATAAGCCTGACAGTAGATGTGTAGGGTACGAATGAGATGGGCAGAGTCCTAGCTATGGCGAGGTTGTATGAGTTCACCCCCTCTACGGTGGAGGTAATAGCCCTACGTCTCAGTGCTCTTGGAGCTTGTTACCGAGTGTTATATGGAGTACAATGTTTTTCTAACCCTTTTACCAGTGGGGGAGGGCGGCTTATATAGAGTGCGCTGTCCTCCACAACGGTTCTGATTCAAGGGTGGAGTAGTGGCGATTGAATGCATGCGTTACAGGTAACGTATGCTATAAATGCTAGTTAATGCACCCGGAAACGTACGGCAGTTTCCCTCCAGGGAGGTTACGACGCATCGAGTGTATCCAGTCGGTAGGTTCGGTGTCCTCCGAGTCTTAGTCTCCGACTGGATGATTCTGGGCCCGTTACCGACTGGTTGATGGGGGCACCTTAATACAGTCGGGCATACTTAAGGTCATGTCCCTTGCGTGGGGTAGTCCTTGGGTAGGACCTCTAGGACAGGCCTATGACCCTACCCTAGGACTATGACCCCATCATTAGTCCCCGAATGGATTGGGGTTGAAACGTCAAAGCAGTGCTCGATGCTCAGATCCGACTGCACTAGGTTCGGCTTGGGCGTTGCTTGCCTCTATCCATTCTATCTCTCCTGGCCAATGATCCGAGTGAATGTGTTTTGCGGAACGGACTGTTGGGAACCGAGTGCCTTCGCGGCATCTTTTGACACGACCGGTCAACTGACAGCGGCGGATTTTCCGGGATCTCAAATTTCGGGTTCCGCGCGCTTAGCGGGGGCGACATCAGCGCGCTCAAGTAGCGCCTGACTCCTCGATCCTCGCGCCTTCAACTCTTCCGCCGATATCGCCGCGGCTGGTTGGGCGGATAAGATTTCGGGCCCGCTCGCCAGCGACCCAGTCGGTGTTCTATTTAACTCTGGCCGACGAGACCCTTCGGTTACGCTCGCCGAATCCTCTGCTCTTGCTTGCTCCGTCTTCCTCGCCACCTCTTGCACTCATACACCTTTCTCTTCCCATCCTTCTCGAAAGCTCGCCATCGCCGCCATGACCAAGGGCCAGACCAGCAAGATGGAGGCAAGGAAGAAGAAGGGCAAGGCGGCGGCTGCTCAGCGGCGGCAGCGCCATTGCCAGCAGGATGGATCCAGGGAGACTTTCTCCCCTCCATAGTGACGGAGGGGGACCTGCTGGAGCTGGTAGAGCACGGCCAGCTCGTGCATAAGTCCTGGAGGTTGCCGGCGGACGACGAGGTTGAGCCGGCGCCACGGGAGGGGGAGCGCGTCTTGCTCCTCAGCCACGTTCACCGAGGTTTCTCTCTGCTCCCCCACCCTTTCTTCAAGGGTATCATGAATCATTTTGGTGCACAACTCCATCATTTCCCTCCGAATGCCATCGTCCACCTTTCTGCCTTCATCGTTTTATGCGAATGCTTTATTGGTTGTCCTCCCCATTGGGGTTTATTCAAATACATCTTCTCCGCCCGCTCCCAAACCATAAAACGTCTTAGTTAGTCGGATGACAAGACGCATCTCCTCCAACTCTGCGGGGGTTTAGGGTTCCAAAAGAAGAGTCGGAGCAGCTACCCTGCTCTGCAGTTGAGTGAGTCGGTTAGGAACTGGCAGTCGACGTGGTTCTACTGCCAGGATATAGCCTGCCCGAACGCGTCGACTGGGCTGCCTCCATTTAGTCTAGACCGTCCTGCTCCGCCCAAGCAACTCGCCCTCTCGAAAACTGAGAAGAACGACATCCAGCCTTTGTTCGAGGCACTCGTGGATGTTGTCAGAAGGGGGGTCTCTGGTATTGACCTGCTGGAAGTCTTCATCGGTCGGCGGATCCAGCCTCTACAAGCTCGCCACCACGCTATGTGGCTCTACACAGGGCCCGAGGATTCCACTCGGACCGTCGCGGTGGGCATACTCGAGGAGAAGGTGACCTCGATAGTGCTCCAAATCACGGGACCTTGCGAGAACCCTAAAGGAGCTCGCCGAGTGGCGCCTTACAGCGCGGACAACCCGCCACCGAATCAGGTGAGTAGCATTAGCCGAATATATCGAACTATTTTGATTTCAGTCGTTCATTTATATCCTCATGTGATGCTTAATGTTTCCGACTGAATCTCATGTAGCAATGGACCAACTGGTCCTCCCCTGTCTCGAACGGGGATCCGGAGGAGGAGGAGGAAGAAGGTAGCCAGGAGGGGAGCGTGGAGAGCGTTGAATATGTCTCCAACAGCAGGGAGTCGGAGGAGGAGGACAGCGAGGAGGAGGAAGAAGACGAAGAGCGCAACTCGCCGCCCCCACCACCAGAACAACGGAGTAAGCGTCGACATGAGCCTGTCGTCCCTTCGGCTCCCCCCGCGTTGTCGAGTGCTCCACCAGCCGCTCCGGCGGTCCCGAGTGCTCGAGGCACGAAGAGGTCCAGGGACGCCCCCGCTGAGCCTGCAGGCCAATCTTCCAGGGCGCCCAAACCGAGTGGGCCCAAACCTTGGAGGGCTCTGCCGCGCATGAGGGTTGCCATCCCCGTCACATCCACGTAAGTGAATCCAACTCTTGGCTTTTTATGTTACCCGAGTGAACTCCCGCTTTACAAGTAGAATGGGCTTCACTTGACAGGGTCGCCACTTCTACAACCTCTCCGGTCCGCCAAGGGGATGACCCCATGGACACAGACAACGTCGTCTCGTCCCAGCCGGGTATGTTGTAGGAGAGTCGGGTGTTTTATTCCTGTAGACTGTACTATCCTTTTCTTTTTCTGAATCGTCGTGCCATTCGGCTTGTCAGGGGCGATTCACCCGGACGAAGACGGGCAAGGGAGAGCCGACCCGGCCGCGGAGCCTGTCGTGGAGCCTGTCCTTGAGGCTGCTCCTCCTGCTGCTGCCCCTGCCGCCGACGCTCCGCCGACTGAAGTGCCTCCACAAACCGAACCAGTGCCGGTGGGCGACGAACCGACTGGGGCGAATCTTGGGATGCCCCACGATCTTCCCATGATTCCCGGTTCGTCGAATGTTGAATTCAGCATTCGGTGTGTCCCAGAGGAGCAGGTGGGAGCGGCCAAGGGAGCCATGGTCCAAGCGGAGCTGATGACCGGGGAGGCCAAGAGGGCTTATGACTCCGCTGCGGCTTTGTACCAGCGGAGCTTGGAGCTGTGCGACGACATCCGAGTAAGTAGTCTAGTAAGTACTTACTTTTCTTTTGTAACCCACTGGGTGTTGTCGTAGTCTGTTGTTTGCAATGGGTTCACTCCGAGTGAACCCAGTGGGTGTAGTCCCCGAGACTTCTGTCGAGTGCTTGCACCGACAGTTGTCTTTATACATTTGGTCTTTATTTTTGTCGTGTCCGTAGACAAGATTTCTGAGTGCAAGTACTTACTGCAGTCGGAGCACTCTTGCGGTAAGAGTTCCCTAGAGTAAACTGCACATAGGTGGAGTAGCTTTAGCCTCGGAGGTGTAGGTGAAAACGTGCACCTCAATAGGGCAGACCTGGTTGAGGTGCATGCCAGTGGGGTCACTCTTAGTGAACCCACTGGGTGTAGTCCCCGACACCGCTGTCGACTGCTTGCGTCAGCAGGGGTCTGAAGAACGTAGTGTGTATTGAGAAAGTTGCTGATAACCCTTTGTTTCATGTTGTAGAAAACTTGTGATATGGGGACCGCTTATGAAGCCTTGAGGGCTGAGAAGAACAAATATGCTGGTGAACTAGAAGCCGCAACGCTCGCCATGGCTGGCATGAAGAACGCGCTGGAAGTTCGAGAGAAATCCTTGGAGGAGGCGCTGGAGGCAAACAGGGCGTTGGTGGCGGAGGTGGAGAGGCTGAAGAAACAGAGGACCGAAGTGTACGATCAAATGGCTGCTCGGAACAAACGATGGACAGCTCAGGAGAAGTATGTGAATGACTGGGCTGTCCAGATGATGAGTCATCTGGCTGGTAAGTCTGATGATTTGTCGAGTGGTTGTATCTTGTGACGAACACTCGGTTTGTAATTTCTATTTGCTCGTTTGTTGCAGATTTTTGTGGTGACGCCGAAGCTGAAGCGGCGGCCGTGGAACGATCCATGAAGGACAATGTGCCACTCAGCAAGGACGCCAACCGGAATCTACTCCGGGCTCATATCCGCGTAGGCAAAGTGGGTCCGTTCATCAACCGACTGAAAGAAATCTTCGGCCGCATTGAGAAGGAGCTTTGGCCGGAAGATGAGTCGCGGGAGAAGGTGGAGACTCTGTTGGGGCGACTGGGGGAGATTCCGGCCCGAGTGCAATCTTGGAAGAAATCGGCAGCGCGTTGCAGTGCTGATGTGGCGCTGTCCTTGGTCCGAGTCCATTGCAAAGAAGTGCGGGAAGATAAGCTGAAAGCCTTGAAGGTCGCCAACACGAAGAAGTTCAATTCGAAGACTTCATGGAGACATTCCTGGAGACTGCGACCCGCATTGCTGATGGAATCGACCTGGATACCTTTGTGGAACCCACCATTCCTGACGTGGGCCCAGCTGACTCATGATCGAACTTTCTCCTCGGTATGCCGAGTGTTTGCCTGTAAGATACTCTGGCCACTTCCGTTGGCCGTCATATTTCTAAATCGGTGCGGGTAAGCTTGATCCGCACCGAGTCCGTTATCGTTTCTAGACTGCTGGTAGTCACAATGAGAACACTTATTCTTTTGCTTGAATGCTGTTTGGAGTTGAACACTTAATGTGTACTCGTAGAATATTAGGACTTAGGTGATTCATGATCAGTGCTAAGTTCCCGAGTGTAACGTATAGTGTACACTCGGAGGAGGCTAGTACTTAGATGATTCTTGATCATAACTCAGACTCCGAGTGGAACGTATAGTGCACACTCGGAGGAAGGTATTACTTAGGCGAATCGGGGTCGCAGCTAAGTCTCCGAGTGCGACGTAATGTGCACACTCGGAGGAAGTTAGTACTTAGGTGATTCTTGATCACAACTAAGTCTCTGAGTGCGACGTATGGTGCACACTCGGAGGAGCGATTAGTACTTAGGCGATGCAGGATCGCAGCTAAGTCCTCGAGTGTGACGTGAAGTGCACACTCGAAGGAAGATTAGTACTTAGGCGATGCGTGATCGCAGCTAAGTCCCCGAGTGTGACGTATAGTGCACACTTGGAGGAAGTTAATACTTAGGCGATGCAGGATCGCAGCTAAGTCTCCGAGTGTGACGTAAATTGCACACTCGGAGAAAGTTAATACTTAGGCGATGCAGGATCGCAGCTAAGTCTCCGAGTGTGACGTAAAGTGCACCCTCGGAGGAAGTTAATACTTAGGCGATGCAGGATCGCAGCTAAGTCTCCGAGTGTGACGTAAAGTGCACACTCGGAGAAAGTTAATACTTAGGCGATGCAGGATCGCAGCTAAGTCTCCAAGTGTGACGTAAAGTGCACACACGGAGGAAGTTAATACTTAGGCGATGCAGGATCACAGCTAAGTCCCCGAGTGTGACGTGAAGTGCACACTGGAAGGTAGTTAGTACTTAGGCGATGCAGGATCGCACCTAAGTCCCCGAGTGTGACGTGAAGTGCACACTCGAAGGAAGTTAATACTTAGGCGATGCAGGATCGTAGCTAAGTCCCCGAGTGCGACGTGAAGTGCACACTCGGGGGTAGTTAGTACTTAGGCGATGCAGGATCGCAACTAAGTCCCCGAGTGTGACGTGAAGTGCACACTCGAAGGAAGTTAATACTTAGGTGATGCAGGATCGCAGCTAAGTCCCCGAGTGCGACGTGAAGTGCACACTCGGAGGAAGTTAATACTTAGGCGATGCAGGATCGCAGCTAAGCCCCCGAGTACGACGTGAAGTGCACACCCGAAGGTAGTTAATACTTAGGCGATGCAGGATCGCAGCTAAGTCCCCGAGTGTGACGTGAAGTGCACACTCGAAGGAAGTTAATACTTAGGCGATGCAGGATCGCAGCTAAGCCCCCGAGTGCGACGTGAAGTGCACACTCGAAGGTAGTTAATACTTAGGCGATGCAGGATCGCAGCTAAGTCCCCGAGTGTGACGTGAAGTGCACACTCGAAGGAAGTTAATACTTAGGCGATGCAGGATCGCAGCTAAGTCCCCGAGTGTGACGTAAAGTGCACACTCGGAGGAAGTTAATACTTAGGCGATGCAGGATCGCAGCTAAGCCCCCGAGTGCGACGTGAAGTGCACACACGGAGAAGTTAATACTTAGGCGATGCAGGATCGCAGCTAAGTCCCCAAGTGCAACCTGAAGTGCACACTCGAAGGAAGGTGTTACTTAGGCGATTCTGGATCGCAGCTAAGTTTCTTTTTTGTGTGACCGTAGTCTGCAACCACGGAAGAACTCTGAATCTGCAAAAGAAATTGAATCTGCTCTATATTATTTCTCCAAAACTTGTTCGTGACACTGCTCCAGTCGGCGATCACATATAAAAACGCTTGAGGAGGTCTCCGTTCCACGCGCGGGGTTCGTCGGTCTCCTTCTGAATGTTGTAGAGTCTGTATGCCCCGTTGTTTAGCACCTTTGAAATGATGAAAGGACCTTCCCAGGCCGGAGCCAACTTGTGTTGTCTTTGCTGATCCACTCGGAGCACCAAATCGCCAGCCTGGAACGTGCGGCTTCTGACATGTCGTGCATGAAAACGTCGCAGATCTTGCTGATAAATTGTTGAGCGAGTAAGTGCCATCTCGCGCTCCTCCTCTAGAAGATCGACTCCATCTTGCCTTGCTTGTTCTGCTTCGGCTTCGGAGAAGAGTTCGACTCGCGGGGCATTGTGAAGCAGGTCACTCGGAAGGACCGCTTCTGCTCCATAGACGAGGAAGAACGGTGATCGCCCTGTTGATCTGTTCGGAGTGGTGCGGAGGCCCCAAAGTACTGAAGGTATCTCGGTTACCCATGCACCAGCAGCATGTCCTATCTCTCGCAAGAGTCGAGGCTTCAAACCTTGAAGGATAAGTCCATTTGCGCGCTCAGCTTGTCCATTGGATTGCGGATGTGCTACGGAAGCAAAATCCACTCGGATACCTTGACTCGCACAGAAACCTTTGAATCTGTTCGAGTCGAAGTTTGTCCCATTGTCCGTGATTATGCTGTGAGGCACTCCGAATATGGAGATGATGTCTCTGACAAACTTCACGGCTGTGGAGGCGTCGAGTTTCTTGATGGGCTTGGCTTCTATCCACTTCGTAAACTTGTCGACTGCCACCAACAGGTATGTGTAGCCTCCTTGGCCTGTCTTGAATGGTCCGACTGTGTCTAATCCCCAAACTGCAAACGGCCACACAAGTGGGATTGTCTTTAGTGCAGATGTTGTCTTGTGGGACTTGTTGGAGTAGAACTGACAGCCTTCGCATCGATCGACCATAGCTTTGGCCATTTCATTAGCCTGCAGCCAGAAGAATCCAGCCCTGAACGCCTTGGCGACGATTGCTCTTGAAGAAGCATGATGGCCGCAGGTTCCCGAGTGGATATCCTCTAGGATCAACTGCCCTTCCTCTGGGGAAATGCAACATTGGAGGATGCCTGAAACACTCTCCTTATACAATTGACCGTCAATGACAGTGAATGCCATCGACCTGCGAACTATTTGTCGGGCTTGGACTTCATCTTCTGGAAGTTCTTGCCTTAGGATATATGCCATAATCGGCACAGTCCAATCGGGAATGATTACCAGAATCTCTGTGACCAGATCAACCATAGCAGGCACATCGACTTCAGTCGGGTCTGTTGCGCTCTTGGGTTGTACAGGCTCTTCCGTGAAGGGATCTTCTTTGACTGAAGGAAGATGGAGGTGCTCGAGGCAGACATCACTCGGGACGGGTCTCCGAATGGATCCGAGCTTCGCCAACTCATCCGCCGCTTGGTTCTTCAGTCTTGGAACATGATGAAGTTCTAGACCTTCAAACTTCTTCTCCAGCTTCCTGACTGCATTGCAGTAGGTTGTCATAGTGGGGTTCCTTACGTCCCACTCTTTCATCACTTCGTTGACCACCAAGTCTGAATCGCCGTAGACCATCAGGCGACGGACGCCGAGTGAGATGGCCATGCGCAGTCCGTAGAGAAGAGCTTCATACTCTGCCTCATTGTTAGAGGAATCAAAGTGTATCTGAAGCACATACATGAGCTTGTCAGCCTTTGGTGATACGATCACAACACCAGCGCCGGATCCATTCAACATCTTAGACCCATCGAAGAACATTGTCCAATGAGCCGAGTAGATGTGAGTCGGTTGCTGTTGTTCTACCCATTCTGCTATAAAGTCAGCCAGGGCTTGAGACTTAATAGCTTTCTTGGCCTCGAACTTGATGTCGCAGTACAACATCTCCATCGCCCACTTCGCCACTCGGCCTGATGCGTCCCGATTGTGGAGAATTTCCGACAATGGAGCATCAGAAACGACAGATACCGAGTGGTCTTGGAAATAACGAGCCACCTTCTTTGCAGTCATATAGATCCCATAGATAAGCTTTTGATAATGGGGATACCTCTGCTTGGAAGGTGTCAGGACTTCGGAGACGTAGTACACCGGCCGCTGAACTTTGTATGCTTTGCCGTCTTCTTCTCGCTCGACTGTAAGAACAGTACCGACGACTTGATTTGTAGCCGCAATATACAGAAGAAGGGGCTCTTTACTGAGCGAAGCAGTAAGAACCGGCTGGGTGGAAAGTAGGACTTTGAGGTCGTCGAACGCGACTTGGGCTTCGTCTGTCCACTCGAAGGTATCTGATTTCTTCATGAGTCGGTACAGAGGAAGTGCTTTTTCGCCGAGTCAACTGATGAAACTGCTCAAAGCTGCTAAGCAACCTGTGAGTCGTCGAACATCGTGTATTCTGACCGGCCTCTCCATTCGGACGATGGTCCCGATCTTTTCGGGGTTAACATCGATCCCTCGTTCGGAAACGAAGAAACCGAGTAACTTTCCGCTGGGAACACCGAATGAACACTTGGCAGGATTTAGCTTGATATCGTACCTACGAAGGTTGGCGAATGTTTTTGCCAAATCAGTCAGCAGGTCGGAACATTTGCGGGACTTGACTACGATATCATCCATGTATGCCTCCACATTGCGACCGATCTGGTCGAGGAGACATTTTTGGATCATGCGCATAAAGGTAGCTCCTGCATTCTTCACACCTAAAGGCATGGTGATGTAGCAGAAGCACCCAAACGGGGTGATGAAAGCTGTTTTCAACTCATCGGGACCATACAGACGGATCTGATGATAACCCGAGTAGGCATCAAGAAATGATAAACGCTCGCACCCCGCAGTCGAATCGACAATTTGATCTATGCGGGGGAGCGGAAAATGGTCTTTCGGGCAGACCTTATTGAGGTGCTTGAAGTCAATGCACATTCGGAGTGACTTGTCCTTCTTGGGCACCATGACTACATTGGCGAGCCACTCGGAGTGGTGAACCTCGCGAATGAATCTGGCAGCTAGCAGGTTAGCCACCTCTTCTCCGATTGCCTTCCTCTTGTGCGCGGCGGACCGGCGCAGGCGCTCTCGGACGGGCCGAGCAGCGGGATCCACATGCAGTCGGTGCTCAGCCAACTCCCTAGGTACACCCGGCATGTCAGATGGCTTCCATCCGAAGATGTCCCAGTTCTCACGGAGGAATTGGGTGAGCTCGGCTTCCTATTTGGGATCCACGATGGTGGAGATTTTCGTCGGGGCAACAGACTCGTCCGTCGGGTGGATGCTGACCTTCTTAGTCTCTCCCGCCGACTGGAACGCGGACTCAGAAGCTGGCTTCTTTGAGCGCATTAAGTCGGCGGGGTCGACTGTCTTCTTGTACTCTTCGAGCTCGAGTACAGCCATCTGCTGGTCGGCGATCCTCGACCCCTCTTGCAGACACTCCTCGGCTCGCTGGCGGTTGCCGGTGATGGTGATAAAGCCTTTTGGACCGGGCATTTTCAACTTCAAGTACACATAACACGGTCGTGCCATGAAACTGCCCAGAATTGCATGGTAAGCGCTCTGGAAGTCCACCACCTCAAACGTGAGCTTCTCCTTGCGAAAGTTCTTGTCGGAGCCGAAGATGACCTCCAATGCGATCTGGCCGAGTGATTTGGCCTTCCGCCCTGGGACGACTCCGTGGAACTGCATATTGCTCTCGCTGAGTCTGGACATCGGAATGCCCATCCCCTTGAGAGTGTCGGCGTACATAATATTCAGCCCGCTGCCGCCGTCCATGTGGACTTTGTGCAGTCGGACTCCTTCCACCACCGGGTCGACGACCAGAGCCTGCCTTCCTGGGGTGGGGACATGTGTTGGATGATCCGACTGATCGAAGGTAATCGCAGTCTGAGACCATTTGAGAAACTTGGGGGCAGTCGGAACAGCCATGTTGACTTCTCTGTTCACTAGCTTCAGTCGACTCTTGCTTTCGACGTCAGCGAAGATCATGAGGGTTGCATGGACTTGGGGGAACGGATCCTCCTTGTCCTCCTCATCCTGTTCAGGATTCTTCTCACTCGGCTGCCCTTCGTTGAACCCCTGGATCAGGAGACGGCACTGCTGAGTGGTGTGCTTTGCGTATATGGGGTTACCTTCCTCATCCATCTTCGTATGGATTGGACAAGGCTGGTCCAGGATGGGATTTTTGAAAGGCTTTTTCTTGGGGGTGAACTGCACTTTCCCTTTGCCCTTGAATTTGGCGCTGGTTACAGCTGCAGCTTCTGCTTGCGGTGTGGGCGGAACCTTCGGTTTCTGCTTCCGAGTGTTACCTCCGTTGGCATCGCCGACTGTCTTGTGTTTGCCGCTCCGGATGCGGTCCTCTTCTTCGCCATTTGCATAGCGAGTTACTATCTCCATCATCTTGCTCATGGAGATGTCGCCGGTTCGACCAAACTTCAAGTACAGCTCCCTGTACCGCACGCCTGCCTTGAAGGCGCAGACTGCTTGATGCTTGGTGACGTTCTCCACCGTGTGGTAAAGAGTCGTCCATCGCTGGATGAAGTCGCGCAAGGGCTCATTCGGCTTCTGGACACAGTGCTGAAGCTCCAGAAGACCTGCAGGGCGCTTGCACGTTCCTTCGAAGGTTCTGATGAACACTCGGGCTAGATCTGCCCAACTGTAAATGCTTGAGGGGGCCAACTGGTTCAGCCAAGCTCGGGCCGAGCCGTCGAGCATCAGAGGGAGGTGCTTCATAGCGACATGTTCGTCTCCTCCTCCGATCTGGACCGCCACTCGGTAGTCGTTTAGCCATGTTTCGGGCTTGGACTCTCCTGAGAATTTACCGATTCCCACAGCCAATCGGAAGTTGGGCGGGATATCAGCCGAGCGGATGGCTCGACTAAAACACTCGGGGCCAGATACGATGGCCCTGCTTCCACTCGGACGGTCCATATCGCGGCCATCGCGGTGGGCTCGACCCCTGTCGACTCTTCGCTGAGCGATTCGTCCCCTTGCGTCGGGTCTTGGGTCGTAAGTGTCGCCGACTGAATGCCGATCATGATGATGCCGGGACTGTGAACCGATCTATGCGTGAGCGACGGCGATACTGATGAGATCCAGGGCTGTGAACCGATCTATGCGTGTTTGCATGGACGGAACTATTGTGGATCTGATTGTGTGACTGGGAGACTGCCGAATTCTGCTGCTGCGCCGTGCGCAACAGGGCTCGGATTTGTTCGATTCCCCTTCCTGCCTCTGAATCAATCGGCTGGAGGGAATCGGCAATTTGGGCAGCCGCGGCCAGATTGAGGAGAGGTGTGCGGAACACCTCCACTTTGCTCTGCCGAGTGTGTCGGCTGGCAGAACGACGAGGCGGACGACGCGCACCGGATGCTTTGCCAACTTCACCTCGGTCGGCTTGACGAGGATCTTCATGGGAGTTGGCCATGTGTACTTCTGCTGCAGGCCCACGTACTCGGTAGGAAGCTCAGTCGGAACCGAGTCCGAGCACTGGGAGCGTGGGGCGACTACAACAGACTCCAGAACTGCCACCTGAGAGGACGCGATCTGGCACGCTCGGGCATGCTGCACCCAACGTTGGAGAAGCGGACTGTGGGACCGCTTACTACGGCAAGTGACGAGGGTGTAATCCGGAAATGGAGCCGATTGTTGGAGAAAAAGAACGCCACGAGCGCCGGCACGGAAGTGTGTGGCCCCGAGACGGGGAAACGCCTCGACGTCAAGGGGTGCCTCCCGAAGCCACGCCGAATCGTCGACGACGAAGGAGAGAGCACCGAAGAGGATCTGGTGACCCATGCTCGAAACTCCACCGGACGACATGACGAAAGGAAGTAGTCGCAAACTCGCCAGAAGTCGCTTAGACGCCTGTCCCACGGTGGGCGCCAACTGTCGTGGGTATAAGCCTTATAGTAGATGTGTAGGGTACGAATGAGATGGGCAGAGTCCTAGCTACGGCGAGGTTGTATGAGTTCAGGCCCCCTATGGTGGAGGTAATAGCCTTACGTCTCAGTGCTCTTGGAGCTTGTTACCGAGTGTTATATGGAGTACAATGTTTTTCTAACCCTTTTACCAGTGGGGGAGGGCGGCTTATATAGAGTGCGCTGTCCTCCACAACGGTTCTGATTCAAGGGTGGAGTAGTGGCGATTAAATGCATGCGTTACAGGTAACGTATGCTATAAATGCTAGTTAATGCACCCGGAAACGTACGGCAGTTTCCCTCCAGGGAGGTTACGACGCAACGAGTGTATCCAGTCGGTAGGTCCGGTGTCCTCCGAGTCTTAGTCTCCGACTGGATGATTCTGGGCCCGTTACCGACTGGATGATGGGGGCACCTTAATACAGTCGGGCATACTTAAGGTCTTGTCCCTTGCGTGGGGTAATCCTTGGGTAGGACCTGTAGGACAGGCCTATGACCCTACCCTAGGACTATGACCCCATCAATAGGGGTGTTGACGGGAGATTATTCTTGTGTTGATACTCCTCGGCAAGCGATCCTCCTCCCCGGCAACGGCGCCAGAAATCCTTCTGCTACTGCGACAACAGACCTTCCCTGACAACGGCGCGAGGAATCCTGCTGCAACGGGCTACGCCTATAGGGACTTCCTTGGCAAATATGCAAAGTATTTCCCCGTGGCCTTGGAGCCTTGCGTTGGTGTTCCCTTGAAGAGGAAAGGGTGATGTAGCACAGCGGCGGTAAGTATTTCCCTCAGTTTGAGAACCAAGGTATCGATCCAGTGGGAGGATCACGTCAAGTCACAAGTACCTGCACAAACACAAAGAGCTTGCACCCAACGCTATGAAGGGGTTGTCAATCCCTTATAGATTGTTTGCAAAGTGAGAACTGAAAGCAAAAAGTAAACATGTTACACCCTGTTTTTCACCACAAGTATTTCATGTTGCAAAAATCAGAGCTTGTTAAAACTTTTTCAAATAATGTTGTAAGTGCAATGTGAACCCTTGTTTGAGTGTATGCTTGTTTGTTTGATGACTCAAACCTATGAAAACTTATTACTTTGCTCTCTTCAAAAACCCTTTTTCCTTTATATCAAGATCACCTTCATCATGATGGGATACACTACTAGCTCATGAAGCCAAGTGGCACTTCCAACCAAAGTTGGTGATCTGATCCAAATATTATTTTCATTCATTAAAAACATTAATTGGTGATTTAAAATATTATTTTCCTATTTTATATCTATGTCTGTTTCTAAGGCCAGTAATGATATTTCCACAAGGAAAATTGCATTCCTGCCTTAGAAAATTCTGAGTAAATTCATGGAAGCTCAGAAGGACATATATTTTCCATATATAAGATTTTAAACCCTATTTTATATTGATATTATTTGAGTAAAACCCTGAAAACCATTTCTGTCTATTTTAGCTTTTTGAGATGTTTCCAAAGGAAATTATCTCAGTAAAATCCCATAAAATTACACGAGCCCTCCCAAGCCATATTAGGTGCTCACCTAAAATCTCACCTTGATCCAAGGTGGGGAAGTGCACCTAATGAGCCCAAAACCCTCTCTGTCCAGAGTAGATTCTCATAAATCATGAAAGTAAATGAGCAATGAAGAATACCATTTTCTTGACACTTTAAGTATTTTAAATAAATGCAAAAAGCTACGGGTTTCAAGTTTTAAATTTGAAATCAGAAACTTTAAATTTTCAAAAATGTTGAAAACTTTGGAAATGGTTGGAAATATTCCAACAAATATTATAGGGTGCTTAACATAGCTTTTACATTTTATTTGGGAGCTGAAATAATTAGTAAATCAATTTTAGTATTTAAAACAGAAACATAACAGAAAAAAAATGGAAAACCTTACCTGTCGCCTAGCCGGCCCAGCCCAGCTCCTCCTGTCGTCTCCCTCCTCGCCAGTAGGAGCAGGAGGTGGCCGCCGCGTCGCCGCGCGCCTCCACGCAGCTCCCTGGCTGCCTGGCCGCCGTTTCGCGCTGGCAAGCACGGGGATAAGCTCCCCGTGGCCGACCCTATCCATTCCCAGCGCCAGATCCCCCCCTTCTCTCGGATCTCTCCTCCCTCCTTCTACCGCCATTGGAGCCCGAGCAAAGATCGAGCTGCACTTGCCCCTAGCCATAGGATCCCCTCTCTGAGTGCTCCGTTATCTCCGCCTCGTTGATCTGGTCCTCCCTGCAGAAGCCGAAGCTTCCCCGAGCCCTGCAACGCCCACGACACCGTCGTCTTCAACCTTCGGCCGCGGGCGAGCTCTGCTCTATTCGTCGCCCTTAGCCCTTCCCCGAGCCGTCTAAGCTCTGCTCTGCACTCCCCGTGATCATGCGGTCATTTCCCCTAAGATCTCCCCGTCGATCCCCTCCTCTAGGCCTAGTTCCACCAGAGACCGACAAGATCCGCCGCTGCAGCTCGTCGCCGGTAGCCCTCCGGTGATCAGCTCGTCCTTCCGAGGGCACCAGCAGCTTCAGGCCATCGCCTAGATGCTGTAGGAGGTAAGAACCGTCCGTAGTTCTCTCTGTATCAATGACCTCGATGAAGCCCGAACCTTGGCCGCCGCCAAGCTCGTCGCCGGCGTCATCTCCGGCCAGATCAGCCCCGGCCAAGTGCAGAAATGGAGCTGCGGGAGATGTGTCGTTCTTCTGGTGCTCTCCGCGCAGTGTTTGGCCCCTTGGGCGCCGTTTCCGAGCCCCTCCGCCGTTCTGGTGGTCGCCGGAGGCTCCCCGCCGGCGAGGACGACCTCGCCGCCGGTGGATCTCGGCTGGCCTGAGCCACTGACGGGTGGGGCCAGCCTGTGGATAGTTTAGAGATAATAAAAATAAATCAGATTAATAAATAAGACACTGACATGTGGGTCCAGTGAGTTTAATTAACTAAATAAGATTAAACCTAATCTAAAATTGACCAGAGAGACTGACCAGTGGGTCCCACTGATCAGGTTTGACTTTCTCCGGCCAGATGGACCTGCTGATGTCATGCTGATGCAATAAAAGTATTTTCCAGTATAAAAATAATTCCAGAAATGTTTATAACTTCAATAATTCATAGAAATTAATCTGTAACTCCAATTAAAATAATTTATATATGAAAAAGTATCAGAAAAATTCAAGGAATCTGAATATGCTATTTTCAATCATGTTTGAAAAAGTTACAGAACCCAAACATGTAGATTAATGAATAAGTCAATTCTTATAAATACTTTATAAATAGAATATGAAAAGTATTTGAATTTCTTCTTGTTTGACATGATCAAACATGGTTCTAATAACAAACCAGTACCTTAACATGACATCTCATGCATGCTAACATCAAGTTGATCTGAGCATCAGGTCGAATCAATTAAATCGGTATCCGAGAATACCTCGTTTGAATTGATATTTGAATGTGATTCAAATCAACTTCAAACCTAATACATGTTGAATATATTAGTATAGCACCTTGTATTCTCATGCCATGCTCATGCATCATCTTGTTTGCATATGATTGTTATTGATTGTTGCCCTTCATCTCGGTAGGCTCCGCACCCCGGGATTCTACCGAATATCCGTGTGACGGATATTGTCCCTCCTCTGAGCAACAAGGCAAGCAACCATTTTGATCATCCCGATAAATCCCATGTTCTTGCTCCTGCACTTATTTATTGCATTAGGATCAAATGCTTCAAATGCTTTTGCCACGTTAGTTGAACCCACTTCCTTTGCATGACCTAACCTTGTCACGGTAAATAGCCGAACCTTGCAACCTAGCATACCTGATAGTTGCTTGAGCTATGTTGTGCCTTATCCTGCTATGCATGCTATGCTTAGAGTTGTGTATGGTCTGTCATCTGGGAGATGAACAGAATTGTGAGAATGTGTTCGCTAAGCAAAGGTTGTGTGTTGAACCTGATTTGGTAAAGGTACCGGTGAAAGGCTGTGTAGGAGTACATGGCGGGTTGTTTCATTGGAACCGTCCTTAGGAACTGAGTTCCGTGTATGTAATCCAAGACTAGATTCTACCACATGCTGGGCCCTGAAACATGACCCCGCTCGGCCTATTAATCGCTTAGTACTCGGTTCAGGAGTTGCAAGTAGTTTCTGGTGTTTATAGTAATGCTGGAGGCCGTGCATGGTGCTGACCTGAGAGGTGGGCCGTGATGCGGTAGGCAGTGGCACGGTGTACCAGGTGGCACCCGGATGCTGGGCTTGGGAACCCTGCGCACATCGTTTGAGGCCGTGGCGGAAACCTCGGCCGGACTTCCGTACGGGTTACCCTCAGATAGGCGATAAACCTGGACTAGGTACTAGTGTGGTTAACCGTCGTGGCCGACTCCCTCGCTGGGCTTCCGCTTGAAGGTTGCCGAGGTGCATGACGTGCACACGGCGATAAGTGGCGAGAGCGTGTGTGTCAAAGTACACCCCTGCAGGGTTATGATCTATTCGAATAGCCGCGTCCGCGGATATGGACTACTTGGAGACATAAGTTGTTCATAGATAACTTCAATGGCTACTCATAAAATTGTCAAGATAAGCGTGAGTGTCGTGACCCAACAAAGCAAGTTGTCTAGCCACGAGTCAAATGCTGGCTTTCCGCATGAAACCCCACAATACCTTCTTGATACCTTCCATGAGTAGTTAGTCATCCTAAAGTCTTGTTGAGTACCTTCGTACTCATGTTTGCTTAATCATGTTGCAGAGGATGCTAATGACCCTAATGGAGGGTTCTTCGTAGACATCGACGACGACGAGTAGCTGGTGTCCCAGCTACGATCTGGCCCTATGTTGGATCTGTAGTATAGTCAGGCCATGTGCCTTCTAGTTGCCCTGTCTGTACTCAGACATTTTAAACTCTTCCACTGGCTTGTAACTGAATGACTGCTTTTATGGGTCGTGAGACCCTTAATGTGTAATATTATGTGTGTGGCTCTTCCGAGCCTCTTAAATAAAGCTTGTATGTTTATGGTTATGTTGTGATGCCATCGATGTATATATACATATCGGTATGCTATGTGTACGTGTGTCGTACTTGATATGTATGGGGTTCAATTACCTAGTCGTGAACTTTAGTAGCACTCCTTACAAGGAAATGCCCCTTTGTGATCCAACGAGCCTTGGTAGTTCGCTACTGCTCCGGACACATTGGTTGACCGGCATGTGTCCTTCTTAGCTGATGTGTCTGTCCCCTTTGGGGAAATGTCACGCGATGTAATGGAGTCCTTGTAGCTTGCTACGACTCGTCTACACTCGCTGGTGACCGACACTTGCTTTGTTGGGTCATGTATGCCTATCCTTGTACGGTACTGCCACTTTGGTTTGTGACTAGAATTGTCGATCCGGGTTCTTTGACATTGGAATGCTAGCGACACTATTGCATACGTGAGTCAAAAGACGCAAACGGTCCCGGCTAAGGTAAGGTTGCAGCCGTGGAGTTAACCGTGCGTGAGACCGCAAAGAGATGCGATGTGTTACAGGCTGGATTCCTATGACTTAGGATTGGGGTCCCGACAGCGTTGGTATCAGAGCCTGACTGACTGTAGGATTACTAAGCCAAACTGGTCGAAGTTGAGTCTAGAATTGCTCTAATTATATATAAGGGAATTGTTTGTGGAAGGGAACGTAAGACTCTTGTTCTCTTCTCAAGTTAGTCTATTCTGGTCATCCTCGTCTTTTGTGCGGGAATTAAGGACTAGGTTACTCATCTTCTTCTAGGCTCGCGTTTCTGATCGGTAGATTATAGGACTACGGGTCAAGAGATATTGGGTTTCTTTCTTTCCTAAGAAAAAGGAAGTAAGTTTGATGACCAGAAAGTGGAACTTGATAGTTGAGTGGTTACGCTATTCCATTTTGGGTTGTCTCAAAATTTGTTTTTGAGCATTTACAGCCGTTATGCTGCCCAATTTTGCATTCAGAGCTCTAATGCTTTTGCATTACTCTCTATTTATAGATGCCTGGCCGTCCTTCTCGTTAGGTGGTACGTCTGACCAGGTGCATTGATGTGCCGGGTCATACGGCCATGCTGGTCAGGGTGATGTCGGTGTGCGGTTACCGCTGGTACCCCGAGTACACAGTGGAGGAATAGTACCGAGACTTCAACCAGAGCCAGTAGATCTGCACTGTTAGGGTATTTCCAGACTACCCTGGAGCTGAGAAGCCAATCCATTGGTCCTATGGGTTGGGAGTCACTGTTGACATGGCAGTACAAGATGCTGCCTATTCAATGCTGACCATTATGAGAGCGAGACATGCACTGCTGCAGAATTCAGAGTTCTGCTATGTTCCGACCTCTCAAACTGGTGAAGAGGGATACCCTCAGGGGAGTCTATTTTGATTCTTCTATGGAGGATCCACTATTGCAGTCCACTGTTGAGATGCTAGAGAACAGAGACAGGGATGCTCGTGCTCTTCGCATGGAGCTTTATGCTACCCGTGCCCGTCTGTGGACGGCTTTGACGCAGCTGGCACCGGTAGTCCAGACTGGGTATGGAGAGATGGATATGATGAACCCTGTTAGGACCCATCTTCCGGCTCACGTTGACTGGCCAGCTATAGGAGGAGTCACACCTCTTCGGGGATCCCTCTTACCACCAGTCAGGGGACCAAGGCCACATCCGTGTCCTTATGGATCCCAGGGATCTCAGGCTAGAGTGTTTCTTGATCCGCAGGTTGAGCTTCCAGGTAATGGAGGTAATCTCTATGAGATGTTCTATGCGGATGCCTGAGCTGTGAGCGGAAGGATAGTATGGTAGTAGCCGTACGTTCACAGTCCTGCATGACTTGTGAAGTATGCCTGTAATGTGAAATGAATTCCGGAGGCCTAGATAAATAATGTATAGGAAGCTTGTAAGCCTCTGATGAGTAGTTTCATAATTTCAGTAGTTTGCTCTTTGGTTAAGGTTGTACTGAACTATGTAAGGGTGTGTATGAACCATGGTGTATATATAGCAGTTGCTTGTTACCATGCTATTCGGATATTCATTTCGCATTCCGTGTGTTCAGTACATTCTTAATCCATAGCTAGTATTGATATGATATTGGTCTAAGCTGTGAGTTTGTTTGTCGGGATGGTGTTCACCAGGTTGAACCGTGCCCCTACTCATGAGCAAGGCGAGGGTAGTCAAGCGTCGCAGGAAGACCTGCCTCACCCGCCTTCTCTGGCGGAAGTGATGCTTGAGGCAGAGAGAAACAAAAGGGAGACCAACCGACTGTTAGAGCGTATTGAGCAGGATACGGCTCGACAGCCTAGGAATGCTGCAGTGTCCCTCAATGAATTTGTGAAGCTGAATCCTCCAAAGTTTCATCATTCCGTCAATCCCCTCGACGCTGATGACTGGCTGTGTAGCATCTCACGCATGATTCACTCTGCGAATGTGTCTCAGGCCGACAAGGTAACCTTTGCGGCGTATTTCCTGGAAGGCCCGCCAATCTGTGGTGGGAGAACTTTGAAGCTATGCGTCCCGCTGAACCAGTAGCCACATGGGCAAACTTCAGTGCAGCTTTTCGTCTGCACCATATTCCAGAGGGCCTGATGGACAGAAAGAGAGAGGAGTTCTGTGCCTTCACTCAGGGCAAGTTGTCTGTGGATGCCTATAGCCGCGAGTTCGGTAACCTCGCCCGCTATGCAACACAGGAGGTGTCTACTGACGCCAAGAAGCAAGCAAGGTTCCATAAGGGTCTGAGCCCTGAGCTTCGTCGTGATCTGCGCCTCCACGAGTGTGCAAGCTTTCAAGCTCTGGTCAACAAGGCGATCAGTGCCGAGACTGGTCATACTGACTTCGAAGCCACAAGGAAGCACTCCCGTGACTTCGGCTCGTCTTCTGGTTCCGCGTTTCCATACCACAGGCTGTGGGTTCCGAACAGTTCTCTGCCGCCAAGATACACTCCGAGGCCATCCTACGTGGCGCCTCAGACGAATCAGGCCAACCATCCAGCAAAAGCTTATGGTGGTCCAGCTAGCAATGCTGCACCACGTGCCAACCAAGTGATATGCTACAAGTGTGGAGAACCCGGGCACTATTCCCGTGAGTGTCCTCAGAATGTGGGTGCCAAGCAACCCGGAAAGTCCGTCGGGCAAGACAAGTCGGGCAAAGCTTACTATGTGAAGCCAACTCCTACACGTGGCCGTGTGAACTATGTGTCAGCAGAAGAAGCTGGAGAGGATCCCGACGTTATGCTAGGTATGCTACTTGTTAATCATCACCCAGCGTCCGTTCTCTTTGACACTGGGTCTTCTCATTCCTTCATTTTAGAATGTTATGCACAGTTGCATAACATGTCTTTTTGTGGTATGCCAATCCCATTGGTTGTCCAAACTCCTGGTAGTAAATGGCAAACCTCTAGGATAACCTACGACAATGAAATTCTAGTAGACAGGCTAGTTTTTCTAGCCTCATTGATAGCATTGAAATCTTCGGATATTAATGTCATCTTGGGCATGGACTGGATGTCAGCTCACTATGCCAAGATTGATACCCATTCTAGAAATGTCCAGCTTACCCATCCCTCGGGGGAGATAGTAAATGTCTCTACTCGAGTTGCCAAATGCCAACTCTATTCCCTAAATGACAACCCCCTTCTGGAACTTTAAGACATTCCGGTAGTCTGTGACTTCCCGGTTGTCTTTCCAGAGGAACTGCCAGGAATTCCACCTCACAGAGATGTGGAGTTTGTGATAGATCTTGTTCCGGGAACTGTCCCAATAGCCAGAAGACCTTATAAGATGGCACCCCTGGAGCTAGCCGAACTTAAGAAGCAACTAAATGAGGCCTTGAACAAAGGTTTCATTCGTCCTAGCTCTTCTCCTTGGGCTTGCCCCGTCCTCTTCGTCAAGAAGAAAGATGGAACGGATCGGATGGTTGTAGATTACCGACCACTTAATCTCGTCACCATAAAGAACAAGTATCCGCTCATCTGGATCAACGATCTGTACGATCAGCTCGCTGGATCCTCAGTCTTCTCCAAAATGGATTTGAGGGTGGGATACCATCAAATCAAGATTAAGTACGGGGACATTCCAAAAACGGCTTTTGTTACTCGTTATAGCCAATACGAGTACACCGTCATGTCTTTTGGTTTAACCAATGCCCCAGCCACCTTCTCTCGTCTGATGAATTCAATCTTCATGGAGTATTTGGATAAATTCGTCGTGGTATACCTCGATGATATTCTCATCTACTCAAAGAACGGACAAGAACATGCCGAGCATCTAAGGCTGGTATTGATGAAACTTCGAGAGCATCGCCTTTATGCCAAGTTTTCGAAATGTGAATTTTGGTTACCAGAAGTGACCTATTTAGGTCACGTAATCTCTGGTAAGGGTATTGTTGTCAATCCCGAGAGAGTTCAAGCTGTCCTTGATTGGACTCAACCTGAATCGGTTAAGCAAGTTAGGAGTTTTCTTGGTCTAGCGAGCTATTGTCGCCGCTTTGTCGAGAATTTCACCAAGGTTGCAAAGCCTCTAACTGAACTCCTCAAGAAGGATAAAAAGTTCGAGTGGACACCACAGTGTGAGCATAGTTTTCAGGAACTGAAAAGACGCCTGACTTCTGCACCTGTGTTGCTACCACCAGATTTTTCTAAGGACTTTGTTATCTATTGCGACGCCTCGCGACAAGGATTAGGTTGCATTCTCATGCAAGATCGTCATGTGATCGCATACGCATCTCGATAGTTGCGTCCACATGAGGATAATTATCCCACACATGACCTCGAGCTTGCAGCTGTGGTCCACGCACTAAAAACCTGGCGACATTACCTTTTGGGTAATCCTTGTGAAATATTCACTGATCACCAAAGTCTGAAATATATCTTCACCCAACCGGATTTGAATCTCAGGCAAAGACGGTGGGTTGAGTTGATCTCGGATTACGACTTAGGGATAACTTACACCCCAGGGAAGGCCAATGTTATGGCCGATGCACTAAGTCGTAAATCTTATTGTAACAATTTGATGCTGCAACAAGGTCAACCACATCTCCATGAGGACTTCCGGAAGTTGAATCTTCATATTGTTCCTCAAGGATTCCTTTCTACCCGGGTGGCGAAGCCTACTCTCAAGGATCAAATTATAGCTGGCCAAAAGCGTGACAAGGGTATATCACGGATCAAGGAGAATATTTTTAGCGGAAATGCTAAAGAATTTTCTATGAACGATGAAGGTGTTGTGTTCTTCCAGAATCGTCTAGTGGTTCCTAGGAACCCACACCTAAGGCAGTTAATCCTTAAGGAGGCTCATGATTCTCCTCTCACCATTCATCCTGGTAGTACTAAGATGTATCAGGACCTACGCCAGAGGTTCTGGTGGACTAGGATGAAGAGAGAAATTGCTGAGTTCGTCGCTAACTGCGACGTTTGTCGTCGAGTTAAGGCAGAACATCAAAGGCCTGCTGGCACGCTTCAACCTCTAGCTATTCCTGAATGGAAATGGGATAAAGTTAGTATGGATTTCATTACCGGATTTCCCAAGGCCAAGAAAGGAAATAATGCTATCTTTGTGGTCATTGACCGTCTTTCCAAAGTGGCTCATTTTCTTCCTGTTCGTGAGAGCATAACAGCTAGCCAGCTAGCAGAGTTATATATCTCCCGAATAGTGTCTCTTCATGGTGTTCCCCTGGAGATTAACTCGGACCGTGGGAGTATCTTTACTTCTCGCTTCTGGGAAAGTTTTCAGAATGCCATGGGGACTCACTTATCTTTTAGCACTGCTTTCCATCCCCAATCAAGTGGTCAAGTAGAAAGAGTGAATCAAATCTTAGAAGATATGCTCTGAGCTTGTGTTATATCGTTCGGTATAAATTGGGAGAAGTGCCTTCCATTCGCCGAATTCGCTTATAACAATAGTTATCAATCAAGCTTGGGAAAAGCCCCTTTTGAAGTTCTCTATGGACGAAGATGTCAAACACCTCTTAATTGGTCAGAAACTGGAGAGATGCAACTCTTTGGCCCGGATATGATCCAGGATGCAGAAGAGCAGGTTCGCATCATTCGTGAAAAGTTGAAAACAGCCCAGTCTCGTCAAAAGAGCCAATATGATCGTCATCATAAGGCTGTGACCTTTGAAGTTGACGAGAAGGCTTACCTTCGGGTTACACCTTTGAAGGGTACCCATCGATTCGGTATCAAGGGCAAGTTGGCTCCTCGTTACATTGGTCCTTTTCGCATTCTGGCCAAATGAGCAGAAGTTGCTTACTAGTTGGAACTTCCTCTGCATCTTTCCAAGGGTCATGATGTTTTCCACGTCTCGCAACTCAGGCCTTGCTTTTCGGATCCTATCCGTGAAGTGGACCACGAAACGCTTGATCTCCAAGATAACCTTTCATACCGAGAATACCCCGTGCGTATTCTTGATCAAGCTGAGCGTACCACTCGACATTGAAACCTCAAGTTTCTTAAAGTTCAATGGTCAAATCATTCTGAAAAGGAGGCAACTTGGGAAAGAGAGGATCGTCTCCGACTTGAGTATCCTGCGTTATTCCCGACGACTTCTAAATCTCGGGACGAGATTCCTTTGAGTGGGGGTGAGTTGTCACATCCCTCACACCTTAAGCAAGTTAGTCTTGTGCTCATGTCTTCTTTGCATTGCATCTAAGAAAATTTCAACAAGAACAAAGGAAGTGATGAAGGAAAGCTCAAAAACCCTAGCCACTTCTTTAAATAAAGGAATTCTCAAACTAGTTAAAATCAATCAATCCAAAATGGCCTCAAGAAAAGTTCAAACTTTCTGATAAATCATGAAAGTAAATGAGCAACGAAGAATACCATTTTCTTGACACTTTAACTATTTTAAATAAATGCAAAAAGCTACTGGTTTCAAGTTTTAAATTTGAAATCAGAAACTTTAAATTTTCAAAAATGTTGAAAAATCTGGAAATGGTTGGAAATATTCCAACAAATATTCGAGGGTGCTTAACATAGCTTTTACATTTTATTTGGGAGCTGAAATAATTAGTAAATCAATTTTAGTATTTAAAACCGAAACAGAACAGAAAAAAAATGGAAAACCTTACCTCTTGCCTAGCCGGCCCAGCCCAGCTCCTCCTGTCGTCTCCCTCCTCGCCAGTAGGAGCAGGAGGTGGCCGCCGCGTCGCCGCGCGCCTCCACGCAGCTCCCTGGCTGCCTAGCCGCCGTTTCGCGCTGGCAAGCACGGGGATAAGCTCCCCGTGGCCGACCCTATCCATTCCCAGCGCCAGATCCCCCCTCCTCTCGGATCTCTCCTCCCTCCTTCTACCGCCATTGGAGCCCGAGCAAAGCTCGAGCTGCCCGTGCCCCTAGCCATAGGATCCCCTCTCTGAGTGCGCCGTTAGCTCCGCCTCGTCGATCTGGTCCTCACTGCAAAAGCCGAAGCTTCCTCGAGCCCTGCAACGCCCACGGCACCGTCGTCTTCAACCTTCGGCCGCGGGCGAGCTCTGCTCGATTCGTCGCCCTCAGCCCTTCCCCGAGCCGTCTAAGCTCTGCTCTGCACTCCCCGTGAGCATGCGGTCATTTCCCCTAAGATCTCCCCGTCGATCCCCTCCTCTAGACCTAGTTCCACCGGAGCCCGACAAGATCCGCCGCTGCAGCTCGTCGCCGGTAGCCCTCCGGTGATCAGCTCGTCCTTCCGAGGGCACGAGCAGCTTCAGGCCGTCGTGTAGATGCTGTAGGAGCTAAGAACCGTGCGTAGTTCTCTCTGTATCAATGACCTCGATGACGCCCGAACCTTGGCCGCCACCAAGCTCGTCGTCGGCGTCATCTCCGGCCAGATCAGCCCCGGCCAAGTGCAGAAATGGAGCTGCAGGAGATGTGCCGTTCTTCTGGTGCTCTCCGCGCAGCGTTTGGCCCCTTGGGCGCCGTTTCCGAGCCCCTCCGCCGTTCTGGTGGTCGCCGGAGGCTCCCCGCCGGCGAGGACGACCTCGCTGCCGGTGGATCTAGGCTGGCCTGAGCCACTGACGGGTGGGGCCAGCCTCTGGATAGTTTAGAGATAATAAAAATAAATCAGATTAATAAATAAGACACTGACATGTGGGTCCAGTGAGTTTAATTAACTAAATAAGATTAATCCTAATCTAAAATTGACCAGAGAGACTGACCAGTGGGTCCCACAGGTCAGGTTTGACTTTCTCCGGCCAGATGGACCTGCTGATGTCATGCTGATGCAATAAAAGTATTTTCCAGTATAAAAATAATTCCAGAAATGTTTATAACTTCAAAAATTCATAGAAATTAATCTGTAACTCCAATTAAAATAATTTATATATGAAAAAGTATCAGAAAAATTCAAGGAATCTGAATATGCTATTTTCAATCATGTTTGAAAAAGTTACAGGACCCAAACATGTAGATTAATGAATAAGTCAATTCTTATAAATACTTTATAAATAGAATATGAAAAGTATTTAAATTTCTTCTTGTTTGACATGATCAAAAATGGTTCTAATAAAAAACCAGTACCTTAACATGACATCTCGTGCATGCTAACATCAAGTTGATCTGAGCATCAGGTCAAATCAATTAAATCGGTATCCGAGAATACCTCGTTTGAATTGATATATGAATGTGATTCAAATCAACTTCAAACCTAATACATGTTGAATATATTAGTATAGCACCTTGCATTCTCGTGCCATGCTCATGCATCATCTTGTTTGCATATGATTGTTATTGATTGTTGCCCTTCATCTCGGTAGGCTCCGCACCCCGGGATTCCACCGAATATCCGTCTGACGGATATTGTCCCTCCTCTGAGCAACAAGGCAAGCAACCATTTTGATCATCCCCTTAAATCCCATGTTCTTGCTCCTGCACTTATTTATTGCATTAGGATCAAATGCTTCAAATGCTTTTGCCATGTTAGTTGAACCCACTTCCTTTGCATGAACTAACCTTGTCACGGTAAATAGCCGAACCTTGCAACCTAGCATACCTGATAGTTGCTTGAGCTATGTTGTGCCTTATCCTGCTATGCATGCTATGCTTAGAGTTGTGTATGGTCTGTCATCTGGGAGATGAACAGAATTGTGAGAATGTGTTCGGTAAGCAAACGTTGTGTGTTGAACCTGATTTGGTAAAGGTACTGGTGAAAGGCTGTGTAGGAGTACATGGCGGGTTGTTTCATTGGAACCGTCCTTAGGAACTGAGTTCCGTGTATGTAATCCAAGACTAGATACTACCACATGCTGGGCCCTGAAATATGACCCCGCTCGGCCTAGTAATCGCTTAGTACTCGGTCCAGGAGTTGCAAGTAGTTT
The DNA here is from genome assembly GCF_904849725.1 of Hordeum vulgare subsp. vulgare. Classification (NCBI taxonomy): domain Eukaryota; kingdom Viridiplantae; phylum Streptophyta; class Magnoliopsida; order Poales; family Poaceae; genus Hordeum; species Hordeum vulgare. The sequence goes on along the minus strand of NC_058522.1, from coordinate 99,921,065 downwards.
CTGGTGTTTATAGTAATGCTGGAGGTCGTGCATGGTGCTGACCTAAGAGGTGGGCCTTGATGCGGTAGGCAGTGGCACGGTGTACCAAGTGGCACCCGGATGGTGGGCTTGGGAACCCTGCGCACATCGTTTGAGGCCGTGGCGGAAACCTCGGCCGGACATCCGTACGGGTTACCCTCATATAGGCGATAAACCTGGACTAGGTACTAGTGTGGTTAACGGTCGTGGCCGACTCCCTCGCTGGGCTTCCGCTTGAAGGTTGCCGAGGTGCATGACGTGCACACGGCGATAAGTGGCGAGAGCGTGTGTGTCGAAGTACACCCCTGCAGGGTTATGATCTATTCGAATAGCCGCGTCTGCGGATATGGACTACTTGGAGACATATGTTGTTCATAGATAACTTCAACGGCTACTCATAAAATTGTCAAGATAAGCGTGAGTGTCGTGGACGGCAATTCCGTATGGAGACGAGATGATTCCACGATAGTGTATTGTTGTGGTGTTAGTGGACTCGTGTGCGAGAAATCAAGTTGTCAAAGTTATTTGAAAATGCAAGTTGTTTAGCCACGAGTCAGATGCTGGCTTTCCGCATGAAACCCCACAATACTCTTTTGATATCTTGCATGAGTAGTTAGATATCCTGAAGTCTTGCTGAGTACCTTCGTACTCATGTTTGCTTAATAAATGTTGCAGAGGTTGCTAATGACCCTAATGGAGGGTTCTTCGTAGACATCGACGACGACGAGTAGCTGGTGTCCCAGCTATGATCTGGCCCTACGTTGGATCTGTAGTATAGCCAGGCCATGTGCCTTCTAGTTGCCCTGTCTGTACTCAGACAGTTTAAACTCTTCCGCTGGCTTGTAACTGAATGACTGCTTTTATGGGTCGTGAGACCCTTAATATGTAATATTATGTGTGTGGCTCTTCGAAGCCTCTTAAATAAAGCTTGTATGTTTATGGTTATGTTGTGATGCCATCAATGTATCTATACATATCGGTATGCTATGCGTACATGTGTCGTACTTGATATGTATGGGGTTCGATTACCTAGTCGTGAACTTTAGTAGCACTCCTTACAAGGAAATGCCCCTTTGTGATCCAACGAGCCTTGGTAGTTCGCTACTGCTCCGGACACATTGGTTGACAGGCATGTGTCCTTCTTAGCTGCTATGTCTGCCCCCTTTGGGGAAATGTCACGCGATGTAATAAAGTCCTTGTAGCTTGCTATGACTCGTCTACACTCCCTGGTGGCCGACACCTGCTTTGTTGGGTCATGTATGCCTGTCCTTGTGCGGTACTGCCACTTTGGTTTGTGACTAGACTTGTCGATCCGGGTTCTTTGACATTGGAATGCTAGCGACACTATTGCATACGTGAGTCAAAAGACGCAAACGGTCCCGGCTAAGGTAAGGTTGCAGCCGTGGAGTTAACCGTGCGTGAGACCGCAAAGAGATGCGATGTGTTACAGGCTGGATTCCTTTGACTTAGGATCGGGGTCCCGACAGCGTTTGGAACAACTCTACATTGCAAAGTTTCTCCAATGGAGCTGAAACTTTGCAGAAGTGTTTGACACCCCAAATGAGGACTCCACACCAAAGATGAGATTTGTGATTCTCTGTTTGGCCACACTTCCTTTGTAAAGGATAGAACTGGTCATTTTGAGACATTTTCAAGTTTACAAAGCCAGACTTGTTCAATGGAGCTCAAATTTGGTGGAACCCCATGTTTTTACCCCAAGACCAAACCTGTTAAGTTTCATTTCCAGTGGTGGAGTGGAAGCACCCCAAGTCACTGTCGAACACCTACTGACAGGAAGGTAAAAACCCTCCTAGCCACTGTTTTGCCCAATGTCAAGGCCCCAAACTTGGTGGGTTAGAGCACCAGAACACCCTAAGCACCCAGTCAATCAGCCCCTCCCCAACTCCAAGCACAAGTGACAAGAACTCCAATTTAAACCGCAGGGCAGTACTGGCAACACTAGTGTTCCTTGCTCCCTTTACCAGCTCGAGCTCCCACTAAGCCACAACGGGTAGGCACACTCCCAGCAACACTCAGGACATGAAGGACACGTCCCAAGTGCCCCAGAGCGAGCCAGCATGCCGTGGCATGCCAAAACTACGCTCTGGGCACGCTACAGAGATCCACCAGCAAGGGGACGACGCTCCGGCCGGTCCCAACCTCCCCAGTTATGTCCACACGCTCCCCCGACAACCATTCAGTGCAAAGCTACCCCAGGGACCCTCTCCCCTTCGCGCAAGAGCTCAGGCGACGTGTGCCCGTGCGCGCCCGACGCGGCCGAGCATGCACGGTCACTGCGGCTCGACCCCACTTGCTTTCCCTCTGCGGCCGTTGCACCAGGAGGTCCTAAACCACGTCCCGAACCCGTGGTTTCGCGGCCAACACCTCACTGTGCTCGCACGCGCGCCACGGTGAGTCACCGGCGTGCCCAAGTCGGGTCACCGTCGTTGGCCTATAAATAGGTCCCCCCGGCACCCCAGCACCCTCCAAGCAGATTCATCACAACCAGTAGACACTCCCTAGCCACCCAATCGAGCTCGCAGAGCCCCGGTGCTCGAGATCAACCGAGGCCCCTCCGCCTCGGAGTTCCGGTCGATCTCCGGCTACACGTCGGCTCCTGTGCTGCCCAACCTCCCATTACACTCCCCTTGACACCAGGAACATTTCCCCTAACTTCCTCGAGCGAATCCGTCCCCCTACCCCCTAGTTCAACACCAACCCGAAACCCTTCCGCCACGACCCAGACCACCTTCGGTGACGTCCCGACCACGAGCAGGTAGGCGGAGGCACGAGGGACCCGTACCCGTTCCTAGATTGGCCTGAGGACAACGACAGCCTCGCCGGCATCCATCTCCACCTCTCTTGCTGGAGGTAGGAGAAGGACCCGACAGGTGGAGCCCACCTGTCGGTGTCCTGGGGGAGCCAGCACGCGCAGCCGCTGACACTGACCCCAGGGGCCCGTAGGTCAGGTTTGAACCTGGCCCGCCCGCGCCTGGTGGCCAGGCCTGCTGGCTGGGCCGGCTGGATCTGTTCCCCTGGCCTTTTCCTTTTATTTTAATCCAGTAACTTAAATGATTTTTACAAAAAGATTTAGCCAGTAGAAAAATATAATTCTTCCACCAGTAATTTTCTAAAAATGAGTAGTATTTGATTCTGTAATAGTTGACATTTATCAAAAACAGAAACTATTTTGATATAATAAAATGATATTAAAGAGCACTTGTTTGCTTTTGTTTTCTGTTAAATAAATATGCTTAGCTAATAAAACTATAGGAAACATTTTCCAAAATAATAAACTGAATTTATTCAAGCCTTGCAACATTTTTAAAAGCACTTTGTGATCTGTTTTAGTAAGAGCTAGTATTTATTTATTCCTTTCTCGATGGTAGAGTTACCGAGTGACGGAGGATCCGGAGCGGAAGACCTCGAAGACCCCGGATACCTAGCTGACCAAGGCAAGCAACCCTTTTGCCATGACTTAAGTTTATAAAATGATGCATGCTAGTATAACAAGTATTTTCCCGTCGCATGTGATCACGATGCCGGTTCATCATTGTGGTGATCGTACCGAAGGCTTCTTCGATGCACTTGCATTGATAGTAATGGTACTCACATGGCTCCTTGGAGCACAAACATGATGAGCTGACCCTACCATCTACGAGGATCATGCCACTGTCATGTTGACTAGTAAAGTAAGGTCATTGCATTGAGCCTGACCCTACCCCGTGAGGGTCATGTTATACCCTGTTGACAAGTAATGATAAGGCATATTATCACAAGCATGATGATGAGTTAAATAAAGAGTTTATGAAAACCCCGTCGGGTGCCACTAATTCCCGAGGGTGATGATGAGTTGGTGATCACTTTTGGTGAAGTGATGCACCGGTGATTTTGGTGTGAGTATGGTTTCGGAAATGGGATTAGATTTATGATGTGTCGACCGTCCCAACCTTACCAGTACGACCATGATACCCCTTTATGGGACGGGGCTTTGTTGATTACTCTGGTCGGTACTAGCAAAGAGCCACATTACTAGTGGCGGGAGTGATCGGTGTCACTCTCATGATGGGGTCGTGCCAGGTAGGACGACTATGCCATTATTATGAGTTCCAGGCACACCGTTGGTCCCTGCATGGTTGTTACAGTCCAGAGTCGGTGCTCGTAAGACGTACAACATGTGGGCTGGGTACCAATCGAGTGGACCTCTTTGTCTAGTATCGTCAGGGGAAAGATGATGATCGGGTACTTACCTCGGGTATATGTGATATACCGCGAGTCGTGGATGACACGGAAGTTTCCCGTTTCTCGTGGGTCCAGCGTACTACCTCTGCAGAGTGTAAACTATTCAAATAGTCGTGTCCACGGTCAAGGACAGTTGGGTGGTGCCACTTAAACTACGTCCAGTGTTTCCGCATAAACCAAAAGTGTGTGTGTGTGGTGTTAAAAAGGTGTTGTTATGATAATCACTATAATATGACCAAGTTTGGTGACTTGGCATATAGGGTAAACCCAGATGGTTTAGCCCGCATTAGTACATTGAGATTATGGCAAGTCCGATGACTTGCCATATAGGGTGAACCCGGATGGTTCAGCCCTTAGCAGATATGTTGATATCTGTAACCTGTTCTTCAAAAGTAATTCTTTAACCTGATGCATATACATGATCATTCCACCAGATGAGTTACACTAAAGATACATGTTACTGTTATTCCTTACCATATATATATTCATATCATGGGCTGTTTGCGAGTACATTCAAAGTACTCATTGGATTGCCACTGGTTATGTTATTGACCAGACATGGAAGGACCGGAGTTTGGCGATGAGTACGCCATCGGAGACGAACCTGCGATCTAGGACGCTTCCAAGTCAGAATGCCTGTCGGTGTAGGCTTGATGGCATGGGCACCGCTTAGCCCTTACGAGTTTCCGCTACTCGATGTATGCGTTTAATTCGCTTTAGGCCTTGCTCTCGAACCCGACCTTCTGGTCGTTCGATGTAATGATTTCGGTACTTGGATGTAAGACTCTATTATTCAGTATCTGTGTTCAGTGAACATTGATCCTTGGGGTCACTGGGCACGGCGAACTCGACTTGCTAGTCGGGATCCCCACAAAACAAAGAAAAGTGAAAGTGAAAGTGGAGACGATAGTTGTGAATAGACCCGGGGGCCGTAGTGTTCACTAGTGGCTTCTCTCATGAAACCAAGTAGACGGTGGGTTAACGAATTACTGTCGAGCAATTGATAAAACCGAGCAAAGTCATGACTTTATCTATGGCAATGATTATATCTATAGGCACCACGTCCAAAACAAGTAGACCGATACTTTCTGCATCTACTACTATTACTCCACACATCGACCGCTATCCAGCATGCATCTAGCGTATTAAGTTCAAAAGAACAGAGTAACGCCTTAAGCAAGATAACATGATGTAGATGGACAATCTCATATATATGATAAAATCCCATCTTGTTACCCTTGATGGCAACAACATGATGTGTGCCTTGCTGCCCCTTCTGTCACTGGGAAAGGTCACCACATGGTATGAACCCAAAACCAAGCACTTCTCCCATTGCAAGAATCATAGATCTAATTGGCCAAACAAAACCCAAGACTCGGAGAGACTTACAAGGATATCAAATCATGCATATAAGAAATCAACAAAGACTCAAATATAATTCATAGATAATCTGATGACAAATCCACAATTCATCGGATCTCGACAAACACACTGCCAAAGAGGATTACATCGGATAGATATCCATGAAGATCGTGGAGAACTTTGTATTGAAGATCCAAGAGAGATAAGACGCCATCTAGCTACTAACTACGGACCCGTAGGTCTGAAGTGGACTACACACGAGTCATTGGAGGGGCGATGATGTTGATGTAGAAGCCCTCCAACTCCAAAGTCCCCTCCGGCAGGGCACTGGGAAGGGTCTCCAGATGAAATCTCGAGGAAACGGAAGCTTGCGGTGGCGGAAAAGTATTTTCGTGGATGCCTTGATTTTTTCTAGGATTTTAGGGAATATATAGGCGAAAGAGCTAGGGCAGCGGAGCTCTAGGGGGGCCACAAGCCTGGTAGCCGCCGGCCCCCCTCGTGGCGGCTATAGGGCTTGTGGGCCCCCTGTGGCTCTCCTGCCTTGGCCCTCTAGTCCTCCGATCTTCTTCTGTTGTGGAAAAATTTATTTTGGGGATTTTATTCCGTTTGGACTCCGTTCCAAAATCAGATCTGAAAAGAGTCAAAAACACAGAAAAAACAAGAACTGGCACTTGGCACTGAATTAATAAGTTAGTCCCAAAAAAGATATAAAAGGTACATTAAACATCCAAAGTTGACAAGATAACAACATGAAACCATAAAAAATTATAGATACGTTTGCGACGTATCAGTAGTAAATAAATTACACCAATCGGAAATAAATTCTGCAAAATATAGCCGAAGACCAAAGTGGTCCACCACCTCGGAAGCAGTCCAGCATATAGTTCGGATGAGAATGGTTGGCTCCATAAAAGACTATTTTGGCATTTAAGCTCGAATGAAGTTCTTCAAATTTTCATAGACCAAGGTGATCTATGACATCTTGGATGCCGACCAACGTTGGAGATCGGCTACAAAAAGACACCTCAAATGCACTCCTATGTTGAAGCTCAGACGCAAGAGGACATCTCGGATGTAGTTTGGCGTTGGAGCTCGAACGCAAGAGGATATTGCTGCACAGGAAACATTTCAAACCAGAGGTTTGGCAACAAAAATTACAAGGCATTAATAAAGGCCTACAACTTAAAGGGGCTCCTTGGATACCCGACCTGTGAACTCTTCGGATTCACCCCGACGATCTTCAAGATTAGTGATGGGAAGATTTTTTGAACTAGTCTTGAAGACCGAAGATGAAGAATAGTTCGAAAGAACCGAGTAGCCTCCCCAACTTGAAGACCTATGCTCGAAATTCGGTAAGTCAACGGTGGACGAACTGGTGTTGACCGAACATAAATGGGGAGAAGAACTAGCCCCACAAGTCGAAGTCTTTGGATGCTTGAACATGCTAAGGATCAAGACCATGACATTGGTGGCCATTTCAGGGGCTACTAAGGGAGTCCGGGACTAAGTGGTCCACAGGTCGCCGACCTATCTCTACGATCCGGACTAATGGGCCACTTGCGACAGTCGATGACATATACGAGGAAGATTCCACAAGACTTGGTGATAAACCCAAGGACTCCTCTACATCGACGTAGATGACTAGGCCTCTTGTTATCCTAGGCCTATGGTGCATTATATATACAAAGGACAAGCTAGTAGATAGACAAACTCATATCGAGACTCGTTAAGATCATTACTCCTAGGGTTTTATACCACAACACATGATCTCAAGGTAGATCAACTCTGTATTCGATGCATCATCATCAATACAAACAAAGCATGACATAAGGTTTTACCTCCATCAAGAGGGCCCAAACATGGGTAAATATTGTCTCCCATTCCTCCTGTTACCCATCGATCCAAGATCCAGACTTCGGGACACCCTACTCGAGATCCGTCGGTTTTGACACCGTGATAACCCACAAGTATTGGGGATCGCAACAATTTTCGAGGGTAGAGTATTCAACCCAATTTATTGATTCGACTCTAGGGGAGCCAAAGAATATTCTTGAGTATTAGAAGCTGAGATGTCAATTCAACCACACCTGAAAGACTTAATATCTGCAACAAAGTATTTAGTAGCAAAGTAGTATGGAAGTAACGGTAACGGTGGCAAAGGTGACAGCAGCAGTTTTGTAGTGGTTGTAACAATAGCAACGGAAAAGTAACTTAGCAAAGATCAATATGTGGAAAGCTCGTAGGCAATGGATCAGTGATGGACAATTATGTCGGACGACATTCATCATGCAACAACCATAACATAGCATGATACATAACTAGCTCCAATTCACGATTGTAATGTAGGCATGTATTCCATATATAGTCATACGTGCTTATGGAAAAGAAGTTGCATGACATCTTTTGTCCTACCCTCCCGTGACAACGGGGTCCTAATGTAAACTAAGGGATATTAAGGCATCCTTTTAATAGAGAACTCAACCAAAGCATTAGCACTTAGTGAATACATGAACTCCTCAAACTACGGTAATCACCGGAAAGAATCCTAGTTATTGTCACCCTGGGGGATGCGGATCATAACTCGTAATAGGTGTCTACAACTTGAAACATAGGATCAAGAACACATATATATTCATGAAAACGTAATAGGTTGAGATCTGAACTCATGGCACTCGGGCCCTATTGACAAGCATTAAGCATAGCAAAGTCATAGCAACATCAATCTTAGAACATAGTGGATTCTAGGGATCAAACCCTAACAAAACTAACTCGATTATATGGTAGATCTCATCCAACCCATCACCGTCCAGCAAGCCTACAATGGAATTACTCAAGAACAGCGAAGAGCATCATGAAATTGGTGATGAAGGATGGTTGGTGATGATGACGGCGTCGATTTCCCCTCTCCGGAGCCCAAATCAGACTCGAGATCTGCCCTCCCGAGGAAGAACAGGATGTGACGGCGGCTCTGTATCGTAAAATGCGATGAACTCTTCTCTGTGATTTTTTTCCCTGAATAGGAATATTTTGAAGTGGAAACGAGGTCGGAGGAACCACATGGGCCCCACAAGCTAGGGGGCGCCCTCGGGGTCCGCATCGTGCAGGCTTGTGGCTAGGTGGTGGCCCCTCTCCGGTTGATTCTTTATCCAATATTTTTTATTAATTCCAAAAATATTCTTCGTAAATTTGCAGGTCAATCCGAGAACTTCTATTTTTGCACAAAAATTACATCAAGGCAGTTCTGCTGAAAACAGCGTCAGTCCGGGTTAGTTCCATTCAAATCATGCAAATTAGATTCCAAAACAAGGGCAAAAGATTTTAGAAAAGTAGATACGTTGGAGACGTATCAACTCCCCCAAGCTTAAACCTTTGCTTGTCCTCAAGGAATTCAGTTGATAAACTTAAAGTGATAAAGAAAAACTTTTACAAACTCTGTTTGAACTTGCTGTTATAAATATGTCTAACTGATGTTCAAATCTTCACATAAGATAATAGACTAACCACATTCACAATAATATTTAGGTCTCATACTTACTTATATCAATGGCATAATCAACTAGCGAGCAATAACAATAAGTCTCGGATGACAACAAGTTTATCAAAACAATCATAACAGAATTTAATAAACTCGTATCTTGCTAACCCATTGTGAGACTGCAAAACATAAATGCAAAGCACCTCCAAGAACAAGGACTGACTGGACACTGTAGTTCATGGTAAAAGAGATCCAGTCATACACATACTCAACATCAGTTAATAACAAAGCATACAAATGACAGAGGTGCTCTCTAACTAGTGCCATTTTATAAGAAGAGGATGACTCAACAGTAAAGTAAAATAGATAGGCCCTTCGCAGAGGGAAGCATTCATTTACAGAAGTGCCAGAGCTCGAGCTTTTTAAAACAGGGATGAATCAAGATTTTGGGCGGTATGGTTTCATTTCCAACATAACAACTAAGTGATCTCAATGTCTTCAATGCTAGATACATTATAGGAGGTTCCCAAGCAGAATAGTAAAGTTTTTACTCCCCATCCATCAATCGATCACACTCCACGGCGGGCCGAATCCATGGGTACCGTCCATACAAACAACACTGTTGGGGGAGTTTTGTTTGATTATACTTTGATTTGACTTTTGAGCATGGAACTGGGCATCCCGAATACCAGCCACTTTCTCATGAATGATAGTAAATCAACACATATCGTGAGAATAACCCACCTAGCATGGAAGATACTAACAACCCCTAGTCAATACATGAGAGATTCGGGCATACAAAACATAATATTTATTTGAAGGTTTAGAGTATGGCACATGCAAATTTACTTGGGATGACAGGTAAATACCGCATATAGGTAGGTATAGTGGACTCATATGGAACAACTTTGGGTTTATGGAAATGGATGCACAAGCAGTATTCCAGCTTAGTACAAGTGGAGGCTAATAATAGATTAGGAAGCGACCAACTAGAGAGCGACAACAGTCATAAAAATGCTTTGAGATTAATCAACATTGAATGCAAGCATGAGTAGGATATAAATCACCATGAACATAAACATCATGGAGGCTATGTTGGTTTTGTTTCAACTACATGCGTGAACATGTGCCAAGTCAAGCCACTCGCCTCATTCAGAGGAGGATACCATTCTGTCATACTACATCACATCCATTGTAATATGCATGTTGGCACTCAAGACAAATCATTATTCACTGTTAGCTAATTAAGCATGGCATAAGTAACTATAATCTCTAATTGTTATTGCAAACATGTTCAATTCATAACAAGTTGAATCCAAAACGATGAGCTAATCATATTTATGAAAAAAAAATAGGTCGAGTTCATACCAGCTTTTCTCCACATCCGTCACTTCATCATATATTGTCATAATTGCCTTTCGCTTGCACGACCGAACAATGTGAATAATAATAATAAGAGTGCACATGCATTGGACTAAGCTGGAATCTGCAAGCACTAACTCAAAAGAGAAGAAGGTAATATGGGCTCTCTGATAGATAAATGATAATGCATATGAGAGCCACTCAGCATGTCATCGTGGTCTTGTCCTTACAACCTCAAAGAAGAAAGAAAAACTATTTGCACGGGAAATCCCCCAACAAGCAAAAGAAGAATGAGAAATCCTTTTGGGTTATCTGTTAAGAGTACAACTTAAACAAACTAGAAGGTAAAGCTAGAACATTTTTTTTTGGATTTTCTCAAGGTTAATGAAACACACAAGAAGAAAACAAAAAGAAGAAATAAACTACCATGGATGGTACAATGAAAAAGTATGAACAACGACAACTGGAATGAGTGTGTGTACATGAATATAATGTCGGTGAGAAATACGTAGTCCCCCCAAGCTTAGGATTTTGGGCTAAGTTGGTCTAGGCCATGGCTAGTCCGGATAATATCCAAAGTCATAGTTGGGGTTGTACTGGGATGCGACGGCTGCCACCTGAACGGCTTCAACATGGAGGCGAGCGGCTTTCGCCTCTCTCTCGTACTCGTATGCCTCCTCTCTCGTTATAAAGTACTTTCGTTTTTCCTCTGCACGAAGGAATCAGTGAGTTGATAATATTGCTTGCATTGGTCTGAAATAAAATCTTCAAGGCCAGCATTTCGTATGTACATGTAAAATTCTTCCTTGAATCTGGCATGGACCATGAATGGACCCAACGGCCATTCACAAGGCCGCACTTGAGCCTCCCTTGGTGGTTCAAAGCCGGGCTCGCGTATCGCGAGTCTCGAGGTCTTCTTGCGCGAGGAACCACCTTGGTATATTCTCCTTAACATTTTTATTTCCCTGAAAAAGAAATCTGAATTTTTTAGTGACTCCACATAAAAATGAGCAAAACTCAATCAAAACTTGTAGCAACTACTCCCATAAGTACCAAGAATCTATACATGCATCAAAACTACTTGGGACCCTACAAATTTGACATGCAGGATCAAGTACAAGGTCACCACAACAACAAAATTTTGCAATATATAAAGCACTAGAACAAAAACTAATTGGACCATAGGAGGAGTCACATACCGATGAACAATCCCCTAAAATAGTTTTGCAACTAGAGCTTTGAGCAAGGAGATCAAAAATGGCAGCAAGATGAGATAAAACACGGGTTTGAGAAATGGTGGGATTTGTTTTGGAGGAAGACGAAGTGGATGGGTACTGGAATAATTGAAGGGGCCCCATGTGGGACTCACAAGCTAGGAGCGCGCCCAGGGGGGTGGTCGCGCCCTACAGGCTTGTGCCTACTGGTGCTATCCCCTGATGTGTTCTCAGGGCCAAAAATTCTTAAATATTCCAAAAGAAATCATACAAAAAATTTCACGACATTCTGAGAACTTTTATTTTTAGGTCATTTTTCTATTGCACGGATAAAACGGAAAACACATAAATAATAGCATTTTTACTAAATTGAAACTAAGGAACAAAAATAAAAGTTGGGTACAGAAGGTTGTGCTTTCTAAATTCATCCATGTCATGCCCGTCAAAAATAATCCATCAATAAGGTTGATCAAGTCTTACTGACAAACTTTTTTCGAATGACATGGAACCAGAGAACTTTCGAATAACACTAGGCTACCTCAATGGGTATATGCATGTCCCCAAAAATAAGTATATCGTATTTCTTTTTGACAGTAGGGAGAGGGAATTCAAAGTCTCCAATAGTAAATGTTGGAATTTTTTCAATGGAGTTGATACTATGAACCTGAGTTTGTTTGTTCAGAAAGTGTACCGTATGCTCATTACCATTAACTTGAAAAGTGACATTGCATTTGTTGCAGTCAATAACAACCACTGCATTATTCAGAAAGGGTCTACCAAGGATGATCGACAAACTGTTATCCTTGGGAATATCAAGAATAACAAAGTCTGTTAGGATATTAACGTTTGCAACCACAACATGCACATCCTCACAAATACCGATGGGTAAAGCAGTTGATTTATCACCCATTTGTAGAGAGAGTTCACGAGGTGTCAACTTATTCAAATCAAGTCTATGATATAAAGAGAACGAAATAACACTAACACCAGCTCCGAGGTCACATAAAGCAGCTTTAACATAATTTCCTTCAATGGAGCATGGTATAGTAGGTACTCCACGATCTCCTAGTTTCTTTGGTATTCCACCCTTAAAAATATAATTAGCAAACATGGTGGAAATCTCAGGTTCCAGTATATTTCTTTTATTTGTAACAATATCTTGTTGAAAATATGCCCTAGAGGCAATAATAATTAGTTATTATTATATTTCTTTGTTCATGACAATCGTTTATTATCCATGCTATAATTGTATTGATTGGAAACACAATACTTGTGTGGATACATAGACAAAACACTGTCCCTAGTAAGCCTCTAGTTGACTAGCTCGTTGATCAAAGATGGTCAAGGTTTCCTGGCCATAGGCAAGTGTTGTTACTTGATAACGGGATCACATCATTAGGAGAATCATGTGATGGACTAGACCCAAACTAATAGACGTAGCATGTTGATCGTGTCATTTTGTTGCTACTGTTTTCTGCGTGTCAAGTATTTGTTCCTGTGACCATGAGATCATATAACTCACTGACACCGGAGGAATGCTTTGTGTGTATCAAACGTCGCGACGTAACTGGGTGACTATAAAGATGCTCTACAGGTATCTCCGAAGGTGTTCGTTGAGTTAGTATGGATCAAGACTGGGATTTGTCACTTCGTATGACGGAGAGGTATCTCGGGGCCCACTCGGTAATACAACATCACACACAAGCTTTGCAAGCAATGTGACTTAGTGTAAGTTGCGGGATCTTGTATTACGGAACGAGTAAAGAGACTTGCCGGTAAACGAGATTGAAATAGGTATGTGGATACCGACGATCGAATCTCAGGCAAGTAACATACCGAAGGACAAAGAGAATGACATACGGGATTATATGAATCCTTGGCACTGAGGTTCAAAGGATAAGATCTTCGTAGAGTATGTAGGATCCAATATGGGCATCCAGGTCCCGCTATTGGATATTGACCGAGGAGTCTCTCGGGTCATGTCTACATAGTTCTCGAACCCGCAGGGTCTGCACACTTAGGGTTCGACGTTGTTTTATGCGTATTTGAGTTATATGGTTTGTTACCGAATGTTGTTCGGAGTGCCGGATGAGATCACGGACGTCAGGAGGGTTTCCGGAATGGTCCGGAAACAAAGATTGATATATAGGATGACCTCATTTGGTTACCGGAAGTTTTTCGTGCATTACCGGAAAAGTTTCAGGCTCATCGGTAGTGTACTGGGAGTGCCGGGAGGGGTGCCGGGGACCATCAGGAGGGGTGTCACGCCCCAAGGGGTCTCATGGGCTATGGGAAGAGATAAACCAGCCCCTAGTGGGCTGGAATATGTTCCCACTAAGGCCGATAAGGTTTGAGAAGGAAAAAACACAAGGTGGAAAGAGTTTCCAAGTGGGAAGGTGGAATCCTACTCCAAGTAGGATTGGAGTAGGACTCCTCCACCTCCAATTTCGGCCAAACCTTTAGGTTTTGAGGCTGCCTCCTCCCCTCCCTCCCTCCTATATATAGTGGGGTTTTAGGGCTAATTTGAGACGACTTTTGCCACGGCAGCCCGACCACATACCTCCACGGTTTTTCCTCTAGATCGCGTTTCTGCGGAGCTCGGGCGGAGCCCTGCCGAGATTAGATCACCACCAACCTCCGGAGCGCCATCACGCTGCTGGAGAACTCATCTACCTCTCCGTCTCTCTTTCTGGATCAAGAAGGCTGAGATCATCGTCTAGCTGTACGTGTGCTGAACGCGGAGGTGTCGTCCGTTCGGCACTAGATCGGAGCGGATCGTGGGACGGACCGCGGGACGGTTCGTGGGACGGTTCGCGGGGCGGATCGAGGGACGTGAGGATGTTCTACTACATCAACCGCGTTTCTTAACGCTTCTGATGTGCAATCTACATGGCTACGTAGATCGGAAATCCCCTCTCGTAGATGGACATCACCATGATAGGTCCTCGTGCGCGTAGGAAATTTTTTGTTTCCCATGCGACGTTCCCCAACATATCTTTCATATACTTAGCATAAGGAGACATTTTCAGAATATCAGTTAAGTGCATACGTAAAAATACATGTCTCAACATTTCAACAAAGCGCTCAAAATCCTCATCATCCTTCTTCTTGGATGATTTTGGAGGAAAGGGCATGGGTTTCTGAACCTATGGTTCTCTTTCTATACCATGCTTCCTAGTAATAAAATCTCCTTTATCATATCTCTTATTCCTAGGTCGTGGGTTATCAAGATCAACAGGAGGTTCAATCTCCACAACATTGTCATTACTAGGTTGAGCATCGACATGAACATCATTATTAATATTATCGCTAAGTTCATGTTCATTACCAACTTATGTCTCGGCATTAGAAATAGAGATATCATTTGCGTTTTAATGTGATTCTACAACAGGTTCACTAGCAGCATGCAAAGTCCTATCGTCATTCTTTTTTCCTTTTATTAGAAGGACCAGGTGCATAAATATTAACTCTTTGAGAATCTTACTCAATTCTCTTAGGATGGCCCTTAGGATACAAAGGTTCCTGAGTCATTCTACCACCTCTAGTCACAACTCTAACAGAATGATCATTGTTCTAACTAATTATCTCATTGAGCAAATCATTATGTGCCTTAAGTACTTGTTCTACTTGGGTGGTTACCATGGAAGCATGTTTACTAATAAGCCTAAGATCATTAATAGTCTGCACATATAATCACCCAAGCAATCAAGCATGTAAGCATTATGTTTCAATCGTCTACTAACATAAGCATTGAAATTTTCTCGGTTAACAACAAAGTTATCAAATTCATCCAAGCATTGGCTAGCACACTTATTATAAGGAATATCATGTTCATCAAATCTATGAAGAGAATTTACCTCAACTACCCGTGTCGGGTTACCAAGACCATGTATTTCTTCAATAGGTGGTAGATTCTTAACATCTTCATCTTTAATACCTTTTTTCTTTCATAGATTTCTTTGCCTCGTGCATATCTTCACGACTAAGGAATATAATTCCTCTTTTCTCCGGAGTTGGTTTTGGAGGTCGTTCGGGAATAGTCCGATCATTATCATTGCTCAATATAATATTCAACAGTAGTTCAGCTTGTTCAACAGTTCGTTCCCTGAAAACACAACCAACACAACTATCTCGGTGGTCCCTAGAAGCATCGGTTAGTCCATTATAAAAGATATCAAGTATTTCATTTTTCTTGAGAGGGTGATCAGGCAAAGCATTAAGTAACTGGAGAAGCCTCCTCCAAACTTGCGGGAGACTCTCTTCTTCAATCTGCACAAAGTTAAATATTGCAAGGGAACTTGTTTCTTATGGGCAGGAAAATATTTTTGACAGAAGTAAAATACCATATCCCGGGGACTACGCACACAATCAGGAGCAAGATAATTAAACCATATCTTAGCATCACCCTTTAATGAGAACGGAAACAACTTAAGAATATAATAATAACGAATTTTTTCCTCATGAGTAAATAGGGTGGCTATATCATTCAATTTAGTAAGGGGTGCCACAACAGTTTCAGATTCATAACCATGGAAAGGATCAGATTCTACTATAGTACTTAACTCAGGATCGACAGCGAATTCATAATCCTTATCAGTAACAAAGATAGGTGAAGTAGCAAACTTGGGATCATATTGCGTTCTAGCATGCAAAGATTTTTACTTCCACTTGCATAGCAATTTCTTAAGATCATCTCTATCCTTACAAGAAAGAAAGTCCCTAGATACTTCTCCTTCCATAACGTAACCCTTAGGTATATTAGGCAATTCATATCTAGGAGAGCTAGGTCTAGCAGGTGCATCGTATTGTTCAGTTTCAATAATTTCATCAGATTTAGAAATATCATCAGTTTCAGCATTCACTCTAGCAATTTGTTCATCAATAAATTCACCAAGTGGCACAGTAGTATCAAGCAAAGTATCATCATAAGAATCATGCATAGCGAAAGTAGCGTCATCAATTACTTGCGACATATTAGATTTAGTAGCGGGTGGTGGTGTCGTAAATTTACTCATAACAGAAGGTGAATCAAGTGCAGAGGTAGATGGTAGTTCCTTACCTGTCCTCATAGTTGAGGGGTATATCTTGGTTTTAGCGTCTTTCAGATTCTTCATAGTGATTAACAGATATAAATTCTAAGTGACTCAAAGAATAGAGCTATGCTACACGGCAACGACGCCAGAAAAAGGTCTTGATAACCCACAAGTATAGGGGATCGCAATAATTTTCAAGGGTAGAGTATTGAACCCCAATTTATTGATTCGACTCAAGGGGAGCTAAAGAATAATCTCGAGTATTAGTAGCTGAGTAGCCAATTCAACCACACCTGAAACACTTAATATCTACAGGAAAGTATTTAGTAGCAAAGTAGTATGGAAGTAATGGTAACAGTGTCAAACGTGACGGTAGCAGTTGTGTAGTGGTTGTAACAATAGCAACGGAAAAGTAACTTAGCAAAGATCAATATGTGGAAAGCTCGTAGGCAATGGATCAACGATGGACAATTATTTCGGATGGCATTCATCATGCAACAGTCATAACATAGTCTGATACAGAACTAGCTCCAATTCATCAATGTAATGTAGGCATGTATTCCATATATAGTCATACATGCTTATGGAAAAGAACTTGCATGACATCTTTTGCCCTACCCTCCCATGGCAACAGGGTCCTATTGGAAACTAAGGGATATTAAGGCGTCCTTTTAATAGAGAACCAGACCCTAGCATTGCACTCATCAAACTACGGTAATCACCGGAAAGAATCCCAGTTATTGTCACCCTGGGGGATGCAGATCATAACTCATAATAGGTGTCTACAACTTGCAAGATAGGATCAGGAACACATATATATTCATGAAAACATAATAGGTTCAGATCTAAACTCATGGCACTCGGGCCCTATTGACAAGCATTAAGCATAGCAAAGTCATAAAAACATCAATCTTAGAACATAGTAGATACTAGGGATCAAACCCTAACAAAACTAACTCGATTACATGGTAGATCTTATCCAACCCATCACCTTCCAACAAGCCAACGATGGAATTACTCATGAACGGCCACGAGCATCATGAAATTGGTGATGAAGGATGGTTGGTGATGATGACAGCGTCGATTTCCCCTCTTCGAAGCCCAAATCAGACTCTAGATTTGCCCTCCCAAGGAAGAACACGAGGTGGCGGCGGCTCCGTATCGTAAAACGCGATAAACTCTTCTCTCTGATTTTTCTCTCCCTGGATAGGAATATATAAAAGTGGAAACGAGGTCGGAGGATCCACACGGGCCCCACAAGCTAGGGGCGCGCCCTAGTGGGGGGGGGCACGCCCTGCAGGCTTGTGGCCAGGTGGTGGCCCCTCTCCGGTAGATTCTTTCTCTAATATTTTTTATTAATACCAAAAATATTCTCTGTAAATGTTCAGGTTAATCCAAGAACTTTTATTTCTGCACAAAAATAACACCAAGGCAATTCTGCTAAAAACAACGTCAGTCCGAGTTAGTTCCATTCAAATCATGCAAATTAGAGTCCAAAACTAGGGCAAAGAGTTTGGAAAAGTAGATACATTGGAGACGTATCGTACCGACAACAGCGATGTAGCATTACTTAGACTACATTGATGAGCTCGATTTTCTTCTCCAGCAAGACAAAAATGTTTTTTTGTTAGAACCATCACCTGTGTGGCCTCTCCCCAATCCAAGGATTTCTCCATTGAGGACACTAATCGGGTGGGAGGAACATATCTGAATGCCGCAGTTGCTGCCCCTTCCGTGTCACGTGGCTCAGTGATATAAAAACACTCATTCTCTCATGCTTGACGGTGTCTATGAAGGTACCCTTCGGCCATTTAACCCGAGCAAGCTTGCTAAACATTGCTCCCCTGCAGTCCGCCTACTCGCCTTTGACCACTTTGGGTTGATGTTGAGGACCTTTAGCCATAGGCCGAAGTGGGAGGTGGACCCGCAGGAAGGCCTCACAAACTATGATGAAAGTTGAGATATGCAGGAAGGAATTTGGGGGAAGATCATGGAAGTCTAACTTATAATAAAACATTATGCCCCGAACAAGGGGTGGAGAGGAAAACCTAGACCGCGAAGAAAGTGGGGAATGAAAACCACCCTCTCACCATCTTTTGGTGCGCGGATGACTTAGCCCTTTTCCGGAGCCCGGTGAAAGATGTATTACGACAAATAGATGGATCTCTTCAACTCCTGTGTATCATTTTTTGTGACGCAGGAGAACTCCCACTTGCCTTTTGAGCCCACGTTGGCAATGGCCGGTCTAGGGGAAAGGCTTGAGGAAGTGGAAAGAATAGGAGAGCTTGTAGGATCAAGCTTTGGAGGCTGGGAATGGCAATGATGGTGCAGATCTGGAATGCGTGAAGAGGTTGCGTGAAGGTTTTGCCCTTTTATGAATTGCTGAAATACCAAGAGCCCCACTAATGCACCATGAACTATGCTATTTCCCAATAAAATCGTGTAGTTATGCGCATGTGGCATAACCCAAATCATAAACCATATCCATATAAAAGAGGGACACGATCTCCGTAGTGGACCATGTCAGTAAAGCTGGTCTTGAACCACACTTTCGTAATGGGTCACTGGCCTTGACTAGACGTGACCTTTCGTTAGAAA
Source organism: Hordeum vulgare subsp. vulgare (assembly GCF_904849725.1). NCBI lineage: Eukaryota > Viridiplantae > Streptophyta > Magnoliopsida > Poales > Poaceae > Hordeum > Hordeum vulgare. Next base: position 99,901,761 of record NC_058522.1, on the reverse strand, counting down.
GGGTGTCAGGCAAATACACTGTTCACGGTCAAACGGTTGGCGTGGAATTTAAGTTTAATCTTTATGAATATATATATATATATATATATATTGTTTGGAAAAGGGGAGGTCATTGGTGACCGAGCTATTACCGGCTACTTTGGACGCATGAAGTAGTTAGAGATCAAGACTGCGACATTGGAGGCTAGTTTGGGGGTACTAAGGGAGTCTGGGGCTAAGGGGTCCTCGGGCCGCCTACCTATTTCCGTAGACCAGACTCTTGGGTCGTTCTATTATCATTATCAGATTTTGGATAGATAAAGTGATGTTGTATTAAAGACGGACTCCTCCAGATACTTGGCGTGCAGTCCATGATGATCGAGATGTTTCCTCCCTGATGTAACCAGTGTTGTGTAACCCTAGTACCCATGGTATCTATATAAGCCGGAGGGCTTTAGTCTGTAGGGAAAATTAAGTTCATTACTCGTAGGGTTTTAGACCACAACATTCAATCTCAAGGTAGATCAACTTTATATTTTACATTCCACTATCAATATAAACACGAGCATGACATAGGGTTTTACCTCTATCAAGAGGGCTCGAACGTGGGTAAACATCGTCTCATTTGTCTCCTATTACACATTGATCCAAGAGCCACCGTTTGGACCCCCTACTTGAGATCTCCCAGTTTTGACACCGACACAACTTCCTCAACTTTCATTTGAGGAGAAAATGCCCCGAACAAGCCACTCAAAGGGTGACCGTTCACAGTGACAAGCAACATTAAATTTCAGAACATACCAAAAATGTTTCCTTACCAATTTCCACTTACCAAAGGCGCTTCAATCCCAAGAAATGATGCCAGAAAAGAGTCTTGATGATCCACAAGTATATGGGATCAATCTAGTCCTTTCGATAGGTCAGAGTGTCAAACCCAACGAGGAGCAGAAGGAAATGATAAGCGGTTTCAACAAGGTATGCTCTCCAAGTGCTATAAGTAACAATGGTAGATATTTTAGTAGCAAGATAATCCGTACAAGTGACAAGTAACAATAGTAACAAGTATGCAGCAAGGTAGCCCAATATTTTGTAGAGAAAAAGACAGGCCGGGAAGTACTCTTATATAAAGCAAATGCTCCCGAGGACACATGGGAATTTCTGTCTAGCCATATTAATCATGTTGAGTTGATTCACGTTCGCTACTTTGATAATTTGATATCTGGGTGGACCAGTACTAAGGCACTGATCTTACTTGAACAAATAACCAACTTATGATTATCCTTTCTCGCAAGCATCCGCAACTATGAAGGAAGAAGTAAGATAAATCTAACCATATCATTAAACGTGTGGATCCAAATCATCCCGTTATGAAGCAACACATAAACCGGGGTTTAAGCCTCTATCACTCTCGCAACCCATCATCTACTTGTTACTCCACAATGACTTCCCTTAGGACCATAACATGGTGAAGTGTCATGTAGTCGACGTGCAGATGACACCACTAAGAGAAGTAAGAATATACATAGCATCAAAATATCGAACCACATGATTATTTATAACAAGACTTCTCCCATGTCCTCAGGAACATTAGTAATTACTCACACCTCGTCAACATGTTCAAGATGAGAGGTGTAATAATAATAATTAAGGATTTGAACATAATATCTTCCACCAAGTAATCCAACAAGCATCAACTACAAGATGTAATCAACACAACTAGTAACCTACATGTACCAATATAAGATTTCGAGACATAGATTGAACACAAGAGATGAACTAGGGTTGGAGATGAGATGATTCTAGTGAAGATATTGATGAAGATTGGTCCTCCCATAAAGTAGGTAGCATTGGTGATGACGATGGCCTCACAAAGGGGAATTCCCCTGATAGAATGTGACTTCCGAAGTGCAAAAGGGTCTCTGCCCAGGTTTCCGTCTCGAGACGGTGGCAGTTCCTCCCGAAAAGTAGCTTATGATTTTTTTGTAGGGTAAAACACACCATATAGGAAAAGAAGGAGGTCGAGAGACCTGCATGGGCCCCACAAGCCACCAGGGCACGCCTAGGGGGATGGGCGCGCCCTGTTGGCTTCTGGCCAGCGGGTGGCCCCCCTTTGGTATATTTTGGCCCAATAATTCTTAAATAATCCATAAATAATCTTTGTTAAGTTTCAAGTCATTTGGAATGTGGTGATTTTTCACCATTTTTCTACGTTTCCCGATCGAGAATTCCAGTTTCCAGATATTTCCGTCTTTACGATGTAGCTTTGTATATTCAGAGAGAAATGGTATTGGAATTGTATGATAATAAGGAATAATGGACAATAATAACACACATATCAATAAGAAATCATGATGCTAAATGGACGCATCATTTACCCACTCTATGCGTACTACATGAGAGATGCCATTACGGAAAACTAAGGCCCCCCGGGTCTATTCACTTATAAGTCTACAAATACTACAATTTTGTTCGTGCCATTTGTTCATTTTCTATTTATTTTTATTTTACAATTATCAATTATCATCTACACACTTTACTTGCTTGTAAATAATGAGTCCAAGGGGATTGACAAGCCTCTTGCCCGCGTTGGCTGCAAGTGTTTGCTTCTTTTTGTGCAGTCACCAAGGTTGGGGGTTTGTGACGCCCTCGATTTGATCGTATGCTAATCATACACGCAAATGCGTACGACCAAGCTCAAGGACTCACGAGAAGATATCACAACACAAGTCTAGACACAAATAAAACATACAAGCTTCATATTACAAGCCAGGGGCCTCGAGGGCTAGAATACAGAAGCTCGATAAACACACGAGTCAGCAGAAGCAACAAATATCTGAGTACATACATAAAACATGAGGTGCCTTAGAGAAGGCTAGCACAAAATATACAACGATCGAACGAGGCGAGGCCTCCTGCCTGGGAGACTCCTAACTACTCGTTGGGTTCCTGGGCATCAGCGGGGTAGCAGTCATCGTTGGCGGGATACGCCATCTCCTGGGCTCCATCATCTGCTCGCAGCAACGGATCGAGGGGAAAAAGGGGGAGCAAAGCAACGATTAGTACTCATCCGAAGTACTTGCAAGACTGACATCAGAACTATGCTAAGTATGCATCAGTATCAAAGGAAGGGGTTATATGTGGACTGACTGCAGCAATGCGAGAAAGAGAGAGAAGGCCTAGTCCTATCGAAGACTAGCATCTTCAGGGGTCTTGCAGCAACAGACGGGAGTAGAACAGGTAACACAATTAATAGTCATATTATTGCAGCAATATTAATATGAGGTCACGCCCAAAGATTCTCCCTCAACTCCCTGCAAGGAAGCAATCCCAGAGAAACTTTCCAGTTAAGTAACAGTTGTAGTTGTATAAGATCGGGGCACAACTCCAAGTCGTCCTGTAACCATGGACACGGCTATCTGAATAGTTAGTTTTCATCCCTACAGGGGTGCACCAAGTTTCCCGTCACGCTCGATAAACTCTGGCTAGACACACTTTCCTGGGTCATGCCCAACCTCGGAACATCGACACGTCGCAGCCCCACCTAGACTCAACAGAGAGGCCAGCCCGACGGTCTAAATCCTAAGCGCACAGGGGTCATGGGCCCATCACCATTTGCACACTTGCACGATGCGTTGTCGGCCGAGGTCAGTCCTAGAACCCCTTATTACAAGCGCGATGCCTATCCGGACCACTCAGGAGTGCGACGCTCCATTGCTGACGTCTAAAGAGCTTCGATTGATACCACGACGCCGAGTGCCCATAACTTCTCCCGGGTAGCTGGTTAGTGTGAAAAGGTCTTCGACCAACCCAGACCAAATACCCAAATCCATTAACATTTTAATTAACTCATCGACACATCCACGTGGGAATTCGCCCAACTAACATTTATTCATCAATGTTTCTAGTAACATGGTCAAGTAACAATGTGGTTGTAACATCAGGGGGATCTGAGGTATCACCCTCGTTGGGTTCCGAACGATATAACCGTCAAGGTGGACTGAGAGGAATCACCCTCGAGGGTCTCACACTTGAGGGATTGCATGACAGCGTCATCATCGGGAGTAGTGAAGGAGGAATCACCCTCGATGACCACGGCCGACAAGCTGCACTACAGATATAGCATCATGAGTACTTCGCGAGGTGTCACCCTCGGTACCCGATAGTAGCTCTGCAGCGTCGTACAACTAAGGGGGGTGTGAGTGCTGTGTCGGGTCTTGGCTCGTCGATCAGGGATCGAGACTTGATGATAAAGCGGGGGCAAGTGGATTAAGGGTCGGAGGGGATGACTGCTGCACCTATACTAAACAGTTTTAAGGTGCGGTAGAATAATGTAGCAGTTCATCAAAAACAGGCTATGCATCAGAACATGATCTATCTACAACAGTAGGAAAATTCTAATGCAAGCATGAGTGAGAAATAAGTAGGCGATGTAGGGATGATCAAGGGGGGTTTGCTTGACTGGTTGCTCTGCAGACAAAAACGGATCGTCGACCGGAAAGTAGTTGATCACCGGGTCATCATCGATCTCGGGGTCTACGGGAAAGGAAGTAACGTAGGGGAAACACAATAAATAAGAGAGCAATCAAAAGGATCACAAAGTATCACATGGCTAAAGGAAGCGCTAGGCATGCACTAACGCAGCAACAACCATCATAGATGGATCTGGAAAATATCGAACGATATTTCCCGTGTCTCTAGCTACTACCGGGCAGGCGAAATGGACGGAAAAGTTCCATGTTCGTTATGATAGGAGCACGCGACAAACGAACGGACTAAGTATCCGGATTCGTGGGATTTTTCTGAACAACTTTCATGTATAAAATATTATCATCCGAGTTACAAATTATTTTATATAAATTTTTAAAGTTTTAGCATTATTCTGGAATTATTCTAATTCGAAAAATAAATGCAGAAGTATCTTTCTCATATGGGGCTGCACTAGCTAGTGTGTATGACTGTGGGCCATGGGCTTGGATTGACCCCGACAAGTCAAATGAGGCATGGGGTCCACATGTCATATGCTATTAGGCTAACTGATTTATTACCTAGTCTACCTAAACACATGGGGCCACTTAACTTAGACTAATTAGTGCCTATTAATTAGACATGAACCTAAACTGGGATTAGTCCTAACTAACTAAGTCGTCCACACACACACTTACTCCCACACGCTGCACACACAACAACATACACGCTGGATTCACACAGGACACACTCGGCCATGGCCAAGGCTATGTCCAACAGCTGCATCAACACAGTAGAGTAGAAGCAAGCATCGACCAGCCGAGCATCAGCAACGTAGAGTAGAAGCAAGCCATAGCAGTAGCAGCGGCAAAGCAGCAGCAGTACTAGCAGCAGCGAGCGGCACTAGCACTCAACAGACGCGCGCGGGATAGCGACCAAGCGCCGACGGGGATGGACTGGACTGTTGAATAATTAGGCACAATTTCCATGATTAATTTCAGAACATAAAGCATGACGATACCAGCTACTAACATGTAAAACTCTAACATACTAGATGCGGCAGACAACATGAATAGCAGCAAGACCGTATAGCAAAACATGTACGCATCTAACATGTTCATCAGGCTAACGGGAACACGACGCAGGTACCGAACATTTGTAGAGGAAGCAGATGTGTTCGGTGCAGCTACATTGTTGATGATGACGTTGGCGATGACGGGACGAAGTAGACGACGCTTGAGGCGGCGGTACGCAGCACCGCCCGACTTGCTTGGTAGACGACCTGTTGTGGAAGCAGCGAGCAGTCGCGCAGAGCGCTTCCCAAAAAACCTAATTCACCCTCTCCCGTACAGGATCGCCAAGGCGACTGGTTCCGGCGATCTCCTCTCCCATTCTTCGTTGGACGCCGGCGCTAGGGATGAGGTAGACTACAATGGCGGCGCAAGTTGTGAGACGAGGCAAAACCCTAGATGTTTTTCGGTGTGTCTTTGGCCGACCCGATAAGCTGTATATATAGGAGGACCAAGGTCGGTTTCGTGTCGCGACTTACCGGACAAGAAATTAACTTGTCTGCCAAGACATAGAAAATGAAATGGCAAAAGTTAGCCGCTCCCCCGCAAGGCATCGAACCGGAATTTGGCGGACCATTCACGCGCATGTCGCCCTGCCATGCCCCGCCCTGCGAGGCGAGGCGAGGCGTGGCGAGCGAGCGCGCGCGTGTGGTTCTCTCCTTTCTCTTCTCAACACACACTTAAAGTGGTGGGGAGAACTCACTATATAAAGAGGTCCAACACTTCCTCCACTAGCGGTATGAGACTAAACTTTATCACCACCACACCACCGCTTGCCATTTAATTCATGGGCTCAATTTGAGATTTCAGAATTTTGTAGACGGGCAAAGCCCATTTAATTCTAACAATCCCCCACTAGATCTCAAATACCCATTTAGAGATTTGCCTTGTCTCTCCACTTGTTTAATATGCCAGTGTTTCAGCACAGACTGTTAAGTTGAACTTCTGCCTAGAACTTTAAGCTACACCCATCCACAACTTGACAATGGACTACGCCTTGAATTGCTAGTTTTGTGTGAACAGGTTTCACTCAAAGTCTTAACGAGTACCTGGCTGCCAGTAGGCTACCCCGCGGTTTGGAGCATATACGTCGTACTCCCTGGTGTCTTCGTGAGCTTACTAGAGATTACCCAAATATCCTAGATTGTGATGTTTTACAATCGAAGCTCATATAGGTGTGTTCTTTCAAAATTGTTCTGTAGGACAACATCTTTGCTATGATAGCCAATAGAATCACATTAAGGCATGTTGCCAACCTGCCTAACAGTACTTAAGCCGTACAACTCTGAGAGTTTTTCATCTTCACTTAGAGACGGTCACTTATTACTCTCCTCGGTTAACCAATAGCTTGTTCTTCCCAGGTCCTAATTCACGGGATCTCCGATCACAAAGGTTGGGTTACTACTATGGTGTAACGTCTATGGGTCTCATACCCACTCCCTAGATGCACTATCTATCACATTGCGTGATAGTCCCTCTGTAAAAGGATCTGCCAGGTTTTTGTCTATTTGAATATACGTAACAGTTATTACTCCGGAGTTCCTCAACTTCCTGACAGATTTTAAACGTCTCTTCACGTGTCTTGATGACTTCGCGTTATCCTTAGAATTATTCACTTTAGCGATAACCGTTTGGTTGTCACAATTCATAAGAATAGCCGGTACAGGTTTTTCAACCACAGGCAAGTCCATCAAGAGTTCACGCAGCCATTCTGCCTCTACAGTGGCTATGTCTAACGAACACTAGTGGGGACACGGCCTATAGCCCCGGCCCGGGTCGTGGCTTCACCCGGGACTCCTAGATTTCTGCATAGTATTCAAAGTAGGAGTACTTTTCCAATTTGAGCATTCAATAAGCAAAACCAAATCGTAAAATAAATTATTATTCAAATTAGCATGCACTCAATTATAAGAAAATACATCATCTCTTTTGTCCGTACATCGTCGAATATTATCACTAATACTTCTCGAATACTATCATACATATAGCATCACTGATACATCTAGAACCGTAGCGCCCGACGGGTATCGTCGCTGGCGGTGGACACCCAAAGAGAAGGAACCATCACAGGATCATAGCTCCAGTGAGATCCCCGAAGAACCTGCCAGGTATGCTCGAACCTGCCCTCCAACGCAACCATGTAGCGACGGACGTGCTCATCGTCCTCGCAGACACGGTGATGTACCACCTCCGCGGTGTCCGGAAGCCTCAGCACCGTCACTGGCCCACGCGACCGCCACCAAACAAGGATCGGGTCAACAACGGGCTGGCTCCTCACCAACCTACGCCCTCCCGGAAGGTAGTACCTCCCAATACCAGCCGGGCGGAGCCCAGTCCCGGACAGGGCCCCTCTGATCAAGTAGGTGTCCTCCGCCGAGTCGACGACAAGGATGCGGGATAGGCATCGTAAAATGAACTAAAAAATAAACTAGTTCTATTAATCTTCTTGCTGAAAATAAACTATTAACACTTAAGCATATACAATAGCAAAATTAAACTATAAACACTTAAGCATATACAATAGCAAAATTAAGCAATAATCTAAGAAACACTATTAACACTTAAGCATATACACTATACAATAGCAAAATTAAATGACAAAAAAATATATTTCTTCTTCTTGTAACCCTAACCTAATTTTTCCTCTTCTTCTATTTCTCCTCTTCTTCTACTTCTTCTTCTACTTCTACTTCTCCTCTTGTTCTACTACTTCTCCTCTTCTCTTCTTCTACTTCTCCTCTCGTACTCTTCTAATTTTTTCTCTTCTTCTACTTATACTCTTCTTCTATTTTTCCTCTTCTTCTCCTCTCCTCCTCTTCTTATTCTCCTTTTTCTTCTTTTCTTCTCCTCCTCTTCTTATTTTCCTTTTTCCTAATAATATTTTCTTATTTTTGTTCATACTTCTTCTTCTTGTAACCCTAACCTAATTCTAAATATTACTAACCCTAATAATCTAGCACAAACCTAATAACAATAGGAATTAAATGACAAAAAAATATTTTTCTTTTTCTTCTTTTCTTCCCTTTTTCTTATTTTCTTCTCCTTTTTCTTCTTTTCTTCTCCTTTTTCTTCCTTTCTTCTCCTTTTTCTTCCTTTCTTCTCCTTTTTCTTCTTTTCTTCTCCTTTTTCTTCGTTTCTTCTCCTTTTTCTTCCTTTCTTCCCTTTTTCTTCTTTTCTTCTCCTTTTTCTTCCTTTCTTCTCCTTTTTCTTCTTTTCTTCTCCTTCCCTTTTTCTTCTTTTCTTCTCCTTTTTCTTCTTTGCTTCTCCTTTTTCTTCCTTTTTTCTCCTTTTTCTTCCTTTCTTCTCCTTTTTCTTCCTTTCTTCTCCTTTTTCTTCCTTTCTTCTCCTTTTTCTTCTTTTCTTCTCCTTTTTCTTATTTTCTTCTACTGGCCGGAGTGTTGGGGAGGAGGGGGCGGGTTGCTTACCGGCCGGAGGTGTCGACGGCGCGCGGCCAGGAGGATGGCGGCGCGCGGCGAGGAGGGCGGCGTGCGGCGAGGAGGACGGCGGCGACGGCAAGGAGGACGACAGGCGGCGGCGAGGAGGACGGTGGGCAGCCTGACAGCGTCGTCGAGGTCGTCGGTATGCCGCGCCGGGCAGGAGAACGAGAGGAAGAAGAAGAGAAATGAACGATTTGGGTTGGAATTTTTCTAAATCCCGCTTATATAAGTGGATCTTTTGTCCTGGTTCGGGGCTCGAACCGGGACTAAAGACCCCCTTTAGTCCCGGGTGGAGCCACGACCCGGGACTAAAGGCCCTTTTTCGGCATACCAGAAGGCGGGAAGCAGGGGCCTTTAGTCCCGGTGCGGAGCTCCAACCGGGACTAAAGGGGGTCTTTAGTCCCGGTTGGAGCCACGCACCGGGACTAAAGCCCCTCCTCAACAGGCGGTAGGCGAGGGGCTTTAGTCCCGGGTCGTGGCTCCACCTGCGACTAAAGCCCCTCCTCGGCTGCACGATAAGTTTAGTCCCACCTCGCCCAGCGAGGGGGACTAACACTTGTTTATAAGCCCCGTCGCAGCTACTCCATCGAGCTCCTCTCTGAAGCAGGTTTACGGGCCAAAACTGAATGTAAATTTAAAAATTGAAACTATATTTGAAATTGTGGAGAAACTTAAACCTGAATTCAAAGTGAGCTCACTTTGAATTTTGGTTTAAGTTTCTTTACAAATTCTCATATAGTTTCAATTTTTTTCTATTTTCAAAATTAACTATTTTGTTATTTTCAATTAAAAACTATGTTTATTAAAATTTCTTTTGCATATTTGAGAATTTGACAAAACTATGATAATGAAAAGTGTTTGAAATTGAATAAATAATTCAAAATGATTTTCTATTTTCAAAAGTAATTATTTTGACTATCCAAACTATTAATTATTTTGTTATTTTCAATTAAAAACTATGTTTATTAAAATTCTTTTTGCATATTTGAGAATTTGACAAAACTATGATAATGAAAAGTGTTTGAAATTGAATAAATAATTCAAAACTATTTTCTATTTTCAAAAGTAATTATTTTGACTATCCAAACTATTAACTATTTTTTATTTTCAATTAAAAACTATGTTTATTAAAATTCTTTTTGCATATTTGAGAATTTGACAAAACTATGATAATGAAAAGTGTTTGAAATTGAATGAATAATTCAAAACTATTTTCTATTTTCAAAAGTAATTATTTTGACTATCCAAACTATTAACTATTTTTTATTTTCAATTAAAAAGTGTTTGAAATTGAAAAGCACTACAAATGAACTCTGAAAATGTTGAAAGTTGGCAAGCTATCATCATTTCACCCACATAGCATGTGTGAAAAAGTTGAGAGGGCTACGACAAAAACTGGATGCACTTCGTGTACAAAACGGACAATCTCTCTCGAAGTATCCGGGTTTCGAACGAGAACTCGTCTCTTACAAAGGGATTTCATTTTTTTGAACTTATTGGAACTCCATACTTTTTGTCTGTTCAAAATGCACCATTCAAAGGCACATCACAAAATTTCAACAATTTCTGACTTCATTTGGTATTCTTCGTGCATTTACTTTTTTTTGAGCTAGTTGACCCTGAAATTGAAAAGCACTACAAATGAACTCTGAAAATGTTGAAAGTTGGCATGCTATCATCATTTAACGCACATAGCATGTGTTAAAAATTTGAGAGGGCTAGGACAAAAACTGGATGCACTTCGTGTACAAAACGGACAATCTCTCTCGAAGTATTAGGGTTTCGAAGGAGAACTCATCTCTTACAAAGGGATTTCATTTTTTTGAACTTATTTAAACTCCATACTTTTTGTGTGTTCAAAATGCACCATTCAAAGGCACATCACAAAATTTCAACAATTTCTGACTTCATTTGGTATTCTTCGTGCATTTACTTTTTTTTGAGCTAGTTGACCCTGAAATTGAAAAGCACTACAAATGAACTCTGAAAATGTTGAAAGTTGGCATGATATCATCATTTCACCCACATAGCATGTGTTAAAAAGTTGAGAGAGCTACGACAAAAACTGGATACACTTCGTGTAGAAAACGAACAATCTCTCTCGAAGTATCAGGGTTTCGAACGAAAACTCATCTCTTACAAGGGGATTTGATTTTTTTGAACTTATTTGAACTCCGTACTTTTTTGTGTGTTCAAAATGCACCATTCAAAGGCACATCAGAAAATTTCAACAATTTCTGACTTCATTTGGTATTCTTCGTGCATTTACTTATTTTTTTTGAGCTAGTTGACCCTGAAATTGAAAAGCACTACAAATGAACTCTGAAAATGTTGAAAGTTGGCATGCTACATCATTTCACCCACATAGCATGTGTGAAAAAGTTGAGAGGGCTACGACAAAAACTGGATGCACTTCGTGTACAAAACGGACAATCTCTCTCGAAGTATCAGGGTTTCGAACGAGAACTCATCTCTTACAAAGGTATTTCATTTTTTTGAACTTATTTGAACTCCATACTTTTTGTATGTTCAAAATAAACCATTCAAAGGCACATCCCAAAATTTCAACAATTTCTGACTTCATTTGGTATTCTTCATGCATTTACTTATTTTTTTTTGAGCTAGTTGACCCTGAAATTGAAAAGCACTACAAATGAACTCTGAAAATGTTGAAAGTTGGCATGCTATCATCATTTAACCCACATAGCATGTTTTAAAAAGTTGAGAGGGCTACGACAAAAACTGGATGCACTTCGTGTACAAAACGGACAATCTCTCTCGAAGTATTAGGGTTTCGAACGAGAACTCATCTCTTACAAAGGGATTTCATTTTTTTGAACTTATTTAAACTCCATACTTTTTATGTATTCAAAATGCACCATTCAAAGGCACATCACAAAATTTCAACAATTTCTGACTTCATTTGGTATTCTTCGTGCATTTACTTTTTTTTGAGCTAGTTGACCCTGAAATTGAAAAGTACTACAAATGAACTCTGAAAATGTTGAAAGTTGGCATGCTATCATCATTTCACCCACATAGCATGTGTTAAAAAGTTGAGAGTGCTACAACAAAAACTGGATGCACTTCGTGTACAAAACGGACAATCTCTCTCGAAGTATCAGTGTTTCGAACGAGAACTCATCTCTTACAAAGGTTTATTAAAATTCTTTTTGCATATTTGAGAATTTGACAAAACTATGAAAATGAAAAGTGTTTGAAATTTAGTACATTCCATACATGCATTACATAAAAGGTTTAATACTGTCACGCCCAAGATGCGACCCTATCCTCAATTTGGCACGAAGGTCTCGTCAGGGATAGAAGCGCATCTCGTCGTGTCACAAGAATGGATATCGTTACAAGTACATGTACTGAAAAGAAGAGAGATATATATAGAATTGGCTTACACTCGCCAAAAGCTACATCAGAGTCACATCAGTACATTACATAATCATCAAGAGTAAGAGCAGGGTCCGACTACGGACGAAAACAAACGAGAAAAGAAGAACGACGTCCATCCTTGCTATCCCAGGCTGCCGGCCTGGAACCCATCCTAGATCGATGAAGAAGTAGAAGAAGAAGCAACTCCAAATGAACAATCAACGCGCTCGCGGCAAGTAACCTCTACATGTACCTGCAACTGGTGTTGTGGAAATCTATGAGCCACAGGGGACTCAGCAATCTCATTTCCAAAGGTATCAAGACTAGCAAAGCTTAATGGGTAAGGTATGGTTAAGTGGTGAGGTTGCAACAGCGACTAAGCATATATTTGGTGGCTAAACTTACGAGTACAAGAATAAGAGGGGGAAGATCTACGCATAGCGGACGTGAACAACAGATGATCATATGAATGATCCTGAACACCTACCTACGTCAGGCATAACCCCACCGTGTCCTCAATCAGAGAAGGAACTCACGAAAGAGACAGTCACGGTTATGCACACAGTTGGCATATTTTAATTAAATTAACTTCAAGTTATCTAGAACGAGTGTTAAACAAAGTTTCCACGTTGCCACATAACCGCGAGCATGGCTTTCCGAAAGATTTAACCCTGCAGGGGTGCTCCAACTAGTCCATCACAAATTACCACAAGCCGCATAGAAATCCTCAATCACGAAGCTCCCGATCTCGTCGGATCCCCTAGTGGAAAACCTCAACTCTGAGATTACCCAAAGCATCACCGGAATCCCGATGCACAAGATATCTCGTCAAAGGTAAAACTAATCCAGCAAGGCCGCCCGACGTGTCGACGATCCCGATAGGAGCCGCGTATCTCGTTCTCAGGACACGACGGATAAGCATAGCGTACGGTGGCCTGATAGAAATCTCCCGAGTTGCCCCGGGTTGGCCCCGCAAACGGCTCTAGTTTTGGACCAACACCCATGAGGAGCACTGGCCCGGGGGTTGATTAAAATAGTCCGCGGGTGCTGGCGGGTCCCTATGCATTATTATTAGGTTATTAGGCAAATGTGGTACCAAAGTTCGGCCTTGCCAGACCAGTCTTAACCTAAAACGAATTATCAAGGGGGTCCCCATAACAACCCTGATCGTGTTACGAGCGCTCATTTATGGAACATGACACCGGTAGCCGAAACTAAGGGGGCAAAGGTGGAACAAAACACCAGGCTAGAAAGGCCGAGCCTTCCACCTTTTACCAAGTATATAGGTGCATTAAATTAAATAGCATTAATATGGTGATATAACAAGGAACCCATGTTTTCGCATGGAAGCAACTACACCTGCAACTAGCAACGCTAACAACATGGATAAGCAAGCAGTAACATAGCCAATCAGTGGTTAGCTAGGTCGAACAGGTTGAAGGTTATCATGGTATTGTTGAGAGGCTCATATTGAACATGTGGTAGGAAACGAGACATAATCAATAGAAGCGACAAAACTAGCATGGCAATGGTAGTAATGGTATCTGGGGAAATGATCATCTTGCCTGAGATCCCGCTTGGAAGAAGAATGACTCCGTGAAGCAGACGAACCGATGTAGTCGAACGGGTCCTCACATCCGACACGCTTGCGGAACTCTATCGAGACGAAGAAAACCGAAAACACAATCAACACACGAAATTCACCAGACTATGCAACAACACAAATGATGCATGCGAAGCTGAAAACATGCAAGGCACGGCATGACAATTCACGACAAACAAACACTACACATTAAGTGAAGTTCAATATGCAACGAGTTGCATATTGACGAAACTCCACGTTTGATTATTTAGTTCTATCCCGATTAGGTACACGACAATATTAAATGTGATTAAACATGGCAAGAGGTGAAGCGTAATTAAACTATCTATCTAGGCATTTTAAATGAGGTCGGAAACGACATATAGCATCTCCGAGACGACCTCACATGTTAATTTACAATGTTGTCCAGATCTGAATTAACACATTTAATTAGTTGTTAAACAGCAAAACAAACAGTTTTACGTGATTCTACGCATCAAGGAAACCAATCTACACATAAAGAACATCTCCAACGGAGCTACGGATCAAAAGATACAAGCACCGCAAGATATGATGGCACGAATGCAATATGTGTGCAACGACGGTCACGAGCACTTCAAAACGTGGAAATAGCAAGAGAACATGAACCTACACGAGATTCTAAGCGAGTTTCATGTAGGATACGATCAAATCGGAGCTACGGTACAAAAACTACGAGCAAAACAAGAAATGACTACAATCTGCCAAAATCAGCCACATAGCATTTTCTACACCCCACAACTACGGCTACACAACTCCGATATGCTCAAGCAAGGCATGGCACGGAAGAGGGAAAGAAGCACTACTACAAACAACTAACAACAACTAGCATGGCATCATGGATCACTAGGGAAAGAAGACAAAAAATGGCATCTCACACACTATTCAGACTTAGTGAAAATTACACCTCATGAAAGTGCAGTTTTCGATCTGAAGCAATATTGACAGCAGCAAAACCTATAGCTACAGGACTCCAAATGGCATGAAACTTTACAGCATGCTAGAGAAACACAAGGGGTACAACTAACTCCATTGGGCCAACCTCAAAAGAGGTACAGATCACAAGATACAAGCAAGACAAGACAGCAACAAAATAATAACAGATTCCAGACTTAGAAATATTTCAGCTCCTCTAAAACAGCACTATTTCTAGCAACTTGAGAGCAAGCAAATCACACCTAAACATGCATTTCTATTGCAACCAAAAATACCAGGGGCTAAACAAAACATCCAAGATCAACTCTCTAGTTGACAACTCCGTCAAACGACGCACGGAATAAATCCTACGAAATAACCAAAAGAGCATCACGGCAAGATATCGCGCGAACTGACTTCGTCAAAAGCTAAAACTAATTGCTCAGCAAAATCCAATGGATTTTTCTACCCCGGAAACATATAAAATATGTGGGGTTTGCAACACAAAATAATGCCACACATTAATGCGAGATAATCCCCTATATACAGGAAAATAAACTACCGGCAATCCCTACACACAAAAATACGACTGACCGCTCTAAAATACATGGCAAATGGGTCCCTAGAGCATGAACATTTTATCTAAGGCATTTGGGCAAACCGGACACGCACGAGAAATAATTACGGGACGAAACCTATAAAAACAGCACGTTATTCTAGGCATCCGGTATGCTAAACAATGCCAAACAATTATGCAAGTTGGATAATCGAATTCTATGCGAAATTCTACGCCAAAATCATATAAAATACATCGCGATCCGATACACGGTTAAGAAGTTACGGCGTTTTTAATATCTAGCAAAAACCTGGAATTTAAATAAATCCGAAAAGCTAATAAAAATTATAATTAACGGGCCTAAACTTCTAACGGTCCGAAATAGGCATAGGCGCAAGGTAACTAATCTACGCCGTGGGTGGGAACTAGCGAGGAGCTCACCATGGGCCCTTGGGCCGACCTGGCGAAGAATCGGAGCGGTGGGCCGAGGGGGCGCTCGGGGATGGAGCCGCTCTCCTGTTGGGCCGAGGGCGAGGGAGCCGGCTGCTGGGCCGAGGGAGGGAGCCGGCTGCTGGGCCGGGCAGTTGGTGTGGCCCAGGAGCGCTGGAGGCTGGCGGCTCGGGTTCCCCTGGCCAACTGCGCGAGCCGTGGCGGCGGTCGTCGGGCGTGGGGCGCCCGACGCCACGGCGGGGCTCGGCGGTGGCAGATCCGGCGAAGAATGGAGGCGAGGAGGCACCAGCGAGGGGTGGACAGGCCGCGCCGCTGGTGACTCGATCCGGCCACGAAGTTCTCGGTTCTGGCCGAGGGACGTGCAGCGACGGCTTGGCATCCCGGCGCCAGGACGTTGATCCGGCAAAGGGACGGTCCGTCGCGGCGGCTGGGGCCCCGGCGGCGGCGGGAGACGGCCGGAGGAGGCAGATCCGGGCCGGGTGCGGGCATGATTCCCGGCGGCTAGGGCGAGGCAGGGTTGCGGCTTGGTGGCGGCGCGGCGTTGGAGAGGAGCTGCAGGGAGCTCGGGCAAGGCGGTGGCGGCGGATGGGCCTGCCCGGGCCCGATCTGGGCTCAGCGGGCGCGCGGCGGCTAGGGGAGGAGAGAGAGGGCAGGTGGGAGGCTAGGGTTTCGTGGGGCTGCGCGAAAACCGAGGAGGAGAGAGTGGCTGTCTAAAATAATGACATGGGGCCTATATATAGACAAACGGGGGGCTAGGTTACCCGAAATCGCGCTACGGATCCAACCGTGCGGTCGGATTCGGACGATTCCGAATGCGGGAATGTGTACGCGGCCGTGTAGAGGGGATAACCGGGGACGAGAGGGAGAACGGGTGGCGCGGCAACGATTTTTAAAACAGCAACAGACGTCCGACGGTAGCCCGAATACGGTGCCGCTACGGTCGACCGTTCGGGTACCAGACGGTCTCCAATCGCGACGAAATTCGACACGCGACCTAGCTATAACTAATTAAGACTGCACATCAAATCTCAACCCGATCAGATAAAGTTTTCAACACACTTTTAAAACAGGGTTTCGAACGATGCCGCGGGCGCGAGCGGTCAGGCTCGGAACGAACAACGACGTTAACCGGCAACTAACAACGGATGCAACGTTTGAAAACTGGCGGCAACGGACATGCCGATGCAATGCAGATGATGTGAATGATGTGACCATGATGCGACAAAATAAAACATACACACGACGAAAACGGAAAGCAAAGGGAATCTTCCGGAACGTCGGCATCGGGCTGTCACAAATACATTATTACATTATTGCACCAATATTCCTATCTATTATTTCTGTTTTCTTGTGGGTCGTAGCCATGGAGAATCTTCATCATTGAGTAGGATGCTTGGGTCAGTTTTCACTTTGAAGCGCGGAATTTCATGAAACTTATTATAATCTTCTGACATGTCTGTCTTGTCATCTACTCCCACGATGTTTCTTTTCCCTGAAAGAACTATGTGGCGTTTTGGCTCATCGGACGATATCTTCTTTTGCTGATTTCTTTTTCTCGTTTTTGTAGACATGTCCTTCACATGGAAACCTGAGCGACATCATTGGCTAGGACAAATGGTTCGTCCATGTATGCAAGATTGTTGAGATCCACTTTGTCATGCCGTACTTTTGGTCTACAACTACCCCGCCTCCTGTCAGCTTCACCCATTTGCACCGAAACAAAGGGATCTTAAAAGTAGGTCCATAGTCAAGTTCCCATATCTCCTCTATGTACCCGTAATATGTTTCCAAATAGTGCCCATTCTCGTCTGTTGCATCAAAGCGGACACCACTATTTTGGTTGGTTCTCTTTTTATCTTGGGCAACCGTGTAAAATGTATTCCCATTTATCTCATAGCCTTGGAAAGTACATATAGTCGAAGATGGTGGCCTGGCCAAACAGTACAGCTGATCTCCAACGGTGTCGTCATTCATGAGATGTGTCTGCAACCAACTGCCGAAAGTCTTCTCGTGTTCCCCTTTAATCCAAGAGTCAGCCTTCCCCGGATTTTCGGAGCATAGAATATTCTTGTGTCTCACGATATACGGAGCCACCATGGTGGAATTGTGTAGAACTGTGTAGTGTGCTTGAGAGAAAGAATGCCCGTCCATACATACTTTTGCTTTCCTTCCTAGTGTGCCTTTTCCTGTCAGCCTACCCTCATACCGAGATTCAGGAACACCAATCGGCTTAAGGTCAGGAAGAAAGTCCACACAAAACTCAATGACCTCCTTGTTAGAGAACTTCGCATGGGAAACAAAAAATTTCCTACGCGCACGAAGACCTATCATGGTGATGTCCATCTACGAGAGGGGATGAGTGATCTACGTACCCTTGTAGATCGCACAGCAGAAGCGTTAGAGAACGCGGTTGATGTAGTGGAACGTCCTCAGGTCCCTCGATCCGCCCCGCGAACAATCCCGCGATCAGTCCCAGGATCTAGTACCGAACGGACGGCACCTCCGCGTTCAGCACACGTACAGCTCGACGATGATCTCGGCCTTCTTGATCCAGCAAGAGAGACGGAGAGGTAGAAGAGTTCTCCGGCAGCGTGACGGCGCTCCGGAGGTTGGTGATGATCTTGTCTCAGCAGGGCTCCGCCCGAGCTCCGCAGAAACACGATCTAGAGGAAAAACTATGGAGGTATGTGGTCGGGCAGCCGTGAGAAAGTCGTCTCAAATCAGCCCTAATTGCTCCATATATATAGGAGGAGGGAGAGGGGGCCTTGCCTTGGGGTCCAAGGACCCCCAAGGAGTCGGCCGAGCCAAGGGGGGGAGGACTCCCCCCTCCCCAAACCGAG
The DNA here is from genome assembly GCF_904849725.1 of Hordeum vulgare subsp. vulgare. NCBI lineage: Eukaryota > Viridiplantae > Streptophyta > Magnoliopsida > Poales > Poaceae > Hordeum > Hordeum vulgare. The sequence continues at coordinate 99,883,045 of NC_058522.1, read as the reverse complement.
TTGGACTTGGTTTGGTGGGAGGAGTCCCCCTCCCTTCCCACTTCCTCCCTCTTTTTTCCGGACCCATTCGTCATTCCCGGTACATTCCCGGAACCCATTCGTCATTCCCGGTACATTCCCGGTAACTCCGAAAACTTTCCGGTAATCAAATGAGGTCATCCTATATATCAATCTTCGTTTCTGGACCATTCCGGAAAACCCTCGTGATGTCCGTGATCTCATCCGGGACTACGAACAACATTCGGTAACCAACGATATAACTCAAATACGCATAAAACAACGTCGAACCTTAAGTGTGTAGACCCTGCGGGTTCGAGAACTATGTAGACATGACCTGAGAGACTCCTCGGTCAATATCCAATAGCGGGACCTGGATGCCCATATTGGATCCTACATATTCTACGAAGATCTTATCGTTTGAACCTCAGTGCCAAGGATTCGTATAATCCCGTATGTCATTCCCTTTGTCCTTCGGTATGTTACTTGCCCGAGATTCGATCGTCAGTATCCGCATACCTATTTCAATCACGTTTACCGGCAAGTCTCTTTACTCGTTCCGTAATACAAGATCCCGCAACTTACACTAAGTTACATTGCTTGCAAGGCTTGTGTGTGATGTTGTATTACCGAGTGGGCCCCGAGATACCTTTCCGTCATACGGAGTGACAAATCCCAGTCTTGATCCATACTAACTCAACTAACACCTTCGGAGATACCTGTAGAGCATCTTTATAGTCACCCAGTTACGTTGCGACGTTTGATACACACAAAGCATTCCTCCGGTGTCAGTGAGTTATATGATCTCATGGTCATAGGAATAAATACTTGACACGCAGAAAACAGTAGCAACAAAATGACACGATCAACATGCTACGTCTATTAGTTTGGGTCTAGTCCATCACGTGATTCTCCCAATGACGTGATCCAGTTATCAAGCAACAACACCTTGTTCATAATCAGAAGACACTGACTATCATTGATCAACTGGCTAGCCAACTAGAGGCATGCTAGGGACGGTGTTTTGTCTACGTATCCACACATGTAAATGAGTCTTCATTCAATACAATTATAGCATGGATAATAAACTATTATCTTGATACAGGAATTATAATAATAACTATACATTTATTATTGCCTCTAGGGCATAATTCCAACAGTCTCCCACTTGCACTAGAGTCAATAATCTAGCCTTCACATCACCATGTGAATTACATTGTAATAAATCTAACACCCATACAGTTCTGGTGTCGATCATGTTTTGGCCGTGGAAGAGGTTTAGTCAGCGGGTCTGCTACATTCAGATCCGTGTGCACCTTGCATATATTTACGTCCTCCTCCTCGACGTAGTCGCGGATGAGGTTGAAGCGTCGTTTGATGTGTCTGGTCTTCTTGTGAAACCTTGGTTCCTTTGCCAGGGCAATGGCACCAGTGTTGTCACAGAACAAGGTTATTGGATCCAGTGCACTTGGCACCACTCCAAGATCCGTCATGAACTGCTTCATCCAGACACCCTCCTTAGCTGCCTCCGAGGCAGCCATGTACTCTACTTCACATGTAGAATCTGCTACGACGCTTTGCTTGGAACTGCACCAGCTTACTGCACCCCCATTAAGAATAAATACGTATCCGGTTTGCGACTTAGAGTCGTCCGGATCTGTGTCAAAGCTTGCATCGACGTAACCTTTTACGGCGAGCTCTTCGTCACCTCCATACACGAGAAACATCTCCTTAGTCCTTTTCAGGTACTTCAGGATATTCTTGACCGCTGTCCAGTGATCCACTCGTGGATTACTCTGGAACCTACCTACCATACTTATGGCCAGGCAAACATCCGGTCTAGTGCAGAGCATCGCATACATGATAGAACCTATGGCTGAAGCATAGGGGACGGAGCGCATATGCTCTCTATCTTCATCAGTTGCTGGGCACTGAGTCTTACTCAATCTCGTACCTTGTAAAACTGGCAAGAACCCTTTCTTGGACTGTTCCATTTTGAACCTCTTCAAAACTTTATCAAGGTATGTGCTTTGTGAAAGTCCTATCAGGCGTTTTGATCTATCCCTATAGATCTTAATGCCTAGAATGTAAGCAGCTTCTCCTAGGTCCTTCATAGAGAAACTTTTATTCAAGTAACCTTTTATGCTCAACAAAAGCTCTACGTTGTTTCCAATCAGTAATATGTCATCCACATATAATATTAGAAACGCCACAGAGCTCCCACTCACTTTCTTGTAAATACAAGATTCTCCAACCACTTGTATAAACCCAAATGCTTTGATCACCTCATCAAAGCGTTTGTTCCAACTCCGAGATGCTTGCACCAGTCCATAAATGGATCGCTGGAGCTTGCACACCTTGTCAGCATTTTTAGGATCGACAAAACCTTCGGGTTGCATCATATACAACTCTTCCTTAAGGAAACCGTTAAGGAACGCCGTTTTGACATCCATCTGCCAGATTTCATAATCGAAAAATGCAGCTATTGCTAACATGATTCTGACGGACTTAAGCATCGCTACGGGTGAGAAGGTCTCATCGTAGTCAACTCCTGGAACTTGTGAAAAACCCTTTGCCACAAGTCGAGCTTTATAAACGGTCACATTACCGTCAGCGTCCGTCTTCTTCTTAAAGATCCATTTGTTCTGAATAGCCTTGCGGCCCTCAGGTAGTATCTCCAAAGTCCACACTTTGTTCTTATACATGGATCCTATCTCGGATTTCATGGCTTCTAGCCATTTGTTGGAATCTGGGCCCACCATTGCTTCTTCCTAATTTGCAGGTTCATTGTTGTCTAACAACATGATTGATAAGATGGGATTACCGTACCACTCTGGAGCAGCGCGTGATCTCGTCGACCTTCGTGGTTCAACAGAAACTTGAACTGGAGTTTCATGATCATCATCATTAACTTCCTCCTCAACCGGCGTCGCAACGACAGAGGTTTCCCCTTGCCCTGCGCCACCATCCAGAGGGATGAGAGGTTTGACAACCTCGTCAAGTTCTATCTTCCTCCCACTCAATTCTTTCGAGAGAAACTCCTTCTCGAGAAAAGTTCCATTCTTAGCAACAAACACTTTGCCCTCGGATTTGAGATAGAAGGTGTACCCAACTGTCTCTTTTGGGTAACCTATGAAGACGCATTTTTCCGCTTTGGGTTCCAGCTTTTCAGGCTGAAGCTTTTTGACATAAGAATCACATCCCCAAACTTTAAGAAACGACAACTTTGGCCTTTTGCCATACCACAGTTCGTATGGTGTCGTCTCAATGGATTTTGATGGTGCCCTATTTAAAGTGAATGCAGCTGTTTCTAATGCATAACCCCAAAATGATAATGACAAATCAGTAAGAGACATCATAGATCGCACCATCTCTAACAAAGTACGATTACGACGTTCGGACACACCATTACGCTGTGGTGTTCCAGGCGATGTTAACTGCGAAACAATTCCACATTGTCTTAAGTGAGCACCAAACTCGAAACTCAGATATTCACCCCCACGATCAGACCGTAGGAACTTGATCTTCTTGTTATGATGATTTTCAACTTCACTCTGAAATTGCTTGAACTTTTCAAATGTTTCAGACTTGTGCTTCATCAAGTAGACATAACCATATCTACTTAAATCGTCAGTGAAGGTGAGGAAATAATGATATCCGCCGCGTGCCTCCACGCTCATTGGACCACACACATCGGTATGTATGATTTCCAACAAGTCACTTGCACGCTCCATTGTTCCGGAGAACGGAGTCTTAGTCATCTTGCCCATGAGGCATGGTTCGCACGTGTCAAGTGAATCAAAGTCAAGTGACTCCAAAAGTCCATCAGCATGGAGTTTCTTCATGCGCTTTACACCAATATGACCCAAGCGGCAGTGCCACAAAAATATGGCGCTATCATTGTTTACTCTAACTCTTTTGGTCTCAATGTTATGTATATGTGTATCGCTATCAAGATTCAATATGAACAATCCTCTCACATTCGGTGCATGACCATAAAAGATGTTACTCATAGAAATAGAACAACCATTATTCTCAGACCTAAAAGAGTAACCGTCTCGCAATAAACAAGATCCAGATATAATGTTCATGCTCAACGCAGGCACTAAATAACAATGAGTTAAGTTCATCACTAATCCCGATGTTAGCTGAAGTGACACTGTGCCGACGGCGATTGCATCAACCTTGGAACCATTTCCTACGCGCATCGTCACTTCGTCTTTCGCCAGCCTTCTTCTATTCCGCAGTTCTTGTTTCGAGTTGCAAATGTGAGCAACAGAACCGGTATCGAATACCCAGGCACTACTACGAGAGCCGGTTAAGTACACATCAATAACATGTATATCAAATATACCTGATTTTTCTTTGCCCGCCTTCTTATCTGCCAGATACTTGGGGCAATTGCGCTTCCAGTGACCCATACCCTTGCAATAGAAGCACTCTGTTTCAGGCTTAGGTCCAGCCTTGGGTTTCTTCGGCGGATTGGCAACAGGATTGCTGCTCTTCTTCGAATTGCCCTTCTTGCCTTTGCCGTTTCTCTTGAAACTAGTGGTCTTGCTCACCATCAACACTTGATGCTCTTTACGGAGTTCAGACTCTGCGACTTTCAGCATCGCAAACAACTCGCCGGGAGACTTGTTCATCCCTTGCATGTTGTAGTTCAACACAAAGCCTTTATAGTTTGGCGGCAGTGATTGAAGGATTCTGTCAGTGATAGCCTCTTGCGGGAGTTCAATCCCCAGCTCAGCCAGACGGTTTGAGTTCCCAGACATTTTGAGCACATGTTCACTGACAGACGAGTTTTCCTCCATCTTGCAAGCATAGAATTTATCGGAGGTCTCATACCTCTCGATCCGGGCGTTCTTCTGAAAGATAAACTTCAAATCCTGGAACATCTCAAATGCTCCATGACGCTCAAAGCGACGTTGAAGTCCCGGTTCTAAGCCATACAAAACTGCACATTGAACTATTGAGTAGTCCTCCTTACGCGCTAACCAAGCGTTCTTAACATCCTGATCAGCCGTAGCGGGTGGTTCATCTCCTAGCGCAGCATTAAGGACATAATCCTTCTTCCCAGCTTGTAAGATTAGCTTAAGATTACGAGCCCAGTCTACAAAGTTGCTTCCATCATCTTTCAACTTAGCTTTCTCTAGGAACGTATTAAAATTCAGGATGACTGTCGCGTGAGCCATGATCTACAACACAAATATATACAAAGTGGACTTAGACTATGTTCAAGATAATTAGAGTTTAACTTAATCAAATTATATGCTAAACTCCCACTCAAAAAGTACATCTCTCTAGTCATTTGAGTGGTTCATGATCCACTTACACTATCCCAAGTCCGATCATCATGTGAGTTGAGCATAGTTTCAGTGGTAAGCATCCCTATGCTAATCATATCAACTATATGATTCATGATCGACCTTTCGGTCTCATGTGTTCCGAGGCCATGTCTGCACATGCTAGGCTCGTCAAGCTTAACCCGAGTGTTCCGCATGCGCAACTGTTTTACACCCGTTGTATGTGAACGTTGAGTCTATCACACCCGATCATCACGTGGTGTCTCGGAACGACGAACTGTAGCAACGGTGCACAGTCGGGGAGAACACAATTTCGTCTTGAAATTTTAGTGAGAGATCACCTCATAATGCTACCGTCGTTCTAAGCAAAATAAGGTGCATAAAAGGATTAACATCACATGCAATTCATAAGTGACATGATATGGCCATCATCACGTGCTTCTTGATCTCCATCACCAAAGCACCGACACGATCTTCTTGTCACCGGCGCCACACCATGATCATCCATCAACGTGTTGCCATCGGGGTCGTCGTGCTACTTATGCTATTACTACTAAAGCTACATCCTAGCAAAATAGTAAACGCATCTGCAAGCACATATGTTAGTATAAAGACAACCTTATGGCTCCTGCCGGTTGCCGTACCATCGACGTGCAAGTCGATATTTCTAATTACAACATGATCATCTCATGCATCCAATATATCACATCACATCGTTGGCCATGTCACATCACAATCATACCCTGCAAAAACAAGTTAGACGTCCTCTAATTTTGTTGTTGCATGTTTTACGTGGTGACCAAGGGTATCTAGTAGGATCGCATCTTACTTACGCAAACACCACAACGGAGATATATGAGTTTCTATTTAACCTCATCCAAGGACCTCCTCGGTCAAATCCGATTCAACTAAAGTTGGAGAAACCGTCACTTGCCAGTCATCTTTGAGCAAATGGGGTTACTCGTAACGATGAAACCAGTCTCTCGTAAGCGTACGAGTAATGTCGGTCCAAGCCGCTTCAATCCAACAATACCGCAGAATCAAGAAAAGACTAAGGAGGGCAGCAAAGGGCACATCACCGCCCACAAAACATTTTGTGTTCTACTCGAGAAGACATCTACGCATGAACCTAGCTCTGATACCACTGTTGGAGAACTTCGCATGGGAAACAAAAAATTTCCTACGCGCACGAAGACCTATCATGGTGATGTCCATCTACGAGAGGGGATGAGTGATCTACGTACCCTTGTAGATCATACAGAAGAAGCGTTAGAGAACGCGGTTGATGTAGTGGAACGTCCTCACGTCCCTCGATCCGCCCCGCGAACAATCCCGCGATCAGTCCCAGGATCTAGTACCGAACGGACGGCACCTCCGCGTTCAGCACACGTACAGCTCGACGATGATCTCGGCCTTCTTGATCCAGCAAGAGAGACGGAGAGGTAGAAGAGTTCTCCGGCAGCGTGACGGCGCTCCGGAGGTTGGTGATGATCTTGTCTCAGCAGGGCTCCGCCCGAGCTCCGCAGAAACGCGATCTAGAGGAAAAACTATGGAGGTATGTGGTCGGGCAGCCGTGAGAAAGTCGTCTCAAATCAGCCCTAATTTCTCCATATATATAGGAGGAGGGAGAGGGGGCCTTGCCTTGGGGTCCAAGGACCCCCAAGGAGTCGGCCGAGCCAAGGGGGGGAGGACTCCCCCCCCCCAAACCGAGTTGGACTTGGTTTGGTGGGAGGAGTCCCCCTCCCTTCCCACTTCCTCCCTCTTTTTTTTTCTTTTCCTTTGATTTCTTATTCTTGGCGCATAGGCCCCCTTGGGGCTGTCCCACCAGCCCAATAAGGGCTGGTGTGTCTCCCCAAAGCCTATGGGCTTCCCTGGGGTGGGTTGCCCCCCCCCCCCCGGTGAACTCCCAGAACCCATTCGTCATTCCCGGTACATTCCCGGTAACTCCGAAAACCTTCCGGTAATCAAATGAGGTCATCCTATATATCAATCTTCGTTTCCGGACCATTCCAGAAACCCTCGTGATGTCCGTGATCTCATCCGGGACTCCGAACAACATTCCGTAACCAACCATATAACTCAAATACGCATAAAACAACGTCGAACCTTAAGTGTGCAGACCCTGCGGGTTCGAGAACTATGTAGACATGACCTGAGAGACTCCTTGGTCAATATCCAATAGCGGGACCTAGATGCCCATATTGGATCCTACATATTCTAAGAAGATCTTATCGTTTGAACCTCAGTGCCAAGGATTCGTATAATCCCGTATGTCATTCCCTTTGTCCTTCGGTATGTTACTTGCCCGAGATTCGATCGTCAGTATCCGCATACCTATTTCAATCTCGTTTACCGGCAAGTCTCTTTACTCGTTCCGTAATACAAGATCCCGCAACTTACACTAAGTTACATTGCGTGCAAGGCTTGTGTGTGATGTTGTATTACCGAGTGGGCCCCGAGATACCTTTCCGTCATACGGAGTGACAAATCCCAGTCTTGATCCATACTAACTCAACTAACACCTTCGGAGATACCTGTAGAGCATCTATATAGTCACCCAGTTACGTTGCGACGTTTGATACACACAAAGCATTCCTCCGGTGTCAGTGAGTTATATGATCTCATGGTCATAGTTATAAATACTTGACACGCAGAAAACAGTAGCAACAAAATGACACGATCAACATGCTACGTCTATTAGTTTGGGTCTAGTCCATCACGTGATTCTCCCAATGACGTGATCCAGTTATCAAGCAACAACACCTTGTTCATAATCAGAAGACACTGACTATCATTGATAAACTGGCTAGCCAACTACAGGCATGCTAGGGACGGTGTTTTGTCTACGTATCCACACATGTAAATGAGTCTCCATTCAGTACAATTATAGCATGGATAATAAACTATTATCTTGATACAGGAATTATAATAATAACTATACATTTATTATTGCCTCTAGGGCATAATTCCAACACTCCTCTGTTCCATAGCCCTTGGAGATGCTTCCTTCTGGCCTAGCACGGTTACGAACATATTTCTTTAAGACTCGCATGAACCTCTCGAAGGGGAACATATTGTGTAGAAACACAGGACCGAGAATTCTAATCTCTTCGACTAGGTGAACTAGGAGGTGTGTCATTATATTGAAGAAGGATGGCGGGAACAACAAGTCAAAGCTCACCAGACATTGGACCACATCAATCTGTAACCCTGATAGACTTTCTCGATCGATTACCTTTTGAGAAATTGCATTGAGGAATGCACATACCTTCACAATTGCGAGGCCAACATTTTCCGGTAGAATTCCCCTCAATGCAACCGGAAGCAATTGCGTCATAACCACGTGGCAGTCATGAGACTTTAGGTTAAGGAATTTTTTGTCTTTCATATTTATGATTCCCTTTATATTCGACAAGAAGCCAGTCAGGACCTTGATCCTGAAAAGGACTTCAAAGAATATTTCGTTCTCTTCCTTAGTAAGAGCGTAGCTGGCACGCCCTTGAAACAGCCCTGGATGCATGCCATCTCTTCCTTTATGACTTTCCTGGTCCTCCCGTGCTTCCAGTGTATCTTTTGACTTCCCATACAAGCCCAGGAAGCCTAGAATATTCACGCAGAGATTCTTCGTCAGGTGCATCACGTCGATTGCCGAGCGGACCTCATGGACTTCCCAGTAGCGTAGCTCCGAAAATATAGATTTCTTCTTCCACATGGGTACGCACTTATTAGGGCCGTTAGGAACAGGTTGGCTGCCAGGACCCTTTCCAAAGATTACTTTTAAATCTTTGACCATATCAAATACTTCAGCACCAGTATGGATGACAGGCTTCCCCCGGGGTTCTACCTTGCCATTGAAATGCTTGCCTTTTTTCTTTAAGGGATGCTTGGGCGGAAGAAAACGACGATTGTATGGGTACACATTCTTCCTACATTTGTCCAGATATATACTTTCTGTCTGATCCAAACAGTGCGTGCATGCATTGTATCCCTTGTTTAACTGTCCTGAAATGTTAATAAGAGCAGGCCAATCATTGATGGTTACGAAAAGCAGCGCTCGAAGGTCAAATTCCTCTTGTTTGTGCTCGTCCCACACACGTACACTTGTAAAAGTTCATCAACTAATGGCCTTAGGTACACATCAATATCATTGCCGGGTTGCTTTGGACCTTGGATAAGCACTGGCATCATAATGAACTTCCGCTTCATGCACAACCAAGGAGGAAGGTTGTAGATACATAGACTAACGGGCCAGGTGCCGTGACTGCAACTCTGCTCCCCAAAAGGATTCATGCCATCTGTACTCAGACCTAACCATAAGTTCCTTGCGTCAGCTGCAAATCTCGGGAACTCTCTCTCGATTTTTCTCCACTGCCGACCATCAGCGGTGTGCCTCAACTTATCGTCTTTCATACGATTTTCCATGTGCCATCGCAACAACTTCGCATGATCTTTATTTCTGAACAAACGTTTCAACCGTGGTATTATAGGAGCATACCACATCACCTTGGCAGGAACCCTCTTCCTGGGTGGCTCGCCCTCAATATCACCAGGGTCATCTTTTCTGATCTTATACCGCAATGCAGTGCATACCGGGCATTTATCCGTATTCTCGTACTTCTCACCGCGATAGAGGATGCAGTCATTAGGGCATGCATTTATCTTCTACACGTCTAATCCTAGAGGGAAGACAAGCTTCTTTGCTTCGTACGTGCTGGCGGGCAATTCGTTCTTTCTTGGAAACATCTTCTTCATCAGTATGAGCAACTTTTCAAATGACGAGTCAGTCACACCGGTCTCTGCCTTCCACTTCAGCAATTCCAGTGTGCTACCCAGCTTCTTCTGGCCATCTTCACAAGTTCGGTACAACAATTTGTTGTGGTCCTGTAACATCTGCTCGAACTGCAACCTCTCCTTTTCTATGTCGCAACCTCGCCGTGCATCAGAAATGACCCGGCCAAGATCATCAGCGGGCTCATCTGGTTCCCGTTCTTCCTCCTGATCTTCTTCTTCATTGTCTTCCATTGCGGTATCAGCATACTCAGGGAACATAGATCGGTAGTTGTCATCATCATTCTCTTCCTCTTCATCATCGTCTTCCATCATAACCCCTCTTTCTCCGTGCTTGGTCCAAACATTATAGCCCGACATAAAACCGGACCGAAGCAGGTGGCTCTGAATGACTCTTGAGGAAGTGTAATCCTTCTCATTCCGACATTCAACACATGGACAAAACATAAAGCCACCACCATGCTTGTTCGCACAAGCTGCATCTCGAAAAGAATGCACACCTTCTCTATAAGAGGTTGTGCGTCGATCACCGTACATCCATGGATGGCTCATCTGCATTATACGACAGTATATCAAATACAATCACGATCCTAAAAATTAGTACCGCACGGTCTAAACGAGGAAATATTGTTGCTAACCTTATAGAATAAGTAGAAATAAATAGGAAGAGGTTTAAGCGTGGCTCAGGCATCTCATATCATAGTTGTGTTCGGTGAACCGAAGCGGCATCGCTGTAACACACATTTCAACAAGCACCTCTAGTGCATGAAAAAAAAATGGAGAGCTAGCACACACCCACACTCTTCCATCCAAGAAAAATGCAAGGAAGAGGTGAGAGGGGGGCTGTGCTATATATAGGCAGAGGACTTTAGTCCCGGGTTGAGACACAAACCGGGACTAAAGGTGGCACACATGCGGGCTGCACCCCGCGTAGCCCTTTAGTCCCGGTTTGGGACACAAACCGGGACTAAAGGCTCCTTACAGGCTGGGACCAAAGTCTCGTGGGAGGCAATGCCATTTGGGGCGACGTGGCCGGGCCTTTAGTCCCGGCCCAGAGGCAGGCCGGGACTAAAGGTCCAGGCCAAAGGCCCGTTTTCCACTAGTGGAAGTTAGTTCTGCTTCCATAGTTGACCTTGTCAATATGGTTTGCTTGCAAGACCTCCATGACACTACACCACCTCCATGAGTAAATACATACCCACTTTTAGCGTAGAGTACATCAATGTAAGAGATCCAATTTGAATCACTATATCCTTCTAGCACAGCGGGGTGCCCTGAATAGTGAATTCCATAACTCATAGTACCTCTCAGATAGTACAAGACCCTTTCTAGTGCACGCAAATGATAATTACCCGGGTTGGACATGAACGTACTCAGTTTTCTCACAGCAAAAGAAATGTCTGGTCTTGTAGCGCTAGCTAGGTACATGAGTGAACCGACAATTTGAGAGTATGTTAATTGCTCTCTCGTTTCTTTCTTGTTCTTTCTAAGTGTCACGTTGGGATCATAAGGTGTTGGAGAAGGCTTGCTATCCATAAAGCCGAAACGGCTCAAGACCTTCTCAACATAGTGAGATTGTGTTAGAGTAATCCCACTCTCATCCTTAATAAGTTTGATGTTTAGGATCACATCGTCTTCTCCCAGATCTTTCATGTCAAAACTCTTTGATAGGAAAGTCTTGACCTCATTGATCACAACAATGTTTGTACCAAAGATCAATATGTCATCCACATACAAACATAATATGACGATATTGCCTCCACCATGGCGATAGTAGACACACCTATCAGCCTCATTAATGACAAATCCTGCATAAGTCAAAGTTCTTTCAAACTTCGCATGCCATTTCTTTGGTGCTTGTTTCAGACCATACAAATATTTTAGCAACTTGCACAGCTTTTTCTCTTCTCCTTTTACTACAAACCCATCACGCTGATCCATATAAATTTCCTCTTCCAACTCTCCATTTAGGAAAGCTGTCTTTACATCCAATTGATGAATGATCAGACCATAAGAGGCAGCCAGGGAAAGTAGCACCCGAATCGTGGTTATTCTAGGAACAGGTGAATAGGTGTCAAAGCAATCTTCGCCTTCTTTCTGAGTGTAGCCCTTGGCCACAAGTCGCGCCTTGTACTTATCAATAGTACCATCAGGCCTTAACTTCTTTTTGAACACCCATTTACAACCGAGAGGTTTACAACCATAAGGTCATTCAATTAACTCCCAACTTCCATTAGAAAGAATTGAGTCCATCTCATTATGAACAGCTTCTTCCCAATCATGTACATCTAGAGACACATATGCCTCTTCAATAGACTTGGGAGTATCGTCCACAAGGTATACAATGAAATCATCACCAAAGGATTTTGCAACCCTTTGTCTCTTGCTCCTTACAGGAGCTTCATCATTATCCTTCTCATGGACTTCCTCGGGTGTTTGTTCAATATAATCATCAAGTGTACTACATTTAGAATTTAACTCAGAAGAAAATCTAGCAATGCTATGCATATCTTTCATAGGAAACATATTCTCAAAAAATGTTGCATCACGAGATTCCATTACAATATCTACATGCATATCAGGAACCTCAAATTTAACTACTAAAAATCTATAAGCAATGCTCCGCTGAGCATAACCCTGAAAAACACAATCCACTGTCTTTGGTCCAAGTTTGTGTTTCTTGGGGATAGGAATATTGACCTTTGCCAAACATCCCCAAGTGCACAAATAAGAAAGTGATGGTTTTTTCCCAACCCACTCTTCATAAGGGGTTTTCTCTTTATTCTTGTTAGGAACTCTATTCAGCACATGACATATAGTCAACAAAGCCTCCCCCCACCATGCCTTAGATAAACCAGCAGTGTCTATCATGGCGTTCACCAAGTCAGTCAACGTGCGGTTTTTCCTCTCGACAATCCCGTTTGATTGGGGCGAATAGGGAGGCGTCCTCTCATGAATAATACCATGTTCCTCACAAAATTCATCAAAAACTTTGGAAAAATATTCTCCACCACGATCCGACCTAAGACGCTTGATCTTTCTCTCTAGTTGATTTTCAACTTCAGCTTTATAGATCTTAAAGTAATCGAGAGCTTCATTTTTAGTTTGCAACAAATAAACATAGAAAAATCTAGTCGCATCATCAATCAAAGTCATGAAATATTTCTTTCCACCTTTTGTCAACACACCATTCATCTCACATAGATCAGAATGTATGAGTTCTAGAGGCGCCAAGTTTCTCTCTTCGGCAGCCATGTGAGGCTTTCGAGGTTGCTTCGATTGCACACAACTATGGCACTTAGAACCTTTGGCAAGTGTGAAATTAGGAATGAAACTCATACTGGATAGTCGAGACATTAAACCAAAATTAATATGACACAAACAAGAATGCCAAACACTTGTATCATCATTAATACTAGCACAAATTTGGTTTAGTGACTTATTGCAAAAATGTGAAAGGGAAAAGCGGAACAAGCCTCCGCACTCATAGCCTTTACTTATAAATTGCCCAAATCTTGACACGATTACTTTATTTGACTCTAAAACTACTTAAACCCATCTCGACATAGAAGGGAGCCGCTAACTAGATTCTTGTTCATAGTAGGGACATGCTGCACGTTCCTTAGTTACACGATCTTTCCCGAAGTAAACTTCAGATCCACCGTGCCAATGCCACGAACAGAAGCATGCGACCCATTCCCCATTAGGACAGAAGAATCCCTTGCGACATGATAAGAAGTAAACAAAGAGATGTCAGCACACACATGAACGTTAGCTCCTGAATCAATCCACCATGAAGATGATTGAAATACTGAAATCTCAATAGGTAAATTACCATACCCATCAGTATTGCTGGCAGTGACCATGTTAACTATCTTGGAGTTGGTTTTCCTTCTGCGGTCTGCGTGTTCTAGGCATTCCTTGGAAAAGTGTCCAAGCTTCCCGCAGGCGTAGCACTTTAGCTCAGCCTTGTTGAACTTCTTCTTCTTGAAGGTAGTAGTCTTTATAGGCTTGTTGAAAACATGCTTGTTCTCTCCTTTGTTCTTGTTCTGTGGGAACCTTTGTACCATGTTGGTAGTAGGTTGAACCTCACCTCCATTCTCAGTAGTGTATTTAGCCCGAGCTTTCTCTTCAACATCAAGAGATGCAATCAGATTTTCAACTGATATCTCGTGTCTCTTATGTTTCAGAGAAGTGGCAAAGTTCCTCCATGAAGAAGGCAACTTTGCAATAATGCACCCAACCACAAATTTATCGGGTAGATCACACTTAAGGGGTTCCAGTTCCTTCACAATACACTGTAACTCATGAGCTTGTTCAACCATAGAACAGTTATTCACCATCTTGTAGTCGTGAAAATTCTCCATGATGCATGTACAATTCACTGCCTGCATCTGTAGCACCGAATTAGGCTTCAGTGCATCCCAAAATGTCTTTCCATCTTGTATGTGCATGTATACATCACACTGACGGTCAGCAAGAACACTCAAAATGCATCCCACAAACATAGTGTTGGCTTCCTGGAACTTCCTCTGATCTTCATCAGAAGCTCCCTCTGGCATGCCAGCACTAACATGGAAAACTTTCAGAGCAGTAAGCCAGAGCGTGGATCTCAGTTCCCACCTCTTAAAGTGCACACCGGTAAACTTATCCGGCCTCAGTGCATCAGAAAATCAAGCCATAATTAACGCAGGAAATTGCCTACAATTAGGTTTTTGGATTGTTGAATAATTAGGCTCAATTTCCATGATTAATTCCAGAATATAAAGCATGACGATACCAGCTACTAACATGTGAAACTCTAACATACTAGATGCAGCAGACAACATGAATAGCAGCAAGACCGTATAGCAAAACATGTACGCATCTAACATGTTCATCAGGCTAACGGGAACACAACGCACGTACCAAACGTTTGTAGAGGAAGCAGATGTGTTCGGTGCAGCTACGTTGTTGACTATGACGTTTGCGATGCCGGGACGAAGTAGACGACGCTTGAGGCGGCGGTGCGCAGCACCGCCCGACTTGCTTGGTAAACGACACGTTGTGGAAGCAGCGAGCACTCGCGCACAACGCTTCCCAAAAACCTAATTCACCCTCTCTCGTATAGGATCGCAAAGGTGACTGGTTCCGGAGACCTGCTCTCCCGTTCGCCGTTGGACGCCGATGCTCGGGATGACGTAGACTACAATGGCGGCACAAGTTGTGAGACGAGGCAAAACCCTAGATGTTTTTCGGTGTGTCTTTGGCCGACCCCAATAAGCTGTATATATAGGAGGACCAAGGTCAGTTCCGTGTCGTGACTTACCGGACAAGAAATTAACTTGTCTGCCAAGACATAAAAAATAAAACGGCAAAAGGTAGCCGCGCCCCCGCAAGGCATCGGATCGGAATTTGGCGGACCATTCACGCGCATGTCGCAGGTACGCGAGCGCGCGTGTGTGGTTCTCTCCTTTCTCTTCTCAACACGCACTTAGAGTGGTGGGGAGAACTCACTATATAAAGAGGTCCAACACTTCCTCCACTAGCGGTATGGGACTAAACTTTAGCACCACCACACCACCACTTGCCATTTTATTCATGGGCTCAATTTGAGATTTCATAATTTTGTAGATGGGCCAAGCCCATTTAATTCTAACAACGACTAGTGTTGCGCCAAGCTGAACTTCGGCCGAGATCGGGGACAAAGGAAAACATCGGCAAATCGAAGGGGTAACGTAGGGAATGGATGCGGGGGCTCACCACGAGCTCGATGGCGAGGTTGGGGGGGCCGGGATGGACCGGACCAATGGCAAACGACTGCGGAGGTCGACGATGTACGCGGAGAGACGAGGTTGATGGAGAGCCTACGGGTTTTCCCTACCCGAGCCCTTAGGCGGGGGCAAAGGAGTCGACGATGGTGGTGCTCCTCGATGTCTTGGCGCGATGAGGCGAGTGCGGTGGCCGCGGAATCAACGAAGCGGCGACGACTCCATCTCAGGTGTGAACGAACCACATGGACAGGGGTGAGTGAGGGAGGATTGGGTGGTAGGGTTCGAGCGAGAGACGGGTGGTATGCCTTGTATGTGGCCGGGGGGTATCAGACGGCTGCCAGGCATCCAGGCTCGTCCATGGCATCGTGGATGGCTGCCACGCCATGCCCCTGCCTTCCCCCAGTATAGAGGTTGAAGAAAAGGCCCTGGTATTGTGTTGGGGCCTAAACTATAGCAGTAGAGCCCAGTCCAACATGTAAGTTTGTCCATTTTTATTTTTCTATTTCCTGCCTTGCATTTTGCGTGCGATTTGCATATAGTTCAAGTAATAAATGAATTTCACCAGGCTTAAAATTTGGCACATAATTCCAGCACAATACTTTGGGGTGGCACAAAAAGTTTCACCTCATTTGCAAACATTTAAAATTGTGTGTATATTTAAATGGCTTGAATAATCATTGTTTGCTACTCTTTACAATATACTAGGGCAGGGCATTTAAAATACCAAGCAAATAGTTGGTTCTTGTTTGATAATTACTAGGTGTATATTTTTAACCCAAACATGATTTTTGTTTTCTGGTTTGCAAAACTTTTAAATCCACTTTTCAAATAAATTTAAATTGCAAAGAAAAATGAATTGGAGAATGATTTTGGAAGTGACCACACATGGATTAGCAAAGGCATTAGTTTAATCTTGGTCATCACTGTAGCTTAATTACAATGATTAATGTACTACCAAATCCAGGTTGTCCGAACTCTCCACCACTAAAAGAAATTCTCGTCCCGAGAATTAAGAGGTAGACGTAAGGGGGAAACATTTCGTTCTGAAATTCTAATGAGTCTTCTTGCATTGGTTGCTCTTCTCTAAGAAGTTGATCCCTTTCGTTAATGTCTTCAATTCTTTGTTTAAGGTCAACCTGATGGAGTCGCCATCCTACCGAGGATCTTCATCGTCCTACGAATGTGATACAGGACATAACTCTGGAAGAATGTAGCTCCACAAGGTTGGGCATCTGACGACGAACTCACAAAAGAGGACATGAATTATTCCTCAAGGTGTGATTCACGGGATTCATTGAGAGTAATATATGATGGTACAAAGGTTTCAAACGATAAGGCAATCGTTTGATGCTTAAACAGATATGAGAGGGGGTTTAGAGCAACGAATATAAATATTGCTCCTGCTACAGAATAGATCGTCCCATTGGACGGTGGCTCGGGAATTTTATATGAAGCCAACTGTAAAGGGAACCTTGAAGTCAAAAATGTACAAGCAAGTCAGGTTTCGATCGTGTGGAACTTTGGGTTATGGACCCACCATGTGGGTTGAGAGCAGGCAGAGCGGTGACATCTTGTATGGTCGTGGTAGCAAGTCATGTGAGAGGATAACCTGTGAGTTATGTTGGCAACAACATCAGTGCCAAGGGCGGGGGACGAATAGAACCATGTTCCTGCTTGCTGAAACAAGGCGGACCAATAGGCAAGGCTCTCGTCCAACGGCGGCTACTGGAATGTTATCCACAACAGTAACAGGGTCTTATAGACAGAGTTGTACACCAAGGTCTTTAACTAAGTAGGGAATTAAAACTGCTTAGATAAGTTCAGATTCAAGGAAGGTTAAACTAACCAATGGTAAGGAAAAGGTGACTGTCACGTCAAACAACCCAATTGACAGGAAAATGTGTTCACACATTGAAGTATTAGAGTATACCATTCCCTAGGAAAAATAGAGTATGGTATAGATGATAGGTCATCAAGTACATAACCATTTTGATTAAAGGGGAATGAGAATCATGATGTTAACCCATACCATACGGTTTGGTTAATTGATCAGGAACAATTTAGCACTACGCTTCCAATGTTCCTATTGACATTTGAAGTACCACATCTGTGCTTCAAGGTAGCATCGACATGGCCATCCTATAAGGGTCAGACCTTGGATACACAAAGGATTCATGAGGAACATCTTATAAGACAAAGTCATACAATTTCTTGAGGGAGAATGGCGAATCTTGAAGAACAAGATGTTATAACAAGACGCCCTCCAGCCAGGTGTGCTAGACGAGACATCACTGCACCGATTTACATAAAGACCAAAGTTATGATTATTGGGAAAAGTTCCAACCATCACATATGATCGAGATTCAGATCTTATTAGTGTTAGGATACCTCAGGCCAAGACATCTGAGAAGAAAAGGGCGACAAATTTGACGAGATGATGATGTAAGACTCTCGGGATATGATGTACAGAAGAAGGTATTGGATCACGAGTTGGATTGTAAGACACGTGAACACAATCACAAGACATTTGTGTCCACATGGAATTCTTACAATGACATTCAACTAAGATCTGATTTAGGAACCATCATCGAGGATATCAAGGTCCTTGTGTAAGCATGGATTAGCTCTTATGAAGGAACTTAATTTCCTTGATCAAATCAGTTAGTGGCTTGGGTGTTAAGAGAAGTTATATGGAGTGAATATAGCAAACCTTCAAAACATATAACGCTTCGCACATGCGTGAATGATTTGGTATTACCCGAGAGAAAGCTAAACAAAACACTCACATATTCATGGTGGCAAGAATGCACGTGAACTTTGCGAAAACACTTCTTTGATCAAACAAGTTCTTCATGAGCTAGTCACAAAGATAATGCTTTCAAGAGCTTCATTATGAAACATGGATAAGTTGAGGGTGTGGCCGATGGGCTCAGCAACTACCCTCAAGATTTTGATAGGGATGAATTTCCAAAATTATAATGTCATGGAGATAACATTTGTCAAATCAAATGATATAATGACGTATGATCAAGGGAACAACAACAATTAAACATTGATGAGAGGGTGCACTCGGAAATATGGACTGAGTAACATGACCAATGACTAAAATGGTGAGTCAACAACCAACACACCAACAATGAAACTATCAGTCATTAATCTTCAAGGCAACAGGGTTGCCAAAAGTATTGGAATCACACATCCGAGTTCACTTGTCGGTGTTCCAGTTAGGAACAACACGGGACCAAGAATGAATGGTGATGGCGTGAAGTATCACTACACCAAGAATTCTTAAGAGGTGCAACAATTCTCATAACATCCTTGACATAAAAGATGGTAATACCCCAAGGTAGAAGATAACATGAGCTGGATAGCAAGGAACTCGAGGGAACAACACAAAACATGAACATGTTTGTGTTGGAGGGAAGGCAACAAGGATGTCGATGATAATTACAAATCATTGAGGGGAAAGGATGGTATTTCTCATCATGCATTTGATTGATACCCTGCAAGAGCTGAGAATGCTAATGATGATCACGACACATTTGTCGAGAATCTTCACGAAGATGTAATCAGTCAGCAACGACATCAAGCAAAGGAATGGTGAAGCTATAGGTTGTTGGAAATACAGATAAGATTGCTAGCTCCGAATCGAAATTGCATTTCAAGATAACCAACATGATGTTGAAATCTCGATGTAAGCTTAACAAAAAATTGGAAATGTGTTCCAGGGATGAAAGACACAGATAGTATGGTCAAGCTGTAGTATGACGATGATGATGTAGCTTAACAACTTGGAAAGACATGATCGAGTACAAACTCATAAGCAAAGAATACTACTAAGAGTTGTTGAATCGCAATGCATACTCGATTCAGTTATCGGTGTACTTGAAAGTCTAACGGCTCAAAACACGAGGAAACTAGAATGAACGAAATATCATAGTTGATGAGGAGCTCATAAGAAGTTATATAGCTCCGTGATATTCTCGATATACCAAGGATAATACTCGGAGGTAGATCAGAATAGACTTTTAGAATATTGTATCGATCCATGGAAGACAAGCACTTTAACTCGTCTGAGAACAAAATCAGAGTAGACCAACATGGTCGGAACCACGATTGTTAAGTACCAAGTGACAGACACAAGATTAAATCATAGAATGAATGATTATTGATACAAGAAGCTTCTATGATAGGATCAACATCGTTTCCATGGGCATGAACACAAAGTTCAAGGTTGACTCCCACTTCATCAATGCATCACCTGCCATTTACTTCTCCCCTTTGAATAGGTTGTAGCTCGGAAATATCATGTGGCAAAACACTAGAAGAGTAAGACTCATGAAGACTCTTCGGATCATATTGATTTAGGAAGGCATAGGTTCAACCCATCGGGGCTTGTTAGGAATATATACCACAAACTTCAAGAATAATTAACACAAGCTTGAAGAGCATGGCTCACAAAAGCATAGGTACAACTTATAAAGGGGAGAAGACACAATTTACCAATGGCATCTTGCTTCAGGGGAGAATGATGGTTGCTAGACATATGGAATTAACCATAATGCAAGCAGGTGAGGAAGGTCAAGAGCAATAGGCTACTGGCGATTTTGAAAGATCGAATAGCAATTCTAAGAACTTCCAAAACCCATGACAATTAATGATGAACGAATCCTCGGTGAGATTATTCGATGCACCTTGTCATAACAAGAGCACTTGGATAAGTAAGTTATGAACAATATTTGTATGTAGTCATCCATAGGGATTGATTGAAGAAGGGAATCGCAAAAGCGATGAGCACAAGTTCTCGAGAGAACATCAGAGAGTATTCTCAGATTCTTCTGACGAATCATGTCATCATCTGGGATGGGGGACTCTCTGCGATAAATTAGTTACGAGAACCTAGAGTTAGAGTTAGAAAATCTTTAACCCGAAAGAGAAGAGAGAGTAGAACCCGGAGTATAGAAAAGGAGTAAAAGATACTAATACTACCCAATTGAGATGTGGGCCCGTAAGCCACAACATCAAAGTTAGTAAGTTTTTCAAGTACTAGACTCAACTTCGGCCAAGGAGTTGGAAAGGGGGCTACCTACAGACAGTCGGCTCTGATACCAACTTGTGACACCCTCGATTTGAGCGCACACTAATCATACACGCAAACGCGTACGACCAAGCTCAAGGACTCACGGGAAGATATCACAACACAAATCTAGACACAGATAAAACATACAAGATTCATATTACAAGCCAGGGGCCTCGAGGGCTAGAATACAGAAGCTCGATAGACACATGAGTCAGCGGAAGCAATAAATATCTGAGTACAGACATAAAACATGAGGTGCCTTAGAGAAGGCTAGCACAAAAGATACAACGATCGAACGAGGCGAGGCCTCCTGCCTGGGAGCCTCCTAACTACTCCTGGTCTTCAGCGACCTCCATGTAGTAGTAGGCACCAGCGGGGTAGCACTCGCCGCCGGTGGGATAAGCCATCTCCCGGGCTCCATCATTTGGTCACAACAACGGATCGAGGGGGAAAGGGGGTGCAAAACAACGGTGAGTACTCATCCAAAGTACTCGCAAGACTGACATCAGAACTATGCTAAGTATGCATTAGTATCAAAGGAAGGGGTTGTATGTGGACTGACTGCAACAATGCAAGAAGGAGAGAGAAGGCCTAGTCCTATCGAAGACTAGCATCTTTAGGAGTCTTGCAGCAACAGACGAGAGTAGAACAGGTAATACAATTAATAGTCATATTTTCACATAATATTAATATGAGGTCACACCTAGAGATTTTCCCTCGACTCCCTGCGAGGAAGCAATCCCGGAGCAACTTTCTAGTTAAGTAACAGTTGTAGTTGTATAAGATCGGGGCACAACTCCAAGTCGTCATGTAACCATCGACACGGCTATCCGAATAGTTAATTTCCATCCCTACAGGGGTGCACCAAGTTTACCGTCACGCTCGATAAACTCTGGCCAGACACACTTTCCTGGGTCATGCCCGGCCTCGATACATCGACACGTCGCAGCCCCACCTAGACTCAACAGAGACGCCAGCCCATCGGTCTAAATCCTAAGCGCACAGGGGTCATGGGCCCATCATCCTTTGCACTCGTTAATCCACCCGCCTAACATTTATTCATCATTGTTCCTAGTAACATGGTCAAGTAACTATGTGGTTGTAACATCAGGGGGGTCCGAGGTATCACCCTCGTTGGATTCTGAACGGTGTAACCGTCAAGGTGGACTTAGAGGAATCACCCTCGAGGGTCTCACACTTTAGGGATTGCACGGCAGAGTCATCGTCGGGAGTGGTGAAGGAGGAATCACCCTCGATAACCACGACCGACTGGCTGCACTACAGAGATAGCATCGTGAGTACTTCGCGAGGTGTCACCCTCGGTACCCGATAGTAGATCTGTAGCATCGTACAACTAAGGGGGGGTGTGAGTGTTGTGTCGGGTCTTGGCTCGTCGATCAGGGATCGAGACTTGACGATAAAGCAGGGACAACTGGACTAAGGGTCGGAGGGGATGACTGCTCCACCTATACTAAACAGTTTTAAGGTGCAGCAGAATAATGTAGCAATTCATCAAAAACAGGCTATGCATCAGAATAGAATCTATCTACAACAGTAGCAAAATTCTAATGCTAGCATGAGGGAGAAAGAAATAGGCGATGTAGGGATGATCAAGGGGGTTTGCTTGCCTGGTTGCTCTGCAGACGAAAACGGATCCTCGACCAGGAAGTAGTCGATCACCTGGTCTTCATCGATCTCGGGGTCTACCAGCAAGGAAGTAACGTAGGGGAAACACAATAAATAACAGAGCAATCAAAAGGATCACAAAGTATGACATGGCTAAAGTAAGCGCTAGGCATGCACTAACGCACCAACACCCATCATAGATGGATCGGGAAAATACCTAACGATATTTCTCGGGTCTCTCGCTACTACCGGACAGGCGAAATGGATGGAAAAGTTCCATGTTCGTTATGATAGGAGCACGCGACAGATGAACAGACTGAGTACTCGGATTCGTGGGATTTTTCTGAACAACTTTCATGTATAATATATTATCATCCGAGTTACGGATTATTTTATATTAATTTTTAAAGTTTTAGCATTATTTTGGAATTGTTCTAATTTGAAAATGAATGTAGAAATATCTTTCTCACATGGGCCTGTACTAGCTAGTGTGTTTGACAGTGGGCCATGGGCTCAGGTTGACCCACACAAGTCAAATGAGCATGGGTTCCACATGTCATAGGCTATTAGGCTAACTGATTTATTAACTAGTCTACCTAAACACATGGGGCCACTTAACTTAGACTAATTAGTCCCTATTAATTAGTCATGAACCTAAACTAGGATTAGTTCTAACTAACTAAGCCAGCCACACACACACTTAACTTACTCCCACACGCTGCACACACAACAACACACACGCTGGACACACACAGGACACACTCGGCCATGGCCATGGCTATGGCCAGAAGCGGCATCAGCACCGTAGAGTAGCAGCAAGAACTGAGTAGCCGAGCAACAGCAAGCAGCAACAGCAGCAGTAAGCAGCAGCGGCCCGCAAAGGGGTGTTCCACAGATGGCAAAGGGGTGTTCCACGGATGGCAAAGGCTTTGACGTCAGCCACCTATCGGCAAAATTTCTGCGACAACTTTCAACGGCAAAGTACCTTCTTTGTCATGTGCTAACACAAAGCGGAAGGCAAAGGCCTTTGCCGTCAGCCACCTGCCAAAGCAGACGGAAAATACGTGTACACGGCAGCCGACAGGAAACTACTCCGTTAGGTGGCTAACGGAGTATTTGCCGTCTGCCTCTCTCAGCCTCTTTGCCGTCTCCCTCTCTTAGGCTCTTAGCCGTCTGCCTCTCTCACGCTCCTTGTCGTCTCACTTTTTGCAAGTGTTTGCCGTCTGCCTCTCTTAGACTCTTTGTGGTCTGCCTCTCTCTGACTGTTTGTCGTCCGCTTTCACTGTCTTTGCCGTCTGCTTTCACTGTCTTTGCCGTATGCCTTCAAAGGAAGCAGACGACAAAGTAACCATATGGGCTAGCCCCCTGTTCCCTAGGTTGCACAGCTGGCTGCCATGTGGCCTCTTTGCCGTCTGCTACTTGATGGCAAAGGTCTTTGTCATTAGCTGGCAGATGGCAAAGAGCCCATATTGTCACTATTTTATTTGTTTTATGTTATTTCATAGCATATATATATATATATATATATTTACATATTTTTTTTTCACAGCACATATATGATATAGTTCACGGCACACATATATAGTTCACAAAACATATATAATATATATATAAAGTTCATCAATGTCGTTTGTTCATCAATCAAAGCCCATATATCGAAAGAACCAACATCCAATGTTTTACACTATTCATCCATATATACATATACATATAGTTCCACATTATCATCAACTCAAACAAAAGCAAAAACTAAAGCACTCCATCAATGCCAGCTTCCGTGTAGTACATCTAATCTGCAAAATGGGAATAAGAAAGTTAGAAGAAGAACAACAACAATATATGACATTTTTGAACTTATTGTGTTATTTTGGAGGAAAATAAGCTAAGTATATGACCTTTTTGAGCTAACAAAGGTTCTTATGCCTTTTTTGACCTAACTAAGCTAATTATGTCATTTTAGAGGAAAACAAATGAAGTATATAATATTTATGAGCTTATTACGTCATTTAGGAGGAGGATACACTAAGTTATGAGCTAACCAAGGTTCTTGTGATGTTTTTACCTAACTAAGCTAATTATGTCATTTTGGAGCTAAACTAGCTAATTATGTCATTTTGTAGCTAAATTAGCTAATTATGTCTTTGTTGGCGAAAATAAGCTAAGTAGAAGATGAAAAAGGAGATGAAAGAAGAGAAGGAGAAGGAGAAGAAAAAGGAGAAGAAGAAGGAGGAGGAGGAGGAGGAGAAGGAGAAGAAGGAGGAGGAGGAGAAGAAGAAGAAAAGAAGAAAAGAAGAAGAGAAGAATAAGTAGAAGAAGGAGGAGAAGGAGAAGAAGGAGAAGAAGGAGAAGGAGTCCTCATTCTCCTCCATCTTCTTTTTTCTTCTCTTCTTCTTCTTCTTCTTCCTTCTTTTCATTTTTCCTCTTTCTTCTCCTCTTCTCCTCTTCTTGGAGCTAAATTAGCTAAGTATGTATTTTTAGAGCTAAATTAGATGTCATTTTGGAGCTAAATTACCTAAGTATGTCTTCTTGGAGCTAAACTACCTAAGTATGTCATTTTGGAGCTAAATTAGCTAATTATGTCATTGTTGGGGAAAATAATCTAAGGAGAAGATGAAAGAGGAGAAGAAAGAGTAGGAGAACGAGGAGGAGGAGAAGAAGGAGAGGAAAAGGATATGTCATTTAGGAGGAAAAGCTTATTATGTCATTTAGGAGGAGGATACGCTAAGTTATGAGCTAACCAAGGTTCTTGTGATGTTTTTACCTAACTAAGCTAATTATGTCATTTTGGAGCTAAAGTAGTTAATTATGTCATTTTGGAGCTACATTAGCTAATTATGTCATAAAGGAACTAGAGAAAATTTACCGGCGTGGTCATCTGGGAGAAGCACCAGGGGTTACTCGGGACGGTTGTGTTTGAAGACGGTTGCCCTGGAGAAGGGTCATGCGATGCCACTCGGGAGTTATTCTGCAGAAAAGATATTCTGCAATGTCTCGTTAGCATGACGACACTCAAATGTTATTACTAGTTTATAATAACCATTGAAATGAAACTCACCGTGCCAATCTCAGAAAAGACACGCATCAACGGAGGGGGCTGACCGGTCTTCTCGCACATAGACTATACATTTGGTTTTGAAGAGTCGGTCGTATTAGTTACTAATTAAACCAACATTACACAATGACTTCGCTAATGTGAAAAAGGATTTTACCACAGGAAGCTCGTAAATGGCGAGGTGACCGGCATCATTCTGGGCCCTCTCCTCCTCCAACAACCGAGTCGTGTTTCGGTCCCTCTCCTCAAGAGGATCTTGAAGAGTAGCTTGGTTTGCAACTCTCTCTTTCTCAAGAGCAGCCTGGTTTGCCGCTCTCTCTTTCTAAAGAGTAGTCTACAACACCATTCCTTGTTACCACTACAATGATTGATGACCACACACAAAATGAAATGGATGAAAGTTCTCTGAGTTCGTACAACTAACCTCGATGGCGAGATCGACAGGCCGTGGCCGACGTGCTATCTCAAGACCAGAGCTTGATTGGCATGCCTTGATCTCCGGGAGAGTGATTGGACAACGTATTATCCCATCTCCAATGGCTATCGAGCCATGGGGCCTCCCGTCGCCAGATATCATCACCAGCTCTGGATCCAAAGGTTCCTGGCTTGGGGTAAAGTCCTCCTCTTTCCTAGCTTTCCCCACGTCCCTGTATTTCACGTGCTTGTAGTGGGAGGTTATGTTGGTGAACATATCTGGATGATCCAGGTCAGACTCAGAGAATGCCTTGTCCTTCTTGTAGGAGGCAGTATGGGCCATGCCATAAAGGTCGTACAACTCTGGCACCTCCGCCTTATTGTGATGCGTCTAAAATAGAGGAAGAAAGTATTAGTAAAGGGCTCAAGCTAGCATGAAGAATTAATTGCATGAATAAGGAAACAAACCACGTACCCAGTTCCGTCCGAACTGAATTAAGTTGGGGCTGCCTTGATGGTGTCCCACACCAACCATTTGGGCACGCCGCTCCTTCACATTGTCGTAGATAGCTCCCCAGTTGCGTGTGCACCACTCATCCACCAACGCCTCCCAACAATCCATCTTATCTACACACCATCTCGGGGGCACCTATAAGTTAGTAAAAATAATTTTGAGCACTACACCTATGAATCAAATCAAGAAAACTACGTACAAGGCCTTAAGAATAGGTAATTACCTTCATGTACTGCTCCTTCTTCAGATACTTTCGACGGCAGTCCTTCTTCTCCTCCTTAACACCACCGTGGCGTAGTAGTCTCGAATAGCCTGCGACCCAGCCTCGTGGCGCAAGTTCTGTAATAGCCGTCTGCACACGGCCTCGAGAACATTGGTCGCCGCCTCCTCATATCCCTCCTCACACCTGTAGAAGGTCTGCAATCAGACGAGACAACACCG
The DNA here is from genome assembly GCF_904849725.1 of Hordeum vulgare subsp. vulgare. Classification (NCBI taxonomy): domain Eukaryota; kingdom Viridiplantae; phylum Streptophyta; class Magnoliopsida; order Poales; family Poaceae; genus Hordeum; species Hordeum vulgare. The sequence goes on along the minus strand of NC_058522.1, from coordinate 99,856,077 downwards.
ATTAGTACAATAATTAGCTATATTGTTAATTTTAGATTCTATAAAAGGAGAATTTAACCAAAAGGTGTTGATCACCATCTCAGCCCTCGAGTGGCACAAGACACCATCTACAATCTCCTCTGGCGGGGCCTGCGCAGCCTAGTAGTGCTCCCAGGTAAATCCTAGTGTAGGAACCTGACCCTCACCGGGCAACGTGACAAACCCCGGGAAATTTGTGCGGAAAACCACACCAAGGACGGTGCTCTACGGAGAGATAGGGGTGGAATGGAAGTACCGCCCCTCGCACGGGCGACGACGAAGAAGAACCCACCGAGCGATCTAGACCCGCGCCCACCATCTTTCAACACCTGCCAAGGTAAAGAGTAAAAGAAATTAGTAATACATCAAAAATTGAATAACTCACTTGAATAAAAATACGTACATATATAATTTAAGTTCGGATGCATACAAATTAATAATACTCTGGATCAATAAATGCATAATCATCATCACTATCATGCGTGTTGTCATGAATGACGTGCACATCGGTTTCAACGGCATGAACTTGTGGAAGGCCTTTCTGTAATTGGTCAAGCATTGACAGGTCATCCGCAACAGTAACCTCTTCTAGTTCTGGCTCTGCTTGTTCCAGCTCAGGGGTGAAGTCGGATTCACTGTCGCTGTCTACTTCCATGTTCTAGGGTCAAGCACGACGGTTGAAACGTTTCTTGGAAAGACGTGTTTCTTGGAAGAATTCTCCATCATATGTGTCTGGGTTAATGGGAGTTTCATAATCCTCTTCATCTAGGCGAGGTGGTCTAACACGTGGCGGCACTTCATAAACAACATACCAACTATTCAGATTCTTATCAGTTTGTCATGCCCACGGTAGATAGAAAACTTGGGTCGCTTGTTGAGCCGTAATATAGACATCAGGAACATCTAAATGGGTGCTTGGATTGATTTAGACTAGCCCTATATGTTCATGAGTCCTTCTAGTGTCCTTCGGCTGGAACCAATAACATTTGAAGACTATGACGTTCGGTGGGTTTTCACCATAGAATTGAAGTTCATAAATTGCTTCAACTCTTCCATAATACTCGATACCACCTTCACCGATAGCAGAGACACCACAATTTGTAGATTTCCGGTCCGGCATAGATAGCTCTTTGCCAAAGGTACGAAAGTGATACCACTTGATGTTGTATTTCTCAAATGAACAGACCTTATAGTCAAAACCATTAGCGGCTTGTCTCAATTCTGTGTCCATAGACTCTGAATTAGCCTACAAGTTTAACACGAAACAATTGTTGCATTAGCCACAAGTTATACCAAGGAATGAAATGGTCCATAATTGATACTTACCGTTTGTTTGAACCAAGAGAATAAACCGGGATAGCCGCCTCCATGCTTGTCCAGAAGCTCATACTCTTCGACGGAATCATTTTGGATCACTGCTCCATCCAAGAATTTGGCGACGTATCGACTGTATCAAATATCCGGGAATAAGAGCAGCTCAAAGGAACTAGAAGTTACGAAAAAATGTACCGAGAACTTACTAGATGTACGTCCGCACTTCTGTTAGGTTGTTGAAGATATGCAATGAAATGTTCTGCCATTCTCCGACATCCAACGTTATAGGTTTCAAAGCACCAGCTGGTGCGAGCTTCCCTTTGAATAGGCTGAGGTTGGATCTACCTTTTTTAGGGTTGGCATCATTGTACCGAGGCTTCTGATTATGCAAATGATGATTTTTGGCTTCATAGTGTCCTATCACAAAGTTAGCCACCTCCTCAGTAATGAATGCCTCGGCCATCGATGCTTCAATTCTACGTTTATTTTTACACTTAGCTCGAAGTGTCTTCTGCATCCTCTCAGTTGCATAGCACCAGCAATTTTGCACGGGCCCACCCAATCTTGCCTCGGTCGGTAGAAGTAAAATCAAATGCTGCATTGGATTAAAGAAGCTCGGCGGAAAGATCTTCTCTAACTTGTAGATCAACTCCGGCGCAAACTCCTCCATGCGATCTACCACGGCAAGCGACAGTTCTTTCGCCCAAAGAACACGGAAGAAATAGCTCATCCGCCAATACTAGCCATTCATCCTCAGGAATAAAGCCACGTAACATCATCGGCATTACCCGCTAAAGACATATGTGCCAATCATGACTCTTGAGACCAAATATTTTTAATTTTTCAAGACTCGCTCCCCATAGCTGGCCATCGGGGAACATCAAGTGCATTTTGAGCTAGAAGATAATTTCCCTCATAGCTGGCCTTCCAAGATTGAACCAGGCCTTTGGCTTCGACCACTTCTTCTTTCCTTTGCCTTCTCGCATGTTTTGTAATGGTGTATGACATAGTGTCGCTTGATCGACTCTAGCCTTAGGATTATCCTTTGTCCTCCCATCTATGTCGAACAATGTACCAAAAAAGGCCTACCCGATATTCTTTTTAGTGTGCACCATGTCGATGTTGTGTGGAAGAAGGAGGTCTTTGAAGGAAGGCAGATCCCAAAAGCATGACTTGTGAGTCCAGGCGTGTTCTGAATTATACCCCTTGAAATACCCTGGAAGCTTTGGATCAGGCTCGAGGGCGTCTAACTGATCCAGGATCTGTTGGCCTGTCAACGCAGGTGGTGCCAAGGTTTCGAAAAATTTACCTTTGGTAAAGTTCTTGTCTTTTCTAAACCGGTGAGGATCCAGGAACTGTCTATGCAAGTCAAAGCAATAATACTTCCCACCTGCCTACAACCAATGAAACTGAAGAGCTCCTTTGCACAAGGGGCACGGGAACCTTCCATGCACACACCATCCAGAGAATAGCGCATACGCCGGCAAGTCATGCATCGAGTACATGTACCACACATGCATTTTGAAGTTTTCTTTTCTAGCGGCATCCTATGTCTTGACCCCATTATCCCAAGCTTCTTGCAATTCATCCTTAAGCGGCTGCATGTACACATTCATATTCTTCCCTAGATAGTTGGGCCCTGGAATTATCAACGTCAGGAATGTGTTCTTTCCTTGCATAATCTGACCGGGGGGATTGAGTGGAATGAAAAATACAGGCCAACTACTATATTCGGTTGCCGTCATGCCGAAGGGATTGAACCCATCCGTGGTGTCACACACTCAAGGATTCCTAGGATCTGCCGCTTTATCCAGGTGTAATCCATCGAAATGTTTCCACGCTTCCCCATCTGATGTGTTTACCGCGATCTTATTCCCATCTGCATCTAGTTTGGTTCTTTTGCCCGATTTGTGCCATGTCATCTGTCTGGTTGTCTCTTCGACCATGAAAATACATTGAAGCCTTGGTATGATTGGCATATACTGAAGAACACTAACTGCAATTTTGGTCTGCCTCTTCTCACCTATACTATTGTCTACCATAAGATACCTGCAAGACTCGCAATTGGGACAATAGTCCAAGTGTGCATACTCCTTCCTAAATATTACACATCCTTTGTCATAGGCATCTATCTTCTCATAGGGCATCTTAAGTAGACGAAGTATTTTGTCCGACTGGTACAGGTTTGCAGGCATGACATGGCCTTTGGGTAGAAAGCGTCCAAATAGTGTCATCATCGCGTCGTAGCATTCTCTTCCCAAGTTGAACTGAGCCTTCAGAGCCATTACTTGTGCACTAGTATCCAGCTGACAAAGCTTAGTGTGCTCATGGAGAGGATGTTCTGAAGAGTCCAACATTTCATAGAAGGCCTTTGCAGATTCCTCCATCTCTTCGTCTGAATACCGAGCATCATCAAAGTCTTGCACCATGTCTTCGTCCCCGGTACAATGCTCGTCGGTGCGACGACGAACCACCTCAGCTCTGATACATTGTATAGACTCACCATGAGTTGTCCACATCGTATAATTAGGCTTAAAACCCCTCCTCTATAGGTGTTTAATCATTACATCCTTTGTCCTCTCTTTATAGTTGTCGCACTGTGGACAGGGGCACCAGTTTGTTTCTTGGCCATTTTCAAATGCAGGTTTCACAAAGTCCTTGGTATTTAGAAACCATTCTTTCGTCATCTATTTCTGACTAGGGTGACCGGTGTACATCCACGCATGATCACTCATCTTGCCTAGCTACTAAACACACAAGAAATATATATATATAATTCAGCATATATGTTCATAAGTTAATGAAGTTTGGAAGAATCACGGTTATAAATATATGTAAATGCATGCATATTTATAAGTGTAACCCTTTCGAATGGGAGATGCATACAGGTCACGCATACTGATAATTTAATGTACCTATATCTAGAAAGTTTCATATACAGACCGACCCAGAGCAAATTAAGGGGTGAGGAGGAGATGTCATTTGTACTCACCCACGAACACAGGGGTGGAGCTCGTCGAACGCATGGGGAGGTCTTCAAATAGTAGACGAGACAACTGCACATGTAAATCCATCCTATCAACACAAATATTTTTTGTTCATTAATAAAATCAAAAAATATATGACCTAACACAAATATATGACCTATATAGATGTCATCTAGGGTTCCATCGACGTCGAGGAACCCCCTAACTCTCTTCTCTGTCTCTCCTATCCTCTTTGAGCATTCTCCTGGTGAGGTCCTCGGCCAGCATCCTTTGGAAGGCCGAAGATCACCTTTTCAATCAACAAGAGGCCGAAGAGGTGTAGCGGTCAGGGGTTGGGGGTCAGTGGCGTCGGGTACGGCGTATTAACAGATGTGCGGAGTTTTGTGCTGGGGTGTCGTTGGGATGTCATTTCGGGGTGTCGGGCGTCGTGCCGGTGTGTCGGGGCATCATGCCGGCGTGCCGGGGCGTTGTGCCGGGGTGTTGGGGTGTCGGGATGTCACCTTCTTCGTCTTGTTCTTCTTGTTCTTGTTCTTCTTCCTCTTCTTATTCTTCCTTCTTTTCCTTTTTCCTCTTCTTTCTTTTTCTCCTCTATCCTCCTCCTCCTCTTCTTCTTCTTCTTCTTCTTCTTCTTCTTCTTCTTCTTCTTTCTCCTCCTCCTCCTCCTCCTCCTCTTCTTCTTCTTCTTCTTCTTCTCCTTCTTCTTTTCCTTCTTCATTCTCTTCTTCTTCTTCTTCTAATTCTTTTCTTGTTTTCCTTTTTATTTTTCATTTTTTTCCTTCTTTTTTTCTTCTTTTTTTCTTCTAACCTAACTAACTAACCTAATTGACCTAATAAACTAATAATACTAACCTAATTAGCCTAATAAACTAACTAAAGTAACCTAAACTGACCTAATAAAAAACTAACCTAACAAACTAACTAAACTAACTAAATGGGAAAAGGGGGCGACCGGCGGTGGTACTCACTAGCGGGGGGCGGCAGGGCGGCGGGGTCGGCGGTGGACGGGGGCGGTGCGGGGATGCCGGTGGCGGCTGTGGCGGCCGGGGGCGCCGCGACGGCAGGGGCACTGAGGGGCAGCAGGGGTGCCGCGACGGCAGGGGAGTCAGGGGCCCGGAGCGGCGTGCGGGCCGGAGCGGGATGGGAGGCAGGGGCGGGGTGGGGGGGCGGAGCGGCTCTAGTGTTGCGGCAGCAGCACTGGGGTCAGCAGGGCGAGATAGAGAGTGAGAGAGAGAGTGCTCGTTAGGGAAGCGGGGTGGGGGCTGAGTACCATTAGGGGGGCGCCCCCTTTGCCTTCAGCAACGGACCACAAAGGCTGGGAGGCAGACGACAAAGGGGTGGGTGGGGATGGGGTGGGCTCCGGCCGTTAGGGTCATCCCCTTTGCAGTCTGCCTTCAGCTTCTTTGTCGTCTGTTGGCAGACGACAAAGAGGTGGCTGATGACCAATATGTTTTTTTCCAATAGCCAGCTCTTTGTTGTCTGCGTGCACCTTCTGTGTCGTCTGTTGGCAGACGGCAAAGAGGTGGCTGATCGCAAACAACCTCTTTGCCATAAGCCAGATCCTTGTCGTATTATTTCTGGAAGCTGACTACACACAAGCTGTTTGCCATCAATCAGCACACATCAAAGAACTGGGTGATGGCAAATTCCCTCATTCGAGTAGTGTATCGGATGGCCGCCAGGCATCCAGGCTCATCCATGGCACCGTGGATGGCTTCCAGGCCATGCCCCTGCCTTCCCCCAGTACAGAGGTTGAAGAAATGCCCTGGTATTGTGTTGGGCCGTAAACTGTAGCAGTAGAGCCCAGTCCAACCTGTAAGTTTCTCCATATTTCTTTTTCTATTTCCTGCCTTGCATTTTGCGTGCGATTTGCATTTAGTTCAAGTAATAAATGAATTTCGCCAGGCTTAAAATTTGGCACATAATTCCAGCACAATACTATGGGGTGGCACAAAAAGTTTCACCTCAATTGCAAAAATTAAAATTGTGTGTATATTTAAATGGCTTGAATAATCGTTGTTTGCTACTATTTTCAGTATTTTAGGGCATTTAAAATACCGAGCAAAAAATTTGGTTCTTACTTGGTAATTACTAGATGTATATTCTTAACCCAAACATGATTTTTGTTTTATGGTTTGCAAAACTTTCAAATCCACTTTTCAAATAAATTTGAATTGCAAAGAAAAATGAATTGGAAAATGATTTCGGAAGTGACCACACATGGATTAACAAAAGAATTAGTTTAATCTTGGTCATCACTGTAGCTTAATTGCAATGATTACTGTACTACCAAATCCAGGGTGTCACAGGGTTGGTTTTTACTCCTATTAGTTCGATAAACCTTAGTTCTCGACTCAGGTACTTACCTATATTGTGCTGCATCACTCGTTCCTCTTCATATAAAACCGAATGCAGATCAGAAGTATTAGGAAAGATTTCTAGTGCCGTTGCTAGGTAGTATCACCAACCTACTATCAAATAACTTCACACAAATTATTATTCACTTGTTATTCTTTTTATTTGCGGTTATATTCAGCTTGCTTCTTAAAAATCAAAAATACAAAAATATTTACCTTTGCTAGACGGTAGTTTACTTGTTTGCTTGCTAGTTTACTTGTTTTCTTGTCGTTATGGCTAGTTCCTCTCCGGACATGCCTTCCCATCCTTATTTTGGAGAGGGTTCTCCAATCTTCGATTTTAAGCAATTATTTAATGAGTCCCTTAAATAATCATGGGATGGATTACTAGAGATACAAATGAGAGTTGAACCCAAAAGTCATATTAAATTTCTCCTTAGAAGTTTTTATGTTGGTCTATATTTACCTCATAGGCGCGCCTTAGATTGTATGTTCGAAAAAGATTTGCTTGGGAATAATGATTTTGACATCTAAGATATGATGAAAAATATATTTGGACAACCCAAAATAGAAACCATTGAACCAACCATAACGGTATGTTTCCATCAAATCGAGTTCCTAAAAGAAACTAAGGCCATTACGGAAACTAATTTTAAAGGGTTATACAACATGACTACTAAAATAAATGGAAATATAGTGATGCAAAATAAGAGATTTGACAATATGAACCAAAAAGTTGATGCTCTCAGTATATTGAAAAATGAAATGAAAATTCTCAATAACAAATTTGAACAACTTGTTCTTAGTGTCAAAGATGACAAGACTTGAATCTTATGCATTATGCCTAACTAGGGGTGTAAAATAATAGCGCTAGCTGGGAGACAACCCAATGGTTATCTTAATATTTTTTTACTTGTTGTTTGTGTGTGATAACATGATTGTTTCCTCTATAATGATTGTGTTTTTATGTTTAAATTAGAATTTGTGCCAAGTAAATCCTTTGGGATGATTTGAATGATAAGTAGAATTGATACGGTATAAAAACATAAACTTTGACGTATAGTGCAAAATTTCTGTGATTTTACCAAAACTGTCACAGCCCTAGCTTTCATTTGTTTGCCAAGTATTCATGCATGCATTATGAAAACTTTGATGTTTAAATAGGAAGTGATCAAAGCCCCAAATGTCTTGATCAATTGACAAGAAGGCAATAAAAATTTAATACCTTAAAAGGAACCAGAAAAATGTTCCAAATTCTTGGCAAAATAGTGTCATAAGGTAAACTTGTCAAACCAAAATTCTAGGCCACATGAACTTTTTAAAAAGGATTTTTGAGTTGACTAAATAGCTATTTGGAATGTAATTATTTTGATTCCTTTTTTTTAAGTTTCAAAAATGTTGAAACTTTTATGTGGCATTGGACATTTTTGTCTCTGTCACATAATAATATTTTTGGGTTTTATATTTGGTCAAACTAATTATTTTAAATCCTAAAAGTAAATACCAGAAAGAAATAAAAGAGAAATGAAAAAAAACAGAAAGAACTTACCTGTCGCCACCCTCCTGGCCCAGCCCACCAGAGGGGGGTCTCTGTGTCGTCTTCCTCCTCGTGCCAGAAGGTAGAGGAGAAGGAAGGCACGGCGCCCTCGCCACCTCCTGCTCGCGTGGAGTTCCCTCCTGCCTCCACCGTGCCAGCGCACGAGGTCGTCCCCCTTATCCTCTCCTCCCCCCTGCTCTCTGTCTCTCCTCTCTTCTCTGTCTCGAGTTCTTCTCGCCGCCATTGCCGGCCACCCGAGCTCGTCGCTAGCTCCACCCCGGCCACCCCTTGCCTCCCTGAAGAGCTCCACTCCTCCGCCTTGACGAGTTGCATCCCTCCATCAACATCCCCGAGCACCAGAGCCCCCGTAGCGTCGCCATCGTTGCCATTCTTCCTCCGGCCACTAGATCTCGCCGTTGTCGAATCGCTGGCCAGAGAGCCGCTCCAACCTCGCCGACGCCAGGAATGGCACCTCGCGAGCCGCTGACCCTTTCCCCTCTCCTCCCATGCTCTGGCGTGCCCCGTAGCCCATTTCCCCACCGTGGCCGAACTCCGGCGACCGCCCCACTCGTCGCCGGCACCTATCCCGGCCACCCTAGCCCTAGCCGATGCTCCCGTTAAATCGGGCGCATCGCCAGCGTCCCGCAGCCGTCAACCACGCTCGATTTGGACCTCGGTAGCGCAAGATAGCACAACTCCGGCGAGCCCTCCACCGCGGCTCAGTCGCCGGCGACCTCTCTCCGGTAGCTGTCAACGTGGCCGACCATTAGCACTAATTAACCTTCCCCCCAGTCGCTGACAAAGGGCCCCACCAGTGAGTCAAACCTCACTTGGTGCGGGTTAGCACGGGGTTAGCCTCTGGGTCACTGACCAGTGGACTCCACTGGTGAGGTTGACCTGAACCCGGCTGGTTGACCTGCTGACGCAGGGATGACATCAGCCTGACGCAGTAATAGTTTTCTGATTTAATTTAATTCCAGAAAATTGCTGAAACTTGTAAAAATCATAGAAATTAAAATATAACTCTGATGAAAATAATTTATATATGAAAAAGTATCAGAAAAATGCAAGGAATCCATTGGTGGCATTTATACACATGTTTTGACATTTGAACCTTGCTGAATATGACAAATTCACAATAGGCTTATAAAGGATATAATTGGATTTTGAAAATGATTTATATAGATCAAATAAACTTCTTTCAACTTGTGATCACTTGCATTAGATGAAATCAGCATCATGATAACTTGCCATGCTCATGCATCATTGTGAAGCATTTGCCGTGATTAATTTCTTTTGTTTGATCTGTCAATAGACCTTGCGAGATGTAGTTATCACCGACATCGAAGAATAGCTGAGTTCTTCCTATCAACAGGCAAGCAAAACCCCTTTGAACATTCCGACAAAATCCTATTCTCTCGCTCCTGCTCTCATTTCTATGCATTAGGACAAAATGATTCAATTGATAGTTGTATTACGATAGCTGCACCTATTCCTTTGCATGACCTGATTTTGATCATAGTAAATAGTTAAACCAAGGCAACCTAGCATACCTGGTAGATGCTTGAATCATATGTGCTTTACCCTGTTATGCTTGCTATGCTTAGGTTGAATTTGGTCCGAGCATCGGAATGATGTATTGGAATGATCATGTCCTACTGATGAGAGTTAAAGATGTGAAACTGTTTTGGTAAAGGTAGCGATGAGAGGCCATGTAGGAGTACATGGTGGGTTGTCTCATTTCCGCCGCATTCAGGACCTGAGATCTTGTGTTGGTGTTCCAAGACTAGCTACTACCGCACATTGGGTTCCGGTAACTCGACCCCTCTCGGCCTATTAACTACTCTGTTCTCAGTCCAGAAGTCGCAGTAGTTCGAAACGTTCATAGGTTGTGGCATGGCCTGCTAAGTGGATGAATGGCCCAGTCGGGACTGGCTTGGGGCCCTGCTCACATCGTTCGAGGCCATGTTGGAAACCTCGGCCGGACTTCCATTATGGGTTCCAACTCAGATAGGCGACTGTCTTGGGCGTGAGTCTTAGTAGGTTAACGTCCGTGGCCATGTCACACCCCAGTTTTTGGCTTCCCTGACTAATGAACTTATTTCAAAATTTAGGACCAATTAAAAATTTTGTGAATGCTTGTGATGCTTGTTGTGACTATTGTGTGCGTGTTTGTTTAATTGCATGTGATTGATCCCCACTAATTCTTGCCATCCTCCTAATCACCTCCTCACTCCATGATCTCCTGCCTAATGATCATACCATGTGTTTAGGACAAATATCTATTTTTACCAAATATTATTTTCACCAAAAAGCTTTTCTTTGAATTAAACTTTCAAACCCGTGAGATGAGGTTTGTACTACAAGTCCTCAAATTAGGGAGTTTCTTTTTGCACCAATTGTTTTATTTAAAACCATTATCAAAATGACTTTCAAAAACCACCATATTATTATTTTAAAAGTTATTTTATTATTTTATTTAAAAGCCTTTCTGTGAGGCCAGAAATGGTCTCCTATGAAGGAAAGTTATTTTTATTGCTTTCAAAATATTTAAGAAAATTTAGGGAAACTCAGTGGATATATTTATTCCATATTTATGAGTTTCAACACATGGTCATGTTCAAAATATTGCGCAAACCCCTCCAAAACTATTCCTGCCTATTTCAAGCTTTTGGAATATTTCTATAAGAAATATTCTCAATGAATTCCAGTAAAATTCTAGCATGTCATCTATGATATTCTTGATGATCGTGCCAAGTTTCATTTCAATCCAAGTTTATTTGGCTCCCCTAATCACCCTAAAACCCTATCTGTCCAGAATCAAATTTGGGCAACTCGACATTGTGAAGTGTCTCCAATTGTGCTCAAATTTGGTGGAAATGTTCCAGTACTCCAATGAGGAATCCACACCAAGTGGTACACCAAGGAGAATAGAGGAACTTTTCCTAATACCCTCAAAACCCTCTCTGTTGATTTCTGACTTTGGTAAACTTTACATTATAAAGTTTCTCCAATTGACCTCAAACTTTTTGTACATGCCTTAATGTTCAAATAATGCCCCTACACCAAATATTGGATTTGTGGGAATTTATTTGAATAGGGTTCTAAGTAGAAACCCATTTCTGCCCCTTCCTAGGGTTTTTCAAGTCTACATTGGAAAACTTCTCCAGCAAATCCCAATTTGGTGTGCAAGCCTATTTTCATCTATTATTTGATCCTGTTAAGTTTCATAGCCATTCGAATTCATCTGGTAGCCCTACCACAGATCAAACACCTTGTGTGCACTCACTAATTTGGTTTCATTTGCCCCTTCCACTTTATTCCTTGAGCTCAACTTTCTACCACAGCCTCAACTAGTTACATTTCACCTCCAGTAACTTTCCCATGACCAGTCGTCAATTATTTGGGAAGGACCCTTTGTAAGTTTCTCTCATTTTTACCCTTGGCAGCACTGTTTTACCATTCTTTCCATTCTTCTGCTTAAGCTATCACCCCAACTCTTTTCAGAGCATCTATTATATGCCAAGGCTTCATTTAGAGCAAAGATATGGCATGCTCATGTGGAGAATATGAGCAGCACTTCTACAAATGGATTTCTGGCTCAATCATGACTTTGTACAGCAAGTAGTAGCTATCCTCCTTTGTTTGATCTGAAACCTTGCAGTCTGGTAGTCCTTCCATGCCTGACACTGCGAGACATAATTTCTCCCCAAGGCTCCCCACCTAAGACCCACTTTTATCACCTAAAATTTGCTGTTAGAAACTTAACAGTAGTCAAAGCAAGTTCAAACCAGCCCCAGATGCTTCCAAACTCCTCTAGTGCATCGTGGATAGCATGCCTTGCATGGTTGACACGTTGGCCTAGCCAAGGGGTGCCCCAGGACACCAGGTGGGGTGGTGACCACCACCCTGGCATGTTAAATGGTGCTCTGCACCCTTGGACTCTAGCTGCAGCTTGGGTCCAGCAAGGGGAGCGTGTCCCAGAGCGCCGCAGAGCATCCTTGACTCCCTCCATGACGCCAGCAAGGCTCCAAGAATGCTCAGGGACGCGTTGCCGCCGTGCCCTGGGTGCACCGGAGAGCTCTGAGTTCCTTCTCAGTTCCTCCTTCCCCACTTAGGGCCTCCCCGTGCACCAGAGCCTCAGATCCTCTCCCCCGATTCCCTCCTCCCTCCTAGCCACCCTCGGAGCCTCCCCTTTGAGCTCCCTAGTTTGCCTCCTCCTCCCATGGCCGCGAGGCCACTGATTCGGCTCGCCCGAATCTAAGCTCCCCTGAGCTCCTCCTCTCCCTCTGGTTGGCGTGAAGCACACCCCTCTTCCTATTTCATGCCCTTCCGACACTGTTTTCACTCTAGGACACCGTGTGCACCGAGCCACAGCGGCCCACGGGTCTCCCTGCGGCCAGCCCTAGCCAACGCCGCTATGGCCCCTCCTCGCCGGCGCTTAGGGCACAGTTAGATGTGGCACGGTCGCCCGAGCCCGTCGATGCGCCTGGCCTCACCAGAGACGGCCAGTGTCGCTGGAGCTGGCTCCGGGAGCGCTCGGCCATGGCTCCCCTTCCCTGCCCCGTGCGTGCCTCAGATCGGGCGAAGGAGGAACAAGACCCGACACGTGGGGCCCCGCGTCAGCCAGCCGCCGGCCGGGCCCTCTCTTGTTAAGTGGAGGCGCCCTGGCGTGTTTGCGAATCCCTCACGCGGTAGCACATTCCTAGGAGTGCGCGTCCCGCGTGGCCGGTTGCTCGCGGCTGGAGCTATGGGCCAGCCCATACGCCTAACTAGCGCCTTGGGCGCTAGTTCGCTCGAAGGATGAGTATCTTTCACTTTTTCATTATCTGCAATCTTCAAAAATCCATTACAAATTCATTCTAACTCCAAATCACTTGGTTCAAATTTCTGCAGGTTCCTAAATTCAAACTCTATCCACCCATGTGCTTTGCACATTTTTCCAAGATATGTTTTTGTGGTGTTTTAATTAAAATCCAAATTTGGATATTATTAACACCACCTTTCAAAAATCCCATGGGCTTCATTTCAACTCCAAATGGAGTGATTCAAACTCCTAGAGCCTTCTAAAATCATTCTCCATTTTTAGAACCCTCGTCAACATTTTTGTGTGACTTACTTGTGTTGCAATAAATAAATAGCTCCTATTGCTATTTATTCCTCGTTGTAAAATCTCTAGAATATTCATACCATCTCCAAATCCAGTGAAACCACTTCCTAAATATTTCTAAAATCATTCTCTGTTAAATGGGTGCCTCCACTCATTTTTAACACAAAGATTTCTGTTGGCTTATTCAATGGCCACCTATAGCTCCTTTCACCTATTCAAAAATCATTGATGATTCAAATCTCCTGTGAGAAGCTTCAGGTATTTTTCTTATGACCAGAGAGGTCCAAGAAAAATAAAACTTCTATTTATAGAACACTTTTATTCTGCTTGATGTGTGGCTTTCTATGGCTGTTTCCGATGATAGTTGACGGTAGACGGAGTATTCGGGGACGGAGCGGAAGACCTTGAAGACCCCGAGGACTTACGTGAGCAAGGCAAGCAGCCATTTGACCATGACTTAAGCATATAAAATGATGCATGCTAGTATAGCAAGTATTTTCCCGTTGCATGTGATCACAGTGCCGGTTCATCATTGATGTGATGGTACCGAAGGCTTCTTCGGAGCACTTGCATGGTAGTGATGTTATTCATATGGCTCCTCGGAGCACAAGCATGATGAGCTTGACCCTACCATCTACGAGGATCATGCTACTTATATGCTGACCAGTAGAGTACGATCATTGCACTGAGCTTGACCCTACCCCGTGAGGGTCATGATATACCATGTTGACAAGTAATGATAGAGCATTTTATCATGAGCATGATGATGAGTTAAATAAAGAGTTTATGAAAACCCTGTCGGGTGCCACTAATGCCCGAGGGTGATGATGAGTTGGTGATCACTTTTGGTGAAGTGATGCACCGGTGTTTTTGTGTGAGTATGGTTTCGAAAATGACATTAGATTTATGATGTGTCGACCGTCCCAACCTTACTAGTACGACCACCTTACCCCTTTATGGGACGGAGCTTTGTTGATTACTCTGGTCGGTACTAGCAAAGAGCCACATTACTAGTGGCAGGAGTGATCGGTGTCACTCTCGTGATGGGGTCGTGCCAGGTAGGACGACTATGCCATTATTATGAGTTCCAGGCACACCGTTTGTCCCTGCATGGTTGATACGGTCCAGAGTCGGTGCTCGTAAGACGTACAACATGTGGGCTGGGTACCAATCGAGTGGACCTCTTTGTCTAGTATCGTCAGGGGAAAGATGATGATCGGGTACTTACCTCGGGTATATGTGATATGCCGCGAGTCGTGGATGACACGGAAGTTTCCCGTTTCTCGTGGGTACAGCGTGCTACCTCTGTAAAGTGTAAACTATTCGAATAGTCGTGTCCACGGTCAAGGACAGTTGGGTGGTGCTGCTTAAACTACGTCCAGTGTTTCCGCATAAACCAAGTGTGTGTGTGTGGTGTTAAAAAGGTGTTGTTATAATCATGATAATATATGACCAAGTTCGGTGACTTGGCATATAGGGTAAACACGGATGGTTTAGCCCTCATTAATACATTGAGGTTATGACAAGTCCGATGACTTGGCATTTAGGGTGAACCCGGTGTGTTCAAGCCCTAGCAGATATGTTGATATCAGTAACCTGTTTTTCAAAAGTAATTCTTTAACCTGATGCATATACATGATCATTCCACCCAGATGAGTTACACTGAAGATGCATGATACTGTTATCCTTCACTTTCATTGATCGTATCGTGGGCTGTTTGCGAGTACATTCAAAGTACTCATTGGCTTGCCATTGGTTATTTCATTGATCAAGTGTGAAAAGACAGGATAAGGTGAAGATTAACTCGGTGACGTTCTTGCGAGCTAGGATGCTTCCCTGTCAGAATGCCTGTAGGTTAAGGCTGATGGCATGGGTTCACGCTTTCAACCAATAATTCTGCTATTGGTCTAGTTTGGTGCTTGTCCTTTAAGGCCCTATGTATGTAAGACTCGACCGAAGTGGTCATTTATTGTATCAAACGGTATGTATGGATGTAAGACTCTATTATTCGGTATCTGTGTTCAGTGAGCATTGATCCTTGGGATCACTGGGCACGGCGATCTCGACTTACCAGTCGGGGTCTCCACAGAGCTGGTATCAGAGCCATCCTGACTGTAGGAAGCCCTTAGTTAGCATGGACGTTAGTTAGGATAAAACTCCTTTCCAAATCCTTCAAAATATTTACAAAACTTATATATTTTCTCAACTCTCCTAAAACTTCAATGAAACTGAAGGTTATGCTCTAGCCTTCCACTCTTATTTTCTTGACACTCCTCGTCTATTTTTTTTCAAAACTTCCTAATGGTCGCTAGAACCTTATGCCCTTCTGACCACGGGATAAATTGAAATCCTCATGGTCAGCCCGGAAGGAAGTAACCTTTCCAGGAAAACACCTGTGCTGAAGGACAGAGAAGACAACTCTACGACCAGACGACACCAACAGTAGTACCTCCATGAGGAACAAGGTTATCGAGGCTTAGAAGATGGTGAAACCGTGGGCATTGTTCCAGAGTGATGCCACTTTCGCCTACGATAATATGGACATAATATATGCAAACCTTGATCTGCATCACTAGTAGAGCGACCCTGTCAGTTATAAGTAATTGTGTCGACCACCACCGGTGGATGAGAACCTTGCCAATTGGTCCGCCTCACCTTAGTGAGCAGGAAAACGGTTCTCTTCATCCCCCGCTCTAGGTGTCGATATCGCAATTAGTATGAGTGACAGATCAGAACTCTATCATGTCATGCGAATATCGGTGCATGAAGATGTCCACTTGAGACTCTCGAAGCCTCAGAAGACAAGGAAATGCTGACAAGATCATGAAGACAACAAAAGACCCTGCCAGTGACAGCTATGAAGAACCACCTTCGACAGCAATTTCCCAGACGAGAAGACAACTAGAGTTCCTTACAACTCAAGCGAATTGCTTCAGCAAGCAACAACAAGAGGCGTGACAACACCCTGAGAAGGTCCAGAAGACTTAGCGGACTCCTCTCCGGAGCAAGAAGCAAGCACGACTGTTGAGTCCCTGAACCTAGGATAGGGTTAGTCATGAATCCCCTATGCGAAGTCGAGTCCGTGAAATGGTTCGGATGGACCATGTTGTGTGTTGTTTGTTTTTGTTGTTTGTGCTTTGATATGAGTCGCGCTTTTGCTTAGGCAACAAGCATGCGGTTATATCACTTGCCTTAGTTTGATGTTCAAAATAATTTTAGCACTTGTTTGAGTTGATTTTTCAACGCTTGTTTGATTGCACTAAGACCCTTAGACATTCCCCTTGGTACTCTCTCTCTTTCTCTCACCTCTCTCGACAACTGAGACGGCAAGGCAGATGCGCCAAGGATCCGCTTCGAAGGACGGCTGACGTTGAAGACACTAACTGTGCTACGCTTAACCACACGCAGCCCGTAGGAGTGTGTTTTCCCCTCGATATTGGAAAACCACACTAGACCAGACTAACCTCCACAAGCCTTTCCGACTCAAATTTTCTGGTCACGTGTCTAGTACACATACTTGCCAGAACACGTGTAGGTCCCCGATAAACCCCGCTAAGCACCGAGTTCTTAATGTAACAAGTGATCACCGTGAACAAGTATCGTTCCATCTCAAGCTAGCACTGTAACCTTGGGGCCATAAGAGGACCGATCTCCGATGTGAGAGCATTAGACTAAGATTATTGTGATGATAATAGTTGTCTTGAGGATATAGCTAGACTATTTTGGTGGATCATGAGACCCTTATAAAGGTAAGTAAATTTGGTGGAACGAGTTGATACAGTAGTATAATCTACATAATCTGGAGTGAGATTGGATTTAGTAGGATGATTATGATCGTGAACATTATTCTTGGTGGTATACATGACTTTAGCAAGTAGTTGGCATGGTTTGGAGATAATTACCATAATGACTTGGAGTATCAAGTAGACTTCTTATTGGATTGAGTCTTGGATTTAAATAGGTAATCTTAATAGAGTATAGAGGATGACAAAGACCACATGGTTCGGAGTAAATTGGATTTAGCTCGTTAATCTCGATCATGATACCATGTTTCTCGGTGGATATAGAGTGCGTATACTTGGAGTTGTGAAATATATTTACAACCTATGGAGTTTGGCCTTGGAGATTAGATGGCCATGATTATTGAAGTTGGTGGATATACTATGACATAATTCTGGCAGTAATATGTGAATTATGAGGACTCTAGAGATCTTGTAGAACCCCATGAGTGTTGGATTCGTACGAGTGGTGAGTCTAGTCTTGATTGATCGGATTTATGGATTGCTTGATCGGATTCATAGGAAGGAAACAAGATATTGGATTGGTCTATCACGTGTTTCCTTAATATAGTAGTGTAGTACCCTGTCCATTGGATGACTTAGATGGACAATTGGATTTGTTGTGCCTCAGATTCAATCATGGTAGCTGTATGTCTCCCCAAGGTCCTTGCATAGTAATGCATGTACAGTTGGGGGCTACGCCATACTTGTAGCGTTTGGGTTTAGTTCTTCCTTCAACCCAGAGTTGTCTAGCATGAGCAGTGTGGAGTTGACCATGTGGGATGACATCCTTGATGAGATGAGGTGATGTTGTTTCAAGTTAGCGGTCGAACTATTGGCATCTAAGGAATGTGCTTAGAGATAAGATGATAACTGTTTGCCCACATCCTAATTTCCTTAAGACCCTAAAGCTCCGCCGAGCCACAAGATGGACGGACTACGACCATAGAAGACGACTCTAAGTCGTTAAAATGTGGCCAGTACCCGCCAATTGCAGGTCCCCATTCTCCTCGCCTGACCCATGAGCATTGTGCTTATGTCATGTTTGGGGAAGGTATGATGTCATCCTCACTGATGACATACTTACTCACCCAGTAAGAGGAAGAACACCTTAGTCGTGTTTGGACGAACCCTAGGAACGCCAATTGTTATACCTCTCGAGGGTACCTTGTTATCTCGAGAGGGTGGACTTCTCGAAGCAGTCCCAAGACGAAGGAAGTCTATCCTACGGAAATAAAGACGAAGAACCGCCTAGACGAGGAAGCCACGACAACGACGATGAAGCAACAGAAGTCAACCACCGACCGCGCACCGACCACATCAACAACGTCAAGAAGCCTCGACGATTCAAGATGACGAATCCCTTGGACAAGCGAAAGAATCAGACGACCTCTCCTTGGTCCAAATCAAGGACGAGAGTACTAGTAGGTCGTGGTGGAAACCTACTAAAGGTGATTCCCGCTTGCCGAGTCGCAGACCTTGGGAATGGATGACTGGTCTATACTCTTGGGTAGCCAGCTTATCCAGAAACCCTCGCAACTCCCAAGATGGCAGGACCTGTTCGGGACCTGAGCCTCCGAGCTTAGGCTCGTAGGTGAGACCCAACCCGGACCCTTTCACGAGAAGTCTACGAAGACTATTTGCGACCATAGCTTGACTGCCGAAAGAAAGTCAAGGACTTCCCCGTAAGCAGGGAGCTATACGTAGACTTGGGCAGTGCGTTCTAACACGAGACATCTTGATGTCACTAACCGACATGCGAAGCCCGGACCAGATCCTAGACACACTATCTTGCCACGTATTCTCACTTGGAATACACTCGCTAGCCAGAACCTTGCACGGACTTAGCTTACCAAGCCCTTGACCTCGATCAAGCCTAACTTACTGCCAGATCCCGCTCACGATCAGTCAAGGACGTGTGAACATTCGAAGTTGTATCATCTAGCACCTGAAGACCACCACAGCAACATGAGGACATGAAGACTACCTCCAACTAAAGATTCTGTATCTCACCAACCCCTAGCCCAGAAATCTCGGGGACGAGATTTTCTTAAGAGGGTAAGGTCTGTCACACTCCAGTTTTTGGCTTCCCTGACTAATTAGCTTATTTCAAAATTTAGGACCAATTAAAATTTTTGTGAATGCTTGTGATGCTTGGAGTGACTATTGTGTGCCTGTTTGTTTAATTGCATGTGATCGATCCCCATTAATTCTTGCCATCCTCCTAATCACCTCCTCACTCCATGATCTCCTGCCTAATGATCATACCATGTGTTTAGGACAAATATCTATTTTTACCAAATATTATTTTCACCAAAAAGCTTTTCTTTGAATTAAACTTTCAAACCCCTGAGATGAGGTTTGTACTACAAGTCCTCAAATTAGGGAGTTTCGTTTTGCACCAATTGTTTTATTTAAAACCATTATCAAAATGACTTTCAAAAACCACCGTATTATTATTTTAAAAGTTATTTTATTATTTTATTTAAAAGCCTTTCTGTGAGGCCAGAAATGGTCTCCTATGAAGGAAAGTTATTTTTATTGCTTTCAAAATATTTAAGAAAATTTAGGGAAACTCAGTGAATATATTTATTCCATATTTATGAGTTTCAACACATGGTCATGTTCAAAATATTGCGCAAACCCCTCCAAAACTATTCCTGCCTATTTCAAGCTTTTGGAATATTTCTATAAGAAATATTCTCAATGAATTCCAGTAAAATTCTAGCATGTCATCTATGATATTCTTGATGATCTTGCCAAGTTTCATTTCAATCCAAGTTTATTTGGCTCCCCTAATCACCCTAAAACCCTATCTGTCCAGAATCAAATTTGAGCAACTCTACATTGTGAAGTGTCTCCAATTGTGCTCAAATTTGGTGGAAATGTTCCAGTACTCCAATGAGGAATCCACACCAAGTGGTACACCAAGGAGAATAGAGGAACTTGTCCTAATACCCTCAAAACCCTCTCTGTTGATTTCTGACTTTGGTAAACTTTACATTATAAAGTTTCTCCAATTGACCTCAAACTTTTTGTACATGCCTTAATGTTCAAATAATGCCCCTACACCAAATATTGGATTTGTGGGAATTTATTTGAATAGGGTTCTAAGTAGAAACCCATTTCTGCCCCTTCCTAGGGTTTTTCAAGTCTACATTGGAAAACTTCTCCAGCAAATCCCAATTTTGGTGTGCAAGCCTATTTTCATCTATTATTTGATCCTGTTAAGTTTCATAGCCATTCGAATTCATCTGGTAGCCCTACCATAGATCAAACACCTTGTGTGCACTCACTAATTTGGTTTCATTTGCCCCTTCCACTTTATTCCTTGAGCTCAACTTTCTACCACAGCCTCAACTAGTTACATTTCACCTCCAGTAACTTTCCCATGACCAGTCGTCAATTATTTGGGAAGGACCCTTTGTAAGTTTCTCTCATTTTTACCCTTGGCAGCACTGTTTTACCATTCTTTCCATTCTTCTGCTTAAGCTATCACCCCAACTCTTTTCAGAGCATCTATTATATGCCAAGGCTTCATTTAGAGCAAAGATATGGCATGCTCATGTGGAGAATATGAGCAGCACTTCTACAAATGGATTTCTGGCTCAATCATGACTTTGTACAGCAAGTAGTAGCTATCCTCCTTTGTTTGATCTGAAACCTTGCAGTCTGGTAGTCCTTCCATGCCTGACACTGCGAGACATAATTTCTCCCCAAGGCTCCCCACCTAAGACCCACTTTTATCACCTAAAATTTGCTGTTAGAAACTTAACAGTAGTCAAAGCAAGTTCAAACCAGCCCCAGATGCTTCCAAACTCCTCTAGTGCATCGTGGATAGCATGCCTTGCATGGTTGACACGTTGGCCTAGCCAAGGGGTGCCCCAGGACACCAGGTGGGGTGGTGACCACCACCCTGGCATGTTAAATGGTGCTCTGCACCCTTGGACTCTAGCTGCAGCTTGGGTCTAGCGAGTGGAGCGTGTCCTAGAGCACCGAAGAGCATCCTCGACTCTCTCCACGACGCCAGCAAGGCTCCAAGAAGGCTCAGGGACGCCTGGCCGCCGTGACCTGGGTGCACCAGAGAGCTCCGAGGTCCTTCTCGGTTCCTCCTTCCCCACTTAGGGCCTCCCCGTGCACCAGAGCCTCAGATCCTCTCCCCCGAGTCCCTCCTCCCTCCTAGCCACCCTCGGAGCCTCCCCTTTGAGCTCCCTAGTTTGCCTCCTCCTCCCATGGCCGCGAGGCCACTGATTCGGCTCGCCCAAATCCGAGCTCCCCCGAGCTCCTCCTCTCCCTCTGGTTGGCGTGAAGCACCCCCCTCTTCCTATTTCATGCCCTTCCGACACTGTTTTCCTTCTAGGACACCGTATGCACCGAGCCACAGCGGCCGACGGCTCTCCCTGCGGCCAGCCCTAGCCGACACCGCTATGGCCCCTCCCCGCCGGCGCTTAGGGCACAGTTGGATGCGGCACGGTCGCCCGAGCCCTTCGTTGTGCCTGGCCTCACCGGAAACGGCCAGTGTCGCCGGAGCTGGCTCCGGGAGCGCTCGGCCATGGCTCCCCTTCCCTGCCCCGTGCGCGCCTCAGATCGGGCGAAGGAGGAAGAACACCCGACAGGTAGGGCCCCGCGTCAGCCAGCCACCGGCCGGGCCCTCTCCTGTTAAGTGGAGGCGTCGTGGCGTGTTTCCGTCTCCCTCGCGAGTGGCGCATTCCCATGAGTGTGCATCCCGCGTGGCCGGCTGCTCGCGGCTGGAGCTATGGGCCGGCCCATTCGCCTAACTAGCGCCCTGGGCGCTAGTTCACTCGAAGGATGAGTATCTTTCCCTTTTTCATTATCTGCCATCTTCAAAAATCCATTACAAATTCATTCTAACTCCAAATCACTTGGTTCAAATTTCTGCAGGTTCCTAAATTCAAACTCTATCCACCCATGTGCTTTGCACATTTTTCCAAGATATTTTTTTGTGGTGTTTTAATTAAAATCCAAATCTGGATATTATTAACACCACCTTTCAAAAATCCCACAGGCTTCATTTCAACTCCAAATGGAGTGAATCAAACTCCCAGAGCCTTCTAAAATCATTCTGCATTTTTAGAACCCTGGTCAACATTTTTGTGTGACTTACTTCTGTTGCAATAAATAAATAGCTCCTATTGCTATTTATTCCTCCTTGTAAAATCCCTAGAATATTCATACCATCTCCAAATCCAGTGAAACCACTTCCTAAATATTTCTTAAATCATTCTCTGTTAAATGGGTGCCTCCACTCATTTTTAACAGAAAGATTTATGTTGGCTTATTCAATGGCCACCTATTGCTCCTTTCACCTATTCAAAAATCATTGATGATTCAAATCTCCTGTGAGAAGCTTCAGGTATTTTTCTTATGACCAGAGAGGTCCAAGAAAAATAAAACTTCTATTTATAGAACATATTTATTCTGCTTGATGTGTGGCTTACTATGGCTGTTTCCGACGATAGTTGACGGTAGACGGAGTATTCAGGGACGGAGCGGAAGACCTCGAAGACCCCGAGGACTTACGTGAGCAAGGCAAGCAGCCCTTTGACCATGACTTAAGCATATAAAATGATGCATGCTAGTATAGCAAGTATTTTCCCGTTGCATGTGATCACAGTGCCGGTTCATCATTGATGTGATGGTACCGAAGGCTTCTTCGAAGCACCTGCATGGTAATGATGTTATTCATATGGCTCCTTGGAGCAGAAGTATGATGAGCTTGACCCTACCATCTACGAGGATCATGCTACTATCATGCTGACTAGTAGAGTAAGATCATTGCACTAAGCTTGACTCTACCCCGTGAGGGTCATGATATACCATGTTGACAAGTAATGATAGAGCATTTTATCATGATCATGATGATGAGTTAAATAAAGAGCTTATGAAAACCCCGTCGGGTGCCACTAATGCCCGAGGGTGATGATGAGTTGGTGATCACTTTTGGTGAAGTGATGCACCGATGTTTCTGTGTGAGTATAGTTTCGGAAATGGGATTAGATTTATGATGTGTCGACCGTCCCAACCTTACCAGTACGACCACGTTACCCCTTTATGGGACGGGGCTTTGTTGATTACTCTGGTCGGTACTAGCAAAGAGCCACATTACTAGTGGCGGGAGTGATCGGTGTCACTCTCGTGATGGGGTCGTGCGAGGTAGGACGACTATGCCATTATTATGAGTTCCAGGCACACCGTTTGTCCCTGCATGGTTGATACGGTCTAGAGTCGGTGCTCGTAAGACGTACAGCATGTGGGCTGGGTACCAATCGAGTGGACCTCTTTGTCTAGTATTGTCAGGGGAAAGATGATGATCGGGTACTTACCTCGGGTATATGCGATATGCCACGAGTCGTGGATGACACGGAAGTTTCCCGTTTCTCGCGGGTCCAGCGTGCTACATCTACAGAGTGTAAACTATTCGAATAGCCGTGTCCACGGTCAAGGACAGTTGGGTGGTGCTGCTTAAACTACGTCCAGCGTTTCTGCATAAACCAAGTGTGTGTGTGTGGTGTTAAAAAGGTGTTGTTATAATCATGATAATATATGACCAAGTTCGGTGACTTGGCATATAGGGTAAACCCGGATGGTTTAGCCATCATTAATACATTGAGGTTATGACAAGTCCGATGACTTGGCATTTAAGGTGAACCCGGTGTGTTCAACCCCTAGCAGATATGTTGATATCTGTAACCTGTTCTTCAAAAGTAATTCTTTAACCTGATGCATATACATGATCATTCCACCCAGATGAGTTACACTGAAGATGCATGATACTGTTATCCTTCACTTTCATTGTTCGTATCGTGGGCTGTTTGCGAGTACATTCAAAGTACTCATTGGCTTGCCACTGGTTATTTCATTGACCAGGTGTGAAAAGACAGGATATGGTGAAGATTAACTCGGTGACGTTCTTGCGACCTAGGATGCTTCCCAGTCAGAATGCCTGTAGGTTAAGGCTGATGGCATGGGTTCACGCTTTCAACCAATAATTCTGCTATTGGTCTAGTTTGGTGCTTGGCCTTTAAGGCCCTATGTATGTAAGACTCGACCGAAGTGGTCATTTATTGTATCAAACGGTATGTATGGATGTAAGACTCTATTATTCAGTATCTAATTTCTGTGAGCATTGATCCTTGGGATCACTTGGCACGGCGATCTTGACTTACTAGTCGGGATCCCCACAGGCCAACTCCCTCACTGGGCTTCCGCTTGAAGGTTGTCGAGGTGCTGGTTTTTATGTGCATTTGGCGATAAGTGGCGGAAGCATGTGTGACGAAGTACACCCCTGCAGGGTATCTATCTATTCGAATAGTCGCGTCCTCGGTTATGGACTTCTTGGATACTTACATGGTTCATAGATAACTTTAATGGTTACTCTAAAATGGTCCAAATAAGTGTGAGTGGTATGGATGGCCTTCTCATAGGATGGCGAGAGAGGATTCATGGTGGTGTATTGATGTGATGGTTATGTGGACTCGTGTGCGCTTTCTCGTAAGGAAACGAGAGAGATAATAAAACTTTGTTGTAGAATAGGTTAGCCAAGGGTCAAAGCTGGCTTCTCTGCAATAAACCCCACAATTCCGTTCATTGATACTTGATGCATATGTAGTTAGCACTGATGTAAGACTTGCTGAGTACCTTCGTACTCACTGTTGCTTATTCACATTTTTGCAGAATAGACGACGCTCTCTCTACGTTATCTGTTGACGTTAAACATCGATGGTTTAGTTTGGGAACCCAGACAGTGATCTGGCTCCTATGGTAGGGTCGTTGTAGCTTTTAGGCTCTTCTAGCCGCTTTTAGTAGATGTCTGTACCCAGACATGTAACTTTCGCTTGATGCTTGTATGCTCTGAATGTTGGGTCATGTGACCCTTTCTGTTTGTAACATTAAACTATGTTGACTCTTCGAAGTCCATTAAATAAATGATGTGTTGTCGAGTTATGTTGGGATGCCATGTTGTATCTACACATATCATGCATATTGTGTGTATGTTTGCAATGCATTGATATGTGTGGGATTCGACACCTAGTTGTGTGCCTTGAGTAGTACTCCATACCGGGAAATGCCTCTTTGTGTTTCCACCGAGCCTTGGTAGCCTGCTACTGCTCCGGACACATTGATTGTCCGGCATGTATCCTTCTTGGTTGTTGTGTCTGTCCCCACGGGGAAATGTCATGCGGTGTAATGGAGTCCCTGTACCTTGCTACGACTCGTCTACACTCGCTGATGACCGACACCTGTCTTGTTGGGTTATGTATGCATGTCCCTATACGGATGTGACACTTGGGTTCATAACTAGCCATGTCGACCCAGGTTCTTTGACATATGATTGCTGGCAACATAGTCATATACGTGAGCCAAAAGACGCAAACGGTCCCGGCCAAGGTAAGGTGGCAACCGGTGTGATTACCGTGCGTGAGGCCACAAATTGATATGATGTGTACATGCTGGAGTTGTATGGCTTAGGATCGGGGTCCCGACAGTGTTGGTATCAGAGCTTGACTGCCTGTAGGATTACCAAGCCAAAATGGTGGATGTTGAGTCTAGAAAATCTATAGTTATATAAGGGAATTGATTGTGGAAGGGAACGTAAGGCTCTTTTACTCTTTTCCTCAAGTCACTCTATTCTGAGTCACCTTTTCTTTTCTACGGGGATTAAGGACTAGGTTTTCTTATCTGTCTACTAGGAGGACGAGTTACGGAACTATGGACTTATAGAATGGGTTATGTGTGTCATTCCTGCTTTCAACAGAATTTTGAGAAGAGATGCCTTTGTTCTTGCTGCACCTCGAATCCATAATATTGAGTAGTTATGTTTCTCAGATCTCTTGAAGGATGCCTCATATTTCATGCCTATAGAACCGTTATGCTGTACTATTTTCTCTGGGATTGTGGTATTTAGTGTTCTTTGTCTCTGAACCCTGGATTGTTTCAACAGGATGTCGCGAGTAACCCCGAGTTCTGCGGGCCATGATCAGAAACATGGAGATGGTAGGGATGGAGAAGACTCTCTTAATCCGCCTTTCTTGACAGAGGTTATGCTAGAAATTGAGAGGAATAAGCATGCCACCAACCGTCTGTTGGAGCACATAGAGCGGAATACAGCCTATCCGTGCAATGAGCTAGTATCCATCAGAGACATCATCAAATTGAACCCACCCACCTTCCATCATTCCATTGAGCCATTAGATGCAGATGATTGGCTCCGAAGTATTAATAACAAGCTGCGTTATGCAAACGTGGCTGAAAGAGACAAGGTTACCTATGCCACATATCACCTCGAAGGTTCTGCTAGTCTATGGTGGGAGAACTTTGAGGCTATGCGTCCTTCGGGCCAAGTTACTTCATGGCAGGAGTTCTGTGAAGCTTTTCATGAACATCATATTCCACAGGCCCTGATAGATCGTAAGCAAGAAGAGTTTTGCAGTTTGACTCAAGACAAGTTGGATGTAAATGCTTATAGTCGTGAGTTTGGACGCCTTGCGCGTTATGCACCAAAAAAGGTATCCACGGATGCCAAGAAACAAGCTAGGTTCAGGAAAGGTCTTAACCCAAAGCTTCGTCATGATCTCAGTTTGCATGAGTTCATCAGTTTTGAGGTCCTTGTGAACAAAGCCATCCAAGCAGAAACCAGCAGAATGACCTATGAGGAATCTCGCAAGCACAACCGTGATGTTGGATCATCTTCAACTTCTATATCCCAGAAGCGTAGGATATGGATCTCGAATGCTGTTATCACTCCAAGATATGTACCAATGCCAACCTATGTGGCGCCTCGTCTGCCGATGCCAAGTGTCCCCCAGGATAATCTCATCAATCAAGCGTTCAACCCAGACCCCCGTCCTATTTTTGGATCGTGCTTCAAGTGTAGAAAGCCAGGACACTATTCAAGGGATTGTCCTCTGTGTGGTTTTGTTCCACCTCCTTCGGGAATGGGTGTTGTTCGTTGCAAGCCACCAACCAAGAAGTTCAAGGAAGGGTCAGTTTCTCTAACTCGTGTATGTGTGCACCATGTATCTGCAGAAGAAGCTCAAGATGATGATGATGTCGTGCTTAAGACGCTCCTTGTTAATTCTCATCCAGCTTCAGTTCTTTTTGACTCTGGAGCATCTCATTCCTTCATCTCCGAACGTTATGCCTCCTTGCATAACATTGCTTTCGTAGATATGCCCACCCCATTAGTAATTCAGGCTCCAGGTTCCAAATGGCAAACTAATGCAGTAAGTCATGGGAACCAAATCCTTATTGATGGTCTTGTATTCCTTGCTTCCTTGATACCTCTCAAGACTTCAGACATCAATATCATTTTGGGGATGGACTGGTTGACAGCTCATCATGCCAAAATTGATTGTTTCTCTAGATCTGTTCAGCTCACCCATACCTCTGGCCAGTTAGTAAATGTCTCATCTGGGGTTACAAAACGCCAGATATATGCCCTCAATGCCAATCCTCTTCCAGACCATGAAAACATCCCAGTAGTCCGTGATTTTCCGGATGTCTTTCATTAGGAACTGCCAGGTGTCCCACCTGACAGAGAAGTAGAGTTTGTCATAGAACTTGTCCCAGGAACTGCTCCAATTGCTAGAAGACCCTATAAGATGTCTCCTCAAGAATTAGCTGAGCTTAAAACCCAACTTGATGAATCCTTGAAGAAAGGTTTCATCCGTCCTAGCTCTTCCCCTTGGGCTTGCCCTGTCCTCTTCGTCAAGAAGAAGGATGGTACGGAACGGATGGTTGTAGATTACCGACCAGTTAATCTGGTCACGATAAAGAACAAATATCCGCTCCCGAGGATCAACGATTTGTATGATTAGCTCGCTGGATCTGCAGTCTTTTCAAAGATGGATTTGAGATTAGGTTATCATCAAATCAATATTAGTAACGGGGACATTCCTAAGAAGGCCTTTGTCACTCGTTATGGCCAATACGAGTACACCGTCATGTCCTTCGGTCTAACCAATGCCCCAGCCACTTTCTCCCGCTTAATGAATTCGATCTTCATGGAGTACTTGGATAAATTCGTCGTGGTTTACCTCGATGATATTCTGATTTACTCGAAGAACGAAGAAGAACATGCTGAGCATCTTAGGCTGGTATTGATGAAACTTCAAGAGCACCGCCTTTACGCCAAATTCTCCAAGTGTGAATTCTGGTTACCAGAAGTGACCTATCTAGGTCACGTAATCTCGGCAAAAGGTATTGTTGTCAATCTCGAGAGAGTTCAGGCCGTTCTTGACTGGACTCCACCTGAATCGGTGAAGCAAGTTAGGAGTTTCCTTGGCTTAGCAAGCTATTGCCGCCCCTTCGTCGAGAATTTCTCCAAAATTCCCAAACCTCTAACTGAACTTCTCAAGAAAGATAAGAAGTTCGAATGGACCCCACGGTGCCAGGAAAGTTTTCAGGAGTTGAAAAGACGACTGACTACTGCCCCGGTACTTGTGCCCCCAGATTTCTCAAAGGACTTTATTATCTACTGTGATGCCTCGCGGCAAGGACTTGGATGCATTCTTATGCAAGATCGTCAAGTGATTGCATACGCATCTCAACAGTTGCGTCCACATGAGGAAAATTATCCAACACATGATCTGGAACTTGCCGTTGTAGTTTATGCACTGTTAACCTGGCGACATTACCTCCTTGGTAATCGTTGCGAAATTTAAACTGATCACCAGAGTCTCAAGTATATATTCACCCAACCGGATTTGAATCTTAGGCAAATACAGTGGGTTGAGTTGATTACGGATTACGATTTAGAAATATCTTACACCCCAGGCAAAGCCAATGTCATGGCTGATGCACTAAGTCGTAAATCCTATTGTAACAACCTCATGTTGCTACAAAATCAACCACTTCTCCATGAGGAATTTCGTAAGCTTAATCTTCACCTTGTTCCTCAAGGATTCCTTTCTACCTTGGTGTCGAAGCCGACTCTTGAGGATCAGATCATAGCAGCCAAGAAACATGATACGGGAATTTCCCGGATCAAGAGCAACACCGCCAAAGGAGTTGCTGGACGTTTCTTGGTAAATGATAAAGGTGTTGTATTCTTTGATAATCGTTTGGTGGTTCCTAAGAAGCAACAACTTCGTGATTTGATTCTTAAGGAAGCTCATGAATCGCCTCTCACGATTCATCCCGGTAGCACTAAAATGTATCAGGACCTACGCCAGAGGTTCTGGTGGACCCGGATGAAGAGAGAAATCGCTCAATTCATTGCTAACTGTGACGTTTGTCGTCGCGTTAAGGCAGAGCATCAAAGGCCTGATGGCACCCTTCAACCCCTGGCTATTCCCGAGTGGAAGTGGGACAAGGTTAGTATGGATTTTATCACTGGTTTTCCAAAGACCAAGAAAGGGAATGATGCCATGTTTGTCGTCATTGATCGCCTTTCGAAAGTTGCTCACTTCCTTCCAGTCCGAGAAAGTATAACTGCTAGTCAGCTAGCAGACCTATATATTTCTCGAATAGTTTCTCTTCATGGTGTTCCTCTAGAAATCAATTCAGATTGTGGAAGTCTTCTCACTTCTCGATTTTGAGAAAGTTTCCAAAAAGCTATGGGAACTCATCTTTCGTTTAGCAATGCTTATCACCCTCAGTCAAGTGGTCAAGTAGAAAGAGTCAACCAAATTCTTGAGGATATGCTCAGAGCCTGTGTTATCTCCTTCGGAATGAATTGGGAGAAGTGTCTTCCATTCGCCGAATTTGCTTATAACAACAGTTTCCAATCTAGTCTGGGCAAAGCTCCTTTCGAAGTTCTGTATGGACGAAGATGTCGAACACCATTAAACTGGTCAGAAACCGGTGAAAGACAGTTCTTTGGACCGGATATGAGCCAGGATGCAGAAGAGCAAGTCCGCATTATTCGTGAGAATTGAAAAACTGCCCAATCTCGTCAAAAGAGTCAATATGACCGCCGTCATAAGGAAGCAAGTTATGAAGTTGACGAGAAGGCTTACATTTGGGTTTCACCTCTCAAAGGTACCCATCGTTTCGGTATCAAAGGCAAATTGGCTCCTCGTTACATTGGTCCTTTCCGTATTCTCGCTAAATGAGGAGAGGTTGCCTACCAGTTAGAGCTGCCTCCTCAGCTTTCCAAAGTTCATGATGTGTTCCACGTTTCGCAACTCACGCGTTGCTTCAAGGACCCTGTCCGCGAAGTAGACCACGAAACGCTTGATCTCCAAGATGACCTATCATATCGAGAATATCCAGTTCATATTCTTGACGAAACCGAGCGCAGCATCCGACATCGCAACATCAAGTTTCTCAAGGTTCAGTGGTCTCATCATTCCGAGAATGAAGCAACCTGGGAGCGCGAAGATCACCTTCAGCTTGAATACCCTCAACTCTTCCCGACTACGCCTCAATCTCGGGACGAGATTCTTGTTTAGTGGGGGTGTGTTGTCACAGCCCTACCTTTCATTTGTTTCCAAGCATTCATGCATGCATTATAAAAACTTTGATGTTTAAATAGGAAGTGATCAAAGCCCCAAATGTTTTGATCAATTGACAAGAAGGAAATAAAAATTTAATACCTTAAAAGGAACCAGAAAAATGTTCCAAATTCTTGGCAAAATAGTGTCATAAGGTAAACTTGTCAAATCAAAATTCTAGGCCACAGGAACATTTTAAAAAGGATTTTTGAGTTGACTAAATAGCTATTTGGAATGTAATTATTTTGATTCCTTTTTGTTTAAGCTTCAAAAATGTTGAAACTTTTATGTGGCATTGTACATTTTTGTCTCTGTCACATAATAACATTTTTGGGTTTTATATTTGGTCAAACTAATTATTTTAAATCCTAAAAGTAAATACCAGAAAGAAACAAAAGAGAAATGAAAAAAAAAACAGAAAGAACTTACCAGTCGCCACCCTCCTGGCCCAGCCCACCAGAGGGGGGGTCTCCCTGTCGTCTTCCTCTTCGTGCCAGAAGGCAGAGGAGAAGG
This sequence comes from Hordeum vulgare subsp. vulgare, assembly GCF_904849725.1. NCBI lineage: Eukaryota > Viridiplantae > Streptophyta > Magnoliopsida > Poales > Poaceae > Hordeum > Hordeum vulgare. Next base: position 99,825,008 of record NC_058522.1, on the reverse strand, counting down.
AAGGCATGGCGCCCTCGCCACCTCCTGCTCGCATGGAGTTCCCTCCTGCCACCACCATGACAGCGCACGAGGTCGTCCCCCCCCCCTTATCCTCTCCTCCCCCCTGCTCTCTGTCTCTCCTCTCTTCTCCGTCTCGAGTTCTTCTCGCCGCCATTGCCGTCCGCCCGAGCTCGTCGCTAGCTCCACCCCGGCCACCCCTCGCCTCCCTGAAGAGCTCCACTCCTCCGCCTTGACGAGATGCATCCCTCCATCAACATCCCCGAGCTCCTGAGCGCCCGTAATGTCGCCATCGTCGTCGTTCTTCCTCCGGCCACTGGATCTCGCCGCCGTCAAATCGCCGGCCACAGAGCCCCTCCAACCTCGCCGACGCCAGGAATGGAACCCCCGTGAGCCGCTGACCCTTTCCCCTCTTCTCCCATGCTCTGTTGTGCCCCGTAGCCCGTTTCCCCACCGTGGCCGAACTCCGGGACCGCCCCACTCGTCGCCGGCACCTATCCCGGCCACCCTAGCCCCAGCCGATGTTCCCATTAGATCGGGCGCATCGCCAACGTCCCGCAGCCGTCAACCACGCTCGATTTGGACCTCGGTAGCGCAAGATAGCACAACTCCGGCGAGCCCTCCACCGCGGCTCAGTCACCGGCGACCTCTCTCCGGTAGCTGTCGACGTGGCCGACCATTAGCACTAATTAACCTTCCCCCCAGTCGCTGACAAAGGGCCCCACCAGTGAGTCAAACCTCACTTGGTGCGGGTCTGCACGGGGTTAGCCTCTGCGTCACTGACTAGTGGACCCCACTGGTCAGGTTGACCTGGACCCGGTTGGTTGACCTGCTGATGCAGGGATGACATCAGCCTGATGCAGTAATAGTTTTCTAACTTAATTTAATTCCAGAAAATTGCTGAAACTTGTAAAAATCATAGATATTAAAATATAACTCTGATGAAAATAATTTATATATGAAAAGGTATCAGAAAAATGCAAGGAATCAGAATAATTTATATATGAAAAGGTATCATAGAAACTAAAATAATTTATATATGAAAAGGTATCATAGAAATTAAAAAGGTATCATAATAATTTATATATGAAAAGGTATCATAGAAATTAAAATAATTCATTGGTGGCATTTATACACATGTTTGGACATTTTAACCTTGCTGAATATGACAAATTCACAATAGGCTTATAAAGGATATAATTGGATTTTGAAAATGATTTATATAGATCAAATAAACTTCTTTCAACTTGTGATCACTTGCACTAGATGAAATCAGCATCATGATAACTTGCCATGCTCATGCATCATTGTGAAGAATTTGCCGTGATTAATTTCTTTTGTTTGATCTGTCAATAGACCTTGTGAGATGTAGTTATCACCGACATCGAAGAATAGCTGAATTCTTCCGATCAACAGGCAAGCAAAACCCCTTTGAACATTCCGACAAAATCCTATTCTCTCGCTCCTGCTCTCATTTCTATGCATTAGGACAAAATGATTCAATTGATCGTTGTATTACGATAGCTGCACCTATTCCTTTGCATGACCTAATTTTGATCACAGTAAATAGTTAAACCAATGCAACCTAGCATACCTAGTAGATGCTTGAATCATATGTGCTTTACCCTGTTATGCTTGCTATGCTTAGGTTGAGTTTGGTCCGAGCATCGAAATGATGTATTGGAATGATCATGTCCTATTGATGAGAGTTAAAGATGTGAAACTGTTTTGGTAAAGGTAGCGATGAGAGGCCATGTAGGAGTACATCGTGGGTTATCTTATTTCCGCCGCATTCAGGACCTGAGATCTTGTGTTGGTGTTCCAAGACTAGCTACTAACGCACATTGGCTTCCGGTAACTCGACCCCTCTCGGCCTATTAACTATTCTGTTTTCAGTCCAGAAGTCGTAGTAGTTCGAAACGTTCATAGGTTGTGGCACGGCCTGCTAAGTGGATGAACGGCCCAGTCGGGACCGGCTTGGGGCCCTGCTGACATCGTTTGAGGCCATGTTGGAAACCTTGGCCGGACTTCCATTATGGGTTCCAACTCAGATAGGCGATTGTCTTGGGCGTGAGTCTTAGTAGGTTAACGTCCGTGGCCAACTCCCTCGCTGGGCGTCCGCTTGAAGGTTGCCGACGTGCTGGTTTTTATGTGCACTTGGCGCTAAGTGGCGGAAGCATGTGTGACGAAGTACACCCCTGCAGGGTATCTATCTATTCGAATAGTCGCGTCCTCGGTTATCGACTGCTTGGATACTTACATGGTTCATATATTACTTTAATGGTTACTCTAAAATGGTCCAGATAAGTGTGAGTGCTATGGATGGCCTTCTCGTAGGATGACGAGAGAGGATTCATGGTGGTGTATTGATGTGATGGTTATGTGGACTCGTGTGCGCTTTCTCGTAAGGAAACGAGAGAGATAATAAAACTTTGTTGTAGAATAGGTTAGCCAAGGGTCAAAGCTGGCTTCTCTGCAATAAACCCCACAATTCCGTTCATTGATACTTGATGCATATGTAGTTAGCACTGATGTAAGACTTGCTGAGTACCTTCGTACTCATTGTTGCTTATTCACATTTTTGCAGAATAGACGCCGCTCTCTCTACGTCATCTCTTGACATTAACATCGATGGTTTAGTTTGGGAACCCAGACAGTGATCTGGCTCCTATGGTAGGGTCGTTGTAGCTTTTAGGCTCTTCCAGCCGCTTTTAGTAGATGTCTGTACCCAGACATGTAACTTCCGCTTGATGCTTGTATGCTCTGAATGTTGGGTCATGTGACCCTTTCTGTTTGTAACATTAAACTATCTTGACTCTTTGGAGTCTATTAAATAAATGATGTGTTGTAGAGTTATGTTGTGATGCCATGTTGTATCTACACATATCGTGCATATTGTGTGTATGCTTGCAATGCATTGATATGTGTGGGATTCGACACCTAGTTGTGTGTCTTGAGTAGTACTCCATACCGGGAAATGCCTCTTTGTGTTTCCACCGAGCCTTGGTAGCCTGCTACTGCTCCGGACACATTTATTGACCGGCATGTATCCTTCTTGGTTGTTGTGTCTGTCCCCACAGGGAAATGTCACGCGGTGTAATGGAGTCCCTATAGCTTTCTACGACTCGTCTACACTCGCTAATGACCGACACCTGCCTTGCTGAGTTATGTATGCTTGTCCCTGTACGGATGTGCCACTTGGGTTCATAACTAGCCATGTCGACCCAGGTTCTTTGACATATGGTTGCTGGCAACATAGTCATATACGTGAGCCAAAAGATGCAAACGGTCCCGGCCAAGGTAAGGTGGCAACCGGGGTGATTACCGTGCGTGAGGCCACAAAATGATATGATGTGTACATGCTGGAGTTGTATGGCTTAGGATCAGGGTCCCGACAAAAACGTACTTTTAATCTAAATTTTTTACACAGTATTTTCATACATATTCCTCAGGTCATGAGAATTGTTCATAATTTTTTGAGTTACATAAATATGTTCCTTAATTATGTCATTACACACTATTCTGTTTTAGACAGATTCTGCTTTTGCTTGCATAGTTTGCTTGTTTTAATGATGTCATGGATTGTATCCGGGGATATAAGTGATGGAGAAGTTAGAATACAATACCTTATGAAATAATAAAATATTAATTAATTTATAACAGTACCTAAAGTATTTGATATGTTTATTATACTAACGGATCTCATGAAGTATCTAATGAGTTTTGTCTGCTGAAGTTTTCAAGTTTTGGGAGTTATCACGATTGATGAAGGAATAAGGAGCGGCAAGAGCCTAAGATTGGGGATACCCAAGGCACCCCAATGTGATTTTTTAGGAGGACTCAAGCGTTTAAGCTTGGGGATGCCCGCCCCGGAGGCATCCCCTCTTTCATCTCAATCCATCGATATGTAACTTGGAGCTATATTTTTGTTAATCACATGATATGAGTTTTATGTGGAGCGTCATGTATCTTAGTTTGATTTTGTTTTAGTTTTACACAATCATTGTTCTTTGAATACACCTACTTTAGAGAGACACAACATCACCATGATTTATTTGAATACTCTATGTGCTTCACTTATATCTTTTGAGGTTTCCAGTTGCTCTAGTGCTTCACTTATATCTTTTAGAACACGGTGACGTGTATATTTTAAAGAAATGATTGCACTCTCATTCTTCACTTATATTCCCTTCGTCTAGAATCATTTGTCGCACAAATGGATGAAAATGGATGTATCTAGAACTAAAATACATTTACATACATCCATTCCCATGACAAGTATTTTTAGACGGAGGGAGTATTTGTTTGAGAGTTAATAAATAGCAACACTAATTGGCATGGGTTATAAGACTAGCCCAAAAATAATAGTTACTCAATAAGTGAATAATCAAAACCACATGTAGCACATAAAAGAGAAATCATGGTTAATGATATAAATGTGGTAATGTGAAAAAGCATGAGTGCATGATCATTGGTTAATATAAGTATCGCGAGTTAGAGGTTGTTAACATGCTATTCACCCAAATATTTTCATGGCATGGTGATGATGTGTGAGCATACTTATTCCTCATTGAAATCCAAGTGTTCTTTAAGTCGGGGGGGGGGGGCGATGGTTAACTCCTACCAACCTGCTCCCTAGGGGCATGCGAGTAGTGCTTTGCTTCGACAGAGCTAATAAAATCTTGCAATAAGTATGTGATTTATTTATGACTAATGTTAATCCATGGATATACTCACTCTCACCTCCACATATTTTCTAGCCTCTTTGGTACCGTGCATTGCCCATTCTCACCTCGAGGATCGGTGCAACCTTCGCCGATGCATCCCAAACCCCTGACATGATACACTCTGTTGCATAGAAGACTCGTTATATCTTCCTCAGAACAGCCACCATACCTACCTATCATGGCATTTCCATAGCCATTACTAGATATATTGCCATGCAACTTCCACCGTCACATCATATGACTTGTATTTCCATTGTAATATTGCTTTTCATGAACATATAAGCTAACATAGTATTTGTGTCAATGCCATCGTTCATAGTTTTTTATACATGTTACACTTGATCATTGCAACATCCTGGTACACTGCCATAGGCATTCATATAGATTCATTAAGTAGTTATTCATGTTGAGTTGTAAGTAACTGAAAGTATGAGGATCATCACTATTAGGGGATTGTCTCAATAAGGAAAGGATGATGGAGATAATGATTCCCCCACAAGTCAGGATGAGACTCCACACGAAAAATAAATAAAAAGGAAGAAAATAAAAAAGAAAATAAAGTGGAGAAAATAAAAATAAAAAGGGGGAAATAAATGAGAGAAAAAGTGATGGGAAAGTGCTACTACCTCTTTTTCCACACTTGTGCCTCAAAGTGGCACCATGTTCTTCATATAGAGAGTCTCTTGTTTTGTCACTTTCATATGTTAGTGGAAATTTTTCATTATAGAACTTGGCTTGTATATTCCGATGACGGGGTTCCTCAAATGCTCGAGGTATTCATGAGCAAGCAAGTTGGATGCACACCCACTTAGCTTTAGTTGAGCTTTCATACAATTATAGCTCTAGTTTATCCGTTGCATGGCAATCCCTAATCCTCGCATTGATATCTATTGATGGGCATCTCCATAGCCTGGTGATACACCTAGTTGATGCGACACTTTCTTCTTGATATGTCTCCAACGTATTATAATTTTTGATGGTTTCATGCTATTATCTTGTCAAATTTTGGATGTTTTGCATGCCTTTTATATATTTTTTGGGACTAACTTATTAACTCATAACCAAGTGCCAGTTCCTGTTTTTCCATGTTTTTTACCCCTTTCAGAGGAGGATTTTGAACGGAGTCCAAATGGAATGAAACTGCCAAAAAGATTTTTCCAAAACAGAAAAGATTGGGAAGCCTGAGAATCAGGGTAGGGGGCCTGCAGGGACCCCCCACAAGCCCCCTAGACGCGGCCAGGGGGGCCCGTGCCTCCCTTGCTTGTGGGCTCCCTGGGCCACCTCTGCCCTAGGACTTTCGTCTATAAATTCCCTAAAATCCCAAAAAAATCAGGAGATTATCGAAAGTACTTTTCCGCCGCCGCAACCTTCTGTCTCTTCAAGATCCCATATGGGACACATTGCGGTGCCCTACCGGAGGGGGGATTCGGACATGGAGGGCTTCTTCATCAACACCATGACCGCTCCGATGATGCGTGAGTAGTTCACCATAGACCTACGGGTCCATAGCTAGTAGCTAGATGGCTTCTTCTCTCTCTTGGATCTTCAATACAAAGTTCTCCATGTTCTTGATGGAGATCTATCCAATGTAATCTTCTTTTCCGGAGTGTTTGTCGAGATCCGATGAATTTTGGATTTATGCTCAGATTATCTATGAATCTTATTTGAGTTTCTTCTGATCTCTCTTATGCATGATTTCATATCCTTGTAATTCTCTTCGAGTTGTGGGTTTTGGCTGGCCAACTAGATCTATGATTCTTGCAATGGGAGAAGTGCTTGGCTTTGGGTTCATACCGTGCGGTGACCTCACTCAGTGACAGAAGGGGTGGAGAGGCACGCATCATGTTGTTGCCATCAAGGGTAAAAAGATGGGGTTTTCATCATTGGTTTGAGATTATCCCTCTACATCATGTCATCATGCTTAAGGCGTTACTCTGTTCGTCGTGAACTTAATACACTAGATGCATGCTGGATAGCGGTCGATGTGTGGAGTAATAGTAGTAGATGCAGAAAGTATCGGTCTACTTGTCTCGGACGTGATGCCTATATGTATGATCATTGTCTTAGATATCGTCATGACGTTGCGAGGTTCTATCAATTGCTCGACAGTAATTTGTTCAACCACCGCAATATTTGCTATTTTGAGAGAAGCCTCTAGTGAACACTATGGCCCCCGGGTCTACTCCACACCATATTTTCAGCGTTACACTTTTTCTTCCTTGCACTTTCCTCCTTCAAATCTCACTTTGCAATACATCTTGAAGGGATTGACAACCCCTTTATAGAGTTGGGTGCAAGCTCTTTGTGTTTGTGCAGGTACTCTGGACTTGACGAGATTCTCCTACTGGATTGATACCTTGGTTCTCAAACTGAGGGAAATACACACTGCTCCTATGCTGCATCACCCTTTCCTCTTCAAGGGAAAAACTGACGCAAGCAAGTCTCCGTCAACGTGTCAATTTCTGGCGCTGTTGTTTGAGAAGTAGCAAGAAGAATTTTTGGCGCTGTTGCCGGGGAGGATCAAGTCAAGAACTCATCCAAGTAGGTGTCGCAAACTCATCTCTTGCATTTACTTTGTTTGCCAGTTGCCTCTCGTTTTCCTCTCCCCCATTTCTGAAAAACAAAAATTTACAAAAAAAATCTTTGCCTTTTTCGTTCGCCTTTTCGTTCGCCCTTTTTCTCTCGCTTGCTTTCTGTTCGTCTGTGTGGGATAGTCTACGTGTCCTCATGGCTAGATCCACCACTTCGAACGATACCCCCAAGAGTGAAGTTCTCAATTTTAAACAAATTGAGGAAGAAAACTTAAAGGACGCTTGGTACAGGATTTGCAATGCTCAAAGTAGATGTACTCATAAGCAATCCACTACCATCCTGCTTCGCTGTTTTTATGTGGGTGTTCTCCTTGGAATAGGTATATTCTTGGAAGCATCGTAGGTGGGAATTTCTTGGGTAGCCATACCGTTGATTCTTACGAAGCAGTAATAAATTTGGTAGGCTCACCCCCACTCATGGTTAATGGAACTACCTTAACTCTGGAACATGTGATGCGTAGGCTGGACGTCATTGAAAATAAAGTTGCTACGATCGAACTCATTGAGAATTTGGATAAAAAGATCCACAATCAAATCACTCAGTACGAATCCAAGGTGGGAATGGTTTTGAAAAATTTAAAGGAGAAGGAACCCACAGTTAACGAAAAACTAGGACTAGAGGACGTTATAACCAACTTGGGTTCCGCTTTTGCCGCTGTGCAGAATACTCCAAACTTTGCCCACAATAAGGTCACGAAGTCTGTTTTTGTTCCCAAAAATAGTGGTGAATCATCTAGCAAGAAATATGAAAACCTTAAGATGATAAGTGATCACGCTACATATGGTTTAAGCACCAAAGACGACGATACGTGATTCTATCGCTTTTATGCCTAGCTAAGGACGTTAAACAATAGCGCTTGTTGGGAGGCAACCCAATGAATTTATCTTTTTCTTTCGGTTTTGTTGCGTCCACACCATCATAATTCTGTTTTTATTGTGTTTTTTGTGTTTGTTATAGTGTTTGAGCCAAGCAAAACCTTTATGACTAGTCTTGGTAATGGTTGTTTGATCCTGCTGGAAAAAGACAGAAACTTTTTCTCACGAGATGATTTTTCATTTTTATTCATAAAGAGATTTTGAGTTGATTCTTCTTTCTTCTTGTTGATATGCCTTTTGCCCAGTCAGTCGTAATTGTTCAGAATTTTTGAGGTACCAGAAGTATACGAAGTATACAGATTGCTACAGACTGGTATATTTTTGACAGATTCTGTTTTGTTGAGTTGGTTGCTTGTTTTGATGAAAATATGGTTAGTATCGGGGGTACTAGGCATGGAAAAGTGAGAATACACTAGCCCAACACCAATACAAATAGAAATTAAGATTGCTACAAAACCTAAAGAGGTGGTAGTTTGTTTTCTTGTGCTAATGTTATCACGAGTTTTTGTTTAAGTTTTGTGTTGTGAAGTTTTCAAGTTTTGGGTGATGTTCTCATGGACAAAGAGATAAGGAGTGGAAATATCTCAAGCTTGTGGATGCCCAAGGCATTCCAAGCCAAATTCAAGGACACCAAAAAGCCTAAGCTTGGGGATGCCCCGGGAAGGCATCCCCTCTTTCGTCTTCAATCCATCGGTAACATTACTTGGAGCTATATTTTTATTCACCACATGATATGTGTTTTGCTTGGAGCGTCTTGTATCTTAGGAGTCTTTTCTTTTTGTTGTGTCACAATCATCCTTGCTGCACACCTTTAGAGAGAGACATGCACTCATCATGATTTTGCTAGAATGCTCATCATGCTTCACTTATATCTTTTGAGCTAGATAATTTTGCTCTGTGTGCTTCACTTAGATCTTTTAGAGCACGGCGGTGCGTGACTTGGTAGTTGGCTTATGCTATGAAAGTAGTCCCAAAGGTGATATATACCCAAAGAGGATACAAAATCCTCCATCTTCATGTGCATTGAGTAGTAAGAGAAGTTTTGATTCATCTCAATTAGTTTTGAGACGTGGATTTGGAAATATAAAGAGCTATGTTTGTAGGGTGTTGTGAATCTAGAAATACTTGTGTTGAAGTTAGTGATTCCCGTAGCATGCAGGTATGGTGAACCGCTATGTTAGGAAGTCGGAGCATAATTGATCTATTGATTGTCATCCTTTGTGTTGAGGTCGGGATCGCGTGATGGTTAACTCCTACCAACCCTTCCCCTATGAGTATGCGTTTAGCACTTTGTTTCAATGACTAATAAAAACTTCCGCAACAAGTATGTGATTTCTTCACGACTAATGTGAGTACATGGTATATATGCACTTTCACCTTTCACCATTGCTAGCCTCTCTAGTGCCGCGCAACTTTCGCTGGTACACAAAGCCACTATATGCCTTCCTCAAAACAGCCACCATACCTACCTACTATGGCATTTTCATAGCCATTATGGGATATATTGCCATGCAACTCCCACCGTTCCGCCTCATGACTTGTGTCGTCACTCTTATATTGCCATTGCATGATCGTAAGATAGCTAGCGAGATGTTTCAACGTCATACGCCAAGCTAGATCGTTGGACATCCCGATACACTGCCGAAGGCATTTCCTATAGAGTCATCATCGTTCTAAGCTTTGAGATGTGAGTAAATAAAAGTGTGATGATCATCATTATAGAGGATTGTCCCATGTGAGGAAATAAAAAAAAGAGGCCAAAGAGCCCAAAAATAAAAAAATAAAAGAGAAAAAAAGAGGCCTAAGAGCCCAAATAAAAAAAGGAGAGAAAAAGAGAGAAGGGACAATGCTTCTATCTTTTTCCACACTTGTGCTTCATAATAGCACCATGTTCTTCATGATTGAGAGCTTCTTGCTTTGTCACTACCATATGCTAGTGGGAATATTTATCATATAACTTGGCTTGTATATTCCAATGATGGGCTTCCTCAAATTGCCCTAGGTCTTCGTGAGCAAGCAAGTTGGATGCACACCCACACTACTGAAATTCAGAAATTTGTCGTCTGCCATGGCAGACGGCAAAGGGGGCAACCACGGATGGCAAAGGCTTTGTCGTCGGTCAGCAGACGGCAAAGTAGACGGTAAAAAAATCCGGTGAAGAGGTTCTTTGCCGTCTGGTTTTGTAAAGCGGACGACAAAGATTCTTTGCCATGAGGGGGTAGACGGCAAATTAACTGGGACGACATATACTGCAACGTCCCCATTAAGTGTTAACGGCAGGCGTCTGCTCTTTGCCGTCTGCCGTGCCCCCCTTTGCCATGTGGGGGCAGACGGCAAAGAGGGGAGAGAGGGGGGGCAGATTCCCCCTTTGCCGTCTGCCCACCCCCCCTTTGCCATGTGCGGGCAGACGACAAAGAGGGCAAACAGAGGGGGCAGATTCCCCCCTTTGCCGTCTGCCCACCCCCCTTTGCCATGTGGGGGCAGACGGCAAAGAGGGCAAACAGAGGGGGCAGATTCCCCCCTTTGTTGTCTGCCCACCCCCCCTTTGCCATGTGGGGGCAGACGGCAAAGAGGGCAAACAGAGGGGGCAGATTCCCCCCCTTTGCCGTCTGCCAACCCCCCCCCCCCCCTTTGCCATGTGGGGGCAGACGGCAAAGAGGGGAACCTGCCCCATTTTAATTTATTTTTTATTATATCCATCATTTTTAACAATAATCAGGATATATATATATATATATATATATTTGACATAAATAAATTTCTTTCCGTACTCATAACTATATTAAAATAACTCTCATCCATAGTGCATACATATTATGCAAGTTGCATCCGTACCAAACCATATATTACACCAGTTTCATCCACATGCATACAAAGTTTCATATATATCCATATACTACAATAGTTTCAATACAAGCCATGGTACAAGAAATCATCTTCAAGCATTCCATCAATATAATCCAAGCTTCCAGTCAAGTGAAGGTAATCTGCAAAATGACAAATAAGAAAGTTAGAAGAATAATACTAGATTAACAAGTGTATATATAGGTTGTTTCGGAGAGAAATTAGCTAAGTATAGACCATTTAGGAGCTAACTAAGCTAATTATGTCATTTAGGTGGAACCCTAGCTAACTATAGGTCGTTTCGGAGCTCACTTGGGTAAAATAGGTCATTCCGGAGCAAACTATGCTTATTAAGCCATTTTGGATCTAGTTGGGCTAATTATAGGCCATTTAATACCTAAGTTAGGGGGAATAGGTCATCTTGTAGCTACGTAAGCCTTATTATGTCATTTAGGAGAGAACTTAACTAACTGTAGGTCATTTTTATTAAATAGGTCATTTTGGAGCTAACTAAGCTAATTATGTCATTTCGTAGGATAATTAGCCAATTTAGCCTTTCTTGGATGAGACTAAGCTACGTAGAAGAAGAGAAAGAGAAGAAGAAGTAAAAGAAGGAGGAGGAGGAGAAGGAGAAGGAAGAGGAGAAGAAGAAGGAAAAGGAGAAAGAGGAAGAAGGAGGAAGAAGAAGGAGAAGGAGGAGCTCCTTCTCCTTCTTCTCCTCCTTCTTCTCCTTCTCCTTATCCTCCTCCTTCTTCTTCTTCTCTTCTATTTCTTCTTCCTTCCTTTCATTTTTTCCTCTTTCTTCTCCTCTTGCCCCCTTCTTCGGGCTAAATTGGCTAAGAATGCCTTTTTGGACCTAATTATGCCATTTCTAGGATAATTAGCTAAGTATAGGTCATGTTCTATTAAATAGACCATTTAGGAGCTAACTAAGCTAATTATGTCATTTAGGTGGAACCCTAGCTAACTATAGGTCGTTTCGGAGCTAACTTGGGTAAAATAGGTCATTCCGGAGCAAACTATGCTTATTAAGCCATTTTGGATATATCTAGGCTAATTATAGGCCATTTAATACCTAAGTTAGGGGGAATAGGTCATCTTGCAGCTACGTAAGCCTTATTATGTCATTTAGGAGAGAACTTAGCTAACTGTAGGTCATTTTTATTAAATAGGTCATTTTGGAGCTAACTAAGCTAATTATGTCATTTCGTAGGATAATTAGCCAATTTAGCCTTTCTTGGATGAGTCTAAGCTACGTAGAAGAAGAGAAAGAGAAGAAGAAGTAAAATAAGGAGGAGGAGGAGGAGGAGGAGGAGGAGAAGGAGAAGGAAGAGGAGAAGAAGAAGAAAAGAAGAAGGAGAAGGAGAAGGAGGAAGAAGGAGGAAGAAGAAGGAGAAGGAGGAGCTCCTTCTCCTTCTTCTCCTCCTTCTCCTTCTTCTTATCCTCCTCCCTCTCCTTCTTCTTCTTCTCCTCTTCTTCTTCTTCCTTCCTTTCGTTTTTCCTCTTTCTTCTCCTCTTGTCCCCTTCTTCGGGCTAAATTGGCTTAGAATGCCTTTTTGGAGCTAATTATGTCATTTCGAGGATAATTATCTAAGTATAGGTCATGTTTTATTAAATAGAACATTTAGGAGCTAACTAAGCAAATTATGTCATCTAGGTGGAACCCTAGCTAACTATACGTCGTTTCGGAGCTAACCTGGGTAAAATAGGTCATTCCGGAGCAAACTATGCTTATTAAGCCATTTTGGATCTAGCTAGGCTAATTATAGGCCATTTAATACCTAAGTTAGGGGGAATAGGTCATATTGCACCTATGTAAGCCTTATTATGTCATTTAGGAGAGGACTTAGCTAACTGTAGGTCATTTTTTTATTAAATAGGTCATTTTGGAGCTAACTAAGCTAATTATGTCATTTCGTAGGATAATTAGCCAATTTAGCCTTTCTTGGATGAGTCTAAGCTACGTAGAAGAAGAGAAAGAGAAGAAGAAGTAAAAGAAGGAGGAGGAGGAGACGAAGAAGAAAAGAAAAAGGAGAAGGAGAAGGAGGAAGAAGGAGGAAGAAGAAGGAGAAGGAGGAGCTCCTTCTCCTTCTTCTTATCCTCCTCCCTCTCCTTCTTCTTCTTCCCCTCTTCTTCTTCTTCCTTCCTTTCATTTTTCCTCTTTCTTCTCCTCTTGTCCCCTTCTTCGAGCTAAATTGGCTTAGAATGCCTTTTTGGAGCTAATTATGTCATTTCGAGGATAATTAGGTAAGTGTAGGTCATGTTTAATTAAATAGACCATTTAGGACCTAACTAAGCTAATTATGTCATCTAGGTGAAACCCTAGCTAACTATACGTCGTTTCGGAGCTAACTTGGGTAAAATAGGTCATTCCGGAGCAAACTATGCTTATTAAGCCATTTTGGATCTAGCTAGGCTAATTATAGGCCATTTAATACCTAAGTTAGGGGGAATAGGTCATCTTGCAGCTACGTAAGCCTTATTATGTCATTGAGGAGAGAACTTAGCTAATTGCAGGTCATTTTTTATTAAATAGGTCATTTTCGAGCTAACTAAGCTAATTATGTCATTTCGTATGATAATTAGCCAATTTAGCCTTTCTTGGAGCTAACTAAGCTAATTATGTCATTTAGATGGAAGTCTAGCTATTTTTTATTAAAACACTAGAAATAACATACCATTATCGTCATCACAGTGGTGAAGCACGGTGGCTCTGGCTTGTTTCACCTAGAGAAGGCTAGACTATAGAAAGGTCGTGCGATGCATTTCGGGAGATATTCTGCACCAAACATCGTTTGCAATGTGTAGTTAGCATGAGGACACTCTTAAGATCACTACGCTGAAATGAAACTCACCGTCCCTGCCACGTTAATGACTGGCAACGGCAGAGGGACTTGGTCGTTCTTCTCGCACATAGACTGTACATTTGGTTTCGACAAGTCAAACTTTTTATTTATTAATGAAACATACATTCAAATGGAAGATTTGAAATAACATGAAGAAGAAACTTACCACGAAGAGCTCATATATGGCCCTGTTAGATGCATCATTCCGTGCCCTCTCCGCCTCCACCAATGCAGTCGTCCTCTCCTCAAGCTCCCTAATTTCCTTATCCTTCTCCGCCATAGCTGCCTGCATTGCCTCTCTCTCTCTTTATGAATAGCAGCCTGCAACACAACTCATTGTTAGCAATGTAATCATATTGGTTCCAACGCACAACATAATGCGGAAAGATAGTTGAGTCCATTAAACTAACCTCGATGGCGAGCTCGACTGGCTGTTGACGACGTGTTATCTCCGGACAAGAGCTCGTTTGGCGTTCCTTTATCTGCCGAAGAGTGCTAGGACAACGTATAAGTCTGTATCCAATGGAGATCGAGCCATGGGGCCTCCCGTTGCCAGCTATCATCACCAGCTCTGGATCAATAGGCCCCTCGCTTGGGTTAAAGTCCTCCCCTTTCCTCGCCTTCCCGTGATCTCTGTACTTCACGAGCTAGTGATGGGAGGAGATGTTGATGAAGTTTTCTGGATGCTCGAGGTCAGACTCAGAGAATGCCTTGAACTTCTTGTACGAGGCAGTATGGGCCATCGCATACAAGTCGTACATCTGTGGCGCCTCCGTCTTATTGTGACGCGCCTAAAAGAGAGAGGGAGGAAAATTGTATTAGTAAAGGGATCAAGCTAGCATTAAGAATGAATTGCATGAGGCATGAAGCAAACCACATACCCAGTTCTCGCCAAATTGGATTAAGTTGACGCTCCCTTGATGGTGTGGCACGCCAACCATTTTGCCACGCCTCTCCTTGGCGTTTTTGTGGCTGGCCTCCCACGTTTCGGAGCACCACTGATCCACCAAGGCCTCCCAACAATCCATCTTATCCACACACCATCTCGGGGGCACCTAAGTTAATAAAGAGAAATTTGAGCGCGTAAGAACCAAATCAAGGAAACTAACTAGAAAGCCTTAATAATATGTAATTACCTTCATGTAATGCTCCTTCTCCATCTTAGCATCACGGCACTTCGCCTTCTCAAGCCTAATACGCCGTGTGGCATAGTAGTCTCGAACAGCCTGCACCGGAGCCTCGTGCCGAAAGTTTTGAAGTAGGCGGCGACATTCGGTTTCGATAACCTTTGCCGCGTCCTCCTCGTATCCCTCCTCACACCTGTAGTAGTTCTGCAAACGAGACAACACCGATTAGTACAATAAATAGCTATGGTTGATTTATAATTATGTGAAGGAGAAATTACCCAGAACTTTCGGATAACCATGTCCGCCCTCGTGTCGCACAAAACACCGTCGATCTCCACCTCCGGCGGGGCCGGGGCACCCAAGTAGTGCTCCCAGGTCATTCCTACCTCTCGCTCCCGACCGGGCAACGTAACAAACCATGGGAAGTTTTTACGGCAAAGAAAACCAAGGACGATGTTGGGCTTGCGGACACCCTTGGCAACAATCCAACCCCTACAGTATGACAAATTAAAGCCAAAACATTAGATATTTGAGAAAACACGAAGGCAAAAGGTTAAATAAGAGTAAATTAACTTACTTGTCCCCATTTGGCCTAATCGACCACCTTTGCTCGGGGGTCGCTGGCACGAGCGGGAGCCCCGAACTACCACGCTGGTAGACGGTAGCCCCCTCACCCAGCTCCTCGTCGCTACCAGCATGGCCACTTGGCTCAGGCCAGGTATCCCACTGGGTCTCTTGGGACGTACCCTCATCCCTGCTTTGCTACGGAGTCGCCTGGAAGGAAGCCTCTCGGACACGAGTCTCGTGGGTCGAAGGCTCGTCGACCTGAGGCTCGTCGACCCGAGGCTCATGAACCGGAGACCGTGTAGCCTCCACCTCAGACGAATCCACCCTAGAAGTCCTATGCTCCGGTGAATCAGCTTGGGGTGGTGGCGGAGACCGTGTAGCCGCCACCTCAGAAGGCGTGGCAGCCACCGCCCTACCTCTCCCGCGCCCACGTGTACCTTTAGTACAACATAAATACCAACATGAGTAATAAAATGTATATAAATACCAATATGCATACAAACATGAGTACAACATAAATACCAACATGAATACAACGTGTACCTTTAGTGCCTCTCGGCTTCGGGGGGGTCGACCTCCTCTCACGGGGGGTGCTCCTTGCATAGTTGAGAGCTACACTCTCTGAAGAGGCGAGGCAGGAATGGAAGTACCCATCCCATCACCCGCCGACGAAGAAGGAGCCGTGGAGTGCTTTCGACTCTTTCCCACCATCTTTCAACACCTGTCATGACAAAGAGTAAATGAAATTAGTACAACATAAATACTAACATGACTAATAAAATGTATATAATTTAAGTGTATCATCGTCATAAATACCAACATGACTAATAAAAATTGAATACCTAACATGAACTCAAAATTTATATATAGTATAATAGTTGAATACCTGACATGAACTAATAACAATCGTGCTCGTCTATATATGCTTCGGGGTCAATAAATGCATCATGATCATCACTATCATCAATAAATGCATCATCATCATCACTATCACGAAGAACATGTGGAAGGCCACCATTATGTAATCGGTCAAGAAGTGACAGGTCATCCGCAGAAGTAACCTCTTCTTCTTCCAGATCTTCCTGTTCGGGCTCAGGGGTTAAGACGGATTCACTGTCACTGTCTACTTCAATGTTCTGGGATGAAGTAGAGCGGTTCTTGAAATGTTTCTTGTACATACGTGTTTCTTGGAAGAATTCTCCTTCATATGTGTCTGGGTTAATGTGAGGTTTGTAATCCTATTCATTGAGGGTCGGTGGTCTAAAATGTGGTGGCACTTCATAAACGACATCCCAACCTTTGAGATTTGGATCAGTTTGGCAGGCCCGCGGTAGATAGAAAACTTGTGTCGCCTGTTGAGCAGTAATATAGACATCGGGAACATCTAAGTGGGTGTTTTGGTTGATTTCGACTAGTCCTATATGTTCATGAGTCCTTCTAGTCTCCCTCGGTTCAAACCAATAACATTTGAAGACTACGACAGTCGGTGGGTTTTCGCCATAGAATAGAAGTTCATAAATTGCTTCAACTCTTCCATAATACTCAGTGTCTCCTTCGCCGATAGCAGAGACAGAATAATTTGTAGACTTTAGGTCGGGCATAGATAGCTCTTTGCCAAAGGTACGAAAGTGATACCCGTTGATGTTGTATTTGTCAAATGAACGGACCTTATAGTCAAAACGATTAGCAACTTGTCTCAACTCGGCGTCCATAGACTCTGCATTAGCCTACAAGTTTAATACAAAAGAATGGATGCATTAGCCGCAAATTAGACCAAGAAATCAAATAGGCCATTAATGGTAATTAATTACCCTTTGTTTGAACCAAGAGATGAAACCGGGACAGTCGCCTCCATGCTTTGCGAGAAGCTCATACTCTTCGACGGAATCCTTTTCGATGACCGCTCCATCCGACAATTCGGCGACGTATCGACTATATCAAATATCCGGGAATAAGAGTAGCTCAAAGCAATTAGAAGTTGTGGAACAATAAATTACCGAGAACTTACTCGATGTACGACCGCATTTCTGTTAGGTTGGTGAAGATATACAATGAAATGGTCCGCCATTCTTCGACATCCAACGATTTCTCTTTCAAGCACCAGATGGTGCGAGCTTACCTTTGAATAGGCTAAGGTTGGATCGAACTTTTTTTCGATTGCCATCATTGCACCGAGGCTTCGGGTTATGCAAATGATGATTTTTGGCTTCGTAGTGTGCTGTCATGAAGTTTGCCGCCTCCTCAGTAATGAATGCCTCGGCCATCGATGCTTCAATTCTATGTTTATTTTTACACTTAGCTCGAAGCGTCTTCTGCATCCTCTCAGTTGAATAGCACCATCGATTTTGAACAGGCCCCCCCATTCTTGCCTCGGTCGGGAGATGCAAAATCAAATGTTGCATTGGATTAAAGTAGCCCGATGGAAAGATCTTTTCTAATTTGCAGATCAACTCCGGCGCCAACTCTTCCATTTCATCTAGCACGCCAGGTGATAGTTCTTTCACACAAAGAGAACGCAAGAAATAGCTCAGCTCTGCCAGTACTAGCCATTCATCCTCACGGATAAAGCCACGCAACATCACCGGCATTACCCGCTCAATCCATATGTGCCAATCATGACTCTTGAGCCCAAATATTTTCAATTTCTCAAGACTCGCTCCCCTCTTTAGATTCGCAGCATACCCATCGGGGAACATCAACCGCATTTTCACCCACAATAGCATTTCCCTCATAGCTGGCCTTTCAAGATTGAACCATGCCTTTGGCCTCGCTATGCTTTGCTTTCCTTCCCGTTGTCGCAAGTTTTGCAACGGTCTATCACATAGAGCCTCCAGGTCGATTCTAGCCTTAGGATTATCTTTTGACTTCCCCTCTATGCCGAACAATGTACCAAAAATGGCCTCCGCAATATTCTTTTCAGTGTGCATCACGTCAATGGTGTGTGGGCAAAGGAGGTCTTTGAAGTAAGGCAGATCCCATAAGCATGACTTGTGAGTCCAGGCGTGTTCCATCTTATACCCTTTGAAGTATCCTGGACGCAAAGGATCAGGCTCGAGAGCGTTTAACTGATCAAGGGTCTATTGGCCTGTCAACGCAGCTGGTGCAGTGTTTTTGACAACTCTACCTTTGATGAAATTCTTCTTGTCTTTTCTGAAGTTATGGTCAGGATCCAGGAATTGTCTATGCATGTCGAAGCAAGAATACTTGCGACCAGCGTGCAACCAACGGAACTGAAGAGCTGCCTTGCATGTGGTGCACGGGAAGCTTCCATGCACACACCAGCCAGCGAATAGCGCAAACGCCGGATAATCATGCGTCGAGTACATGTACCACACATGCATTTTGAAATTTGTTTTGGTAGCCGCGTCGTAGGTCTTGATCCCATTATCCCAGGCTTCTTGAAACTCATCCTTAAGCGGCTACATGTACACATTCATATTCTTCCCCGGATAGTTCGGCCCTGGAATTATCAACGTCAGGAAAATGTTCTTTCTTTTCATAATCTCTCCGAGTGGCAAATTTAGTGGAATGACAGATACAGGCCAACAACTGTATTGTGTTGCCGTCATACCATACACATTGAACCCATCCGTGCTGATGGCAACTCTAGGTTATCTTGGATCTTCCGATTTATCCTTATGTAATGCATCGAAGTGCCTCCATGCAAAACCATCTGAAGTGTGTACCAGCATCTTGTTCCCATCCGCATCTAGTTCGGTTCTTTTGCCCAATTTGTGCCATGTCATCTGTCTGGCCGTCTCTTCAACCATGAAAAGACGTTGAAGTCCTGGTACGATTGGCAGATACCGAAGAACACTAATGGGGATTTTGGTCTGATTCTTCTCACCCATGCCGTTGTCTACCACAATATACCTGGAAGAATTGCAAATGGGGCAATAGTTCAAGGACGCATACTCAAGCCTAAATAAGGCACATCCATTCTCACAGGCATGTATCTTCTCATAGGTCATCTTAAGTACACGGAGGATTTTCTCTGACTGGTACAGGTTTGCCGGCAGTACATGGCCTTTGGGTAGAAAGCGTCCAAATATCATCATCATCGCATCGTAGCATTCTCTACCTAGGTTGAATTGAGCCTTCAGAGCCATTACTTGCGCGATGGCATCCAGCTGACAAACCTCAGTCTGCTCGTGGAGAGGACGTTTTGAAGACTCCAACATTTCATAGAAGGCCTTTGCAGATTCCTCCATCTCATCGTCCGAATCCCGAGCATCATCAAAGTCTTGCACCATGTCTTCAATCCCGGTACCATGCTCGTCGGTGCGACGAAGAATCACCTCAGCTCTGGCACATTGGTCGGACTCACCATGAAAAGTCCACATGGTATAATTAGGGGTAAAACCCCACTTCTGCATGTGTTTACCCATTTCAAACTCTGTCTGCTTTTTCCAGTTGTCGCAGTTCGGACAGGGGCACCATGTTTTTTGCTGGCCATTTGCAAATGCGGCTCTCACAAACCCCTTGGTTTTTGTTAACCATTCATGGGTCATGTCTTTCTGACTAGGGTGACCTGTGTACATCCAAGCACGATCACTCATGTTGCCTAGCTACCTATGGGGGCACAAGAAATAAATATATAATTCATCATCTATATTCATACGCTAATCAAGTTTGTCAGTTTTATTACTTCCATGCAACCTACACGCTAAAAGGTAAAGATAGGTCCTAATCCCACCCGAGTATGTGTAGATTGGGTTTGTTTTCCCATGCTCTGCTCCAGATGCGACGCAGAATTTCGGCAGCACCTCCCCGTTGTTCTCCTGATACACGTCTCGGCAATAAGCAGAGAGGATGTGTACCCAGAGAACAACAGGGGAGGCACAGACGAAATTCCGCATCGGATCCGGAGCACAGCATACGAGAAAACAAACCCAATCTACACATACTCAGGCTGTCCATGGATAATTTTGGACAATTCAAAAGGATGGCGGTTATAAATATGCAAAGAAATGCATATTTATAGATGTCGCCCTTTCGAACGGGAGACGCATACTGGTCACGCATACTCATGATTGAAGAAACCTATAGCTAGCAAGTTTCATCGGCACGAAGACCGGGACAGAGAAAATTAAGGGGTAGGAGGAGAAGTCATTTGTGCTCACCAACAAACGCAAGGGCAGAGCTCGTCCAACATACGTGGAGGTCGTCGAACAACTGCACATTGAAATTCACACGATCAACACAAATACGATGTTTTTATAATTAACATAATCGGAAAATATGTGGCCTAACTCATAATTTACGAAACTATGACCCCCGTCGGCTTAGTGGCGTCGATGGTCGGTCGCGTCGATGGTCGGTGGTGTCGGGTGTCGGTGGCGTCGGGGGTCGGGGGTTAGTTGTGTCGGTGGTCGGGGGTTAGTGTCGTCGGGGGTTAGTTGTGTCGGTGGTCGGGGGTTAGTGTCGTCGGGGGTCGAGGGTCACTGGCGTCAGGAGTTGGGGTCTTTTCAGTCAACAAGAGGCCGAAGAGGTGTCGGGGGTCGGGGTTGGGGGTCAGGGTACGTAGGGTGTCGGGGGGTCGAAGGTCAGTGGCGTCGTGGGTCGGGGGTCGGGGGGCGAGGGTCAGTGGCGTCAGGAGTCAAGGGTCAGTGGCGTCGGGCGTCGGGGGTTGGGGGTCGAGGGTCAGTGGCGTCTGGAGTCGAGGGTCAATGGCGTCGGGCATCGGGGGTCGGCGGTTAGTGGAGTCGGGGGTTGGGAGTCGGGGATCGGGGGTCAACGGTCAGTGGTGTCGGGCATTGGGGGTCGGGAGTCGGGTGTCAGTGGCGTCGGAGGTCGGAGGTCGAGGGTCAGGGGTTGGTGGCGTCGGTCGTCGTGGGCCGGGGGTCGGGGGTCGGGGTCCTCTTCTTTCTTCTTCTCCTCTCTCCTCTTTTTCTTCTTCTTCTTCTTCTTCTTCTTGATCATCTTATTATTATTATTATTATTATTATTATTTTTTCTCCTCCTCCTCCTCTTCTTCTTCTTCTTCTTCTTTCTTTTATCTTTCTTCTCCTCTCCTCTTTCTTCTTCTTCTTCTTCTTCTTCTTGTTCTTTCTTTTATCTTTCTCCTCCTCTCCTCTTTCTTCTTCTTCTTCTTCTTCTTTCTTCTTATAGTTTATTATTCTCTTATTTTCTTCTAAGTTTGACTAGATAAAGCATGTAGAGTAGGAGCATAACATACAATTCAGCCCAAACATACATGTTTCTATTACAATAGAACCTCAAAAGGCTAAGATCTAAGGGGTGCAAATAAAACTACATCAATGCTTCATGCATGAGGTTTATGTCAACACCTCCTATCTTCAGACCAAAAGCTTAACATGCAACTTCTGTCAAAAATGCACATTTACCTCAAATGCAAATCTATCATTTCTTTTTTGGGGCCCATACCCTTCTTCATCTATCATTTCTTTTTTCTATCAATTTTTTTTTCTTTTCTATCTACTTTTTCTACTTAATAAACTAAGGCCCTGTTTGATAACAAAATATTTTTGAAGTATTCCAAGAATACTACAGTTTTTTTAAATACCATAGTTTTAATTACTTTGAGCTGTTTGGCTATGAGTGAAAACTGTGGTATTAAAACTACAGTATTTGCAAAACCATAGTATTTTCTTTGTTTTAAAAAAAGAACCCTCAACCTCTTTTTTAAAAAGATAGCACGCGCAAGAAATGCCGTCCTCGCTATCTTCTTCCTCCTTCTAAGCTGCAACCACCATGTCGTTTCTGGATATCGTCTCCATCAGACACAAACCAACAGATGGCAAAGGAGAGAGGAGCGTGACTATGCTGATCTTTATCCTCCCACCTCTCGGCGCTGGCACCTGCCTCTGCGCGGCTGCTTTCTTCCCCTTCTTGTGTCGAGTTGAACTGCCTTCTTTTTCTTGTAAGCTATCTTTGTGCATGGTAGTTCAGTGCATGTGGCTGATTATTATGCATGGTTGTTGAATGCCTCCGACTAGCTAGCTAGCACTGTGCACAGTGCAACTACTTCATATGCTAGCTACTAATTTACGTTGGTGCATATATACAAGCAATTGCCAAACGGGTCGCGGTATTTTCAAAACTTCAAGATACTTTGCTATGTCAAAATTGTGGTATCTTGTACCTACTGACTAAAATACTATGGTTTTCAATACTGCGTTTTTAATACTTTGCTACCAAACATAGCCTAACTATCTAATTTAACATAAAAACAGAAGAAGAAAAAACAAGAAATAAAGCGGAAAAAAACCCTTACCTGCATAGGGGCAGTTGGCGGCCGGGGCGGAGGGCAGTGGGAGGAGGGGAGGGCGAGCTCCGGCCCTGGGCGGCTGGAAGGAGGTGCGGGGGGAGGAGAGGAGGGCGACCTCCGGCCGCACGGCGGTGGTGGGCCGGAGCGGCTTCGGTGGTGGCGGCGGCGGCACTCGGGTGGGCAGGGCATGGGAAGGACGGGCGCGTGGAGGACGGGCGCGGGGAGGAGTTGCGCGGGGAGGAGGGGAGGGCGAGCTCCGGCGAGCTCCGGTGGTGGTGGCGGCGGCGTGGAGTGGGCAGTGCGCGGGGAGGAGTTGCACTGGGGTGCGTGGGCAGTGTGCAAGTTGGCCGTTAGGGGAGCGGGGGGTGGGGGCTGGGCGCCGTTAGGGGGAGCTCCTTTGCCGTCTACAAAGGCTCGGAGGCAGACGACAAAGGGGTGGGTGGGGTGGGGCGCGAGTTGGCCGTTAGGTGGCGCCCCTTTGTCGTCCGCGTGCTCTTTGCCATCCGCCTTTAGGGCCTATGCCATGCGTCAGCAGATGGCAAAGAGGTGGCAAACGGCAAATAAAACCTTTGCCATTGGCAACCTCTTTGCCGTCTGCTTTGTACCAACTGACGGCAAAGAGCATCTTTGCCATGCGTCAGCAGACGGCAGAGGCACGGCAGACGGAAAATTTATCAATTCCAGTAGTGCCACTAGTTCTCCTTTTGAGCTTTCACATACTTATAGCTCTAGTGCATCCTTTGTATGGCAATCCATACTCATTCACATTGATATCTATTAATGGGCATCTCCATAGCCCTTTGATACGCCGAGTCAATGTGACCATCTCCTCCTTTTTGTCTCACAACCACCACCACACTCTATTACACATATAGTGCTATATCCATGGCTCGCGCTCATGTATTGTGTGATAGTTATAAAAAGTTTGAGAAAGTAAGAGTGCGAAAACAATTACTTGGCCAATACCGGGGTTGTGCATGATTTACATTAGTTGTGTGAGCATGATGGAGCATAGGCAGACTATATGATTTTGTAGGGATAACTTTCCTTGGCCTTGTTATTTTGAAAGTTCATGATTACCTTGCTAGTTTGCTTGAAGTATTATTGTTTTGATGTCAATAGCAAACTATTGTTTTGAATCTTATGGTTCTGAACATTCATGTCACATGAAAGAAGTTGCAAGGGAAAACTATGCTAGGTAGCATTCCACATCAAAAATTCAGTCTTTATCACTTCCCTACTCGAGGACGAGCACGAGTTAAGCTTGGGGATGCTTGATACATCTCCAACGTATCTAAAATTTTTGATGGCTTCATGGTATTATCTTGTCAAACTTTGGATGTTTTGCATGCCTTTTATATATTTTTTGGGACTAACTTATTAACTCAGAGCCAAGTGCCAGTTCCTGTTTTTTCCATGTTTTTGACCCCTTTCAGAGGAGGATTTTGAACGGAGTCCAAACGGAATGAAACTGCCAAAAAGTTTTTTTCCGAAATAGAAAAAGATCGGGAAGCCTGAGAATCAGGGCAGGGGGACTGCAGGGACCCCACAAGCCCCCTAGCCGTGGCCAGGGGGCCGCGCCTCCCTGGCTTGTTGGCTCCCTGGGCCACCTCTGCCCTAGGACTTTTGCCTATAAATTCCCTAAAATCCCAGAAAAAATTAAGAGATCATCGAAAGTACTTTTCCGCCGCCACAAGCTTCTTTCTCCGCAAGATCCCATCTGGGGCACGTTGTGGTGCCCTGCCGGAGGGGGGATTCGGACACGGAGGGCTTCTTCATCAACACCATGACCTCTCCGATGTTGCGTGAGTAGTTCACCATAGACCTACGGGTCCATAGCTAGTAGCTAGATGGCTTCTTCTCTCTCTTGGATCTTCAATACAAAGTTCTCCGTGATCTTCATGGAGATCTATCCGATGTAATCTTCTTTTGCGGTGTGTTTGTCGAGATCCGATGAATTGTGGATTTACGATTAGATTATCTATGAATCTTATTTGAGTTTCTTCCGATCTCTCTTATGCATGATTTCATATCCTTGTAATTCTCTTCGAGTTGTGCGTTTTGTCTGGCCAACTAGATCTATGATTCTTGCAATGGGAGAAGTGCTTGTTTTTGGGTTCATACCGTGCGGTGACCTCACCAAGTGACAGAAGCGGTAGCGAGGCATGCATCGTGTTGTTGCCATCAAGGGTAAAAAGATGGGGTTTTCATCATTGGTTTGAGATTATCCCTCTACATCATGTCATCTTGCTTAAGGCGTTACTCTGTTCGTCGTGAACTCAATACACTAGATGCATACTGGATAGCGGTGGATGTGTGGAGTAATCTCTACTATTAAAGGAGGATCTGCCGTCGTGATGGTTCGACCTCCAACGATCCCCCCTACTACCGCTAGCCTTTCCACCGTTCCACCGATTTTTTTCAATCCCTTCATAAAACAGAAGATAAACCAGCCGATTAGTTCAATAAAAAACCCTTAGAAAAAAGAGTAATCAGCACGATCAACCCGGCCCACCGCCCCCACGACTCCCACCCACATCCCGCCGCACAACTCCCACACGCATCTGCCCGACCCCCCTTGCATCGGCGCTGCCCCCAATCCCCTCGCCTCCATGCTGCACTCCTCTCTCTCTCTCCTCCAGATCTGGCTGAGTTTGCCGCAGCCACTATGTGCACGATGGGCCACGCCCGCCGCCATATTCGCTATGGCTCCGCCACGCGCCATGGATTTCTCCGGCAGCGGCGGCGGCACGACGTTGTACCTCGTGTACCTCCCGCCCGCGGGCCGCTGCGCCGTCGTGAAGCGGCTGCACATGCCACCGTCACCGTCCCCGTCCTCCGCCACCATAACCAAGTCCTTCTGCAACGAGGTGCTCATCCTCTGCGCGCTCCGCCACCCGCACCTCGTCCGCCTCCACGGTTTCTGCGCCGACCTACGCGCGCTGCTCCTCATCGATGACTTCGTACCCAACGGCACCCTCTCGCACCACCTCCACCGCCGGGGCACGGCGGCGCCGCCGCCTCTGCCATGGCGGCCCAGATCGCGTCGGCGCTCGAGTACCTCCACTTCGCCGTGAAGCCGCACATCGTGGAGGCCGATATGCGGGCCCGGCTCGGCGACTTCGGCTTGTCGCGGCTCCCGGCAACGCCCGACGCCTGCTCGACGGCGACCGGGCGGGAAGTGGCGTGGTGGTGCTGGAGCTGGTGACGGGGTTGCGGCCCGTGGACGTGGACGTGGGCAGGGAGTGGCGGGACGTGACGCTGGCGGACTGGTTGGTGTCCAAGATCAAGACCGACAAGCTGAGGAAGGTGGTCGACCCGCACATGCTCGACGAGCACCCCGACGTGATGCCCAGCATGGAGGCGGTGGCGGAGCTGGCGTTTTGGTGCGTGGCGCCGGACAAGGACGACCGGACTGACGCCTGGGAGGCGCTGGCCGAGCTGAGGAGAATCCAGGGGTGCTCCCTGAGCTATCAAACCACAAGGATTCCTCTTTGACTTAACTTTGGATCGCACAGATCAGAAATTCAGAATTGAGCTAGCACTGCACAATCTCTGGGGTTGTTGATGTCTGCGGTTCAAATCCTGATCTCTTGTCTGACAGATCTAGCGCATTGGATGTGGAGTCAGAGAGGATAGTTCAGGAGGCACTGAATAGGGTCATGGTGGACAGAACGACACTTGTGGTTGTTCATCGTCTAACTACTGTCAGGAATACTTATTGCATATCAGTTGTTCAATAAGGAAAGATAGTTTAACAAGGTCAAGATTCCATTCTCATCACTCATCTTTTATAATCACTTCTTTGGCATATTTTGACTAAGATGATCAAATTTCAACACATATGAATGTTTCGTATAGGTCCCCACGATGAATTGGTAGTAAACCCAGATGGTGCATACTCTCAACTAATTAGACTTCAAGAAAGCAATGAAGAAGAGCAGAAAGTAGACCATCGAAGATTGGATCCAAGGTCTAAAAGTACAAGCTTATCATTCAAGCGATCGATTAGCAGAGGTTCTGCAGGGAATAGTAGTAGGCATTCTTTCAGCCACTCCTTCGGGCTTCCTGGCACGGTTGAATTGCCTGAAGGAAATGATACACATGGGGAGAATCATACAGAGCAGGATGGTGAGGTTCCAAAGAGAGCTCCTATGGGACGGCTGGCACTTCTTAATAAACCAGAGTTACTTATTATTCTGTTAGGAGCCCTAGCTTCAGCAGTTCGCGGAGTGCTTTTCCCAATGTTCGGTGTGATGATTTCCAGTGCCATTAAAACTTTCTATGAGCCACCAGATAAACTCAGAAAGGATTCTAGCTTTTGGGGTTTCATATTTAGGGGTTAGTTGCATTGCATGTGATTGATGGATTTAGTTTGGGAGATTTTGGTTGTGCCTCGGATGAAATGCATTGCAAATCTCGGCTAGGTGTAGGACAGAATCAGAGTTTTGACATCCCTTAAACTTTGTAGAATGAACTAAATTTTTGATTTCTTTTGAACTGAAGCACCAAGGCACCAGTTAGTACTCTAAACTAATTTTAGGATGCTGATGATTTGCCGTCGTTTCTTTGTTAAGTTGATGCCATCTAATGTGTTTATAATCGATTCAAGATTTGCAGCTAGATTGAGTGGATGAACTTGCTTTGGAGGTGCGATTATCAGCTTGTGTACTCTTTGCTGTTAACACAAACTTGATGTTTATTAATACTTTGAGTTGATAATTTAGTGACTGGGCTGCACATATTTTTATTTGGAGATGTTCAGGATTTAGTTTGTGTCTCTTATTTAGGAGAGCATAAAAGTACTTCTCATTTGGTGGATTCATTTTTAGTTACTTATTACATTTGGGAGAGTGCATTAGCACGATGTGCTTAAGGTGATAATTTTAGTACACTAGAGAGTCGCACATTTGCAGAATAGTTGCATTGCATGTGATTAATATATTTAGCGGAAAATTTTGGTGGTGGCCTAGATGAAATGAGATTTTGCAAGTACGGATGCCTAGGAGATAAAACTAGATAAATGAAATTACTGTAAGATATTTTTTATATCATCATCGTGTGTGTTTGGTCAAAGATAACATACCGCCCCCAATGTTTTTAGTAGTCCCTCCGTCCGGAAATACTTGCCACAAGAATGGATGTATCTAGATTTATTTTAGTTCTAGATACATCTTTTTTTATCCATTTATGCGACAAGTAATTCCGGATGCAGGGAGTAGAAAATTGTTGCCTCACATGCTTAAATGGTCTGTCACAGCAATTATATTCTTCTCCCTCATATGCATATAATACACTTCAGGAGTAATCCATCGTGGTCATTAATAACTGAAATTTAAACGACAACTACTTTACATGAAAATTCTTTCATTGGTTGTGATGATTATTGATAAACAAATTTGTGAAGTGAATAGAGCTCATTTACCAAAGTTATGTGAAATGCTAACAATACTTCAGCTAATAATTATCCGCAACTACAGACTTAACTCCTTTTCTTGTTATCTTTTCATCTATTCATTTTGTGAAAATGCAGTGTGCTGCAACCTGCAGGCATGCTAGACGTGGTAGTAATGAGATACAATGACACTTGAAAACATATGTTGCATGATATGTCGGTTCTGTTTTTCGGTTATGTTATTTCGAGCTGTAACTTGGAAAAGGAAACCATTATATAATACGTAGTATTTGTTTATTGTTCAACCGCCTTTGCTAATTCCATCTGAATTTTTCATGTCCACCCTTGAATAGTTTGGTGTTCCATAACATTGCCACTGTTATCATCCTTGGAAAACTAACAACTTTTGATATCTTTCTTAGAGTGGTTGCTCTCCGTAATCTTTTGGAGAAGAAGCTCTACTACCATGTAGTTCCATACCATGAATCGTTCTGAACCTAAGATTATCTTTCTTCGCTCTGATGCAAACTGCGGCCATGACTACCACTCCACAGGTATATGTTCGGCTTGTCAACCACGTTCCTTGGCCTCCTGCTGCTCCTTGACAGATCCACCATGTTGAGTCCATGATGGCGTCCGCATCGGCCACAACAATGACCACGGCTGCCTCTGCCGTCCCATGGCCAAACACATGTAAATGCAGAACCTCAGACGATTGGTTACCACTCTGTTTTGTGCGTGTATTGCATTCTATGATGATCTGTTTCTTTTTGTCTTGGCTGAGTACAACGCAGTATTGGCGATGTAAGTTTTGGATTTCAAGCTCTGAGCTTGATGTAGTGTGTTATTGAGACTGCTAGGCTTTGCATATCTTGTAATCTGGAGCTAACTGACGTGCGGTTAGTTGTGGAATCTCTCATGTTTCCTGTGTTGTCTCCGTCTCCTAGGCAAGTAAATGTCGTGTACTCATGTCAACAAAAAAATGCAGTGTACTTCACTTTCACATTATGGGACCGAGTACTTCTTTTGATCTTGAACTGGCATCGTGATTTAATCACATTGGCCATGTGAATTATGTGCTGATCGAGGGAGCTCTGAAGCACATTAAATTGAGCCCAAAAAAAGCACCGTGCTCTCGAAAACCATCTAAATTTGGCCAGTGATAGGTGTCGGTGAACCGGTCCAAAGTTCTGTCAAATCCTTATCCACAAACCATTGAGTGAATTGTAAAAAATATCGACATTAAAGGTTAGAGTTGCAAGAACCACGGTTCTACGGGTTTGTGTAAAATACAACTTTCTTTCATATTTTGTATGTTCGATTCATCGTGAAGTTACTGTTGCTTCCAGAGTTTGTTCATCACATATGAGAAAATTCAGTTCAAGCTTGCTAGAGCTATTCCAAAGGTTTTGGAAAGAAAAAACCTTCTTGGTGTCATCATGGACGACCTATATCGAAATGTTAATACTGAAGGAGGTTTATAGCTGTGAGGCATCTAGAGAATGAAGTTATCATGGTTGACACATGTTTTTGAAGTGAAACAGTTCTTTGATCGTTAACATTTATATTAACCCGTGGCAACGCATAGGCACTCAACTACAAGTAGTAGATGCAGAAAGTATCAGTCTACTTGTCTCGGACGTGATGCATATATGTATGATCATCGCCTTAGATATCGCCATGACTTTGCGCGGTTCTATCAATTGCTCGACAGTAATTTGTTCACCCACCGTAATATTTGCTATTTTGAGAGAAGCCACTAGTGAACACTATGTCCCCTAGGTCTACTCCACACCATATTTTCAGCCTTACACTTTTTCTTCGTTGCACTTTCCGCCTTCAGATCTCACTTTGCAATCAATCTTGAAGGGATTGACAACCCCTTTATAGAGTTGGGTGCAAGCTCTTTGTGTTTGTGCATGTACTCTAGACTTGACGAGATTCTCCTACTGGATTGATACCTTGGTTCTCAAACTGAGGGAAATACTTACTGCCCCTCTGCTGAATCACCATTTGCTCTTCAAGGGAAAAACCGACGCAAGCAAGTCTCCGTCAACGTGTCAATTTCTAGCGCTGTTGTTTGAGAAGTAGCACTTCTCTATTTTCACCCCTTTGAAACCTACCACCATATTATATTCCACCTTTATGCTATATCCATGGTTCACGCTGATATATTGATTGAGTAATAAAAAGCTAAAGTGTGTTAAAGAGTACAATCCAATTGCTTGACTTGACACCGTGGTGCTTGTCATGGGTATAAGTCTGACAGTAGATGTATAGGGTACGAAAGGATGGGCAGAGCCTTAGCTACCGCGAGGTTGTGTGAGTTCAGGCCCCTCTGTGGTGGAGGTAATAGCCCTACGTCTCAGTGCTCTGGGAGCTTGTAGTCGAGTAGAATATAGAATACAGTGATTTGCTAACCCCTGCACCAGTGGGGGAGCGTGGCTTACATAGAGTGCGCTGCCCTCCACAACGCTTCGGTGCACAGGGGTGGAGTAGTGGCGAATAAATGCCTACGTTACAGGTAACGTATGCCTTAAATGCTAATAAAGGCACATGGAAACGTATGACCGTTTCCCTCCGAGGGGGTTACGATGCACAGAGTGGAATCCACTCGGTTAGTTTGATATTCTCCGAATGCTCGTCTCCGACTGGATGGTCGAGGATCTGTTACCGACTGGATGATGGGAACTCCTTAGTTCAGTCGGAACTGACTAAGGGCCTTGTCCCTTATGAGGGGTAGTCCTTGGGTAGGACCTACAGGGCAGGCCTATGACCCTACCCTAGGACTATAACCCCATCATTAGTCCCCGAATGGATTGGGGTTGGAACGACGAAAAGATGCTTGAAGTTTGGATCCCACTGGTACGGATGCGACTTTGGCGTTGCTTGCCTCGATCCATTTTATCTTTTCTGACCAACGATCCGAGTGGAAGTATTTGTGAAACAAACTGTCGGAAACCGAGTGCTTCCGTGGTATCTTCTGACGTGACCGGTCAAGTGACAGCGGCGGATGTTCCGGGATCCTCAAATTTCGGTTACCGCGCGCTCAGCGGGGATGACGGCATCACGCTCGAGTAGTGCCTAACGCCTCGAATCCCACGCCTTCATCTTCTCCACTGATATCGTCGCGGCCGGTCGGGGGGTAAGATTTCGGGGCCACTTGCCAGCGACCCAGTCGGAACCTTACTTAAACCTCAGCGGCGAGGGTTTTTTCGTTACGCTCGCCGGATATCTTGCCTTTGCTCCGCCTCCCTCGCCATTCCCCGCGCACGCCAAGCTTCTTCCTTCTCCTTCTCCCTCGCGAATCTGCAGCTTCCGCCATGACAAAGGGGCAGACTAGCAAGCTAGATGCGCGGAAGAAGATGGGGAAGGCGGCGGCTCCTGCTCAGCGGAGGCAGCGAACGCTACCGGCGGGGTGGATCCAGGGGGACTTCCTCCCCTCCACGGTGATGGAGGAGGACCTGCTGGAGCTGGTGGAGCACGGGATGATCGCGCACAAGTCGTGGAGGTTGCCGGCGGAGGGTGAGACCGAGCCGGCGCCCCAAGAGGGGGAGCGCGTCCTGCTGCTCAGCCACGTGCATCGAGGTTTCTCCCTGCCCCCGCATCCTTTCTTCAAAGGCATAATGAACCACTTCGGGACGCAGCTCCACCACTTTCCCCCGAATGCCATAGCTCATCTCTCTGCTTTCGTAGTCTTGTGCGAGTGCTTCATCGGCTGTCCTCCCCATTGGGGGCTTTTCAAACATATCTTCTCTGCTAGATCCCAAACTATCAAACGACTTAATCAGTCGGATGATAAGACCCACCTTCTCCAGCTCTGCGAAGGCTTAGGCTTCCAAAAGAAGAGCAAAAGTAGTTATCCCGCTCTTCAGCTGAGTGAATCAGTTAGGAACTGGCAGTCGACATGGTTCTACAGCCAAGATGTTGCTTGCCCGAATGCCACGACAGGGTTGCCTCCTTTTAGCTTAGATCGACCAGCTCCGCCTAAGTAGCTCGCGCTCACGAAGGCGGAGAAGATCGATATCCAGCCTCTGGTCGACGCACTCGTAGAAGTCGTCAGAAGGGGAGTCACCGGCATAGATTTGCTGGAGGTTTTCCTCAGCCGGCGCATCCAACCACTGCAGGCCCGAGACCACGCCATGTGGCACTACACGGGGCCCGAAGACTCCACTCGGACCAACGTCGAGTGCGTGACCGGGGAGACGGTGGCGTTGTGGGTGCTCCAGATCACAGGCGCCTGCGAGAACCCCAGAGGGTCCCGGCGAGTGAGGGCTTTCTGCACGGACAACCCTCCTCCGAACGAGGTGAGTACAACTTGTCGAGTGCACATAACTGCCTTAGATTTATCGCTTTCTTGAATCACTGTCTGATGTATGACGTCGCCGACTGTATTTTATGCAGAAGTGGACCAATGGTTCTCACCTGTCTCGAATGGGAACCCGGCCAAGGAGGAGGAGGAGGGCAGCCAGGAGGGCAGCGTGGAGAGCGTCGAGTATGTCTCCGACATTGGGGAGACGGAGGAGGAGTTTGGGGAAGAGGAGGAGGAAGACGAAGAGCAGAGCTCGCCACCAGAGCTTCGAACCAAACGCCAACATGAACCTGCGGCTCCCTCGGCCCCTCCAGCATCCTCGAGTGCTCCGCCAACCGCTCCTATTGTCCCGAGCGCCCCGCCAACTGTTCCCGTGGTTTCGAGTGCTCGGAGCATCAAGAGGACCAGGGACGCTGCTGATGAGCCTGCGGGTCAGCCTTCCAAGGTGGCCAAACCGAGCGGATCTAAACCTCGGAAGGCTTTGCCGCGGATGAGGGTCATCGTTCCGGTCACCTCAACGTAAGTGCATTGTTCTTCTAACTTCTTCCGATATTCGATTGAACTCCTCTTTATTGATCGAATGAATTTCACTCGACAGAGTTGCTACCTCTGCCACCTCTCCGGCACGCCAGGGGGATGATCCCATGGACATGGATAATGTTGTCTCGTCCCAGCCAGGTGCGTCGTAGCGAATTCGAAAGTTTACATTATTGCATCGCGAATTCTGTCTTCGGTCTTGCCTTTTTTCCTGTGATCTCACGCCATTCGGTCGGGTCTCCCTCAGGGGCAATTTATGTGGATGAGGGTGACCAGGGGAGGTGTGAGCAAGCTGCGGTGCCTGTCCTTGAGGCTGTTCCGCCAGTTATTGCTCTCGCCACGGACGTGCCGCCGACTGAGGCGATGCCGTCGACTAAACGGCGCTGGTTGCTGCTGAATCGACTGGAGCGGGCCTTGGGATGCCCAAGGAGCCTCCAACGATGCCAGGCCCAGGCCCGTCGACTGTCGAGTACAACGTCTAGCGCCTCCCGGAGGATTAGGTGGGAGCGGCCAAGGGGGCCATGGTGCAGGCGGAGCTGATGGCGGGAGAGGCCAAGAAGGCATACGACTCCATCGCGTCCCTGTACCAACGAAGTTTGGAACTGCGAGACGATATCCGAGTAAGTGGGCTAGTAAGTACTTACTTTTCTCTTGTAACCCTCTGGGTGTGCTCGGATATCGTAAGATTTTTGCAATGGGTTCACTCTTAGTGAACCCAGTGGGTGTAGTCCCCGAGACTTCTGTCGAGTGCTTGCACCGGCAGTTGTCTTTATACACATTTTCTTTGACTTGAGCAGATCAAAAATTAATCTGTTCGAATGCTGATAGTTGGGGCACTCGGAGTGCACCTACTGAATGAGTCCCCGAGAGTAATTTTGCTCAGGTCGGGTAGTAGTAGCCTCATAGGCTTAGGTGTTGTCATGTAGCTCAATAGGGCGGACCTGTTTGAGTTTCATGCCAGTGGGGTCACTCTTAGTGAACCCACTGGGTGTAGTCCCCGAGACCGCTGTCGACTGCTTGCGTTGGCAGGGGTCTGAAGAACTTAGATTTTTTATTGTTGAATTTGTCTGACCGTCTCTTGGTGCTGACTGGCAGAAAACTTGCGAGATTGGGACAGCGTACGAGACTGTTAGGGCTGAAAAGGTTCAATTTGCTGGTGAACTGGATGCGGCATTGGTTGCAATGGCTGGTATGAAGGATGTTCTGGCGGAACGAGAAAAGTCGTTGGAGCAGGCCCGTGAGGCGAACAAGGCTTTGACTGCTGAGGTGGAGAAAATGGGGAAACAAAGGACAGAGCTGATGGGGCAGATGAAGATGCTGAACAGGCGGTGCATAGCACAGGAAAATTACGTCAGTGATTGGGCCTGGAAGATGATAGCGCTTCTGGGTGGTAAGTCTTGTTTTTCCTAGTGCTTGTGGATCGTGCATTTCACTCTGCGCTGACTATTTGGTCGTCCTGTCTTTGCAGATTTTTGCATGGACGCTGAGGTTGAAACAGCTGACGTTGAGCGGTCGATGCTTGAGAACATTCCACTCGGCGAGGACGCCAATCGAGATCTTCTCCGAGCGCACATTCTGCTGGGCAAAGTTGGACCTTTCATCGATCGACTGAGAGAAGTCCTCGGCAAAATCGACAAGGAGCTTTGGCCTGAAGACGAGTCTCGACACGAGATGGAAGGCTTGATGAGTCGGCTGGAGGAGGTCCCGAACCGAGTGCAGTCATGGAAGAAGTCTGCGGCTCGCTGTGGTGCGGACGTCGCTCTGTCTCTGGTCCAAGTGCATTGCAAGGAGGTGTGCGAAGAGAAGCTAAAGGTGTTGCAGGTCGCGAACACAAAAAAGCTTCGATTCGAAGACTTCATGGAGACCTTCCTTGAGAGCGCCACCCGCATCGCCGACGGAATCGACCTCGATACGTTCGTAGAGCCCGCCAGTCCCATCACCAGTCCTGACGACGCTTGAGAAAACTTTTACCTCCGTATGACGAGTGTTGACTGTAATAAACTTTCGCCACTGCTGTTGGCCGTCACATTCTTGGCTCGGTGTGGATAAGCTTGATCGACACCGAGCCAACTATCCTTAGGTGAACTTTGAATTTGAATCGAACCGTTTGCTCTTCTTTTGCCAAAGAGTTGCTGATACGAATTTGGCTCGTGTTTTTGTTTGGCGTTTCTTGGTGAAGCCAATGGCAAACATGCGGAGCATGTAATTGTCAGTTGTCTTGACATCTGCATGAGCCTCACTGAGGTTCTGCTGAGTTCCCGAGTGAACCTGCAGGATACACTCGAAGGCAATAGAGTACTTAGGCGATTCGTGATCGCGGCTAAGTCCTCGAGTGCGGCTGTAAGGTCGTACTCGGAACGGGTTGTTACTCATGTATGGTCTTGACATCTACATGAGCCTCAATGGGGTTCTGCTACTCATGTAATTGTCAGTTGTGTTGACATCCACATGAGCCTCAATGATGGTCTGCTACTCATGTAATTGTCAGTGGTCTTAACATCCACATGAGCCTGAATGAGGGTCTGCTGAGTCCCCGAGTGTATCTGTAGGATACAGTCGAAGGAAGCTTTCTTATTTAAGCGATTCTTGATCGCAGTTAAGTCCTCGAGTGCGACGGTTAGTGCACGCTCGGAGAAAATTTGTACTTAGGCGATTCTTGATCGCAGCTAAGTCTCCGAGTGCGACGTTTAGTGCACACTCGGAGAAAGTTAGTACTTCGGCGATTCTTGATCGCAGCTACGTCCCCGACTGCGACGTTTAGTGCACACTCGGAGAAAGTTAGTACTTAGGCGATTCTTGATCGCAGCTAAGTCCCCGAGTGCGACGTTTAGTGCACACTCGGAGAAAGTTAGTACTTAGGCGATTCTTGATCGCAGCTAAGTCCCCGAGTGCGACGGTTAGTGCACACTCGGAGAAAGTCAGTACTTAGGCGATTCTTGATCGCAGCTAAGTCCCCGAGTGCGACGTCTAGTGCACACTCGGAGAAAGTTTGTACTTATGCGATTCTGGATCGCAGCTAAGTCCCCGAGTGCGACGTTTAGTGCACACTCGGAGAAAGTTAGTACTTAGGCGATTCTTGATCGCAGCTAAGTCGCCGAGTGCGATGTTTAGTGCACACTCGGAGAAAGTGAGTACTTAGGCGATTCTTGATCGCAGCTAAGTCCCCAAGTGCGACGTTTAGTGCACACTCGGAGAAAGTCAATACTTAGGCGATTCTTGATCGCAGCTAAGTCCCCGAGTGCGACGTTTAGTGCACACTAGGAGAAAGTCAGTACTTAGGCGATTCTTGATCGCAGCTAATTCCCCGAGTGCGACGTTTAGTGCACACTCGAAGAAAGTCAGTACTTAGGCGATTCTTGGTCGCAGCTAAGTTTTTTTTTTGAGACCGGAGTCTGCGACCGCGGAAGAATTTTGAATCTGCAAAAACAATCTGCTTTGTATTATTTCACCAATACTTGTTCTTTACATAGCTTCAGTCGACGGACATGTGTAGAAGCGCTTCAGGAGATCTCCGTTCCATGCTCGCGGCTCATCTGTTTCCCTGTCGATGTTGTCGAGTCTGTATGCTCCATTGTTCAGCACCTTGGAGATGATGAAGGGTCATTCCCAGACGGGAGCCAACTTGTGAGGTCTTTGCTGATCCACTCGGAGCACCAGGTCGCCTGCTTGGAATGTACGACTCCTGACGTGTCGCACGTGAAAACACCGCAGATCTTGCTAATAAATGGTTGAGCGAGTCAGTGCCATCTCGCGCTCCTCCTCTAGAAGGTCCACTCCGTCTTGCCTTGTTTGTTCTGCTTCAGCTTCGAAGAAGAGTTTGACTCGTGGAGCATTGTGGAGCAAGTCACTCTGAAGGACCGCTTCTGCTCCGTAAACGAGGAAGAACGGTGATCGCCGTGTAGATCTATTCGGGGTTGTGCGGAGACCCCAAAGCACTGCAGATAGCTCGGTGACCAATGCGCCAGCGGCATGTCCCACCTCTCGCAGGAGTCGGGGCTTCAAACCTTGCAGAATAAGTCCATTCGCCCGCTCTGCTTGTCCGCTTGTTTGAGGATGCGCCACAGATGCAAAATCCACTCGGATACCTTGGCTTGCACAGAAACCTTTGAATCTGTCCGAGTCAAAGTTTGTCCCGTTGTCCGTGATTATGCTGTGAGGTACCCCACATCTGGAGATGGTGTCCCTGACAAACTTGATGGCTGTTAGGGCATCGAGCTTCTTGATGGGCTTGGCTTCAATCCATTTTGTGAACTTGTCGACTGCCACCAACAGATGTGTGTATCCTCCTTGGCCTGTCCTGAATGGACCGACTGTATCTAATCCCCATACTGCAAACGGCCACACAAGAGGGATTGACTTCAATGCATATGTTGGCTTGTGGGACTTGTTGGAGTAGAACTGACAGCCTTCACATCGGTCGACCATATCTTTAGCCATTTTGTTTGCCTGTAGCCAGAAGAAGCCAACTCTGAATGCTTTGGCGACGATTTCTCTTGAAGAAGCGTGATGACCGCAGGTTCCCGAGTGAATTTCTTCCAGGATCAACTGTCCCTCCTCTGGGGAGATCCATCGTTGAAGAACACCTGAAACGCTTTCCTTGTACAACTGGCCATCAATGACAGTGAACGACTTCGACCTGCGGACTATCTGCCTGGCCTGGACGTCGTCTTCTGGTAACTCCTGCCTCAGGATATATGCGATGATCGGCACAGTCCAATCGGGGATGAAAGCAAGAATCTCCATGATCAGATCAACCACAGTAGGTACGTTGACTTCAGTCGGATTTGTCAAGCTCTTTGGTTGTACTGGTTCCTCTATGAAAGGATCTTCTTTAACTGAGGGAAGGTGGAGGTGCTCGAGGCAGACGTCACTCGGGACTGGTCTCCGAGTGGATCCGAGTTTTGCCAACTCATCAGTTGCTTGGTTCTTCTGTCGCGGAACGTGGTGGAGTTCTAGACCTTCAAACTTCTTCTCGATCTTCCTCACTGCATTGCAGTATGTGGTCATGGTGGGGTTCCTGACGTCCCACTCTTTCATCACTTGATTAACCACCAAATCCGAATCGCCATAGACCATCAGGCGACGGACGCCGAGTGTGATGGGCATGCGCAGTCCATAAAGGAGAGCTTCATACTCTGCCTCATTGTTGGAGGAATCAAAGTGTATTTGCAGCACATACTTGAGTTTGTCGCCCTTTGGCGATACGATCACAACGCCAGCGCCGGAGCCATTCAACATCTTGGACCCATCGAAGAACATTGTCCAATGAGCCGAGTAGATGTGGGTCGGTTGCTGTTGTTCTACCCATTCTGCTATGAAGTCAGTCAGAGCTTGAGACTTTATAGCTTTCTTGGCCTCGAACTTGATATCGCAGTACAACATCTCCATTGCCAACTTCGCCACTCGGCCCGATGCATCCCGATTGTGGAGGATTTCCGACAACGGAGCATCAGAAACGACAGACACCGAGTGGTCTTGGAAATAATGAGCCACCTTCTTCGCAGTCATGGAAATCCCGTAGATAAGTTTTTGATAGTGGGGATACCTCTGCTTGGAAGGAGTCAGGACTTCGGAGACGTAATACACTGGCCGCTGAACTTTGTATGCTTTGCCTTCTTCTTCTCGTTCAACTGTAAGAACAGTGCTGATGACTTGATTTGTAGCCGCGATATACAGAAGAAGGGGCTCTTTACTGAGCGGAGCAGTAAGAACCGGCTGGGTGGAAAGTAGGACTTTGAGGTCGTCGAATGCAACTTGGGCTTCATCTGTCCACTCGAAAGTATGTGATTTCTTCATGAGTCAGTACAGAGGAAGTGCTTTCTCACCGAGTCGACTGATAAACCTGCTCAAAGCCGCTAGGCAACCTGTGAGCCGTTGAACATCGTGTATTCTGACCGGCCTCTCCATTCGGACGATGGTCCCGATCTTTTCGGGGTTGACATCGATCCCTCGTTCGGAAACGAAGAAACCGAGTAACTTTCCGCTGGGAACGCCGAACAAACACTTGGCGGGGTTGAGCTTGATATCGTACCTACGAAGGTTGGCGAATGTTTCTGCCAAGTCAGTCAGCAGGTCGGAACCTTTGCGTGACTTGACTACGATATCATCCATATACGCCTCCACATTCCGATCGATCTGGTCGAGAAGGCATTTTTGGATCATGCGCATAAAGGTTGCTCCTGCATTCTTCAAACCAAATGGCATTGTGATGTAGCAGAAGCACCCGAATGGGGTGATGAAGGCAGTTTTTAATTCATCGGGGCCATACAGACGGATCTGATGATAGCCCGAGTAGGCATCAAGAAATGACAAACGCTCGCAACCCGCAGTCGAATCGACAATTTGATCGATGCGGGGGAGCGGAAAATGGTCTTTTGGGCACACCTTATTGAGATGCTTGAAGTCGATGCACATTCGGAGCGACTTGTCCTTCTTGGGCGCCATGACAACATTAGCGAGCCACTCGGAGTGGTGAACCTCGCGAATGAAGTTGGCTGCCAAAAGCTTGGCCACTTCTTCCCCGATTGCCTTCCTCTTGTGCGCGGCGGACCGACGCAAGCGTTCTCGGACAGGCCGAGCGGTGGGATCCACATGCAGTCGGTGCTCAGCCAACTCCCTGGGTACACCTCGCATGTCAGAGGGTTTCCATGCGAAGATGTCCCAGTTCTCACGGAGGAATTGGGTGAGCTCGGCTTCCTATTTAGGATCGAGGGTGGTGGAAATGTTCGTCGGGGTGGCAGTGTCGTCCGTCGGGTGGATGCTGACCTTCTTCGTCTCTCCCGCCGACTGGAATGCGGACTCCGAAGCTGGCTTCTTCGAATGCATCAAGTCAGCGGGGTCGACTGTTTTCTTGTACTCGTCAAGCTCGAGGACGGCCATCTACTGGTCGGCGATTCTTGATCCCTGCTGTAGACACTCCTCAGCACGCTGTCGATTGCCTGTGATGGTGATCACACCTTTTGGGCCTGGCATCTTCAGCTTTAGGTATACGTAACATGGACGGGCCATGAAACGCGCATACGCCAGGTGGCCCAGAATTGCATGGTAAGCGCTCTAGAAGTCCACCACCTCGAACGTGAGCTTTTCCTTGCGGAAGTTCTTATTGGAGCCGAAAACGACGTCCAACGCGATCTGGCCGAGTGACCTGGCCTTTCATCCAGGGACGACTCCATGGAACTGCATGCTGCTCTCGCTGAGTTTGGACATCGGAATGCCCATCCCCTTGAGAGTGTCGGCGTACATGATGTTCAAGCCACTGCCTCCGTCCATGAGGACTTTGCGCAGTCGGACTCCTTCTACCACCGGGTCGATGACCAGAGCCTGTCTCCCTGGGGTGGGTACGTGTGCTGGATGATCCGACTGGTCAAAGGTGATCGCAGTCTGAGACCATTTGAGGAACTTGGGGTTGGTAGGGGTGGCCATGTTCACCTCCCTGTTCACCAGCTTCTGTCAACTCTTGCTCTCAACGTCAACGAAAATCCTCAGTGTTGCATGGACTTGGGGGAACGGATCCTCCTTATCCTCCTCATCCTGTTCATTGTCCTTTTCACTCGGTTGCCCTTCGCCGAATCCCTGGATCAGGAGGCGACATTGCCGAGTGGTATGCCTCGGATATATCGCGTTGCCCTCTTCATCCATCTTCGTATGAATCGGACATGGCTGGTCCAGGATGGGATTGTTGAACTGCTTCTTCTTGGGGGTGAACTGAGCCTTCCACTTGCCTTTGAACTTGGCGTTGGTAACAGCTGGAGCTTCTGCCTGCGGAGTGGATGGAGCTCTTTGCTTCTGCTTCCGAGTGTTACTCCCATCTCCGTCGGCGACTGTTTTGTGCTTGCCGCTTCGGATGCGGTCCTCTTCTTCACCATTTGCATAGCGTGCCGCTATCTCCATCACCTTGCTCATGGAGAAGTCGCATGTTCGGCCGAACTTCAGGTATAGATCCCTGTACCGCACACCTGCCTTGAAGGCGCAGACTGCTTGGTGTTCTGTGACGTTTTCCACCGTGTGGTAGAGGGTCGTCCAACGCTGAATGAAATCGTGCAGGGGCTCATTCTGCTTCTGGACACAGTGCTGGAGCTCCACAAGGCCAGCCGGGCGCTTGCACGTCCCCTCGAAGGTCCTGATGAACACTCGGGCCAGATCTCCCCAGCTGTAGATGCTTGAGGGGGCTAACTGGTTCAG
This sequence comes from Hordeum vulgare subsp. vulgare, assembly GCF_904849725.1. Classification (NCBI taxonomy): domain Eukaryota; kingdom Viridiplantae; phylum Streptophyta; class Magnoliopsida; order Poales; family Poaceae; genus Hordeum; species Hordeum vulgare. Next base: position 99,783,777 of record NC_058522.1, on the reverse strand, counting down.
CCACGCTACCGCCGAGCCGTCGAGCATCAGAGGGAGGTGCTTCATGGCGACGTGGTCGTCCCCTCCTCCGATCTGGACTGCCACTCGGTAATCATCCAGCCACGTTTCTGGCTTGGATTCTCCTGTAAACTTGCTGATCCCCGTCGCCAATCGGAAGTTGGGAGGGATATCAGCTGAACGGATGGCTCGACTGAAACATTCGGGACCAGAAACGATGGCCCTGCTTTCACTCGGACGGTCAATATCGTGACCACCGCGGTGGGCTCGGCCCCTGTCGACCCTCCGCTGGGCGATATGCCCTCTCGCGTCGGGCCTTGGGTCGGAAGTGTCACCGACTGAACGCCGATCATCATGATGTCGGGGCCCGTAGGGCCCACCCCGCGGAGGGGTGCGTGAACGGCGACGATCTTCGGGGTTTATGGAACGGCTGCCTCCCCTGTGTCGCTGATGAGAACCAGGGCTGTGAACTGACCAATGCGTATTCGCATGAACAGAACTATTGTGGATCCTGTTGTGCGACTGGGAGACCGCCGAATTTTGCTGCTGCGCCGTGTGCAACAGGGCGCGGATTTGCTCGATCCCCCTACCAGCCTCTGAATCAGTCGGCTGAAGGGAATCAGCTATCTTGGTAGCCGCAGGCAAGTTGAGGATGGGTGTGCGGAACAACTCCACGTTGCTCCGCCGAGTGTGCCGACTGGCAGAACGGCGAGGTGGACGGCGAGCGCCGGATGTTTCGCCGATCTCGTGCTCGTTCCAGCCAGCTTGACGGGGACCTTCATGAGAGTTGGCCATGTGTACTTCTGCTGCAGGCCCGCGACCCACGTACTCGGAAGGAAACTCAGTCGGAACCGAGTCCGAGCGCTGGGACGGCGGGGCAACCACAACCGACTCTAGGACCACCACTTGTGAAGACGCGTTCTGGCGCGCCTGGGCATGTTGCACCCAACGCTGGAGCCGCGGACGGCGGGACCGCTTGTTGCGGCGCGTGACGGCGGTGTAGGTCGACACCGGAGCCGACTGCTAGAGAAGAAGAATGCCGCGGGCGCCGGCACGGAAGTGCGTAGCCCCGCGCCGGGGAAGCGCCTCGTCGTCGAGAGGGGCGTCCCGAAGCCATGTCGAATCGTCGACAATGAAGGAGAGAGCGCCGAAGAGGATCTCGTGACCCATGCTCAAATCTCCACCGGACGACATGACGAAACGATGTAGTCGCAAACTCGCCGGAAGTCGCTTAGACGCTTGCCCCACGGTGGGCGCCAACTGTCGTGGGTATAAGTCTGACAGTAGATGTATAGGGTATGAAAGGATGGGCAGAGCCTTAACTACGGCGAGGTTGTGTGAGTTCAAACCCCTCTGCGGTGGAGGTAATAGCCCTACGTCTCAGTGCTCTGGGAGCTTGTTGTCGAGTGGAATATAGAATACAGTTATTTGCTAACCCCTGCACTAGTGGGGGGAGGGTGGATTATATAGAGTGAGCTGCCCTCCACAATGGTTCGGTGCACAGGGGTGGAGTAGTGGCGAATAAATGCCTACGTTACAGGTAACGTATGCCTTAAATGCTAATAAAGGCACATGGAAACGTATGACCGTTTCCCTCCAAGGGGTTACGATGCACAGAGTGGAATCCAGTCGGTTAGTTTGATATTCTCCGAATGCTCGTCTCCGACTGGATGGTCGAGGATCTGTTACTGACTGGATGATGGGAACTCCTTAGTTCAGTCGGAACTGACTAAGGGCCTTGTCCCTTCTGAGGGGTAGTCCTTGGGTAGGACCTACAGGGCAGGCCTATGACCCTACCCTAGGATTATAACCCCATCAGTGCTTAACATTTGTATTTAGGTGGTGAATATGAAGCCATGCTATGCTTATATGATAAAATTAATAGGAGGTGAACATTCATTAAGGATCGTATATTTTGAAACTTGATGATTATGTTGCTTATGTTTATGAATATTACTATGTTGATGTTTATCAATTCATCATTTCTCTATGATCAAACCTGCAATAGATTAGATGTTACATAACATGTCACATCAAAATTTCAATTTTTATCATTTACCTACCCGAGGACGAGCAGGAATTAAGCTTGGGGATGTTGATACGTCTCCAACTTATCTATAATTTTTTATTATTCCATGCTATAATATTATCATTCTAGGATGATTTTAGGGTGTTTATATACCAATTAATATTATTTTTGAGCACTAACCTATTAACCGAGTGTCCAGTGCCAATTGTCGTTTTTTGCTTGTTTTGGCTTTTCAGGTTTACAGTACCAAACAGAGTCCAATTGCCACAAAAAATTTATGATTTTTTCTAGACCAAAAGAAGACCTGGAAGCTTTGGGAGAAGATGAGATGTTGTACGAGGGAAGGAGAACACAAGAGCGCGCACCCAGTGGGGTGGCCTTGCCCTGATGTGTGTTGCCCCCCTCGTGTGGCCCACGACGTCCCTCTCTCGCCTATAAATTCTCAAATATCCCAAAACCCTATGAGTGCCACTAGAAATACTTTTTCCGCTGCCGCTAACTTCTGTTTCATCATGAGCCTATCTGGAGCCCTGTTCTAGTGCCCTGCCTGAGGGGGGGTTGATCACGAATGGCCTCTACATCATCCTTGTCGCTCCCATGGTGATGTGTGAGTAGTTCACCACACACCTACGGGTACGTAGTTAGTACCTAGATGGCTCTCTCTCTCTCTATCTATATATATATATATATATATGTGTGTGTGTGTGTGTGTGTCACTCTTGATCTTCAATACAACGATCATCCCATCTTCGCTTCGATCTATCTGATGTATTTCTCTTGTGCGAGCGTTTGTTGGATCCGATGCATTGTGAGTTTATGTTCAGATTATTCATGATAAAGATTTGAGTCTTCTCTGAATTCTATTATGATTCTTATTTGCATGATTATTATAGCTTCCTAAATCTCTTCCATCTATTGATTTGCTTTGGCCAAGTAGATTGATTTTTCTCCAGTGAGAGGGGTGTGTTGTAGTAGGTTCAATCTGGCGGAGTTCTATCCCAGTGACAGAAAGGGATAATAACATGTCTTTGTATTGCTACTACTATGGATAAAACGATGGGGTTAATTCATATTGATTAGTTCTCTTTATCTACATCATGTCATTATTCTCCAAGCATTACTCTGTTTTACTTAATACTCAATGCATGCTCGATAGCGGTCGATGGGTGGAGTAACAGTAATAGGTGTAGGTAGGAGTCGGCCTATTTGCTTATGGACGTGATACCTATATATACATGATCATTGTCGTGAATATCACATAACTATGCGCTTTTCTATTAATTGCCCAACAGTAATTTATTTACCCACCGTATGCCTACTACATGAGAGATGCCATTAGGGAAAACTACGCCCCCGGGTCTATTCACATATAAGTTTACAAACGCTACAATTTTCTTGCTGTCATTTATTTGTTTTATATTTATTTTGCTTTTACAATAACCAACTATCATCTACACACTTTACTTCCTTGCAAATAATGAGTCCAAGGGGATTGACAACCCTCTTGTCCGCGTTGGGTGCAAGTGTTTGCTTCTTTGTGTGCAGTTGCTGGAGAAGGGGATTGGTTGTTACTCATATTGGTTCGATAAACCTTGGTTCTCTATTGCGGGAAATACTTACCTATAATGTGATGCATGACCCGTTCCTCTTCAGGAAAACCCAACGCAGATCACAAGTATTATACTGTTGTTAGATTATTTGATGTTGACGTACTCATCTAGCTGGTGATGTTGACTCGGAGTTGCACTCCATTCTGTTATCTTAGACTATGCTGCCTTCTCAATGAAAAAGGCGTCGAGCGGGTGCATGCTCGAGGAGCTAGGAAGGATGGAAGAAATCTTGCCGATTAACCGCTGCTTAGTGCTATTGAATGATACAAAGTTGTTCAAGGAGCTAAACACTTGATGCTTTTGGGTATGTGAATCATGAATGCTTATGTTGCTTACGTTCCACGGGTTATACTAATCTTTTCTTTTCTTATCCTCCATGCATGTTGTATTATTTTGTTTATTCTTGGTAGACGAGGGGGTATGTGGTCTATAGAGGGATGAGTTGTATGCTTGATGTCATGCATATCATGAACAAGTGCACCGTCACCCAGCCAATTTATGTTTAGCGTATGATAGCATGGAGGAAGCTGACTATGCTTACTCCTAGTTTGTCCTCACAAAGCAGCACATATCAGGCAATGATGCACGTTCGGTGAAGCGTAGTGGGTTGAAAACCTTAATGATCATTGTCGTTATCATGTTGTTGCTTATATGCTGGGCAGGTTAGTACATCTGGCCATAATTTTCCAAACATGAGCCTGAATCAAACACTATAATGCTAACTCAAATAATTACAAGAGCTCTCGCGAAGCATAGAGGCAACGACGAGGCATCCCCTTGAGCTCACATCGTGGCTATAGTCTTTTAATTTTTTTATGATTTTTATGAACTTTGTATGTCTATTGTGATGTATGCTTTTGATTAGTTAATTATGTGACTTTAACATTCACATACTTATGTTATTGTTAACTACTCGTGTTCATATGTGATGCAGTATTCATTCCAATGTTGTGACCATATATATATATATATATATATATATATATATATATATATATATATATATATATATATATATATATATATATATGACAAATTTGATCAATCACCGGTGGTAGTTATCAACACTTGCATTTTGTATGTTGTATGTAGTATCTGTCAAAATCGAGAGTATGTACATGTAGTATGTAGTATATAAGAACATTTGAGTAGTATGTATATCATTTTTTAGGTAGTATGTACCGTATTTTTAGTATGTTCCTTTTTATGTACAAATATGTATATATTTCATAAATATAATAAAAATCATGGGCCAACTTGCAATTTTTTAATGCAACTCGCCTTGAAGTATCTCATATATACTATATGCACATACTTACGATGATAAAGTAGTATATATAGTATCACATGATAGTATATGAGACATGTGGGGTAACTACCCCTGGGTGATAGGATGTATTTTTCCTATATTCGTCACCCTGGGTGAGGAATTGTTATTTTTCACCCCCCCTCTATTTTAACATCAATGCATCGTAATTTTACATTTCATAAATTTTTTCTTATTTCAAAAGTAAGATGAGTCTGTAAAAAAAATATAATCAACGTAAAAATATTTTATGTCACGTAAAATTACGGACATACAAAAATAGTGTAAAATATACAATAAATTCAATTTTTCTGGTCTTATGAGCTATATTTTTGTTTTCTTATGTCAAATTTTACATAGTGATTCAATATAAATATAATTATTTGTATTCCAGATATAATTTATTACAAATTGATTGTAAAATTATCTCGGGTGAATAATAAACTATTGTACACCCTGGATGATGAATAGAGTTTACCAAGTTCAGAACTCGGCGAAGAAACAATTCGCCTTTCGACTGTCAAACTGCATCGAGTGTGGAACTCGACAAACATACAAATTGCGTGTAGGCTGTCAAACTGCATCGAGTGTGGAACTCGGCAAACATATAAATTGTCATTCGGTTGTCAAATTGCATCGAGTGTGGAACTCGATAAACATACACGCCAGTCGGCTTCCAAATATTCACCGAGTTCATTTTTCCAGAAAACTCAGTATACACACAGATGTTTGTTCAATTTCGTTTGTGACAAACTCGTCAAAATATGGCATTGGGTAATGACGGAGTGCCATGCGGCATGTCCCTATTGGATACAAACTATCGAGTTTTTGTGGCGCCCCGCCTGATTACCACTGTAGCCACAAGGTCGACGCGCATACCAGCCGAGGAAATCACTCTCGCATGGACGTTTACAACAGGTATCATGAACACAGACATTTCTATTAATGAATATAAGAGTTATACATGGTATACTACAAGGGTGGTGGCAGCGGAAAAACTCTACCCAAGGCAGCATGGTCTTGGTGCGGCTCCAATCCACAGGGATCTGACTCGATTACGCTCCGAGCCGGCGAACGCTCTGGCTCCTCGCTGACGGACGACGGATCCTTATGTGAACCTGGCCATGTTAAAAGCCGTTGAGTACTTTTTAATGTACTCGCAAGCAAATCAAACTAACACATACACTAAGCAAAGCAATCTATGGCATTCAACCATGCCCTTGTTATTAGAGCAATATTAATTATCATGACATAGCCTACCTACATAGCAAGATTAAATTTATGATATATTAGGATTATCCACCAAGATAACTACTAAAGTAAATATGATAAGGTAAAGCATAATTTATACTCCAAATGTTCTCATAATCCAATCTGAATCTGATCCAAATCCAATCCGAATCATGTGGCCATCCGACCACTCATCTCATAGCCATCCCATGGCTAACATATCATCATCTGATGTCTGTACAAGACGAGTTCTACCATCATTATTATCACCGAGAAGGTTGACCACCTACTGAGGTCTGACGGGCTGTCCAATACCGTGGACGAGGCTATTTGAATAGGTTTGACACTCTACAGAGGTTGCACACTTTACCCACACCATGGAGCACTGACCTCGTCATCCCATTCGGGTGGACCGGTGTTGCTCCAACGAAACTTATCTGACCCGTGACTGTTTCACCGTACCACCGGCATTCATCCTCCCCCGAAGTCCTGCCCTGGGTGGCCCTGTGTCCTCATGACACCTGCCACCATCGTGGCCAAACTAAATTGTCCCAAACGGGGACGCCGGCTCAAAACTCAACTGGCGCACACGGTTATCACCGCCTACCGGGCCAAGGTAGCACGCGTGCATAACCCTCCCTCTTTGGAGGTACCGGTGAAAGAGCACACAATCAGACCAAGTCAAGGTCGTCCCATATCGGCAAATGTGGTTGCACCGGTAAGCCCGGACAGGTGACTCTAGATCAACCGACTAGATTCGGTTTTGGCAACATATTTATCAAGCATGGTTGTTCATCAACAATAACTTATCATGATGATAATTATGTATGAAATAGTAACGGTAGAAACACAACAACCTATCTCCATATCACCATGAGTCATTAATAAGACAAGATGTAAATAGCAAGTTATTACTTTACAAGTTTAGCTGTAAATTAGACCCACGGAACCCTTGCATAAAATCGGCAAATAAACCAATAGCCACCAGAACGGTCTTTACAACACAGATCTGGGACATTACCGGAATAACTCAACCCCGGCTCAAGACGGCTTGAAAGCAACTCGGAGCATGAGGCGGTGTTGATAAGAAGAATGTAGCAGTTCCCTAAGACGACCGAAGAACAGCTCAGAGCATAGGGTCACTGCCACGAAAAGAAATTCAACAGCTGCCCGCGATGGCCGAAAAGCATCTCAGAACACGGGCCAGCTGCTGACAAGAGAAATGTAAAGTCGGCATCCACCCAGGACGGCTGAAAGCAACTCAAACTCAGGCGTGGTGTCGTCATTGAAGAAAGTGCGAGCAAGGGTTCGTCAGCATCTCATACATCACACTACTATACACACGGACATAGGCATTTAGTTTAGATATGCAAGAACAATTTAGAGCAAAGCTTGAGAGTATATATTAGATGGTCAGCTTGCCTGGGGTGGAAGAATACTCCCGGAAGAGGTGGAGAGAGTCCGCGAAACGATATGTCGGAACGGTTCTCTCTCGGAGAGGGACGATATGAGGGAAAGGGCAACATGGTCATTTTCATAATGTGAACACATAATGAAAATGATACCAACATGAACGTCTTGACAAGACGAAGACGTGGGCATTGGAATCACCTTAATCGGAGTCCCGAGCAAAAAGATATAAGCGTTTGTCTGCCACGGACCTTTGTGAAAAAGAAATATTCACAACCGGGTCCCTGACTGCGCAGCTGGTCGCGCATCCGGGGAGAATAGGCTTTCCAGAAGCGAAAGCGTATTCTTGAGAACACGCTTCCACTTAAAACACGTGGGCCCGGGGCTGGTCAACGCCTACAGGCTTACAAGCGGGCCCCCCTTATCCCTTTCTCTCTCTCCTCCCTCCTTCTTCTTCCCCCCGTCTGCAACAGAGGCAGAGGCGTGGCCACGCGCGCCGGCGAGGGCTCCCGGTGGCACATGCCATTTCAAGGGTGGCACGGTCGCCGAGGAGCTTGGAGACGGCTAGGCTTCGGGCGTGGCGGACGGCGGCATCGGCCGAAGCTCGGGGCAATACCTGGGTTGCTCTAGGGACGAGGCGAAGGGGGGAAAGGCTTGTGGCGATGGAGGGGGTTCTTTGGAAGGGTCTAGGTAGGGAGGAAGGGGCCGGGGTGCTCCAATTTGAGCTGGAGCCTACAACAGGCATGGCAGCCATTAGAGGGCAGGAGAGCTCCTCGAGCTTGATTGGGAGGGGTCTGGGGCTCGATGGTTCATGGGAGGTCTCGGGAACGCCCTTAAATAGGATCGGGGAGGATCTAGTCGACGCCGGCCGAGGCTCCCAGAAGCTTGCCGCCGCAGCGGCGATCTGGTGGAGCTTCCGAGGTTGGCCCAACCGGCCATGGGCTAGGAGACGAAGGAGAGAGACCTCCAGAGGGTTCGAGCACGCGCTGGGAAGCTCTCTGACGCTCCCAGACAGGCCATGGCATGCCAAGGAGGGCTCCCGAAGACTCTAGCGCACAGGGCACACTTTTGGCACGCTCTGCCCATGGTACCACGGACAAATTGCGCTCTGGCCCGCATCCGCTTGCCACATCTTGTCCAACAGGTCCTTCAGTACTCAAATTGATAAGAACGGCGGCTGGAATCGGCCAGGTGGCTCTCGAGGAGGAGTAACCTAACAAAATAGTTTCTGGCAACAAACTGTTTGTAGTGGTTTGAGGGAAATTGGCTAAATGAAATGGGCTATGCTTTGGCATAGGATAGCAAGATGGTAGGATGAGTCTAAACATTAATTTTCAATCCAATCCAATAAGTGCACCTAGCACTTCCTTTGAAATGCAACAACAGGTCTAGAAATAGAGATGATGATGCTGGGGGGAAATGGCTCCATGGATTTGGCTTAAATTTCGTGGAGGATGACGATTTGAGCATAGGAAGCTACTGTAAAAATTTTAGCTCATTTGAAAATGCCAAAATGATACTTCCTTCACAATGCTTCCAAATGGACAGAAACTTGGGAAAATTGCTCGGAATAGATTGATAAAGTGATTGAGCTTATTTTTGGTATTCGTTAGTGATTTAGCAATGTTAACCACCATGAAAAGTTTCAGCTCAAGGAGATCAAGGATTAGAGCACTTCCTTTGCAAATTTCCCAACTGGACAGAATTTGCAAATTGATGTTGTGCTCAAATTTTGAACTATGGAGCTTGGGATCTTGATGGAAATGGGAAATATATGGATAGGAGAAGCTCCACAAATTATTTGGTATTTTTCCTGGCTATGAAAATGGTAGTTCCTTTAGAAAGTGCCCAAAATGCAACATTGGCATTAAATAGGAAAAGGCCATTTTCCCTCATCTAATAATGGCTAATACTTTATGGGAGCTCAATATGATCACAAAGAATATCTCCACAAGTTTTCATGAACTTTGGAGATGGATAGACATTTTCCTGGATTTCATTCCTTCAACTCACAGAAAAAGGAATTAACTATAAATGGAAAATATTGCAAATGACTTGGCAATATTTTTGCATATCCAGGGTTTACAAATATAGGATGATCACTGGGGAAAAGTTTGGGAGTCAAAACATCAAAGGAGGTTAGGGTTCCTTTGCAACTGGAAGGATTAGGGTTTCCCTTCCGGCAACTCGGAAGGTAGGGTTTTGACGGAAAAACCCTGAGAATAGATCCTAGGTGGCACGGTTGGACTAAAGGAAATCTCTGGTTGGATGGTAAAGGCAAGGATAGATGACCATCTTCATATAACCACGAGGGAAAGAAATCCGATAACACCGAGAAAAAAGACGGGAGTCAAATCCCGCAAATTAAAAAAACAGGGAGCGAAAACCAGGGTGTTACAAACCTACCCCCCTTTAGAAAATCTCGTCCTCGAGATTTCCAAGCGTACCTCCCGGGGAAGGGGAACTTACCTGTGTGCGACTTGGATCAACCAGTTGTCCTATCTGCGTGTGTTCACTCAGTCTTTAACTAGGGGTACTCTTGAATCATTCTCTTTCCTGTCAGGTGTACTCCTTATTCTGATAGTAGTGTTGCGGGGTGGGGTAGTGGATACTACCAACAAACATCTTAGTTCCAGGGCCTGGAAATATCTACTTCGGGCTTTATTGTAATACTTCGTACCCTAACTGTCATGGGTAATACATTCTTTCCTGGTACCAGACTCATGTGCTTGTATGGTCTTGAGTAACTAGGGGTGGTTTTCTTTTACCGTGTCAGAATGCTCAATCTGGTTGTGGGTTCCGTACTGATGTTTCCTTCCGGCTTATGCATCCTGATTTTGCCCTTAGGTGATCCATAACTCAAGGAATCAACATGACCGAGCTATTGCTACTATATCCTCAACTGAAGTGTCAGGCATGATCACAGAATAATCATAGACAGTAATCTCTTATTGACGTCATGATGTCTCTGAGCTGTTGGTGTTGATGTGCTTTGAGCCATTCTATCTGAATGCCTTGTTTCAAACTCTACCGCTCCTAGAGATGGCTCAGTTTATATATATATAGTCTCTGTAATCCTTGCTCTGACCACTGAGCTGAGCATAGTATCGCTATCATCCAATGTATCCTTTGGAGCATAGCCTTCAATCTTGGTTGACCACCCGTATTCATGATAAGTGTGGTAAACTTACTTGTAACCGCAAGTAGTGCATTGTTGTGGCCACATATGCAAGAGTCTGTCAAGAGTTGGTAATATCTCTGTCTGTGAAGCCGTATCTTGTTTACCGTCACGGAGGTTGTTTGTCCACAACTTCTTTGGTTCTTGAAGGTTCCTTTGCCGTACTTTTCATGTCCTGTCAACACTATTCCTTGATTGTCTTCCCTGTTTGTTGGCTTGTTCTCACAACTTACTCTTGCATATCTCGTACGGGTTGTTATACTCATATTCTTCCTTTCAACATCGGGTCGGTGTTTCTTTGACACAGTCATTCCCGTGTATGAGTGGCTCGCATGAACTGATCCATTGGACTGCATGCTCACAACATATGCAGGTGTAGGATAAATCCTTTCATAACCACTGGGTTCTGCGGTGAATATGTCTAGTTCTTGCTCCTGACAAGCTCATTGTAGGCACGACGGCGAAGACTGAATTCCTCATGCTCGAAGCTTTTGCTAGAGTAGCGTGCTGAAGAAGGTTGGGTACCATACCTCAAAAGTTTTCCTTCATGTGCCTTACTGCTGAAGGCCGGGTTCCTTATGTCAGAAATTTTCCGTGGTTGCACGCTATGGAAGATGGGAGTGCCGTCTCCCAGAAGGATCTTATACTAAGTGGCATACCGAGGAGGATTGGCAGTAAGCTCTTTGATACGTCTCCAAAGTATCTATAATTTTTGTTGGTTTCATGCTATTATCTTGTCAAACTTTGGATGTTTTGCATGCCTTTTATATATTTTTTGGGACTAACTTATTAACTCAGTGCCAAGTGCCAGTTCCTGTTTTTTCCATGTTTTTGACCCCTTTCAGAGGAGGATTTTGAACGGAGTCCAAACGGCATGAAACTGCCAAAAAGATTTTTTCCGAAACAGAAAAAGATCGGGAAGCCGGAGAATCAGGGCAGGGGGCCACCAGGGACTCCACAAGCCCTCATGGCGCGGCCAGGGGGCCCCGCGCCCCGCGCCCCCTGGCTTGTGGGCTCCCTGAGGCTCCTTTGCCCTATGTTTTGCGCCTATATATTCCCTAAAATCCCATAAAAAATCAGGAGATCATCGAAAGTACTTTTCTGCCGCCACAAGCTTCTGTCTCCGCAAGATCCCATCTAGGGCACGTTCTGGTGCCCTGCCGGAGGGGGGATTCGGATACGGAAGGCTTCTTCATCAACACCATGACCTCTCCGATGATGCATGAGTAGTTCACCATAGACCTATGGGTCCATAGCTAGTAACTAGATGGTTTCTTCTCTCCCTTGGATCTTCAATACAAAGTTCTCCATGATCTTCATGGAGAACTATCCGATGTAATCTTCTTTTGCGGTGTGTTTGTCGAGATCCGATGAATTGTGGATTTATGATCAGATTATCTATGAATCTTATTTGAGTTTCTTCTTATTTCTCTTATGCATGATTTCATATCCTTGTAATTCTCTTCGAGTTGTGGGTTTTGTTTGGACAACTAGATCTATGATTCTTGCAATGGGATAAGTGCTTGGTTTTGGGTTCATACCGTGCGGTGACCTCACCCAGTGACAGAAGGGGTAGCGAGGCACGCATCATGTTGTTGCCATCAAGGGTAAAAAGATGGGGTGTTCATCATTGGTTTGAGATTATCCCTCTACATCATGTCATCTTGCTTAAGGCGTTACTCTGTTCGTCATGAACTCAATACACTAGATGCATGCTGGATAGCGGTCGATGTGTGGAGTAATAGTAGTAGATGCAGAAAGTATCGGTCTACTTGTCTCGGACGTGATGCATATATGTATGATCATTGCCTTAGATAACGTCATGACTTTGCGCGGTTCTATCAATTTCTCGACAGTAATTTGTTCACCCACCGTGATACTTGCTATTTTGAGAGAAGCCTCTACTGAACACTATGGCCCCGGGGTCTACTCCACACCATATTTTCAGACTTACACTTTTACTTCGTTGCACTTTCTGCCTTCAAATCTCACTTTGCAGTCAATCTTGAAGGGATTGACAACCCCTTTATAGCGTTGGGTGCAAGCTCTTTTGTGTTTGCGCGGGTACTCTGGACTTGACGAGATTCTCCTATTGGATTGATACTTTGGTTCTCAAACTGAGGGAAATACTTACTGCTCCTGTGCTGCATCACCCTTTCCTCTTCAAGGGAAAAACCGACGCAAACAAGAGAAGTAGCAAGAAGAATTCCTGGCATTGCCGGGGAAGGACTTTTGTTGCCGTAGCACTCTTCTTGGTAGCTTGTGGGGGAAGGCTAGGTTACTTATTCCAGAATCCTTTTGTTTTGATGTATTGTCAGATCTAGGGCTGGTTCTGGCTTCCTTTTGAAGTATCCGGAATTTAACCCATAGCAGGGCCATAACTTGATATAGGCCATATCTTGATTGAAGGTATTCCATCGGTCATGCACATCGCTTGTCCTTCTACTGGTCTGATAATTGTTGTTGTAAAGGTTGCATGACTGACGCAGACCTCATGTCATTAACCAATTCAGAATACTTCTTGCATTCAACCCACGTGTTCACGATAGTATGAAGTGGACAGACAATTCCATTCGGTTCAGCTGAGCTTCCAAGCATGTGAAGTTCTCATCGATTCTGGCAACCGCAACCTTATCCATATTCATTGCAATCCTCGTTCACAGTGTACAGAAAACTTTGTATTTGTACTTCAAAATATTCTTTGAAATTTGTACCAACGTACCGGAGTTTTGTTGCTGCTTTTGGCTTATTCACATTCTTGAAACATGGTCCTCGATGGGCAATAGATGGTTCTTGGGTTCACTGGAAAAAGATTCAGGGTTCACCTTTCTTGACTGAAGTAATCCTTGTATTGCAGACTGGATAATTTGTCCCTAGTGATATTCATTCTTGGTAGCTCTCCTGAATGCTTCCTCAAGTATGATCGGTTCTGAGGCCAACTCTCTTAGGTATATTCTGGCCTTGTGTGTGGCACCCGATTCTGCTTCTAACCCATTCTTCATTCTTTACAAATTTCGTGGTTATGTTCTGGATATCAGGCAGTTGGCATGGCTTGACTTTTGTTGAAATGGGGACTATTGGGTATTATCCCAGTTGTATGCTGATCTACTTAGACAACTCTTGCAGATGGATTCAGTCAGAGTGGGACAAAAACGAAACCGACGAAAGAAACGAGAACCGCAAAAAAACAAAAGCAAATAAAGCTCAAGAGTTGCGGACCTTACACACATGGCCAAGGATCCACTAGTATAGCTAATATAGCGCACTTTATGCATCTCTAAGGATTTAGAAGCGAAACCACACAATGCTCCTGGTAGCACTGGTGTCAAGCTCCTACTACTTCCTTAGGGAACATCACTCTCGACACAGGACCATAGCCAAAATGGCTTAGTCAATGTTTCTAGGGTTATCGGGGAAAGATGGAATTTATAGGCGTTTCCCAAAGGAAACTAGAGTAAGAAGAGAGATGTCATGGCTAGCAAGTAGGGGTAAGGATATATGGTTGACCAAGGGGATTCAGGGCTCACGGGTCTTTGTCGGGTGCGGGCGTTTCACACCGAGGCAAGGGCCACGAGAGTTGGGGTCTGATGGAGCCGAAAACCTATGGGGTTGCCTTATGATCAATAGTAGCCATGCCAAGTGGCAAAGATGGCTTAATTCCATCTAGGCCTTCTACTGAACACAAGACAGTGGAGTCTGGCTAGGGTAACCTATAGTCAGCCTGGCTGCTCTGATACCATTCGTTGTGGTACCCCGCCTGATTAGCACTATAGCCAGCCGGTCGTCGCGCACACCAGCCCAGGAAATCACTCTGGCATGCACGTTTACAACAAGTATCACGAACACAGGCATTTCTATTAATGAATATAAGAGTTTTACATGGTATACTATAAGGGTGGTGGCAGCGAAAAAACTATATCTAAGGCAGCATGGTCATGGTGCGGCTCCAATCCACAGGGATCTTACTCGATTAAGCTCCTAGCCCGTGAACGCTTTGGCTCCTCGCTAATGGACGACGAATCCTTATGTGAACCTGGCCATGTTAAAAGCCGATGAGTACTTTTGAATGTACTCGCAAGCAAACCAAACTAACACATACACTAAGCAATGCAATCTATGGCATTCAAGCATGCACTTGTTATTAGAGCAATATTAATTATCATGACATAGCCTACCTACCTAGCAAGATTAAATATTATGATATATTAGGATTATCCAGCAAGATAACTACTGAAGTAAATATGATAAGGTAAAGCATAATTTATACTCCGAATGTTCTCATAATCCAATCTGAATCTGATCCAAATCCAATCCGAATCATGTGGCCATCCGACCACTCATCTCATAGCCATCCCATGGCTAACATATCATCATCTGATGTCCGCACAAGACGAGTTCTACCATCATTATTATCACTAATACGGTTGACCACCTACTGAGGTCTAACGGGTTGTCCAATACCGTGGACGCTGCTATTCGAATAGGTTTGACACTCTGCAGAGGTTGGACACTTTACCCACACCATGGAGCACTGACCTAGTGATCCCATTCGGGTGGACCGGTGTTGCCCCAACGAAACTTGTCCGACCCGTGACTCTTTCGTCGTACAACTGGCATTCATCCTCCCCCGGAGTCCTGCCCTGGGTGGCCCTGTGTCCTCATGTCACGTGGCACCGTCGTAGTCAAACTAAACTGTCCCAAACGGGGACGCCGACTCAAAACTCAACTGGCTCACAGGGTTATCACCGCCTACCAGGACAAGGTAGCACGCGTGCATAACCCTCCCTCTTTGGAGGTACCGGTGAAAGAGCACGCAATTAGACCAAGTGAAGGTCGTCCCATATCGGCAAATGTGGTTGCACGGGTAAGCCCGGACACGTGACTCTAGATCAACTGACTAGATTCAGCTTTAGCAACATATTTATCAAGCATGGTTGTTCATCAACAATAACTTATCATGATGATAATTATGTATGAAATAGTAATGGTAGAAACACAACAACCTATCTCCATATCACCATGAGTCATTAATAAGACAGGATGTAAATAGCAAGTTATTACTTTACAAGTTCTATCTGTAAATTAGACCCTCGGAACCCTCGCATAAAACCAGCAAATAAACTAGTAGCCACCAGAACGATCATTACAACACAGATCTGGGACATTACCGGAATAACTCAACCCCGACACAAGACGGGTGGAAAGCAGCTCAGAGCATGAGGCGGTGTTGATAAGAACAATGTAGCAGTTCCTTAAGACGGCCGAAGAACAACTCAGAGCATAGGGTCACTGCCACGGAATGAAATTCAACAGCTGCCCGCGACGGCCGAAAGCAGATCAGAACACGGGCCAGCTGCTCACAAGAGAAATATAAAGTCGGCATCCACCCCGGACGGCCGAAATCATCTCAGACTCAGGCGTGGTGCCGTCATTGAAGAAAGTGCGAGCAAGGGTCCGTTAGCATCTCATACAGCACACTACTATACACATGGACATAGGCATTTAGTTTAGATATGCAAGAACAACACAGAGCAAATCTTGAGAGTATATATCAGATGGTCGGCTTGCCTGGGGTCGAAGAATACTCCCGGAAGAGGTGCGGAGAGTCCGCGGAACGATATGCCGGAACGGTTCTCTCTCGGAGAGGGCCAATAGGAGGGCAAGGGCAACATGGTCATTTTCAGAATGTGAACACATAATGAAAATGATACCAACATGAAGGGCTTGACGAGACGAAGACGTGGGCCTTGGAATCACCTCAATCGGAGTCCCAAGCAAAAAGATATAAGCGTTTGTCTGCTAGGGACCTTTCTATAAAAGAAATATTCAGAACCGGGTCCCTGACAGCGTAGCTGGTCGTGCATCCGGGGAGAATACGCTTTCCAGAAGTGAAAGCATATTCCTGAGAATACGCTTCCACTTAAAACGCGTGGGCTTGGGGCTTGTCAACGCCTAGAGGCTTACAAGTGGGCCCCCCTTATCCCTTTCTCTCTCTCTCCTCCCTCCTTCTTCTTCCTCCCGTCGGCAACACAAGCAGAGGCGAGGCCACGCGCGCCGACCAGGGCTCCTGGTGGTACATGCCATCTCCGGCCAAGGTCTGGTGTGACAGCCCGAGACCGACACTCCCGAAGATTCCCCTTTTATTCCGTTCTCGTCGAGTGGTTCGTTTGTCTCTCGCATTCATCATTGCATCATGCGCATCATCTGCATTGCATCGGCACTCCGTTGCCGCCAGTTTTCAAAACTTGCATTCGTTATTAGTTGTCGGTTTGCATGTTTTCCCTCTCATCTCCGCCTAGCCCCTCTCCACAGGGCGCCGACCCTACGCGCGGCCTGCCCGAAAACTTCCCTGAACCCGAACACGGCGGTCGTGACCGTTGGATCCGGATCAACCCCGTTTTACCTCAAACCGTCATCGGTTTGTCCACTGGACTCCCTAAGGTAGCCATTTCCGACTGCCCAATTTAAGCCGGAGGGTCCATATAGTCGTGGACCTAAACCCATTTGTTATATATTTAGAGCCACTTAGCCCAATCATACCAAACCCTAGTTTCTAGGGATCCTCCCCTGTTCCATCTGTGTGCCGCCACCCACCTCGGGGTCCAACCCGATCCAATGAGCGTGCAACGCGATGATACTCTCAAACGTATCTATAATTTTTGATGGTTTCACGCTGTTATCTTGTCAACTTTGGATGTTTTGTTTACCTTTTATATATTTTTTGGGACTAACTTATTAACTCAGTGCCAAGCGCCAGTTCCTGTTTTTTTGTGTTTTTGACTCTTTTCAGATCTGATTTTGGAACGGAGTCCAAACGGAATAAAATCCCTAAAATGATTTTTTCTAGAAAGGAAGAAGATCGGGAGGCTTGAGGGCCAAGCAAGTGGGCCCATAGGGAGCCCAGAATCCCTATTGCCGCGGCCATGGGAGGAGGCTACAGCAACCAAGCTTGTGGCCCCCCTGGCGCTCCCCTGCCCTAGGTCTTTGTCCTATAAATTCCCTAAAAATCCAGAAAAAATCAGGGCGTCCACGAAAACACTTTTATGCCACCGCAAGCTTCCGTTTCCACGAGATCTCATCTCGAGACATTTCCCGGTGCCCTTTCGGAGGGGACTTTGGAGTTGGAGGGATTCTACATCAACATCATCGCTCCTCCAATGACTCGTGAGTAGTTCACTTCAGACCTACGGGTCCGTAGTTAGTAGCTAGATGGCTTCTTCTCTCTCTTGGATCTTCAATACAAAGTTCTCCATGATCTTCATGGAGATCTATCCGATGTAATCCTCTTTGGCGGTGTGTTTGTCGAGATCCGATGAATTGTGGATTTGTAATCAGATTATCTATGATATATATTTGAGTCTTTGTTGATTTCTTATATGCATGATTTGATATCCTTGTAAGTCTCTCCGAGTCTTGGGTTTTGTTTGGCCAACTAGATCTATGATTCTTGCAATGGGAGAAGTGCTTGGTTTTGGGTTCATACCGTGCGGTGAGAGAAAGGGCACCAAGGCACACATCGTGTTGTTGCCATCAAGGGTAACAAGATGGGCTTTGTCTACTTGTTTTGGATGCGATGCCTATAGATATAATCATTGCCATATATAACCTCACGACTTTGCGTGGTTCTATCAATTGATCGACAGTAATTCATTCACCCACCGTCTACTTGCTTTCATGAGAGAAGCCACTAGTGAACACTACGGCCCCCGGGTCTATTCACACCTATCGTTTCCACTTTTGCTTTTACTTTGCTTTGTTACTTTGTTGCTTTCAGTTCTCACTTAGCAAACAATCTATAAGGGTTGACAACCCCTTCATAGCATTGGAGCAAGCTCTTTGTGTTTGTGCAGGTACTTGTGATATTCCTTCACTGGATCGATACCTTGGTTCTCAAAACTGAGGGAAATACTTACCACCGCTGTGCTACATCACCCTTTCCGCTTCGAGGGAACACCAATGCAAGGCTCGAAGGCCACGGGGGTATCCTTTGCATATTTGCCTAGGAAGTCCCTAAAGGCGTAGCCATAGCAGAAGGATTCCTGGTGCCGTTGCTGAGGAGAATCAAGACAAGAATAGACTCCCGTCAGCACGCTTGTTTCTGGCGCCGTTGGAAGGTCTTTTGTTGCAGTAGCAGAAGTATTTCTGGCGCCGTTGCCGGGGAAGGAGAGATCTATCCAAGTAGGTCTCACAAACTCATCTCTTGCATTTACTTTTTTTGCTAGTTGCCTCCCGTTTTCCTCTCCCCCACTTCACATTTGCCGTTTTCATTTGCCTTTTTGTTGTCTCCCTTTTGTCGTTCTCTTTTGCCCGCTTCACTCGCTTACTTCCTGCTTGTTTGTGTGTGGGATAGTCCATCAATGGTTAGACCCACTACTCCAAACGATACCCCTGAGAACGAAGTTCTCAATTTCAGGCAAAATGAGGAAGAAAATTTAAAGGATGCTTGGTACCGGATTTGCTATGCTCAGAGTAGATCTACTCGTAAGCAGTCCACTACCGTCCTTCTTCGCACTTTTTATGTTGGAATCTCTCCTTGGAATAGGTATATTCTTGATACCATCGTAGGCGGGAATTTTTTGGGGAGCCATACTATTGACTCCTATGGATCTATCATGAATTTGGTAGGCTCACCCCCGCTCATGGTTAATGGAACTACATTAACCTTGGAACACGTGATGCAAAGGCTTGACGCTATTGAAAACAAAATTTCCATAGTTGAACTTATTGAGGGTTTGGAAAGAAAGATACACAATCAAATTACTCAGTACGGATCCAAAGTGGGAAATGTTTTGAAAAATTTAAGGGAGAAGGAACCTATAGTTAATGATTCTTCTAGAATTGGCAAATTAGAAGATGTCATAACCAACTTGGGTTCCGCTTTTGCCGCTGTGCAAAATACACCAAATCCCACTCTAAAAAAGACCGTCAAGTCTGTTTTCGTTCCTAAAGCTAGTGGTGAGTCATCCAATAAAGACGAAGATCTTAAGATGATAAATGATCACACTGCTTATGGTTTGAGCACCAAGGATGACTATACGTGATTCCATCACCTTTTGCCTAGCTAAGGGCGTTAAACAATAGCGCTTGTTCGGAGGCAACCCAACGAATCTATCCTTTTTCTTTCTGTTTTGTGTTTTCCACACTTTCATAATTCTGTTATGATTATGTTTTTTGTGTTTCTTTTTGCGTTTGTGCCAAGAAAAACCGTTATGATTAGTCTTTGGGATGATCGTTTGGTCATGCTGGACAAGACAAAAACTTTCTGCTCACGAAAAGATTTTTTTTTCTGTAAGAGCTTTTGAGTTGATTCTTTTTGCTGCTGATTGCTACGCAAATTCTCCAGACTGTAGTAATTGTTCAGAATTTTTGAAGTACCAGAAGTATACGAAGTATACAGATTGCTACAAACTGGTCTGCTGTTAACACATTCTATTTTTGTTGTGTTGGTTGCTTATTTTGATGAAACTATGGATAGTATCGGGGGGTATTAGCCATGGAAGAATGAAAATACAGTAACCCAACATCAACATAAGTAGAATTCATGTTTGCTACAATACCTAAGTAAGTGGTGGTTTGCTTTCTTATACTAATGTTATCACGAGTTTCTGTTTAAGTTTCGTGTTGTGAAGTTTTCAAGTTTTGGGTGAAGTTCATATGGACAAAAAGATAAAGAGTCGCAAGCGCTCAAGCTTGGGGATGTCCAAGGCACCCGAAGATGATTCAAGGATGCCGTAAAAGCCTAAGCTTGGGGATGCCCCGGGAAGGCATCCCCTCTTTCGCCTTAAATCCATCGGTAACGTTACTTGGGGCTATATTTTTATTCACCACATGTTATGTGTTTTTTTTGGAGCGTCTTGTATCGTAGGAGTCTATTATTTTTGTTGTGTCACAATCATCCTTGCTGCACACCTAGAGAGAGAGACATGCACTCACCATGATTTTGTCGATCTTCGCTTATATTCTTTGGTAGACAATTCAGCTCACATGTGCTTCACTTAGATCTTTTGAGCTAGTTGATTTTGCTCTATGTGCTTCACTTATATCTTTTAGAGCACGGTGGTACGTGGCTTGATAGTTGATCTATGCTTTGAAAGTAGTCTCAAAAAGGGGTAGTTATCCAAAGGGATACGAAAACTTCCATCTTCATGTGCATTGAACAGTTAAAGAAGTTTGATTCATCTCAACTAGTTTTGAGTTGTGGTTATGGTAATATTGAAGTTATATTAGTAAGGTGTTGTGGATCTAGAAATACTTGTGTTGAAGTTAGTGATTCCTGTAGCATGCACGTATGGTGAAACACTATGTGATGAAGTCTGAGCATGATTAGTCTATTGATTGTCATCCTTTGTGTGGTGGTCGGGATCGCGCGATGGTTTATACCTACCAACCCTTCCCCTAGGAGTATGCGTTGAATGCTTTGTTTCGATTACTAATAAAACTTTTGCAACAAGTATATGAGTTCTTCATGACTAATGTTGAGTCCATGGTTTAGATGCACTTTCACCTTCCACCATCACTATCTTCTTTAGTGTCGTGCAACTTTTGCCGGTGCACAAAACCCACCATTAGCCTCCCTCAAAACAGCCACCATACCTACCTACTATGGCTTTTTCAAAGTCATTCCGAGATATATTGCCATGCAACTACCACCATGACATGTGCCACCACATCTACATTTCCATTGCATGATCGTAAGATAGCTAGCATGATGTTTCCATTAATGTCCAAGCCATGCTAGATCATTGTCACGGTACACTATCGAAGGCATTCCATATAGAGTCATCGTTGCTCTAAGTTTTGAGTTGTAGGTGTGATGATCATCATTGATGGAGCATTGTCCCTTGTGAGGAAATAAAAGAGGCCAAAGATGCCCACCAAAATAAAAAAAGAGAGGCCAAAGTGCCCATCCAGAAAAAATGAGAGAAAAAGAGAGAAGGGACAATGCTACCACCTATCCACAGTTGTGCATATTAAGCACCATGATCTTCATGATTGAGAGTCTCTCGTTTTTTCACCACCATATAGCTAGTGGGAAATTTTCATTATATAACTTGGCTTGTATATTCCAATGATAGGCTTCCTCAAAATTGCCTTAGGTCTTCGTGAGCAAGCAAGTTGGATGCACACCCACTAGTTTTCTTTAAGAGCTTTCATATATTCTTAGCTCTAAAGCATCATTTGTATGGCAATCCCTACTCATTCACATTGATATCTAGTGATGAGCATCTCCACAGTTCATTGATATGCCTAGTAAATGTGACCATCTTCTTCTCTCTTTTTTTGTCTTGCAACCTCCACCACACTCCACACCACTTCTAGTGCTAAAACCATGGCTCACGCTCATGTATTGCGTGAGAGTTGAAAAGGTTTGAGAAAGTAAAGGTGTGAAAACAATTACTTGGCCAATACCGGGGTTGTGCATGATTTAAATTCGTTGTGCAATGATTATAGAGCATAGGCACACTATATGATTTTGTAGGGATAACTTTCTTTTGGCCTTGTTATTTTGAAAGTTCATGATTACCTTGCTAGTTTGCTTGAATTATTATTGTTTCCACGTCAATAGCAAAGTATTGTTTTGAGTCTAATGGATCTGAACATTCAAGTCACATAAGAGGAGTTACAAAGGACATCTATGCTAGGTAGCATGAAAGCATCAAAAATTCATTCTTTATCACTTCCCTACTCGAGGACGAGCAGGATTTAAGCTTGGCGATGCTTGATACGTCTCAAACGTATCTATAATTTTATATGGTTTCACGCTGTTATCTTGTCAACTTTCGATGTTTTGTTTACCTTTTATACCTTTTTTGGGACTAACTTATTAACTCAATGATAAGCGCCAGTTCCTGTTTTTTCTGTGTTTTTGACTCTTTTCAGATCTGATTTTGGAACTGAGTCCAAATGGAATAAAATCCCCAAAATGATTTTTTCCAGAACGGAAGAAGATCGAGAGGCTTGAGGGCCAAGCAAGTGGGACCACAGGGAGCCCACAAGCCCTGTTGCCGCGGCCAGGGGGGAGGTCGCGGCAACCAAGCTTGTGGCCACCCTGGTGCTCCCGTGCCCTAGGTATTTGGCCTATAAATTCCCTAAAAATCAAGAAAAATCAGGGCGTCCACGAAAACACTTTTCCATCGCCGCAAGCTTCCATTTCCGCGAGATCTCATCTAGAGACCCTCCCCGGTACCCTGTCGGAGGAGACTTTGGAGTTGGAGGGCTTCTACATCAACATCATCGCCCCTCCAGTGACTCATGAGTAGTTCACTTCAGACCTACGGGTCCGTAGTTAGTAGCTAGATGGCTTCTTCTCTCTCTTGGATCTTCAATACAAAGTTCTCCATGATCTTCATGGAGATCTATCCGATGTAATCCTCTTTGGCGGTGTGTTTGTCGAGATCCGATGAATTGTGGATTTGTGATCATTATCTATGATATATATTTGAGTCCTTGCTGATTTCTTATATGCATGATTTGATATCCTTGTAAGTCTCTCCGAGTCTTGGGTTTTGTTTGGCCAACTAGATCTATGATTCTTGCAATGGGAGAAGTGCTTGGTTTTGGGTTCATACCGTGTGGTCCCAGTGACAGAAAGGGCAGCAAGACACACCTCGTGTTGTTCCCATCAAGGGTAACAAGATGGGCTTTGTCTTAGATATGAGATTGTCCATCTACATCATGTCATCTTGCTTAAGGCGATACTCTGTTCTCATGAACTTAATACACTAGATGCATGCTGGATAGCGGTCGACAGGTGGAGTAATAGTAGTAGATGCAGAAAGTATCGGTCTACTTGTTTTGGACGTGATGCCTATAGATATAATCATTGCCATAGATAACGTCACGACTTTGCGCGGTTCTATCAATTGCTTGACAGTAATTCGTTCACCCACCGTCTACTTGCTTTAATGAGAGAAGCCACTCGTGAACACTACGGCCCCCGGGCCTATTCACACCTATCGTTTCCACTTTCGCTTTTACTTTGCTTTGTTACTTTGTTGCTTTCAGTTCTCACTTGGCAAACAATCTATAAGGGATTGACAACCCCTTCATAGCGTTGGGAGCAAGCTCTTTGTGTTTGTGCAGGTAGTTGTGATATTCCTTCACTGGATCAATACCTTGGTTCTCAAAACTGAGGGAAATACTTACCACCGCTGTGCTACATCACCCTTTCCGCTTCGAGGGAACACCAAATCAAGGCTCCAAGTCCACGGGGGAATCCTTTGCATATTTGCCTAGGAAGTCCCTAAAGGCGTAGCCGTAGCAGAAGGATTCCTGGTGCCGTTATTGACGAGAATCAAGACAAGAATAGACTCCCGTCAGCACGCTTGTTTCTGGCGCCATTGGAAGGTCTTTTGTTGAAGTAGCACGCGGATCCAGTTCTTCCCTCGATCCCCACGCGGTGACCTTGTGAGCCGTCGCGCCGCATTCTACACCTGCCGGCACCGAGCTGCCCCAGCCGCGCCGCACCGAGCCCTCTCCCGCGCCTCCTCGCGCCCGAGAACGAGCTCCCGTGCCCCGTGCCTCCCAAAAGCCACTCCTCCCGAGCTCTCGCGCGCCTGAGACCATGCTGTGAGCCGCCGGCTACCGCGTCTGCAAGCGTGACCGACGGACAGGCACCGCCGCTCACCTGGGTCACTCCTCGCGCCTGCCATCTTCCTCCCTTCTCCGTTTTCTCCCCACCTCTCTAAGTTTCCTCTGTGTGCCCCTCTCTTCCCCGCAGGTACACAGCTCCATCAAGGCCAAGCTCCACCGGAACGCATCATATCCATCGGGAATGGAGCCACGCAGGCCAGATCCCACAAGAGCCACCACCACCCGACCCTTCTCCGCCGTTCCCCGCCGGAATCGGCACCGAAGATCGTTGGCATGGCGCTGGCCTCTTCCCCTCTTGTGAGATGTTTTCCCGTAATTGTACCTGGAGCATTTTCTTTCCAAGATCCATTATGGCACGTAGGGATATTTAGAAACGCATGTAGGTTAGAATACAAGGGGAGTCCTAGCCGAGTTGGCTAGTGCAGTTAGCCTCCACCCAAGAGACCAGGGATCAAATCCCAATCGGCCTATATTTTGGGTTTTGTTTTGTGTTAATTCAGTTTAGTCTATGGTTGTTTTGTCCTTCAGCTTCATCAGTTTAGCAATATCCTCCATGCATCACCGGTTATTGCTAGCCCAGCTGGTTAGCCTGTAGGCTTGCAACCGTGGGGGTATTGGGATCGATCCCAATAAACCCCATTCTTTTAGTCGTGCGAATTTATTAATTTTAGAAAAATGTATAATTTTCAAACGCGCCTAACTTTTATTCCGTGCCCCGGTTTCCAACGAGTTAAATATGTAACTTGACTAGAATCTCACATAGATTAATATTTTCCAACTCTCATGCATGATTACAACTGTTAAACTTGTTGTTTACCTCGTTTTGCATGTCGTGTTGTGTTGGTAACGGTTTAGGTCGTAGTTATTTAACCGTAGCTCCGTTGGAGATGTGCTATATATGTAAATGGACCGGAACGACGCGTAGAATCACGTGAACCTATTTATTTTTCTGTTTAACAAATATTAAAATATGTTAGTGCAGATCTGGACAGAATTATAACTTAGCGTATGAGGTCAGTCCGGAGATGCTATAAGTCGTTTCTGACCTCATTTAAAATGCCTAGATAGGTAGATTAATTACGCTTCATCTCTTTCCATGTTTAACCACAATTAATATTGTCGTGTACCTAATCGGGATAGAACTAAATAATTCATATGTGGAGTTTCGTCAATATGCAACTCGTTGTATATTGAACTTCACTTAATGTGTAGTGCTTGATTGTTGTGAATTGACACGCCATGTCTTGCATATATTCAACTGATCATGCATCATATGTGGAGTGCATCTTGTCGTGCATTTGCCGTGGTGAATATCTGTGTTGATACTTGTTTCCGGTTTCCTTTGTCTCGATAGAGTTCCGCAAGCGTGTCCGAATGTGAGGACCCGTTCGACTACATCGGTTCGTCTGCTTCACAAGTCATTCTTCTTCCAAGCGGGATCTCAGGCAAGATGACCATTTCCCCAGATACCATTACTAGCATTGCCATGCTAGTATTATCTTTTTTGTCGCTATGTCTCGTTGCCTACCACCTGTTAAATATCAGCCTCTCGACATTACCATGAAAACCTTCAACATGTTCACAGCCTAGCAAACCACTGATTGGCTATGTTACCGCTTGCTTAACCATGTTAGGCGTTGCTAGTTGCAGGTGCGGTTGCTTCCATGTGTTTACATCGGTTCATTGTTATATCACCATATTAATTGCTATTTAATTTAATGCACCTATATACTTGGTAAAAGGTGGAAGGCTCGGCCTTTCTAGCATGGTGTTTTGTTCCACCGTTGCCACTTAGTTTCGGCTACAGGTGTTATGTTCCATAATTGAGTGTTCCTAACATGATCGGGGTTGTTATGGGGATCCCCTTGATAATTCGTTCTAGTTTAAAGCTGATCTGGCAAGGCCCATCTTTGGTTCTACATTTGCCTAATAACCTAATAATAATGCATAGGGACCCACCGGCACCCGCGGAGTAATTTAATCAACCCCCGGGCCAGTGCTCCTCATGAGTGTTGGTCCCACCTGAGCGATATCCGGCGCCCCCTGGTCACCCAGGGTTTAGCGAACCCGACGTCTAGCTCATCCATCGTGTCCTGAGAACGAGATACGCAGCTCCTATCAGGATCGTCGACACGTCGGGCGGCCTTGCTGGATTAGTTTTAACTTTTATGAGATATCTTGTGCATCCGGATTCCGGTGATGCTTTGGGTAATCTCAGAGTTGAGGTTTTCCACTAAGGAATCAGACGAGATCACGAGTGTCGTGGTCGAGGATTTCTATGCGGCTTGTGGTAATTTGTGATGGACTAGTTGGAGCACCCCTGCAGGGTTAAATCTTTCAGAAAGCCGTGCCCGCGGTGATGTGGCAACGTGGAAACTTTGTTTAACACTGGTTCTAGACAACTTGAAGTTAACTTAATTAAAATATGCCAACTGAGTGCGTAACCGTGACTGTCTCTTTCGTGAGCTCCTTCTCCGATCGAGGACACGGTGGGGTTATGTTTGACGTAAGTAGGTGTTCGGGATCATTCCTTTGATCATCATTAGTTCATGTCCTCTATGCGTAGATCATCCCCCTCTTTATTCTCGTACTCGTAAGTTAGCCACCAAATATATGCTTAGTCGCTTGCTGCAGCCTCACCACTTAACCATACCTCACCTATTAAGCTTTGTTAGTCTTGATACCTTTGGAAATGAGATTGTTGAGTCCCCTGTGGCTCACAGATTACTACAACACCAGTTGCAGGTACAGATAAAGGTTACTTGACGCGAGCACGTTGATTTTTCATTTGGAGTTGCTTCTTCTTCCTCTTCTTCATCGATCTAGGATGGGTTCCAGGCCGGCAGCCTAGGATAGAAAGGATGGACGTCATTTTATTTTCTCATTTGTTTTCGTCCGTAGTCGGACCCTGCTCTTCTTCATGATGTTTATGTATTGTACTGATGTGACTCTGATGTAGCTTGTGGCGAGTGTAAGCCAATTACATATATCTCATCTTTTCAGTACATGTACTTGTAACGATATCCATTCTTGCAAAACAACGAGATGCGCTTGTATCCCTGACGAGGCCCTCGTTCCAAATTAAGGATAGGGTCGCATCTTGGGCATTACAAGTTGGTATCAGAGCAGTACCGACATAGGAGCCCCCTTGATTGATCGAACTTGGCCGACTCGAGTCTAGTGAAAAACTATATTGAGTCTTAGTTATATCGGAGACTAGGATTCTTTTTTCTCCTCTTCTATGCTCTGGTAAGGTTCATGACTTAAGAATTTTAATTCTACTCCTCTTCTCACTCAAAAAAACTTAGGATCACGTGGATATTTTTGGAATCTATATGATGTTGATGTGGCGGAGTTCTGTCTTGGTGCCTCCTATCTGACTTGATTTCTTCTGGGGAGTTGAGCTCCAGGGGATTCTCGAGCACATCGCTATCATTCAGATTTCTTAGTATCTCAGGACGAAGTATGTTCAAAATTGCTTCAATACTAGTAGTGGCGAGAGGAGTCCGGCTTCCCCAGTACTGGTGCAGAGAGTTCCGGATGTATCGCCACACTTTGTATCGTTGTGATTACGAGGGTGTGTGATAGATGAGGTTTCGAGATTTTGCTTATGTGTTAACGGAAGTGATACACTGGACGGGTTAGTATAGGAGTTGTGTGACATATTACTCCTTGTATCCGTGGACCAGATTGCATGACCAGAAATTTCGGGAGTTCTTAGGTGGGAATTCAAGTAGTTACTTATAGGACAATCTTCCAACAAATGCATGATGTTAGGTTGGAGTTCGACATCTAGTGGATTCATTTTTTCACGGTCAACTTACAGTAGTTCTTGTTGTGTCTTAAAGAGTCCTTGTAGCTTGCTACGACTCGGGGACGCTTGGTATGTCGTGTGCATGCCTTGCACAGGATGGCTACTGTAAGGATCGAGCCCGTGCGAATCTGTCCACAAAAATATTGGACGAAATCTCTAGTTTGTTCTGGCTTGTTTGAGAAGCCTCATCCTTGTTTTTTTGTTGAGTATAGTAATTCGAGTTGCTTCGATGTCAAGTGGTGAATCCATATCCTTCCAAGAGCTGTTCTCATATTTCTATGGGAATGCTCATTAATTTCTGTTGACTCAAATCAACTTGTCTTTTCAATTTCTTGTCAACCGAAGTCGTCATGTTAATTCCTTTCCAACCGGTGTGTTTCTCTTCAAGTGAATTCAATCCTCTCCAATTTTGCAAGTTCATTCTCTCATTTGTTCCGGTGTTCATCTCATCTGTCCCCAGTTGTCTTTGTTTTTCCCCGCCCTCCCGCCCTTCTCTTCAGTGATTCAATCTTCATCCAAGTGTCTTTCTCCTCAGTGATGCTTCCGCTCTCTTTTCTTCCATATTGTTTCCGATGACTCTTCGTGAAGATTCTCAGGAACTTCGTGTTCATATTTATTCAATCTTGTTGTCTTTTCCGGTGAATTCAGCTCAAGCCATCCATGTTCATCATATCCTTTTCATCCTTGTAATTCTTTTCCATGTTGAAAATTCTTACGAGCCTATCTTATTATTCATTCCTCTCTTTTCTATCCGGAGTGTTGAAGGTATCTCAGAAGTTCTTGTTTTCAATTCTTTCAATTATTTCGAGGTGCTCAACCTCATCTAGTTTGCATTTGTACCGGTGCAATATCTCTCTTCTAAGCAATCTTTTCAATGGTGGTTTCTTTGAGTGGGACAATAACCCACAAGTTTTCCCAGAATCTTATCTGGCTCTTCTAATCTTTCCCGGAGATCTTTAATTCTTTTTAGATGTCATGTAAGTATGAATTTCATCACTCTTATTCCTCCTTCTAGTTCAATCTGAATTAATTCTCATATTTCGCTCAACCTTTCATTCTTTCTTATTCTGGAGTGTCTTAGTTATTCTTCGTGGTGTTCTCCTCATCTTTTTCAGTTTGGAAGACCGAAGGGGTGTTTCTCTCAAATCTTGGTACTTTATCTTGAAGATTCATCATTTCAGCTTTGTGCCATCATCTTGGATTGTTCCCAATCATGTGTAATTCCTTTCTTGCTATTCGATGCTTTTCTGAGTGGTTTTCATTCTTGATCCCCCGAAGGCCATCATTTTAGAAGATTCTTCATTCTCAACTTTCAGCTTTCATCCTCAAATTCTTCTCAATTTTTGTCTCTTCGTTCGTCTCTCAATCATTCTGGTGCCTTGTTCAAGTTTTTCTCTTAGGTGGATCATGATCTCTTCATTCTCATGTATCTCCATTCATTCTTGTTATTCCCATTCATTCCAATTCTTACCGGTGTCTCCTTCAAGACTTCTTCAAGTTTGTGCTCATATCTCTCCTCAATCATTTATAGAAGAACAAGTGGAACGCCAAATCCGTGGGTTGTCACCAATTTAACTTGATGAAGGGTAAGCATAACATAATTCTTATTCATGTTTCATCAAGTGATTTCAATTCTTCTTCCAGAGAGGCTCATGATATCAAATTCTTTATTCCAAGTGCTTCATCTTTTCTTTTCCGGAGCTCCAGCTTTTCTCAAGTATCTCTTCCTGAAGCTTCATCTAAGTCATGGAGGGCCCAAATCTTATTCTTTTCATTCTTCATATCTTGCATCATTCTTTTGTATATGGAGGTTCTTCATGCTGGTTCTTCAAGATTTCATCCATTCTCAATGTGTTCTTCAAGATTCTTGTTGGAGAACCTCAAGTATTCTTGTCTTGCATTTCAAAGTGCAATTCTTCCTCCTTTTGCTCTTGAGGTGGTGTTACAACATTCTTGTTAGTGGAGGAGTGTAATGCCCCAAATGTGTAACCTTCCCTTTTTGGAACCTTCCTATGTGGGTCCACCTTGTCTATGACATGAGGGTTGTATGTGCTATGACTTCATGTGTGACACCTTGTTATTTTCTTTCTTGCATGCATGCATACCATATCATGCCATGTGTCATGTGTTGTGGCATTGTGGTCACATGATCTCATGTGATGTTTGTGATCTTGTGGAAATGTGGCTTGTGAATGATTGGAGTGGTGCAACTCTAGTAGCTTGCATGTGTTAGTAGGAATAGTTGGGTTGCTTAGGTTTTTAAAACCCTTTCCTCTCTCTTTTATTCCAAGCTCAAGATACTCTTCTTCCTTTCCTGTTTTAAAAATGCCTATGAGTTAGCAGATTTTGTGTTAGATATGGAGGGGTATGTTTGCTATTTTGAAACAAGTTTTAAAGGTGCAACTAATTACAAAACAGCCAATGTTAATGCTGTTTTGTAAATATTTAGTTGCCCCAAATACATCTCTGATATTTTATTTAAATATGTTATATTTTTCCATGGTCAGGGGTAGTTTTGTTGTATTTTTATCCCCAGTGGATTTTTCTGTGTACTATTTTCTTTTGTGGCTTTTCCTGTAAATAGAAAAGGCCCCAGATTTGTTTTTCAGTTAAGAGGCGCCACCCTGTGGGCTCCCTCCCACAAGGCCGGCCCATCACTTCCATTCCTTCCAGCGCAGGAGCCCACGCGCGCGACCTCCCTTCTCTACCGCAGACGGCGTCTACGCCCCTCCTCTGCACCTTTCCGTCAGGCCAGCAGAGAGCGAGAGTTACCGCCGTGAGGGCACCAATGTTGAGGGGACCCCCTTATATATCTCAGCGTCCGTGCCCTCTCCCTCCTTAGGTTTTCCCCTCTTCCCCCATCTCGCGCCGCCACCATCTCCTTCCCCATCTCTCTTCTCCCCTCCTGGTAAGCTCTGTAAACTAGGGTAGCAGAGAGAGAAAGCAGCAACCGCCGGTGTCTAACCCCGCTCTCGTCGACGTCCCGCGCCTCCGCCATATCCAGGAGCGAGGGGATGCTCCCCGCGCTCCATTCCCGCCATCGCTGAGATCGAGGAGCGACCTCAACGATGGCCAGGAGCTCGTCCACGTCGCGGCTCCGGTGAACTCCATCCACTTCCCGGTTCTGCAGCAGGTAGATTTGGATCTTCGTCAAGGCGTCCCCAACCATCTTCTTCCCCTCCGATCCGTCTTCCACCACCGTGCGGCTCCTCTTCCTTCCCTAAGGTGAGCCGCCGGCCACCTTCCTCCCCTCTCTCTCGTTTGGATCCAGCGATCCTTGTTGGGCGCATCCCTGTCCCGAGCAGCAGCAGTAGGTCTCCGTGCGTGCATGTCTCATGTGGTGCATGTGCAGTTGGTTGTGATGGTGGTGCAGATAGTGTAGCAGGTGCAGTGGCGTAGTTCTTGCCTTCGTGGCACAACAGCAGCGCAGCAGAGAAGCCACGGCGACCTCCCTATCGCTGGCGCATCTCTGTGCAGAGTAGAGCATGCAGAGAGGTTGTTCACCTAGATTCAGTCCCTTGTTCTGTCAGTAGTCGATTCGTGGCGCAGTGGTTGTTGTCTCTGTTTGTTCCCTTGAGGTGCAGGGTTCGATTCCCCTATGGTGCACCCCCTTTTGGTTTTCTTTTCCTGTTCGGAAGTAGCTAGAAGTAGTAGAGGTATTTCTTGCTAGATGCACCTTCTTTGTCGAAGCCATGTCAGTAGCAGGGTGGCAACAGCAGCAGTGCAGTTGCAGAGAGGGCTTGGGTTCGACCCCCCCCCCAAGCCTCGTATTTTTTTCCCTGTTTTATTTTTCTTTGCTGTGAAATATTTTGCTGCTAGCAACAGTAGATGCAGGTGCATGTGAACCAGGAGATATTAGGCTAGTTTTTCATTTGTTTTGTAGTGTCCTTGTTTGCTGCAAGTGAAGATTACATGTTGGTGCACATTGGTATTTTGATGTGTGTGTGTGCACTAGGTGTAGTAGATGTATATGTGCATGTGCATTTGAAGTTTGGGTGCTAGAGTGTATATGTGTGTGTGAGTGGTAGCACACAAGCTAGTGGTGCCTTGTGGTTGTAGTGTGAGTATGCGTCTCACACACATCAACAAGAGTTCTGATGTTTTGCTTGTGCACCTCTTGGGCAATATGTGGTGTTTGTGTAGAGATGATATAAGTAGTTTTGCATGTGTAGCTTCATGTGAGTGTGTAGTAGTGTGGGTGTGTGTGGGTTCACCCCCACCTACTAGGGCAAGTATGCACCATCACATGTCCATATGTGAGTGTGTGCATACTCCCTTGATAGTGTAGGTGTTATTAGGTTTGCTTGTTGTTTGTGATGGCGTGGTAATGTGCCAAGGCACCTAGGCATGAGGTCTACCCCTCATGTACCCCCATAGATATTGTGGTCATGTGTATATGCTTATGTAGGTTTTATTCTAGTGAATAGCACATGTGATGATGCACTACTCACTATATGGGATTCTATGTAGATTTTCTTCTCTAGTTTGTGCTCACTTGTTCCAAGGAAGTGCATTAGTATTTTGTATGCTTCTGGGGTAGAATCATCCCGGGAATCCATTGGTGAGATTAGTTTTTCCATTGGAACATTTTCTGGAGATGACATATTTTAGATTTGTTCCATGTTTAGAGCTTGGTTCCATGTGATTTGTTGAGCACAAAGGTTTGCTTCTTGGTTGTGCTAGTAGAATGTGACCCCCTCTACCACATGTTGGTTTCATTTCATGTTTAGGAATCCATGTGTGCAAGTTGTGCCCACTCAAAATAGGCATGTGGCTGAAATTCCAGATTAGTGAAAATCTGAGGTTTTCACTAAGTCTGAGAATCTGTATATATTTTCTTCTCCTGTTGATGAGCTTGTGCGTGTCAATGTGTTGTGATCTAGCCTTAGCTTTCAACTAGAAAGTTGAAGCTGATATGTTTTTCTAGCTCCCTGTAAATTTTCATTCCATTTGGAGTCCTGTAGATATTTAATTGGCTGCTATCAAAATGCTTCAGAGCATAGACAGAAAATGAGAATCTGGAATTTTCACTAAGTCCGTGAAATCTGATATTTTTGGGCAAGTTTGCAGCTTTGTAACTTTCTGTGTTTAACTCCTTTGTGTGAGATTCTTGCTTGTGCTTGTAGTACTATTGGATAGATACAACCACATATCTTACTCCCACCGTTCCTAAATATAAGTCTTTCTAGAGACTCCACTAGTGGACTACATGCTAATGTATATAGACATATTTTAGAGTATAGATTCAATCATTTTGCTCCGTATGTAGAATCCTAGTGAAATATCTTAAAAGACTTATATTTAGAAACGGAGGGAGTATTTGGCATGTTTAGGTGGCTGTAGGTGCTTTGCATGTAGCTCACAAAGTGTTATGATGCAGTTTATGGCAGATTGTGTAGTTTTCATATTTTGATGTTTGTGAGTGCTTAGTTGATGATGTGGTGTTCTTCCTTGCTCTACCCCATCCATGTTGGATTGTTTTATGTCTTGGCTACCTGGAAATACCAGAGTTGAGCCATTTGATTGTGGTGTGATGAATTTGGCACGTAGGTCTTCATATCTTGTTTTGTTGATTCCCGTTGATCCGTAGATCTGATTGTAATGTTCTTTATATGCTTTTGCATTGTTTTCACGAGACGCATCTGATCATGTAATTGTCATGCATGTCAAAATAGCTTAGGATGCAGTTATTTCCAGGAACATGTATTTACTTCTCATGCTTGTGCTAGTGAATAGAATAGTGATGCATGCTCATATTCATCTCATGCATCATGTGCTTGTTGCATCTTGAGGTGTTGTTGTTCATTGCATGTTATTATTATGTTGGGTAGCACCAGGATCAGAGAAAGAGTTCGTGGATTCGGGAGAGTACGTGCAGGACGATCAAGAATCGTTCCAAGCTGAGGATATCACAGGCAAGATGACATGACCTTGATTCCATCTCTAGACTTGTTATGCTAGATTATGTTTCTTTCATCATATACTCGCTGCCTACCACTGAAATATTTGCCTCCTCATATGTCATGAAAGCCAAACACTTAACCCTTCCTAGCAAATCTTGAATGTCTAGGTAGGCTTTGCTGAGCTACTAATGTTAGCGTTGCTAGATGCTGGTGCTTTGTCTCATGTGATAACATGAGCTTGATATCATTATCTTAATTCTGTTATTTAACTAATGCACCTATATACTTGGTAAATAACGGAAGGCCTAGCCTTTTGCCGGGTGTTTTGTTCCGTTATTGCCGCCATAGTTACCGGCTACCGGTGTTTGATTCCATATTGATCGCTCCTAACACGTTCGGGGTTGTTATGGGGACCCCCTCGATAAATTGCTTAGTGTTAAGACTTGTCCGACAGGACCCAACATTAGTGTTAATTTGCTAATCACTTAATAATAATCTGCATAGGGAATGATCACCCCGAGGATCTTTAATCAACAACCCGGGCCAGTGCTCCTCATGAGTGTTGGTCCAAACTAGAGTCGTGCGCGGGGCCAACCCGGGGCAACTCGGAGATGTTTATCAGGCCACTGTACGTTGTGGTCATCCGGCGTGTCCTGAGACTGAGATACACGGCTCTTATCAGGGTCGTCGACGAGGAGAACGACCGCCTGTACGTGAACTATCGAGAAGATTGAGGCGTGGTCATGATCGTGGGCCAGCAAGCAGGGAGCATAGCCATTTCCCTTGTTTTGTAGTCCGTAGCGGAACTACATTGATTGTATGCATGATGTACTCTGATATATTTATGAGATGGCAATTGAATCCCTTATTGTCATTCCATTGTTATTATGTTTGTGCTATGATACCTTCTTTGCGAGACGCTAAGATGCGCTCCTTTCCAATTCAGGGCCTCGATCCCCAGATCGGAAAGGACCGCATCTTAGTCGTTACAAGTTGGTAATCAGAGCCTTAAGACCATTGGATCCTTTGTGTGATCGTACTTGGCCGAGTCAAGTCTAGTAAAATGTTTTGAGTCTTAGTTATATCGGAGCATAGGATTATTTTTTCTCCTCTTCCATGCTCTGGTGAGGTTCTCGACTTAGGAAATCTTAAATTCTACTCCTTTTCTCGCTCAAATTTTTTTTAGGATCACGCGGGTATTTGTGAAATCTATATGATTTCGATGTGACGGAGTTCTGTCTTGGTGCCTCCTGTCTGCCTTGATTTCTTCCGGGGAGTTGAGCTCCACGGGATTCTTGCGCACATCGCCATCATTCAGATTTCTGAGTATCTAAGAACAAAGGATGTTCGTTATTGCTTCAATACTGGTAGTGGCGAGATAACCCCGATGTCCCCAGTACTGGTGCAGATTGTTCGGGAGTACTGCCATACTTGGTATCGTTGTGATCACGAGGGTCTGTTGTAGATGAAGGTCCGAGATGTTGGTTGTGTGTTGACGGATGTGATACAGGTGAGGGGTTAGTATAGGAGTTGTGTGATATTACTCCTTGTATCCGTGTACCAGATTGCATGACCAGCTATTTCGGGAATTCATAGGTGGGATATCAAGTAGTATCTTATAGGACTTTCTTCCTACAGATGCGTGATGGAGGTTGGGATTCGATGTTTAGTGGGTGCATTTGTTCACGGTCGTCTTACAGCGGTTCTCTTTGTGTCTTAAAGAGTCCTTGTAGCTCGCTACGACTCAGGGATACTTTGGATGTCGTGTGCACTGCCTTGCACAGGATGGCTACTGTAAATTCGAGCCCGTGCGATCTTATCCACGAAGATATCGGATGAAATCTCGATCATATGTTTGTTCCGAGCAGTTCTAGCTCATACTTGTTTGCAGTGGTCGTAATCAGAATTTTGTCGACCGTCACTTTGAGGAAGCATTCTTACTATTTTGTTCGAATGCAATTGCTATATTCCTGTTCAGATATTCATGTCTTTTGATTCAGCAATATCTTCAATTATTTTGTGCCTAATGTGTTCTCCGTCTTCAGGATGGCTCCACCAACTCGTCAGAACCCAAGGCGTGAGGATGTGCCGCCACCACCTCCTCCTTCGGAGAATCCTCCGCCACCGCTGTCTCCTCCTGCAGAGGCCTGGCAAGCGGTGATAGCTGCTACTAATGCAAACACCCAGATGCTGCTACAGTTGTTGCAAGAGAGAGCTAATCAGCAGCAAGGCAATTTCCAGCATGGTGTCAATCAGTTTGCTAGTCTGGGTCAGTTCCTGTCGAATCAGCCAAAGACTTTCACTTCCTGTGACCCGCCATTTGATGCAGAGGATTGGATCTGTCATATGAACAAGCATTTCGAGTGTAGCAATGTTCGTCCTGAGGATTTTGTCAAATTTGCAACATTCCAGTTGAAGGGGCAGGCTTCTATCTGGTGGCAACAGTTGAAGGACTCCACAGGCGCTAGAGTGATCACTTGGGATGAGTTCTGCCGTGACTTCAGGTCCCACTACATTCCTTTCAGCTTTGTGGAGGAGATGCGTGAGAAGTTCAGGCGTTTGAAGGAGGGTGGAAATTCCGTGTACAAGTACAATGTTGAGTTCCACGAGCTAGCCCGATACGCCTTGCAGGATATTCCTGATCAAAAGAGCAAGATTTATCAGTTCAGAGGTGGCTTGAAAGAAGATTTGCAGTTAGCTCTTGCTTTCCACGATCCTGAGGAGTTCGACAAGTTCTACAAATTAGCTGTCAGGGCAGAGGCAGCCTTGCTCAGGGTGGAGAATTCTAAGAAGCGCTTCAGAGATTCCAGCTCTTCCTCGACTCAGGTGGTTCAGAAGCAACAACAGTTTTGGGTGTCTCCTCCGCCTTGGCACTCATAGCAGCTCAAGCACTCTGGTGGTCGTGGTTCTTCCCACCCACCCAACCCTGTCTTTCAGCAGAGATTCCAGCATCACAAGCAGGGGCCTCCTCAGTCTCAGTACTGGCAGCCAGCAGAGGTTACTTATCACAAGTGTGGTCAGAAGGGACATTATGCCAACAAGTGTACTTCTCAGCTCCGACTGCCGCCTCCTCCTCCAGGCAAACCTCCAAGCAATGCTCTTGTCAAGTTCAACCCCAGATCAGCTCGAGTCAACATGGTGAATGCAGCTGAGGTAGAAAACTCGTCAGATGTGATTATGGGTAACCTCCTCGTCAATGATATTCCTGCTAAAGTGTTATTTGATTCTGGTGCATCACATTGCTTCATGTCCCGTCCATTCTTTGCAAAGCATGCGTTTGTTTGTCAAGATTTGGTTAAGCCTATCTCAGTAGTTTCTCCTGGGAGATTGATGAATTTCAATTGTCGGGTCCCGGATGTTTCTGTCAAGACGGGTGCTTATGCTTTTCTGGCATCTCCTATTGTCTTGGGCAATTCCGACATCGACTTGATCCTTGGTATGGACTGGCTGGCCATGAACAAGGCATCGATTGATTGTGAAGCTAAAGAAGTGAAGCTTACCCACTCTTCGGAGGACGTGATTATATTCGTGGCGCGCGATGATACAATCCGTCTGTTCTCTTTCAATGAAAAGGGTGAGATTAATCCTATTTCACAAGTCCCAGTGGTCTGCGAATATGAAGATGTGTTTTTTGAAGAGCTGCCAGGCATGCCTCCGCACCGTGAAGTTGAGTTTGTCATTGAGCTTGAGCCAGGCACCGAGCCCGTGTGCAAACGGCCGTACAAATTGGGTCGAGAAGAGTTGAAGGAACTTAAGAGGCAACTCGATGAGCGGGAGCATTTGGGTTTGATCATACCGAGCTCGTCTCCGTGGGGCTGTGGAGTTCTGTTTGTCAAGAAGAAGGATGGCACGGACCGGCTGTGTGTCGATTACCGTCCATTGAACAAGAAGGCAATCAGGAACAAATATCCACTTCCGAACATAACTGAGTTGTTCGAACAGTTGAAAGGTGCTAAGGTCTTCTCCAAGCTTGATTTCAGAATGGGCTATCATCAAATTCACATTCGCGAGGAAGATATTCCCAAGACTGCCTTGAGGACTAGTTTTGTCTCGTATGAGTATACGGTCATGTCTTTTGGTCTGGCAAATGCTCCTCCGACATTCTGTCGATTGATGAACTACATATTATCTCCGTTCAAGAATGACTTTATCTTGCTCTATCTCGACGACATTCTGGTCTTTTCTGAAACTGAGGAAGAACATGAAGAACATCCCAGATTGGTGCTTGATAAGCTGAGAGAGTACAAGCTATATGCCAAGTTTTCCAAGTGTGAGTTCTAGCTGAAAGAAGTCGTCTATCTTGGTCACATTATCTCTGCCGAGGGCATCAAAGTTGATCCGTCCAAAGTTCAGGCCATTGTTGAATGGGAGCCTCCACAGAATGTGAAGCAGCTTCGAAGCTTTCTCGGGCTTATTGGCTATTGCAGAAGGTTCGTTGAGAACTTCTCCAAGATCGCCAAGCCGCTCTCAAGTCTTCTTCAGAAAGGTGTGATGTATGCTTGGTCTCCAGAGTGTCGTTTGGCCTTCGACACACTCAAAGAGAAGCTTACCTCCACTCCAGTCTTGGTTCCTCCGGATGATTCCAGGTCTTACCATGTCTTCTGCAACGCTTCTCTCCAGGGTCTTGGTGCAGTCCTGATGCAAGACAAGAAGGTGGTTGCTTATACCTCCAGGAAGTTGAAGCCAGCAGAGAAGAACTATCATGTGCATGATCTTGAGCTAGCAGCTGTGGTACATGCTCTGATGACTTGGAGACACCTCTTGTTGGACGTAAGGTTGAAGTTTTCACCGATCACAAGAGTCTCAAGTACATCTTCACTCAGCCTAACCTGAATCTTCGGCAAACACGTAGGGTGGAAATGCTCCAGGATTTTAATCCGAGTGTTGAGTACACGCCAGGCAAAGCTAATGTCGTGGCCGATGCATTGAGCTGGAAGGCATACTGCAACAGTCTGATTCTGCAACCTCTCCACCCCGGTTATTTGTGAGTCTTTCAGGAAGCTCAACCTTCAGTTAGTACCTCAGGGATTTCTTGCAAACCTTCAGATATCTCCTACCTTGGAAGATAAGGTCCAAGCAGCACAGCTTCTGGACGCTATGGTGAAGAAAATCAAGATTGGCATGGCAAAGAGTCTTCCCAAGTATAAGTGCTTCACTGTTGATGCCAGAGACACATTGTTCTTCGAGGATCGTCTGGTCGTCCCGAAAGGTGATCTCAGAAAGGTAATCATGGAGTAAGCTCATAACTCTCTGCTCTCTATTCATCCTGGAAGCTCCAAGATGTACCACGACTTGAAACAGACCTTCTGGTGGACTCGTATGGAGCGTGAGATTGCTTAGTTCGTAAATGAATGTGATGTATGTCGAAGGGTGAAAGCTGAGCATCAACGTCCAGCAGGTCTTTTGCATCCATTGCCCATTACCAAGTGGAAGTTCGATCACATTGAGATGGATTTCGTCACCGGGTTTTGGAAGTCCAAGAAGGGTAATGATGCCATCTTCGTCGTCATCGACAATTTGAGTAAAGTGGCTCATTTTCTTCCAGTCAAGGAATCCATTTCAGCAGTGCAGCTTGCAGAGTTGTACACCTCCAGGATTGTGTCCTTGCATGGTGTGACTATGATGATCTCTTCGGATCGCGGAAGTATCTTCACTTCCAAGTTCTGGGACTCCTTTCAGTCTGCTATGGGCACGAAGATCCGCTTCAGCACAGCGTTCCATCCTCATACTAGTGGTCAAGTGGAGAGAGTTAATCAAGTTCTTGAGGATATGCTGAGAGTGTGTGTTATCTCTTTTGGCATGAAGTGGGAGGATTGTCTGCCTTTTGCGGAGTTCTCGTATAACAACAGTTATCAAGCTAGTTCTGGCAAGGCTCCGTTTGAAATTCTCTATGGTAGGAAGTGTCGTACCCCGCTGAACTGGTCCAAGACCGGCGAGCGTCAGATCCTTGGGAATGGTTTGATAGAAGAAGCTGAGGAGATGTGTCGGGTCATTCACGACAACCTCAGAGCAGCTCAGTCCCGTCAGAAGAGCTATTATGATAGCAAGCACCGTGGCATGTCTTATGAGCTTGATGACTTCATCTATCTCAAGGTGTCGCCTATGAAGGGTATGCAGCGCTTTGGCATCAAAGGCAAGCTTGCGCCTCGTTTCATTGTTCCGTTCAGAGTGGTTGGCAAGAGAGGTGACCTTGCGTACCAGCTTGAGCTCCCGTCAAACTTTGCAAATGTCCATGATGTGTTCCATGTTTCTAAGCTTCAGAGGTGCTTCAGGACCCCCGAGCGCACTGTTCATCTTCAATACATCGACCTTCAGCTAGACCCTTCTTATCGTGAGCATCCAGTTGCGGTTCTCGAGGCTACTTGGGAATGCGAGGATCACCTTCGTTCTGAATTTCCGGAGTTCTTTCCGGCGTAGATCTCGGGGACAGATATTTTTGTAGTGTGGGAGAGTTTGTAATGCCCCAAATGTGTAACCTTCCCTTTTTGGAACCTTCCTATGTGGGTCCACCTTGTCTATGACATGAGGGTTGTCTGTGCTATGATTTCATGTGTTACACCTTGTTATTTTCTTTCTTGCATGCATGCATACCATATCATGCCATGTGTCATGTGTTGTGGCATTGTGGTCACATGATCTCATGTGATGTTTGTGATCTTGTGGACATGTGGCTTGTGAATGATTGGAGTGGTGCAACTCTAGTAGCTTGCATGTGTTAGTAGGAATAGTTGGGTTGCTTAGGTTTTTAAAACCCTTTCCTCTCTCTTTCATTCCAAGCTCAAGATACTCTTCTTCCTTTCCTGTTTTCAAAATGCCTATGAGTTAGCAGATTTTGTGTTCGATATGGACGGGTATGTTTGCTATTTTGAAAACAAGTTTTAAAGGTGCAACTAATTACAAAACAGCCAATGTTAATGCTGTTTTGTAAATATTTAGTTGCCCCAAATACATCTCTGATATTTTATTTAAATAGGTTATATTTTTCCATGGTCACGGGTATTTTTGTTGTATTTTTATCCCCGGTGGATTTTTCTGTGTATTATTTTCTTCTCTGGCTTTTCCTGTAAATAGAAAAGGCCCCAGATTTGTATTTCTGTTAAGAGGCGCCACCCTGTGGGCTCCCTCCCACAAGGCCGGCCCATCACTTTCATTCCTTCCCGCGCAAGAGCCCACGCGCGCGACCTCCCTTCTCCGTTGCAGACGACGTCTACCCCCCTCCTCTGCACCTTTCCGTCAGCAGAGAGCGAGAGTTGCCCCCGTGAGGGCACCAACGTCGAGGGGACCCCCTTATATATCTCGGCGTCCGTGCCCTCTCCCTCCTTAGATTTTCCCCTCTTCCCCCATCTCGCGCCGCCACCATCTCCTTCCCCATCTCTCTTCTCCCCTCCTAGTAAGCTCTGTAAACTAGGGTAGCAGAGAGAGAAAGCAGCGGCCGCCGGCGTCTAACCCCGCTCTCGTCCACGTCCCACGCCTCCGCCATGTCCAGGAGCGAGGGGATGCTCCCCGCGCTCCATTCCCGCCATCGCTGAGATCGAGGAGCGACCTCAACGACGGCCAGGAGCTCGTCCATGTCGCGGCTCCGGTGAACTCCATCCACTTCCTCGGTTCTACAGCAGGGAGCTTTGGATCTCACTACAGGAATTAGCATCTTTGCCGTCTGCCATCACAGATGGCAAAGAGTCAATCCCGCACGACAAAGAGAACACCACAGACGGCAAAGAATCTCACGGCCGGCAAAATTTCTGCGTCAGCCTACGACGGCATTGTAGCTTCTTTGTCATGTGTCTCCCCAAAGCGGACGGCAAAGAGCTTTGCCGTCATCATTTCATAGGAGCAGTCGGAAAAGTGGTCGAGACGGCAGCCGACAGGCGTTGCCGACGTTCCAGAAGATTCCCCTTTTCTTTCCGTTTTCGTTGTGTGATTTATTTTAGTTGTCGCATCATCATCGCATCATGCGCATCATCTGCATTGTATCGGCATCTCCGTCGCCGCCAGTTTTTAAAACTTGCATGCGTCGTTAGTTGTCGGTTCTCGTCGTTGTCCGTTCTGAGCCCGACCGCACACGCACGCGCCCGCGGCACCGTCGTAACCCTCTTTTTAAAGTGTGCGTAAAACTTCCTCTGATCGGGTTGAGATTTGTCGTGCGGTATTAATTATATATAGGTAGGACGTCTGTCGAATTTCGTCGCGATCGGAGTCCGTCTGGTACCCGAACGGTCGACAGTAGCGGCACCGTATTCGGTCTACCGTCGGACGTCTGTCGGTGTTTTAAAAATCGTTGCCGCGCCGCCCGTTTCCCCTCTCATCTCCGGATATCCCCTCTACATGGCCGCATACCCATACCCGCGTTCGGAATCGTCCGAATCCGACCCCACGGTTGGATCCGGAACGAAATTCCGGCTAACCTAGCCCCCTCGTTTGTCTATATATAGGCCCCCTTGTCATTATTTTAGACAGCCCCCCTTCCACCTCGGGATCCGCGCCCCTAACCCTAATCCCACCTCTCTCCCCTGCAGCCACTCTCTCTCTCCCACCAGCCGCCACGGGCCCGCCGAGCCCAGATCGGGCCCGGGCAGGCCCATCCGCCGCCGCCGCCTGACCGAGCAGCGTCGCCTTGCCCAAGGAGCCAAGCTCCTGCCCCGAGCCGCGCGCCGCCGCACCTCCCCGTCGGGCTGCCTCCGGCCGCCGCTCGCCGGAGAGCTGAGCCGGCCACCTCCCTGAGCTGTTCCGGCTGGTGAACCTCGCAGAGAGGTTCCCGCTCACCTGCCAGGGCTAGCCGCCGCCAGGACAGATCCCGCCACCAGCCCGTGCCGCCTCGGGTCGCCGCCTCGGCCCGGATCCGGGCAGATCCGGCCGGCCCCGCTATCTCCCGCATGTCGCCCCGCCGGATCCGCCTCCCGGAGCGCCTCCGTGCTGGCCGGCCCTCGACTGGACGTCGCCTCGTTCTCGGCTTCGTCCAGAGGTCGGGGACGAGAGCGCTCGTTCCTCGCCAGCGCGATCCCCTGGGCCCAACAGCGCCCCAGCGGGCCAGATGGGACCTCACCGCTCGGCCTCGCCTTGGCCGTGTGGGTCAGCTGGCCCCGGCCCAGCCGCAGGCAGGGACAGGCGCGCCCCCGGCCCAGTCTGGCCCGCATCAGCACCGCCTCGGCCCAGCAGGCCTCTTCCCCAACCGCCGGCCCAAGTGGCTTCCCCAAGGCGAGCTATTCCTCACCCATGTGCAGGTTTGCTATTTTGCGCCCTCCAATTCGGCCCAATAGGTTTATTGGAGTTCTCCAAATTAGTTATATTTCCAGAAATATCCGTATATTAGAACGCCCGTAGTTATTTATCCGTAAGTCAGATCGCGATGTTTTAGATATGGTTTTCTGGTAGTTTCGCGTGTAGAACACGAATTTGAAACTTGCATAATTATTTGTCGTAGTTTAACGTGCCAAACGCCTAGCTTTGCGTGTTGTTTCAATAGGTCACGCCCCGTATTTATTTTTCTCGCAAGTCCGGTTTGCTCGTATGCCGTATTAGAAATGCCTATGTTTTAGGGATCATTTTCCCATGTATTTTAGAGCGGTCCCTCGTATTTTTGCGTGTAGGGTTTGCCGGTAGTTTATTTTCCCGTACATAGGTTATTTTCCTGCATTTTCGTGTGGCATTATTTTGTGTTGCAAACCCCACATATTTTATATGTTTCCAGGGTAGAAAAATCCCATGGATTTTTCTGTGCAATTAGTTTTAGCATTAGAGCAAGTTAGTTCGCGAGATATTTTGCTATGTTGTCCTTTTGTTTAATTCGTAGGATTTATTCCGTGCCTCGTTTGAATTAGTTGTCAACTAGAGAGTTGATCTTGGATGTTTTGTTTAGCCCCTGGTATTTTGGTTGCAATAGAAATGCATGTTTTGGTGTGTTTTGCTTGCTCTCAACTTGCTAGAAATAGTGCTGTTTTAGAGGAGCTGAAATATTTCTAAGTCTGGAATCTGTTATATTTTGTTGATTTCTTGTCTTGCTTGCATCTTGTGATCTGTAGCTCTTTTGAGGTTGGTCCAATGGAGTTAGTTGTACCCCTTGTGTTTCTCTAGCATGCTGTAAATTTTCATGCCATTTGGAGTCATGTAGCTATAGATTTTGCTGCTGTCAATATTTCTTCAGACTGAAAACTGCACTTTCACGAGGTGTAATTTTCACTAAGTCTGAAATAGTGTGTGAGATGCCATTTTGTGTCTTCTTTTCCTAGTGATCCTTGCTGCCATGCTAGTTGTTGTTAGTTGCTTGTAGTAGTGCTACTTGCCCTCTTCCGTGCCATGCCTTGCTTGAGTATATCGGAGTTGTGTACCCATAGTTGTGGGGCGTAGAATATTCTATGTGGCTGATTTTGGTAGATTGTAGTGATTTTTTGTTTTGCCCGAAGTTGTTGAACCGTAGCTCCGTTTGATCGTGTCCTACATGAAACTTGCTTAGAATCTCGTTTA
This sequence comes from Hordeum vulgare subsp. vulgare, assembly GCF_904849725.1. NCBI lineage: Eukaryota > Viridiplantae > Streptophyta > Magnoliopsida > Poales > Poaceae > Hordeum > Hordeum vulgare. Next base: position 99,739,246 of record NC_058522.1, on the reverse strand, counting down.
GTTTCATGTTCTCTTGCTGTTTGTATGTTTTGAAGTGCTCGTGACCGTCGTTGCACACATATTGCATTCATGCCATCATATCTTGCGATGCTTGTAACTTTTGACCCGTAGCTCCGTTGGAGATGTTCTTTATGTGTAGATTGCTTGTCTTGACGCGTAGACCCATGGGAACCTATTTGTTTTGATGTTTAACAACTAATTAAATGTGTTAATTCAGATCTGGACAGAATTGTAAATTACCATGTGAGGTCGTTTCGGAGGTGCTATATGTCATTTTCGACCTCATTTAAAATGTCTAGATAGGTAGTTTAATTTCCGCTTCACCTCTTGCATGTGTGACAACATTAACATTGCCGTGTAAATAATCGGTATAGAACTAAATAATAAACGTGGAGTTTCGTCAATATGCAACTCGTTGCATATTGAGCTTCACTTAATGTGTAGTGTTTGATTGTTGTGATTGTCATGCCTTGCATTAGACCGTTCATGCATCATATGTGTTGTGTATCGTGTGGTGAATATCGTGTGTTGATTTGTGTTTCTGGTTTGCTTCGTCTCGATAGAGTTCCGCAACGTGCCGGATTGTGAGGACCCGTTCGACTACGTCGGTTCGTCTGCTTCACGGAGGCATTCTTCTTCCAAGCGGGATCTCAGGCAAGATGATCATTTCCCCAGATACCATTACTATCATTGCCATGCTAGTTTTACCGTCTCTATCGTTATGTCTCGTTGCCTACCACATGTTAAATATCAGCCTCTCAACAATGCCATGAAACCTTCAACCTGTACGACCTAGCAAACCACTGATTGGCTATGTTACCGCTTGCTTATCCATGTTGTTAGTGTTGCTAGTTGCAGGTGCAGTTGCTTCCATGTGAAAACATGGGTTCCTTGTCATATCACCATATTAAATGCTATTTAATTTAATGCACCTATATACTTGGTAAAAGGTGGAAGGCTCGGCCTTTCTAGCCTGGTGTTTTGTTCCACCTTTGCCCCCTTAGTTTCGGCTACCGGTGTTATGTTCCATAAACGAGCGCTCCTAACACGATCGGGGTTGTTATGGGGACCCCCTTGATAATTCGTCTTAGATTAAAGCTGGTCTGGCAAGGCCCAATGTAGCGACCCGACTCAAGACGAGTCAAGCCTCTCGTGTTTCCGTACCATCCCAAGATCATGCTGCTACACACACAGTACATAATGTATATATTCAAGAGTTCAATCACACAGCTTTATTAATCAAAATCTCATAAAGAGTACTTTATTACAATAAAGGATTACAATAAAGTGGCTTAAGGCCATCTCATGAGATTATCTAACGAAGACTAGCGGAAGCATCAGGTAGACGAGTCCATCCATCTCCAAGGGCATGTCGCTGAGCGTAGATCGTAGCATCACTCCTGGTCGGAAAAGTACTCTGCAACATGATACGTTGCAGCCGTGTAGGTCAGCATATGGAATATGCCGGCAAGTCATCAAGAGAGGAGTAAAAAATAATAACCAACTATCTCTACATGCATATTTGGCCGGTGGGGCTAAGTTTTGCATAAAGCCAGTTTTATCCTACAACAAGAGGGGTTGAAAGCAAAATATTACTACAATGTTTGTTGTTAACGAGATGGTTCCGCCAACCAATTCTCGTACCCGAATAGTTGTTAACACCCACATCATTATTAAGTTGTGTCGAGAGTTCAGGGGAAATTAAATGCCTTCGGCTCATGTTGTCCATGACCGTGGACATGGCTAATCGATTAGGTTGGGCACTCTGCAGAGTTTTGCACACGTTCCCCACAAGATTTGATCGCCTCCGTGTTTGTCCTCGCACTTCAGGGTGTTTGAAGACCGGATGATCAAAACATGGTCTTTCAACGGGTCCCTCTGAATCCCTGTCGGTGCCCATCCATTCCTACCGTTCTTCTACATCTGCTAGCACCGCCTGTCCAGAGTCGCCGCGTTGTCCAACCAAGCCAGAGCCCATAATGACTTGTGGCTGTGCAGGTAAGCCTTGAGTCTTGAAGTCTCCGTCCGTCTCTTCGAGCCTGGGTGAAGCTTTCCGCAGGATGACATGGCCTCTCCAGCATCCCGGGCATCCACTGGGTTCTCCAGGGAGCCGATCAACCGTCCATCACCCAGAGTTGCATTGCGTCTGAGGTCTTGAAAATCTTGTCTTAGCAGGTCTTGATTATTATATACACTCAACCGATAACCCGTCTACTCAAGCATAGCATTAAGAAATTGTCGTCCCGGGGCCAAGTATCGGGGTTGTTGTGTTCCTACCAGATGATACTACAACATATACTAAAGTTTTCAAGTACCTAGGCAGCATGCAATTGGGCAAAGAAAGGTGATCTACCATGCATCGAAAACATAGGTAAAATAACATGATCAAAATGACTTGCCTTGATGATAGTTGTCTTGCTCGAGCGCTTCTAAGTAACACGCTTCGCACTCCGGATGATCTACCGATACAAACACAAAGCACACCATAAGCACTTCAATCAAGCCACAAGTAAAATAACATCACAAGTAAGGGTTTTCTATAGCCTAAGTAAAAGAGTTCAACACGCGCCGATATGCCAGAAACTTGTTTCTGTTGAAAACACCAGTAAAAATACTTTAAAAATTTTGAAACTTCTACCAAAGTAATATTTTATCACTAGGAAGCAGTAGCAAAAAGAATCAACTCAAAATCATTTTTTAAACTCCTGGAATAGGAAAAACAAGGTTTAAACTAAATCTGATCTAACTTATATTTGCAAATTTCAAACATAGACAAATTATATGTTTTTAAAAACTACAGGAAATTTGTGAGCTACTGGAAAAAGAATCAATGTCATTGGACTTCGGGATCAAAAGTTGTGGCCAAAACAAAACAGAACCTTTCTGTTGTTGCAATTTAGACAGAAAAATATGAAGCTAACTGGTACAAAAAAGAGGGTACACATGGCATGTTGCTATAGGCCGAGGGGTGCGTTTGCTGCAAACTTAGGAGCAATCGGCCTAGGCTTAGCAAAAACTACTGGCTAAATTACTAAGTGAAAATAAACCGCTGGTTTTCTAATATAAACCGAAGAGGTATCCTAGGGATCTAATCTAGGCCATCCAACTAAGATCTAAGGGCTAAAAAAAAGAAAACGAAGAACAACAGAGAGATGAAGGGAGTACCGTGGCTGGGGGCAGTACTCCGGCGGGGTGGGTGGTCGCCGGCGAGGGAGGGAGCTCCGGGGGGCGGTGGAGAGTCGGGGCGGCGGCGGTGGTGCTCCTCCTCCGTGGGGTGGGGCTCGGGGGGGAGAGGGGCTCGGGGGGGGGGGGCGCTCCTAGGGGATGCCGAAGTGGGCAGCAGCTCGGGCTCCTGCTGCTGCCGACGAGGGTAGCTCGGGCGGCGGTTTGACAGGGAAGGGGTGGGAATGGGGGCGGTCGGGGTAGGCTCTTATATAGGCCAGGGGAGGGAGTGGAAAGGAAAGAGGAGAAGTGCATCGGGGAAGGAAATCCCGAGGTCTGCGGGCAGCTCGGTTTCGGGCACAAGAAAGGAAGGGGAGGAAGGTGGTGACCGACGGGGGCTTGGCTCGGTTGGTGGGGCCCAGCGGCCAGTGAGAGAGAGGAGGGGAAGAGTGGGGCGGTCGCCCTGGATCTAAGGGATTCAGATCCCGGGGACAAGGGATTTCGGCCCAGGGCCTATAGTGCACTGGGGCGGTGGCTAAGAAGAAAAAAAACTTTCCTAATATCTAATTTTTTCCGAGACAGAAAATAAAAATGAATAAAAAGGAAATAAATCAAAATATTAATATAGGGTATTATATACCTAAAAATTCAGTAAAATATCCTCTACCCGAATAACATTTTTCCAAAGCAAAAATAAAAACTTAAAAAAAATGTTTTTTCAGAAATTCCCAATTTGCTTTATTTTCTTTTTGCAAATAATCCTTGGATTTTCTTGGCTCCAACATTTCAAAAATTGCCCGCTCTTTGGAGGGTCATTTTCCTCCGCTCTCTCTCTTGCGTGCAAGAGAGTATTTCTCCGGGCTTTTCTCGTGCGAGGAAAAAAATGGAAAATGCGAATCAAAAGACGAAAGAAAATCACGTGCTAAACTTTATTTCAATCAACATGCATAGATGCTTAGCTACAATGTAAAACATTCCCAATTAGGAAAATTGGGATGTTACAAACCTACCCACCTTAAGATGAATCTCGCCCTCGAGATTTGGGTTGGCTAGAAAACAGGTGCGGGTGGTCTCGACGAAGATCCTCTTCTCGTTCCCAGGTGGCTTCTTCCTCGGTGTGGTGGCTCCACAACACCTTGCAGAACTTGATGATCTTGCTGCGGGTAACTCGGTTGGCAGTATCGAGAATCTAGACGGGTTTCTCCTCATACGTCAGATCACTGTCAAGCTGTATGGCCTCTAGGGGCACTGTATCTCTCAACGGAACATCGGCCATCTCAGCGTGGCATTTCTTCAACTGGGAAACATGGAAAACATCATGAACTCCGGACAATCCTTCCGGCAGTTCCAGTTTGTATGCAACTTCGCCTCTACGTTCAAGAATTTTGTAGGGGCCAATGAAATGTGGTGCTAATTTTCCTTTCACACCGAATCTCTTGATTCCTCGAAGTGGAGACACCCGAAGATATGCTCGGTCTCCCACTTCGTACGTTAGTTCCTTGCGTTTGCTGTCAGCATAACTCTTCTGCCAGGACTGAGCTATCTTGAGTCGGTCACGAATTAGCTTGACCTTCTCTTCAGAATCTCGGATAAGGTCGGGACCAAAAAGTTGTCGGTCTCCAACTCCATCCCACATCAACGGTGTTCTGCACCTCCTTCCATATAGAGCTTCGAAAGGGGCCATCTTCAGACTGGTCTGGTAGCTGTTGTTGTATGAGAACTCGGCATAAGGCAAATTGTCATCCCAACTAGACCCATAGTCTAGTGCGCAAGCTCTCAACATGTCCTCCAGAATCTGATTAACTCTCTCGGTCTGTCCATCTGTCTGCGGGTGAAAAGCTGTACTGAACTCCAATCTCGTTCCCAAGGTTTCATGCAGTTGGTGCCAAAATTTTGATGTGAACTGAGTCCCTCTATCGGACACAATGCTCTTTGGTACTCCGTGCAGACATACGATCCTCGTCATATATATCTTGGCCAGCTTGGCACTCGTGTAAGTAGTCTTCACCGGAATGAAGTGAGCTACCTTGGTCAAACGATCGACCACAACCCAAATAGAATCATAGCCAGAACGGGTCCGAGGTAATCCTGTGATGAAGTCCATACCAAGCTTTTCCCATTTCCACTCGGGTATCGCAGAGGTTGGAGCAAACTTGCTGCCTTCTGATGCTCGGCTTTTACTCGCTGACAAACATCGCATATTGCTACGAACTCGGCAATGTCTTTCTTCAATCCTGTCCACCAGAAACTTTCTTTCAGATCCAGATACATCTTGGTGTTGCCGGGGTGTATCGAGTACAGGGAATCATGGGCCTCCTGAAGTATCAACTTCCTGAGTTCGGGATCATTGGGCACATAGATGCGATCCTCAAACCATAAAGTTCCGTGTTCATCCTCACGAAAACCTTTAGCCTTCCCGTCTTCCATTTTCTGCTTAATCTCAGCTATCTCCTTGTCTGATTTCTGTGCTTCGCGGATCTTTTCTGTCAAGGTGGACTGAATTTCTAGAGTGGCAACAAATCCTCTTGGAATTATTTCCAATTTGAGCTCTCGGAGGTCATCGACTAACTCCTGGGGTAATCCTCCCGCTGTGAGTGTGTTCACATAACTCTTGCGGCTCAACGCATCGGCCACAACATTTGCCTTTCCTGGGTGATAATGCAATCTCATGTCATAGTCCTTGATCAACTCTAGCCATCGCCTCTGTCTGAGGTTCAACTCCTTCTGCGTGAAGATATACTTCAGGCTCTTGTGATCAGTGTAAACATCACAACTATTTCCAATCAGGAAATGTCTCCAGGTCTTGAGAGCGTGCACTACGGCTGCTAGTTCCAAGTCATGTGTGGCATAATTCAACTCATGAGGTCTGAGCTGTCTGGAGGCATAGGCTACAACTTTGCCTTCTTGCATGAGTACTCCTCCGAGTCCTTGACGAGAAGCGTCACAGTAAACCTGGAAATCCTTTCGAATGTTCGGTAATATCAGCACTGGGGCTGTAACAAGACGTTTCTTCAGCTCTTGAAAACTGGTTTCACATTCCTCAGTCCAAATATACTTGGATTCCTTCTTCAACAACTCTGTCATGGGCTTGCCAATCTTTGAGAAATTCTCAATGAACCTCCGGTAATATCCGGCAAGTCCGAGGAAACTGCGGATCTCCTTGACTGAAGTGGGTGCTACCGATTCGGTGACTGCTGCGACCTTGGCAGGGTCCACTGCTATTCCTTCTCTTGAGATGACGTGTCCGAGAAATCCGACTTCCTTCAACCAAAACTCACATTTGCTAAACTTTGCATATAGCTTATGCTCTCGAAGCTTCTCCAGAACTAGACGCAGATGTTCCTTGTGTTCCTCTTCGTTCTTGGAGAATATCAGTATGTCATCGATGAACACCATGACAAACTTGTCCAAGTATTCCATAAATACCTTGTTCATCAGATTCATAAAATATGCCGGAGCATTAGTCAGTCCAAATGACATGACTGTGTACTCATACAAGCCGTACCGAGTGGTGAAGGCTGTCTTGGGTATATCCTGTTCACGAATCTTCAACTGATGATACCCAGATCGAAGATTGATCTTTGAGAATACGCGAGCTCCAACTAACTGATCAAACAGATCATTGATCATCGGCAAGGGGTACTTGTTCTTGATGGTCACATCGTTCAATGCAGGATAATCGATAACCATTCACAACGACTTGTCCTTCTTTTCAACCAAGAGCACTGGGGCTCCCCAAGGTGAAGAACTTGGGCGAATATACCCTTTGTCCAATAACTCCTTAATTTTCTTCTTGATTTCTATCAAGTCATTTGCGGGCATCTGATAGGGTCTCTTGGATATCGGGGTTGTTCCGGGTAATAGCTCAATCAAGAACTCAATCTCTCTATCGGGTGGCATGCCCAGCAATTCCTCCGGAAATACATCTGGGTACTCCTGTACAATCGGTACTTCCTCCTGGACTACTCCCGTGAGAGAGTTTACTCGCTTACTCTGTGTCGGGCGCTGAGACACGTACTTAATCCGCTTCTGCTCGGGGGTGGTGAGGAAAATAGACTTAAGGGCACAATCAATATTCCCTTCATACTTGGCCAACCAATCCATGCCTAGGATTACATCCAATCCCTGGGACTCTAATACGATGAGGTCGGTGGGAAAATTATGGTTCCTGATGTTGAGACTCAAAGCGTGGCATCCTATCCCGGCTGTCATCATGCCTCCTGGGGAACTGATCTTAATAGGCTGGCTGAGGGTTCTAGTTGGCAAACTATACTTTTCCACAACTACCCTTGATATGAATGAATGTGTTGCACCAGAATCAAAAAGTACCAATACTGGACGTGAATTTAGCAAAAACTTACCAACCACAGTATCGGGGTGATCATAGACCTCTTCAACATCAATGTGGTTCACCTGAGCTCGAGGAAAAGGATTGGGCTTCTTTGCTGCAGAGTTGCCATTGCCGTTTCCATTTCCCTGCTTGTTCTGGGGACAATCAGCGGCATAGTGTCCCGTCTTCTCACACTTGAAGCAAGTGATGTGAGTCAGATCCTTCTAAGCTGGAGCTGAATGCTGCTGAGTGCCAGTACCGCCATTCTTGAAGTTGCTGTTGTTGCGGTGGTTCCCATTTCCTCCATGGTTGTGGCCTCCATGGTTATGCACCGGGTGGTTATGCTGAACGTGTCCTCCTAACTTACCGGATCCAGTCCCGATATTCCCTGGATAGGGGGTGTAGCGAGGCTTCTACTGAGTGCCGGAGTTGAACTTTCCAACCCCATACTTTTGCTTGCGGTTCTCCATCTGCTGGTGTTTCCCCTCCAGGATGAGGGCCTTATCAACCAGCTCCTGGTAGTTGTTGAAGGTGGCTACAGTCAACTGAATGCTTAGCTCATCATTCAGTCCCTCCAAGAACTTTTCCTGCTTGGCCGCATCATCGGCCACATCTCCAGGTGCATAACGGGCGAGCATGCTGAATTCATCAACGTACTGGGCCACAGAGTGATTCCCCTGGCGTAAGTTGCGAAACTCACGCTTCTTCAGACTCATTGCACCAGCTGAGACATGCTCGGTGCGGAAGGCTTGCTTGAATTTCTCCCAAGTGACTCCAGCAATGGGATAAGTGGTGGTGTAGTTCTCCCACCAAGCAGCTGCAGGGCCTTCAAGTTGATGCGCGGCAAAACGCACCTTCTCAGCTTCAGAACAACCAGCAGTGATAAGTTCACGCTCCATCTTGCGGGGCCAATCATCTGCCACAATGGGCTCAATGCTGCTGGAGAAAGTTGGAGGGTTCAACCTCAGGAAACGGGTGAGATTGTCAGCCTGGGGTGGATGATGGTTGTTGTTGTTGTTGTTCTGGTTCTGGATGATCAGCTGCATCAGGGTGTTTTGTTGTTGGATCAACTGGGTGAGTTCCGGCGGAAAGTTGGACTCAGGGGCGCGTCTCGGAGGCATCTGATGTTTGTGGAGGGGGGAGATTAGCATAGAACAATGGTCTAAGAGTAATTACACTACCCATATGAATGCAACACACAAGTATCACACCACACATTTTATTCAATACCATCACAAAGGTTCACACGGGGATACAAAATTCGATAATCCTAAACATCGGCCTAAAACGTATAACAATAAAGTAAATTTGGTGGTCTAGTCTAAGTGTCCTCCTCAGAAAAGCATGGTGACGGGTCCTTCGGTGGAGCTTTCTTCATAGTCCTTGTCGTTGCTGATCAAGGGGGCTACGTCTCCTTCGGGATGAAGGTTCTCGCCCATGTCCAGTTCCTCCTCCAGGTATGCAACTTGAGTCTTCAGCTTCTCGATCCGCTCCAGAAAGTCCTTCACCTCCAGTTCGTGCTCATAGTGGGCTTCCCGGGCTGCTTCTTCAAGTTCAAGCTCGCGGAGTGACAGTTGCTTGATCTTCCTGGCGTCCTTGATCACATGATGCTCCAGAGTCCCGCTGTACTTCTCCAAGTTCTGAGCATAAGACAAGAGAGCGTCCTTGGTCTTGCTTGAGATGATTTCTCCGTCTTCGTTTCTCCGGGATACGATGAATAGGTCTGGATAAATAGGGCAGCCTTTGTATTCTTCCTTGATACGTCCGAGTGCACAATGGATCGCCATGTCCCTTTCGAGAATCCAGTTGGGTGCGATGAACTTGAAATCCATCGGCTCAGTGCGCGGCTGGAATGTCCTTCCGGGAATGTGTACCTCGATCCTATAGCGTGAATCCTCCGGGTATGACGAAGTTGGCTTCCCTGTGATAGTCGGCAGAGCAATCCTCAAGTCCTTGGTGATCTGCACCAGCTCCTTTCCGAACGGCATAGTGGTGTCGGGCTGGCAAAACTCCGTGAACTTAACAGGGACGAAGGTGGCCATCTAAACATTGGAAAATCGGAGAGAAGCCAGAAATGATCAGAAGAGGAAATAGAAGATTTATAGACATCAGAGAAAATAGTTTTCTTCCTAAGGCTTTTCCATTCCTTGAGGTTACGTCCTAAGGTCAACGTGTGCTCTGAATACCATTTCTGTAGCGACCCGACTCAAGACGAGTCAAGCCTCTGGTGTTTCCGTACCATCCCAAGATCATGCTGGTACACACACAGTACATAATGTATATATTCAAGAGTTCAATCACACAGCTTTATTAATCGAAATCTCATAAAGAGTACTTTATTACAATAAAGGATTACAATAAAGTGGCTGAAGGCCATCTCATGAGATTATCTAACGAAGACTAGCGGGAGCATCAGGTAGACGAGTCCATCCGACTCCAAGGGCATGTCGCTGAGCGTAGATCGTAGCCTCACTCCTGGTCGGAAAAGTACTCTACAACATGATACGTTGCAGCCGTGTAGATCAGCATATGGAATATGCCGGCAAGTCATCAAGAGAGGAGTAAAAATAATAACCAACTATCTCTACATGCATATTTGGCCGGTGGGGCTAAGTTTTGCATAAAGCCAGTTTTATCCTACAACAAGATGGGTTGAAAGCAAAATATTACTACAATGTTTATTGTTAACGAGATGGTTCCGCCAACCAATTCTCGTACCCGAATAGTTGTTAACACCCACATCATTATTAAGTTGTGTCGAGAGTTCAGGGGAAATTCAATGCCTTCGGCTCAAGTTGTCCATGACCGTGGACACGGCTAATTGATTAGGTTGGGCACTTTGCAGAGTTTTGCACACGTTCCCCACAAGATTTGATCGCCTCCGTGTTTGTCCTCGCACTTCAGGGTGTTTGAAGACCGGATGATCAAAACATGGTCTTTCAACGGGTCCCTCTGAATCCCTGTCGGTGCCCATCCATTCTTACCGTTCTTCTACATCTGCTAGCACCGCCTGTCCAGAGTCGCCGCGTTGTCCAACCAAGCCAGAGCCCATAATGACTTGTGGCTGTGCAGGTAAGCCTTGAGTCTTGAAGTCTCCGTCCGTCTCTTCGAGCCTGGGTGAAGCTTTCCGCAGGATGACATGGCCTCTCCAGCATCCCAGGCATCCACTGGGTTCTCCAGGGAGCCGATCAACCGTACTTCACCTAGAGTTGCATTGCGTCCGAGGTCTTGAAAATCTTGTCTTAGCAGGTCTTGATTATTTAGTCAACCACGCATCACCCGTGATATACACTCAACCGATAACCCGTCTACTCAAGCATAGCATTAAGAAATTGTCGTCCCGGGGCCAAGTATCGGGGTTGTTGTGTTCCTACCACATGATACTACAACCTATACTAAAGTTTCCAAGTACCTAGGCAGCATGCAATTGGGCAAAGAAAGGTGATCTACCATGCATGGAAAACATAGGTAAAATAACATGATCAAAATGACTTGCCTTGATGATAGTTGTCTTGCTCGAGCGCTTCTAAGTAACACGCTTCGCACTCCGGATGATCTACCGATACAAACACAAAGCACACCATAAGCACTTCAATCAAGCCACAAGTAAAATAACATCACAAGTAAGGGTTTGCTAAAGCCTAAGTAAAAGAGTTCAACACGCGCCGGTATGGCAGAAACTTGTTTCTGTTGAAAACACCACTAAAAATACTTTAAAAATTTTGAAACTTCTACCACAGTAAGATTTTATCACTAGGAAGCAGTAGCAAAAAGAATCAACTCAAAATCATTTTTTAAACTCCTGGAATAGGCAAAACAAGGTTTAAACTAAATCTGATCTAATTTATATTTGAAAATTTCAAACATAGAGAGTATTTATATTTGGCTCGAACATTTCAAAAATTGCCCGCTCTTTGGAGGGTCATTTTCCTCCGCTCTCTCTCTCTTGCGTGCAAGAGAGTATTTCTCCGGGCTTTTCATGTGCGAGGAAAAAAATGGAAAATGCGAATCAAAAGACGAAAGAAAATCACGTGCTAAACTTTATTTCAATCAACATGCATAGATGCTTAGCTACAATGTAAAACATTCCCAATTAGGAAAATTGGGATGTTACACCCAACTTTGGTTCTACATTTGCCCAACATAATAATTCTATTAAATTGAAATGCATAGGGAGTTAGCGCTACCCGAGGAGTAATTGTACATAAACAGGGGGGCCAGTGCTGATGGTGTTGGTCCCAAACGGTCTGCCTGCGGGGCCACCACGGGGAAACTCGAGTTTTGGCACCTGTAGCTAGTTCCATCCGTCGTGTCCTGAGAACGAGATACGCGGCTCCTATCGGGTTCGTCGACACGTCGGGCGGCCTTGCTGGATTAGTTTTACCTTTGACGAAATATCTTGTGCATCGGGATTCCGGTGATGCTTTGGGTAATCTCAGAAGTTTCCCCTTTTCTTTCCGTTTTCGTCCGTAGTCGGACCCTGCTCTTACTCTTGATGATTATGTATTGTACTGATGTGACTCTGATGTAGCTTGTGGCGAGTGTAAGCCAACTCTTTATATATCTCTTCTTTTCAGTACATGTACTTGTAACGATATCCATTCTTGCGACACGACGAGATGCGCTTCTATCCCTGATGAAGCCCTCGTGCCAAATTGAGGATAGGGTCGCATCTTGGGCGTGACATCTGTGCCCTCTTCTTTGTCGTCTGCCCCCCTGGAACCAGACGGCAAAGATACTGTATGGCCAGCTGCTACTGCCCAGGTTGCACAGCTGGGCACCACGTGGCACCTTTGTCGTCGGTCAGCTGACGGCAAAGGCCTTTGCCATCAGCTCGCAGACGGCAAAGAGCCTATATTGTCACATTTTTGTTTATTTTTTCTATTTCACAGCACATATACATATAATTCATAGCACATATATGATAAATAGGTCACAACACATTATGATATACATATAAAGCTCATCAATGCCATTTGTTCATCAACGTACATCCCATATATCAAAAGAACCAACACATACAAAGTTTCATCCATATATACATACATATAGTTGCACATATATTGTTCATCCATATATACATATACATATAGTTCCACATTGTTCATCAACTCAAATAAAAACGGAAACTAAAGCACTCCAATGCCAGCTTCCATGCATGTAGTACATCCAATCTGCAAAATGGGAATAAGAAAGTCAGAAGAAGAAGAAAAACAACATATATATGACAAATAAGCTAAATTGAAGAAGAAAGAGACGAAGCAAGAATAGAACAAGGAGAAGAAAAACAAGGAGGAGGAGGGGAAGGGGAAGGAGATGGAGATGGAGGAGGAGAAGAAGAAAAAAGAAGAGAAGAAGAAGGAGAAGAAGGAGGACAAGAAGGAGAAGAAGCAGGGCTCTATCTCCTTCTTCTCCTCCTTCTCCTTCTTCTTCTCTTCTTCTCCTCCTTCTTCTTCTTCTTCTCCTCCTTCTTCTTCTTCTTCTCCTTCTCCTTCTCCTTCTCTTCTTCTTCTCTTCTTCTTCTTCTTCCTTCTTTTCATTTCTCCTCTTCTCCTCTTCTTGGAGCTAAATTAGCTAACTATGTCTTTTTGGAGCTAAATGGGCCAATTATGTCATTATAGAGGAAAACAAGCTAAGTATATAATATTAATGAGCTAACCAAGGTTCTTATGCCATTTTAAGCTTATAATGTCTTTTAGGAGCTAAATTGGCTAATTATGTCATTGTTGGGGAAATTAAGGCAAGGAGAATATGAAAGAGGAGAAGAAAGAGGACGAGGAGGAGAAGAAGAAGAAATAAAGAAGAAGGAGGAGAAGGAGGAGGAGGAGAAGAAGTACTAGAAGGTCCTTGGCCTTCTCCTCCTTCTCCTCCTCCTCCTCCTCCTCCTCCTTCTCTTCTTCTTCTTCTTCTTCTTTCTTTTCATTTTTCCTATTTCTTCTCCTCTTCTCCTCTTCTTGGAGCTAAATTAGCTAACTATGTCTTTTTGGAGCTAAATGGGCTAATTATCCCATTTTAGAGGAAAACAAGCTAAGTATATAATATTAATGAGCTAACCAAGGTTCTTATGCCATTTTGAGGTTATTATGGCATTTTGGAGCTAAATGGGATAATTATGTCATTTTTGGGGAAATTAAGTCATGGAGAATATGAAAGAGGAGAATAAAGAGGAGTAGGAGGAGAAGAATAAGAAATAAAGAAGAAGGAGGAGAAGGAGGAGGAGGAGGAGAAGGACTAGAAGGTCCTTGGCCTTCTCCTCCTTCTCCTCCTCCTCCTCCTCCTCCTCCTCCTCCTTCTCTTCTTCTTCTTCTTCTTCTTTCTTTTCATTTTTCCTATTTCTTCTCCTCTTCTCCTCTTCTTGGAGCTAATTAAATTAGCTAACTATATCTTTTTGGAGCTAAATGGGCTAATTATCCCATTTTATAGGAGAACTAGCTAAGTATATAATATTAATGAGCTAACCAAGGTTCTTATGCCATTTTGAGGTTATTATGGCATTTTGGAGCTAAATGGGCTAATTATGTCATTATTGGGGAAATTAAGGCAAGGATAATATGAAAGAGGAGAATAAAGAGGAGGAGGAGGAGAAGAAGAAGAATTAAAGAAGAAGGAGGAGAAGGAGGAGTAGGAGGAGAAGGACTAGAAGGTCCTTGGCCTTCTCCTCCTTCTCCTCCTCCTCCTCCTCCTTCTCTTCTTCTTCTTCTTTCTTTTCATTTTTCCTATTTCTTCTCCTCTTCTCCTCTTCTTGGAGATAAATTAGCTTACTATGTCTTTTTGGAGCTAAATGGGCTAATTATCCCATTTTAGAAGAAAACAAGCTAAGTATATAATATTAATGAGCTAACCAAGGTTCTTATGCCATTTTGAGCTTATTATAGCATTTTGGAGCTAAAGGGGCTAATTATGTCATTGTTGGGGAAATTAAGGCAAGGACAATATGAAAGAGGAGAAGAAAGAGGAGGAGGAGGAGAAGAATAAGAAATAAAGAAGAAGAGGAGAAGGAGGAGGAGGAGGATAAGGACTAGAAGGTCCTTGGCCTTCTCCTCCTTCTCCTCCTCCTCCTCCTCCTCCTCCTCCTTCTCTTCTTCTTCTTCTTTCTTTTCATTTTTCCTATTTCTTCTCCTCTTCTTGGAGCTAAATGAGATAACTATGTCTTTTTGGAGCTAAATGGGCTAATTATCCCATTTTAGAGGAAAACAAGCTAAGTATATAATATTAATGAGCTAACCAAGGTTCTTATGCCATTTTGAGCTTATTATGGCATTTTGGAGCTAAATGGGCTAATTATTTCGTTGTTGGGGAAATTATGGCCAGGAGAATATGAAAGAGGAGAAAAAAGAGGAGGAGGAGGAGGAGAAGAATAAGAAATAAAGAAGAAGGAGGAGAAGGAGGAGGAGGAGGAGAAGGACTAGAAGGTCCTTGGCCTTCTCCTCCTTCTCCTCCTCATCCTCCTTCTCCTTCTTCTCCTCCTCCTTCTTCTCCTTCCTTCTCTTCTCTTTCTCTTCTTCTTTTTGTTCTTCCTTTTCATTTATCCTCTTCTCCTCTTCTTGGAGCTAAATTAGCTAACTATTTCTTTTTGGAGCTTAATGGGCTAATTATCCCATTTTAGAGGAAAACAAGCTAAGTATATAATATTAATGAGCTAACCAAGGTTCTTATGCCATTTTGAGCTTATTATGGCATTTTGGAGCTAAATGGGCTAATTATGTCATTGTTGGGGAAATTAAGGCAAGGAGAATATGAAATAGGAGAAGAACGAGGAGGAGGAGAAGAAGAAGAAGAAATAAAGAAGAAGGAGGAGAAGGAGGAGGAGTAGAAGGACTAGAAGGTCCTTCGCCTTCTCCTCCTTCTCCTCCTCCTCCTCCTCCTCCTCGTCCTCCTCCTACTTCTTCTCTTCTTCTTCTTCTTCTTTCTTTTCGTTTTCCCTATTTCTTCTCCTCTTCTCCTCTTCTTGGAGCTAAATTAGCTAACTATGTCTTTTTGGAGCTAAATGGGCTAATTGTGTCATTATTGGGGAAATTAAGGCAAGGAGAATATGAAAGAGGAGAAGAGAAACGTACCATAGTGGTCATCAAGGAGGAGAAACACCTCGAGAAGGGTCGTGCGATTCCGCTCGGGAGTTATTCTGCAGAATAGATATTTTGCAATGTCTCAGTTAGCATGATGACACTCAATTATTAATACTAGTTTATAATGAAACTCACCGTGCCAATCGAAGAGAAGACGGGCATCGGCGGAGGGACTTGACCGCTCTTCTTGCACATACCCTGAAGAGTGGGTCGTATTAGTTATTAATGAAACAGACATTACACACATGATTTGGCTAATGTGAAAAAAAACTTACCACAAAAAGCTCGTACAGGGCCCGTTGACCCGCCTCATTCCGGGACCTCTCCTCCTCAATCAATCGTGTCGTGGTCTGGTCCCTCTCATCAAGAGCTGCCTGACTTGCCAATCTCTCTTTCTCAAGAGCAGCCTCAAGAGCAGCCTGGCTTGCCAATCTCTCTTTCTCAAGAGCAGCCTGGTTTGCCAATCTCTCTTTCTGAAGAGCAGCCTGAAACACCATTCCTCGTTATCACAGTAATAATCTATGGTGACACACATAATGAAATGGATGAAAGTGTTCTTAGTCCGTACAACTAACCTCGATGGAAAGATCGACTGGCTGTGGACGACGCATTATCTCAGGACAGCTGCTCGACTGGCGCACCTTGATCTCCGGGAGAGTGAGTGGACAACTTATTATCCCATCTCCAATGGCTATCGAGCCATGGGGCCTCCCGCCACCAGATATCATCACCAGATCTGGATCCAAAGGTTCCTGGCTAGGATTAAAGTCATCCCCTTTCGTAGCCTTCCCCGCGTCCCTGTATGCCACGAGCTTCTGGTGGGATGATATGTTGGTGAAGTTATTGGGATCATCCAGGTCAGACTCAGAGAATGCCTTCGCCTTCTTGTACGAGGCGGTATGGGCCATGCCATAAAGGTCGTACAAGTGTGGCATATCCGTCTTATTGTGATGCGCCTAAAAGAGAGGAACAAAATATTAGCATGAAGAATGAATTGCATGAATCATGAAGCAAATCACATACCTAGTTTTTCTTTCCTTTGCCTTCTCGCATGTTTTAGAACGGTCTATGACATAGTGTCTCTTGATCGACTCTAGCCTTAGTATTATCCTTTGTCTTCCCATCTATGTCGAACAATGTACCAAAAATAGCCTCTCCGATATTCTTTTCAGTGTGCATCATGTCGATATTGTGTGGAAGAAGGAGGTCTTTGAAGTAAGGCAGATCCCAGAAGCATGGCTTGTGAGTCCAGGTGTGTTTTGAATTATACCCCTTGAAATACCCTGGACACTCTGGATCAGGCTCGAGGGCGTTTATCTGATCCAGGATCTGTTGGCCTGTGAACGCAGGTGGTGCCAAGTTTTTGACAACTTTACCTTTGGTAAAGTTCTTCTTGTCTTTTCTGAACTAATGGTCAGGATCCCAGAACTGTCTATGCAAGTCAAAGCAAGAATACTTCCGACCCTCCTGCAACCAATGAAACTGAAGAGCTACCTTGCATTGGGGGCACGGGAACCTTCCATGCACACACCATCCAGAGAATAGCGCATACGCTCGCAAGTCATGCATAGAGTACATGTACCACACATGCATTTTGAAGTTTTCTTTTCTAGCGGCATCGTATGTCTTGACCCCATTAGCCCAAGCTTCTTCCAATTCACCCTTAAGCGGTTGCAGGTACACATTCATATTCTTCCCCGGATAATTGGGCCCTGGAATTATCAACGTCAGAAATATGCTCTTTCTTTGCATAATCTGCCCGGTGGGGAGATTGAGTGGAATGACAAATACAGGCCAACAGCTGTATTGGGTTGCCGTCATGCCGAAGGGATTAAAACCATCCATGGCAGCGCAGACTCGAGGATTCCTTGGATCTGCCGCTTTATCCTGATGCAATCCATCGAAATGTTTCCACGCTTCCCCATCTGATGTGTGTACCATCATCTTATTCCCATCCGCATCTAGTTCGGTTCTTTTGCCCAATTTGTGCCATGTCATCTGTCTAGCTGTCTCTTCGACCATGAAAAGACGTTGAAGTCATGGTACGATTGGCATATACCGAAGAACACTAACTGTGATTTTGGTCTGCCTCTTCTCACCCATACCGTTGTATACCACAAGATACCTGCAAGACTCGCAATTGGGACAATAGTCCAAGTGTGCATACTCCTTCCTAAATAAGACACATCCTTTCTCAAATGCATCTATCTTCTCAAAGGGCATCTTAAGCACACAAAGTATTTTGTTCGACCGGTACAGGTTTGCGGGCATGACATGGCCTTTGGGTAGGAAGTGTCCAAATAGTGTCATCATCGCGTCGTAGCATTCTCTTCCCAAGTTGAACTGAGCCTTTAGAGCCATTACTTGTGCAATTGCATCCAGCTGACAGAGCTCAGTGTGCTCATGGAGAGGACGTTTTGAAGACTCCAACATTTCATAAAAGGCCTTTGCAGATTCCTCCATCTCATCTTCCGAATCCCGAGCATCATCAAAGTCTTGCACCATGTCTTCGATCCCGGTACCATGCTCGTCCATGCGACGACGGACCACCTCAGCTCTTGTGCATTGTATAGACTCACCATGAAATGTCCACACCGTATAATTAGGCTTAAAACCCCTCCTCTGCAGGTGTTTAATCATTACAGCCTCTGTCGTCTTTTTATAGTTGTCGCATCTAGGACAGGGGCCATAGTTTCTTTCCTGGCCATTTGCGAATGCGGCTTTCACAAATTCCTTTGTTTTTACAAACCATTCTTTCGTCATCTCTTTCTGACTAGGGTGACCGGTATACATCCACACACGATCACTCATCTTGCCTAGCTACTAAAGAGAGAAGAAATATATTTATATATAATTTAGCATTTATATTCATCGGTTAATCAGGTTCGCAATTTTTATTATGTCCAGGCAACCTACACGCTAATAGGTAAAGATAGGTCCTAATCCCACCCGAGTATGTGTAGATTGGGTTTGTTTTCCCATGCTCTGCTCCGGATCCAACGCAAAATTTCGGCAGCACCTCCCCGCTGTTCTCCTCATACACGTCTCCGCAATAAACAGAGAGGATGTGCATCCGGAGAAAAACAGGGAGGCATTGACAAAATTCTGCATCGGATCCAGAGCATGGCATATGGGAAAACGAACCCAATCTACACATACTCGGGCTGTCCATGGATAATGTTGGACAATTCAAAAGGATGGCGGTTATAAATATGCAAAGACATGCATATTTATAGATGTCGCCCTTTCGAACGAGAGATGCATACTCATCACGCATACTAATAAATTAATTTAATTACCAAAATCTAGAAAGTTTCATCCGGAAACCGAGCCACAGTAAATGAAGGGGCGGGGAGGAGATGAAATTTGTACTGACCCATGAATGCACATGCAGAGCTCGTACAACGCACAGGCAGGTCTTCGCACAGCGGACCTCACAGCGACGAGACAACTATCACATGTAAATCCACCCGATCAACACAAATATTCTAATTATGTCATTTTAGAGGAAAACAAGTTAAGAATATAATATTCATGAGCTAACCAAGGATTTTATACCATTTTGTAGCTAAATGGGCTAATTATCTCATTGTTGGGGAAAATAAGGTTAGGAGAATAAGACAGAGGAGAAGAAAGAGGAGGAGGAGAAGAAGAAGAAATCAAGAAGAAGGAGAATGAGGAGGAGAAGAAGAAGGAGGAGAAGAAGAAGGAGGAGGAGAAGGTATTATTCTTCTCTTCTTCTCTTCTTCTTTTCTTCTTCTTTTCTTCTTCTTTTCTTCTTCTCCTTCTTATTTTTGTCTTCTCATCCTCCTCCTCCTCCTCTTCTTCTTCTTCTTCTTCTTCTCCTCCTCCTCCTCTTCTCCTCTTCTCCTCCTCCTCCTCTTCTTCTTCTTCCTATTCTTTCTATTAAGCTAACTAACTAACTAACCTAACTAACCAAGCTAACTAAACCTATCGCTAAACCTAGATAGCACTAAACAGCAAAAAAATAACAAAAACAGAATCTACCACTAAGTAACTAAAAAAGAATCTAGCTACCACTAATTAACAAAACAAAATCTACCACTAAACTACCTACTAAATCTACTAATTAACTAACTAAATCTACCAACTAATTTAACTACTTCTTCTTCTTCTCTTCTTCTCCTTCTTATTTTTTTTCTTATTCTCTTCTTCTCTTCTTCTCCTTCTTACTTTTTTCTTCTCTTCTTCTTCTTCTTCTTCTCCTTCTTATTTTTTTCTTCTCCTCTTCTTCTTCTTCTTCCCCTTCTTTTTCTTCTCCTCCTCCTACTACTACTACTCCTCTTCTTCTTCTCCTCTTCTCCTCCTCCTCCTCCTCTTCTTCTTCTTCTTCCTCCAAATAACTAAATAACAATGGGGTGGGTGGATGGGCTTACCGGCAGTGTTGGGGCTGCGGGGGCGGCGCCGGGGCCTGCGGGGCAGTGACTGGGCCGGCGGCGCCGGTGCTGGGGCTGCGGGGGCGGCACCAGGGGCGCCGGGGTGGGGCAGCAGGGGCGGCACCAGGGGCACCAGCGGCGCCTGTGGTGGGGCTTCGGGGGCGGCACCAGGGGCACCGGGGGGTTGTGGGGCTTCCGGGGCAGCATCAGGGGCACCGGGGCGGCGACGGGGGTGGCCGGGTGACGGTAGTGGTGGCGTTGGGCGTCGGGGGAGGAGAGAGAGAGAGAGAGGCCGTTTGAGAGAGAGAGAGGGTCGGGGTGGGGCAGGACAACCGTTACTAGATTCACCTTCTTTGTCGTCTGCTGGCGGACGGCAAAGGGGTCTATACTCTTTGCCGTCTGCCTCTAGCATCTTTGCCGTCAGCCCGCGGACGGCAAAGAAGGGAGTAGTTTGACCTAAGGTTCCCCCGGCCAGATGAGCTTCTTTACCGTCTGCTGGCCCCTTCTTTGCCGTCTGCGGCAAACGGCAAAGAGTTGACTGCTGGCAAAGACCTTCTTTGCCATCAGCCAGTTCTTTGCCATGTGTTTTGCTGAAGCTGACGGCAAAGACACTCTTTGCCATCAGCTAGCAGACGGCAAAGACTAGGCAGATGGCAAAACACTATTTTCCAGTAGTGTCTGCGTCAAGGCGTCCCCAACCGTCTTCTTCCCCTCCGATCTGTCTTCCACCATCGTGCGGCTCCTCTTCCTTCCCCAAGGTGAGCCGGCCACCTTCATCCCCTCTCCCTCGTTTGGATCCGGTGATCCTTGTTGGGCGCATCCCTGTCCCGAGCAGCAGCAGTAGGTCTGCGTGCGTGCATGCCTCATGTGGTGCATGTGCAGTTGGTTGTGATTGTGGTGCAGATAGTGTAGCAGGTGCAGTGGCGTAGTTCTTGCCTTCGTGGCGCAGCAGCAGCGCAGCAGAGAAGCCACGGCGACCTCCCTATCGCCGGCGCATCTCTGTGCAGGGCAGAGCATGCGGAGAGGTTGTTTACCTAGATTCAGTCCCCTGTTCTGTCAGTGGTCGATTCGTAGCGCAATGGTTGTTGTCTCTGTTTGTTCCCTTGAGGTGCAGGGTTCGAGTCCCCTATGGTGCATGCCCTTTTGGTTTTCTTTTCCTGTTCGGAAGTAGCTAGCAGTAGCAGAGGTATTTCTTGCTAGATGCACCTTCTCTGTTGAAGCCATGTCAGTAGCACGGTGGCAACAGCAGCAGTGCAGTTGCATAGAGGGCTTGGGTTCGACCCCCCCCCCAAGCCTCTTATTTTTTCCCTGTTTTATTTTTCTTTGCTGTGAAATATTTTGCTGCTAGCAACAGTAGATGCAGGTGCATGTGAACCAGGAGATATTAGGCTAGTTTTTCATTTGTTTTGTAGTGTCCTTGTTTGCTTCAAGTGAAGATTACATGTTGGTGCACATTGGTATTTTGATGTGTGTGTGTTCACTAGGTGTAGTGGATGTATATGTGCATGTGCATTTGGAGTTTGGGTGCTCGAGTGTATATGTACATGTGTGTGTGAGTGGTAGCACACAAGCTAGTGGTGCCTTGTGGTTGTTGGGTGAGTATGCATCTCACACACCTGAACAAGAGTTCATGTGCATGAGTGTGGTGCAAGCACCAATGATGTTTTGCTTGTGCACCTCTTGTGCAATATGTGGTGTTTGTGTAGAGATGGTATAAGTAGTTTTGCATGTGTAGCTTCATGTGAGTGTGTAGTAGTGTGGGTGTGTGTGGGTTCACCCCCACCTACTAGGGCAAGTATGCACCATCACATGTCCATATGTGAGTGTGTGCATACTCCCTTGATAGTGTAGGTGTTATTATGTTTCCTTGTTGTTTGTGATGGGGTGGTAATGTGCCAAGGCACCTAGGCATGAGGTATACCCCTCATGTACCCCCCATAGATATTGTGGTCATGTGTATATGCTTAGGTAGGTTTTATTCTAGTGAATAGCACATGTGATGATGCACTACTCACTATATGGGATTCTATGTAGATTTTCTTCTCTAGTTTGTGCTCACTTGTTCCAAGGAAGTGCATTAGTATTTTGTATGCTTCTGGGGTAGAAT
This sequence comes from Hordeum vulgare subsp. vulgare, assembly GCF_904849725.1. Classification (NCBI taxonomy): domain Eukaryota; kingdom Viridiplantae; phylum Streptophyta; class Magnoliopsida; order Poales; family Poaceae; genus Hordeum; species Hordeum vulgare. Next base: position 99,717,184 of record NC_058522.1, on the reverse strand, counting down.
CATCCCGGGAATCCATTGGTGAGATTAGTTTTTCCATTGGAACATTTTCTGGAGATGACATATTTTAGATTTGTTCCATGTTTAGAGCTTGGTTCCATGTGATTTGTTGAGCACAAAGGTTTGCTTCTTGGTTGTGCTAGTAGAATGTGACCCCCTCTACCACATGTTGGTTTCATTTCATGTTTAGGAATCCATGTGTGCAAGTTGTGCCCACTCAAAATAGGCATGTGGCTGAAATTCCAGATTAGTGAAAATCTGAGATTTTCACCAAGTCTGAGAATCTCTTTATATTTACTTCTCCTGTTCATGAGCTTGTGCAGGTCAATGTGTTGTGATCTAGCCTTAGCTTTCAACTGGAAACTTGAAGCTGATATGTTTATCTAGTTCCCTGTAAATTTTCATTCCATTTGGAGTCATGTAGATATTGATTTGGATGCTGTCAAAATGCGTCAGAGCATAGACAGAAAGTGAAAATCTGGAATTTTCACTAAGTCCCTGAAATCTGATATTTTTGGGCAAGTTTGCAGCTTTGTAACTTTCTGTGTTTAACTACTTTGTGTGAGATTCTTGCTTGTTCTTGTAGTAATCTTGGATAGCTACAGCCACATATCTTATTTGGCATGTTTAGGTGGCTGTAGGTGCTTTGCATGTAGCTCACAAAGTGCTATGATGCAGTTTATGGCAGATTGTGTAGTTTTGGTATTTTGATGTTTGTGAGTGCTTAGTTGATGATGTGGTGTTCTACCTTGCTCCACCCATCCATGTTGGATTTTTGTATGTCTTGGCTACCTGGAAATACCAGAGTTGAGCCATTTGAGTGTGGTGTGATGAATTTGGCACGTAGGTCTTCATATCTTGTTTTGTTGATTCCCGTTGATCCGTAGCTCTGATTGTAATGTTCTTTATATGATTTTGCATCGTTTTCACGAGATGCATCTGATAATGTCATTCTCATGCATATCAAAATATCTTAGGATGCAGTTCTGTCCAGGAACATGTATTTACTTCTCATGCTTGTGCTAGTGAGTAGAATAGTGATGCATGCTCATATTCATCTCATGCATCATGTGTTTGTTGCATCTTGAGGTGCTGTTGTTCATTGGATGTTATTCTTATGTTGGGTAGCACCGGGATCAGAGAAAGAGTTCATGGATTCGGGAGAGTACGTGCAGGACGATCAAGAACCGTTCCAAGCTGAGGATATCACACGCAAGATGACTTGACCTTGATTCCATCTCTAGACTTGTTATGCTAGATTACGTTTCTTCCGTCATATGCTCGCTGCCTACCACTGAAATATTTTCCTCCTGATATGCCATGAAACCCAAACACTTATCCCAAATCTTGAATGGCTAGTTAGGCTTTGCTGAGCTACTAATGTTAGCGTTGCTAGATGCAGGTGCTTTGTCTCATGTGATAACATGAGCTTGATATCATTATCTTAATTCTGTTATTTAATTAATGCACCTATATACTTGGTAAATAACGGAAGGCCTAGCCTTTTGCTGGGTGTTTTGTTCCGTTATTGCCGCCATAGTTACCGGATACCGGTGTTTTATTCCATATTGATCGCTCCTAACACGTTCGGGGTTGTTATGGGGACCCCCTCGATAAATCGCGTAGTGTTAAGACTTGTCCGGCAGGACCCAACATTGGTGTTAATTTGCTAATCACTTAATAATAATTTGCATAGGGAATGATTACCCCGAGGATCTTTAATCAACAACCCGGGCTAGTGCTCCTCATGAGTGTTGGTCCAAACTAGAATCGTGTGCGGGGCCAACCCGGGGCAACTCGGGAGATGTCTATCAGGCCACTGTACGTTGTGCTCATCTGACGTGTCCTGAGACAGAGATACGCGGGTCTTATCAGGGTCGTCGATACGTCGGGAGGTCCTGCTAGTCTTGTCTTACCTTAGCGATATATCTTGCGTATAGGAATCCCGATGAAGCTTTGGTTCTCCCCAGAGTTGAGGTTTTCCTCTAAGGAATCCGACGAGATCACGAGATTCGTGATAGAGGATTACTTTGTGGCATGTGTACGTTTGTGATGGACTAGTTGGAGCACCCCTGCAGGGTTTAATCTTTCGGAAAGCCGTGCCCGCGGTTATGTGGCAACTTGGAATATTTGTTAACATCCGGTAATAGATAACTTAAACATAAGCTAATAAAATTGCCAACTGTGTGCGTAACCGTGACTGTCCCCCTCGAAGATCTCTCTTCGATCGGGAACACGGTGGGGTTATGAATGACGTAGGTAGGTGTTCAGGATCACTTAGTGATCAGTTGTTTATTGACCGCTAGTATAGACCACCTTCATAATGTTCTATGTAAGTTAGCCACCACATAAATCTTAGGATGCTGCAACCTAAAATACTCCACATTTCCAACCTAATAACTTCACTAGTTCTGGCACCGAGGTCATAGATTGCTGAGTCCTCGTGGCTCACAGATTCCTTCACAACACCAACAAGTTCAGGTACCCCCGAGATAGGTGATCCCGACGGCACGCAGCTGGCGTGGCAGTACGACGAGGAGAACAACCGCCTGTACGTGAACTATCTAGAAGATTGAGGCGTGGTTGTGATCATGGGCCAGCAAGCAGGGAGCATAGCCATTTCCCTTGTTTTGTAGTCCGTAGCGGAACTACTTTGATTGTATGCGTGATGTACTCTGATATATTTATGAGATGGCAATTGAATCCCTTATTGTCATTCCGTTGTTATTATGTTTGTGCTATGATACCTTCTTTGCGAGATGCTTAGATGCGCTCCTTTCCAATTCGGGGCCTCGATCCCGAGATCGGAAAGGACCGCATCTTTGTCATTACAAGGAGTCTCAAAGAAAATTTTTGTTTCAAGAATTAGATATGTAATCCCACCAATTCTATGATCATAAGATATTTTCAAACCCATGGTTTCTTCATTGAGGTGTCTTGGATTGGACCTCACCTAAAGCTTTTCCTATGGATTGTTGCTATTATGGTGATTATCATTGATCCAAGTTCTCAATATATCCTCTTGGTGTAAGAAGTTTTGCGTATCTTGTTGCTCCCTATCAATCCTTGTTTCTGTTAGTGGCTGGTTGTCACCTCATTATTTTGGGATGGTTTTTCATAAGTCCACAACAAGCTTGTTCTTTCGTTGTTGATTTTCCAACAACTCTGTTCAATTCTTCTTGCAGGGCTGCTTATCAAATTCAATTGTGATAGTAGTTGTCATTCTCTTATTCATTATTTCTTCTCTATGATCTAGTTTCTATTCTCTTGCTCCGGAGGCATTGTGATGTTGCTCTTTTGGGTCAATCATCTTGTTCTGTCAAGATCATGTTCTTTCCTTGCTTATCATGTTAGTTGTTTTGTTGTGAATCATGTCAAGATCTTTCCATCTTATCAATTTTGTCCTCTTTTTCCTACCGATGTGCTGCCGAAATTTTGTTGGAATTCTTGCTTGTTTCTCATATCATTCTTCATCTCTTTGCAACCATCAAGAATCGTTGGTTTCACTCGTTTGTTAAAGAAGCAACTAAGTTTTACCTCTTGCTCTTTTCTCTCCCTCTTCTCTTTTCATTCTTAGATCTCGGGGCGAGATCTCTTGTTAGTGTAGGAGAGTTGTGACAGCCCGAGACCGACGCTCCAGAAGATTCCCCTTTTATTCCGTTCATGTCATGTGGTTCGTTTGTCTGTCGCATTCATCATTGCATCATGCGCATCATCTGCATTGCATCGGCACTACGTTGCCGCCAGTTTTCAAAACTTGCATTCGTTATTAGTTGTCGGTTTGCCTGTTTTCCCTCTCATCTTCGCCTAGCCCCTCTGGACAGTGCGCCGACCCTACGCGCAGCCTGCCCGAAAACCTCCCGGAACCCGAACCCAGTGGTCGTGACCGTTGGGTCCGGATCAACCCCATTTTACCTCAAACCGTCATCGGTTTGTCCAATGGACTCCCTAAGCTAGCCATTTCCGACCGCCCAATTTAAGCCGGAGGGTCCAAATAGCCATGGACCTAAACCCATTTGCTATATATTTATAGCCACTTAGCCCAATCAGACCAAAACCTAGTTTCTAGGGATCCTCCCCTGTTCCATCTGTGCGCCGCCACCCACCTCGGGGTCCAACCCGATCCAATCAGCGCGCGGCGCGGCGCCAGTTCTTCCCTCGATCCCCAGGCGGTGACCTCGCCAGCCGCCGCACCGCGTTCTGCACCTGCCAGCACCGAGCTGCCCCAGTCGCGCTGCACCGAGCCCTCTCTCGCGCCTCCTCGCGCCCGAGAACGAGATCTCGTGCCCCGTGCCTCCCAGAAGCCACTCCTCCCGAGCTCCCGCACGCCGAGACCATGCTGTGAGCCGCCGGCATCCGTGCCAGCGAGTGTCACCGACGGACAGGCACCGGCGCTCACCTGGGTCGCTCCTCGTGCCTGCCTTCTTCCTCCTCTCTCCGTTTTCTCCCCCACCTCTCTAAGCTTCCTCTGTGTGCCCCTCTCTTCCCCGCAGATACACAGCTCCATGGAGGCCAAGCTCCACCGGAACGCATCAGATCCCTCGGGAATGGAGCCACCGAGGCTAGATCCTGTGAGATCCACCACCACCCGACCCTTCTCCGCCGTTCCCCGCCGGAATCGTCGCTGGAGATCGTTGGCATGGCGTTGGCCTCTTCCCCCGTTGTGAGATGTTTTCCCTTAAATGTACCTGGAGCATTTTATTTCCAAGATCCGTTCTGGCACGTGGGGTATTTAGAAACGCATGTAGGTGAGAAAACGAGGGGAGTCCCAGCCGAGTTGGCTAGTGCAGTTAGCCTCCACCCAAGAAACCAGGGATCAAATCCCAATAGGCCTATATTTTGGGTTTTGTTTTGTGTTAATTCTGTTTAGTCTATGGTTGTTTTGTCCTTCAGCTTCATCAGTTTAGCGCGAGCATGTGTTACATCTTGTGCCATATCCTCCTTGCGTCAGTGGCTCAATGCAAGCCCAGTTGGTTAGCCTGTAGGCTTGCAACCGTGGGGGTCTTGGGATCGATCCCAATAAACCCCATTTTTTAGTCGTGCGAATTTATTAATTTTAGAAAAATGCATAATTTTCAAACATGCCTAACTTTTATTCCGTGCATCGGTTTCCGACAAGTTAAATATGTAACTTGACTAGAATATCGCATAGATTAATATTTTCCAACTCTCATGCCTGATTACAACTGTTAAACTTGTTTACCTCGTTTTGCGTGTCGTGCCGTGTTGGAAAAGGTTTAGGTCGTAGTTATTTAACAGTAGCTTCGTTGGAGACGTGCCATATATGTAAATGGACCGGAACGACGCGTAGAATCACATGAACCTATTTATTTTGCTGTTTAACATATGAGGTCAGTCCGGAGATGCTATAAGTCATTTTCGACCTCATTTAAAATGCCTAGATAGGTACATTAATTATGCTTCATCTCTTGCCATGTTTAACCACAATTAATATTGTCATGTACCTAATCGGGATAGAACTAAATAATTCATATGTGGAGTTTCGTCAATATGCAACTCGTTGCATATTGAACTTCACTTAATGTGTAGTGTTTGATTGTTGTGAAGTGACACGCCATGTCTTGCATATATTCAACTGATCATGCATCATATGTGGATTGCATCTTGTCGTGCATGTGTCGTGGTGAATATCTGTGTTGATACTTGTTTCCGATTTCCTTCGTCTTGATAGAGTTCTGCAAGCGTGTCGGTATGTGAGGACTCGTTCGACTACATCGGTTCGTCTGCTTCACGGAGTCATTCTTCTTCCAAGCGGGATCTCAGGCAAGATGACCATTTCCCCAGATACCATTACTATCATTGCCATGCTAGTATTATCGTTTTTGTCGCTATATCTCGTTGCCTACCACCTGTTAAATATCAGCCGCTCAACATTGCCATGAAAACCTTCAACCTGTTCACAACCTAGCAAACCACAGATTGACTATGTTACCGCTTGCTTAACCATGTGTTAGCGTTGCTAGTTGCACGTGTAGTTGCTTCCATGTGTTTACATGGGTTCATTGTTATATCACCATATTAATTGTTGTTTAATTTAATGCACCTATATACTTGGTAAAAGGTGGAAGGCTCGGCCTTTCTAGCCTGGTGTTTTGTTTCACCTTTGCCCCCTTAGTTTCGGCTACCGGTGTTATGTTCTATAATTGAGCGTTCCTAGCACGATCGGGGTTGTTATGGGGACTACTGCTGGCTACGCCTATAGGGATTTCCTTGGCAAATATGCAAAGGATTACCCCGCGGCCTTGGAGCCTTTCGTTGGTGTTCCCTTGAAGAGGAAAGGGTGATGTAGCACAGCGGCGGTAAGTATTTCCCTCAGTTTGAGAACCAAGGTATCAATCCAGTAGGAGGATCGTGTCGAGTCGCAAGTACCTGCACAAACACAAAGAGCTTGCACCCAACGCTATGAAGGGGTTGTCAATCCCTTATAGATTGTTTGCAAAGTGAGAACTGAAAGCAAAAGGTAAACAAAGCAAAGTAAAAGTAAAAGCTGAGATGATAATTGTGAGTAAACCCGGGGGCCGTAGTGTTCACTAGTGGCTTCTCTCATGAAAGCAAGTAGACGGTGGGTGAACGAATTACTGTTGAGCAATTGATAGAACCGCGCAAAGTCATGACGTTGTCTATGTCAATGATCATACATATAGGCATCACGTCAAAAACAAGTAGACCGATACTTTTTGCATCTACTACTATTACTCCACACGTTGACCGCTATCCAGCATGCATCTAGTGTATTGACTTCATAAGAACAGAGTAACGCCTTAAGCAAGATGACATGATGTAGATAGACAATCTCAAATCTATGATGAAAGCCCATCTTGTTACCCTTGATGGCAACAACATGATGCGTGCCTTGCTGCCCCTTCTGTCACTGGGAAAGATCACCGCACGGTATGAACCCAAAACCAAGCACTTCTCCCATTGCAAGAATCATAGATCTAGTTGGCCAAACAAAACCCAAGACTCGGAGAGACTTACAAGGATATCAAAAAATGCATATAAGAAATCATCAAAGACTCAAATATAATTCGTAGATAATCTGATCACAAATCCACAATTCATCGGATCTCGACAAACACACTGCCAAAGAGGATTACATCGGATAGATCTCCATGAAGATCATGGAGAACTTTGTATTGAATATCCAAGAGAGAGAAGAAGCCATCTAGCTACTAACTACGGACCCGTAGGTCTGAAGTAGACTACTCACGAGTCATTGGAGAGGCAATGATGTTGATGTAGAAGCCCTCCAGCTCCAAAGTCCCCTCCAGCAGGGCACCGGGAAGGGTCTCCAGATGAGATCTCGCGGAAACGGAAGCTTGTGGCGGCGGAAAAGTGGTTTCGTGGACGCCCTTATTTTTTCTGGGATTTTAGGGAATATATAGGCCAAAGAGCTAGGGCAGGGGAGCTCCAGGGAGGCCACAAGCCTGGTAGCCGCGGCTAGAGGGCTTGTGGGCTCCCTGTGGGCCTCCTGCCTTGGCCCTCAAGTCCCCCGATCTTCTTCTGTTCTGGAAAAATTCATTTCGGGGATTTTATTCCGTTTGGACTCCGTTCCAAAATCAGATCTGAAAAGAGTCAAAAACACAGAAAAAACAGGAACCGACACTTGGCACTGAATTAATAAGTTAGTCCCAAAAAAGATATAAAAGGTATATAAAACATCCAAAGTTGACAAGATAACAGCATGAAACCATCAAAAATTATAGATACGTTTGAGACGTATCAGGGACCCCCTTGATAATTCGTTGTAGTTTAAAGTTGATCTAACAAGGCCCATCTTTGGTTCTACACTTGCCTAATAACCTAATAATAATGCACAGGGACCCGCCGGCACCCGCGGAGTAATTTAATCAACCCCCGGGCTAGTGCTCCTCATTAGTGTTGGTCCCAGCTGAGCGATGTCCGGTGCCCCCTGGTAACCCAGGGTTTAGCGAACTCGACGTCTAGCTCATCCGTCGTGTCCCGAGAACGAGATACGCGGCTCCTATCGGGATCGTCGACACGTCGGGCGACCTTGCTGGATTAGTTTTACCTTTTACGAGATATCTTGTGCATCGGGATTCCGGTGATTCTTTGGGTAATCTCAGAGTTGAGGTTTTCCACTAAGGAATCCGACGAGATCGCGAGTGTCGTGGTCGAGGATTTCTATGCCGCTTGTGGTAATTTGTGATGGACTAGTTGGAGCACCCCTGAAGGGTTAAATATTTCGGAAAGCCGTGCCCGCAGTTATGTGTCAACGTGGAAACTTTGTTTAACACTGGTTCTAGACAACTTGAAGTTAACTTAATTAAAATATGCGAAGTGAGTGCGTAACCGTGACTGTCTCTTTCGTGAGCTCCTTCTCCGATCGAGGACACGGTGGGGTTATGTTTGACGTAAGTAGGTGTTCAGGATCATTCCTTTGATCATCATTAGTTCATGTCCGCTATGCGTAGATCATCCCCCTCTTTATTCTCGTACTCGTAAGTTAGCCACCAAATATATGCTTAGTCGCTTGCTGCAGCCTCACCACTTAACCATACCTCACCTATTAAGCTTTGTTTGTCTTGATACCTTTGGAAATGAGATTGCTGAGTCCCCTGTGGTTCACAGATTACTACAACACCAGTTGCAGTTAAAGGTAAAGGTTACTTGACGCGAGCGCGTTGATTGTTCATTTGGAGTTGCTTCTTCTTCCTCTTCTTCATCGATCTAGGATGGGTTCCAGGCCGGCAGCCTGGGTTAGCAGGGATGGACGTCGTTTTCTTTTCTCGTTTGTTTTCGTCCGTAGTCGGACCCTGCTCTTCTTCATGATGTTTATGTATTGTACTGATGTAGCTTGTGGCGAGTGTAAGCCAATTCCATATATCTCATCTTTTGAGTACATGTACTTGTAACGATATCCATTCTTGCGAAATGACGAGATGCGCTTCTATCGCTGATGAGGCCCTCGTGCCAAATTAAGGATAGGGTCACATCTTAGGCGTTACATCCGGCCACCTGCGTGACCGGGGCGACGGGGCGGACCCGTCCCGAGGTGGCACGGTCGCCGAGGAGCTTGTAGACGACCGGGCTTCGGGCGCGGCGGACGGTGGCATCGGCCGAAGCTAGGGGCAACGCTAGGGTTGCTCCGGGGACGAGGCGAGGGGGGGAAGGCTTACGGTGATGGAGGGGGTTCAATGGAAGGGTCTAGGAAGGGAGGAAGGGGTCGGGGTGCTCCAATTTGAGCTGGAGCCGACGACGGGCATGGCAACCATTATAGGGCAGGAGAGCTCCTCGAGCTTGATTGGGGGGGGCTGGGGCTCGATGGTTGACGGGAGTGCTCCGGAACGCCCTTAAATAGGCTCGGGAAGGAGCTAGCCGACGCCGGTCGAGGCTCCCAGAAGCTTGCCGCCGCAGCGGCGATCCGGTGGAGCATCTGAGGTCGGCGCAACCAGCCATGGGCTAGGAGACGAAGGAGAGAGACCTCCAAAGGGTACGAGCACGCGCTAGGAAGCTCTCCGACGCTCCCGGAGAGGCCATGGCGTGCCAGGGAGGGCTCCCGAAGACTCTAGCGCACATGGCACAGTTTTGGCACGCTCTGCCCGTGGTCACCACGGATAAATCATGCTCTGGCCCATGTCCGCTTGCCACATCTTGTCCAACAGGTCCTTCACTGCTCAAATAGGTAAGAACGGCGGCTGGAACCGGCCAGGTGGCTCTCGAGGAGGAGAGACCTACCAAAACAGTTTCTGGCAACAAACTGTTTATAGTGGTTTGAGGGAAATTGGCTAGAGGAAATGGACTATGCTTTGGCATAGGATAGCAAGATGGTAGGATGAGTCTAAACACTGATTTTCACTCCAATCCAATAAGTACACCTAGCACTTCCTTTCAAATACAGCAAGAGGTCCAGAAATAGAGATGATGATGATGGGGGGAAAATGGCTACATGGATTTGGCTTAAATTTGGTGGAGGATGATGATTTGAGCATAGGAAGCTACTGTAAAAATTTCAGCTCATTTGAAAATGCCAAAATGATACTTCCTTCACAGTGCTTCCAAATGGACAAAAACTTGGGAAAATTGCTGGGAAAAGATTGATAAAGGGATTGAGCTGATTTTTGGTATTCATTAGTGATTTAGCAATCTTAACCACCAAGAAAAAGTTTCAACTCAAGGAGATCAAGGAATAGAGCACTTCCTTTGGAAATTTGCCAACTGGACTTAATTTGCAAATTGATGTTGTGCTCAAATTGTAAACTATGGAGCTTGGGATCTTGATGGAAAAGGGAAAGATATGGATAGAATAAGCTCCACAAATTATTTGGGATTTTTCCTGGCTACCAAAATGATCGTTCCTTTAGAAAGTGTCCAAAATGTAATATTGGCATTAAATAGGAAAAGGCCATTTTCCCTCATCTAATAATGGCCAATATTTTATGGGAGCTCAATATGATCACAAAGAATATCTCCACAAGTTTTCATGAACTTTGGAGATGGATAGATATTTTCCTGGATTTAATTCCTTCAACTCACAGGAAAAGAAATTAATTATAACTGGAAAATATTGCAAATGACTTGGCAATATTTTTCCATATCCAGGGTTTACGAAGATAGGATGAAAACTGGGGAAAAGTTTGGGAGTCAAAAGATCAAAGGAGGTTAGGGTTCCTTTGCAACTGGAAGGATTAGGGTTTCCCTTCCGGCAACTTGGTAGGTAGGGTTTTGACGGCAAAACCCTGAGAATAGATCCTAGGTGACAAGGTTGCACTGAAGGAAATCTTTGGTTGGATGGGAAAGGCAAGGATAGATGACCATCTTCATATACCCAGGAGTGAAAGAAATCCGATAACACCGAGAAAAAAGACGGGAGTCAAATCCCGCAAATGAAAAAAAAACAGGGAGCGAAAACCAGGGTGTTACAGTTTTAAACTCGACAATATGTTTGTTCGGTTTCATTTTTTAAGAATTCGACGAAGTTTAAAATTGGGTAATAATGTTGTTCCAAGCACATACCTTTATTGGACATTATTACGTCGAGTTTGGAACTCGGGAAACATATTGTCCAGTTTTGCTTAATAAAAAACTCGGTATATGTTTTACGCTCGGCAATGTGTGCTAGCGCATGGATTGTTCCTATTGTTCGAGGTTTGCCGAGTTGATCTGTAGGAAACTTGGTAAAGAGTTATGCCAGGTGGTAATTCCGTTTACGACACGACGGTGTGGTTCGTCGAGTTTTTCTAATTGAAATTTATATATTCATTGAGTTTACGATTGAAATTTGAAAATACTCGGCAATAGTAATGATTGTTGGGGGGTGTCCAACCGAATGTCTTACGCGGAGTTTGAAACTCGGTAAATAGCTCACCGAGTTTAATATGTGTTCTATCGAGTTTATGTGAACTCGACAATAATGATGATTATAATGATTAATGAACATTCCATTGCTTTCATCTTTCTCTCTATACGAGAGATTTCTTACTTGCGCAGGAAGATAGAGTGGCGAGTTACCCTTTCCGCATTTCCCCACCGCTTACATTACCCCCACTCTAACCGCGAGTAAATTGATAATATGACACACGTTTCTTTGGACTTTGATCCTATGACACACTTTTCTTTTTATTTGATTAGATGACACATCTTTGATTGATAGCTAGATTAAATGACACAAATGAAGTTTTTCTCTAATTTCGTAGGTTTGGGCCTTCATGTCATATTTTGTAGGACGTTTTTGCTCCTGATCATTATTTCAGTTGCATGGTTTGATCGCTGAAGAGAAAAACAATGTAGCATACCATGTTATGATTTCTCGTGCGTGTAGTGATCTTCATGAAATTGATGCCACGCGTTGATGAAGTTGATGATTTTGGACTGAATTATTGTCCTGTGTCTTTTTGTGATATTTTCGTGTGTAGTGAAACAAGGACTCACTTTATGCTTTTGAATGCAACTTGTGAGAATGACTCACGTTATGCTTTAAATCAAAATTCATACCTATGAATTATGGATTTCAAGTCTATCGTTACATATATATGCACCTTATTCTGCTGATTTTATGGACTCACATATATATTATTGTGAACTGTGAAAATGGTACAAAAATAAAGAGAGATCATGTCAAAAATTGGTGAAAAGTATGTCAATTTTTTAAACAAAACTATACGTTTTAAACAAAACTGTACGTAAGTTCATGCAAAATTATCAAGTGATGGCTATAGTTATATTATTTTGTTGCTGGCCATATGCTACTTCAAACAACAGCAGCGGGAAGCTACATCCAACAACAATCATCATCTATAGCCAATAGTAATAAGCTATCAACAAAGACCTACAGTCTATAGAGCTCCTCATATGCATGGCACGCTCTGACGACGGCACGGCCGCGCCAGTGATGAAAAGGAGATAGCAAGAGGTGGCGACGCGTCGGGATGGAGGCATGCAGCAGGATCACCTGGTTCCATGCGAACAGCTCCGGCGGCGACGCGTTCTGTGCTTCTCGTTCTACCGGGAACCAGCGATTGAACTAGCGATCAAACTATGCAGGTGAAATAAGGATCAGGGACAAAAACATCCTACAAATTATGACGTGAAGGCCTAAACCTGGAAAATTAGAGAAAAACTTCATTTGTGTCATTTAATCTAGCTATCAATTAAAGATGTGTCATCTAATAAACAAAAAGAAAGATGTGTCATAGGATCAAAGTCCGAGTAAACGTGTGTCATATTATCAATTTACTCCTCTAACCGCATCCCCTCCTTCCACCGCACCAAACACATCACGCACCCCAATTTCAATTTAGCCGAGGAGAAGGGAGGCGGTGCTGCCATGGCGAAGGGAGACTACGCCGATAGGAAGATTCGCTCCCTCCGTGACGCGGAGCTACTGATCAATATGCGCGGAAAGGTGCTGCGGTATCAGGTCAGGATGCCATGCCTCCATGGCATCCTTCACGCCCGCAGTATCAGGCTTCTGCGGAGTCAGATGAACAACATGGGCTGGTTGGTGCAAGGTATGGATCATCTTGAAGCGCTGGTTGTCGTGCACACCATGCTTGGCACCTCAACTGCTCTCCTGGATCGCGTGATCCGCGAGGCCAAGGTGACACCAGTCGACCACACGACGGCGACCCCCGACCCCGACGACCCGGACCGCTTCTCCGACGGCGAGGTTCCGTCGGAGGGACGCCGCACCAGCCTCAAGACCGACGAGGAGACCCCAGGAGAGGGACTCGGCGACCCGGCGGTCGCGCTCGCCGCCGCCACCCACGAGTCCGCCGACGGCGTTCTCGGCGAGGAGCGACTCCGCGACCCGGCGCTCCCGCTCTTCCTCACCGGCTTCAGGACCGACGAGGAGGCCCCGGGCGAGGGACTCTGCAACCAGGCGGTCGCGCTCGGCCCCGCGACCCACGAGTCCGCCGACCGTGTTCTCGGCGAGGAGCGACACCGCGGCCAGCCGTTCCCAGAGTTCCGCGCCTACTTCACCAACGACGAGGGACTCTGCGACCCCGCGCTGGCGCTCGCCCCCGCCACCCCACTCCACCACGAGCTCGTCGGCGGCGTGTTCGACGAGGAGCGGCGCGGCGGCCAGCCCGCTCTTCCGGACCCGCTTCGCCGCTGAGGAGGCCCCAGGCGAGGGACTCCACGACCCGGCGCTCGACCACGAGTCCGGCGACCACGTTCTCGGCGAGGAGCGAGAGCGACGCGGCGCCCAGTCGCTCCCGTTCTTCTCCATCAGCATCACCGCCAAGGACGCCAAGGCCGAACCCGCTCCCTCCCACACCTCCCTCGAAGAGCTCGATGCCGGCACTCTTCTCCCTGCACAGCGGGGGCACGCCACCGACAACAGCGCGTCGGCCGCCTTGGATCCTGGTCGGGAGCCATACCCATGCGCCCGCCGCCTCGGGGTCTTTGGGTCGGCCACCATGAACCTGGCGGAGATGATGCTTGAGGCGGGGACTGGTACCCGCAGCCAGGTTCTGGTGCGTGCCCCGGCCATCGTCGACATGGCCGCCCTGGCTGTCTCCGGCGGGAGTCCTCCGCGCATCATGGACACATATCCTGCGTACCGCCGATTGGTCATTGACCTTCTCGACTCTGGCACAGCGCTCCGGAATCATGAACTTGGAATCCCCTCAGTTCAGCTCGTGATACAGGAGCTCGGGAGCCAGGTCGAGGATGTGGCCACGGCCATCCTCACAGCGCGGCACACACGGCCAGTTCTGCTGCAGCACCTCGCTGCGGTGAAGGAGTCTCTCCATCTCGTCTGGAAGATGAGGGTCCCTGCATCAGAGTTTCGCCTTCTCTGAACTCCTTCGTTTCATGTGAGCATTACGATATGGATGGGAAGAATTCTAGCATAAGCTCTATAGACCTGTTACTTTCTCAATGTGGTAGTAAATGTTGAGATAGTGATATGCACTTTTGCCATATTTTACGTGTTGTTGGAATAGAGTTGTGAAACTGGTTGGTTCCGACACTAGTACGCTGCCCTTGTCCAAGAACCAATAGTTCTTTGTCAGGTTTAATGTGAATGTGAGAATGATTTTTCCGAGATGTCACCAGGGTTCAGGTCTCTAGCTGCGGCTGGTTCATTTTGTTTGCATTTTTGCCGTGCTTAAGGCTCGTTGTAGTGGCGAGTATCATATATTAATATCATGTACTCCCTTCATATCTAAATATAAGTCTTTTAAGATATTTTATTAGGTGTCTACATACGAAACAAAATGGGTGAATCTATGATCTAAAGTATGCCTATATACATCCGTACGTAGTCCATTAGTGAAACTTCTAGAAAGACTTATATTTAGCAACGGAGGGAGTATATGATACTAGCATATGATTTTACATCCGTAATACATAGTATATGTGTTAATGTTATAGAATACTCCCTCCGTTACTAAATGTAAGTACTTTTAGAGATTTCATTAGAGGGCTACATACGAAGCAAAATGAGTGAATCTCACTCTAAAGTATGTCTATATACATCCCTATGTAGTATCCTAATGAAACCTCTAAAAAAGACTTATATTTAGGAACGGAAGAAGTAGTTTATTTATAACCATGCATGACACGTAGTAGCACATAATTTAATATGATACGGTACCAAGATATGATATCTAACTCTTTCTTTGTTCATTTAATTTTATGTCATCTCATAAAAATAGTTAGTTGACATGCATGTATGATAACCATCTTTGCTGTGCTCTTTCCCAAGAACCAATAGTTTATAGTTCTCTGAAAATACTCCTTGAGCAGCCTTTGCTGTGTTGACAGTTTGGACAGCAATCGGCACATCTGTGTGACTGAGTAGCGCAACTGCACAACCTGGAACTTACTCTACTTCCTGGCCAGCTTGGTTAAACACTTCTCCTGATACAGGCCGTATGGATTTGCACAAACCACCGAATATTGGTTGCAGCTAGATTTGTCAACATATCCCAATCCTTTGATCCAATTCAGCTGATTTTTTTTTCAGATTAGTACTGAGTACATGTACGATTTACTGTTTTTTATTTTTTGCATTTTCTGAAAATGAGAAAATTTGAACCCGAAAATTGAATGAGCCAACTGGCATTGCTAATATCTCCCAAACTGCTACTCCAAAGTACAGATTCTCCAAGATCAATGCTGTGTGATTTTATGATTAACTTCATTTTTCATAGTTTGCTGAAAATGTTGAACCTAAATTTTAATGAAACAACTAAAACCTCTAATATCTACCAATCCATTGGTCCAAATAAGCTGTGTTTTTCCCATAATAGTACTGCATACGTGTGTGGTTTACTGGAATTGTTTTCCATATGTTTTGAAAACATTGAATTCTGAGTCAAGAATTTGGATGGCCCGATTTAAACTGCCAATATCTCCCTATAATGTGATCCAAATTAGCTGAAACTTTCCTGATTCATTACTGGTTACATTAGTACCACATACCACAAACTTTCATATGAAAAACACAATATTGCTACACTAATCTAAAAAGATCCATAAATTGACCACAATATTCATAAAATAAGATCAGTAGCAGCAAAACGTGTTGCCATCAGGTTTCAGCACCCAAGTAGTTGCCAAGTGTGGTTTCAAAGGCTCGGCACAGTTGGTGTATCATAAAATAATAAGATCAGTAGCACCAAAATGTGATAGATATTGTTGCCATCAGGTTTCAGCATCCAAGTAGTTGCCAAGTGTGGTTTCAAAGGCTGTGCATAGTTGGTGTATCCATGCCGTTGCATCTTACAGTTTGAGCATCTAAATCTATTAACTCTTTATTGTCGTCACTAGAACTATCACTAAGCACAAATGCATCCTCAATCGTGCCCGCAGGTGCCCTTTGCTCAACCTGCCTGTGTTTTTTCGAGGGTATGCCAATAACGTATCATATTTTTATAGAAGGCAGCAAATAGATTTATAAGAGAGTCCTCAGCAATTGCTACGCAATGTCAATGACTAAACCACACCTAAAGATAACCAAACCGAACTACTCAGAAAAACATTGAGATACACCACACGGGCCTCCTTCCATGCCTTCAACAGTTCAACTCATGTAGAATATGATCAACTGGAGAGTGAGTCGAGCGCTGTTTATCTCTTTTGTTGAATACCCATGCATCAAAGCTTCCATAGATTCCAGGCAATTAGCATGACCACCGAGTCAAATCCCTTCCCGGCTTTGTCCTGCAACTGTTTTCTAGAGCGAGTCACCAACCCTCTAGATTTTCCACAATCAAAGGGATTGCAATATCCAGATGCAGTCGGGATAGGCATCCCTTTTGCTGACAAGCTGTATGATGAGGAGCAATTTCTTCAACCATATAGCCATTAATCCAGCGATCGCGCCAAAACAGCACCTTCTTGCCGTCTCCCAGCATAATTTTCACCAAGTTGTCGAAACCTCTTTTGCCATGTCATCTGAGAGTAGGTGTACGCCTTGCCAAGGTCTGTCAGGTTAATTCCTTCTAAGCCATTCCCAGCAAACTCTAAGTGCAATCGCTTGCAGTTATAGATTCTTCACACCCAGGCTTCCGTAACAAGTGTGGCGGCAGATCATGCTTCATGCCACCGGGCATTGGTCACCGTGCATCTTATCAGTTCCCGCCTAGAAGATAGCTCGAAGCCACTTGTTAATTTTCTCGAATACCGCGCCCCCATGACTAGTAGATGGTGAATGGGTCACGTAGCTTTTCCAAGAGATGCTGGACACGTAGCTTTTCCTCCCCTCCAATCCTTATGAAAATAGCCAATGATTTCATACAGTTAGCCTTGAGACCCGTGGCTTCCCCAAATGCAGCAAGGATCCGAATGATGCAGTTCGAATCAAGTTGTGATGGGTGGGTGAACAGGACTACATTGTCCGCGAAGATGCACAGGCGTTGCATGGATGAGATCCCAGGCAAGTTGAAGAGCACATTGGCATTGGAAGCTTTCAGAATAATCACCTTGAGAGTGTCCATAGCAATGACCAACAGCAGGGGGAAATCAGACCCCCTGCCTTAAACCTTGAGCATGGAAGATTTTCCTTCCTGGGACTCCATTAACCAACACGTTGGAGCTCGCTGTTGAGTGAAGAATGGCAATCCATCGACACCAATGAGAGGTAAAACGGGCAGTTTCGTCCTGCATAGCCGTCTGGAGTCTGAACCCAGGAAGAGAGAGAGAGAGAGACACCCATCCTCCTCTTGGTAGAGTGAGTGCAGAAGCCCCCCCTTTCAGAGACCAAAATGGCAGATCGCTGCAAATCAGAGCGTGCGGCAGCTCGGTCCTGATCAGGATGCCCGGACGATGGGCGAACTGCTGCTATGTTAATTGCCTTGGCCTTCACGTCTTTGCTTCTTGCTTCCCTTATTATAGCTGCCATGTCCACCGTGGGATCCTCAACCAATTCTTCCTCATCAGGTACTGGGAGGAATTCTTGAATATCTCCGTCCCTTTCTTGGTGAGCCTGCAGTACATCCTCACCATCAGAACTTGATTTTTGCTGGAATGAGACTCATACACAAGGTCTTTCCCACAAATGGCATTCATCTGGAAAGATTCTATGCATGCATCTTATCCATCACTTCTCTCGGCTGGACACTGCAAATTTGTAATCCATGTTGAACTAGTTGTGCACAGAGTATTCCAAACTCAAGTCAATCTGGGGGATCATTTTACCAATCGGAAGGGCACTTCATGCTGCATTGGGGACTGGTACTGCTCTCCGTCCTAATTGTTGGTCTCCAAGCCAGCACTCTCATGGTTAATACCATGCAGATTTGAGCAGATGTGGGCATCTTCCATTCATCATCCAACCTACTTCACAACCAAAGATTGCAATCATTAGAGCATGTATACGACATTCTATTATGGCACAAAAACTGGATAAAAGATAATGATTAGACATGTTCCTAAATCAAAATAATGATTAGACATGTTCCTGAATCAAAATTTATACAAACACAGGGGACACGACCTTAAACACATGCCAAAATCGACCATAGTTCCTCAACAAACATACGTCGGTCTATGGCAAAATTTCCGCCTAAAAACATAGGGTTTCACGGGGGAGAAGAAAACCTAACCAACCGGCAGAGGTAGGGGAGAGGACGAGCAGGGCTGGGAGGGTGGGGGGAGACGGGCTTACCCGACGACGGAAAAAGGCCGGCTGGGCTCCATCATCGGCGACAACTTTGCCAGCGAAGGTAGGGGAGAGGACGAGCAGGGCTGGGAGGGTGGGCGGAGATGGGCTTACCCGACGACGGAAAAAGGCCGGCTGGGCTCCATCATCGGCGACAACTTTGCCAGCGAAGGGGCGGCCGCCGCCGCCTGCTCTTCTACGCGAGGTTGCAGCTCTGCTCGAATCTGACGAGACAAAAAATACTACTCCCTCCGTCCTAATTTTTTTTTGTCTTAGCTTTGTTTAATTTCTAAACAAAGCTAAGACAAAAAATTTAGGACGGAGGAAGTAGTATTTGTCAAAAAAAATTCATTATTTTTTAACACGGTCACATACATTAAACATACACTCATCCTATGAACTCACACGGAGACCAAACCGACACATCATCTTGAGATTGACGACGTCGTCACAAACGCCGTTGCAGTGCATATAAACGTCTCCTCACACTGAACGCATATCGTCGAAAGCGCTGTAATAAATACAGTAAAATGCGAGCATCAATATCAAGTCAGAGATTTGAACTCTGGTCGGCAGAGGATATTACTGTCCTCTTAACCATTCAACCACTCTAATAAAGTCTTCTCCCCTGTGAATGTCGCCGACGATTTACTTCGGTTTGTCCTTGGTCTTTTTTAGACGACAATCTTCTTGGCATGCGAGGTCATCCCGAAACAAGGTGGTTGTTGTGATCAGCGTCATGCATGCAACCTGCCGGTGGTTTCCTTTAGCCAAGGTACATTGGTGTGACTGTCGGTTGCCTTTGTGGGGCTCAGGGTTTGGCTATGGGGGTTGCCGGCAAATGGCGGGCTTGACCTTGGACACGCAGGCGACGACAACGTCCGCGAATGTCGTGCGCTTTCTTTGAAGCATCGTTATTTTGACCCCTTCATCTTCAAGCTGATGGTTTCTCCCTACATCGCCGGATTAGCTATTGGAGTGTGCTGGTGATGCGGTGGTCGATTGATGAGTGGCGTCGTGGCGCTTCGAGAAGTTTGTGCTCATTGCTAGGATAAAGCAAGCCCCTTTTGTTTAGTGCTTCATTTAGCTTTGATATGTCCATGTTTTAGTTTCCTGTTCGCCAACGTGAGCTCTAATGAATAGCTGATAACCCAAGCGATGTTGGTGTGTGTTCGTATAGTTCACTTGTACTGGTTGATGCTTTATCTATAAAGCGGGACGATGGTCTTTTTTGAAAAGGAATAAAATCTAAGGAAAGAGAGCTAGGTGAGATGAATTTTTTGGGTTCTGGTGGGGTGACAATGAGGACAAAAAGAAAATACATCGGTTCACCTGGTGGAGGTTGTGTATCCCGAATAAGGAAGGGGCATGGGGTTTAGAGACTTGCACAATTTTAATCTTGCTATGTTAGCAAAAAAGTGCTGGCGACTAATCCAGAATCCCGAGTCTTCGTTGCGCAAGTTTTAAGAGTGAAGTATTATCCAGATGGTGATATCCTTAAAGGTGATCCAAAGAAAGGTTCATCTTACACATGGCAGATCATTGTTGCTCGTATTCAAACATTTAAACGAGGATGCATTTGCCGTGTTGGAACTGGAGAGAAAATATATATATTTGGAATGACTCATGGATTCCATTTAGTGCCATGAGGAAAGTGATCACGAACAGGGTGTAACAATGCTTTCAAAGGTTGAGGAGTTTACAAATCCATACACAGGACAATAGGATGAAGATCTTATCTAGGATAATTTCTCTCCTCTTGATTGTTACAAAATTTTACAAATTCCTTTGAATGCTCACTTGTCAGAAGATTTTGTAGCATGGAATTGCACAAGATCTGGCACCTTTCGGTGAGGTCAGCTGACCACAAGGAGTTTGAGCACCAACATGGTGCTTGTATAGTACATGCGGATAGCCAAGGTACTGAAGTCATTAACGCAGTTTGGAAAGATATGTGGAAACTTAAAATACCATGGAGATAAAAACACTTTGTTTGGAAGGTATTGCATGGCACCCTCCCGTGCTATGGTGTACTAGCTAACATGCACATACCATGCTCACATCAATGCCTCTGCTGCTCTGTTGAGGTGGAGGATGTCCAGTAATACTTATTTAAATGTCGGCGATCGTCGGAAGTTTGGGTGCAGGTGGGATTTTTGCAAGTAATATAGAAAGCGACAGATGAAGATAGATCTGGGTCCATTACAATGGAGATCCTATCAAAACTTCAATGGAGTATTGTACAGTTGCCAATGGCATAATTAGCAATGCTAGCGGCATGGTATATATGATGGTAGCATTGCCAAATAGTTAAGAGAATTATTGTCCCGTCTCCAGGGAAAACCGCACTAGCGATCAAGTTTCTGGCGACGAACTACCTCAGATCAATTAGTCTCAAAGGTCCTGAGAGGATGAGTGATCACATGTGGGTTAAATCAGTATATAGAACAGTGAAAACAAATGTTGACGCATGATGGTCTCCTGGACAAGGGGTACTCAGCATGTCGTCTCCCGTCTAGTGGGTCGGGCCGAGGACCCCCGTCTAGTATATGGGGTCAATTGTAGACTTTTCGATAAGTAAGAGTGTCGAACCCAACGAGGAGCAGAAGGAAATGACAAGTGGTTTTCAGCAAGGCAATGTTTGCAAGTGCTAAAATTGTAAGTAGCGGGGTAGTTTGAAAGCAATATAATTTGTAACGAGCAAGTAACAAAAGTAGTAACAAAATTGCAGCAAGATAGCCCAATCCTTTTGAGGAAAAGGACAGGCCAAAACGGTCTCTTATGATAAGAAAAGTGTTCTTGAGGGTACACGGGAATTTCATCTAGTCACTTTCATCATGTTGACTTAATTCGTGTTCGCTACTTTGATAATTTGTTATGTGGGTGGACCGGTGCTTAGGTGTTGTTCTTACTTGAACAAACCTCCTACTTATGATTAACCCTCTCGCAAGCATCCGCAACTACGAGAAAAGTATTAAGAATAAATTCTAACCATAGCACTAAACTTTTGGATCCAATCGATCCCTTACGGAATAGCGCATAAACTAGGGTTTAAGCTTTTGTCACTCTCGCTACCCATATTCAACTAGATATATGTGCCTAGATCTTTCCTCACCACATGATGCTTCCAAAGGAGAAAATAAAAATGGATAGAGAGAAAAACTTTGACTCTTGCATGAAAGTAAATACATAAAAGTAAAAGATAGGCCCTTCGCAGAGGGAATCAGAGGTTGCCATGCACTTTTTTGTTTGTATGCTCAACCCCTTAGTGCAAGAGAACGTCACGTTACATTGCCCCTTGTGATGGCAACCTTTATTATGTAGTTTGTCGCTTTTATTCTTCACCATCACAAGTTCGTACAACGCTCAATTTTCCCTTACACTAAATGATCTTACACTTTTAGAAGCAATTTTTATTGCCCTTTTTGTACCGATGACAACTTACTTGAAGGATCTTACTCAATCCATAGGTAGGTATGGTGGACTCTCAAACAAGATTTGGGTTTAAGGGTTTTGGATGCACAAGTAGTATCTCTACTTAGTGCAGAGTTTTTGGCTAGCGAAGATAGGGGCAAGCACCACATGTTGAAGGATCCATGACAATATAACTTCTGTGTGAATATGAACAAACATAATTCATTACGTTGTATTCCTTGTCCAACGTCAACAATTTTGGCATATAATATTTTGATGGGTGCTCACAATCACAAAAGATTTCAAGGATAGTGTATTTGCATGTGAATCTTCTCTTCCCTTATTAATTCTTTCATGAGTTGCATCATTGACCAATGCTATGTTTGTCAATCTACAATAAAATTTTCTACTTATATTTTTCCTTGTGTAATGTCATCACTTACCATAATATTAGCATATGATCTTTTTCATTTATTTCCTTTATTTTTATTAAAACAAGAAAGTAAAGAAGGCAAAACTCAAACTGAACTTTATTATATATCTCGCACACGATTGCATAGATTGATCACTAAGCAAAATCTTGGAAAGAAAGGATCGAACTAAACTTTTATTCCTCTAAAGAAAAAGTTAACCATGGATCGAACTAAGAAAAGTAAAGGAAAAACATAGTGGAGATGATACGATACCGGGGCACCTCCCCCAAACTTGGCGAAATCCAAGGGGAGTGCCCATACCCGATACTCAATTTTCTTTTGGTGATGAAGAAGGAGGTGATAGTGATGAACTAGAAAGTTTGTCTTTCTTCCTTAGCTTACTCTTGAGGACGAAATTCTCATATTTCAATTCACGGATCTCCCACTCAAGCTCCAACACCCTTTTGCATAAATCTTGCTTGTTTTCCTGCAAAAGACGAAAGGGGATAAACTGGATTTTAGGCTTCTTTACTTTGTTGGGGAGACCTAACTTCTTAAATTCAACGTGCATGTCCCCGGGTTGGGGCAATGGAACTTCATCTTCATCTAAGCTCGTCTCCTCTTTACTCTTAGGATTATAGTCTTCTTCTTCCTCTGAAGTCCAGCCATAGTGCTCCACATCCCCATAGACCTTGGGGTTTGCGATATAATCTGCAACGTAGCTCTCACCCTCCAAGTCTAGGGAAGACATAATTTCAAATCTATTAGGAAAACAGCAGAGAAAAGAAAACATGAGATTTTTCTGTGATACGGAGGTCAACAGGTTCGGGAGATATATAAAGATTTTTTTTGTCTTGGTGAACAAGCAGAATGGAAGAAAAACGGAGTCCAAAAAATACCCGAGGTGGGCACAACCCACCGGGGCGCACCTGGCCCTGGTGTATCGTGCCCACCAGGGTCACTTTCCTGGAATTTTCTTATTTTCCTAATTTGTTAAATATTCCAAAACTGACAAAAAATATTTTTGCGGATTTTTCGTAGTCCGTTTACTTACCGTATCACGTACCTCCCTTTTCATGATTCTGGAGTGTTCCGGAAGGTTTCTTTTATGTGTTCTTCCGGTGTCATAGTGTGGATAATATTGCTTTCAACATTAATGGGTGTACCTGAGATGTAATGTTTTATTCGTTGCCCATTGACAACCATTGGGTTAGTACCTTCGGCATTATTTATTTTGATAGCTCCAGATCGATAGACCTCCTCGATAACATAGGGTCCTTCCCATTTGGAGAGGAGTTTTCCTACAAAGAATCTGAAACAAGAGTTGTACAAAAGAACATATTCTACAACTTTGAACTCACACTTTTGCATTCTTTTGTCATGCCATCTTTTAACCTTTTCTTTAAATAACTTTGCATTTTCATAAGCTTGGGTTCTCCATTCATCTAATGAGATAATATCAAATAACCTCTTTTCACCAGCAAGTTTGAAATGATAGTTTAGTTCTTTGATTTCCCAATATGCTTTATGTTCTAACTCAAGAGGCAAATGACAAGCTTTTCCATAAACCATTTTATAAGGAGACATACCCATAGGATTTTTATATGCTATTCTATAAGCCCAAAGTGCATCATCTGATTTCTTAGACCAATTCTTCCGGGACCTATTGACAGTCTTTTGTAAGATTAGTTTTATTTCTCTATTGCTAAGTTCAACTTGACCACTAGACTGATACCACGACGCCGAGTACCCATAACTTCTCCCACGTAGCCGGTTAGTGCGAAAAGGTCTCCGACCAACCCAGACCAAATACCAAAATCCATTAACATTTTAATTAACTCATCGACACATCCAAGCAGGAATCCACCTGCCTAACATTTATTCATCAATGTTCCCAGTAACGTGGTCAAGTAACTGTGTGGTTGTAACATCAGGGGGATTCGAGGTATCACCCTCGTTGGATTCCGAACGATGTAACCGTCAAGGTGGACTTAGAGGAATCACCCTCGAGGGTCTCACACTTTAGGGGTTGCACGACAGAGTGTGGGGACCCCGACTTACGAGTCGAGATTGCCGAATGAACGTGCTCAGTGATTCCAGAGATCAATGCTCACCGAACACACAGATACTGAATATTGAGAGTCTTACATCCAAGTACCAAATTATTACATCACGTGACCGAATGGTCAAGTTCACATGGTAGGGCCTATAAGGCCAAATCACACGGTTACAACTAGTAGCGGAAATCTTAGGGGCTAAGCTGGTGACCATGCCATCAGCCTACACCAACACACATTCTGACTGGGAAGCGTCCTAGTTCGCAGGGGCGTCTCCGAAGACGTACTCTTCTTCAAACTCCGGTCCTTCCATGTCTGGTCAATAATATAACCAGTGGCAAGCCAATGAGTAATTTTGAATGTACTCGCAAACAACCCATGATATGAACAATGCAAGTGAAGGATAACAATAATATGCATCTTTGGTGGATAACAACTTAACTGTAAATAAACATGATCATGGGTGTGCTTTATAAATCATATGTTACTTGAAGAACAGGTTACAGATATCAACATATCTGTCAAGGGTTGAACCCACCGGTTCACCCTATATGCCAAGTCACCAAACTTGGTCATATTAAGTATTTAATAATAACACCATATTACCACTTACTCACACACACTTGGTTTATGCGGAAATGACTGGACGTAGTTTAAGCAGGACTACCCAACTGTCCTTGACTGTGGACACGGCTATTCGAATAGTTTTACACTCTGCAGAGGTAGTATGCTGGACCCACGAGATCTGGGAAACTTCCGTGTCATCGACGAGTCGCGGTATATAACATACCCGAGGTAAGTACCCGATAAATGCCTTTCCCCTGACGATACTAGACAAAGAGGTCCACTCGATTGGTACCCAACCCACATGTTGTACGTCTTGCGAGCACTGACTTTGGACAGTATCAACCATGTGGGGACCAACGGTGTGCCTGGAACACGTAAAAACCGGCATAGTCGCCCTACCTGGCACGACCCCATCATGAGAGTGATCACACATCACTCCCGCCACTAGTAATGTGGCTCTTTGCTAGCACTGACTAGAGTAATCAGCACAGCCCCATCCCATAAAGGGGTAACGTGGTCGCGCATGTAAGGTTGGGACGGTCGACACATCTTAAATCTAATCCCATTTCTGAAACCATACACACTCAAAATACCCGGTGCACCACTTCACCAAAAGTGGCCACCTAACTCATCATCACCCTCGGGCATTAGTGGCATCCGATGGGATTTTCATAAACCTTTGATTTATACCAACATCATGCTCATGCTACTATGCTTAGCTCTACTTGTCAACATGATACTAGAGTGACCCTCGTAGGTGATAGGATCATGCTCAAAATGCAAGTGCTCTGGAGGAGCCTTCGGTAACATCACTTCGATAATTTACCGAATACTTACGATCACATGCAACGGAAATACTTGCTACACTAGCATGCAATATAACATATGGTCAGTCATGGTCAAAGGGCTGCTTGCCTTGATCAGCTAGGTATCCGGGTCTTCGAGGTCTTCCGCTCCAACTCCTTCATCACATGGGTTTTCTATCGCCGTAATAAATAAATGCAATAAGTAGCTCACTCCAAAACAGATCACAAAATCACTTTAAATTTTTTGTTTAATTCTGATAAATCCATATTGTTATATTAAAAATATTTGTCTCTGGTTTTAGTGAAAGCATATTTTTAAAATCAATATAACAGAAGCAAAACCATTCCAATTTAACCCTTTTTATTATTACAAAATAGAATAGTTGTTGCAAAAATTACTTGAGTGGTCCTGTTAAATACTACATGTTTTTAGAAAAATAACAGTGGAAAAATCATATTATTTCATTGGTTAATTTTTTCGCAAAAATCATTGAAAATCAAGTTTTTAAATAAAAAGGAAAGGGCTACAACCCCTGGCCTGGCTTGGCGCGGAACTGGGCCGACCCACTGGCCAGCCAATCAGCCTGCCAAGGCGCGCGCTGTTGGGAAACGTTGCATAGGAAACAAAAAAAAATCTACGCACACGAAGACCTATTATGGTGATGATCATCTACGAGAGGGAGATCGGATCCACATACCCTTGTAGATCGCTAAGCGGAAGCGTTAATAAACGTGGTTGATATAGTGGTATGTCTTCACGATCCGTCCCACGAACCGTCCCACGATCTGTCCCACGAACCGTCGCACAATACGTCCCATGATCCGTCCCGATCAAGTGCCGAATGGACGGCACCTCCGCGTTCCGCACACGTACAGCTCGATGACGATCTCCGCCTTCTTGATCCAGCAAGAGGGGGCGGAGAGGTAGATGAGTTCTCCAGCACGACGGCGTGGCGGTGGAGTTGGTGGTGCTATTCCAGCACGGCTTCGCCTAAGCACCGCTGAAACTAGAGGAGAAACAGATCTAGAGAGAGAGAGGACAACACGTGGTTGTTTTCTGTTGTGTCTAAAACCCTTAGTATATATATAGGAGGAGAGGAGGGAGAGGGCTGCTCCCTAGGGAAGCCTTTCTCTTCCCTTGAGCAAGGCAGAGGAGGAGGAATCCTACTCCAATCCTATTTGGAGTAGGATTCCTCCTTCCCACTTGGAAACTCTTTCCACCTTGTTTTTCTCCTTCTCAAACCTTATGGGCCTTAGTGGAAACTTATTCCACCCCACTAGGGGCTGGTTTATCTCTTCCCACAGCCCATCAGACCCCTTGGGGCGTGACACCCCTCCCGATGGTCCCCGGCACCCCTCTCGGCACTACCGGTACACTACCGATGAGCCCGAAACTTTTCCGGTGACCAAAACAGGACTTCCTATATATCAATCTTCGTTTCCGGACCATTCTGGAAACCCTCTGACGTCCGGGATCTCATCCGAGACTCCGAACAACCATCGGTCACCAACACATATAACTCAACTATACCGAAACGTCACCGAACCTTAAGTGTGAACACCCCGCGGGTTCGAGAACTATGCAGACATGACCTGAGACACTCTCCGGTCAATAACCAACAGCGGGACTGTGACAGACCAAGACGACGCTCGAGAAGATTCCCCCTTTACTCCGTTTTTGTCATGTGGCTTAGTTGTTTGTCGCGCTCATCATCGCATCATTCGCATCATCTGCATCGCATCGGCATCCCGTTGTCGTCGGTTTTCAAACTTGCATCCGTTATTAGTTGACGGTTCTCTTCGTGTTCGTCGTTGACCGTGTTGAGCCCGCGACATCGTCTAAATCTTGTTTTTAAAAGTGTGTATAAAACTTCCTCTGATTGGGTTGAGACTTGACGTGCGGTCTTATTTTAATATAGGTAGGCCGCCTGCCAAATTTCGTTGCAATCGGAGTCCGTGGTACCCGAACGGTCGACCATAGCGGCACCGTCTTTGGTTATCCGTGAGATGTTTTTCGGTGTTTAAAAACTCGTTGTCGGGTCACCCGTTTTCCCTCTCGTCTCTGCCTAACCACTCTACACAGCCACTTAGCCGTCCCCGCGTTCGAGATCATTCGATTCCGATCATACGGTTGAAAAAGGGGCAAAAAACTGCTAAACCTAGCCCCTCCATTGTTATAAATAGACCTCTCATGCCATTTTTGGACAACTAAACCCTCCTCCCACCTCTGCCTCGATTTCCGCACTAACCCTAGCTGCCTCCCTGCCTCTCGCTCTCCTCTCGGCCGTGGCCCGCTCGAGCCCGAGTCGGGCCCACCCGAAGCCCATCTGGGCCTGAGCGCCGCCGCGCCTCCTTGCCTCCCGGAGCATGCTGCCGCCTAGCCCCGCCATCGTCGCATCCCGTCATCGCCCTTGCCGGAGTGCCGCCAACGCCGCCACTCGCCGGAGCTCATCGCGTCACCATCGAGGCCGAAGCCCCGCGCCCCTCTCCTTCCTCCTCTTCCCTCGGCCTCTCTCCCCTCTCACCCATCTCTCTTCTCTCCCTCCTGCAGGTCACCCCTGCCATGGATGGGCATGAGGAGCTCGCCGCCGCGCCTCGAGATCGCCGGGGACGCCGGCATCTGGGTAGCCCCGCCCCAGATCGGGTCGATCTTGCTCCATTCCCGCTCGCGCCATCACTGCTTCGCCTCGCCGCCGGCCTCTCTCGCCTACGCCGGTGTGGTCTCCCGAGGAGACGAGCTCGGGCGTCTACCCTAGCCCGGGTGGGCCGCGCCGCGCTCCAGGCCGCCCCGAGGCCGAGCGGCTTCCCTGGCGCAGCTGCCGCCTCGAGCTCATCCTCTCCAGGCCGCCCCCAAGCCGGCCGGGCCCAAGGTGAGCATCCCTGATACGTCTCAAACGTATCTATAATTTTTGATGGTTTCACGCTGTTATCTTGTCTTCTTTGGTTGTTTTATGTACCTTTTACATCTTTTTTGGGACTAACTTATTGATTCAGTGCCAAGTGCCAGTTCCTGTTTTTTCCGTGTTTTTGACTCTTTTCAGATCTGATTTTGGAATGGAGTCCAAACGGAATAAAAACCCCAAAACGATTTTTTTCCCGAATGGAAGAAGACCAGGGGGCCTTTGGGCCAAGCCAGGTGGGTTCCAGGGAGCCCACAAGCTCCCACCACGCCACCAGGGGGGAGGCGGCGGTGGGCAAGCTTGTGGCCTCCCTGGCCGCCCCCTGACCTAGGTCTTTGGCCTATAAATTCCCAAATATTCCGCAAAAAATCAGGGGAGCCTCGAAAATACTTTTCCGCCGCCTTAAGCTTCCGTTTCTGTGTGATCTCATCTGAAGACCCTTCCCGGCGCCCTGCCGGAGGGGACTTTGGAGTTGGAGGGCTTCTTCATCATCATCATCGCCCCTCCAATGACTCGTGAGTAGTTCACTTCAGACCTACGGGTCCATAGTTAGTAGCTAGATGGCTTCTTCTCTCTCTTGGATCTTCAATACAAAGTTCTCCATGATCTTCATGGATATCTATCCGATGTAATCTTCTTTGGCGGTGTGTTTGTCGAGATCCGATGAATTGTGGATTTGTGATCAGATTATCTATGATATATATTTGAGTCTTTGCTGATTTCTTATATGCATGATTTGATATCCTTGTAAGTCTCTCCGAGTCTTGGGTTTTATTTGGTCAACTAGATCTATGATTCTTGAAATGGGATAAGTGCTTGGTTCTAGGTTCTACCATGTGGTGACCTTTCCTAGTGACAGTAGGGGCAGCAAGGCACACATCAAGTAGTTGCCATCAAGTGTAAAAAGATGGGGTTTTTATCATTGGTTTGAGATTATCCCTCTACATCATGTCATCTTGCTTAAGGCGTTACTCTGTTCTTATGGACTTAATACACTAGATGCATGCTGGATAGCGGTCGATGTGTGGAGTAATAGTAGTAGATGCAGAAAGTATCGGTCTACTTGTTTTGGACGTGATGCCTATAGATATAATCATCGCATAGATATCATCACGACTTTGCGCGGTTCTATCAATTTCTCGACAGTAATTTGTTCACCCACCGTCTACTTGCTTTCATGAGAGAAGCCACTAGTAAACACTACGGACCCCGGGTCTATTCACATCCATCGTTTACATCTCCGCTTTTACTTTGCTTTGTTACTTTGTTGCTTTCAGTTCTCACTTGGCAAACAATCTATAAGGGATTGACAACCCCTTCATAGCATTGGGAGCAAGATTTTGTGTTTGTGCAGGATCTTGAGATACTCCTCCACCGAATTGATACCTTGGTTCTTAAATTGAGGGAAATACTTACCACCGCTATGCTACATCACCCTTTCCGCTTCGAGGGAACACCAACGCAAAGCTCCAAGGTCACGGGGGAAAACCTTTGCATACTTGCCTAGGAAGTCCCTTAAGGCGTAGCCACAGCAGAAAGATCAAGCCAAGTATTCTCCCGTCGACGTGCCTATTTCTAGCGCCGTTGGAAGGTCTTTTGTTGCAGTAGCAGAAGTATTTCTGGCGCCGTTGCCGGGGATACACAACAAACATCAGAAGTATTTCTGGCGCCGTTGCCGAGGAGGAGAAATCAAGATCTACCCAAGTAGGTCTCACAAACTCTTCTCTTGCATTTACTTTTGTTGCTAGTTGCCTCTCGTTTTCCTCTCCCCCACTTCACATTTGCCGTTTTCATTTGCCTTTCTCCTTCGCCGTTTTCTTTTTGCCTTTGCTATTTTCCTTTGCCGGTTTTCTCGCTTGATTATGTGCTTGTTTGTTTGTTGAAGTCATCATGGCTGAAAACACCAAACTTTGCAACTTCTCGAGTATGTGAGAGTACACCAAACTTTTTCCACACTTGTGCATTTTAAGCACCATGATCTTCATGATTGAGAGTCTCTCGTTTTGTCACCACCATATAGCTAGTGGGAAATTTTCATTATATAACTTGGCTTGTATATTCCAATGATAGGCTTCCTCAAAATTGCCTTAGGTCTTCGTGAGCAAGCAAGTTGGATGCACACCCACTAGTTTTCTTTAAGAGCTTTCACATACTCGTAGCTCTAGTGCATCATTTGTATGGCAATCCCTACTCATTCACATTGATATCTATTGATGAGTATCTCCACAGCTCATTGATATGGCTAGTTAATGTGACTATCTTCTCCTTTTTGTCTTGCAACCTCCACCACACCCCACACCATCTATAGTGCTATAACCATGGCTCACGCTCATGTATTGCATGAGAGTTGAAAAGGTTTGAGAAAGTAAAGGCGTGAAACAATTACTTGGCCAATATCGGGGTTGTGCATGATTTAAATTCGTTGTGCAATGATGATAGAGCATAGCCAGACTATATGCTTTTGTAGGGATAACTTTCTTTTGGCCTTGTTATTTTGAAAGTTCATGATTACTTTGCTAGTTTGCTTGAATTATTATTGTTTCCACGTCAATAGCGAACTATTGTTTTGAATCTAATGGATCTGAACATTCACGTCACATAAGAGGAATTACAAAGGACACCTATGCTAGGTAGCATGAAAGCATCAAAAATTCATTCTTATCACTTCCCTACTCGAGGACGAGCAGGAGTTAAGCTTGGGGATGCTTGATACGTCTCAAACGTATCTATAATTTTTGATGGTTTCACGTTGTTATCTTGTCTTCTTTGGTTGTTTTATATACCTTTTATATCTTTTTTGGGACTAATTTATTGATTCAGTGCCAAGTGCCAGTTCCTGTTTTTTCCATGTTTTTGACTCTTTTCAGATCTGATTTTGGAACGGAGTCCAAACGGAATAAAAACCCCAAAATGATTTTTTCCCGAACGGAAGAAGACCAGGGGCCTTGGGCCAAGCCAGGTGGGCTCCAGGGAGCCCACAAGCTCCCACCACGCCACCAGGGGGGAGGCGGCGGTGGGAAAGCTTGTGGCCTCCCTGGACACCCCCTGACCTAGGTATTTGGCCTATAAATTCCCAAATATTCCGCAAAGAATCAGGGGAGCCTCGAAAATACTTTTTCGCCGCCGCAATCTTCCGTTTCCGTGAGATCTCATCTGGAGACACTTCCTGGCGCCCTGCCGGAGGGGACTTTGGAGTTGGAGGGCTTCTTCATCATCATCATCGCCCCTCCAATGACTCGTGAGTAGTTCACTTCAGACCTACGGGTCCGTAGTTAGTAGCTAGATGGCTTCTTCTCTCTCTTGGATCTTCAATACAAAGTTCTCCATGATCTTCATGGAGATCTATCCGATGTAATCTTCTTTGGCAGTGTGTTTGTCGAGATCCGATGAATTGTGGATTTGTGATCAGATTATCTATGATATATATTTGAGTCTTTGCTGATTTCTTATATGCATGATTTGATACCCTTGTAAGTCTCTCCGAGTCTTGGGTTTTGTTTGGCCAACTAGTTCTATGATTCTTGCAATGGGAGAAGTGCTTGGTTTTGGGTTCTACCATGTGGTGACCTTTCCCAGTGAAAGTAGGGGCAGCAAGGCACACATCAAGTAGTTGCCATCAAGGGTAAAAAGATGGTGTTTTTATCATTGGTTTGAGATTATCCCTCTACATCATGTCATCTTGCTTAAGGCGTTACTCTGTTCTTATGGACTTAATACACTAGATGCATGCTGGATAGCAGTCGACGTGTGGAGTAATAGTAGTAGATGCAGAATGTATCGGTATACTTGTTTTGGACGTGATGCCTATAGATAAAATCACCGCATAGATATCGTCACGACTTTGCGCGGTTCTATCAATTGCTCGACAGTAATTTGTTCACCCACCGTCTACTTGCTTTCATGAGAGAAGCCACTAGTAAACACTACGGCCCCCGGGTCTATTCACATCATTTGTTTACATCTCCGCTTTTACTTTGCTTTGTTATGTTGTTGCTTTCAGTTCTCACTTGGCGAACAATCTATAAGGGATTGACAACCCCTTCATAGCGTTGGGAGCAAGCTTTTGTGTTTGTGCAGTATCTTGAGATACTCCTCCACCGGATTGATACCTTGGTTCTCAAACTGAGGGAAATACTTACCACCGCTATGCTACATCACCCTTTCCGCTTCGAGGGAACACCTACGCAAGGCTCCAAGGCCACGGGGGAAATCCTTTGCATACTTGCCTCGGAAGTCCCTTAAGGCGTAGCCGCAGCAGAAAGATCAAGCCAAGTTTCTCCCGTCGACGTGCCTATTTCTGGCGCCATTGGAAGGTCTTTTGTTGCAGTAGCAGAAGTATTTTTGACGCCGTTGCCGGGGATACACAGCAGACATCAAGCCCCGAGGCCCATCTATTTTCTCCCGATGCGCAACATAGATTTAGTGCGCTTGCCCTGTTAGGCCGAGGAACGAATTAGGCCCGTTAGTATATTTTAGGATTTCTTCGGATTTATTAATTTCAGAAATATAGCTATTTATTAAAAAGCCCGTAGATATTTAACCGTGCGTTGGATCACGACGTTTTAAATTTGTAACTTGTATAGTTTTCCGCGT
Organism: Hordeum vulgare subsp. vulgare; assembly: GCF_904849725.1. Classification (NCBI taxonomy): domain Eukaryota; kingdom Viridiplantae; phylum Streptophyta; class Magnoliopsida; order Poales; family Poaceae; genus Hordeum; species Hordeum vulgare. The sequence continues at coordinate 99,683,842 of NC_058522.1, read as the reverse complement.
AGATTAATATTTTGCAACTTGCATGCATGTTCGGAGTGGTTTGAGACTTCGTATGCCTAGATTTGTGTGCTGTCTTAATAGGGAATTATCCCATATTTAATTTTGTGCGTGTCCGAATTGCTCAAACCCCGTAGATGAAATGCTCATATTTTTAGGGACCTTTTTCCATGTACTTTAGAGTAGTTGTTGGCATTTTGCATGTAGGTTCTGTCGCTAGTTTGTTATGACATGTTTAGGACATATTCTCGCATATAAGTGTGGCGATATTTTTATTTTGCAACCTCACATGTTATATATGTTTTCGGGGTAGAAAAATCCATAGAATTTAACTGTGCATTTAGTTTTAGTTTTTGAGCAAGTTAGTGCGTGAGATATGTTGCCATGTTACCCTTTTGTTTATTTTGTGGGATTTATTCCGTGCATGATATGAATGAGTTGTCAACTAGAGATATGCCCTTGGATGTGTAGGCTAACCTCTGTTAATTTTGGTTGCTATAGAAATGCATGTTTAGGTGTTGTTTTATTGTTGCCAACATGCTATAAAATAGTGCTGATTTGGAGATGCTGAAATATTTCTAAGTCTGAAATCTGTTATATTTTGTTGTTGTCTTTCCATGAGTTTATCTGGTGATCTATAGCTCTTTTGAGGTTGGTGCAATGGAGTTAATTGTAGTCCTTAAGATTCTTTAGCATGCTGTCAATTTTCATGCCATTTGGAGCCATGTAGCTTATGGTTTTGCTGCTGTTAATATGCCTACAGATCGAACACTACACTGTCAAGAACTGTTATTTTCACTAAGTCTGAAACTGTGTGTGAGATGCCATTTTGTGAGTTCTTTTCCTAGTGATCCATGCTCCCATGCTAGATGTTATTAGTTGTATGTTGTAATGCATCTTGACCTCTATTGCCTCATGCCTTGTTTGAGCATTTTGGACTTGTCTAGCTAGTTGTTCGAGGGTGTAGAAAATGCTATGTGGCTGATTTTGGCAGATTATGACTATATCTTGTATAGCTTGTAGTTGTTGAACCGTTGCTCTGTTTTGGTCGTGTCCTATATGAAACTTGCTTAGAATCTCGTGTAGTTCCATATTATCTTACTGTTTGTATGTTTTGGGATGCTGGTGATTGTCGTTGCATACATATTGCATTGATGTCATCATATCTTCGGTGTTCGTATCTTTTGAACCGTAGCTCCATTGGAGATGTTCTATATATGTAAATTGATTGGAACAACGCGTAGAATCACGTGAACCTATTTGTTTTGCTGCTTAACAAACATTTAAACGTGTTAGTTCAGATCTGGTCAGAATTGTAAATTAACGCATGGGGTCATCTCGTAGATGCTATATGTCGTTTCCGACGTCATTTGAAATGCCTAGATAGGTCGGTTAATCACGCTTCACCTCTTGCCATGTTTAACCACAATTAATATTGCCGTGTACCTAATCGGGATAGAACTAAATAATTAGTATGTGGAGCTTCGTCAATATGCAACTCGTTGCATATTGAACTTCACTTAATGTGTAGTGTTTGATTGTTGTGAATTGCCATGCCATGTCTTGCATATATTCAACTGATCATGCATCATATGTGTATTGCATTTTTTCGTGCATATGCTGTGGTGAATATCTGTGTTGATGCTTGTTCCCGGTTTCCTTCGTAGAGTTCCGCAAGCGTGTCGGAAAGTGAGGACCCGTTCTATTACGTCGGTTCATCTACTTCACGGAGTCATTCTTCTTCTCAGCGGGATCTCAGGAAAGATGACCATTTCTCGAGATATCATTACTATCAATGCCATGCTAGTTGTATCGCTTCTATCGCTATGTCTCGTTGCCTACCACCTGTTAAATATCAGCCTCTCAACATTGCCATGATACCTTCAACCTGTTCACAAACTAGCAAACCACTGATTGGCTATGTTACTGCTTGCTTAACCATGTGTTAACATTGCTAGTTGCAGGTGGAGTTGCTTCCATGTGATAACATGGGTTCCTTGTTATATCACCATATTTATGCTATTTAATTTAATGCACCTATATACTTGGTAAAAGGTGGAAGGCTCGGTCTTTCTAGCCTAGTGTTTTGTTCCACCTTTGCCCCCTTAGTTTCAGCTACCGGCGTTATGTTCCATAATTGAGCGCTCCTAACACGATCGGGGTTGTTATGGGGACCCCCTTGATAATTTGTTTTAGATTAAAGCTGGTCTGGCAAGGCCCAACTTTGGTTTTACATTTGCCTAATAACTAAATAAATGCATAGGGACCCGCCGGCACCCGCGGAGTAATTAATCAACCCCCGAGCCAGTGCTCCGCATTAGTGTTGGTCCGACCTGTCAACCACCGGCGGCTACCAGGGGCAACTCTGTGATTGGCCTACCGGAAGTTTGGACAATCTGTCGTGTCCTGAGAACGAGATACGCGACTCCTATCAGGAACGTCGACACGTCGGGCGACCTTGCTGGATTAGTTTTACCTTTTACGAAATATCTTGTGCATCGGGATTCCGGTGATGCTTTGGGTAATCTCAGAGTTGATGTTTTCCACTAAGGAGTCCGACGAGATCGCGAGCTTCGTGATCGAGGATTTCTATGCGGCTTGTGGTAATTTGTGATGGACTAGTTGGAGCACCCCTGCAGGGTTAAATCTTTCGGAAAGCCGTGCCCGCGGTTATGTGGAAACATGGAAACTTTGTTTAACACTGGTGATAGATAACTTGAAGTTAACTTAATTAAAACATGCCAACTGAGTGCGTAACCGTGACTGTCTCTTTCGCGTGTTCCTTCTCTGATTGAGGACACGATGTGGTAATGTTTGACGTAAGTAGGTGTTCAGGATCATTCTTTTGATCGTCAGTAGTTCACGTCCGCTATGCGTAGATCATCCCCCTCTTTATTCTTGTACTCGTAAGTTAGCCACCTCATATAATGCTTAGTCGCTTGTTGCAGCCTCACCACTTAACCATACCTCACTTATTAAGCTTTGCTAGTCTTGATACCTTTGGAAATGAGATTGTCGAGTCCCGTGTGGCTCACAGATTACTACAACACCAGTTGCAGGTACAGGTAAAGGTTACTTGACATGAGTGAGATGATTGTTCATTTGGAGTTTCTTCTTCTTCTTCTTCTGCATCGATCTAGGATGGGTTCCAGGCCAGCAGCCTGGGATAGCAAGGATGGACGTCGTTCTTTTCTCGTTTATTTTCGTCCGTAGTCAGACCCTGCTCTTCTTCGTGATGTTTATGTAATGTACCGATGATACTCTGATGTAGCTTGTGGCGAGTGTGAGCCAATTCCATATATCTCATCTTTTCAGTACATGTACTTGTAACAATATCCATTCTTGCGAAATGATGAGATGTGCATCTATCCCTGACGAGGCCCTCATGCCAAATTAAGGATAAGATCGCATCTTGGGCGTTACAGGGACCTGGATGTCCATATTGGCTCCTACAAATTCTACGAGGATCTCTATCAGTTGAACCTCTATGGCAAGGATTCATATAATCCCGTATACTATTCCCTTTCTCCTTCGGTATGTTACTTGCCCGAGATTCGATCGTCTGTATCTTCATACCTAGTTCAATCTCGTTACCGGCAATTCTCTTTACTCGTTCCATAATATAAGATCCCGTGACTAACTCCTTAGTCACATTGCTTGCAAGGCTTGTTCTTATGTTGTATTACCGAGTGGGCCCCGAGATATCTCTCCGTCACACGGAGTGACAAATCCTAGTCTTGATCCATGCCAACCCAACAGAAACCTTTGGATATACCGGTAGAGCACCTTTATAGTCACCCAGTTATGTTGCAACGTTTGATAACCCACAAGGTATTCCTCCGGTGTCCGGGAGTTGCATGATCTCATGGTCATAGGAACAGATACATTGGCATGCAGAAAACAGTAGCAATAAACTGACACGATCATACGCTACGTTTATAGTTTGGGTCTTGTCCATCACATCATTCTCCTAATGATGTGATCCCGTTATCAAGTGACAACACTTTGTCTATGGTTAGAAAACCTTAACCATCTTTGATCAACGAGCTAGTCAACTAGAGGCCTACTAGGGACAATGTTTTGTCTATGTATCCACACATGTATTTGTGTTTCCAATCAATACAATTATAGCATGGACAATAAACGATTATCATGAACAAAGAAATATAATAACAAATAATTTATTATTGCCTCTAGGCCATATTTCCAACAGTCTCCCACTCGCACTAGAGTCAATAATCTAGTTCACATCACTATGTGATTTTAACGAATCCAACACCCATATAGTTCTGGGGTTTGATCACGTCTTGCTGGTGAGAGAGGTTTTAGTCAATGAGTCTGAACCTTTCAGATTTGTGTGTGCTTTACAAATCTCTATGTTATCCTGTAGATGCTGCTACTACGTGCCATTTGGAACTATTCCAAATGACTGCTCCACTATAGGAATCCGCTTTACTCCTTAGAGTTATTCGGATTAGTGTCAAAGCTTGCATCGACGTAACCCTTTACGACGAACTCTTTAATCACCTCCATAATCGAGAAAATTCCTTAGTCGATTAGTTACTAAGGATAAATTTGACCGTTGTTCAGTGATTCAATCCTGGATCACTCTTTGTACCCCTTGACAGATTCATGGCAAGGCACACATCAGGTGCGGTACACAGTATAGCATACTAAGCCTACGGCTAATGGATAGGGGACGACCTTCGTCCTTTCTATTTCTTCTGTCGTTGTCGGGCTTTGAGACTTACTCAAATTCACACCTTACAACACAGCTAAGAACTCCTTCTTTGATGATCTGTTTTGAACTCCTTCAAAAACTTGTCAAGGCATGCATTTCATTGAAAGTTTTGTTTAGCATTTTGATCTGTCTCTATAGATCTTGATGCTCAATGGCAAGTAGCTCTATTCAGGTTTTCTTCTGAAAAACTCCTTTCAAACAACCCTTCATGCTTTCTAGAAATTCTACATTACTTCCGACTCAACAATATGTCAACCACATATACTTATCAGAAATTCTATAGTGCTCCCACTCACTTCTTTGGAAATACAAGTTTCTCATAAACTTTGTATAAACCCAAAAGCTTTGATCATCTCATCAAAGCGTATATTCCAACTACGAGATGCTCGCACCGGTCCATAGAAGGATCGCTGGAGCTTGCATACTTGTTAGCATCCTTAGGATCGACAAAACCTTTTGGTTGTATCACATACAACCTTTCCTCAAGGAAACCGTCGAGGAAACAATGTTTTGACATCATATGTGCAATATTTCATAAATAATGCAGCAACTCCTAACATAATTCCAACATACTTTTAGCATCGCTACGAGTGAGAAAGTCTCGTCATAGTCAACTCTTTGAACTTGTCGGAAACATCTTTGCGACAAGTTGAGCTTTTCTTAATGGTGAATTGTCACCATCATCGTCTGTCTTCCTTTTAAAGACCCATTTGTACTTAACAGTCTTACGACCATCAAGTAGCTCTTCCAAAGTCCACACTTTGTTTTCATACATGGATCCTCTCTCGGATTTCATGACCTCCAGCCATTTGTCAGAATCCGGGCCCACCATTGCTTCTCCATAGTTTGTAGGTTCATTATTGTCGAACAACATGACCTCCAAGACAGGGTTACCGTACCACTCTGTAGCAGTACGTGACCTTGTCGACCTACGAGGTTTGTAGTAACTTGATCCAAAGCTTAATGATCACTATCATCAATTTCCACTTCAATTGGCGTAGGCGCCACATGAACAACTTTCTGTGCCCTGCTACACACTAGTTGAAGTGACGATTCAGTAACCTCATCAAGTTGCATTGCCCTCCCACTCAATTCTTTCAAGAGAAACTTTTCCTCGAGAAAGGACCCGTTTCTAGAAACAAACACTTTGCTTCCGGATCTGAGATAGGAGGTATACCCAACTGTTTTGTGTGTCCTATGAAGATGCATTTATCCGCTTTGGGTTCGAACTTATCATGCTGAAACTTTTCCACATAAGCATCGCAGCCCCAAACTTTTAAGAAACGACATCTTAGGTTTGTCCAAACCATAGTTCATACGGTGTCATCTCAACGGAAATACGTGGTGCCCTATTTAAAGTGAATGCGGTTGTCTCTAATGCATAACCCATAAACAATAGTGGTAATTCGATAAGAGATATCATAGCATGCACCATATCAAATAGGGCGGGACTATGACTTTTGGACACACCATCACACTATGGTGTTCTAGGTGGCATGAGATGTGAAACATTTTTCACATTTGTCTTAATTGTGTACCAAACTCACAACTGAGATATTCATCTCTATAATCATATCGTAGACATGTTACCCTCATGTCACGACGATCTTCAACTTCACTCTGAAACTTCTTGAACCTTTCAGTAATTCATCGTGTGTTTCATGAAGAAAATACACTAGTATCTACTCAAATCATCTGTGAAGCAAGAACATAACGATATCCACTGCATGCCTCAGCACTCATTGGACTACATACATTCGAATGTATTACATCTAATAAGTTACTTTCAAGTTCCATCTCACTGGAAAACGAGGCCTTCAGTCATATTTTCCAATTGGTATGATTTGCATGTCTCAAGCGATTCAAAATCAAGTGAGTCTGAACGATCCATCTGCATGGAGTTTCTTCATGCGTTTACACCAATAGGTATGATTTGCATGTCTCAAACGTTTAAAAAATGAGTGAGTACAAAGATCCATGAGCATGGAGTTTCTTCATGCATTTTATACCAACATGACTCAAGCGGCAGTGCCACAAGTAAGTGGTACTATCATTACTACTTTGTATCTTTTGGCATCAATATTATGAACATGTGTAACACTACGATCGAGATTCAATAAACCATTGAATGTATTTATTCAAGCAAATAGAATAACCATTATTCTCTTTAAATGAATAATCGTATTGCAATATGCACGATCTAATCATGTTCATGCTCAACGCAAACACCAAATAATAATATTTAGGTTTAACACTAATCCCAATGGTAGAGGGAGTGTGCGATGTTTGATCACATCAACTTTGGAAACACTTCCAACACATATTGTCACCTCGCCTTTAGCTAGTCTCCGTTTATTCTGTAGCTTTTATTTCTAGTTACTAACACTTAGCAACCGAACCGGTATCTAATACCCTCGTGCTACTAGGAGTACTAGTAAAGTACACATCAATATCATGCATATCAAATATACTTCTGTCGACTTTGCCAGCCTTCTCATCTACCAAGTATCTATGGTAGTTCCGCCTCAGTGACCGTTCCACTCATAACAGAAGCACTTAGTCTCGGGTTCGGGTTCAACCTTGGGTTTCTTCATTAGAGCAACAACTGGTTTGTTGTTTCATGAAGTATCCCTTCTTGCCCTTGCCCTTCTTGAAACTAGTGGTTTTACTAACCATCAACAATTGATGCTCCTACTTGATTTCTACTTTCGCAGTGTCAAAGATTGCGAATAGGTCAATGATCATCATATCTATCCTTGATATGTTATAGTTCATCACGAAGCTCTAGTAGCTTCGTAGGAGTGACTTTGGAGAACCATCGTTATCTCATCTGGAAGATTAACTCCCACTTGATTCAAGCAACTGTTGCACTCAGACAATCTGAGCACATGTTCAACGATTGAGATTTTCTCCTTTACTTTGTAGACAAAGAATCTTGTCAGAGGTTTCATACCTCTCAACAAGGGCACGATCATGAAATCCCAATTTCATTTCTGGGAACATCTCATATGTTCCGTGACGTTCAAAATGTCTTCGGTGCCTTAATTCTAATCCATTTAAGCATTATGCACTGAACTATCATGTAGTCATCAAAGAACGTGTATGTCAGATGTTCACAACATCCACAGACGACGCTCGAGGTTCATCACACCGTGCGGTGCATTAAGGACATAAGCCTCCTGTGCAACAATGAGGACAATCCTCAGTTTACGGACCGAATCCGCATAATTGCTACTATCAACTTTCAACTAAATTTTCTCTAGGAACATATCTAAAACAATAGAGCTACAGCGCAAGCTACAACATTATTTGTGAAGACGTTTTGACTACGTTCATGATAATTAGTTGAATTAATCATATTACTTAAGAACTCCCACTCAAATAGACATCCCTCTAGTCATTCGAGTGGCGCATGATCGAAATCCACTAACTCAAGTCCGATCATCACGTGAGTTGAGTATAGTTTCAGTGGTGAAGATCTCCATGTTGATCATATCTACTATACGATTCATGCTCGACCTTTAGGTCTCTTTTGTTTCGAGGACATGTCTATACATGCTACGCTCGTCAAGTTTAACCCGAGTGTTCCGCGTGTGCAACTGTTTTGCACCCGCTGTATGTGAACGTTGAGTCTATCACACCTGATCATCACGTGGTGTCTCGAAACGACGAACTGTCGCAATGGTGCATAGTCGAGGAGAACATAATTTTATTTTGAAATTTTAGTGAGGGATCACCTTATAATGCTACCGTTGTTCTAAGTAAAATAAGGTGCATAAAAGGATTAACATCACATGCAAATCATAAGTGACATGATATGGCCATGATCTTGTGCTTCTTGATCTCCATCACCAAAGCACCGGCATGATCTTCATCGTCAGCGGCGCCACACCATGACCTCCATCATTGTGCCGCCATCGAGGTTGTCGTGCTATCTATGCTATTACTACTGAAGCTACCACCTAGCAATATAGTAAACACATATGCAAAAACAAACGTTAGTTTAAAGACAACCCTATGGCTCCTGCCGGTTGCCGTAGCATCGACGTGCAAGTCGATATTTAACTATTAAAACATGATCATCTCATACATCCAATATATCATATCATGTCTTTGGCCATATCACATCACATGCATACCCTGCAAAAACAAGTTAGACGTCCTCTAATTTGTTATTGCATGTTTTACGTGGCTGCTATGGGTATCTAGTATGATTGCATCTTACTTACGCAAAGCCACAACGGTGATATGCAATTTTCTATTTAACCTTCTCCAAGGACCGCCTCGGTCAAATCCGATCCAACTAAAGTTGAAGAAATAGACACCCGCCATTCATCTTTATGCAACAAGTTGCATGTTAGTCGATGAAATCGGTCTCTCGTAAGCGTACAAGTAAGGTTGGTCCGGGCCGCTTCAATCCAACAATACCGCCGAATCGAGAAAAGACTAAGGAGGGCAGCAAAAATAACATCAACGCGCACAAAATCTTTTGTGTTCTACTCGAGATATCATCTACGCACGAACCTAGCTCATGATGCCACTGTTGGGGAACGCTGCATGGGAAAACAAAATTCCTACGCACATGAAGACCTATCATGGTGATGATCATCTACGAGAGGGAGATCGGATCCACATACCCTTGTAGATCGCTAAGCGGAAGCGTTAATAAACGCGGTTGATGTAGTGGTATGTCTTCACGATCCGTCCCACAAACCATCACACGATCCGTCCCACGAACCGTCTCACGATTCGTCCCACGATCCGTCCCGATCAAGTGCCGAATGAACGGCACCTCCGCATTCTGCACACGTATAACTGGATGACGATCTCCGTCTTCTTGATCCAGCAAGAGGGGGCGGAGAGGTAGATGAGTTCTCCATCACGGCGGCGTGGTGTTGGTGTTGGTGGTGCTATTCCAGCAGGGCTTCGCCTAAGCACCGCTGAAACTAGAGGAGAAACAGATCTAGAGAGAGGGCAGCACATGGTTGTTTTCTGTTGTGTCTAAAACCCTCAAACCCTTAGTATATATAGGAGGAAAGGAGGGAGAGGGCGGCGCCCTAGGGCAGCCTTTCTCTTCCCTTGCGCAAGGGAGAGGAGGAGGAGTCCTACTCCAATCCTATTTGGAGCAGGATTCCTCCTTCCCACTTGGAAACTCTTTCCACCTTGTTTTTTCCTTCTCAAACCTTAAGGGCCTTAGTAGGAACTTATTCCAGCCCACTAGGGGCTGGTTTATCTCTTCCCACAGCCCATGAGGCCCCTTGGGGCGTGACACCCCTCCTGATGGTCCCCGGCACCCCTCCCAGCACTCCCGGTACACTACCGATGAGCCCGAAACTTTTCCGGTAACCAAAACAAGACTTCCTATATATCAATCTTCATTTCCGGACCATTTCGGGAACCCTCATGACGTCCGGGATCTCATGCGGGACTCCGTACAGCCTTCGGTCACCAACACATACAACTCAACTATACCGAAACATCACCGAACCTTAAGTGTGCAGACCCTACGGGTTCGAGAACTATGCAGACATGACCTGAGACACTCTCCGGTCAATAACCAACAGCGGGACCTGGATGTCCATATTGGCTCCTACATATTCTACGAAGATCTCTATCGGTTGAACCTCGATGTCAATGATTCATATAATCACGTATACTATTAAGTTACGTTGCGACGTTTGATAATCCACAAGGTATTCCTCTGGTGCCCGGGAGTTGTATGATCTCATGGTCATAGGAAAAGATACATTGACATGCAGAAAACAGTAGCAATAAACTGACACGATCATACGCTACGTTTATAGTTTGGGTGTTGTCCATCACATCATTCTCCTAATGATGTGATCCCGTTATCAAGTGACAACACTTTGTTTATGGTTGGAAAACCTTAACCATCTTTGATCAACGAGCTAGTCAACTAGAGTCTTACTAGGGACAATGTTTTGTCTATATATCCACACATGTATTTTTGTTTCCAATCAATACAATTATAGCATGGACAATAAACGATTATCATGAACAAATAAATATAATAATAACTAATTTATTATTGCCTCTAGGGCATATTTCCAACACGCGCGTTGTCAGGTTTGAACCTGACGCGCGGGCCCCTGCGGTCAGTGGCTGCTGGCAGCGAGGGAGAGAGAGATGGGCCACCAGCAGGAGGGGTACACCTGTCGGGGTCGTCTCCTACCTTTGACCAGAGAGGAGGAGGAGCACACTGGCGTGGCTACCGACGTCCTTGGGACCTAACGACAATAGGAATGCGTCCGGCTCGTCGTCGCCTACCTGCTGGTGGTCGAGTTGACGGTGGAGGGGCTCAGGTTCACCGGTGACGAGGTAGCCACGGCAGAGGGGTTTCGGGTGAAGGTGGAGGTGGTAGCTACGAACATGGATTTTCTCGGGGAAGAGGGGGGAAAGCTTCCTGGGGTCACGGGGAGTGCTTTGGTGGGAAGAGGGACGCGAGAGCCGACGTGTAGCCGGAGAATGATTGGAGCTCCGATGCGGAGGGCCCTCAGTCGATCTCGAGCACAGGTGCTCTGCTTGCTCAATGGGATGGCTAGGGAGGTGATTGGGGTCTTGGTGAGGTGGAGCGATGGGTCCTGGAGCGAGGGGAGGGCTATTTATAGGCCAGCGACGGTGGGCCTACTCGGGAGCGCCGGTGATCCACTATGGTCCGCATGGGGGTGCTGAGAGAGGTTGGGATCGAATCCACGGTCTCAGCACGTGGTTTTGGACCGCCAGGACTCACTGCAAGAGAGAGGGAGGGAGGAGAAGCGAGCTATCGTGGCCACGCTCCTCTGGGGCTTTTTGTGCACGCGGGCACGCGTCGCATTGGCTCTTGGCATGGGAAAGGAGGGGCCGTGAGGGCTTCCTGATGTAGAGGGGTTGTTGGGGGGAGAGGAGAGACACCGCGGGGAGGCAGGAACTGGCCGAGGGAGTCGCCCCCACCTCGGTTGCTCTCTGTAGTGTGCCCAGAGCACAGTTTTGGCATGCCACGGCATGCTGGTGCGCTCTGGGGTGCCTTGGACGTGTCTAGCATGTCATGGGCTCTAGCTTGGAGATGCCTAGCCGTTGGAATCCCGTGGAAGTCTCGGCTGGTCAAAGAGGGACAAAGAAACAGGTGCTGTCAGCCTTGGGCTGAAGCTCAAATTGGGGATTTTGGCTTATCTACTTTGAACCAGAGAGGGGCCACTTGACTAGAGTTAGGCATTGATGCCATGCACCTAATCTATGAGTTTGGGAGAAAGGGATTGGGTTTAGCTAAGGCTAGGGGGGGTTTTTCCCAACTGTCAGAAGGTGCTGGACAGTGGTTTGGAGTGGTTGCACCCCACCACTGGCTATGCAACTTAACAGGATTGGGTTTGGTGCTAAAACAAGGGGTTTCACCAAGTTCGAGTTCCATTGGACAAGTTTAGCTTTGTAAACTTGAGAACGTCACCAAATGACCAGATCTGTTCCTTCCAAAGAGAGTGTGGGCAAAACAAGCCCCAAAAATCCCATTTTTGGCATGGAATCCTCATTTGCGGTATTAGGCACTCCTGCAAAGTTTCAGCTCCAATGGATAAACTTTGCTATGTAGAGTTGCTCTAACTTCATACTGGACATAAGGGGTTTTGCAACTATTTGGTGTCCTTAATCACCTTATATCAAGGTAAAATTATATATGGGCACCAAATATGGCTTAGGGATACCAGTGGAGTTTTCTAGGAATTTATTGAGAATATTTCCTTTGGAAATATTTCAAAAGGTCAAAACAGATAGAAAGGGTTTTCAGGGTTTTACTCAAATAATAATAATATAAATAGGGGTTGAAAATCCTATGTATGTAAAATATATGTCCTTCTGGTCATCCCCGATTTTTTTTAGATTTTTCTAAGGCAGAAAAATATTTCTCCCTATAGGAATATCGTTTCTGGCCTCAGAAATGGACATGCAAATAAAATAGGAAAATAATTCATAAAATAATTATTTTATAGTTATGGTGAACTAAAATTGTGCTAGAACGAGAGCACAACTTTTGGTAAGAACATTCCTTGCTATCAAGGACTTGTAGCGCGACCCAAAGAAGGGTTTTGAATTAACCAGAAATAAGAAAAAGGGTTTTGAAAATAATTAGGTCATGAGAATATTGGTTTTTGATATCACACACTCAAGCAATCAAGCATACAATGACAATCATTGCACTCACAAAATTAGTTTGAAAAAGTTTTAATAAACTCAAAATTTTGAATTACAGAAAAGTGATAGTGAAAACAGGGTGTGACAGACCTATCCCTTTACAAGAATATCGACCCCGAGATTCCGAAGCTAGGTGCTAAAAAGGTACGGAAACTCAGATCGGAGATAGTCTTCACGTTCCCAGGTTGCTTCTGCTTCGGTGTGGTTTCTCCACTGAACCTTGAAATACTTTATGGTGCGGCTTCTGGTGCAACGCTCTGCTTCATCCATGATGCGGATCGGCTTCTCACGATAAGTGAGATGTGGCTGGAGGTCGATGGCCTGATGGTCAATGTCCTTATAAAGACCGGGACGGTTTGGCATTTGAAGACACTTCCGAAGTTGTGACACGTGGAAGACGTTGTGCACACCCGAAAGTTCCGGAGGTAGCTCCAACTCGTAAGCAACTTCTCCACGCTTTGCTGTGATCTTAAAAGGTCCAATGATCCTTGGAGCAAGTTTCCCCTTGACGTGAAAACGCTTGGTTCCCTTGAGAGGCGTGACACGGAGGTATACTTGGTCTCCGAGAACGAACTCCACTTCTATGCGGTGAGAATACGCATAGCTCTTTTGTCATGACTTGGCCGCCTTTAGGTTTTCTCGAACAAGTTGCACCTTATCTTCTGCTTCTTGCAGAACTCCCAGCCCGAAAATTAATCCTTCATCAGTTTTAGACCAGTTGAGCGGGGTGCGGCACTTCCGTCCGTACAACACATAAAATGGGGCCATTTGGAGACTGGACTAGTAGCTGTTGTTGTATGAGAACTCAGCGAACGACACGCATTATTCCCATTTGGCACCATGCGCCAAGACACAAGCGCGGAGCATATCTTCGAGTATCTGGTTTACTCTCTCCGTCTATCCGCCCGTCTGCGGGTGGAAAGCGGTGCTGAAAGATAGTTTGGTTCCGAGGGCTTCTTGGAACTTCTTCCAGAATCTTGAGGTGAACTGCGTGCCTCGGTCAGACACAATCTCCTTAGGAACTCTGTGAAGGCTCACAATACGCTCAATATAGAGGCTAGCCAAGTTGTCGCCCCCATAGGTGGTGCTGACCGGTATGAAGTGAGACACCTTGGTCACATGGTCGACGATGACCCATATAGAGTCATGGCCTCTGCTAGACCTAGGTAACCCAGTGATGAAGTCCATGCCGACTTTGTCCCACTTCCATTCAGGAACTTGGAGAGGTTGTAGCAGTCCAGTAGGTTGTTGATGCTCAGCCTTGACTCGTTGGCACACGTCGCACTTCGCAACATAAGACACTATTTCCCTCTTCATGCCATGCCACCAGAATTTTTCTCGGAGATCTTGATACATCTTGGTACCACCGGGGTGAATAGAGTAGAGTGTGTCATGAGCTTCCTGCAGGATCAAGTCCTTGAGTTCTGCTTTGTTGGGTACGCATAAACGTTTCCAAAACAACACTACTCCTTGCTCATCCACCGAGAATCCCGAGGCCTTGCCTTCCTGGATCTTCCTCTTGATGCCTTCAATGCTCTTGTGCCCCTTCTTGGCCTCCTTGATATCATGAGCTAATTTTGGTTTAACTTCGAGGTTAGCCAGGAATCCTAGTTCAATTAGCTCCAACCCGAAGCTTTCCATTTCTTCATATAAGGCGGGTAGCCTTTCCTTGAGTATAATGTTCAAGGTGCTGGTCTTCCTACTTAAGGCATCAGCCACTACATTGGCCTTACCGGGGTGGTATTGAATGCTGAGGTCGTAGTCTTTGATTAACTCCAACCATCTTCGTTGCCTCATATTCAATTCTCTTTGAGTAAAGATATACTTCAGACTTTTGTGGCCAGTGTATATTTCACATCGCTTCCCCAGAATGTAATGTCGCCATGTCTTTAGAGCATGCACTACTGCTGCCAACTCGAGATCATGGGTGGCATAATTCTCCTCATGCAGACGCAGTTGCCGTGACAGATACGCCACGACCCTGCCGTCTTGCATTAGGACTCCATCGAGCCCGGTTCTGGAGGCATCACAATATATCACAAACTCCTTGTTGATATCTGGAGTAGCCAATACCGGGGCGGTAGTCAATCTCTTCTTCAACTCCTGGAAGCTTGCTTCACACTTCGGCGTCCATTCGAACTTATTTCCTTTCTTCAAGAGTTGAGTCATGGGTCGAGCAATGTGGGAGAATCCTTCTACGAACTTGCGGTAATATCCCGCAAGTCCGAGGAAGCTCCTGACTTCCTTCACATCGATTGGCGACTCCCAGTTGGTTACCGTAGTAATCTTGGAAGGATCGACTGCAAATCCACTTGCCGTCTGTTGGAAATATGCCCTAGAGGCAATAATAAATTAGTTATTATTATATTTCTTAGTTCATGATAATCGTTTATTATCCATGCTATAATTGTATTGAATGAAGACTTATATACATGTGTGGATACATAGACAAAACACTGTCCCTAGCAAGCCTCTTGTTGGCTGGCCAGTTGATCAAAGATAGTCAGGGTCTTCTGATTATGAACAAGGTGTTGTTGCTTGATAACTGGATCACGTCATTAGGAGAATCACGTGATGGACTAGACCCAAACTAGTAGACGTAGCATGTTGATCGTGTCATTTTATTGCTACTGTTTTCTGCGTGTCAATTATTTGTTCCTATGACCATGAGATCATATAACTCACTAACACCGGAGGAATACTTTGTGTGTATCAAACGTCGCAACGTAACTGCGTGACTATAAAGATGCTCTACAGGTATCTCCGAAGGTGTTCGTTGAGTTAGTATGGATCGAGACTGGGATTTGTCACTCCGTGTGACGGAGAGGTATCTCGGGGCCCACTCGATAATACAACATCACACACAAGCCTTGCAAGCAATGTGACTTAGTGTAAGTTGCGGGATCTTGTATTACGGAATGAGTAAAGAGACTTGCCGGTAAACGAGATTGAAATAGGTATACGGATACTGACGATCGAATCTCGGGCAAGTAACATACCGAAGGACAAAGGGAATGACATACGGGATTATATGAATCCTTGGCACTGAGGTTCAAACGATAAGATCTTCGTAGAATATGCAGGATCCAATATGGGCATCCAGGTCCCGCTATTGGATATTGACCGAGGAGTCTCTCGGGTCATGTCTACATAGTTCTCGAACCCGCAGGGTCTGCACACTTAAGGTTCGATGTTGTTTTATGCGTATTTGAGTTATATGGTTGGTTACCGAATGTTGTTCGGAGTCCCGGATGAGATCACGAACGTCACGAGGGTTTCCGGAATGGTCCGGAAACGAAGATTGATATATAGGATGACCTCATTTGATTACCGGAAGGTTTTCGGAGTTACCGGGAATGTACCGGGAATGACGAATGGGTTCCGGGTGTTCACCGGGGGGGGGGGGGCAACCCACCCCGGGGAAGCCCGTAGGCCTTGGGGGTAGCACACCAGCCCTTAGTGGGCTGGTGGGACAGCCCAAGAAGGCCCTATGCGCCATAGGAAGAAAATCAAAGAGAAAAGAAAAAAAAGAGGAGGTGGGAAAAAGGGGAAGGACTCCTCCTTCCAAACCTAGTTGGATTCGGTTTGGAAGGGGAGGACTTCCCCCCTTGGCTCGGCCGACCCCCTTGGGGGTCCTTGGACCCCAAGGCAAGGCTCCCCCTCTTCCCCCTATATATACGGAGGTTTTAGGGCTGATTTGAGACAACTTTGCCACGGCAGCCCGACCACATATCTCCACGGTTTTACCTCTAGATCGCGTTTCTATGGAGCTCGAGCGGAGCCCTGCTGAGACGAGATCATCACCAACCTCCGGAGCGCCGTCACGCTGCCGGAGAACTCATCTACCTCTCCGTCTCTCTTGCTGGATCAAGAAGGCCGAGATCATCGTCGAGCGGTACGTGTGCTGAACGCGGAGGTGCCGTCCGTTCGACACTAGTTCGTGGGACTGATCGCGGGACGGTTCGCGGGGCGGATCGAGAGACATGAGGACGTTCCACTACATCAACCGCGTTCACTAACGCTTATGCTGTACGGTCTACAAGGGTACGTAGATCACACATCCCCTCTCGTAGATGGACATCACCATGATAGGTCTTCGTGCGCGTAGGAAATTTTTTGTTTCCCATGCGACGTTCCCCAAAACCGTCATGGTATGACCCAAGAATTCAACTTCGTTTAGCGAGAATTGGCATTTGCTGAATTTGGCATAAAGTTGGTGCTCTCGAAGCTTCTCCAACACTAACCTCAAGTGTTGCTCATGCTCTTCTTCGGACTTGGAAAAGATTAATATGTCATCAACAAATACGACGACAAACTTATCCAGGTATTCCATGGAGACCTTTTTCATGAGGTACATGAAGTAAGTTGGGGCATTAATCAACCCGAAAGACATGACGGTGCACTCGTATAGACCGTACCGGGTTACGAATGTAGTCTTGGGTATGTCTTCAGGTCGGACCTTTAGTTGGTAATATCCAGATCGAAGGTCGATCTTGGAGAATACCTTGGCTCCATTTAAATGGTCAAAGAAGTCTTCAATCTTGGGGAGTGGGTGTTTGTTCTTGATCGTGAACTCATTGAGGGAACGGTAATCGACGCAGAGTCTGATAGTCCCATCCTTCTTAGACACGAATAGAACTGGTGATCCCCAAGGTGATGCACTCGGACGAATGAATCCTTTCCTGAGTTGCTCATCCAGATGCTTCTTCAGCTCTGCTAGCTCTTCGGATCCCATCCTATAAGGCTTCTTATAGATAGGCCTCGATCCGGGCATGAGCTCAATGATGAACTCGATGTCTCAGTCGGGAGGCATCCCTGGTAGCTCATCAGGAAAGACGTCAGTGTACTCGCTGACTATTGGTACTCGGTCCAGCTCTTCTCCCGACAGGCTGTAAACCTGCGGTACACGAGTGGATACTGGC
This sequence comes from Hordeum vulgare subsp. vulgare, assembly GCF_904849725.1. Taxonomy (NCBI): domain Eukaryota; kingdom Viridiplantae; phylum Streptophyta; class Magnoliopsida; order Poales; family Poaceae; genus Hordeum; species Hordeum vulgare. Next base: position 99,666,001 of record NC_058522.1, on the reverse strand, counting down.
TCAGACATACTTGACTTTGACCCCTTGGTCGCTCGTCATGGTAATAGCCCTGTTGGCACAGTCCAAGATGCTCTGGTGTTTGGCCAACCAATCCATACTGAGAATTACTTCTAGGCCTTGAGACTTAAGGACGATGAGATCTGCTGAGAAGCTTATCCTATTGATAACAATCCCGACTCCTCTACACCCTAGGTTGGTCCTTAACACTGCTCCCGGGGTATGTACCGTCATTTTCCCATTAAGCAGGGTAGGCTTCAAGCCACACTTTTCCGCAAATCTTTGAGTAACAAAAGAATGTGAAGCACCACAATCAAACAATATTGTTGCTCAGGTGGAGTTGACGAGGAACGTACCCAGAATGCAGTCCGGGTCTTCCTGTGCCTCTTCTGGAGAGATATGGTTGATACGTCCCATGCTGTGATACTGCTGATTGCGGGGTGCTTGGTTCCTGCCTGGTGCTCCTTGACCTTGATTTGGCACATTGGGGCGCGGTGCGTCGGGCTTCTTGTTGGGGCACTGCCTGGAATAGTGCCCAGTATGTCCACATCCAAAGCAGGTAACTTGTGCTGGAAGGTTGGTCTTGACTCCACTGTTGTTCGGTGGGTTGAATGCTAGCTTGGTGTTGACTTGCTGCTGAGGTTGGTTGTTCTGGCAAAATGTTGGAGACTTGTATTGTTGCTGCTGGTAACTGGGTCTTGCTGGAGCTGACTGCCATGGGTGTGGCTTCGGGTTACTAGGTCCTCCACTACCCATTAGCTTGCGCTTACTGGTGTCGTCCATCGCATGATGCTTATCTTCCAACAGAAGGGCCTTATTAACCAGATCGCTGAAGGTCCGGCATTGACAAACAACCAGTTGATACCAGAGTTACTGCTGCAGTCCTTCCATAAAGCGTTCCACTTTGGCGGCCACTGTGTTGACGTGCTCTGGTGCATATCTTGACAGGAGGTTGAACTTATAGAAATACTCCTTGACAGATCCACTACCTTGCCTTAATGCTCGGAATTCCCGCTTCTTAATGGTCATCATTCTGGGAGGAATGTGAGCACCGCGAAATCCTTCCTTGAACATTGCCCAAGTGATGACTTCTCCGGCTTGCATGATCTGGAATCCATCCCACCAAGCTCTGGATGTGCCTCCGAGACAGTGAGAAGCATAAAGGACTTTATCACGATCATCAGTGCATTTGACCAACGCGAGGAGGTCTTCGATAGTACGGATCCAGTCATCAATATCCAATGGTTCACTCGTCTCCGTGAATATGGGTGGCGCAGTCCGCATAAACTCGGATAGAGTAGAGCGACCGTTGATATTCCCGTTCTGCGGCGGGATGTTCACCAAGACATGAGCCAGCTGCTGAATAGCAGCATTATTGTCTTGGCGTTCCTCGCGGAGAGCTTGAAGGAACTGAGCCATAGTCAAGCTTTCCGGAGGAGGCGGTAGCGGTGGAACATCGTCTTGCTGTTGTTCGTGTTGATCTCTAGCTTGAGCGTCCCCTCTGGTTCCCTGCTGCTGCCCTGAAGAGGCAGAGCCGGGGTTGCCGAAGGTGCTGGTGCGAGTTGCAATCACCATCCTGCTAGGGGAGTAGACAGGTCAATTTGCCGAACTGGCTGGAATCATAAGGGATGTGGTCTATTAAGGGGGTCTCGTGTTGTGCTAGTGTGAGATTTTTAAGCCAAAGATTTTTGAAAAGCTAATGCATTAGATTAAAACAAGTGATGTAGTCGCTTACAAGCTGCCTAAGGAAGAAATGCGGCTTGCATCAACCATGCTTACACAACACTCATGGTTCTCATGAACCGGTACATGAACTTACTACGCTTGGGGAGACTCCTAATTGCCTAAGCCGTAATCCTAAGGCGGCGGACTGCTAGGTCTCATAGGTGGGTTCTGCAGGGTCTTCGTCTTCATCTTCATATGTGGTTTCCTCCTTCAGAGGAGTAGGAGAAGGAAGTGGTCCATCATGGCGTCTCTTAGTTGGCGATGCAGTGAGGAGCTCAGTGCACTCTTCCGCGGTTAGGCGGTGATACATCTCCATCGTATCTACTTTTCCAAACTCTTTTTCCCTTGTTTTGGACTCTAATTTGCATGATTTGAATGGAACTAACCCGGACTAACGCTGTTTTCAGCAGAATTTCCATGGTGTTGTTTTTGCGTAGAAATAAAAGTTCTCGGAATGACCTGGAAATTTACGGGGATTTTTTGTGGAATATATAAAAAATACTGGCGCAAGAATCAACGGAGGAAGTGGAGCATGGAGCCCACAAGCCCACCAGGCGCGGGCCCCCCTGGCCGTGCCTGGCAGGCTTGTGGGGCCCACGTTGCTCCACCGCCTCCACTCTCAGCTCTATTTAGTCCCTTTCGTCCGGAAAAAAATCAAGGAGAAGAGTTCATCGCGTTTTACGATACGGAGGCGCCACCACCTCCTGTTCTTCCTCTGGAGGGTAGATCTGGAGTCCGTTCTGGGCTCCGGAGAGGGGAAATCGTCGCCATCGTCATCACCAACCTTCCTTCATCGCCAATTCCATGATGCTCTTCACCGTTCGTGAGTAATCTCATCGTAGGTTTGCTGGACGGTGATGGGTTGGATGAGATATACCATGTAATCGAGTTAGTTTTGACGGGGATTGATCCCTAGTATCCACTATGTTCTGAGATTGATGTTGCTACTACTTTGCCATGCTTAATGCTTGTCACTAGGGCCCGAGTGCCATGATTTTAGATCTGAACCTATTATGTTGTCGCCAATATATGTGTGTTCTTGATCCTATCTTGCAAGTTGTAGTCACCTACTATGTCTTATGACCCGGCAACCCCGGAGTGACAATAGCCGGAACCACTCCTGGAGAGGACCATAGTTTGAGGAGTTCATGTATTCACCAACTGTTAATGCGTTGGTCTGGTTCTTTATTAAAAGGAGAACCTTAATATCCCGTAGTTTCCATTAGGACCCCGCTGCCACGGGAGGGATGGACAATTGATGTCATGCAAGATCTTTTCCCTAAGCACGTATGACTACATACGGAATACATGCCTACATTACATTGACGAAATGGAGCTAGTTACATATCTCTCCGTGTTATAACTGTTGCATGATGAATAACATCCGGCATAATCATCCATCACCGATCCAATGCCTACGAGTCTTTTCCTACTGGTCCTTGCTACGCTTCTTTGCTGCTACTGCTGTTACTGCTGCTACTATTACTCTGTTGCTGCTACTGTTACTCTGCTGCTACTTTGTTACTTTGCCGCTACTGGTTACCGTTTCTACTGTTGCTGTCACACTACCTTGCTACTAATACTTTGCTGCGGATACTAAATCTTTCAGGCGTGGTTGAATTGACAACTCAACTACTAATACTTGAGAATATTATTTGGCTTCGCCTTGTGTCGAATCAATAAATTTGGATTGAATACTCTACCCTCGAAAACTGTTGCGATCCCCTATACTTGTGGGTTATCAAGACCATTTTCTAGCACCGTTGTCGGGGAAGCCAAGTCAAGAATATTCTCCCGTAAACGTGCTATTTTCTGGCACCGTTGCCGGGGAGGCATAGCTATATTCTCTGAGTCACTTGGGATTTACGTCTGCTGGTCACTATGAGGAATCCGAAAGATCCAAGAACTAAAGTCTTGCCCTCAACTACGAGGACAGGTAAGGAACTGGCATCTAGCTCTGCACTTGATTCACCTTCAGTTATGAGTAAGTTTGCGACACCACCTCCTGCTAGAAATCTTGATATGTCGCCTGTGCTTGATGATGCTACTTTTGCTGCCCATGATGCTTATGATGATGCTATGCCTAATACTGCTTTGCCACTAGGTGCATTCCTTGATGCACAAATTGCTAGAGTTGCTGCTAGATGTGATGATACTTCTGAAACTGCTGATACTATTGAAGTAGAACCTGCTATTTTGCCTGTTAGAACTAGCTCTCCTAGGTATGAATTGCCTGATATGCATGAGTGTTATGTTATGGAGGGAGAGATAGCTGAGGACTTTCTTGCTTGTAAGGATAGCTATGATGTTGAGAACTTACTGCGCAAGTGGAAAGAAAAATCTTTGAACGCTAGGATGAAATACGACCCGAAGTTTGCTACTTTGCCTATCTTTTGACCGATAAGGATTATGAATTCTCTGTTGACCCTGAGTTAATCACTTTGGTCAAATCTGATCCTTTTCATGGTTATGAGTCTGAAACGGTTGTAGCCCATCTTACCAAACTGCACGATATAGCCACACTATTCACTAGTGAGGAAAAGATCCGCCACTACTATATCCTTAAGCTGTTTCCTTTCTCTCTAAAGGATGATGCTAAGACCTGGTTCACTTCTCTTGCCCCTAGTTGTGTGCGTAGCCCCCAGGATATGATCTACTACTTCTCTGAGAAATATTTCCCTGCCCATAAGAAGCAAGCTGCCTTGCAGGAAATATACAACTTTGCGCAGGGTTGAACCAGAGAGTCTCCCACAAGCTTGGGGGAGGCTCGTCCAGCTAGTGAATGCTTTGCCTGATCACCCTCTTGAGAAGAATGAAATACTTGATATCTTCTATAATGGACTTACCGATGCTTCTAGAGACCACCTAGATAGTTTTGCCGGTTGTGTTTTTAGGGAACGAACCATAGAACAAGCTGAGATTCTATTGAATAACATCTTGTGCAATGAGAATGCTTGGACTATTCCCGAACCACCTCCTAAGCCAACTCCAAAGAAAAGAGGTATTCTATTCCTCAGTCCTGAAGATATGCAAGAAGCTAAGAAATCTATGAAAGAGAAAGGCATTAAATGTGAAGATGTCAAAAATCTACCACCTATCAAAGAGATCCATGGTCTCGATAACCCGATACAGGTAGTAGAAGTAAATTCTCTTCATAGATTCGATGAGAGTGATATTCCTTTTGATAAACCTACTAGCTTATGCCTGGATGAATTTCATAACTTTGTTGCCAAACAACAAAGTTTCAATGATTATGTTAGCAGACAATTGGAATAGAATGCTCGTATGCTTAGTCATTTAAGTGCTTGTGTGGACTGAAACGTCAATGATCTTAAGCTCCTGAGTAAACATGCATCTATGGTTACTACTCAGGTAGAACAAGTACTTAAGGCTCAGAATGACTTACTCAATGAGTTGAATGACAATTCTGTCAGAGTCGTCACGAGAGGCGGTAGAATGACCCAGGAACCTTTGTATCCTGAGGGTCATCCTAAGAGAATTGAACAAGATTCTCAAGGAGTTAGCACTGATGCACCTAGTCATCCTAGAAAGAAGATAGGGATTTGCACGCTAGCAACCCTGTTGCTGCTACACCTGAGAGTCCAAACGATGTCTCTGTCTCTGATGTCGAAACACAATCTGGTGATGAACATGAGCCTAATGATAATATCAATAGTGATGTTCATGTTAATGCTCAACCTAGCAATGATAAGGATGTGGAGATTGAACCTGTTGATCTTGATAACCCATAGCCTAAGAATAAGAGATACGGTAAGAACGACTTCGCTGCTAGGAAGCATGGTAAAGAAAGGGAACCATGGGTCCAGAAACCCATGCCCTTTCCTCCCAAACCATCCAAGAAAAAGGATGACGAGGATTTTGAGCGATTCGTTGAAATGATTAGACCTGTCTTTCTACAAATGCATTTGACAGATATGCTCAAAATGTCTCCGTATGCTAAGTACATGAAGGATATTGTGACTAATAAGAGGAGGATACTTGAGGTTGAGATTTCCACCATGCTTGCTAATTACACCTTCAAGGGTGGAACTCCTAAGAAACTAGGTGATCCCGGAGTGGCCACTATACCTTGCTCCATTAAAGGCAACTACGTTAGAACTGCTTAATGCGACCTTGGAGCCGGTGTTAGTGTTATGCCTCTTTCTCTTTATCGTAGATTTGAACTGGATAAGTTGACACCCACTGGAATCTCTCTGCAAATGGCCGACAAATCAACTGCTTTCCCTATCGGCATTTGCGAGGATGTGCATGTTGTGGTTGCCAACGTCACTATCTTAATAGACATTGTTATTCTGGATATTCCCGAGGATGATGCCATGGCTGTCCTCCTTGGAAGACCCTTTCTAAACACTGCAGGGGCTGTTATTGATTGCAACAAAGGCAATGTCACTTTCCATGTCAATTGTAATGAGCATATGGTGCACTTTCCGAAGAAACAATATCGAGTACATTGCATCAATGCTCTCGAAAAAACTTGATCGATTCTTATTGGGAGCTTTGAATGCCCTATACCTACTGTCAAGATGAAGTATGATTTGCTTGTTGGGGATATGCACATCCCCATTGAGGTAACGTAGTGGCTATTCGAAAATTCTCCGTTTCCTTTTGCGATTCGAAAAAGTTTGTCAAGGAGACTTGATCAACCTCATTGACGGATTTTTTCGATGACCATGAGATGGATGAATCGAGGAGTCACAAACCTCTGTTCCAAGCTTTCACCTTCGGTTGCTTAGAAGAAAAATGATAGATTTAGCTTTAGTTTTCCCTGTTTTCTGCTTTTAGCGTCCCGTAGAAAAGTACCCCGAAAATAAAAGTTTTCCGATTGTCCAGAAAATCAAGTATGATTTTTTTTGGATTTTTTGAAAAATACTGAGACGGAGAGCTAGTCAGGGGGCTGCACCAGTGGGCCGCAAGCCCTAGAGGCGCGGGCACCCCCCTCGCCGTGCCTACCAGGCTTGTGGGGCCCATGTGTACCCCCTCCACTCATTCTAGGTCCCATCTGCTTCTCCTACCTCCAGAAAAAATTGTTTCATAGCTCAAATCCGTGTTCTTGCTCTTCTTGCTGGGATTTTCGATCTCCTTGTGCAAAGTCCCATTCACCAAACTGTTTTGGGGAAATTGCTCCTTGGTATGTGACTCCTCCATTGGTCCAATTAGTTTTTCCTCTAGTGCGTTATACATCGCGTATTTTTGCTGCCTTGGTGACCCTGTTCTTGAGCTTTGCATGCTAATTTTAGCTGGTCCCAAGTAGTTTTGATGCGTGATATGGCCTCTAGGCACTTGTTGGAGTAGTTGCCATGAGTTTCGTTGAGCCTTGTTCACTTTTCCTTTGAGTCACTGAAAAATTTCAGAAAAGGAAGATGTTCAGAAGAAACTATCATGGTGGTTCCTCAAGCAAGAGAGGTCCTCGTCTCGCAATTCGGGAGCCCGACCCTTACCAATAGAGGAACGCACGGGTACAACCATGTGAATGGCCTTCTCATGAATTCATGATTGAGGCAGGCTTCAAAGACGAGTTCGATACACTTGTTCACAATGTTGGACTTGAAGAATTCATCTCCGATAAATGTGAACAGTATGTTACCCTCACTGCCTCTTTTGTTCGTAGATTCAAATTCTCAGCTGTCCGTGACACATCTGTACTGTTTGATCTCTATGACAAATTGTATACCGTGGATTTAGAGGATTTCAATAGAATTTGCAAGATACCTGGTTGGGGTAGTCTCAATGATCCTCCTAAATCTTCGGTTAGAGATTTTTTCTCTGGTATAACTGTCGGAGAAACTAGAGATATTACGCAGGCTACAATGGGGAGCATTCATTTTCCTGCCTTGCATTACTTTGCCCTCTTCATAGGTAGATGCATGAACGACAAGATCGAGCATTATCACCTCTGCGCACCTGACCTTAGTATCCTTAAAAGTGCAATAATGGGTGATAGAAGTTTCAACATGGGAGCTATAATAGCAAGGAGGCTTAATAATAATGCTAATGAAGGGGATTTCTTTGGTGGTATCTATGCCACTCGCATAGCAAATTTTCTTGGAGTACCCATCCACGAAGGAGACCCCCCGCTCCATACAGCTTTCCTTGATCGCGCCGCTGTGACACGCTATCAGTTCCTTGAGAGGGATAATGAATCCCTCCTATACTGGTTAATATTTAACCGACATCGTGTTTTCCATATTACCCTTCCTGCTCCTGCCTTATTTGACTTTCAGGTAAAACGAAGATATTATACAACCAGAGGAGAGGCAGAGGAGTATGAGAGGGAGGCAAAGGCTGCTCACTGAGAACCCACAAGTATAGGGGATCGCAACAGTTTTCGAGGGTAAAGTATTCAACCCAAATTTATTGATTCGACTCAAGGTGAAGCCAAAGAATATTCTCAAGTATTAGTAGTTGAGTTGTAAATTCAACCACACCCGAAAGATTTAGTATCTGCAGCAAAGTATCAGTAGCAAGGTAGTATGATAGCAGCAGTAGCAACAATAACCAGTAGCAACAAAGTGATAGCAGTAGCAGCAGAGTTACAGTAACAACAACAGAGTAACAGTAGCAGCAGTGACAACACTAGCAGCAAAGTAACGCAGCAAGGACCAGTAGTAAAAGACTCGTAGGCATTGGATCGGTGATGGATGATTATGCCGGATGTTATTCATCATGCAACAGTTATAACACGGAGAGATATGTAACTAGCTCCAGTTCGTCAATGTAATGTAGGCATGTATTCCATATGTAGTCATACATGCTTAGGGAAAAGAACTTCCATGACATCTATTGTCCATCCCTCCCGTGGCAGCGGGGTCCTAATGGAAACTACAGGATATCAAGGTCCTCCTTTTAATAAAGAACCGGACCAACGCATTAACACTTGGTGAATACATGAACTACTCATACTATGGTCATCTCTGGGAGTGGTTCCGGCTATTTTCACTCCGGGGTTGCCGGGTCATAACACATAGTAGGTGACTACAAATTGCAAGATAGGATCAAGAACACAAATATATTGACGAGAACATAATAGGTTCAGATCTGAAATCATGGCACTCGGGCCCTAGTGACAAGCATTAAGCATGGCAAAATAGTAGCAACATCAATCTCAGAACATAGTGGATACTAGGGATCAATCCCCGTCAAAACTAACTCGATTACATTATTGATCTCATCCAAACCATCACCGTCCAGCAAGCCTACGATGAGATTACTCACGACCGTTGAAGATCATCATGGAATTGGCAATGAAGGAAGGTTGATGATGACGATGGCAACGATTTCCCCTCTCCGGAGCCCAGAACGGACTCCAGATCTGCCCTCCAGAGGAAGAACAGGAGGTGGCGGCGCCTCCGTATCATAAAACACGATTAAGTCTTCTCCTTGATTTTTTTTCCGGACGAAAGAGGCTAAATAGAGCTGAGATTGGAGGCGTGGAGCTTTGTGGGCCCCACAAGCCTGCCAGGCGCGGCCACGGGGGGCCGCACCTTGTGGGCTTGTGGGCTCACAGCTCCACTTCCTCCGTTGATTCTTGCGCTAGTATTTTCTATATATTCCACAAATTTCTGCGTAAATTTTTAGGTCATTCCGAGAACTTTTATTTCTGCGGAAAACAACACCATCGCAATTCTGCTGAAAACATCGTTAGCCCGGTTAGTTCCATTCAAATCATAGATTCCAAAACAAGGGCCAAAGAGTTTGGAAAAGTAGATACGATGGAGTCGTATCACTCACCTCTGTGAGGCAGCTATTCAGGCAGTGGCTGCCGCGTTCCCATACAACCCCCATTATGATTTTGGGTATCGCCCGGACCATCCTTGGGAGTAGACCAACTTAGGCCAAAAGCCTAAGCTTGGGGGAGTACGTGTTTCTCACCGACTTTATATTCTTGCTTACGCTTTCACTTTGTTAGTCGGTGTTCACACTTTGCCACTGTATCATCCATGCTAGTTTATTTCTTTTTCTCGCTTTCTTTTCATGCGTTTGTCTAGTTTGAGAAAACCCAATAAGATTTTCTTGTTCTTGTTTTTGCTTGTTGGGAGCTTTCCCGTGTAAATAGTTTTCTTTTTCTTTGGGTCAAGGTAGAAGACCATGGTTACAATGTTTAGTGGCTCTCGCATGCATATATGTTTATCTGTCAAAGAGCCATATTACTTTGTCTTCTCCTTTGTGTTTGCTTGCAGATTCCAGCTTAGTCCAATGCACGAGCACTCTTATTATTGTTCACATCATTCGATCGTGCAAGTGAAAGGCAATAATGACGATATATGATGAAGTGACTGAGCCTGGAAAAGTTGGTATGAACTCGATCTATTTTGTTTTTGTAAATATGACTAGATCACCGTTTCTAGTTCAGCTTTGTTGTGAGAGAAACATGTTTGCAATGACAATTTATAGATCATAGCTTATGATGCCATGCTTAATTAGCTAGGAGCTTATAATGGTTTGCCTTGGATGCCAACATGAATTTTGAGATGACTATGATGTAGTATGATAGGATGGTATCCTCCTTTGAATGATTCAAGTGGCTTGACTTGGCACATGTTCACGCATGTAGTTGAAACAAAATCAACATAGCCTATATGATATTCATGTTCATGGCGATTTATGTCCTACCCATGCTTGCACTCAATGTTGGTTAATCTCAATGCATTTGGATGACTGTTGTCGCTCTCTAGTTGGTCGCTTCTCGGTCTTTTGCTAGCCCTCACTTATACTAAGCGGGAATACTGCTTGTGCATCCACTTCCATAAACCCAAAGTTGTTCCGTATGAGTCCACCATACCTACCTTTATGCGGTATCTACCTGCCGTTCCAAGTAAATTTGCATGTGCCACTCTCTAAACATTCAAGAAATAATCTGTTTTGCATGCCCGAACCGCTCATGTGGTGACAGGGGGATATCAGTATCTTCCATGCTAGGCGTGTTATCCTTGATATGTGTTTATTCACTATCATTCACAAGATTGGAATTCCCAGTTCCATGCTCAAATCGAAAAGATAATTGCAAACAAAACTCCCCCTGGATTGATGTTGGTATGGACGACACCCGAGTATTTGACTAGTCGTGGAGTGTGATTGATTGGTGGTGGGGGAGTCAAAACTTTACCTTTTTGTTTGGGAACCTCCTATAGCATGTGTAGTGTGGAAGATGGTGAGAACTCTTAGTCATCGCGTTGACAATGAAAGCATGCCACCCAAAATTATTATCTCTGTTTTCAAAGCTTGAGCTCTGGCACCTCTGCAAATCAATGCTTCCCTCTGAGAAGGGCCTATCTATTTATGTTCCGGTTGAGTCATCCTCTTCTTATAAAAGCACCAATTAGAGAGCACCTCTGTCATTCTTATGCTTTGTTTTTAATTGCTATTGAGTATGAGTATGATCGTGATTGGATCTTCTTTGCCATGAATTACAATGTTTAGTCAGCCCTTGGTCCTTGAAGGTGCTCTGCATTTATGTTTTGCGGTCCCAGAAAGAGCTAGCGAGATACCATCTGTTCGTACTGCTTCATGATTGTTTTTATTGAAGTGTTGACGTTAGAGACTTATTATTATTGCTCGCTAGTTGATTATGCCATTGATATGAGTTTACCGTGAGACCTGGATGTCATTTGCTTATGTAGTTAGCTTGTGATGTTGCTGAAATTCTCGATATGAGTTAGACATAGTTGCAACAACAAGAATAAACAGAGTTCGTCAAAGTTTTTCTTTTGTCTCTTTCAGTTTGTCAACTGAATTGCTTGAGGACAAGCAAGGTTTTAAGCTTGGGGGAGTTGATACATCTCCCTCGTATCTACTTTTCCAAACTCTTTTGCCCTTGTTTTGGACTCTAATTTGCATGATTTGAATGGATCGAGACTGGGATTTGTCACTCCGTGTGACGGAGAGGTATCTCGGGGCCCACTCGGTAATACAACATCACACACAAGCCTTGCAAGCAATGTGACCTAGTGTAAGTTGCGGGATCTTGTATTACGGAACGAGTAAAGAGTCTTGCCGGTAAACGAGATTGAAATAGGTATGCGGATACTGACGATCGAATCTCGGGCAAGTAACATACCGAAGGACAAAGGGAATGACATACGGGATTATATGAATCCTTGGCACTGAGGTTCAAACGATAAGATCTTCGTAGAATATGTAGGATCCAATATGGGCATCCAGGTCCCGCTATTGTATATTGACCGAGGAGTCACTCGGGTCATGTCTACATAGTTCTCGAACCCGCAGGGTCTGCACACTTAAGGTTCGACGTTAGTTTATTCGTATTTGAGTTATATGGTTGGTTACCGAATGTTGTTCGGAGTCCCAGATGAGATCACGGACGTCACGAGGGTTTCCGGAATGGTCCGGAAACGAAGATTGATATATAGGATGACCTCATTTGATTACCAGAAGTTTTCGGAGTTACCGGGAATGTACCGGGAATGACGAATGGGTTCCGGGTGTTCACTGGGGGGGGGGGGGAACCCACCCCGGGGAAGCCCATAAGCCTTGGGGGTGGCGCACCAGCCCTTGGTGGGCTGGTGGGACAGCCCAAGAAGGCCCTATGCGCCATAGATAGAAAATCAAAGAGAAAAGAAAAAAAGGAGGTGGGAAAGGAGAGAAGGACTCCACCTTCCAATCCTAGTTGGACTAGGATTGGAGGAGGACTCGTCCTCCCCTTGGTGGCGCAGCCCTTGGGGCTCCTTGAGCCTCAAGGCAAGCCTCCCCTCCCCTCCTCCTATATATATGGAGCTATTAGGGCTGATTTGAGACAACTTTTGCCACGGCAGCCCGACCACATACCTCCACGGTTTTTCCTCTAGATCGCGTTTCTGCGGAGCTCGGGCGGAGCCCTGCTGAGATTAGATCACCACCAACCTCCGGAGCACCGTCACGCTGCCGGAGAACTCATCTACCTCTCCGTCTCTCTTGCTGGATCAAGAAGGCCGAGATCATCATCGAGCTGTACGTGTGCTGAACGCGGAGGTGCCGTCCGTTCGGCACTAGATCGGAGCAGATCGTGGGACGGTTCGTGGGACGGTTCGCGGGGCGGATCGAGGGACGTGAGGATGTTCCACTACATCAACCGCGTTCACTAACACTTCTGCTGTGCGATCTACAAGGGTACGTAGATCGGAAATCCCCTCTCGTAGATGGACATCACCATGATAGGTCTTCGTGCACGTAGGAAATTTTTTGTTTCCCATGCGACGTTCTCCAAAAGTGGCATCATGAGCTAGGTTCATGCGTAGATGTAATCTCGAGTAGAACACAAAAGTTTTTGTGGGCGGTGATGTGCGTCTTGCTGCCCTCCTTAGTCTTTTCTTGATTCCGCGGTATTGTTGGATTGAAGCGGCTTGGACCGACATTACTCGTACGCTTATGAGAGACTGGTTTCATCGCTACGAGTAACTCCGTTGCTCAAAGATGACTGACAAGTGTCGGTTTCTCCAACTTTAGTTGAATCGGATTTGACCGAGGAGGTCCTTGGATAAGGTTAAATAGCAATTCATATATCTCCGTTGTGGTGTTTGCGTAAGTAAGATGCGATCCTACTAGATACCCATGGTCACCACGTAAAACATGCAGCAACAATTAGAGGACGTCTAACTTGTTTTTGCAGGGTATGCTTGTGATGTGATATGGCCAATGATGTGATGTGATATATTGGATGTATGAGATGATAATGTTGTAATAGTTAATGTCGACTTGCACGTCGATGGTACGACAACCGGCAGGAGCCATAGGGTTGTCTTTAAACTAACGTTTGTGCTTGCAGATGCGTTTACTATATTGCTAGGATGTAGCTTTAGTAGTAATAACATGAGTAGCACGACAACCCCGATGGCGACACGTTGATGGAAATCATGATGATGGAGATCATGGTTTGACGCCGGTGACAAGAAGATCGTGTCGGTGCTTTAGTGATGGCGATCAAGAAGCGCATGATGATGGCCATATCATGTCACTTATGAATTGGATGTGATGTTAATCCTTTATGCACCTTATCTTGCTTAGAACGATGGTAGCATTATGAGGTGATCTCTCACTAAAATTTCAAGACGAAATTGTGTTCTCCCCGACTGTGCACCGTTGCGACAGTTCTTCGCTTCGAGACACCACGTGATGATCGGGTGTGATAGACTCAATGTTCACATACAACGGGTGCAAAACAGTTGCACACGTGGAACACTCGGGTTAAGCTTGACGAGCCTAGCATGTGCATACATGGCCTCGGAACACATGAGACCGAAAGGTCGAGCATGAATCGTATAGTTGATATGATTAGCATAGAGATGCTTACCACTGAAACTATTCTCGACTCACGTGATGATCGGACTTGAGATAGTGGATTTGGATCATGTACCACTCAAATGACTAGAGAGATGTACTTTTTGAGTGGGAGTTCTTAAGTAATATGATTAATTGAACTAATTTTCATGAACATAGTCTAATGGTCTTTGCGAATTACGATGTAGCTTGCGTTATAGCTCTACTGTTTTTATATGTTCCTAGAGAAAATTTAGTTGAAAGTTGATAGTAGCAAACTTTGCAGACTGAGTCTGTAAAACCGAGGATTGTCCTCGTTGCTACGCAGAAGGCTTATGTCCTTATTGCACCACTCGGTGTGCTGCACCTCGAGCGTCGTCTGTAGATGTTGTGAACATCCGACATACACGTTTCTGATGACTACACGATAGTTCAGTGGATAATACTTAATGGCTTAGAAGCAAGGCGCCGAAGACATTTTGAAACGTCACGGAACATAAGAGATGTTCCAAAGATATGAAATTGTGATTTCATGCTTGTGCCCTTGTTAAGAGGTATGAGACCTCCGACAAGATTCTTTGTCCACGAAGTAAAGGAGAAAATCTCAATCGTTGAGCGTGTGCTTGGATTATCTGAGTACGACAATCGCTTGAATCAAGTGGGAGTTGATCTTCCAGATAAGATAGTGATGGTTCTCGAAAGTCACTGCCACCAAGCTGTGAGAGCTTCGTGTTGAACTATAACATATCAAGGATAGATACAATGATCCTTGAGCGATTCACGATGTTTGACACTGCGAAAGTAGAAATCAAGAAGGAGCATCAATAGTTGATGGTTAGTAAAACCACTAAGTTTCGATAAAGGCAAGGGCTAGAAGGGATACTTCATGAAGCGGCAAAGCAGTTGCTGCACTAATGAAGAGACCCCAGATTAAACCCAAGCCCGGGACTAAGTGCTTCTGTTATGAGGGGAACGGTCACTGACGCGGAGCAACTCTAGATACTTGGTAGATAAGAAGGCTGGCAAAAGTCGAAAGAAGTATATTTGATGTACATGATGTTGATGTGTACTTTACTAGTACTCCTAGTAGCACGAGGGTATTGGATACCAGTTCAGTTGCGATACGTGTTGGAAGTGTTTCCAAGGTTGATATGATCAAACGTCGCGCACTCCCTCTACCATCGGGATTGGTGTTAAACCTAAATAATTGTTATTTGGTGCTTGCGTTAAGCATGAACATGATTGGGTCGTGTTTATTGCAATACGATTATTCATTTAAAGAGAATAATGGTTACTCTATTTGCTTGAATAATCACCTTCAATGGTTTATTGAATCTCGATCGTAGTGTTACACATGTTCATAATATTGGTGCCGAAAGATACAAGGTAATGATGATAGTACCACTTACTTGTGGCACTGCCGCTTGAGTCATGTAGTATAAATTGCATGAAGAGGCTCCATGCTGATGGATCTTTATATTCACTTGATTTTGAATCACTAGTGACATGCTAATCATACCACATGAGCAAGGCCTTGTTTTCATTGAGATGAAACAAGATAGTAACTTGTTGGAAGTGATACATGATGATGTATGCAGTCCAATGGGTGCTGAGGCACGCAGTGGATATCATTATGTTCTTACTTCAATGACGATTTGAGTAGATACTAGAGTATTTGCTTAATGAATCACAAGTCTAAAATATTGAAAAGTTCAATTCTGTTTCAGAGTGAAGTTCGTCGTAACAAGAGGATAAACTGTCTACGATATGATCATAGAAATGAATATCTGAATTACGAGTTTTGGTACGCAGTTAAGACAGTGTGGAAATCGTTTCGCGGTTCATGCCACCTCGAACATCATAGTGTGATGATGTGTCTGAACGTCATAGCCACGCACTATTTGGTATGGTGCATGCTATGATGTCTCTTATCGAATTACCATTATCGTTTATGGGTTATGCATTAGAGACAACCGCATTTTCTTTAAATAGGGCACCGCGTATTTCCGTTGAGATGACACAGTATAGACTAAGGTTTAGAGAAATCTGAACTATCGTTTCTTGAAAGTTTGGGGCTTCGACACTTGTGTGAAAAAGTTTCAGTCGAATAAGCTCAAACCCAAAGCGGATAAATGCATCTTCATAGGATATCCAAAACAGTTGGGTACATCTCCTATCTCAGATCTGAAAGCAAAGTGTTTGTTTCTAGAAACGGATCCTTTCTCGAGGAAAGGTTTCTCTTGAAAGAATTGAGTGGGAGGATGGTAGAACTTGATGAGGTTATTGAACCATCACTTCAACCAGTGTGTAGCAGGGCGCAGGAAGTTGTTCCTGTGGCGCCTACACCAATTGAAGTGAAAGCTGATGATGGTGATCATCGAGCATCGGATCAAGTTACTACAAACCTCGTAGGTTGACAAGGTCGCATACTACTGCAGAGTGGTACGGTAACCCTGTCTTGGAGGTCATGTTGTTGAGCAATAGTGAACCTAGGAGTTATGGAGAAAGCAATGGTGGGCCCGGATTCCGACAAATGGCTGGAAGCCATGAAATCCGAGAGAGGATCCATGTATGAAAACAAAGTGTAGACTTTGGAAGAACTACTTGATGGTCATAGGACTATAGAGTAAAGATGGATCTTTAGAAGGAAGACAAACGATGATGGTGATAAGTCACTATTAAGAAAATCTCGACTTGTCGCAAAGATGTTTCCGACAAGATCAAACAGTTGACTATGATGAGACTTTCTCACTCGTAGCGATGCTGAAAGTCTGTTAGAATTATGTTAGTAGTTGCTGCATTATTTATGAAATATTGCACATAGGATGTCAAAACATTGTTTCCTCGACGGTTTCCTTGAGCAAACATTGTATGTGATACAACTAGGAGGTTTTGTCGATCCTAAAGATACTAGCAAGTATGCAAGCTCCAGCGATCCTTCAATGGACTGGTGCAAGCATCTCGAAGTTGGAATATACACTTTGATGAGATGATCAAAGATTTTGGGTTTGTACAAGGTTTATGAGAAACTTGTATTTCCAAAGAAGTGAGTGGGAGCGCTATAGAATTTCTGATAAGTATATGTCGTTGACATATTGTGGATCAGAAGTAATGTAGAATTTCTGTAAAGCATACAAGGTTGTTTGAAAGAAGTTTTCAAAGGAGTACCTGGATTGTGCTACTTGAACGTTGAGCATCAAAGATCTACGGAGATAGATCGAAAGCGCTTAATGGAAGTTTCAACAAGATGCTTGCCTTGACAAGTTTTTGAAGGAGTTCAAAATAGATCAGCAAAGAAGGATTTCTTGGTCGCATTGTGAGGTGTGAATTTGAGTAAGACTCAAAACCTGACCCCGGCAGAATAAAGAGAATAGACGAAGGTCGTCTTCTATGCCTTGGCCGTAGAATCTGAAGTATGCCATGCTGGGTACCGCACCTGATGTGTGCCTTGACTCAAAGTCTGTTGAGAGGTACAGAGAGTGATCCATGATTGAATCACTAGTAGCGGTCAAAAAGTATCCTTAGTAACTGATGGACTAAGGAATTTTTCTCGATTATGGAGGTGGTTAAAGAGTTCGTCGTAAAGCGTTACGTCGATGCAAGCTTTGACACTAATCCGAATAACTATGAATAGTGAAACGGATTCGTATAGTAGAGTAGATATTTGGAGTATTTCGAATAGCACATAGTAGCAGCATCTATAAGATGACATAAAGATTTGTAAAGAACACACAGATCTGAAAGTTTCAGAACCGTTAACTAAAACCTCTATCACGAGCAAGATGTGATCAGACCCCATAACTATATGGGTGTTGGATTCGTTGGAATCACATGGTGATGTGAACTAGATTATTGAGTCTAGTGCAAGTGGGAGACTGTTGGAAATATGCCCTAGAGGCAATAATAAATTAGTTATTATTATATTTCTTTGTTCATGATAATCGTTTATTATCCATGCTATAATTGTATAGATTGGAAACACAGTGCATGTGTGGATACATAGACAAAACACTGTCCCTAGTAAGCCTCTAGTTGACTAGCTCGTTGATCAAAGATGGTCAAGATTTCCTGACCATAGGCAAGTGTTATCACTTGATAATGGGATCACATCATTAGGAGAATCATGTGATGGACTAGACCCAAACTAATAGACGTTGCATGTTGATCATGTCATTTTGTTGCTACTGTTTTCTGCGTGTCAAGTATTTGTTCCTATGACCATGAGATCATATAACTCACTAACACCGGAGGAATACTTTGTGTGTATCAAACGTCGCAACGTAACTGGGTGACTATAAAGATGCTCTACAGGTATCTCCGAAGGTGTTCGTTGAGTTAGTATGGATCGAGACTGGGATTTGTCACTCCGTGTGACGGAGAGGAATCTCGGGGCCCACTCGGTAATACAACATCACACACAAGCCTTGCAAGCAATGTGACTTAGTGTAAGTTGCGGGATCTTGTATTACGGAACGAGTAAAGAGACTTGCCGGTAAACGAGATTGAAATAGGTATACGGATACTGACGATCGAATCTCGGGCAAGTAACATACCGAAGGACAAAGGGAATGACATACGGGATTATATGAATCCTTGGCACTGAGGTTCAAACGATAAGATCTTCCTAGAATATGTAGGATCCAATATGGGCATCCAGGTCCCCCTATTGGATATTGACCGAGGAGTCACTCGGGTCATGTCTACATAGTTCTCGAACCCGCAGGGTCTGCACACTTAAGGTTCGGCGTTGTTTTATGCGTATTTGAGTTATATGGTTGGTTACCGAATGTTGTTCGAAGTCCCGGATGAGATCACGGACGTCACGAGGTTTCCAGAATGGTCCGGAAACGAAGATTGATATATAGGATGACCTCATTTGATTACCGGAAGGTTTTCGGAGTTACCGGGAATGTACCGGGAATGACGAATGGGTTCCGGGTGTTCACCGGGGGGGGGGGGGGAGTCCACCCTGGGGAAGCCCATAAGCCTTGGGGGTGGCGCACCAGCCCTTGGTGGGCTGGTGGGACAGACCAAGAAGGCCCTATGCGCCATAGATAGAAAATCAAAGAGAAAAGAAAAAAAAGGAGGTGGGAAAGGAGAGAAGGACGCCACCTTCTAATCCTAGTTGGACTAGGATTGGAGGAGGACTCCTCCTCCCCTTGGTGGCGTAGCCCTTGGGGCTCCTTGAGCCTCAAGGCAAGCCTCCCCTCCCCTCCTCCTATATATATGGAGCTATTAGGGCTGATTTGAGACAACTTTTGCCACGGCAGCCCGACCACATACCTCCACGGTTTTTCCTCTAGATCGCGTTTCTGCGGAGCTCGGGCGGAGCCCTGCTGAGATTAGATCACCACCAACCTCCGGAGCGCCGTCATGCTGGCGGAGAACTCATCTACCTCTCCGTCTCTCTTGCTGGATCAAGAAGGCCGAGATCATCGTCGAGCTGTACGTGTGCTGAACGCGGAGGTGCCGTCCGTTCGGCACTAGATCGGAGCGGATCGTGGGACGGATCGCGGGACGGTTCGTGGGACAGTTAGCGGGGCGGATCGAGGGACGTGAGGACGTTCCAGTACATCAACCGCGTTCACTAACGCTTCTGCTGTGCGATCTACAAGGGTACATAGATCGGAAATCCCCTCTCGTAGATGGACATCACCATGATAGGTCTTCGTGCGCGTAGGAATTTTTTTGTTTCTCATGCGACGTTCCCCAACAGAGGCGCCGCCACCTCCTATTCTTCCTCTTGAGGGCAGATGTGGAGTCCGTTCTAGGGTCCCGAGAGGGGAAATCGTCGCCATCGTCATCACCAACCTTCCTTCATCGCCAATTCCATGACGCTCTTCATCGTTCGTGAGTAATCTCATCGTAGGCTTGCTGGACGATGATGGGTTGGATGAGATCTATCATTTAATCGAGTTAGTTTTGACGGGGATTGATCCCTAGTATCCACTATGTTCTCAGATTGATGTTGCTACTACTTTGCCATGCTTAATGCTTGTCACTAGGGCCCGAGTGCCATGATTTCAGATCTGAACCTATTATGTTCTCGCCAATATATGTGTGTTCTTGATCCTATCTTGCAAGTTGTAGTCACCTACTATGTGTTATGACCCGGCAACCCCGGAGTGATAATAGCCGGAACCACTCCCGAAGATGACCATAGTATGAGGACTTCATGTATTCACCAAGTGTTAATGCGTTGGTTCGGTTCTTTATTAAAAGGAGAACCTTAATTCTCGTAGTTTCCATTAGGACCCGCTGCCACAGGAGGGATGGACAAAATATGCCATGCACGTTCTTTTCCCTAAGCACGGATGACTACATACGAAATACATGCCTACATTACATTGATGAACTGGAGCTAGTTACATATCTCTCCGTGTTATAACTGTTGCATGATGAATAACATCCGGCATAATCATCCATCACCGATCCAATGCCTACGAGTCTTTTCCTACTGGTCCTTGCTACGTTACTTTGCTGCTACTGCTGTCACTGCTGCTACTATTACTCTGCTGCTGCTACTGTTACTCTGCTGCTACTGCTATTACTTTGCTGCTACTGGTTGCTGTTGCTACTGTTGCTATCACACTACCTTGCTACTGATACTTTGCTATAGATACTAAATCTTTCAGGTGTGGTTGAATTGACAACTCAACTGCTAACACTTGAGAATATTCTTTGGCTTCCCCTTGTGTCGAATCAATAAATTTGGGTTGAATACTCTACCCTCGAAAACGGTTGCGATCCCTTATACTTGTGGGTTATCAAGAGGCGGCGACTCTGAATAGGAGTGGCCTGAAGCGGTGGTATTCTTCCTCGGAAGGCAATGGCCGATCGCCCTCCGGGTGCTGCATCCTTCTTAACCTTACGGGTCTTCATCTTCTCCACGCGAAGTAGGTCCTTGACTTGATGTAGCTCTTGGCGACTCTTCGTTGACTCCTTGATCAAAAGGCGTGTCAAAGTGTCGAGGAGAGACTTAAGTAGGTCTGAAACCTTAGTGGCCTCCCGTCCTCTGAAGATGGGTTGAGTGTCCAACTCCCGTCTATCCCATCCTTAATAAAAGGTAGGTGACGAGTAGCTGGCTCGTTAGCCATCTTGGGAAATATGTCGCGAAGACGCACGAGCGCCTCTCGTGCGGCTGTCCTTCAAAGAACCAACTAGTTGGGGAGTCATTAGCCTTCACTATCATGTCCACCTGATATTCCTTGGTGTCGGCATTGACCTAGTGCTCGTGGTAGAGGAAGATGGGCGTGCGGCGTACTTGGCACTTCTCGAGGCTATCTCCCAAAAGTAGGGGAAAGCCCATCTCTAGATGCATCTCAGGTACGGAGGTCATCTACAAGATGTAGGGGGGAGGGTTAGAAAGTTTAAGTGGGTGCAGAAAACCTGAGGGTAAAGTCTAGGTGCACCAATCATCTCGGCTATCGTCCATGCTACCCAAGGTTTCCTATAGTCAGGATGGCTCTGATACTAGCTCTGTGGGGACCCCGACTTATGAGTCGAGATCACCGAATGAACGTGCTCAGTGATCCCAGAGATCAATGCTCACCGAACACACAGATACTGAATAATGAGAGTCTTACATCCAAGTATCGAATTATTACATCACATGACCGAATGGTCAAGTTCACAAGGTAGGGCTGCTACCTCTTGAGCTTGCGTTAGTTTTTCCCTTGAAGATGAAAGGGTGATGCAGCACAGTAGCAGTAAGTATTTCCCTCAATTTGAGAACCAAGGTATAAATCCAGTAGGAGAATCAAGCCAAGTGTCCAGAGTACCTATGCAAACACAAACGATCTTGCACCCAACACTATAAAGGGGTTGCCAATCCCTTCAAGATTGATTGCAAAGTGAGATGTGATCTTGCGGAGATAGAAGCTTGTGGCGGCGGAAAAGTATTTGCATGGATATCTCCTGTGGTTTTGGATTTTTCGGGGATTTATAGGTGGAAGAAGTAGGGCAGATGAGCCACAGGGGGCCCACAGTCCTGCTAGGCGCGGCCCCCCTGGCCGCGCCTAGGGGGCTTGTGGCCTCCCCTGGTGGCCTCTGCCTTGGTTCTCACGCCCCCTGCGTATCTTCTGTTCCGGAAAAAATCTTTTAGGAAGTTTTATTCCGTTTGGACTCCGCTTAATATTCTCCTCTAAAAGGGTCAAAAACACGGAAAAACAGGAACTGGCACTTGGCACTGAGTTAATAAGTTAGTCCCAAAAAAGATATAAAAGACATACAAAACATCCAAAGTTTGACAAGATAATAGCATGGAACCATCAAAAATTATAGATACGTTGGAGACTTATCAAGGGCCTATAAGGCCAAATCACACAGTTACAACTAGTAGCGAAAATCTTTGGGCTAAGCGGGTGCCCATGCCATCAGCCTACACCAACACACATTCTGACTAGGAAGCGTCCTAGTTCACAGGGGCGTCTCCGAAGACTTACTCTTCTCCAAACTCTGGTCCTTCCATGTCTGGTCAATAATATAACCGGTGGCAAGCTAATGAGTACTTTTTAATGTACTCGCAAATAACCCATGATATGAACAATGCAAGTGAAGGATAAAAATAATATGCATCTTTGGTGGATAACAACTTACGTGTAAATAAACATGAACATGGGTGTGTGCTGCCTCTTGAGATTGCGTTGGTTTTTCCCTTGAAGAGGAAAGGGTGATGCAGCACAGGAACAGTAAGTATTTCCCTCAGTTTGAAAACCAAGGTATTAATCCAGTAGGAGAATCGCGCCAAGTCTAGAGTACCTGCGCAAACACAAAAGAGCTTGCACCCAACGCTATAAAGGGGTTGTCAATCCCTTCAAGATTGATTGCAAAGTGAGATCTGAAGGCGGAAAGTGCAACGAAGTAAAAGTGTAAGGCTGAAAATAGGGTGTGAAGTAGACCCGGGGGCCATAGTGTTCACTAGAGGCTTCTCTCAAAATAGCAAATAATATGGTGGGTGAACAAATTACTGTCAAGAAAATGATAGAACCACGCAAAGCCATGACAATATCTAAGGCAATGATCATACATATAGGTATCACGTCCGAGATAAGTAGACCGATACTTTCTGCATCTACTACTATTACTCCACACATCGACCGCTATCCATCATGCATCTAGTGTATTGAGTTCATGACGAACAGAGTAACGCCTTAAGCAAGATGACATGATGTAGAGGGATAAATTCATGCAATAGATATAAACCCCATATTTTTACCCTTGATGGCAACAACACGATGTGTGCCTCGCTACCCCTTCTATCACTGGGTGAGGTAACCGCACGGTATGAACCCGAAACCAAGCACTTCTCCCATTGCAAGAATCATAGATCAAGTTGGCCAAACAAAACCCACAACTTGAAGAGAATTACAAGGATATGAAATCATGCATATAAGAGATCATAAGAAACTCGAATAAGATTCATAGATAATCTGATCATAAATCCACAATTCATCGGGCCTCGACAAACACACCGCAAAAGAAGATTACATCGGATAGATCTCCATGAAGATCATGGAGAACTTTGTATTGAAGATCCAAGAGAGAGAAGAATCCATCTAGCTACTAGCTATGGACCCAAAGGTCTATGGTGAACTACTCACGCATCATCGGAGAGGCAATGGTGTTGATGAAGAAGCCTTCCGTATCCGAATCCCCCCTCCGACAGGGCACCAGAACGTGCCCTAGATGTGATCTTGCAGAGACAGAAGCTTGCGGCAGCGGAAAAGTATTTTCGTGGATCTCTCCCGTGGTTTTGGATTTTTCGTGCATTCATAGGTGGAAGAAGTAGGGCAGACGAGCCACAGGGGGCCCACAAGCCTCCTAGGCGCGGGCCCCCTGGCTGCGCCTAGGCGGCTTGTGGCTCCCCTGGTGGCCTGTGCCTTGGTTCTCACGCCCCCTGCGTATCTTCTGTTCCGGAAAAAAAATATTTTAATAAGTTTTATTCCGTTTGGACTCCGTTTAATATTCTTCTCTGAAAAGGGTCAAAAACACGGAAAAACAGGAACTGGCACTTGGCACTGAGTTAATAAGTTAGTCCCAAAAAAGATATAAAAGACATACAAAACATCCAAAGTTTGACAAGATAATAGCATGGAACCATCAAAAATTATAGATACGTTGGAGACGTATCAAGGGCCTATAAGGCCAAATCACATAGTTACAACTAGTAGCGAAAATCTTTGGGCTAAGCGGGTGCCCATGCCATCAGCCTACACCAACACGCATTCTGACTAGGAAGCGTCCTAGTTCACACGGGCGTCTCCGAAGACGTACTCTTCTCCAAACTCTGGTCCTTCCATGTCTGGTCAATAATATAACCAGTGGCAAGCCAATGAGTACTTTTCAATGTACTCGCAAATAACCCATGATATGAACAATGCAAGTGAAGGATAAAAATAATATGCATCTTTGGTGGATAACAACTTACGTGTAAATAAACATGAACATGGGTGTGTGCTGCCTCTTGAGCTTGCGTTGGTTTTTCCCTTGAAGAGGAAAGGGTGATGCAGCACAGGAGCAATAAGTATTTCCCTCAGTTTGAGAACCAAGGTATCAATCCAGTAGGAGAATGGCGCCAAGCCCAGAGTACCTGCGCAAACACAAAAGAGATTGCACCCAACGCTACAAAGGGTTGTCAATCCCTTCAAGATTGCTTGCAAAGTGAGATCTGAAGGCGGAAAGTGCAACGAAGTAAAAGTGTAAGGCTGAAAATATGGTGTGAAGTAGACCCGGGGGCCATAGTGTTCACTAGAGGCTTCTCTCAAAATAGCAAATAATACGGTGGGTAAACAAATTATTGTCAAGAAATTGATAGAACCGCGCAAAGTCATGACGATATCTTAGGCAATGATCATACATATAAGCATCACGTCCGAGACAAGTAGACTGATACTTTCTGCATCTACTACTATTACTCCACACATCGACCGCTATCCATCACGCATCTAGTGTATTAAGTTCATGACGAGCAGAGTAACGCCTTAAGCAAGATGACATGATGTAGAGGGATAAACTCAAACCAACGATGAAAACCCCATCTTTGTACCCTTGATGGGAACAACACGATGCGTGCCTCGCTGCCCCTTCTGTCACTGGGAGAGGTCACCGCACGGTATGAACCCAAAACCAAGTACTTCTCCCATTGCAAGAATCATAGATCAGGTTGGCCAAACAAAACCCACAACTCGAAGAGAATTACAAGGATATGAAATCATGCATATAAGAGATCAGAAGAAACTCATATCAGACTCATAGATAATCTGATCATAAATCCACAATTCATTGGATCTCAAAAACACACTGCAAAGAAGATTACATCGGATATATCTCCATGAAGATCATGGAGAACTTTGTATTGAAGATCCAAGAGAGAGAAGAAGCCATCTAGCTACTAGCCATGGACCCGAAGGTCCATGGTGAACTACTCACGCATCATCGGAGAGGTCATGGTGTTGATGAAGAAGCCCTCCGTATCCGAATCCCCCTTCAGCAGGGCACCAGAACGTGCCCCCACATGGGATCTTGCGGAGACAGAAGCTTGCGGCGGCAAAAAAGTATTTTCGTGAATCTTTGTCGCAGTTTTGGAATTTTTCTGAATTTATAGGTGGAAGAGGTAGGGCAGACGAGCCACAGGGGGCCCACAAGCCTGCTAGGCGCGGGCCCCCTGGCCGCGCCTAGGGGGCTTGTGGGGTCCCTTGGTGGCCCCTGCCTTGGTTCTCAAGTCTCGTGCGTATCTTCTCTTCCGGAAAAATCTTTTCAAAAGTTTTATTATGTTTGGACACCATTTAAAATCCTCCTCTGAAAAGGGTCAAAAACACGGGAAAAACAGGAACTGCCACTTGGCACTGAGTTAATAAATTAGTCCCCAAAAAGATATAAAAGGCATACAAAACATCCAAAGTTTGACAAGATAATAGCATGGAACCACAAAAAATTATAGATACGTTGGAGACGTATCAGTGTGCTTTATAAATCATATGTTCCTTGAAGAACAGGTTATAGATATCAACATATCTGTCAAGGGTTGAACCCACCGGTTCACCCTATATGCCAAGTCACCAAACTTGGTCATATTAAGTATTTAATGATAACACCATATTACCACTTGCTCACACACTTGGTTTATGCGGAAACGACTGGACGTAGTTTAAGCAAGATTACCCAACTTTCCTTGACCGTGGACACGACTATTCGAATAGTTTTACACCCTGCACAGGTAGTACGCTGGACCCACGAGATTCGGGAAACTTCCGTGTCATCCACGACTCGCGGTATATAACATACCCTGATCAATGCGTTTCCCCTGACGATACTAGACAAAGAGGTCCACTCGATTGGTACCCAGCCCACATGTTGTACGTCTTATGAGCATCGACTCTGGACAGTATCAACCATGCAGGGACCAACTGTGTGCCTGGAACACGTAAAAACGGCATTGTCGCCCTACCTGGCACGACCCCATCACGAGAGTGACCACACATCACTCCCGCCACTAGTAATGTGGGTCTTTGCTAGCACCAACCAGAGTAATCAACACAGTCCCGTCCCATAAAGGGGTAACATGGTCGTACATGTAAGGTTGGGACGGTCGACACATCATAAATCTAATCCTATTTCCGAAACCATACACACTCAAAATACCCGGTGCACCACTTCACCAAAAGTGGCCACCTAACTCATCATCACCCTCAGGCATTAGTGGCACCCAACGGGATTTTCATAAACCTTTGATTTACACCAACATCATGCTGTTGCTACTATGCTTAGCTCTACTTGTCAACATGATATTAGAGTGACCCTCATAGGTGATAGGATCATGCTCAAAATGCAAGTGCTCCGGAGGAGCCTTCGGTAACATCACTTTGATGAATACTTGCTACACTAGCATGCAATATAACATATGCTCAGGCATGGTAAAAGAGCTACTTGCCTTGATCAGCTAGGTATGCGGGGTCTTCGAGGTATTCCGCTCCAACTCCTTCGTCACACGGGTTTTCTATCGCTGTAATAAATAAATGCAATAAGTACATCACTCCAAAACAGATCACAAAATCACTATAAAAATGTTGTTTAATTCTGATAAATCCATATTGTTATATTAATAATATTTGTCTCTGGTTTTAGTGAAAGCGTATTTTTAAAATCAATATAACAGAAGCAAAACCATTCCAATTTAACCCTTTTTATTATTATAAAATAGAATAGTTGTTGCAAAAATTACTTTAGTGGTTCTGTTAAATACTACATGTTTTTAGAAAAATAACAGTGGAAAAATCATATTATTTCATTGGTTAAATCTTTTTGTAAAAATCATTGAAAATCAAGTTTTTAGATAAAAAGAAAAGGGTTACAGGCCTTAGCCAGGCTTGGCCTGGAACTGGACCGGCCCACTGGCCAGCCAATCAGCCTGCCCAGGCGTGCGGGCCGTTGCGGTGAGTGGCTGCGAGCAGCGAGGGAGAGAGAGATGGGCCACCGATAGGTGGGGCACACCTGTCGGGGTCGTCTCCTACCTCTGGTATGAGAGGAAGAGGAGCAGGCTGACGTGGCTACCGACTTCCTCGGGCCCTAACGATGACAGGAATGGGTCCGGCTCGTCGTCGCCTACCTGCTGGTGGTCGAGTTGACGGCGGAGGGGCTCAGGTTCACCGGCGACGAGGTAGCCGCGGCGGAGGGGTTTTGGGTGAAGGCGGAGGTGGTAGCTACAGGCACGGATTTGCTCGGGGAAGAGGGGGAAAGCTTCCTGGGGTCACGGGGAGTGCTTTGGTGGGCAGAGGGACGCGAGAGCCGACCTGTGGCCGGAGATCGACTCGAGCTCCGATACGGAGGGGCTTCAGTCGATCTCGAGCACCGGTGCTCTGCTTGCTCAATGGGGTGGCTAGGGAGGTGATTAGGGTCTTGGTGAGGTGGAGCGATGGGTCCTGGAGCGAGGGGAGGGCTATTTATAGGCCCGTGGAGGTGAGCTGACTCGAGAGCGCCGGTGATCCCCGTGGTGCGCATGGGGGTGCAGAGATAGGTTGGGATCGAAACCACGGTCTCAGCACGTGGTTTTGGACCACGAGGACTCACTTCAAGAGAGAGGGAGGGAGGAGAGGCGAGCTATCGTGGCCGCGCTCCTCTGGCGCTTTTGGTGCACACGGGCACGCATCGCATTGGCTCTTAGCGCGGGAAAGGAGGGGCCCTGAGGGCGTCCTGATGTAGAGGGGTTGTCAGGGAGAGGAGAGACACCGCGGGGAGGCTGGAACTGGCTGAGGGAGTCGCCCCCACCTCGGTTGCTCTCTATAGCGTGCCCAGAGCGTAGTTTTGGCATGCCACGGCATGCTAGCATGCTCTGGGGTGCCTTGGACATGTCTAGCATGTTCTGGGCACTTGCTTGGAGATGCCTAGCCATTTGAATCCCGTGGAAGTCTCGACTAGTCAAAGAGAGACAAAGAAACAGGTGCTGTCAGCCTTGGGCTGTAGCTCAAATTGGGGATTTTGGCTTATCCACTTTGAACCAGAGAGGGCCCACTTGACTGGAGTTAGGCATTGATGCCAGGCACCTAATCTATGAGTTTGGGAGAAAGGGATTTGGTTTAGCTAAGGCTAGGAGGGGTTTTTCCCAACTGTCAAAAGGTGTTCGACAGTGGTTTGGGGTGGCTGCACCCCACCACTGGTATGCAACTTAACAGGATTGGGTTTGGTGCTAAAACAAGGGGTTTCACCAAGTTTGAGCTCCATTGGATAAGTTTAGCTTTGTAAACTTGAAAACATCACCAAATGACTAGATCCGTTCCTTCCAAAGAGAGTGTGGGCAAAACAAGCCCCACAAATCCCATTTTTGGCATGGAGTCCTCATTTGCGGTATTAGGCACTCCTGCAAAGTTTCTGCCCAATGGATAAACTTTGCTATGTAGAGTTTCTCTAACTTCATACTGGACATAAGGGGTTTTGCAACTATTTGGTGACCTTAATCACCTTGGATCAAGGTGCAATTTTATATGGGCACCAAATATGGCTTAGGGATACCACTGGAATTTTCTAGGAATTTATTGAGAATATTTCCTTCGGAAATATTTCAAAAGATCAAAACAGAAAGAAAGGGTTTTCTGGGTTTTACTCAAATAATAATAATATAAATAGGGGTTGAAAATCTTATGTATGGAAATTATATGTCCTTCTGATCATCCCCAAATTTTCTCAGATTTTTCTAAGGTATAACAATATTTTTCCATATAGGAATATCGTTTCTAGCCTCAGAAATGGACATGCAAATAAAATATGAAAATAGTTCATAAAATAATTATTTTATGG
The DNA here is from genome assembly GCF_904849725.1 of Hordeum vulgare subsp. vulgare. Taxonomy (NCBI): domain Eukaryota; kingdom Viridiplantae; phylum Streptophyta; class Magnoliopsida; order Poales; family Poaceae; genus Hordeum; species Hordeum vulgare. The sequence continues at coordinate 99,636,718 of NC_058522.1, read as the reverse complement.
TTTTGGTGAACTAAAATTATGCTAGAACCAGATCACAAGTTTGGGTAAGAACACTCCTTGCCATCAAGGACTTGTAGTGCAACCCAAAGCAGGGTTTTGAATTAACCAGAAATAAGAAAAAGGGTTTTGAAAATAATTAGGTCACGAGAATATAGGTTTTTGATATCACACACTCAAGCAATCAAGCATACAATGACAATCATGGCACTCACAACATTAGTTTGAATTTTTTTAATAAACTCAGATTTTTGAATTACAGAAAAGTGATAGTGAAAATAGTGTGTGACACAGAGTCATCGTCGGGAGTGATGAAGGAGGAATCACCCTCGATAACCACGACCGACTAGCTGCACTACAGAGATAGCATCATAGGGGGGTTTGCTTGCCTGGTTGCTCTGCAGACAAAAACGGATCCTCGACCGGGAAGTAGTCGATCACCGGGTCATCATCGATCTCGGGGTCTACCGGAAAGGAAGTAATGTAGGGGAAACACAATAAATAACAGAGCAATCGAAAGGATCACAAAGTATGACATGGCTAAATGAAGCACTAGGCATGCACTAATGCAGCAATACCTATCATAGATGGATCGGGAAAATATCCAACAATATTTCCCGGGTATCTAGCTACTACCGGACACGGACGAGGGCAGCAGCAACACAACAAGCAGTAGGGGAGCGCTGCACGGACGACGTCGACGCAGAGCATCAGCGGGTGGCGCGAGCGGCGCCAGCCGTGGCAAGGCCTAGCCACGCACGTGCGAGCGCGCGTAGGGGTACGTCCGCGTGAGCGTAGGCGTGGCAAGGCCTAGCCAAATAATTCCAGCACAATACTTTGGGGTGGCACACAAAGTTTCACCTCATTTGCAAACATTTAAATTTGTGTGTATATTTAAATGGTTGAATAATCATTGTTTGCTACTGTTTACGATATATTAGGGCATTTAAAATACCAAGCAAAAAAGTTGGTTCTTGTTTGATAATTACTAGGTGTATAATTTTAACCCAAACATGATTTTTGTTTTCTGGTTTGCAAAACTTTTAAATCCACTTTTCAAATAAATTTGAATTGCATAGAAAAATGATTTGGAAAATGATTTCGGAAGTGACCACACTTGGATTAGCAAAAGCATTAGTTTAATCTTGGTCATCATTGTAGCTTAATTACAATGATTACTGTACTACCAAATCCAGGGAGTCACAACTCTCCACCACTAAAAGAAATTCTCGTCCTGAGAATTAAGAGGTAGACGTAAGGGGGGAACGTTTGGTTATGAAATTCTAACGAGTCTTGTTGCCTTGGTTGATCCTCTCGAAGAAGTTGATCCCTTTCGTTGATGTCTTCAATTCTTTGTTTAAGGTCAACCTGATGGAGTTGCATCCTACCTCGGATATTCATCATCCTACGAATGTGATATAGCACATAACTCTGGAAGAATGTAGCTACACAAGGTTGGGCATCTGACGACGAACTCACAAAAGAGGACATGAATTATTCCTCAAGCTGTGATTCAAGGGATTCATTGAGAGTAATATGCGATGGTACAAATGTTTCAAACGATTAGGCAATCGTTTGATGCTTAAACAGATATGAGAGGGGGTTTAGAGCAACGAATATAAATATTGCTCCTGATACAGAACAGATCGTCACATTGGACGGTGGCTCGGGAATTTCATACGAAGCCAAGTGTAAATTTACCCTGAAGTCAAAGATGTACAGGAGAGTCAGGTTTCGATCCTGTGAAACTTTGGGTTATGGGCCCACCATGTGGGTTGAGAGCAGGCAGAGCGGTGACATCTTGTATGGTCGTGGTAGCAAGACATGTTGGAGGATAGCCTGTCAGTTATGTTGGCAACAACATCGGTAGCAAGGGCGGGGGACGAATAGAACCATGTCCCGGCTTGTTAAAACAAGGCGGACCAATAGGCAAGGCTCTCGTCCACCGGCGAGTACCGGAATGTTATCCACAATAGTAACAGGGTCTTACTGACAGAGTTGTATACCAAGGTCTTTAACTAAGTAGGGAATTAACATTGCTTAGATAAGTTCAGATTCAAGGAAGGTTAAACTGACCAATGGGAAGGAAAAGGTGACTGTCATGTCAAACAGCCCAATGGAAAGGAAAACGTGTTCACAGATTGAAGTATTAGAGTATACCATTCCCGAGGAAAAATAGAGTATGGCATACATGATAGGTAATCAAGTACATAACCATTTTGATGAAAGGGGAAGGAGAATCATGATATTTACCCATACCATACGGTTTGGTTAATTGATCAGGAACAATTTAGCACTGTGCTTCCAATGTTCCTATTGACATTTGAAGTACCACATCCGTGCTTCAAGGTAGCATCGATATGGCCATCCTATAAGGGTCGGAACTTGGATACACAAAGGATTCATGAGGAACAACTTATAAGACTAAGTCATACAATTTCCTGCGGGGAGAATGGCGAATCTTGATGAACAAGATGTTATAACAATAGGTCCTCTAGCCAGGTGTGCTAGACGAGACATCATCGCACCGGTTTACATAAAGACCAAAGTTATGATTATTGGGAAAAGTTCCAACCATCACATATGATCGAGATTCAGATCTTATTGGTGTCAGGATACCTCAGGCCAAGACACCTAAGAAGAAAAGGGGCGACAAATTTGACGAGATGATGATGTAAGACTCTCGGGATATGAACTACATAAGTAGGTATTGGATCATGAGCTGGAATATAAGACCCCTGAACACAATGAGAAGACATTTATGCCCACATGGAATTCTTACAATGACATTCAACCGAGATCTGATTTAGGAACCATCATTGAGGATATCAAGGTCCTTGTGTAAGCATGGATTAGCTCTTATGAAGGAACTTAATTTCCTTGATCAAATAAGTCAGCGGCTTGGGTGTTAAGAGAAGTTATATGGAGTGAGTATAGCAAATCTTCAAAACATATAATGCTTCGCACATGCGTGAATGATTTGGTATTACCCAAGAGGAAGTGAAACAAAACTTTCACATATTCACGGAGGCAAGAATGTACGTGAACTTTGGGAAAACACTTGTTTGATCAAACATGTTCTTAATGAGCTAGTCACAAAGATAATGCTTTCAAGAGCTTCATTTTGAAACATGGAGAAGTTGAGGGTGTGGCCAATGGGCTCAGCAACAACCCCTCAAGATTTTGATAGGGATGAATTTCCAAAATTATAATATCATGGAGATAGCATTTGTCAAATAAAATGATATAATGACGTATGACCGAGGGAACAACAATAATTAAACATTGATCGAAGGGTGCACTCGGAAATATGGACCGAGTAGCATGACCAATGACTAAAATGGTGAGTCAACAACCAACACACCAACAATGAAGCTATCAGTCATTAATCTTCAAGGCAACAGGGTTGCTAGAAGTATTGGAATCACACATCCGATTTCACTTGTCGGTGTTCTGGTTAGGAACAACACGAGACCAAGAATGAATGGTGATGGCGTGAAGTATCACTACACCAAGAATTCTTAAGACATGCAACAATTCTCATAACATCCTTGACATAAAAGATGGTAATACCCCAAGGTAGAAGATAACATAAGCTGGATAGCAAGGAACTCGAGGGAACAAGACAAAACATGAACACGTTTGTGTTGGAGGGAAGGCAACAAGGATGTCGATGATAATTACAAATCATCGAGGGGAAAGGATGGCATTTCTCATCATGCATTCGATTGATATCCTGCAAGAGCTGAGAATGCTGATGATGATCACAACACATTTGTCGAGAAGCTTCACGAAGATGTAATTGGTCAGCGACGACATCAAGCAAAGGAATGGTGAAGCTAAAGGTTGTTGGAAATACAGATAAGATTGCTAGCTCGGAATCGAAATTGCGTTTCAAGATAACCAATATGATGTTGAAATCTCGATGTAATCCTAACTCATAATTGGAAATGTGTTCCAGGGATGAAAGACACAGATAGTATGGTCAAGCTGTAATATGACGATGCTGATGTAGCTCAACAACTTGGAAAGACATGATCGAGTACAAGCTCATAAGAAAAGAATACTACTAAGAGTTGTTGAATCGCAATGCATACTCGATTCAGTTATCGATGTACTTGAAAGTCCAACGGGTCAAAACACGAGGAAACTGGAATGAACGAAATATCATAGTTGATGAGGAGCTCATAAGAAGTTATATAGCTCCGTGATATTCTCGATATACCAAGGATAATACTCGGAGGTAGATCAGAATAGATGTTTAGAATATTGTATCGATCCGTGGAAGACAAGCACTTTAACTCGTCCGAGAACGAAATCAGAGTAGACAACATGGTCGGAACCACGATTATTAAGTACCAAATGACAGACACTAGATTAAATCATAGAATGAATGATTATTGATACAAGAAGCTTCTATGATAGGATCAATGTCGTTTCCATGGGCATGAACACAAAGTTCAAGGTCGACTCCCACTTCATCAATGCATCACCTGTCATTTACTTCTCCCCTTCGATTAGGTTGTAGCTCGGAAAGATCATCTGGAAAAGCACCAGAAGAGTAAGACACATGAAGACTCTTCGGATCATATTGATTTAGGAAGGCATAGGTTCAACCCATCAGGGCTTCTTAGGAATATATACCACAAACTTCAAGAATAATCAACACATGCTTGAAGAGAATGGCTCACAAAAGCATATGATACAACTTATCAAGGGGAAAAGACACAATATGCCAATGGCATCATGCATCAGGGGAGGAATATCATAAGATTTTTTTAATGTAAAGGATGTCGTCGGATAATAACCCATCAATGGGTGTGACGATCCACAAAGGACCTCATGTGAGTATCGATACTCAATCAGATGGATGTAGAATGCAAGGCATCGGATTATAGAACGTCTGGAAATTATCAATACTTAAATACAAAGGAATTTATGATCTCCAGGTTGGTGTATCAGTTTTAGGTGCTCCGATCAAATACAAATAAGCTGAATGGACGTAGATGGACAATCAATCAAGGTTGATTTGTCGAGAACCAACTCCTGTCTGGAAGGACTTTGAGCCCGACAGATAATTTGGTAGAATCAACTGATGATTGCATGCATACACACACAAGTTGAGTCAATAAAATGAAAAGACAATCATAAAGGATTCCAATGATGGTTGCTAGACATATGGAATTAACCATAATGCAAGCAGCTGAGGAAGGTCAAGAGCAATAGGCTACTGGCGATTTTGAAAGATCGAATAGCAATTCGAAGAACTTTTGAAACCCATGACAACTGATGATGAACGAATCCCCGGTGAGATAATTTGATGCACCTTGTCATAACAAGAGAACTTGGAAAAGTAAGGAATGAACGACATTTTTATGTAGTCATCCATAGGGATTGATTGAAGAAGGGAATTGCAAAAGCGGTAAGCACAAGTTCTCGAGTGAACATCACAGAGTATTCTTGGAGTCTTCTGACGAATGATGTCATCATCTGGGATGAGGGACTCTCCGGGAGAAATTAGTTATGAGAACCTAGAGTTAGAGTTAGTAAAATCTTTAACCCGAAAGAGAAGAGAGAGTAGAGCCCAGAGTATAGAAAAGGAGTAAAAGATACTAATACCACCCGATTGAGATGTGGGCCGGTAAGCCACAACTTCAAAGTTAGTAAGTTTTTCAAGTACTAGACTCAACTTCGGCCAAGGAGTTTGAAATGGGGCTACCTACAGGAAGTCGGCTGTGATACCAACTTGTGATGCCCTCGATTTGACCGTACACTAATCATACACGCGAATGCGTACGACCAAGCTCAAGGACTCACACGGAAGATATCACAACAAAACTCTAGACACAAATAAAACATACAAGCTTCATATTACAAGCCAGGGGCCTCGAGGGCTAGAAACAAAAGCTCGATAAACACACGAGTTAGCGGAAGCAACAAATATCTAAGTACAAACATAAAACATGAGGTGCCTTAGAGAAGACTAGCACAAAAGATACAACGATCGAACGAGGCAATGCCTCCTACCTGGGAGCCTCCTAACTACTCCTAGTTTTCAGCGACCTCCACGTAGTAGTAGGCACCGGCGGGGTAGAAGTCGTCGTCGGCGGGATACGCCATCTCCTGGGCTCCATCATCTGGTCGCAGCAACGGATCAAGGGGAAAAAGGGGGAGCAAAGCAACGGTGAGTACTCATCCAAAGTACTCGCAAGACTGACATCAGAACTATGCTAAGTATGCATCAGTATCAAAGGAAGGGGTTTTATGTGGATTGACTGCAGCAATGCGAGAAACAGAGAGAAGGCCTAGTCCTATCAAAGACTAGCATCTTTAGGGGTCTTGCAGCAACAAACGAGAGTAGAACAGGTAACACAATTATTAGTCATATTGTTGCAGCAATATTAATATGAGGTCATGCCCAAAGATTCTCCCTCGAATCCCTGCGAGGAAGCAATCGCGGAACGACTTTCCAGTTAAGTAACATTTTTAGTTGTGTAGGATCGGGGCACAACTCCAAGTCGTCCTGTAACCATGGACATGACTATCCAAATAGTTAATTTTCACCCCTACAGGGGTGTACCAAGTTTCCCACCACGCTCGATAAACTCTGGCCGGACACACTTTCCTGCGTCATGCCCGGCCTGGGAACATCGACACGTCGCAACCCCACCTAGACTCAACAAAGAGGCCAGCCCGCCGGTCTAAATCCCAAGCGCGTAGGGGTCATGGGCCCATCACCCTTTGCACTCCTGCATGATGCGTGGGCAGCCGAGGTCAGTCCTAGCACCCCTTATTACAAGCGCGATGCCTATCCGGACCACTCGGGCGCGCGCCGCTCCATTGTTGACGTGTGAAAAGCTTCGACTAATACCACGATGCCGAGTACCCATAACTTCTGCCTCGTAGCCGGTTAGTGCGAAAAGGTCTCCGACCAACCCAGACCAAATACCCAAATCCATTAACATTTTAATTAACTCATAGACACATCTACGCGGGAATCCACCCGCCTAACATTTATTCATCAATGTTCCTAGTAACATGGTCAAGTAACTGTGTGGTTGTAACATCAGGGGGATCCGAGGCATCACACTAGTTGGATTCCGAACGATGTAACCGTCAAGGTGGACTTAGAGGAATCACCCTCGAGGGTCTCACACTTGAGGGGTTGCACGACAGAGTCGTCGTCGGGAGTGGTGAAGGAGGAATCACCCTCGATAACCACGACCGACTAGCTGCAATACAGAAATAGCATCATGAGTACTTTGTGAGGTGTCACCCTCGGTACCCGGTAGTAGCCTTGTAGCGTCGTACAACTAAGGGGGGTGTGAGTGCTGTGTCGGGTCTTGGCTCGTCGATCAGGGATCGAGACTTGAGGATAAAGCGGGGGCAACTGGACCAAGGGTCGGAGGGGATGACTGCTCCACCTGTACTAAACGGTTTTAAGGTGCAGCAGATTAATGTAGCAGTTCATCAAAAACAGGCTATGCATCAGAATAGGATCTATCTACAACAGTAGCAAAATTCTAATGCAAGCATGAGGGAGAAAGAAATAGACGATATAGAGATGATCAAGGGGGGTTTGCTTGCCTCGTTGCTCTGCAGACAAAAACGAATCCTCGACCGGGAAGTAGTCGATCACCGGGTCATCATCGATCTCGGGGTCTATCGGAAAGGAAGTAACGTAGGGGAAACACAATAAATAAAAGAGCAATCAAAAGGATCAGAAAGTATGACATGGCTAAAGGAAGCGCTGGGCATGCACTAATGCAGCAGCACACATCATAGATGGATCGGGAAAATATCTAACGATATTTCTCGGGTCTGTGGCTACTACCGGACGGGTGAAATGGATCAAAAAGTTCCATGTTCGTTATGATAGGACCACACAACAGACGAGCGGACTGAGTATTCGGATTCGTGGGATTTTTTTGAACAACTTTCATGTATAAAATATTATCATCCGAGGTACGGATTATTTTATATTAATTTTTAAAGTTTTACCATTATTCTGGAATTATTCTAATTTGAAAATAAATGGAGAAATATCTTTCTCACATGGGGCTGTACTAGCTAGTGTATGATAGTGGGCCATGGGCTTGGGGTGACCGAGACAAGTCAAATGAGGCATGGGGTCTGCTAACCCACAAGTATAGGGGATCGCAACAGTTTTCGAGGGTAAAGTATTCAACCCAAATTTATTGATTCGACTCAAGGGGAAGCCAAAGAATATTCTCAAGTATTAGCAGTTGAGTTGTCAATTCAACCACACCTGAAAGATTTAGTATCTGCAGCAAAGTATCAGTAGCAAGGTAGTGTGATAGCAGCAATAGCAACAGTAACCAGTAGCAGTAGAGTAACAGCAGTAGCAACATAATAACAGTAGCAGCAGCACAGTAATAGTAGCAGCTGTGACAACAGTAGCAGCAAAGTAACGTAGCAAGGACCAGTAGGAAAAGACTCGTAGGCATTGGATTGGTGATGGATGATTATGCCGGATGTTATTCATCATGCAACAGTTATAACACAAAGAGATATGCAACTAGCTATAGTTCGTCAATGTAATGTAGGCACGTATTCTGTATGTAGTCATACGTGCTTAGGGAAAAGAACTTGCATGACATATATTGTGCATCCCTCCCGTGGCAGCGGGGTCCTAATGCAAACTACGGGAATTAAGGTTCTCCTTTTAATAAAGAACCGGACCAACGCATTAACACTTGGTGAATACATGAACTCCTCATACTATGGTCATCTCTGGGAGTGGTTCCGGCTATTGTCACTCCGGGGTTGCCGGGTCATAAGACATAGGTGACTACAACTTGCAAGATAGGATCAAGAACACACATATATTGGCAAGAACACAATAGGTTCAGATCTGAAATCATGGCACTCGAGCCCTAGTGACAAGAATTAAGCATGGCAAAGTAGTAGCAACATCAATCTCGTAACATAGTGGAAACCAGGGATCAATCCCCGTCCAAACTAACTCGATTACATGATAGATCTCATCCAACCCATCACCGTCCAACAAGCCTACGATGAGATTACTCACGAACGGTGAATAGTATCATGGAATTTGCGATGAAGGAAGGTTGATGATGACGATGGCGACGATCTCCCCTCTCCGGAGCCCAAAACGGACTCCAGATCTGCCCTCCAGATGAAGAACACGAGGTGGCGGTGCCTTCGTATCGTAAAACGCGATGAACTCTTCTCCTTGATTTTTTCCGGGCGAGACGGACTAAATATAGCTGGATTAGGAGACGGTGGAGCGTCGTGGGCTCCACAAGCCTGCCATGCGCGACCAGGGGGGCGCGACTGGTGGGCTTGTGGGCTCCATGCTCCACATCCTCCGCTGATTCTTGCGACAATATTTTTCATAAATTCCAGAAAAATTCTCCGTAAATTTTCAGGTCATTCCGAGAACTTTTATTTGTGCGCAAAAAGAACAGCATGGCAATTCTACTGAAAATAGCGTTAGTCCGGGTTAGTTCCATTCAAATCATGCAAATTAGAGTCCAAATCAAGGGAAAAGAGTTCGGAAAAGTAGATACGACGGAGACGTATCAACTCCCCCAAGCTTAAAGCCTTGCTTGTACTCAAGCAATTCAGTTGACAAACTGAAAGAGATAAAAGAAAAACTTTGACAAACTCTGTTTGATATTGTTGTTGCAACTATGTCTAACTCATAACCAGAATTTCAGCAAGATCACAAGCTAACCACATAAGAAAATGACATCTAGGTCTCACAGTAAACTCATATCAATGGCATAATCAACTAGCGAGCAAATAATAACAAGTCTCAAACGTCAACACTTCAATCAAAACAATCATGAAGCAGTACGAACAGATGGTATCTCGCTAGCTCTTTCTGAGACCGCAAAACATAAATGCAGAGCACCTTCAAAGACCAAGGCTGACTAAACATTGTAATTCATGGCAAAGAAGATCCAGTCAGAGTCATACTCAACATAGTCAAAAGCAAAGCATAAAAATGACAAAGGTGCTCTCTAATTGGTGCTTTTATAAGAGGAGGATGACTCAACAGGAACATAAATAGACAGGCCCTTCGCAGAGAGAAGCATTGATTTGCAGAGGTGCCAGAGCTCAAGCTTTGAAAATAGAGATAATAATTTTGGGTGGCATGCTTTCATTGTCAACGCAATAACTAAGAGTTCTCACCATCTTCCACGCTACACATGCTATAGGCGGTTCCCAAACAGAAAAGTAAAGTTTTGACTCCCGCACCACCAATCAATCACACTCCACGACTAGCCGAATCCTCGGGTGCCGTCCATACCAACATCAATCCTGGGGGAGTTTTGTTTGCAATTATCTTTTCGATTTGAGCATGGAACTGGAAATTCCAATTACCGGCCCTTTCTCGTGAATGATAGTGAATAAACACATATCGAGGATAACACGCCTAGCATGGAAGATACAGATAGCCACCTGTCACCACATGAGCGGTTCGGGCATGCAAAACAGATTATTTCTTGAAGGTTTAGAGAGTGGCACATGCAAATTTACATGGAACGGCAGGTAGATACCGCATATAGGTAGGTATGGTGGACTCATATGGAACAACTTTGGGTTTACGGAAGTGGATGCACAAGTAGTATTCCCGCTTAGTACAAGTGAAGGCTAGCAAAAGACTGGGAAGCAACCAACTAGAGAGCGACAAGAGTCATCAAAATGCATTGAGATTAACTAACATTGAGTGCAAGCATGAGTAGGACATAAATCACCATGAACATGAATATCATATAGGCTATGTTGATTTTGTTTCAACTACATGCGTGAACATGCGCCAAGTCAAGCCACTTGTATCATTCAAAGGAGGATACCATCATATCACACTACATCACAGTCATCTCAAAATTCATGTTGGCAACCAAGACAAACCATTATAAGCTCCTAGCTAAATAAGCATGGCATCAGAAACTATAATCTATAAGTTCTCATTGCAAACATGGTTCTCTCATAGCAAAGCTGAATCTGGGACGACAAGCTAGTCATATTTACAAAAACAAAATAGATAGAGTTCATACCATCTTTTCCAGGCTCAGTCACTTCATCATATATCGTCATTATTGCCTTTCACTTGCACGAACGAATGATGTGAACAATAATAAGAGTGCTCGGGCATTGGACTAAAGCTGGAATCTGCAGGCAAACACAAAGGAGAAGACAAAGTAGTATGGCTCTTTGACAGCTAAACAGGTATGCATGCGAGAGCCACTAAACATTGTAACCATTTTCTTCCACCTTGACCCAAAGAAAAATAAAACTATTTACACGGGAAAGCTCCCAACAAGCAAAAGAAGAAAAAGAAAATCTTTTTGGGTTTTCTCAAACTAGACAGACACACGAAAAGAAAATGAAAAAAAGAAAATAAACTAGCATGGCTGATACAGTGGCAAAGTGTGAACACCGACAAACAAAGTGAAAGCATAAACAAGAATGTAAAGTCGGTGAGAAACACATACTCCCCCAAGCTTAGGCTTTTGGCCTAAGTTGGTCTACTCCCACGGAGGGAAATAACCAGCTCCAGGGTACTCCGGAGTGGACTGAGGATGCCACTGCTGTGTGAGCTCCTCTGGCTCCCACTGATAAACTGGCGTCTGGTACTCGACTGGTGGCTCGGGCACGGGCACCTGTGGTTGGGCTAAGCCCCAATATGCGTAGATGTCCGAGGGCATAATAATGTACCTGCTTGCATGAAGATTGAACAAAGAAGGAGCAGGCAAAGTAATAGTCTCACGAGTACCCTGACTAAATACCAGGTTATAAATCACCCTTGTATTTATATCTCTATCAAGAAAGTCATGGCGAACCATGCTATCATAATCTAGATATCTCTTGGGAAGAAGAATCTGTTCTTCCTCGTCTAGTCTAATAGGTATCTCAAAGTGTCTAGCAAGACGGGTAGCATAGATACCTCCATAGACAACACCTTTAGAATGGTTCGTGTTCAACCGTTGAGCTACTATAGCGCCCAAGCTATAAGTTTTGTCGTTATAAAGGGCTTCACGCAAGACCGCAAGATCTGGGGAGCTAAGGGACCCAGCTTTCCCACGGCCAATCAAACATTTTCCCACAAATAATGAGAAGTACCGAAGCACGGGAAAATGAATGCTAGCAGCTCTAGCGCAAGACACTCCTCTCTCCTCTCCTACAGCAATTGTATCGATGAAAGCCTCCAAGTCCCATGGATGAGGTTCATGAATATCCCCAACGTAAGGTAATTTGCAAACATTGCAAAAATCCTGGAGTGACATGCGCTGGGGGATATCATAAAGTTTGAACTCTACCATAGGAGGATTCTTCCTCGGATAGAAGTTAAATCTTTGTATGAAGATATTAGTGAGGAAGAGGTATTGCGAACACTTATCTTCAACGAAGGCGGTAAGGCCTGCGTTCTCCACCAAGTAATAAAAGTCCTCATAAAGTCTGGCGGCGCGTAAGAACACATCGCTTGGCCATTCGCACGCTCGAACTTCTGCAACTCGAGGGACCGGATACTTGGGTGTCTTCTCACTTCCATCGTCCTTGGGGTCACGGCTTGAAGATCCTCTTAAGAACCTCCTCATCTTTTCCCTTTTCTATCTGTGAAAATTTCTGAAATTTTTAGTGACTCTAAGGAAAAGTGAACAAGGCTCAACAAAACTCATAGCAACTACTCCCATAAGCGCCTAGAGGCCATATTACGCATCAAAACTACTTGGGACCAGCTAAAATTAGCATGCAAAGCTCAAGAACATGGTCACCAAGGCAGCAAGAATACGCGCAGTATAAGTCACTAGAGCAAAAACTAATTGGACCAATGGAGGAGTCACTTACCAAGGAGTAATTTCCCCAAAACAGTTTGGAGAATGGTGCTTTGAGCAAAGAGATGGAAAATCCCAGCAAGAGGAGCAAGAACACGGGTTTGAGCTGCGAAACAATTTTTTTTCTGTAGGTAGGAGAAGCACATGGAAGCTAGAATGAGTGGAGGGGGGTTCACGTGGGCCCCACAAGCCAGGTAGGCGCGACCAGGGGGGTGCCCGCGCCTCTAGGGCTTGTGGCCCACAGGTGCAGCCCCCAGACTAGCTCTTCATCTCCGTATTTTTCAAAAATTCTAGAAAAAATCATACTTGATTTTCACGACATTCAGAGAACTTTTATTTTCGGGGTACTTTTCTAAGGGACGCTAAGACAGAAAACAGGGAAAAATAAACTAAATCTATCATTTTTCTTCTAAGCAACCGAAGGTGAAAGCTTGGAATAGAGGTTTGTGACCCCTCGATTCATCCATTTCATGGTCATCGAAAGAAATCCGTCAATGAGGTTGATCAAGTCTCCTTGACAAACCTTTTCGAATCGCAAAAGAAGACGGAGAATTTTTGAGTAGTCACTAGGTTACCTCAATGGGGATGTGTATCTCCCAACAAGCAAATCATACTTCATCTTAATAGGAGGTATAGGGCATTCAAAGCTCCCAATAAGAATCGATGAAGTTTTTTCGATGGCATTGATGCAATGTACTCGATATTGTTTCTTTGGAAAGTGCACCGTATGCTCATTACCGTTGACATGGAAAGTGACATTGCCTTTGTTGCAATCTATAACAGCCCCTGCAGTGTTTAAAAAGGGTCTTCCGAGGATGACCGCCATGGCATCGTCCTCGAGAATATCCAGAATAACAAAGTCCGTTAAGATTGTAACGTTAGCAACCACAACAGGCACATCCTCGCAAATGCCGATAGGGAAAGCAGTTGATTTGTCGGCCATTTGCAGAGAGATTTCAGTGGATGTCCACTTATCCAATTCAAGTCTACGATAAAGAGAGAGAGGCATAACACTAACACCGGCTCCAAGATCGCATAACGCAGTTTTAACGTAGTGGCCTTTAATGGAGCAAGGTATAGTGGGCACACCGGGATCACCTAGTTTCTTAGGAGTTCCACCCTTGAAGGTATAGTTAGCAAGCATGGTGGAAATCTCAACCTCAGGTATCCTCCTCTTATTAGTCACAATATCTTTCATGTACTTAGCATACAGAGACATTTTGAGCATATCTGTCAAACGCATTTGCAGAAAGACAAGTCTGATCATTTCAACAAATCGCTCAAAATCCTCATCATCCTTTTTCTTGGATGGTTCGGGAGGAAAGGGCTTGGGTTTCTGAACCCATGGTTCCCTTTCTTTACCATGCTTCCTAGCAGCGAAGTCGTTCTTATCGTATCTCTTATTCTTAGGCCGTGGGTTATCAAGATCAACAGGTTCAATCTCCACATCCTTATCATTGCTAGGTTGAGCATCTTCATGAACATCACTATTGATATTATCATTAGGCTTATGTTCATCACTAGATTGTGTTTCAGCATCAGAGACAGGGTCATTGTTTGGACTCTCAGGTGTAGCAACAATAGGGTTGCTAGCGTGCAGGTTCCTATCATCTCTCTTCTTCTTTCTAGGATGACTAGGTGCATTAGTGCTAACTCCTTGAGAATCTCGTTCAATTCTCTTCGGATGACCCTCGGGATACAAAGGTTCCTGAGTCATTCTACCGCCTCTAGTGACGACTCTGACGGAATTGTCATTCAACTAATTGAGCAAGTCATTCTGAGCCTTAAGTACTTGTTCTACTTGAGTAGTAACCACAGAGGCATGTTTACTCAGAAGCTTAATATCATTGACATTTCTATCCACACAAGCACTTAAATGACTAAGCATACGAGCATTCTTTCCAATTGTCTGCTAACATAATCATTGAAACTCTATTGTTTGGCAACAAAGTTATCAAATTCATCCAGACATAGGCTAGCAGGTTTATCAAAAGGAATATCACTCTCATCAAGCCTACACAGAGAATTTACTTCTACTACCTGTCTCGGGTTATCAAGACCGTGGATCTCTTCGATAGGTGGTAGATTTTTGACATCTTCAGATTTAATGCCTTTCTCTCGAATAGATTTCTTAGATTCTTGCATATCTTCAGGACTGAGGAATAGAATACCTCTTTTCTTCGGAGTTGGCATAAGAGGTGGTTCGGGAATAGTCCAAGCATTCTCATTGCACAAGATATTATTCAATAGGATCTCAGCTTGTTCTACAGTTCGTTCCCTAAAAACACAACTAGCACAACTGTCTAGGTGGTCTCTAGAAGCATCAGTAAGTCCATTATAGAAGATATCAAGTATTTCATTCTTCTCAAGAGGGTGATCAGGCAAAGCATTTAGTAGGTGGATGAGCCTCCCCCAAGCTTGTGGGAGAATCTCTTCTTCAACTTGCACAAAGTTGTATATTTCCTATAAGGCAGCTTGCTTCTTATGGGCAGGGAAATGTTTTTCAGAGAAGTAGTAGACCATATCCTGGGGGCTACGCAAACAACCAGGAGCAAGAGCAGTGAACCAAGTCTTAGCATCATCCTTTAGCGAGAAAGGAAACAACTTGAGGATATAGTAGTGGCGGATCTTTTCCTCACTAGTGAATAGGGTGGCTATATCGTGCAGTTTGGTAAGATGGGCTACAACCACTTCAGACTCATAACCGTGAAAAGGATCAGATTCAACCAGAGTGATTAACTCAGGGTCGACAGAGAATTCATAATCCTTATCGGTCACAAAGATAGGCGAAGTAGCAAACTTCGGGTCATATTTCATCTTAGCGTTCAGAGATTTTTCTTTCCACTTGAGCAGTAATTTCTCAACATCATAGCTATCCTTACACGCAAGAAAATCCTCAGCTATCTCTCCCTGCATAACATAATGCTCAGGCATATCAGGCAATTCAGCAGGTTCTACTTCAATAGTATCAGCAGTTTCAGAAGTATCATCACATCTAGCAGCAACTCTAGCAATTTGTGCATCAAGGAATGCACCTAGTGGCAAGGCAGTATCAAGCATAGCATCATCAGGCAAAGCAGTATCAAGCATAGCATCATCATAAGCATCATGGGCAGCAGAAGTAGCATCATCAAGCACATGCGACATAACTGAAGGTGAATCAAGTGCAGAGCTAGATGGCAGTTCCTTACCTGTCCTCGTAGCTGAGGGCAAGACTTTAGTTTTTGGATCTCTCGGATTCCTCATAGTAACCAGCAGACGTAAATCCCAAGTGACTCGGAGAATATAGTTGTGCTTCACCGGCAACGGCGCCAGAAAATGCTCTTGCTAACCCACAAGTATAGGGGATCACAACAATTTTCGAGGGTAGAGTATTCAACCTAAATTTATTGATTCGACTCAAGGGGAAGCCAAACAATATTCTCAAGTATTAGCAGTTGAGTTGTCAATTCAACCACACCTGAAAGATTTAGTATCTGCAGCAAAGTATCAGTAGCAAAGTAGGGTGATAGCAGCAGTAGCAACAGTAACCAGTAGCAGCAGAGTAACAGCAGTAGGAACAGAGTAATAGCAGCAGCAGTGACAACAGTAGTGGCAAAGTAACATAGCAAGGACCAGTAGGAAAAACTCGTAGGCATTGGATCGGTGATGGATGATTATGCCGGATGTGATTCATCATGCAACAGTTATAACACTGAGAGACAAGTAACTAGCTCCAGTTCGTCAATCTAATGTAGGCATGTATTCCGTATGTAGTCATACGTGCTTAGGGAAAAGAACTTGCATGACATCTATTGTCCATCCCTCCCGTGGAAGCGGGGTCCTAATGGAAACTACGGGATATTAAGGTTCTCCTTTTAATAAAGAACCGGAACAACGCATTAACACTTGGTGAATACATGAACTCCTCATACTATGGTCATCTCCGGGAGTGGTTCCGGCTATTGTCACTCCGGGGTTGCCGGGTCATAACATATAGTAGGTGACTACAACTTGCAACATAGGATCAAGAACACACATATATTGGTGAGAACATAATAGGTTCAGATCTGAAATCATGGCACTCGGGCCCTAGTGACAAGAATTAAGCATGGCAAAGTAGTAGCAACATCAATCTCAAAACATAGTGGATACTAGGGATAAATCCCCGTCAAAACTAACTCGATTACATGATAAATCTCATCCAACCCATCACTGTCCAGCAAGCCTACGATGAGATTACTCACGAATGGTGATGAGCATCATGGAATTGGTGACGAAGGAAGGTTGATGATGACGATGGCGACGATCCCCCCTCTCCGGAGCGCAAAACAGACTCTAGATCTGCCCTCCAGATGAAGAACAGGAGGTGGCGGCGCCTCCGTATCGTAAAGTGCGATGAACTCTTCTCCTTGATTTTTTTCCGAGCGAGACAGACTAAATAGAGCTGGATTTGGAGGCGGTGGAGCGTCGTGGGCTCCACAAGCTTGCCAGACGCGGCGAGGGGGGCCCGCGCCTGGTGGGCTTGTGGACTCCACGCTCCATGTCCTCCGCTGATTCTTGCACCAGTATTTTTCATAAATTCCAGAAAAATTCTCCGTAAATTTTCAGGTCATTCAAATCATGCAAATTAGAGTCCAAACAAGGGCAAAAGAGTTCGAAAAAGTAGATACGACGGAGACGTATCAGGGTCCACATGTCATAGGCTATTAGGCTAACTGATTTATTAACTAGTCTACCTAAACACATGGGCCCACTTAACTTAGACTAATTAGTATTAGACAAGAGGCAACTACTCTGTTAGGTGGCTAACGGAGTATTTGCCGTCTACCTTTCTCAGCCTCTTTGCCGCCTGCCTCTCTCAGGCTCTTAGTCGTCTTCCTCGCTCACGCTCCTTGTCGTCTCACTTTTTGCAAGTGTTTGCCATCTGCCTCTCTTAGACTCTTTGTCTCTTGCCTCTCTCAGACTCTTCGTCGTGTGCTTTCACTGTCTTTGACGTCTGCCTTCAAAGGCAGCAGACGGCAAAGTAACCATATGAGCCAGCCCCCTGTTCCCCAGGTTGCACAACTGGCTGCCATGTGGCCTCTCTGCCGTGTGCTACCTGATGGCAAAGGTCTTTGCCATCATCTGACAGACGGTAAAGAGCCCATATTGTCACTATTTTATTTGTTTTATGTTATTTCACAGCACACGCACACACACACATACACACACACACACACACACACACACACATATATATATATAAATAAATAAAAAATATATATATATATATTTCACAACACATATATATGTAGTTCACATCACATATATGATATAGTTCACGGCGCACATATATAATTCACAACACATATATAATATACATATAAAGTTCATCAATGCCGTTTGTTCATCATTCATAGCCCATATATCGAAAGAACCAACATACAATGTTTTACACTGTTCATCCATAGACCATATATACATATACATATAATTCCACATTATCATCAACTCAAATGAAAACAAAAACTAAAGCACTCCATCAATGCCAGCTTCCATGTAGTACATCTAATCTGGAAAATGGGAATAAGAAAGTTAGAAAAAGAACAACAACAATATCTGACATTTTTGAGCTTATTAGGTCATTTTGGAGGAAAATAAGCTAAGTATATGACCTTTTTGAGCTAACAAAGGTTCTTATGCCTTTTTTGACCTAACTAAGCTAATTATGTCATTTTAGAGGAAAACAAGCTAAGTATATACTCCCTCCGTTCCTAAATATAAGTATTTTTAGAGGTTTCACTATTAGACTACATACCGATGTATATAGACATACTTTAGAGCATACATTCAATCATTTTGTTCCGTATGTAGACCCCTAGTGAAATCGCTTCAAAGAATTATATTTAGGAACGGAGGGAGTAATATTTATGAGCTTATTATGTCATTTAGGAGGAGGATACGCTAATTTATGAGCTAACCAAGGTTCTTGTGATGTTTTTACCTAACTAAGCTAATTATGTCATTTTGGAGCTAAAGTAGCTAATTATGTCATTTTGGAGCTAAATTACATAATTATGTCTTTATTTGGGAAAATAAGCTAAGTAGAAGATGAAAGAGGAGAAGAAAGAAGAGAAGAAGAAGGAGAAGAAAAAGGAGAAGAAGGAGGAGGAGGAGGAGGAGGAGGAGAAGGAGAAGGAGGAGGAGGAGGAGGATAAGAAGAAAAGAAGAAAAGAAGAAGAGAAGAAGAAGGATAAGGAGAAGAAGGATAAGGAGTCCTCCTTCTCCTTCTTCTTCTCCTTCTTCTTCTTTTTTCTTATCTTCTTCTTCTTCCTTCTTTTCATTTTTCCTCTTTCTTCTCCTCTTCTCCTCTTCTTGGAGCTAAATTAGCTAAGTATGTCTTTTTAGAGCTAAATTAGCTAATTATGTCATTTTGGAGCTAAATTTGCTAAGTATATCTTCTTGGGACTAAACTACCTAATTATTTCGTTTTGGAGCTAAATTAGCTAATTATGTCATTATTGGGGAAATAAGCTACGAAGAAGATTAAAGAGGAGAAGAAAGAGGAGGAGAAGGAGAAGAAGAAGGAGGAGGAGGTGGTGGAGGAGGAGGAGGAGGAGAAGGAGAAGAAGGAGAGGAAAAGGATATGTCATTTAGGAGGAAAATCTTATTATGTCATTTAGGAGGAGGATACGCTAAGTTATGAGCTAACCAAGGTTCTTGTGATGTTTTTTACCTAACTAACCTAATTATGTCACTTTGGAGCTAAAGTAGCTACTTATGTCATTTTGGAGCTACATTAGCTATGTATGTCCTTGTTGGGGGGAAATAAGCTAAGTAGAAGATGAAAGAGGAGAAGAAAGAAGAGAAGAAAAAGGAGAAGGAAAAGGAGAAGAAGAAGGAGGAGGAGGAGGAGGAGGAGAAGAAGAAAAGAAGAAGAGAAGAAGAGAAGAATAAGGAGAAGTTCGTTTTTCTTCTCTTGTTCTTCTTTTTTCTTCTCTTCTTCTTCTTCTTCCTTATTTTCATTTCCCCTCTTTATCCTCCTCTTCTCCTCTTCTTGGAGCTAAATTAGCTAAGTATGTCTTTTTAGGGCTAAATTAGCTAATTATGTCATTTTGGAGCTAAATTAACCAAGTATGTCTTCTTGGAGCTAAATTAGCTAATTATGTCATTTTGGAGCTAAATTAGCTAATTATGTCATTGTTGGGGAAAATAAGCTAAGGAGAAGAAAGAGGAGGAGAAGGATAAGAAGAAGAAGAAGAAGGAGGAGGAGAAGGAGGAGAAGAAGAAGAAGAAGAATGAGAGGAAAAGGATATGTCATTTAGGAGGAAAAGCTTATTATGTCATTTAGGAGGACGATACGCTAAGTTATGAGCTAACATAGGTTCTTGTGATGTTTTTTTACCTAACTAAGATAATCATGTCATTTTGGAGCTAAAGTAGCTAATTATGTCATTTTGGAGCTAAATTAGCTAATTATGTCATTTTGGAGGATAATTAGCTAATTATGTCTTTGTTGGGAAAATAAGCTAAGGAGAAGAAGAAAGGGGAGAAATAAGCTAATTACGTCATTTTGGAGCTAAATTAGCTAATTATGTCATTTTGGAGCTAAATTTGCTAATTATGTCATAAATGAACTAGAGAAAATTTACCGTCGTGGTCATCTGGGAGAAGCACGAGGGTTGCTCGGGCCGGTTGCATTTGGACACGGTTGCCCTAGAGAAGGGTCGTGAGATGCCTCTCGGGAGTTATTCTGCATAAAACATATTTTGCAATGTCTCATTAGCATGATGACACTCAAATGTTAATACTAGTTTATAATGACTATTGAAATGAAACTCACCGTGCCAATTGCAGAAAAGACAGGCATCGGCAAAGGGGGCTGGCCGGTCTTCTCGCACATAGACTACACATTTGGTTTTGAAGAGTCGGTCGTATTAGTTACTAATTAAACCGACATTACACACATGATTTAGCTAATGTGAAAAAGGAACTTACCACAATAATCTCGTAAATTGCGAGGTGACCAACATCATTCTGGGCCCTCTCCTCCTCCAACAACCGAGTCGTGTTCCGGTCCCTCTGCTCAAGAGCAGCCTGGTTTGCAACTCTCTCTTTCTCAAGAGCAGCCTGGTTTGCCACTCTCTCTTTCTGAAGAGCAGCCTGTGATACGTCCATTTTGCATCATGTTTTCATGTTGATATTTATCGCTTCTTTGGATGTTATTTCACTTCATGGTACAATTCTTATGCCTTTTCTCTCTTATTTTGCAAGGTTTACATGAAGAGGGAGAATACCGGCAACTGGAATTCTGGCCTGAAAGTGGAGCAAAGTTGAGATACCTATTCTGCGCAACTCCAAACGCCGTAAAAATCAACGGGGATTTTTTCCGATTTATCAAAAATACTGGGCCGAAGAAGTGCGAGAGGGGCACCACGGGGTGCCCACAAGCCTGCACGGCGCGGCCACCCCCCAGGCCGCGCCATGGGGCTTGTGGGCAGCCCACTGGCCCACTGGCCCCCCTCTTTTGCTATATGGAGGGTTTCGTCCAGGAAAAAAATCAAGGAGGAGCTTTTTCGTGGTTTCGCCGCCGCCACGAGGCGGAACATGAGCAGAACCAATCTAGAGCTCCGGCAGGACGATCCTGCCGGGGAAACTTCCCTCCCGGAGGGGGAAATCGTCGTCATCGTCATCACCAACACTCCTCTCATCGGAGGGGACTCGTCACCATCAGCATCTTCATCAGCACCATCTCATCTCCAGACCCTAGTTCATCACTTGTAACCAATCTCCGTCTCGCGACTCCGATTGGTACTTGTAAGGTTGCTAGTAGTGCTGATTACTCTTTGCAGTTGATGCTAGTTGGATTACTTGGTGGAAGAGTTTATGTTCAGATCCTTGATGCTACTCATTACCTCTCTGGTCATGAATATGATTATGCTTTGTGATTAGTTAATTTTTTCCTGAGGACATGGGATAAGTCATGCTAATAGTAGTCATTTGAATTTGGTATTCGTTCGGTAATTTCATCTGTTGTATGTTGTTTTTCCTCTAGTGGTGTTATGTGAATGTCAACTACATAACACCTCACCATTATTTGGGCCTATAGGAAGGCATTGGGAAGTATTAAGTAGATGATGGGTTGCTAGAGTGACAGAAGCTTAAACCCTAGTTTATGTGTTGCTTTGTAAGGGGCTGATTTGGATCCACTAGTTTAATGCTATGGTTACACTTTGTCTTAATTCTTCTTTCGTAGTTGCGGATGCTTGCGAGAGGGGTTAATCATAAGTGGGATGCTTGTCCAAGTAAGGGCAGTACCCAAGCGCTGGTCCACCCACATATCAAACTATCAAAGTAACGAACGCGAATCATATGAACATGATGAAACTAGCATGACAAAAATTCCCGTGTGTCCTCGGGAGCATCTTTCCTCCTATAAGACTTTGTCTAGGCTTGTCCCTTGCTACAAA
This sequence comes from Hordeum vulgare subsp. vulgare, assembly GCF_904849725.1. Taxonomy (NCBI): domain Eukaryota; kingdom Viridiplantae; phylum Streptophyta; class Magnoliopsida; order Poales; family Poaceae; genus Hordeum; species Hordeum vulgare. The sequence goes on along the minus strand of NC_058522.1, from coordinate 99,614,460 downwards.
AGGGATTGGGCCACTTTTCTGCACCATTGTTACTTTTGTTGCTTGCTACTTGTTGCGAATCATCTCACCACACAATCACTTGTTACCGACAATTTCAGTGCGTGCGGATTTTTCCTTGCTGAAAACCACTTGTCAGATCCTTCTTCTCCTCGTTGGGTTCGATACTCTTACTTATCGAAAGGACTATGATTGATCCCCTATACTTGTGGTTCATCAAGACTCTGTTCTGGCGCCGTTGTCGGGGAGTGAAGCGCCTTTGGTAAGTGGAACTTGGTAAGGAAACATTCATATAGTGTGCTGAAATTTATTATCACTTGTCACTATGGATACTAATCCTTTGAGGGGTTTGTTCGGGCTATCTTCACCTCGAACGGAAGCAAAAATAGTCGCTCCTCAACCTGCTACACCTACTGAAAATATTTTCTTTTAATTTCGTTTGGGTATGCTTGACAAACTGCTGGCTAATCCTTTTACAGGAGATGGAACATCACATCCAGACTTGCATCTAATCTATGTACATGAAGTTTGTGGTTTATTTAAGCTTGCAGGTGTGCCCAAGGATGAGGTCAAGAAGAAGGTCTTTCCTTTATCTTTGAAGGATAAGGCGTTGACATGGTATAGGCTATGTTATGATACTGGATCATGGGACTACAATCGGTTGAAATTGGAATTTCATCAAAAGTTTTATCCTATGCATTTAGTACATCGTGATCGAAATTATATAATATTTTTGGCCTCGTGACAGAGAAAGCATCACTCAAGCTTGGGGGAGGCTTAAATCAATGCTATATTCATGCCCCCAATCATGAGCTCTCGAGAGAAATTATCATTCAGAACTTCTATGCTCGGCTTTCTCATGATGATCGCACCATGCTTGATACTTCTTGTACCGTTTCTTTTATGAAGAGAGATATTGACTTCAAATGGAATTTATTGGAGAGAATTAAACGCAACTCTGAAGATTGGGAGCTTGAAAAAGTTAAGGAGTCAGGTATGAATTTCACGTTTGATTGCGTTAAATCCTTTGTTGAGACAAATACCTTTAGTGGTTTTAGCGCTAAGTATGGACTTGACTCTGAGATAGTAGCTTCATTGTGTGAATCCTTTGCTGCTCATATTGATCTCCCCAAAGAGAAGTGGTTCAAATATCATCCTCCTTTAGAAGTCAATGTAGTTAAACCCACTCCAATTGAAGAGAAAGTCATTGCCTATAATGATCATGTTGTTCCCAATGCTTACATTGAGAAACCACCTTTCCCTGTTAGGATAAAGGATCATTCTAAAGCTTCAACTGTGATACGTAGAGGCTATATAGAACACCTACACCCCCTGAGCAAATTAGAGTTGAACCTAGCATTGCTATTATCAAAGATCTTATGTCTGAAGAAGTTGAGGGACATAATATTCACTTCTGTGAAGATGCTGCTAGAATTGCTAAACCTCACGTTAGAGACAAACATAGGCGTGTTGTTGGCATGCCTGTGGTTTCTGTTAAGATAGGAGATCATTGTTATCATGGTTTATGTGACGTGGATGCTAGTGTTAGTGCAATACCTCAATCCTTATATGATGAAATCAAAGATGAGAATGCACCTGTTGAGATAGAGCCTATTGATGTCACTATTTAGCTTGCCAATAGAGATACTATCTGCCCTGTGGGAATCGTTAGGGATGTTGAAGTCTTGTGTGGTAAAATGAAGTATCCTGCTGATTTCCTCGTTCTTGCTACCGCACAAGATAGCTTTTGTCCCATCATATTTGGTAGACCTTTTCTCAATACTGTCAATGCTCATATTGATTGTGAGAAGCAAACTGTCACTGTTGGCTTTGAAGGTGTGTCACATGAGTTCAATTTCTCTAAGTTTGGTAGACAACCTCATGAAAAGGAGTTGCCTAGTAGGTATGAAACTATTGCCTTAGACTCTATTGTCGTGCCTCCCACTGATACCTTAGAGCAATACTTGCTTGAGCATGAAAATGATATGCATATGGATGAAAGGGATGAAATAGATAGAGTTGTCTTAGAACAATATCCTATCCTTAAGAATAATCTTCCTCTGGAACTGCTTGGGGATCCACCCCCACCAAAGGGTGATCCTGTGTTCGAGCTTAAACAGTTGCATGATACTCTTAAGTATGCTTACCTTGATGAAAAGGAGATATATCCTGTTATTATTAGTGCTAGCCTCTCAGAGCATGAAGAAAAGAAGTTACTAAAAACTCTGATAAAGCACCATGCTGCTATTGGATATACTCTTGATGATCTTAAGGGCATTAGTCCCACTTTATGCCAGCACAAGATCAAAACTAATCCTGAATTCAAACCAGTTGCTGATCATCAAAGGAGATTAAATCCTAAGATGAAAGAAGTAGTGAAAAAACAAATACTAAAGCTCCTAGAAGCAGGTATTATCTATCCTGTTGCTCATAGCGATTGGGTGAGTCCGGTGCATTGCGTCCCCAAGAAGGGAGGCATTACCGTTGTCCCTAATGATAAGGATGAATTGATCCCACACAGGATTATTACTGGCTATAGGATGGTGATCGATTTTAGGAAATTGAATAAAGCCACTAGGAAAGATCATTACCCTCTGCCTTTTATCGACCAAATGGTAGAAAGGCTGTCCAAACACACACACTTCTGCTGTCTAGACGGTTATTCTGGTTTCTCCCAAATACCAGTTGCACAATCTGATCACGAGAAAACCACTTCCACCTGTCCTTTCGGTACCTTTGCCTATAGACGTATGCCTTTTAGCTTATGTAATGCACCTGCCACCTTTCAAAGATGTATGATGGCTATATTCTCTGCCTTTTGTGAAAAGATTGTCGAGGTTTTCATGGCTGACTTCTCCGTTTACGGGTCTTCCTTTGATGATTGCCACAGCAACCTTGATCGAGTCTTGCAGAGATGTAAAGAAACCAATCTTGTCTTGAATTGGGAGAAGTGCCACTTTATGGTTAATGAAGGCATCGTCTTAGGACATAAAATTTCTGAAAGAGGTATTGAAGTCGATAAGGCTAAGGTTGATGCAATCGAGAAAATGCCATACCCCACAGATATCAAGGGTATAAGAAGTTTCCTTGGTCATGTTGGTTTCTGTAGAAGGTTCATTAAAGACTTCTCTAAGATTTCGAAGCCTCTTACCAATCTCTTGCAAAAGGATGTTCCTTTTGTTTTTGGCAATGATTGTGAGGAAGCCTTCGAAATACTTAAGAGGGCTTTGATAACTGCACCTATTGTTCAACCACCTGATTGGAACTTACCTTTTGAAATCATGTGTGACGCTAGTGATTATGCTGTTGGTGCTGTTCTAGGGCAAAGAGTCGATAAGAAGTTGAATGTTATTCACTACGCTAGTAAAACTCTAGACAGTGCCCAGAGAAACTATGCCACTACGGAAAAGGAGTTCTTAGCAGTCGTGTTTGCATGTGAAAAGTTCAGCTCTTACATAGTTGATTCCAAAGTCACTATTCACACTGATCATGCTGCTATTAAGTACCTCATGGAGAAGAAAGACGCTAAACCTAGACTTATTAGATGGGTTCTCTTGCTACAAGAATTTGATTTGCACGTTGTCGACAGAAAGGGTGCTGATAACCCCATAGCAAATAACTTGTCTAGGTTGGAGAAGGTTCTTGATGACCCACAACCTATTGATGATAGCTTTCCCGGTGAGCAATTGAATGTCACCAATGCTTCATGTAGTGCACAGTGGTATGCTGATTATGCGAACTATATCGTTGCCAAATACATACCACTTAGTTTCACGTACCAGCAAAAGAAGAAATTCTTCTTTGACTTGAGACATTACTTCTGGGATGATCCTCACCTTTATAAGGAAGGAGTAGATGGTGTTATTAGACGTTGTGTACCTGAAAATGAACAGGGACAGATCCTACAAAAGAGTCACTCCGAGGCCTACGGAGGACACCATGCGGGAGATATAACTGCACACAAGGTATTGCAATCAGGTTTCTATTGGCCCACTCTCTTCAAGGATGCCCGTAAGTTTGTCTTGTCTTGTGACGAATGTCAAAGAATAGGTAATATTAGCACGCGTCAGGAAATTCCTATGAACTATTCACTTGTCATTGAACCATTTGATATTTGGGGCTTTGATTATATGGGACATTTTCCAAAATCCAATGGGTATACTCATATCCTAGTTGTTGTTGATTACGTCACTAAGTGGGTAGAAGCTATCCCCACTAGTAGTGCTGAGCACAACACCTCTATCAAGATGCTGAAAGAAGTTATCTTCCCTAGATTTGGAGTCCCTAGATATCTAATCACCGACGGTGGTTCACACTTCATTCATGGTGCTTTCTGTAAAACGCTTGCTAAGTACGATGTCAACCATAGAATTGCGTCTCCCTATAACCCTTAGTCCAGTGGTCAAGTAGAGCTAAGTAATAGAGAGATTAAACTGATTCTGCAAAATACTGTCAACAGGTCTAGAAAGAATTGGTCTAAGAAGCTCGACGATGCACTGTGGGCTTATAGGACTGCCTATAAGAATCCCATGGGCCTGTCTCCGTACAAAATGGTGTACGGTAAATCATGTCATTTACCTCTTGAGCTAGAGCATAAAGCTTATTGGGCAATCAAAGAGCTCAACTTTCATTTCAAACTTGCTAGTGAGAAGAGGTTATTTGATATTAGCTCGCTTGATGAATGGAGAACTCAGGCATATGCGAATGCCAAGCTGTTCAAAGAGAAGGTTAAGAGGTGGCATGAAAAGAGGATACAAAAGCGTGAGTTCAGTGTAGGTGATTATGTCTTGATATATAACTCTCGTTTAAGATTCTTTGCAGGAAAGCTTCTCTCTAAATGGGAAGGTCCCTATGTTGTTGAGGAAGTATATCGTTCCGGTGCTATCAAGATCAACAACACGGAAGGTAATTGTCCGAGAGTGCTAAATAGGCAGAGAATCAAGCATTATATCTCAGGTACTCCCATAAATGTTGAAAGCAATATTATCAATACCATAACTCCGGAAGAATACCTAAGGGATGTTTATCAGCCTGTTTCAGACTCAAAAAACGAAGAGGTATGTGATTCGGTAAGAAAACAGAGTCCAAAACTTTTCCAATAGGAAATTTTCTCCGTTTTGGAACATTTGAAAAAATACAAAAATTGGAAGTAGTCCGGAAAGTGCGCGAGGAGGCGACAAGCCCGCACGGCGCGGGCTCACCCCCTGGCCGCGCCGTGAGGGCTTGTGGCCACCTCGTGCGCCTCCCGGACTCCGTTTTCGTGCGGGGTACTCCTTCTGGTCTGGAAAAAATCATTATATATACTTTCGTTTGGTCTGACCCCTGCATAACGCAGATTTCCTCTGTTTTTCGTTTCGAGCCTGTTTTCTGCCGCAGATCTAGGTCAAGATGTCTTCTCAGGATTCAGAGGGGGAGAGCTATGTGGTTGATTACCTTGCTAATCCCAAGGTCTACGGGGACTTGGATCCTTATGGCTGGATCACTAGTGAGGAAGAAGATTATGATCCGAAGGGGAAGGAACAAACAAGTTCTGATGAAGAGGAGGCTCCTCTACCTCGACCTGGACACACTCATGTGGAGTTCAAGAAGTCGAGCCTCCCTGGCTCAAGGAAGAAGCCTAAGACCTTGTTTATCCCTTCTCGTTTCTTGCAGGAGAGTAAGCAGGAATTATGTCAAAGGGTGTTGAAGCTTGAAGAGGAAAATGATGATCTAGGGGAGCAGAATTTTATGCTCAAGTGGAAATTAAACAAGCTCAAGACCTCTTCAACAACTCCACCACCATCACCACCAAAGGAAGACAACTAAACATGGGTATGGTCAATCCCCTTGGCTTGTGCCAAGCTTGGGGGAGTTGCCCCGGTATCGTATCACCATCACATCTTTTGCCTTTACCTTTGTTTTAGTTTTCCTTTTCAGTTTTCTTTTTCTCTAGTAGTTTAAAAGTATTAGTGTTTTAGTTTTGAGCCTTGCTTTGTGTCACCCCCGATGTATTCTTGCTCGTGAGACTTATAATAAAGAGTGTCTTAGTTGAAGGGCTTTGCCTCTTGCCATGATCAAAAGAGTGAGAATAGAACAAAAGCATGAAAGATCATGTAATGATCTTATGGGAAGTGATGGCTTCACATATAAAAAGAATGAGGATTGAAACTTGTTGAGCATAGGAAAACGTAGACCTTGGTCATGGTTGCAATTAATAGGAAGTGATAAAGAAGGAGAGGTTCACATATAAATATATCATCTCTGACACCATCTATGATTGTGAACACTCACCAAACTATTGCATGCCTAGAAGTAGATGTTGGACAAGGAAGACAACATAATGGATTGTGTTTGCTTGGCTTTGAACAATGTTATATGATTAGAGATCCCTTAGCATGTGACGATTGCTTCCACCTATTATTAGCCAAAACCTCCCGCACCAAGTAGAGATACTACTTGTGCATCCATAAACCTTCAAACCAGTTTTGCCATGAGTGTCCACCATACCTACCTATGGATTGAAAAAGATCCCTCAAGTAAGTTGTCAATGGTGCAAGCAATAAAAATTTCTCTCTAATATGTATTATCTATTAGTGTGTAGAAAATAAGTTTTATACGAACCTGTGATGAGGAAGACATAAAAGCGACAGACTGCATAATAAAGTTCTTTATCACATGAGGCAATATAAAGTGACGTTCCTCCGCACTAAGAGGACACGCATCCAAACCTCAAACACACATGACAACCTCTGCTACCCTCTGCGAAGGGCCTATCTTGTACCTTTACTTTTTGCCCTTGAAAGAGTCATGGTGATCTTCACCAATTCCTTATTCGCCTTTGTCTTGGCTACCGTCATATGCTTGGGAAAGATCTATATTCATATGTCAACTTGGAGGTAGGCATTCATGAATTATTATTGTTGACATTACCCTTGAGGTAAGCAGTTGGGAGGCAAAACTGTAAGACCCTATCTTTCTCTTTGTCCAGCTGAAACTTTGATCTCATGAGTACCACGTGAGTTGATTGTAGATAATGAAAGATTGATTGAGTATGTGGATTTGCTTTACAAGCTCTTATTTGACTCTTTCTAATGTTGTGATAAATTGCAATTGCTTCAATGACTAAAGGCTATCGGTTGTTACTTCTTGGTAAGGTTCTTGATCCATGCTTTACGTTGTGAAGGAATTATCACTTTAGCATGAGAGATTATATGTTGGTATTGTTGTTCTGATCATGATCATGATGCATGCATGTTCGTATCTTGTTTTGTCGACACCTCTCTCCCTAAACATGTGAACAAATTTATTGAGCTAGGCTTTCGCTTGAGGACAAGCGAGGTCTAAGATTGGGGGAGTTGATACGTCCATTTTGCATCATGTTTTCATGTTCATATTTATCGCTTCTTTGGTTGTTATTTCACTTCACGATACTATGCTTATGCCTTTCTCTCTTATTTTGCAAGGTTTACATGAAGAGGGAGAATACCGGCAACAGGAATTCTGGCCTGAAAGTGGAGCAACGTTGAGATACCTATTATGCGCAACTCCAAACGCCATAAAAACCAATGAGGATTTTTTTCCCGATTTATCAGAAATACTGGGCCGAAGAAGTGCCAGAGGGGCACCAGGGGGTACCCACAAGCCTGCACGGCGCGACCACCCCCCCAGGCCGCGCCATGGGAGCTTGTGGGCAGCCCACTGGCCCACTGGCCCCCCTCTTTTGCTATATGGAGGGTTTCGTCCAGGAAAAAAATCAAGGAGGAGCTTTTTCGTGGTTTCGCCGCCACGACGAGGCGGAACTTGAGAAGAACCAATCTAGAGCTCCGGCAGGACGATCCTGCCGGGGAAACTTCCCTCCCGGAGGGGGAAATCGTCGTCATCGTCATCACCAACACTCCTCTCATCGGAGGGGACTCGTCACCATCAGCATCTTCATCAGCACCATCTCATCTCCAGACCCTAGTTCATCACTTGTAACCAATCTTGGTCTCGCGACTCCGATTGGTACTTATAAGGTTGCTAGTAGTGTTGATTACTCTTTGTAGTTGATGCTAGTTGCATTACTTGGTGGAAGAGTTTACGTTCAGATCCTTGATGCTACTCATTACCTCTCTGATCATGAATATGATTATGCTTTGTGAGTAGTTACTTTTGTTCCTGAGGACAAGGGATAAGTCATGCTAATAGTAGTCATGTGAATTTGGTATTGGTTCGGTAATTTGATATGTTGTATGTTGTTTTTCCTCTAGTGGTGTTATGTGAACGTCGACTACATAACACTGCACCATTATTTGGTCCTAGAGGAAGGCATTGGGAAGTAGTAAGTAGATGATGGGTTTCTAGAGTGACAGAAGCTTAAACCCTAGTTTATGCGTTGCTTCGTAAGGGGCTGATTTGGATCCACTAGTTTAATGCTATGGTTAGACTTTGTCTTAATTCTTCTTTCGTAGTTGTGGATGCTTGCGAGAGGGGTTAATCATAAGTGGGATGCTTGTCCAAGTAAGGCCAGTACCCAATCTCCGGTCCACCCACATATCAAACTATGAAAGTAACGAACGTGAATCATATGAACATGATGAAACTAGCATGACAGAAACTCCCGTGTGTCCTCGGGAGCGTTTTCCCTCCTATAAGACTTTGTCCAGGCTTGTCCCTTGCTACAAAAGGGATTGGGCCACTTTGCTGCACTGTTGTTACTTTTGTTGCTTGCTACTTGTTGCGAATCATCTCACCACACAATCACTTGTTACCGACAATTTCAGTGCTTGCACATATTTCCTTGCTGAAAACCACTTGTCAAATCCTTCTGCTCCTCGTTGGGTTCGACACTCTTACTTATCGAAAGGACTACGATTGATCCCCTATACTTGTGGGTCATCAGGGGTAGGCGAATGCTCAACTCAAAGGAAGAGAATGCGCTCCGAAGAACGGCCAAGAAAACAAGTTTTCGAAAAGACTTCATTTGGAAAAGCCCCGACTTTGATTTCATAAATATCAGGAAAGCCAAGCCAGAGAAAAGAAAATGAAAGCCGCGTCCGGCGCCTAATTTATTCTCCGCATCCGTCTCCACCCAGCACGGAGCATAGGACTTCCACTATGCGTGGGAGGGACCCCTCTGCGTCCTCAGGGGGCCCCGGGCGTATACAACCGCAACTCGTTATTACGTGAGAGTGTCATGGGGGTGTATCTGGGAGGTCGCAAGGACACTTTGGCCTCGCGAGTGTCTCTACCCCCGAGGCATAGGCGCCTGATTCCCCTTGGGTCGGGCATAGTCATTGGTGGACTTTGTTGATTTCCTTGCCAGATGCGGGCATAGTCATTGGTGGACTAAGTTGATTGACTCCGTCTTCTCCCTAGCGTCGAGCGTAGGGCTTCCACTAGGCGTGGGAGGGACCCCCCCCCCCCCCCCCCGCGTCCTCGGGGGGACTCGGGCGTATACAGCCGTAGCTCGTTATTACGTGAGAGTGTCTCGGGATGAAGTAGGTTCCGGAAGGATTGAAGGACGATGCAGAGGCGGTGCAGAGGCGTTACGGGTAGAACTTCCGGAGATGTTGGATGTTCCACGCGTTCTGGATGGGAACTTCGTCTTGAGTCTTCAGGCGCATGCCGCCAGGCCTAGAGACATGGACGACCTTGAACGGGCCCTCCCACATGGACGAGAGGTTGTGCAAGCCCTCCCTGGATTGAACCCGCCTCGGGACGAGGTCGTCGACTTCGAGGGTCCTGGAGAGGATGTTGCGGCAATGATAGCACCGTAAGGCCTGCTGGTACCTCGCGACTCGGAGTGAGGCCCGGCGGCGCGCCTCCTCTCCAAGCACGAGGTTCGTCCCCCGTGCAGCCTCCTAACGCTCCTCATCGAACGCCATGACCCGCGGGGACCGGTGCTTGATCTCGTGGGGAAGGACCGCCTCGGCTTCGTAGACGAGGAAGAACGGGGTTTCGCCGGTGGGCTTAGTCGCGGTGGTGCGGATGGACCACAACACCCAACCCCGGCTGCAAGCTTCGAGCCTCTTCTTGAAGCTCCTCACCTTAAGGCCATTGCTCCGCGGGTGGGCCACCGACGCATAGCATATATGCGTTCCTAGGTTAGCACAGTAAAACTTGAAGAGCTGACTCGTGAACCGCGAACCATTTTCGGTGATGATGCGGTTGGGGACGCCGAAGCGGCTCACGAGGCCCTTGATGAAGTTTATGGCCGACCCGATAGGGATGGTGCGTACGGGCTCCACCTCCGCCCATTTGGTGAATTTGTCGATGGCGACATAGAGGTAGCGGAAGTCGCTCGCCGCCCGCGGGAAGGGCCCCAGTATGTCCAGACCGCGAAGGTTCAGGAAAGCGTAATGGTCTGGAGGCCCTGCACGGGCTGGTGGATCTTCTTGGCGTGGAACTGGCAGGCCTCGCATGAGTGGAGCAACTCGGTGGCGTCGTCCAGTGCTGTAAGCCAGTAGAAACCTGACCTGAACGCCTTACCTGCGAGCGTGCGCGAAGAGGAGTGATGCCCGCAGTCCCCTCCGTGGATGTCGGCCAGTAGTTTGCAACCCTGCTCCTTGGAAATGCACTGCAGTGCGACGTCGTTCGAGCGCCTGTGGTACAAGTCGTCGTCCCGTCAGCAGTAGGTGGAGGCTTGTCGTGCTACGCATTCCACGTCTTCCTCCCTCTCCGGCAATGTGCCGTGGAGCAGGTACACCCCGAGTTCCTGTATCCAATCATCGGCCCGCGCCTCGACGGCTAGGAGCAGTCGAGCCCCCAAGGCCTAGCCGCAATCCGGAGCCCCCGAGGGCGGTGCTGGGGGGAGCTCCTCTCCACGTGGTGTCGGGCCCTCGGGTGACGGCGTTGCGGAAGGCTTGAAGAGTCACTCCTCGAAGACGCCTGGCTGTGGAGCCTCGCGGCGCGAAGCTCTTTTGGCGATGTCGTCCACCTCCTTGTTCTCGCTACACGGGACGTGCTGCAGCTACAGGCCCTAAAAACGTTTCTCAATCTTACGTACCTCTTGCAGATACGCTTCCATGTGCTTGTCCTTGGGCGTGTACTCTTTGTTGGAGAGTTTGAGAAGCTGGGAGTCGCCCATCACGGCGAGGCACCAGAACCCCAAGGCCGCCGCCACATTGAGGCCGGCGATGAGGCCCTTGTACTCCGCTATGTTCTTGGAGACCTTTTCCGCACGCTGGAAGCAGAGCTATACGGCGTAGCAGAGCTTGTCTCCCGCCAGGGAAGTGAGCACGACTCCAGCCCCTGCTCCTCTGCATGTGAAGGCCCCATCGAAGAGCATGGTCCATCCCTTGGGTGCCTCCACACCGGGGGCAAGGGATTGGCTCCCTTCCAGCCCCCGGTCCGGTGCGTCCGTCCACTCCGCCACGAAGTTAGCCAAGGCCGCTCCCTTGTTGACCCTGGTCGTGCTGAATTCGATGTTGGAAATATGCCCTAGAGGCAATAATAATTAGTTATTATTATATTTCTTTGTTCATGATAATCGTTTATTATCCATGCTATAATTGTATTGATTGGAAACACAATACTTGTGTGGATACATAGACAAAACACTGTCCCTATTAAGCCTCTAGTTGACTAGCTCGTTGATCAAAGATGGTCAAGGTTTCCTGGCCATAGGCAAGTGTTGTTACTTGATAACGGGATCACATCATTAGGAGAATCATGTGATGGACTAGACCCAAACTAATAGACGTAGCATGTTGATAGTGTCATTTTGTTGCTACTGTTTTCTGCGTGTCAAGTATTTGTTCCTATGACCATGAGATCATATAACTCACTGACACTGGAGGAATGCTTTGTGTGTATCAAACGTCGCAACGTAACTGGGTGACTATAAAGATGCTCTACAGGTATCTCCGAAGGTGTTCCTTGAGTTAGTATGGATCGAGACTGGGATTTGTCACTCCGTGTGATGGAGAGGTATCTCGGGGCCCACTCGGTAATACAACATCACACACAAGCCTTGCAAGCAATGTGACTTAGTGTAAGTTGCGGGATCTTGTATTACGGAACGAGTAAAGAGACTTGCCGGTAAACGAGATTGAAATAGGTATACGGATACTGACGATCGAATCTCGGGCAAGTAACATACCGAAGGACAAAGGGTATGACATACGGGATTATATGAATCCTTGGCACTGAGGTTCGAACGATAAGATCTTCGTAGAATATGTAGGATCCAATATGGGCATCCAGGTCCCGCGATTGGATATTGATCGAGGAGTCTCTCGAGTCATGTCTACATAGTTCTCGAGCCCGCAGGGTCTACACACTTAAGGTTTGACGTTGTTTTATGCGTATTTGAGTTATATGGTTGGTTACCGAATGTTGTTCGGAGTCCCAGATGAGATCACGGACATCACGAGGGTTTCCGGAATGGTCCGGAAACGAAGATTGATATATAGGATGACCTCATTTGGTTACCGGAAGGTTTTCGTGCATTACGGAAAAGTTTCGGGCTCATCGGTAGTGTACTGGGAGTGCCGGGGACCATCAGGAGGGTGTCACGCCCCAAGGGGTCTCATGGGCTATGGGAAGAGATAAACCAGCCCCTAGTGGGCTGGAATAAGTTCCCACTAAGGCCCATAAGGTTTGAGAAGGAAAAAACACAAGGTGGAAAGAGTTTCCAAGTGGGAAGGTGGAATCCTACTCCAAATAGGATTGGAGTAGGACTCCTCCACCTCCAATTTCGGCCAAACCTTTAGGTTTTGAGGCTTGCTCCTCCCCTCCCTCCCTCCTTATATAGTGGGGTTTTAGGGCTGATTTGAGACAACTTTTGCCACGGCAGCCCGACCACATACCTCCATGGTTTTTCCTCAAGATCGCATTTCTGCGGAGCTCGGGCGGAGCCCTGCTGAGATTAGATCACCACCAACCTCCGGAGCGCCGTCATGCTGCCGGAGAACTCATCTACCTCTCCGTCTCTCTTGCTGGATCAAGAAGGCCGAGATCATCGTCGAGCTGTACATGTGTTGAACGCGGAGGTGCCGTCCGTTCGGCACTAGATCGGAGCGGATCGTGGGACGAATCGTGCGATCCTACTAGATACCCATGGTCACCACGTAAAACATGCAACAACAATTAGAGGACGTCTAACTTGTTTTTGCAGGGTATGCTTGTGATGTTATATGGCCAACAATGTGATGTGATATATTGGATGTATGAGATGATCATGTTGTAATAGTTAATATCGACTTGCACGTCGATGGTACGGCAACGGGCAGGAGCCATAGGGTTGTCTTTAAACTAACGTTTGTGCTTGCAGATGCGTTTACTATATTGCTAGGACGTAGCTTCAGTAGTAATAGCATGAGTAGCACGACAACCCCGATGGCGACACGTTGATGTAGATCATGATGATGGAGATCATGGTGTGACGCCGGTGACAAGAAGATCGTGCCGGTGCTTTGGTGACGGAGATCAAGAAGCACATGATGATGGCCATATCATGTCACTTATGAATTGCATGTGATGTTAATCCTTTATCCACCTTATCTTGCTTAGAACGACGGTAGCATTATGAGGTGATCTCTCACTAAAATTTCAAGACGAAATTGTGTTCTCCCCGACTGTGCACCATTGCGACAGTTCTTCGTTTCGAGACACCACGTGATGATCGGGTGTGATAGACTCAACGTTCACATACAACGGGTGCAAAACAGTTGCACACGCGGAACACTCGGGTTAAGCTTGACGAGCCTAGCATGTGCAGACATGGCCTTGAAACAGATGAGACCGAAAGGTCGAGCATGAATTGTATAGTTGATATGATTAGCATAAAGATGCTTACCACTGAAACTATTCTCGACTCACGTGATGATCGGACTTGAGATAGTGGATTTGGATCATGTACCACTCAAATGACTAGAGAGATGTACTTTTTGAGTGGGAGTTCTTAAGTAATATGATTAATTGAACTAATTGTCATGAACATAGTCTAATGGTCTTTGCGAATTATGATGTAGCTTGCGCTATAGCTCTACTGTTTTTATATGTTCCTAGAGAAAAATTAGTTGAAAGTTGATAGTAGCAAACTTTGCAGACTGAGTGTGTAAAACCGAGGATTGTCCTCGTTGCTGCGCAAAAGGCTTATGTCCTTAATGCACCACTCCGTGTGCTGCACCTCGAGCGTCGTCTGTAGATGTTGTGAACATCCTACATACACGTTTCTGATGACTACACGATAGTTCAGTACAAAATACTTAATGGCTTAGAAGCAAGGCGACGAAGACGTTTTGAAACGTCACGGAACATAAGAGATGGTCTAGAGAGATGAAATTGTGATTTCATGCTTGTGCCCTTGTCAAGAGGTATGAGACCTCCGACAAGATTCTTGGTCCACAAAGTAAAGGAGAAAAGCTCAATCGTTGAGCATGTGCTTAGATTCTCTGAGTACGACAATCGCTTGAATCAAGTGGGAGTTGATCTTCCAGATAACATAGTGATGGTTCTCCAAAGTCACCACCACCAAGCTGTGAGTGCTTCGTGATGAACTATAACATATCAAGGATAGATACAATGATCCTTGAGCGATTCGCGATGTTTGACACTGCGAAAGTAGAAATCAAGAAGGAGCATCAATAGTTGATGGTTAGTAAAACCACTAAGTTTCAAGAAAGGCAAGGCCTAGAAGGGATACTTTGTGAAACGGCAAAGCAGTTGCTGCACTAATGAAGAGACCCTAGATTAAACCCAAACCCGGGACTAAGTGCTTCTGTTATGAGGGGAACAGTCACTGAGGCGGAGCAACTCTAGATACTTGGTAGATAAGAAGGCTGACAAAAGTCAAAAGAAGTATATTTGATGTACATGATGTTGATGTGTACTTTACTAGTACTCCTAGTAGCACGAGGGTATTGGATACCGGTTCGGTTGCTAAGTGATTAGTGACACGAAATGAAAGCTACGACATAAACGGAGACTAACTAAAGGCAAGGTGATGATACGTGTTGGAAATGTTCCAAGGTTGATATGATCAAGCGTTGCACACCCCCTCTACCATCGGGATTGGTGTTAAACCTAAATAATTGTTATTTGGTGCTTGCGTTAAGCATGAACATGATTGGATCGTGTTTATTGCAATACGATTATTCATTTAAAGAGAATAATGGTTACTCTATTTGCTTGAGTAATCACCTTCAATGGTTTATTGAATCTCGATCGTAGTGTTACACATGTTCATGATATTGGTGCCAAAAAGATACGAGGTAATGATGATAGTACCACTTACTTGTGGCACTGCCGCTTGAGTCATGTTGGTATAAATTGCATGAAGAGGCTCCATGCTGATGGATCTTTATACTCACTTGATTTTGAATCACTAGTGACATGCAAATCATACCACATGAGCAAGGCCTTGTTTTCATTGAGATGAAACAAGATAGTAACTTGTTGGAAGTGATACATTTTGATGTATGCAATCCAATGGGTGCTGAGGCACGCAGTGGATATCATTATGTTCTTACTTCAATGACGATTTGAGTAGATACAAGAGTATTTACTTAATGAATCAGAAGTCTGAAATATTGAAAAGTTCAATTCTGTTTCAGAGTGAAGTTCGTCGTAACAAGAGGATAAACTGTCTACGATATGATCATAGAAATGAATATCTGAGTTACGAGTTTTGGTACGCAATTAGGACAATGTGGAAATTGTTTCGCAGTTCATGCCACCTGAAACATCATAGTGTGATGATGTGTCTGAACGTCATAGCCACGCACTATTTGGTATGGTGCATGCTATGATGTCTCTTATCGAATTGCCACTATTGTTTATGGGTTATGCATTAGAGACAACCGCATTCACTTTAAAATAGGGCACCGCGTATTCCCTTTAAGATGACACAGTGTAGACTAAGGTGTAGAGAAATCTAAACTGTCATTTCTTGAAAGATTGGGGCTTCGACACTTACGTGAAAACGTTTTAGTCTGATAAGATCGAACCCAAAGCGGATAAATGCATCTTCATAGGATATCCAAAACAGTTGGGTACATCTCCTATCTCAGATCCGAAAGCAAAGTGTTTGTTTCTAGAAACGGATCCTTTCTCGAGGAAAGGTTTCTCTCGAAAGAATTGAGTGGGAGGGTGGTAGAACTTGATGAGGTTATTGAACCATCACTTCAACCAGTGTGTAGCAGGGCGCAGGAAGTTGTTCCTGTGACGCCTACACCAATTGAAGTGAAAGCTGATAATGGTGATCATCGAGCATCGGATCAAGTTACTACAAACCTCGTGGGTTGACAAGGTCGCGTACTACTGCAGAGTGGTACGGTAACCCTGTCTTGGAGGTGATGTTGTTGAGAAATAGTGA
Organism: Hordeum vulgare subsp. vulgare; assembly: GCF_904849725.1. Taxonomy (NCBI): domain Eukaryota; kingdom Viridiplantae; phylum Streptophyta; class Magnoliopsida; order Poales; family Poaceae; genus Hordeum; species Hordeum vulgare. The sequence continues at coordinate 99,598,184 of NC_058522.1, read as the reverse complement.
ACCTACGAGTTATGGAGAAAGCAATGGTCGGCCCGGATTCCGACAAATGGCTGGAGGCCATGAAATCCGAGAGAGGATCCATGTATGAAAACAAAGTGTAGACTTTGGAAGAACTACTTGATGGTCATAGGACTATTGAGTAAAGATGGATCTTTAAAAGAAAGACAGACGACGATGGTGATAAGTCACTATTAAGAAAAGCTCGACTTGTCGCAAAGATGTTTCCGACATGATCAAACAGTTGACTATGGTGAGACTTTCTCACTCGTAGCGATGCTAAAAGTCTGTTACAATTATGTTAGTAGTTGTTGCATTATTTTTGAAATATTGCACATAGGATGTCAAAACATTGTTTCCTCGACGGTTTCCTTGAGCAAACATTGTATGTGATACAACCAGAAGGTTTTGTCGATCCTAAAGATACTAACAAGTATGCAAGCTCCAGCGATCCTTCAATGGACTGGTGCAAGCATCTCAGAGTTGGAACATACATTTTGATGAGATGATCAAAGATTTTGGGTTTGTACAAGGTTTATGAGAAACTTGTATTTCCAAAGAAGTGAGTGGGAGCACTATAGACTTTCTGATAAGTATATGTGGTTGACATATTGTTGATCACAAGTAATGTAGAATTTCTGTGAAGCATAAAAGGTTGTTTGAAAGGAGTTTTTCAAAGGAATACCTGGATTGAGCTACTTGAACATTGAGCATCAAGATCTATGGAGATAGATCAAAACGCTTAATAGAAGTTTCAACAAGATGCATGCCTTGACAAGTTTTTGAAGGAATTCGAAATAGATTGGCAAAGAAGGAGTTCTTGACTGTGTTGTAAGGTGTGAATTTGAGTAAGACTCAAAACCCGACCACGGCAGAATAAAGAGAATAGACGAAGGTCGTCTTCTATGCCTTAAGCGTAGACTCTAAAGTATGCCATGCTGAGTACCGCACCTGATGTGTGCCTTGCAGCAAGTCTGTTAAGAGGTACACAGAGTGATCCAGGATTGAATCACTGATCAGCGGTCAAAGTTATCCTTAGTAACTAAATAGACTAAGGAATTTTTCCCAATTATGGAGGTGGTTAAAGAGTTCGTCGTAAAGGGTTACGTCGATGCAAGCTTTGACACTAATCCGAATAACTATGAGTAGTGAAACGGATTCGTATAGTAGAGTAGATATTTGGAGCATTTCCGAATAGCACGTAGTAGCAGCATCTATAAGATGACATATAGATTTGTAAAGAACGCACGGATCTGAAAGTTTCAGAACCGTTGACTAAAACCTCTCTCACGAGCAAGACGTGATCAGACCCCAGAACTATATGGGTGTTGGATTCGTTGAAATCACATGGTGATGTGAACTAGATTATTGACTCTAGTGCAAGTGGGAGACTGTTGGAAATATGCCCTAGAGGCAATAATAATTAGTTATTATTATATTTATTTGTTCATGATAATCTTTTATTATCCATGCTATAATTGTATTCATTGGAAACACAATACTTGTGTGGATACATAGACAAAACACTGTCCCTAGTAAGCCTCTAGTTGACTAGCTCGTTGATCAAAGATGGTCAAGGTTTCCTGGCCATAGGCAAGTGTTGTTACTTGATAACGGGATCACATCATTAGGAGAATCATGTGATGTACTAGACCCAAACTAATAGACGTAGCATGTTGATAGTGTCATTTTGTTGCTACTGTTTTCTGCGTGTCAAGTATTTGTTCCTATGACCATGAGATCATATAACTCACTGACACCGGAGGAATGCTTTGTGTGTATCAAACGTTGCAACGTAACTGGGTGACTATAAAGATGCTCTACAGGTATCTCCGAAGGTGTTCGTTGAGTTAGTATGGATCGAGACTGGGATTTGTCACTCCGTGTGATGGAGAGGTATCTCGGGGCCCACTCGGTAATACAACATCACACACAAGCCTTGCAAGCAATGTGACTTAGTGTAAGTTGCGGGATCTTGTATTACGGAACGAGTAAAGAGACTTGCCGGTAAACGAGATTGAAATACGTATACGGATACTGACGATCGAATCTCGGGCAAGTAACATACCGAAGGACAAAGGGAATGACATACGGGATTATATGAATCCTTGGCACTGAGGTTCAAACGATAAGATCTTCGTAGAATATGTAGGATCCAATATGGGCATCCAGGTCCCGCTATTGGATATTGATCGAGGAGTCTCTCGGATCATGTCTACATAGTTCTCGAGCCCGCAGGGTCTACACACTTAAGGTTCGACGTTGTTTTATGCGTATTTGCGTTATATGGTTGGTTACCGAATGTTGTTCGTAGTCCCAGATGAGATCACGGACATCACGAATGGTCCGAAAACGAAGATTGATATATAGGATGACCTCATTTGGTTACCGGAAGGTTTTCGTGCATTACCGGAAAAGTTTCGGGCTCATCGGTAGTGTACTGGGAGTGCCGGGAGGGGTGCCGGGGACCATCAGGAGGGGTGTCACGCCCCAAGGGGCTCATGGGCTATGGGAAGAGATAAACCAGCCCGTAGTGGGCTGGAATAAGTTCCCACTAAGGCCCATAAGGTTTGAGAAGGAAAAAACACAAGGTGGAAAGAGTTTCCAAGTGGGAAGGTGGAATCCTACTCCAAGTAGGATTGGAGTAGGACTCCTCCACCTCCAATTTCGGCCAAACCTTTAGGTTTTGAGGCTGCCTCCTCCCCTCCCTCCCTCCTATATATAGTGGGGTTTTAGGGCTGATTCGAGACAACTTTTGCCACGGCAGCCCGACCACTTACCTCCATGGTTTTTCCTCTAGATCGCGTTTCTGCGGAGCTCGGGCGGAGCCCTGCTGAGATTAGATCACCACCAACCTCCGGAGCGCCGTCACACTGCCGGAGAACTCATCTACCTCTCCGTCTCTCTTGCTGGATCAAGAAGGCCGAGATCATCGTCGAGCTGTACGTGTGCTGAACGCGGAGGTGCTGTTCGTTCGGCACTAGATCGGAGCGGATCGTGGGACGGATCGCGGGACGGTTTGTGGGACGGCTCGCGGAGCGGGTCGAGGGACGTGAGGACGTTCCACTACGTCAACCGCGTTTCTTAACGCTTCTGTTGTGCGATCTACAAGGGTTCGTAGATCGGAAATCCCCTCTCGTAGATGGACATCACCATGATAGGTCTTCGTGCGCGTAGGAAATTTTTTGTTTCCCATGCGACGTTCCCCAACAGGTACAGAAGTAGAGGCTCCTGTGGGCGAGGCGCCACCATCACCAGCTGGCTCGTGAGGTATCGCTTGAGTTCATCGAATTTTGCATCGGCCTCCGGGGTCCATTCGAAGGGCCCCTTTCTTTTCATGATCTTGAAGAAAGGCAGGGCCCGCTCGCCGAGCTTGGAGATGAAACGACTAAAGGAGGTAACACACCTGCCAACTTCTGCATCTCCTTGAGGATTGTGGGCGCGCTCATCTTGTTTATGGCATTGACCTTCAACGGGTTTGCCTCAATCCCCCGGTGCGACACCAGGAATCTGAGCAGTTTTCCTGATGGGACCCCGAAGACGCACTTCTCGGGGTTGAGCTTCATGTTCACCTCTCTTAGGCTGGCGAAGGTCTCCTCCAGGTCCTCCACCAGGGTTTTTACCTGCCTTGACTTGACCACGATGTCGTTGACATAGGCCTCTGTGTTCCTCCCGAGCTGTGGTCCGAGAGCGATATGCATCAACCGCTGGAAGGTTGCCCTGGTGTTCCGCAGCCCGAAGGCATGCACTCGTAGCGGTATACCCCACACGGAGAGAGGAAGGTTGTCTTCTCGACATCCTCCACCGCCATCTTGATCTGGTGGTACCCATAGAATGCATCCAGGAAGCATAGGAGATCGCACTCCGTGATGGAATCCACGATTTGGTCGATGCATGGTAGCGGGAACGGGTCCTGAGGGCAAGCCTTGTTGAGGCTCGTGAAGTCGACGCACATGCGCTCCTTCCAGCACTTCTTCGGGACGACCACCGGGTTGGCCACCCATTTCGGGCAGCGCACCTCTCGAATGACCCCTGCCTCCTTCAGTTTGCGGACCTCCTAAGCGATAAACGCCTGCTTCTCCGGGGCTTGCGTCCTTGCCTTCTGCTTCACTGGGCGCGCGTTCAGGCACACCATGAGGTGGTGCTCAATGACGTCCCTAGGGACCCCCTACCAGGTCGGAGGTGCTCGAGGAGAAACGCGTCCTTGTTCGCCCTGAGGAAACCCAGAAATGCCTTCTCTTGGTCTTGGGGGAGGTTTGCGCCGATGGTGAAGGTGGGAGCCGAGCTTCCTTCATCCACCGGTACTTGCTTTGTTTCCGCCCGGTCCTGGGAGAACAACTACTTCTTCTTCACGGGCGCGACAGCGGGGACGTCCCCAGGGTCCTCTGCGGCGTGCGCCGCGCCCCTGAGGTTGGCATGTGCCACGACCGCGGCCTTGTGGGAGAGCTCGAGTACCCGAGATGCGTCCTTGACGTCCCTCACGACGGTGAGCATGTCGCCGCTCTCGGGCATCTTGACGATGTTGTAGCCTAGGTGCGTTGCCGCCATGAACTGCGCGAGGGCGGGGTAGCCGAGTATTGCGTTGTACGGAAGGTGGATGCGGGCAACGTCAAAGTCGATCTGCTCGGTGCGGAAGTTGGAGCGGGTGGCGAAAGTGACGGGGAGGCAAATCCGTCCCATAGGGGTGACAGATCCAGCCACCACCCCGAAGAAGGGCTTTGAAGGCGCAAGCCACTCTCGGTCCAACTGTAGCGCGTCGAAGGCCTCTACTGAGATGACGTTGAGGCCCGCGCCGCCGTCGATGAGGGTCTTAGAGACGGCCATGCAGCATATGGTCCGCGTGCACAACATAGGAAGTGTCCCGGTGGCCGTCGTGCCCTTGGGGTGATCGTCGGGGTCGAAGGTGATGTTGACCTCCGGCCATACGCGGTGTTCCGCGGGCTCGGGCCTTGGGTGAACCGGCCCCTCGCGCTGTAGGAAACGCTTGATGTGACTGCCAGAAGGTGGCGCCTGCGATCCGCCGAGGATGCAGGCGACTGCTGGGGCGGCCCTGCTCGCCCGGACTCTGTCCACCGTCGGCGACCGGCGGCTGTCGGTGGTCGCGCTTGCCATGGAGTCGTCGAGTCGAGGTCTGGCTCTTGTTGTTGGCATGGAGGCTCCAACACATGCCCCCTACCTGGCGCGCCAAATGTCGGATTTCGGGCTCCGCAAAATCCTAAAGATTCGAACTCGGGGCGCATGTGAAGGCCACTTGGGAGCTTTGGTTCACCTGACTCGCTACTCGCTTGGGATGGCAGAGAACTCACTCGAAGGTGAGGGAGACACAGAACTCGACAGTTTACTTAGGTTCGGGCCACTGAGAAGCGTAATACCCTACTCCTGCTTTGGTGGATTGCCTCTCGTCGAGGTTGGTGGATGAACTAGTACAATGTTCGAAGGCCTCCGGAAGTTGGGTGGCCTTTGTGTGGTGCCAGTGGGCGAATGAATGGCTCTCTGCCACTATGAAGTAACCTACTCTCTATATATAGTGGCGGCCCCGGTCCTCTTCCCTTATCGTTCGGCAAGGGATCCCACAACAGCCAATTTTAAAGGGGGACAGGAGAACATGTTTCCCCTGTCCAAAAGTAGTCTTCACATGCAAAAAGCCTGTCAACGTAGCAGGGGCGGGTCCAGGGATGGCATCCGTCCTGCTGGCGGGCGGTGGTGGCCTTGTTGCACCAGAATGGAAACCTTTGGGAGATGCCTAGGAGACCTGCGTGCGTCCTCGCCCCCTTTGCACTAAAGGGGGAACTGCACCGTCCTGTTGCCTGCTGCTCGCCTATCCTTCCCCTGCGTCATCCTCGACTCCCGAGGCCGGGTCTCGCCTCGGAATATCCGCCGAGGAGGCCCCTTACGGGTCTTGATGTTATTCCTCCTTGCGAGGCTTGGCCCCTCGCAAGGGCCTTGCCTTGAGTGGTGCCGGGCCTGTTGGTTTTTGGTTGATGAAGTGGGCTAACCCTGGGTCGCAGGCAGGTCTGGGTACCCCATTTCCAGAACGCCGACACGTGTGGGCGTTATCATTTTGGTGTTTCAATAACATCCATAAATCGATAACATTTTTTTATGAACTGGGTCTCTACATATTTTGATTTATATAAGATGCTCTAACTTAAGAAAAATATGTATATTGACACATTTTAGTGTTTTTACTGTGTTTGTTTACTCATTTCGGTCAAAATATGATCCATATTGAAATATCGAAAACATCTTATATTTGTGAATGGAGGGAGTAGAAAAATATAAGCACCTACAACAACATATTAGCGTCATTAGACCTCTTATGAAATATTTTTCTAACTATAGATTTGATAAAAAAATGACATAAAAAGAAACTAAAATGTCTTATAATATTTGGATCCGATAGTGTTTTAACAAACTTTCAACTCAAGATCATCTCTAAAGTATGGCACCGGCTACAGGGGCCCCGAACATCTAATTTAACTGCTTCCAAGATTATCTCACTTGTCTGAATGGAGCATTTACCGGATCTCCGTGCAGAAGTTTCGGAACATCTACTGACAAAGTCTTCGTCTTCTGCATCAAATATGTTGTCCAAGGTGATACATTCCAGTGATGTAGCATTCTCTAGAATATGGCATGTTAGCTCAACCATGCTCTTTGCAGAACAGAAGCCAAGGATCTTCACATTCTTCAGGCTATTGTGCTTGTGTTAGGCATCTGCCTCATATGTAAGGCACCTCCAATAATCGAATCAAACAACATTTCATCCTGATCGACCTGCACATCATCAAACAAATGCCGATCACTATCTTATACGGTTTATCACAGGTACAATATAGCTTGGCTAAAAGTTGAGTGACTCACCCTGAAGATGAAAGTCTCTAAAGCAGGAGAAGCATTGAGAAAAGAAACCAGAGACAAATAATCATATCCGGGGGAAAGATCTCCATCAAGATAAATTTCCAAGAAGTTGAGGTGGAGGAATTTTGCAGCTGTCATCGGTGTATTAACTCTCTGTGTAAAGATATCTTCTCATTTTTATTGATAACATAGGGGATTCATGCATAAAAACTGACAAAAGTCATCACACAGGTGACAAGTATTTAATAATACTGAGACTTAGATTATACCTCACCACTAGTTGAAGACAATTTAAGATCTTCAACGGTTGACACAACATATGGAAGCCTGGTAATACCGTAGCAGAGAAGGTTTGACTCATTTGCACATCCCATATATAGGTCTTAACTTGCAATGATTGTCTGAGAGAGAGCTATAGTGCGTCGCCATCAAAGTTGAAGGTGGAGAGGTTCGGAGCCTTGCTCTCAACTATTTGCAGCGCATTGCATGCAGAAACAGTGAGGCAGCTGAGTCGCTCCAGCACGCATGGTATCTTCAGGCAGATTATTTCACTGCAATACCGGAGTTCCAACAAGAAGGCACCCTAACTCTCCCCCTGTAATCCTCACATTACGCAAATACAGCTTTGTTAAGGTTTTCATCAAGAAACCAAAGCCAACTGTGGGATGGAAGGCGCAGTAATTGAGCTGAAGATACCGAAGTGAGCTTCCATTCTGACCAAACAAAAGTGAGCATGGGAAGGTGTACACTTCTTGGTATCCTGAAGGCAGAAAAAAGGACCAGTTTTTCAATCCATGGTGTAATAGCAATCTGATGCCAACTATTGAGATAAGAAATGTTGAAATCATGACAATCAAAGATGTCAAGCTTGAGTATCTTCATGGCAGTGAGTGAGTGATTTTTCAGAATCTGGTCAACTTTGCTAGTGAAAGCCCTCGCTATAGCATCCTTTCCACATGCATTTCGTTCCAAGCCCAGCGTTTCCTTATTTAAGATGAGGTTTGGATGGTATCTCCATGAATCTATAAATGCATGTGATACTGTTATGACCGGTACAACGTACCAACGGAGGAGGCCCAAAGGGCAGGGTTAGTTACGGGCTTAGCCCAAGTAACTTAGCTATCTTAGAATCCAAGTTATATTAGAGTCCAAGTTATATTAGAGTCCAAGTTATCTAGGGTTTAGTGGAGGCTGTTGTAACGACCAAGATGCGGTCCTTTCCGATCTGGGGATCGAGGCCCCGAATTAGAAAGGAGCGCATCTAAGCGTCTCGCAAACGGGTAACACAGCACATACATAATAATAAAGATAGAAAATCAGGGATTCAATTGCCTTCTTATAAATATCTCAGAGTACATCACACATACAACCAAGGTAGTTCCGCTACGGACTACAAAACATAGAAAAGCTATGCTACCCTGCCTGCAGGCCCACGATCACGACCACGCCTCAATCTTCTGAATAGTTCACGTAAAGGCGGCCTGTCTCCTCGTCGTACTGCCACGCCAGCTGAGTGCCGTCGGGATCATCTGTCTCAGGGGTACCTGTACCTGTTGGGATTTTGGAGGAATCCGTGAGCCACGGGGACTCAGCAATCTAAGACCTTGGTGCCAGAACTAGTCAAGTTATTAGGTAGGGTAAGGTGAAGTGTTTAAGGTCGCAGCATCCTAAGCTTGATTTAGTGGCTAACTTACGTAATGCATTTATGAAGGTGGTCTACACTAGCGGTCGTGATTACTTGATCACTAAGTGATCCTGATCACCTACCTACGACATTCATAACCCCACCGTGTTCCCGATCGAAGAAAGATCTTCGAGGGGACAGTCACGGTTACGCACATAGTTGGCAATTTTATTAGCTTATGTTTGAGTTATCTAATAACGGATGTTAACAAAATATTCCAAGTTGCCACATAACCGCGGGCACGACTTTCCTAAAGATTAAACCCTGCAGGGGTGCTCCAACTAGTCCATCACAAACGTACACAGGCCGCAAAGTAATCCTCTATCACGAATCTCGTGATCTCATCGGATTCCTTAGAGGAAAACCTCAACTCAGGGGGAAACCAAAGCTTCACTGGGATTCCAGCAGGACCTCCCGACGTGTCGACGACCCTGATAAGAGCCGCGTATCTCAGCCTCAGCACACGACGGATGGAAAAGCCTACAGGAGCCAAACCTCAAGTTTTCCTGTGATGGCCCCCGCAGTCTATCCATGTTGGACCAACACCCATGAGGAGCACTGGCCCGGGTTGTTGATTAAATTCCTTGGGGTAGCTATTCCCTATGAAGTTAATTATTAAGTGATTAGCAAATTAACACCAATGTTGGGTCCTGCCAGACAGCCCTTAGCACTACACGATTTATCAAGGGGGTCCCCATAACAACCCCGAACGTGTTAGGAGTGATCGTTATGGAATCAAACACCGGTAACCAGTAACTAAGGCGGCAATAACGGAACAAAGCACCCGACAAAAGGCTAGGACTTCCGTAATTTACCAAGTATATAGGTGCATTAATTAAATAACAGAATTTAAGATAATGATATCAAGCTCATGTTATCACATGAGTCAAAGCACCTACATCTAGCAACGCTAACATTAGTAGTTGAGCAAAGCCTACTTAGCCATACAAATTTTGCTAGGAAGGGATCAGTGTTTGGATTAATGGCATATCAAGAGGCAATTTAATTCAATGGTAGGCAGCGAGCAATATGACATGAAAATGCAAACTAACATAACAAGTCTAGAGATGGAATCAAGGTCATATCATCTTGCCTGTGATATCCTCAGCTTGGAATGGTTCTTGTTCGTCCTACACGTACTCTCCCGAATCCACGTACTCGTTGTCCGATCCCGGTGCTACCCAACATAATAATAACATCCAATGAACAACAGCACCTCAATATGCAACAAGCACATGATGCATGAGATGAAAGATGAGCATGCATCACTATTTCTATCACTAGCACAAGCAAAAGAAGTTACTACAAGTTTCTGGACAGAACTGTACCCTAAGCTATTTTTACATGCATGAGAATGACATGATCAGATGCGTCTCGTGAAAACGATGCAAAACCATATAAAGAACACTACAATCAGAGCTACAGATCAACGGGAATCAACGAAACAAGATATGAAGCCCTAGGTGTTAAAATCTACACCACACACTCAAATGGCACAAATCTGGTATTCCCAGGTTGCCAAGACATATAACAACCCAACATGAATGGATTGGAGCAAGGAAGAACACCACAACAACAACTAAGCACTCACAATCATCAATATGACAAAACTACATAATCTGCCATAATCTGCATCTTAGCACTTTGTGAGCTACATGCAACATAGCTACAACCCTCCAAATATGACAAATAATATATGTGGCTGTAGCTAGCCAAGAATACTACCAGAACAAGCAAGAATCACACAAAAAGGAATTAAACACAGGAAGATACAAGGCTACAAACTTTCCCAAAACCATCAGGTCTCACGGACTTAGTGAAAATTCCTGCACCTGACTTTCTGTCTTTGTTCTGAAGCTTTTTGACAGCAACCAAAACATAACCTACACGACTCGAAATAAGATTAAATTTGACAGGGAGCTTCAAAAGCATATCCGGTCCAAATTCCTAGCACTGAACTAATGCTAGATCACAACACAATGACCAGCACAACCTCATCTACAGGAGAAGAAAATGTTTCCAGATTCCCAGACTTGGTGAAATTCCAGATTTCACTAAGCTGAAATTTTCCAGCCACATGCCCACTTTGGATGGGCACCACTTGCACACATGGATTCCAGATCATGAATTAAAACCCACATGTGGTATAGGGGGTCACCCTCTACTACCACAACCAAGAAACAAATACAAGAGCACTTCACCATGCATGGAACCAAGCTCTAAACTTAGAAGAAAATGCAAATATGACTTTCCAGAAAAATGTTCTAATGACAAATCTAAGTTCACCAATGGATTCCTTGGGAAATTCTACCACAAAATCATATATAATATGTGGGCACTTACTTGGAACAAGTGACCACAAATTAAGGAAGAGGAAACTACTCCAAATCATGACTAGGGAATAGTGCTTCATTTCATGTAGTTTCACTAAATCAACTACTACATGGTTGAGCTCATGTGCACAATGACAAAGTGACATGGGGGTTTGAACCCCATGTTTGTGTCATGCACATCAACTTCACAACCACTTCTACCAAGCTATCCACAGATACAAGTCACCATGCCCTCTCACATATGGACATGTGAAGGTGCACAAGTTTTGCAAGGTTGGGATGTTTTCACCACATGCATATCATCAACTAATATGCATGTCATCTAGTAAAAACCCACACCACCTACACATGCTAGCAACACAAAGAATTGCTAACACATGCATATGGCAATCACACACACATGCATACCTACACTAGCAACACCTCATGTGTGTGCAACACACACACACATGCACATCACCTACTGCCACCTCTTACTAGTCACACAAGCATAAACACAAGCCACCTACATAAGATCATCTACTAGGAAGCATCACCATACACACACATCCATGTGTGACTAACCTCATGTGTATGCACACACACACATGCACCTCTCCCAAGCACCCAAACATACACCTCATCACCTTCCACTACTACACAATACAAGCAAGGAGATAAAAATGCCAATCTCAACTAAAGTGATAAGCACAAGACTAGAAGCACATGCACCTACTACTCTACTAAATGCATATTCACACACACAAAGAGCATCACCACTTATTCACAAGCCACCAACAATAGAACATACTTGTAGATTATGAGAGGAGGTAGCACAAACATATATGCAACAAAAATGGCTGCCTCACTACAAAGAACAAGGCTGCAAAAATAGTGAAACAGAGAACAAGGGACAGCAAAAATAAAAGGGAGGTACTGGGGGTCGAACCCCAGACCTGCTGCTCGAGCACACACATGCACAAGGCAGCCACCACTCTGCTACGGCCACTGATCTGACCAGAGAGGGGGTTCTCTCCAGGTATGGTTAACCTGTCTGCTACTGTGCCGAAGGAATAAGCGAGAAAAAGGGGTTGCCGAGGGGAGGGATCGAACCCACGCCCTCACCACTGGCACACCACACCACATACCACTGGGCTATGCTACGATGTCTGAACTATATCGCGCAAAGAATCAACTGAAGGGGTCCTCTTTGCTGAACTGCTACCGGCGGCAGACCGGAACAGGGGAGGGCTCTCGCCGACGACATAGACCAATTCGAGCAACGGCTCGTGGAGGGGAGGAAGCCCGCACACACATGAACTCATTTCCCTCGCTAACTTCGCCCGAGACAAACTACGGTGGCCTAGCTACGGTGCACGGCGGCGCCGGCGACAGAGACGCAGTACATCGACGATCTGCTGCTCCTACACGACGAGCTACTGCAGGGAAGGGGGTAGGAGACGGATCTGCTCACCCTACGGTAGGAGAACTCGGCCGCGACGGAGAGGAAGCAGGGGAAGAAGAGGTGGTCGCCGTTCTGGCCTGCTCGTCGGGGAGGGTTGTCACCGTCGTGGAGAAGAGGAAGCAGGGGCGCTCGCGTCGTCCTAGCCGCGGGGATGGATTCATGGATGACCCCGCGTGCTCGCCGAGTCGTCGGGGAGGAAGAAGAAGCTCGTACGCGGCAGCGAGGAGGACCTCAATCCACGACCATGGCAGAGGAGCTCTACCTTACCTGACGCGGGCCTTCAGAGAGCGAGGTGGAGAGGGGAAAGGAGGTGGCGGCGCGAGAGAGAGGAAACCCTACTGCACAGACGCCAAGGGGGGTCCCTTATATGGAGGGAAGGAGCGAGGAACGTTCCTCGACGTTCGTGACGCCGTCAAGTCGACGCTGCCCTGAACCTGCTGGAGTGGTGCACTGACGGAAGAAGGGGAACGAACACGCCGTCTACAGGGGAGCCACGCGCGAGAGAGGGTTGCTGGGCCTGCTAGTGGGAGGAGGCCCACTAGTTGGCGCCAGATAGGAGAAGAGAAAAACCTGAGGGGTTTTTCTAATTAAAACAAACAGGGAAAATGATGTAAATCACAGACAAATCTGTTGGGGTTAAAAACAAAACAAAAATGCCCCTGGTCATAAGAAATTATGACCTAATTGAATAAAAAAGAAAATAAATATCTGGAGCAATTAAATATTTACAAAACAGAATTGTTGGGTCTGTTTTGTGAATAGTTGCACCCTTAAAACTAAGTTATAAAACAACAAAAACACATCTTGACATCCACCACAAAATATACTAAATCATGGGCATTTTTAGAAGGGGAAAGGAAGAAGTGCATCTTGACATAGAGTAGGATTTAGAGAGAGGGGGAGGATGGTTTGAAACCTATGCAAATACTATCACAAGCATCACCCCACACAAGCTATGCATCACATGCAACATCATCACAAGGCAACACATGAAATCACAAGAACACAATGCAATAACAAGAGCACATGGCATGATAAGGAATGCATGCATGTAAAGGAAGAGAAAAATAATAAGATGACATCACATGAAGTAATGAGCATGGGCTCTCTCATAGCATGACAAGGTGGACCCACATGAGATAGGATCCAAATATGGCAAGGTTTACATCTGGGGCACTACAGCTGTCCTCCTATATAAACACATGTACACCTTTGATATTAAGCACACAATAAACAATATTCTGTTGTCGTCTCCCTCAGGAGACGGGAGCCCCAAACCCTAGCCGTCTCTCTCTCTCTCTCTCTATCACGACGCGATGGCGCCCAACCGCCGGCGCCGGCGTTTCCAACCTCACAGCCCGCACTTCCACCCCTACAACCTACGTCTGAGACCTGGTAGAACCCTAGCCTCTACCAATTTGGTATCAGGTAGCTTGGGTTTGATGAGTTTCTCGGACCTTCCCACCACCGCCTTCCCCGCCACCTCGCAGCAGCCGCCGCCGCCGCACCAGTCGCCGCCGGCCACCTCCGGTACTGCGGCCCTGGCGGCCAAAGCCGCCCCCGTCCTCTCTCCGGCGGAGATGTCATCGGCGATCCGCGACCTCACCCTGGCGGTCTCGAACCTTCGGACTTTCCTCCAGGCTCCGTACGCAACCCCGCCACCACCGCCTCCGCCGGCGGAGCCCTTCGCGCCAACGCCCCCGGCCACCGTCGCGCCCCAGGGCCTGCCAATCACCCAGGTCCGGTGGCCGCCGTCGCCGTCCCCGCTACCGACGTGGATCGACACGCCGACCTACACGACGGCGCCTCTACAGCCAACGGTGTTGCAGCCACCCGCCCCCACCTTCAGGGGGGTCAGCGGGTACACTGACCCGTAGGGCGAGAGCTCCGTGGTGCCGCAGCACTCTCCTTCCGCCACGCTGGGTCGTCACGAGGGCGCCTATGCGGCCTCGCCACACGTGCAGCAGCCGCCCCGCTTCACCAAGCTGGAGTTCGCCACCTACGACGGCACCGTCGACCGCCTGAACTGGCTTAATCAGTGCGACCAGTTTTTCAGGGGTCAGCGGACCATTGCGTCCGACCGCACGTGGATCGCCTCCTACCACCTCTGTGGCGCCGCTCAGATGTGGTACTACGCCCTCGAGCAGGATGAGGGAGGGCTGCCTCCGTGGGAGCGCTTTCGCGACCTGTGTCTCCTCCGGTTCGCCCCCCCATACGTGGGAGCCGCCTGGCCGAGCTCGGTCGCCTTCCCTTCACCAGCTCGGTGCAGGACTTCGCCGGCCGCTTCCAGACGTTGGCCTGCCATGCGCCTGACGTCACGGCTCGCCAACGCGCCGAGCTCTTCGTCGGCGGCCTTCCCGACCACATCCGCATCGACGTCGAGATGCGCGACCCCTAGGACCTGCAGACGGCCATGTATTACGCACGCGCGTACGAGCAGCGCGCCAACGCCCTGCGGTAGGCGTTCCCGGGCCGCAGCACTCGTCCCCTGACCCGCCCCGCCCCGGCGGCCGCCACCCCGACACGCCCCGCCCTGCCGGCCACTACTGCGGCTGCCCCCGCGCCGAGACGCACCTTCCGGCGCTTGATGTCGGCCGAGCAGCTCGAGCGACGCCGCAAGGGCCTGTGCTTCAACTGCGACGAGCCGTATGCGCCGAGTCATACGTGCGTCCTCCTGTTCTACTTGGAGACCGTCGACAATGCGGAGGTGGAGGCCCTCACCGCGGAGCTCGACGCCACCACACTCTCCAAGGCCCGCGTCACGACCTACGGGCCGGTTGACACGACCGGCTTCGTCGTCTCCCTTCATGCCATGGCTGGCATCAAGACGGAAAAGACGATGCTGCTTCTGGTGACGATCAACGGGGAGCGTCTCACCGCGCTCGTGGACACGGGTTCGACGCACAACTTCCTGTTCGGGGACGCCATGCGCTGCCTCGCACTCCAACCGGCGGGCTCGGAGAAGTTCAGCGTCACCGTCGCCAACGGGGACCACCTTGCTTGCCACGGGGTGGCGCGGCACGTTCCCATCCTCATCGTCGATGAGCTGTTCTCCATCGACTACGTCGGCATCGACCTGGGCTGCTACGACTTCATCCTCGGCATCGACTTCCTGTCCACTCTCGGCCCCATCCTTTGGGACCTCGATGTGTTGTCCCTTATCTTATGGCGCGAGGGCGGCCATCGCGTTAAGTGGACAGGCATCGGCGGCTTCGGCGCCGCGACTCCGCAGCTCCAGTTGATGGCGGCCACACTGGACGAGGCGCATCCCCTCCTAGCCGACCTCCTGCAGCAGCACAACGACATCTTCGACGAGCCACAGGACCTCCCTCCCGTGCGGCCCTGTGACCACGCATCCACCTGCTCCCGGACACGGCACCTGTCGTCGTGCGCCCATACCGGTACCCTCAGCTATAGAAAGACGAGCTCGAGCGTCAGGTGGCGGTCATGCTTGCGCAGGGCATCATCCGGATTTCGACATCGCCATTCTCCGCCCCGGTGCTCCTTGTGCGCAAGATCGATGGCACATGGCGCTTCTGCATCGACTACCGCGCCCTCAACGCCCTGACGTCCAAGGACAAGTTCCCCATCCCCGTCGTGGATGAGCTCTTGGACGAGCTACACGGAGCGCGCTTCTTCACCAAGCTCGACCTTCGCTCGGGCTACCATCAGGTGCGCATGCACCCTGAGGACATCGAGAAGACGGCGTTCCGCACTCACCATGGCCACTTCGAGTTCCTGGTGATGCCGTTCGGCCTCTCCAACGCGCCAGCGACCTTCCAGGCCCTGATGAATGACGTTCCCAGCCCATACTTGCGCCGCTTTGTGCTTGTTTTCTTGGATGACATTCTTATCTATAGTGCATCTTGGGCGAAGCACCTACAGCACGTGGCCATCATCTTCAACAAGCTTCGAGCGCATCGTCTTCACCTCAAGTGCTCGAAGTCCTCATTCGGCACGACCTCCGTCGCGTACCTGGGGCACGTCAACTCGACGGATGGGGTAGCGATGGACGCAGACAAGGTCGCCGCCGTCGCCGCGTGGCCGACCCCGCGGTCACCGTGGGCACTCTGCGGCTTCTTGGGCCTCGTCGGCTACTACCGGAAGTATATCCGGGACTTCGGCCTCATCGCCGTGCCACTAACGCGTCTCCTTCGACGCAACGCCTTCTCTTGGGACGAGGTGGCGACTACGGCATTCGAGGCTCTCCAGCGGGCGCTCACGACGGGACCCGTCCTCCAGATGCCGGACTTTGATATGCCGTTCGTGATGGACCGCGACGCCTCTGGCATCGGCTTCGGTGCCATCCTCCATCAGGGCGAGGGACCGCTTGCCTTCTTCAGCCGCCCCTTTGCCGCTCGCCATCACAAGCTCGCGGCCTACGAGCGCGAGCTTATTGGGCTGGTTCAGGCGGTGCGCCACTGGCGGCCTTATCTTTGGGGCCGATCATTCCGTGTGCGCACGGAGCACTACAGCCTCAAGTTCTTGCTGGACCAGCGCCTCTCGACAGTTCCACAGCACCAGTGGATCAGCAAGCTCTTTGGCTTCGACTTCACCGTCGAGTACCGCCCCGGCCGTCTCAACACGGTCGCCGACACCTTGTCACGCCGCGACACTTAGGATGTCGCGGACGACGTCGCCATGGCTGGCACTATCATGTGCATCCGCTCTGGGCCATCTTTCGCCTTCATCGACGACATTCGCCGGGCAACTTCGACGACCGCGGACGCGCAGGGCCTGCGCCAGCACCCTGGCGCTTGGACGAGGGGCTGCTCCTACATGGCCGCCGCATCTTCGTGCCCGACCATGGCGACCTGCGCCACCAGGTCCTGACCTTGGCGCACTCTGCAGGGCACGAGGGCGTGCAGAAGACTCTCCATCGTCTCCGTGCTGATTTTTACATCCCCGGTGATGGCGCGATGGTCCGCGACTGGGTGCGGTCGTGCGTGACGTGCCAGCGAAACAAGACGGAGACACTACGACCCGCGGGTCTACTACAGCCGTTGGACGTACCCTCCCAGGTGTGGGCGGATATTTCCATGGACTTCATCGAGGGCCTTCCCAAGGTGGGCGGCAAGTCCTTCATCCTCACGGTGATTGACCGCTTCTCCAAGTATGCGCACTTCATCGCCCTGGGTCATCCATATACAGCCGCCTCCGTGGCGCGGGCCTTCTTCGACGGCATCGTCCGCCTCCACGGTTTTCCTTCGTCCGTCGTCAGCGATCGTGATCCCGTGTTCACGGGACATGTCTGGCGGGATCTCTTTCGACTGGCGGGCGTGAAGCTCCGCATGAGCACGACGTTCCACCCTTAGACAGACGGCCAATCCGAGGTGGTCAACAAGGTGATCGCCATGTACCTGCGCTGTGTTACTGGTGATCGTCCACGAGCTTGGGTGGACTGGTTGGCGTGGGTGGAGTACTGCTACAACACCTCCTATCACTCCGCCCTGCGCACCATGCCTTTCGAGGTGGTCTACGGGCGCCCACCTCCGGCGATGCTCCCTTACGAGCCTGGGACGGCTCGGTCCGAGAGGGCGGGCGACTTACTCCGCACCCACGACGACATTCTGGCTAAGGCACGCCAACGTCTTCTCCAAGCACAGCAGCTGGCTCGGAAGTACTACGATGCTCATCATCGCGAGGCGGAGTTCGCGGTGGGCGATTGGGTGTGGTTGTGCCTCCTCCACATGACCACGCAGTCTCTGGACCCGCGCTCCAAGCGCAAATTGGGACCTCGCTACGCCGGTCCCTTTCGTGTGCTGGAGCGTGTCGGCACACTCTCATACCGCTTGGAGCTGCCAGCTGGTTCTCGCCTCCACGACGTCTTCCATGTCGGCTTACTGAAGGCCTACCGCGGGGACCCTCCTGCAGCGACGCCGGTCCTTCCTCCTACTTGGGATGGCCGCCTCCTTCCAGCTTCCGCACAGGTGGCGAAGGTGCTGCAGGCGCAGCAGCGTCGCAGCGTCTGGCATGTCTTGGTACAGTGGACCGGCCTGCCAGAGGAGGAAGCGACTTGGGAGAAGCTCGACAATTTCCGCCAGCAGCTTCCAGATGTTCAGCTCGAGGACGAGCTGTTTGAGAAGGCGGGAGAGATGTTATGACCGGTACAACGTACCAACGGAGGAGGCCCAATGGGCAGGGTTAGTTACAGGCTTAGCCCAAGTTATCTTAGCTATCTTAGAGTCCAAGTTATATTAGAGTCCGAGTTATATTAGAGTCCAAGTTATCTAGGATTTAGTGGAGGCTGTCCTCCTATATAAACACATGTACCCCTTCGATATTAAGCAGACAATAAACAGTATTCTGTTGTCGTCTCCCTCAAGAGACGGGAGCCCCGAACCCTAGCCGCCTCTCTCTCTCACGCCGCGCCGGCGCCCAACCGCCGGCGCCGGCGGTTCCAACCTCGCAGCCTGCACTTCCACCCCTACAACCTATGTCTGAGACCTGGTAGAACCCTAGCCTCTACCAAATACACAAGCAGAACGAGCAGAATCTTGCATTGGCATCAAAGAATGTATGTGGCACCAGATGTCCTGCAGAAGCATGAAAGATCGTTCATCATTTGGGCCATAAGGGCAAATGATTACTGCAACAAAAAACATACTCCCCCCGCTCCATATTACTTGTCGCTGATTTAGTACAGAGTTGTACTAAAATCAGTGACAAGTAGTATGGAACAGAGGGAGTAGTATCATATCGAAAACATTCTACCACAGGTGCTCTTTGCATGCTTACATAAAAGAAGTTGATGGTGCATTTGGAATTGTTGACTAGTGTGGCAACTTGGTAACATTGAAAAATATCAGCATAGCTTCCTCTTTGGTCGAGAGGAAAAAACAGAAGTGAAGCATTTTCCTGGCTACACACAAATACACACTGAGGCGAGCCAAAAAATTCTCGGGTCACAGTTGAACATCTTCAAAGTAGAAAAGGTGAACAGCACACATTGTGGGACATCTTACTTAACTTTATAATGCTTCGTTGGTTGCAAGATATACTTATACGGAAATATATTTCACTAAAAAATAAATATAGCTGTGTTTGCCAGCAGGAACTGGATATCAACTTGCAGAAGATGACTAATGGAAAACATGCAAATCAAGAGAGATAATTCATGGATTTGTTGGCTGCCGTGGGAGTAACAGAAGCAAGAGATGGAACCGAAATGGCTATCGAAATGGTTGTAGGAAAAGGCAGTTTTTCACCAAAGTCAGTTTACAAACAAGCCCTTTCGAATGATACTAGGACTTGCATAGTGAAATTTCGAAAGTGAATCCTTAATCAAGATCAAAATATTTATGTTGTTGCAATGTTGCTCAAAATAAAATGATAACATGTTAAGGAAAATGTAGCAGAGTAATCCCCATTGGGCTTTCAGTAATGAAACAGAAACGCTACACCGTCTTTTCTTTGGTTTTAAAATGGTGAAAAAAGCTGGAAGTACGGTGGCTTTTGTTTTTGAGGAATCTTGAGTCAACTTCGTAAAATGGTGAATGCTTATCAACCACACATGGAGAAAAAATTCACAGTTGGACTTGCAGCCAGATTTGGGGCAATTTGGAAAAATGGCGACAGAACTTGTTTTGAAAAACATAGAGAGATTTTCTACTTAAGTTGTGTGTTACGAATATCATGCTCATCACGATTCGCAGACCACCAGAGTATTCGGGGTCAGACAGGACAGCACAAAGTGGCAATAATGGCTGAGCCATGCTTGAACTTGCGGATCCGCTATTTGACCAAAGAGCTACTTGGTAAAAGAGGTTAGTTCGTTTCGATGTCTTTCTGACCTGAGTGCCATGCATCAGGATGTTGATTAAGATGTCCTCTACTTCTGGTTCTATTTTAGCCTAGTTCAAGAACCTGAGAAATAGGACTAAGTTGCCTAAAGAGTAAAGAGCATCCTGGTAAGCATAACATACCCCTGGGAGGTCTGGCACTGAATCTCTCGATCGTTTATTCAATAGTTTACCACAAAGAAGAGAGTTATCATCTTCTCGGCATCTTTTGGACATACAAGTAACCGATCCATCTGCAACACACCCATCATACATGGTTAAAGATAATACATATAGATAGGGTGGACACATTATTTGAGGTAAACAAATTACCAGCCATCAGACAAATATGTAATGTAACACAAAAATTACATGACAGGAAAGTATCGTGAATGTAGCACAAATGTTCAAATTGTTCGGGTTGTGGCATTTTGCTGGGGTTTGTGGAAACGGGGGTACAAAGAATGTTCTTACGATGAATCGGTTAAATCACCTACACAGAGATCAATTTGTTACATACGCTCCTTTATACATATAGAAAGCTGCAGGCCAAGGAACAAAAGGATGGTGGGAATAGAAGGCTTGTGGCTCAACCAAGTCTTGGTGGAATATAAATTTTGGAATACGTGAATATGTGCCCTCTCGGTGCCCAGGAAATCTCTACGGTGGATAGGAGGAGTCTTACCACGGACTTGGAGCACACCGGCGCCGCCTGTCCCGCTGTTGGCAGGCGTCAGCATCCCCATGATTCCTCGCAACCACGGTTGGCAGCTGGCCGGATCAAGTCGAGAAGCTGAGGGTCCTAGGTTAGCTTCATCTCTTACTTTAGCTCGATCTATCTATTTCTTCCGTCTTCTTCTCTGTATATAAAAGCACGAACATACAGGACGGAAGGGCGTAACGCCGGCCTGACCCTCCTCCGTGCCTCGATAGCCTGCGCTTGCATATGCAATTGGACCTCGGTTACTGAATTAACTGAAGAAAAAGAGACACTTCTACTTTTTCTTTTCTCGAGATAAGAAACACTTCTACTACTCCTAGGAAGCAGATGTCGCAGGCTCGCAGCCGACATTGACGTGCCGCATTCTCATCCGTTGATTGAGGATCTGGAGGCTCACACAACTCTCCAATTTAGGTTGCAGCTGCTGGTCTCCCTACCAGCCTGTCTCTCGTCGGTCTCACCCTGCCCGCGAGCAGGCGTTGCAGCAGCTGGGATCTCTCTGCCGGATAGATCTCCGGGATCGATTCATTGCCGGATCCCGCCGCCTGCAGGTGTATCTTCCCCTTTCCAGCCTCCGGCAGCGCTGCCCTCTGCGCCTGCATGTGCCTCCCCCCTCCTCGGCCCAGACTGCGCTCCCTGCTCGTGGTGCCCGAGGGGAGGGAGACGCAGTCCTCGTCCGACGCGCCTCCTCGCCCGCAGCTGCAATCCATTATTGTGGCTCCTGGATCCACACCTCGCGCCAGCGCCCAGTCCTTAATTGCCGACGATGCCCCTGCCGATCCGTCGATGGATTGGAACCTGGTGCGTTCCAGGAAGGAGAAGAGGGTGATGAAGGCTACCTCTTCCGGAGATCTGCATCGACAACGATGCGCTCCGCCTTCTGACCCCGTGGCTCTACAGCAGCACCTAGCTTTCAAAGCCAGATTCAATGGCCGCTGCTTCCGGTGCCTTTCAAAGCGCCATCGCCTAGCGTCCTGTCGTGACCCCATCCGGTGCATCCGTTGCAAGGGTTCAGGCCATCTTGCGCACTCCTGCACCTCCAACCTCCATTCCCAGCTGCCACCTCCCACCCGTAGTCTCCCACAGCATCCTCCCCCACCGCAGGTGAACCCAGCCGCCTGGCCCGCTCTGCCTGTGAGGCCCGGTCTGATGGAGTTCACACCTGGCCTTGCCTCCCGTCGGCCGGAGCGTTCGTCCTGCATCGTGGTGAGCTCACCGGAGATGGAGGCCGATGCCTATCATCTGCGTCGCTCGGCGTTCACGGCCACTGCTCCTGACGCCAGGGTCGACCTCAACACTGCCCTCGTCGCCGTGGCGCTCGAGAAGGCGCTCGACATCCCACGCGACTCCATCCAAGTGGCCTCGGTGCACCCTGAAGATTACCTGATTCGTTTCGCGGAGCCCTTCCAGCGTGACCTGGCCCTAGAGCGTGGCTACGTTCGTGTTGACGGCATCTAGCTGCAGCTAGAGCAGTGGGAACCAGCGCCGGCTGGCACCATTTGCAGCCTCCGGTTCTACTGCCGACTCGCCATTTCCGGGATCAAGTTCCATGCTTGGCGTCTGGATGTGGTGAAGAAGCTTCTGGGTGGCTCTTGCATCGTCGACCGAATGGAGCGGCAGACCGAGCGCCTTCAGAATGTCACTGCCTTCTTCGTATGGGTATGGACGGAGAACCCAGACTACATCCCCAAGGCGGCTGATCTCACCATTGTTGAGCGTGCCGGGGACGACCGCAACAGACACCAGCTGCCGGATGGTGTGCCGGCCAAGGAGGGATGGCAGGGACCGATGACTGGAGTTCTCATCCACCTAGTCCTGGCCAAGGACTACTCCCCTGTCGCCTCCGATTGCTCCACCACGCCAGAGTACCCGCGCATCTACACCTACAATGTGCAGATCGGCACCATGGACGGGCGTGTTGTGCTACCTAGGCACCCTTCCGATGCTAGCTCCTCGCGCCTCCCTCGACGGCGGGATGATGATGATGCTGATGATGAAGGGCAGGGCCGGCAGCATCGTCGCCGCACCGGAAAGCGCCGCTCCCTCTGGCAGTTTGTCGTTGGGCAAGCCCAATGTCGCGACACTGCATGGTTCGACCCTGCGCCGCGCCGTGGTGGATGTCACGGGGAGCGCTGGGGGCGAGCGGCGGCTCGCCACCGGGCACCTAGCCGCTCCTCGGACAGGGATGGCAGATGGTGCACCTCCCGAAGCCCGCCACCAGCTCCGCGTCAGGCAGCATCTGCTTCCTCCTACACTGCGATCCCTGCTGGCTCTGTGCGTCGGCCTCCCTCTTGTCGCTTTGGGCATGACACTGAAGACTCCCACTCCATAGCGACGGTTATGGGTCATGGCTCCAGCGGCCAGGCTGCCGCAGCTGCAGGTAGTCCCATTAGTTCCCCTGCTGCTGCCCAGCTCCCATCCTCAAGCCGTGCGGAACCGGCTGCCAGACTAAGCCTAGAGCGCATCTCCTCCGGAGAACGTTGGAAGGGCGCAACTTCTACCTCCGCAGCTCTGTCGCCGTTAGAAGAAGTTCTGATTGCTGCCTTTAACAACAGGTCTCAGCAGTTTTGTTTTCCTATGAGGCCATCCTCTGAAGATGCCGGGCTGCACGGCAGCATGCTATATTCTTTTGGGGTCTGGGAATCTCTCCTCCAGCCAACAATCATCTGCTGCACCATCTAAATGAAGAACAGTCCACAGCCATTCTGCCTGGGCCACCGTCGGCTTGTTTCAACCCTGCTGTTCATCTTCCTGGAAATGAGTGGGTCACTAATAGAAGCTTTGCAGCGACGGTCTCCTGGGATCGCCTCGCTGATTCAAGCTCGGCACAGCATGCCTTCTTCCACAGCGGAGGCCCAGATGTTGTGCCGCTCAACAGCTGGGAAGCGTTTGTGGCCAGGACACCGGCAATAGATTTCTCTGGCTTGCAAGGAGCTCCTCCTCTCATGCCATCTGAGGTTAAATTTGGACCTGGAGTTCAGCTAGAGCGGCCTGGATCTGATAGAAACCAAATGCAAAATATGACCCAGGGCAGAGAGATTGTCAATGCAATCATATCTCGCGTGGCCTCCCTGCCTTCAGAGAAGCAGCACTGGTTTATAGAGCGAGTGGCTGATCTACTCTCACTCTCACTGTTGGGAGCACCAGCGAAATCAGACTCAACACCGGGACAGGCCAGAAAGAAACTGTTCGCCTCCATGACTAAGATGACCAAGAGCGCCAAAGCGCGCGCTGCCAGTTCATCTTTCATGGCCTCCAGGAAGTCACAAGCAAGATTCTGCGTCCGCCTTGGTCTGATAAAAGATATCAGCGAGTTTAACGAAGAAACCCTTAAGATGTATCTGAGCTTCTTCAAGAACCCAATGCCAGAACCGCTGCTATCCAAGCTTGCGGAGGTAGCTGGGATTAAGGCTCCGCCATGCATTAACCTCCCGGATGAAGACCTTCAGCTCATTCTCGACGAGCTGAATGCAGAAACAAACTGATGAAGCAGATCACCCTACTGTGCTACCAATCTCTTATGGATTGTGCAGCCAACTCGATGAAGGGGCCCCCTGCTGCTGGATGGGCAGCACAGCCAGCGGCAGAGCATTATTCTATTTGCCTAACTGGCCACAACAAGCCAGCTTCTTTCTTCTTAGCCTATGTGATGTTTTCCCTTAGTCTATCTCACGCGTCGGTGACGTATGAGACTAAATTTGTAGCTGGATCTAGAGCCGCGCGGATTGCGCCTGCTACTTGTTTTCAAGTGCCGGAGGCACCTGATAAACCCCTGTTATGTGTCCGAATAGCACTTATTTGTGTCACCATTTGTACTCACGCGCCGGCGGCGCCTGAATATCATCTCTCTATTTCCTTTGCTTCATCATCCTTGTGTTTGCCTCTCGTTAGGCTGTTTGTTACAACAGTTCTTTATGTATGATAGACTAGCTATTCTCTGCTGGAACGTGCGAGGACTAAATGACCGGACTAGGCGGTTAGTTGTCAGGTCAATGGTTCAGCAATGCGGATGCTCCATCCTATGCTTGCAAGAATCAAAGCTACGCCTACTCTCCGATGAAGACAGACAAGAGATTGGTGGCCAGAAGATACAGGGAGCAATTTCGCTGGCTACAGATGGAACAAGGGGAGGCCTGATTCTACTGTGGGATACATCACAATATACCGCATCGGATATTGCAGTTAGAGAATTCTCCATCTCTGCAACAATGGTACCACTCAATGGATGCCCATGGACAATCACCACTGTGTACATACCGCACGTTGATGCTAGAAGGACTCTTTTTTTTGAACGAATTGCGGCAGATTGCTGGTTTTGTATGCACCCCATGGCTTGTGCTTGGAGATTTCAATCTCATCACCTCGGCGGCAGATAAGAACAACCACAACTTAGACAGAAGATGGATGCTCAGATTTCGACAGGCTCTGAACGCCTCCAGTCTGAAAGAAATTAGGTTGATCGGCAGGAAATATACTTGGTCAAACGAACAATCACCTCCAACGTTGGTAAGGTTAGACCGCGCGTTCTGTACCGTGGACTGGGAACTTAATTTCAGAAACACCAAGCTGTTGCCTCAGTCTTCCTCCATGTCAGACCACTGCCCACTTCTCCTTATCAACGAGGGAATGCTAAGAAAACAAAGGCGCTTTCAGTTCGAGCATTATTGGCAACACGTTCAAGGATTCCAGGAAGTGGTCGCGGCGGCCTGGAGCGGTGTACCTGTGCAGACAGACCCAATCTCCTCCTTCAACACAAAGCTCAGATCAGTTGCAAGGGCACTGTCGGTATGGAGCAAAGCCAGGATTGGGAACCTGCAGCTGCAGTTGCTAGCAGCACAGGAGCTCATTCTCAGATTAGACTGTGCTCAGGATCAGCGCACCCTCACGGCCTACGAAAGCACAACCAGGCTGATGCTTAAGTCACGATGTCTTGGATTGGCAGTTTTACTCAGAATAAAACAGCGGCATCGTGTGAAGGTGTCCTGGTTAAGAGACAATATCTCCAGTTCAAAGATGCTATTCATCAAGCAAACTCGCGTGCTAGGAAGAACACAATTCATTGACTTTTAAACCCCCTTTGAGCGCTTCTGAGCGACCAACCAACCATTCTCAATGCGGTTGGCAAGCACTTCTCTGCAGTTCCGGGAACACCGCCTCAAATTTCAAAATCCTTTTGCTGGGACTTTCTTCAAATTACTCCAAAAAACCTATAGGATCTTGAGCATGCTTTCTCTCTTGAGGAGATAAAGGGAAGCTATTTGGGACATGCCAACGGATAAAGCACCTGGCCCCGATGGCTTTCGAGGAGTGTTCTATCGCGCATGTTGGGAGATTATTAAGGAAGATCTGCTAGCTGTTTTCCAACGGCTGTTTTCCCTCAACACCAGATCATTTCATAAGGTCAATGATGCTTTGATTGTGCTGATACCCAAGAAGAAAGACCCTACACAGATCAAGGATTACAGACCAATCAGCCTGATCCACAGCCTAATGAAAATAATTACGGAAGTGCTCGCACGAAGGCTCGCGCCTCGGCTACCCTCTCTGATTTCAAAATGCCAGAGCGCATTCATGAGCGGACGCAGCATCTAGGAGAATTTTCTCTATGTACAGAGCCTAGCAGAGCACTATCACAGGGCACGGCTACCTTCCGTCCTGCTAAAACTTGATCTGGCAAAGGCTTTTGACACTGTTTCCTGGCCCTACATCTTAAGCTGTATGCAGGCGATGGGATTTGGACAGCGATGGTGTGCTTGGATCTCTATGATATTATCCTCCTCTTCTTCAATGGTCATGGTTAATGGTGTTCCCACTACAAGGATATGGCATAAATGTGGAGTTCGACAAGGAGACCCAATATCGCCTTTCTTATTTATCATTGCTATGGAGCCTCTACACCGGATTTTCGACATGGCAACTACTTCGGGGACGGACGACCACAATGAGAACATCACTGTACGCTGACGACCTGGCACTCTTTGTAAACCCGGTTCACGAGGACATGATCACGGTTGGATTGATCCTACAGACTTTCCAGGAGGTAACTGGCCTTCGTACAAACTTTGCGAAGAGTGTTGTGTTGCCAATTCGTTGTGATGGCCTTAACCTACAACAAGTGTTGCTGCCACTGCGGATACCAATTGGAGTTTTTCCCTCAACCTACCTTGGGATGGTGCTTTCTATCAAGAAACTTCAGAAAATCCACTACCTCAACATCATGTCCAAATTTGACAACAGAATAGCCGGTTGGAAAGGCAAACTAATGTCCAAGGGAGATAGGCTAATCCTGGCAAAATCGGTTCTTCAGTCCCTGCTTGTTTACATGCTCTCATCGCATAAACCTCCAAGATGGCTACTAAAATGGTTTGATCAGCGCACGAGAGCTTGGTTTTGGTGTGCCGAAGAAAAATGCAATGGAGGACAATGCCGAGTTAGATGGGATATCGTATGTCGCCCAAAACGACTTGGAGGTCTTGGACTTCATGACATGGAGAAGTTTGCTCGTGCACTGAGATTAAGATGGATATGGCTACGATGGAGCGATGCCAACATCCCGACTGTTGGCACAGGAGGACCGTGTGAGGACAGAGACTTTGCCATATTTGCTGGGGCCACTAATGTAACCGTAGGCGATGGAAAAACAGCTCTTTTCTGGAAGGATGCTTGGCTACAGGGGATAGCACCAAGAGACATCGCACCAAATTTGTTTGCAGGCTCAACAAGGAAAGGCAGAACCGTCTATGATGCGGTCTTGAGAGATAATTGGATCAATGACCTCCAGCGCAACTGGCAGAATGATATGATTGATGAGCTTATTAACCTCTCCACTTTGTTGAATCAAACTCAGCTAAGCACGATGATCAGAGACTCAATCACTTGGAAGCTAACAACTGATGGTGCATACACTGCAAGATCTGCTTACCTTTTCCAATTTGAGGGTATGATCAACTACAATCTATACTCCTCGATCTGGCGGACTTGGGCGCCACCCAAATGCAAGATTTTCTTGTGGATGGCCATGCAAAGGAAGATCCTCACTGCAGACGTGTTACTTCTGAGAGGATGGGACAATAACTATTTTTGCCCTCTATGCATGCGATGCCTGGAGATAGCCACACATCTCCTCTCTGAGTGCTCTTGGTCGACAAAGATTTGGGTGTAAATGGCTGTCTATACAAACCAACCATCCTTGCAGTCTGCTTCCTGGCCGGCTGACCGACCACTAAACGACTGGTTTCACGCTCTAAGCAGTGCTGATTTGGACGCATGAAGGAAGAAAGGGACACGGGCCCTTGCAATACTGATCTGTTGGGAGCTATGGCTCGAGCGTAACCGTAGGATTTTCCAAAAGAAAGAGCTCCCAATAAACGCACTGCTCACACGCATTAGAGATGAAGCTGCATCTTGGAAGCTTGCTGGCTGTCCAATTGCTTTTGATCCTGGCTGAAAACATTTTTTGGGGCCACCCCCACCCCCTTGTTGCCTTCCAAAGCGGGCAACAATAGTCTTCTTTTTCTTTCTATTTTGATGCTCTTTGCTTAACAATTGTACCTTGGCCGTCGGCCCCTTTCTTCTTAATAGAATCGCAGCAGATCTCCTGCTGTCTTACTAAAAAAATCAGGCTTTTCTATTAGTACTCACACAATTATTAAGAGGGTGTTTGTTTACAGGGATTTTTTGATGTACAGATTAAAAATATTAGTCCCATCTAAATCAAACATGAGGGACTTTTAGGGAATAAAAGTGGACATTTTAGAGTAAAAAAAGAAGTCCATATGGGAGAGTCTTTTTTGGACTTTTTGATACTTTTTCCAACAGTGCTCCTGCTTTTAGCATGTCATTTAATAACCTCTAGTCCATCAGTACGGGTAACATGGTTGTTTAGCATGTCATTTAACAACCTCTAGTCCATGTTTAGTCCCTGAAATCAAACAGGTAGGGACTAGGGACTTTGTAGTTGACACTAAAAAAATCGTAGGACTTTTTAAACAAACACGGCCTAAGGACTAGGTTTGATGTGTAATCAATATTAAAAATACTACTCCCGGGAGCCAAAATACCCTCTCTCAATTGAAGAGTTACTCTCAATAGAAGGTGAGTAGCTAGTCCGCTCTTCCTCCTTTTGTTCTTCGTTCTTTTCCTCATCTTTTTTATTCAGTGAGCTCACAGTTTCATCAATTACTTCTTACATAGACTCGTGCAAAATATTAGTATTTTTTGATAGTGGAGACTTTCTCAAGAAGTGCATCAATATCGTAATTGTATTCCTAATTCTCATAGCAATATTTAAGTATAGAAAAATTTCCACGTGTGTAAACACCATCGTCATAATTTTCAAACTTTTGAAACAAAGATTCAGTTTCATAAGCATCCTTAAAATCAGCAAATTCTTCTATTCATTCCATGTCATAGTAATCATATATATCAGTAACATAAGAAGCTAAGGTTTCATTATCATTAAATTTAGGACAATATAACCGCACCACTTCCAGGCCCTCTCACGTCTTCATCATTTTTGGCCATCCGTTTACAGGATTGGAACGTTTTGGCCGTGGGATCACCCTCCCCCGCACGTTCTATTACCTAGGCCAGAAGTCCTAAGGGATGCTACTCCGGCAGCCGAATCGGAGCGCTTTGGTAAACTGGGCCTTTTGTAGCGGCCCGTTAGTTAAATGACCAAGGTCCAGAAGACTGATCGACCGGCCGTAGATCTCAAGAAAGAAAATCCACTCGACAGAGGAACGAGTCAGACAGAGCTCGAAGTCCTAAGGGCTACTACTCCGGTAGCCGAATCAGAGCGCTTTGGTAAACTGGGCCTTTCGTAGCGGCCCGTTAGTTAAATGACCAAGGTCCATAAGAACGCAAAAGAGGCAGACTGATCGACCGGCCGTAGATCTCAAGAAAGAAAATCTGCTCGATAGAGGAACGAGTCAAACAGAGCTCAACAGAGAAGACCGATTAGGTCGCTGCGAGAGGGAGAGAGAGAGGGGAGCGAATCCGTCGCATGCGAAATAGGGGGTGTGGATCGATTAGTCCCACCGTTTGGGGCAAGCTGAACCGACGCGGACGGAGATGCAGACCGACGCCATGGTTGTTCGACTGTGCAAAATTACTCTGCTGAGATTGAAGGAAGCAATCATTCTTCAGTTTTCTCAACAGGCATTCACGGTGGTTGATGTGCCCACCTACGTGTATATATGATTTCTCCCCTACCACTCTTCACTCACCCTTTTCACAGGTTCCCCTATATTTCATTCTCATTCATGTATCGTCCATCAAACAATATACAAGTGCTCTTCATATTGATTGTGGTCAATTAATTAGGGCAGACCTTGGAGAAAGGCAAGGTAAGAGCAGGGAGGTGGCAGTGACTGGCAATCACAACATCATATCATTTAGAGCAGGAAAAAGCATGAGAGATTGCCGGTTTATGTTTTTAATTTAATTTCTCTTCATCAGATCATTTAGATGAGGTCGAAGAGAATCTTGAAGATCTGCATTCGTCACTCCAAAAGTTGTACCCTACTTGAATACTGATTCAGATATTTTTATGTGCAAGGAAGGGTTCTGCTCCATGGTTGAACAAGTTCTTGGTCCATGTTACAAGACATGCATGGAGAGAAATTTTGTTGTTTCCTTCTTCCCTTTTGTTCTTTCCTTCTTCTCAGTTTATTTCCAGATAACCCGACCATTCGTGTTGTAAATATGTGGTATCTCTTGGACTACATGGTTCTGTTATAAAGATAACTTTTATCCGACCAACTGATTGCTTACAGTTGAAACTGCTATCGGTCGCAAATATCATTAGGTATCTTTGATGATCTGAACATTACACATCATGAAGTTGAGGTATATATGGCCTCAGTTTTTCATTTCCATATGTTAAGGTTGGAAATATGTGAGAACTTATTTCCTCCAAACCAGTAAAGGAAAGTTCTTTCACACTTGCATATAATTAAAACTATATTTGATCATGATTCATGAGGAGGTATGAATGATCGCACTAAACTTTTCCTCTTTGAACAATACTTCTCACGATAGTAAACCAAATCACAAATTGCAGCTTATGACTTGAAGGAAAAAAAGGAGCATCCATGACAACCGACCCAGGACATTCATAAGAGAAGCCAAGATAGCTAAAGGTGAGGTATTTTTTTATGATTTCGCCATTCTGGGAAATCATCCTAGGATGACATAGCAACTGCGTGTAGAGCTGCCTTGCAACCTTGAAGTATGGTTTTTGGTGTGGCTAAAACTACTAGCAGATTATAACATAAGTATGATCTTGGACTGATCTCACATTAGACATATTTACCGTGCTATATGCTTCTTCATTATCGTCCTAGAAACAATTGAAGTGAACATTTTGGTAATTCAAACAGCTTTAGTTTACTGGTAATTCTTAGATTTAACTAATGTTTACTTATTGAAGAAATGGATGATCGCACGTGCCAGCTTGCTCGATGACCACCACCAGAACTTGTCCACCAAGGGTGCTGCCTTCGAAGTCGGTGGTTGCCCTTCCGTACTCCCCTCTATGTTGGCCATGCCTTCCCGAGCAAGGATAGGTCCAAGCGAGTGCAGAGCCACCTCGCCTCTTCCCCCTGCCTCATTAAGGTACTATGTCTGAATGTATAAACTTTAACATATGTTGAGATCTTAGCCTTGATACACATATAACCTTATGTTAGATACATTCTAGGACTATGGAATTAGAGACAAATCAGACAATCAATACTCATCATTAGACGCCTCTCATTTTTTGATGTTAGTAGCATCCAACGGTATTATTTTCTTGTACATTATATACTATTTATGATTGTTCTTGTTCTATTTTATATTCCCCCGGTTTCAAAATAAGTGTCATTGATTTCATACAAAGTGAACGACACTTATTTCACCTCGATTTTTAGTTATTCGATTCTACATCATTTAACATGTGATAGCACAATGTTGACAGAGAACATATATTCTGACCGACAACCCACGCTTTTCGATTTGCCCCGTTGTTCATCTACAAACTAGATCATTGATGGCACGCGTTGTTGCGCCCCTCTATTTGTACAATGAAATGGTAGAAATTTTCATAAATTTATGATCACATGAAACATATTATATTAAATTTGCCTAAACATAGTCATACATTAGTCGCTAATCAAATGCAATCTCATATAAATACTCGGTAAAGGCAAGATCATGTACAAATTGGCTTGGATAACAACACACACAAGAATTTAGATAGTAAATACAACTAATCATCACATATACTAGGCAATAAGAAATAGATTGTATATACATGAAGCATAAATGAAAATCGTCACATGCCTCTACCAAAAGGCCATCATGATGGAAACAAATAATTATCTCAGCCTAATGCACCTCGCTATTTCTTGTGACGGGCTTCATATTCATAGGACAAGATTCCTAAAAAGGATTAAATTAGTTGGAATATAAAATAATAATATACTTAATACTACTCTCTCTGTAAATTAATATAAGACGTGTTTTTGACACTGCCGTGGACTCTAATAATGTCTTATAAAAATTTGCAGAGTAGTGTACCATACAAGCAGCAAGTGGGATCTGTGGTAATCATATTTTTCATTTTTCTTTGCTAGTTTTGTTAAATTCATATGGTTAAGTACTAAATGTTTCTAGCCTTGGGACCCCTGAATCATTGAGCTAGAGCTGAGTTGTTGCTCCATTGTTACCTTAGCATCCATCTGAAACTCAATAGATGGTACACATATAAGTCGTTCGATTTATAACATGGAAGGAAATTTTTGAAATTAGAAATTAGAAATACATAAAGTGATCAGTTACCATAAATAATAATATTATCCCTCCGTTCGGAATTACTTTTCACCAAAATAAAAAGAAATGAATGTATCTAGCACTAAAATATGTCTAGAATCATCCATTCCTATGACAAGTAATACCGGACGGAGGGAGTATATATAAAATGATCGCATTCGGGTTTAGAACATCAAAATAGTTGCATGTAAAAGATTTATGATCTCTTAGGTAGATGATTCAAAAGTTTTCTTCATGCTCTCTTAGGCCTCCCTACTCTAAAAGCAGATAAGTCAAAATACAGCTACCGGCACACCTATTAGTTCATCCACATGCAAATAAAGTGAAGTCATTAAGAATATAGAAAAAACTACATTTCAAAATTTTTGGCCATGAGGCCTAGCGATACACTCATACAACAAGGCATGGCATTCTTGAAGTAACGACAATGGAAGTTGTACTTATTTCAAGCCTAATTGGATGGAACGAAAATGAACAAACACATAGAACATTGAGAATTCAACAAAAAATATGTGTATAATCCTTTCCTTGATGTATATTTAATCATAATAAAATATAACCATATGAATGAAACTGGAAGGAATCACATATTATAAAGAATGGAAACATCGTAGAAGTGGGCATAGATAGAAATGGGTTGAAGGGATTTGAATTGTTATACCCGGGCAGAGTAAAATGCTTGGCTGACTTATTTGTGCAATCCTGCAATAGCAACCAAAATTGGGTGAAGTAAAATTGTCTTCTGAGCATTTTACTATATGGAAGACACGAAATATGACCACTAAGACACTATTCCAGGCTTTGTCTAGTTGGTTGTTTCCGTGCAAGTAAACCGAAAAGAACATAACTAAACAAAAGACCAAAACACAGCTATGAGGATGATGGCATGATGTTACTAAAGATGAACAGACCACCATTGTACTTTTTAACAACCAATTAACTATATTAATAAAATGACACCACAACAAAAGTGTGAGAAAGATCTACTAATACCTCAAAATTAGTTTCCTCCATAAATATTTCCTTCACGTCAAATCACAACGTTTTGACTTGCAACTGGCAGTATCAGTTCAGGAGAAAATTCATGGATTCAACTTACGGAGGTGTGTGGAAGACTGAGAGAAATAAAGCCCGCAAAGTTGTATGAAGAGGATTGTCTGGTTCCCTTGGAGTGACATCAACATCCAGAGGAGAAGAGAATCTATTGCACAATCTGAATAAGATTTTCAGCTACGAATAAGAATTGCTGAAGATATCTTCATATATACTGTGATTGTGCAACACAACATTCAGAAATGTAATCGGTAGTATTGTATCTTCCACAGAGTCCACCTTTTTCACATTGTGGCCTACAGCTTAGCAAATCCCAAACACAAACATGTGTCACCATTCTGCTATTATCTCTCTCAACTGATACAATTATTTTATAGGTTACAATATATCATCAACTTACAAATTTCAACCTATGATTTTCATTGCTCTGGATGGCGACGGCATCCTCGAGCTGTATTATCTCGGACAGGATGGTTGTCACCCGCTCCATGACCTCCGACATGCTCACGAAACGAACGAACCTGCACTCAAGAAACAGCCATGCAAAATGAATTGACACCGCCGTCAGCATGGGAAGCTGGTAAAGAGACACGAGACGACTGACAGGTAGACGGCGTACCTACCAAGCGGTGCCCTTGGTGAACCAGGGTGTGCTGGCCTCTAGATCCGGCTAGATAAGGATGGTGTGGCCTCCATTGGCCATATGGTCCTAGGCGGCTTGAGGTGCAACACGAAGGAGTTAAGCAGTCCGGAGGCATCCTTCTCCTTCGGTCCTTTCTATACCACAACCATATACCACATATACAATACAAAAAGAGGGAGAAACATAAAATTTCATTGTAATGTGTTGTTGTTGCTGTCGACACACAACCACACAAAAAGGAGTTGCATATTGCAATAGGCTTTAGTAATCAACATTACAAAAAATCATGATAAAAGGCGAGTGGAAGATTTGGAGGATGAACACCTGACTGTTGGAAGACGAACAAAGTGAAGGTCTGCCAATTTGCAGTTTCTTCCTCCTCTTTGCGAAAGCGTTCCCCACCTGACCTGATGTTCATCTGGAAGAGAATGTGAGGGGAGGGGTGGGAGTGGGAGCGGCTGCGCTGGGGAGAGGACCGACTCCGGGAGCAAGATCGTCGGTATGTGGAGACGGTAGCGATGGTGGCGGTGGCGATCGATGTGGGACTCGGGGGACGAGGGAATCTAGGGAGAAGAATAAAGAGAGAAGGGTTTGGCTGGGTTGGGTGTTTCGATGGTGGGTTTTGCTTCCGAGCAAATAATCTCGTCGAAGCTAAATTACCAGTGGGCTTTGTGTGGTGCAAGGGCCCAAATTAACGAGAAGCCACTGATTCGGCTACGAGAGTAGCTGCCCCAGGACAACAAGCCCACTTAGTTGTTCATCACGATAATGAATAGCAATCGTATGGCTAGAATCGACCAAGACACATGATCTGACGGCTAGAAAATGAGGATGCGTGAGAAGGCTGGGATATGGTGCAGTTTTACTGTCCTTAACTAAATCATTGATGGCGTGCATTGCTGCGCCCGTCTATTTTTTCAATAGAATAATAAGAATATCCGTAAATCATGGACTCATAAGAAATGTCAGATTTTCATACATTAATACATATATGTTGGACAGTAATCGAATAGACCAATAATCGACATCATGGTTGTCTTAGAAAACAAAATAATCAGTATTGAGTGTCTTAAAAAACACATCAACACGTGAACCATTTGCAAAAACCACATAAAAATTATGAATTAGCATTTGGGAAAATGATTAATCACAATCAAGCTTATTCATCCAAACCAATGGGAACAATTCCACAACCCACACGTATCCATAATCCATGTCAAAATCCACAATAACTAATCAAGGAAAATAAGAGAAGGAATTGGTCGAACAAAATAGAGCACTGTAGATGGTTACAAACAAGCTAACCTGGAATCCACCACCGATCAATGGCAGGTTGCTCCTATTGATGGTTCATGGAGAAAAAAGACTCGAGAGATGGGAAACAAAAGACTACCATCGTCTCCCACCCCAAGAAGCCACACTCTCGGTTGACCGCAACGAGAGAGCAAAGAATGCGCATTCAACATCGTGTTCATATTGTTACAATGCACTGCAAATAAAAGATACAAATATGAAGTTTAGTTTGCCAAGCTAAACCTCACATTGACATATATATGCCTACAAAGAGTGAAATTCAACATATCTGGTCAATAACTTAGCATGTCTCCATATAAAAAAGGAAATATTAGAAGATACATTATTTAAGAAAATACACAAATCTAAGATGGAGTAGTTAGAATACATATTGACCAATTGGGCTAAAGATAGAACATATGCAAAGGTACTACTATCATACTGAAGTACAAACTACTATCATGCACGATGAATAAACCATGAATAAACCTAGGCTTTTATCTTTCTCGAGTGTATGACTTTGCTCAACCTATAAATTCAGTGATACTCCACCTGTATTTTGCGTAGATTAGCCAAGTTTATTCTCTTGTATTTTATTACAAATTTCCACCATTAGTTCCTCCAATACCATGCTTCCAAACAGGGTCTAAAACTTGTTTGAACTGTAAATTTTGATAGATGACTTATTTTTTAACACCAGAAATTGTAGGTCATGTTTTGCAGTAGGTTTGTGGTGTATAGAACTTACAACCTCATCTTATTTTGAGTTATACTTGCTCATGCAACTATATGTTTCCTGGTTTAGTTTTCTACAATGAACACACACAATAGAGTGGCGCCAACATTCAGAAAACACATACAGGAAAAAAGAAGGCGATGGTTCAACTACAGAAAACTGACTAGAGGGAATTCAGTTATTGGTACTTTGGTAGTTTGCCATATATCACTAACTTCCTGGTTTTCTTGCCTTCATGGTTTTCCCCATTTACTCTCTATGGTCATCTTCTTTAATTGTAACGTATTTTAGTTGTACTTTCAGACCATGCCATTATCCTTCCTCATTGAACCATCATTTTACTATTATTAGGCTTCGCCATGACTTTCCACACGGTTTAATCGAAAATTGTGTTTAAGCTACATATCTAAATTAACAGAAAACTTTATCCTAATGTACAATTACACCAAAATGTGGTTAAGAATTTAAGCTACATTTAGGTGAACATTAAACTGTAACTTGACAACAATTACATACATTAAATAACACATAGAAAATATTGTTTGTCTAAATCAAAGTGAACAATAACAACATCTATACGGACAAAGTTCTATAGTGTAGTCAATTTACATCCAAGTGAGATAGTAAACTACATCATAATGTATAAATTTCATCCAAAAATGTGCTCGAGTTACATCTAAAAGTTATACATCTGAATGAGTTGATCCTCAAACTTCAAATCAATTCATGCTACAATGATTTGAGCCTATGCCCAGGAATCTTACCAAAGCACGACGACTATACTGCTGAGGAATCAAGTCATCTCTTTGCTGCTCTATTAGCTTTGCAAAATCCCCAATGCGTAGCATAATTGTTGATTGTGTGCAACCCTCTACAGTTGGCAGTTGATTTCCACACCTCTGTTGTCCTACGTCCTCCATTGACCAACAAAGAATAACCATGTGCATAAGCATGCACTCATTAAATGGAAACAATGAACAAATAGTAAAATACTAAAGGTACAAACAGAAACTGTAGTGGAAAAAATAATCAAAGTTGTACACGGCATTCAACAAAATTTGGATAGCCCAGTCGCATAAAGGTCAGCAACGAAAACAGAATTCAGATACGCAATAACCTGCATCCTGTGACTTGCAAGGAGCCTAGAATTTAGGCACCCCATCTTTGCATAGTATGCATGTCAACACAACAAAGTAGAAACGACGGTTCATGGTTGGGGACTTGTTGTCTTCTTGCTTGACTCAATCGCACTCTTCTCTGCACCTGCTTTTATTTTCGTTACCGACCTTGCACTGTATGCTCAGCTATTGTTTTTTCCTTCTGTTTCAGTGTTTCCCTACCCACATATAAATAACCCCAACTTGTATTAAGCTGAAGAGCTAAATTGAAAGTGGCAGAGGGGAAGGTGGAAACTGGAAGTTAGGACAAGGACTTTTAGATGTGAAACAGTACCCTGTGCCTAATGTAAATCCCACAGAGAGTCTAAAACAACCAGAGAACAGGTATCAAACATTTCGCATTCACTGAGGAATAATACTCTTTGGATAGATAATTAGAAGAGATAGCGAGAGAGAGAAAATTATAGTGATTCAAACCATGCTGATCTTTTACCTTGTGTTTCCTCTAGAATCTGAACGATATGCAGCAATTGATCAGCTTGTCGTCCCAAGTTCCATCTATTATAGAACTACAGAAGTTACAGGCAATCAGGAATGGCTAAAAGATGCCTATGTCATGGATAGATCAGCACAAGATGAAGACTGAAACAAATATGGGGACCTACAGCGATATAGATGAGTGCTCCTCCTTCTCTTCCTGCAATAGTTCCTCCTCACAGGTGCAGGGAAAGGCATGGCGGCGTACCGGCATGGTTCTAGGATGGAAGGGGTGACGCCTTGACGGCCATCTTTGACAACAATTTCGCATGCGAACTGGCCCAACGCCGGGCGAGCGGACATGTCATCTCGGGCCCCGCTGCTCATCACGAGGGACACCCCACTTCTCTTCCAGTTCTTCACGTGCTCCTCCCATTACCCTCTAGAGAGGAGGTATGGTGGCACCGCACATAGGTTGCGAGGGGAGAAGATCTCTCTCTCTCTCTCTCTCTGACCTAGGGCGAGATTTGCCTTTACATGTAATGCAAAGCTTGCAATTGTGATTTCTGAGAATGTGTGTTGTTACTATTCGTGCATCGTTGACAATTGGATTCAAGTGGTAATTGCGACCATCAGTCTGTGTCGATAACAAATCAGCAGCACCCTAGACCATTTTGCTTTTTTTATTTTTAGTTGCCGGTGCCCACATTTAATATTTGTCTCTCTTGCCTCCCCCTCCAGCATGGTCGAGAGCCCTTGTTATTCTGTGGGAAATGAAAAGTAACCAACCTTACCATTTGAAATATGCCTACGAAAATACTAATCAAGTGAAATAATTTTTGCATAATAGATAACATTCAGTGTCAAATTAAACACGTGCAAAAACACGCACCATCAGGTTAATTTCAGCTTTAGAAATTCATGTAAAAAGTATGATTATTCACAAGTTGGACAACTATATGGCATGATTAAAACCCATGTAATTTGGCCGGTAACCAACATTATAACGCCAAAATAAACGGGCGTAGCAACGCGCACCTTCAATGATCTAGTTCACATGAAAGGGAAGGTGTTGAACCTTCATCCTAGAGCAACAAGTATAATTATATCTCTGGCATTAATTCCAAGCATATCAATGCAACATATGAATTTGTCCCATAACAATTTTTGTATTTGATTCAAGCGATAATCCATAAAGTATTCACGTTGATCCAACGTTAATCCCATTATCAAGTTGAATGGGGTTTTCTCAGGATTATCAAAGTAGTGTTTAATATTTTACACATAACAAGCATCGAGAGTTTTAGGAGGTTCCCCATTGTGACAGCCCGAGACCGACGCCCGGAGGATTCTCCCTTCTTTCCGTTTTCGTCGTGTGACTATTTTTATTTGTTGCATCATCATCGCATCATGCGCATCATCAACATTGCATCGGCGTCTCCGTTGCCGCCAGTTTTCAAAACTTGCATCCGTTAGTAGTTGCCGGTTCTCGTTGTTGTCCGTTCTGAGCCGGACCACACTCGCACGCGTCCGCGGCATCGTCGTAACCCTGTTTTTAAAGCGTTATAATACTTTCTCCGATTGAGCTAGAATTTGTCGTGCGGTATTAGTTATATATAGCTAGGCCGCGTGTCGAGTTTCGTCGCGATCGGAGACCGTCTGGTACCCGAACGGTCGACCGTAGCGGCACCGTATTCGGTCTACCTTCGGACGTCTGTCGGTGTTTTTAAAATTCATGCCGCGCCGCCCGTTCTCCCTCTCGTCTCCCGATATCCCCTCTACACGGCCGCGTACCCATTCCCGCGTTCGGAATCGTCCGAATCCGACCGCACGGTTGGATCCGGAACCAAATTTCGGGTAACCTAACCCCCCCCATATGTCTATAAATACCCCCGGGTTAATTTTAGACAGCCTCCACCCTCTCCACCTCGAAATCCGTGCAGCCCCAAACCCTAGCTTCCCACCTCTCTCTCCCAAGCCCCAGCCGCCGCGGGCCCGCAAGCCCAGATCGGGCCCGCCGGTCCCGGAACCGTCGCGCCGCCGTCTGCCCGAGCAGCACAGCCCCGAGCGCCTCCAGTCGACCGTGCACCGCGTCGAGCCGTAGGTCGCCGCCGGCCTTCCCCTGCCCCGTGCCTGCCGCCGGCGCCCCTTTCCTCGCCGAACCTGTCCCCGTTGCGCTCCCTCACCGGAGTCGTCTCCGCGCCGTCCCGCGTCGGTGTCTCGCCGGATCCCGCCGCCACAGCAGGTTCCCCGGCCGCCGCAGCGCAGCGCAACACCAGATCCGGCCGGCCCCATCCGTCGCGTCGGGCTCCCCGCGTTCGGTGCCGTCGCCCCGCCTCGCTGCATGGCCGCCGACATGGATGCCGCGAGAGCCTCGTGCGGGAGGAGGACAACCCTCTCCCGAGCCGCTCCCAGCGCCCGATCCGCCCGCGTGGGCCTCCCAGCCGCCGCGGCCCAGGTGGCTAGACGAGCTGGCCCAGCCTACCCTGGACCCCGAGGCCCACCTCGCTCCCTCGGCCCAGGTGCACTCCACCGACCAGGCCGAGCTCTCCACCTCCAGGCCGGCCCAAGTGGCCGAGGTGAGATCCCCCCCCCCGTATGTGCACTTTTTATGTTTATTGCGCCCCTATTGAGCCCATTAGTATTTAGTAATTTTGGAATAAATTAAATTCCAGAAAAATAGTCGGTTTTATAACGCGCGTAACTTTTTAACCGTAAATCGGATCGAGACGTGTAATATATGGTTTTGTGGTAGTTTTGCACGTAGAATACGAATTTCAAGCATGCATAATTGTTTGACGTTGTTTAGCGTGCCGGATGCCAAGATTAACGTGCTGTTTTAATAGGATGCGCCCCGTAGTTCTTTTTCGCGCAAGTCCGGATTGTTCGTATGGCGTTTTAGAAATGTCCATGTTTTAGGGACCATTTTGCTATGCATTTTAGAGCTGTCATTTGTATTTTTGCGTGTAGGGTTTGCCGGTAGTTTATTTTCCCGTGTGTAGGTTCTTATCTCGCATTTTAGTGTGGCTTTATTTTGTGTTGCAACCCCACATATTTTATATGTTTCCGGGGTAGAAAAATCCCATGGATTTTTCTGTGCAATTAGTTTTAGCTTTTGAGGAAGTTAGTTCGCAAGATATTTTGCTATGTTGCCCTTTTGTTTAATTCGTAGGATTTATTCCGTGCGTCGTTTGACGGAGTTGTCAACTAGAGAGTTGATCTTGGGTGTTTGGACTAGCCCCTGGTATTTTTAGTTGCAATAGAAATGCATGTTTAGGTGTGTTTTGATTGCCCTCAAGTTGCTAGAAATAGTGTTGTTTTGGACGTGCGGAAATATTTCTAAGTCTGGAATCTATTACATTTTGTTGCTGTCTTGTCTTGCTTCTATCTTTTGATCTGTAGCTCTATTGAGGTTGGTCCAATGGAGTTAGTTGTACCCCTTGTGTTTCTCTAGCATGCTGTAAATTGTCATGCCATTTGGATTCCTGTAGCTATAGGTTTTTCTTCTGTCAATATTGCTTCAGATCGAAAACTGCACTTTCATGAGGTGTAATTTTCACTAAGTCTGAAATAGTGAGCGTGATGCCTTTTTGTGACTTCTTTCCCTAGTGATCCATGATACCAAGCTAGTTGTTGTTAGTTGTTTGTAGTAGTGCTTCTTGCCCTCTTCCGTGACATGCCTTGCTTGAGCATATTGGAGTTGTGTAGCCGTAGTTGTGGGGCGTCGAAAATGCTATGTGGCTGATTTTGACAGATTGTAGTCATTTCTTGTTTTGCTCATAGTTTTGGAACCGTAGCTCCGATTTGATCGTGTCCTACATGAAACTTGCTTAGATTCTCGCGTAGTTTCTTTTTCTCTTTCTGTTTGTATGTTTTGAAGTGCTCGTAGCCGCCGTTGCACACATTTTGCATTCATGCCGTCATATCTTGCGGTGTCTGTATCTTTTGATCCGTAGCTCCGTTGGAGATGTTCTCTATGTGTAGTTTTCTTGAAATGACACGTAGAATCACGTGAACCTATTTGATTTTATGTTTAACAACTAATTAAATGTGTTCATT
The DNA here is from genome assembly GCF_904849725.1 of Hordeum vulgare subsp. vulgare. Lineage (NCBI taxonomy): Eukaryota > Viridiplantae > Streptophyta > Magnoliopsida > Poales > Poaceae > Hordeum > Hordeum vulgare. Next base: position 99,556,170 of record NC_058522.1, on the reverse strand, counting down.
CAGATCTGGACAGAATTGTAAATTAACATGTGAGGTCGTCTCGGAGATGCTATATGTCATTTCCGACCTCATTTAAAATGCCTAGATAGGTAGTTTAATTACGCTTCACCTCTTGCCATATTTAACCACATTTAATATTGCCGTGTATCTAACCGGGATAGAACTAAATAGTTAACATGGAGTTTCGTCAATATGCAACTCGTTGCATATTGAACTTCACTTAATGTGTAGTGTTTGATTGTGTGATTTGTCATGCCGTGACTTGCATGTATCCAGCTGCTCACGCATCATTTGAGTTGTGCATGTGAATTCCGTGTGTTGATTTGTGTTTCCGGTTTTGCTCCTTCTCGATAGAGTTCCGCAGCGTGGCGGATTGTGAGGACCCATTCGACTACGTCGGTTCATCTGCTTCACGGAGGCATTCTTCTTCCAAGCGGGATCTCACGCAAGATGACCATTTCCCTAGATACCATTACTATCATTTCCATGCTAGTTATTTCGATGCTATCGATTATGTCTCGTTGCCTACCACATGTTAAATATCAGCCTCTCAACAATGCCATGAATACCTTCAACCTGTTCGACCTAGCAAACCACTGATTGGCTATGTTATGGCTTGCTTAACCCTGTTGTTAGCGTTGCTAGTTGCACGTGCAGATGCTTCCATGTGAAAACATGGGTTTCTTGTTATATCACCATATTAATTGCTATTAATTTAATGCACCTATATACTTGGTAAAAGGTGGAAGGCTCGGCCTTTTCTAGCCTGGTGTTTTGTTCCACCTTTGCCCCCTTAGTTACCGGCTACCGGTGTTATGTTCCATAATTGAGCGCTCCTAACACGATCGGGGTTGTTATGGGGACCCCCTTGATAATTCGTTTTAGATTAAAGCTGGTCTGGCAAGGCCCAACATTGGTACTACATTTGCCTAATCACCTAATAAAATTGCATAGGGTCTTCCCGGGCCCCGAGGATAATTTAATCAACCCCCGGGCCAGTGCTCCTCATGAGCGTTGGTCCAAAACAGAGCACTGTGCGGGGCCACCGTGAGGAAACTCGAGGTTTGGCACTCGTACGCGTCGCTTATCCGTCGTGTCCTGAGAACGAGGTACGCGACTCCTATCGGGATCGTCGACACGTCGGGCGGCCTTGCTAGATTAGTTTTACCTTTGACGGAATATCTTGTGCATCGGGATTCCGGTGATGCTTTGGGTAATCCCAGAGTTGAGGTTTTCCACTAGAGAATCCGACGAGATCGCGAGCTTCGTGATTGAGGATTTCTATGCGGCTTGTGGTAATTTGTGATGGACTAGTTGGAGCACCCCTGCAGGGTTAAATCTTTCGGAAAGCCATGCCCGCGGTTATGTGGCAACGTGGAAACTTTGTTTAACACTGGTTCTAGATAACTTGAAGTTAACTTAATTAGAACATGCCAACTATGTGCGTAACCGTGACTGTCTCTTTCGTGAGTTCTTTCTCCGATCGAGGACACGGTGGGGTTATGTCTGACGCCGGTAGGTGTTCAGGATCATTCATTTGATCATCAGTAGTTCACGTCCGTTATGCGTAGATCTTCCCCCTCTTATTTCTTGTACTCGTAAGTTAGCCACCAAATATATGCTTAGCCGCTGCTGCATCCTCACCACTTAACCATACCTTACCCATTAAGCTTTGCTAGTCTTGATACCTTTGGAAATGAGATTGCTGAGTCCCCTGTGGCTCACAGATTACTACAACACTAGTTGCAGGTACAGGTAAAGGTTACTTGACGCGAGCGCGTTGATTGTACATTTGGAGTTGATTCTTCTTCTTCTTCTTCATCGGTCTAGGATGGGTTCTAGGCCGGCAGCCTGGGATAGCAAGGATGGACGTCGTTCTTCTTTTCTCGTTTGTTTTCGTCCGTAGTCAGACCCTGCTCTTACTCTTGATGTTTATGTACTGTACTGATGTGACTCTGATGTAGCTTGTGGCGAGTGTAAGCCAACTCTGTATATATATCTCTTCTTTTCATTACATGTACTTGTAACGATATCTTGCGACACGACGAGATGCGCTTCTATCCCTGACGAGGCCTTCGTGCCAAATTGAGGATAGGGTCGCATCTTGGGCGTGACACCCATCTCCATGAGTAGCAAGTACACCTAATTTTTTTGGTATTTCGTGTTCCATATCCATAACTAAAGATAGAGAACAACTAAGAATAGAAAATAAAAACTACTCAGTGATAAAGCAAACAAGCACAGATGAGAATATTCACCCCACGCTATTCCTCCCCGGCAACGGTGCGAGAAAAAGGTCTTCATAACCCACAAGTGTAGGGGATCGTTTGTAGCCTTTTTTTGATAAGTAAGAGTGTCGAACCTAACGAAGAGCTAAAGTAGAAGAAATATTCCCTCCAGTTTTATCGACCACCGATACAACTCTACGCACACTTAACGTCTGCTTTACCTAAAATAAGAATAAAACTAGAAGTACTTTGCAAGAAAATAAAGAGCAAGTAAAAAAAAGTTTGGGGTTGTTTAGTAGAAAGCTTTTTGTGTAATGCAAGAAACATATTTTCCATAGGCAATTGAATATAACATGATAGATACTTATTATGTGCAATGAGGGAGAGGCATACGCTAACACACTTTCTATACTTGAATCATATGCACTTATGATTGGACCTCTAGCAAGCGTCCGCAACTACTAAAAATCATTAAGGTAAATCCAACCATAGCATTAAACATCAAGTTCTCTTTACTCCCACACGTGCACAACTCTCTTACTCAGATGTAAGTTTCTGTCACTCTCGTCACTCACTATAAGCGAATCATGAACATATTGCAAACCTCCAGCGTATATCCTTCACGTGTGCACATCACGGAAGGCATCTTAGGACAACACCATATCAGCACACAACTCATATCAATAACATCATATCACAATTAACCCGTAGGACAAAATAGATCTACTTAAACATCATAGCATAACCACATATCATTGGGAAATAGTATGTAGTGTTTAGCTCCATGTTTAAGTAGAGAGTTACATCAGCAAAAGAGGTGCTACACCGCTGCATAGGGGGGGAGAGAGTTGGTGTTGACGGCAGTGCTACTGCGACAACAGACCTTCCCTGGTACGGCGCCAGGAATCATGCTGCTACGGCTACTCCTTTAGGGACTTCCTTGGCAAATATGCAAAGGATTTCCCCGCGGCCTTGGAGCCTTGCGTTGGTGTTCCCTTGAAGAGGAAAAGGTGATGTAGCACAGCAACGGTAAGTATTTCCCTCAGTTTTGAGAACCAAGGTATCAAACCAATGGAATATCTCGTCAAGTCACAAGTACCTCCACAAACACAAAGAGCTTGCACCCAACGCTATGAAGGAGTTGTCAATCCCTTATAGATTGTTTGCAAAGTGAGAACTGAAAGCAAAGAGTAAACAGAGCAAAGTAAAAGTGAAAGTGGAAACGATAGTTGCGAATAGACCCGGGGGCCGTAGTGTTCACTAGTGGCTTCTCTCATGAAAGAAAGTAGACGGTGGGTGAACGAATTACTGTCGAGCAATTGATAGAACCGCGCAAAGTCGTGACGTTATCTAAGGCAATGATTATATCTATAGGCATCACGTCCAAAACAAGTAGACCGATACTTTCTGCATCTACTACTATTAATCCACACGTCGACCGCTATCGAGCATGCATCTAGTGTATTAAGTCCAAAAGAACAGAGTAATGCCTTAAGCAAGATGACATGATGTAGATGGACAATCTCATATCTACGATAAAAGCCCATCTTGTTACCCTTGATGGCAACAACACGATGCATGCCTTGCTGCCCCTTATGTCACTGGGAAAGGTCACCACACGGTATGAACCCAAAACCAAGCACTTCTCCCATTGCAAGAATCATAGATCTAGTTGGCCAAACAAAACCCAAGACGTGGAGAGACTTACAAGGATATCAAATCATGCATATAAGAAATCAGCAAAGACTCAAATATAATTCATAGATAATCTGATCACAAATCCACAATTCATCGGATCTCGACAAACACACCTCCAAAGAGGATTACATCGGATAGATCTCCATGAAGATCATGGAGAACTTTGTATTGAAGATCCAAGAGAGAGAAGAAGCCATCTAGCTACTAACTACGGACCCGTAGGTTTGAAGTGGACTACTCACGAGTCATTGGAGAGGCGATGATGTTGATATAGAAGCCCTCCAACTCCAAAGTCCCCTCCGGCAAGGCACCGGGAAGGGTCTCCAGATGAGATCTCGCGGAAACGGAAGCTTGCGGCGGCGGAAAAGTGTTTTCGTGGATGCCCTAATTTTTTCTGGATTTTTAGGGAATTTATAGGCCAAAGACCTAGGGCAGGGGAGCGCCAGGGGGGCCACAAGCTTGGTTGCCGCGGCCTCCCCCCTGGTCGTGGCAACAGGGCTTGTGGGCCCACTGCCTTGGCCCTCAAGCCTCCCGATCTTCTTTCGTTCTGTAAAAATCTATTTCCGGGATTTTATTCCGTTTGGACTCCGTTCCAAAATCAGATCTGAAAAGAGTCAAAAACACAGAAAAAACAGGAACTCACACTTGGCACTGAATTAATAAGTTAGTCCCAAAAAAGATATAAAAGGTAAACAAAACATCCAAAGTTGACAAGATAACAACGTGAAACCATCAAAAATTATAGATACGTTTGAGACGTATCAAGCATCCCCAAGCTTAACTCCTGCTCGTCCTCGAGTAGGAAAGTGATAAAGAATGAATGTTTTATGCTTTCATGCTGCCTAACATAGATGTCCTTTGTAACTCCTCTTATGTGACGTGAATGTTCAGATCCATTAGATTCAAAACAATAGTTTGCTATTGACGTGGAGACAATAATAATTCAAGCAAACTAGCAAGGTAATCATGAACTTTCAAAATAACAAGCCAAAAGAAAGTTACCCCTACAAAATCATATAGTCTAGCTATGCTCTATCATCATTGCACAACGAATTTAAATCATGCACAACCCCGGTATTGGCCAAGTAATTATTTTCACACCTTTACTTTCTCAAACTTTTTCAACTCTCACGCAATACATGAGCGTGAGCCATGGTTTTAGCACTATAAGTGGTGTGGAGTGTGGTGGAGGTTGCAAGACAAACAAGGAGAAGATGGTCACATTGACTAGGCATATCAATGAGCTATGGAGATGCTCATCAATAGATATCAACGTGAATGAGTAGGGATTGCCATACAAATGATGCACTAGAGCTAAGAGTATGTGAAAGCTCTTAAAGAAAACTAGTGGGTGTGCATCCAACTTGCTTGCTCACGAAGACCTAAGGCAAATTTGAGGAAGCCTATCATTGGAATATACAAGCCAAGTTATATAATGAAAATTTCCCACTAGCTATATGGTGGTGACAAAACGAGAGACTCTCAATCTTGAAGATCAAGGTGCTTAATATGCACAAGTGTGGAAAGGTGGTAGCATTGTCCCTTCTCTCTTTTTCTCTCTTTTTTTTGGTGGGCTCTTTGGCCTCTTTTTTTTGGTGGGCATCTTTGGCCTCTTTTATTTCCTCACATGGGACAATGCTCCAACAATGATGATCATCACACTTACAACTCAAAACTTAGAGCAATGATGACTATATATGAAAGCCTTCGGTAGTGTACCGTGACAATGATCTAGCATGGCACAGACATCAATGGGAACATCATGCTAGCTATCGTATGATCATGCAATGGCAATGTTGAAGTGGTGGCACATGTCATGGTGGTAGTTGCATGGCAATATATGTCGGAATGGCTTTGAAAAAGCCATAGTAGGTAGGTATGGTGGCTGTTTTGGGGGAGGCTAATGGTGGGTTTTGTGCACCGGCGAAAATTGCACGGCACTAAAGAAGGTAGTGATGGTGGAAGGTGAAAGTGCATCTAAACCATGGACTCAACATTAGTCATGTAGAACTCATATACTTGTTGCAAAAGTTTTAGTAGTAATCGAAGCAAAGCATTCAACGCATACTCCTAGGGGAAGGGTTGGTAGGTATAAACCATCACGCGATCCCAACCGCCACACAAAGGATGACAATCAATAGACAAATCATGCTCAGACTTCATCACCTAGCGGTTCACCATACGTGCATGCTACGGGAACCACTAACTTCAACACAAGTATTTCTAGATAGACAACACCTTACTAATATAACTTCAATATTACCATAACCACAACTCAAAACTAATTGAGATGAATCAAACTTCTCTAACTATTCAATGCACATGAAGGTGGAAGTTTTCATATCCCTTTGGATAACTACCCCTTTTGAGACTACTATCAAAGAATGGATCTACTACCAAGCCACGCACCGCCATGCTCTAAAAGATATAAGTGAAGCATACAGAGAAAAAGCAACTAGCTCAAAGATATAAGTGAAGCACAAAGAGCAAAAGCAACTAGCTCAAAAGATATAAGTGAAGCACATATGAGCTGAATTGTCTAACCAAAGGATATAAGTGAAGCTCGACAAAATCACGGTGAGTGCATGTCTCTCTCTCTAGGTGTGCAGGAAGGATGATTGTGACACAACAAAAATAAAAGACTCCTACGATACAAGACACTCCAAGAAAAACACATAGCGTGTGGTGAATAAAAATATAGCCCCAAGTAACGTTACCGATGGATTGAAGACGAAAGAGGGGATGCCTTCCCGGGGCATCCCCAAGCTTAGGCTTTTACTACATCCTTGAATAAACTTGGGGTGCCTTGGGCATCCCCAAGCTTGAGCTGTTGCCACCCTTTATCTTTTTGTACATAAGAACTTCACCCAAAACTTGAAAACTTCACAACACGAAACTTAAACAGAAACTCGTGATAACATTAGTATAAGAAAGCAAACCACCACTTCCTTAGGTACTGTAGCAAACTTAAATTCTGCTTATGTTGATGTTGGGTTACTGTATTTTCAATCTTCCGTGGCTAATACCCCCCGATACTATCCATAGTTTCATCAAAATAAGCAACCAACTCAACAAAAACAGAATCTGTTAACAGCAGACCAGTCTGTAGCAATCTGTATCCTTCATATACTTCTGGTACTTCAAAATTCTGAAAATTTACGACAGTCTGAAGAATTTTCGTAGAAATCAGCAGCAAAAAGAATCAACTCAAAAGCTCTTACAGAAAAAAAAGAAAATTCTTTTCGTGAGCAGAAAGTTTCTGTCTTTTCCAGCATGACCAAACGATCATCCCCAAGACTAATCATAACGGTTTTGCTTGGCACAAACGCAAAAAGAAACAGAAAAAACAAAATCATAACAGAATTATGAAAGTGTGGAAAACACAAAACAGAAAGAAAAAGGATAGATTCGTTGGTTGCCTCCCAACAAGCGCTATTGTTTAACGCCCCTAGCTAGGCATAAGGTGATGGAATCACGTATAGTCATCCTTGATGCTCAAACCATAAGTAGCCCTCATCATAGATTCATAAGGCAATCTTATTTTCTTTCTAGTAAAATGCTCCGTGCCCTTCTCTAGGGGAAATTGAAATCTAATATTCCCTTCCTTCATATCTATGATAGCACCAATAGTCCTTAGGAAAGGTCTACCAAGAATAATGGGGCATGAAGGATTGCAATCTATGTCAAGTACAATGAAATCCACGGGTACATAGTTCTTATCTGCAACAATAAGAACATCATCGATCCTTCCCATGGGTTTCTTGACAATAGAATCTGCAAGATGCAAGTTAAGAGAACACTCTTCAATCTCATGAAAACCAAGAATATCACATGAAGACTTTGGAATCGCGGAAACACTAGCACCCAAATCACACAAAGCATTGCATTCATACTTTTTGATCTTGATTTTGATAGTAGGTTCCCACTCATCATGAAGTTTTCTAGGTATAGAGACTTCTAATTCGAGCTTCTCTTCAAGAGATTTCATCATAGCATCTACGATATGAGCGGTAAAGGCTTTGCTTTGGCTATAAGCATGTGGAGAGTTTGCAATGGATTGCATCAAAGAAATGCATTCAAACAAGGAGCAACTATCATAATTGAATTCCTTGAAATCCAAAGTGGGAGTTTCATTACTACCCAAAATTTTGATTTCTTCTACTACACTCTCCACGCCTTTATCATCAAGATAGGTGCGCTCCGAATCATTGGGGCGTTTTTCAACCAAAGTGGATTCATATCCAGCCCCTTCATCAATAGGTTTGACACACGAAAACAAAGATTCAAGAGGAGTCACACCAAACACTTTAAGATCTTCGTGATTTGCATCACTAGAACGCACCCTTTTAAACCATTCATGCCTAGCGCGAATTTGGGCGGTTCTTTCTTTGCTCTCATTCATGGAGACACGCATAGGATTCAAAGTTTCATCCAAGTTGACCTTGGGAGGAGCACATCTAACTTTTAAAGCATCAATATCACAAGACATCCTATCAACGCTCTTAGCCAAATCGTCAATTTTGAGTAGTTTTTCCTCTATGGACGCATTGAAAATCTTTTGGGAGTTGATGAACTCTTTGATATTACTCTCTAAATCAAAGGGTAATTTTTTATGATTTCCATAAGTGTTGTTGTAGGAATTGCCATAATTGTTAGAGGAGTTACTAGGAAAAGGCCTAGGAACATAGTTTCCTCTAAAAGCATTGTTGTTGCCAAAATTGTTCCTACCAACAAAATTAACGTCCAAACTAGCGTTGCTACTCTCAATCAAGGAAGATAGTGGCATGTCATTAGGATCTGAAGGAGCATTTATACTAGCAACCAAATTCATCAACTCGTCCATCTTAGCACTAAGCGAGTTAATTTCTTCTATAGTGCGTACCTTTTTGCTAGCAGGTGACCTTTCAGTGTGCCACTGAGAGTAGTTGGTCATGATATTGTCTAGGAGTTTCGTAGCGTCTCCTAACGTGATTTCCATGAACGTTCGACTTGAGGCGGATTCCAAGATATTGCGAGGAGCGAAAGTCAAACCAGCATAAAAGATTTGTATAATCATCCACAAACTCAAGCCATGAGCGGGACAATTTCTAATCATGAACTTCATCCTCTCCCAAGATTGTGCAACGTGTTCATGATCAAGTTTCTTGAAATTCATGATATCGTTACGTAGGGAGATAATCTTAGCCGACGGAAAATACTTGGATATGTAAGCATCTTTGCACTTATCCCAAGAATCGATACTATTTTTAGGCAAAGAAGAAAACCAAGTTTTTGCGCGATCTCGCAACGAGAAAGGAAAAAAGCTTCAACTTAATCACGTCATTATCCACATCTCTTTTCTTTTGCATATCGCAAAGCTCAATGAAGGTATTGAGATGGGATGCGGTATCTTCACTAGGAAGGCCAGAGAATTGCTCTTTCATAACAAGATTCAGCAAGGCTGCGTTGATTTCATATGATTCCGCACTAGTGGCGGGAGCAATCGGAGTACTAATAAAATCATTATTATTGGTACTCGAGAAGTCGCAAAGTTTGGTGTTTTCAGCCATGATGACTTCAACAAACAAACAAGCACACAAGCAAGCAAGAAACCGGCAAAGGAAAACGGCAAGGGCAAAAGAAAGCGGCAAAGGGAAACAGCAAAAAGGCAAAAGGAAACGGCAAAGGAGAAAGGCAAATGAAAACGACAAATGTGAAGTGGGGGAGAGGAAAACGAGAGGCAACTGGCAAAAAAGGTAAATGCAAGAGATGAGTTTGTGACACCTACTTGGATAGATCTCCTCCTTGTGCTTGAAATCAACACGTTGAAGAGAGACTATTCTTGACTTGATCCTCCCCGCCAACGGCGCCAGAAATCCTTCTGCTACTGCGACAAAAGACCTTCCCTGGTACGGCGCCAGGAATCCTGCTGCTACGGCTACGCCTTTAGGGACTTCCTTGGCAAATATGCAAAGGATTTCCCCGCGGCCTTGGAGCCTTGCGTTGGTGTTCCCTTGAAGAGGAAAGGGTGATGTAGCGCAGCGGCGGTAATTATTTCCCTTAGTTTTGAGAACCAAGGTATCGAACCAATGGAAGATCTCGTCAAGTCACAAGTACCTGCACAAACACAAAGACCTTGCACCCAATGCTATGAAGGGGTTGTCAATCCCTTATAGATTGTTTGCAAAGTGAGAACTGAAAGCAAAGAGCAATTGATAGAACCGTGCAAAGTCGTGACGTTATCTAAGGCAATGATTATATCTATAGGCATCACGTCCAAAACAAGTACACCGATACTTTCTACATCTACTACTATTAATCCACACGTCGACCGCTATCCAGCATGCATCTAGTGTATTAAGTCCAAAATAACAGAGTAACGCCTTAAGCAAGATGACGTGATGTAGATGGACAATCTCATATCTACGATAAAAGCCCATCTTGTTACCCTTGATGGCAACAACATGATGTGTGCCTTGCTGCCCCTTCTGTCACTGGGAAAGGTCACCACACGGTATGAACCCAAAACCAAGCACTTCTCCCATTGCAAGAATCATAGATCTTGTTGGCCAAACAAAACCCAAGACTCGGAGAGACTTACAAGGATATCAAATCATGCATATAAGAAATCAGCAAAGACTCAAATATAATTCATAGATAATCTGATCACAAATCCACAATTCATTGGATCTCGACAAACACACCGCCAAAGAGGATTACATCGGATAGATCTCCATGAAGATCCAAGAGAGAGAAGAAGCCATCTAGCTACTAACTACGGACCCGTAGGTCTGAAGTGGACTACTCACGAATCATTGGAGAGGCGATGATGTTGATGTAGAAGCCCTCCAACTCCAAAGTCCCCTCCGACAGGGCACCGGGAAGGGTCTCCAAATGAGATGTCGCGGAAACGGAAGCTTGCGGCGGTGGAAAAGTGTTTTCGTGGATGCCCTGATTTTTTCTATATTTTTAGGGAATTTATAGGCCAAAGACCTAGGGCAGGGGAGTGCGAGGGGGGGCCACAAGCTTGGTTGTCACGGCCTCCCCCCTGGTCGCGGCAACAAGGCTTGTGGGCCCACTGCCTTGGCCCTCAAGCCTCCCGATCTTCTTCCGTTCTGGAAAAAATTATTTCGGGGATTTTATTCCGTTTGGACTCCGTTCCAAAATCAGATCTGAAAAGAGTCAAAAACACAGAAAAAACAGGAACTGGCACTTGGCAGTGAATTTATAAGTTAGTCCCAAAAAAGATATAAAAGGTAAACAAAACATCCAAAGTTGACTAGATAACAACGTGAAGCCATCAAAAATTATAGATACATTTGAGACGTATCAAGCGGCAAGATTGTTGATGTAGATCACCATCACGCTCCTTGCCCCGGCTGCACTCCAGCGCCACCGGGAGAGAGGGGGAGATAACCCCCCCTCCTTCTTCTTCTTCCTTGGCCTCCCCCTAGATGGGAGGAGAGTTCTCCTCTAGTCCATGGCCTCCATGGCGGTGGAGGGGCAGGAGCCCCTCCAAGATTGAATCTCCCTCTCTATTCTCTTCTCTTTCGCGTCCCTGTTTTCTGGCCCTTCACCGTTTGTTAAATTCTGGGAGATCTGTAACTCCGATCGGGCTAAAATTTTGAGGGGAATTTTGTCCATAAATTAGCTTTCTTGTACCCGAAGAAGAGCCTCAACTGACTTACGAGATAGCCACAAAGGCACCATCCCACGCCAGGGGTATGGGTCGCGCCCAGGTACCTAGTGGAGGTCGTGGGCCTCCGTTTGCCTTGATTTCACCTCTCAAAAATCACATATATTCCAAAAATAATTCCTCCTAAATTTTTATAAGTTTGGACTTTGTTTGATATTGTGAGATCGATAGAAGAGGTGTCTAGAGGGGGGGGTGAATAGACTACTTGCATAAATTAAAATCCTAGCCTTTTCCCAATTTTAGTGGTCGGTGAATTTTAGCATTCTAACAAGTCTAGTGCACCCTACACATGCTAGTAAACAAATATGACAGCGGAAAGTAAAGACTTTGCACGTATAGTAAGGAGTAGAGTTTAGGAAGATCAAACGCGAAGATGTTGACACGACGATTTTTGGCATGGTTCCGATAGGTGGCGCTATCATACGTCCATGTTAGTGGAGACTTCAACCCACGGGGGTTAACGGATGTGAGTGTCCACAGAGGGCTCCACCCACAAGGGGGCCACAAAGAAGCGACCTTGTCTATTCCACCATGGCTTCCGTCCATAGAGGACGAGCCTCACTCATGGTAGATCTTCACGAAGTAGGCGATCTCCTTGCCCTTACAAACATCTTGGTTCAACTCCACAACACGAAGTAGGAGGCTCCCAAGCGACACCTAACCAATCTAGGAGGCACCACCCTCCAAAAGGTAATAGATGTGGTAGACCGATGAACTCCTTGCTCTTGTGCTTCAAAAGATAGTCTCCTCAACACTCAACCACTCTCTCTCAGATTTGGCAGGGGCAAGAGAGATTGATCTTGTCGAAAGCAACTTGGAGAGGCTAGAAATCAAGGTTCAAATGGTAGGAATGGAATCTCTTTATCTCAACACATGAGTATGTGGCTCTCTGATACGTCCCAAACGAATCTATAATTTCTGCTTGTTCCATGATCTTTTGGGTGACATTGTTATATGTTTTGCTAAACTTTTATGTCATTTTACACATATTTGGACTAACCTACTAACTCAGTGCACCCAGTGCCAGTTTCTATCTGCTGATGTCTATTTTGCAGAGGCTTTTACCCAATTTTCCGAAGCCCAAAAAATTCCAGGAAAAATGTATAAAAAAACAGCGAAACACAAGCTTCCGGATCACCGAAGATGGGCTAGAGGGGGGGCAGGGGCTGCCCATGCGACCTGCTCGCACGGCCAGGCCCTAGGCCGCGCCAGGAGGCCGCCTGGGTGGGACCCACCTCCTCCGGTGCCCTCCTTTGGCCTATATTTAGAGTCCCAAGAGGAAACCCTTCAACAACTTCCAGAATCGCGAATTTCTCCATCGTTCCGCCACAGCAGCGCTCCCGAGATCGGGAGCGTCAGGAGACCTCTTCCCGGCACCCTCCTTGAGGGAGGATTGACCTCCGAGAACTTCTCCACCGCCATGGATGCTTCCCGGACGTGCCATGAGTAGTCCTCCTTGGACCATGAGTCCATGACCAGTAGCTATGTGATGTCTTCTCTCCAATCTTGTGCTTCAATGGTCAGTCCTTGTGAGCTGCCCTACATGATCAAGGCATCTATGTAATTCTCTTGCTATTGCTATGCTCGGTTTGTTGGGCTCCGATGGATTATGAGATTATGTTCAGATTGTTATCAGTTATATATTTGATTATCCTTTTGTATTATGTTCCTTAGTGATTCATGCATGTTCTCCATTGCTATTTATTGCTTTGCCCGAGTAGTAGATTGTAACTCCAAGAGGGAGCGTTATGCATGATTGTGGGTTCATGCCCCTCGATGTCTAGCTTGAGTGACCGAAACATGAGACTAGGGGATGTGCTGTTGCCACCAGGGAGAAAACGATGGTGCTTGTGACCACGGTTGCAAGGATTGTTTACCTTACGCATAGTTCGTTAATGCAATTGTCCGTTGCTTTGAGTTTACACTTTGGATGGGGCTCACAACTTAATACTGGAGACATGTTCTGGATAGATATCTCAAGGTGGATGACTAGTAAGTAGATGTTGATGAATAAACGGTCTACTTGTCTTGGCGTACTGCCCATTATTATTGAACCTCTAACTATCAAGTAGCATAATTACCATTGCGGTGCGTTCATAATTCTGTCAATTGCCCAACTGTGATTTGTTTACCCAAGCATAGTTGTTTATCGTCTTTTGGGAGAGAGACATCACTAGTGAATGTCATGTGACTCCGGTCCATATCACCATCATTGTTTACACCTCCATCATTTACCGCTTTCATTTACTTTCCCATTTCAATCACTATTACTTTCCCGTTGTTTTGATCCTTTGCAAACTACAAGGCCGGAGAGATTGACAACCTCTCTGTACTCGTTGGGAGCAAAGTTATTTGTGTGTGTGTAGGCCCACATCTTCTGCTAGCGCTAGGGTGGAACAAAACTACTTGTTGAGCCTAGGAGTCCTCTTGGTTCGATAAACCTTGCAGTTCACGTGTGAGGGAAAACTTGTTGTTCACTACATCTCAACCTTCCAATTGGGGTAACCAACAAGGTGCGAGAAGTTTATACATCATCTTGCCATCACTCTCTCTGAGAAAAATGAATCTGGCAAGTGTTAGTGTGTTCTGAGTGCTTCCTCTACGAATGAGAGGTAGGTGGAAGGGTATATATAGGCATCCCCCAAAATCTAACCGCTACAACTTTATTGCCCAACCCGGTGACATCGAAATGAATCTCGGTGGTACCGAGTTGCACTAAATGTGGCAACTTTTGAATTCTCGATGAGACCAATATATAAATCTCGGTGGTACCAATATGAATGTCCTAGGCAGTTTCAAAATCTCGGTGAGACCAATTATAAAAACTCGGTGGTACCTATTCTTGAAAGCTGCTAACCAGAGAGTTGGCCCAAAACTCGGTGAGACCAATTCTCAAAACTCGGTTGTACCAATTTTTGAAAATGGCTAACCAGACAATTGGTACAAATCTCAGCGAGACCAATTCTCAAACTCGGTGGTACAGTTTCTTGAAAATGGCTAGCCAGAAAGTTGGTCACTGATTTCGGTGGCATCAAATGGAATGTTGGTGGTACCGGGATGGTAGGGATTGGCATAGGATCCATCTAAGTGTAAAATCGGTAGGGCTGAGTGGAAATTGTTGGTGGCACCGATTTCGTTGGTTTGGATTTGGACATAGATATTTTGTGGGAGAATGGATGAGTATTTTTGATGGCTACCTCTAAGCACTTGAGCGAACAATTCATCATAATACCTCATCCCCTTTTCATAGCATTGGCTTTCATATGGACTCAAAGTGATTTCTCACAAAGTATAAAATGAAGAGTCTTCTGGCTTGAAGCTTGAGCCCATCCTATTCCTTTCTTTGCATCAAGGGGCTTCTCCTCACAATCCTATAGCCAAATATTTTTGTGGACTATACCTGAAATATACTAGGTAAAAGTGTTAGTCCAAGAGACAATGTATGTTGTCATGAATTATCAAAACCACCAAGGGAGCATATGTGCTTTGAGATATGGATATTTTGTAAAACAAATAACATGCAACAAACAGGAACTTGCACTTGGCACTAGATCAATATGTTAGTCCAATAAATCATATAAAACGTTGCCAATAATATGTGAAAGTTTTATAATATTGGCATGGAACAATAAAAAAATTATAGATACGACGAAGACGTATCAGTGAGCACGATGATTGTTTTATTTGGAGTTCTTCTTCTTCATCATCCATCATAGGATGGGTTTTAGGTCGGTGGGTGGGATAACAAGGATAGACTTTGTTTTTATTATTTTATTTCGTCCGTGGAGGGACCGTGCTCTTCTGAATGTTGATTGAAGGTATGTTTGTATGGAGATGAACATGATTAGCTTGTGGAGTGTGTAAGCCAATTCCATATACTCATCTCTTCTTTACATGTACGTGTAACGATATCCAATCTTGCAAAACAACGAGATGCGCTTCTATCCCTGTCGAGGATCTCAAGCCGAAATAAGGATAGGACCGCATCTTGGGCGTTAAAAGTTGGTATCAGAGCATTATCGACCTAGGAGCCTCCTTGATTGCTAGAATTTGACCGAGTCGAGTCTAGTGAAAAACTACTTTGAGTCTAGATATATATCAAAGAGTAGGATTCTTTTTACTCCTCTTATATGCTCTGATGAAGAATTGCGACGTAGGAATTTTAATTATGCTCCTCTTATCACTCAAAACAATTTACGATCACGTGGGTATTTTGGAGCCTCTATGATGTCGATGTGACGGAATTCTGTACTTGGTGCCTCCTATTTCCGAGGAGTACAACTCCAAGGGATTTTTGACACATTGCTATCGTTCAGCTTCCTTAGTATCCGAGGACGCGGACATCAAAATGCTTCAATACATTGCTTGGTGGCAAATAGTGTCGTGACTTTTCCCCTGTACTCGTGGAAATAGCTCGGATGATGTACCAGCTCTAGTATTGTTGTTTTTTGAAGGTCTGAGGTAGATGAGTTTGTGGAACTTCTCGGATATGTGTTGAGGGTTGCAGCTGCGGTTTTGCAGCTGATTACATTGAGTAGTTTCTTAGACCCGCAACCTGATAGCATAACCAAGAAGGATTACACGAGTTCTTAGGTGGGAATTCAAGTAGTTACCTTGGATTATCCTTCCAACAAAAGCATGGTGGTTATGTATTTGTTTCTAGCTTAATTTTCAAGCCTCATCATTTGTTTTGTTGGAGTATGGTAATTCGAGTTGCTTGGATGTCAAGTGGTGATTTCATATCTTTTATAAGTGTTGTTCTCATATTCCCTTGGAATTGCTATTCCTTTTGTTCAACCAGAGTTCTCATGAAATTCTTTTCAACCCGAAGTTCTTCTCTTCAAGATAATTCAATCCTCTCCAATTTTTGCAAGATCGATCCTCGGAATATCTTCCAGAGTTTGTTTCATCTGTCGCGAGTAGTCTTATTTTTCCCACCGTCCCGCCCTTTTGCTTCAATGATTAAATTATCATCCAAGTGCCTTTATTTTCATTGATGCTTCTGCTATCTTTTCTACCATATTGTATCCGGTGATTCACTGTGAAAATGCCCAGGTGTTAAGTTCATCATTATTCATTCTTGTTTTCTTATCTACTTGATTCAATTCAAGATTTTAGTGTTCATCATATGCTTTTCAGTCGTTCAATGCTTTACCATGTGGAAATTCTTATCCAAGTGTACCTTGTTTATTCTCTCTCTATTCTATCTGGAGTGCTCAAGAAAACTCAGAAGTTTCATGTTCTCATTCGAATCCTTTAAATTATTTCGAGGTTCTCACCTCATCAAGTTTTCATTTGCATCGGTGCAATCAATATTTCTTAGCAATCAATTCAATGGTGTTTTTTGAGTGGCCCCATAACCCATAGGATTTCCCAGGATCTTACGTGGCTCTTATAATCTTTTTCAAAAATCCGTAATTCTTTCATGTGTGAGATAATCATGGATTCCATCAGTCATATTCCTTCTCCAAGTTTGCTTTGAATTTGTTTTCATCATTTCCTCAACTTTCCTTGTCCATTGTTCCAGAGTGTCTCAGTAGTTCATGGTTGTGCTTCTCGCCATCATTTTCTCCATTGAAGACCGAAGGAGAGTTCTCTTAAATATGTGTCCGTTCTTGTGAAGAGTCGTCATCGCATCTTGTTTCCATCCTCTTGAATTGTTTTCGATCATGAGAAATTCCTTGCATATCTATATCGAGCATTTGAGAGTTGTTTTCGTTTGTCGATCCTCCAAAGGCCATCATTTCAGAAGATTTCTTTGTTCTCAGCTTTCAGCTTTAATTCTCAAATTCTTCTCAACTATTGTCCCTCTGTTCGTATCTTAGTTATTTTGGTGCCTCTTTCAAGTTTATGTTAGGAGGCTCATGATCTCTTCGTTCTCATCTATTCCATTCATTCGTGTATCCTCATTCGTTTGTGAATTCTTACCGGTGTTTTCCTTCAAGACTTCTTCAAGTGTGTAATGCCTCTCTTCTATCTTTTTCAAGAAGAATAAGTGGTATGCTAAATCCATTGCTTGTCATCAATTTAACATGATGAAGGAGAGGCATAACATAATTCTTATTCTTGTTTCCTTGAAGTGATTTCAACCCTTCTTCTGTAGTTGTCCATGATATCGAATTCTCGATTATAAGTTGTTTATCTTGTCTTTTCTGGAATTTTTAGTCTTCTCAGGTATCTGTTCGCGAAGTTCCCTCTCAATCTTTCCAAGGTCATAATATTATTCTTTTCAAACTTCACTGTTTTGATCATTCTTTTGTTCCGGAGGCTTTGTGATGTTTCTCTCTTCAACCCATCATCTTGTTTTATCAAGATCATGTTCTTCCTTGCTAATCCATGTAACCAGAATTTTGTGGCTCTCTTTTAGTTCTTGCCATCTTATCAAGTTTTGCTTCTATTTTAAACCGAAGTGTTGCCCAAATTTCTTTTTAATTCTTGCTTGTTCCCCATGTCATTCTTCATCTATTTGAAACCTTCAATGATCGTTGGTTTCACTTGTTTTTCAAAGAAGCAACTAAGTTTTACCTTCTCCTCTTCTCTTCCTCTTCCTATTCTCATTCCTAGATCTCGGGTCGAGATCTGTTGTTAGTGGAGGAGACTCGTGACAGCCCGGAACCGACGCTCCAGAAGATTCCCTTTCACTATTGCTGTGTGATTTATTTGGTTGTCACATTCATCATCGCATGATGCGCATCATCCGCATTGCATCGTCACTCAGGTGCTGTCATTTTTTTTCAAAACTTGCATCTGTTATTAGTTGCCAGTTCTCTCCATTCTTGTCGTTGACCGTTTCGAGACCAACCACACACGCACGTGTCTCCGGCATCATTAAATTATTGTTTTTTTAAAATGCACATAAAACCTTCTCGAAATGGGTCAAAAGTTGGTGTGTGGTCTTGATATAATATAGGTAGACCGTCTGCCAAATTTGATCGCATTCGAGGTCGTTTGATACATGAACTGTTAAACCTAGAGCGGCATTTAACCGGTTAAATAAGCGAACGTTTTCAGTTTTAAAAACCTAATTGACGGGTTGTAAGTTCTCTCTCTTCTCAATCCAATTCCTTTACAAAGCCCACCTAGCCCATCCTAGTCCCTAGCAATCGCTAGAGCCATTCGATCGCGATCATATGGTTCGAAAACGGGCAAAATAGCTAACCCTAGCCCCCTTACTATAAATAGAGGACCTCCCATGTCTAATCTAGCCTAAACCTAGCATCCTCCTCGGTTTCCATGTCGACCAGCCCATAGCCACCGCCACCAGATCACCTCACTCCTCCCACCTCGCGGTAGGCCCGCTTGGGCCCGAGGGAGGCCCGCCCGAGGCCATCAAAGCCTGGACAAGGTTGCACGCAACCCCGGTGCCCGTGCAGCCCTGTGCCTCCCGCTCCCGCGCGCCCTTCGCCGCCCCGAGCGACGGCAAGACCGCCTCAACCCCGCCACCCCTGCTGGTCGTCAATGACCGACGGAACATCGTCGGACCTCCACGCCAGCGCCACGCCCCGCATCTCTCCTTCCTCTTCTGCTCTCCCTTACTCCCACGGAGCCCTCTCTCTCTCTCTCCCCCATGCCCCCTCACAAGATCGCCATAGATGCCTTGCCCCGCTGCCGTTCGTGCTAGACGCTATAGGGAACGGGTCCCTCCGCCTCAGATCCGTCAGATCCGCTCGCCCGTCGTCGTCGGAGCCTGGCCTGTCGCCGGATTCGCTCCGCCACCGGCCCTGTGCCCGATCCCAACGCCGCAAGTCCTCCGCCTAACGAGGACAATGATGCCTCAGCCAGCCCCCGTGTGAGCCGCTCCCTCCGCCTCGGGGCACCATCGACTCGCTAGCCGTAGCGAGGCCCAGCCTCGTCGCTCGTCTCCGCCTCCAGGCCTAGCTCACCCGGCCTATGACCCAAGGTGAGCTCCGCCGTGTGCTAAACCCGAGCCGTGAGGGTTGCTTCCTATGGTGCGCTAAGCACCTGTTCTAGATTTGGCATGTGTTTTTTTCGAGTGGACGGATTTATCTATTAACCATGACATTTCATAATTTTGGAAAACCATTAACTTGTATTGCTCATATATAAATAACCGTGAATCAAATTAAACAAACTTAATATGTAAAATGTTCAGAATTTTATGTATATTATCAATATCCCACTTTCATGCATGATAAAAATGTTTAACTTGTTGTTTTCACATGATTTGCGTAGATCCCATAATCTTGCATAATTGTTGTGTCACTTTTATAAATTAGATACCCACATGTTGTATATGATTTGGGGGTAGAAAAATATATAGAATCCATCTGTGCAATTAGTTTTTTCATTTGAGCAACCTTGTGTGCATGCTATTTTTTCTCTGATGCCTTTTATTATTTTTGTGTGATTTAATCCATGCATCATATGATTTTTTTGTTGAACATGAGATGTGACCTTTGCGATGTGTACTAGACCGTGGTATTTTTTGCCATGAAAATCCATGTTTAAAATGTTTAAACATGTTGTTTGTTTAATTTGAATAAATGCCATTTTAAATGATTTATTTCATAATTAAATAACCGTAGCTTTGATTTAAAAAAACTTTATATGAAAAATGTTCTACTCTTCGTGCTTTACATTATTATGGCATTTGCATGCATAATAGGTTGTATCTACATGCTCAAATCGTTGTTGCAAGTCCTTCAGTGAATACGTCTAAACTGTTATTTTATTCAATATTGCGTGGATGGTTGCAACTAATCTGTAGGTCTTTTGCATGTGATTCCTTCGTGGGATTGTCATATGTGATGTCTACTTTGATACCATGCCTCTGGATGCCATGTAAATTATTATTAGCATGTTCATTTGTTGCTCCCAAAGTGCTATCACCTTAAAACTGCTAATCTTTTTTCGTTAAGTTCCATTTTGTGAAGCTTGAATTAAGCAAACCATGCCTCTTTTGAATGTGTGCAATGTAGTGATTTGTAGTATGTTATGTCTAGTTGTTGTTAGTAGGTTTCCCATGTGATGTATGTCATGTTTAGCTGTAGTTTTCATCATGTGAATATGCCATGAAAACATTGCTGTTTGTGGGGTCAAAATAATTCGAAGTCTGAGAATCTGATTATTCCAGAATGCCATGTTGTGTTGATGCTAGCTATGATTGTGTGTATAATTAGACCTTGCTAGTATGGATTGAAATGAATTGCATCATGCCTAATACCATGAGGTCAATTTTCATGTCATTATATGACCTATAGCATGTGTTTTTCTTGCTGCCAATATGCCTTCATGATAAGAACTGCATTGTTAAAACTGGTATGTTCACTAAGTCTGGAACTATGTTTAAATAGCCATATTGTGAGTTCATTTCCTAGTGATCCATGCTTCTATTCAATTTGATGTTATGAGATGGATGTTGTGCACCATGTAAACTACTGCCCCATGTCTTGTTTGTGCAATTTGGATTTCTGTAGATTGTTGTTTTGATGTGTGCAAAATGTCATGTTGCTGTTTTGGGTAGATTATCACTAAATCTTGTATTAGTTGTATTTTGTGGAACCGTTGCTCCGTTTTGAACATGTCATATATGAAACTTGCCTAGAATTTCATGTAGTTTCATAATATCTTATAGCATCCATGATTTGGTATGTTTGTCATTGTCATTTGCATACATTTTGCATTCATCCCATATTATCTTGTGTTGGTCATATCTTTTAGAGCGTAACTCCGTTTTAGATGATTCATGTATGCAAATCCACTAGAATGACATGTAGAATCACATTGTACAATTTATTTCCCTGTTTAAAAAAATACAAAATATTTTTATTCAGATCTGGTCCAATTTCGAAAATTGCATATGAGGCTGTTTCAGAGATACTATAAGTTATTTCCGACCTTATTTAAAAATGCCTATATAGATAGTTTATTTATGCGTCACCTCTTGCAATGTTTCACAACATTTAGCATTGTCGTGTACCTAAACGGGAGTGAACTAAGTAATTCAAACATGGAGTTTCATCAATATGCAACTCGTTGCATATCGAGTTTCACTTAATGTGTATAAGTTGATTGTTGTGCTTTGTCATGCGTTGCATAATTAAATGGACATGCGTCATATTTGTTTGCGCATCAGGTCATGCATATGTTGTGGTGTTTATCATGTGTTGATTGGTTGTTTCCGGATTGTTTCTTCTCGATAGAGTTCCAAAACCGCTTCGGAGTGTGAGGATTCGTTCGACTACGCGTGTCGTTTACTTCACGGTTTCGTTCTTCTTCGAGGCGAGATCTCAGGCAAGATGACCATTTCCCTTGATACCACTACTATCATTGTTATGCTAGTTGTCTCACTTGTATCGTTATGCCTCGTTACCTACCACTTAAATAGCAAGCCTCCCAACAATGCCATGAAAAGCCTCTAACCCCATCCACATCCCAGCAAATCTTTGTTTGGCTATGTTACCGCTTGCTCATCCATTCTTATAGCGTTGCTAGTTGCAAGTGCAAGTTGCTTTCTATGTGACAACATGGATTACCCTGATATATCATAGTATTATGGACATTTAATTTAATGCACCTATATACTTGGTAAAGGGTGGAAGGCTTGGCCTTTTGGGTCGGTGTTTTGTTCCATCTTTGTCACCCTAGTTACTTGTGTACCGGTGTTATGTTCCATACTCAGCGCTCCTAACATGCTTGGGGTTGTTATGGGCCCCCTTGATTTTCTTTTTTGGGATAAAACTCTTCTAGCAAGGCCCAACATTGATACTACATTTGCCTAATAACTAACAGAAAGCATAGGGACTTGCTGGCACCCGTGGATAATTAGTCAACCCCCGGGCCACTGCTCCTCATGAGTGTTGGTCCAAACCGGGCAATGTCTGGCGCCCCCTGTTCACCTCGGGTTTCAGCCAACCCGATGACTTGCCCATCTCGTAGTGACCTGAGAAAGATATAAGCGCGGCTCCTATTGGGATCTAGTCTGCTGGGCGGCCTTATTGACTTATTTTACCTTTCTTGAACATCTTTTACATGGGATTCCGACGATACTTTGGGCTATCGCGAGTTGAGGTTTTCCACCGGGATTCCAAGGAGACTACAACCCTTTTTTCGTAGTTGAGGTTTTCAACGCAGCTTGTGGCTAGTTTGTGATGGATGACTTGGAGCACCCCTGCAGGGTTAAATCTTTTTGAGAGTCGTACCCGCAGTTATGTGGCAACTTGGAAACTTTTTTTAACACCCGGTCGTAGCAAACTTGAAGTAAATTTGATTAAAATATGCCAATTGTGTGCGTAACTGTGACTGTCACTTCACATGAGTTCTGAATTCGAGAGAGGACACGGTGGGGTTATGCCTGATCGTAAGTAGGTGCTCAGGATCATTTCTTGATCATTATTAGTTCATATCCGTTTATGGATAGATCACCCCCGCTTATTTTTGTACTTGTAAGTTAGCCACTAATACGTCTCCAACATATCTATAATTTTTTATGGTTCCATGCTATTATCTTGTCAACTTGGGATGTTTTATATGCATGAATATGTTATTTTATATATTTTTTGGGACTAACCTATTAACTCAGCGTCAAGTGCCATTTTCTGTTTTTTCCGTGTTTTTGGCCCATTTTCAGACGGAGTCCAAATGGAATGAAACTTTACGATGATTTTTTTTGGACCAAAAGAGACCCCCGAAGCTTTGGGAGAAGGCCAGATGGGCCACGAGGGAGTCACAAGCCCTCACGCCACCAGCCCCCGGTGGTGGCACGCAGGCTTGTGACCTCCTCGTGGGCCCAACAGACACAATTACACCGCCATAAATTCCTATAAATTCAGAAACCTCCAGAAAGAAACCTAGATCGGGAGTTCCGCCGCCGCAAGTCTCTGTAGCCACCAAAAACCAATCTGGTGGCCGTTCCAGCACCCTGCCGGAGGGGGAATGTTGGAATTATGCCCTAGAGGCAATAATAAATATAGTTATTATTATAATTCCTGTATCAAGATAATCGTTTATTATACATGCTATAATTGTATTGAATGAAGACTCATTTACATGTGTGGATACATAGACAAAACACTGTCCCTAGCAAGCCTCTAGTTGGCTAGCCAGTTGATCAAAGATAGTCAGTGTCTTCTGATTATGAACAAGGTGTTGTTGCTTGATAACTGGATCACGTCATTAGGAGAATCACGTGATGGACTAGACCCAAACTAATAGACGTAGCATGTTGATCGTGTCATTTTGTTGCTACTGTTTTCTGCGTGTCAAGTATTTGTTCCTATGACCATGAGATCATATAACTCACTAACACCGGAGGAATACTTTGTGTGCATCAAACGTCGAAACGTAACTGGGTGACTATAAAGATGCTCTACAGGTATCTCCGAAGGTGTTCGTTGAGTTAGTATGGATCAAGACTGGGATTTGTCACTCCGTGTGACGGGGAGGTATCTCGGGGCCCACTCGGTAATACAACATCACACACAAGCCTTGCAAGCAATGTAACTTAGTGTAAGTTGCGGGATCTTGTATTATGGAACGAGTAAAGAGACTTGCCGGTAAACGAGATTCAAATAGGTATGCGGATACTGACGATCGAATCTCGGGCAAGTAACATACCGAAGGACAAAGGGAATGACATACGGGATTATATGAATCTTTGGCACTGAGGTTCAAACGATAAGATCTTCATAGAATATGTAGGATCCAATGCGGGCATCCAGGTCCCGCTATTGGATATTGACCGAGGAGTCTCTCGGGTCATGTATACATAGTTCTCGAACCCGCAGGGTCTGCACACTTAAGGTTCGACGTTGTTTTATGCGTATTTGAGTTATATGGTTGGTTACCGAATGTTGTTCTGAGTCCCGTATGAGTTCACGGACGTCACGCGGGTTTCCGGAATGGTCCGGAAACGAAGATTGATATATAGGATGACCTCATTTGATTACCGGAAAGTTTTCGGAGTTACCGGGAATGTACCGGGAAGACGAATGGGTTCCGGGAGTTCACCGGGGGGGCAACCCACCCCGGGGAAGCCCATAGGCCTTGAGGGTGGCGCACCATCCCTTAGTGGTCTGGTGGGACAGCCCAAAAGGGCCCTATGTGCATTGGAAGAAAAATCAAAGAGCAAAAAAAAGGAGGAGGTGGGAAAGGAAAGAAGGACTCCACACACCAAACCAAGTAGGACTCGGTTTGGGGGGAGTCCTTCCCCCCTTTGGCTCGGCCGACCCCCTTGGGGCTCCTTGAGCCCCAAGGCAAGGTCCCCCCCTCTCCCACCTATATATACGGAGGTTTTAGGGCTGATTTGAGATGACTTTTCCACGGCAGCCCGACCACATACCTCCACAGTTTTTCTCTAGATCGCGTTTCTGCGGAGCTCGGGCGGAGCCCTGCTGAGACAAGGTCATCACCAACCTCCGGAGCGCCGTCACGCTGTCGGAGAACTCTTCTACCTCTCTGTCTCTCTTGCTGGATCAAGAAGGCCGAGATCATCGTCGAGCTGTACGTGTGCTGAACGCGGAGGTGCCGTCCGTTCGGCACTAGATCGTGGGACTGATCGCGGGATAGTTCGCGGGGCGGATCGAGGGACGTGAGGACGTTCCACTACATCAACCGCGTTCACTAACGCTTCTGCTGTACGGTCTACAAGGGTACGTAGATCACTCATCCTCTCTCGTAGATGGACATCACCATGATAGGTCTTCGTGCGCGTAGGAAAATTTTTGTTTCCCATGCGACGTTCACCAACAGTGGTATCAGAGCTAGGTTCATGCGTAGATGTCTTCTCGAGTAGCACACAAAAGTTTTCGTGGGCGGTGATGTGCGTTTTTCTGCCCTCCTTAGTCTTTTCTTGATTCCACGGTATTGTTGGATTAAAGCGGCTTCGACCGACATTACTCGTACGCTTACGAGAGACTGGTTTCATCGCTACGAGTAACCCCGTTGCTCAAATATGACTGGCAAGTGTCGGTTTCTCCAACTTTAGTTGAATCAGATTTGACCGAGGAGGTCCTTGGATGAGGTTAAATAGCAACTCATATATCTCCGTTGTGGTGTTTGCGTAAGTAAGATGCGATCCTACTAGATACCCATGGTCACCACGTAAAACATGCAACAACAAAATTAGAGGACGTCTAACTTGTTTTTGCAGGGTATGCTTGTGACGTGATATGGCCAACGATGTGATGTGATATATTGGATGTATGAGATGATCATGTTGTAATAGATAATATCGACTTGCACGTCGATGGTATGGCAACCGACAGGAGCCATAGGGTTGTCTTTATACTAATGTTTGTGCTTGCAGATGCGTTTACTATTTTGCTAGGATGTAGCTTTAGTAGTAATAGCATGAGTAGCACGACAACCCCGATGGCGACACGTTGATGGAGATCATGGTGTGGCGCCGGTGACAAGAAGATCTTGACAGTTCTTTGGTGATGGAGATCAAGGAGCACGTGATGATGGCCATATCATGTCACTTATGAATTGCATGTGATGTTAATCCTTTTATGCACCTTATTTTGCTTAGTACGACGTTAGCATTATGAGGTGATCTCTCACTAAAATTTCAAGACGAAATTGTGTTCTCCCCGACTGTGCACCGTTGCTACAGTTCGTCGTTTCGAGACACCACGTGATGATCGGGTGTGATAGACTCAACGTTCACATACAACGGGTGCAAAACAGTTGCGCACGCGGAACACTCGGGTTAAGCTTGATGAGCCTAGCATGTGCAGACATGGCCTCGGAACACATGAGACCGAAAGGTCGATCATGAATCATATAGATGATATGATTAGCATAGGGATGCTTACCACTGAAACTATACTCAACTCACGTGATGATCGGACTTGAGCTAGTGTAAGTGGATCATGAACCACTCAAATGACTAGAGAGATGTACTTTTTGAGTGGGAGTTTAGCGAATAATTTGATTAAGTTAAACTCTAATTATCTTGAACATAGTCTAAGTCCACTTTGAATATATTTGTGTTGTAGATCATGGCTCACGCGACAGTCACCCTGAATTTTAATACGTTCCTAGAGAAAGCTAATTTGAAAGATGATGGAAGCAACTTTGTAGACTGGGCTCGTAATCTTAAACTAATCTTACAAGCTGGCAAGAAGGATTATGTCCTTCATGCTGCGCTAGGAGATGAACCACCCGCTATGGCTGATCAGGATGTTAAGAACGCTTGGTTAGCACGTAAGGAGAACTACTCAGTAGTTCAATGTGCAGTCTTGTATGGCTTAGAACCGGGACTTCAACGTCGCTTTGAGCGTCATGGAGCATTTGAGATGTTCCAGGAGTTGAAGTTTATCTTTCAGAAGAACGCCCGGATCGAGAGGTATGAGACCTCCGATAAATTCTATGCTTGCAAGATGGAGGAGAACTCGTCTGTCAGTGAACATGTGCTCAAAATGTCTGGGTACTCAAACCGTCTAGCTGAGCTGGGGATTGAACTCCCGCAAGAGGCTATCACTGACAGAATCCTTCAATCACTGCCGCCAAGCTATAAAGGCTTTGTGTTGAACTACTACATGCAAGGGATGAACAAGTCTCCCAGCGAGTTGTTTGCGATGCTGAAAGTCGCAGAGTCTGAACTCCGTAAAGAGCATCAAGTGTTGATGGTGAATAAGACCACTAGTTTCAAGAGAAACAGCAAAGGCAAGAAGGGTAATTCAAAGAAGAGCATCAAGCTTGTTGCCAATCCAACGAAGAAACCCAAAGCTGGACCTAAGCCTGAAACAGAGTGTTACTATTGCAAGGGTATGGGTCACTGGAAGCGCAATTGCCCCAAGTATCTGGCAGATAAGAAGGCGGCCATAGAAAAATCAGGTATATTTGATATACATGTTATTGATGTGTACTTAACCGGATCTCGTAGTAGTGCCTGGGTATTCGATACCGGTTCTGTTGCTCATATTTGCAACTCGAAACAGGAACTGCGGAATAGACGAAGGCTGACGAAAGATGAAGTGACGATGCGCATAGGAAATGGTTCCAAGGTTGATGCAATCGCCGTTGGCACAGTTTCACTTCAGTTACCATCAGGATTAGTTATGAACTTGAATCATTGTTATTTAGTGCCTGCGTTGAGCATGAACATTATATCTGGATCTTGTTTATTGCGAGACGGTTACTCTTTTAAGTCAGAGAATAATGGTTGTTCTATTTCTATGAGAAACATCTTTTATGGTCATGCACCCAATGTGAGAGGATTGTTCATATTCAATCTTGATAGCGATACACACATACATAACATTGAGACCAAAAGAGTTAGAGTTAACAATGACAGTGCCATATTTTTGTGGCACTGCCGCTTAGGTCATATTGGTGTAAAACGCATGAAGAAACTCCATGCCGATGGACTTTTGGAGTCACTTGACTTTGATTCACTTGACACGTGCGAACCATGCCTCATGGGCAAGATGACTAAAACTCCGTTCTCCGGAACAATGGAGCGTGCAAGTGACTTGTTGGAAATCATACATACCGATGTGTGTGGTCCGATGAGCGTAGAGGCACGCGGCGGATATCGTTATTTTCTCACCTTCACTGACGATTTGAGTAGATATGGTTATGTCTACTTAATGAAGCACAAGTCTGAAACATTTGAAAAGTTCAAGCAATTTCAGAGTGAAGTTGAAAATCATCGCAACAAGAAGATCAAGTTCCTACGGTCTGATCGTGGGGGTGAATATCTGAGTTTCGAGTTTGGTGCTCACTTAAGACAATGTGGAATTGTTTCACAGTTGACACCGCTTGGAACACCACAGCGTAATGGTGTGTCCGAACGTCGTAATCGTACTTTATTAGAGATGGTGCGATCTATGATGTCTCTTACCGATTTGCCGTTATCGTTTTGGGGTTATGCATTAGAAACAGCTGCATTCACTTTAAATAGGGCACCATCAAAATCCGTTGAGACGACAGCATACGAACTGTGGTATGCCAAAAGGCCAAAGTTGTCGTTTCTTAAAGTTCGGGGATGTGATGCTTATGTCAAAAAGCTTCAGCCTGAAAAGCTGGAACCCAAAGCGGAAAAGTGTGTCTTCATAGGTTACCCAAAAGAGACAGTTGGGTACACCTTCTATCTCAAATCCAAGGGAAAAGTGTTTGTTGCTAAAAACGGAGCTTTTCTCGAGAAGGAGTTTCTCTCGAGAGAATTGAGTGGGAGGAAAATAGAACTTGACGAGGTTGTCGGACCTCTCATCCCTCTGGATGGTGGCGCAGGGCAAGGGGAAACCTCTGTCATTGCGATGCCGGTTGAGGAGGAAGTTAATGATAATGATCATGAAACTCCGGTTCAAGTTTCTGTCGAACCACACAGGTCGACGAGACCACGTGCTGCTCCAGAGTGGTACGGTAATCACGTCTTGTCAATCATGTTGTTGGACAACAATGAACCTGCAAATTATGAAGAAGCAATGGTGGGCCCAGATTCCAACAAATGGCTAGAATCCATGAAGTCTGAGATAGGATCCATGTATGAGAACAAAGTGTGGACTTTGGAGGTACTGCCTGAGGGCCGCAAGGCTATTCAGAACAAATGGATCTTTAAGAGAAAGACGGACGCTGACGGCAATGTGACCGTTTATAAAGCTCGACTTGTGGCAAAGGGTTTTTCACAAGTTCAAGGAGTTGACTACGATGAGACATTCTCACCCGTAGCGATGCTTAAGTCCGTCAGAATCATGATAGCAATAGCTGCATTTTTCGATTATGAAATCTGGTAGATGGATGTCAAAACGGCGTTCCTTAACGGTTTCCTTAAGGAAGAATTGTATATGATGCAACCCGAAGGTTTTGTCGATCCTAAGAATGCTAACAAGGTGTGCAAGCTCCAGCGATCCATTTATGGACTGGTGCAAGCATCTCGGAGTTGGAACAAACGCTTTGATGAGGTGATCAAAGCATTTGGGTTTATACAAGTTGTTGGAGAATCTTGTATTTACAAGAAAGTGAGTGGGAGCTCTGTGGCGTTTCTAATATTATATGTGGATGACATATTGTTGATTGGAAACAACGTAGAGTTTTTGGAGAGCATAAAGGATTACTTGAATAAAAGTTTCTCTATGAAGGACCTAGGAGAAGCTGCTTACATTCTAGGCATTAAGATCTATAGGGATAGATCAAAACGCCTGATAGGACTTTCACAAAGCACATACCTTGATAAAGTTTTGAAGAGGTTCAAAATGGAACAGTCCAAGAAGGGGT
The DNA here is from genome assembly GCF_904849725.1 of Hordeum vulgare subsp. vulgare. Taxonomy (NCBI): domain Eukaryota; kingdom Viridiplantae; phylum Streptophyta; class Magnoliopsida; order Poales; family Poaceae; genus Hordeum; species Hordeum vulgare. The sequence continues at coordinate 99,526,386 of NC_058522.1, read as the reverse complement.
TCTTGCCAGTTTTACAAGGTACGAGATTGAGTAAGACTCAATTTCCAGCAACTGATGAGGATAGAGAGCATGTGCGCTCCGTCCCCTATGCTTCAGCCATAGGCTCTATCATGTATGCAATGTTGTGCACTAGACCGGACGTTAGCCTGGCCATAAGTATGGCAGGTAGGTTCCAGAGTAATCCAGGTGTGGATCACTGGACGGCGGTCAAGAATATCCTGAAGTACCTGAAAAGGACTAAGAAGATGTTTCTCGTGTATGGAGGTGACGAAGAGCTCGCCGTAAAAGGTTACGTCGATGCAAGCTTTGACACAGATCCGGACGACTCTAAGTCGCAAACCGGATACGTATTTATTCTTAATGGGGGTGCGGTAAGCTGGTGCAGTTCCAAGCAAAACGTCGTAGCAGATTCTACATGTGAAGCGGAGTACATGGTTGCCTCGGAGGCGGCTAAGGAGGGTGTCTGGATGAAGGAGTTCATGATGGATCTTGGAGTGGTGCCAAGCGCACTGAATCCAATAACCTTGTTCTGTGACAACACGGGTGCCATTTCCTTAGCAAAGGAACCATGGTTTCACATGAAGTCCAGACACATCAAACGACGCTTCAACCTCATCCGCGACTACGTCGAAGGGGAGGACGTAAATATATGCAAAGTGCACACGGATCTGAATGTAGCAGACCCGCTGACTAAACCTCTTCCACGGCCAAAGCATGATCAACACCAGAACTGTATGGGTGTTAGATTTATTACAATGTAATTCACATGATGATGTGAGGGCTAGATTATTGACTCTAGTGCAAGTGGGAGACTGTTGGAATTATGCCCTAGAGGCAATAATAAATATAGTTATTATTATAATTCCTGTATCAAGATAATCGTTTATTATCCATGCTATAATTGTATTGAATGAAGACTCATTTACATGTGTGGATACATAGACAAAACATTGTCCCTAGCAAGCCTCTAGTTGGCTAGCCAGTTGATCAAAGATAGTTAGTGTCTTCTTATTATGAACAAGGTGTTGTTGCTTGATAACTGGATCACGTCATTAGGAGAATCTCGTGATGGACTAGACCCAAACTAATAGACGTAGCATGTTGATCGTGTCATTTTGTTGCTACTGTTTTCTGCGTGTCAAGTATTTATTCCTATGACCATGAGATCATATAACTCACTAACACCGGAGGAACACTTTGCGTGTATCAAACGTCGCAACATAACTGGGTGACTATAAAGATGCTCTACAGGTATCCCCGAAGGTGTTCGTTGAGTTAGTATGGATCAAGACTGGGATTTGTCACTCCGTGTGACGGGGAGGTATCTCGGGGCCCACTCGGTAATACAACATCACACACAAGCCTTGCAAGCAATGTAACTTAGTGTAAGTTGCGGGATCTTGTATTACGGAACGAGTAAAGAGACTTGCCGGTAAACGAGATTGAAATAGGTATGCGGATACTAACGATCGAATCTCGGGCAAGTAACATACCGAAGGACAAAGGGAATGACATACGGGATTATATGAATCCTTGGCACTGAGGTTCAAACGATAAGATCTTCGTAGAATATGTAGGATCCAATATGGGCATCCAGGTCCTGCTATTGGATATTGATCGAGGAGTCTCTCGGGTCATGTCTACATAGTTCTCGAACCCACAGGGTCTGCACACTTAAGGTTCCACGTTGTTTTATGCGTATTTGAGTTATATGGTTGGTTACCGAATGTTGTTCAGAGTCCCGGATGAGATCACGGACGTCACGAGGGTTTCCGGAATGGTCCGGAAACGAAGATTGATATATAGGATGACCTCATTTGATTACCGGAAGGTTTTCGGAGTTACCGGGAATGTACCGGGAATGACGAATGGGTTCCGGGAGTTCACCGGGGGGCAACCCACCCCGGGGAAGCCCATAGGCCATGAGGGTGGCGCACCAGCCCTTAGTGGGCTGGTGTGACAGCCCAAAATGGCCCTATGCGCATTGGAAGAAAAATCAAAGAGAAAACAAAAAAAAGGAGGAGGTGGGAAAGGAAAGAAGGACTCCACCCACCAAACCAAGTAGGACTCGGTTTGGGGGGGAGTCCTTCCCCCCTTTGGCTCGGCCGACCCACTTGGGGCTCCTTGAGCCCCAAGGCAAGGTCCGCTCTCTCCCACCTATATATACGGAGGTTTTAGGGCTGATTTGAGACAACTTTTCCACGGCAGCCCGACCACATACCTCCACGGTTTTTCCTCTAGATCGCGTTTCTGTGGAGCTCGGGCGGAGCCCTGCTGAGACAAGGTCATCACCAACCTCCGGAGCGCCGTCACGCTGCCGGAGAACTCTTCTACCTCTCCGTCTCTCTTGCTGGATCAAGAAGGCCGAGATCATCGTCGAGCTGTACATGTGCTGAACGCGGAGGTGCTGTCCGTGCGGCACTAGATCGTGGGACTGATCGCGGGATAGTTCGCGGGGCGAATCGAGGGACGTGAGACGTTCCACTACATAAACCGCGGTCACTAACGCTTCTGCTGTACGGTCTACAAGGGTACGTAGATCACTCATCCTCTCTCGTAGATGGACATCACCATGATAGGTCTTCATGCGCGTAGGAAAATTTTCTATAAGAGCTTTCACATACTCCTAGCTCTAGTGCATCATTTGTATGGCAATCCCTACTCATTCACGTTGATATCTATTGATGAGCATCTCCATAGCTCATTGATATGCCTAGTCAATGTGACCATCTTATTCTTTTTTGTCTTGCAACCTCCACCACACTCCACACCACTTATAGAGCTAAAACCATGGCTCACGCTCATGTATTGCGTGAGAGTTGAAAAGGTTTGAGAAAGTAAAGATGTGAAACAATTACTTGGCCAATACCGTGGTTGTGCATGATTTAAATTCGTTGTGCAATGATGATAGAGCATAGCCAGACTATATGCTTTTGTAGGGATAACTTTCTTTTGGCCTTGTTATTTTGAAAGTTCATGATTACCTTGCTAGTTTGCTTGAATTATTATGGTTTCCACGTCAATAGAAAACTATTGTTTTGAATATAATGGATCTGAACATTCATGTCACGTGAGAGAAGTTACAAAGGACAACTATGCTAGGTAGCATGCAACATCAAAAATTCATTCTTTATCACTTCCCTACTCAAGGACGAGCAGGAGTTAAGCTTGGGGATGCTTGATATGTCTCCAACCTATCTATAATTTTTTATGGTTCCATGCTATTATCTTGTCAACTTTGGATGTTTTATATGCATGAATATGCTATTTTATATCTTTTTTGGGACTAACCTGTTAACTCAGCGCCAAGTGCCAGTTTCTTTTTTTTCCGTGTTTTTGGACCATTTTCAGAGGGAGTCCAAATGGAATGAAACTTTACGATGATTTTTTTGGACCAAAAGAGACCCCCGAAGCTTTGGGAGAAGGCCAGATGGGCCACGAGGGAGTCTCAAGCCCTCACGCCGCCACACCCCCCCCCGGTGGTGGCGCGCAGGCTTGTGACCTCCTCGTGGGCCCAACTGACGCAATTCCACCGCCATAAATTCTTATAAATTGAGAAACCTCTAGAAAGAAACCTAGATCGGGAGTTCCGCCGCCTCAAGCCTTTGTAGCCACCAAAAACCAATCTGGATCCCATTCCAGCACCCTGCCGGAGGCGGAATCCATCTCCGGTGGCCATCTTCATCATCCCGGCGATCTCCATGACGAGGAGGGAGTAGTTCTCCCTCGGGACTGAGGGTATGTACCAGTAGCTATGTGTTTGATCTCTCTCTCTCTCTCTCGTGTTCTTGAGATGTCTTGATCTCGATGTACCATGGGCTTTGCTACTATAGTTGGATCTTATGATGTTCTTCCCCCTCTCCTTCTTGTAATGAATTGAGTTTCCCCTTTGGAGTTATCTTATCGGATTGAGTCTTTGAGAACACTTGATGTATGTCTTGCACGTGTCTATCTGTTGTGATCAACTTGCGGGTTTGTGACAATTGGGAACCTATGCATATGGGTTGGCACACGTGGATTCATGTGAGTACTTGATGTATGTTTTGGTGATCAACTTGCGGGTTCGTGACATTGGGAACCTATGCACAGGGGTTGGCACACGTTTTGACTCTCTAGTAGAAACTTTGGGGCACTCTTTGAAGTTCTATGTGTTGGTTGAATAGATGATTCTGAGATTACGTGATGCATATCGTATAATCATGCCCACGGATACTTGAGGTGACAATGGAGTATCTAGGTGACATTAGGGTCTTGGTTGATATGTATCTTAAGGTGTTATTCTAGTACGAACTTTATGATGGATCGAACGGAAAGAATAGCTTCGTGTTATTTTACTACGGACTCTTGAATAGATCGATCAGAAAGAATAATTTTATGGTGGTTTCGTACCCGACAATAATCTCTTCGTTTGTTCTCCGCTATTAGTGAATTTGGAGTGACTCTTTGTTGCATGTTGAGGGCTAGTTATATGATCCAATTATCTTACCATTGTTGAGAGAACTTCATTAGTGAAAGTATGAACCCTAGGCCTTGTTTCCACACATTGCAATACCGTTCGTGCTCACTTTTACCATTTGTTACCTTGCTGTTTTTGTAATTTCAGATTACAAAAGCCTATATCTACCATCCATATCGCACTTGTATCACCATCTCTTCGCTGAACTAGTGCACCTATACAACTTACCATTGTATTGGGTGTGTTGGGGACACAAGACTCTTTGTTATTTGGCTGCAGGGTTGATTGAGAGAGACCATCTTCATCCTATGCCTCCTGCGGATTGATAAACCTTAGGTCACCCACTTGAGGGAAAATTGCTACTGTCCTACAAACCTCTGCACTTGGAGGCCCAACAACGTCTACAAGGAGAAGGTTGTGTAGTAGACATCAAGCTCTTTTCTGGCGCCGTTGCCGGGGAGGTTAGCGCTTGAAGGTATATCTTTAGATCTTGCAATCGAATCTTTTTGTTTCTTGTTCTTTCGCTAGAAAACTACAAAAAAATGGAATTGAGGATGCCTCATATGCTCCACCTTTTCAATGTCTTTCGTGAGCATGATGGGAAGGAAAATTGTGCTCAAGTGCTGAAAGAAGAATTACATAGAATGCTTGGCATAGAATATGTGAATGATGAGCATGATTGCAATGTTGTTAGCATGAATTCTATGAATACCCATGATGCTAATGATATGCAAAGCCACAAGCTTGGGGATGCTATATTTGATGAAGATGATCTTTTTAGTTCTTCCACTTTGAATGATCAAAATTATTTTGATGAAAGAATGCCCCCTATCTATGATGATTATTGTGAGGATACTTATGCTTTGAAGAAAAGGGATGATAAAACTTGTCATACTTTCGAAAACCCCTTTGCTAAACCTTGCCTTTTCATTGTGTACACAATTTGTAGTGCTCAAGTCTTTTACGATACTCCCACTACTATTCTTGAGAATAGATTTCCTTATGTGGAGAGTAGTAAAATTTCTATGCTTGTAGATCATGAAAAGAATGCTTTAGGTTCTGATTATATTGTTGAATTCATTCATGATGCTACTCAAAATTACTATGAGAGAGGATCATATGCTTCTACTTATTGCAATAGTATCAAGCTTCCTCTCCATATGTTGAAATATTTGAAGCTATGCTTGTTTTACCTTCCTATGCTAGTTGATTCTTGCTACAATAAATTGTTTGATCACAAAATCCCTATGCATAGGAAGTGGGTTAGACTTAAATGTGCTAGACATTTGCTCCATGATGCTCTCGTTGTGTTTCAATCCTTACCTTCTATGTGAGCATCATTGAAATCAATGACTAGCTAAGGGCGTTAAACGATAGCGCTTGTTGGGAGGCAACCCAACGAATCTATCCTTTTTCTTTCTGTTTTGTGTTTTCCACACTTTCATAATTCTGTTATGATTGTGTTTTTTGTGTTTATTTTTGCATTTGTGCCAAGCAAAACCGTTATGATTAGTCTTGGGGATGATCGTTTGGTCATGGTGGAAAAGACAGAAACTTTCTGCTCACGAAAAGAATTTTCTTTTTTTTCGGTAAGAGCTTTTGAGTTGATTCTATTTGCTGCTGATTGCTATGCAAATTCTTCAGACTTCCGCAATTTTTCAGAATTTTTGAAGTAACAGAGGTATACGAAATATACAGATTGCTACAGACTAGTCTGCTGTTAACAGATTCTGTTTTTGTTGTGTTGGTTGCTTATTTTGATGAAACTATGGATAGTATTGGGGGGGTATTAGCCATGGAAGATTGAAAATACAGCAACCCAACATCAGCATAAGTAGAATTTAAGTTGCTACAGTACCTAAGGAAGTGGTGGTTTGCTTTCTCATACTAATGATATCACGAGTTTCTGTTTAAGTTTCGTGTTGAGAAGTTTTCAAGTTTTGGGTGCAGTTCTTATGGACAAAGAGATAAAGAGTGTCAAGATCTCAAGCTTGGGGATGCCCAAGGCACCCCAAGAGATTTAAGGATGCCGTAAAAGACTAAGCTTGGGGACGCCCCGGGAAGGCATCCCCTATTTCGTCTTCGATCCATCGGTAACGTTACTTGGGGCTATATTTTTATTCACCACATGTTATGTGTTTTGCTTGGAGCGTCCTCTATCGTAGGAGTCTTTTATTTTATTGTTGTGTCACAATCATCCTTGCTGCACACCTAGAGAGAAAGACATGCACTCACCGTGATTTTGTCGAGCTTCACATATATCCTTTGGTAGACAATTCAGCTCACATGTGCTCCACTTATATCTTTTGAGCTAGATACTTTTGCTCTATGTGCTTCACTTATATCTTTTAGAGCACGGTGGTGCGTGGCTTGGTAGTTGATCTATGCTTTGAAAGTAGTCTCAAAAGGGGTAGTTATCCAAAGGGATATGAAAACTTCCACCTTCATGTGCATTGAATAGTTAGAGAAGTTTGATTCATCTCAATTAGTTTTGAGTTGTGGTTTTGGTAATATTGAAGTGATGCTAGTAAGGTGTTGTGGTTCTAGAAATACTTGTGTTGACGTTAGTGATTCCCGTAGCATGCACGTATGGTGAACCGCTATGTGATGAAGTCTGAGCATGATTAGTCTTTTGATTGTCATCCTTTGCGTGGCGGTCGGGATCGTGCGATGGTTTATACCTACCAACCCTTCCCCTAGGAGTATGCGTTGAATGCTTTGCTTCGATTACTAAGAAAACTTTTGCAACAAGTATATGAGTTCTTCATGACTAATTTTGAGTCCATGGTTTAGATGAACTTTCGCCTTCCACCATCACTATCTTCTTAGTGACGTGCAACTTTCACCAGTGCACAAAACCCACCGTTAGCCTCCCTCAAAATAGCCACCATACCTACCTACTATGGCTTTTTCAAAGTCATTCCGAGATATATTGCCATGCAACTACCACCATGACATGTGCCACCACGTCTACATTGCCATTGCATGATCTAAGATAGCTAGCACGTTGTTTCCATTAATGTCTATGCCATGCTAGATCATTGTCACGGCACACTACCGAAGGCATTCCATATAGAGTCATCGTTGCTCTATGTTTTGAGTTGAAAGTGTGATGATCATCATTGATGGAGCATTGTCCCATGTGAGGAAATAAAAGAGGCCAAAGATGCCCACCCAAAAAAATAAGAGGCCAAAGAACCCACCAAAAAAAGGGAGAGAAAAAGAGAGAAGGGACAAAGCTACCACCTTTCCACACTTGTGCATATTAAGCACCATGATGTTCATGATTGAGAGTCTCTCGTTTTGTCACCACCATATAGCTAGTGGAAAATTTTCATTATATAACTTGGCTGGTATATTCCTATGATGGGCTTCCTCAAAATTTCCTTAGGTCTTCGTGAGCAAGCAAGTTGGATGCACACCCGCTAGTTTTCTATAAGAGCTTTCACATACTCCTAGCTCTAGTGCATCATTTGTATGGCAATCCCTACTCATTCACGTTGATATCTATTGATGAGCATCTCCATAGCTCATTGATATGCCTAGTCAATGTGACCATCTTATTCTTTTTTGTCTTGCAACCTCCACCACACTCCACACCACTTATAGAGCTAAAACCATGGCTCACGCTCATGTATTGCGTGAGAGTTGAAAAGGTTTGAGAAAGTAAAGATGTGAAACAATTACTTGGCCAATACCGTGGTTGTGCATGATTTAAATTCGTTGTGCAATGATGATAGAGCATAGCCAGACTATATGCTTTTGTAGGGATAACTTTCTTTTGGCCTTGTTATTTTGAAAGTTCATGATTACCTTGCTAGTTTGCTTGAATTATTATGGTTTCCACGTCAATAGAAAACTATTGTTTTGAATATAATGGATCTGAACATTCATGTCACGTGAGAGAAGTTACAAAGGACAACTATGCTAGGTAGCATGCAACATCAAAAATTCATTCTTTATCACTTCCCTACTCAAGGACGAGCAGGAGTTAAGCTTGGGGATGCTTGATATGTCTCCAACCTATCTATAATTTTTTATGGTTCCATGCTATTATCTTGTCAACTTTGGATGTTTTATATGCATGAATATGCTATTTTATATCTTTTTTGGGACTAACCTGTTAACTCAGCGCCAAGTGCCAGTTTCTTTTTTTTCCGTGTTTTTGGACCATTTTCAGAGGGAGTCCAAATGGAATGAAACTTTACGATGATTTTTTTGGACCAAAAGAGACCCCCGAAGCTTTGGGAGAAGGCCAGATGGGCCACGAGGGAGTCTCAAGCCCTCACGCCGCCACACCCCCCCCCCCCCCGGTGGTGGCGCGCAGGCTTGTGACCTCCTCGTGGGCCCAACTGACGCAATTCCACCGCCATAAATTCTTATAAATTGAGAAACCTCTAGAAAGAAACCTAGATCGGGAGTTCCGCCGCCTCAAGCCTTTGTAGCCACCAAAAACCAATCTGGATCCCATTCCAGCACCCTGCCGGAGGCGGAATCCATCTCCGGTGGCCATCTTCATCATCCCGGCGATCTCCATGACGAGGAGGGAGTAGTTCTCCCTCGGGACTGAGGGTATGTACCAGTAGCTATGTGTTTGATCTCTCTCTCTCTCTCTCGTGTTCTTGAGATGTCTTGATCTCGATGTACCATGGGCTTTGCTACTATAGTTGGATCTTATGATGTTCTTCCCCCTCTCCTTCTTGTAATGAATTGAGTTTCCCCTTTGGAGTTATCTTATCGGATTGAGTCTTTGAGAACACTTGATGTATGTCTTGCACGTGTCTATCTGTTGTGATCAACTTGCGGGTTTGTGACAATTGGGAACCTATGCATATGGGTTGGCACACGTGGATTCATGTGAGTACTTGATGTATGTTTTGGTGATCAACTTGCGGGTTCGTGACATTGGGAACCTATGCACAGGGGTTGGCACACGTTTTGACTCTCTAGTAGAAACTTTGGGGCACTCTTTGAAGTTCTATGTGTTGGTTGAATAGATGATTCTGAGATTACGTGATGCATATCGTATAATCATGCCCACGGATACTTGAGGTGACAATGGAGTATCTAGGTGACATTAGGGTCTTGGTTGATATGTATCTTAAGGTGTTATTCTAGTACGAACTTTATGATGGATCGAACGGAAAGAATAGCTTCGTGTTATTTTACTACGGACTCTTGAATAGATCGATCAGAAAGAATAATTTTATGGTGGTTTCGTACCCGACAATAATCTCTTCGTTTGTTCTCCGCTATTAGTGAATTTGGAGTGACTCTTTGTTGCATGTTGAGGGCTAGTTATATGATCCAATTATCTTACCATTGTTGAGAGAACTTCATTAGTGAAAGTATGAACCCTAGGCCTTGTTTCCACACATTGCAATACCGTTCGTGCTCACTTTTACCATTTGTTACCTTGCTGTTTTTGTAATTTCAGATTACAAAAACCTATATCTACCATCCATATCGCACTTGTATCACCATCTCTTCGCCGAACTAGTGCACCTATACAATTTACCATTGTATTGGGTGTGTTGGGGATACAAGAGACTCTTTGTTATTTGGTTGCAGGGTTGATTGAGAGAGACCATCTTCATCCTACGCCTCCCGCGGATTGATAAACCTTAGGTCACCCACTTGAGGGAAAATTGCTACTGTCCTACAAACCTCTGCACTTGGAGGCCCAACAACGTCTACAAGGAGAAGGTTGCGTAGTAGACATCAACCACTCAAATAAATGCTTAGTGTTTTCTGGAACCTCACCACTTAACCATACCTCACCCATTAAGCTTTGCTACTCTTGATACCTTTGAAATGAGATTGCTAAGTCCATGCAGCTCACAGATTACTACAACAACAGTTGCATGTATAGGTAAAGCGATACTTTGACGTGAGCCAGGCCGGCATCTCCAAATAATGGTTGTTTTATTTGGAGTTCTTCTTCTTCTTCATCGATAATAGGATGGGTTCCTGGCCGGCAGCCTGGGATAGCAAGGATGGACTTCGTTTTTATTGTTGGATTTCATCCGTAGATGGACCCTGCTCTTCTGAATAGTGATTGAACATATGTTTGTATTGATATGAACATGATTAGTTTGTGGGGAGTGTAACCCAATTCCATATACTCATCTCTTCTTTACATGTACTTGTAACGATATCCATTCTGGTGAAACGACGTGATGCACTTCTATCCCTGTCGAGGCCCTCGAGCCAAAATAAGGATAGGGCCACATCTTGGGCATTACAAGAGTAATAGTAATAGGTGTAGGCAGGAGTCGGCTTATTTGTTTATAGACGTGATGCCTATATACACATGATAATTGTCGTGACTATTGGATAACTATCTTTTGTCAATTGCCCAACAATAATTTTTTCACCCACCGTGTGCTATTTTCATGAGAGATGCCATTAGGGAAAGCCATGGCCCTGGGTCTATTCACAACAAATTAATAAAACCTTTATTACCTTGATTTTATTTACTTTTTTTTATTTTATCTTGCTATCTACAATTATCTTCACACCTTACTTGCTTGCAACTAACAAGACAAGAGGACTCACAACCCTCTTGCCTGCGTTGGGTGCAAGTTCTTTGTTTTTTGTGTGCAGTCGCTGAAGATGGTTATGGTGATATTCCTATTGGTTCGATAAACCTTGGTTTCATAACTGCGGGAAATACTTACCCACTTTGTGATGCGATAACCCATTCCTCTTCACGGAAAATCCAACGCAGATCACGAGTATCACATGTCACATAAAAAATCTGTTTTTATCATTACCTACTCGAGGACGAGCGGGAATGAAGATTGGGGATGCTGATACATCTCCAATGTATCTATAATTTTTAAATGTTCCATGCTATAATATTATCATTCTAGGATGCTTTTTGGGTATTTATTTATTTATTTATATTATTTTTTAGCACTAACCTATTAACCCAGTGCCAACTACTAGTTGTTGTTTTGTGTGTATTTTTAGCTTTTCATGTTTACTGTATGAAATTAAGTCCAATTGCCACAAAACGTTTTGACATTTTTTTCTAGACCAAAGGAAGACCTGGAAGCCTCAGGAGGAGACCACACGCTGCACGAGAGAGGCAGCACACATCAGGGCGCGCCCAAGGAGGGTGGCCACGCCCTGATATGTGTTGGCCCCTCCTCGCGTCTCCCAACGTCCCTCTCTGGCCTATAAATTCTAATATATTCCAAAAATATTAAGGAGCCTCCCGAAACACTTTTTCGTCATTGGAAACTTCTGTTCCGCTATGTGCCCATCTGGAGCCCTATTCCCATGCCCTGTCGGAGGGGGGATCGATCACGGAGAGCCTCTACATGAGCCTTGCTGCTCCCATGGTGACTTGTGAGTAGCTCACCACAGACCTACGGGTCCACCGTGAGTACCTAGATGGCTATCTCTCTTGATCTTGATCTTCAATGCAATGATCATCGCATCTTCACTTTGACATATTCGATGCAATCACTTTGTGCGGTGCGTTTATTGGGATCTGATGAATTGTGGGTTTATGTTCAGATTATTCATGATACTATGATGAATTCCTTGGTCTTCTTTTCACGTATGCATGATTATATGATAGCTTCATAATTCTCTCCATTCTATTGAGATAGTTTGGCCAACTAGATTGATATTTCTTCAGTGGAAGAGGTGCGTTGTAGTGGGTTCAATATAGCCGTGCTCTATATCCAAGTGACAAAAAGGGACAAGACACCTCTTTGTATTGTTGCCACTAAGAGTAAAATGATCAGGTTAATTCATATTAATCGAGTTCTCTTTGTCTACATCATGTCAAAGTTCTCCAAGCATTACTCTATTTTACTTAATAGTACACATGCATGTTGGATAGTGGTCGATGGGTGGAGTAATAGTAGTAGATGTAGACAAGAGTCGGTCTACTTGCTTAGAGACATGATGCCTATATGTAATTTTCATTGCCATGAACAAAGATTTCATAACTATGCAATTTTCTATCAATTTCTCAACAGTAGTTTGTTTACCCCACCGTATGCTTTATTCTTCGAGAGAGATGCCATTAGGGAAAATTATGGCCCGAGGTCTATCAAATATATAAATACAAAAACATCAATTCCCTTGCTGTTCTTATTTAATTTTTTTATTTTATTTTGCAATTTACAATTATCTACTATCATCTACACACTTCATTTTCTTGCAAATAATGAGTCCAAGGGGATTGACAACCCTCTTGCCCGCATTGGGTGCAAGTGTTTGTTTATTTGTGTGTAGTCGCAGAAGACGGGGGTTGCGTGCTACTCCTGTTGGTTCAATAACCTTGGTTCTAATTGAGGGAAATAGTTATCTGTACTGTGCTGCATCACCCATTCCTCTTCATGGAAAACCCAACGGACATCACAAGTATCAGGCTCCATTGAGGGAGGAGCTGTTGGGAACGTCACATGGGAAGGGGGGTGCATTTGCATACCCTTGTAGATCGCTAAGCAGAAGCGTGTATAACGTGGTTGATGTAGTCAAACGTCTTCGCGATCCAATCACGATCCGTCCCGCGATCCCATCACGATCCGTCCCGATCTAGTGTCGAAAGGACGACACCTCCGTGTTCAGCACACGTACGGCTCGATAACGTCTCCTCCTTCTTGATACAACAAGAGAGGAAGGAGAAGTAGATGGGATCTCAACCAGCATGGCGGCATGGTGGAGATGATGGTGGAGCAGTGCCAACAGGGCTTCGCCAAGCGCTATCAGAACCGATCTGAGGAGAAAACGGAGTTATGTGAGAGGTAGGGTTGCCACCGGGGCATGGGAATTGGTGTGTTCATCCCCTCCCTCTCCACCGCTATATATAGGAGGCAAGGGGGAGGGTTGCGTCAGCCCTAGCCCCTCCTCCAAGGAGGGGGCGTGGGCCTAGGGAGGTTTCCTCCCTCCCCAAGGCACCTAGGAGGTGCCTTCCCCTTTAGGGACTCTTCCCTCCCAACCGCATGGGCCCTTGGGGGCCGGCCCAACAAGGCTTGGACGTCGCCTTACATCCAATGCATGTACTAGGGGCTGGAAGGACCCTTCCGGACGCCTCCGGAACCCTCTGGAACCTTCCGGAACCTTCGAGAAGCTTCTCGATACAATACGATAAAACCTGAAACTTTTCCGGTAGCAAAATAGGACTTCCCATATATAAATCTTTACCTCTGGACCATTCTGGAGCTCCCCGTGACATAGGGGATCTCATATGGAACTTCGGACAACATTCGATCACCAATGCACATATCCCAATACTACTCTAGCATCATCAAATGTGAAGTGTGCAGACCCTGCGGGTTCGAGAACTATGCAGACATGACCGAGACACCTCTACGGTCAATAACCAGTAGCGGGACCTAGATGCCCATATTGGTTGCTACATATTCTATGAATATATTTATCGGTCGAGCCGCGATGTCAAGGATTCAATCAATTCCGTATACTGTTCTATTTCTCCATCTGTATGTTACTTGCCCGAGATTCGATCGTCGGTATCTCCATACCTAGTTCAATCTCGTTACCGACAAGTCTCTTTACTCGTTTTGTAATATAAGGTCCCGTGACTAACTATTTACGCACATTGCTTGCAAGATCATTGTGATGTTGTATTACCGAGTGGGCCCTAGATATTCCTCTTTGTCATACGGAGTGACAAATCCAATTCTCTATTCACGCCAACCCAATAGACACCTTTGGAGATACCTGTAGAGCACCTTTATAGTCACGCAGTTAGATTGTGACATTTGATACACACAAGGCATTCCTCCGGTGCCCGGGAGTTGCATGATCTCATGGTCATAGAAACTGTTACTTGACATGCAGAAAACAGTAGCAATAAACTAACACGATCACATGCTACGTTCATAGTTTGGGTCTTATCCATCACATCATTCTTCTAATGATGTGATCCTGTTATCAAATGACAACTCATGTCTATAGTCAGGAAACCTTGATCATATTTGATCAATGAGCTAGTCCTTAGAGGCTCACTAGGGACAGTGTGTTGTCCATGTATCCACACATGTACTTGAGTTTCCAAACAATACAATTCTAGCATGGATAATAAACGATTATCATGAACAATGAAATATAATAATAACTAATTTATTATTACCTCTAGGTCATATTTCCAACAGGATCAATTGATGACCCACAAGTATAGGGGATCAATCGTAGTCCTTCTGATAAGTAAGAGTGTCGAACCCAACGAGGAGCAGAAGGAAATGACAAGTGGGTTTCAACAAGATATTCTCTACAAGGGTTGTAAGTAACAATGATAAATAGTTTTGTGGCAAGATAATTTGTAACACGTAAGAAGTAACAATAGTAGCAAAGGTTTAGCAAGTTGTCCCAATTTATAGCAAAGGATAATCCTGAAATATCTCTTATATAGAGTAAATAGCTCTCGAGAACACGTGGGAATTCTCATCTAGTCACGTTCATCATGTTGACTTGATTCGTGTTTATTACTTTGATAATTAGACATGTCAGTGGACCAGTGCTTGGGTGCTATTATTACTTGAACAAGCAACCCACTTATGATTACCCCCGCTCGCAAGCATCCGCAACTAAGAAAGAAGAATTAATATAATCTAATCATAGCATGAAACATGTGGACCCAAATCAGCCCCTTATAGAATAATGCATAAACTAGGGTTCAAGCTTTATCACTCTAGCAACCCATCATCTATTTATTACTCCACAATGCCACCCCTTAGGCCCAAAGATAGTGAAGTGTCATGTATTCGACGTTCACATATCACCACTAAAGGAAGCAACAACATAGATATCATCAAAATATCGAACGAATACCAAGTTCACATGATTGATTATAACTAGACTTATCTCATGTCCTCGAGAACAAAAGTAACTACTCACAAATAATCACCATGTTCAATATCAAAGGTATAATGAATATGATTAAGGATCTGAACATATTATGTTCCACCAAATAAACCAACTAGCATCAACTACAAGATGTAATCAACACTACTAGCAACCCCCGAGTACAAATCCAAGGACAAAATGAATACATGAGATGAACTAAGGTTTGGGAAGAGATGGTGCTAGTGAAGATGATGATGAAGATTGGTCCTCCCACGAAGGAGGAAGCGTTGGTGATGATGATGGCTTCGATTTCTCCCTCCCGGGGGGAAGTTCCCCCGGCAGAACCGCTCTGCCGAAGAGCAAAAGTGCTTCTGCCCAGGTGTCCGCCTCGAGACGGCGGCACTTCATCCCGAAAGTATCCTCCTGATTTCTTCTATGTCAAAACCCTTCATATAGGAGAAGATGGGCGCCGAAGGCACATTATGTGACCCATAAGGCATCAGGGCACACGTGTTGCCTTGTGGGCAACTGGTGGCCCCCCTCCCATAGTTATTTTCTCCAATATTCCTTATATATTCCATAAAAATTCTCTATGAAGTTTCAGGTAATTTTGAGTCCAGAAAATTTGCAACTTTTCCATAGCCTTTCAAGTCCAGAATGCCAATTTTCGATGATTCCCACTTGTGTAAACCTTGCAAAACAAGAGATAAAATATGTAAGGATTGCATCAAAAAGTGAAATAATGCTTGAAAACATTATAAATGTCAATATGAAATCATGATGCAAAATGGATGTATCAACTCTCCCATGCTTAGACCTTGCTTGTCCTCAAGTGAAAGCCAAACTTGATAATAATGACCACATGATTTGAGAGAGAGAGAGAGGTGTCGAAAAAACAAAATTCGGACATAACAACATCATGATCATTGTCATAGCAGCAATATAGTATCATAAAACTTCTCATGAACAAGTGATAATCTACTCACATGCTAAAGTATAGACCAGAAACCTTATTGAAAACTAACAAACTATGTTATTAGTCACTAAGGCAATTGTAATTCATCATATTTCATAAATAGTCTATGTCAGAGCTATATTTTGCAAGCTCACATACTCAGTAATCATTTAGTATTCTATGATTCATGAAAGTCACATCATATTTGTGAAACAAAAGAATCAATCAGAAACATAGGAAGATAGAGTTTATGATTTTTAACCACCCAACTGTTTATCTTGAGGATAATGTCAACAATAATGACTCATGATCACCTATATCCAGCTAGATATATATGCTTTGATCTTTCCCCAGCACATGATGCTTGCGAAACAAAGTGTAAATAAGGATGGAATAGGGACAAACATTGATGACCCTTGCATAAAAGTAAATGCATGAAAGTAGAAGATAGGCCCTTCATGAATTTACTTTGGAGGATCACATTTACTTTGACGGGAGTAGAGGTTGTCATGCGATTTTTATTTGGATGTGCAAACTCTTAATATAAAGGAATGTCACTTTATTATGAAGTTTGTCTCTTTTATTTCTTTGCCATCACAAGCGTACAAAGCTTATATTCCCTTAAAATAAAAGGTCATACATATTTAGGAGCAATTTTTATTACTTTTGCACCGATGACAACTTACTAGAAGGATTTTGTTCATTCCAAAGGTAGGTATGATGGACTCTGATGGCATGAAACTAGGTTTAAGGGTTTATGCTTGCACAATTAGTATCTCTACTTGGTGCGAAGTTTTGGCTAGCAAAAGTTATGAGCAAGCACCACATGTTGGAGGATCCATAACAGTATAACTTTTGTATGCATATAAGCAAACACATATCATTACATTGCCTTCCTTGTCCAACATCAACTAGTTGATCATTTGTAGAATATTTATTGGGGGATCACGGTCATAAAAGATGTCCATGATAGTATATTTATATGTGAGACCTCTCTTCCATTATTAATTTTTCATGCAATTGCACCAATGACTAATACTATGTTTGTCAAGTCCCAACAAGTTTTGTCAGTCATACTCTCTTTATGTGAAGTCACCACTCCCCATGGGATTAGCATATGATCTTTTTATTTGTTCTTTTCATTGCTAAGATTGATGAATGAACGTAAAGGAAACGAACTCAAACTACTCTTTATTATATAACTATCGAACTCGGTTACATCGATATATAGATCACTAAGTAAACACTCGAAACTAAATCAGACTAAAAATTTATTCTTCTAAATCACGAAATTGCTAAGGATCGAACTAAAATAGGTAATGATGGTAAAAGTGATGGTGATAAGATACCAGGGAACTTCCCCTGAGCTTGGAACAAGCTAGGGGTGGTGCACATACCCATGTACTGAAGTGTCCTTCTTTGGTGATGGCGATGATGAAGTGATTTTCTTAGCAATGATACCCCTTAAGGTCTCGATCTCCTCATTGAGCTTGTGAACCTATCGTTTAAGGATGAGGTTCTCCTTGCGAAGCTTATCCATGGCGGTCATTGATTCATCCAACAAAGGGTGAATCTTACTAGTGGAGGAAGTAGTATGATCCACCTGCACATGGCGATAATGGGTAAACCGAGTATTGGAAGGTGTAACCTTGTTTGATAAGCTCAAGTTTTTGAATTCTACATGCATATCTTCTAGTTGGGGTAGATGCACTTCTTATTCGTCTTCTTCACTTGATGGCTCAATCCCCTTGAGATCGGTCCCCTCCTCTTCCTACGTTGACCACTCATAAGGATCAATATCCCCATAGACTCTGGGATTGGCAATGAGATGCGAGCTCTCCCCATCTTAATCTTGATATGACATATTGCTTCTAGATCCATGAGAAAAATAGCCCGAAACAAGAACACAGGAGAAACTTGTGATGTGGTGGTCAAAACACACGGGAGTATATATAATGAATTTTTCTATGGCCGAATACGTGCCCCGGAAGAAAATGGAGCCAGGAGGGCACACGAGGGACCCACAAGGCAACCCGATGCGCCGAGGAGAGTAGGGCGCGCCTGTTGCCTTGTAACCTCCTCATGGTTCCCCTTGGCTGATTCTTATTTTGTATTTTTTCAATATTTCAAAATGGACATAAATTATTTTTATGGAAATTTTGGAGTCGGTTTACTTATGGTATCACATACCTACTCTTTTTCAGGATTCTAGAGCGTTCTGGGATGTCTCTCCTATGTGTTCCTTAGGTGTCATCACTGGGATAATATTAGTTTCAACATTAATGGGCATACCAGAGATGTAATGGTTAATTATTTGTCCATTTATCACTCTCGGATTAGTGCCTTTGGCATTGTTGATCTTAATAGCTCCGGAGCAATAAACCTCTTTGACGACATATGGTCCCTCCCATTTAGTGAGAAGCTTACCTACAAAGAATTTGAAACAAGAATTGTACAAAAGAACTTGATCTCCTACTTTAAATTCCTGTTTTTGGATTCTTTTTTCATGCCATATTTTAAGTTTTTATTTAAACAACTTGTCATTTTCATAAGCTTGCGTCCTCCATTCATCTAGAGAGCTAATATCAAATAACCTCTTTTCACCGGCAAATTCAAATCATAATTATGTTCTTTAATTGCCCAATAATCTTTATGTTCTTTAATTCACTAATAAACTCGAGAGGTAAATGACATGCTTTTCCATAGACCATTTTATACGGGGACATTCCCATAGGGTTTTTATTAGAAGTTCTATAATCCCATAATGCACCGTCAAGTTTCTTAGACCAATTCTTTATAGATCTATTATTAATATTTTGCAAGATTAATTTTATTTCTCTGTTTCTGAATTCAATTTAACTACTAGACTAAAGATGATAAGGTGATGCACTTATATGGTTAACATCATATTTAGCTAGAAGTTTACGAAAATCACCATGAATAAAATGTGAACTACCATCAACCATTAACTATCTAGGGACTCCAAACCTCGAGAAAACAACATCTTTAGGAAACTTAATAGAAATGTTATGATCGGTACTACTAGTTGGAATAGCTTCTACCCACTTAGTAATGTAATCAACAACAACTAGAATATGAATATACCCATTAAAGGAAGGAAAATGTCCTATTTTAACCAAAACCCCAAACATCAAATGGTTCAATAAAAAGTGAATAATTCATATGCATTTCTCGACGTCTACCAGTATTACCAATTCTTTGACATTCATCACAAGAACGGACAAACATGCGTGCATCCTTGAAGAGAGTAGGCCAACAAAAACCAGACTATAGTACCTTATCTGCAGTTCTCTCTCCACCGTGGTGCCTGATACGTCTCCAACGTATCTATAATTTTTGATGGTTTCATGCTATTATCTTGTCAAACTTTGGATGTTCTGCATGCCTTTTATATATTTTTTGGAACTGACTTACTAACTCAGTGCCAAGTGCCAGTTCCTATTTTTTCCATGTTTTTGACCCCTTTCAGAGGAGATTTTGAAATGGAATCCATACGGAATAAAATCCCCGAAAAGATTTTTCTGTAACGGAAGAAGATCAAGAGACTTGAGAGCCAAGGCAGGGGGCACCAGGGGCCCCACAAGCCCTCACCCCGCGGCCAGGGGGGAGGTCGTGGCCCATAGGCTTGTGGGCCCCTGGACCTCCTCTGCCCTAGGTTTTGCGCCTATATATCCCCAAAAATTCCACAAAAAATCAGGAGATCATCGAAAGTACTTTTCCGCCGCCGCAAGTTTCTGTCTCCGCAAGATCCCATCTGGGGCACATTCTGGTGCCCTGTCGGGGGGGGATTCAGACACGGAGGGCTTCTTCATCAACACCATGACCTCTCCGATGATGCGTGAGTAATTCACCATAGACCTACGGGTCCATAGTTAGTAACTAGATGGCTTCTTCTCTCTCTTGGATCTTCAATACAAAGTTCTCCATGATCTTCATGGAGATCTATCTGATGTAATCTTGTTTTGCAGTGTGTTTGTCGAGATCCGATGAATTGTGGATTTATGATCAAATTATATATGAATCTTAATTGAGTATCTTCTGATCTCTCTTATGCATGATTTCATATCCTTGTATTTCTCTTCAAGTTGTGGGTTTTGTCTAGTGAACTAGATCTATGATTCTTGCAATGGGAGAAGTGCTTGGTTTTGGGTTCATACCGTGCGGTGAACTCACCGAGTGACAGAAGGGGTAGTGAGGCATGTATCTGTTGTTGCCATCAAGGGTAAAAAGATGGGCTTTTCATCATTGGTTTGAGATTATCCCTCTACATCATGTCATCTTGCTTAAGGCGTTACTCTATTCGTCATGAACTCAATACACTAGATGCATGTTGGATAGCGGTCGATGTGTGGAGTAATAGTAGTAGATGTAGAAAGTAATGGTCTACTTGTCTCGTACGTGATGCCTATATGTATGATCATTGCCTTAGATATCTTCACGACTTTGTGCCGTTCTATCAATTGCTCGACGGTAATTTGTTCACCCACCGTAATACTTGCTATTTTGAGAGAAGCCTCTAGTGAACACTATGGCCCCCAGGGTCTACTCCACACCATATTTTCAATCTTACACTTTTTACTTCGTTGCATTTTCCGCCTTCAGAACTCACTTTGCAAACAATCTTGAAGGGATTGACAACCCCTTTACAGCTTTGGGTGCAAGCTCTTTTGTGTTTGTGCAGGTACTCTGGACTTGACGAGATTCTCCTACTAGATTGATACCTTGGTTCTCAAACTGAGGGAAATACTTACTGCTCCTATGCTGCATCACTCTTTCCTCTTCAAGGGAAAAACCAACGCAAGTAAGTCTCCGTCAACGTGTCAATTTCTCGCGCTGTTGTTTGAGAAGTAGCAGAAGGATTTTTGGCGCCGTTGTCGGGGAGGATCAAGTCAAGAACTCATCCAAGTAGGTGTCGCAAACTCATCTCTTGCATTTACTTTGTTTGCCAGTTGCCTCTCATTTTCCTCTCCCCCACTTCACCAATTTGCCTTTTTCGTTTGCCTTTTTCGTT